>NC_139806.1:17769088-20542330 GCF_963457635.1 Microchirus variegatus
GAATTATGTGTCGTCCGGAATGCAAAGAGCAAGTACACAGGTGCTACAAGGGCACAGGTGTGCACATATACACGTTAATATGGCTGTTTGTTCACATGTCTAAGCGGATGACTGATTGAGCAAGCAAATTCATCCAAGACAGTGTGTTAGGGGGATGTGAATATGAAGCAGGCAAAGAGTTGCAGAGCCGGTCATTGTCATTTCAGCCTGGGACACAAACACAAATATAAAATAAAATGAAGGGTTCTCTATTCTTATGTTGGTAGTTCTTTTTCCTGCAGAAAATGCAGTACTTGTCTTACAAAGACCAATAAATACTTTATATAGTGCATAATGTGTGCGGTGTGAAGCACAGGGGAGAGTGAAAGAGGGCGTCCTCGTGAGGGCATATGCTTTGAATTCCTAATGACACTCCTGTTAACGGTGCACTGTCGCACATAATGGGAAATGCACAGGGATGCAATGCCATGGAGTCAAGCCTCTGCTTTAATCCCTCCTTTCTTTCCCCAGCTTTTTCCTCTGTCTACCTTTTCCTCTTCCTACAGTAGACAGTCACGTAGAGCATGCCCCCCCACACAAACACATACACACAGGAAAGACTCGAGCTCAATTCTGAGAGCTCACTCTAGCATGAGGTCTCTTTTCAGTGGCTGCGTTGTGCCAAAGTAGCTATTCTCCCCTGACCGCCTCTCTTCCTTTCAAATCCTTGTAATCACTGTGTTGCTCTTTGTACCAGGATGTTGCAAGATGCCCGGGCAAAAACACAGCAGAACTTCTGATGAACGGCAGTGGCTCAGAGTTTGTTCTAATCACGTCTTGCTCATGTCGCGTTCCTCTTATGTGAGCCTTTTTGAAGCAAATAAAGTCTTTGCAGTTTGGCACATTCTTCTTGGCAGCCACAAAGCAGCTGTTGGATCAATACACAAAGTTAGTTGAAAAAAAAAAGAAAGCAGTACAACCAATAGGAGCCTGTTGGAAACAGTAGAAAACATGGTCTGCCAAGAGCCTGTTCATACTTGAGGGTATTACTGAATGTTTCCATGCTGCTGACCCAAAGTCTTGATGTAAATGAATTCAAACACTTCAAACAAACAAGTCGTGGTTAAGAATGGAAGGAGGGAAACATGCATCTGCGGTTTTCAAAAAACTGTCTCACCACAAAGTGCGATTTCATATTAGAAATGTACTATTTACTATATTACCATTCCATTCTCTGCTTTGTGGATCTTATTGTTTTTCACTAAGAATCAGTATTTCATTTGTATTTTTCTCATAAATCCGAAATGTATTTTATTGAAACCGAGTGCATTTTTCAATATCTACAGGGAAGAATAAAGAGGGAATCTACATAATATGAATCCATATATGGCCCAGTTATCTCTCCCTCTCTTTCTCTGTTGCACCCTCTGTGATTGATTCCTTTATCTGAGGGAAGCAGAAGACATGCTCTGTTTGCTCGCACAGTGGCCGGCAGGAAAACAGAGAAAGACACTTATTAAAAAGGTCATCTCACAGAGGGTTAAAATAGCAGGGCACAGATCTCTCTGGGGGGAGCAGCCATGCCCCTCCTCTAGTGAAGGACACAAGAAAAGGTGTTGCTCAAGGGAGCTGGACCCGTAATGAAAGAATGGCCACCAGGCTGACAGCCCATGTGTGCACTAGGCTATTCAAATATCTTCAGAGAGACGGAATTGGAGAACTGACAGTGAAGGGCTTTGTGGAAATACTTTTGAATTAAATTCGGAGCGAAAAGGTGTTATTTTTATTTGCAGTATGGGCTAGCTAGTAAACACAAGTAGAAATGAGCTGAGGAGCACGGTATTCCTTTAATGAGTCATTCTAAGGTCGGTCCTTGCCCACTGCAATCTTGTGTCGAGCATATGAACATGTCTTGTGCCAACTGAGAACAAACGTCAAACTGCAGGCACTGTTCCTCTTTCACGATGAAGAAACAGTAACAATGAAAGGGTGTACAGACAGTACAGTGAGACGGTGAGACAAAGCATTTGTGAAGTGTTTTTGGATAGGCCTGTGGAGTAGCAATGCCTCCAGCCTCCTGTCTCCTCCCCTGGGCAGCCTAAAGCCCTGTCGGCAGGATGCTGATCCCCACACGGAAACCTGATCTGCAGCCATTCTGGAGCCGGAGGGGGGGGACAGGGGAGCGCTCTCTCTTCCCCCCGTGGAGCCCCTCCACTTCTACCCCAGAGTTAAAGGGGTGCTCTGGGGGAACATTCCTCTAGCCCTGCCCCAGCCAGCCTCCACTCTAAACTCTCTAGAGAAGCATTCTTCCAGCCCTGCCCTAGCCTTCACTGGGATCTCCAGGGGAGCATTCCTGAAGCCCTGCCCCAGCCCAAGACGGACTCCCTGGGGATGCATTCCTGCAGCACTCACTTCTTTCTCTCTCTCCCCATCTCCCTCCTTCTCCCTTGCTCCCTTTCTCAGGCTCTTGCCTTCCTCTGCAGTCCAGCATTAGTGCGATCGATAGCACCGATCGCATCGGGGACACGAGGCAATCCATACCTATGCGCTCCCTTAGCGCACTGCAGTGGTCACAGCTTAAGTGCATGGAAAGGTGTTATACCTCTGCCAGACGGGAGGGAGACAATGGCCACCATTGATCGCGGTGACATGTAACATCTTTCTCTTTTTCCTCTGTCTGTCGGGCGTGGTCGACATACTGGTAGTTTCTCTTTGGATTTCTTTGAGTCTGTTTTGTCACACTACCATTGTGTGAACTGTGTTTTACTGTACAACATGGACACATGGTAAAAGCAGGCCCAGAAATAACAGGTGAGAATATCTGGTTCTGGTGCTACTCTGCATAGCCTTATGGGATAGCAGCTTGAGGATAAAGCCGAACTGAGAGCTGAGTTCTGTTAGGGAGCGGAAAGCAAATCTCCATATGTGGATTGGTTCCAGTCAAGTAATGCAATTTGTTTACCAAAAATAAAACATTTGAAATTGTAAAAATGGGGGGTTTAGCAGGTGCTGGTGGTTGATTAGAAAATGGGTCTAATAAAGGATCCATCTGTGAGTAGAGACTTGATGTAAGGCAGATTAATTGGTCATGGATGTCTACATAATGCCACATAGGAAATCTCCTCCCATATTCCAGAGATTACACAAACACACACACACATTCAAAGTACTTAGTATGCCATCAAGAAGTTTCTTTTCTCCCACTGTGTTTGAATACTAATAGACTGTTTCTGCACAATCACAATACCCTAATGGCAATTAGATCCCTTTGTTTGGTTTCTATGGGGGCTCTTATCCAAACTGTGTTTTTTCATCATTGAGCAATTAAGAGTTATTTGTCCGTAAGATTGACATTCATAAAAGCCAGGCTTAATTATAGGAAAAATATGGCTGACTCAGCCATTGGCCACATTGTATCAGTGCAGAATACGAAAGACCTGCCAGTGAATCAGGACACAAATCTTTTAAAATGACTCAACTATACTATTTTTCCTGAGGATTAAAGAGTGAACTGGACAACGTCTGCACAATCAGGTCAGGGGTAGAGCAGGAAAGAAGAAGTATTAATTCTCTAATCAATAACCTGCTCTAATAAGACATAGGCTATACTGGACTCTGTGCTGGTGAGCTGGCAGGGTAAAGTCATTTTAATGTCTAATTCAAGTGATTAGGACTTTGTGTTCCACTCCTCTGAGTCATGCTGTTTTGTTGCAAATCTAAAGAATGAGAATAATTAAAGGGGAATTTTAATTCAAACAGTGTTAGTGCATGTCTCCGTATGTCTTAAATAATTCCCTTTGTGTTTTTGTTTCCTAGGTTTCCAAAACAGACTGTCCACAAATGTGGGTCAGCTTGATGGAATCGAGTGTTATAATCCAAAAAAGGGTGATAAGAGGACTTGCACTTTCTCTCAAACAGATAAATGCATTTGTTTGATGACAGTAACATTAACATGTACACTACATTGATTTTTCACACCTCTAGGTGACTGAGCATTGCTGTTCAATTTGCACACAAGAGCACGCCTGAGGCATGCATACAAATAAAAAAAAAGTGTGCTTGCACAAAGTCACTTCTAAAATGACCGTACACATGATTCCGTCTAAACCAACACCAAAGAAGAACATGATAGCATTTCCATGTGCATGCTTACATATACACATGGACGTACAAATGAGCAAAACGTGGTTTTGTGAGACTGTCTCACAGTTAATGGAAAATCTTTGTAAAACTCTCGGGACATGGACCCTACAATTTGTGGTTTGCCGATTGTGGGTTGCAAAATATGAAACCAAACTGTGCTTGAATGTAAACACAGATTACACTGGCTTTCTCTTGAGCAGAGCTCCAAAATCTGCTTTGGAATTATAAACCCTACACTTCTGTGCTAAATCAGAAACAGAATCATTTTAGCCTGTCCGTGTTCCGTTCCTGAACAAGAACAGGGAAAGATGAGGTCTGCATCTAAACATTGGGGAATGTGTGTTAGATGGTGTTTCTCTATGTGGGCCCATCAGGACGTGTAAAGGAGGACAGCATGTCCAGGAGAAGCACATGGAAACCTTCAGTTCACATCATTAGTTCTGTCTGCCACCTTGTCAGGGTATTTATAGCTTTTTTCATCCATCAACAGGTCAATGACAAAGTCTGCCAATGGTATCCTTCTCTTTTAGTCCCACTAGGTATTACTAGGGAGTTAGCACTGGGACCAGCTGAGGGACTTTCCTGCAGAAAGAATCTGTTTCCTGTTGGTGGTCTGGTGACAGTGGGACCTCGATGTAGTATGTTACACTTGAAATGTTAGAATTAGTATGGTTCTGCATAAAGTGCTACATCGGGCAGAATGCATTTAGTAAAAATAGACACATGGTAGCCTACTGTGATTTAGTGGGACACACAGAGGCCTGTTTGAATGTAAGGACTGTGGGTATTAATGTACAGCACATGTAAATGATGTACTATGTGTGTGAGGTCTGTGCTTGTCTATGTGGTTGGAAATCTACCAGGGAAACTGGTAGTCTGGAGTAGTGCTCCCCTTGGTGCAGTGTACTAACACGCATAGTGTGGCATATTCTCTGGTGAAAGCATAGAGTGAGAGTGGGAGTGGGAGAAGAGCTGAGTGGCAGAGTGGAGGGGAGGCTCAGTGGGCTGAACATTGTTTACCTGTCAGCTGGCATTGATTAATCTTGTGTTCGGTGAGATCGCTCAGCGACTCGAACACCTGCCGGCAGCTGTCGCAGCTGTGCAGCGCAGACTCCTCGTCCTCCTCCTCTCCCTCCTCGCCTTCCTCTGGAGAAAGCAGCCTCTTGCTCAGACGCCCGGTCTCACCATCCTCCGCCGCCCTCTCGAGGGCGCTCTCTGGATCTGCCAAGCCACAGGAAATGACAGCACCACATAGTCAGAGGGGTGACCCACACAGTGAAGTACAACAGCTTCCTCTGGGTGACAATAAAATGGATTTCTCGACTCTGAATTTAATAAAAACAATAATAAAAGCTGTAATAAAAATGCAGGTTCAATTTGGGCCTCTGTAACTCAACCACTCATGCCATAACAGAACTATTGGGCAGGTGAGGGTGAGAGATATACAGGCACACACAGACAAGGTGGCACAACACACACACACACACACGCACACACACACACACCTGACACACATACAGCTCTGTTATTAGAAATGGTTTTACGTTGTGTTTGCCCTGCTTCACCCAAGCAAAACTTCACTATATGAAACTAGACAGATGGGAATAAGTGTAGTCAATAAATCCGAGGGTGCAGTTTTGGCCAGACCAAAGAATTATGAAATTCTGCCATTGCGTGCTGAATTGCAGCAGTCAGCGTCTATCGACACAGACAGACCTTGCCATTTGTATCGAGACATCCAAGCCAGAACTGTGGACGTATGGAGCATATCATACAAAACAGAGATTGGTGTGTGTTAGGCTGGCATCACGACACACACTTCCCTAAATTATTCAGCCTTGCTCGCAGGCAGCCGCGGGTCGCGCACATCAATATTCCTCAATCCATCTGCAGTTTTGTCTCTTGTTGGCTTTGTGCTGCAGCAGTGCCAGGGGTGGGCGACTGACTATCCTGAACCAGGAGTAAGATTATAAAATATATGTAAATGCCGTGGTTAAAAAAAAAAATATTCCTCCTATAAAATCAGATCTTACACTGTTCACTCACAGCGTACAATAAACATCTTCACTCAGAAGCACAGCAAAGGGAACCTGGTCTTCCACCAGCATCACATAAATAGGCAGCATGGCCAGCAGCCTTCTCGCTCCCATACTGTGACAATTACACTTCACAATATGACTGATTAAAAAGCCATACTTACAATAAAACCATCATGTCACTCTGGTTAAAGCTTTGTGGGGGAGACGAGCCCTTGCACTTCACTGGCAACCATTTTAAGACCCACTGATGAAAGCGTTCCTCAGCTTGTCCTAAAACCCAGGAGGAGGCTACAAGAAGGAAGCCTGTTTTTTTTTCACCTATCACACAGTTAACAGTGGGGTGGACCACCGATGCGTGCAGGTGTGGGTGTATATATATATATATATATATATATATATATATATATATATATATAGTAGATATATTGGGTGCATATACACAGGCAGCCATTTTAAGTCCTACCTCTTTAGGGTGCTCTAAAACTGTGGAATTCCTTGAGGAAAGGCGTTCCAGAACTCATCAAGGCCACCCAGGATTTTTTTTTTTCCTTTCCCCCCACTTGCGCCAAGTATTGATGTAACATCACACCCTCCATTGTCCTTCCCTCTTGGCGACTGAGGCTCTCGGAACATGCCCTCTAAAAATATCAGCACTGCGGTCCCCAGTGGGACCATGCAGAACAGAACAGAAGGTGTTTCAAGAAAATGAAAATCCCAACCCAATCCTCACAGATGCAGGCCTTTCTTGCTCTGGGGGAAACACTTCTGACTGAGGCCAAAAGCCCCACAATATAGACTTATGATTCATCCACATACAGAGACACAGAATTCACAATATGCACTGAACACTTTGTGTCTTTTTCTTTTACAGGGTGCCTGTGGAGGAGGTTAAGACTCCTTTATGAATCATTAATTTCTCTAATATTACAACTCTGTCCTGTCAGGGAAACAACTTACAGAAATATTTAAGCATTTTATGTTTTATCTCTAACTTAATCTGAACGCGTTTTATGATATTTTTCAAATTAGCTTCATATTCTTCAACTATTTCATGGGTAATAGATCAATGTCCAAAAAAAATCTAATAAAAAGAATTGTCTGATTTCCATTCTTGTGTTTCTTGCTTGCTCTGAGCGACAAGTTTCGGCCGTCGCTTCCAGTGAAGCAAAGCTGGGCCAGTGTTCTTGCTCGAGCTGAGTGACCTCTGGAGCGCCACTGTGATGCGGTGCCTGAAGTGTACACAGCTACATGTTTAGGTGGGATAGGGGTGGTTGAGGGAGCGGGAGTATTGACAGGGCAAGGTCACGTCCAACCCTGGGATTAAAGAGCCACATCAATACTGAGGTTCCTGTGCCTCTGGGCCTCATACAGTAATCCATCAGATCAGGACATCCTCTTCTACCAGTCTCTACAGGCTGGACAGCAGATCAATACCAACATGCTTGGAATGGCTGACAATCACATGCGGAATATGGAGGCGAGATGTGTGGCATATGGAGACACCCATTTTCATTTTGTTAATGAGGCTGATCGTACTAGTGTAGAAGGTAAGGACACGAGCCGAGCTCTACTGACTACTGATCCATATTCTGATAAGGTTGGCTCAAAGTAAGACGATCACAGTGGCTTAGTGCGAGAGATAATTCATGAGGGAAATACAATGAAGATGTGACTGAAAGATTTGTAGGGATGAATTTTCTGTCTTTATGGCAATAAAAGTGCGTTAGCACTGTACTAATAAAATGTGGAAATCTGAATAGTGATTGACATCTTTACTGTCGTGTAATATCTGTGCGAGTCCGAGTCCATCCATCATTCACGCTCCCGTGTCTTATGGTACCAAGTGACATTTATCATGCTGCCACTTTCATCTTGTAAGTTGAGGAGTCCCCTGGACCCACCACCCTTATATTATTGAATATTTCTGCTCTTAAATATTTATAACCTTTTAATTGATATTCTCTTCTCTGCTCCATTAGCCCCACGAGGGACCCGTAGTCCCTAGCAGGGGAGCCTACACTTGTCCCCCACTGTCTGGCCCACACACAGAGACAAGTGGAGACACTGACCATGTGGAGAGGAGGAAGCGTATGAGCAAGAGCAAGAAAAAGGAAGAAAAAACATGAAGAGATGAAGGAATTTGGTCAAATTGAAAAAGCCTGAATTCCACATAATTTTTCCTTAAAAAGTTAACTCTCACCCTGAACCCTTTAATGTCACTTGGGGATTTTTTTTTCTCTAACTATAAGATTAAAGATTAAATAAAAAAAATGTAATGCCAAGAACAAGGAAAAGAGGCAGAGGCAGAGAAAAGTTGTTGTTGGATACTGAGCATTTTCTGTGATGTAACATGAGACGGATGTCAGCGTTTTCAAGAAAGATTCATTCAAATATGATCGTGAAAAGTATGAAATCACTGAGGGCTGTACCCTTACTTGCCTGTGGTTACTGTATGTCTAACTCCATCAGGGTTTCGCCTTGGTCTGTCTTTGTGCAATCAAAGACCCTGATATCGAAAACATTATTAACAGCTCACCCATCTCCTCATTTCCCCATCATTCCCAGAGATCCTGATCCTATGATGCTCCCCCTGACAACCCACCCTGCAACCACCCACCCCCAAGTTCAAATTAAGAATTTATTTTAACCAGCGAGCAGCTTCTGTCGACACATGTCGGCAGGCCTGATCAAAGGTGAGTACGCTCTTTATCAGAGTGAGGGAGGCTGTCAGAAATAGGAGGACATTAAGATTGAATAACCTTCACACAGTTGCCGGCACCTCATTATTTAAAAATCTAAAACTTTTGCAGAGCACCCTCCATATATAGGTCACACTACATTCTAATGCCACATGTGCCTCCGAGTGTATCCTCCTCTGTATGGATGGGATTTGGGGCTTTGCACTTAGGCCGTCGCATCCACTGATCCCCCATCATTAAAGAGCGTCACGATCTGACAATGAAACTGTGAATTTGACACTTTCAATACTGTTAACAATAGTCGAGAATTCGCATGTGGTGGGGGGTTGTGTTTCCATATGGTTGCCTTAACTCATCTGCTTTCAGTCGACCGGATTCATATTAGGAACGGATTGCTGTTTAATATTTTTGATGGATTTGAAACAGTAGATGTAGCAGGGATGTTTGTCAAAAAAAACAATCTCTATATACACTGCAAGTGAGGCGATGCCAAAAGTTGTTTCCCCACCTTGTTATATGTTACAAATAAACATTCAGTATATCTATGAACATTTTATGATTCATGCTAAGATAAAAAAAAAAAAAAAAAAAAGGGAGAAGCACAGACAGAGAAAATGTGCCAAATAATTCCAGGGGTAAGAACAAACAATGAAGACACGACAGAGAGCGATGCGTGAGAGAAGTAGCACGTATAATCACAGGTATACAGACGACACCGTTTGGCATTAAAAGAAAAAAAAAAGACAGAATGTTATGAGCTTACAAAGAAGAATGGAAATCAAAGCAGTTAAATGAGAAACAGCATTTGAACGTACCAAATGATCGCTCTCTCTCTGTCTCGCTCTCTCTCTCACTCTGCCTCACTCGCTCTCTCACAGGGAGTGATAATATTGAACGGAGCGCCTTGCTATGCCATTAGTGCAGTAAAACATCAAAGGAAATGAATAATAGAGAATATGATTTTCTGAAGTGGTGGAGTGAAAGAGTCCTTTCGTCTTCCTGCTGTAGTGAGCCCTGCAGTACATTGATCTGTGGGCAGCCTCAACCTCAGCCAGAGCCTGAGACTCGTATGCTGCGCCACAATGCCACACTACTCCACACTACGGCACCTTGCCACCCAGACACCCCTTCAGATCTCTGTAATACTTCTATTTGCCTCAGTCCACTACCCTTTGACCCTCTTCTCCCCAAAAAAAAAAAAAAAAGTCTCAATCTGATGTAGCTGAGAGCAAAGGAGAAGGGAAGAAAAATGAAATGGATGTATATATAAGAGAGAATGAAAAGTGCAGGGCATGTGGTTATAATTGCACACAGGCAGCACAGTGGTAAAGCCAAGCTGCAGATCTTAAGACTGCTCGACTCTCTGGGTAAAAAGCGCACAGCCTCATTAAATCTCAAATATCACACTGTTTCTGCCCCTCCACACTATGCATAATACTGTCTATCTTTCAGAATGCCTCTTTTGTTAGCATTTCTCCTTTGCCTTTGCTACATATCAAACATGAATGAGTAACAGGATGCGGGGCCTGCAGAACGCTTGCAGAGTCACAGAAGAGCACAACTGGGGGTCTACTTATGAGGCAGATCTTGACACCATGTCTGATTAAGCTCTTAGCTTGTCAGGAGCGTAACGGCTATTGTGGCCACGTCCGTCAAAGTGGCCGAAAGCGTGAAAAGCAGGTAAGCTTTTCAACGGCAGTAGTTTAACCGTGAATAACTGTCGCACGGGGGTAAAGACCATGTCGCACAAAAGCTGCAGTGAGACATTAAAATAAAAAAAAGTTTGAGGTGAAAAAGCAAGTCGTCGAAAAAGAGTTTACCTCCACGGACAAATAATTTCCCAGTCACCATTTGTCAAGCTGCATCCTGAGACAGGGTTAAAAAATAAATCAGTCAGACGAAGTCAAATGAGGAAAGTGAGAAATTAATTTGTGCGCCCTCCTGATTTCTCCACAGGCAGACATCGATCATGTGGCGGCTGTCTCCCCTCACTCTGGAGATAGAGGTAGCGGAGGGGTGGGGAGAGAGGGGATAGTCGTGTGTCTGAGGGGGTCGCTGTAATCAGGCACACTCATTAGCTCTGCTTTGGCTCTGGATGACAGGAAGTCTCCAAGGCAAGTCTGTCTCTTATGCCCAGTCCTTCATCCCTTGAGCTGGGGTTAGATGGGCTAAGGAGGCAGTTTCTCTCCACATAACCACCCACCAATACCTATCAATACACATTAACACAGCAGCAGATAGATACTGCTCTGCTTTTTCCAAGGATGAGTGAACACGTAACAGAAAAAAAAAAAAAAGACTACAGACATGATCAATTATATAGTAAAGGGTCAATTGGACACATAGGAAAAAGATAACTGAAAACACCAAATGTCAGAAACTGCACTTTTTTTTGCACAGCAACATGTCTGAGGCATTACTCTTCCACAAGAATTGATTATCTATAATCTATAATGACTTCTTAAGTATAGATGTATGCATACAACAGAAACTGAGGACATAATATTGTTCTCATAAACAGCTGCGAAAATCTGGACTCTACTTAACTGGTACATCTCACACAGGAACACTCAGAGAGCTCTGGGTAAATGCTGGACTAATGTGGCAGCATAGGAGTATGCGGGGTCCCCAGCCTGCTGGGCAAAACCATCCATATCAGGTTTAAAATAACCACACCTGAGACTTAACCTTTACCAGAGACAAATGAAATGAAAATATACAGTGTGGTGCATCAGGAGCAGGCTTCATTCATAGGGGGCTTTCTGCTAGCCTGACCTGAATTACCGCTATTTTCCTGGAGGGCCACTATGAATGGCACATGTGGAGACAGGACACATTCATCTGCGTAGCTCTATTCTACATCATACAGAAGGTTGGGAGACAAAGAGTCGAGGAGAAAAAAAAAAAAAAAAAAGAGTCAGGGATACACAGAAACACAAGGACGGCTATAAGCACACCTGCGTATATGCATGCGCGCAAACACGCAAAACAAGAGATGCACTGCTCGCGGCCCCACTCTGCAAAAAAACACACATGCAGCCATGCAGTTTATGTAGGAAAACTTAAAGCACGGGAAACACATACTTTATCATTCCGAACCCAACAAAGAGTTTTTTTCTCTCTCACACACACACACACACACACACACACACTCTCTCAAATACACACAGAGACACATGATCCACTTTCCAGCCGAAAATGATGAAATATGAAATGGAGCATTACCGCTTGGAATGGCAGTCTGCCCGGGACTGTGCTGGTCCTCTGTCACATTGTCTTCTACTGCCAGAAAAAGAGAAGAGGGAGGAAAAAGAGGAGAAGAAACAGTTAACAGTGGAAAAACAAGTTCGACACATTGAGATTTCCTTCTTTTTTATTATTTACTATTGAGATTTTCTGGATGGAAACTCCAAGAGATTTCAACAGCTTTCGACAGCTCAACCTGCGGTTTGGGAATCCACGCAAGCCTTTCATATGCATGAGTTTTGGCAACAAGGCAAACAGACACCCACGTAAATAACATATTGGACTGGGTAATGACATGATGAATTATGAACGTCTCCCATGAAACGTCCTACCAACATCAACAGTGACCAAGTGAAAAACACCTTGATGACTGCCTCGGTTCGCTAAATTAGACCGATATCAAACAGAGGTTTTGCAGATGCCTGTGCGCACACAGGCCTTCAGGAACTACATCTGTGATCCAAATTTAAGTAGGAAAAAAATATATAACATGTACATTCACCGCATGTAACACTACAGTCAAGGCAGCTGCAAAGTGAGTTTGGTATTTTAAGAACGCCTTAAAAAAAACAAAAAAACAGTGACGGCTTGATCAGCATTCATGTCAACTCATTAGGTTCTCTTTTGACTTTTTGTAAACAGCCCTAGCTTTGAAAAGCAGGACTAGTGTTTAGTAAAAGGTATGAACCTTTTTACACTGGAGGCTTTTTGGAACTTGTGAGTGTTCCTTGCGGCATGTCAAGCACCAGAAATGAAATGGATTTTAACAGCGGGAAGAGAACAAAAGAGTCTCCCACCTGTTCCATGTAAAATGAGGGTCTCACTGAGGACTTCTTACGCCTCTGCGTTCCACCCCTGCAGTTGAAATGCATTCTCCATTGTGTCTTTTCTTTCTAGCCTTTCATTTTCCTGGGCAACGACGAAGGGGGAGTTTGACAGGACCTCCCAGTAGGAGAGTGTGGCAGTGATTGCCAAAGTAAAAAAAAAAAAAAAAAAAAAACTGCCGCACTTATAAAATCGCACAAAATATCCTGTACTTTGCATAATTAAGGGAGGATCCTATGGTGGAAGAAGCCTTTTCCTCAGGGGAGCAAGAGTCAGTGTCAAACATGGTGTCAACAGTGAGAAAGAAAAAAAAAAAACGAAGGAAGTGACTGTTTTGCATGAACGTGGCAACATCGAGCAGCGTGTTCTGCCGCCAGGCCTTGTCCAACCTAAACTGAATCCCGTGCAATCATTTAATATAAAATAACCTTTGTAGAAAACAAGATTCTCAATATTCACTAATAAGAATTTATGTGATTGGAAATACTTCCCTTAGCAACAATGATAATTGAAGTTTGAGGTAAAAAAAAAACGCCAAACAACTGGTCATAGGTCAAGCAATTAATTAGCTAAATCAATTAAAAGTGATGGAATAGGAAGAGTTGGACAGCGTGGAGGTATAGCCCTTGGAGGAGGACTGCATCAGCCAACAGAAACCTTGTCCTGTTAAAAGAGGCCTTAGTGACTGATGCCTTGAGAGTTTAATGAGTTTCTCCAGCACTGTTGAGTGCCTTGCATCCAGGATGATTTAAATGGGCTATGCATAGGGGGTCCTAATAAATCTCCCATGGTTCTATCAGATATTGGTGGAGGGAGCTGGAGTTGTTGTTTTGATTACCATCCCTGTTGGTGAGATGAAGGATTTCAGGCAGAAAATTCTGTTTTTACATTGCCATAAGAACACAACGGCAGTTTGCGATGATTTGTCACCACGGTGAACTTATTAAAAGTTGTGTCGTTTAAGAGTAAACAACTTCCAGCATAACGCAAGTGCTACTCTCATTTGCACGTCTCGCCAGTAATTAATCACCGGCGAGATCATGGAGGATGAGCTGTCAAGTGAGGGCAAACTCTTGTGATGTTTCAAACTAGCCGGACATTTGATCACCATAACGTCGCACAAATACAAGTAGCTGGGCGCCTTTAATTAATATACTCTAAAGCTCATCATCACCTCATAATGACTGTAACGTCAGCTGAATACAACTCAGTCCGGACTGTTGTTAATGTGCCACTGCTATCAGTTAATTAATGTTTGACATGGCACAGTGTATCACTCTGTCACTGACAAACTGTAATCATGCTGCAAGGTTTTTTTTTATTATTATTATTACAATATCAAAAACACTTGGGACCGTTTCAACACTGCTCCTTTGATTTTCAAAATGCAGAGCAGGAAAACCATAATCCCACAAGTGACACAGCATTAAAGGCCACTAATTGACACTCGAGCCACACACACACAAAAATGAACGTAGTAACTATCATCATACTGAGACTGACAATCCCCAACACAGGAAAGTTGTTTTTGTTTTTTTTTGTCTACAGCTACGCAAACTAATAAACAGGAAACAAAAGTGACGCAAGTGAGAAAACGGCAACATATGCTCAATAAAACTATTTCATAAAACAGATTGGTCACCAAATAAGCAGACAATGAAATATCACAACCGTGGAAACTAATGAATTATCAAGCGAAACGTGACAAACTCAGCAGCTTGGACCTTTCCTAATTCATCAAACGATTTCCTGAGTAAGAGAATAGTGTGAATTGTATACACACACACACTCTCACACGTTTGTGTTTTTGCAAGATGACCGACACCGTATTTGTGCGTCTGCATATGCTCGTGTGTGAGTGTGTCGGTATCTCGTACACACAAATAAACCCTGAGCGTGTTCCTGGGTCTGCGTGACTCATCTGCTTGGTTACAGCCAGCTTGGACGATACAGTGCCGAACACAATGGCTGTGTAATCCGCCCCGACTGACCGCGAAGGAGACGCTCGCCACGGGGACTACAACTCAATTTAGCTCAGGTCAGGAGGTCAACCCTCCTCAATTAGGGCTGCGAAGGGAGGGAGGAGGACACACACTGCACATGAATAACTTTCTTAATGAGCATTATTTGAACTGGTGATTAGTGTCATAAATAATTTGCGATGCAGGAGCATGTTAATCAGGTTGTATAATATTTGTAATCCTTCATACACTGCCATGCACTGTAAGCAAAAAACAACACCTGGTCACAGTGAATCGCAGTCCACCGGACGCAATGTGAAAAAACAAAATAACGTGACTGCAAATTTGGCTTTCAAATATATATATATATATTTAAATATTTATATCAGCGTTTATTTGTGTGTTTGTTTTTGTTTCTTTCCTTTCCTTTTTTTTTTTAACAGGCAAATGTAACAGATGCAAATAAGCCAAACAATGTGCGACTGCATTTGCAGCAGTGGTGGCGAATCAATCATTGTCTCTGGATCAGAACTCTTTCTCCATGTGGCAGACAATCTATGACAACAAGAGAGACACATGCCACGGAATAAGAAGAGATATCGGCCAGCTCCCGCGACGCCACGTCCAACACACTGAGCTGCATGTCAAGAGCACTGACAGCCGTGCTAATGGGATTTTTAGACGGCTCCATCATAATTTCCTTAATGATAATACTAACCATATTTTTGTGTCACATTAGAAAAGTGTTAATGGGTGTTATGCCACAGATCATTAATTGTGAGCAGACTGGAATACTGCAGCTTCCTATAAACTGAGAATGACACAACTGTAAATAGACATTTTAAAAGGAGGGGGGGGGGGGTAAAAAACGAAGTGTGACAATATGATTCTGAAATTTTAATTGTTCAAATTAAGAAGGGGCCGTTATTGGATTTGACATTTAACATGCTGCGTGCAGAGTGTATTTAAAATACAGAGGGTTTTATTCCTCTGATAAAAATCATAGAAGGGCCATGACATTTTTTTTTCTTACACCAACCTAAACTTACAGGGGCTAAAAGGGGGAGTGGCCGTGCTTCAATGGGCATCGCGGACATGGTCAAGTTCCCATTTCTATTAAAAACAAAACTTCTGTAAATGTGACAATATAAAAGGAAACACACATCAGTTTGAGTTTTTCTTGACAGGCCAAATTTTAGTAGCGGCTGTTTTTGTTGTTGTTGTTTTATTTGCATTAACCTGACATGAGGGGAAATACAAATGCGTTTCAAGTCTAATCTGCGTATTTTCTTTTATGTGAAACAGACAATTATTTTACTTTTTTTTTAAAAAAAGAACCTTCAGCAGTTTTATAAATCACCCTGAGCTGCTGGGATAAAGTGTCAAATTACAGCTCTTAAAAAACATCAAATATTAAAAAGGTATACAAAACACAGCAATGATTCCATGACAACTGCTGCACTTAAAGTAAATGGCGCAGAAAGTGTTTTTATATATGCATACGACAGACCTGGAAACATCCACCTCAGCCAATTAACACATCAGGACTGGAGAATGAGAATGTCATTTGTGCTCCAAATGAAAATATCAAGCCTGCCTCACATTATTCAGGAAGTGCTGGAGGACAAGCAACGTGGCAGTCATCACATGCTACAGTACATGCAGGATTTGGACTGAGATCCTCCTTCCTCGCTGCTCACCACAGACTGAGTCAATGTGCTGACCCAAAGCCTCTGCACATCAAAACAAAATTACAATGTGCCTACAGTTGAGAAATGTGGAAGGCTCCGGATTGAGTAAATGTCAGTGGCTGGGGTGAAGTGTTTGCATATAAGCGAATGATGTATGGTCGTGTCCTGTGCCATTTATTCCCCCAAGCAATAACGTAGCCGGATCTGTCTCTCAGACTTAATTGAAACGGGACTTGTAATGTTGCCCTTTTCCTCGATGGGACCAAAAACATAACCTCTGACTCCCACAAGCAGGCAATACTGTGGAAGTGTGTGTGTGTGTGTTGGGGGTACGCAAGGGGAGAGAAAAAAAAAAAGGAAAAAAAAAAGAGAGAGTGCCAACTGTCACAGCATTATTTTCTCGTCTCTGCATACACCCCATGTCCATACAATCCGAGCTATCAAACAATGCACACTCTCGCTATGATCCATCCGCACCGCCGTCTCCGTCTGCAGAACAAAGTGTTCTCTCTGTGCATAAAAAAAAAGGCTCTCCGTCCACACTGACCACTGCTTCAAGTCAGCAGAAGACAACCTATAAAAGTGAAACCTGAACTTTGCAACTCCTGATCACAGTGCAGTGTGAGCGCGCACGCACGCACAGGCTCTCACACACACACGGGCTCATGCACACACGTGTCACTTTGCGTTAAAAATGTTTAAAAAGATTTATGGGGATAAAAACAAAACAATTCCTGCAACAACAGCTAAGAATGCAGGGTCAAGCGATGGTTTAAAAAAAAAAAAATGACAAGGAAAGTTAATGTGGACATCTGTATAAGTGTATCTCTGTCCCTGAGGAAAGAGATAGACAATGAACAATAAATAACATCTGCCTGGCCTTGCCTGGGTTTGATCCGAAGCAGGGAAATGTCTATGACGTATCTGCATTTCAGCTCCGCTCGAGCAGTTGGAATGAAGACATAAAAGTCGCAATGTTTTGTGAGCTACAATTTTCCAATTTAAATTTTAGTGACAATAACAAAACAAACAATGTCATCACTCTGACTTCATTTGCATACTGATGTGCTCCCTCTCTATCCCTCTCTGTCACACACACAGATTTACACATATCTTAACAGATGTTAGTCTGAATGCACACACACACTATCTCTCTGTCACACACACACACACACACTTGTAGCATGTAGGCATGCTGGCAGGAGACAATTATATATAAGTGATGTGTCTTTTGAGAATAGCGAATGTCACACCAACTAACAAAAAAACAGTCAATGCCAATCTGGTCTGAGAAGATGGGAAGTCTATGTATAGAGCTGTTTACTGTGAATAAAGCACTGCAGGTCTGGAGTCAGAATGTGACAATTTTAAGATGTGCATGCACTCACATTTCCACTCCTCTCCTGGGTATTGATTTAAAATGGTGGCTGCATGAATGTACTACCGCAGACCATGTAATCTTCCTTTGAGATGAAGACTTCCGAGAAGCAAAGTGGGGGAGAGAGAAAGGGGTCCACAGACCACAAGCTGGGAATGTGAAATTGTGGACAATTATTTGCTGAGCAAAATACAATGTCTGCCAGATGAACTGGAGCTCAACCTCCAAAAGCCAACGGCTTCCCCCCCCCACCACCACTACCACTACAAAAAAAAAGCTACAGAGAAAAGTAGTATATGTGTGTGTGTCCATTTCTTTTTCCATCACCTCTCACACAGTGCATGCTCAGACATAAAGTATGTCAACTGTTTGGAAAAGAAGGACAAGGTAACAAAATAATACACATATATGTGTGTGTGTGTGTGTGTGTGTGAGTGACTCTAATGTATAAAAAAAACACTACTAAGTTCAGTTATTTGTTGTTGTTGTTTTTGTGGATGACTTAAGTCCAGATGTTTCCAACTTAATTAACACCCAGCACTGTCTCCCACCTCCTTCACGTGTAACACATACACACGCACACACTCACACGCACACATCGCATCACAGCCCTCCCTTTCAACAACATTTAAAATGTTTCCTCCTTAGTTTCTCAGACGGAGGGGTGGGTGGGTGTCGGGGATGTCACGTGACTCTGCACCCCATTCCATCAGACAGCTCAAGTTCCGAGCAGGAGCGTCTTTAACGCATCCAGATGTGTAGCGCTGCACTGTTGCTCCCCCCCCTTCCACCACTACCACCACGACGAAAAAAAACCGTCCACGCTTCCTTTTATGTCTCTGCACTTTAACTACCGTTTACAAACAGCACTACATTGTGGCGAGGAAGAAAAAAAACACACAGTGACAAGCGAGAGCAGCGTTGTTTTTTGCTTTACCGCTGAATGCAGTCGATTCCGTGCGCAACACGAACAGGAAGAAACACAATCAAGATGCGTAAAAAAAAAAGAAAGAACCAAAACAACAAAATAAACAGAGGCAGGCAGGCATTTGAGTGAGCGATAAGTTCAATCCATATTCATGCTCGTCTAGACTTCTCATCAGCACCTTGAAATAAATAAAAAAAAAAGAGAAATGCTCTGAGACTGAGAGCCACCACAGCAGATAGCACTTACCTTTCAGTGATCTTGGTTTAGCTTGCTTGCGGCGCGACATCCTACAGAAAAACGCTGAAGTTGCTCAGTTTCTGTCTGATAATGTGTACAACACGGGATAGTCTAAAGGTGTATTCTCTCTAAAACGCACTGACCACAGCCGCGGCTGCCCCTTTACCATCACAGACAGATGCAACTTGGCCCCCCTTTTGACGCGCGGTCGAAACACGAGTTTGCTGTTATTTTTGTGATGAGTAGGTGGAGGTTATAAAAATCCAATTAGCCCCGATCGGTAAAGGCGACACTGTTTAGTTGAGCCGGGTGTCGGGAAAAGTGTGCGGATATAGTAATCCCGTCATGCGCTTCCATTCTCCGGGAAAACGCACACGCGTGCAGGCATGATGTGCGGTTTCTTTCGCTCTCGTTTTTCTTTTTTTTTTTTTTTTATAAATAAAAGTGCAATATTTGCTTTCCGCCTCTCATCTCAAATGCGTCCGCGTGAGAAAAGACATCGGCAAAACGTCTCCTGTGAGAGTGCAAAAAAAATGCTGCAACAAAACCAAAAAAAAGGAGGAAAAATGTTAAT
Source organism: Microchirus variegatus (assembly GCF_963457635.1). Classification (NCBI taxonomy): domain Eukaryota; kingdom Metazoa; phylum Chordata; class Actinopteri; order Pleuronectiformes; family Soleidae; genus Microchirus; species Microchirus variegatus. The sequence goes on from NC_139806.1 coordinate 17,788,789, forward strand.
TACACTTTTCATTTCATATCCACCTAACAGCATCAAAACTATCACAGACTCTTCCCTTTCGTCTCTCCAGTCAGCTAATCATGAATTAGGTTCGGAATCTGATCTAAGTCTACGTCTAAATTGCTCTTAAAAGAGGATGAAGAAGCAGAGAGAAGATGGAAGCTCCCTCCTCATCACAAACCTGCAAGGTCTTGGACTGCGCTGTCGCTCCGGTAGTCCACATAATAATGGAAAATGGAAGCAAGGCCCCCAAAGCCATCAGGATGGCTCCAGAGGGGGCCCCTACCCCGCAGGGACTCGCTCTGTACGTAATCACTGAGGAAATCATTGTCAGCCTGCCTGCACTCACACACAGACAGAGAGGCATGATTAAAATCCTAGGGATCACGGCAAGATGCGGATTGCTGGATCGGCTGGTCCCCGGATCTGGAGTCGAACTCTAAACCCAGAGTCGGCTTGCTCACCCTGGCGTTCTCCTCTGCCTCAGCTCGCCGTCGGCCACTCTCCGTCTACGGCAGACGGACTGGTCCCCCTTCTGGTAGAAATGGTTAAGTAGAGAGACATTTTTCTGTGCGGCTGTTAACATATATGTGACATGTAATGGCACGCGCTGGATTTTTGGGATGATCAAATTATTTACAGATTTTTTTTTTTCTCCTTTTTTACTATAATTCACAATCAACTGGAGGTTTGTTTCCCACTCGTTATTTATACTTTTTAATGAATAAATATACTAATGATTCTAATGCTATTATTAGTTGTGGAGAAGCAATAAGTGTCATTATTCTGGATTTAGTTTCATTTTGTATATTAATCATAAATTCATATTTATTTACTTATTTTGTGTGTGTGTAAAATGCCTTTTTTTCCCCCTCTTTCTTTCTTTCTGTGCAACAACATGCCCACCACAGTGCACCATGGTTTCCACCCTCACACCCTCACCTGCAAGATGATGTCCGGGCCCCACACCATATACCCTGCTATGTGAAAATGAGATCCAGAGCGGAGTCCTGCAGTGGGCTTCTCACTCTGCACTCACTCCCCTCCACAGCCTGGAGGTGGTCTCTGCCAGGGGCCCCATCTTTAAGAAAAAAAAAAAAAAAAAAAATCACAGTCATGCAAACTGCGTTTCCCACTTTTGATGCATTTCTGTTCTGACTGCTTCACAGAGACAAGTGAGTGAGTAAGAGCAAACAGAAGCTTTTCACCGCAGACCTATAGGGAGGGAGAGAAACAGTCGATAGGGCAACTCCCAAATACCGGCTGGTGTCGAGGAAGAAAATTAACAACAACCTTTGATAGCCTTTACTCTAACGTTGTTATAGAAAATTCACTAAAAAAAAAGTTAACTATAACTATAAAAGTTAATGATGTGAGTACATAATAAGGCTGCACTTATTCTATGGGGTTTTTACTTTGGAGTTCATTATGAGGCCTTAAACTGTTGCAGACATTTAAGGTAATTGCCTCACACAAATGAAAATTCAGAGCCGCAGAAGAGATACGTTACTTGACAGCCAGCTGATGATCATTAACCCTTAGTGCTCACGTGGCACGGAACTGTGCCACAGGTGCACCCTTGGTAAATTGCCATGGGAATAATAGACCACTCCTTATATGGACATCCTGGGGGTCACATATTCATATACAGGCTTTAAAAATACAGTGTTTTTTGCATCTTCTTATGTGTTGTTGAGTCAAAAGTTATGATTCACTTTGCATCACATTTTGGGTCGTGATATAAAGTGGCAGTAATTGTGTAGCATCGTTCTTTTCTTTTTCTTCATAAAAAAAGAGCCATGTGAACTTTGACGCATTTCCAAATTTCACAAATTAAATCCGATTTTAAACATTTTGAGGACTTTTTGCTCAGGTGTGTTTATGTAGTAAAAAAATTTTAGGCCTATAGTTTGTGCTGAAAAAAGGATACAAGAGAATTTGTGTTGCACATAGGACATAGTAAAGTGGAAAATAACAGCTAAAATGCTCTGTGGTCTAAGGATTAAAAAAATAATATATATATATAATGCATCTTTGTAGGTAGTGGTGGTTGAACTAAACATACAAAAGTCAGGACATGACCTACTAGGATTTAATTCTGTTTTCTCAGTGTCTTATCTTGTAATTCCAACCTTGCTTTCCAACTAATTTCCTCCACCCACAAGCTGCCACAAAAAGTGCATAAGAGATCAATGAAACAAAATGTGACACAGACTGACGTGATGTGCTTTGGTAAATTCAAAGCCCTCCCAAACTACACTTAAGCTAGTAAACACGCGTATATAAAACATCTATTTGTAGGTTCCTGGAATCTGTCAGGAGGTCTCAGCTGCCTTAAAACTTTAATCTCAACAATGCTCCAAAGTTCCCGCTCTCTGTCTCAGCGCTCCGTCAGACGGCTCTCCCAAAGTTTTACCACCGTGCCTCCCCCTGTACCTCTCGAATGCTCTCTCAAACACAAACAAACAGTGCTCTTCAGTCCTCCAGGGCTCTTTGCTGCTACTTTCATTAGTGACAAAGTAACAGGGAAAGGGGGTTTACTTGACTCGATGCTTGCACGGTTCACTCTCTAAGTTACAGTACTCTCTTGTTCAGAAGTTGTTGTGTTTTTTTTCACCTTCAAGTGGAAGACTCATCATCCGAGGAAGGTTGCTCATGATGCTCCAAAAACTGTCTGACATGGCTTGTCCCTCGTGGATAACCTTATAAATATGGAGAGGAGAATCAAATATACATTTTTGGGAGCAAATAGGCACAATGAAAACCAACAGGAAAAAAAAAACAGCTTTTTGTTTCAAGTCTTTACCTCTGAGCAGGAGGGGAAAAGGGAATCAAACAAAGATATATAAACAAATGTGACATGTTTGTCAAGAAAGAAAAAAAAGGCTGCCAGACAAGGAATTTCTATTTAACATGCACTTGTATACAAGACTGCAAAATGAAGCATTTATTTTTATGTGTCCATTTTTTGGTAATGTAAACGCTCTATTTGAATATCTAACTGTGTTGTCCTTCAAAAACAAGAACGTCAGAACAGATGAAAGCTGTGAGAACGCATGAAACAGAAAGGCACAGTCAGTTTTCAGATCACCTGCTTTTTACCACAGTATTTGTAGTAAAACTGAGCAGTTCTGTGGAGATTCTTTTCACCACCCATAGCTTTTGGTTTAGATTTCGAGATGGTGCCACGTGTGTGTGTGTGTGCTGCAGCATCAGAAATTTCACTTTGCTTCTCAGCAGGATGAAATGTTCCCCTGTGAAATCTGTGGCCTATGGTCGGTGGGATCCTTCAGCAGCTCCTCTTGACCCGTGGCCTCCTCACCCACTGTCCATTTGGCTCAGACAGCACAATGTCAAAAAAATGAAAATAAAAATAAAAACACGAACTTTAAAACTTAGAAACTTTTAATCCCAATGTCTCACATAAAAATAATAATCACTGAAGGCTATTTAGCCGAATACTCTCACAAATGGTGAAAAATGGCGTCTTGAAAGCACAGTCGGTCAATTACGCTCGTTAGAAGAGGGCAGATACACAGACATGCATGTGCACCAACCGCACACACACATACACACTCTTGACTTGCCTCATTAAAACCCATCCAGCTACTAGAACTCAGAGATGTGAATGTTTCCCTTGAGGAGTGGGGCACGATCATTTTGAGAAAGGCAGAAGATTCAACTTTTTTCTTACTTGCTTATAATTACAGAGATTGCTGGAATGCATGACCCTGAGAATAAGGCTCAGTCCTCGGAGAGTCCACCACAAGCATCACCGTCTTCAGTCCTGCTCTCCATTGAGCGTCTCCCTCGATGGATGCCACCCACACCAGGCATGAGTGAGGTCGAGGCGCTGCCCCCACCACCAGAGGAGTACTCCCCGGGGACTTTACACTCTGCTCCAACAAGCCAAACTCCTGAGGCTGCAAAAAAAAGTAAAGAAAACAAGTGACTGAAAACATTGCCCTCACTGAGCACTGAGGCACACTCTCACAGTAAACTGATTAAAAAAGAACAAAAACAACATGGAGAGCACAAAATCACAAGGCTTCAGAGTTGGCAAGCAAGGCATGTGTGCTGCTGCTTTCCAGCTTCACTGTTATCCAAATTGTTGAGCAATTAAACACTGGAGCACAACATTCTCATATGTATGCAGTTCACAATAGCACCGTTTCATTCTCTACCAAGTGCATATATTCACACAAATACTCCACATAAATAAGTGTGTTCCTAATTTACCAGTCAGTAAATGCATACATATTTGAATATATTGGTCAGCGAGAGGCTCTCCACATTCCGTGCAAAATAATAAAGGATGTCAACAAAGTAGACGGACTCTGAAGTGAGTGGTCCTCATCAACAGTGACCTTCCAGCTGGATATCCACAACTTCCATCTTCCCAAGCCAAGGAGCCCCATGGAGCAACTCCCAAACCGGGTCATTAGCGCTGTGGTGTCACCAGACAGCAGATCACGGGCCAGAGAGGGAGCGAGAGGGGGACTCCTGGCACTGCAGTGGCTGCTGTGCGGTTTGACATTCAGCACTGGCTGATCTATGGGGCTGGGGAGACAGTGCCCTTGCTCTGGGTCTTCATGAGGAGAAGGTCCTGGCAGTTTTCCCCTTTACTTACTCCATCATAAAACTAAGGTCACAAAATGTTCGACTCATGACCTGAGCTGTAGGGTGTTGTCATTACATTAGTGACGATATCATAATCTGCGTCACCGGACAGTCGTTTCACATCGATGGCTAGCAGACTGGTAGCATCTCACATCAAACTAAAGCTGCTCTCAGACATTCACCAAGTCTACTGTAAGTCCAAACACAAGTGTCCACAGAAGTTGCCCAGGACTATTTCTGGAACTTCTCCTTTCAGCTCCCTCACCAAATTTCTGGACAATGTCTGATTGAGTTCATGTGAGAAGATGAGTGTCTGGGCCTCACCCCTCGCCTGGATGTTCCACACATCCTGCTGCTGTTGTGAACATGTCTGGCCCCAGCACTGTTCTGCTGAAATTGTCCTATGTGAACAACAAACTATAATATTCAGAATAATCACCTATGGATTATTTCTTTATCTCCGTTATTAATTGCTTGTCTTTAAAAAAATAACCTCTACAAAAGGTGTTATTGGCATCAGGTTGCGTAGCGTGATCAAAAATAATTTTAGGGGTTTTATGTCCTTCTCAAATAGCTTTGACCTCAATCACCCATCTTCAGCAAATGGTGACCACTATGAACATGCCAAGAAAGAAGATCCCTTGGGGGCACTATACGGTGAGCCAAGGCGAACATAAAAATCTCCCAGCAAAAGATGGACATTTTCCACTTGGCACTGCCACACAAGAGGAGAGAAAGAGACGGCGAACATTTCAACGCTTTTGTTTTTTAACTGATGCGGAGGCAGTGTGTGTGTGTGTGTGTTTTCTTGCTCATTACCACTCCCTCATTAGGAGATCTTCACATTAAGATGAGATCAAGCCTACTCACCTCTCGATATGCTGAGCTACATCGTGTAACTATCCATCATATCACACATATTATACATTCCATAATCAGCGTGACTCACATCAGTGTTATGCCAGGTTCACTGGATGTTTAAATGTAATAATGAAGTCAATAATTAAGTCTCAAGAACTTGTGGAACATGCGACAGCTGCCTCTGCGTACGAGTCATTTAAAAAACGCACATACATACAGTATACAACTCTGAATTAAGCACACTGTGTGTTTTTTTTTTGTTTTTTTTTACAATTGCACAGTCTATGACTAAAGCACAAATGAAAGCTTCTTGACTCTTGTGCAGCGTAATGAGCTGTAGTGCAAATTAAGAGCAGCCATCTTCTCATCAGCCCATCCAATTTACTTTGGGATTGTCCCTGGAAAATAGGCAGCTGTGTAGAATGATTGGTGCGTTGTAGTTGTGTGAAGGCATGCGGCATATGAAGGCTCCAAAGGATTAGAAGAACCCTCAATCCCAGGCCATGCACACATTATTCATCCCACCTCCTCCTCCTCACCCTTCTCACCTTCATCACTCCCACCGCCTACCACCTTTCCTGCTCCCCAATGACTCCACCACATACCTGACAGTTGCATAAGCCCCGAGAACCTCTCTCCGGACGACGGTGGTGGGAGTTGGGAGTTGGGACGGTGTTAATTAAAAGAAAAGGTTAACACATACAGGGCCCAGCAGAAGGCGCGTTCAGGAGGCTCCCATGGTAGAGCAGATGCTCACTATTTCTTTCCTCCGAGGCCCCGAGGAAGGAGCCCAGCAACCAGGGATGGAAGCCAGGTGATCAGGGACACCAGGATGAAGGAGTGACTAGGGCATAAAGGATGAAGCTGATTTGACCCTCACACTGAGGATCAGCCAGGGGGTGTAGTGAATGGTTCCACTCACCTGTCCAGAGCCTCCCCGGCCAGGCCTTGGTGTGGAGCTGATTAGTGTGTCCCACAGTGTGTTTCACCTCCTAAACACCGCCCACACACACATACCTTCGTTAGACAGTGGGATGCGTGCCAGGCCCATTTAGAGGAGTATGTCAGAGATGTAAGGAGAAACAGACAAAAAGGTGAGATGAAAAAGAGACAAGGAGAGGAAACAAATGACCTTTCAGAGGGAACGAAAACGTGGCCCGTCAATGAGGACGTCCATGGGTTGTGAGGGATGAAGGTCCAAGGGTTACGTGGGACTGAGCACACGGAAAAGTTGAAGCCAGGATCGTATAGTCCATCAAGATCCTGCACAGCTGTTGTCACTGACTGCGCCATGTGTGAAGTTCTGTCTGAAAGAGATCATTAAATAATGATGAATTATCGTATCACACTGCCCAAATATGTAGCATTATTTTAGAAAAAAATAGAATATTCATTCGGGAAAATAGTTGGCCTACTTAAGGAGAGATAACATTGGAATAGGTGTTTTGCATCAGTTGGGAATAAATGATAAATGAATCACACAGCAGCAATATTTTAAAAGATTAATTAATTGCAGTAATTTAAGACAAAATCTGTTTAATATTTTGGAAGATGCTTTGCCTTTTGTTTTTTTTTCTAAAAACACTTTATTCAGGATTTATTCCTGGTATTCTTTGCATCACCTATTTTTGTTAGACCCAATTCTTTCACACATACTTCCTAATATTCAGCCTTTGTTCAATACATTGTGACAATCGAACATGGAACGCTGATTGCCCCTTAAATTAATTCCAATAAACACTTATGAGCTTTTAAGACAAACAAGAGGGAGTGAAACAGTTTTACACTCCTTTCTTCCCCAAACAAGCAGAGATAATTAAACATCTATCCTCTGAGAAGAGATGTTCCCACTGGAAGGTTGTTTGGTTTAAGGATTTGCTCGGTGGTTTGACTCACCAGGGACCCTCCATTTGATTCTCAAGGTTTTATATCTCTAACAAGGCTTTAATTGCCAAGGTAACGGACCACCTGATTATGCCCGACAATAAGTCTGCTTTATCTGTGGGGTAGGAGGGAGCTCAGTTTAGTGCAGGGATAAGGAGGAATACCCAAATTTAACCGTCAAAGAGTCATGTATTTATGCTCAAAAGCGTGTTATTTTGTAAGGCCAACAAGTGAATAGGTATATTGTATGACCGTGCACTTAAACAGTGTGAACTTGCCTCAAAAATTCTATTTACTCCACATCAACTTTGGAAATTCACAGCACTTGCAGGAAAGAGCCTAATTCTACTGAGAGTATGGAGGAGGCGGCACTCAAAGCCTCAGGTCCCATGCCATGTGCCCTCCTTATTGTAACGAGTGCATTTCTCTCCTCAAACTCTGACTGGTGAGTGCATTGAGGAGGAGGGGTATTCTTCAGAGGAGATGTGGGGAGTGGAGGGGGGCGTCTGCTGGTGAAAAACTCTGTGTTACAGTCCCATCTCTCCTGTCAGAGGGCTGACATGGGGCATCCAGGGACGTGGGGCCTTTGGTGCTCTGAGTCTGGACACTGGCCTAGTTTCCCCCCCCTTCTCTCTCGACTCCACTCCACCCCCACCCACCCGACTCCTACAACATCCCACCTACAAAACACTTTACAGCCGCTCCATCTCATCTGTTCTTTACTGTCATCCTGACCTCAATGAACTGCCCTCCTTCTCCCTTATCACCAGCCGCTCCAGCCCTTCATGTCGCCCTGTCTTGCTTTCACATTTTCCAGGCAATCCCGTTAATACCGAAAATATTAAATGTCAACTTGGACAAAGAAATAATAATAATAAAAAAAAAATCCCTAACACAAATGGAATAAAAGGTGACAAAATGCAATATGCTGCACAGATGTGCTGGGAGTTCAGCAATATTACTGAACTCCCAGGGTTTACTCTAGGATTGATTCATTTTTAAGTTTAAATACATTTTTTCGAATTGTTATTTATTATAATAATTAAAACTGCAATCCTTGAGTTTTAAATATAAACAAATGTTTGTTCCATTCAAACCGTTGTCATAAAATGCTGATTGTCTCAAGCCCAGCAACATCCCTGTACTGGACAAAGTTAGAGATTTGTTTCTATGTCAAGACAGACAGAGGCAACAGCATCATTGTGCAAGTAAAACAAGATGTGTGCCAACAGGTTGGCGTATGACTAAAGCCCACATTATACTTCTACAACTGCGTAATGCATTATCCAACTGCTTAACCACGGAGACCCTTCGAGCCCTCAAAGGGGTCGCTACGCAAGGTTGTTGTGCTTCTGGCTACAGTAAGCAATGGCGTACGAGAGAGAAAGACTGTTGTTGCAGCTGAATAACATTAAAACACAGATACTTTTGACACAAAAATTTAGACGTGAAAGACTGAAAAGAAGTGTCCGAAGGTGGTATGTACTTCCACTAAATGTGCCGAGGCTGATGGCAGGTGAATTTAACAGTCTTATTGGACCGATGAGGGACATGGATGAAGAAACCCACTTCAGGTACTTCCGAATGTCGTCTGGTAAATTTGATGAACTTCAACGCCGTGTGCTACCTCATATTAATCATCAGGGCACCCACCGCATGCTTGTTGATCCCGCCCTGCTCCTACACACCTGATTCAAACAAATAGGTCCTTAGGAGGCTTTTGCAGAGCTTGTTAACGAGCTGACTGTTTGAATCAAGTGTGTTGAAGCAGGGAAACATCTAAAACATGCAGGGCAGTATGGACCCGAGGACCAGGATTGAGAAACACTGGTTTGAGGGATAAATACCCCTTGCCCCTGCAGTGCCACAATAAACACACACACACACACACACTCCCTCAGTCAGGTTTGATAGTATTGCTTAACAGAGCCTGTTTTCATATGAATGCCCAGCCATGGAAAAAACAGGAACAAGTAGGCTGAGGGGCATTTTGAGTTATTTACAGATTCCGAAAGTGTGATTTCTAAGCTTCCCATCAATATCTAACACATGGAAATCTGAAAATATTTGAAGATGTGGCCATTTGAATGTAGACACTCCTCAAACTGCTTTAGGGAGAATTTTAGCCTCAAAGATTTACACCTTCTGGGAGCCAAGAGACAGTATTGTAACAATCACACTGTTTCTCCAAACTGTTTTACACCAAAAAACACCAAAAGTCCAAAAACACCAAAAAAGTATTCAGCCAAAAACACACAAACATGGCCCTTAGCAGTGCAAAAAAAAAAGTAGAAAATTGGAGCGATCGCACCGGCAAGGCAGGTTCAAACAAATATATTTCACCAGGATTTCTTCTTTAAGTAATTCCTTTTACTCCCAGGTTAACTTTAATTGTTTGTCTTCATAGTGTGTCCTCCTCAGGATTTTAGTGGGACTTTAAGATTCCAGGATTACTCCATTCCCAAACACACCACACATCTCTCCTCCTCCACACCAAACATTTCTCCATTGATCACTACCTGCTTCCTGGTACCTGTCCGTAGCTCCTCCCCTTGTCCTCTGAGGTCACTCGGTTTCAAGTCCCAGTCACCTTTTGACATGTCACATACATCAAAAACACAGTAGCCTGCATTATATAAAGCATTTAGACATAGGCAAAACAAACAAAAACAAATAAGTAACCCAAAACATAATTAACCTTGCAAGGATTTAAAACATTATGTTAATTGGGCACTTTTTAAATTTACATATACTTTGTACATTTAGATCAAACACTTGAAATGCCATGTGGCTGTGTCACAGTATCATCACATTTACATAGTCCAACCCCCTACTGGTCTAGCTGTCAGTGACATCTGATATCTGTTAGCCCACAGGACAGAAACTATTGTAGTAGTTTGATCAATGGTTATCAATAGCAGGTCTTGGGTCCCCAAGGGTTCTATAAAGAGGTCCCAGGGGGTTCCCAGAGAAAAATTAAATGAAATATGAATATAAATTTCATAAAAATGAAAAACAAGAAAGGTAATATACTGAAGAGTTAGAGGATCAAAGATAGATGCATATTTCAAATATCAAATAAAATAAAATACATTTAAGTATCTGTGTTGTAGTGTGGATTGATGGGTCTGTTGCTGAATGATGATGTGCTAATACTCAGCAAGTTGCTAGAATCACAGTCAATACTCTGGCTCTGGACAACGATTAAGTCTGCTATTTTAAATGCTAACTGCTAGCTTAGATGCTAACGCTAAAGTCTGCTAGCATAGCAGACGTGAGCTCAGCATCGGCATGACCAGAAACCTCCGTTAAGAAGCACAGCCAAATAGTTGTGCTGTAACAGCCATGATTTAGTTATTTTGCAATGAGTTATTCCTTGTCCATCTTTATTAAACAGTGAAAACACAGTGAAGCACAGTAACCATGAGGAGTAGCCGTGTGTGACGCACAGCTGATTGGCTTTGTTTACTCGATTTGTGCTGGGCTGACTTGTTGCTGGTTCTGCATCACTTTATAATAAATATAAATTATTATAAAACACACTATAAAAGCTCACAGAAGGAATAATGCTGAAACACTAGACACAGAGGACAATGACAAACTGGGAGTGAGCACTAGGGAAGAGCAGGTACATACCAGGTGAGGGGAGAGAACTCGCTACAGGTGGAACACATTAGAGCAGGTGCAGGTAATCAGAGAGGCTGGAAGCACATGGGGGCAGGAAGTAAAGGCACCTGGAACGAGACAAGATGTGGATTTCAAAATAAAATTAAAAATTACAAAAATGAACTGATATGACAAAATAAGGGACATTTAATGTGGGAACTTTATGACACGGACAATAACAGACCACAAATCATCAAAACAGACCAAAAGTGATATTTGTTAGTCATTTTCATGCTATTAAATATGCTGCAGTTGAGCAGCTCAACTTAATAATGTTTTATCATGTCATACACTAGAGGATATGTGTCCAGATTTCTGGCCCTTCTGACAATCGACGCTGACAGTCCCACCTCCATATCTGTTTATATTCTGGAGTCATGTTAAATCATGTGAGTTTCTTTGAGATCCCTGGTACCCCCTCCATGAATTTGTTTGATTAAATGCCAAGTGTGTGGTCCTGCATCTTGACTGGATTGTCTAGTCTGTGCTTTCACAGGATTAAAACATTTAAAGTCGGTTAAAAAGTTTGTTGTATTTGTGGTCTCCCACATTTATTTTTTTAGATTTGGAAATCCTCTAGTGTGGGGCAGGCTTTAGCAGTGAGCTCCTCGTTGGTGAATGTATAGTCCACATAAGTCAGATGGATGAGAATCGGAGGCTTTAGCAGGAAAGTTAAATTGAGTGGTTGCCCAAAATATGTGGCTATAACTGCTTGGCTGGATTCATACATTCATTCACATTGAGCAGTGGCGAAATATCGCAGAGTTAATGTAAAGTTAATACCAGAGGCTTGTTCAGCAATCTCTCTTGAGGAGGAAAATATTTTGACATGAGAAACTGTTTTGGCACAGTTTGGCACAGAGTGTGCCATTGGGGGATTTGACTGAACATTTCTCCCTTAAAACTACTTTCACGTTACTGACCTACACTTTGGCCCATAGGTAGTGGTCACATACTGTGGTGTTTGGTTTCATGGATATTCGCTTTAAAGGTGTAATCCTTTTCAGCTGAATATAAATTCTGTAATTTGTTTGTGTTTTATCATTTGCTCTGACCCAGTAACATCTACACTGATACATTGAACACAATATTAATCTTGCAAGTGTCACCATAATCTAACTACTAAGACTATTTATAAAGACCTCATAGTTGCAGAGACCTATGCTATTAATTTTGGTTGGATCAGGGTCATGTGAAAAGGCGTTGTAAAATGAGCAATGACAGTGTTAAAGATAATATGTTGATACTGTTTGTATTTAGTGACAGGTGGTGCAAGAAAAGCATATAATACTGATGTTTATCTTAGAGAACTGACTATTTTGTCAAACTAGCTGGTGCTCTCCATTTTTCTCTGTCACGGATCACAGGATCTTCTCTTCAGATCTTCGCCTGTGCGACATTATACAACTGCTGTTGTTTACAAATGACTTTATCTTACCAACCCCAAAACAACAATCAAAGCGCCTCTGTCATGTGAACATGTTGTACATGTCACTTCATGAAAATCAGTCTGACATTAAGCGTCAACTCTTGCACTTCACATCATGCGGCACGTACGTGGCTATGACTTCTCCATGTCAGGATGGTGCACTCTGTATCCCCCCTCTCTCTCTCTCTCTCTCTGTGGCAGGTGTAAATGGTGCAAGTTTCTGTCTTGTTCAACGCACCCATGCTATTTTGATGTGTTGGCAATCCCTTTGCCAGACCAATAACTCCCTCACACCAACACTACTCTTTCATGCTGCCTGCTTTATTCTCATTCTTGGGGGAATCCTCCAGAGATACATAGTGTGCCTCTTAATTTCCCCAGGGATACATGCAGGAAACATACACTAGTGATTTTCCAGGGATGAAACGCAGGGAAAACATTAGAACAGGATCTATCATGACATCCACTGCTACTGGGTCAGATAACCAGTTAAGTGGGTTCCATAACTTGTCACAAGTCCATATTTTTGCATTTCTTGTCTTTGTTTGCCTCCCACATTAAGTTTACTGGTTTGTTTGTTTATAAGTCCTAGTATGGAATTATTCTGAACAAACACAGCGTTGAGTAACATGCAGCCAGTCGAGGAGATGGCAGACTAAGGGAAATTCCCAGGAGACGATGTGGCCCGGTGGGTTTGGTTTGTACACCCGTCACACACTTCTTAGGGGTGACGTGCATCACTGCTCCACAGAGGGAGAGCCTTTGCCATGTTTACTGTCATGTTCCCAGGTATGCTGCGTGGCTTCAAACACATCAAACACATCTACAGGAATACTGATATTGGGAATGCCATGGGGAGCCGCACAAAAGGTACAGACATACCGCTGAAAACACACATGCCCACAATTGTGCCACAAGCGCTCACAAACTACACAAACACGTACATACAGATATGTTTAAATAGTGATTTTAAGCACGATTGGCAATCATGCATGTATGCACAGATAGATTAAGACAGATATTAGAGATTATGGAAAGGAAAGAAGCTTTAAGTGTCTCAGATGTGTCTCTGCTGTTCTTTTCTCTGTACTGTTGTCTGCATAGTAACAATGCCAATAGAAGTACCTATGAACCTCTATTTAGACTCGAGGAACTGGACTGGAGGAGCAGATTAGAAATATCTCTTCAGTTGTTGTGCCTCGAACAACACAGCATCACTAAATATCACAAAATCCCACACGGCTCACGGTGGTTTCTTTATCAAACTGATATGTGCTATAACGATGCAGCATAAAGGCAGCAGTGCAGCAGTAACCTGTTGTCTTTCCATCACAATCGCTTTTGTCTTTGGGGCGTGCGCTGTCACACAGTTGGGCTTGATTTATGAAGAATGGTCAAGACTGATTTGACTAGCAAAATGCTCCCGTCCCAGCCCCGCTGCGTGCAGTGTTGTTGAGGGCTGAGTTGTTTGCTGTGCCTCTAGGCGTGAGGATGAGGGGGAGCAGCCTGGAGTTCCTGCCTGGCTCAGGGGGAGGTTGGACTGGATTAGACGGCTGACAGCTGGGCCACATCTCTGGAGGCACAGGGTGGAGAGGCCCCCTGTCTGCCTGCCTCTGCACCAAGTGTCAATTTGAGCGTGAAGCAAGGATGGAGTGAGCCAAAGAGTAAGTAAGTGAGCGAAGTGGGGCCACTGGTAGTCCTGGGTGGATTGACATCAGCAGTGCATGGGCCATGCACACGGTTAGGCATCAGGAAACACGCTGTTTATTTAGTGAGGTTTTGACTTTTTGGAGGAGGGAGGGGGGGAGGCAAAAACATGTGCTCACTTGGACAGACACACTGACACAATACAAAGTGTTCTTACAAGGTTGCAACTCCTGACCTCTCTAGTTTGGGCAGTGATGTTCTTAACCAGCGCCACACAGTGAGAGCAAAGCAAGGGAGACAGTGGGATATTTGACTTCAAAATAGATGTGCTGTGATTAATTGCATTTGTTTCTTAATCAAAGGAGAATCGTTGCTTCAGAAAAATCAAAGCTTTTCAATAATGCAGAAATTGCAGTGGAACTCGCTTGCCTCAGGTGGCATCCTGTACAATTACGAGCAATCAAGATTACAAACTACTTCAAAATCAAAACGCAACCCTATTTTACTTCTATTTTCAGTGATAGGATGTGTAATTAAATCTGACTTTTCTAAGTGGTTCCATTATTTGATAGGCTGACTTTCAACATTACAACTTCCACAGGAAATTCCTTGACAGATTATTTGATTGTAGCATGCACAACAACCGGCATAATTTACTTCAACAGCGCGGTGTTAATATGAAGAATGTTCCAGTGCCATAAGAGAATTTTCTATAATAGGTTTTCTCTAATCCTGAGAGACTGCTTTGTGTATTTCCTGCTCTGAGACTTGGCTATCACTGGGACGTGGGATGTGGGCCGGAGTCGAGTTTATTAGCTGGTGATATTCTAATGTGATTTATTTTTATAAATGAGAGTGGGGTGGGAATGCAAGTGGGGGTGGAGGCCAGTATGCAAATGTGGACCCTCATTAAACACCAGCACCACCACACAATATTATCCGCTGTTACCCGGAGTGTTTGTGTGCATTAACGAGGTGCAACCAAACTAATGACAATGTAATGATCAGAGCGTTCCGCGATAAAGTCATCAGAAAGCTTGACATTTACACATTTAATGTATTCAGAGCATCGCTAACACCCATACACACATGCAGGTGAACCCCAGGTTACTACTCATGAATTCATCATTCAAGAAACCTAAACATCATTAAAGATTCTAATGACAATAAGAGTTTATGAAAGCAGCCCCTCAGTGACAACAAACAACTTTGTTTCCTCACATCTTGGATGAAAACTTTGTATTATTTGCACATGTTTTTTTGTTTTTTTTAGCTGTATATATACGATCCCCCTAATGTAATACGTAGTTATCTGATGTCTTGCACTGATGAAGCCTTTTGAAAACATACTTATAAAAGACTAAAATAGAAATATTAATAAATATAGATACATATAAAGTGTGCTTTTTATAGCTCAAGTATGATATAATGCATCATTTCTTAAAATATAGTGGATTTGTGCTTTATCAATATAAAAATTGTGTATAAATCTAGAAAATATACCTACAGGGGCTTAGAAATCAGCAACTGCACTTGCATTAGTTATACTTTATAAATTAAAAATACATCATACTCAAGATTTTGAATTTCTTGAGTTATGTATGATTGCATACCATCTATACATTAATCCCTTGTGTTGTTGCATATACATGTGTATGTGCACATTATGTCAATATGCAATATATGTATTAATGGAGGCTAAAATCTACATTTTAATTGCTTATTTTTCTGGCAATGTTTTAAGACTTTGGAGCATGTAAAGTCTGCGCTGCACAGTAGTTTTATTTTTGGCCATTCAAACTTTCCTATGAAGTTGGGATGCAGTTCTCAGGGGATTTGCATGAGCCTATTTCTGCGTAAAAAATGTTTATCTTTATGGCTTTTGTGAGAATGGGGAGATTAACCCCATAACTAGCATACATCTTATAGTTGATCTGAGCATCATTAGTCCACATTAATAACCCATGGAAGTGCAAATGGGTTTTTTTTTTTTTATCATCTTAATTACATGACATCTGAGCTCTCTATCTAAAGATGACTCTCTTTAGAGAGGAGACGGGCTCTTTGACTTCGAGGTTCTTGTTTTTGTGTGCATATCTGACAAGAAGAAATCCTGGTGCTAAAAAATGTGCCCGCACACACACACACACACACACACACACACACACACCAGCCATTCCAAACAAAAAAGGATGCCATTGCCCATTAGAGAGATGGATTGACAGGAGTGCAGAATAAATCTTTGTGGCAGTGAGTCAGAAATATAAATAGAGCACCTAAGATAGATTTGTCTGCGGTGTTGATGAAGTTACCTTTGGGGGGTTGAGCTCTACCTTTTTAGTAATGAGGACAACCGCAAACAGTTTGGTCTCCTAATGAGAAATGATAGTTTTGGGGGCGCCATACAAAAATGCCACAAAAACACTTCACTTATGCATTCTCTGTTGAGCTTCTCAACAGAAACATGGGAGTCATGTGTGAAAGAATCAGCCCCACCTGGTGGCTTTGATGTACACTAAAGCACTACATGCTCCCATACAAGTGGAGGGAACACTGCACCACGTTAATATCAATAACACACAGCATGTGTGTAATATTGCAGTATCTACAGTGACTTAAATGTTACCACTAAGCCTCCATATGTAATAACAACGTATATGCATATGTGTGTGTGTGTGTGTGTTCTTAAAATCAGCGTACACTCATGCAGCATCTTATTCAGCATCTGTAATCAAAAGTTCCTCTCATAACTAAAACGGCACAATTAAATTAATTATTAATGCCAAGTAAAACTGAAATATTTTAATTAGATCAATAAACAACGTTAAATTCGGGTAGGCAGGGGAGGGGAGGGACGCTCCATTACACGTTTTATCATCAAAGAGAGTGCTGTGCTAATTATGCTAGCAGCACCCAGTCAGAGTAGACCACCAGAGACTGATAAGAGGACCGGCGGCTCTATTTTGCAGCGATTGCACACAGCAACTACTGCGTGTCTGCAAACCTATCCATCTCATTGGACAGGTCGCATCAGTGATTTCCATGCAGAACAGAAATATATAATGATATACGCTACAAAAGCACTATATGAGGGCGTGGTGTATGCAATTCTTATAGCGTGAGCATGAGAGCAGGCATCCAACCCCATTAGAGCTCTATTGCTAATCAATGTAAGGCATTATAGGATGTATAAATCACACTCTGACACCAGCTGTATGGGCTGTTAACCGAGAACTCACATGGGAGTTATAGACAGAACAAACATGTCGACACGGGGAGCAGAAATGTCCGAAGCTCATGGCTGAAGAATTGATACCACACTGGCATTATGGTGATCAGGGAGCTGATGAATGTAAGGATTTGGGACAAGTTAGGCAGACGATATATAGAGATTTCTCCTTTAGTAAAGCAAATATTGCTTTGGCTTTGCTACAAAGATACACTTACAGTCGCCCCACTTTCTAATAATGCTATGTAATCGAGGCTCAAATGATTATCTGCAATTTGTGGTTGCCAAACAATCAAAGACCACCGGAGGTGCTTCTCAAATATTAGGAGGCAAGAAGAAAGAGGTTCCTGTGAATTTTTTTTTTTCATTGAGGATGTAGTTATTCTGCCTAAAAGAGGCACGCAGGAAAGTGCACACACAGGCATTTGTAACCTGAGTGTGGTACAGAGGGGGACCATCTGAAGACTTGCAGGCCCTTTGATGTCTTCTGAATACGGGCATAATGCATGTGTAATTAATAAGTCATTTGCATATGATGAACTAGGGCACTTAGTCAATGTTCTCGGGATACAAATACCTGAGGAAAACAATAACAACAGAGAACATTAAAAATGGGAGTCTACGCAAAAAAAGACAAATCTATGGCCCGCTTTGGATTAGAAATACATTAGCAGCTAATTATGTCCTAATTGCCAATATTTTAGCAGGTGTTTGTACTTAACCAGTGGTAATGCCCTCCTGGAACAAGCTCATCAGGGTTATTCTCAGGTGACTCGCTGCAGTCCTGGGTGATTATGCTGCGACAAGATGGACTTATGGTCAAAAAAAAGAAAAAAAAAGAAACATGCGTAATAATGAGGATTCTGCACAGGACAAAAGAAAGCATTAATAATAATAAAAATGGTCACAGAAAGTGAGACAAAACCAGGAAAGAGGAAAGAAACGACAAGATTTTAGTGCCCTCTATGACAAAACATCAGATGCAGTTTTGGTGATGTCATGCCTTTCTTTTGTTTTTTTGTGAAGCAATATGATGTAACGTTGTTTGTATGTTGTGTCTTTCCTTTGAACACAGGTTATCTCGTCAAAATGCTGAAGGACCGGGTGTTTTGAGCAGGAGAACTCACGTCTGAGCATTTTAATGTGCGCTTCTCTGTGTTTTCAGGCATAGTCCAACCTGTTTGCAGCCACGGGGCTTTTTCTAGCACAGTGTTGCTGTTTCCTCCGTCTGTCTTGACGTAAAAAACAAATCTGTGCGCAGAGTGAAAAGAGAGCTGTGTGGAGTGGATCGGCTTAATCAAAACTGTGTGGACTAATTTGACGATAATTTGAATCTAGAAGACGTTTGTTTTTCGAAAAGTGATGCGGTACAGTTTTTAAAAAAGTGCACAGAACACACAGGTGAGCCTTAATTTTTTGGACAAATATTTTCAAAGCAATCACAGACTCAGGGAGGTGCAAGTCTCTAATCAAACAGCAAATGTAACCCAGTGCTTGATTAAATATTGAGCTTAGGAGTTTCAGATCCCCCTTTTTCACTGGCCTGCTGGCATTTGGCAGCGAGGGAGCATCAAACCCCCATAAGTCTCTGGAGTTGTTTTACTCTGGAAAAGTGCTGAGCCAGCAGGTGGAATTATGGAAAATGTCACAGAGTGAAAAGCAAATGAACCACGCGCGTCCACAATTGTCTTCACATCTGACATCGTAGGTTTTGGATCAGGTCCACGAACTTGAGTGATGCCTGTTTTAGGACGTTTTCAGAGGACAGACACAGAACAGACTTTCACTGATGTAATTTGAACATATGACAGTGGGGAAAGCAACATAATAATTATTCAAATGAATTTTTGATTGCTCACACACTCACTGGGAAACGTTTTGAGCCCAATAAAAAATGTTCTTGGGAAAAAAAATTGCTGCATTTTAGCAACAATCATTCAGTCATTTCTTTATTGTAAATGTTTGTGGGCCACCTTCCTGTGCTGATTTCAAATGACCGCACAAGGGATTCACAGGAAACTATATGCTGCATGTAATCCGCTGTTGCCGTTTACACATTTAATCATATCAGCCAGTGTTGCTGCTGCTCCCACAGCTGCAAAACCTGTGTTAAGTTACCGCTCGTTCATTGCATTACGTCCGACTGCCGCTGCTTCACAATAAAGGCATCGAGGCAGAGTCGCCATTTTATTGTGAAGCAGTCAAAAGAAAACACAACGCATTTGTCACTGATACAGAGCGTCTTATTCTGTAATGTGACACCAGTTGCATGTTCGTTTCCTTTGAGTGCTATTGAAAATCCCTCAATGAAAAATATCAATTTTTCTTTTGTTATGTTGATTTTATTATTATTATTATTATTATTATTATTATTATAATAATATTATATTATTATTAAGTATTTGCCAGCAGCTACACAGATGTCATAAAATTATTGTAACATAACAGTTACAATCCCTCACGTCTGCTACACACACGGCCTGTTGTGTGTCTGTGTGTGGCTGCAATGTCCGCATGTTTACACGTGATGAAATAATAGCAACGATGAAGTCATCTCAGAGTTATTATTCCACATATCCTTGCGTGTCATTGAAACTAAACTCCAAACAATCATACAATTACTTTCAATATTTCCATTTCGCTTTCACAAATCCAAAATACCTCACATCAAATATCTGTTTAACTTTTTCCTCCATCTCTCTCTCTCTTTTTTTTTTTTTTTTTGTTCTACTCCCCACACTTACCATTGTATTGTTCGACCTTGAGTGAGATGCTGTCAGGCGCTTTTTAGAACATAAGCGTTGCAGTTTCCCATAATCCACTGGGAGTGTTGAGGTGAGAGCTGTGGCCCAGTAGCACTCTGAGTGGCTGGCAGCGGATCAAAAGCAAACGAGGTTCCTGAGCTCATTCCAATTATAACAGCACACACTATCAACTACAAATACAAACAGCACGTAAGTGATAGCGCTGGTGGCCTGGAGGACTGCTGCCAGAGAGCAGGCAGCATGCTAATCAGGATACCTCTTGCCATGGGCTATTTAGGGAATAGCCTCTCATCCCACCAATTCCCCATGCCTTAGCCAGGGAAAGGAGAGAGAAGAAGGGGAGTGAATTCCCTGAGTGCTCAATCCAAGGACAAAATATTAGAAAATGGATCTTTATCTTTGCTCTCGGCCAATATCCATAATAATTGCAAAAAGAGAGAAAAACAATGCATATGTACTGAATAAAATATGTAGAAAGAGATTTGTCAAGCACATAAAGCTACAGATTATGCTCATCTCCTATAACTGCCTTTCTTATAACTGTAGTGAATAGTGAATTAAGTTGCTGAATAATGTTTTAAGAAAACACACACACACACACACACCACATTTTCCTTGTGGTTCATGCAGTACAACTTACGCTTTTGTTGACTCGACTGAGTTGGCATCACACAGTCCACCCTATGGTTCAACCTTTGCAAAAAACAAAAAGAGCAGAATGTGGAAAAACAGGATCCTCACTCATTTGCACATCACTTCACACTGTTTATTGCAATTAGTCTGATTATCCATAACAACATCTTCCCGAGCATCCCATTGTAGTCAGCCAATCCGGGGAAGTGATTTATATCCGGTCGACTGTCATGGGGAAAGGAAGTGAGATGTTTGGAGCAGTTCCGTGGTAACATCTACGCTCCCCCACCCGCACGGACAACCCCTCAGAGCTTGGCAACTCTCCAGAGCCATGCAGGGGCAGCGGAGGACAGCGGGAGCCTGAGTGAGAAGCACACATTGTGCTCGGCGGGACCCCACCAGCCCCGGCCCGAAGGCACAACTCTCAAGGACATGGAGAACTGGGGCAAAGAACTTCCAAGCTTCCCACTGTTAGGGCAGGCTGAGAAAAAGAGGGAAAGTTTCCAGAGCATCGCTGTCTGTCTGTGTGAGCGTAGCTGGTGAAAAGTGTTATTATTGTAATAATGATTTCTCTTGGTCACAAAACACCAATTATGCAAATTTGGAATGATTATGGAATAGCCATGCTGCATCCAGGACCAGGACACTAAAATATGGTGAAATAAAGCTGATAAAAAGTACACTAAATAGTGCTGTATGGAAGAAATGTGTTATATCGATTCCATGGATCAGGTTAAATTTGAGTACTAGCTTCTCTGATAACAATGGTATGGCTAAAGTATTCACAACATGCACCACCCACCACCAAATATTGCAACTTGTATGAATTAACCACATAACCTAAAAAGCCTCACTACCCTCCTCAAAAATGTCTCAACCAGAAGAGAAGCAAAACGGGTCTGCAGTGGAAATTTGCTAAAATATTTGACTGAATGACAAGGAAAGAAGCAAAAACGGTTGAAGATAGCAAAGCCAACGCAATTGTTGGTAGATAGTTAACAAATTGAACGCTTTTACAACTCTTTTACAACTCTTTCCTGTCGCGTTTGTTGTCTGTCCTCTTCGTGTGACAATTCTCCGCTGCTGTGTCTCTGCTGTCGCTGCTGCAGGCACACTCTCACTTTCAATCTCCGCCTGTTGCTTTCACGCAAAAATGAATCACATAAGTTGAATGTTTATTAAAAAAGAACAGATGGTGAGACAGTTATGTACGTGGATGTGCAGGAACACATTATTGTAACACTGGGTTTTAAGCGCAGCAGCTCCTTGTTTCTGTGTTTTGGAAACTATCTGTGGGTGGTAACCCATGCTCTTCATGGGTTTTGAACGGGGATTACAGTGGCCATTTTAAATGTTGAAGGACGCTGCTGTACACATTTTACATATCCCTTTTACCCACACTATTCAAGGAGCCTGTCACGCATCATACAGCTGAGGTAGATGTGGTTACAATAAAGGAATAACAACAAGTAGGTCTTTACAATCCAATATTTGTGCACCTCATTGCCCATTTGTGTTTCCGCAGAGTCTGTAAAGTGTCGTTTTCAGCTGTTTGAGACATTAAACTCTCCAAATGGAAAATTGCATCTCACTGTTATAGTAAATCCAATAGATGTGTTTCAAATAATTCATACACGGGTATAAAATAAAATAGTTTGCTGTATGATTTACAACGAATCTGCATTAACATTGAGAAAATGTCGAAGTTGTACTGAAAATATATTGCAAAAAAAAAAAAAAAAAAAAAAGGAAGAAAAGGCTGGTATTTGATATAATATTGAATAAAAGAGGCAACATCTTTGACTCTGCTGGAACAAGTCGCCCTTTCACTCATTGTCCTTCCAGTCAGGAGCTCAGGTTTACTGTGGGTCAGCCCCTTCACTCTCTACATCAGAGGGAAGGAACCACACTGATCTGAGATGGAATACCCCCAACCAAACATGACCACATCGACCCATGCCACCATCCTGGGCCTCTAATGGAAGCCCTGGGCATCCAGACGCCTCTCCCGCTCCGACACTGGCGTCAAGTAGCGCTCTACTCATCACTGGAAGCAGCAGGCCTCACAGCCTTCCTTTTCTCTCACTGGGACTGGCTTTTTGGGAACATTGCGGGCAGATGTGCTCAGATGAGCACGTTCTAATTTGTAGGCCCAGGTTAATGCTCTGCCAGTGGCCCTGGAGGATCAATAGCTTTATTTCCCTAAAACACCGGCATGGTGAGAACCAGCTCACGGGGTGCTTTTAATACTGCCACAGTTTCAGTGATGACTGGGCTGTATTGATTGTGCCCATGTGGAACTACGTGCACCTTCTGGGGAAGGATCTATTTGTGTCACCCTGGGCTGGGATGGGGGCTCCACTGGAGGAGTAGAGAGCTCAGCCAATGGAGGATGCCAAAAACATCAAAACAGCCATGTTTACAGATTACCCAAAGGGAAAGCAAATTACTGCAATTATGCAGGCTGTGGGACGACTGATATCAGCATACCTGCTATTTCACCCAGAGACTACTTTTTATGAGGCTAGAAGACATAGAAAACAGCACACTCAATTTGATTTGATGGCTAAACCTTCAACAAACGATGGGATTTAAACAAAGCACTGCACATCAGATGCATGCTAAAACAACGTCTTTCTAGGGGATCATCCTGTTTGTGTATTTGAGGTCCAAAAAACATTTTTTTTTACACTTGTTTTGAAACTAGATGTAATAGCTTTCACAAATATCTGCATATATCTTGGAGGCATAATGATGAACATGTAATGGTGAGCATCCTCTCTTCTGTGCTTTTTTTTCCTTTTTTTTTTTTTTTTAACCAAACAATGGCAATTAATCATGCTTTGTAAACACCGCAAATTGCTTTTCTGAAAACTTGTTTGCCCCTATAGCATTTATCTCGTATATCAGCACAGAGACAACATACAGAGGAGTCTTATCCAAATCACAGGCCTTTGTTTGCAGCTGTCGTGACATATTCATGACTGGGGCCATAATAGTCAGATTCCTGTTATATCCCCCAGGGAGAGCACAGAGAATGGTGTCACATCCAATTACTGCGGCACACTGTAGAGGTAAATCAAAACTCATGCCGTGAACTCTGGAATCCGAGGTTTGTGCGCATGTGCGTGCTCAAAGACGAACAACAAATAACTATATCAACATTGATGGAATATTGGAAAAACACGTTTTTTTTCCTGGTACCTTGGAGGTCATGTATAGATTACACAGGGAGATAAGATTGGCTGGAGGCTGTTGGCTGGCATCCTCTCCAAACATAAATTGACACACATACGATCTGAGAGCAAGTGAGGCACACGGCACTTATTCAAGATTTTACAATAATGGATTTGCTCGCCAGGCGTGCAGGAATTGAAATTGTAGATGAGGACAATGACGTGCCCTTTATTAGTGGAGGAACAATCGGGTTACCAAGTTCACAGACACTTTCTCCTCAGCACCGATATGATGATTTTCTGCGGAGGAGAATTAATGCCTTTGTCTTTTCCCCCACAGTAGTCTTTGGAAGGCCTGGTGGTTTGGTGGTTGGAGGGTATCTCAGCAGTGCATAGCCCCGTTTCACCCCGGAGCGGTGCAAAGCTCCTGCCCAATAAAACAGGCTGCATCCCCAGGGCCCCTCCCTCAAGCCTCCAGTCAGCGCTTGTTTTTGCACCATTTATTTAGTGTGACACATCTCCAATTAAACTGTGGAGGCTGCTGCATTCCCCCCATAACTACCTCTTATACCTCCCCATAGACTTTCTGTCACACTGAGAGTGTGGGTATGAGAGAGTGAAAGGGAGAGTTAGTGAGAGAGAGAGAGAGAGAGAGAGAGAGAGAGAGAGAGAGAGAGAGGAAGAGATATCACATCTTGCCTGCCAGCTATGATCACAATGTCATTTTCCCCTCAGTGCTTAGGAGCCTCCTCTGAAAGGTGCCCTGAATTATAATTATCAAAATATTGAAAAAGATAATCATCCTTAAATGATGCTGCCACTTTTTTTCACACTATTTGTCTCAGCACCATAGAACATGCATGGAACGATGCTCTTCTGTAAGCCGTCTTGATAACTCATTTAGAACTCCACAGCTGTCATATCTGTGAAGGCCTATATACACTTCTTAATATTGAGTTACGTAGCATTAATTAACTCCCACAGATGTATTTACACTCAACCGGAACTCTCTGCTACATCAGTGCTCATCAATTTAAATTCACAAGCATTTTTAAAGGAGATCTTACATTGGAGGTAAGAGTCTCCTTGCCACCTCTCCATCCTCCCCCGACGGCCCCAGACACAGTCACAGGAGGAGTGACTTTGTCCGACCCCAATACCGTCTGCGAGAGCACAGCTGAGGGCAGCAGCTGCCAGGGAGGACTGGTGGGGGAGCGCCCAAAACGCCAGCTCTGCCAAGCAGAGGGGCCAGGGGGAGCCCCAGTGGCAGCTGGGAAGGGTGGGGCGGCCAGCTGTGGAGCAGCAGGATGGTGGGGCGACTAGGAGATGCCACTAAACCTGAGCAGTATACACAAATATACACAGAGATTTTATAGGTACACTCAGAAACTTTACACTACCTTCGTTTTCTTCAAGCACTTCAAGCCTGCTGCACTCTCCCACATTTGCACTCACCGACACTTATTATTGGCACCAGGGCAACACAAGCAGTCTGTGGCCCTCTTAACACCAGCAGCACTCTCCCATCACATGCTTTGGCCACACATCTGGCGTACCATCTGTGTCACTCCCCCCAATGTGACAGGTAGTCCCTCTCCCTCTCTGGAGGGAGCAGAAAGGGAGAGAGGGACAAGGAAGGTAATTTTGGGTGTAAATGTGTTCTGGACCTCTCTGGATGCATCTGGACAAAGCAGACACGCTGCTGAGCAGGGCAGGGTCATTATCAGTTGGAAACGGACTACTAGACGGCAGATGAAGACACAACAATTAGATCATACTGTCACATCGTGACAGCACCGATAGTGCACGTCGTGTTTATGTTGTCCTCGTAATGTATGATGATCAGTCCGAGCAGCGGCGTCTCAGAACAAGGTCGAACAACTACAAATAACAAAGTCAAAATGTATTAAAGATTCTTCCAATTTATTTTAATGTACAGTTATATGACATGACACAAATGTGACCACCATTTGGATGGGGGTGGAAAAATGCAAAATATTAAAACAGCGATATATAAACAATACCAGAGGACGTGGGAATCCTCGTCTTTTTGCTGCTGTACATATGGGATACATGAAGTATGCACCATAAAAACGGATATCAAGCTAGTGATAGAAAACTGCACAACCAGTTTGTTTTACTGTGAAATTAAGAATCCTTTTCAGAACAGTATTTTTCACATCTTATGTTACATATTTGACAGTAACAATCTTTATTATTCACACACACACACACACAACACTATTCGAATGACATCAACTTAGACATTTATTCAAACGGGAGAGGGGATTCCAGCATCGTCAAAACTAACAAAATTAACTAATCGTCATTCATTTCATCTTTCCTATTCACCAAAATTTGCAGTCAAGGGACAAGACCGAGGTGCTTGTACAGTAAAAAGAAAAGGCTCCAGCGTATTATCTTACATTTTGCAGTGGCATTTGCTACATATCACTTCTCTGAGCACATACATTAAGTGAAGACAGACGAGCATTATTCTGTCAGGTCATGTGGTTTAAAAATCTACTTATGATCGCAATTTGATATTGTTTTTCACCGTCTAAAGAAAGAAAAACTCAAAACAGTATAGAAGCAACTGTTACACATTTCCAGACTAAACATTCTCCGACACCTGCTCTGCAGTCAGCCAGCATGTCATTTTTCTTTTCACACAAAAATGTTGTACAGTGCCCATCACTGATTTACCAAATCCTAGTCGAGTTATACATTTCAATACAAAAAAATTAATAATTCAAAAACAATATGTGCTGGATGGGAACATCGATAAACATCATAAAAAACACTGACAAATTACGCTTCATGAAATAAACAACACAGCTTTAGTACTAGTTTCTGATGTTTTATAGAAAGTTAGCTTGGTCTAAAAAGCATAAAATATATTTTTACACCATCACATACATCAAGACATGTACCATGGCCTAGCAGGAAGTTTGTTCGGTGCATTTTTTCACATCCAAGGCCCTACACATTTCCCTACTGCTGGCATTATTGCTTCTTATGAACAGGGAGCTCGATGACAGAAACAATGCACCAGAATGGGTTTAAACTGTACATTTGACATAATCTTTGATACTCAAAAAAAAAAAATGTTAGCTTGTTGAACAATCTGCAATGCTGAAGGATAAGGCAGTCCCATTTTTTTAAGGCATTGCTGCTTTGAGAGATACTGGACCAGAGGACTTTTGACAGAGTCAATGTACATGAATTAACAGAAAATATTTTACAAGTGAGGATAAAAGCCTAAAGAGAGGGGGAGATGGGGGACTTATACGTTGATTTTTTTTTTTTTTTCTTTTGAGTGTTGTGTGTTTGTGTCTGAGAGAATCTCAGTGAGCTGCAACCATCATTTATTTCTGCGGAGCAATTGACAAAGAGGTCAACGCTCACACAGATTAGAGCAGAGTTGTGTGGGTCGCTGTGACCTTCTCTCATTGCTGGTAATTTCCATACTGGCCCTGTGGAGAGAACGTAACAGACGCATGTTACTCAGTGTAAAAGCAATTTTAAATAAGCAAGACTGAATAAAAAAAACAGCTGTGGTTTCAACCATACCATACTGCAAACCTTGATTTATGCTGCATTGACTGGTGTTGACCAGCAGGTGGCAGTATGGCCTCAACTTATGAGCTCTAAATTCTAACTTGATAACCTCAGGCTTCAGCAGCAGCATGGCTGAGGACAATATTGCATTTTGATAATAGCCTTAAGTGATACAAATTGAATGCAAGAGCAACAGTAACACATGTAATTCTAAACAGGGGTCGAAGTATGAATTTGGAATCAATGGAAAAATACAGTGGAAACAAATTTGGAAACAGTCTATGATTTGACAATTCTCATACATACATAACATCTTCAAATATATATATATAAATAACTGAGAGCTTCATTGTCATAGGCAAAAATGTCATTAAAACCAGTGTAAAATTGCAGAGATTAAGGACGCGGCCAAAGCAGGCAAGCTTTTGGCTGTCTCACTGCAGATGATGCATGCTGTGTTTCTGGACCTCATGACGTACAATTCGACCCCTGGTTAATTAAAAAAAAAAAAGAAAAAAAAAGAAAGAGAGAGAGAAAAGAAACAAAAAGGAAGAGAGATAGAGACAAAATAGACAGAAGAAACATAACATATTCAAATTAAGGCTAGGTGGTCAAACGTCTAGATTGGACGTTGAGGTCTTCACAGCAACCATTACCTTTGCTTCTTACAGAGCTAGTCAGGGGTTCAAATCCCCGGGTCTTTATTTCCTCATGTGCCCCTGAATATTCAAAGATAAAGATATCAAAGAGTAGCTGTGGTCCCCACATAAGACCACAGGAAATACAGGGCAACAAATAGGTCTCCTCTTAAACACTAGAGCAGTCTGCATTAAGTTTAAGGAAGAATCCTCTTCAAGCCCTCATATTTCACTGGAATGGCATACCACATTAGCCGGGACATGTAACTAAGACTCAGGTTAACAAGTGACACATACACTCTACTAATAAATACACTCTTCTCAACCCCAATATGATGATAGCATGCACAGAATTGTACCTTTTAATGTTTTACCTTATAACTTCACTGACATTCATGTCTGGTCTCACTGAGATCTACACAATATATACACACAACTAAATCTGGCAATAATCATAATTAAAAAAGGGACAAATTAAGGCCGATGCATAGACAAGTCTCTGTGACCGTCCTGTATTGCGGGTTTACTCACTTGGTCATAACCGTAAGGGCGTTGCTGTTGGCCTTGTGGGGGTCCGGGTTGTGGGGGGCGATAGCCCCCATACTGTTGTCCCTGCCCCTGAGGATAGTTGGGATACTGTCCAGGGGCATTTTGGGAGGGACCTATGACAAACATTGAGAGCACATTGTAAAATCAGGCCTGCGCGACAGATGTAAGTAAAACTTAACACATTTGTTAAATAGTCAAGAAAATCTGCTAAATAAGTGTCCAGTCCTATATATACATGCAGTAATAATATCACAATACATCAGTGTATTCGTTGAACTTCATTTTGGTACAATCTTCGTCTGACTGACATGATCACCTTTATTTTTTCTCTCTTTTGTGTGTATATAAACATACATACACACATGTATAATTTTCTTTTTTCTAATGTGATGTAAACGTACTGAATGTTAGAAAAATATCAAGGAGATTCTGTTCGTCTTCATTAGAGAAGCAGGCTTCATTAAAATAGCGAAGCCCTCATATGCTGCAGCCATCCATAGTCAGGCTCGACAGTGGCTTGAGTCAAATGAGGCCCACGCTACATTGTTATGTGCTCATAATGCCATACAATGTTGTGCATTAGCTGGTGGGAACCTGCAGAAGAAAGCATTTATGTGTGTGTGTGTGTGTGTGTGCGCCGGAGGGATTTCACCTCACAGCCTCTGCCTCTCTGCTAGCTCATTACTGACATGAGCTCGGGCTCAGACAGAGGATGAGTGATGGAAAGTTCTAGTGAAAAACAGGATGAAGAAAAACAGAAGCCTAAGGAGCCGCAATTACTGTACTCGTGCTCCGAGTCAAACATTTTTCTACCCATTCTGCACTTCATCAAATATACCTTTACTGAGGTTGAAAAGGGTACTGAAAAAATGGACTCAAGTAAGAGTAAAGTTAATTGGGTAACATTTCTCAGATAAAGAAAAATAATTAAAACCAATTGCATAGGTACAAAATTATATGGTGATCATAAGAATAGGATACGCCTTTTAACTGCAGAACATTTTCAGCCCTGCATGCGTCTGTCTATACATTTTCGACTGCAATATTAAGTTATATAAATCAAAACAGCCATTTCTGAGCAGCAGAAGATTCCAGACAAGATGCTATGTCTCTTGGCAACATCACGATGCTCTTCTCTGAAGAGTTAGAATTAAAAAGGGTATCGCAAGCACTGCTTACGTTGACACCAGTCCATCATTGAACAATGGAGGTGGGGTCTAAATATCGATTTGGTGATACATTGTCGTCCTTTCTCGTGCAATAAGATAATCGATATGCCGGGACAAATATTGATATTTTAAGTAACAAATTAAGGTGCTCTAATGTAAACAGTCCCTGTCAGTTTCACTCGCTGGGCGTCACTACTTCATGTCTCCTTGCATCGATAAGTTACCCGGCCGAAGAAGAGGGAGTTTACAGCGGGATAAGGGCAGAGAAATCTACGTCAAGAGAAGCTCCGTCCATGTTCAAAACATCAACTTTATGCACTTTTCTCTGTTCTCACTGTTCTCTATGTTGTGAATAAATAGCATCAAACATCGCAAGTTACCATACGATTCCCACCCTGGTCAATATCACAAGTTATTGACTTTTGTTTTTGAAGGTATTGATTCCAACTCTGAATGTATCAATGTAATATAGCAAAAGGGAGACAAATGTTTATCATTTGACCCATCAATACTATGGGGACTGCAGTCTCAAAATGTTTCAAGTCATAAGTACTAAGCCATTAATAAAGAACTGTAATTTATTGCCACCTACTATTGGCAGATACTAGTCCAAATTCCATTCGAGTAAAAAAAAACAAAAAAACAACAACATTTGGCTGGTAGTTGACATACACGCTGAATGTCACTGCTCATCAGCCAGAACTTCTCTCTCAAGACACTTGGTTGTGTCAGACTGAATCACCTGGAGAAATGCTAATGGGATGCCAGTCACCATACTGATTAATTTCTTTCTTCCACCCAGCTCCTATTCCCTAAATATTCATTAAGGCAGCCCTTAAATTCCTTGTGCTTGATGACATCCAGACGTGCATTTGCAGTGATGTTGCAAGGTAAGCGACCGGCATCCCAGACGCATTAAATTCTTAAAGGACACATTAAACTCACTATCTATGCATCCCAGGGACCCACCCCATCTTTCCATGAAGATTGTGCTGGACTTTTTCAACATACACTTCACCGTGGCAGCCTGTTGAAGACGACACGAGGTGGACCAACTGATGAGTTGAGAGAACAAACTTCGTATTACGACGCCTCATTTTAATCCGCTGTGTCCCTCTCTTCCCCGTGCGCTCTTGTGCACACACGCATACAGGGAATGTCAGTGGGGACTTGCCATGTTAAATCTAAATTGCAGACAAATCTGTTATCTGGATCAGATTCGGAGGAAACTGGTAAGGTGTCTGATCCTGTATACACAGAGCAAATTTAGTTCAAATCCGTGATTTTAACTGAGATATATGTAAATAATTTGAAATATTGGCGGTTATTTGTTGTCATCAGTGAGGAAGTAGGGAAGATAAACCCATGCTGATGAAAACAAAACCTCCAAGGTTATACATTATAACCATAATGGTACCATACCAGCACCGACAGTTTACACTACATTTTTAAAGCATTTATCATTTTATTGGAGACATTCATTTTCCCAGGGATCCATACCACCACCTGTCTATCCTGGGACTCGCTACACTGAAAACCCATCAACAGCACTGCATTTGGCACAGTTACAGGTGGCAGGATCCAGTAAATCACTCTGGAAGAACTATCATTCAGCAGTTAAAAGAAAGCCCATGAGAGCAGATGACGCCACCCACAGGACTAATATAGTATGCGTCGTGTTCCTATTTGCTTTGAGAACTCACCGTAACCCTGCTGCTGTGGTGGGTAGCCCTGTTGACCTGGGTACTGCTGCTGAGGAGGGTAGCCCTGCTGCTGTGGAGGGCCTTGCTGGTATGCTTCCTGCTGTTGGCCATACTGGGCGTTACCTTCAAGGGGCAACAGCAGGTAATGTGAGCAACAGGATGAGGAAATCAGCAGCGAAAGCGAACAAGACTCTTTCTAATGGTAGGAAATATCTTGATTTAAATGTCTGTATCACTAGCCAAAAAGATATGGCAGTGTCCGAGGGCACAGTAATGAGGTTGTTGGAGCTTGCTAGGTTCAGTTGTAATTCTCATGTGACCATAACGCGTTTACATCACAGTAAGTGCTGATCAAATGCTTTGAACACAACCCTGCGTCTTTACTCCGTGTGTGTAAAATCGCAACGTTAAATACAACTATGTGTATCATGTGACACAAGTTGGTGACATCTCATGCAGCATATTTGATATCACATTGAGCTTGAATTTTACTCCCAAAACGTTCACTTAATTCCAAACCGTTTCCAGGCATGTTTTTTTCTAATTTCAAAACCTTTTCCAGGAATTTTATGACCGTGGGAGGGAACCCTTTATACATTAAAACCTAAAAATGATTGCACTGTCAAACGAAATACTAGTAAGAAAAGTATTATTATAACCAATACTAATCCAATAGCAAATCATACAAAGCAGCATTGGAGATGGTTGTGGAAAAAGAAAGGAATCTTCATTTGAGAACATGTCTGACATCAGGTTATGTATTACATGACTGTGTTATCTGTGATCATTTGGATGATTTTAAGTGTGATACAGATAAATAATCGAAACGTTGTCAATGTTATCATGACCACATAAATGAATAGCAAAGTTGTAAGGGATTCACATAAGGCTCCACACCAGTGATCATCAGGCTACACTGGAATAATTATGACCCACATCAGCTCAACTTGGAGCCACAAAACCAATGCATTTAGTGTTATTACTTTGAATTTAAAATATTTAAGACTCAGTGGGATGAGATAATGATAAACAAATCCAGAGATGCACAATGTACTGTTTTAATGGTGACACAGAATGAGCTTTAGTTCATTTCATAAGAGGGAAAAATAATGATTGAAAGGTAAAGGTCAGTACAGGGGAAAAACAAGCGACAAAAAAGTAAATGTTAATTGGACAAAGAAAGAAAAGGAATCGTTTGTCATTGATCTTCGAGGCTTCTGTGTGATAACATGTAATTATACAACTCTTAAATGGACAATATCTACTCGAAGAAAAGCAACTGTTATTTTTAAGCATAATGCTGCATTGACTTATTTAAAGAATAATCAAATACAAGTTGGGAAATTGATGTCACTAGCACACGTTTGCAAATGAAGGCAGTCTGGTTCATGTAGTGCATGCAGAGGTACCTGCAGTTTGTGAATACACTATTATGAAATGCACATATTTAGCCATGTAGTTATGAAAAATCACATGTGGCATTAGATAATCTGAACGATGACAATGTCAAGTTGTATCGACTTTGACCATTAAGACTCACAGATGACCCCGATTTCTCTTTCACTCCCACAGGTACAGCACCAACCAAGACCAGTGCCAACTCAATAAGACTGCAGGACCTTTTGGAAATAGGTAAAGTCTAATATTATGAACCATATATATATTCTTTTTTTAGAGGCCAAAGCCACTTGCCCAGAAAATAATGAAGAAACTGAAAATTCGCGTTTGTCCCAGTCTCTTTGCATCATTTGTGTTTTAACACAACTCCTGGGTTCAGGTTTTTTTTTTTTTTTTTTTGGTTTTCTCCAAGCGACTGGAGAGTTCTCCTACCTTCTGAGGCTCCCTGTCCTGCGTGACTGTACTGGTCCCCATAGTAGTCTTCCTGCCCTGGGTACTGCTGAGGGGGTCCTACATACACATACACACAACATACACACAAGTAGATTCAAGGTGTTGTTGGATTGGCTGTGTAGGGGGGAGAGCAGGGAGGATGGATTCCTTGCCACTAGTTCTTGCTAGAAAGCTTTCTTTTGGTGACTTATTGATTTTTTTTTCTCAATTGGAGGCTCTAGATCACATCTTAAGTCATCAAGATGTCTGTGGACTACTGAAGTGGAAATAGAGGAAGTTTAGGGAAAGAACAGGAAGAAATGCAGAGGGGAGGGTTAGGGAGAAGAAAAACAACACTCACAACTTGCACACTCAACAGACACACACTGACGGGTATACCTTGCTGAGGAGGTCTATAGGGTGGCATTGGCCTCTGACCCATGACATGATTCCCTTGGTTGACCTGACCCATCATGCCCATTGGGTTCTGTTGCCCTTGGTAGTGTTGTCCACCACCACCAGGGGGCATGTTATACTGCTGGGAAGGAGGCTGCTGGTGCATCATGGGGCCTGTGGAACAGAGTTACTGAGTTACCTCTCAATATATAATGTTGTTTCAATGCCAACCACCATTTATCAGGAATGTTATCAGACATTTGCTGTTTATAGGGGAAAAAAATATTTTTGGACATAAAAATGCAACTACATTCCATGGAGACAACATACCGACATCATTCAATTTGTAAAATACATTATACTTATCACTGTCCCATGTATTAAAAAGTAAGGAACGCTACAAACGTAATAGTTACACTAACACACTAATGGATAAGCTAAAGACTGGGAGATGAACGAGCATCATAACGTCATGCCTTAAATGGCT
The DNA here is from genome assembly GCF_963457635.1 of Microchirus variegatus. Classification (NCBI taxonomy): domain Eukaryota; kingdom Metazoa; phylum Chordata; class Actinopteri; order Pleuronectiformes; family Soleidae; genus Microchirus; species Microchirus variegatus. Next base: position 17,823,032 of record NC_139806.1, read on the forward strand.
CATCTATACCAAAAATACAGTAGATGACAAAGAAGAAATTAGCTTGATTAACAGGGTCTAATACTCCTACTGACGCTGATCGTCATTGAACCCTTGTGTTATGCATAGTCATTTGAAAGCGGTTCAAACACATTCCCACATACTCCACAAAATATTAAGTTGAAAACATAATCAAACCAAGATTCTCACATTGACACTGGTGCTTGAAAGAAAACACATACAGTGTGGAGTTTACAAATGCAGGTGAATGCTGTGCAACAAGCATCCGCAATGCAGGTGATAAGACACTGAAAAATCAATATAACCAAGTGGGGGGAAAAATTGCTGATCCATTTTACCTTGATTAGGCTGCATGTTCATGTTTGGCCGTGGACCGTAGTTCCCCATGGGTTGGCCCTGGGTCATGTTCATTTGGCTCTGAGCTGGAATGCCCTGGGAGGAGGGGACCGCGTGATTGTAACCACCCATCGTGCCGTGACTGCTGGGGGGCATATTCATAGAGCCACTGGGCATGTTTGGGGGCTGGTTGGGGCCTGGGCCTGGACCTTGCATGGGCATGTGATTAGGTCCTGGTAAATAACACAAGAAATTATTTATAACTCCCCTTGTACAAACAAAAATATAAAACAACAATTTAGGGCACATATTGTTTGTTGATTCCTGTTAAATTCAAATGAAAAGTAAAATACCAGAAGTTCAGGATTCAAACAAACCATACTAAATTGTAATTATTTGTCTAAACCTCTATAACCAAGTTTGGTTGGCATTTTCTTTTCTTTTCATCTATTCCTATTGTGGAATATTTAAATGTGATTAAATATATACACAAAGTACTGAAGATTATACCCCGATTAAATGTCATGTTCAAACATACTGTGTAACTTTTTCAATGATGCATAGAAAATGACTTTATAATATTAAGATTACAACAGACTTAATAACCTTTTGTTAAATAAATATCTCCTTTATCGTGCAAGATGTAAAACGGTACCACAATCTGGCAAATTGTACTAGTAATACCATTACTACTTTAGCTTTAAATTTAAAATAGTGTGGTATTACTGATAAACACTATAGTGCGTGTGAGAACAACTCACAATACCACAATTTTCTGGTCTCTAATAGAGCATCCTAGTCTTTGACCTTTTAGAGGTAATTTTGTGGTAGACAATCAGTGTCTTACAGCAACAACACTATTTTAAGGTATTTTTCAGCTTTTTGTTGCCGTCTTGTTGGCAATTAAGTATTTAATTTCATAAAACAAATTGTTAACATAGCAAACATTAAAACAAATGGTGATGCTTTAAAAAACAAGCGCATAATCAAATGGAGCCCACGACCACTAGAGCTGGCAAAAGCAGTGACATCATCCCTCAGCAAAGCAACCTCCCTCGCAGTTCAGCGGTGTTGCTAAGCAACCCAAGTGAGACAGGGACTGAAGGAGACGAAGGGGAAAGAGAAAAGAAAGATAGACGAGGGAGGTTAGTTAGAGGGAGGGGGGCACGTACCAGGCATCTGTCCATTCATCTGGTTTTGCATGTGTGGGGCTGGAGGGCCACCACTGACCATACCCTCAGTGGGCATGGTGTGACCATGTGGAGGCTGTGGGGGGGCCCCACTTTGGTTCATCCCACCAGGACCCATGGGCATGTTTTGAGTGGGTGGCTGCAGGGAAACAACACAGTCACAAAATAACACATTAGCTGGTTAAACACACATCTGAGCATGTGATACCTTAAAGGATTGGCTTAATGACAAAAAGCAGATAAAAGCCCAAATCTCTGTTCTACGTATCATAATTCAGAGATCCAACTTCTGATGTAGCAGCAACAAAAGACACAGCATACTTATAAGGGTTAAGAGTAATGCAGTTTTAAATACAATTGCATTATCTCAAAACATACATAAAGTAATCTAGTACTGTTTAAAATTTAATATGAACTGAAAAACCCAGATGGATCAGCATCTACAATCTGCTATGATAGAGGGGAAAATATCTACATCACCAAGATTATTTACTTAAACTAACAGTTAAAGGCATTTCATTATTCATTGGTACATATGTAAGAGACATGCATGCTTTTGTTGCCTCCAGGAAGGTCATGCTTTTGGCTGTCCCTTTTGTCTAAAATGTGGGTAGCATGATTGATAAAGTAAAGGACAGATTATGGAGACATTTTCTGAGGATGTTGATTATGACAGAAGGAAGAAATAATTGATTTTGGTGGCAATCCAGACAAAGACTGAGGTTCTGGATATTTTCAAACAGTTGATAACACTGTGGGACAGGAGAGAACTATGTGAAACTGAACAGCCATGGTGGAGTCTGCACACTGAATACTTTCTGTAGTGGTTTAATGTTTAAAATCCATAAAGCTGACCACCTTGTAGAGGAAAAGAGCAGATACAGGTGAACAAATAAGAGTTAATACTGTTATCTAACATATTATTGAGGTATTTGAACTACATCCTTATTGTATGAAACAAATAAACAAGACCTCAGCATTGAGTGCCTTATGGGGCATAGAAATCATGGTCAAATCAATAAATCAAATCAAAACAGTCGCCAAGAAACAATACTCACAGCAGGCAGGAGAGACTGCATGTTTTGATTGGAGTCTGCTATCGTGGCAAGATACACTAAATTTCTGTGCAGCATCTGCTGATACCTGGGCAGGTGGAGATTGGTTAACACAGGTTACAGTCAATGTGAAATACAACTATTGTTTTCAACTAAAAGAAATGTCCTCAACTTACTGTGAACACTCTGCAGTTTTGCCTTTACTCTGGAAGTCCATTATACACTGGATTAGCTGGTTGTTTTCGTCAAGTAACTGCAGAGGCAAATGCAGAGATTTATTTCCAATTTATACTTGCTGTGAAAACGCTTGATGTGAAACTGGATAAACCAAATTATTTCGTGTGGTTAGTGCTTTGAGAGGTAACGATATTTCATACATAAATTAAAAACAAATTAAGGATGGACCACGTTTTTGTTTAAACGTGAGTGCGCGTTTCTGGCTAACAAAAGACGCGTCCTGGCTGCTAGCTGTCCACAGCTAACAAAACCCACAGGCCTCCATTCATTTGAAATGTATATATATAATTTTCCAGTGAGCAGCCATAAGAGCCAGTGTAAAACATGGCAGCCCGACTCCGGAGAGATTCATATTCACCGCGCTTTGACCCTGGAACATTGTTCCTGATCTAGTCACAGTTGGACTGATGGGCACTGCTATATCCCTTAGCTCAACTGCTAACAGGGTCTGCTACCCTAGCCTGCATTCTACGACGCGCTAAAAAAGACGAATTACCTTTTGAATTCCAGCGGGTGTTATATCACCTTTCCCACGCTGCCTGTGAGGTGCAAACGCCACCGACATGGTGATAGTCGATTAAATTAAAGTTACCAAGAGCATATAAATCTCCGGTGGCTAACACGCTTAACAAAACCGCAGAACTCAGATCAAATAGATGCAATGTAATAATGCAGTGGCCCAATCTGGGGGGGATGCAGCACATTTGTAAACTATGTTTAAGAGCATTGTTTATTTTTGATCAAACACGAACACGATAGCGTCAAATTGATGGGACCAATCATAATATTTCTACATAAATGTATATAGATAGTTAAACGCTCTGCGATTTTGGTTTACGGGAATTATAATTCCACCCATTTTTTTCATATAGTGGAACAATCTAGATCGAATTCGAAAGGCCACGGGAAATGGAGTGTTTGACAGACCGGGAAACAGTCAGATCATTATTATTATTTGGATTATGGGAATTAGTATTATTATTATTCGATATTTGCATCATCACATACAGTTCTAGACAATAAAAGCTACAATGTTTACTATTCCTGGTTTTATGTATGTTAAAGTCCCTCACACTGCACAAATGAACCAAGTAAAGGAAGCACGGCTTAAATTCTGATCGCTTTTTTAACATTATTAATGTTTTCAAAGAAAAATGTATGTTATAATTTCGGTTGCTTCAACTGTAATCAATATTAGTTAAGAACAACTTTTTCTTGGTTTGGTATCGTCCGAGTTCAAAGGGCTCGCGCAAGCGCAGTCTTCGACACACGGTAGCTTCAGACTGAGTGCTTTGTTGCTAACTAGCTGAATCATTTTGGTTAAATCCCTCACTTTCTTGTAACTGTGCGGATCTTGTGGCGCAATGGCGGCAAGATATGACAGAGCTATAACCGTGTTTTCTCCTGATGGCCACCTCTTCCAAGTGGAGTATGCACAAGAAGCTGTAAAAAAGGGTTCCACTGCGGTAAGTTCTCAAATGAAACTAATGCTTAAGCTACCGTTAGCAAGTGGTAGTTAGCTAAACAGCTAAGCTAGCGAGTGGAATGCCTATTACCTATGTGTATTGAGGTTATTACATTGTTTTTTTGCAAAGAATTACACCCAAGTGTCAACAACTTCGTTGGACTGCGTCTGCAACTCGGACCTAAATTATATGTTTTTTAGCAGCTTCTGGAAATGAAATAACATTTAGTCGCTGTGTCACTCTCATAACAGTTTCAGTTTCAATGTGATAGTGTCAGCTAGCGCGAGAAATAGTTTTTTGCTTTTTTGAAAATGTGTTTTGTATCTTTGTCTTGGAGGCATAGGAACATCAATATAAAGTAACTATAATGACTCTAGTAAAACTATTTCACGAGAGTATGCTAGCATACGTGCATGACCTACGTATAAATGAATGAAGTCACTACAATTTTCTGCAGTTTTTTCTGATAGCCTCCTAGTTTAAAAGACTATGCAGTGCCTGTGTTAAAATGTAATGTAAGTGATTGTTTTTCTGTATAGGTGGGGATAAGGGGGAAAGACATTGTTGTCCTTGGTGTTGAGAAGAAGTCTGTAGCAAAGCTGCAGGAAGAAAGGACTGTCCGCAAGATCTGTGCCCTGGATGAGCATGTCTGCATGGCATTTGCAGGTACAACTGAATATCACATTTCATCATCTAACTTGGCATGTCATTTTTTTTTAACTTACATTTTCTGTTGTATTTTCATCATATGTTGTACATCTTTTTAACATCTGTCAATTTCAATTAAGGTTTGACAGCAGATGCCCGTATCGTGATTAACAGAGCCCGGGTTGAGTGCCAGAGCCACAGGTTAACTGTTGAGGACCCAGTCACAGTGGAGTACATCACACGCTACATAGCGACACTGAAACAGGTAATGGACCTAATATCAACATTTTATTTATTTACTAAATAACCAAGAATAGTTTGTAAGATTTTCACACCCAGTGGATATTAGTTTCAGCCCATGCTAGAATGACAAGTCACATTTAATCTGCATTTTGGTCATATTTTCAGCGCTACACTCAAAGCAATGGCCGCAGACCATTTGGCATTTCTGCGTTAATTGTTGGCTTTGACTACGATGGAACTCCTAGGCTGTATCAGACAGACCCGTCAGGAACCTATCACGCCTGGAAGGTGAGTCTGGTCCTTGTATATTTTTTTTCCTTGTTACATCTGTACAAGTACCTTGTCAGTAACTGAAAACATTGATCTTTTTTTGTTACCATTAAAACAAATCAGGCAAATGCGATTGGCCGCAGTGCAAAAACTGTGCGGGAGTTCTTGGAGAAGAATTACACAGAAGAAGCCATTGCTGGGGACAATGAAGCAATCAAGTTGGCGATCAAAGCTTTGCTTGAGGTAAGATTAAGTTTAGTCTTTGCATTTACATATTTGAATTTGCACACTCATAACTACATATGCTGAAGCAGAATAATTACTAAACTGTTTTACGGTTGACATGTTCCAGTAGAAAACATTTTCATAGGGCAAGTCACTTATAGATTCAGCCGAGATGTGTAAAACTGGCAGGAGAAATGATCACTTCAAAAGTAATTACACATACTATAGTGTGACTTTCTGCCACGGGGACAGTAAAGTGTGCCATAATTGTTGCTGTGTGAATACTGTGTAAAATGTAAAAAGTGTTCATTGATGTAAAAAAAAAAAATGTTGTAGACTTGCTGAGCTTGTGGCTGTGTTCTGCTGTATTTAATTGTACAGAATATTTTCAAAACTGTGTGTGTTTTATGTAAGTATTTACCCAAGTAGGAGATTACAGCTGTTAATACTCCTTCATTGCAATCTAACCCGTTATATTTTTTGTCATAGGTCGTCCAGTCAGGAGGAAAGAATATCGAACTTGCTGTTATCAGACGGAATCAGCCACTGAAAGTGAGTTGCTCCCTTTGTTATTAAACTTGTATTTCATTTTCGACCTATAATTTATCAGCTAATACATTTTTTTTTTCTGTTGTAGATTCTGGAATCCAAGGAAATCGAGACCCTGGTGGCAGAGATTGAGAAGGAGAAGGAGGAGGAGGCAGAGAAGAAGAAACAGAAAAAGACCACATGAAGCAGTTAACTGAGAGTTTTTCCTGATCGCACTTGGATAACAATAGCAAATTTGGGTTGCAAATACTGATTTTGAAAGGTTTATTCTCATTTATTTCATCATTAAGAGCTAAATCATAACTTGCCGTCCTTGATGCTTTGCACATGTTTCCGAGTGGTGTACCACTTTCAAAGAATCACGAGTTCCCTTACTTTGAGCAAGTGACTTGTGTGGAAATGCATCAACAGATCTTAAGTTAGGTTTTAGGTCTTAAACTACACTCACTGGATGTTTTTGTATCATTCAGCTCTGACTGTCATTAATCGCCAATGTTAAAATAAAGCATTTGTTTGTACCATGTTTTATTATTATTATTATTATTATTATCATCATCATCATTATTATGATTATTAGTAATTAAGTAAAGTAGTCAACCAGATGGTGTCTACTTATGAGACTTTCTTTTCTGGTGATGCACCGACTGGTTTCTTCAAGATAGGATTTGGGGGACGTATTGATTAGCCTGCTGCAAAGCAAGTACTGAGATAAAGATAACTACAGTTTTAAACGGCACTTGCGGCAATGCGGTGTGTGGCTATAAACGGCAGTGTTTTTCATTTGTCAGCATTCTGTGGCACAGACCTGGAAATGTGGGGGGTGGGTAGCGCAGGTTCCTTTTATAAATCACTCACCTCTCCCTCAGTCATTTAAAACAAATTAGCAATGAGTGAATGAAGTGTCTAATGGTGGCCCAACGAGACTCCTTTTTTTTGCCTCTCCTTTTTTATTTCACCCTAAATTCGCTTATCAAGCAACCACTGCTCTGAATTCTCAACGACACAATTATGGCCGGCGGTGTGGTAGGGCTGCTTAATGGGATCCTGGCCTCAGACCCCAGTGGGAACTTTCAGTGACTTTAATCTGGAGCCCTTTGAAAAGTTGTGCCGTGCTGTGCTGAAGAGCCCCGGGGTTCCCTCTGACTCTCACCAAAGACATAATGGTGAATGGTAAAGTCCTTCATTTAGAGTCATCTCCCCAAGCCAGGATTTCCTGAGTGGGTGCCCTGGCTGCCTTGACTAGAGCAATTGCACTTTGTCTGCAATTTGTCTTGTTTGTGAGTCTTGTAGGTTTGGGTTGATGTCAGAGGATCAATTAAGTCTCTTAATATGACTTTCCATACACGATGCCATTAAATCTTAGGAGGGCAATAAAACGGGGGGCTTGGATGACTCGCTCTAAGCCTTCTTAACTATACACTAATTGCTACTCACGTGTCAGGTAATAATCTGATAACATTATTATGTGGCAGTCACTTTTTTTGGTGCCCCGGTTCCAGGCAGAGATGTGTTCAGTCCATTTCATGACAACATTATCTGTGGGTAACCTTCCTTAAGTTTAAGTGTGAGCAATCCTTTGGCTACAGAGGTTATCTAATCCATCTCGTCAATACAGCTAAGGCAGCTTACTCTGTGTTGCTGTTAAGACTACTAGGCTTTTGAACTGCTTGTGGGAAGAGTTTTCATTTCTGTCTTTTATTTATTTATTTTACTCTTTTTTTCTTTTTCTTTTTGGCATTGTTGTTGCCCATAATCAGCGCAACTGTGCCTCAGGACAGAGTCCATCTCTCTCATCACTGACTGCTGCTCATCATTAATGCACAAAATAATGGCTTCACCAGAGGTCATCAACAGAGGAACGAGGCCCGAGGACATGTACTCTCCGAGCAAGAATGCACAGTGCTGCAGGCTGTCAACCGAGTGCATTGTTTGTATGCACACATACACATGCACGCACACAAGCAAACGTCTCACAGGCTGATTGCACATGCACACAGCAAAGACTATATTAGTGTGAACACATAACATATTTATATTTTTTTACAGTGCCTGCATCTTTCCTTTTCTTGATCCGTCATACACAACACGGTGAGCCGTTTTTCTCACGTTAATATACCGCAGAAACATTAACGTGTCTCACATCAGTGTGACCGTTTTATCTATCGATGTCCCCAATTCTCCTCTCTAGCTGATTGTCAAGTCACAAGCAGATTTCACTTTTGAGTGTCTTCATTTTTGTCACTCTGATGTGCCGCCCTGTGGCCACATTTCAAAGCATGCACCTCTCGGGATGGTTAAAGTTTTTCACTGCTGAATGTCCTTAGGTCCAAATAAGGCAACTGCTTCAAGGGTAGAGACATGCAGACACTTGCATCCTTGGGGAACTGAGGTTACACTCTTCCCCTCCTTATCCAGGGGTGTTATCACCCTGTGTACCAGCAGAGTGCAGTGTTGCATAAATGCAGCGTTCCCATCATACTGGTTTTTACTTTCATCTCACTTTTTTTGTCCTACAGATTGGCAGCATGGCTCTTGTAGCTTAGAGTGAACACAATCGACCAGGCTGCTGACATGTTTCTGTTTCTGTACTTGAATGCACGGCCACAAAAGGCTCTGTGAACAATCCAAGCCACCGAGGGAGAGTTGTTTTTGCTTAAAATTGTCAGATGAAAACGCAACATAGCTCGTGTCCCCGAGCAATGGCCAAGCTGTCAAAGTGTGTTGGGTTATAAAAGGCTATGTTCTCAACACTGTCCCTTTTCTGCTTGTCACATGTTGACAGTTACACACACATGCACCGTTTGTGTGTAGTGGATTGGCTTTTGTGTCTTTTGTGAGCTGCTGCAGTGTGAGGTGAAGTTGGAGCACATTGGTGTGCAAGCTTACATATCCAGAAGCAATCAAAATATGTTCTCTTTTAATGTTCTCTTTTTACCTCTAGCTCTGGGGATACATTTTGAATATCATTGTATTATCTCATATCACACATCTCATCTTCTCTGTCCTTAAATCTCTTTTGTCTCTGCCTGCTTTCTCTCTCTCGATCTCTTTCTGTCTCTTTCTTGCATAGCACGCAGCAAATCTTGATTTTCATCAGATTTCTTCTTGAACACACACTCAACTCTAATCATCGTCATATAAAATAATATATACAGTACAGTTGAGTTAAGAATACCGCCATCAGCTTTAGTTGGCATTTACCTTTGTCTCCTCTGGAATACGAACAGTTTTTTTTTTAAAGAAGACTAAAGGCATGGTTTGTGTTACCCCTCAAGAGTGACCAGTCAGGGGAGTTTGTCTCACAAAAGAATACAAGTGCGCCCTCCTCTAATTGAAAGTAGACACCACTGGGTCTAGATAGAAAGATAGAAACAGGGGGAACAGGAGAAACGAGGAAGGAGATGGTAAGATGAGGGGGAGGCAAAGAGAGCAAACATAGCTAAAATAAACAACTCCCTAATTGCTGCAGGGCAAAAGTAAATGGCCCTACGGCTCCGTGGCCTTGCAGGGCCATGGCAGAAGCCAGTCACACACATCACATAGCATTACTTGGGATGGGGTTACAGGAAAATGTCAGCCGACGCATAAGGAGGAACCATCGGCCCATAGGATAATTTGATTGCCTGAGGGAGGTGCAATCTTGCATTCCCACGATTCCTCTCTTTCCACCCACAGCCCCTTTTCATTGTATTTTTGAATTCATTTTCAATTTTGTTGTTTGCTCTTCTCTCCACACATACGTACATTCATGCTGTATTATTTTAAATGGAGCTCACTATGCCGATGTTGCTGCAGTCCTTTATTGCTCCTTAGGACAGAACAGGGAATTTATGGGTCACTGGTTCATCGTGTGGCCTCTGATATCTTCATTTACAACCTGATCTTTTTCCAAAAAAACATCTCCCCTCTTGCCCTAATGCACCCGTATACTGTTATGGGATGTGTGTATAACTGGTCATGGAGGAAATCATGCACCCTCTAGTCCTCCTGTGTCAGATGTGCTCAAGATGCCATTATTTAGAAATATGAAATGACTCAATGCGTGCTGTACATTTAAAGCAGATGTTTATGGCTTATTTAAATCGTCAGTTCGCTCCTCAGTGCACAGAATCATTGCTTTAGATGCAGCAGCTGCATATAGGATATATATATATATATATATATCAGAGTGTCATGGATAACCACAGAAAGGAGAGAGCAAAAGAAAAGAGAGACTGCGAGAGAGTTCAGCGTGGATATCTGAGTGCGTCTGACAGAGAGGACAGCCCTGAAGGCAGGTCCCAGCCCTTCAGCACCGAAAATGACACATGACTGCTTTGACTTTTGTCATCCCCTTTCTCCCTCCACCCCCAATACCAAGCCTCCCACTGAGGCGACCAAGGATACACACACTTAAAGACACACAGTCACACACTGTATACTGCTTAGATTACATTATCTTTATCCCCAGGACATTAGCCCTCCTTGTTGGATGACATTTGGGCTTGTGCAGCACTCAGGTTACCTTTCTTTGCCCCTGAGTTAAAGATGCCAGTCTGCATCATGCATTTGAAATGAAGGAGAGGGGGGGAAAAAAAAATCAGATGAGAAAGATTTCCAAAAGCACTTTGATCAGAGGCATCAACAGTCACGCACAAACTTGTTAAGCAGTATGTAAATTTGGGCTGATACTGAATAAAGTTGCCAGAATGGCATGAATCCATTGTGCTGCGATGATCAAAATAAAAGAGGGCTTCATACGCTGGAGGGCAAGAAAGTCACAGACATGAAGGTTTTTTTTTTTCCTTCCTCTTTTTTTTTTTTCTACAAAGGGGCTGATGGGATGCAGAGAGGAGAGATGGAGGGGAGGGAAATGAAAGATAGGGGAAAGCCTGGAAGGATCTCAATCTAAATTAGCAGAGTAGAAGGGAGACTTTGCTGAATGAGACATATAATTAAAACCAAAGTGATGAAAACATCAGCACTCATTCACTCACTCGCCCGATGAATTTCTTAAATTGCTACTAGGACGATCGGAACTTGAATGCTGAAGGTAAACCAGTCCTATTGTTAAGGCACACCAATCACCCATCTACTCTATTCTCTGCATTCCCTCACCAGCTTTCCTCTCATCAGCCTGCTCCCTCTGTATCTCTAGCCGTCCCTGGTTGCTTCTTTCTATCTGACACCCTGAGATGAATAGACGCTGTCACAGAGACTCTTGTAAGCCTGTCAGCTTTTAAACAAACAGTCAGCAAAAGGATCACTTTTCACAGGAAGTCTCCCAGTGTGAGGTGACGTTATTGGCCTGAGCTTGTTGTGTCCTGTCTGTGTGCGCAGACCCACCCATTGATTCAGGTAAGGAACACGACTTCATACAAGGACCTGCCGTCTCATGACTCATCCTGTAGCACCTCACAGTCAAACAATACGCTGCTTGGAATCAGTGAATTCGCAAGATTGTTGTTGTTGTACTTCCACAGCGGTAGCACACTGTCTTACATGCTGATAATTGTATTTATTCTGGCACTCTGCTTACAAAATACTTTGGCAGATCGAGAGGAAGCATTTTAACTTGTACCACCACCAGTAAATCTTTTCTCCTGAAATAGAAAAATACAAATACCCCTGCACTAAAAAGGGCCCTGAAAAAAAAAAAACAAGCACAACTTTTGTGAGTAAGAAAAAAAAAAAAAATCAACCCCCTCAGGTGTGTTCCCTCTCACTCTTCCTCCTTGCACCTGCACTGAGTTTCTCAAGTCCTCCGAGTGTCTCTCCACACAATGGAGACAGTGCATAGCCTCTGGCACCTCTCTCCAGCTGAGAGCCACCTCTCTCTAGAGGACAGTAGAGGAAAACCGCCAGCACTAACAACTGATCCTGGCAGATAAAGGAGCAGATAGGCAAAGAAAATGTGCCTTGGACAATACTTGCCTCGTCCTGGTCTTCAGTGCTTAATTTTTCGGCTTTGAGACATTGATGATAACAACCACAAAGACAAAATGTCACTGGTGATGTGGTGGTTACGGGAGAAAGGGCCAATAGCTACATTCTTTGACTTTACAGTGAAATCTGTTTCATCGCACAGTGTCTGGGAAACCACCCCTCACACTGATTCAATAGTGGATCCCTCACTATCAATCGTGCCGGCTCGACCACACACACCCCTGGCTTTCCTCTTCTTAAATCTTTTTTTTTTGTTACACGCTGTAACGTAGTAGTGCCAGGCCAGATGACCCAATACCAGATCGGTGTACCCCTCACACTGCTGGCGGCAGCTGACTGGAACGGCAGTGAGGCAAGATGGCCGTCTCAGGTCGCCTGGGCCACAGCTGGGGTCCCCCGAGCCAAAGTGTTGACCTGATGTGATTAAGTGTACATCCAGCTGCACAGATTATATTGCATGGAAATAGTGATACACCGGGAGATTTGTTTTTACTCATGTAAACATAATTGTTGTGCCATAATCAGCAAATTAAGACAGATGACAACTGTACTGTTCAGTGAGAGCTACCATGGATGGTTTTGCAAATTGTATTCCCTCGCCTCATATTAGTGATGCATTCAGTCCAGTGCGTGTGGTCTATAAGATTCAAAGTCCCTATATTTGTCCTGACAAAGACCTTGATAGGAACAGGGGTCTGAGTGAGAGTGCTTATTTTATTCTCTCCCATGCTGCTGCAGGCTATGGCTGTGTTAATGCAATGGCAGGGATCTTTGAAGTTGTGACTTTATGAGACAAAAGCTAATTTCCTTTCCTTTGTTCATTATCGAGAGAGACTTCCAGCCGGGCGGAAAGCATGCTGTGCTAATTATTCCATTCATGAGTCGTCTCTAAAGTATGTAATGGATTTCTGTGGGTTTTTCACAGGTAAGCAGGGTGATATACATTTTTGTCAACACGCTGGATTACAGCAAATATTCTTCTTAAGTCTCTTTGGCTAAACAAATGCTACATCCTCAAACACTTGCAGTTTGCAGAATGGATCTGTAACTTTGAGTTGCCACTCTGTGAGCGAGTTGTAAGTGAACTCTAAATGCATACTGGAGATAGCCACACTTCCAGTGATGTTTCAACAAATATATTCTCAGCAGACTTACAAGGCCATAAGTGTTTTGCAACTCATTAAGATCTGAACCCAATTTCACAAATGAGCCTCCAAGTTTGTCGGGCCAAGTTAGGCATGTGACATAATGGGATTTCAATGTTTCCCTAAAACACAACTTGGCAGAACATGAAGGGAAATGCAACATTTTGGTTCCCATCTCCTGCACATTACCAGGATGCCACCCACAACACCTGAGCACTCCCAAATGAGTGAGATGTGTGTGTGTGTGTCCCTGCACGCATGGTGTTTACCCTGCCACTTAGAGTTAGATCAGACAGCAAAAAACGGGTATAACTGTGATACAAGTAAAGCCATGTACCTCCTCCACTGCTGCCTGACACCCTTCATCCTCATCCTCCTCCTCTCTCTCCCCTGCTTTGTTTGTGCTCATTTTATTCCGTGTGCTGCCTCCTGGCAGGCAGGTCAAGGTTTACCCTCGCACCACACACCATTTCCCTCACATGCCGCCTGGGGGAGGAACACTGGAGGCCCGAGGCAAGGGCAAGCCCAAACAGCTCACACAGCATTGCTGCCACCACCACCTCTAACCACGCACAACACTGAGCTTTCGAATCACAGTTAGATCTTTTCTTCTTTCTTTTCTTCTTTCTTTCTCTCTCCTGTCCTTTGTTTTTTTTGTGCACGTTATTGATTTCTGTCAGTAGTAAGGTATATGTCTATAAACCGACAGATTTAATAGAGTGACAATAGAAAGATACTCATTTGTTCCCCCCGTAGTGTAAGTGTTCATTTTGAGAGTCTGATACTAACCCTGGCTAGAAGCTAGTGCTGGATTTTTAGCTGTAAATGGAAAACGCCTGTGGGCTTTTCATTTTCTAGGCCCAGACGTTCCCTTCATGGTGTCGGAGCCCTTGTGTTCACAGAGTTCATGTTTTGCTGCAGGGCTTTTTTTTTATTTTGTTTTATCTCATAGCTTAGACTAGCAGGGCTTTAACTCCCAGAGGACTCCTGTGTAGCAACAGCAGAGATCAACAAAGTAAGTTTGTTTATGTTGGCGGTGTCCGCATGTTGTCGACTTATACATTTCTCAGTCTCCATTTCCTGCCTCTCCTTGCCCCAGGGGAAAGGAGCCCTCTAATTGGATCTTGTTCTAATTGAGCCTAATACTGGAGCTAACCGGAGTTGGACCCTGTGGCTAATGAAGAGCTGAATCAAAACTAAGCATTAAAAGTTTGACTGTGTATGTGTGCAATTTAGGTCCACACTGTTATGCATGCACCACTACTTATTTTGGTTTGGACTTTGGTTTTTACTTCTCCCTTCTACAGATTGACGGACTGGTGACCTGTCTAGGGCGTACCCTGCCTTTCACCCTCATGTGGAGGAAGAACCCAAAAGCACGACAACAAGACAGGCATGTTTGTAGAGGAACAGGCAGTTTACCTGGTCCAAAGGCATAAAGATCAGTCAAAAACAGGCACGAAAATCAAGGGGCAGCCAAGTGTCCGAAGCCCCAAACAGGCACATATGCTTGGCAACAACAACAACACTACACAAGACAATCTAGCAGGAGCTGAGTGAAAATGGGCTGGTATATATACACAGAGGAACTAATGAGTAAATGGACTGCAGGTGAGGAGATGGGCGGGGAAGACCAGGCGAGGGTGATGAGATGATTGCAAGGCATGAGGGGAAAAGGCCGGGTCTGAAACGACAGGGGAGTTAGTGACACAGCATGGAAACAAATAAAAAGAAAAACAAACACATAGTAGATGTAACTACGTTACAGAGTGAGTGAGCGGGTGAGCATTGATCCTACTCACAGATATTCACCAAACAACGTGTTTTGGATGCTCCACAGGAGGGAGCTATTCAGTTATTGTCGCACCAGTTTGACACAAGTGGCAACCAGTCATGACATCACGCTTAAGAATCTGAACTCCTGTTTTGAAGCCTCCAAAATCAGAATTTGGTCAGTGCCACATTGACATTTTGCAAGCAGAAGTTCACTGAAACCACCTGCAAGCAAGGACGATAGTAGATTTTAGTCTCTTTTTTTAGTATGTAGGCTACACAGTTTGCTTTGATATCGCAAGGTTAGAAAAGTGAAGGTTTAAATACTTAAATCAATGGTGCTGAATACCACTTTCTTAGGATCCAGCTGTAATGGTCAAGCTGGCCTTCTGTATACTCGTATTTTTGGACTGAGGTTCTCTGTCCTGATTTCACATGAACTAACACACGCTTCTTCTGGTTCTTCCGTGACAATTTAATAATATTTATGTCTTAATGTATTTGTAATCTGATTCCATTTTTATGTTGCGTGCATGGGTTTCCCAGGGTTCTCCGGTTTCCTCCCACAGTCAAAAACATGCAGGTTTGGGGATTAGGCAAATTGGGGACTCTAAATTGAATGTAGGTGTGAGAGTGAATTTTTTTTTTGTCCCTATGTGGCCCTGTAATAGACTGGAGATCTGTCCAAGATGTACCCTGACTTTCATCCTATGTCAGTTGGGATTGGCACCAACAACCCTCATGTGGAGGATAAAGCGGGAGAAGATGAGATTTTTAAGTTACTTTGTAGAGTAGGCATTTGTTGCCAGTGCAGGAATAGCAAACTTTTCACTTCTGGTTAAGTAGAAAAGCCAATAGACTTTTCTACTGAACATTCTCTGACTGCAAGTCCACAGTCACTGGAGACAGGAAACAACGCATAGATGAGGTGAAGAGGTTTTGTTCTCTCTGTGATCGTGATTCAAACTATTGATTCCGACTTTGAGAAGCCCAACAAAGGCCCATTGTGGTCATCGTATACATCTGTAGGTGAAAAAGTGTTTTTAGTTTTCTGCAGCGTTTGTAGCTGTATGATAACGCCTGCATGGTCCTGGTTTCTGTATCAGTGCCGTTGCATGACCCTGTTCATTAACTCACCACAACATCAGACAATGTTGCTGAGTGAAAACCCATTTTCACAGGATTGATTTTTTTTCACCCCCCACATATTCTTTTCACGGCTGTCACAAATGCCAGTCCATTGGAAATTAAATTAAACAAACCATGCTCATGCTGCACTTTCAACTGTGATGCAGGCAACGGAGAAATGGAAATGAATAACGCCAGGTTTGTTGCTCGAGGGCTGGAGAATAAATGATTTCTCTATTGCCTCCAGCAAGGAGACGGTGTTCTTTAATATATGTTTCTACCAATCTGAAAATCATCTTGCTTCATAGAACAGTCAGATGTATACTCCATATGAATATCTGTAGTATAGTGCCTATGCATATTATCCAGTTTGAGGTGTTAGTTTATTTATTTATTACAGGTTAGTTTGCAAGTGAGAACTCAGAAGTGAGACTCATGGCTTTACCACAAAAAAGTCAGGGTAAATCACACACATTGCTCAAATTAAATAGGTTTGTTTATGTTGGAGGTATAGTGCCAACAATAATTTGGCACTTACAAGCAAACAACCATACATATGGTTCAATTTAATCTGACTTTCACTTATAGCTGCCTTACCTATTATGATAACAAGTTTATTTTATGCCATATTTGCATGGATGTTATGCTATTTTAAGGACTATTAACTGGCACGAGGTGTTAGCTCTAGGTGCTGCTTCAGTGAAGCTACCTGTTAGCCAGTCGGTTCCCAAAATAAACATGGAAACAGGATGCACTTCGACGATACATGTCAACTTTCCAGCATCTATGATTTTGTAAATAATCCAGCTTGTAAACTGTAATTGCTGCTGCCATAACATAGCTGTGGTCAAGCCCCTCATTGGCCACATATGCTTCAAATCCATTCTCTCAGCTGTGTACCATACAAACTGATGTTTGGAAGCCGGCAAAGTTCAATCTTGATTTCCAGATTATGATGTCTTTCCAAGCAGTTGCTATAGTTGGAGGCCTTCAAGGCACGAACTAATGCTGCACAGCATTGGTGACTAGCACCAGAGGGAGGGGTTAGGTGGAGACACAGCACTCCAGGTGGGCCGAGTTGCACCCCCCTCAGGCGCTCTGCCATGTCTCGAGATGGAGGGGGCCACAGTAAATGGTTCCAGAGCAAATATAGCCTTCCAAACCTCCAGCCTCAAGGATGAAGCCCAAAGGCCAATATGAAGATTGGAAACAGATGAAAGAAAGAACTTGGGGTGGGGCTCTTGGTTAGTCTTATGAAAGCCAGCTGGATGAAAGGGTTTTCTTTCAAGAATGCAAGAAATACTTTTTTGTTTAAAGACTTGATAGGAAAAAAAAACAAAAAACGTATTTTTCTTTTTTTGTGTGCAGGAACTGTTGGACATGTATGGACACGATACATGTGCATGTTTCATGTGCTCATACTCATTCAAGAGTGGGACTGCATTGGCACCAATAGCCCTTCAGCTCTTGTCTTATTTGTTGACAGTATTAAACAAATCACCGCAAAGCCCATTACTCAAGGGAACGAAATGAAACCCAGAGTGCATGTTTGGTAACATATACACTATATATGAGTATGTTTTGTGTGCATGGCCCCTCCCTCGCCCTGCAGGTTTCGCTGGGGTTTCTTGTCGCCTTATGTGTTGGAGGTGAGAGGGCAGGTGATAATTGAACACTCCCTGGTACTTTTAACAAATGTATTGAAAGAAGGAATCGAAAAACCTGTTAATGAGATTTCCATCCCCAGGCAGTGCTCAGAGTGATTATTCTTATAATTTTCTTTAATGTAATGAGTTACTCTAAGTTTATTTTCAGATTAATTCCCCCCCCTATACGAGTTGTGTTTTATTAGCCTCTCTTGTTCAGCAACACACAAGGTTTATTAATAATCAATGTACAGTGCTGTGGAGGAAGGTCCAATTGAGACTCAGCCTAGATGTTTGAAACCAAACAAATGATAAGACAGTTTGAATGATGGTACATCACTGGCCCTGTACCAAAGTGCACTTCTTGTGCTTGGGTTTGTTTACCTCACAAGATGGCTCCTGGCTTCGGGAATGGACCATGAAAATGGCTGCTCTCTTGTGCCTGCAGCACTCTATATAGATTGGAGTTTTTCATGTGGCAGTTAGGCTGCTGGGACATACACCCCAGGGGATGTACTCTCATTAAGGGCAGTAGCCTTGGGCACTTTTGCACTGGCTCCTGTGGCCATTGACCTCCTTTTCACCTGTGGGCTTGTAGCCATACCACATCTCTGATTCCCTGTCACTCCCAACAAAGCCCTGGGGTTGTCACATGATTCCAGTGACTCCTGACCTGCCTGGCCTCCTCCAACCCTTCCTGTCCTGTTGGCGAGCCGGTTAGAATAATCACACACACACCATAAGAGTCATATGTGCCCTTAAACATGGTTGGTATGTCCTTGGGCTTATGAAGGAAGGATTTTTCCAAGTTGACAGTGTTAAAATATCATGTCAAAAATGGCCAGTCCAATGTGTCATCTTAAAGCAACATGCAAAAAAAAAGTTAGAGCACTACAGTGCAACTAAGTAAGCCATCCATCATTTCTACAACAGTTACTGAGAGCAAATACAGTGATAGAAAGCACCTGTCTGGTTGAATGTTTACCTTGAGTTCAAGCAAATACTTGAGTCTTGCTGCTTGAATGGACACAAGCAGGATAATAACATTGCTTCGTCATTGTCCTCCCTAAGCCATTTTTGCAGCCATTTCCTGCTGTGGCTCATTTTAGCCACAAGACAAACTAACTTGTGAGGAGCACCTAAAGCTGATCTAAGATCCCATCTAAGGTAGTTAATCATTGATCAAAAACACATTACTGTGGACTTCAGGCGTTTCACTTCTCTGCCTTAAGTGCACAGAAAAATATCAATAAAAATCCCCCTGATCTTTTTTTTAATTAAAGGCTAAAAGCTCGATGCTGCCTGTTGCTGTTGAATTGGAACAAAAACCACCCTTATTTTCATTGTCCATTTAATGTGAAAACTGAGCACAAATACGCAGAAGACAGTATTAGTACATGAATGATATGATTTTAAAAGGTAGGCTGTTGGGTGGCCCTGCGTAGCTGATTGGTGGATTGAGATATCAGACCAGTTCTCAGCACCACCCATACGTATACCTGCAGGCAAAACAATTTTGTCCTCCACTAGTAAGCAATTAGATTATATTCAAACGCACTCACACAAAGCCTCAACAAACTGTATTCCCATATGCAGCATTCTCTCTTCCTCGGTATGACAATTGCTTCCTCCATATGTGTGAGTTTGTGTCAACACAAGGATTTGAGCAGTCGCACATAGATACGCTCTTACACACACACACACACCCTGTAGGTATAAGGTTCCAGTTGGTATATCTCTGTCTCTAAGCCCCAGTTTGATGCCCTAGACTCATGGTATCCAACCCCCACTCTCTCTGCATCCCCTCAGGCGTGTATGTGTGTGCGTGTATGTGTGTAAGATGGCTCCTTAACCAAGAGGGCATTGTTTCTCTCAGTAAGGTTTCATAATTGAACATTCACACTCTGATGAGCAGAAGACTAAAAGTAGAAGGGAAACATGTAACCATGCGCCACACGAATTATCCGTAGTCAAATTGTAACTCAAGATTGATCCTATGATTATAGTTGTGTGGTGTTAAGCGCAACTCATACATATACAGTATGCCGCGCACATTTTTTTAGTGGCTGCACATATATGGTAGACGATCACACACGGACCGAGGATTTTCCGCTGAAGGTGCGAAATCCAGTCAGCATGCAGCAAGTTGTGTATTTTTCGTAGGTACATGTGTGAGTGAATCAGGGAATGGAAAAGGGAACAGGCAATAGGGACAAACCCGTCAGCCACTCAGATCACATCAGGTCTGTCGGGACACATTGGAGCACAGCGAGCCTGATGGGATATGCCCCCCGGGGGTGTGAAGCAGGCCAGATGACATACAGACACAGAGGCGGGCGAAGACGAAAGAAAGAATAGTGGATGGCACATCCTGCCTTTAATGCACAATATGTTCCAATAATATGCACGCAATTATGAATCGTAACTATGACTACATTATGTCCTAATTACACAGCAACACCATACCATCACAGACTCACACTTGCATACAATCTTGTAGGCAAGCAGACACACACGCACACACACAACACACACACACACAAACACAACCATGTATACATGCATGTATGCTCTGTGATATCACTACAAACATGTAGCCTGGATCGCACACCAGATAACCTACATCTTAAACAACACAGGACATATGCTAATGTGGAAGGCATGATGTTCATGAGCTGCACACGATGCATATGCTCCTGCGTGTGGGTAAATGCACAGACACGCTTGGGTACATATGTCTGCGGGGGCAAAATGGGAAACAGACACTTGTCTTCATGCCTGTTCTTTAATTGGGGCATTTATTGTTTTTTGGTGGTGTTTACTTCGTTAAATTATGGCACATTGAGAGAAATGCGGCATGTTTCAAGGTTTATATAAGCAAAATTATGCTTTCAGCCATTAAGTTGCAAATTAACATATGGCTGTGGGATATGCCAGTTGAGGATGCTTTCACATTTCACACTAATCAACTTGACTCTAACATGTTGGATTTCAGTTTGATTTGCTTTCATCGCAAATATTGTTTCCCCCCTCGGCTGTGTGTGTGTGTGTGTGTGTGCGTGTGTGCTTGTGTATTTGAGTGGAGCCATGTGTGTGTGAACATTCTTCTGTCAGTTGTCCATGGCACCTTCATGTCAGCCTAAATTGTTCCCTTTCTTGAGAAATAAGAAGATGTGTGCACAAGGAGGGGGTGTTGCAAGGACAAAATGAACTAATGTTGAATATTCCGTATTGGTTTTACTGTAATTCTTTTCTAATTCTTAGTTTATTCAATTTCATCTCCTTGAGGCTGGTAGGTATGGAAATTAGGTCTGTTTTTTTTTCTCTTTTCTTTTCTTTCTTTTTTTGCCTGTGTAAATTGCAGCTATCACCCCAAGCCTTTTGAACAAGATTACCCAGATGGCCTTGCGTTGTGTGCCTGAAGTTTTATTTTCCTCCTTTGCCTGCTTTTCTTTCTTTACTGCAGGGAAAAGGAGAGGGAGCTGGGAAGCCTCCTGAAGGCTCTGGGCAAGGCCAGGAGGCAGCAGCTGTGGCAAAGAGAGATCTGGGGGAAGAAGAAGAAGAGGAAGGACAGCGAGTTGGGGAGGGAGAGCTGGGGGGGTGGATGAGACTGGTGCAGGGGGCATTGTTCTGTGCATGTTTGTGTGAGGGGAGAGGGCAACTAAAAGCTAAAGCTGAGAACACCAGCCATTATGAACACTACCCCATACCTGGCTTGGCTGTCAAGGGGAGTGGAATACCACTTTTGGAGTACTCTAAGAGGGGGTTGATGGAGTGGGCATGTTCTCTGTTTTATGTGAGGTGTTGTCGGCGGATATAGCCGAGTGAGTCCAAGTGTAAACACAGCATTCCCACATTGCCACTGTCACATTAGCAATACATACATTTCGATAAATTTAAGTCACACGCCAACATGGCAGGATTTGGTGAAAAAGCATGATGAATAGCAAACCTCCTGCTCAGGTGATCGTTGTTGTGCAAGTGGTGAGAGTTGTCATTGGGTTTCCACTCACCGTGTCCTGGACATAATCTGCTGCTGGTTTTCTGCCCCGAGTGAGAATATAATTTTAATATATTCAGGTGGCCCAAAGATAGAGAATTATGCAGAGTTAGAGTGTTCACCTGTTTGTTATTCTAACACGCAACAGCCTCCATCCACACTAATCTCCAAAAGAACACACCCAACTCCCAGATTGCTGATCTTGGCTTGGAGGCAACAGTGAAACGAGATTCTCACCTGAGATACGGTGAGAACAGGAGTAGCAACAGGAGGAGGAGGAGGAGGAGGAGGAGGTGGAGCTACTCATATCACACTAGATTTACTTTGAAAAACATAATTCTGCAGGAGAAGCTGATGGGAGACTTGGTGCTTCGTCAAGTATTTTATTTAATGCACACACTTTTGGGCACTGTGTTGTTAGCCGGAATTTTGAATGCACTCGTCCATACAAGAAATGTCTCAGCACATATGGTCAGCCTTTCCCGTTTTCTTCATGTGGAAGTGTGTTGCTGGATCACAATGTCCTCATGTTATTTCAGCAACAGCTTTTCAGATGCTGCTGCCAAGGAATCAATAGCAGGCTATCACTGTTTGTTTTCACTCCCTCCATTTGTTTGTTTTGTTAAGGTTTTGCTCTCCATCATAATGAATCACTTTTTTTTTTCCATCTTGTTCTTATTTATTCTCTTGGCTAGAGGTAGAATGTGGTGGTTGATGAGGGGCTGAAATGAACTGAGCCTTAGCCTTAGCCTGGGGGCTGGCGCATATCTTAGCATAAGTGATGGCCGACCGGAGGGCTCGAGCCTGGCTGAGAGTGCCCCCAGGACACCAACTCTGACAGATCATGTATTTATAGGTCTGTTGAAAGACCTCTATTGTGTCCCACATAGCCTCAGAGCATGTCTGTCCTCTGTATTATAATAAAGCCGCTGGCCTTACCACTATGATGGATGGGTGGCCCTCGAATTGCAAGCTCCAGAATCATTAGAGCTCTCAACATGCAGGTCTACCCATGTGTAAGACTGGTGCAGGGAGGGGTGCTATTGGTAATACAGTACTGTTGAGACCTTTTTAATCGTTTAATTATTAATTCTCATGCAAGAGAGGGAGGTGAAGAAAAGGGTTGAGGGAGGGGCCAAGTTTGCTGATGTTTTTTTTGCCAAAGGATACATTTGCAATTATCTCAGCGGCTTAAAACGCCCTGCAGGCTTTTTCAGTGCAGGTTAGAATGTGGAAACATATAGCACTTACAGGTAGCGCTACTGGTCAGATTTCATTGCAGCTGAAACATTTCCACAGAAGCCCACATTCCATCACACCACCATCACAGAGCTGCGCAGCATCAGTGTAGAAATGTGTTAACGTGGTCGTGCGAGCAAATGTATTAGGATGTTTTGGGAGAAACTGTTGAAAAAACAGAAAAGTAATACAATAGTTGCTTGAATATGCTTCCCCCCCCCCCCCCCTTCCAAACACACACACACATATAAAAAAACAGCTTGACTTTTCTGTGCCTTAAGCCTCACAAGCAGAGTGGTGTTTGAGCTGTTTCCCAATCTCATGTTCTTCTGTTACCTCTGGAGTAGAATATAAATGATTCCCTCTCAGTGTACAGTGTATGCCAGGGGGCCTGCAGCGACCATAGTCCGGTCTAAAATTCCTCACTGCAAGCGCAACATAACTCAAGGCCTGACTGATAAATAAACAATGGAAAGTGCAGCATGTTGTGGAGCACTACATAGAATCCTCCACTTGGAGCACTGTCTCGTACTACAGTCCAATCACCATGAGGTAAGCAGAGGTTGTGGAGAAAAAAAAATTGCCAGATTCATAAACTTAATTAAGAATAAATATTTACTTTTTAATAATGATGATGAGTAAACTGAGGGTATCTGTGTGCAACTGAGGCTACAGCCACACACACTTTTCATTTAAAAACACATCAATTCTGCTTTGCTGTTTTTGTTGTTGTTGTTTTTGAGCCCCCAAAAACAGAGCGGTTTTGAAAATGCTGCTGGCTTTATTTTCCTGTGAAAACTCCAGGGCCACATTTGTTTCTAGTTTAAATGGGCAGAAATGGAGACCTTTGGAAATGATGATGATGCAGTCGTCCGCATTCACTTCCTGGTTCTTATCGGCCACAGTTTTACAATCAGCTGTGGACGAAAAAACCCAGTTAATACTCGCTTTCAGTTTCACATTGTTATAGGTCTCATAAAAGAAAAGCCCTGCTCTGACTTTTTAATATCGTCTTTCTCATTAGTAGTACTTTCTGAAACTATAAGCAAACAACTGCAAAGGAGAAAATCTGATTACTTGCGATACAGAGCTGAAACCCTCTCCTGAATGCAGATTTGTTTTAAAATGCAATCTGCAAGTGGAAATGCCGAAGGATGGATGTAGCCGCAGATTACTAATAAAATGGGTGTAAACTGTTTACTATCGCTCTGGAAAGGTTTTGTCATGTTTGACTAAATTAATTGAGTATCATCAATTGAGTAATAACAATTGGGCTCAGACACTGCAAATGTTTTAGTGTTGCAACTGCCAGGTTCAATGATAATGTTGTGCCAGTTTTAGTCCAGACTTTCTTTACCAATATTGGTTGGATTCTCAGACAGATTCATTTCTCCCAGAGGATCAATCTTAATGACTTCTAACCCTCTAGTGCCACTAGCAGATTGACATTTGGTTGTTATTAAAATCTCGACTGTTTACTGTCGAATAGATGCATCTGGAGGATTCATATTTTCAGAGACACCTGACATCTAAAGCTGTACTTACACACTGATAAAACTAAAGGTGATTGCCATGTACACCGGCTTAAACTCCTCATTGTGAGCTTTGCCATTGTTGGCACATTGTTGGATGTGGCTCCTAAGGGAGGCTTTGCCAATTTGCCCCCGTGACAGAAGGTTTTTGAGTTTGACCCATGTGGACCAAATGTCAAGATTTGTGTTCTCCTGCATTTTCTTGTCAGAAAGATATATATATCCTGCTGTCAGAATATTAGGATGTTATGAAAACTTACTGAGTGGATAGTTCCAAATCAACTGAACCAACTTTTTTTTACAGTCCAGCCCAGTTTTTCACAAAGACTTGAATTTCTGTGACATATTATTCTACAATAGTGTGTGTCCATTTGAGATATTATTCCTACTGGCAATTGTCCATCTATGGACATTGACTGTGTGGGCATTCATCAAGCAGATGAGCTAATTTTTCAACTTGAAATAATGACTTGAAATACGTGGCCATTATATTATAATAAAGGTATTTATGAGACTTCAGTCTCACAGCCTCACTGTGAGATATCTTTGAAAATTTGAAATCAGCTCCTGAGGCTGAGGGTGGGGGAGGAGGTGAGAGAGAGAGAGAGTGAGTGAGAGAAATGGAGAGAGAGAGAGAGAGAGAGAGAGAGAAATGGCAAGGGAGAGATGTGGGAGTTGTGTTTTGCTTTTTTGCCACAGGTTACATTTATAATTATCTCGCTGGCATAAAATAGCCAAGAGGCTTTTTCAATAAAGGTAGGAGGCACCTACAGTGCAGAATATTAGCTACAGATCAACACGGAGAAAGAGAAGGAAGAGTACAGACAGAATATGACTATAGTGTATCATCTAATAAGTGTGTTTAGTCAGGACATCATTAGGAACAGTAGCCACTGCTTGCACTGTGAGCTCTGTGAGGGCTGGTGATTTGAAAATGAGGTGAATGAGTCCATCCACTGACCTTTACTAGTGGTGAGTAAGCAGAGCCTGGGGAGAAAGGGAAAGATGGCCACAGCCACTCCCTCCAGGCTCTGCTCTGCCTTTTGATGACTGGAAATAATCACTTGAGAGAAAGCGAGTGAAAGAAGCATGATCATAGACACACCGCAGAAAAAAAACAAAAACGGGGGATCTCAAATTACTTTATTCTCCTTTAAAACTCATGTCCTCTAAGGAAGTGGAAATCAGTGTCTTAATACAATTCATCTTTTCTCCAGCAGGCTATATCCTGAGAGGATATCTCTAATTCCTTTTCAAGTTAGTCTTAAACCAGGAAGTGAGAGAAAACATGGCTGGACAGGGTCTCATTAAACCGAGGCTGCCCCACAGGTAAAAAAAAAACCCCGAAAACCACACAGGGTGCACAAAAAGTACTGCAGAATTTTAAACTAAACACATGTTCATTTTCTCTCTTATGCCATTGTTTATGTTTTTGTTTTTTTTCTTAAAACAGTTACTCATATATGTATTAAAGCATTTAGGGAAAATGACTTATTTGCTTCCTTGCCAGGAGAAATTTGAAACAGGAGAAACTCTTAGCGTGGCTGAGTGCAGCCCAGGACGCCACCACACCCGACCAACAAAGAGACGTGAACATCACTTTCAAACCACAGCTTGTCGTTTTTGGACTTTTGTGTGTTTGTGTGTGCTTGAAGCTAACAAGATATAACATGTATATTGATGAGATGGGTTGCGTTTCCCTCTGGTTTCAAACCTTTATATGGAGCCAAGGTAACCATCTGCTGGCAGAAGCATGACATTTATTGTGATTTATTATAAGATTGACATCAACTTTTCTGTCAACTTTGGGCAAGACAGTTTCTTTGTGGTGTAGTTCCAAAATGATTGAAGTGTTGAAAGTCACATGCTCCAAATATTTATACCTATTAAATTAGATTTGACATTAGTGATCACACACTGGGTTGGGCAGGGATGAACAGGTGTGCAAAAAGTGTTTATAAATATGAAAAAAGTACTCAAAGAAAAATATTTAAGATCGATTTAAGATAAGAATATGGTTGAGTAGAGATATGATTATTAGGGATGGGAATCGATATTGGTCAGTATCGGTCTCGGTTACTGGTCAAAATCATTGGATATCAGTCAGATAAAAATGAAAAATCCAATTAAATCCGAATATTTGTATGTATTGCATGCTTCGCTATGCACATACTATAAATGGGAAAATACATATCAGTAAAAGCATTATCACTGAGGGCAGTTTATTTCTTCCCTTTGGGGGAACATTTGTTACACAGTTATGTCTTTGAAATGACTCAGCACAAATGTGTCGTTAACAGCTTCATAGTTCATAAATGATCTCAAATGACTGACATTGGACCAATGTTAGAATTAGTAGATCATATTAGTAGATATTACTGATCGAGAGTTTAGTATCGGGCACAATAAATTGGTATTGTCCCATCCCTAATGATTTTAATTCAATATATTTAAAAAAGAAATGCTTCATTTTCCCCTGTGTTAAACACATTGACACCCATTTTTTGATTTTTACGATTTCATGCAAAGCAATGCTGTGTACCAACAACATCCCACACCTCTTAGATCTGCACCTCTACTCTGTGGGAATAACAGTGAGTCAAAGGGGAATCTAGGGCGAAGAGGCCTGAAAGGGAGACATATAGCATAAACCGTAGATAGCCAAAGTAAGTGGAGATTCTGCCAAAAGCGATGAAGATGACAGAGCTCCATGTGGGATTTCACTTTGGATTTTGACCCTGCAGGGATATGAAGACGCAACTGACAGGACTTGCGTGGAGAAGTCGTCTCTATTCAATAAAACTAAGTAAAGAATGCCCCCAAGTCGTCTCTGATGCACCAGAATAAATCCGCCAAGGTACAATATTGCCTTGGTAAAGTTATCTTTACCTCTTGGTTGTAGACACTACATAATGTAAAAGATTTCGCCATTAAACCAATTCAGGATGCAACAAAGAGATTTCAGAAAAAAAGTTAAAGGAATATGCTATTATCTTGCCACTGTGCTTCAAATTTAGCACAGGTCAGACATAGCGAATGTGAAAGCAGTCCCTACAGCCATGTAAAAACAGCGAAGAGACACCATGACAGCTGAGATTGAGATTTATTTCCCTCTTTTTTGCCACATTCCTCTTCACTCAAATCTAGGGAGTGTAGCTGGGCCAGTCATTTTAGAAATACTTCGATGTGTGCTACAAACAAAAGTGATCTTGATGTGGGTAGTACAATAAGCTTTTAATCAGTTCAGTCATGTCTGAGGCAACAATTTGCTTTAAAAAGATTCAATGTAAAAAACACAAACACAT
Source organism: Microchirus variegatus (assembly GCF_963457635.1). Lineage (NCBI taxonomy): Eukaryota > Metazoa > Chordata > Actinopteri > Pleuronectiformes > Soleidae > Microchirus > Microchirus variegatus. Next base: position 17,850,944 of record NC_139806.1, read on the forward strand.
ATACAATGAAACAATTTACAGGCCATAACTCAGAGGGATATCCTGATCCAATTAAATAATTCCCATGGAGTTAGTAGTTCATACTCCCCGAAGAGGCAAGTGGTGTAACATAATAATTTACTAAATTATTTTCTTTGCTGCATATAAATGGCAATTGATGCTAATTTTTTGATGATACTAATGTCAACTATATGTTATGGTATAATCCAATAAAATAACTTCTATTACAGTTAAAATAAAAAACAGAAAAACACTTCATTTTGTATCACAATATTCATCATCATGTTAATTGTGAAAGAGGATGCTTTCTTTAAAGTGTTTATGACAACTGAGACATTCTGTACTGTAAGCAACACATTAGTGACCTTTTTTTAATTTTTTTCTACAGCGAGGGATAACCACACACTCTCAAACAGCCAATTTGCCAGTGAGACAACAAAGAAAAATCAAGTCACTGGTGACTATGCAACAAACTACATAAGAGATAATAGCCTTTCTTTTTATTTATATGGGTATAATAGAAATCATATTCAACCTAATGTAGGTTCCAAGTTTTAAAACAAACTTTGTTTTGGGGATCCAGCGTATATAAATCCTTTTTTTTAAAAATTGGTTTATGTGGGGGCTAGACAATCACAAATGTCCTCGCAATCTCAAACTTATCATGTTTGTATCTTCTTATGGCAAAAAAAAATCTCTCTTTTTTTTAATTCTCTAGATGTTTCTCAGTTTAAGAAAACAAAAACATCAACAAGGAAATGAAAACAAAAAACAAACAAAAAAACAGAGTCCACAGAGCTCTGCAGCGTCGAGCTTTATGGCTGCCACAGAAAAGTATAGCACCCCCTACTGCTTGGGAGGATTCTAGTCCAGCTGTTCTTGCTTTATCCTGTGTGAATTTGGTCCCCGCTGAACCGTCCTCCTCAGTTCCCTCCTCAGAACGTACTCACTGAATTGGGACGAGTCTACGCCGCCGCCACAGGAGCCAGCGATCTCGAAGCCGCGTTGCTGGAGACGCTCTAGAACCTGAAAATTGTGCAATTGAGAGACAAAGGAGGACGTCAGTGACACGTACGCAAGGGAGTAAAGCATCGTTAGCACTAGCTTCTTTCACATTGAAATTAGCGGGTGTAGCCAGTGGTTGGTCTGTCCTGTGGTGAAACAAAACAAAGTTGGAAGAAGAAAACCAAAACAACACTTTGCTAATTTGAATATTCTACTCTGGTTACTCTTTCAATCACTCTTTTGGTTATTCCAATTCATGAAATAAAAAATATAGAGCGTTGATCCAAGTTGTAGATAGTAAGGTTTGCTAATGGCTATGCTATCAGCTATGCTAATGACCTGAAGTTTAATGCACATTGGGCCAGAAATGATGCTTTACTGCCACAAATAAAGCAGACAAAGATGAAATTAGCATGTTTAATGTTTAATTAAACAAGTTCTGACAGTTGAAAAACCTGTTTCAAACCTGGGAATAAATTATGTTTTTTGACCATGGGAGAATACCCTGGGGAGTAACAGAATACACGGCGTAACATAACCTGTAACTATTCCGTTTATAGTTACAGGAAAAAAAGACGTTATCAGATTATCGTTACATTTGTGTGTTTACAATGTGATCTCGCGGGGGTGGTGTTTTAAACTAAAACAGAGCATTTAGCAATTTCCATTTGCCTTGTAAAGAAACATAATTTATTTTTGCTTTGTAAAGTGTTAAAGTCACGCGTAGTGCCCTTTCACTGAATGTCTAAAGGCTACGGGCTGAATTTGTTTAATGAAAAGCAAGTTTTTCTTAAACTACACTGAAGGACACATTCCCCCACTTCATTTTCAAAGGTCACATTGTTCTGTTGCAAAAGTGATCTTACTGATATCTATTTTCTCTTGGCCCCATTTGGAGTTGTAATCCAAAAGTAACAGAAAGTACTTAAGTTAGATTACTTTAATATTGTGGTACCTGGATTAGGTTGTTAACTACATTGTCGAACAGATAATTAGTAACTGTATCAGAATTTCTAAAATAACCCTGCTCTTACTTGTCATTGATGGTCATTTGTGGAGCTCTACAAGTCAACATAATGACATTTTGTCAATTACTGCAAAACTGGAGAACATAGAATGACCACACTCTTGCCCACTTGAGTGAGTCTAGCACTGAAACAGCTTTGGGACGAAGGCGCGGCGACATACGGCCTGTGATGGGAATTTGGATGGGACTTCTGCAAAACTAAGAGCCTCTTATTACATTATTTTCTGGGCTACATGTCTCTCTCTCTCTCTCTCTCTCTCTCTCTCTCTCTCTCTCTCTCTGTGTCTGTCTGTCTCTCTCTCTCGCTGTGTAGCTGTTTCTGATCTCGCAGCCTTGCAGACATCTACAGACGTGTCCAGGGGGCCTGTAGGATCACATTCCATCGAATAGGCCCCAGGGAGCATTGAGGCTTTCTCTCTCTGCCACTTGGCTCAGTGTGGGCTGCAAAATCCCCTCTCCCCATTTCTCTCCCCCAGCCCCCAGGCCCAAGCCTCCGCCAAAACTACAAAGGTCCCCCTACTGCTGGCAGCTTTCTATGCACCCCTGCCTTCTCTCAACCCCCCGCCCTGCCTCCATTAGCCGCAGATACAGCATCCACCGCCGGCGTGCTTTAATAACCAAACAGGATTATGGGCCCTGCCTGGGGACAACCTGCCAGGGAGCATGCTCACTCTCTTGCTCGCTCTCCACGACTCACATACTTCAGAGAAGGGTTTGTTTGTTTGTGTGTGTTTTGGGAAGAAGATGGAGATTTTATTTCCTCACATGGAGACACAGTCCAGATCCATGTGATATATTTTTAAACACCCCCTCCACCAATCATTTATTAATGCCTATTAGAGGATTTTTACATCAATGAATCAGTGGAAAATCAATATATAATTAGAGAAATTTAGTATTGCCAAATGCATGCCGAATATTGAAGTTGAATTTTACTCATTAAATTTCGACTGCTCTAGCCTCCACATGAGGGTCTTGGGGGGTTTAAGGCGGGGTACACCCGAGACATGTTGTCAGTCCATTGCAGGGCCAACACACAGAAACAAACCATTCACTCTCACATTCATACCTAAATCCCCAAATGTACATGTTTTTGGACATTACCTGGTAGAGAACACACGCGCAAACGGGGGAGAACATGCAAACTCCACACAGAAAGGCCCTCGATTAAACCGGGATTCAAATCGAACACCAATCCGTCTGTCCTGAATTTCACTCTGTCATGAATTTATAAGTTTTCTTGTAGATTCACAAACACGGTTTGCCCCTGAAGCTGATGCCTTCAAGAGGGTAATATAAAATCCTTTCCACGTTTAAATAATGAAAGTCCAGTTACTGTTTTTGCCCCCTTACAACTTACCTATAAAAAAAAACTTTCCCAACATCTTATAAGATATTCAAGACAACAATGAAGAATATTTTTTTTCCATTGTGGCAAAATAAAGTTTCTAACTTGATGAGAGCATTTGAATCCAACGAGCTCATCACTGCATCCTGAATTTCCTACTCTCTCTTACCGGCGGCTACTTTCCCCCAGTTTGCTCATCAATACTGTATGACTTAGCAGGGCTGAACATCTTTTTTAAAAAAAAATATTATAACTCCATCATGGTCAAGTGAAATGTCTTAAATGTAGGAGCTGCAGTTTACTGATAAAAGTATGTGTCACATCTTGATATGTATTAATATTTACATGATGCCACAGATATGCTGCAGACTACAAACCATGGTCTATACAGATACAGTACAGGATTGTGTGATCATGTGGAATGAAAGCTACAAAGGACCACTTTAAATCCACTAATAGCAGGTTGGCACAGATGCCCATTTAGCACTGCCAGTTTCAAACTCTAAAAATGACTTAAGCATTGATGTGTAACTTTTAAGTATTGGGAAATAGATATGTGAAGATTATGTTATGCGCAATGGGAAACATAAGGAAAAAAAAACCTGCAGCATCCAACTGACAAAATACAAATCATTATTCCAGTCAGAGCACAGAGAAGCAAAGATGGTGGTAGACTTGTATAATGATGGTTGGCTAAACTGATGCTTTGATGAACTCATCAAAAGATTTTCTGCTAGGCTGTTTGATTAGATTTTTGTTTTTTAAGAGATATGATTTTGCAATCAACCCGATATCAGTAATATTTGCAAAGTCTACAGTATAACGACACTCTTATACTTATTAAAAATAAAATAGCTCACTGCCAATAACAGCCAAAACTAACTTATTTACCTGGACAGAGTTGAGGTGGCAGTACCCATTGAGTGGGAAGCGGATGACGTGTGTGGAGTCATGGTTCCAGCCGGCATTGACAGAGTTGCACATGACGTCACCGATCTCTGGGAACACATCTTCAATCAGGGCCTTGTCGCCGCTGAGCGTGATCCTCTCGCCGAGGTCGGGCGCAACACGCACCACCAGACACTCGCAGGGGCGAGACACCCGGCTCAGCTCCTGGTCCTGGCGCCAGCGCTCCAGCTCTGCGAGCATGGGCTGCAGCTGGAAGTACCGCGCCTCCTCATACAGCAGACTGTAATCCTGAAGGAGACATGGGAGTACTGTGTGAGTTTCTGACCATAATAAATACTGATTTTTATGATTAATAGTTGGCAGAAACTTGTTGGTGTTGGTGTCTCTAGCTTAATTAATCTAATGAGTCAAAAATAGCTAATATTAGTATGATAGGTATTATATAATAAAGTATATTTCAAGACTCAACTGCATTTATTCATTTATTTGTAAAAAAAAAAAGCCCAGAAACTCCTTAAACTTACAGATACATTCCCTGCATATCAAGATAGGCTGCACTGAGCTTCTAGCTAAATGCAGCTTACAGTAAATCCTACTATACAAAAAAAAGGAGAACTTGTTAAGTTTTCTAACAGTTGAATAAAAGGAAATAGCAGAGAACATTGAAACCACTGTTCTACATGAATGAACTATAGACCCTATGCTAAGACACCATTAAGCCAAAATTAGAAGGAAAAAAAAAGAAAGGAGGAAAAACCACTGAGAGGATGAGATTTGGTGTGACATGTAACACAGGGTAGCGTGTGGGTAGAGGAGGAAATCCTTTACCCGCAGGACTGCGGGGCCTAAAATCACACAAGTTCACGATTTCTCATGCTCCTGTCAAAGTCTACCCAATGTGAAAGTGGCCTTAGCCTGAACTTGAGCCTGTCTTTTGTCTTTGCTTATTTTAGCTGACATACTTTTCCACTGATTGAGTCACACTGTGGGCAGTCCATCAGATAATGTGGTTATTTGTTTTCTCCCGGGGCAAGCTAAGTAATTACTGGCTAAATGTAAAAAAAAAAAAAAAAAAAAGTACAAAAAGAAGGAATGCTTAATGCGTCACATACAGTGAGGCTCACCCTCGACGAGAACATAAGAGCGGTGAACAACTGTGCTTCCTGGAGCTGCAGCGTTTATTTACTCGACCTTGGTCAAAGCTTGTTTCTTCCTCCAAGTATCTCAAAAAACACTCGGGCCAGAGGACGTCAAACTGCATCTCGTGATGAGCAAATGCATCGTGATTGAGTTTTGTTTGAAAAGCGAGTAGTATATATTCAGCAATTCAAATAGGACGAGTGACCCAAAGCACTGCATGGCCTTAGCATTCATTGTGTGTGTTGAGTTGCAGGAGTGCTGACTGGCTAATGGGGAATTCACAGTTTCTAGGACGGACATCCACTCACTTTGAAGTCGTCTGGGATGAGCAGCTTGGACGTCCTGAGGAAGTTGAGGATGTAGCGGAACATGTGTCCATCCCTGTCAATGAAGTAGTGCTGCTTCAGGCTGTCCAGGACTATAGGCTCTGTGCCATCAAAGAGACGACCGATTCTACCCACACAGACAGGAGGGAGTGGAGGGTTAGGCGGAGAGGGGAGGGTGGTGGAGAGGGAAGGAAGCAGAGGGGGGGAAAAAAAATCAACATTAACAAAAGTTAATGAAAACATAATTGCTAGTGTATCACTCTGCAGCCGATGAGCCTGTTTCCTGCGCTCTGTGTAATGGAAGAGCAGGAAAATGAAAAAAAGAGAGAGCGAGAGCATCAATAATTTATAAGAATGTGTAAAGCAGTGTGACAGGTTTCCCAAGCTCTGATATATTTATCACACCCGAGCTGCACGATTGCACGACATAACTATCAAAATAATCATATTGTGATTATTTTGATAGGTACTGCGATTGCGACGTGATTCATAATTGGAACGACTTGTCAGTTTTGCATCTTAGCTGTCACCAAAAAAAAGCCTGTCGATTAATGAATGAAACATATTTTCTCATCTGAAGAGCAAGATTTCGGGGCCAGTGGATTTCATCATATTTTTAATAAATAATTGCAGTCTATTGCGCCTACAGACCTATTTCACTAAACAATACCGAGACTCAGACAAGAATAAACCAGGAAGAAAAGGGTGGTCTAAAGAAAGACAGAAGGAGAATAATCACAGACAGACGGAAAGAAAAGAAAAGATTAAGAGCAGAGTTGGTCTGGAGAGGTCAGGCCCAGCTGGTAGTTGGTTGCCCCAGGCAGGGAGCCAGTCGCCCTCAGGCCTGAGCTCGGAGCGACAGTGCAGCCTCCCAGCCTCCAGATGGCCCCGTGCCCTGTGGCCCTTTACTGCTGACGTGACATCTGTCAGAATAACCAATTTGCTTTTGTCTGAATGCTGTTTTCTGCACTTGAAGCTCCTTCAATTTGTTTAATGCTCAAAAATAACTGTGGGCTTCACACTTGGGAAGGAGGCATTTTGAGACACGACCTGATAAATCCTACGGCGAATGATGAGGAAGATACGTGGAGCAAATATTTGATCAAAGAACTGAAGCGATGCAACGTTCGCCTGCTTGATGTCACGTCGGACCCACGCGACGATGGTGACAAAAAAAAATGTACTTGACTAAACTTCACTACTCTGTAAAACACAGTGAAATTCATGATGTCATTTCCTATTATACGCACGATATATAACACAGCAACAATCAGTAGTGGTGGAACACACTAAAAAAAAAACACATAAGCACAGTAGAGCAGACTCACCGAGACTCTGGGAATTTTGTTAAGGTGGCCAGACTACTGGTGTACATGTGTCCACCCACATCGATGTGCACAGGGGCGTTGGACTTGGTGAGCTGTGCAGGTGTGGGGATGCCCTGGTTACTCAATGGAGACACTGGTGACCGTGTGATCATGGGCCTGGACATGCTGGAGCGATTATCCTGTTCCAAAACACACAAGGGAATGAACATATTAAGACATGTGCAAGTTTGATTGGTGGAAAAAGCATTGTTTTTTGAAATTATTGCTGCAAATGCACTTAAAATTTTGCCATAAACATCTCAGTATGTATACGTGCAACACTCCACTGTCTGGAGGGTAAAATGGAAGAATTTCCTCTGCAAAGTTAGAGCAGCCTGACCTTGACCTGAATGTTGCCACAGAGCACACTCCTGAGGGCCATAATCTCCTCAGCCAAATTAATTTGGATCAGAAATTGCACATGAAATGAGCATTAATGACTCTTTCATTTGAATACTGTAATAGGATTTTGGAGAAACTGTCTCCTGTTAACCTACAAACACCATTAGGAGACTATTTCAGAGGAGAATGACTTCAAGCTCCAAAAGTTTTAGTGAAAAGAGAGAAAGCATCTCTTTCACTGAGGATACAGGTGCAAACGCGACAAAACGATCAAATGACTGATGACTGACTGATTTGCGCATTCTGCATTTAAGGGCAGCAGGGATCCATTCACACATTGAAATCAATATAATGCACAGCAACAACAAAACGTGTTAAAACAGTGTGTTCCTCTTTCCTCCTCCAGAGACTCTAAATCGGACTTGACGCTTTTACCTGCGTCGGCATCACTGTGTTTGGAGACGAAGTCAGCGAGTGATCATTTTGCTTGAGAGACGCAGCGGGAATAGGCTCCCCGGCTCTGACGGCGAACATCAGCGTGGGCTCCCTGTTCTCCACCGCGCGGATGGGAAGCCGTTTGAGGGACGCGTGCACGGAGTCATCCGCAGAACTGATTGGACGCGGTCGCTTCCTCGCTTTCTGATGCGTTAAGTCCATGATATCCGTCTCGTCCATTTAGCGCGCAGACTTTAAGGTGAGCGGTTGTGTGACGCGGTTTGGCTTCTTCTTCTTCTTATTATTATTTTTTTTCTTCCTTCTTCTTTTTCTCCAAACACACCTGCCAAATGCGGAGAGGCGCAGAGCGAGAGCACCGGGGGAAGAGCTGGAGCCGCGGCTGTTGTCACACGGAGCGGCGTCTTTGCAGAAATGGCTGGGAGAAGTCAAAGCCCCCGACAACATTAGCATTGTGGCGCCCGCGGCTCTTCTGGGCTGTCGCTCTTTCAGTGGCAGGTAGCCTATGTGTGCGCCGCATTTTCAGAACAAACCAAACGCTGCTTAACATAATGTCACGGTCTTGGTTGCGCATGGGGGTCGGGTCAGTGCGCACATCTGGACCTGCCGCAGCTGACCTTTGCCTTTTTTTTGGAGCGGCACTTTGTCAAACCTAAGCTTCATCATTCAACACAGCAACGCGGTCCCACAGAGTATAGAGTTCAGTCCGTGAAATAAAAGCGACACTAAGCCACTCAAACATCTGGATACAACACATCAAACCAGTACCCAAAGCACTTCACTGACTGCCTTAACAGTACAGGATTGAACGTATTACCATTGCCGCGCAGAGACATTTCAGGGGACAGGGGCTGAAATTACTAAAGGGGCACCCCACAATGATTAATTGAAAAATAATTACATTACAGTGGCAAATCGTGTACTTTCTCACATATGTATATGTTTAAATAACCATACACTTAATACAAATGTTTAATTTGTCAAGTTTCTACAAATTAGTTTGCAGAAATTGCAACTCAAATGAATATTTAGGGCATTTTTACACACTTTTAACTGAGAAGTGATGCTATGGGTCACATAAACCATTAAAATATATATATTGAAGTGTAAATTAACAAAATGTATTTAAAAAAAAGGGGTCCTAACCTGGTCACAGCACAAACAGGCAGGTGCTTTAGCGCCACCTGGGGTCTATCTGTGCACAACCATGAGTTATATAGTGCTTATAAAAAGCCGACATATGTGACATGATCACTATAGAGCCCTCAAATCATCAGACACAACGCAGGTTATAAAACAATTCACAGATCCAAATAAGGCATCTATTTTGAAAAGTAAACTTTATTTGTTCAAGCTTGTATCTTGTAGTTTCTGGTATAAAAAAAAAAGAAGAAAGGATGAGCTTTTATGCGGAGGGATCATTTTCCGGTTTGTCTTTCATGTTTGCTAACGTATTGTTAATGTCTGTGATTTTACCTCTGTATGAACTCTGATATTTTAATGAAGCTGACTTGACTTGACATGGAGAAAATGCCCCATTTACCTTCCACCTTCATTCATGAGCCACCTATCCACTCACAAAAAAATCACCCTGGAGTATTTTTTTCCCACATCCTCAGATTTACTTTTATTCTTTTTTTTTAACTATATGACACCTGATGACCACATGTGCATATAGCAAAGCCAGCACACTAATGAATCACAGAGTATAAAACCAGACCACATGTCCAATTGCTGTCAAACGTACTGCCACAGCACTCTCTTGAATGCAGGGAATCCACAAAATTTTCATAACATTCAGATTAAAATTAATTAGTTCAACCACTGGCCTTAAAACATCCACATCCCTGCGCCTCATTGGCAGTGTGAGTTTCACACCTAGCTACCCAATTAGCAATTAAGCTTGCCTTTGAGTGTAGGCCTCCAATGTGGTTGTGTGTGATCCCGGTCTGATTTGCATGCCGCTTGTGCACGCGCTGATAAGCGCAGGCAGCAGCCATACATAGTTTTAAATTCAACTCAAAAGGGGCCTGAAGGGCAAAAAGAGAGAGAAATCACATGGCTGCTCTTCAAAAGGGGACCTGTGTAAGGCAGCCGGCAAAGTGCGTGGGATCACACTCAGAATGCAGGTAATTTGTTCCCTGACTAATTTGAGGAGATGGTGTGTGTGTGTGTGTGTGTGTGTGTGTGTGTGTGTGTGTGTGTGTGTGCCTGTGGAGAGTAAGTTCTGAAAACAGCTTGGTGGAATTGGATTTCCTCAAAGCCTTGTCATTGCAAAGGTGGATTGAGTATAAAATCTGTAAGGCATTATGGAAAATTGCAAGGGAGAGGGAAGGGAGTGAAAGAGAGCAGGGCGGCTGGGTGTGGGTGTGAGGTGGTGTGGGCTAACAGGTGGTGGGGAACGTGCACTTATATCGAAATAACACTCCTGAGTTGTTAGAAGCCACGCCCATATGCGCAGTGGCCGCTGACCGTGTATCGAAATGGACGCCGTCTTGCCGCTTTAAAATAAGCCTCGAGATTGACCGATTTTGAAAACGGGCAGTTCACAAAATGCCACCTGCAACCATGTGGGCACCTACTGAGCTTCCCCAAAACTAGCTATTAACTAAACCATTAACTCCTCAGGAAAATCAAGTGAATAAGGCAAATTTTTCCTAAAAACACTTCCAGTCAAAAATGACTTGTTTTTGCAACCAGCAGAGTCACTCCCATGTGGCTAACTGCTACTTCCATTATACCTCCTGGGCTTCACTTACACACAAAACCAGAGAACTATGACAATTTTTTTAAATATTATATGCTGTCTTTCTCCGCACTGATCTCAAAGATAGTTCAAAAGTCACATAGTTCATCAATAAGTGATGCAAGACTCCTCATGTCACCAAACCAGCTCTTATTTTCCTACCTGTTGCCATCTTTAATTTACCACAGAGCGTCTTCCTTGTGACTAGTTTCATGAAATGAGTCAAATCATATGTATTTTCTCAGCTTGTGTCATTTTGTGAGCACAAACACATCTAAATCAGACACAGTGCATCTAAACTTTGTTTGTCAGAAGACAGATGATGAGATGTTTCAATCGTCAGGATGTCACAGAAAGACTGCTCGTGGAGAATAACAAAAAAAAGAAAACAAACAGGAAGGAAACCTCTTGTTTAAAAAATTGAGTATCACACCGACTGTCAGTGCGGCAACAACTTGCAAGCGAGTATCAAAGGGCTCGAATATACAACAAATTAACCATCACAATTTCTCATCCCACAATGCAGCTCTTCAGTGTTTCGACATATCGCACAAGACACAATTAGCATTTCAGATCAGAGCATTAACATTCAGTTTGAGGCAGGCAGACTGGTATTTACATAATCTGGATGGGCTGCCTCTGCTTTGGAGCCCACGGCCATTTGTTTCAAATGTCCACACACAGACAAATAAGAACTTCGGGTTAACTTCAGTCACTGTGCAGACTGGAAAGGGGGAAAAAAAAAGCAGACAGAGAGACTGTCATAACAGCAGTGCCTGGGTCGGTTTGTGGTCTAGTTAGGTATGAGTAACTTTGTATAATAGAAATGAACATAAATCAAAAATTAGATGACCAATAACAGCTGTTTTACTAACTACTCTGCAATTCACATTCACTAGTTCTGCGTTTTTGCAAGAAGGCCATTTTGTTTGAGTAAAAAAAAATATGGCTGCACTGTATGTAGCACTTTGATGAGTATAGAGATAACATTGCCTGTGGCTTGCATCATGTCAAACTCACTTGTCACAGATTAAAGCTCTCTGCATTTTCCTCAGTAAGAGCAGAAGCTCTGTACGTTTGGGAAGACAAACGCAGCAACACTTTGATTGTAAAAGAGAAGAAAAAAAAAACACACTAGAGGATGAGGAGGCTGTTGAGAAGAAAGGAGAAGTCACCAGTGTAAAGAGACTACACTGACCTGCTTGTTACAGTATCTGGATAAACCAGTGTCTCTGGATTTGGGCGATCCAGTCTGTGTTTGAGAATCCACATGATCAACAGGGCAAAAGGACTCAAGCTACATCTCGTTAGAATACATTAACTAAAAAAATCAGTTCAACATATCGGATTAAACGTCCAAGCAATTTGGATAATACAGTAGTACATACGCGTACTCAAGTTTTATCACAAGAAGAACTACTCACTCTTTGTGGTAGCAGTGACATCACAGAAAGGGAAGTGTGATCAGTGCCGCTTTGCCGCAGGCTTTTGGAGACGCTGGTGCATGTTCACTGGCACAGACTTAGCTGTCCCAGGGCACAGGAGTGGCCATAAATAGGAAAGGCTATATGAAACGTGATCACAGCATTTCACCTCAAAGGAGTTCCAGTTTGAGCCAAGCACCTCTAATTTAGAGCTGATGCTGCAGCAGTGCTGACAAGACGTAGACTCACTGATTTTTGGCTTATTAATATTTGTCTCCTACCACATCAGTCTGGTTGTTGAATGTTACTTTAATGGGGAACAGATGTCCAGATGCTGTACATACAGTACAGTGCTGTGGCTTTGTTGTTACAGCGCCATCAAGTGGCCAGTCCTGAGAAGACAAAATCTCAGTCTCACTGCCTTATCATGCGCCCACTGAAACTGGAGAAACTGATTACTGCCTTCATCACAGGTGACCCAAACTTAACAGGTTTGTGTCAGTTGTGTTGCATTTAATGACTATAGTTTTTGAAATGGCATTTCAGTGTATTTCAGTGAGACTCGTCCAAATAACCTCGCTTAGTTGAGGATGTAATGCACATTTTAGAAGTGTAAACTTATGAAGAGAAGTATGCAGGTGTGTGAACTACACAATAAACTCTATCGTGTGAGGAATGCATTCCGATTGTGACTTGGCAAACTATATTTTGCCGATTCGCATCCGGACCTTGGAGTGAATTACGCACGGGCAACAGAGGAACGGGGAGGATGGAATTTGTCCTTATGTTGTCCTCATTTTCTTTAATGTGAAATTCTCCACACGACCACGACTTGAATTTTGAATTTAAGGCTGATTTACAGATTCTGCATTGACGTGTCACAGAGCCACATCGTGTCTTTACAGAATAAGAAAAAAACGCCTGCGGCAAAATTACTCCACAATGGCGTCTTTCATTAGAAGATCTAGGGCAGCCAGGAAGCAAAACTGTTTCACGACAAATAAAAAAAAAACGATCCCGACAACAAAACAACGAGAGCGAAAATGTGTAAAACGACAAACGCAGGTTCGAGTAACTTAGGAGCAAGTTATACAGCGACACGGAGACGCTGGTGTGTTCGGGGCTGAAAGGCGCCAGGAGCGAATTCACACGGTGGATAAGTGGAGTGTTTTCTCGACAAGACTGCAGTGTAATCCGATGTTCGTTTGGACCGGAATAACCAGAGCCTCGTTTATTGTACTCACGCGCTTACATTCGTACACTAACTAAGGAACAATTGCCAGGAAGTGGTTAAATATTTTTTAAGAACTGTACCGCTCGAATCGCTTGGCACATGCGTAAAAGCTGCTGCGCCTCTATGTCCCAGTCCATCCAGCCACGGAAATAATAGCAAACCAAATAAATGTCCGCTTACCTGATACATGGAGCGGCATAAAGTATCTTTTTATGCACCTTTTCTCTCCGATTTGGCCCACGATCTGCTTCTCTTCCTACACCACTGAGAAATGCAATAGCTTGGCTAAGGTAGACAGAACAAAATACAGAGAATACTTGCTCCAGGGCTCCGAAACCCCTCAAGGCAAAGATCAGGATACAATTAGCTCATGTCTCTGCCCCAGTCTAAACCCATCTCCAGAATAAAACTGCGAGCAAATGGATCACAGCAGCATTGCCTCAGTCTTTGTTGAGTTTATGTTTTTATAAAATCAAATAAAGAAATCTCTCTTTTTTTTTTTCTGCATTTACAACACCCTCACTCCCCCTGCCTCCAACTTGCCTATTGCCTCCCTCTCGCAGAGAAGCTGATTTTAATCGTTATGATTAGTTTTGATGTAACGTTCCCTCGGGCGATTTCTACAAATGGATGGAGTGTTTCTTTCCCAGGGAGGAAAAGCAGCAGATGATGATAATTATATAGATTGTTGGTGGAGCTTTGTGATTTTTTTTCTTCTTCCTGTCTGCCTCTCAAACCTCTAACCCACAGTGTCTTTAACACATGCCATGCACGCTGCATGTGCATTAGACTACTTGTTGATTAGCCTGGAATCAACTTTTCAAATTAATGGAATGTGGTTAATGAAATCCTCACTCTTTTCTCTTCCCCCTTTGTAATCTTTCCAGTCTCTTTCCTCCCTTTGGACCACCTCCAAATGACGTAGCTGTATAAATAAGCACTTCAGCTCGCCTTGCCCCAATCAAGTCTGAATCAGTGCCTGAGGGTGATGTGCGAGCTCATTTCAAATGTTCAACCATGCATGATTTCAGAAAGATTGAGGCACTTCTGAGGCTTTTAGTATTACTTGGGGGATGCAGACAGTACAAAAGTCACTTGTTTAAAGACTTACTTTTGTTCAAAAAAAAGAAGAAAGCTCCATTCACGTGAATGTGCATCATCATTCTGAGTCAGGAGTTGTATCCTGTGTCCATGCGAACATAAAACTGACAGTTATTTCTTTATAGTCCTCAACAGTTACCTCCACACTCTTGGACATGATCTGCTCTTGCGCCCCCTACTGGTGAGAGCATCAACTCTGAACAGTTGAGTCATGTTATTGTAATGTAACCCAGCATCAAAAAAAAAACAAACAAAAAAAACAGAACAAAACACGAGAAAAGAACAAAGGAAACATCAATTTGGAAAGAAATATTTACAAACAGGCTGAGTATTCAAATGTTTATCCAGGGATAAAACCGAATCCAAGTTGGTTTTGTTCAAGCGACAGTGGAACACGAAAGCCACGCCAAGGGACCAGAGACTGATGAATGCAAGCTCACAAACAAAAACATTTTCCAGTTCTCCTCATCTAAAGAATTCCCTGCTCCAAGCATCTTTAGTAGACAGTTGCTCTTGAGGAAGGGCCAGCTATCCTTTGCCCATCCGATCCAGGGATGATTAAACTTTCCTCTTTTTGATCAGCATGTCCCACAGGAAAACAAACACATGGTTACAGTGTTAAGATGAAGTTATTTGCCCCACGGGCAAATTGGCACAAAATACAGCAAGTCTCATGCACACATGCACACATTTTTATGCTATTAATCTGACAAACTGAGCTGAGAACACTCCAGGGCTTGAAATCCCCTACTTTGTTCATATTTAAATGCAAATGGAGCCTAAAGTGATCTCCTCATTTCAGTGTTTAGAATATGCATCGCATGGAACTGAACTCTGGAGTTGTCCTTGTTGCCAGCATGTGCTTTGTGCTAAAGCGGCAGTGGAGAAGTAGTACGGGTCTGACTGCCACAGCGGCTACAGGAGGCGAACACTGGCTGGCTGCGCCATATTTTGGTGGACAAATTATCCAGATTGGTTGCAGATGTTGCATATGCCCCGAACAGAAACTGCCTAGTCTGAATGACATCATAAGGATTATAAATGGAGAACGGTGAGAAGAACCCTGGAAAAATTGATGTGGCTTGCTGGAATGATTAAAAAAAAAAAAAAAACAACTAACCACATCACACTTTAAAACACAGAAATTCAAACTGCCTTTTGAAGGAAGAAATAACACATTTATCCCTGTACGAAGGGTTAGTTAAGCGTTTGGTGACTCGTGTTTCAAAGTCTTTATAACACTGGCTCTTATCCAGTCGTCTGTTATGGTAAAAGTGGCTGCTGTTTGTCAAAAGTAACTGTCCATGACACTTTAAAACTATGTGCACCTTTTTTATACAAACAGTGCAAGAGTACAATACAAAGATTAAAACAAATTAGTTTGTACAATGCTCAGTTCCTCTCTTTTGTGTTGCCCAGCAACATTCCTACCCCACATGTGGGAACGTCCACAAGACTTTTTAGAAGTGAATACTACTGTGTAAAGTTTTTACAGGATAAACAGCTCTTTTCCACAAAATCACCATAAGTTACACACTGCAGCTTTACACCTGGACTTAAGCAGGGAATGCTGTGTTTTTCTATAATCCTCCATCGTTACTACATATCATCATATGGAAATAAACCTTGTTATAGTACTCTACTGACTTATTATTTGCATTGAAATACTAAGTCCCTGCCACTTAGTATGGACTGAGAGATGTCTAGGTTTTGCCTGAGACCATATTAATAACTTCTATATTCGCCACACCCCTCTAATGGCCTGTGGTTATGTAAGGGAGTTGGATGAATAAGGGAAAGTGCTGAAGCTGCTCTACAGCCTGACTCAATCTGCCCTGCAGGGTTGCGCCGTTTCTGGGCCAGAACTGTTCATCAAATATTATCTTTGGCACAATACAATTTTGCTTAGCAGAATGTCTGTTGCTACGGTATCATCCGAGTGATAGCACAGTAAGTCAAGTTAAACTCTCGGAGGTTGCATATTCACAGTGTTAATCATGTGACGCAGGAGCTCTCTTGTTCGGTTAGTAAAACAAACACCTATGTGCTATAGGGTATTTCTTCAGTGTCATTTTACATACATATCCAAAAAGTAAACTGTGGCATGTTGGCAAAACGCAAGATACATTGTCATTGTATACGTATGCAACAACATTTAGACTAGAGCACTGGTTAAGATGGAGCTCACTCTAGAAAGCAAACGTTGCATGCTGAGTTTCTCCTGCCAGAGGAAGCAGTTTCAGTTTGCTGTTTCACAGAAGTGATTGAAAAAAAGTCAATGTTTTAAACTAACACGTCACTTTTCCTAAAGTAAGCAAAGAAGATGATCCCTGATCCCTTGGTATCACTTGCAATCCCTAATTCTGGCTTTCCTCACAGCCCCAAATGCACCTGTCCCACCTCCAGCGGACAGAGAAGTGACACTACTATGAGGGGAAGAGAGACAAGAGGGGGGTGCGGGGTGTGTGTGTGTGTGTGTGTGTGTGGGGGGGGTGCTTGGGTAATGCTGTGAGGCTCTAATAAAATGTAATCCTATTATATGGTTCCCACTAGAGGGCAACAATAATAAAGGTTTCCCTAATAACACGAGCAGACCAAAACAGCTCCTCCGGTCAAGTCCCACACTTGCACATATATCCTCTCATTAACCCAATTGCTTTTGGGCCACATTACACCGACAGGCCTTGGAGATTTAGCCATGATGGCGAGGCAAGAGTTAAGAAAAACAAATGTGTTTCATCAAACTGCAGTTTGGGCTGCTCTGCATAAAGGAATTGAAGGTGGGGGGAGGAGGAGGAGGAGGAGGAGGAGGAGGAGGAGGAGGAGTGAGGGAATGTGTGCGGGTGGGAAGTTGGAAGCAGAGCCCTGAGGAAACCAATCAGAACTTCTCCACCCTCCCTTCCTGTGTCAAAGCCACTGGGGTCTCAGGTGTGTGTTACATGAGCTAATACCTTCCAAACATTGTTTGCGTTGGAGTAATCAGAATTTTGTAGATTACCATTCTGGAAATGATAGTCCTATCATTGGTAAACAAAATCACAATATAGTAGAGGAGCATCGCAAACTCGGAATCACATGATAAGACTCGATGGTTTCGCAAACCGTCCAAATGGTTATGAACTTTCTCCTCTTGGGCCAAGCTAAATGAAATAGTTTGTTGTAGTAAAGTCCCAGAAAAGCTGGAATCTCATCATCGGATCTTCGCAAACACACACTCCTCACACGGGAAACCCGTGAAAGTGACTTTCTTTGACGAATACGAGAGCAACTGCGATCTCTCCTGGAAAGAGACATAAACACAAACTCTCACATTTTACTGTATATGATTTCATAATGTAATGAATGAGTCCCTGCGTTTTGTTTTTTTTGTCCTCACATAAATGTGGTAAAATATTTATCATAAGTGACAAGGTGAGTGAGAATATCAATCATATTCCCAAGACAGCTTGAGTTATTAAGTGAGCCAGTGTAACAGTATTACAAAAACCCAGAATAATAAAGTTATTTATCTCTCCCTCTCTGTATGTATGTGTGTGTGTGTGTGTGTGTGTCTGACAGCATCAGACAGAGGGAGAGAGTGTCGCATGCCTTCCTGTTCCTGTACCACCCTCCAACCCCAGAGCCGCAGACTCAAGGCAGTTTCCAGAATCAAACAATTTCACGCAGCTACTGGAGGAGGAAATGAACTGAGCCCAGAGCAATAATAAAATTATACAAATGTTATTACAGACTCGCCTGCTACTGTCCTACTTTAATTCAAATTTGGGCACTCCAGGCGCTGCTGGTGGCAGAGACCTTCCTGAATAAATCAACATTAGCTTACGTCTAAATTATTAAGGAAGTGGGAGACTTTCTTGTTTATAATATGAATTATTAAACAAGTGTTTAACGCTGTTTTTCCTCACGAATCCCCAAATATTAATTGCTAATGATCTTTAAGGTGTGTGTTTTATCTTTTTGCCCCCCTCTGTTGTGTGCTGGGGAATTGGGGATCTGAATTTTGAAGTCACAAGGAATCTGTTCTCGGTTAGATAAGCGCGAGATGCACTTTGAGATACACTTTGCTGGCATCTGTATGATGTGCTAATGAAGTTCTGCTTGTAACAACATTCCCATCATTTTGCCATTGTGTAGCATTTGCAATGTATGTGAATGTAAATTATGGAGTGTACCGGCTTTGCATTAATAGGCTTCTGCTCAGCATCTTGCTGATAAGTCATTCAAGATATTGATATTGAGTGTTGGTCGATTAGTTGCTGTCACTTTTAAAGGTGCCATATGTAAGAATGTGGCCAAAAACGGTTACTACATTCAAATTCAAAATACCGAGGTCTTTTAAGTTTCGTTTTCTGACGTAACTGGCAACCCGTGGTTGCTCGGCAGCTGAGACTCTACTGACTGCAATGATTGGTAGACGGCGGTAGGTGGCGCCACATGCCAAAACATGATTTCAAAACATAAACATTATTTGCAGTCAACATTTTTTTTTTAATGCAAATATTTTGTCTGTACTGTTGTTGTTGGTGAGTTCAGTTTGTTATATGAACATTATTCCTGAGTCTCTGTGACATATTAGGAGGATTTTATGGCCAGTTGCTTTAGATTTATTACATAATGCACCTTTAATTATTATTATTTTTTTCGCCTAAATGAGGCAACTTTGTCCACCTTTTTGTTTTTCACCCAGCAACCACAACCTCAATTTCTCTGATTACATCTCAGGGTGTGATTGATTCTTTACAGCGTCTGCTCATATGAACTGACACACAGACGACAGAAAATGCATCACAAGGAATTTCAGCAAATGTCCCTCTCTAACCAATATGAAATTCATAACAAAACCAAATTTCCAATTCAGTGGGGACTGGCATCCTCACCTGTCTTTCTCTATTTAATCTAGGGATGAGCAGGGGCCAATACATCAAATCTGAGTGTGAGCCTATTTCCCATCCACCGTCCCAAGAGGAAATAGTCAATGCATGAAACATCAGATTTATGCAATCATTTCTTTGAGTAATAAAGACGATTAAGGGGAGCTGAGATGGCGCTGGCCTCGAGCCACTGAGGCCTTGAGGGATACAGGCAGTGTGTCTGCAGGTAAAGGACAGCAGTGCTGAGGAAGAAACTATTCAACTCCAGTCGGTTAATACAGAACCATGTGGCTAATGCAACTCAATTAAGGCACTGTTACAACTGACACAATACTAAGAGTACAAAGATTAAAAAAAAAAAAAAACTGTTACTATGTCTGTGTTAACTTACTTTAGATCCCACTTAAGTACTGGATCTGTGTTTAAGGGCCATACAATCCTGTGTAGTCCTGAGCTAATGGCCTGGATCAATTTCAAATGAAATGTGGATCAGACTCATGAATAAAACTAGGACTTGTGCCCGCCTGTCTTTGCAGAGTAAGCTGTGCATCCAAGGCTCATGGCTGCCCTCCACTGGAGAAATACAAAACGGAGGGATTATTCCACAGTGTGTGATTCACACTGTAGCCAGTAGGTGGTGCTGTTGCAGCACGGACAAGTCTGAAAGATGATGGAGTTCATGCATGTGGGTGGAAAATATTGTTTTCAAGTTGATGCAGCAGGAGCAGTGGGGCTGATAATTTCCACAACATTAAAGAAACGGATTGGAGTTCTAGTTGTTTGTTTATTGGAGGAAATAAAAAGAGATAACAGATCGCCTTTATTTTCACATCACAAAGTGGTCTCATCTCCTGTACTCTCTGCTGATTTAACGAGACTATATATGAAGACTTATCTCACAGGGAACACCCATTAGAGACATTTACGTGGCCATAGGGAGAATCATCTAAAGGTAGATGAGCCAATCCATCACTGATCTGGACCACTCCTCCTCCTGCACCCGATGTCTAGCACTTTGTGACATAAAAAAAAGAGATAAAATTGATAAACCTGGTAACAATGGCCATGGGAATCCTTATAAATATGTGAACATTCTTTGTGCGGCT
The DNA here is from genome assembly GCF_963457635.1 of Microchirus variegatus. Classification (NCBI taxonomy): domain Eukaryota; kingdom Metazoa; phylum Chordata; class Actinopteri; order Pleuronectiformes; family Soleidae; genus Microchirus; species Microchirus variegatus. The sequence continues at coordinate 17,871,343 of NC_139806.1, forward strand.
ATGCTTTTACCCAATGCCAGAAATGTTAAGAGGTAAAAAAATGTCTTTGCATCGTGAAGCGTGGACATTTTGCCAGAATAATTTAAAAAATACTGTTCGAGCACAGGAGGCACAGAGACAGATCAGTCACATTTATAGTCAATAAATTAAATTCTTGAGTATAAAGTGCAGCAACTTAAACAGACTTAGGCGATATGCTACCAAAGAACCAAATCTGGATCTAAGCAATCTAAATTATTAAGTATCACAGTTTTATGAAAACAGAAATAAAAGTGAACATTTATTAGACTTGACTAACATAAAAAAAGTGGAGATGAACCTTTACAGAAACACAATGCCTCCATAAAGATGAACTGGATGCTTCCTGCCTCGACCAATGCACTGAAAATAGAGATCACTGTAGTATAACCTGGATAATAATGCTTGTCAAAACTGTCTTACATTGCCTGGGACTTGTAATGTGCTTAATGATCACATGGAAAATCTCACCTGTTGTTACATATACAGTACATGGACCAAATGTGACACTAATCCAGAAATAACAAGGCTGCATGTTCTTCTTCATTTCTGTAGTACAGCGTGATGACCCTTCTTAATTGGTTGACCCCACGAAATATTTCTTTTGCACGATGTCTTATCGTCGGTGTCTCGCAGAGTGCAACGGGCGTTGCGTGCCAACACTGCTGCAAAGTCACTCGGGGGGGAGTATTGAACACACTGTAGATGTTTGTGTGATTGAGCCATAACATTATATTAGCTTTATGGCGATGAGAGTAATTCAGCACTGCTGTAAAGTCTCATTGATCCAAAATATATTCTGCCGTGATGAGGATTTAGTCGTCGGAGGGGGGAGGGGACAGGCTCAAGATAGGTAATCCAAAGTTTGATTGTCAATCTGGTCTACAGATTGGTCTCCATTTCCAGTGCACGTGATAGTCATACAGACGAAAGCACCTCTCCCGCCGAGTCGTGGAAAGGATCTTTCTTCTCAGCTTTCTCCAGGTCGATGGTGTGGATGGAGCCCGGTTTGATGGTAATATCGTCCACCTCCACCTCCCTGTATTTCCCTGATGGGTCCTTTTGGAAAGTCAGTTTTAGCTTGTTCTTTATCTCAGGGTCAGGGCAGTACAGGTACTCATAAAGGCCAGCAGCCAGTACGCCTCCCAGAATAGGTCCCACCCAGTACACCTATCATAAACAGACAAGAAAGAGACAGAAACTTTACTTAGTCAGCTGGCATATGTTATTTTTCCTTGTTTCTCTGTTATTTACTTCTGGCAAACAAAATGTTGCTCACTGACATCACGACCAAAAGTGACAAAAAAAGTAAAAGGATCACACGTTTATCACAGGCAGGTAGATCAGAGTCTGCAGAATCAAACACGTAAGGACACTTTTGAATATGATACTAGCCACGGTGACATTTACTAAGTATAACCCAGACAGTGTGGCAGTTTTAGTGAGCTTTGAAACCCTGTCACCTCTGTGGTGTTTACTTTGTATTTACTGATATTACTGAGGCGATTACGACTACTACTACTGCTACTACTACAACTTCCTTCCGTCCTACTTCTACTTATGCAACTACTACGTCTTCAACAACTACCACTGCTGTTGCTACTACTACTTCTACTTTTTCGACTGTTACTGCGTCTACTACTGCTACTACTATTACCATTACTGCAACCACTCCTGCTGCTGCTGCTGCAGTGGCTGCTGCTGCTACCTACCACCTGTTTTTTACCGTTCTGGCACTGGTTCGGGAAGTTTGACCTTACCAGGTTTCAGCATGGCTCACTGACCGACTGTTGTATGAGCTTTCCGCCACTAGGACTGCAAAATACGTACATCAGCATTCTATGTTGCGTGCCATGACACTTGAGTACAGTAACCTGATGTGCACCGCGATGAATCCCTTACATATAATCCTTGATATGCAAGTGGAACAAGTGGAGTCAGGCAAATATGTGGCCACTCTAACCCCTGAAAGAAAGATTATGCTATTCGGACTGTGTCTCTTACCCAGTGGTTCTCAAAGTTTAGTGTGACAATTGCAGGGCCAAGTGAGCGAGCAGGGTTCATGCTGGCTCCCGTGTAAGGAATCTGGAAGGCACACAGTAACATTGCTATTAAAGTAAATCATCAAACGTCATCGTTTAGTGTAAAACGTACTTTGCGAGGTATGTTAAATGATGCTGATCGGTTCCTCAGGATGAGACATTTCCATCTTACACAAGATGAAATATGCAGTATGTACATATAAATTTGCTAAAAAGGGCGAGAGGGGAAATCACTAGAGCAGCGCAAACCATAACATCAATTTACCTGTGCATTCATTTGCTCTGCAAGGTTCAGGAAGCCCCCAGAGACCGGTTGCCATGCGATGGCAGCCTCCAATAAAGATGTGCATGTGGGTGTGAATTACTAAGAAGTGAACAATATCACACATCGAAGAATAGATGCTTTGATGCACCTGTGGTTTTTTTTCCAAGAGGCATCAATGCTGCCTCCTGCTTTCATAACACGCTAAAGAGGCATGTGCTTGGAACTTATCTTGTTCCACAGTACTTTGATGAGGCTGCGCTGATTTTAAAACAATGCTGTGATTTAATCTTAGTATTTCAGCAGATAGATTTGGATGATTCCTAAGAAAGGTTGGTTTAATTGTTACAACAGTTTGAAAAGACATTTTAGGTAAATACATTGTTATTTTTATATTGCTGCTGCTGCTGCTGCAAATAACTGCTATTCCAAATCGATCCCTTATCCTTCTTATTGGAAGGTACTTACTGCAAATAAGTGACCAATTGCCACAGCAAAGCCGATGGCCAAGCCAGCAGAGCCCCCAAGGTCTGTGCGTTTAGGGTCACAGGTGGCGAAGACAGTGAACACCAGCTCAAATGTGATAAGGAGCTCCACAAGAAGGCCGTACCCTACTGGGATGTTCACCTTTGAAATAGGAGATTTGCTTTAGAAAACAGTGGGGAAATATTATGACAACAACACAGTGCTGCAAATGAACATGGTCAGATTCTTACTGCGGTCACGCCGAGGGACCCTCTTTGAGCCGCAGGTGTGACTAGGTAGAGAATCGCAGCTCCTGTGATGGCGCCCAGGCACTGAGCCACCACATAGAAAAACGCCTTTGCCAGACTTAGCTTTCTGGTCACAACCATAGCTGCAGTGACAGCTGGGTTTATGTGTCCACCACTAATGTGGCCAAAACATTGCACCATGGTGGCAATGCTGAGGCCAAAGCACAATGAGATAAGGACTAGGTCAGCGGGGGGAGGCTTCTCCTCTCCTGCGGCCCAGTTGATGGTGGAGCCCAGACTGAGAAGGACAAAGATGAGAGTGGCCAGGTACTCTCCAGATACAGCCCTCCAGAAGTCCTTGGTCCAGATCCCTTTAAATGCCGCCATTATGCTCTGACAGTTACACCAGGACAGATACCTCCTGGCAAAAAGAATAATGAGCAAAATGATTAGCCTACTTACGTATTCTTGGTGTGTGTGTGTGTATGTGTGTGTGAAAAAGTACTGAGCCACATCAGGATGGCTGCCTGTGGGCACAACATTTATAACTCCACCAGAGATTTAAACTTATGACTTTCCGTTACAAAATGCCATACAGAGCATTCTTTAAACATTGTGCATGAGGGCAAATTATCACAACTTAAATCATCCAAGGGTTCACGTGCTGTCACAAGCTGAACTTTAACCAGGATGAAGGAAAATTAGTCACTTTAACTGAAATCCATGCAATCTACTTCACATTCATGAAAAAAATATGTTGACAATCAAAACTACATCTCATAAAACTGTATTAAGCAAACCTCTAAGGCACCAGAGTTGCAGTGAGTGGTTCTCTTTTCCTCGAGATTACAGGGCTACAACTTACCAACTGCAACAACTTGCTCTCCCTCTGTCAGTCCCCGCTGTGTGTGCTGTGTTTTTATTCATAAGTCCTGGTGAGTTAGTGAACCAGCTGAGACAACTCTCCCCTCATCACATGTAAAAACTGAGACGGCTGTGACCTGCAGTACTTACACGAGAGCAGCAGGCAGTGTGATCGCAGGAGTGGAGCAGAGAGCAGGTCTTTCAGATGAACATGATCCACACATTGTGCCTCGGGATTGCATCCAGCTACTTTATTACGTTACTAAGCAGTCATCACCTCACAGGAATTAAACAGCCTGCTCAGGGGGGAGGAGCCCCGATCTGCTGGGTGAGCAAACGGTGTTGCAGAAAGTGCAGCAGCACGGTCACTCAGTCAGCCTCAGCATCTAAGTCATATCAGGAATTTCAAAACGTGCCGCAGAAGCACAGTATTCCCAGAAAATGCTGATATTGCAAAGACAAGACGACGTGTAGAGATGCACGTTAAACTGCAGCTTTATCAGTGTAAAACTACCTAGTTCAAACTGTACAATAACAATGTTGTAAAGATATTTTGTTGCAGTAGTATTGTGATATCATAGGAGATGCATCACAGAAAAGACATCCGTGGGGGAAATTGGTTAAATCAATAATGAAAGTAACTTTTATTATCATTTACGAATGTACATCACTTTCAAGAGGGTTGTTTGTGCAAATTGATTTCTCACACAATGCATTATTAAAGTAGAGAATAATTTGCTGCAGCTTTATGTTGCTAGATGATGTTAATCTATATCAACAAAAGTGATGCAATGCACTCATATGCAATAACTGAAGCCTATGACTTACATTATTCTACATAATGTGCACTTATTTGAGGAAAAGTTCTTGGAATGATCAAAACAGACTGCCGTTGTTTTGTCTTTTATTCTCTGAATAATAAAAAGAAGAAAAACCTTAGTCTGTTGTTACTGTGTCACAGGTAGGATCTGAGGATTAACCTCAACAAAGGCTGAGACCTCCATGGAATCACTTTTAGATGATGAGTTACAACCATAAACCATGTGTTGGCAAATCAAATGCCAGATGTCTTCCATATCTGCACACAAACACACTTTCATGCACACGGTGCTTTTTCTTCATCATTTCCATGATAAGCTTCCAGAAAATAACTGGGACAATGTGCTAGCAAATGAAAAGTCACAGTATGCTGTATGTTACTTTAACGATCATCAGAAATCACCAGAGAAATGTTTGTGTCAGCTTTTGTGGTTAATGTGCAAATGATCTGTGTTCTAAGCAGAGAAATGCACAACTTTAAAGTGTTTTGAAGCCTTTACAGCAATTAATGAAATGTTCCAACTTACTGTAAAACTGAATAATTAAATCTATAAAATATCAAATGTCTAAATGCTAATGCTGTATTTATTGCATGCAGGTTTGAGATGCTTACACTCCAAGTTAGTGACTATTCAGAAATATTGAAAGTCACATATACCAGTCATCAACAAATAATATACTGGGTGTCAATTAATCTTTCACACCTAAATATAGTGTGCTGACATTGTGATGCAGCATTTCCTCATATTAATTATGTATAAAAAAACAAGTTTAAGAAATAGAAATTATTTTTTTTCTTCCTAACATTTATGCTCGTTGCACACATACAAATCCCATGATACCATGACAATTTGAAAATGTCTTATCAGAGGAAGAACATAATGTAAGATCGTTTATCTCCTCTTGTTTACAGTAATAACTGCAGGCATTATAACACTGTGTCACTTTTAACTGGAAACAGAAACAACACAGCTTCATTTTAGTTATGTGAGATTAGTTAATCATCAATATGTTAAAGATGACTCATTCGTATGTGAGATGCTTGTGAGAAGGACAGTCGTACGTGACCCTGGCTGCATGTGTACAATCATTTACAAACACGGTGCATGGAACTTATAGTTTGGTAAATTTGTGTGACCAAAATTTAATGATGCATGCGGTAATGTAAGTGACATTGGCCCCGACAGAACACTCCCTGGAGTTTTCAGTTTCGAGTTAATGTGTGTCCTGTGTTAATATTTGTGTTCAGAATCCTTCATGCTCCTTTAATCCGACATAATAGTTCTACCCTCTGAACAACAGGAAGGTCAGGAGAAGAGTGAAGGTGATTTTTGAGATTGCAAAATGCCCAGTGTAACATGGAAACGAAATACAAATAGGAAAAGAGGAAAGAAAAGAACATTTCAACATCCGTTATTGAATAACACAAGTCTCTTACATTCTTGACATTGAGGTACTGGCACTGAATGCTGAAGGTTAATACAGAGACATACAATGTGTGTTCTTCATGCTCACACAAAAGTATTTCAGGCCTATGCAAACATACCATATCACCCATGAAGTACCATAGCAGTCACCGTTCGCAGATAGAAAGAAAATGTAATTATTTTATTAGTACAAATACTTAAACTCCACTTCGTTGCATTCACCATACAATGAGATACAACTTGTCCCATTTGCATAATGTGACAATTATGCATGTGTTACCGTTTTATTTACAATGGTAAATATGGCCAACGGCCTTGCTCATTTTACACTGAAATCTAAATGTGAACACTATATGAAGCTGAATATTAATGAGCTACATAAATCGTTATAAAAACAGTTCCTAAGTGTAGTGCGGAGTTCTTTTCCTGGATCCTGTTCCTCTGCTTCCTCCAGGCATCGCTCACACATCAGAGAAGCCTTCCCCTTTAACTAATTAAACGCTTGCCTTAATTCTTCTTCAGACTTGCATGTGTTTAAGTTGCATTTGTGTCAATTAATGTTTGTTGACACTGTGCAAGATGTGTTTGTGTTAACGAGCTGTCCTCCACATGAGGCTTAGTTTAAAGTGAGGTCTTTTATTGATTCACTCATGGGTACTGTGCCGAGTTTGGCACCCACCAGATTGTCAAGACTTGACAAAAAACAATCATTAACAAGAGAGATGTCGGCAATTAATATTTATTTTTAAAGAGAAGTAATAATATGAACAAAATAAATCTGTAATCAGGTGTATAAGTTCTAAATGCAGGTGCATGGATGTGTGTGTCGGATGCAATGCAATGGCAAGAGAGGGAGAGTAAGCATGGCTGGACTGCAGGGCTTTAAAGGCACAGCCCCGCCTCCTCAGAGACCGCGCACACCTGAGGGCTATGAGCTTGACGGCATGCCTGTGTACACACAAAGAGAAAGCGAGAGAGGCACCTACACAATCATTGTATCATTGTGCTTTATTTTTTAAAACAAAAACAATCACAATCCTTGGTCGTTTCACAAAAAAAGTGCACACACATAATAATAATAATAATAATAATAATACTAAAAAAGAATAAAGAACAAACAGCCAAAAATGTTTGATTTGTTATCCCAGTTACCAAAATGTCTAATATTCAGTTTTACTTGTTACTCCAGTGATTTATCTGAAGCAGCAGAAGCAAACCGTCTGTGGTAACAAACATGTTTTCCTTTCTGAATTATACTGCCATGCCTCATTAGCCTCAAAGCTACTGCCTTTGTTAGCGCCGCACCGAGCCAAATTTCCTGCAAACCACAATGAAGAGAATCCCACCACTGTTATATAATCTATAGGCTTGACAGGCAGCCAACAAAAAAAAAAGAAAAAAGAAGAGGCCTCTTCTTGAAAGACAGCACTTGTTGAAGGCTCGATTCTTATTGAACTAATTGAAGCAAATGGGGACAAACTGCCCGTGGAAGTTTGTTTGACCTTTAACACGGAGAAGGAACAAACAAGCTTCTGAGTACGGTCCCTTATCGTGTGTTCATGCAATGGGATGGTGCATGCTACTAGCATGCGTGCAAACCATATGATAAAACTACAATTTCAGATCCACTTCAGTGGAAAGTGAGTCGTTCTGCTTATGTTCAGATTTACAGGTCAGACTCTCAAAGTGTGGCAGAAACATCTGACAGACTTATGACATCATATACACAAGGATTACTGAAATATTCTACTCAAGGAAAAGCACCACTATTTTGATAACATTTTACTTAAGTACAAGTAAAAGTACTGATCTAAAAATGTGGCTTGTTTAAATTGTACTCAGAGTAAAATTTACTTAGTTACTTTTTTAAAGGTCCCACTTTTTCTCCAAGTTAACCTAGTTCCCTGGTGTCCTGATGAACATGTCTGTGACATGCTTTGGTCAAAATACCATAAGGATGAAGCACCACAGCAGTTCAATCACTCTGCCAAAACAGCCCTGTTCAGAACGCTCTGTTTAGTAGTATCTCTTTAAGAAAAAAACAAAAAAATTAAAATTAAACTTTAGGGACAGGAAATGACATCAGCCACAGAGGCTACTGGGAGCTAACAGCAGTTAGCATTTGGAAAAGTGATCATTTGCAGGCTCTAGCAGGCACATTGCCATCATATATAACATGTATCCACTGGACAGATAAATCCTCTAAGACTGGAAGTTTGTGTAGAACTCTGTGCTGCACTGTGGAGCCAAGATTAGAGCTTTTTGTAGACTTTGCAGACTTCCGGTTTTCGGATACGGATGCCGTTGCCCTCGCCAGCACTCTCGCATGTTTTATGGACAAAGCGGAGCTCCACGAGACAACAATTCCAGGAATTTAGCGCATTGTGACGTCCCAAAGAGCGCGGAAGTCAACATCGCATGTTTTATCTCCTGTACTTAGACTGAGGAGGACCACAAAAACATGAGTGAATGAGGAATGAGTTTTTTTTCACACTTTGCCGACTGATAAGACATTCAAATATCAGGATTTAAATGATCAAAAAGTTGATTTTGCATTATATTGGACCTTTAACAAGGTTATTTCTTACCAAATAAAATATATAAACACATAATGTATCAATAAAAATGGGTCAAAGTCCCTTAAATAACGTCAATCCACCCGTCCTCTTCATTGTGATATTATTTTAATTAGGCTAACATTTTTTTTTACAAATGGATGTGATTTCACTTAAAAAACAACTACAAAAAAACAAAAACATATTTAAGTACACAAAAAAACCCACTCAATTACAGTAACACCAGTACATTTATTTATTTACTTTCCACCTCTGGATATACATTAATGCAAAGTATAACTGCATAGTTTCATAGTCTAAACAGCAAAGATAACTATCATTGTTTTTATGCACAAAGGTGAAATATGTTGGCTGAGTCCTGGGAGTGTAAACCTAACGCATATTTCCTTTTTAAAGTGAGGTTTTATATCCAAGTGTGTCCCTGCATAAAAAGCTGCTTTGGCGCATCCTACTGTTGATACACGGTCACGGCAAAGCTGGGAATTGACTTTCAGATGCAGCCACCACTGAGCTGAGAACTACTTCAGGATTCTGCTGCATCAACTCACAACAAAAGATAATTAATGTGCTCTTTAAAAAAGCTATTGATCTGTTAAAGCTCTGACGGCACAGCGTGTCTCTGCATTATCATTACTGCTGCTTAGTATTTCATCAACCCTACCTGGTAGATCACAGTCTGCTGCAGGGAGTGATGACGTCGACATGTAACCAACTGCATGCATTTATTTCTCACTTATAAATAAAACAAATATTTTTCTGCGAGATCAAAAACACGGTTGGTTCCCGTTTCTGGCCGTCTGTACAAATACTACACTCTGATAAACACGCGTTCGCACGCAAGCATGTACACAAACTTTCAGAAGCACTCGAAACGACCTTGAGAGCATGCTGCTGCCGGACAAAAACAACTTGACAAGATCCCAATGTTTTCTGCAGTGGGGTGAGGGCACATTCCATGTAAGCTTCATTGCTCCTATTCAATCACCCAGAGAATAGACTCAGATTTTCTACTTTGGCAAAATCAGTGCTGTGGTAGAAACACAGCAAAAACAACTGGATATTATTTGAGTCGAACATAGCCAGAAACATTTTTTTAATTGTTTTTTAAAAAAGAACAGCTGATTTAGAGGTAGGTAACAGTGATAGAAGCTGTGTCAAAGGCACTCAAGCGTCTCTACAGCGTCCACGTTTCACGGGTCCAGCCATCACAGAACTCAGGCAGCTCAACCTAATGCAAACAGTACAAGTATGAATGGCTTAAAGGGGATCTGCCTGTAATCACAACATTATCCCGAGAGCAGAGTTATTGACATCTGTCCTGTGTCTCACTGGATTGTCATAGAAAAAAATAAAAAATAAAATAAAAATAAAAAATGGTTGGGAAAAAAACAGGATCCAGCTGAGGTTTAAGATACTACAACATAAGAAGGAAGCAGAACCAGATACAGCTCAGGAAATTTAGATTAGATAGATTCCTTTGTTTTCTCAGTACAGTACTGATATACTGGATTACTCAGCCTGCACTGACAGACTCCACAGTGACGATGGCGGCCTTCATCTTCGGTGTAAGTCATCATCGCCTGCTGTGGATTTAATTTGAAGACCTCATCTCTCTCTCTATCTCACTCAGGTCTGATCGCTTCAAAGAGATTCAGTGGCACGGCAGGAATATTCTTTTGCAAGTGCTTTCACAGAGGATATATATATATACTGTACATGCAAAGTATGTGCTTTTTTATTTTATTTTTATGTTTGTCAGATTCTGTGATCAATGGCCTCTGGATTGGAATGATGTGGTTTAACTCGTACAGCATGTGTATGTAATGCTCAAGCATGTCTTGAATAAACCTGGTTTAATAGATCTTTTTCTCAGTAGATATTTCTTGGTATGAAATAGCAGCACAGACAGGTTTTACTTGTAACATTAATAAGGGTTCCACTCCAGTTGGAGAAGAAAGAGCCAGGGTCATGCTAATGTTCAAGTGTAAGGGTCGGCCACACTTAATAAACCTTTAACCCTTTAAAGAACCCATGTTATGCAAAGTCAACTTTTTAATCATTTAAATCCTTATATTGGGACTCTCGAGGCCCTGCCAGTCACCAAAGTGTGAAAAAAGATGACTCGCTCATGTTTTTGTGGCGCTCCTCAGTCTAAGTACAGGAGATAAAACACGCAATGTTGACTTCCGCACTCACTGGGACGTCACAAAACGATACATTTCTGAAATTGTTGTCTCACGGAGCTCTGCTTTGTTGAGTGCTGGCGAGGGCAACGATCCGAAAACCGGAAGTTTGCGAAGTCCGCGACACGATCTATTCTTGGCTCCACAGTGCAGAACAGAGTTCTACACAAACTTCCAGCCTCAGAGGATTTATCTGTCCAGTGGATACATGTTATATATGACGGCAATGTGCCTGCTGGAGCATGAAATGATCACTTTTACAAATGCTAACTGCTCTTAGCTCCCAGTAGCCTCTGTGGCTGATGTCATTTCCTGTCCCTTAAGTTTCACTTTATATTTTTTATTTTTTTATTTTTTTAAAGAGATACTACTAAACAGAGTGTTCTGAACAGGGCTGTTTTGTCAGGGTGATTGAACTGCTGTGGTGCTTCATCCTTATGGTATTTTGACCAAAGCATGTCACAGACATGCTCATTAGGACACCAGGGAACTAGGTTAACTTGGAGAAATAGGATATAATATGACTTCTTTAACACCAAATGTATACGTTTGCGCAAGTGCACTTTGCATTATTATAATTACGCAGCGGTTTGCGCTGTCGGAAAAATACTGAAAGAATTTTGAGAAGTTGCAAGCCAACGTGTGGTTATTATGGTGACATCACTCGAAGCTGGCGAATCAGTGTGCCGACTTTTTGGCCTGTTTTTGGACATTGAGACAAAGACTCAAACCAGACAAAACCTGATGTTCATGTACAACTATAAAATGTTTTCTTTTTCTTCATTTTAAATAGTTTTTTGCACCATTTGAACATGCAGCAATTGTAAATAACTACCAGATATTGAAACTTAAACTGTGAGCACTTACTCACAGGACACTTTCTGGCCCTTTTATGGTTAACATAACACATACATTTTGAGGCTTAGGTGTTAAAGGGTTAACCTGTAGAACCATTTTTTTTTTAATTTTCTAAAAAAAATATGTGCCTTTGGTTAAAATGATCCAAATACTGTAAATGAAAATCATCAGTCAACATTATCAGCATGATCGCTCATTTTGAAAAAGAATGGCACACAAACAACACACACTCACACATGCCTTCATTGTCAGTATCCCTCCCGTGTTGCATATTTCACAAGATGTGACAATAACACGGCGCCATCCAAACTTTTAATACCCTAAACTGAAGAATGACCTGTCAACTTGAGTTTGTCATGTCTTCATTTCCGTCCCCAGCAGAGCACCATTTGGCCTTTGTTCTTCCAGGAAAAAAGCAGTCTCACCGAGCATGTCCCTGTTCTCTCCAGATCACTTTGTGATCTACCACCCGAAGAGCAAAGATCATAAATATCTTGCACTCGCAGCAACTGTTGAGTGATTTCATCTGTGCCCCCCCCCACTCCCTCCCCCCCGCCTTTTTAATTTCAGAGAAAGACAAGCACTTTGGAGGGGGACAAGCAGTTCTCTGTTGTTCTGTGTCAGTGCGGGTAAACACTGATAGTGTGTTTCCAGCACTTTGAGTGCATCTGGCCTCATGTTTCATCCCAGCAAGAAATTATGACCTTCTGAACTTAAACTTTGACACTTTCTGTGATTAATATTTATTTACTGAAATGATTATTTCACTTCGTCCGAGTTCCAACAAACACTAATGATTATCTCTAATTATCAGTTAAACAGAATAGTAATGACACTAAGAGCAAAAGCCCTTGTTTTTTTATATCATGTTTTCACAATAATCCTTTTACTATTATTAGTCCACGAATGCTTTATCTACTCTTTCTGGTATTTAATAAAAGTGGTTCAGCCGACTAGAAAGCATTGTGGGATTAATACTTTTAGGAATGAAGGTTACGTATTGTAGCATACATTTGAATTTCCTTTATTACTTTTCAGACTTTGTTCATTGCCACAAGCCGTTGCATTATGAAGAACAATTATTTATTATAAAGGAAGCCATGTGAGACATTTTTGTACAATGTCTACACAAAGAGCCAGATATTAATTGTAACGTAACTGATTTTCAGACATTGACAACATTCATAGCATACCTCACAAATGATATTCCTTATATCTTCACCAATGGAGGAGAGAATAACACATTAGAAGCCTTTTAATATCATCCATTCTTTGCTCTCAAGGAGCAGACACATTGTGGAAAAAAAGCTGCTTTTCGTCCTGTGCACTCATAACCTGCAGAATTGTCTGTCATACAAGCACAAGCCTTTTGTACCATTCTGCACTCTGAAAACAGCAAGCAATTCACTGAGGAAGTGAAAAATAAATCGTATGACTGCAGGGCAGGCGGGAATGTAAGATAATGTAAAAAAAAGAGAAAGTCAGCAGCTACATTAATATTAACATAGGTCACATGCAGACTTTAAAGGTCCCATATTATGTTAAATAAACTTTTTAAATCATTTAAATCCTTATATTTGGGACTCTGGAGATCCTATCAGTCGGCAAAGTGTAAAACATGCGAGAGTGCTGGTGAGGGCAACGGTAACCCGAGAAACGGAAGTCCACGAAGCCTGCGAAAAGTTCTATTCTTGGCTCCACAGTGCAGCACAGAGTCCTACACAAACTTCCAGCCTCAGAGGATTTATCTGTCAAGTGGATACATGTTATATATGACTGCAATGTGCCTGTTAGAGCCTGCAAATTATCACATTTCCAAATACTAACTGCTTTTAGCTCCCAGTAGCCTCTGTGGATGATGTCATTTTCTGTCCCTTAAGTTTTGTTTTACTTTTTTTTAAGGTGGACCTAAAGAGATACTACTAAACAGAACAGGGCTGTTTTGGCAGGGTGATTGAACTGCTGTGGTGCTTCATCCTTATGGTATTTTGACCAAAGCATGTCACAGACATGTTCATTAGGACACCAGGGAACTAGGTTAACTTGGAGAAATAGGGTATAATATGAGTCCAGTAAAATAAATAAATAAATAAATGAATTTATTTTTATGATTCAGTCTACCCACCACAATTAACCCTGTCTCCAGCCAACAGAGCAAAATGGCTGACAGATACATTTGGCATTTAGCAGCTTAAGTTATTTCCCTCAGTAGTTACTGAAGAACAAAACAGAGCAAAAGGAGCATGAAAAATGACCTTTCACCTAACAAGGTGGACTACATCACAACTCCAAGTGAATGCATAGCTCAAAATGATTATACTTTCTATCATCGCCTCTAATCGAACCAGAATCTGTGACCGACGCACAGAATGAGACTATAAAAAAAACAGCACTGGATGCGTTGCTTCCCTGTATTTTTAATTTTTTTTACCCCAGCTACACATTCCTCACATGTGACTGCAACACCAGAAACCTCCACCAGAAACAGCTGAAAGGCTGCTGATCACAACTTCAACCTTGGACAAATAGATGGCGCAGATAAACTTCGGAATGCCGACGCTGGTGTTTGGTTGCTTTACTTATCGAGCGCTGTTAAAGGAAAACCACCACACAGTGTACACAAGCTCCAAATGCTTGTGTTTGTGTCATTCTGACACATGTAGACAGAATGAACACAGACTCTCATTACCAAGCCTTCATGGAGACAAGCTGTCAAGTTGAAACCCACAGGATCTCACTGCAGATGCTGTAAACCATCAGCCTTAACTCCCCGAGAGAAGCAGAGGATGTCTGCTCACATCCGTGTTAGAGGGAAAAGCAAAAAAATTGTTTACGGGGAAACAATTCAAACTGATTTTTTGATTATAGACCCAACTCTTCCACTAGGTGTTAACTCCATTGGGTTCAGTTAGAGTTTACAGTCTGCTGTCAGTGCCGCCAGTGGAGAGATTTAACCATCTCACTATACTCTGTTCACCATTGTATGAAAAAAAAAAAAAAAAAAAGGGAGACAACTCTGGCTAGAATTCCATGAACAACAGAATTATATTGACCAATATGATCAATATGTTATTATCATGTGCGATGCGGCTTGCTCCACAATGACTATTATTGATCCGAATGTCAAGATGCTCTGGTTTAAACCAGGGTCAGGCAAAGAAATGACTATGAATTATGAGAAAATGAGGACAAAGAAAAAAAGGAATAGTGTGGCCGGGTCAGAAAATGGCCAGAAATCAACATACAGTATGTGCTGTTGACTGAAATGACAGACAACACATTGCACATGAACTGATTTTTCCAATCATATTGCATATTTACTATTGCTTTATATTCATACCGATAGTGCGTAACCTTTAAATACAAAAAAAACAAATGTCAAACCATTGTAAATTCTGATTAAACCCATCAGCGCCACACGACTCTTTGCGTTTCTCAGTATAGTGGGGTTTAGATCTTAATCTCCAATTAGTCAATAAAAGACATCGTCAGTGATACATTCTACATATTAATTAACCATCAGGCCATTTATTGAGTTGTCCTTCTGCTTCATGAGTCGTGACAGTTGGGCAAATAGATATGTTTGAACACCTATGAGATACGTCTCCCCGTGCTTTGTCTGCAGAACATTATTTTTCAGCCTATATGAGGTTGAAGGTAAATAATATAGCATACTGTAAACAATGGTGTCTTATATAAAAGGGGAGAATCTGAGAAAACAAAGTGCTCGTTGGCAGAAAAAAAACAAGCATTAAAGCTTTCATTGAAGGAACAACATCAGCGCAGGCTGCAGCACCGTAATAAGGCAGTATATTTTCAGACGGTATGTTTTTTAGTGTTCGTTATGTTTCTCCTCATTTTGTTGCTCTTGCCTTTTTAAAGTGCTTCTCCTGCGTGCATTTCATCGTACGCCGTCCGTAATAAGACAGGAGCAGAGCACACTTTTACAAAAATAATACAATGAAATAAAACCTTGGACGTTCCCGCTAATTAAATGAAATGTTTGGATTCACTCACTGCATTGTATTCATCGATGCAGCCCTTTGTTAGTGGAGTTGCTCTAATAAATTAGCCTCTGGTGAGGAGTAATTGAACGCTGCTTCTTTGGCCTCAGCGCCAGACTTTTCATTGCACTCCGTTCACTCATCCACTCTCACCCTGCAGCTCAGGCCTGGAAACATTTCATACTGAAAATAGAGCAGTGTTGCAGGTGGGAACTTCACCACTGGTCATCGCTGCCTCATTTCATTTATCACCTTTGCTGATAGGAAGAGCCGTCGAGTGGGATAAAGGTGCAGCCAGGCCAGGACTGACACAAATATCAAACCAATGGTTGAAACAAAAGAAAACATTTAAAGTCGACTAAAATAGTAATTGCAACACATTTAAGACAATATCATTCTCCTATGAGGACATTTCACCATTTTACAGAGAATGTGAAACCTGAGTTACATGTATCCCTTAGTGCAGGTGCACCTTTGGTAAATTATTGTTTTCATCTTCTTACGTATGTGTTGTTGAGTCAAGGTTATGATTCATTCTATATTGCTTTTTTATTAGTGATATAAATAAACAATAATTGTGCAGAAGTCACAAAATAGAGTTTTTTTTTATTTTCTTTTTCTTCTTAGACACAAGCAAAATTTCCCAAATTCAATCCAATTTTAAAGGCACCATATGTAAGAATGTGGCCAAAAACGGTTACTACAATCAAATTCAAAATACCGAGGTCTTAGGTTTTGTTTTCTCCGCCATTGTAGCTCAGACGTACTGTAACTGGAAACCCGTGGTTGCTTGGCAGCTGAGATTCTACTGACTGCAACGATTGGTAGACGGCGGTAGGTGGCGCCACATGCCAAAATGTGATTTAAACATAAACATGATTTGCAGTCTGCAAAAGATTTTTTTAATGTGAACATTTTGGTTGTACTGTTGTTGTTGGTGAGTTCAGTTTGTTATATGAATGTTATTCCTGAGTCTCTGTGACACATTAGGAGGATTTTACAATCAGTAGCTTTAGGTTTATTACATAATGCACCTTTAAACATTTTGATCACTTTTCTTCAAATTGCCTATAGGTTATGCTGTAAAAAAAAGGATATAAGACATTATCTTGCACCTCTTATAGCCACTGTATATACTGTATGTTTTAACATAGAAATGCTGTGTTCTCAGAGTTAACAGAGGTCATTTTGACCATGGCTCCAATAAAGTCACCCACATTGGAAAAGTCATTCGGTGCTCCATTAAAATCAAACTTTCATATAGTTACTGGTGAGGTTAGGGTTACAGTTAAGATTACTAACTCACATTCTCATTTTTCATGTCTCACCTCATTTTTTCTGTTTCACCGCATCACATCACGCTCCGCACACTTCAGAAAACTGTACACACACTCTGTGCAGAACGTGTGAAGTTTCTCATCACACGCACTTTAAAATAAACACCACCTAAAACACAAGCCACGCAACACACATGTCGCGTAATATTGCTGGTGTTTTAATCTCACAGTCGTTTGTCTAGTGCTTTCATAGTCGTTGATGATAACATCTTGAAAGACAATATGATATCAGTATTAACATGAGTAGAGCTGTTTTAATTAGCATTCATACATTTTAATACTCATGTTCAGCCTGGAAACCAAAGTCTACTCCCTTCTTGTTAATGATGCAGGTGTCACATGCTGCCTCTGGATGGCGCCAACATGCTTTGAAACACAGAATCATCCACCACCCACAGATTCAGCACAGACCCATATATATATATATATATATATTTTTTTTTTACTTTCCGGATGATGACTCCAGAGGCATTATACTGCATAATATTAATTTAACAGTGGATGTACTGTCACAATATGACCTCCCTGCCAACTTTCTGTGCTTATTCATATTTCAGCCAAGGCTTATTTCTCTATTAATGTTAACTTCGTGAAAGGAAAGCTTCCTTATAAAATTACTAAAACAATTACACTACTGTATCTCCTATTGTCTCTATCTGTACTCGGATTATAGCTAATTTAATTGTGATAATTGTTTTACGACATGCATGCATCCATGTAGTTGCTTGTGTTGTTGCAAGTTTTAGGTAAACAACCCCACAGTTGTTTGGGGGCACTGTTAGGTAGCCAAATAGAAAACACAACATTTTAATAAAGCCACTTTTCCCTCCCTTTTTCTATAGATACTACATCCAAGGTCACCACTGTCTGTTACAGTATAAAATGTTTGCTTGGGGGGAAAGAAGCACCAGCAACACTACAGAGAATACAAGCTGCGTTCTTTGACATGTTGGGGAATAAACGTATGGCTTTTTAGTTTACTTGTCAAAAGTTATACTTACATTGTTATCACTGTTGCGACTGAAAGGTGCAAATGTTGCTTTGCTCACATAGAAAATGAGTCCACCTATGCATGTACTGTCACTGTGTTGACAGATTATTTCCCACTACATCTGGCTCATAGAACACCACCTATGATCAAGTCACAGAATAGTCCAAAAATATAATGCCTCGCACTCCAAGAATTGGTATAATTTTCCCTTTTTCTTCTCACTGACTAAACAAAGAGGATGTAGAAAATCACAGTGTGAGATTCCGAGTGTTGTGAAGTGAATTTTCCACTTGTACAGAGCAAACTCTCAGCAAGGAGCCACTTATCATATTATACAAAGAAAGCAAATAGCATGTTTCACGTAAAATCTCTAAACTATTCTTTTATTTTCATTGAATTTAAGTTAATTACTCAGGAGACACACTCGCTACTACTTCAACAAAGATATTTTTCTTGTGTTTAGTCATGCAATACAAGACGCCGGGTCTCATAAATTCACACAGCTCTCCCCCCTTTATGCCTGAACTCAAACTCTATAAGTGGTAGCCTTCAGTGAGTTTTCCAACATTTGCATAGGAGAGGAGAAGTTTCTCCCTTTGGTGACATGTCGTACAGTTGATCCAGAACAAAAAGTGACATTTTCACGGTTAAAGCACAGAAAGAGCTGAAACGGCTCTCGCAGCAAAGACCATAACAAAGAAAGGTTACATTCAAACGAGTTCCCACAATGCTACTCATGTCAAGATGTGATGTATCGATATAAAGTAATGTGGCTGCTGCAAAACATTCTGAAAACACACAAAAAAAGTGTCAATGAAATGTTTCAAAGGTGACATCTGCTGCTCAAAAAACAACAACAACAAAAAAAATAACCCAGTGGTTCAGCAGACTGACAGAATAAATGTTTCTTGTCCCTGCCCACTCCTGTGCTGCCACACGACACACACACACACAAGCGCTCCTTCAGTCAGGTCTCACAGTATTGCTCGAGAGAGCCTATTTTCAGCCGAAGGACACAGCTTACAAAATAACGCTGCATTGTTTTTGTTCCCCGAGACACAAACAGAGGCAGAACAACATCAGCAACAACAACCGAAATCAAAAAAAATCAACAAAAGTTATGCTTTAAGTGTTTGCGTGCTGCTGCTGCTGCTGCTGCTGCTAGATGGAAAAGGATGAACTGAGGATTTGAAATGGTGAAACTGTAAAAGTGTGTTTTTTTTTTTTCTTTGCTTTTCTTTTTGGAAGGTGGAAGGTAGCTGTGTTTAAATAAAAGGGGGGACTGAGGACCTGTTCCCTTGTGTAAGTGGATGTGACAGCTTCTCACCCAGGAGAGCACTTGTACAGAGCGCACACTGGAGGCCAGCAGGGCCACCTGTCACACAGATCTGTGACTAAAGAACTCTATTAGGGAACAAGCACCCCAGGGTAACACACACACACACACACACACACACACGTACAGTATACACACACACACACACGCATCAATATGTGCATGAATGAAAGGAGTCATAAATGTAAAAAGATTAGCTAAGAAGACAATAAATACTGTCAATGATAAGACAGGAGAAGATTGACAGCCACGTCCAGCATTAATACTCCTTTTAATGAACCCGTTTTGTGGATTATGTCATACTTGTCATTCCAGTACGACAGCAATATGATTGCTCAAAATATGGCACGTTTTTAATTTCCCCGAATTGAATGAATTTAGAGAAAACAGAGGCTGTGAATGGTGACGTAACATTTTTTTTTTTACCCATAGTACATGTTAGGTGGTGCATGTTCCACTCTGTCCACACTCCATTTAGCATATGACAGTTTTCAAGATGGATTTTGCACAACACCCACACAGATGATCCACATTTCAAAACTCTCTCTCTGGCCTTTGGATGCATGCATGCAACTTTTCTTTTCCCCATTTTATCGTCTGTGATTATTACCTGTCAAATTCTCTTTGGACTTAATATAGGTTACATAATGGACCAAGATAGCCTTCCGGGAATAGAATAGCCAAGGGAATTTTCCACACTGTCACTCTGTTGTGATCAGAAAAAATAATCAGATTTGACACCGCTGCATCCACGACAAGTTAGGCTGTCAGGACTCTTTTGCTTGGTCCCTGTCCTTGAAGCCTTTTGTCATTTTCTTTTTTTAACTTCTTGCTTTCTCTCACCACAGAGAATGAGTTGTGGAGATGTTTGTTTTTTTAAATGGCTACTGGGATAATATCTATGAAATCAGGGATGATCGTCACTGTCTCTCAAACCACTACCCTCCCTATTGCAGGCGCCCACGTGACACTGTCTAGCTGATCCAAGGAGAGAAATTCATTGGAACAGGTGGAGCTGTGGACCATATCCCATTAGTGAGCCTGCCAAAGGCCAATCCCTGTAGAAGTAAACCCTCCTCTTCATGCATCATGGCGTGAGCTACTGTATATAGACTTAAATTTATGGGCAAAAAAAAACTGCTTCTGAGGCAAAATAAAATGAGGGAAAGATGAGTATGCAGTCAACGCTTTTAATATGTCTGTAAAATACATGCTGTAAAGCCCTTTTCTGTGAGGAATGCATTTTGCCCGGGAACATTTCAGAGGACAGTCATTTTCAATGAAAATCAGTGGCTGAACTGTAGTGTGGGTTTGTTAATGTGTGTACTGTGTGGAGTGCATGTGAAGGACGGACATGGCTCTGACTTTGGCTTTGACTGGATTCACTGTTAGCCCCTGGCTTCATGACTCTTCCCACATGGCGACACATTATGGCAACACTCTCGGTGCTATACATAGCACAAAGAATAATGTCGAAGCAAATGAGAGTCATTGTGTGCAGTGATCTGATAAAACAGTTTTCAGTTTTTATTTGTTTTGTTTTTTTTATGTTACAAGAAAATGAAATGGACCACGCAATTACAAAGTAGAGTTACTGCCTTGTGGTTATATGTCCGTCATGAAACAATCCGTGTCATTTCAGACTTATAATATTGTAATGAATATAGGCTGTGGAGAATTTAACAAGCAGTATGATTTCAGTAAATAATGTTCATTGAGAGCTATGCTGTGTATCTATTGTATGTACAAATATCTAATTTGTTGATTTTGATTTTGACAGCACAAAGCTGTTGCCATGACAATGATGATTCAAATGCTTGTTCAACCCAGCAGCACTAAATACTAACTGCATGTACTACTGTCTTACAGATTCAGCATCTGTTCAATATGAAATATGGTCACAATCTTGAATATTGTTCCTGAGTTGTGAGGTTAGGTTGCTTGCAGAACTCATTTATAAACTTTTTTTTAAATTATTTTTTTAATTGTATCCATTAGTCTTCTGTGAGAAATTCTGACAAATTTGAGTGTCAATTGTTGTCCAATGTCAAAAAACGTGTTTTCCAACATCCGTGACCTTTGGCTACTATAACCTACTCTGTTCATCCTTGAGAGTTCAGTTGATGTTTGCCAAATTTTAAGAACATTGTCCTCACGGCGTCTCGGAGATCCAGTGTTCATGAGAATGGGACTGACAATGCGAAGAAAACACAATGCCCACAGCCATGTCTGTTCCCAACACGGAGGCATTGAAAAGAAAAAAAAGTTTTAAAAAGAAAAAAGTGAGATATGGCATGTGAGAGCATGCTGAGATGGGTTCTACATAAGACACGGGGAAATGTAGTTATAATAAAACACACTTAATTCATACTACGTGGTAGAAATGAGGAGTTAATGTGCAGAATACCCGCAGTGTATTTCGCTGTCACCAGGTGTGAATTTTAGTCTATAACCCAAGACCAATCATCACCTTTCATGACTTTCACACTGTTAAATATCCAAACAAAATTTA
This sequence comes from Microchirus variegatus, assembly GCF_963457635.1. Classification (NCBI taxonomy): domain Eukaryota; kingdom Metazoa; phylum Chordata; class Actinopteri; order Pleuronectiformes; family Soleidae; genus Microchirus; species Microchirus variegatus. The sequence goes on from NC_139806.1 coordinate 17,893,285, forward strand.
TATGGAGCTTTTTATTTGGAATTTATTGGTATAACTATGTCTTTGTCCTTCAAAAGTAAAAAATAATAAAGCTAATGTGCCTGCACTGGCTGTTGTTTGCAGAGCTGCGTTTAATGGGATTGTGACGGCCCGAGGCAAAAAGTACCTGGTGCATGATAGTGGCAAAATCTTCATCGCTATGGACATTTGAATCAAAGACACAGTTTGAAACAACGCAATTAGCAAAAAATGCCAAGGCTGCAATTTAAGATGTACCTTAAAATCGTCTTGTAATATGGAAGTTATTTATATCTCTAAGTTCTCCTTGCTTTACTTAAAGGTCCCATATTATACCCTATTTCTCCAAGTTAACCTAGTTCCCTGGTGTCCTAATGAACATGTCTGTGACATGCTTTGGTCAAAATACCATACGGATGAAGCACCACAGCAGTTCAATCACCCTGCCAAAACAGCCCTATTCAGAATGCTCTATTTAGTCCTATCTCTTAAAAAAAAAAAAGTAAAACGAAACTTAAGGGACAGGAAATGACATCAGCCACGGAGGCTACTGGGAGCTAACAGCAATTAGCATTTGGAAAAGTGATCATTTGCAGGCTCTAGCAGGCACATTGCCGTCATATATACCATGTATCCGCTGGACAGATAAATCCTCTGAGGCTGAAAGTTTGTGTAGGACTCTGTGCTGCACTGTGGAGCCAATAATAGAACTTTTCGCGGACTTCGCAGACCTCCAGTTTTTGAATACCGTTGCCCTCGCCAGCACTCTTGCATGTTTTACGGACAAAGCGGAGCTCCACGAGACAACAATTCCAGGAATTTGTTAAATTTTAATGATTGTTTTTGTGCTAAACCTAGTTGCTAAAAAGCTCAAAATGGGAGAAATTTATTTTGCTAATTTAGATGGATTTAATTTTTTTTTAATGGCAACAAAGTGAATATATTAAACTTAGAACAGAGACTGTAAAGACTCAAATGTAATATGAAACCTGCCCCACCTGTCTCACATGTAGAAGAAGACGATAGGAATCATCTAAAATAATTTATTTAAATAAACCTTACACATTATACAGTCTGTGACTACTGTGTGTAATATGCATTCAAATGTTCAGTCGCTCGTTTACATCGAGTGCTGGTCAAGTAACACATTTCCGGTTCCTTTGGGGCACACAAATCTTTACCATAGATTTGCTATAGTGACTCATAGACACAGGGACGCCCTTGCAATGAAAAAGATAGGAAAACCAAAATCTAGCAGCCGAAGACGGGACGGTACCTATGTTCCCCGGGTCCTATGTTCCCCGTTTTCCCCAAAAAAGGTCCTATGTTCCCCACTTTGTATGTGACAGGGGAACATGGGACCCTTTTTTTGAAAAAGGGTAGGGTTAGGGTTAGAGAAAGGGTCCTATGTTCCCCGGTCACATACAAATCGGGGAACATAGGACCCGGGGAACATAGGACCCGGGGAACATAGGTACGATCCCCCGAAGTCCGTCCACAGCCGAGCGGACTGGCCCACCTAACCGGATATAAACATGTTTTTACTCCGGTAACTGCAGATCTGCATCAGTGTGGACACATGTCTTCTCCACAGGGTGAGACATGTGATGACCGAGTCCATCATGTCTTTATCAACTTTTGTGAAATTCAGACTAGTCACAGCAAGAGGCAGCATTAGGTGTCTCTCTCTCTTTCTATTGTCATGCAGGCAACTTCCTTTAAATGAAGTGCAAAAAGCAAAAGTTTTTGGGTCACTATTTGACCTAAATCACAATTGAGTCCTGGGATCATTTCAAAACCATTTGATTTATACAGACATGTTGCTATGGCACATACTGTATTCGTCAGAGTAGAGGATATTTCTCATCCCAGCGAGCTGCAGCACACAGGAAATTGTGTCCCCTCACTGGGCTGTGCACACCGATGCTGTTTATTTGGGTTATCTGGGGTTCTTGTTTCAGTTTCTAAAGGGCTGGAACGGAGTGTTGTTGAAAGGCTATGAAACATTTATTCAACTTAGTCTCCTGAATCCCACGCTGAGCTGGAAAGCTCATTGAAGAAAGAGCAGGATAATTATCCTCATCAGGGAGAGAGCCTATTTTTTAAATATTCCAACACAACTTTAAACATCATTATTTTCTCTGTATGACATCTTTTTTACCCCTTTCTCTGAACTTTACATATAAAGAAAAGCTTTTCCTTTCAAACATGTCCACCTGCGAGCTTGTAGCGGATTGTAATTGTACCAATAATAGACCCGACTACCTCAACTCACAAGCGAGTGGAAGATGGTGTCTTCAACAACACGCATGAACTCAAAGTGGTGTTTAATTCTGCGTGGGAAGAGTGGTGAGTAGGGATTCAGTTTGGGACTTAGAAAGTTATTGCTAATATCAGTATTGTCATAAGAAAGTTAAATCTCTTTTTCCTGACCTTTTGTTTGAATTCTCCTTCTGCGTGTACTTTACAGCCAAATCAATATGTGCATCAAGGCACTCTATTCTTCACGCGTAACGATGGCTGGTGGCTATAAATTGTCCTCAGCACATTATAGAGTAATAAGTAATTCCTGTATGTCTGCGGCGTATATGACTATACTGTGTTTAAGTCCCATACATATTGAGATTTTACCTCAGGCTGCGATATGAATCAATGCAGACGTTCAGCAAAAACACCGGAGCTCCTTAAACCTTCATATGGATTAACTTAAGTGTACACAAGCTAACTGTGCTTATGGGGGTGAATACATTTAAGGAAGTGTAACCCTTTATGCACCGGGCGCTTCAGCTGTGAACAACAACATGTATTATTATATTACAGTAGTATCAGTATCTTTAGCCTGTAGTGCGTGTGAATTAAAAATAGGCTTTTTATTCCAATTAGAGCCTGAACTCATGAACAAAGACCACAAACCAAGTGCAACAGACGATGTGTGTGTGTGTGCTCAGCATGTGTCCTTCTCGCAGGGTTTTTATGTGAATCTGTGTTTTTTTTTTTACTACTTGGTTTTATGCATATTTGTGTCATTTTTTTTTATCTGCCATTCTTTATTTATTCATTTAGTTGTATAATGCACTGATGTGCAGAAGCTCCCAGAAATCTTGTAGTACACTTCACCATGACAATAGAACAGAATACTTTATGTTCTTTTCACTAGTGCTTACAAGAAATGCACAAATGCGGAGTTCAAGAATTCATTAATTATTGTTTGTTTGTATGCACCGGCATTTATTAGTTTATTAGTTACTCATGGTACAACATCTCATTGACACTGTGTTATTTCAGTCGATCTAAAGCAGTGAATCCCAAAGACACAGATGGTTTGTGGTAGATTTTGTACAGAATCTTCCCATTATTTTAGTAAAGATTTGAATGAATATGTTTAAAAATCATATGTATAAAACTAAGTAGTTATTAATTTACTTAACATATCTTGGAAATGATTTGTTTACCAATTTAAAATAATATAAAGGTGTCTTATATGGGGGTCACTTTAGTTTAGTTTGAAGTTAGAAATTTTGTATGACTGGTTGTTTTACTTTACTTGTACTTGCAACATGGGGTTTTTTTTGTACATAATTTTACGATAGGTTTATGTTTGTGTAATGTGTAATGCGTTTTGAGTGGAGTGAGAAAAAAAAAGAATGATTCTATGTGTTCTTGTGAAACTCACTTGATATTGTATAGTTTGATTTATTTTACATCTTAAAGGTGCCATATGTAAGAATGTGGCCAAAAACAGTTACTACATTCACATTCAAAATACAGAGGTCTTTTAGGTTTCGTTTTCTGACGTAACCGTTAACCCGTGGTTGCTCGGCAGCTGAGACTCTACTGACTGCAATGATTGGTAGACGGCGGTAGGTGGCGCCACATGCCAAAACAGGATTTCAAAACAAACATGATTTACAGTCTACAAAATATTTTTTTAAATGCAAATACTTTGGCTGTACTGTTGTTGTTGGTGAGTTCAGTTTGTTATATGAACATTATTCCTGAGTCTGTGTGATAGATTAGGAGGATTTAATGGCCAGTTTAGATTTATTACATAATGCACCTTTAAGATAAATAAATACACACTGGCACTGAACAACCCCCTCAGAAACTCCAAGCGGAACTATTTCTATTCTGTTCATCCCTTGGTAAATTTTAAATATTTAGTAAGCAACTACATGTGAAAGGACAACATTGATCCATGGTGTTACTTCATCCGACTGCTGGCTTTCTGACCCAAGAAGTGTTTCAGTTACAGGTCAATGCGAAGAATGACCCAGTCAATGGGCAGGGGGCCTGTTCTCATCATATCCTGAGGCTAAACAAACTGCTCTCCTTCCACCGTGAGGCCTGACATAGTACAGGATAAACTGTTTTGAAGCTGCAAAGAAGAGTTACTTTCAAACCCTCATCCACACCGTGGCTGTCACTGTCGATCATCACTTTCCGAGTACAAAGTGTTTAATGATGAGCCAAGTTTCACTGCATGATGAAATGATTTTCTGTAGGTTTTGGCCTCCCCATACACGTGATCTTATTATGTTTGCCTCTTATATGCTGAGCCTGACTTAAACCCAACAGCCCACCCACAGGAAAGTCAACTACTTTCTCCAAAATGTCTTTTTCTTATAAAAACTTGAACATATACCACTCTCAGCAGTGCATTATTGGCCACGTCTCTCATGCTCATGTTCCACTTTTAAGCAGTCAAACCCCCACAAAGATTTTGTCACGCATCGCACTGGTTTGAACATCATTACCATGCATTTTGCACAGCCAACTCTGTGTCGGCTCTCATATGGGCTTTGAAGCAATCCTGCTTTGAACATAAATGAACATTAAATGATCTGTTCTTATCGAGTCGCAGTGAAGTGCTTGCGTCTGCAGTACAGACAACACAATACCAGGGTAGAGTAGGGGCTGAGTTATTATAGAGAGCATTTATGGAATTTATACTAATGTTACAAGAAAATAAACCCACTGGTGCAAAATGTGACAAAGAGACAATCAAATGGATTTAAAACATAAGGGAACATAATTAGTTCAGTATGACTGCATTTAGGCACTATATGTTTCCAATACATGATTAAGAAGGAAAAATGGTTCTTTTTATAATGTAATAAATAATTTTTTTCCAGTCATTTGAGCCATACAGAGAAATGATTCCATTAAAATCTTTATCTGTTAGTGAAGTTATAGCCTCTCATCACACACTGGCATTAAAAGAGTCTTCTCAACACGTTTAAGACATTGTCCACAGAAGTGTTGGTAGATCCAGATGCTCCCTCTCTCCATTTGTCAGAGAAGTGAAATCAAAGCAATCTTCCTGCCTGCAGTTCTGAGGCCTTTATCTGCTGTACTGACCTGTCTCTTCACATGGTGGATGACAATGTGAGCGCTGGCGGGAGGGGCTTAACAACCACTTAAGGCACTTTTATACAGCAAGTTACATTCATTCATATATCATTATACAGTGAGTGTTGTATATTGTCTTCACATCTTTGTGGTAGTGCAGTAAAGGCAGACAGTCAGAATAATCTTGACCAAGGACAATTCAACACACAGAGCTGTAAAAGCCTGGGATTGAACCAACCAAACATCCATCAGATTCATCCTACTGGTGAACAGCTGTGTGTGTGTGTATGTGTCCTAAACCACTATTATTTTCATTTGCACAATACTAAAGCAAGGTTGAAACGGGGGGAAAAAAGACAACTAAAATGTACATCTGCGATGGCTTCATGTCTTGTCACTGAGTCACTGAGTGGACTTTAATAATAATAATGAAAAAAAAAACCTGAACCATGTCAGCGTGAATAGAAGGTTACCCTGATATATAAGACACTTGTTCAAGAACACTTTTGAAAGAAACTTTTGAAAAGCAATGCAGAATAAGACAAGGTCAACAAACAACTACAGTACAGAGAGAGAGAGAGAGAATTTTCAAGCAGACTTATCAGAATGAGTGAGGTCCAAGCCTGGAGCAGATCGAGGCTGTGGTCTCTGCAGGAGGGAAGTGGAGGCAAAAACTGTCATGGCAAATCTCGAGGCTTCACTATTGGAGTTCATTTTCCAACCGGAAGACTGTCTTTTTTTTTTTTTTTTTAATGTTACACTTTTTCATTTATTTAGTTACTTCCTGGTTTTCCTGCTCTGCTGTTTGTCCTCTTTTGCTTCTTGTCGGCTGCATGTTCAGTCTTCATGCATTCTTCCCGTGTTCGGTGTCAGCAGGGACTTGTGCACATGTTCCACTCATGCATATCTGTCACAGTTCCATTCATACTTAAATGAGGGTCTGCATCTGTCTGGAAGACCCACATTCAGATCCATAGGGCTGTATGACTTGTAATTTGTATGAATAAATGAATTTGTCCTTATTTATTTATTGCCTAAAAAGAAACATTATCTTGGCAAACACGTTTTGCACTAACATTTTCTTCACAAGGTGCTACAGCTACAATTAAGCTTTACTTATCAGTAACATGCTAAAGCACTGGAACAAGGGCCTTTCTGCATGGAGTTTGCATGTTCTCCCAGTGTGTGTGTGAGTTTTCTCCGGGTTCTTGACTGGGTTCTACGGTGAGAGTGAATGGTTGTTTGTCTCTATATGTGGCCCTGCGATGTACTGGTAAACTGTCCAGAGTGTACCCTGCCTATCGCCCTATGTCAGCTGAGATAGGCACAGCACCCCCGCAACCCTCCGGTGGAGGATAAAGCGGTGGATGGATGGATGGATGCTAAAGCAGTGGTTTACATGAAATCCCAACTGTAGAACACACATATTTTCCTTATTTTAAGAGTAAGGATAACTTAATGTCTTCTGATCTCTGGCAAATGGCTTTGATGTAAGGTATTAAGAGTATTATGTCATTTCATTCTTAGCCTTCACCTGAAAACACCAATACTGACTCGACTAAGTCTGACAGTATTGGGTTTCATTCTAAGCTTTTTTTAGAGTTGGAAAAGAGGAAGGGTTTTGGGCTTATAACCACAGGGGTTCCACTGCGGGTTCCAATCCAGGTGCTTCTGAGCAAGGTACCCAACCCCCATTGTTCCCCAAGCGCACAGGTGTGTTGCACTGCTCTTGCTCACATGGTTTGTGCACTCACAGGTGTAAAATTCCCCATCACTGATTGGTTTGTGTACAAATATAAGACATGTTAAAGATGTATGCATTTTGCATTTTAAGTCAGTTTCATCATTAAAAGAAACGATAATTTTAACTTACACAGCATTCTTAAACTTTGGCCAGTGTCTAGATAAAGAATTATAGCCAAGCACAATGTGCTTGACCCATTGGCAGATCAAACAGTTCAAACCTGAACTTTACACCCCCAATTTTCAAAATAATAACTTTTAAATAACAATGTTTTAGTCTTCTGCATAGAGTCTTCATGTACCATTACACACATGGCTGGATGTCAACAATAACGTCTTTTTTAGACCATTTAAACTATGAATTGGCCTTAAGAGTTTGTTGCCTTGCCCGTCCACTCGAATTTAACTCCTACTGTTACTGCCTTCACTTTGGATCATATACCAGCCCTGCCATCATCTACCACACTCAGCAAGCCACTGAACACTCTCACTCAGACTCCAGCTTACTAAATCTGTCTCTGAGTATGGAGACGTGAATTTGATCGTCAGGAGATGTGGTTCGGAACCAGACACTCTTTCTACAACAACAGTGTCTGACTCATTCTGTCACTATCATCTTCGTTTCTTGTTCGCAGGCAGTTCCTCAAATGGAAGCTGTTGGTGTTTTTTAATCTGATTTTAACATATCAGTTATTATTGTTGGTGCTTGATATTTTTGAGTTAAATGTTGCTACTTAGGGCAGTGTTACCATTTGACCTGTACAGGGTGTATCCCGCCTTTCTCCCTATATGTCAGTTGGGATTGGCACCAGCTCCTTGCAACCCTCGTGTGAAGGATAAAGAAGTATGACATTATCAAATATTCTACTTATTCAACTTTCTCTTGTCTCATTTCCCTTGTTCTCACCCACAAAATACCTTTTTATAGGATACTGTGTCTTATAACACCTATGGGTATTACAGATTAAAACAAAATGTGCTTTCAACAGACTCTAGTACATTTATTAATGTACACTGTCACTGTATATATATACATACATAAAAAAAATCAAATGAGTTTCCACCACATGACTGATCGAATGTTCCGCTAAATACAGTGGACGTCAGTCACATTGAATATGATATGCAGCTTGTCAGAGAGTGGCTCTACTTTTCGTCTTGCATGAAGCACAGGGGCATGAAGGTGTAAGATGCACTGGCTGTGCTTATTAGGGAAGACAAGTCGTGTTCACTTCAATTTTCCCGAGCCTTTGTCAAGAAAGCGGGTGCGTTCAAAAGCTCTGGCTCCCTTTTCCTTTATCCCCCTTTGCAATATAGAGAATAATTTATTTGGATCTACTCAGGAAATCTATTTGTCAACAAAAGACTCAAAATACATGCACAAGACAGAGATTGATGACAGTATGTGTCATGAAGAGTTGCCAGTTATGCAGTATTCTAAATTTCCTGTAACAATAACCCATTACCTGTCATAACTATCCTTATCATATTAATAGAATACCTGTCAGGGAGCTGTGAATAGAAACTTGGATTTTTTTTTTTCCACATGACAATTGTCAAATTTCTAAACATGATCAAATAGACTTCATAGTGTGGGGGCAGGAATGAAGAGCACTTTTTTTTTAACTGGATATTAATTTATAATGATCACCACAGGAACACCAGCCTTTTAATTAAAGTAAAATAAAAAAAAGATGAAATCCAACACAAATAAACAAAACGCTCTTTAACAACCATATCAATAAAATGGTAGTGCAAGTATAACTAGATGGTGGCCTCACATAATTCATGTGTTTAATAGCATAGCATTAGCAATACACTGTGTAGTATTTGTTGTACAATATGGAGTATTTATGAGGTCAGGTCAGATAAGTTTTTGCTTTTTAGCGGACTACAGCAGGACTCATTAAACGAGGGCACACACTTATATTGACATGGTTTAGTTTCCCAATCCTGCCCAACAACCCTACCAATAATTTTGTGGAATATTCATGCTGTAAATATTCAATTTCTCTCTCTGTCAAAGGTTGATTGGGTTGAGATTTAGGGACTGAGCTGGCAGCACAGTTTCTGGAACTGCCTTAAAGTGACATGACACATTATCCTGCTGGAAGAATTCGTCTAAAAAAGGGGGCCGACTTTGAACAGAGTCTGAATTACTTCAGTTTGCAGCCTTTATAGCCTCCACACAGCACTGATTCATGCTAAACTGTCACCCTGCTGTGGTCGTGTTACAACACAAACCTTGATCCCCCTCGGACTCGCCAGCACTTTCCACAGTGCAGTTGCGATGACATCCGTAAATGGCTTCTCCTTGGCCATTTTCAGCTGACAGAAGAATGTGTCCTTGTGCTGCCGTGGTCAATCCATTTTACATTTTGTTTGTCTCGTTGTCTGATTTAAGATGCTTTGCTGCACTTCACGCTGATAGTGAGCTGTAACTGGAGTTGTTTGTGGGCCATCTGTCATCGTGAACAAAGTTTTTGTGAGCCAACCTGTCGCTGACTGAGACATTTCTTGTTTGTTTGTTCCCTGTTTTGCTCGTGGCACAATTCTGAATAAAGTGAGGAGTCTGAATCTTCCACCACAGTGAATATGTTTATGTTGGAATCAGCACATCTGGGATCAAACATCATAAAACATTCAAAGTAGCTTAAATCACATCCTGCCCATTCAACCATTTAGTCAAACAGCTGCTGAAACTCCCTACCCTGATTTACATTAATGCATTATGTATATACAGTATGAGAAACCTGTTTGTGTAAATAAAAAAGTGTACTTATTAAAGAAAGTCTGCATTAGAATAGCAGTCATGAAAATTCTACTCACATAATAATACCCAAGAGTTTTTTTTTTTTATCCTTGATGTCAGACTTGACTTGAACATATTTAAAAGGTTGTTTATAATTCAAAAGCAGTACAAAATATGCTAAGTTTTTTTAAAATAGGCAGACCGTAAATAGACAGGGCATAATTTATTCGTACATTTATATTCTTACAAAGAGAAAATCCTCATGAAGTTTTTAGTCAGGCTTGCATTAGCATGACTTTACAGGTATTGAAGTAGATATCTAACATCCCCAGCAGATGAACCAATATGTGACTTTTCATGTACTTTCATTTATTTAATTATTTTACCAGGGGGATATCTCAACATTTTCCAAATACCGAAGTTGTTCGTTTTTTTAGGGACTGCTAGTGGAATATAGCAATTCGCTTAAATCCAGTACAATACATGTACGTTTCTATAAAGTGTTTGTTTTTTGCACATTGTCCCACACGAATACACACGTTAGGTGTGATTTTGATAAATGATGGCCTCATACAGATCTTGTGAAGGTGTTCATTTACAATGACTGACATCTCAGATTGACCAATACAAGCTAGGAATAATAATCAAATAGTTGATGGTGTCAGACCTGGGCCTTGAAACAGGGCCCACGTCTGACTCACCCGCAGTGATACCGCTGGATGCTGACATCAAAACAAAGAGACAGAGGAAATAAGCCATGGCATTGAATCAACAAACAGCTGTCAACCATCCCAGCATTGCATGATGGGCTCAGCCATGGCGAGAACAACAGTGTGTAAATGCGAAGGGACGGATGGACACGCTCCGTTTAGGTGACAGACTGCACAGCCCTGGGAAAGGTGTGGGACAAGCAGCGTTTTATAAAGAAATATGTTTGACAGTGGAAGCTTTCTGTACAATCACATCAGGCTGGAAGACTGGTGTCAGTGATGAACCAGGAAAGTGTTCGAAGCTGTGGGGAATATTTGCCGAGCAACGATTTTTGCTGCTTGACATGGGAATCTGATGATCTAATTAGGATTAATAATCAAAGCCTCAATCAGCAGTTGTTCGTAGTTTAAATCATCATCATTTGCAATTTTATCAGACGCACATCACACGTATTTCACCAGAAGTGTCGAAAGACATGCAATTAGAGTGTGAGGATAAAGTAATTGCACAGAATTGCATTGGTGGGGTTGTCACAAAAGACACATGACAGCAGTCCCCTGATAATGCAGCCACAGTGATTGCACGTTATCTCTGTAATGATAACTCGGCATATATGCAATCTCCAAGCAACCCCCGAGAATATTCTGCATCCCCTGCATATCTGGTAATTCAGACATGCTCACATAATATCACTGCTGTGAGGATTTTTTTCTTTTATTTTATAAAGAAGTGCACAGTTTTTGCTCTAAACACTCAGCTGTCACCGGGTTATTGATTAGGGTAAGGCATTACAAATCTGTGTACTCCCGCTCTTCTATGTAAACACCCAGACTGTTAAAATAATATCTAGCCATTACTGTCAAGCTGTTGGGGCAAAGCAGGACACAGATTAACTTCTTCGTAACATCTTTGTGTGCAATCTCCGTCTTCATCAACACCATAGATCTTTCTTGAATACAACCACTCCACTCAATTGCCCTTGTCTAATAGCGGGTGTTGTGATACTAAAATGGAGAACAATATGCAGTACAGGGGAGGGGAACAGAGGGGAACAGATGTAGACTGTCTAGCCTGGGAAATTATTTTATGCATTATATATAAATTTGTTTTCTGAATCGCAATGCCACTCACGTGTATTCCTGATACGAATGATCTGAGATGAACTTTTATTTATTTATTTATTTAATTTTTGAGGCTGTCAGAAACCACCAGAGGCATTAGTGTTTTTCTTTTCGATCATGTAAACAAATCTGGGCCATAGACTCTCACAGAATGATTTGATGTTCTGAGTAATGTTGGAGGAGCGGTATACAAACACAAACGGGAAACCGTGAGAAACGACTACTAAAAGACACTACTCACATAAAATATACTACATGTTTCTAGGGGGCCTTTTGTTCTTGCTGTTGTGAGAGATTAAAGAAAGGGTTACGTGGAGAATTCTACATTGGCGAGTGCACAAAAAATGTGTGAAAAGATCACACAGCTGTTGCAGCGAGGCTACGGTGTGAATATTGTGTATGAAAATGCGTCAAACATGTATGCAAACATGAGGAATCGTTGAAACATATACATACAAAGACAAAGTAGTTAACATTTAGGAAGGTTTATTGGCAGAAATGTAATATACAGGGGTGGAGGGGAGGCTCTGGATAGAGGGGGTAGTCCCCCTGGTTGCTGTCTGCTGCACCCGATCCGTCCATCAGTCGGGTGGACATGCACCACTGGCCCTCATTTATCCTCCAAACTCTCACAAACTCTCGGCTCCAAGCGCTTCAGCAGGCGGGTTAAAACCACACGAGGGGACAAGGACAAGGATGGTCCGTCATAAAACCTACAACCCAAGGACCGCAGCTTGCTGTAGTCGAACCTTGAGCCTAAAGGGTTCAGCGCACATCGGACTCCACCTACACGCAGGTAACATCCAAGTTTACCAAGTCCTGTAACGATGGGAAAGGAGTGAAATCATTAAGTGGATGCCACTGAAAGGGAGGCTGCCATATTTCAACAGCAGCATTGTTCTCTGGTCTCACCATTAGATGTCACAAATGCTTCCACACTATAGACATTCAATGTCTAAAAATGTGTATATTTTAATGAGAATCTGATTCTGAAGTTAACTTGTTGGTGACATAAATGCTGCATATTTTGGGACTCTAATGGGGCTGGAGGGAAATCGTGATCAGTGGCTGTTTCTGAGCAAACAGATTTCCATCCATGGATTCATTCTATGATGCTCAACAGCACTAATTAATGTGCCACTCTCAGCGGCACATCGCTGACTTAATCCTGCTTACAGCATCACATTTTATTTATCAGTGACCACAGCACCAAGGCGTTTGCTTCAGAGTTTCACAGTTGAATGCGGCGTATTATTCACTCCACGTCGTATTGGGCAGACTTTTTCCACTATTTAAAAAACTTTGGCAAAAAAACAAGAAAACAGAAATGTTATTTTTCTTTAAAAAAAAAACAAACTCATTAGGAGTTGCTAGAAATAAAAGGTACAATGATACACTGGTGGTAAAAATGTCACACGTGTTTTATAACTGGCATCATGTGCATGCTTTGGTATTCCAAATTACGAGTCTAATAATGAGAACTGCCAAACTCTCAACTCTGAAGTGAAAACTAGATCACATTTCACAAACTAAGAACAAGGAGAGCTCATGAATAAAAACAGATATTTTCAGCATTCTTACACTATATTTTCAAATACTTTTGTAATTTTTTTTTTATTGCAGTTCTTTTATTACTGCTGGTTTTTTGTTTCAGGCTATAATATATATATACAGTATACTGTGATATCCTTACAAATCCCTCTCATACTTATGCTGGAGCAGTTTTAAAATGATTTTGGGATAAAGTTTCCTACTTCATCTCCAACATTATCGGATGCGAGTCCATTCTTGCTTATCTGCAGAATGAACTTTCTTTCACCAAAACTTTGTTCTCAGTTGTGGTCTCCAGTGAACTTTCCAGGACTTAATTATTTGTTGGGGCTCTACTCTGTCAACTTACTAAGTAATGGCGAAACGCTTCATTCTTCCCCTTTCTAGTCTAGGCTAGATATTTATATGGTATCTCAGGTTATTCCAAAAATGTCAAAACAGGAAAAAAGGAGCTCCCATATTATGCAAAATCAACTTTTTAATCATTTAAATCCTTATATTTGGGACTCTGGAGGTCCTATCAGTCGGCAAAATGTGAAAAAATATGACTCACTCATGTTTTTGTGGTCCTCCTCAGTCTAAGTACAAGAGATAAAACGTGCAATGTTGACTTCCGCGCTCATTGAGACCTCACAATACGCTAAAATCCTGGAATTGTTGTCTCGCGGAGCTCCGCTTTGTCCGTAAAACACGTGAGAGTGCTGGCGAGGGCAAAGGTATCCGAAAAAACCGGAAGTCTGAGAAAAGTTCTATTCTTGGCTCCACAGTGCAGCACAGAGTTCTACACATACTTCCAGCCTCAGAGGATTTATCTGTCCAGTGGATACATGTTATATATGACAGCAATGTGCCTGCTAGAGCCTGTAAATGTTCACTTTTCCAAATGTTAACTGCTGTTACCCAGTAGCCTCTGTGGCTGATTTCCTGTCCCCTGTTTCGTTTTCTTTTTTTTCTAGATACTACTAAACAGAGTGTTCTGAACAGGGTTGTGTTGGCAGGGTGATTGAACTGCTGTGATGCTTCATCCTTATGGTATTTTGACCAAAACATGTCACAGACATGTTCATTAGGACACCAGGGAACTAGGTTTACTTACATTGTGTATAATTCAAGTTATAGGGTATAATACGAGTCCTTTAAGTTTGTACGTGAATTTACGTGTTGAGATAATTTTACATGACAATATTAACAACTAATATCATATGTTTGGTGTCTTTACTGCTCAATGTCTGTCCTCTGACAAAACAAAATGCTCATTCAAGAGGAAGCCTTTACCCACTGTTCACTCACTTCTGTTATCAATTTTCCAGAGTCACACAGTCATGGTGCTTGCCTTTTTCTCCCTCTACACTGCATTGATCCCCTAGGAATTCAATTATGGTTTGGCCCTGTCCAGTGGGAGGTCAAGAAGCAGTGCAAACAACAGTCTCTTGGGTGGAGAGATTCTGAACCTCCTCAAGGACGCTCCGTCTGGTGGATGTTTGCTATCAGTGGAGCTTGAAACTGGGCTTCACAACCAAAGGGCAGTCGAACCATTCTTTTAGCCCCAGTGCTTCCTCAGTCTTTGATGGATGAAAATGACTGCAGGCGACAAGATATAAAAGTATACTCCGAACAATGAGAAGCCATGTAGGAAAGAATGCCAAATGTTATCACTTGTTTAACATAAGATGACACCTTCTCCCTAAAACAGATGCATCTTCCCTTCACTGTAAATAAATATCCAGGCTTGGGGTATACTGAATTTTTGATGGCTTTTTACATGCTCCTTATGATCAATAGCATCTTTCAGCGCTAATATAGGATGAAGAGCGATGATCTCAGTCCAACAAATTTCATTTTGACCAATTCCAATGGTTTTGTCCGTCAATCGAAGCCACCAGGATACATACAGCATACATCTAATGTAAAATCAACATATATGAATATATGAAAAAAAATGTTTTAAGTGCCATTACAAGTGCATAGGAAATATAAATTGTATGAAGGGGTATGGTGCTTCTTGTCTCGTTGACACCACACAGCGGTGTCCAAACCAACCGCTTCAAATGTCCACATTAACAGCAATTTAATGAGGCCTCGGACTGTCTAACACTATTACTGCTCTAATTATTCTCAATGTGCATGGTGTGTGAATATGATCTGATCTTCGACGGGAAACACGCAGAGGTTCTGGAACCATATAAAATCTTAAAGGAACTCGGCTTCTTCAGGGAATAGAGACTTAACGAGCTCAACAGCCTTTGAGTTGCCTGGAGACAGTGGCGGGGTTATAAAGCATTAAAGGAGGAAATCAAGTCCCCCTGAACACGGCGAAAAAGAAAGAGGCTGCAGAGATTCAGAGCTAAGCTGCGGTTGGTGGCTACAGAGGCTACAGGGACTGCTGAGGACAAGTGGCAAAAGACCATGAAGAAGGAGCGGTAAGATTTGGGATCAATACAGGCAACATAATCGACAATCACTGGACCAGTGACATTTAGATAAAGCTCATTTAATGCCATCTCCAGACTTAAATCTTTCGAAAACAATTCCCAGTAAGGTACTGCTTGGCAAGCTAGAGGCTTAGAAATGATATTTCAAAGCACCATTGCCACCATGTGGACCATATCAGTCCTTAATTACAGAGTGAATCATGGAAGTGTTAAATAATATACAGTGTCAAGCACTGTCAAGAGGTGCATTTTTAATGCTAATCTCTTTCTGCTTTTCTCCGTCTTCCATTGTTTCCCTGAGCAAAACCCCCAAACTACTTCTTATTCTGTGCTGCCCTGCAGGCAAACTCTTTCATCATTTGGCACCATCTCTTTATCTTTTGCTTTCCCTCTCTGATGATAACCTAAGCCTTCGATGAACAGAAAAAAAATAAAAAATCCTCATTTGCCTCCTCATACATTTTTTAGTGGTCCTTTGTCCACTTGTTTCTCCACCAGTGGCACAGCATTGCGATTTCTCATCAGTGAATTGCTGTATTAACAAGATTCCCTGGATTATAAAGCTGAATGATGCTGCTTAAATGTTTACCCTCGTGCCAACGAGGTTGATATGCGGAGAAATGCCTCCACTGTACACTTTCATACGAATGTGTCAATTTCTACATTAAAATTTAAACCTGTCCGTAATTTAAAATTCATGTCAATCCAATGACCAAACTGAAGCGTGTGAAACTAGTTCAGCCTCAAACAGATGCTACCATGGCCGTAGATGCTCATAAATTGTTATTAAACTTGTATGTTGCGTTAACTCACACCACGGTTTTTATCTAACTGAGCAGCTTGGCTTTTAATCTTTAAAGTTTATTTAATGTTGAAAAGACGAACATCAATAAAAACCTCAGGCTTTTACGTTGATTCCTCTGCACTTCATGTATAAAGACTGTTGTTTCCGAACTTGACTTAACTTCTAAATATATGAATATGAATGCTTGATTGAACGGTGGTGAGTTTGAATAACGACAAATCGGAGGGTGCAGAAACCTTCTGGGAATGATTGTTTAGTCTTGTCTTTCAGGAGAAAAACAAGGGAGGAACACAGACCTTGGCTAATTTGATTGGCATCTATTTTGATGGCTGCTGAAGTGTCCAGGTGCCCTCTTATCTAATTTTCTGTTCGGGCTGGGAGGCTCGAGTCTATAATAGCCTCGTTATGGAAGCCTGTTAAATTCATTATGAAAGAAGGAAGCAGCAGCGACAGTGGGGGCAAGAGCTCAGTTGTTCTGACATTCTTCTGGCAGAGGCTCTGCAGGGGGAATTCTGTTTCTCATTTTCATTACGTTTCATTAGATAACACCTCACTTTTCACGAGCGGTTAAAGAGATGAAATGCTGTTTTGCACTTTTGCCGCGTCCTCTCTGCCCACACTGCTCAGCACTGTTTTAAAGATGAAACCAAAAAATACAATAAAATTACAATTTAACCTTGTTGTGAATGTTCGGAGTGGGATATGAACGTCTCTATATTTTCTGCATGTAACTAGCAATGAGAAACATTTCAACTGAAATATTAAGCTTAATAAATCATCCATTGAGAGACAGATAGAGAGAATTTTCTGATACAGCCACCCACGCTGTGTCACTGAATACACGCCACAGTCTGCAGCACATCCTCACTCACTGCATAAATTATCATGTTTCCAACCACATGACAATGGCGAGAGTGACGTCATCATGTGCAAATTGTCTATTTCAGGAGAGAATGTGTTGGATTAAGTTTGACAAATCAAATACAAATTCCTGTTTCATGAGCACTTTTGGCTTTGACAAACTTTTAAGTCATCACTATTGAAACACATACAATTTATACTCATGCATCACGTGTTCATTTGTCTTTCTCGTTCAAACGATTTGCACAACTAGGACAAGGTGATAACTACAAAATAAAAAGGTATGAGTTTACATCTCCGTCTCTCAAAAGGTAGATGTCCACATCACCTTTTTATTATAACAGAAATGTTATCAAATGAAACCGTCAACATCATAAATACATCGTCTGTCCAAGGCTCCTTAATATGATTGAAACAAATTTTGTTTCAATCATATTAAGGAGCCTCACACAGTAACTGCCTATTTAATAGGCAGTTACTGTGTGAGCAGAAAATAATGATGCTCTCTAAACCACGATGCTACTTGTTAGGGCATTTACCCCATTTAAACATCTTATTCATCATATTTTAACCACCCTTTAACGCTGCATTTACATGAATTTGTCACGAACCTATATGAAATTAAAACGGAAACTTGTCTCTTTAGACAGTTACAATCAATATTGTTTTAAAGCATTCCTTAAAAAAAAAAATCACATTTTCTTTTAATAACATGTTATTGATCGCCAACTAACATGTTGGAAAATAACACTTTAAATAGGTTTTACGGCAGCCACAGCATTTGTAGACTTTTTCTGTAATTTGACGGTGCATTTTGTAATTAGTTAAGATGTGAATCTGGGATAAAAAAAAAAAAAAAAAAAGTACAAAATAAGCTTTACAGTAGTTTGAGATTAACTCAACTCACAACGGACCTCATGCCGTGCACTTAACTGCATCATTAAAAATGTTTTTTTACAGGTTTTTTTAAAATGTTGTGGCAGATTGGCAAGCAGTCTCCTGTGATGTTTCAACAATGTTAGATCATAATCTTAATCATAATCTTAATGCGTTTCTCACAGTATGCTCTTCTGCCAGAACCTTTTAAGACTGACAAAAGAGACGTAAAAAGCCAGAGACAATGACATCATCAAGCCACTTGCTAACAACATGGATTGTATACCCATAGACCATAAGTGGACAGTCTTCCAGTTTGCTGGATGAACCTAATCAGGAATGCAGGTCTTCATCAGTAGTTAGTTTGGTAAATGGTGTTTCCTTTAAAAAGGAAAAAACGTGTACACTTTCATCTCAGGAGCATATAAAGTTATCATTTATTTTACTAGCACCAAGCCTTAACGTGTGAAGGTTGCAGCAAGTACATAAAAGTGATAATGAACTCAAAATGAACTCTCCCATTCAGATGGACATTTATCTCACGCAACAGTGAGTGTTGCAGGGAAAAAAAAGAGTCGGTACAATGTCATGGTGCTGATGAACAGAGGGAGACAGCAACAGTGTTGAAGTGGAGGAAAATTGTAGAAATAAAAAAAGCATAAAAGATTGCAGTGTGAGAACGTGTCGTGCCTGGCATCACTCGAGGTAATGCTTTGTGGTTGTATGTCTCCACCTGACAACTGGGAAAAAACATGTTGTACACACCATCCATGTTTAGGCATTTGATGTCTTGTCCCACATGCCTTCTGCCAGTTCTAATACGGCACCACGAGAGAGAAACACTGGTCTAGGCTCCGCCCTTCCCCTCTTGTTTATGTGTTAAATAACAGCCAGAAACGTGTTTTTGTAACACTTAAACAATTTTTTACTTTCACGTGTTGGATAAAAAAATGCAATCATTTCACCTTATTTTAAGGCATGTATGTGAAATTCTCTCTTAAGGTTTCATTTAAGTAAAATAAAGTAACTATTTATTCCTTAAAAATGTGCATTACTATTACAATTCCTTCTCATCCTGTTGATTATTCATTAAAACTGCATTAATCAATAATCCTGAGGTTCCAAGTACTAATTTATCACATTCATAATTTAAAATCTTCCTCGTTATTTTTGCACAGAACTCTCTCACATTAAAATCTGAAACACGAGACAGACAACATTTTGTTTTCATCACGCTGTTTCAATATTAAACATAATTGCTCAGTGTAATGGTGATAGAAAAATGACACCATGCATATTTAGATTGATTCTCTAGCTTTTCTCCATGTTATTTACCTGGTGTTTTTGTGGGAAGATGACGACTCGATTTACAGCACAAAAGGAACCCCATTATTCCGTGTCTAAAATACCGCAGATAATAGCATTTGCTCGGAATCTATCGTGTTTTTCACACAGCGATGCTTTTTATAACACGACACTCAGCTCTGTGTTGTTAGCAGTATCCTGCTCCTGCTGCATTTTTATGGCTTTGAGCAAACAGGAACTGCTACGGACAATAAAGTTGCCTGTCCTTCAATTTTTATTATCAGTACATCACTTCAGTATTTTGGCTTTGCAAATTGCACATCATTATCATATTGTGCAGTGAGGAAGAACTTATCTGAGATGCCCAATATGTTGATAACTATAAGAAACATTCAATGAACAATATAAATGTTCAATTTAGTGAGGAAATGAGAGTGTGTGTGTGTGCTGTTGACCAGGAGTGTAGCTGGAAATTGCCAGTACAGAGTTAATCATCAGCTATGAATGAATGTCAAGGATCTTCAATGAGGAGTTTGAGATAAACTTTTGTCAGTAATGTGTCGGGGATGATTTCCTCCCTTATTTAGGTTCCCCGTTTGTTGCATAATATTTTGAGCCCAAACGAACGACTGAGTCAAAACCCACACGCCCATGAACAAAAAAGGAATGTTACATTTTAGCATCACTCAACCATCTAATTTACTGTACACCCATGAATTTATGATGATTATACGTAGATGTATGCATTTTTTATACACCCACGATTACATACATTGCCTCTTTTCCCAGTTTAGATCCTATTTTTTAAATATTTTTTTTTAAAAGGGACAACATGCAAGCTCTTAAACAACCACTTCGCCACAACATAGCCCCACTAATCTAGTTTAAAATATTTGGGACTCTGGAGGTCCTATCAGTCGGCAAAATGTGAAAAAAGATGACTCAGTCATGTTTTTGTGGTCCTCCTCAGTCTTAGTACAGGAGCTGAAACACGAAATGTTGACTTATGTGCTCATTGTGACTTCACAACGTGCAAATTCCTGGAATTGTTGTCTCGCGGAGCTCCGCTTTGTCAGTAAAACACGTGAGAGTGCTGGCGAGGGCAACGGCATCCGAAAACCGGAAGTCCGTGAAAAGTTATATTCCTGGCTCCACAGTGCAGCACAGAGTCCTACACAAACTTCCAGCCTCAGAGGATTTATCTGTCCAGTGGATACATGTTTATATATGACGGCAATGTGCCTGCTAGAGCCTGCAAATGATCACTTTTCCAAATTCTAACTGCTGTTAGCTCCCAGTAGCCTCTGTGGCTGATGTCATTTCCTGTCCCTTAAGTTTCGATACTACTAAATCGAGCGTTCTGTTTTGGCAGGGTAATTGAACTGCCGTGGTGACCAAAACATGTCACTAGAACTAGGTTAACTTGGAGAAATGGGGTATAATATTATTGTCCCCTTTAAATATACAGCCGACACAGTTAATGACATCGTACCCAATTGCATGGATACACTCAGCACATTATGTGTAGAAACATTAATCTGTACATTTTGTCTATTTAGTAGTACTTTTACATAAGCAACATGTTTGAGTACTTCCTCCACCTCTGTGGCTATCTACTTCCCCACTGTTTTCATAGATGTATCGTGCAATCACCCCTTCCATTAATTTCCTGTTGCCCAGCAAGTGCAACTTGTCTTTCAAAATCTACTGACCCATAAATAATAGGCGTCGAAGATATCTCAGGCAAAAGAACTGAATTCTTTATGAAGGAGAAGCTTAAGTGCTGATATCAAATACATGCTCAGCTTTTGGTTCTGTTGCAACCCTCTTAACCTCCAATGACCAGCCTCTCCTGCATTACCCCATCTCTCTTTCAGAGTATTGTATTTGCGCTGCTTCCTCCCTCTCCCATCATGCAACGCATAACCTCTAACTGAAGAATATCAATCATTCAGGCCTGAAGCATGCTTCATCATTTGGCTCTTCAATTCAGCCTCCTCTCCTCCCCAACAAATGATCAACTGATTGTTCTTCAGCCTCCTCCGAAACTGATCTTCAGTCATCGCACAGACTCGAGTTGTAATGTCAGACAAATTAGTGCTTGGACTCATCCGCGAGCATTTCGAGTAAACACCTACAGCACCGCAGCTAACAACTGCACTGTGCAAAGCAAAACAATGCAGGACTGGACATCGACACATTTTCTGAGACGCTGTTAATGTCAAAGGTGCATCTGTTTAAAATTCTGCACAGCCTATCTGATGCTATTGGCAGAAGCCTCCTGTATCCTGGCCTTTGCATGCACCCTGGTGTCTCTTTATTTCTAAGTTCATTCCCATTTGGGTATTATTTGCAGTGGCCTCTGCATATCATTTATGATGCTGTTGTTTTTCCTACATGTTTTTCAATGTTTCAGCATATCGCCGAAATGTAGACCCTCATTACCAGGTCAGAGAGTGTTGACAGCTGTTCTTGCAACATGACATGAATGTTCCTGACAGCAACTATTGTGCCTAAAGATGATTCCGCAAAAACTTTATCTGTTGAAGCACAGAAACCATCTTCCAACTTTTATAAGACGTAATCATTTAAGTGGGATGGATGTATTTCATGAAGTAATATCTAAACTTTCATTTTCACTTGGCTGGCAAGAAGATTTTTCTCCCGAGGTTTAATTTGGGTGTGCTGTACTGGCCATGGGAGAAAGACAGACAAGGCTATCATAGGAACTGTGATTGTGGGATGCACTCAGGCAGTCACAAGGTAAAATGCAACTGCTGTGGAATAGGGTCTTGTGCATTGTCAGTTTTATTCTTTGTCATAGGAGTCTCCAAATCAGCTTCTTTTTTTTTTGGCCCCTGGAAGAACAGAAAGAAGAATAGACTCCAGCTGTGACGCCGCAGGTACCACTGGTGAAGAAAGAGGTAGAGAAAGGGCGGAGATGCAGCTAAAGCAACTCTGTAAGTGTCATTAAACTGCAACCAACATTCTGGAAAATATCACTTAATTTCATGTTTGTTAAACATGTGGTTTGATACCGGGGTGTTTGTTTACCTTCTGTACAAACACTGATGAGTGTCACTGTAAAGGTTAGGGATAATGCTTTGTCGTCATTTGTCCAAATCACTATCTTAAGAGCAAGAGCTGCACAAACCTGTGTGTGTGTGTAGTGCAGATGCATCATGCGGATGGAATGGATATATCCTTAAAATGTGACAAATTATATCAAATAATACGAAATAAATGAGTTGGCTCTGATGCGATACTTAAGATAAGGATTGGAAGGGGACAGGAGCTAAACTAAATCACAATAATACCATACTATATTTTATTGCTTCATTCTGATTGTGTTAATCACTTTTTTATTTGTATTTATCTGCATATTTCATTGTGTAATGTAATAAAAGTATAGTGCAGTTTAAGAGCATGTATACCACAGCAGATTATGGGCATGTTCATGTCAATCATGTATCAGTAGAATAAATAAAATGGAGACGAGTTGAGAGTTGGCCTGGAACATATTCAATACATTTACCAGCATTTAAAGGGGACATATTATGCAAAATCAACCTTTTAATCATTTAAATCCTTATATTAAGGACTCTGGAGGTCCTATCAGTCAGCAAAGTGTGAAAAAAGATGACTCACTAAGTACAGGAGATAAAACATGCAATGTTGACTTCCGCGCTCATTGGGACGTTACAAGACGCTAAATAGTTGTCTCGCGGAGCTCCGCTTTGTCCGTAAAACACACAAGAGTGCTGGCGAGGGCAACAGTATCCGAAAACTGGAAATCCACAAAGTCTGCGACAAGTTCTATTGTTGACTCCACAGTGCAGCACAGAGTTCTACACAAACTTCCAGCCTCAGAGTATTTATCTGTCCAGTGGATACATGTTATATATGACGGCAATGTGCCTGCTAGAGCCTGCAAATGATCACTTTTCCAAATGCTAACTGCTGTTAGCTCCCAGTAGCCTCTGTGGCTGATGTCATTTCCTGTCCCTTAAGTTTCTTTTTTTTTTTTTGCTAAGAGATACTACTAAACAGAGCGTTCTGAACAGGGCTGTTTTGACAGGGTGATTGAACTGCTGTGGTGCTTCATCGTTATGGTATTTTGACCAAAGCTTGTCACAGACATGTTCATCAGGACACCAGGGAACTAGGTTAACTTGGAGAAATAGGGTATAATATGACCCCTTTAAAAGTTTCTTGCTTGAATTTTATTCGACTTAAGAAGGTTTCCCTCCTGTGTCTGCCAGTTACTTTTTGTAAGTTGTTACAAAAGCAGTGAGCTTTTTTATTAGGTTTTGCACAATTTAATTTAAGGCTCCATGACATCAGTGCCATTTCAATTATAGCTGATTTACTGCTTCACGGGAAGGTAAACGTTTGCGATACACAAAGACGACGATACAAATATTAATTCTAATGCCGAGGTCAACCTCTGCATTTAAGTTCCTCATAATCATATTTAATCACCTGCTCCCAAAACAGCATACAGGCAGAAATGTATTCACTCTGATTCAGCTGAATATAGAAATGCCAGAGCATTGTATTTTAATTAATTCTAGCCAGCAGGGACACATTTTCTTACTTGTTTATGATTGTGCCATAATTCTCACAGGCCCTGTTCAAACCCCATAGTATGTCATGTCTAATCAGCAGTTTATGCCATGAAAAAGATGTAGGCTGGTGCTTACCTAAGACAAGTGTGCCTCCCCGATATTCTTGAGATGTATCTTGTAAATTTGGCACACACGGCTGCCATTCTACTCCATCTAATTTTGACGTAAAACAAAATTACCCTACGACATTTGTTCCCCGCCATAAAGTGTCTGAGAATCTGTCCGATCCCATGTTTCGACACAAACTGCAATTTATTCACAAGACTCACCGACAGTGACAGCCATGCTGCATAAAGATCAAAGCTACTATCAGGATTTCACTTCACAGTAACAGTGTTTATGCTCCTGCACAACAGGAGAACAAGCTTTCCACCTTCACTGAGACAACACCGGTGTTTTGTAGTCACAACATATGCTTCTAACGCATGATAAACACCGAATGACGTGTAGTTGCAAATAAGCCGTTAGCATTTTTAACACTTCAATAGATTTGAGTTGAAAAGTGAGAAAAAAAGAAATATTTTCAAGTTGCTGACTGTGTCCCAGTTCTATTATTTATTTATTTATTCCCCATCTAGTTTTTCTAAGAGGGTCACCTCCATGTACAGGGGTTGAGAATCAAATCCATCCATTATCTATACTGTTTATCCTTTTAGGGTCGTGGAGGCAGCAGGGGCCAATCAGTCGAGACTCTCCTTACACATTTTCAACTGACTCATCGAACCCGTCTGTCCTCTCTTTGGAGATGTGACAGCAAATATACAGAATGTTAAAGGAGTCATAGATTACCCTATTTCACCAAGTTAACCTAGTTCCCTGGTGTCATAATGAACATGTCTGTGTCATGCTTTGGTCAAAATACCATAAGGATGAAGCACCACAGCAGTTCAATCACCCTGCCAAAACAGCCCTGTTCAGCTGTGTTCAACGCTCTGTTTGGTAGTATCTCTTTAGGTACACCTTTGTAAGTAAAAGAAAAGTAAAACAAAACTTAAGGGACAGAAAATGACATCAGCCACAGAGGCTACTGGGAGCTAACAGCAGTTAGCATTTGGATATTGATCATTTGCAGGCTCTAGCAGGCACATTGGTGTCATATATAACATGTATCCACTGGACAGATAAATCCTCTGAGGCTAGAAGTTTGTGTAGGACTCTGTGCTGCACTGTGGAGGCAAGAATAGAACTTTTCACAGACTTTGCGGACCTCCGGTTTTCGGATAATGTTGCCCTCGCCAGCAGGGCGATGTTGCAGGTTTTTACGGACAAAGCGGTGCTCCGCGAGACAACAATTCCAGGAATTTAGCGCATTGTGACGTCCCAGTGAGTGCTGAAGTCAACATCGTGCATTTCATCTCCTGTACTTAGAATAAGGAGGACCGCAAAAACATGAGTGAATCATCTTTTTTCACACTTTGGCGACTGGTAGGGCCTTCAGAGTCACAAATATAAGGATTTAAATGATTGAAAAGTTGATTTTGCATAATATGGGAGTCCCTTTAGGTATGCATTTTAAAAGTAGCATAAAATGGTTTGTCAATCAAACAAGTGACTAGGCCACATTTTCATTCTTTTAGTCTCACTTCTAGTCTATAGTCTATACTTCCGGCATGTTTCTCCTTGTATGCGAATACACATACATGCGTAATAAAGTGTATTTACAGAAAGAAAACGATGTTCGTGGGATATTAAGATAATAAAACAAATGCCTTTCAATACCTGTGGCTTTGTGCCTATACATACACGTTACAGCCACGCTCCCTCTCCTGTGACATTACTCAAGTATGGACCATCTCGCCATATCTAATTTGCACCCCGCACATCTCTAATTGCTGTATATAAATACACAGAATGTATATAGACGAGGATGTTGCTGTGGTTGTTTAACATAAAGAGAGAGCAAGCAATGCTGCAATTTGTCCTCCATTGAACAAAACACACACCACAACAGGAACCACCACTTGTGCATTTATGTTTAATATCTTTGAAACTTCACCCATGAATTTATTAATTATTCTGCAGCGATCCCAAATTAAAAATACAACACAGACTCGATCGCTGCAACGAGTGGTCATTGATTAGCCCACCTAATTTAGTGCCTCGGGCAAATGAAGTTCGCAATGGAGTGATGCAATAAAGAGTAACATTGTTTTCATTATCAGTAATTTCTCATATCCAATCTACTGTATGAAGGTACTGTGATTTTTCCCTCTACAGGTTCCACACGAGTGCCTAATTAGTAATCAGGGCGAGTGCACAGTGCTAATACACAAAACGATGATCTGCCGAATACCTTTCATTATTTCAGTGTTTTTTTTTGGTTTTTTTCAGGCCAAAGCTGGGGCTTTCAACAAAGTGCTGCTATTTAAATCAATACATCCCTCATTACAGAATGATGAATATTTCATCAGCAAGACTATTACTTCAAATGAATAATTTAACTGTGTTATATCAGTCAGTATTGGGGGTTCAGTGATACCCTGGTCCCTCAGCTTTTAAACCCAACCACTTTTTATGAAGATAAAAACTGCATAACCCCGCCAAAAGGTCTGGACTGAGTTCAGAGATTCTTCCCTCTGAAAATGCCACGGTCACCGTTGAAACGAGTGACAGTTTAAGTATCTTCAGCACCAATTAGCCGTGACATACACAGTTGTATTGGAAGCATCTCTTTATTATAATGAGCTCCAGGCATGCATGAATCCCACATGGATGTATGGCTTTTGTTCTGAATTATAAATGCCAAAACCCCCTTGACCTAAAACGACAATATTCAAAGGATTAAATTGCATCACTTTTGGTGATGCTTTTTTTCTTCTTTTTACCTCGAGATTGTTGCCATTTTCATATTGGAAAACTGCATTTTATTGGGATTCATGGCTTTTATGTACACAATTTTTCACATGGTTGCTGCCACGGCTAAATGGAACAATCCATTAAGTATGTATACAGTATGGCATTTCTGCAACTAGGGGTCTCTTAATCAAAACAATAACAAAATACATAGTTTGAAGATGTCAGGAAGTAGCATTGGATTCATGGGAATCTCATTGTGTGGACTTTTACTGGTAGAGCAGCAACGATTACAACGATGAGTAATTGTGATTATCGTTGACAAATACACAATAAAACCCACTGGATACTTAATAGTACCTAATATTCATAAGTTAAGTTTCCTAGGATAGGCAATCTGTACAGGAGGTAGCCGGCCCTTTCACCACAAGTCAGCTGGGATTGGCTCCAGCTGATCCTCAAGTGGAGGATAAAGTGATAGAAAATGGATGAATGAAAGTTTGGTGATAGAGACAGTAAAGCAGATGGCATCATAAAAAGGCAAAAATCAAATGGTCTGCTACCTTAAATGAGAATATGGATTTATATCGTGCTGGAAAGATTTTGGCTCAACAAAAACATGACTTAACGAAAATGAAGAACAACAGTCTCACCATTTTTCAAACTGAATGCTAAATTAAAATGTTTGTATTGGTCGACTACATTGCAAACATATAATAATAACAAATTAAATCCTAACCGTACCTGAGGTCCTCCGAGAAGTAACAATGCAGTAACATAGTGGTTCTTACAAAAAAGCATGGTGTTTGTATTTCACTGACAAATGTCCATTTTATGAAGCAGGTCCTGTGGCCAAGCTGCTTGAGTGCCCCTAATGCTTTAAAGACATAATACTATGTAAACCTTGACAGTTTATTGTGGTGTGTGTATACGTGTGTGTGCGTTTTCCATTTTATTTGCGGTCTCTTCAATTTCCACTTTCCTTTTGCTGGCCTTTCAGCGTCTGCAATCAATTCAATGTCACCTCTTGCTACAGATTTTTCTTAGGATTTAAAAAAAAAGAGACAACCATTTGAGAAATCATTTCAGCCGGGCCAACACAGAACAAAACCCGGCTCCCTTCATGTGGACTGCAGATCTGTAATGCAACAAAAGGGATACTTTTTTTTTTTCCCTACCAACATCAGATTCACAACCATACATTAAATATCGAGTGAGTAGATTTCAACCTTCACAATACCCATAGGGGCAATGGGATGAATCCACTTCCCACCCTCTGAACTTCATCCGAATGGAGATGAGAGTTCTTTCAAGTGTTGAGCTGTGCTGGGTATTAAGTAACACAAGGTCAAAGTCAGTGTTCATGTAAGATTATGGAAATGTCAGTCTTTTCCCCCGTCTTCTTCAACTCTGTGGTTAAGAGCACGGACAGAGGGAGAACAGTGGTTGTACATGTTGTACACAGATAGACATGCTGATTGTATGAGGAGAACCTATTTCAGTCTCATGCCTGCTCATCTGTAGTCCTTCACTCAGACAGGTTGTAATTTCAGTGCAATTACTTCCATTTGCATGAATTGCTCTTCTGAAGCTTCAGCATGTAATGACATATCGAGTATGCTGATAGTAAAGCAGGGACAAGTTCTCCAATCCTCTCCTTCAAAAGGCTGCACTGCCTCTCAGCAAATAAGGCATTTATGCATTAATTCATCAGGGGCAAAAAGCACGGGAATCTGATATGATGTATCATCGAAAATCATTTGGGGTAAAATATAGGCCGTGGTGGGATACCATTTTCCTGACTCATCCCTCTAAAAAGCATGAAGATGTTCACAGTTAAAGTAAGGTGGCATTAATATCGTTCTAAGGTGAAAACCGCACTCCTATTCCATCTTTATAATATCAAATATTCACCACATTTTGGCTCAAGAGGCAGCTGTAAAGAGCGAGTTGTTTCAGCCTCGAGAACAGCATCTGCTGTAAGCTTGAATTTATGTCCACGAGATCAGTAACAATAGCTCCTAAGTTTCTCCAGTGGAATAATGTATCAAAAGGTCATGGAGTCATCTCAAACCTCCCTCTCTGCAGCCATGTGCAATCATCCACTGACCATCTGGGCTCAGTGTGCTGCAAACACTCGTGCTTTTATTTAAAACCATCCCTGCACTGACTGTGAATCACAACAAAACCGAATATATTTTAGAACATCTTTTTTTTTTTCTCACTAAATAATTCTCTTGTTCACTAAAATCATTAGATCAGCGTGTTCATAGGAGGGTTTCTTTCTCTTTTTTTTGTGAGCATGTTCATTTACATAACTGGTGAGCTTCAAACGCTTTTCATAAAATTTACATCAGAGGCATTTTCTAAATGTGGGAAAAGCGTCATAACTTCTGATTCTGATTGCTGAGTCTTCTCCTCGCCTGTGAAAAACAAATACGACCCAGTTTTATTTTGCTCACGTCCCAATTCTTCAACAAAAAGTATCTGCCGAGATTTTATTTATTTATTTTTTTAAAAGCCGTGTCAGTTTTACCGACCTGTGTCTGCCGAGCAGCTAAGTCCATGACCTTTGAGAGTCCAAAACAATGAATTTAACATTGCTTTTTTTTAACAGTGAGCCACTTAAATCTTCTGTAACAGTATGTCCTCCCACTCCATGCTGATAGCGATGGAGGAAGTAACTTATCTGGATCAGTCTCTCTCTCTCCGGTCTCTCCCCCATCTCTCCATCCTCTGTCCGAGCGACCTGCTGAATGACAAACTGTACTGCTCTCTGTGGATCAATGGCTCATAAGTATAAACCAATTTCCTTTACAAACTGCACTCTGGGAAATAAACAGACGCACTGCCTCAGGAGCCTGATGCTGTGTGAGCTTCAGCAGCCCATTATTCATTTTAATGTTGTGGAACTTTGGTAGATACATCAAACTTCTCTGATATTAGGTTAAAAGTTAAACAGTAAACTTGCATCTTAATAATGTTTAGGCATCAGTAAAAACATATTCTACACAAATACAATATTTCATCGAGCAGTACAAACTATACATGTTGAAAATGTGATTACGTATAACAATAAAGTACACGTAATGGATGTTGAATTTCACAACGACAAGGAATAATGCGTTTTACCTTGTTGGCAGCCACTTTCCAAATAATAACCGCACAAGTTTTTATGGATTTATCTTGCTCTGCATTTGTTTCCATCCATCTTCTGCTGCTTTGTCCTCCACATGACGGTCGTGGGGGGTGCTGGTGCCAATCTCAGCTGATTTAAGTTGAAAGTAGACCACGTGTAACAGGTTATCCCATGCAAAGGTTTGGGCACCTCTGTAAATGTTCATTTTCCTTTATAAATCATTGGTCATTTGGATAAGAAATGTCAGTTAAATATAATATTGGAGAAAAACACAGTGATATTTGAGAAGTGAAATAAAGTTTATATGATTTACAGAAAGTGTGCAAAAAGGATTTAAACAAAATTAGGCATGTGCATAAGTTTAGGCCTCTGCACAAAAGAAAAATGTTGTGCATCCTTATTTTGCAGAAATAACAGCCTCTAAACGCTTCCTTCAGTTTTGATGGTTTCCGAGCATGGACAGCCCGCTGTAAATCACACCACAAATTGTTAATAAAATTCAGGTCTGGGGACTGAGATGGCCATTCCAGAATGTTGTATTTGTCCCTCTGCATGAATGCCTTAGTAGATTTTGAGCAGTGTTTAGGGTCATTGTCTTGTTGAAAGATCCAGCCCCGGCACAACTTCAACTTTGTCACTGATTCCTGGACATTGTTCTCCAGAATCTGCTGATATTGAGTTGAATCCATGCGACCCCAACTTTAACAAGATTCCCAGTCCCTGCACTGGCCACACAGCCCCACAGCATGATGGAACCGCCACCAAATTTTACTATAGGTAGCAAGTGTTTTTCTTGGAATGCTGTGTTCGTTTTCCACCATGCATAACGCCCCTTGTTTTGCCAAAATAACTCTATTTTAGTTTCATCAGTCCACAGCACCTTATTCCAAATGTGCTTTAGCATACCTCAAGCGACTCGGTTTGTGGCGGGTGCAGAGAAAAGGCTTTTTCTGCATAACTCTTCCATACAGCATCTCCTTGTGTAAAGTCTGCTGAATAGTTGAACGATGCACAGTGACACCGTCTGCAGCAAGATGATGTTGTAGATCTTTGGAGCTGGTCTGTGGGTTGACTGT
This sequence comes from Microchirus variegatus, assembly GCF_963457635.1. Classification (NCBI taxonomy): domain Eukaryota; kingdom Metazoa; phylum Chordata; class Actinopteri; order Pleuronectiformes; family Soleidae; genus Microchirus; species Microchirus variegatus. The sequence continues at coordinate 17,924,424 of NC_139806.1, forward strand.
GACTGTTCTCACCATCCTTCGCCTCTGCTTAGCTGAGATTTTTCTTGGTCTGCCACTTCAGGCCTTAACTAGAACTGTGCATGTGGTCTTCACATTCCTCACAATGTTCCTCACAGTTGAAACTGAGAGCTTAAATCTCTGAGATAGCTTTCTGTATCCTTCTCCTAAACCATGATGTTGAACAATCATTGTTTTCAGGTAATTTAAGAGTTGTTTTGAGGCTCCCATGTTGCCACTCTTACAATTGGCCTCCTTAAATAGCCTTTCTCATGATTGGATTCAAGTCTGTATGGAGGTCAAGGGTCACTGAGGTTACCAAACCAATTTTGAGTTCCAATAATTAGTGCTAAAGGTATTGAAATCAATAAAATGACAAGGGTGCCTAGACTTATGCACATGCCATTTTGTTTAAATAATTCTTGCACACATTCTGTAAACCATATAAACTTTATTTCACTTCTCAAATATCACTATGTTTATCTCCTATATGATATATTTAACTGAAATTTCTTATCCAAACAACCAATGATTTATGAAAGGAACATCTTGAAAATGTACAGGGGTGCCCAACTTTTTGCATTCCACTGTATATACACAATCTTTTTTATACTATAAATATCAAGCCCAAAGCTCAATATTCTGCTATCTATAATGTAGGTCATTTGAGTTTGAGAACACTGCTCCAAAGCATCCATCTAAAAGCAGAAAATGTGCTGAATTGAAGCCAAGAGCAGTGTGAAATATGACATTTTAATATCATGGCTTGATCAAAATTTACAAGGATGGAAGTTAGTGTTCACTGTTGAGTAGAATATTCTTTATTTACATAGAAGCCATCACTACATTGTGTCCATCACTACTGTACAGTACTCACAGTATCAAGCGTTGTAGCTCTAAGTGACTGAGACCTGTAATGCTTGAGCAAAAATCTGAACATGTAAATGAGTTTATTGGAATAACTCAATGCAAAATCTGCAATACAAGAGCAAAACATCCCCCCCAAAAAAGGAAACTTTTTAAACAATATTTTTATGGTATGTCAAGCTGACTTTGCAAAAATGTCAGCGCTTTTTCACCCACAACAAGGAGAAAACTCATTTCCATCGAATACACAGTAGCTCCACCACATTTATTAAATCGTTGTTCTTTTTCATATCATGACACCTGGTAGTTGATGGACTTCTACTTGTGCTGACTTTGAAAACAACAGACTTGGTTGAGGTTGAATCCAAAGCTACAGTTATGATACATTAACCAACAAAATACCCTATTATTAACAACCCTGATCTGTGCTACAGCTGTAGTTATATTAGTAACTTGTATTTTTTATCAAACTTCATAGGAAGTGACTTGATCAGCTATTGCCCAGTGATTAAACTCCTCCCCCAAAATGTCCTTGTCCAGTCATAGACTCACAAGTGTGGCTATACTTACCTGTCAAGTGCTGCAAAAAAAGTGGAATGCCTGTATACAAGCATGGATGGTGCTTTACATTTTAATTACTTAGCATCATCACACACATATCTGGCTCATTAGGAGACTACATGTCAGGCCAAGGAACACATTGAATTTGTATTTTAATATGAAGTATAGTTCTTAAAAATAGGGGTTATTTGTTGCAAATGTATTGGAACAAAAGGAGCACAGCAATCTGTGGACCTTTTTGTAAACTAATGAATACTTTCCAAGTTAAAATAATCTATAATTTAAATGATTGGCAGCTACATATCTGTAACTATAGCTGTCCTTTCTGTTTAATGTCTGTGTGCTTGGGTGATTTGTGGAATAGTTTACCTCTGAAATGTGCCATAGCATGAAGACTATAGCGCATGAATTGTAAGTTAATGTCAGCGAATAAACAAGAACACCTTTCACATCATTTTCATGTGAAACTTGACAACACGACTCCAATGTTCTACCTGTGCTATAGCTACTGATCCACAGTGATGATGGTGATGAGATTACAGAACAGAGAGTGTTGGGATGAAAGTTGCTCTGTGCAAATGACCTTAGTTGCGGTTTCATCCGGTGACATCTGCCCTTTCGCATGAGCTGTGAATCATTTGGGATGTGACCTTTAAAAACAATGGGACATTTACCCAAAGGAAGGTGTTGGCATATGAAGTGATAAAAAAAAAAATATATATATATATATCTCCATACGGAATGAGATTGAAGTTTTAAGAGGAGGATAATGAGCATCGCGGAAGCCCTTCAAATGGTTAAATCTGACAATTAAAATGCAAAGCCTTCATAAAAACATCCTTTTCTCTACATCGGTACTCACAGCTCCCCTTACACTCCAGACATTTATGTGCACATGATTTATTAATCTGTGTTAAGTTTTTAATAAGACTTTCCCTCACTCAGACTTAGCACAAATATCAGGTTGACGTGCTGCTCGTGAATGTGCTGAAAATTCCTCATTTAATTGCGCGTAATGTCAATGAAAGACAATGTTGTTAAAGTGGGAAACTGGGATGCAATTAACTGGCAGCTTTTACACTACAATACGCAGCTGATGCTTTTTCATTCCTGTCTTTGTTGAGCTAAGAGCATGTGTTGATAATGTCTGTCAGCGCAGAGTGCTCTTTGTGCTCTTGAACGCGTCTGTGCTTAGTATCAACAGTGTTAATGAAGACACTCTCCTGCACATTGCCTCGCATCAGTAATACATTTTTATGAGGGATTAGCCTCTCCCATCCCTGTGCAGCTTTCTGTCTGTCTCTTTGTATTCCCGTCTTCCGTCTCCTCCCTCTCTTCCGCTCTCCTCCTCCTCTTCACCCCCCCCCCTCTCCCTCGGTCTCTCCCTCCGTCTCTCCCTCTTCCGCTTCTGGCTCTGCCGGCATCAAAGCGGTGCATAACCTGAAATGAATGAATGTGTTAATCACCATCTCCCAAGAATTAAATGATCTCCAACCACTCTGACAATCCACGTGCAAAAGAGAGCCCTCAGTATTCATCAGCACTGAGCTGAGCATTTACATGGATAACGGTGTCAAAACATTAAGTGGGAGGTTCACAGAAAATGGCTCTTGTAGGAGATCAAAAAACCTTTGTGTTCCATTTGAACCGGTTCTCCCCTAAGTCTCTGTTGCTGTCGAGAAATAAGAGAAATGCACAGCTTTTGTGTACTTGCTTCATCTATATACCCAGAAGAGCCATTTGAAAGCAATTAAAACACAAACCTTCCACATATTGACATTAGGGGAAATAAAAAGCATGTTCGAGCGAACAATACTCAGTGCTCACTTTATGAAAATGAGGAATCATTTATTTTCTACAGCCAGAAATAGATTGTTGGATATTTATCTGCAACAACAACAAATTGTCTGGATACTCGGTGGCAGCATACACAAAACTGAACACAGGATGTGTTTTTTCCCCCCCATTTTCATCAATTTTTCAGACTCTGTTCAACTCAGATCTGGTGCAGCTGTAATGAAAAAGAAGAATATACACAAATAGCATGCAGGTCCGAACAATAACCCTTACTCTTCTTAACTGGACTTTTAATTACTTAATACATTCTTAACAACCTTTGTTTAATATTTAACCCTGCAGCAGACGCGGAGCAACATAAGCGTTTATATTGCTGTCGACTTTTAACCACTCGATTGATGCCTGCCAAATATTTCCTCTCTTTTGAGTTCTCTTTTTGGTCTCAAGTCAATCGTGACTAAATTATTTGGCCGTTTACCAGGAAAACCGTGTTCACCCTCGTGCATAAAATCTTTTTTAGCTCGTTGTTGCTGGGTTGGAGGTGGTTTTATTCTTATGTAAATTGTAGCCTGCTCCATCCAACAAAAAAATATATATATCTGTATTAAACATACTGTAAATATATTCTGACAGTGGAAGATTTGAAAATGGAAGAACCCATTTAGTTATTAAGAGATAACTATTGTTGCGTAGATTTCCGTCTCCTTGTGAAATTGCCAATGCCGTCACAGCTTGGACAGTCGGTTTTAATGAGTGATGTAGAGCTCCTGAAACTTTTTAAAAGAAGCACTGAACCCAGTCCAAGAACAAACTGCGAGTACAGTTGGCCCAGACTAATGGTGCTTGGAAATCCTGTGATCTAGTAGATAGAGAATCCTCGCCGACTTCCATCTTGCTGTGTGCAGAGACACGGGGAACAGGGATAAGTGAAGTCCTTAGAGTCATTTCAGTCTTTCTTTCTTCCTTTTTTTTTATTTTTTAGGGGCTCAGGAGGAGATTCCCACCACAGGGCTCAACTTGAGATCACAGATTTATGATACAAAGCTATGAAGCATGTAACAAGTGTGAAATGGATGGTGGCGATGTCATTGCTCCTGGGTTTTTTTTTTTTTATACGTGGTTAGAAAGACACTTATCATTTAGCAGTAGCAGCAGTAGGTAAATGAGAGGGAAGTGTTTTTCTGATTTATGTAAATGGCGTTTTGTGCGAAAACAGCTGTAACCGTGCGACAGTGAAAATGTTTGCACTGCATGCTTTCAAACACTTAAACATGCACTGACACCATCACTCATCTGTCGCAGATGAGGAATTCAAAATGTGAACTGATTATCAGTTAATGACATAACATTAAGCCATTCTCAACACGACCGGAGAGCGGATTTTTATTACTTTTAATTTTCAGAAGCATTTGGGGGAACTCCAATAACAGCTGTTAAAAGACTAAAGGAAGTACAGCTGGAAAAGAATCTGCTGACTGTTGCAAAGTTGGCATCAGAAGTTCTAGTCCACATAAACCTGGTAACCAAGCTGAATTTAATGTTGGAGCAGCGGAGAACAGTGAAGGTTATTCTCGACTTCCTGAGCAACTTAAAAAAAAAAAAAAAAAAAAGTAAAAATCTCGTGGGAGCTTGAATCAAAATTTGTGCTAATCGTAGGCCGACGCAGCTGCAGAATCGTTGGCTCGCTTACTTCTCCTACTTCCCCAGAAACTGATGAATAAATAAAAATAGAAGTGAAGGAGTAGTTGGATGTAAAACACTCTGGAAAGTAAAATGTGACACTTCAGTGAGAGAATTAATGAGTGAAGATCCACAGAGCTCCTGTCAATTAATGTGGGAGTAATTAAAGAATGTCAAGCAGAGAAGTAAATAAAAAAAGTTAAGTTTTAAAAGATACCTTTTTTGCTCTTTGCAGTACATTCATCCTATTTATACTCTTATTCATCAAGCAATTGTTGTCTTTGTTGACACAGTCTCCTGTTTCTAGTTTTCAAATATCCACAGTGATTTATTGCACTGTCAAAAGCATCTTTTTTGTGGTTTTTTTAAACTGCCACTTACCACACGATGTCACTTAACCCACCTATGAAATGTCAAATCTTCATTGTATCATGAAAGCAAGCATGATTTTTGTTTTATTGTTACCAGGTTTTCTATTCGAGGAGCAAGGGGCAAAACCTTCAAAAGGTCTTCAGCATTATCCACTTTCCACCATATTGTTGTAGCTGAAATATTTTCTACATAATTCTTTCATAATAATTGCATCAACAGTGTACAAAGAAACCCTGCTGGAAAGCCCACAAAGAAAAAAAAGGAATCTGTCTTAAAAACTCTCCTTTCATGCCCCCCCCCCAGCAGCAAATGGTCTATAATTCAAACACTGGCCATAAAAACGGCTTCTTAAAAATACCAATTACATCCAGCAGCTGTCGTTTGTGATGACACCAGACGAAACAATTGGTAGACTGGGGAGGAGATAGTTGAAGCTAAACCAGATCCCTCTTTTAATCCAATAACAGAACAGGAAAAACAAACCATATCAAACACCAGTCCTCCACCTATAGCCTCTCCACTTCTGAGATCGTTTCTGTTTTTACTGTGGAATTGTCTCTAAAATGATGAAAAAATAATACACGTTGGCAGAGAGGGTTTGCCAACACGCACACACACACACGTATTCTACTGTATTTAGCCCTTTCGGTCTTCGTCTTTTCCCATTTCACACATTTTTCAGCCTCAGTTCAACTCTGATGTGGTATGAATAAGAAAAAATATACACAAACGTCTTCAGTGTGGTATTGAATGGCAGGTTCTAACGGCAACCTTTTTTAAAACTCTCCTTGGCAGGTGCATTCAAGGACTCTTCAATACTGAAGAATGGGTCATTGTCTTGGGAAAACATCGCACTGATGAGCTACATTGTCTGAAAATCCTTTTCAAATGGCTTAACGGGCAAACCGTTAAAGACAATGATGTGGTCGTGTGCTTATTCTGAAGGATTCGGGTAAATCTCAAATAGTATGTCCTTGAGCAACTATTTGAGTTGTGTGGTCAGGTCTCTTAAGAGGAAAAACACTGTCAGACGTTGAACAAAATAAAGAAATAAATACAGGGGGCCACATATGGTTAGCACTCTTGCCTTTGCAGCAAGTAGTTTGCATGTTCTTCCCATGTTTGTGGGTTTTCTCTGGTTTCCTCCCACATGCAATATGGGGATTAGGTAAATTGGGCACTCTACATTAGGTGTGAATATGAGAGTGAATGATTGTTTGTCTCCGTGTGGCCCTGTGATGGACTAGCCACATGTCCAAAGTGTACCCCGCCATAACATAAGATGGTCAGCAAAGATGGTAAAGATAATAAATAAGAAACATGCACTTCCACATATGTAAAAGTACAATAAATACATAGTGGGTGGCCAATGAGTATCTAGTCTGTAGGGGTGGGTGAACATTATAATCACAATATTTTCGGTTTAAAACATTTGTGATGCAAAATAAAAAGTGACAAAAATACCCAATTACAACTTGGTATTAAGTGGCAGGCCACATCAATTTTTGTACACATTTCCAAAAGAAAAAAGTCAAAATAAAACTTTAGTGACATTTTTGACACCTCTTACATCGAGTCTTTGTAAATCAAATAATCAAGTGTCTTTGAATGTTGAAGGTTGTTTTTTTTTTACAGATGGGAGATTGTCATGTCAACAAGCATTGTGTGTTAGAAAGTTGTTTTTGTTTGTGGGAAAACATGCTTGTTCTTTCAGAGAAGACTGAATTGAATTCTTTTTTTTATCTCTTGAACCCTGCTGCACATGCGATGGTGTACAGAGGAACTGGCACCGTCAAGTACTTTGTGTGGGAAAAACATTTATTCTTTTAGACAAGATGGAACAGATTAAATTCTCTTTTTTTTGTCATTTGAACTCTGCTGTACATGTGATGGTGTACGGAGAAAATAAGTGCAAGGAAAAAGGTGATGGGGCCAGCATCATGAGTGGCCTGTCACTTCGTGTGGACAAACTGTGTGGGGATGATGGGGGACAAAAGGAGGCGATTAGTTGGACAGAGCACTCCTAATGCACTCTCCAGGGACCAGTAAGTCAGGCAGCTCAATGCTGCAGCCAGGTTCACCGAGCAATTAAGAGAGCTGGGAGAGTCAAAGTGGCTTAGGCCTGATGCTCTGCAGCTCTGTGCCAGTGTTGAGAGCAGAGGGTCACTTTCAACCCCTATCAGTTCACCTGTGTGTCTTAATGCACCCATCCACACTGGCTAGAGGAGCCAAGAACAGAGCCAGAGGGACAAGTGGGGCCAAAGAGTACACAGGACGAATTATTCTCCCCTCTCCCCGTAATTGTATCTGATATATCCTTTGGCTTTTCTCCCAGATCACTTACAATTCATATATTTTTCTTTGTACCCCTGTTATCCTCGGCTCCTTAATGAATTATTTATAGTGGGGAGGGTAAGGGGGTAGAGAGCATTTCCCTGTGCATAAACATACCAGTAAAAGGAGAGACGGCCGCAATAAAATGATATGGAAGGCTTCGTTTGCCCTTTTACTAAAATGGGTTTCAAAGTATAATAGGCAAGGCGATATTTTTAACTTGAAAAAGAGCTTTAAAAACATGACCGTCGGGAACACAAGCGGTCTGAGCGACACTGTCAAAACCTTGAATCAAAAGAGTTCAATTAGTATCGCAAGGGCCATTGTTGTAAACGCCATCACAATTAATTTGTCATGCACAAGCATTTGATTTTAACTGTAAAAATCCTGCCTGCTGCGTAACAGGGAAATTATGAATCCTGTTTAAATATTAAAAGATTTTATACTGCTGCTTGACCACCACTCGAGAATATGTCAATCAGCTGTTCTACTTCTTACCCACGGCTACCTGGCAACCAGAAACACCTTTTTTTTTGCAAGTCCACAGACAAGTGAGATTATCAGAGCGAAGGCAGTGATGCCTCGAGGGGAACAGTTCCAATCTCACCCAGCAGCACATTCAAGAGCACTCTCTCTCTCTGAGCACCAGTTTAAAGATTGTGTGAATATCAGACAAAAGTGTCCTGAAATGAGAAATCAGGGTCTTTAGTAGAATTTTAGTCACTCAGTGGACAGATGAGAGGACATCTTTTATGTCAAGACAGATGGAGGGGACAACAACATTGTGCTAGTAAAGCGAGGCAGCTGCAAACAGGTTGGAGTGTGACTGAAACGCCTACAAAAATGGTTCAGAAGTAAATTTTACTGCTCAAAAAAACGTGGTTGTTCATCAGTTTGACAGGATAAAAGCTTCTTGCCCCCACCCGCCCCTGTACTGTACACAAAAACACTCCCTCAGTCAGGTCTGATAGTATGTCTTGACAGCGCTTGTTTTCGGGTGAGCAATGCAGCACATGAATGTTATATCGCTTCTGTTCCCAAAGACCAGAGGCGGAAAACTAAAAATCACCAAAAGTTACCCACTGCAGCTTCAAGGCCTCCTGATGTTAAAGCAGATTATTCTTCACCATACGAATGTGCAGGAAGTTTGTGCTCATTGAGACGTACTTTGCAGAGTTCCAGTGTTTGAGAAATGCAGGAGAGGGCAGTGAAAGGTCAAAGCAGAGCGCCTGTTAATTGAAGTTGTACATAATAAAAGAAGGGGAGAAGTGAAGGGGGGTCTGTTCATTAATAATTGATCAAAGAGCCGTTAAATTGAAATGTGTTTGCATCAATTAATCATCCTCCCAGATGCCACTAATCAGCTTTTCCATCAGAGCATCATAGCAATAGTGCAGACTACACCAGTTGTTTTGGGCCTAAGCCATCATTCATCATGTCACACTGTGCTCTTAAAACTGGCCTCAAGTCTGTGACAGAGTGATTAAAACACTATTGCCACCGAGCGCTGCAGGCTTTACTCACAATCTCCACCGAAAATTGGTTGCAGTCTGTACTGTGCAGAGTTTGAAACTTGATTACCATGTTTCTACGAGTTATTGATATTCTGTGAACTTTAACAGGGCAGCGAGGCGAGGTCTGCGACTGCCTCTGGATGACAGTTTCTGCTTTCTCCGTGTTCAGTTCAATCACCTTCAGGCCCTGCCATCCTGACACGCACAGAGGGGAAAACAGCTGTTAACATATGAATACAAAACAAAATGTAAAGCAAAGCAACGGTGAAGCAAAAGATGACTGGGTTTGGGGAAGGCATTTCTATACTTGTACAGTATATCAAAGAAAAACTTACTTTACCTTTATCAATTCATATCCTTCTCTTTAATATAAAATTGCCAAATTGTATATGATATATAATATGTGTGATGGCATATCGGTGTCATGATGCATGGCTAGCTTTTGTCACATGAGATAAAAATTGTTGGTGTACTGCTGCCTTGTTTGGTCAGTTTTGTCACTTAAGGTAAATCTGAACAAAGGATTCCAAACAATTAAAGGTGAAGTAAGTAGTTTATAGTGACATCTAGAGGAGAGGCTGAAATTTACAACAAAGAACTGCTGCTCTGCTCACCCCCTCCCTTCCCTGAGCGCTACGGTATCCTCAGCCGGTCAAATGTCGTCCTCGTCGTCTTTCTCCGTGTCAGCAGATGAGGTTCTAGTATTTATTCAGACAACGAGAGGGAGGGGGGAGAGGGCAGGACAAGGACGAGGGACTGCTCTTCGTGGCCGTGGTAGAGCTGTCAGAAGCCTGTGAGGTAGAGGGCGAGCTACCGCGGCCGTAGCAGACGAAGCGGAGAGTGGAGGCGGGACTTCCGCTACAAGTAAATCGACGATTGATTTGTTCTCTCGGATTTGTCCATACAGGCTCCGGTAGAAACATGGCATCTCGCTGCTAACAGTGGCTATGCAACAGAAGGCGTTACCATGTTATTTTACAGGACTTTTTGAAACACTATGAAAATGAAAGAAAAACTATTATACAGCGACTCCACAATGCAGGAACACATAATATGTATAAAAAAAGTGGATTTTGGGTTATATAAACCCATAAATACTACAGTGTCCCTTTAAGTCACAAAATTACATTAAGTAAGAAAGTTATTGCAGTGGACACGTGTGTGTGTAGCAAGAATATACTTTAAGAACTACACATTACGCTACAACATTATGGGTTGTTCTTTTGTCATATTGTCTATTATGATAATATGCCCTATGGACATAAATTCCCATTTTTTAAAATTGCATAAGTTGAGGAATTCCTTTGAGGCTCAAGATGAACTGGAGCTTTGGTATCATGATTGTCTGTTCAGCTTCCAGGCTCTATATTTGTTTTAACTCAAACAGGTTTGAACTACCTCCCCCTTAAGTTCGAACAGATTTTTCAGTTTCGGATAAAAAAGTGACAGCCCCCTAATATACGCAGTACTTTTTATTTCAGTGCTGCTGATTGCAAAGCATAATGTAATGCAAGTGACTTGGGGATAGGGCGAGAAAAATGTGATGTGCTCCAAAGAGTCACCTCCATCTAATCTGCCTGAAATCATCTATAACTAGAGAAAGCACTTAGAGGGTGCATTCCTCAGGCACGGCTGCCGAGTTTCCCCCATGTCAATACAGATCAAGAACCAGATATCAACCATACTCCACAGTGGCGCACACACACACACACACACACACACACACACACACACACACACACACACACACACACGGTACTATAAAGCAAAACTGACAGCTGACAATTTAAGCAGAGTTCTCAAAAATATCTCAAGGTTAACAAAGGGATTAAAAATAATAATCATAAATCCAAATCACAACCAAAATCTAATCATGTCTTCAGTGGACAGACATTTTGAGTTATGCTGCACCAGTGAAACCCGAACATATCAGCTCAACTTGCCTCATATAAAGTTAATAAGAGTGAACTCAAAGGTAAGCCGAGTCATGGGTTCATGAGTTCATGGGCCTACATGTGGTGTCAAGTCATACTAGTCTGTAGCACTAAGCCATGATAGGAAATGTCCACATCATCTTTATTTAAAATGTAATATCTCCAGGCTGTGTCTCAGGCCTGACGTTGTTGACATAAAAATGATCAATGACAGTAGATCAGCCCCATGGGAAGTGCAAGATACACATCATATGATTAATGGCTTTGTCAGCTGTCATGAACTATACTGGACCACTACAGTGAAGGCTTCATAAATCATAAGTGTTCTGACACATGAAGTTTTTGGGCACTTTATAAAAGCCAACATGTGGATTAAATTGTCCTCCTTTTCTTCATTTCAACAGCACTCCAACACAATCCTTTTTGCTTTCAGTTCTATGCGTTTATAGTTACTGTATTCTGTCAACAGCAGTGCGGCTGCAAAATGCCTTCAGTGTGACGATGAATTAAACATGAAATTTGAGAGTGCGTATAAGTTGTCCCTCAGGAAAGTCTGCCTTGCGTTGTCATATGTTAATGAATGTCTCTTAAACCTGCATTAAGTGTTTACCACTTGAGACAAGAAAGACACATTCAGACACAAAGCCTTGATACATCACCAGCTTATTGAGTGCTTGGGGCTAAAGTTTTCATCTGGGTGCTTACACATCTAACAACTCAGTCATCTCACTGGACTCTTTTCTTTAATGTAATCCTGATATTTACTCTGATTTCAGCACAGATTCATTTATGAACCCCTAAACCCTGACACAGTCAGTTTTATTCAGTTTCAGGATGTTTGTATTCAAGAGGTGAAGTGACCTAACGCAAAAAAATCTACAGAGCCAGGTGTGAAATTGTAATCTTCACAATTTTAGTCAAAGTCCATTTGTTGGCATCAATGGTCACTGTCATCATCAGCAAGAGTGGGTCAACACTACAGGTCCCAGGATTCTGTGGACAGCAAATGCTCCTGACCAACTGGTGCATTTATTAACATAAATTAAATCACATTGTTTTGATAATGTCAGTCAATATGATCGTACCATGCAGCTCGGTGGGATTTGCCTGCTGTTCCTGCCTTTTTTTGCCAAAGCAAAAACAGAACACTCTCGTTTCATATCGTCAAAAAATTACTTTTATCTGCATGTGTGTTATGAAATTTCTGAAAGACTTAATTTCTGAATCACAGTAAAATCCATTCCATGTTCCATCAGCTGAAAAAAAAAAAAGCTATTCCAATATAGAAGCAGTCGGAAATTTTGCATGACCAGCTTAATACAGCAGATGTTATCTATTAAGCAAAATTACCCAGGATTGTATATGAAGGCAGGACGTATCATTTCCTGAGAATTCATGTGCATGCAAAGGCAATCTGAATTAGTGGACGACCAATAGTTTTTCAGATGCTGGTGCCAATATTTTGATAGTCGGGAGGGTGATGGCCTATATATAATGAAGATATTGCATTTGGCGGCGTGGAAGCCTCTGACAAAAAACAGATGCCAATAGACTTTCAATTTCTTATGTTTGCACACACCACTCAGCGATGGTGAATTTTACTGCATTGAACTCATCTTTATTACACACTAGTAGTAAACGCACAAACCGGCATTTTCAAAACAATGTCGACTAAAGTGCTGTACAGCAAACATTTAAAACACAGACAGCACAACATACATCAGGTGAGGCAAAAACATGAACATAAGAGAGACTTGAAATCAGGAAGCGATGAGGCCTACCTCATGAGCAGAGTAATGGAGTACATTTACTTGCGTACAGTACTTAATTACAATTTTTAGGGATCTGTACTTAACTCGAGTATCATTTTTGGGGAGTACTCATGACTTTACGCAAGTACATTTGAGAGTCAAATATTGTACTCCTTACTCCACTACATTTCTATCCATAAACACGAGTACCTGATACTACTTCTTCTAAAAAAATGAATCCAACTCCATGGTCAGATTTAGTTGAGAACCGAAACCATGGATGAAAGAATGGATAAAGACGCAGCAGGTCCATCCCGTATGCCAAATGTCGTCCTCGTCGTCTTTCTCTCCGTGGTGCGGGTGTACGGTCAGGTACTGGTGTTCCATTATCCGCTGTAAAATAGGTGTGGTGCTCCATTCTAAACGCGTAAAAAAGATCCGCTCTCAGCCTCGTCTCGGTGCTCGATTTGTTCTCTCGGGTTTGTCTATACAGGCTCCCGTAGAAACATGGCGTCTCGCTGCTAACAGTGGCAATGCAACAGCGGCCCATGACCATGTTATTTTAAATGAGTTTTTGAAACACTATGAAAATGAAACAAAAACAGTTATACAGTGACTAGACAATGCAGGAGCACATATGTATAAAAAAGTGGATTTTGGGTCATCTAAACCCATAAATACTACACAGTGTCCCTTTAAGATACACAAACAATAACTTAAAATGTATCCTGTGGTGTACTGGGAGCCAGTGGAGTGAAGCCAAAACTAGAGAGATACGTTCATGTTTGTGAGTTCTTGTCAAAAGTTGTGCATCCTGAACTAGCTGGGTAATAGAAGGCTGGCTAACCCCAACATATAGAGTGTTACAATAATCCAGTCGAGTATTTATGAAGACGTGTGTAAGTTTTTCAAGGTCGTCTCTTGGCAGAATTGATTTAACCATGGCTATTTGCCTCAGTTGGAAAAAGCTGTGTTTTATAACCTGTGCTACATAGTATAACCCCAGTTTCCTTTCATTAAAACTTAGAACATTTAAAGCCACGATGTCATTGAGACAAGTCAGAGGTTTGATCGAGAATGCATCGTTAGCCTGGAGGGGAACATACATTTGACAATTGTCTGAATAAAAATGGAATAGCATGCCACGTTTCGGAAAAAAAAATAGAATAGAGCCCAGGGGAAGCAGATACAATGAGAACAGGAGGGGCCCGAGGATTGAACCCTGCGGCACCCCATAGGGGAGAGGCGCCATAGGACACCAGAACCTTCTGTAAACCAAAGAACTTGAACTGTCTGGGAATTTAAACCAGCAAGCCCGATTCCCTTCCACTTGGCAATGTGCTGCTCGAAGACCCTACCACAAAGTCTTATGTAGATTATAATATGCTAAACCTAGACATATTTCACCTCAATGCATTATAAAAATGGACACGGAAGATTTTTTACAAAACACTGCTCAACTACACTGAATATAGACAGCAAATAAAGTACAATAATTGGTGTTTGATTCCATTAAAGTTTTAAAAGTATTTAACTTTGAAATGAACAACTTCCAAACAGAGCCTCACTTTACACGGGGATGAAGTCTTGCTAATTCCACCGAGTGAACCATTATTTCAAGATCCAGGTTTCTGCGGTAGTTAATGTTTGTGCACGTGTGTGTAATGTTAATAAACCTGACATGCCATTATTGTTTGAAATTCCATGAGAAGCATTAAGCTGCTGTGTGGTCACAATAACTATCCTTAATGGCCACATTAGTGAGACAGGTTGCAAAGGTTACAACTTGGGAATGATTACATATTCGCCCACCACCAACTAGCCCATACATATATTGTATGTACACACAAGTCCATTACTAAAACATGCGTGTGTGTGCACACTGCACAGATAGAAAGAGAAGGAGGTGATGTAGTAATATAATGTTGAACCTTTGTTATTATTAATAATAATTTTTAAATAATTGTACTCCTTAGCTTCATTTCTCCAGTCAAGGATGATATTTAACTTGGCCAGCATTATATGTCATTGAGATGTGGTGCTTTTTATGAAATGAGTGAACAAATAAAACACTTCACATGAATCGAAAATAATTGTTTATCTGGTTGTGCCTTCAGGGCTACATAGGTATTTATATTAACTCTGAGAGATGCATACTCTTACTGCTCATATTCCTGCACAAAGCCCCGTTATCACGACTATTTTTTCATTGTTTACAGTAAATCCATAGTTCATTTAAGGGCTGTTCAACACCTTTATTACAAGGTCTCTATAGGAAGAGTCAGTGGTTAATATGGAAATGTAAAAGTTTGAGGGAATCTAATTATATACAATACCTCTGCTAAGACCACTCACTTTCCCTCAGTGTCGATATATTCCGCTAACATGCCAAAGTTAAAATATGATACTCGATCCAAATCTGGATTACCACAAAAATCTAATAATTTCTTCCTTTGGACATAACTCATAACTTGAGAAGATTTGATCCAAATCCATTGTTTACTTTTTTGGGTTCTGCTGCTCAAAGACAGACTGACAGACAAATGCAGCAAAAAAACATGGCCTCCTTTGGCAGGGGCGATAAATAAAGCCTGTCATTTTACAAGTGGAGTGTAGGATATTATATTCACTACATTTTAACATTGGTGCTTATATGTCAGATCTCCACAGCTGCTGATGGATTGTGTTTTAGTTGTTGTTTTTTTAACTTGTGGTTTCACCTGAATATTATATCCTTACAGCTTTGTGATAGACCTGTCCAGGCTATACACACATTACTCTGGCCATTGCATGCTGAGAACGGCTCCGGTCCTACTGGGACCATAAATGGGTTAAGCTGGTAGAGAACATGAATGGATGAATGGAGTCAGTGGAACCTGGATAAATGTGCTCTTTCGGAAAATGACAGGACATTTTTTTTGTCCAGAGCCATGGACTTTTCAAAACATCAAGTGTGCATGTTGGCTTTCATAGTAGCCAACACCAATGTGCAGCAGAACAAGCTAGGATATACTCTAGGCCATTTTATTAGATACAATTATTTGATTGTTAACTTTTTAACACTGAGCAGACAACACGTTCACGCAAGTGCACTTCACATTACCGTAATTACGTGACGGTTTGTGCTATTAGGAAAAACCTTCAAGCCACGATGTGATTATTATGGTAATTTCACATGCACTGTTGCAGGAAGCCTGCAAATCAGCATCTTTGCCAGATAGGGAAAGACGTCTACACCTGTTTTTTGGACATCGAGACAAAAATTCCAAAAATGTTGCTTTAAACGTGTTTTATACCGTTCAAATTTCACACGCAAAATCTGTTCATTGTTTTTCTTCATTTTAAATTGTTTATACACTATTTTAACATGCAGTGAATTGCAAATAACTGCCAGACACTGAAAGTTATTCTAGAAAAATGGGCAAATGCACTTAACTCACAGGACATTTGCAGACCCTTTAATGGTTAAAGCAAGCAAAAAAAATACAAGATGGACATGTTGAGGCTTAGGTGTTAATGCAAATACCTAATCAGCCAATCACACATGGCAGCAACCTCAATGCATTTAGGCATGTGGACAGTTAAGACTTCATCAGAATGAGAAAGGAAATTATTGAATTGATTTGGAGTGTGGCATCTACTAGGTTTACAGAAAAGAAGTGAAATGAAAGAACAAACTCAAATGCTGATCGTTATAAACAAGATTTTCAGATCATTTCTCAATGCACACCATATTGAACTGAAATGCAACAGAAGACCACACTGGGTGTTGTGTTGCTTGGCAATGTACAGCATTGATCGCTACCATTTCAGTTAAAAACCAGCTCACAGTTAAATGTAATCTTAAACGGATAGACTGTGGAGTGTAAACTGTCTTCCGGCAAGAGGTGCATCTTTGAGGAGATAAAATAAACAACGGTACATGAAGCAGAACTTCACTCGGCAGCAGTGGCATACAAGGTGCAAACATTGTTTCTCCACAAAGTGTGATTATTTATTCCACACAGTCACCCTGAAGCCACAACTCTAAGCTCTCGGCAGATATGGGTTCTTAGGAAAAGCAACACCGAGCAGCAGCGCAACAGTCTTACAAAAGAGCGCAACCATAAGTAAATTACACTAAAACAAAGGGGTGTTTTGGCATTTTATTCAGTAGAGCAAGTGATGCATAGTGCCAGTTAATGTTTCCCACAGCATTACATCTCATTATCTCCAAAGGTTAACAATAAAATCCTGAATCCACACCCAAATCTTTTTTGTTCTCTTTGCCCCAACAGACATCCCTGGATAATTTCATCTCTTTCCATCCTTTACTTTAAGTGACAAACAGAAATGCATCAAAGAGGAACCAAAAACAAACATAAGATTCAAGACCAATTTGCATTGGCTATAGAAATGTGCATTCTCCATGGGTAACAACCAGCTTTGCAATTTGTGAACAAGCTTTATGCAGAGACGGAGTGGAAATTATCGTCTCGTGTGGGGCAGGCTTTAGTGGCTTTGTTGCAAGGATGTAACAGTATAGTACATTTAGTTTTCTTAATACCCAGTGTCACTGGAGACCCAGTTTTGATTTTAACTCGTTCTGCACATCCACTTTTGTAAGTATAGACAAGCTATATCATGTAGATGAAGTACAATTTTTTTTCTAACCTTTCTCTGATCAAACTTTACTATAACCAGCAGTTTAACACTTATAAAGTACACAGCATGAACATACATTATGCCTTGCGTTTTCCATTTTGTCAAGACACCCCTCAATGAATCATTTTGGCCTTAGGGTGATGCCATGTTGGCTTTTTGCAACCAAGTAACCAAATAGGAAGAAGCAGGAGCGGCAGTGGGTGCACATCCACAATATGGCTGTCAATCACATGGTGCACATCTATCTATGAAAGTTGAGTCTGTCTCATGACAGGCATATCTCGCTGACTGTTAGTCAGGTCGCCCTAAAATTTGGGATATGGGTTGAGCATGTCCTGATGGTGTGCATCCTTGATTTTCAGGAGGAATTTTAATTTTTGCTGATTTATCACGCTGCACTTTCGCTGATTGGCAGAGTTTCAACAATGGGTACAACAACACTGTCTGGAGCAGGGAGGTGGGAGTGAAGAGGCTGTCCTCACGGTGGGTGAGACATTTTCACACGTTTCAAAGCAGAATATGGCGTTATAGTGAAGCGACGAAGTTGGTGTCCACCAATACGCGAGCAAGCACATATTTATTAAGCATGCTACCATTTTGCAGCTAACGTGGTGAACGTGGCGTATTTGATTTGCGTTGTGCTGAATGACGTTGCACAGTGTTTATATTATGTTTGCCTTTACATTCCTTATCATGTAGTAGGTTTCCTTCAGGCGCTGCACCTCAACTTAGGGATATGGGACCAAACTTTTTTACAAAATAAACGTGTGTACATCAAAGTACATAACATATCAGAAAACTCTTGAAACTGTAGCAACTGAGGCCACAGACTCACAGAAATTATATTGTTCGGTGCATTCAACAAAACCAGTTATTTTGTAAACACCCACTTCGCACCATGTGAGCAATATCTAGGTATGGTGATTTAGTCACATATACAACAATCGGGGGGGGGGGGTCTCGCGATCAAAGGTCTGTGGAAACAAAACGCCGCAATCAGCACAGTGTCAGTGTGACTGAGGGATCCAGAGTACAGCATCCTCGCTGTGTCTCAGACTGAACAACAAGGTATGATCCTTTGATTACAACTGAGCTGGGGACAAACGAGATTCAAAATGGAAAACAAAACAAAAAAAGACATTAAAAAAAAAAACACTCCCTCACCACCGTGATTAATACTGCAAGAGTCAAGTTTCCATGTGGCTTTTGATCATATCATAGAATTAATGTGGTTACGGCTTCTGGAATAAATAAATCAATAAAACTGCAAATAAAAACATTTATTAAAAAAACCTATGAACAGCACATAGGCAACAGAGAGGTGAACAGAGTACAGTCTGAGATGACATCTCTCCTCTTGACACATTACTGTGTGGAATTTACAGGCAAGCGCATCATGGATATATTCTACATGCAATCTGCATGTCAAATCACCATTATTAGCCACGAGTTAAATGCACCCCAGAGATTATGCATATTTCAAACATGACAAGCATGATCCATAATTATAGGAAATTAAAATTCATAAATTGGACCAGGTGGTCAGATTTTGGCAAGCAGATGAATGATTAAACCAAAGTAAAGCATTCATGGAGGTTCAGCTGTGTGCTTCTTTATCCATTAATCACAAAAGACTAAACACATGCCACTGGAGCACAATGAAGATGTCAGTCCAAACAAAAAGGAGTCACCCTAACAAATGATGTATTGTAAATATACAGTACACCAACTGGGTAAGAGGCAAAAAAATAAAGCCATTAACCAATTAACGTGTACCCCCTTTCTGTGATTAATCGCTGCAATTGAGTGCAAACTAAAATACAACATATTAATCGAAAAAGAATAACTGTTTACATCATTAATTGCAGAATGCATCAGATGCCCGTATAATATTTGGCTTTCAAATAAAGCCCCATGCACTCATTTTCTCCACCGTTACAATTTATTACTGCTTTGTCGTCATCGAGAGAGAGAGAGAGGTGCACTCTTGCATCCATAACTCCTCTTTGATCGTCTCCCTCTTTGTACACCCTTTGCAGCAGAGAGAAGTTATCTAGTGTGTAATTTATATTGTCCATTCATCACCGACTCCCACTGCAATTTACATTTGCAGCAGACAGGGTTTAAAGCAAGCAGCCCAGGTAAATCGTGTCCGCAGAGAACTTGTCGTCGGCGTTTATTTGAGGCAAAGCTCCGTTCAACTGCTGTGAAAGATCATCTCGGACGCTCGTTCTGAAAGCAGACAAACAAATTACAGCAAGATGATGGAAAAAGTGTTAAAGCTAATGATTCAGACTGTTAACAATGATGATGTCGGTGACCAGACTCTACCCTCGGTCCACATGTGGCTTTGATTATAGAGGCCTTGTGGTTTGGAAAAGCAATGACCCTTAATGCTAAAAAGCTGTTATGAATCAAGGACCTGGGAATACACTTCCCAAAATGTTTATTTTGCGTTTGCTGTACTGCCGGTTCTGAAACGTCTTAATATGGTCATCAGGCACGTTTGAAACCCACACAGCATACACACGGTTACCGAGCACATTAGTTTGCAACAGCTGGAATCGTTAAAGTTCACTTTTTCTGGCCTTTGGTGAAAGTCACAGAAGTAACAGAACTTGAAATAAGTTAGCAGGTGGATATGACAGGATATGTCAGCTTTTCACTGTGAAATACAAATTCATTTGAAATATGAATATGGAGGAGTGCCATCGTGCCGGCTGTTACAGGATGCACCTGGCCATTAGGCTGCCACTCAAGACAAGTTTGATCAAGAAAACTTCTGTGCTATACCCGTTCCTTGTATTTTCTTTCTACAGAATCCATTTTTATGCTCTCCGTACTGCATGGGAGGAGATGTGTCCCTTTTTCTGTACTGAAACACAAGCACGGTAGTTAAAAGTTTTAAGTAAAGGAAAAATAGATTTTCATGCATTTGTTTGATTAAACGTCTCATCTCAAACGCCTCACAAGCCACAGTAAGAGGATCGGAAAAGTTCAAAGCTGAAATCTTGGGATAATTATAATCACTCTTTGACTTTTAAGTGGAAACTCTGCGACTGCGTCTCTTCAAACACAAGCAGGTTTGTGTGCAGGAGAGAGAGAATGGACTGTGTGGCCCCCTCATTATTTACGGATTCTTGTAATCTTTCCAGCATGTTAATTACTGTCTCACAGCTTTTTATAGGATGAAGTGAATTATTGATTAAGATTAAGGCAGTTGGTTTAGCCCAGGGTTTAAATTAAACACATCAAGGGTCTCTCAGAACAATAATCGTACAGATGTATATGAAGCATATACAGGTCCAAAAATCCCCTCCTAATTGCGGTGGAATATTTCTCATTGCTGCGTCTTGCATCGTGAGCACAGCGTCCAGTAAGTGGTGCCCTATAGTCAGTGGGAGAGCACCTACCGGCTCAGTGTATTCTGCTAGCAATCATAGCTCACCGAGTCACAGGCCAGTGGAAAATGTCAGATAAACATCACACTGTGAACGAGCTTCCTCCTTCTCCCCCCCTCTCTCTGCATGTATAAGCGGTTTAAGAATAGCACTAGAGATGGAGCTGCTTATTTTAGTGACACCCTGAGAGTCAGAAGGTCAAATGAAATATATAAGGTTAGAACAGGAGACTGGGGGATCGGATGACTGGAGGTACAAGTCGGGATATGTTGTGGGTTTCGCTCCGATTCAAATGGCCGCATGTTATTCTGCCTCGCCGACATCTTTTCTGTCATCCTCTATTATGTACCGTGCAAATAAAGGAGGAAGCAGGAGGGGAGGATGTGAAACTCGAGTCGGTGTTTTCAAATTCTGCACCAAAAAAAAAAAAGGCTGCATTAAGACTACGCCGAGACTTGGCTCGCTCTCAACCATCCAATTCACACCTTCCCGCAAACATTCACAAAAGCTTGTTGTAATTTCCTGTGAGACATGGAAAGAAGAAAAAAAAAAAAAAAGACACAGTCAGGAACAGCTCTTACTGCAGGCTCATGCTGTAAATCACATGAGAGCAGCTCTGATATTTCATTTTAGCTGAACATTTCTCTGCTCATCGACCAGTGAGAGAAAAGTGGCCGGTGGAATATCTCTTCCAGTCTCATGACATATTACACTAACACTCTGTACTGCTAGTGGGACTTACACCATGTAACATTTTGTCAGATATAATAGCTTTTTACCTGTTAAAGTAACAGATTTTTTGCACCTGACAGATATTGCAATAGATCTACAATTTTGAGGATCTCACATTGTCTTTTTATGTTAAAGCGGACCTAGACTGGAAGTTCCAATTAACGCTGTTTTTTAGTGTTTATCTGCGTCCTTAACTTGTTTATGAAGCCCTGAAGGTTCTAAACAAACAGTTCAGCCGCTGCTGAGAACGCTGTGTTTTATTGTAATCTCGGGCTCAGCGTGATCTCCGAAAAAACCCGTTCCGGGTTACGTAAACACCGGTTCTCCGGAACATCAGATCCTCCTGCTCCAGGCACTAGTCCGGGCACATCCGGTTGCGTACATTGAACCGCAGAAGAAGAATAACGTCCGTTGTGGGGGTGTTTCACGAGACAGTGTCTTCTGACTCTGGGTCTGACTCCGGGTCAAAGTCATAAAAGGGACTGCGGCGGGGAGTCGTGAAGAAGCTATTTTTAAACATTGTTAAAACAATGTTTTGATAACGAGGAGCAGTGCATCCACCGTTCCAGAGGGGGGAGCTGCGCTTCTGCGTCTTCTGGGTGAGAGAGTTGAGTCTCAAATCTCGCGGCTGGGAAACGGCGTCAGAAAAGAGGATTTCTATCGGCTCGTTTACGGCAACTAGGAGGTTTTTGACCATAAAAACAAGTTAATGTATGTAAGTAGACCTCCATAACTATAGTTGAAACAGGACCACTCTGTGAGCTTTAAATATATTTAATTATTCCGAGTAAACTCAACCAAACTTCTGTATTTAATTTGTAATATATCTCTATGTCTACACACTGACTGGGATATTGTGACTCACTGGTCACTTTATTAGGTAAAGCGTTCAATGCCATTATCTAATCAGCCAATCTCACAGCAGCAACTCGGTGCATCAATATAGACATGTCCAGGGTGACCTGATGAAGTTCAAACTGATTGAAGTGACTTTGGCAATAACAAACCATGCCACCTTCAGAGAGTATTTCAAAAGTGGTTAACCAGGATTTGTATGTTCTGGTTCTGGCATTTGTTAGAGACAATGTATGCAGGAGACTGTCTCTGAACACACACAACACAGTTTAAAGCAGAAGCAAATCACAAAGGGTGCCACTCCTACCATTATAAAGTGGCTCATGTACCTAATAAAGTGACTGATGTTTAAGATTAAATACTGGTGTAATAGTAGGAATTTGTTTTTTAAAAAAAGCTCTTGAATATGCATCTTATTCACTCTCCAACGTAGATAATAGTATTGCAGGGTTTCTTCAAATATTACAATAATCACAGTATTGTGAAGAGCTGACATTGTACCAACGCTACAAGACCTTTAGTCTGATAATCTGTTTTTTTATCCGTGTAAAATAATGTGAGAAGATTCAGAATTAGGAGGTTTGTCCTCACTGTAAGAGAAAACTTATAATTCAGCCTTCTTTAAATTAGCAACATAGATGGATGGATGGATTCCGAGGCACAGACCTAACAACTCAGTATAAGGCCAGCTGCAACTCACAAATCACAAAAGGCGTCTGTGTAACCCTGGCACCCATAATTTGTCTACAGAGTCCACATCTTTGTTGAACCTAACTCGACTACGCAGTCGAGTTATTGGTCAAGGTCGACTCCAGGTATCAGCAGAGGAAGGCGCCGCTCTTCTTGACCTGGCATCTCTCCGCCAACCCAAAGATATACTTTAACTCCGAGATTAACTGGCAGAATAACAGGATGGCATCATCTCAGTTCTCCTTGGATCTGAGCTGTCAATAATCCTTGATCATCTCATCTGATAATCTGCAACACTCAGTTTAGCCCTTAAAAGAGCCAATGTAAAATGGGAAATTATGAAGTTACTTAAGATAACTCTGCCATTAAAGTTTCAAGTGTGTCTGAAGACCTCCTCACTGGTGCAACACACACCACTTGGGTTGTAATGTTTACTCCTCAAAGATGGGACTATTTTATTGACAATATCAAAGAGATGAATTACCAGCATGGTAAATGAAATGTGAACAGGCCACTGTGCATAGAAGTGTTTGTTTTCAAACATTTTGGAGAACATACAATTTAGAGATTATGAAATAGGGTAATTCATAATTACCTAATTGTGTCTTATAGAAACTGAATTACCTTACCAGGCAATTTAATTCCTCTGTCCAAAGTGTTACTTTGGCTTTTTAGCAATGGTATAACACGTTTTTCATAGGTCCAGCCACCTACAGCTAACTAATGAGGATGACTAAGAACCTTCAGACAACTCCTTTTTATAAAGATTTGAAAGACTTAACGAAGCCTCATGTCATGTTCTTTAGCCTTAAAAGTCATATTTGTCTCTAATAATTATTTTTCTAAATATAAATGAAAAAAGGGGAAAAAAGCAAAGTCCATTTTCTCCTCAACTGTAGCACAGAGCGAAGACGAGTTTCTGAACATTATGTTCACTCTCTCCTCCTATTAATCCTCCCTGGCATTCACTTGCAGAGTCAACCGGTGTTCATGGCAACAGTGGGCCTTTGGCAGGACCAGTCATGTCTGGACTGGTCTAAGACGCTGAGGCGCTATGTTTAACTAGGCCCATCCTGCTGAGCTGCTGCTGTTTATTTCCCCTGTGACAGTCCACTGATCTCCACTGAGCAGCCAGAGAGGGCGAGAGACTGGGAATCATTATGCACACATTCTGGTGCGAAAGCACCTACAGTATATATACACTTAATCCAACTGCTGAGGAGTTGATGGGATCTTGAAACACATGGGGTTTAGACCAGCACAAAAAACAACTTTCGCATTTTCACTCAATTTTTCAGACTAAAAATTAATATATGATGGAGTGTGTGTGTTAACTCTGTTTTCTGTCTGATGCCCTCATCTTCTCTTCTCCACCAGCTCTGCCTCTCCTCTGTCTGTCACACCCCCACTGTCTCACTCTGTGAACTGAGAAAATAAAGATTTCAACCAAGTCTTATCATTTGTATTCATCATATATTGCATCATTATATATGCAAAGTAAACCATTAACACATCATTCTGTTATACAGCACCACAGGTATACGCCAATATTCAAACAGATGTTCATCAGTAACTATTATATTGTATGTCATATTGGCTGGTTGTTGCAATACTGTACTGTATTATCTTCTTTGCCTCATCCTCTTCTTCTGAATCCCCATTATATTACATGAGGATTATGTGCTCTGATAATATTTACATCATGTCTTCCATAAAATCATCTAATCCCTCCTCCTTTTTTTTTTTTTTTTTTTTTATTAACTCCCTTGGCATTGTTTGTCTCATTTTCCATCACACACTGATGTTCCCATGCAGAAATCACTTTTATTTATGATCAAACACTCATTTGCTACTACAATAGGAAGTTAACCCTTTCTCCACGTCCAGCTATAGCCCTCATCCTCTTTTATACACAGGCTTAAAACTTTAGCCCCAATTATAAATCCTCAGATAAAGCGGCAGATAAACAGTCAGTGGAGATGTTCCGTCATGTCGTAAGTCAATCCCGCTCGTTTAATGGCGGACACAGAAATTCCAAAAGCTGCATGATTTTATGAACAATATATCATTTAAGGCTCTCAGTGCAAGATAGAGGTGACATAAATAGATCTGGGGCTCTTCACAATGCTATGTCATTTCTTTGACTGTGGGCAAACGGTGTCAGTCACTGCATTAAAGAAAACCCGCAACCATCCATGTACAACATGATTCACTTGTCAGATCAAGCAACTACAAGATTTAAAAACAAGCCACAAAACTGCAACCAGCCTTTTTTTCCCCAGAGACTTTAAAATAAAAGCATAAAATCACATATTTGGAGCAGTACCAGTCAGCTCTGATGATGACGGCTGCCATGGATAAGGCACAGCAGTGTTCAAAAGAAAAAGAAAAAAGAAAAGCAATGCAACATATGTCAGGTAAATGCAAAATATGAGCAAGACAATGTTTAGCTTTACAAATAGTTACTGCAGGCCTGGTTAAAAACATTATAAGGTGTGGTTACCAACATTTCCAAAGCAAGAGTTGGTCAAAAGTCACAGATTATCAAAACATTATATACATTAGATATTCCCCAATAATGTGCATGAAAGAGAGGGAGAGAAAGCATTAGCTAATCCAAGTCCTCAACTTCGCCACTGCAAATTCTTCTCGTCGAAACTTTTTGAGAGGGGTAGTGAGGCTTTTTAATGGCTCAATTAACAGCTTCAGAGTCATTATGACGGTTTAATGGCTTGTTGTGGGGAGATTGGAGGCAGTTTCCACTCCCCCTGCTGTCTTTTAGCAGAAAACCAGCCTTGCAACAAGATAAGGGCCGTCGACAAGATACCCTCAGAATCAGGAGGTCTCGCAAAGTCTCGGGTCTCAAGAGAAACACAAATTGCGTTACGACATGACAAAAACCCACACCCTAACCAGGCACTGGCTATCAAGGCAGCAACAGACGTTCATCATGGTAGAGATTACATTAAAAGTGGGTACAATCTTGCTTTATTTTCAGCCTGTTCTTGACCTTGGAAGTGAAAGTTTTTAAATCTATTCAATATTATTTCATGAGGCATTGTATTCCTGATCATGACTTCCTTTGATGCAGAAAGCCGACTGGTTTAGCGGTGGGATATTTTACAGTTTTACAGAGTGCCTGGTGAGTCAGCTGTCGCTCGGTCTTTGGATGAAAGCACATAGTGGCATTTTACAAAGCAGAGATGAATGAAGCTTTTAGATCTCAGTCTTGACTATTGTCGTATTCACACCAGCCCTTCTAATTGAAATCCTAGTTTATTTGCTCGGAAAAAGTCCGGTTCATTTCAGGTAGGTGTGAATGCACAACCAAACTCTGGTCCGCCTAAGGGCACTGTCACACCTATAGTTCGATTGCTTTAGTCCGCACCAGTCAGAAAGGATATTGTTTGTAAAAACAAACAGAACATACCGGCGTGTAGAACGATAGCCAGGAGAAATATCTGAGGCCATTGTTGCAGTGTATTACGTGTCCTATGTTCACATAATAGGCTTTGATGCAGCTCCATGTTTTTCTTATGGGGAGGAAACGGTAGTTGTCCTGCATTAACCAGCAGATGAGAAAGTTTTCTTATTCGTTCTCGTCTTGTCCTTCAGTAATTGTTGATGTAGCACTGCCTCAGGTGAGGAGGGGAATACTTTCAAAAAATTAGTTTTTTTTCACTAAAGTGCAGTGTGAAAGCAAACTCGGACCGGCTGAAGGTTGCAACCCCAGAGCCCCAATCATACCGAGTTCAGCGGCGTATTAGGTGTGAACACGACTTATGTCTTGCCCCTGGGTTTGGATGGAGCTCTGCGCAAGTCATGGCATGTACCACTGAGGACAATTTGAGACATGCCAGTCATCATCAACTTGAACGAACGAGATACATTTTAGGACTTAATACATCTCAGAAGTTTGCGGGTAATGCTGTAGTGTCGCGAGATTCCGTGAGATCAGTGCGAAAATCCAATGCAAACATTTCCTCTGCACATCGCCATCTAATCCGAGGCCAAATAGTAATAACAGTCGTGATAAAAAAAAAAAACAGTAAGACAAAACAGAAGACTGGATGACTTAGGAGTACATCGACGAGTGTTTTCACCGATTATTAATGGAGAAAACACCAAAAACACCCTCGTCAAAAAGAAGCCGCCCGAAGGACTCACCCGAAGCAGCCTCTTCTCCCGGAACAACTCCTACGTCGGACCATGACTTTTTGGAGATCCTTACCTCCATTAATGGGAAGCTGTCAAGTTTTTAATGCTCGACTCTCACTGATGGAGATACTCCACAAAGAGTTTCAGGCGCTTCGGGAGTCACTGGAGTTCAGTCAGCAACAGGTGGCCGAGCTCGCGGCTGAAAATGCTAACTTAAAAAGCTCAGTGGCGTTGATCACAGAACAAACCAGCCGTCTCTCAAACGAAAATAAAAACATTAAGGAAACGATCATTGATCTCCAGGCGCGGAGTATGAGGGACAACCTGGTTTTCTCTGTTCATTCGTATATATATATACACGTGTTTCCCCGTCCTTGAATGTATATGTGTATGTATATGTGCATATTGTATTGTTGCACACGTTTTTACTTTTGAGACACAGAACTTAGCTATCACCCCCACCCCGGTCATCCCACACCACCTAATAAATATATAAATCAATAAAAAATTTAAAAATAACATACATAAATGGCAGGATGGGCATTACAGTCCTGTAATTACTCGTCCTGCAAACAGCAAAATCTGTTCAACACCAACAAACATGCAGTCAACCATAGTGCATGACCAAGGTACTGGACAGGACAGGTTAAAAAAAATACATCTCTTACATAAAGCCCCTATTGCCAGGACCATGGTTTCAGATCAGCAGCCTTTCACAAACAATATTATTAGCCTCACTTGAGGCTAATTGTTTGACCGGACATGACCTTACAGAAGCTTTTAGATAAAACATAGCAATATAATAGTAATCGTGTACGAAAAACTTTGGTTACACTTGTACTGTGGGATTACATGCTATGCTACAACGATGTGAAATGAAAGGATACATGATTGATGGTACCATGTGTTGTTTGTTATTCTTTAGTATCTGCCTGCAATTAGGAGGAGATGCTGCAACTTTTCAGTCTCATTTATCATCAGCACATTCTGCAGCACTGCTCATCTGTAGGAAAGTAAAGCTAAAGTCAAGTCACTCGATGTGATAATACAGAGGAAATGTATCTTTAACTCACACATGCAGTGATTTGTAAACCACTGAAACACTACATGCTTCCCCTTTTTGCATGCCATATAAACTATGATGATAATAATTTGGATTACTTTATAGAAAACTAACAAAAAACAAACACACTGAGGCAATCGTTATCTTTTGAAAAAGAAACAGGACTTATTTTCATTTCATTTTTCAATTACCCTCTGCTTGTACCAAGTGTGTGCAAGATGGTGACTTTTCACACTTCATACTTAATGTAGACAAATATCCGTTCATATGTTTTGCGGGAAATGTCACACTTTACTGCATCACAAAGCCGAAACCAACCGCTTTCACTTGGAGAAACCACACCAAAAAAAAAATGTGTTAGCTTTAACTGAAACCATTGACATTTTGGGAACCCAACGCTTGCTTTGCTGAAATTTGGATGGAATTCATTAGCACTCTAACACGTGCTTCACAAGTTAACACAGAACAAAGACTGAAAAAGCTGTTCATGCGCAAAGCACATCAGTAACAAACCCCCCAAAAACCAAAGTGGAAAAAGTTTATGTACCCTGTTGCTAAGCATACATTTTAAGTGAAAGAGACAATATCTCCTTCAGACCTCATTCAAAACCAGAAACATTGTGACTCTGGCTCTCATTTATAATGTAGGTCACTCCCACTTCACACATGTGCTGACAATCACAATAATTAGCCTCCACCTGTTGAGAGGGAGCAATCAGTCAAGGAGAGTTTGACACTTTCACATAGAAACAGAAACCAATGCTAAAAAAATATATATAATAGTTTTTACATGAATAATTAACTGTACAGCAGTGATAAAGAAACACTTACATAGTCAATGCGGTGAGTTTTTAAATCCAGAAGTGGTTTATCTTTGAAAGTAAATCCTTCACGTCTTCAACATTTTTCTGTGGACAAAAAAAATGATGATGTATGATGGTTTTGTTTGTTCAAGGGGTTGAAAACTTTAATTTAAGTTCTGAATATGTCATTTATAATGGATTATGACCTCAAACATCGTTTTTTTGGGGGGGAGATTCATGGGTTATCAGAGAGAATAACTACCAAAACATATCCAAAGAGGATATAAAAAAATGTAATTCTTAATGAAGCCATATATATATATATATATATAATTATATAAACTACTCCAATCTTACGGTCAACTCAAGAATGTATTTAATTTAACACCTAATGGTTTTCAAAAGAGGCAGAAATCTGAGAGATTAATATTTACCTGCACCTTAACTAACAACACATTTAACTGACTTTAAGTGACCGCCACCTGTTGCTGATGAGAAATGCCACTGTGGTTGTTGAAGCCCATGTAATTATATTTAATCGACAGTTTCAAACATCCTCATGCCGGCAAATAAAGCCTTATAAAAAAGAATTATCTCATGTCTGACTGCACGTGTCATTTATCTCATTACTTGTCCTTGTGCTAAGTCATATGTTGGAAAAACAAGTAGAGCATTTAAAAACATGAATTGCAGAACACAGAAGTGTGATTTGGCGCAAAAGATATCCACTCTAAATTTAACCATGTGGTTTCCTCTCTCAGCGATACTGATATTGACAAGGTGTCATTGGCGGTTTTACTATTAAAACTCTGCCACCACATGGACTGAACACTGACTGTGACCTAAAATGTTTGTTTGACTATGACCTAAAATGTTAGGTATGATATACTGGGCATCTTTGACGTATAGCTGTACAGTTAAAAGGTTTATGACATGTATACTGATGTTAAAACCTGATCTGTGCATCGAGAAATCTTTTTTTGGATTGTTTTATTCTGTTTCTATGCATTTTAAAACAGTCAGATTCTCAAAACCTGATTGCTCCCTCCCAAAAGGTGGAGGCTAATGATTGTGATCACCAGCACCTGTGTCAAGTGGGAGTGACCTACCTTATAAATGAGAGCCAGTGTCACAACGTGCCTGATCCTCAAGGCAAAAGCAAGCATATACAAACCTGTTTATTTGTTTCTGTTATAATCTGCTGTTTTAACATACTGTGCCTTAGTTTCACTCATTACACTCAATGCCCTGATTCTCCTGACTATAAATAACATTTGTTACTTGAAGCCATTTCCAGAATAACCATCAATATGAACTATATATCATTTCTCTATAGTTAGCCAGTGGCTCCAGGCAAGCTTAGCAAACAAGCTAAGCTACAACTAACAGGCAATGAGAGGAAAGGGAAAAAGGGGAACTGTTGGGTCACCGAGTAGAAGCCAGTTTTAAAACTTTCAGGAGAAAGGGTCAAGCCTTTCAAATAATGAATGTGCACACTGTTTTAAGAACAACAGTGGCATGTTACATCAGCTAAGAGAATATTTAATGGAACTACGATACAGAATAACCCAAGGCTTGTTAAAAAAAACAAGTAGCCATGTAAAAATTATAACAGAATACTCAAAAGGTGCAGAATTTTGAAAAAGGAATAACAAAACATTGGCCATACTCCAGTCTGATCAACACAGGGATGTATTTAATGAACAACACCTAATGGTTTTCAAAAGAAGGAAACATCTAAGAGACAGTTTGGTCCGTTTATATTTATCTGCCCCTAAACGGACACTATCTCAAGGGACTTTACCACCTATGAAAGGAAACTGCTGCTGTGGTTGTTGTAGCCAATGTAATTATACTTGATCATTTTTAACAGCTTCAAACATCCTCATACAGACACCGACATTGCTATAAAAAGAATTATCTCGCGTATGACTACATCTGTCATTTATCTCATTAATTGCCCTTGTGGTAAGTCATATACTGGGAAAACAAACAAATAGGACAGAACACTTGAATTCACCATTTAAAAACATGTGATGAAAATTGACGTGTTTCTTGTAATGGGCATCTTTACCTCCTTTTAAAAGCATAGCAGTACAGATTATTTCATGTTCATAAAACATTGTTTGTTCATCTTTTAGATATGTTTGTTTCCATGTAAAAGAGTCAAACTCTCCTTGACTGATTGCTCCCTCCCAACAGGTGAAGGCTAATCATTGTGATCACGAGCACATGAGTCAAGTGGGAGTGGCCTACCTTTATAAATGAGTGTCACAACCTTCCTGGTCTTGAAGGAGATCTGAAGGCTACAACGCTGTCACAAAAATGTATTCTGTTGTATGTTTATGGGGCAAGAAAATGAAATGACCAGCAGCAAACCCTTTTACAATCACAAAATGTGTAGTTGTTGCACAGATTTTCCAAGAATTGTTTGATTAAGGCATTATGAGTTCTTGAGTGAGTTTTCAAAAGAGTGTTGCCTTTGAGCCATTGCCTTTCTGGTCTTGTGGTATCAATCTTCTCATCTCACACTCGGCAAAAAAGCAAATGAGCATGTTGCCCTCTGGCAGAGAGCTACATGAACATTTCATGTTAGCGTAAGCAATAAAGTAGATATACAGAGGTGGTTTTATGGCTTTTCTTGCACAAATGTTGGTGAGGTTGCTGCTGGCGACACATGTTTAAAAAAACAACACACGCACATCAGAAAATGGAGTCGATGCAAGCGTTTGGGGAAAGGGCAGCAGCCTTGTCTCTATGGTAGAAAAATCAATCCCAAAAACAAAATAAATAAAGAAATACAGCAGTAGAGCTGACAGAAGTTTAGTTGAGCATGTGAGTTTGTCAGGATCCCCCGCAGGGCAGAAATTCCACAGTTCTTTTAAACATTAGCTGTTTAATTTAAGTACAGGCCCAGTGAACTGGGAGAGAATTACGGTTTATTTCGTGGCACCAGGTCAGCACCACGCTGCAGCCAACTGGAAAGACGGAGATAGATGGATTGTCAGAATACCTCCAAACAGCTCATACACTGTAGGATGCGTTTTCCCTATGCGCAATTTAAGCTGCTTAGCTAAACAAATCTGAGCAAAGCAAAGATAGACAAACAGGATAATGTGCTGGACACACTACTTTCCCACATTTTACTTTCCTCACTGTGTCTCACTATAGCTGCAAATTGAGAACAATTGGAACACATGGCATGTTAGAAATCGGTTTGACTAAGCTGGCACCTACCAAGCTGTGAAAGTAGGACTGGCAGCGCAGCATATGCTCAGTGCCAGATCCTCCTTGTTACACTAACAACAACTCAACACATTCACAATCATTTTGAGGAAGATATGATTGATTTCCATGCTTTTAACTATGAACATCAACAACTGCGTGTCCTATTTCAGGCAAACAAATAATGGGTTGAATGTTACAATAGCAATATATCAAGGTCACTAATATAATGATATAAAGATGATACAGTTCACTTGTCTATCTTAGGAAACTACTTTAGCTTTTCAGTTGTCCTTGAACTGAAACGGAACTATAGGTTGTTTTGGCCAACACCTGAATATGACCCATAGCAAAAAGACAGGGCCAGGCAGTGAGTTATAGACTTAAGCTGGCTTTACACGGCAACGCTCCCAGGTGAAACTGACAAAATATTTTATCAGATGATGTGCCTTTCGTTTAGACGGCGACGGCGTTTTTGGGGCTTAAAAACGCAAAAAAATTAACCCACCCAAAGACGCTTGTCTAAACGCAAAATAAAAAGTGGGAACGCAACGCCACTTTTGCGGTTTGTGTTCAGATTGTTGTCGTGTAAAGCCAGTGTGAGGTGAACTGTGGGCCACACCCCAGTGCACCAGCTGAGGGTGATCTGCTAATCACCTGGGGCCTCATGTACAAAGACTTGCGTGGATTTCCTCCTAAATCTTGGCGTACGCCAAACCCAGAAACTGTCGTACGCACAAATAAATTCAGATGTATCAAAGTGTGCATACGCATGGATCCAAGCACGTTTCCTTTGTACATCCCAAATCAACGTGGAATTGAGCGCACCTGCAGTGGTGCCAAACTCCTCCCTGGCCACGCCCCTATTTAAATATGCACATCTATTTAAATAGGCCCCGAGATTCACCTCTCCGTTAAAAGAATGCAATGAAAGGTAAGAAGAGGAATTTTTACAGAGGCTGAGTGGAGACGCGAGAAGTGGAGACGCGCAGACAAATTTTGTTTGGCACCCTGTCCACCGGGATCAATATGGCCAAAAAAGGCGTGAGTGGGATCGTGTTTGTGAGGCTGTTAATGGAGTGGGCTCAGAGCAGCGCACACACACAGAAATAAAAAAAAAAATGGTCTGATCTGAAGGTGGAGGTGAAGAGGAGGGCTTCTGCTCACCGCCGAAGCGTGACCGCAACAGGCGGGGGGGGCAGGAGTGGAGGAACTCTCCTCATTTGACAGGAGAGTAGCCTTCTTAATGGGTGACACAGCTCTCACCGGAGTGGTGGGAGCGCATGAAGGTGACACGGATCATCCTCAAGGTAAATATGCTGCACTCATGAATGTTGTAATTATACAGGTCATACAATTAGCTGCTCACAATACACATCGCTTGTGCGTAAAAGATGCCACGATATTAAACACTTTGACATCCGGTTCCTCCGGTGGGGGGATGTTTTGCTCTGGCAGTCGTATGCCATGGCGGTGTGCCACGTTGTGGAGGACGCCACAGGCCATCACAATGTGGCACACCTTCTCAGGTCGGTACAGCAGCACTCCCCCCGACCTGTCCAGGCAGCACCACCGTCCCTTCAGCAGCCCGATTGCCCTCTCCACGACTGCTCGAGTGCGGGAATGAAGGTCATTATACGCCCTCTCTTGATCGGTGCTGGGGTTCGTAAGCGGGGTCATCAGCGACGTTCTTAGGGGGTAGCCACGGTCCCCTGGGGTCACATGAAGTCAGAATACATCACACCACTTAAATTAACCACATAATTAATGAATGAAGTGCGCCGCGGCTGACATTTGCAACTTTACGCACGCCTTTACTGACATGAATACTGAACACAGGGAGACAATCGGGAGCTTGTTAGAAAGCTCTGTAGCTCTAATTTCACCAGCAGAAAATTAAGAAAACCAAAATCATGATATTTGATATATGAATGCGCACATGCCCAAATGTGCATGGCGCTGGTTTACATACGAGACGACAATAAAAGAAACCATTTACTCACCCAGAAGCCACCCATCACGCACTGTTCCAGTCGCCAGCCTGTTTCCAACCATGCTGTTAGTCAGAATGAATGAGTCATGTGTTGAACCAGGCCACCTTGCCACGATGTTTGTTAGCTGCATTTGCGCATCACATATGATTTGAACATTTATGGAATGAAAGTGTTTCCTATTAACGTAAACAAATTCATCCTGTGATGGCGCTTTTATAGCAATGTGTGTACAGTCAATAGCTCCGATTACATTAGGGAAACCGGCTCTCGCTGCAAATTGTGCTTTAATGTTGGCCTGTTCAACAGCATTGTATGGGAATTTGATGTACCTGGGTTACATTCGGATGATTCCCTCCCACACAGCTGGCATGGCTCAGCTCAGGGTTGACTGGCACACTCCTGACCGGTCGGCCAGCTCCCGCTGGAATGCCCCTGTTGCCAGGAACCCCAGCGTGGTCAGCACTTGTGTGGACACTGACAACCCCTGGCTCCTTGCCGTGTTGCGCTCTAGGGCCGGCCGAAGCTCTGCGCACAACTCCAGTAACACTGGCCTGGGTAAGCGAAATCGGCTTATGAGCCAATGATCTTCATTTGCAAGCAAATCCTCCCGTTCCTTAAACACTCGCTCACGTCGGCTTGCACCGTTTGCAAGGTCCTCTAACAAGGCTAACGCTGCCATTGTTAATACCATTTTCATCACATTGAGCCTGCTATTATATCCACGCATAATTAAAACGTGGGTGTGTTAATTGTTCATAAGTGTGTGTCTGATGTGCGCATCACTCTGATGACAACTTGTTTTCACATTATTAACAGTTTCACAGCATCACCACTTAGTGTCGCCAAAGGAACAATAGCTGGAGAAACGGGCGTACGCCAGCCATGAAGTTGGCATGAGCACCGCACATTTCCACGATCATTTCACATTTAATACATCTGAACGTGAGTGTGGAAAAGGACGTACGCCACGTTTTTGTGCGTACGCAACCTTCGTACATGAGGCCCCTGGTCTTGGAGTCAGACACTTACAGATGCAGTGGGAGCAAACAGTTTGTGAAATGAATGTGAACTGACATGGACTGAGGATCCAAAACTACTTTCTGCAGAAGAAAGCTTGTTCAAACAAGGAAGAAGCAACTGGTTGTTCACCTGCCCAGCATCAAAAATTCAAAATAAAGCAACAAAGAAACAGGAAAAAGTGATTGAGTGAAATCCAGTGAAGATGTCCTGAAACAGATTGACCTTTCAAGTGGGGAATTTTGCACATTTAAAACCAAAACCTGAACATCACCTTACCCCACTCATCTTGGAGAGAAGATGGCTGACTCAGTCACTGGAGCGGCTTAAAGCCAACAGGACAATAGTGACCCACTAATTCTCCCAGCTGGCCAACAACATTGTTAGGATGCATGCAATATTTTCTGAAGAGGAGCTCAGACGGCTTCAAAAAGCTCACAATAAAGGCCAACAAAATCATGGAAGCCAATGATGTGAAGGCCCAGTTTGTTGTGGAAGCAGAGCTGGAGGGAGATCCTATGTTGAGCAGCAAAGGGTTGATATTGAAAAAACTCCAATTGAATGTGAGTTGAAACTAAAGTAGCTGAGAGATCTCATCCAAAAGACACTCTGGGCCAACTTTGGGGAGGGGTGATTTATGATGATAAAGGTTGCAGAGGATAAGGTGGAGTGGGTGTCGTCCTTCAAACTCGGTGGAGTCAGCTATCAGCTGATACTCGACTATCAGACTGGAGTCAACATCCCTTTCTAGGTTTGATGGCATCAGATGTGACTTTCCTGTCAGAGGCAAGGGGAAACAACTGGGTCAAAGGAAGTCAAAGTTCCAGCTACTTGACAGCTTGGATAAGAGAATAGTGAGAGATCATCCTATAACACAGAAGACAAACTGCTATCGCCAAAGAGATAGTCAAGGAGCTCCAGATGCTTCCAGCTGGTGAAAGCCACCAGCCAAAAGGAAATTGTTGAGCTCATCCAAACTGTTGAGGAAGACCTGAGTGATCTTGGTGTCACTGGCACCATAAGAAAATCTGCTGGTGGCTATGTCGATTGAAGGCAAACTCCCTGAGAGGCTGCGCCAGGCAAGCTCACTGACAGTATTCTAGATTTCCTCAAGGGTCAAGACAGCATCTATGAGCAGCTGGACCAATTGAGGGATAAAGACTCACTGAAGAGAGAAATCCAGTCTGAGCAAAGGCAAGCCAGAACCAGAGCCACAAATCAGCAGACATCTTCCAGGGTGTGTCGTCTGTGGAGGCATTGAGCATAAAAGAAAGCTGTACTTCTGCAAAAAGTTCCACACACTCAAGTTCATGGAAGGATGCAGTAAGAAAGCTGGGAGCCTGTGGGAAATGTCTGGAGGTCCATGATGATGGCCACTGTAAAACTTAATTCCCGTGCAGAAATCTTGAATGTGAAAACAAGTGATCTACAGAACACCACTACTACCTGCAGCCCAGAGGAAGAGCAAAGTAAGCACAGTGGGAGGTGGTAACAGGATGAACTATATCGAGACCCAATAATTATTCAGAAAACTCTTACCTGCATTATCCCAACAGTGCCAGGATGCTTTCTGCAACACAGGGTCCAGAACCTCCCATGTTACCAAGAGTCAAGTCTTCTGGCAGAGGGTGGCTTAATAAAGTGGCGGAAAAAGGCAACGGCATCATGCTTGTGGTCTTTGCTGTAGGAGGCATGAAAGTCTACTTCAAAACAAAGCGTTACCTCCCACCCACCAATTGCGGTGACAGCCAAAGAACTGCAAGAGTTCATCCCAGACGTTCCCACTGAGTGAACTCGTGAGGGCAAGACGGAGCCACTACCTCGTAAGTCATAAGGAAGGTCAGATGGCTCCCCAGAAAGTCTGCACTTGTGGGGAATCTTGTGATGTGGGATGGACCACTGGGAAAAACTGTTGCTGGTACCCATCCTGAGCTGAAGCCCTGACTCTTCCCTGGCCAAAGTAAAGACATCTGAAAAAACAGGACAGTGATCCTACTAATCCAGCTCAAAGATGACGACAAAGCTCTTTGCCTTGGCTACACATTGGAAGAGGACAAGCTTCGTGTTGTGGTTGGAATAAACTTTTCAAAGAGCGAAATGTGAGTGGGCTAAGATCTTGTACTGGAGTGAATCCAGACACCAGATCCACTGACATGACGGATTAGTCAAGTTGCTGGGCTGTATGACCCGGTCGGTCTAACGCCTGCAAGGCAGAAAGGACCAATCTTTGTGGATTGGTGCTGGATCCCTGGACTACTGAACATTGCTGATGCCATCACTTGAGATTCAGCATGGCAGCAGGGACCAAAGCTCCTGAGTCTACCAGCTCATAAGTGGCCGATCTGCAAAGGATGTGTTTGCAACAGCCCGAGAGACAACTGTATGATCTGCAAGAGAGCCAGAAGATGTCAACAGGTGATAGGGAAATCTGCCTCAAGAGAGACCTAGATCTGCTTCTCCATTTGAGTTTATAGACATTGGCCTGTTTGGATCTTATCAAGTCAAAGATGACGTGAGGAAAAGGGTCACAATGAAAGTCTGGAGAGAAGATGGCTGACTCAGTCACTGGAGCGGCTTAAAGCCAACAGGACAATAGTGACCCACTAATTCTCCCAGCTGGCCAACAACATTGTTAGGATGCATGCAATATTTTCTGAAGAGGAGCTCAGACGGCTTCAAAAAGCTCACAATAAAGGCCAACAAAATCATGGAAGCCAATGATGTGAAGGCCCAGTTTGTTGTGGAAGCAGAGCTGGAGGGAGATCCTATGTTGAGCAGCAAAGGGTTGATATTGAAAAAACTCCAATTGAATGTGAGTTGAAACTAAAGTAGCTGAGAGATCTCATCCAAAAGACACTCTGGGCCAACTTTGGGGAGGGGTGATTTATGATGATAAAGGTTGCAGAGGATAAGGTGGAGTGGGTGTCGTCCTTCAAACTCGGTGGAGTCAGCTATCAGCTGATACTCGACTATCAGACTGGAGTCAACATCCCTTTCTAGGTTTGATGGCATCAGATGTGACTTTCCTGTCAGAGGCAAGGGGAAACAACTGGGTCAAAGGAAGTCAAAGTTCCAGCTACTTGACAGCTTGGATAAGAGAATAGTGAGAGATCATCCTATAACACAGAAGACAAGCTGCTATCGCCAAAGAGATAGTCAAGGAGCTCCAGATGCTTCCAGCTGGTGAAAGCCACCAGCCAAAAGGAAATTGTTGAGCTCATCCAAACTGTTGAGGAAGACCTGAGTGATCTTGGTGTCACTGGCACCATAAGAAAATCTGCTGGTGGCTATGTCGATTGAAGGCAAACTCCCTGAGAGGCTGCGCCAGGCAAGCTCACTGACAGTATTCTAGATTTCCTCAAGGGTCAAGACAGCATCTATGAGCAGCTGGACCAATTGAGGGATAAAGACTCACTGAAGAGAGAAATCCAGTCTGAGCAAAGGCAAGCCAGAACCAGAGCCACAAATCAGCAGACATCTTCCAGGGTGTGTCGTCTGTGGAGGCATTGAGCATAAAAGAAAGCTGTACTTCTGCAAAAAGTTCCACACACTCAAGTTCATGGAAGGATGCAGTAAGAAAGCTGGGAGCCTGTGGGAAATGTCTGGAGGTCCATGATGATGGCCACTGTAAAACTTAATTCCCGTGCAGAAATCTTGAATGTGAAAACAAGTGATCTACAGAACACCACTACTACCTGCAGCCCAGAGGAAGAGCAAAGTAAGCACAGTGGGAGGTGGTAACAGGATGAACTATATCGAGACCCAATAATTATTCAGAAAACTCTTACCTGCATTATCCCAACAGTGCCAGGATGCTTTCTGCAACACAGGGTCCAGAACCTCCCATGTTACCAAGAGTCAAGTCTTCTGGCAGAGGGTGGCTTAATAAAGTGGCGGAAAAAGGCAACGGCATCATGCTTGTGGTCTTTGCTGTAGGAGGCATGAAAGTCTACTTCAAAACAAAGCGTTACCTCCCACCCACCAATTGCGGTGACAGCCAAAGAACTGCAAGAGTTCATCCCAGACGTTCCCACTGAGTGAACTCGTGAGGGCAAGACGGAGCCACTACCTCGTAAGTCATAAGGAAGGTCAGATGGCTCCCCAGAAAGTCTGCACTTGTGGGGAATCTTGTGATGTGGGATGGACCACTGGGAAAAACTGTTGCTGGTACCCATCCTGAGCTGAAGCCCTGACTCTTCCCTGGCCAAAGTAAAGACATCTGAAAAAACAGAACAGTGGACAGTGATCCTACTAATCCAGCTCAAAGATGACGACAAAGCTCTTTGCCTTGGCTACACATTGGAAGAGGACAAGCTTCGTGTTGTGGTTGGAATAAACTTTTCAAAGAGCGAAATGTGAGTGGGCTAAGATCTTGTACTGGAGTGAATCCAGACACCAGATCCACTGACATGACGGATTAGTCAAGTTGCTGGGCTGTATGACCCGGTCGGTCTAACGCCTGCAAGGCAGAAAGGACCAATCTTTGTGGATTGGTGCTGGATCCCTGGACTACTGAACATTGCTGATGCCATCACTTGAGATTCAGCATGGCAGCAGGGACCAAAGCTCCTGAGTCTACCAGCTCATAAGTGGCCGATCTGCAAAGGATGTGTTTGCAACAGCCCGAGAGACAACTGTATGATCTGCAAGAGAGCCAGAAGATGTCAACAGGTGATAGGGAAATCTGCCTCAAGAGAGACCTAGATCTGCTTCTCCATTTGAGTTTATAGACATTGGCCTGTTTGGATCTTATCAAGTCAAAGATGACGTGAGGAAAAGGGTCACAATGAAAGTCTGGAGAGAAGATGGCTGACTCAGTCACTGGAGCGGCTTAAAGCCAACAGGACAATAGTGACCCACTAATTCTCCCAGCTGGCCAACAACATTGTTAGGATGCATGCAATATTTTCTGAAGAGGAGCTCAGACGGCTTCAAAAAGCTCACAATAAAGGCCAACAAAATCATGGAAGCCAATGATGTGAAGGCCCAGTTTGTTGTGGAAGCAGAGCTGGAGGGAGATCCTATGTTGAGCAGCAAAGGGTTGATATTGAAAAAACTCCAATTGAATGTGAGTTGAAACTAAAGTAGCTGAGAGATCTCATCCAAAAGACACTCTGGGCCAACTTTGGGGAGGGGTGATTTATGATGATAAAGGTTGCAGAGGATAAGGTGGAGTGGGTGTCGTCCTTCAAACTCGGTGGAGTCAGCTATCAGCTGATACTCGACTATCAGACTGGAGTCAACATCCCTTTCTAGGTTTGATGGCATCA
Organism: Microchirus variegatus; assembly: GCF_963457635.1. Classification (NCBI taxonomy): domain Eukaryota; kingdom Metazoa; phylum Chordata; class Actinopteri; order Pleuronectiformes; family Soleidae; genus Microchirus; species Microchirus variegatus. Next base: position 17,965,083 of record NC_139806.1, read on the forward strand.
GATGTGACTTTCCTGTCAGAGGCAAGGGGAAACAACTGGGTCAAAGGAAGTCAAAGTTCCAGCTACTTGACAGCTTGGATAAGAGAATAGTGAGAGATCATCCTATAACACAGAAGACAAGCTGCTATCGCCAAAGAGATAGTCAAGGAGCTCCAGATGCTTCCAGCTGGTGAAAGCCACCAGCCAAAAGGAAATTGTTGAGCTCATCCAAACTGTTGAGGAAGACCTGAGTGATCTTGGTGTCACTGGCACCATAAGAAAATCTGCTGGTGGCTATGTCGATTGAAGGCAAACTCCCTGAGAGGCTGCGCCAGGCAAGCTCACTGACAGTATTCTAGATTTCCTCAAGGGTCAAGACAGCATCTATGAGCAGCTGGACCAATTGAGGGATAAAGACTCACTGAAGAGAGAAATCCAGTCTGAGCAAAGGCAAGCCAGAACCAGAGCCACAAATCAGCAGACATCTTCCAGGGTGTGTCGTCTGTGGAGGCATTGAGCATAAAAGAAAGCTGTACTTCTGCAAAAAGTTCCACACACTCAAGTTCATGGAAGGATGCAGTAAGAAAGCTGGGAGCCTGTGGGAAATGTCTGGAGGTCCATGATGATGGCCACTGTAAAACTTAATTCCCGTGCAGAAATCTTGAATGTGAAAACAAGTGATCTACAGAACACCACTACTACCTGCAGCCCAGAGGAAGAGCAAAGTAAGCACAGTGGGAGGTGGTAACAGGATGAACTATATCGAGACCCAATAATTATTCAGAAAACTCTTACCTGCATTATCCCAACAGTGCCAGGATGCTTTCTGCAACACAGGGTCCAGAACCTCCCATGTTACCAAGAGTCAAGTCTTCTGGCAGAGGGTGGCTTAATAAAGTGGCGGAAAAAGGCAACGGCATCATGCTTGTGGTCTTTGCTGTAGGAGGCATGAAAGTCTACTTCAAAACAAAGCGTTACCTCCCACCCACCAATTGCGGTGACAGCCAAAGAACTGCAAGAGTTCATCCCAGACGTTCCCACTGAGTGAACTCGTGAGGGCAAGACGGAGCCACTACCTCGTAAGTCATAAGGAAGGTCAGATGGCTCCCCAGAAAGTCTGCACTTGTGGGGAATCTTGTGATGTGGGATGGACCACTGGGAAAAACTGTTGCTGGTACCCATCCTGAGCTGAAGCCCTGACTCTTCCCTGGCCAAAGTAAAGACATCTGAAAAAACAGAACAGTGGACAGTGATCCTACTAATCCAGCTCAAAGATGACGACAAAGCTCTTTGCCTTGGCTACACATTGGAAGAGGACAAGCTTCGTGTTGTGGTTGGAATAAACTTTTCAAAGAGCGAAATGTGAGTGGGCTAAGATCTTGTACTGGAGTGAATCCAGACACCAGATCCACTGACATGACGGATTAGTCAAGTTGCTGGGCTGTATGACCCGGTCGGTCTAACGCCTGCAAGGCAGAAAGGACCAATCTTTGTGGATTGGTGCTGGATCCCTGGACTACTGAACATTGCTGATGCCATCACTTGAGATTCAGCATGGCAGCAGGGACCAAAGCTCCTGAGTCTACCAGCTCATAAGTGGCCGATCTGCAAAGGATGTGTTTGCAACAGCCCGAGAGACAACTGTATGATCTGCAAGAGAGCCAGAAGATGTCAACAGGTGATAGGGAAATCTGCCTCAAGAGAGACCTAGATCTGCTTCTCCATTTGAGTTTATAGACATTGGCCTGTTTGGATCTTATCAAGTCAAAGATGACGTGAGGAAAAGGGTCACAATGAAAGTCTGGGAGTTGTATTCTGCACTGCTATGGCCAGTAGAGCTATCCTTGCCAACACAATGTCAACTGAAAGTTTCCTGATGTCTTATCAGAGGTTCACTGCAATTCGAGGGCAAGGTTTGGTCTGTTGTCAGTGCCAAGCGGTTCTGAAAGGGTACATGTTTGTGAATGGCCTTCAGGTCGCTTACCTTGTGAGCTGAAGGCCATTTCTTGGGTAGCATGCGCAACGGAACCTCCTTCACGTGCTGGCAAAATGCCAATTTGACTTTTCGCCCCAATTATGGCCGCCACCCTCTCATGTGGCATCCGCTCTGGGCACTTGCCGGGACCCCCTCCGGTTGCTGCGAGTCTCTGACCCAACTGCATTCACAGCAATTGTGACGCTGTGCCACTCCACATGTTTTCGCTTTTTGCTTATACCAGATGATAAGCCACCAAATAAAACTTTTCGTCTGGCTTCCACCTGTGAAAACAGCACCTCAAGTTCACAGTTTAAAGTTGTTGTTTTTTTCAAATTGGGGCGATTAGCTATCATTCTATCAATAATTGTTACAATCAAGATCATATTCAAATCCTTTGCATTGCAATTTATAGGCGGAGACAGGACGTGCCAAGCTGCCCATGCAGCTGCGATTAATGTCATGTTAATTGAGATGGATAGAGAAATGATGTGCAGGACTCGGCGTTCGTGCAGTTTTATAAACCTGAGAATTTCTTGCCGTACAGACTTAACATTTTGTGAGTATGCCGTCTTTCAGTATGAAAGCTTTGCACTACTTTCATGCATGAGACCCCATGTCAATAAGTTCTGGAGGTACTAGGCCCAGCTCACAGAAGCAAATGGCACATCATACATAAGTTTAAGCTTGGGAGAGTGGTCAGTGTCAAAATAGTTGAGCTGACATGGACTGAAGATCCAAAGCTACTTGGTGCTGAAAGCTTGTTCAAACAAGGAAGAAGCACCTGCACTCCAACGTTTCAAAATAAAGGAACAAAGTAAAACAGAGTGGGGAATTTTGCATATCTAAACTAAGTAACCTGCCGGTGGAAACCTTATCAAAGCTACCTGATGACACACCCAAAATACCAGCCTGCTGTTATTTATACTACCACAAGGGGTGCCTATTTAAAAAAAAAAAAAATCCTGCATACAACACATGGTTATGTTTCATTCAAGTCTCCCTTTAAAGATGTGTTTTCTATGTATGTATAATGTTTTTCAGGTGTTGCACAGGAAACGTTAAATCCATATTATTTTATTTTAATGAAATCACTTCTAGTTTCTGGTGGCCTGGTTCCCTCTTTCAGTAAGAAAAGTATAGGGAATATTTCATGTTAAATGGAACAATTCTCCTCTTTAGGCTAAATATATGTGAAGAATAATTCATAAGACATACTTAAAATATTATCTGCCATGGCTTGTAATTCACTGGCCAAATGGAGTCATTGTGATAAAGTGATTGAAAGCGGCGAAAAAGGACATCGAGGAATTCCTCTGAAGTGCACAGCTGTGCTCGTACCAGTCGTACACGATATGAAGTATAATGAGGGACCTCCTTGTCACAGTCACCTGTGATAGACTTGTGAGACTCCAAATGACAGGGGCTAATGAAGAGATGGATACAAGAGGAGATATATTGTTGTACCGGGTTACATTTGCACCTTAGCAGTGAAATGGAATGCATAACTGCAGATTTTCTTGCATCGGTGTCTTAAAGTGGAGCTTATTCATCCGTCACCATACTTGACTGAAGAGGATGGATATTAGCTGTAGAGTCCATGTGACATTTCTGTCTTTCATTCCTCTTTGCTTCTGTTACACCAGGCTTTCTTAGACTGGGTGACCATGAATTCTGAGTAGAAAAGGTTTTTGATCAACACTTTGAAGGCACCCTCCATGTCCATGTTCCTCCTGGGAGTATGATTGCCTGAGGGGCCATTTTGTCATCAATCTTTAGACTCCAGTATCTCTGAGGCTGGGACAGTCACAGATGGCTTCCTCCCCCCCAAGTGCAGATTTTAACCCCTTGCTGAAATGTTTCATGACTCTCAGTTTGTCTGTGTTTACATAACGGTTGGGAAGGCGCATTCGCTCAGTGACGGGCATCAGGATGCAAAGCCAAAACAGAATTGGAGCGCAAAACCATCTTGCCAAGTGTTTGTAAAGATTATCCGCGGTCTAACTGGCAGTTTAATTATGTCTGATTGCAAATTATTAGTGGGGCTTTCAGTGCACATTTCTCTTCCTCTTGTTTGGCAAATGAGGCTCATTGTTTTCTTTTTTTTTCTCCATGTCACCAGAGTTCGGGACAACGCTGCTGGCACTGAGACATGATTGGAAGGGAAAAAGAGAGCAGTGACAAGCTCGAGCAAACAATCCCAGCATGATCAAAGCTGCTGAGTGGAAGAGAACACTGTGTACAATAATTGGAGTGGGGGGGGGGGGCACTGTAGTGAAACGGATCACCTCAACACAAAGTTTCTCTGACACTGCAGTTCATGGGATGGAATGGGGGTGCAGTTACAATCCATTAATCACAACGACCATATTAATGTCAGGCAGCAGCTTTGCAGCCTGTACACCGACACGCATCGGTCTAAATTTATAGCAAGCAAGACATGATGACTGTAAACGCACACAATTAAATTTGTTGTTTCTTCGGTTATCATGCAATTACCTGAGGTCTGACAGCAGGCAGCAACAATAACAACAAAACATGTGTCGGAGTGACGCTCAGGCATCACCACACCATTTGTCATCCAAATGATAAGGTAACGACCTCGACTCTGTATCACATATATTATCTGCCTACTTGCACATAATAACCACATTTCTCCCCTGCAGAGAGCATTGCCACAAGGCACTGCAACCCTGTAGAGGGAGATAGCCATGTACCATCCATACCCACCAAGCACTGTCATTAGACAGTGAGTGGAGGCAAAGTTCAGCAGATGACTCCTGTATTTGGCCTAATCGCTGCCTGTTGGGATGAGTAGATGATTGTGGACAAGGCAAGTAAGAAGTGATAATGGGCTGGTTGAATTAAAAGGAGGAGGGTGTGATTTTTGACATGGACAAATTGTGTCGGAGACTGTGGGGCAGTAAGTAAAGCCCTCTAATTTCAGTCCAACAATGTGATGTCGTCATTCTCCCTCAACACACAGCCACTCGAGGCTTTTCTGATCATCACACAGGCCATGTTTGTTTCAGAGGTGCATTTTTTTCCATTGATGGAACCTGATATCAAATAAAAACGTCATCACCAAGTAAAAGCTTGCTAAGAATCTAATATCTAAATCAGCTGTCATGAATTTCAACTTTATAAAATGTTAATTACATTTTCAATTCCTGTACATTTTTAATGTGAAGGTATTACACTGATGGTAGCACACAGTAATTCCTGTTACCAAGCTATCACCTGGATATTGCTTTAGAAAGAACATAATATAATCTCCTTACCAACATAGTACTATTATCAAACTGGAAATCGCATTATAAATAACATAATTTTTACCATAATATTCAGATATTGCCATACTTTTGTGTTATTGTATTGTCAAGAAAGTGATAATCTGACTGCACTGACATGTCACTTTTTCAAGGTTTGTTTACATTAGTAATGTTTTTGTTGCAATGTCTATTGCAACACAAAATGTATTAAGTGAAGGCATATTTGAATAGATTTTGTTCTGATTCAGACAAGTTTATTTGTCCCAAAGGGCAATTCAACTTTCTTAATTGTGTATGAACAGTATGTGCTTATAAATTCATGTGCATGTGACACTTCTGGGTCAGTTTCTTGGCAAGATGTTAATCCAATCTGTTCCCTATATGTACAATTAAAACATGGCCAAGAAATTCTGCACTGTACATCAATTATATTTCTCCCACTGTTCCCTTGCAGCAACATTTTCGCAGCGTGCACTTTGTCCGCACTCCTCCCACTGCTAAGATTGGTTGACGGGCTTCTGAAATACCTGGTTTGTCTGTAGAGCTTTTCACAATGCCCCAGATCCATCACTGCAGGGCCATTGAGGCCCATTGTGTGCATCCATTAACCATCTCTATGGTGGAACCCTTACAAAGAGACAGCGTGAAGAGGGTCACTGGTGCATGGGCTCCTGCTGTCATAAATCTGCTGCAAATCCTGAGCTGAAAATTCCCCTATGCTCAGCTAATGACGCTCTAATCGCTGATACCACTTCTTGGGTGGGACAGTGTATGTGGTGGGGGTTCAGTGTTAACAAGGCCACAGCGTGTAAAAAGAATTATTCAGTTCTTTCTTCATTCAGACTGATCCTTAACGTATCACAGAGCCTCTTGTATTTTCTCTCAAAGTGTTTCACCGGAGCACAAATTAGCCAACGCTTTGTCACTTAGTTTGTCCATGTTCTGATATTAATTGTCTTTATCCCAACCCAAGCATAATGTTAATATCCATATGAATAAAATATAGGCTGTGCATGAGGGATGGACAAACCCCCCCCTTCCCTCGCATGCTTTCGGATGGATCTCGTTGTTCCTCATTATTGAACTAGGTCAGTGTCTCTTCACCTCTCTGCTCACCTATAGAAAAACGTGGGTTTAGAGAGACCTACAATATTAATGACCTCATAAAATGGGAAACGCATTCCATGTAGCTGTGTCCTATAGGTTTCTGTAAGAGTTTATGGGTTTATAATGTGTTCCTCTGAGATTGTAATTTGCAACATTAAAGCCGGTTGATGCTGACGGAAACATTGGCAATTGTTGCCGCTAATTATCACTGCATTCAATTGTAAACCGTTTTCAAATGTGGTTCCATACCCAGAAGCGGTTTCAAATATTAGGAATGTCAGGATTTTTGTACCGCACATGAGACGACATTCTTTAACTTGTGCGTTTTAATTATCGCTCACATTAATTTACCAATGAGCTTGTTTTGCGTATTCCTGTGCCACGAATGCTGAGCAATCTCCCTGCAAGTGTCCCACCAATTTGCCTGTGAGGCCCTGATAACAGTTTTTTTTCTAAGTTGACTATGTGCAAACGCCTTTGACAACTAGTATCCCACAGTTTGTCCACAGTAGATTGGACAATTTTGCTCTTTTATTCTCGTTTTCTTTCCGCCTCCAACTTTATAGGCAGCCTATTCAGAACATTTCTCCTCAAAATCTGTGGGTGTCCTTCAGAAAAAAAAAAGCCTCCTCTTGGTTTTGCATGCTGCGTCCTACCCACACTCGCATTCAAACATTCCTCTTTTTTGCCAATCAGTCCGTCCTAAATCTTGCCAGGCCTCACAGTGTCTGAACGCAAAAAAAAACATGTTCACCTTTAATGTGGTCCCTGCAATGAGAAATGCAGATTGTTGGTATTAAGAAGAAAAGAACAGTGCCTTGGCTTGAGGTCTCAGTCTTCTTTTATATGGTGGATGATCAAACCTCTGAGGTAAATTCAAGTCAAGAGCTCAGAAGACAATGGCTTTCTCCTGCCAAACACTGCAGGGCTGCAGCTGGAGTACAGCCAGTCATATTCTCTCATCAATTACACCATTTAGATAAAAGACTGTATCCGCTGCTTGATGCCGAGTCATGTCCTCTAATGGAGTCCTAAAATGTTCACTACCAAACAAATGAGAGAAATGAATCATTCTAATTATAAAAATGAATTCATTTATGCATTGCTGTTGCGGCCCGCCATCACCGCCCAACCAATAACACAGCTACTTCCAGTTTGACCCACAAGATTGTCAGCAAAGTGTCAGATTTGCTGACCGAAACTGAACCTAAAAAGCCTCAGTACCCCTCTAAAAAAGAGTCTCCACCAGAGATGCAAAATGAGGGTTTGCAGTTGAGATGGCTTTAAATTTAGACAGCTAAAAAAAGGAGAGGAAGGTGTGGATACTTTTCTCTCGCACAACGAAGCAAAATGGGGAACTCTCTGTAGCTTCTGGTCAAAAGCAGGCGCAGTTTCAGTTCCTGCCAGCTGACGCATACATTTAAGTGTAGCTGCTTATTTCTGTGTTTTAGTCATTTATGTCTCTTGCTTCAGGCCACACGGTTGGTGTAGCAGTTGGCACTCTTGCCGCACTCAGACCAGGTCGGAACAAGGGCCTTTGTACATCGAGTTCTCCCTGTGTGTGCGTGGATTTTTTGTTTTCCGATTTCCTCGCACAGTCCGAAAACATGCAATATGGGGATTAGGTAAATTGATCGTCAGTGTGAGAGTGGATGGTTGTTCTATTTGTTACTATATATGGCCGTGCGATGGACAGGCGAACTGTCCAAGTTGTAACCCGCCTATCGGCTATGTCAGCTGATTGTCAGCTTTCAGGATGATAGACATGGATATATCTTATGTCTTTGATTTGAAGTTTGCTTTTTTCCAAACTTTTAATGACCTCACATAAGCCCAAGAACTTTGAAGGCTTGGCCGAAATGTCGTGACCTTCTACCGGTCAAGCAAAGTTGACGGGTGATGCTTAGTTCAAATCACAGCAGGACAGCAGCGGCTGAACGCTGTAGAACTTTGAAATATAATTGATTTCAAACGTGTTGTAAAGCTGCAATAATGCATTACACAAGCAAAATATTTCAGTATTATTTGTAGTATTACAGGTGTACTTGTTCTGATTACAGCGTCTGTAATAATAATAATAATAAAAAACACATGAACACCATACAGTATCTTAACATCAGTGAAATTCAGTTCCTCGTGACATAAAGACGCTCATACCTGCACATCAGGACAACTATTATAAGTAATTACACTTCACTTTAATATATTCATGTACTTCTGTAGCTCAACTACAATAAATCTTGTATGTTATACGCACTAAGACTTGCTTCCAGGTGCAGGTTAGGACCAGTCTGTCTTCACTTATGTATGATAGCCTTCCCACTAGAATCAGACTCATGAATGAATAGTCTGTTATGCACCTGCTGTCATAAATATCCATGAATTAATTTTATGTATATTTTTTTTTCTACATCTAACTGCCTTGGATGCCTTTCTTTACAACTACCACTTATACTTCCTGGACAGTAATTCATATATAGATATTTTAACGTTCTGTGAACAAGAAGACTTTTATCACCAAAATGAATTATATAATAATATATTCATTTTTGCTTAAGTAAATGTTTGCTCTTGTGTAATCTGTGACTGTAACACTTTATCAGTGGAGCATACGGAGTTTATACACGAGAGGAAGCCGCATCATATCCGTCCCAGGTCATTTTCAACGTGTAAACAAGAGCGTCGTCCTTGATGAGGTTGTGCTCAGTAGTCCAGCAATGATGATAGATGGCCAGTGATCCAACCGTGTGTTAGTCACTGCTCCTGTGAACGTGCTCATCAGTGGCACGGATTATTATTCTGCTCAGATCCATCTCCTCTTTGTGCTGGTGTAAAAAAATAATTTTAAAAAAAGCAGTGAGGCCCCCACATATTAAAAACGTATAACAGTTAATTAAACGAGGGGAAACACCTTGTTGAGTGTTTGGTAGTGATTTCGGGATTACTCCTGCATACAACATGCTGTATTGAAAAAGGAATTCTAACAGTGTATTTAAAGCAATTTGTCAATGTGTGCATTCTGAGAGATGAGCTTATCCGAGCTCTTGTACAATGGCTCATTTTAAAGCTGGATATGTTGTCAGAAGAGATTATATAAGATTATAGGTGTAATCCGTTTCTTCGTCCCTCTTATTCTGTAAAACGTACTTGGTTTAAATGCACCTAATGAGCGGGTTTGTGTTGCGGAAATATTAAACCGTCTGCAGCATCCTGTAGATGAACATGATAAAAATGTCACCGCTGCTCAGTGATTGTTTTTTTTCTCACACTTTCAATGAAATTGTCATCTTTCCCTCCGATCCCTCATTAAAACAAAGTCTGAGTGACTTGAGAGATACTACTGTGACACGTTTCCAAATGAAACCGGCAACTCCACAAGAAAAATCTGCAGTAAGGAGTGTTAAACCCCCCCCCCCCCCCCCCCCCCACCGCAGTGCAATAAAACTATAAAACCAACTTAATGTGTCACAAATAGCAGATGGAGAGAAAAGAACAGGTAAAAAGAAGCAATCAGGTGAGGGATTGAGTCGAGATTCACCTCTCTCTCTTATTATAGGGTGGGATTGATCACAGTATCATGCCATTAATGATGTTGAAGCTCACATCGAGACGCCAGGATAACAAGGTCATGTTTGCAGCTCCCTGACAGAGTGGCACATGTATCTGCTTCTGACTGAATCTTTTCTTTCAGCTTGTTATATTTATATATATTCATATATATATATCATTATGATGATGATTATTAAAGGGTTTTTGTTTTCTTTTAAACATATGAATGTATAATGACCCCCCCCACCCCCATGCAGCCAACTACAATGCTTTCCAAAGTAATTTCATGATTAACGTGTCTTAATGACGTCTCTGTGGTTTCTATTTAAGACACTAATGGGCAGTAAGAGATCTCAAACTGTGGTGTTATATTAAATTAATTATTGATCCCTGCCTCATATGCAATTGATGTCTCACTCCTTGGATACCTTGTTATCGATGCATTTTCACCGAGGAGGCTGCAAAGCGTGTCGTGAAGCTTCATGCAGACACACGTGTACTGACATTTTCGGGCTGCTGTGATGCAATTTATTGCCGGTATTGAAATGAGGAGAAATCGATGAACATACACATGGAGATGCATTTACAATGAGAGATCTGGCTGTTGCGTCGATAGATGTGAATAATGAGGTGGGGGAAAATTGCCATGTCCTGTATTAATGTTGGACACATGTTCCCGCCCTGTTTCACACGTGATTAGGGTGAATTTGTGTTATTGTGACTGTGCTGCTTATCTAACTGTACGAGGAATTGTGTGTATCAATAGACTCACAAGGTCGTACCTCTACTGAGCAGCTCCTGTGGAGCAATGGGGGTTGGGTACCTGAGCCCTTTGACCTGGTGGGGACTCAACCCAGCAACACTGGACTGCCCAAAACATGTGAATGTCATTCAGATCTGAGGCAGGGAATTAAACTAATCGACCAGATCAATAGTTTGATTTCAGAAAATTTTAACACAAGACCCTGGCCCTCCAAGCAATTTGGACCGGCCCGCCGTCCATTAACTCATAAATAATGAATGCAATATTAAAAAGCCAATAAAACCGTAGCTTCGCCTATTTCTGGCACTTTGCGACACTTTTTGGCAAATACTAGTACAGCTGTAATTGGCAGCCTATGTACCAGAATATTTTGCACAAAGAGCCAACTGTAGCAATTGTACCGGAATATTATTGGTACTTTTACTTATATTTCTGCACAAAAATATCCTATTGGGGCCATTGCACCTTAATGTTGTTTATATTGTTACCTCTAATTCTGTAAGAGCCAATTGTGACCGTTACCAAATGTTGGTAGTACTGTAACCTTTTTGCACTATACACAAATTGTATTGTACCTGAGTGTTTGTGGTATTTAATAAGTGCTAAATAATAACATTTTGTATCCCAAATAAATAAATAATAACATTTTATATCTGTTTATTTTACATGCAAAACAAAATATTACTACAGGGGTTGACCGGCCCACTGGCTGGACAGCTTTCCAAAAAAGCTGGCCCTCTGGAAATTCTACTTGAATAGCCCTGTTCTGGAACATACAGCACTCTATATACAGTATGTGTCCATGGGTTATTATTTTATCATAATAATAATATGGTTGTTATATAATCCTTTGTTGCCTGTGTGTGAATTTGTCATTGGCAGTATACTTGCTAATATACGAACCCTTATTTCTACTGCTTTGGCACCAGCTGATGTGGAGGATAATCCCAGTTCCAAAGGGCAAAAGGCGGCGGTCACACCCTGGACGGGTCACCAGTCCATTACAGAGATACAGAGACAAACAACCATTCAGTTTGAGTGTCCAATTTACCTAATCCCCAAATCTGCATGTTTTTGGACTGTGGGAGGAAATCACAAAATATAATAGTAACCATTGTAAATGAATGTGCATTTCGTATGAAAGACTTGATGTTTTGCATCAGCTCTATTTTGACTGTTACTCAGAAGTAACAGCCTAGAAGTGGCACTACTAAAAAAGGCATGTGGGCATTGTAGATACCCTCGGGTGTGTTGTTGTTGTTGATGATGACCAAAACTACTTTCAGTATGTTGTGTTTTGGGGCTTTGAAGCCAAAAGGATGATTAATTTCATATTCACCATGACAGGCATGTGTTTCTGCTTGTTTATAAACTGAAGAGTTTACAGGGCTTGTCACTTTGGTGCTGTCTTTTGGTCACACAAAACAACACAATAATAAAAGGGGGAAAGATTATAGGGTCTCTTGGAGAAAGGCTGACTGGCAGCACTGCTCCCCCTAGAGATGTGAGTACAAAGCAAAGGGTAATATTTAAAAAGTAGAAGTGAAATCCTGCATTGCTGTAATGATTTCAGCCACAGTACCATCACACTATTAGGTAGCATCTGGCCCAGTCTGTGTGTTTGTTTGCCCATAATACAATTTTTCCTTGCTATAAACAAGTGGAGTGAGTGAGTCTTCTCACTGCTGCAGTTGAGGATCCGTCTGTGTGCCACCAGTAAATCCTGCTCTCTCTTTTTTTTTTGTTTCTGGGCTAAAAATACTTCCGAGAACAGAAAACAAAAGAAAAGAGGAGAGAATATACTGTAGTTGGAGCTGGAAATGTTTTTTGAATTATCCTGAACTGTGGAGTCGCCACACTTACTGTGTTGTAGTCGATTCCCTGTGTCGCTTCATGTATTATTATAGCTAATATGTACTGGAGATGTTTTTCATGGATGTGAGAGGAGTGTTTTTATTTTGTGCAGAAGCAACAGGATAGTTGTATTTTTTTATTTTTTCAAGTGAAATCTGCACTTGGACTTTGGACCTCTAAGGACACGGCTTGTATAAACGTTCCGCACGAGAGAGCGTTCCCAGTTTAAACCAGCTTGTTTTGGAAGCTCTTCTCCATTTTTTTGAATTGAGAGTGAAGGGTCAAATCCAGAGGAGACATTTGGAGAAACCAGAGTATGAAGAGCGATTATTCAGCAGAGGGTTGAAAACTCATTCAACGTCACCCTGTCACTGTGTGAATCCATTTTTACACCTTTTTTATTATGGAGAGGAGCTGTGGCAACATAATATTAGCATGAAACACCAGAGAGACCCATCATGGCAACACAAAGAGGATTTAAAGGGTGTTATCATTGTGTTTATCAGCCCATCACAGCTGACGTGTACGTCAGTGCAGACTGATGATTTACACTCACTAATTCAATGCTGTGTAATACTAATGAGCTGTAAATCTTGTAGCATTTGACAGTTTACAGATGTCAAATAAATTAAAACGTAGTTGAATTAATGTGCAATCTCATATCCCAACTTGCATCCTTTGACAACGGGTGAAAGAAAGCTGATGTTCTTTAGACCGACTGTGCACTGGAGCTTTGTTCCTGCCTTGGCTGAAGGCTTGTCACTTTTGTCACTCTACCCCTCGGCGATCCATACAAATGGGCGACTACAATAGAGTCAGCAGACAGGAAAGACAGGCCTACGCACTGGCCTCCTTTCTGCTCCACACAGACAATAATATAACGACCCCTTTGTACAATCAGCAGCACATTGATCGGAGGGTCGTCTCGCCTTCAGCACATTTATTAGCCTCTGATCATGGAAGTCCCTCACTAGTCAGCAACAACACTGCGGTAACTTATTTGTTCTCATTGGACAAAATGATCCAGTTATTGTGTGGATGTGGCCAAGGGAAATAAAGCCTTAATGACAGGAGGGTGATGGAATGTCAAGTGTTTAAAAGCATGAATAAATCTAAAGGCTCTCGAGGGAGTCTTTGTTTCCTTGCTTTATTTTTCTTCTAATTCTTTTTTCCCTTCACTCCATTTTTTTTTTCTTTCAGATATTTTAAACATTTCTCTTAAATGTGTGGCTGTTTAATGCAATTACTTACACCGAGTCCTTTCCAGGTGGTAAAGGAGGTTAAGTGCAGTGCATGTGGGTGATGGAAACGGAGAGAATGAGAAACCCTGAGAAAGTGTGTGTGTGTGTGTAAATGTGTGGCCATGGTTTACGATCACATGCCCTTTTTTGTGTAGAGCACATCAGCCATTCATGCAAGAGAGGAGCTACGGCGATATGAGGAACGCCGCTCACATGCAGCGGAAAGTGACATTGAACGGATCGTATACAAGCCGAGAAGCTCATGCTCAGCCGATATGCATCTTATGAAAGTAACAGCGTTCATCATTTTCGTCTCGGTGTGCTCCGCCCTCGTACCTCCCCACCCCCCTCCACAGTTCTGTGACCGCGGTGTCACGGGCTGCATGTGGACTGAGAATAATGGCGGCACGGGGGCCTGATAAATGAGGGGCGGATAAATCAGCATTGTGAGGAGAGGTAGAACAATATCTGCAGAAACAGAGAGGTGAGCCTTTCGAGAGATATCTGCCTGCAGTCAGAGACATGAGGGAGCTGTAGATCAAAGTTGGATGTTGGTGTGTTTGCAGGAAAAAAAAAAACAAAAAAAAACCTGGGACTCAAGAGCAGGTCCGTTTCACTCTCGGTGAGTGCAGCAATCCAAACAAATTGATCTAATATTACGCTTTGAGGGCAACGGAGCAAAAATTAAAATGATTGATTCTACACTTGGTCCATGCACAAATACATTTAAACCTGCATGTACGGTGTGTGTGTGTGCGCGCTCTCTGTCATCCAGCCTACTTACTTATTCATTCGAAGGCAGCATGCAGCGGCTGGGAAACCATAAGAAATATGCTCTTGCTGCTGCAGGCCAGAAATCTCTATCGATAGCCCGGGTAGCATCTATCTTCCCAAAGTCCACCAAAGGTCAGAAGCAGCATAACTTAGAAGGTGGTTTTGCATTGGATTCAAATCTGTATTCTGCATGTTTTGCTGACGGTCCCCTCCGTGGAGGCTGGGTGGGTTTCTGTGACACTTGTTCAGACACCCCTCACATCCTCGCACACTGACTGGAGGAGCTGACGATGGCTGTCTTGTAAATCTGCGATGGTGAGGGGGTGTCGGTGAAAGCATAGTTTCATAGTCAATAAAATGGGCCCTCGGGTGCTTGTAAGAACAGCAATTTGCAGCCGTTTTCCAAAGAACATCTTGGGAGTATTTGGGGGAGGACGGTAACATTACAAGTTGAGTTTCTTCTCGTGTTAAGAGGTAATATTTCCAATGAAACACCACACAAACAAACAAACAAAAAAAAAACAATATGCACATATTGCCGTATCTAATGGGGGGAAAAGAATATGGAATCGCTGGAGTGAAATAGGCCCACGAGAGCCACTTTTCACTCCACACAAACGCAATATCAGCCAAGAAATGGTAGCATAATCTACTTATTGCTCCGTGTACCTGTTTTACATGCACCGACGTATGAATCCGGTGTCGGTCTCGTCCGACTTAATTAGCTTAGATATTTTCAGCGTTCTTAAATTCCCTTGTATTCACTATTTTTATTCAATTGTCACCTGAATAAAACGTGCAAATAAGATGTGGCAATTATTTCACCCGCCCTCGCTGGAACCATATGGCAAATTAAAAAAAAAATGGCTTTCACACAACAGACATTCCAATTAGCAAAGGCTCAGTCGGTAACAATCACTGATTAGAATTAAAAACTATATATATTTACTCTAAATTAAGTTCAAGTAGACATATTTTATTGTATTGTTAAGCAGGCTCTAATGCCAACATGTCTATAAATGGAGCAGAACTGTATATTTGGGCGTGGATGGTGAAGGAGCCGTGCAGTGGCTGCCTTTTATGTCCCGGGCTCTTTTAGATTGCCAGCGTTCCTTCAGGGATAATCCATGTTGTGAAATTGAAGTGCAGTACTAGAATATCAATCCTCTTTTTCCCCTGCTGAGGGTTAAAAAAAATGAAACGGGACTCGACTCCGCTCCGTGGACGTGAACCCTTTTGGAGCAATCTGAACATCAATATGACAATACAGCAGGGTGGAAGAGCCCGCGGAGGAGTTGAGCCGGAGGAAGTGGCGGCATTAAGAGCTGAACGAGCTAGTGTACACAGTAGTTGGTGCCGCAATTGTAAATTCACTCACTTATCGGGGTGTTATTTGAAGAAGTGGTATTTTGGGCACATGCTAATTCGCTTTCTGGTGGAGAATTTGACGGAAAAATTGGTACTGCTCCCGTATTTGTCCCTCATATGTAAGGCTATTTTTTTTTTTTTTTTTTGCTTTTCCATTAGTGATAATACCTGGTGCTTTTTTTGTTACCTGCTCGGGCAAGTTCCAAGCCAGCTGAGCCATTACTAAACTGTGATGTAGATGGACTGCCGGCCACTGATTGGTCAGAGAGTGTCGTCATTGGAAGAGTCATGAACAATGAACCGAACTGTAGTCGGTTAAAAAGACTTAAAGGTGCCATATGTAAGAATGTGGCCAAAAACGGTTACTACATGCAAATTCAAAATACCGAGGTCTTTTAGGTTTTCGTTTTTTTGACGTAACTGGCAACCCGTGGTTGCTCGGCAGCTGAGACTCTGACTGCAATGATTGTTAGACAGCAGTAGGTGGCGCCACATGCCAAAACATGATTTCAAAACAAACATGATTTGCAGTCTGCAAAAGTTTTTTTTTTTAACGCAAATATTTGGGCTGTACTGCTGTTGTTGTTGAGTTCAGTTTGTGATATGAACATTATTCCTCAGCCTCTGACATATTAAGAGGATTTTATGGCCAGTTGCTTTAGATTTATTACATAATGCATCTTTAAAAACCCCGAAGACATGCGTTAATCTCCAATATTTGGCAAGGAAATGTTCTGAAATCTCTTGAACAGAAGAGTCTGGTGTATTTAGTGACAGCACTGAAAAAACCCATCCATACCAAGTAGAGCCGAGTAGTGCTAACAGGAAAAAAAATATATTCTGGCAAGTTTGAGATAAATAAAATCAGTCATTACAGTTGATATCAAGCTTTAACCACCTGTAACAACCTTAGAAAACACACTCTTCTCTCCTCTAATGAGGCACATTGAAGCATGACTTTGTGGTATTATTATTTAATCCTATACCACTTTTGAAAATCTATTGTTAGAATTTCAAAACTCCCTTATTGTGAGTATACAGCAGCAGTGCAGTGTCTTATCAAATAAATAAATAATAAAATAAGGATGCCTCTGGTGTTTAGTTTAAGAATGTACTTACTGTAAGCTTATTCTTTGCTTTAAAAATTCAAACTATTCTTTCTGTGTTGCGGGGGTAAAAAAAAATGCCCTGCTTGGCTGCACAGTTGTTAACTGGGCCCATCGACGCTATAAAAAGGATTTTGATGAAGCCCTTTTCAGATGGTGAGTCACTAACCGTGTCCGCGCTCGCCAAAAGATCAAGGCAGAGGCTGACGTTGTCAAAGCCCTCGATTAGCAAACCAAAGACAAAGGGAAATGCGTTTAAATCCGCCATCTGGTTTGAAAACCTCAAAGTTGGAGGAAGTGATTTGCAAAACAAATCTGACCAGCAGTCACATTTGAGTTGAATTGACACCTCGAGGTCGGGGCGAGTTGTTTTCACATTTCATCTGACTGGGCAAGATTTCATGTTGCTTCTGGCAAATGGGATGCTTAGCTTTGTATAATGTGAGATGAAGTGATACCACGCCGCACGAGGGAATCCAAGCATAACCCAGGGTAAGAATATAACTCCTCAGCTCATTGAGGAGGGGGACGTACGAGGACTACTCGTGTTCTTAGGAGATACAGGTTGTGGAACAGACCGTCTGCACTGATTACACTGGCTGCTAAACAAAAGGGCTGTACACACTCCAGTGCGTGTTCTCTGGTTTTGTAGTCAACACACAAAGGGTAATGAATGTCTGTCAAACGTTCTTCTGTCTAATTTGGTTGAATTAATAAACCATGTCGATGTGTTTATTCAAGTGGTGGCTCTGTGAGTTACATGTCTTCACAGTGATGGAGAAAGGGGAAGGTGAAGACTGAGATGGCTGATTCTACACGTACACACATAGGATGTTCTCGTCTTCGTCCGTCCACACGTCTCAGGAGTCCAGATGCAGTGTCCTTGGAGTTTTTGAAGTTTTTGCAGGTGTTGTTCATTTCGAGGTCTGACCTGCAGTACAAATCCCTGATATCACACAGGTGCTGAATGGATTTGGTGTTTTTCTGCAGGTATTTGACCTTGAATTGGAATAGGGTTGCCCAGAATGAGCCAAACATCTCACCTTAAGTGCAAACAACAAACAAATGATGATATGATTAGTTTACCCCTGGTAAAATACTGTCCTAAGAACTGTTTTATTTAAAATCTATCTTTTGAGATATAGCGCACAAAACGCAGTCTAGTTTAGCCTCTGCAATGCTGCAATGAGTTTTCTGAGGGAAAGCAAATAAATAAAGAGGCAGTTTTAGCTCCAAAGTTAGCATTTTATTTGGATGGTTGGGGTCAGAGATGTATAGAATTTGTTTTCCAGTACACATGGTGATCCACAAAGGCTTAAATCCAAAACCTTTTTCCAGTCTTAAAGCTGATTGATGAATTAATGCCTATAGCGTTTCACCCCTCCCCCCCCCACCCCCTTTTTGGTACAAATTCAACAGTTGTGCTGACAAGATCACTACTTTTCAGTTTTTATTTTATTTTCTCATGTTTTATACAAAAAAACTCTTAACTTCTACACATTAAATGTCACCCAGATTTTTTTTTTTTTTTCCACTTTGTAAATAAATTTGGGGAACAACAGCTTTTTCAATTCCGTTGATAAAAACATGCAAAAAACTTGAATTTGTTGTCCAAATTATACATTTACAAGTTTGGAACTTTTTGCACTTCTTCATATACTACATCAAAAGAAAAAAAGAAAAGAAGATAAAGAAAAAAACATTATGTACACACATCTTTTTACAGTGAAGTAAAACTTAAAAATATCAGATGATGACTAAGGCAAATGAAGTGTACATAGATTAGACCAAAACTTTTTTTTTTTGTAAAATACTACATCACTTCAAAAAAGGAAAAAAAAACTTGCTACAAAAGTATTATTCATAACTCCCTTTATTTGCAACCAGCTGCATAATTTTTAGTGAAAAAGTCTAGCGTTCTGTACAGTGCTGCTCTTAATTGTTTTTCTTTCCATCCAAGCTAACAGATAATCCTTCATTTTCCTCGTACTTAATTTAAATAATCTTCAACAAGCAGGAGCGTTGTGTGACCAAAAGGAAAAAAAAAAAAGCATGTGTAGAAGCATACCAGAGTGTAACATACTGTTTGAAATCACTCCAAAAGTCAGTACCATTAAAGCCTTGAACATAAAACTAATCATTTAGATCAAAACAAAAAATGTACAAAAAGGCACATTATATCCCAGTGCTTCTGTACTGTGAAATTCAAGTGTAACTGAGCGCATTCAATACCAACAATCCGAGTGGTAACAGTCCACCAGTGTTCCCTCCCACATCCTCCGTAACGGGACCACGGTATTTGCCTAAGCTTTCAACAAGCATATGTATGCGTAGACTACAACAATAAGCCTAGGTTGGTAGATTTTGAAAAAATTTCTGAATCAATGTTTATTTTTTTGTTTTGTTTGTTTTCTGTCACAGTTCCATCACTTTCTCAGGGGAATATCAGAAGCTGCAGATGTCCATCGCCAGGAAGTCATTCCTTTTCTTCTTCTTTTTTTTTTCCTCCATCTTTTCATCCTTCAAGTAGTGGCTGTGTGTCCTAGTCATCACTTCCACCGTACATGTCTGCCAGTTTTCTGAAGCGAGGGCCCCAGTCGTTGAGGTAATCGTAGTCCTGGTCGCCCCCGCTGCTGGAGGAGTTGAGGGAACTTAGGGAGCCAGCTGTGGAACCGCTGCCCTCGTAGTCGAACACTAGCAGGGAGTCGTAGGGAGGAGCGGTGGGGTCGTTGTCTGCCGCCTTGAGTCCCTGCACAGAGAGAAGGAAAACCACTGTTAGATGAAAAGATTAAGTCATGTCTGCACGCCGACACCGTCTGCTACGAGGAATAAGCCATGTGATCGCAGCTCCTTACCCCCTGCTGCTGCGCACAAACTAGCTAATCTATCCTGAAAGCAGTCGGTGGTTCTGGCTCGACATGTTCAGGATATCAAACTTTTGTTCTCCTGCCTCCTCCAAGTTTCCCCATGTGTTTTGTTTTTGGGATTGTCATGATGCTTCTGAGATGTAGGATTATCCACGTTCTTGATCACAAGCTAAGACTGAGCGTGACCAGCAATCTGGAGTGATTGAAATCACCACCCCCCCCTAGCCCCATTGACCCTCTTCACGGCTTTGCGCAGACCGTTCAACTCATGTACTGATACTTTTTCATCGGAGATGGATTTAATATTTCAGATTTCTCTTACTCCTGTCAGAAAAAGAAGCGAGCACAAGACTTAACTGAGGCGCCGTTTGTTGTGAACGTGTCCGTACGTGTTCTCTTAAGGTTCCTGTTGGTTTTGATGATTGTGCTCGACATTCCCAGAAATTCCCACAGCGTCGGGTTATTGATCCCCGGTGTCGTTTCCTTAAAGGGAGTCGGGAGACTTGATGGATTGCTAATCTGGGCGTTGAGCTGTGTTTTGACCATGAACCACTTTGGGTCCACGTTTTGTTTCTCCCTCCCACTGCTGACACCCCACAAACCATAAATAAATTAGGAGAAGTAGAGCAAAGCAACACGAGAGAAATGAGACTTCATCTCATTGGGAACTTGTCAAAGATTTATCGTTTCCTCCGTGCTGCCATTATAGGGTACGAATGCTCTCAAATAAAAAAAGATTGATTGAATTAAAGTACCTGGGCACTTAGGGATTATTTTCCACTTGTTAGCTTTCCTTAAGTATGTGCTCATGGCCGTGTTGCTGATAATTTGGTGGGAGATATGACAGATGGATTGTTCTTTATAATTGCAACCATAATCGCTCTGCTAGTTATCGGCCCCCACCATCTGCAACCAAAAACCTCACTGGAACTTCCATATGGTTTGTAAACCACTGAACTTCATGGTTTCTTTATCCACTGTGAAACATTGAAACAACCACAACTCTTACTTTGACCCACAGGTATTTCTACTCAAGACAACATTACCAGGGCTGAAAGCAAGGCACTGTACTCAATCACTTCAGCTTTGTTTCCCTGTATGGTTGTAGATGAGTTTCCATCAGCCCTTTTTTTTTTGTATTATTTGTACATAAAAACATGTGAATGGAAACGCAAAAGACTTGAAATATAGCATTAAAGTTTTTAGGCTTGAAGGAGGTGGAAATGTTGGCATATCTATAAAAAAGTGGGTGCAATGAAATCAGTTTAACAAATAAAGGGTGTTTTAAAAAGCACATGAATGGAATTTCCCTTCCACCGCCACATTTCTCTGTTCTGGAACCATGGATACAGCAGGGAGGGAGGAGGTTTGTGTGGACTGATGACGAGACCACAACAAGCAGTAATGAACCGAGGCAGCAACAAAACCACCACCACCATTCATCAACAGCTATTGGCATTCTTTATTTTTGTCATCAAGTTACGCCTTGTTGTCCTGCTGCAGGGACACAGACTTTAATGCCACCTACTGCTTATCTTGGTGAACTAACTTTACAGCAGTTGATAAATGCACATATTACCAAATCTTTGACATTGTAGATAAAATTTTCAATACAAACTGTGTCCACCAATAGAGGTCTTGTAAATCTTTTATGTATTTAATGATACCCCCCCTCTGTGGAAACAGGCGAGAAGTTTAGTTTTTCCAACTGTGAGTCCATGCGCTATTCCTATGCCTAATTCTTTTTTTCTTTTTTTTTTGTCTCTCTAATTTAATTAAGAGCCACAGGCGCCAGGGGCATATGCACATTTCAGGATGGAGATCAGACCCCACCTCTCTCTGTCTCCCTCCTCCTCTGGCAGCGCGCCCTTATCAGTTGGGTCAGATTCCAGCTCCATGTGAGCAGTGGAAGCTACCATGACTGAGCTCCATCGACAGTCAAATCTGGGACTGAAAACGATCAGTATTGCCTGGCTGCAGTGAGTGTTTTCTGGGTCAGGATGCTCAGACTTGGGAAAAGTCCCAAAGGTCTTGTGAGAATATTCAAATCCCTCCGTCTGCTGGAGGACAGCGCGCCTCGTCAAATGGCACTTTATTGCACCGATGTAAAACATTACATTTCGTTTCATATCTGCTGGTAAGACAAGTGTGTTCGGAGTATTCCTGACACACGGTGAGACAGAAAATGAGTGGCGTCTGGATGAAGGGATCTGAGAGATGGAATTTGGGGGAGCAGAAATGAGAGAGCGAGTTCTAATCTAAAAACATGGGCGCCATCCAAAAACTAGGGAGCGAACTCCATTTGTAATGCTGTGAAACTCTTGTCTGTTGGAGCTTTTGAAAAATACATGACTGCTCTTTTCATTTTACATTCTCCCTTCATGCTGGAGTCAATGATGGCCTCAGGCAAATGAGGGCACTCTCAACACTGCCATGCCATAGACAGCCAGCGCATTGCTTCTCTCATCTCAGATTTCTATGCCGACACATCTATAACTCTACTTGGGCAGAAAGAGAAAAACAATTGTATCCAAGTGAGTTAACGTCATGTACTTTTCGAGCTTCGCAAATGTCTGCCTGGATAGACGTGGGCTGAGAAAACTTTCATCTTTTTGCTGGCAAAAGATTCTAAATGACAATTTTCATAATTTATTCACTTAATGGTCTTTCTCTCTCACTACAAGATGATGCTTTCCTCTTTGACACTGAAACAAATTGTTTGTTTAGATACAAATGTATTGTAGGAAAATCATTCGACTTGAAAATAAAACTCAAGTTTGTGACAGCTCTGATCCTCTCATTTCAGCTATTTCACAAGCTCATGGGATTTAAAAAAGTATTGCTGTCGGAGTGGTGTTTTTACCTCATTGATGAAGTCTCCGATGTCTCCAGGATGGGGTGCTGCTGACCTTATGGGATACTGTGGCTCAGGATGAAGCGGCCTCTCATCTAGACGGCGGATTCCCACCGGCTTGATGGCATCAGGCTCTATTGTGTCCGGCTGCTGGAGCTGACTGAGGTCATAATCCTAGGAAATGCACAAAAATAAAAGCTGGGTGTTAGCGGAGCTCTGTACCCCAGACTGAGTGTGATTATTTAAATGGGCAAACACGTCTTGTGCTGTACAGAGGAAGTTGAGAATGAAGCAATGATGCTGAGGGAACATGAGGGGAAACTTTAATCTTCTTGTCTGTGAAGCACAAGCCTGGGGACAGTTTGACACATTAAAAGAGCCAGAGCTGAAGGGGGGCCAAGCTGAGGACCACATCATACGCTGCAAAAGTGTTTGTACTTGGGCATCATGCTGCAGGAAGGATGTGCAGGCGACTGCTTTGCTCTAATCAATGCCCAGACACGGGATGGTGGATATGCATAAGCCATTGCTAATCCTATTAACATTACCAAGGCAACCTGAATGGCTCGCGGTTTGTGTTAAGTCATGAGGACGGGAGGGGGAGGAGAAAAGTGTAAAGAGAAAAAAGGAGTTAGGAGAGAGAAAGAGCTGAACCGAAATGTCTGGATGGTATCACGGTGACAGCAGATATGATGGAGAAAGTGCCATTTGAGAATCAGGGTGTGTGCCTAATAAGCGTGCATGATGGATTGTCCCTCTTTAGAAGATTTTCAGTAATCCATCCATCTCTAATATCCTCCTTCAAAATAGTCTTTGCTCAGTTGCACATGTACATACACACACAGGCACATGCACACTCGCACCCAAGGGAGAAAATAAAAAGGGTTCAGATACTCCGAGGTAAAAAAATAAACATATATGAATACAAAATGGAGGACTGAATTCAAAATCCTATGATGATGCGCAAACAACTACGATATGAAAACATAACGATGCGACTCGCACACAACCGACTCAACTCCACACTAATAAGTATCATAAAATATAAAACAAACACATTGATTATTCATGTGTAATTTGATTTCATGGGGAATGACAATCACCCTGAGGCGAGCTGCAGAGGAACAGCGCATCATGCAATAAAGCCATCCATCATTTTTGGTCCAATTTCAGTCTGCCTCCTGTTTGACCCTCTCTAAGGTCACACACCAGAGGGGTCAGGAGTTGGTGACAGGAACTGCAACGGAGCCGCCGTATAATGGCTGAACTAAGCAGGACGGTCTAATGACATACCAGCCTCCTTCAGGGAATTGACTACTCGCATGGACACTGGCCTGGTGAAATGGCTGCCTCAGGCACTCGTGATGACCCACATATAAACATTGCTAAGCCTTTTACACTTGATTTGCTGTGAGACATGGAACAATTTAACGAGTGGGCAAGAGGCTCAGACTCTATTTTGTGTCCCCCATCATACCTATTGTTGTTTATAAATCTTAATACATTAGACGGCAACATCACATTCAAACGCCCTTATTCACATGATCACACGTGTGAAAAGAAACAGTCGCACTGTCACTAAAATAGTTTCCACATCAAGGTAATTACTGCGTGCTTATTCACTTTATTGCTGGGAATTAGATCAGAAGAATTATGCCACTGTAATGTCTGCTCATGGAATAAAAGCATGGAGTTAAGCTTAGTGTGTTCATGTAAAGAATGGAAACGAATGTTTTGGTAGGCAGAGTTTGTCACCTTTGGATAAAGGTGGCCATTTTACTTTTCCTCCAGCCATTTTTGAAAGTTTAATAACTACCAAATGTATATTATGTAATGTATAAATATGAAATGACTCTCAGCAAAAGAAGTAAGCATACTGTCTATTCAAAATGTTCTCCTATAAATCTCATCCCCTATCTCCAGTGACAAACACATGACCGTTAAATCACCTGCATGTTGTGCATGTTTGGATTCTTTTTGCCTCCAAATCCATGCTGCTTAAAATTATTCTCTGGTCAATTAAATCCAGTGACTCATTTCTATTCTATTGCCAGCCTGCTAACCTGTGTATGCTTTTCTTTTTGTTTTAATTTTGCCACGTCCACTGAGAGCACTCTGATCAGCTGTCAGCATTTGATAAAACAAGTGCTTCGCAAAACCCATACAAACCAGGCCAATGGCAGCAGCAGCAGCAACTAAAATCCTATACTTTGAGATCACCAAATGGTCTGACACTTCAATTTCCTCCCTGGCGGGAGATAGGGAGGACAGAGGTGGGCATTATAAAGGGGGGAATCACTGGGAAAGTCAGGTCCATTTTTAACCCGACACTGACTCCCTCAGTTCTGCAGACAAGACAATTTTCTCCTGGCATCCTGCCCTCCTCTGCACCAGTCAAAATGGAAGCTTGTTTTCCCTTCAATAAATTGCTGAATCCCTTCGTTTGCTTTAGAGGAACATTATATCAGGCGACATTTTCGTTTTTCAACACGCTGTGGCACACAAGTTTTGTGCAATCTTTGTGTGTGAAAGTGGCGATGTGCATACACAAGTGGGTGCTCTCCCTCTTGCCTAATCACTGGCAGATGTGTAATGGCTTTCCAGTCATATTGTTACCTTAGACAGAGCTTCATTATTGTGCCACAACATATGCCTGTCTCCAAATGACATCAGCTTACCAATTACAAGTCTCTGAGGCTAATTTGGCATTGTGCTGGGTCAGACCATGGTCTCTGGCTCATTTCTGCTGTACCTAAGCCATTGCTGCACTTCAGCCAGCAGCAAGAAAATAGCCCATTTGCTGTATTACTGCCTTTGTGATGAAATGATTCCGTTATGCTAACAAGAGGTCATTAGGACAATTGAATTTGTGTCTGCATGTGCAAGGGGATACTGAGATGTGACTTTATTGACGCATATTGTATTTGTTAGCACGTTTATGTGTGTGAGCAAACCCATTAATGTTGGTAAGTGGGAACCATTTTCAGCCAAGGAAACGTTTCCAATTTATCCAGAACAATTTCATCAAAATGTATTTTCCTTATTAATTCTAGATTTGATGGCCATCTATTTCCAGTTTCTCTTGAACAATCCCACCCTGCATTGTTAAGTGCAAGGTGTTTTTCAGAGAAGCGTAATGAAGAAGAGGCCTAAAAGGAATGAATTCCAAGAACAGTGAATATTATGCATGCAGGAATAAGACTTGGTCCTCTTTGTCCTCATGCTGCTTCAACTATACACAAACTTCTACTGTGCTGCAAAAATGGGATCCGAATGCTTTTGTATAACAAAGACACATCAATGTTTGTAGGTAAAATACAACAAAATTATCCTTTTTTTATGATCCTAAAAAAATCTGGTTTCAGATCTTAGGTATTTGGTCATTATTGTTAACAATCAAATATAAATTAGTCATACCAAAAAGTTTAATTTCAGGCCAAAAAGTGAGATTTACTCTAACTTTATTTCTCAAAAATTCAACATATCTGCTTCACTATTAAAGCAAGTTTGATCTTATATGATTGACAAGGGCCTGGCGAGAGACAAAACAAAAAAAGCAAACTCCCACACAGCTGTCATCAGATTCTGATTCAAATGTTACTAAATCCTGACTGGTGCTCAGAGATATGAGACGTCTCTCTAAATATGAGTGGAACAGGTCAAAGACAAGGCAGCACAGATGGAAGTCTTTTATTTAGAAACAACCAGAACTGCAATGATCTGTGTTTACTACATGATTCTTACCTGATCCTCCTCTCCTCCACCTTCTTCATCATACTTCAGAATGTTGTCTCTCACATCATCCTCTGGATCAATGAGTAGCTGCTTTGCCTGACGCTCTTTATCGCGCCGCTTCATCCACACCACAAACAGCAACACGAGAACTGGCAGATGGACGGATAGATGGAGAGATCTCATATTAAAAAAAACATAATAACTTGCATATTTTCACACAAATGCAATCAAATCAGATGTTTTAGAGCTTGGCTG
The DNA here is from genome assembly GCF_963457635.1 of Microchirus variegatus. Classification (NCBI taxonomy): domain Eukaryota; kingdom Metazoa; phylum Chordata; class Actinopteri; order Pleuronectiformes; family Soleidae; genus Microchirus; species Microchirus variegatus. The sequence goes on from NC_139806.1 coordinate 17,991,782, forward strand.
GGGTCCTGATCTGGGCTATCTTTTTTTTTTTTTTGGTAATCCTACCGTAATCTAGTGGTATGTCACATAATGTTAAGCTGTCTTTATAATCCATTGAGTATGTGTGTTGTGCTGTTTTAGAGAAACAATGAGACACTCACTGAGGAGGATAATGATACAGAGGAGGATGGATATGATGGCGCCCGTGCCCAGCCCGGCAGCCATGATGAGCTGCTGGTCTGTGCAGTCTCCGTTGATGTCGCACTGGCACACTTTGATCCGCAAGTACGAAGTGTTGGACATGGGAAGGTTGCCCGAGTCTGTGATGATGATGGGGATCTCATAGATTCCACTTTCAAGGTGCCCAGTCTTCAGGCTCACCTGAGCATAGTCACCTGTGAGACGGAGACAAGAACACAAGAGTGAGTGGCTGATCTACAATGGCTCTTTTGCAGAGGAGATAATCGTGGGGAAGTGGCTACAGAGATTAAGTTCATGTCATTAAATACAAAATAACATCTCGTTTCTTTGGATACATTTGTCAGAGGGGATTAAACCAAACCTCTGAAAAGACATTTGATGTTCACAATATGATTACACATTACAAATATGCAGCAATAAGTCATACCTGGAAGTTGCATCATCATATCTAATCTGAAACATGGCCATGATTTAGATGTCAGGCTTACAAATCTACTATCTACTGAATACATTTTTGATAATGCTTCTTAGGATAAATTCCCAGCTGCAATGATCCAAATACCATAAGCCTATTAAGCTACATATATTCTCTACAATTCAACTCACATTATACTGTACAACAAATATTTTCCTCCTGATGAATGTATGCTCCAAATTAGCATCAACATAAGGTGCGTGTGAAGGTTAATCCATTACTGTACTGTAGATCTCAGATCTTCTCTGCTCACTATTAAAGAAATAGTGCAATCTTTAATTACTGAACAACAGACTGTTGAACTTTACACATATTGCATATATACACATATACACACAGTTTTCTAATTATGCAATGCCACTGATTAAAAAGGTCTAAAATGCTCGTCGCCTTGCCTTTTAATTTTTCCAATAATTAATAAAAGCGGGCAGTATCAAAAGATGATGCAAGGTCCTTGGCAGGGTATCGCAGACATTTCACAAAGGCATTGGCTTAATTGTATAGTGTATGAATCTAATTAGTTACTGATATATAAATAATTAATGTGTGTAGTTGTATTTGTTCCCTCTTTCTGGCATAAACACCGACCTCGTCAGGACCAGTAGTTCTCATGGAGACCGAAACCTGGTCCTTCGGAGGTATCGATTAAGTGGAAGACTACGATTTTAACTGTGGTTAAGGTCTATGTGTGTATTCTGTCTTACCACTGACTCTTGTGATTGTCCAGTTTCTCCGAACATCAGAGGGCCTGTGGGCTAACTCAAAGGCAAATGGACCCGCGTTCGGATTCAGGTCTCCATCCAGTGCAGTGATGTTGATGGCATTAGGCTCTGGTTTTTGACATATCTCTGCCTCCCGAGGATACACCTTGGGAGCATTGTCGTTGATATCCAGCAGGAAGATTTGGAGAGTACCTGTGCCAGTTGCTGGTGGTATACCTGAATGGATCAACACACACACACACACTTAGAATATACATATTTATGAGAAATTCTTTTTTTTTACTTTTCCATTTGGATGGGAATACATACTATAGAAATTCTGGCTCTCATTTTGCACTCATTATGAGTTTGAAAAAAAGTATGAAGTTTATCATTTCTCATGATATAAAGAGACACTCTAAACAGCTATTTACTCTAGTGGGCAAAGATGCATCTAAACTGCATACTGATCTGAGAATCTAATCTCGACTGAGGAGGTAGACAAAAAAGGCAGAGATAGCAGAACATTTGGGCAGTGTGTATCAGTTTGTGTGTGAGTTGTCTGCATGCGTGCCTAAACGTCTTCCTGATGAAGGACGCGAGATGGGAATACTAAAGCAGACAAACAGAGCCCACTGTCGCTCCTCTCAGGCTTCTCTATGTATTCACTCAGCTAAGAGGCTTTTTTTTAACCATTCAGGCCACGCTCAAAGGAGCTAGTCATCCAATCCTGAACCATTAATGCTGAGAAACCTCTTTAGTGGTAGAGTTTTTTAAGCCTATTGGCCTAAGCTATGCTCCGCAGAACAGGGTAAACCTGAACAGAGGTAAATCCCACCAGTGCTGGTAAGAGGTGAATATATCCACATGCTGGATGATGGTTCTGAGATTGCTAGTACATTAACCTTCAACTAAGGTGGTCATTGTTCCAGACAGGCCAAGTTGCTGGTAAAAGGATGACCTTCAAGCATGGAGGATGTCTTTGTGACCGCAACTGATGTAGTGGAGTTTTTTTTTTTTCCCCAACAGTGTTTGTGCACTGGCTTCAGGTGAAAAACATCACAGAGAAAGTCAATGACCTTTGGGAGGTAAGCTACATTAGACATCTGCTAGGCTTCCTTTACAAAAAGCAGCATTATCTCCCCCTGACTGCTCTAACAATAATGGCCTGGAACAGAGTGGCTATGTATCAGCCTAGCTAAAACACATAGACCATGAAACTGCAGCATCACCGCAGCTAAAAAAGGTACTTTTGGCGACTGAAGGACCACTTAAATGGTTACATACCGCTGTCAGTAGCCAGGAATGTTGCATTGTACAAACTGTTCTTCACAAAGGGCGACTCTCTGTCCAAAATGGCAATTGTTGTGATACGACCAGTGTTGGGGTCAATCCTTAACCAGTTGGCTGGATCTGCAAGTCTGGCGTATCTGAGGGAACCGATTAGAGGTTTACACAGTCATTCACAATTTTGAATACTTTTGTTATTAATAAGTTAAAAGCAGCGAGAGGAGTTAAAAAAAGACCCAATTAAATTTTCTTCAGGAGGTTATCTCGTTGATATATTTATCAATGTGCCTTCTCTCTCTTCTAAAAATGTTTTTTTTCCTTTGTGTTTGTGCTGAATAAATATTTTAGATGTCATAAATTTTGCATTATTATTCCAGGATTTGAGAGCAGCCTCCCACTGGACACAAAACTGGCTTGTAGTCATCATTAGCTCAAAGTAATTTGTAGGACAAACCGTGGAATTACAAAGCTAGCTTATTTTTCATGGACTTTTTTCAGGCAGAAAAACCTTAACAGCCAAACAGCACTGCGGCACATGTCGGAGGAAAAATAAAATGGGGGCTTTTTTTTAAACAGAATGAGATGGAGACATGTCTTTTTTGACATTCATTGTCAAGCAATGTGAAAATTGTGCTCCATTTACCTCATGTGTTGCTGCATGAAGCGATCAGGGTCCTGTGCAGTAAAGGTGGTCAGGGTTGACTCGGGCATCATTCCCTCTTCCAGTTTAATGAGTTTAGGGTTGGGCTCGAAGTAGGGGCTCTCGTTGACATCAGTCACTCTGATGGAGACAGTGGCAGTGGACTGACGAGAAGAGTGGATGCCTCTGGCCAGGGGGACCTCGTTCCTCGCCTCGACTGTCAGCACATACGTTCTACTGATTTCATAGTCGATAGGCTGGAAGACACCAGAGAAGGGCACACATGGAGTGAATCACCCCATCAAAATGCAGGACACATTTCATCGCATTACACTTTTCCCTCTTACAAATAATGGAACCTTTTTTTTTCCTCCTGCCTAAAAATATTATTGTGAGAGCTTAGTGTTGACACACAAAGAGATTTTATCCTTTTGTGGTCAGTGAAGGATACATACCAGCGAGAGTGCTGCTGTAAGAGATGTGCAACTACCCAATTGAATCTTGAATGTGGCCTGAATTTAAATTTTTGTTCACAGTTTAAATTATCTATTTTAATTTAGAATTTACACATAATTCAAGATGTTAATTTTCCCCAATCAATACAATGTTTTCAGTTCTAACCTCTTTCGAGTAGCTTTGCATAAACTGCTTTGACTCTTTGAACAACTTGCATGGACAGTTTGATTATTAATTTGTTCACTTCATCGACCAGGAGCACTTCAATGCACTCTGAATAACCTCCTGAAATGTTATAAATACACTCTCACAGGAGAATATCATAACTGACAGAAAATAATACCCAGCCAACCATCCACAAACCTGGATGGTTGGTAAAGCAAACATAGATTTGTGCATCTCCCAAGGATTAAAGCGATGCAGTTTTGAAGAAGAGTCCTCACCTTGACGACCGTCACCAAGCCCTCGTTAGTGGTTGGATCAGTGGGCACAGAGAACCTGCCAGTGGGGTCGCCCCCGGTGATTTTGTAGACCGCATTCCAAGCCGGCGTGTTGGGCTGGTCCTTGTCAGTCACCGTCAGATTGGCCACAATGACATTCACACAGTTCTCAGGCACCTCACCAAAAAACTGCATGAATAAACCATGAAAGAACAGAACAGTGAGCTGTTAGTGATACTGCTGTGGCAGCAGAAAAACACACCAGGCCTTCCCTTACACAGCACAGCGGGACCAATCTTGAGTAAATAGACATCTAAGGCAACTTATCATGTCGTCATGGTCATCTCATCCTCCCCCCTTCCTCCCCTGATAGCATAACAGTAGCATTACAAATTTCCATGATTCACAAACACAGTAAGTGCCTCTTTCACCCGGGAAGACATCTGCACTGCTGCATATGTCAACATTTGGAGGAAAATACACTTCTCACATGGCTGACTACTTGTTTATGTGTATGGCTTTGGAAATGCTGGGCAAGCAAAAGTAGGTTAAGCGTACAGTGTTGATGGCTGAGTGCATATGTCCACATTAGGGGTGAAATGGGGCTACTCTTGGTGCGTTCCTTTTGCTTAGATTACTGTGTTGTCGTCTTCTTACCGTCTCGGCAGTAAACTCTGGTGGGTTATCGTTGACATCGGTGATTCTGATGACCGCAGTGGCTGTGTTGGAGAGGCCATACATGGGGTTGCCCTCCATGTCACTGGCCTGGATAATCAGTGTGTACTGGGGCACTTTCTGTGTGGAAAGGAAGAAAAGCAACACGGATGAAACACAGTTCCGTGTATAGCAATAATGTAGCCATTTTATTTAACAGTGAACTCATGTTTGAAATGGAAGCTCAAGTATAATTCAGTTTGCAATAAAACCACCACAAAATACAGGGTAAAAATAACACCTATGACCCAGTCAGTATAATAACATGACATTAGGAAAACATATTTTTTGCATAAGTCCAACTAAAACCAGACTTTTACAATGTAAAATACACATTAGTCCAACTGAAACTGTACAAAATAGAATTCAGACTAACACACCAAGATGATATAACTGGGAGTCAAGCTACGACTGCATGTATACCTTCAGTTGGACCAGAGCTAAACCGAAAGAAGTCATAAAACAATTGTATGCGAGGTCAGCTTAAAGAATTGGATATCAAGTTATTGGATGTAGAAAATCTCAAAATGGTCTCCACCAAGCTAACAACGAGCCACATGGTAAGCCAGAAACTGTCTACTAATAAGCTAACAACAGACAGTAGGTGGCTACACTTCATTCAGTGAATCAATTCCCCACTAGTTCTTGTTCACTGGGACAAGGGCAGTCGTCCAATTGAACAGCTGCACAGGCTACAACCGTAGCTTAACTTAACTGTGCATGGGAACGTACTGAGTCTCAGCAGTAAGCTGCATTAAGATTTATTTTTGGGCCACAGTAAACAAACATTTACAGTGCCCTTTACTAGCCTATTAAGGTGGTAACTCTATGCAAGAGTATAAATGTTTTCAACTAAAATGAAACAAATCCAAACTGGATAGGGTATTATAAATATGACAAATGATAGTGGTTTATATTAATCTGAGTTATTCCCTATAGGGGGTGTGTTTGTGAGTGGATTTGTGAAACTTGCACTACTGCTATGAACACCATCATGAAGCAAACAAATGGCTCTTTTCACATTAAAAGCCACTCAGGTGATGGACCAGTTGCTAGGTAATGAGAGCCGGGCAAATTACTTTCATGGCGGTGGCAACTGGCAGACATAAAACGGCAGCCCCAGGGTGGAAGTGATTGAACAGCCACCTAGCCAGATTGGCCTCACTAGAATTGCACCAACTGGCTCCAGCTTTCTACATTATTTTATTTATTTTCCAACATAGCCATATGATCCAATTAAATGAAAGAGTGGTGGCTTTTGCAGTGTGGTGTGTAGAGAAAGAAAATGCAAGTAAAGCGTCTATTTTAGAGAAAAAAGGGGCAAGAAGTGGGGGAAAGGAAACATTTAGCTGCTCAGTGATGCACGTTGCCTCCTTGTAAGAGTAAATAAGTGTGAAAGAGCCAAGTCCATTTCTACTTCTCATTTAATTGGTAATTTGCAAAATTCACTTTCACTTTGGCTCATTAGTTCTCAGACAGTTTGAATATTAGCAAAGATACTAAAGCTGTGTGTTGTTGCTATATAAAAAATGCACAGTGTAAACATGAAAAAACGGATGTGCTTATATGCATCTGCAGCAGGCAGCAATGAATTAACAATGAATTAAATTAACGATAATGAAGGCTACTCTTAAATGCCATTAGAACAATTTAATTCATACATATTCATTCATAGATGACACTAAATAGGGAGCTTAATGGTAAACGCATCAAAGCATGTGGAATCCAAACAAAGCTATGTCATACACAGAAGGTAAAGAGAGAAGAAATGGACAGAAATGGTCACTCACCTCTCTATCCAGGCCTGCTGCCACCGTAATGATGCCTCCTGTTTTATTGTTGATGGTGAACATATTGGAGGCTGGACTCTCTGGAGTCTGAGAAAGGATCTTGTATCGCAGCATCCCGTTTGCCGTTTTGGGGTCATCTTTGTCCACACTTGTTACCGTCATAACAAATGTTCCTGTGGGGAAAGAAGGATGTGTTATTTCTCAGTTTTTCTTTATAATGACTTACTCTTTTTCTAATCATAAGAGAATGCAAGTTGTTCGGATACAACAGATTTGTAGTTTAAGTATCTGATGTTCTTTCAGCTGCTGTTAAAAGACCAGCGATTAGTTTAATGGAGAAAAGCAATGTTAACAAAATGGCCACCCCAGGAATGCCATCAACGCTGTTTGATCTGCTAACACTAAGGCAAAATGTGGTGGAGGCTCAGACTTCAGCCAATCGTTTGCTCGTTCACTGTGGTGCCACGCTTGGCTTTACTTGGTACATTACCTGGCTTGGAGCCCTCTGGAACAGTGCCATTCCAGATCTGATGGGTGAACTCGGGTCTGTTGTCGTTCATGTCGATTACATTGATCACAATGTCAATAGGGTTTTCTACCTGGTTGCCATTCAGGTCCACGGCATGAGCTCTCAGCTGGAGGAAAACACAAACACATCTGAACTGTAAATTGTGAGGACAATGAGCTGTGCACACAATGTAATGGTAGAAAGTGTTGACTGAACATTGTCCACTTCACTGAGGAAATAATTGACTCCGCACAAAAAACATCATTAGCAAAATATATAGGAAATATTTGTGTAAGAGACTCCTCTATTGCAAGTGCTGGAAAAAAGACAGATGTTGATTAAATGTAGTATGACACCTGCCAGAAATGACAACACTAACATTTTAGCTGCGTTTTCTGGTTACACTGATTTTATTCACTACTGTTGCCAAACACGGGATCAACACAGATTCTGCTATTGTTTCACACAAACAACTCTGCTCTGCTAAACCTCGGATGCACTTCCTGTATACACACACATTTAGTGTCTAACACAGGATTCATGCTGTAGAATAAATACATATACAGTAATACAGTAGTACAAGATGTGTCTGTGGATGTTTACCTTTTATAATCTAGTTCATGTGTACATCAAACATGAGTGATTACAGTTCCAAGTGCATCCTTCTAACTAAAAAGAAGGCATTGCAGAAAATAAATGGACAATTGACTCACATATCGGCAACATATGCAAGTCACGGAATACTGAGCTGCTTCTGTGCTGCTCCATAATTTACAGTTCATATCTGCTTTAATCTGTGGACCTTCTTTGTCTTCACAGACCATGTAAGTAGAGTGAATAAGATGAATTCAAATTACATCCTTTTTTATCTTGGCTGCAACCTTGATGGATGTCCACCAGTTTGTATTAAAGTACATGAATACAGAGTTATGAAAATGAAGCTTTATACTTTACAAACCATAACAATATAATGAAGAAAACCCACAAATAAATAAAACCACTCTAGCTGTGGTTCTTGTAATCTGTCACACAAAGGCACATAGTTGTGCTGCTATTCTACTTGCATTGATTTCCATTCATTTGGACAGTTTAAGCTAACCATTATCCAAAGCCTCAAGCATAACCAGTGAACTTAACCACAATTCAAATCTTAGCACTTCCTCAGAAATCAGCCTCTTTAGGCCTGAGGACTCCTGGTCCTTGGAAGATAACAAATACAACACACACACACACACACAGACAATCCTTTAAATTCTCAGACGGATAAGTCTAAGAATTTGATAAGTAGGAGACCCTGTTCTTCACTGGGTCTGAAGAGGCCACTTAAGCAACACATGACTCTTGATCACATGCCAACTGGCAGGAATGTAAAGCCTCATCATACACATTTCTCACGATAAAGCACACTTCAAAGAAAGCATTTGCAAAGCATACCTATATCATTACAGCAGTGTTTTTCTTTTCCATAAATGATGCTTGTTTGACTTACATGGAAGTTGGCGATGTGCTCTCGATCCAGGGGCATGTTGACTGATAGCTCTCCAGCGATGGGATCGATGATGAAGATGCCAGTGGGGGGCTGGTCAGCACCTGGGCCTGTCACGCTGTATCTGAGGGAGCGGTTTTTGTCATGGTCCGATCGAATCTGTGGGTCATTTGTGGGAAAGATTTATTAATTAATGCATCTCAAGAACCTCAACTAAAACTATTACGTGGGGAAATCCCGTTTGAAAAAAATAAAATGAGATATGATCATGTTTGTAGCATAATATAATGGCATATATCATTGTCACCCTACATGGACCGAATCATTTTTAAATTTCAGTTTTGTAATTAGGTTTTGAATTGCTGTAAAATATGTACAGTAGATCTTTAGGAATACCTATAAGGAATAAAACAAAGCAAGGTAATATGAAAATCGATATTGTGACATTTTATGTGTAAGTACTCGGCATACAGGCCTAACGTTTCAGTATTTGCATTCCATTGTTCTCTGTAATAACCACATGGCTACTGAACTGTACTCGGCCGCAAAACCCAAACGTTTTCAATTTCTATTGATAAACAAATAAAGAGCGAATGTGACTTAACTGTTAAATTATTCATTACAATTTCAACTTCCTGTAGATTTATTGACTAATCATTTCAGCACTGGCTTAGAAATAGGTTGCTGTGTAAGTAAGTAGTGCATAATAGGAGAGAGTGTGTGTCTGTGCAGTATTGAAGTGCTGCCTTCGCTGGGCCGTCTATCCTGTTTGCCAAGTAAGCTGAGAACGTCTGTGCCTACAGATCTATGCAGGGCAAACAACGAATTTCCTCATCCTGATATCATCTACTAAAGCCCCGAAACATCCCTTCTTACATGTTCAGATTTAATATAATACATGGAAATGGCATGTAACACACGGTGAGGAAGTCCACTTAATTTGCTGAAAAGGAAATCGACTTCTTAGCTGTTCCTGGCATTACATGTCCTCTGTCAGCCACCCACACTCAACAGCACCGGCCAGAGGATTGCCGCAAATGAACTGGGCCATGTGTGTCCTTGAGCCACGACAAAAGGACTATAATATCTCTGCACTTCATATTTAGCTCAGCTTCAAAATAACATGTTACATTGATAGTGACTGCTCTTGTGAAAAGGGATAAATGTTACACTGCAAAAAATAAAAGAAACTGTAAATATGCTGTAAATATGAAGCATATTGGCGAAGGCATACATCTGGTTTCTCTTGAGTGGGTCAATAGGGACCTATGAAGTTGTCAAATCAAGGGAAAAAAGGCATGTTTTTAAGTGTGGAGAGCTGTGTGTGCGTGTGCATGCGTGAGTTACATTACCCGGACAAGCTCTTGCGGAAATGGGGCTCGTGAGTTCTCCGGGACATTGATTGGGGGGATGACCCAGTCTCTCTTCATGCGCTTGAGCTGGCTGTCCGTGTTTCGTGATGGAAACACTATTTCCCTCAAATCCTTGGACATGACTGGAGGGACAGCGACTTCCTGGACCTGCGGAAAGGAAATCATTTGATTCAAGAGCTGGCTGGTGATCACATCTATGCAATAAAATATGAGTGTGTGTATTTTTAGCCACACTAGCGACATGGCTCTGTGGAAGGCAAGGTCATCTGTCCACCAAGCGAGTGAAAACTTCGAATGACTATTGCATCGACTGCGATGTAATTTGTGTTCAGCACCAGGTAGAAATAGATGGTTAGTTTAATAAATATTCTGTTTGTTAAACGTCAGCATTAGCACTTTTTTTCCCCTCACAATGCGAGCATTGCTGGAGAGTCTTGTTATTATGTTTGCCCTGTGGGACTGACGGGCCTTAATCCTCATCATGTAATCACTACAATCAACAGCAGCACATGCCAGTGCACTTACTGGAGACACCTCACTGCAATCTGAGGTCTTTTTCCTTTACGGGAGCACAAAATGAAACTGATGTGATAATAAAAGAAAACGTCCTGACATTTCCTGTACAACCTAATAAGCTTCTTCACGCGTCTTTGATACCCATTCTGGATGTAAGCACGTTCAACCAAAACATTACTCCTTCCTGACTTTCTTTGTAGCTTAAAATATCTACAGTGAAATATGTGATGATACGCCTTTGGTGTGGCTACTGCAGCAGGCACTGTTTTTGCTTTAAATGTCAGGCTTCTTCTTATGTGCTGATATAATGCACCCACACAGACAGGCCGGCTTACATAATGGAGCTGCCATCCTCCCTCGGCTGTAATGAATGAGATTTGAAACAAAGGAGGATGGTACCTGCAAGCCAGACACTAAACACACAGATGGCTCAAATTGCCTATGCTGCTCCAGAGACTGGGAAGACTGAAAGAGTGCCAGAGAAAGTTTAAATAACCTTGAACAAAACGGGGAAGGAAAGAAAACCGGAAAACAATATGTAGAATCTGTCAATGTCAATGAGTGATAGCTAGCTGGGGTTTATATTTAGTTGTCATGTCCCTTGATGTATCTTATTCACTGTTTCCTGTAATTATATGCATGTTGATTGGTTGTGCTGTACTCAAGGCCAACAAACTATTACAAAGTGCCCTGTGCAAACACACAAATTAATTACCACTTTGTCACCTTATATTGTGACCCATATCCTGAATTCCCTCTTGTCTAACATCTGGGGAGCTGTCAGAAAGCTTCCACTAATCATGTTTGAAATCCGATTATGCTGCTTTCACCCACTGAAAATGTAGACAGGCGAGCAGACAGATAGCAAAGGGGCATGCTTCAGAAATATCTATTACCCTATTAAAATGGGCTCGAGTGAGAGCAGTAATTATTTGCAACCTGCATCTGGAATGATGAATGGCATTGTGGGTTTGTTCAGCCCAACACACATCTATCTCTGGTTGCACAGGAGGTCTGCGCCCATCCACACTCTCCGCATACCCCTCCATCTTCTGACTAGGAGTCTACTTCAGAGTCCAGGAGAGCGTTAGGCTGAGTGATGACCTGAGTGTTTGTGAGTGTGCGGAAGGGATTATGCCTGTGTGTCTATGTGTGTTTGCCCTTTTAGAAAAAGTTGCTCTTTTCAGATTCCAAAAGACCATTTTGAGCTTACAGATTGCAGCGAGGCCGAGGTTCTAATAGAGGTGGAAATAGAGGGCGAGGACACTGTCATGTTAATGAGGATATTGTTTGGTTGTCATTGATTAAAATGTTTCCCCCAAGGCCGCAGCATTCATGGCACTAATAAAAAAAAATCTAATCGCTGATGTGATTAAGAGATGCATAGTGATTCATGACAATAATTGTACTGGGGGGGAATATAACTACTCATGACCTCATAAACGTGTGGGCTACAGGAAAGTCAATCGCTGGTTTCATTACATAGAAATTAGGGCAAATTCAACGTCTCTCAACAGACAGTCGGTAATTTATTTACATATGTATAACTCGTGTTATTTAAAATCCATAAAAAAAAATGCAGAAAGCCTTTGGTTACCCGTTTGCCTGTGACCAAGCTACAACAGTGACTAATGGTATCATTAAAATCACATACCTGCCGGAGTCCCTGTGGTTAATGACTGTCAGTCGCTAACAAAGGTGTTTCCGAAACACCACGGAAATCATTGCCTGCTACACGTTTAATTTCAAGCCAGCACATCGCTGCATCTGCAGCATTGACATTAACAATGCATGGCTATCAGTATTAACTTCTAATCTGCATCCAATAAAACACAAGGCTTGCCTTTCCTGATATTATCGGCTGCAGTAGACATTAACAAATGGCCACAATTGGCTATTTTTAAAAGTGTATTACAGGGCTTAAAATGAAAAAAAAAGCACAGTAGTCTTTGTAAAACAAATACAATTGCTTCATTTGAGGGCATTCATTAAGACACCAGACGGCTAATGATTAAACATCTTACAAGAATGATGATCATCATATGCACATAAAAGCTCACTAATGATTGTAATGAATGTGTCGAAAAAGAATGACAAAATAGTGTGTGTGTGTGTGTGCAGCATATATTATCTAATTATCCAAGTCTCACATTATCCAGTGGCACTGAAGTTAAAACCTCTACAATAACACCGACTTTACGGCTTCTTTTCATTTACTGGCTACAAGGCAGATGGCTAGAACATGTGCAGCGGTTTTTTTGTGTGCACTTCTTTTGAACCTTGGCCAACCACAATGTTGACATATGAGCACACAGTCTTTGTCACTTATTGCAGATGAATGTGCCAACACGTCCAGCGGAGCACTTTTAGCGGCACTTGACAGCACAGACAGATGCTTGCCGTCAATGTATTGAAAGAGGTGCGTCCCCTTCTGGATGATAAGGCAATAACCCCTCACATACAAAGTATGTTCCCCGACAACAAATTTACGAGCTATTTTGCATCTGCTGTTGCTTCCCACTGACCATGTTGAGTATATGTTTGTAGTCCTTGTAAAGTGACACATTAAGTTTTAATTAGCAGGCATTCATCCAGTCTCTCAGAACACCTGCTACAATTTGGGGAACTAGTCATCTGTGAATGTGCAGTGTGCCTAATAACCATCAGTTATTTGATATGAGGGCAGAATTGATCGTTCCACCTTTCTACATCCATCAGTCGATCTACAGAACACATGAGTAATGCTGTAAAAGTGGTTGATGTGGTGTCGTCACCTGGTGGGTGGATGTGGCGGAGGGCATCAGCTGGACTTGTGTCACCCATTGCTCCTGAGTGGTGGAATCAATGGCCTTAATCAGCACCAGAGACACGGGGAGCGTGGACTCCTTAAGACTTCTGGTGGCGTACAGGACTCCATCGGCCTCTATCCGGAAGTCAGAGGGGTTGCTGCATTCAAACCTCACCAGGCCACCTCGGCCACAGTCGAGAAACCTCACTGTAAAAGACAGAGACAAATGGATTAGACTTGAAAATCCTCCGATCAGACAGAGAGGAGGAACTCGAGAACTCGAAAAAATACAAGATAAGTACTGCCAAAATACTAGAAACTGAGACAAAGGCAGTGGAAGACGGACAACCAGACAGACAGAAGGTCCACAAAGGGATTCTGATTCTTCTTCTCACTCATGCATTATTCACTTCAAGCTGTGCCCCAAAGGTATTGCTCAAAACAGGTGCAGTGGAGGAGCAAGTTGGGGGAAATCTAAAGAAAACAGGGACTTGCTCTCCTTAATGAATATTATAAAGAATAAAAAAACAATCCATTTAAAACCTAAGGAGTATGCTACTGTAGATTGTCTAAATGTCCCACCGTATTGAGAGTTTCGGTATCCACTACAGAAAAGTACTATGAACATGTTGACTTCTGCTAAACTAGTCGTATTTATTATTCAGCTAAAGCCATTCCATGCAAGCTTTGTCCCTCATGACGTTTCTGGGATGTCTTCCACGGATGACTTCAGATCCCTGAGAGGTGCTCGTTTCATCAGCATGTTCACAGAGAAAACACACACCTATGCACAGGTGATATAGACAGGTGGCTCATGGGCGCTCGATTCCCACAGGCTCCTCAGTGACACGGGTACAGGCCTGGTTCTTCTTACAAGAGCGGCAGTATAACACAAACCTACACTACATGCATCCTGCATGTACACGTACACACACATACCTAGGAGCTTTACTGTGTGATCCTCTTTTGTGTATGGTTGTTTTTCCCCTGACAGGCCTACCTCATGTTTATAACACACAAAACGGCACAAAGAGAAAGATAAAAATACCTCCAGGCCACAGATCACAAAGTTACCATATATTGTTTGTGTGGGGGCTTCTGCTGGTGCTGCTTTGAATTATTAAAGCAGATGTGGAATTACTTAACAAAAGCCTTGAAGGAGGAGGGTGCCTAATCTTCCTTTGTGCTGCTACCTTGGGGACTCACTGATGTCTTCAGAGTATCATCTGCACTCTGAGTGCATTGAGTTCCTCTGGGCTTGGGGAGACGGATGCAGTAGATCAGTTTGGGGCCTAAAGGAAGTCATACATTTACTCCCAGACCTAATTTAATATTATCACCCAAACACTTGCAATAAATTCTGCGAAAGTGCACCTCACACCCTTCAACTAATAAATCTCTCAGTGATGACAGGGGTGAATTTAACAATATCCTTGCTGTTTGTAACAGTAGACAGGGTAAATGTTTTCAGAACCTTGGTTGAAGCCCTGACAAAGATGGACCTGTGTTCTCAGAGTGACTACAGATACAATAGCTGGGCTCAAAAGAAGGCAAACCTATTCTTTAAAATGACCACAGAGGCATCCCCATTCCCATGTAAACTGTGATGTTTTTAAAACGTAAGAAGAATGTCTGTGTGAACGAGAGCGAGGGAGAAAATGAATGAAACCTATGATTCTGAGTAAAGTTTGGGAATTGACTAGCTGTGTATTCGCAAATAGTTTTCACCCCGCCTAATAGAAAATGCAATCTACTTTATCAAATCTCAAACGGGGACACATTTTCGGTGAGGTTTTCATTATAGTCGACACTGACACAGCACGAAAGCAGCGCTGCTAACTGCAATTTGTTTTTTTTTTTAACCAGGAGTATTGCTAAATTGTCTAAATATTAACACCACAGAGGGTGAGATGGCAGTTCAGGAGAGATAGGAGTTCCAGTAATCGAGGCAACTGATGTCACAATATTTTCCTCTCCCCTGGAATACACTTGAGTGTGTCCTTCCTGTTCAATTACCAGTGGCCAATTAGCTTTATTTCTCTTTGAACCTGACAATGCTGCTGACATATGGTGGACGACCTTCTCTCTCTGAAGGCTTTGCCTTCAAGCCAGCCACCTGTAAAGTCAAAGCCTTCAAGCAATCAGCCTAGCCGGCCCAAGTCAGCAGATACTCAGACAGAAGGGGAATACAGAGTGAGCAGACTGTCAAAATAACTCACAATACAGCAGAAGAAAAGTCCACAGATTCAACAAGCTTCACTGTGCTGCTGGTGAGGATAGTCGAACACACACTACTCTGACTTGGATGTCTGAATGCCATACATTTTTTTGTTATGCTTGTTGCTTATTGTGAGGCTGAGGAATAAATCATTATCAAATAAAAATCACAAATTTAAGACATTTTATTGACAAATGAAAGGCTGATTCTATTGTTTATTTTGGGGGCTGCAACCCCATGTGATTATTTATTTGCCACAATTTAATTAATCAATTTATGTTTCAAAACAAGTTGATTTGATTGATTGTTGGTAATATAGAATATAATCTTTACAGTATTACATGTTCTGCAGTTTATGGACAAAACTAATTGGTTAGAATAAGAAAATATTCCACCTTTTTTTTTTTTTACTTGAATAAATATACACCCCAAATCACATCACAGTTGCAATATGTCAGCGAGGTTGCAATTATATACTTTATCCAAATATTTTTTCTATTATGATTTGAACCACAAATAATTTCAAAAATAAATGAACAATATCTCAAAGTTCCAGCCTCTCAAATATCAATAGTGGCCGTACTACATTCAGGAAAGTGTGCTGAAAACATATATTACCTATTATCTAAATCAGTTGAAGTTAAAGTCAGCAGCTCGCATGTATGGACACGGGTAGCACCAACAATTAAAAATAAATGACAATGTTATTTTAATGCTACACTATTTTGGTCAGTCATTCCATTCCACATTTTATTTCAAAGCATTACTCTGAGCAATTGTTAATAACTAGACACAGTTAACATTATGCAGCCTCAAAGCTGCAGCCCCTATTTCCATTTTCTGTCCTACTGCCACCTTTGACTATACATTTCCGCGAGCATGTGGTGAGATCCACTTGACAGCCGTGATTCCCATGTGAGTTATTTTTGACGGAGACACTGTTTTTTTTTGCACAGGGCTCCGACTTTTTAACACTGTCTGAAATGTAGCCATGGGGACACTTCTGAGAGGCCTTTCAACAGGCAGCCCCCACAGCAATCGCGAGACAAACTCCCTGCAGGCACCGCCGTTTCCAATGATAATGAATGGGAATGTCCAGCATGTGTCTATTCATTTATCAGGTGGACTCTTGTGGTTTATAAAAACATAGAAATGTGTCATATGGCTTAGCTCAAATCCTATCTGCTCCTCATGGTACAGGGCTAAAAGAAACCTTGGCTGCCACACCCTATCCGACATGTTTTCATGGTCTTAACGATAAGGGCCTCTGGTTTGGACAGAAATGCCGATGCAGCAATGGGGAATTGGGGGTTGGGTTTGAAAAAAAGGGAAAGGAGAACTGGGGGGGGGAAGCATGCCTGTCAGCAGAAAGGTCTGTCCAACTAATGCCCTGCACCGGGGCCCAAAATTACACACGACTCAACGACCCCATTCACAGCTTAGATGCGCCCCTCTCAACTGACAAGCAACACAAAAACCCCAGCTAACCTCTCCGTAGAGCCAGAGTGCTCCGCTATTGTCTGCTTTCTCACGTGATAACTCGAACTCAGACAGACACAAATAGTTAGAGAAGGAGATCGGCAGCGGCGGGGAGCGATACATTGAATTTGGACCATGAAATGTCAACGCTGTGACTTCATAGACGAGACGAAAATGTTCCACAATCTCAGCTTCTATGCCTGTCTGCCAAGTACGCTGGCTGCAAGTGAGCGGACTGAGAGTCCCTCTAATGTACTGTAAATGTGACAAGACTGAAACCCCCTCTTGTGAGATCATCTCAATGTACCACTATTCATTTCTGAGAAGTGAGGTCACTGGCAGCTGAGAAATACCCAGTGTAGGTGTTTCATCAGGAGCCACAGAGAAATGAAGACTCAGGCAAATACCCTGAAGGCATTTCACCAACCCTTACAAGTGGTACAACACCCCTGCCAAAATGCATTATTAACAAATGACTGCCAACATGTTGAGTACAGAGGGCTGCACAAGCAATGAAACAATGCAATATGAAATGAGGGCTTCAACTAAGCAGCATGACAGTTATAAGATCAGATCCTATGAAGCCCCTAGTGGAGCTCACACTCTGGCACCTTGATTACAACTTCTGTGATATGAAATTCACAAAGTTTCCACGCATGCTGAATCAATGTGAGCATTGGACGACCTTAGGCCAACCACAGCATATTCTGTAATTGCCTATTTATTGGACAAAATGCTAAACGCACAAACCTTTTGTTTTAATAAGATGACTGCTTTATTACATTTAATTGTGTGTGCATTTATTTTCCACATATTCCACAGCTTCAAGGCTGGTAAGTAACCAAATGTCACTGTGCAACTAATTAAATCCTATCCCTCACAATTATGGCCATTTCCATGGAGATGCTGAAAACATTCCAAAGAAAAAAAATGCTTTGTTGCTCCCAGATCCGCTGCATTCGATAAGTTCATTTACCATTTACAAAAAACATATACACCACGCACATTTAAACCGGTGATCGATAGTTTCAAATAATTGTGGAAAGAATAGTCGATAAATCTGTGGATGTTAAAAACATCATCCATACTTTTTTATTAAAACAACCAGCACTGGTAAGGGGGCAATCGTGGTAAGTGAGTTGATACCATGTTCCACTATTAATCTCAACCAGACATTTCTAAATATCCCTTTTATTTTTAAGAAGCTGAAATGCAGGGATGTGTTTTGAGGTAATAAAATAGGGTATTCTTCAGGAAAAAAAGCCTCTCTTTTACAAACTAAGCCCTGGAAGGCATTTTACTGATGCAGTGCACTTCAAACACTCAAAGCCTTCTATGCATATGCTACTAAAATATGTAAGGATTTGCTTCAAGAATGCAGTGTGTGTGCTCTGTACAGTGTCTCTAGAAATGAGGAAATCTAGAGAGGAACTGCATCAGAGCACATGTAACAGGCAGCTGGATCGTTTTCCCAGCTTGATTGCAGTGATCATTGCCCCAGCGCTTGGTTTGAGTTGCATGTGCATACTGTTGGAGGCTCCAAGATGCCTCCCTGTTTTGTTGTGTCGCAGTAATGATTAGACGGAAGCAATTCTTTTTGTAATTATTTATTCATTTTTCTCGGAAACCACATTGAGATTAGAATCTGTTCAAGTGAGACCTATTCAGTGCAGGCCTTTGATAATCTGCCATCACCCTCTACAGTTTGTCCCATTCCAACACATCAACTCCGTGCTTTGTAGATATTTATTGAGCCTGAATGATTTTGGAAAAAATTATTTCAAGTCAACAATCAGTTCCATACTCATTGTGTAGATTTTAGAATAAGAATGTGAAGATATGAATTGTTTCCAACAGGCATGTTTTATTTATAAATGCATGAAAGATGGAATAATCAAAAAGCATAGAATTGCAGCATTTGCACTTTTATAATCTGTCAAATTATTTGTTTGGTCCATTAAATATAAATATATTTAAAAATGTTGATTGGTGTTTCCCAAACCTCAAAACGATGATTTTCACAATGTCTTGTTTTGTCCATAAACCACACTTTTTCAGTTTTGATGATTTGTTTGTCAAACAGAGCAATGAAACCAGAAAACATTCACGTTTAAGGAGCTGACAAAATCCAAAAGTTGTGATTTTGATTTGAAAAATGATTCAGCCCTGGTAAATATCTGCTGGGTTTTAGCATGTCCAACCACTGTTATTTTCATAAACTTGCATTCGATGGGAGCCTCTTACTGTAGTAGCAGAGCACATTTCTCTGCAAAGAAATGTGCACAGACAGTTGGGCTCTTATCCTTTGAAAATTAGCTCTCAATGCGTTGACAGTGGGGGGGCACATTAGGGACATCACAATTATTCTTGGGGCATTGTTGGGTAAATGAAATGATTCTGTGTTTACCAGTACAATGACAGCAGAGCATTGTGTGGATTACTATGTCATTGGAGCCAAGAGCTGATAAGGCTAAGCTACATCCTTCTGCAGTTATCTGTGTGCAGCTACTGGGATTTGTGAGTTCTTGAAACCAGCGGCTTGATACAGAGGCTTTGGTGGTGTATTAAACTGACCACATTACCGGGGATGTGAAACACGCTTGCTCTTTATGATGTCTTTCAGCAAAGCTCCATGACCCCTGGAGAAGCTTACAGGTGAGACTCTTTATGAAATAAAAAAAAACCACCACATTTCCACAATGATAAATCAAAAAGCAGTAACATCTAACATCCTGAAATATATATACGTTTAAAGAGAATAAGGAATTAAAAGTTCAAAGGACAATAATTGACACCTTTAATCGAAAGAACTTAACACACCAAGCATATTGCAGGCGAGATTGTAATGCATTACTGTAATTATTAACGATTTGTGCTAGCGGAAAAATTCCAACAGTTTCTGAAAGCTAAGAAAGTTGCCCTTCGAAGCCAACGTGGTTATTAATGTCACTCCAACTATTGCAGGAAGCCAGCGAATCAGCATCTTTGTCACCAGAGAGGAGTTGGACAAACACTTGTACATAAGTTTCCATTGATTAGCCTGTTTTTGGACATGGCAACAAAGATTCAAACAAATGTTATTTGAAATATGTGCTATACTGTTAAAATGTAACTCATGTACAACTACACCGTTGTTTTTTCATTGCAAATAGTTAATACACTATTTCAACAAGCACTAAACTGTAAATAACTGCCAGATGTTGAAAGTTATTCCAGAAAAAAATGGCAAAAGCACTTAGCTCACAGAATATTTTCTGGCCCTTTTATGGTTAAGATAAGCAAGACAGACTTAGGTGTTGAAGGGTTAACAGCAAAAACTAAAAGCTACAATTACGACAATGATGTCAAAGTGTTCGGTATACGTGACCATATAATCAACAACACAGCCTCCTCTCCCTTAATCTAGGAGCCTTCAGTCTACAACACCCAGCTGGCAGGGCATCTAAGATGTAAATCAGAGTTATTGGAAATGAGGTGTTGAACTTCATGTCCATAAAAGATATTCTTTGACCTCAGAGCGTCATCTCATAAAAGGTCGCTGGGTGTTAATTGCTCTCTATACCCTAATTCACCTTAAAACTGCTGGCATTGGTCATTCTGTTCCCTCCACAAAGGCTTTGATGATTAATGGGGAAAGAAGGAAGGGATGGAGATGGAGAACAAAAAAAAGCCAGTGGGAGTAAAATAAAGCAATCTGTGGGAGTTTGCCTGCAAGAGGAAGGGTGAGACACCGAGATGTCTTTTAGAAAATCAGAACGTGGACAATAACCCATTTGAGATGTCCACATGCATCACTTTTTATTGTTTCTGTGTTGCTGGGTCATTCTCTGGCAAGCACACACCACAGTAATACACATTTTAGGAAATGCTTCACTGCTCTGTGCATCCACCTCTGCGGTACCACAGTGCTGCTACAGTTCTTTCTCAGGCATTTTCAACTGAGCATGAAATGAACTCATCTCTAAGCCTCTGGCTGGGTAGGAAATAACTAAAAAGATCAGCTATTGATCCTTTTCAATTATTATGCATCGACGGTGATGAAAACAAAGACACTACCGAAAAGAAAAAGGTCTATCATTTTGCACAGTCAGAAAATCTAATTTATGTGCTCACTTTGATGCATTTTCTCTATTTTTAATAAACTCAAAATCAAACACAAGCATATATATATATATATATATATATATGGTGTAGGATTATTTTCTTCAATATGTTTTGGGTTGGAGACAAGAGTATACAAGTTAAGCTGCCAGTGGCTACATCAACTTATAACCATGAGCTCTCACTCCTCTGGTTCTGAGCAGGTCTCATATCTTTTTATATATATTTTTTTCTTGAAAAAGCTGATCAAGAGGGCTCGGCTCTACAACTGCCTCAGTGAAACCTGTAATGTGACATGATTAGGTTCTTTTGATCTCCAAAGCTAAGACTCCAAGCTATTTAGTTCTTCCCCTTGATCATTTTTGTCAGAATACCATCATAAAATCAAACAGACAAAGCAGGAGACATGGAGCGGGTATGAAGTAACCTCTGTTGGAACGCTCACTGGGCCCGTAAGACTTTTTCGAATCACACCAGCAGAGTGACTCCCATCTCTTGATTTGTTGCTGAGGGAAAGAAACATAAACACACTGCTGAACAGTATCGTACCAGCCAGAGCGTTGGGTGGAAAAAATAGCAGAGGTGACTTGTGCAATTATGTCAATGTCTCATTTTGCTTTCACCGAGTGGAGGAATAATAGTGTTAAAATCATGTGCTCTTCAGCTTCACTGTCTCCATCTGTAGTAAACACTATCCATCAAACGCTGCCAGCCAATGCTATGTCTTTTAAGGAAGGAGCCTTTTGGATGAAATGCCTCAGCGTCGCCACTGCAACTCTCTCATTTAACTGAGTCAGACGTTTATGGAAATTGTATCAACTATCACTTATGGTTGTTGTGCAACAGGATACTCGCCGAGAATATGGAAAACACACTTGTCTCTATAGTTGACGATGGCTGGTGCCAAACAGAAACACCAAATTCTGGCCAACGTCAAATAACAGAGTGACTAATGGTAGCTGTGTGTTCAGCTACCGTTTTTGCATACATATTGATGGCAGGGGAATAAATTATGCTACAGGACAGGGTCCGAGACAATTTCTTTTCATTATTTTGTGAAGACTTGGTAATGAGCATCAATGGATGGGCTATAACTTTTGGAATATAAAAGAAAAAGGCTTACATTTTGTAAATAGCAAACCCAAGATCGTGATATGCCGCCCACAGACCCACAAGGTACCCTTCGATTCTGAAAGAGATGCACTGGACTCTAATGTAAACCCACTCAGAGTGTGAGAGTATTTTAAGAGAGTATGTATGAGAGTATGAGAGTTTATAACTAACTAATCTTATGCTATGTGTGAATATAGCATCAGATTATGAAAATTGAAACAGGAATTGGGAATTGATTGATTGGTTTCTTGTCATAATTAGTCAGTCACAGTCATACTGCAAATCTACAATTTGACATGGGACGTGTTCTAGAGCAGTTAAAAGGCAAACGGTACCTAGACTGGGACACAATAAACCACAGAGTTCATTAAAACTTTGTTTTGCACTGGAGAAAGGCTGAGCCAATTAATGTTCCAAGCAGACAAAGGCAAGTCCCAGACGCCTGACCACCAAGGAAGCAAGTGGCATGTTATGATTTTTTTATTTTTTTAGGGGGGGACGGGGTGTGTATGGTTGTATATTAGCATGTGATTAAACCCTGACAAATTGTCTAACCTTGTGTGTCACTGTTTGACACGGCTATTATTTAATGCAGAATATGCATCACTGCAGTGGTCACCCTCTCTTCATATGTGACAAGCCCCCCACCAGTACTATACAGCACTTATTAATAGAGCGTCACCATCTGGATCGCCTAAGACACACAACACCTCCCTATTTCAATCAGCAACAAAAGCTACTGGATCTACATGAAACATAAATGACCCAGTTTGGATTCAAATGCTTATTTTAACCCAAAAGAGACTAACATTTCAATTTAAATGCACAGCACCATAGTAGCTGCCAAGTTAGTCATATTCATAAGTGACTGGTAGTCAAGGCAATTTATTACTGTTGCCTGTAAAACAGAAACAAAGAGAGGAAAGCAACAAAAAAAAAATATCCTGTATATTAGAAAAAATATTATTAGAACAAAGTACCAAGCAAAATAGGTCAATTTGATTTGGTGCACACAGCGGTGCTGTGGAATGATGTGCTTCACTCCGCTTTGCTGCACTTATGGTATAGAATGAACTTCTGTGAGCTAAGAACCTGAGGTGAGATCTCATCTGCCAATATTAACACTCCACGGACAGAGTTAAAATTTCTGGGTTGTAATTAACAGGAACGTGATGTATCGTGAAAAAGAGTAGGATTTTAGCAGGCGCTCTACCTTCATTGTGAATAATACGGGTGCCTGCTTTACATAGACTGTCAGTCAAATACATGCAAATGACTGGCTCAGGTCAAGATTGACACACTCCACTGCGTCCAATTACAAACCTAACCACACACACAAACATGTCGGTTCTTTTCTTTTTTTTTTTCAAAAACCATGCGTGCACACACGTGCGCACCCACAAACACTTATACACACTGGCACACGTTTACAATTTCCCATTATCCCACTGCGACAGCACAGCAATTTGAACCAGATTCAAAAAGTGGGGGATTTTATACAACACAGAGTGTCTGTAAAGGGAAAAGACACTGAAAGATGTGATGCACTCACCTACTGCATAAGATGTCAAATAAAAGCCGGAGAAGAAGGCATGAGGATCTGGGACCAGCTCTGGGGGCCATTATGCCATGCATGGCACAGTCACAAGTTCACAAAGAGCTTTTGAGAACAAAGCTAATGGAATTCCTGCTTCTGTGTCTTTTTTCTTTGCACAAGTCAGGGCACGGGGAGGAACAAGGAGAAGGCATATGAATCCTCTTTGTTTGGGGGAAAAAACAGTGGGAGACAAAGGAAGATGAGGCTGACAGTGGCAGCTTCCGCTTCTCTCTCGCAGTATAGAACAGTAATTTACTGGGTCATTTGCACATTAGCACATATACAAACAATGTACTGTATGTCCGGCTTTAATGCTATATCTAGAGGGGAAGAATAAGATTTTTTTTCAATTAGTTTAATGACTTGTAGATTATTTTTTTATCCCGGTCGGAACCTGTTTTCTCCAGGTTCTCTGGGTTTTCCTCCCACTGTCCTAAAAAACATGATTTGTCTCTATGTGGCCCTGTGATGGACTGGCGACCTGTCCAGGGTGCACCCTGCTTTTCACCCTATGTCAGCTGGGATTGGCACCAGCTCCCCCCGCAACCCTCAGCGGTATAAGATGAATGAAATGATTACTATAAATCTGGCTGCAACTGACTATTACTTTGGTAAAGTACTAATAGAACAGAAATAAAAAAACAAACAAAACAAAGCTGTATTATCACAAGTTGGAGGCTTATCCAATAAAAGTGCTTTTCTGCACCGCAGAGATGCAGTGTTTGTTGTTACCACTGATAAATGCTAAATTTGCATCCGTGCTTGATTAACTAAGCTCAATAGCACAGCGTCTCTTACTAAGGTTTTAAGCCAGAGGCTGAAAAGGTAACAGGGGATTTAATATTCAGAAAGAATTCTCACACCCTTTTAATATTTTCTGACTGGCTTTTCCTGCCGTCTTTCATGCGCTCTTCTTCATGAGTGACTGCAGTCAGTGGCAGACAGTGGAAATGATACTTACTGCAAAGCACTGCAGTATCAAATGAAACATTTACTTGGTTTGGTTCGTTCAATAATAATATGTCACATCAACACTACAATTCTGCATCCGCCTTTTTTTTAAATCAATACCTTCAATTATGTTGAATAATCGTAACAGCCCTAACATAGGAAATGTATTTCCGAGCAAAGTAATATAACAGAAAGAGGAGGAGAGCGCCCTTGTGATGAAGTGGCTACAGGGACATGTCCAATATTTGTTTTCCAAGCATAGAAAGTGAGTCATCGTGGGGGGAAGACAGTTACAGCTACTAACTTGCCCACTTGCCCTACGCCACACACCGCGAGACTCCCTCCAAAAGCCCCTCATGAGCGAAAAACAAACCATCAATTGGAAAAACCCAAGGCTGTAAACTTTGGAAGGCTGCCTCCTCCGTAAGGTTGGGATGAAAAGGGGAAAAAAATCTTCTAAACAATGACGGCAAGAAAAATAAACCTTCTTCAAAGAGATGGATTAGGGCAGCTGCCAATACACAGGGTGTGTGCATTTGCCATTGCATATTTGAATCAATACATGTCAAGTTCCACTTGAAACGCAATTAGTTCCTGCTAAGAGAATAATATGACAAAAAATACACAGAGGGAGGATTAAAGAGGAGCTCAATGTTCCTCTCAAAAGCTTTTATATCTAACACATATTCAATTTTACACACGCATGACAGCTTGTTATGTGCTCCTTCAGTCAAAGAAACCAAACAGGGGGGAAAGCATACATTTGTATGAATTTACAAAATGCTGTCTTGATGTGTCAACCAAGCTCATCCATTGTGTGGGTTCCTAGGGCTGTGGGACGACAACAGAAATGACGAATGCGTCTCACCGCTAACCTACTTTGACCTTCTTGACCCTCCCCCCCACACACATAGTTAAAGCTCAAAGAAATCAACTGTGTAGAACAGAGAAACGTGGAGGAGGCAGGTTTGTATATGGGTGGATGGAAATGTAACATCCATCTGTGCAAACAAATAATTGAAACATTTCAAATTGATACTTTTATCTAGACCTTGAGAACTTGAGGTGTTTATCTGATTGGATGGGAAGCTAGAATGTTGTTTGACATGTATTTTGTGCACAATACAGAGCGCTAGTTGATCCTGTTACTGGGATTTTAAAAAATATGTAATGTTTTTGTCTTTATATGCAGAAGGTCAACCTCTAAGGTTTAATGTGGCATCAGTATGCAAGAGAGACACATCTTTCTATTAGGGCTGTTGACGTCCATATGCATGACTACTTTTTACATTTCTGAGCAGAAGTAATTTAACACAATCCAAGCTTACAAATTGGCATGCTACACGGGCGTCTCGCCCTCACATGTGAGCAGCATTAAAACTACACTAACTAGTTGATAAAACACAGTTGCTACAATACGCCTGTCCACTGAAAAATATGTAAAACATGTAAAACACATTACTGTCCCTGCAGTGTAAATCAAAATACAATATCAGGTGCTGACAATTAGTTCTGGCATGAGTCGAGCACAAGGAAGTGTTTCCTCTCACATGCATGATGTGTGTTGAGGGAACAGTAGAGCGTGGCCTTTTGGGGGAGCCTGGTGTGTGACTGGACTCCATGAGAGGAGAGGAGAGCCCCTCTTACCCCCATGTAATCAGCTGAACTCAGAGGGTTCAGAGAAGGATCTATGCAGCTGTGCTTTATTACAGACACAATGAGTCCCAGATCAGGGGAAACTGGAAGGAAGGAGGGAGGTAGTAGAGGATCATAAGGAGGGAGGAAGGGTGGAGGGGATTGAAAATGACTCCAAACACATCTGTCCCCAGTTTGTCTGCAGTATAACACCAAACCACAAGCTTGCCCATGTACAAATAACTCTCTGCTTGGAAAGGCCACCTGTGGAAATGTTTCCAGACCTTGGGTTTTTAACGCAAGAACTCGTGGGAATATGTTGTCGCCTCGCAGTGATAGCACTGTTTGCCCGGGTCGTACTAACATCGACAGTGGTAGCACAAACAAGTAGGTGGCACAAACATGTGAATCACTGTAGACAGCTTCTGGTGCTTTTGTGCACTCTCTGTATGTATTTAAAGGAAACAGCCTGTGGTGTTGTATCATGATCCTTAGTTGTGTAGTCAATGAAATGTTGTTCTGTTTTGTTTTGCTGCTCATTTCTTTTGAATTTCACAAAAACAACCTGCTGTATAAGGCAATTGTTGCCCAATTACACAATGCTTTCAGACTAGGCCTTGACAGTGCATCTACACAGTTGTGAAGTGGGCTTTTAAGCTTAAAAAAGCACGATGGATTCACCTGAATGTCCTAAACAAACCCAGAGAAGGAGAAAACCAACAAGTTGGTGAAATGTGAGGCGCTATGTTTGGTTTGTGATGCCTGCTCATTCTGCTTCACTGGATCTTCTCAGGCAAACAAAAATTGTGGGTTTAAGTGCATTATGCCAACGGAAGCAGAAAGACATTCTACTGCCACTAAAACTCACTGAAAAGCCTTCCTATCCCCCTTAGTAACATTTGCATATAGAGTATGGAGTGATTAAACATCAAACCACACTGTTGCACCTTAAACCACCACCCAATTCCTGATGTGCCGCCCTGTTTGCCTTGCTTCATTCTGTCATGTGAAGAGGAAGAGTCCTTACACAATTCAGAATTCAAACCCCAATTAGATCCTTACCTTCTCACACTGCTGAGATGATTGGCCCTTGTTGTTGCTTGCATACAGAACAAGATAAAACAACAAAAAAAACTAGTTTTAATGAACAAAAATTTGATTTTTTTTAAGGACATCTGTCTACTTTTTCATTACTGGAAAATAGTTGGGCAAAGTTGGAGACAAAATACCATCTGGCACATGATCCAGCAGTGGTGCTTTGTTGGAAATAGTTAGAGGATTAAATTGTTCCAGGTGGGGTTCTATTTTCCTTAAAACTCCTCTGCTAAGCCTGCAGGTATACGAATAGCGATTCCCAAGACTGGAATTGATACTATTTTTTAAAGTGCATGAACAGACCAACAGGAATGATGATGACTGCATCACTTGGTCTGTGGCTGGTTTTATTACTTCTCATCTAAAGCCTGTTCTCTCCACTCAACCACATGCCCCTGAATCACTGGAGTGGGCACAGGAATTATTATTATTATTTGTTTTTACTGGCTTAATCTCATTACATTCATTGACCATAAAACTCTGCTAAAAGTAACCTTGTTTGTTATTTAATGTGTTATAACAAAGACTGTCTGCTCAGACAAGCAGTCAATAATAATAATTATTATTATTATAAAAACAATATACAACAACAATATAATAATCAAAATGGCAATTGTTGTTCCTATCTTCAGTGGTCAGGGGAAGGCTCAGCTGCTTAATAACCATTATGATCTCTTCCACTACCCTATTTTCTCCAGGACCACACGGGACAGATGTGGCAATATACATGGACACTCAAGATGTACAGCTTAATAACTCACATTATATGAATTCAATAACATGTCTATAGCCCTACACGGTTGTTGATGGTAGCAGTAAAACAAACTTTAATATCCCAGTGTGTTAGAAGTGTTAATGATCAGTGGTGAGGGCAGTTCAGCTGTAACTCACTGTCCTTGGCCACTTCCCGTCCACTGCACACTGTAATTCTCATGCTAACACGGTACACGAGTGTCAAAGTGATGTCCCTCAAAAAATAGGCAGACGCAGCATCCGTAAATAACATCCCGCTAACGTGTTTACAGGCTGTGACATCAGCACTGAACTTGCAAAGCCCTTTTGTAACTTACCACAATGTATAATTCACCGGGCCTCATTGTTACCTCAGAAAAGCGTGACTCATTTGAAGGTCATTCGTGAGCATCTGATTTGGCATCCGAGGGCAAATAATTAGTCAGCAGAGGTAAGGCTTTGGCAGGGCTTACGGGCACAGCAAAAATATGGCAATCATGGCATAGCATGAGGTCACAGACTTTCTGGCCAGCTGTGCGTGTTCATGCTGTGGTGTTTTGAGCCTTGTTCAGCATATGGTTTGAATCAAGAACATCAGAGTTGTAAAAACAAGCGATGGCCCCAGTGCATTTGCAAATACTGGATTAATTTAAAAACACTGAGCGATGCATCACAAAATGCCTCTTGACATGTAAAAATGCTGACACAATGGCCACATACTTTAAAAGTACAATTCTTAAAAGAAATACAGCTCAACCCAAGTGTTTTAAATTAAACTTCTACTTTTAAATATGCTTCTAGAGTATACATACAGATACTTTTGTTATACGTCTAAAATGCAAAAATTTAAAAAACATTAAAGTGTCCGCCTGCAAGCTTTGTACGGATTATTTTACGCAACTACTGATTACCTCCTGCATATCCGTGGTTTGACACACATTAACCAGCTGCTGCCAACAACACCAAAAGGTAAAGATTATTTATATCTTAAAGGACTTGAAGGCCACCATGTCTTTCAAATGCATTACTCCATTCTGAAGTGCATCTCTGTATTGAAGAATCAACATAAAAGCAGGGGAGAAGGGGATGGAAAAAAGATAAAACAGAATACTGAGAGCCATGAAGTCCAGCTGTGAAACTTCCATTAGTTAAGTGTCAGAGAGGCTTCTGTTACGCTCATTAACCCTGTACACAAAAGGCCATGCAAGACAGGTTTTCAGTTTCTGGTGAACACAAACAACAAAACGCTAAATAAATGTGAACTTGCGTTTCCCGGGAGAGCAATAAAACGTGAAGGACCAGTGATAGGAAAGTACTGTGTGTCTAAGTATAGTGGTGTTGTACAATAACTCGATAACATTCAACAGTACATCGACATGACTATATGTATATGACAAATGTTTAATTTATATATAGATATAATGTTTATGCACTGCTTGAGACACAACATATTTGTTGGTAAATGTTTTGCCTCAGATATGTGAAAAACTTTAAAAGGGTTTGTTGTTTTCTGTGCACATTAAACTGGTTTCATCAAATTTTGACTTGGAACCAAAACTAGTCTATTAATTTTATTGCGATAATTATTAATAATTATAACTAATTTAACTTATTTAAATCACAACAATGTGTTTGTACAAACTACACTTTAGAGTATGTCGTTGCTTCTATAAATTGGGGAAATGATGAGTTCACATCCTACCAAATACCATACCACGTTCCTACCAAATCTGGTAAAATCCAGAATGTTGACACGGTTCAGAAAACCAATGTTAAACCGATTCACACAACAAAGGAACCCGGCATTATCCCAGATTGATTCTTTGGTGTGAAAGGTAACACTTCTAAGAGCAGAAATGGTCAAATGATACACGGAGGTACAGTCTGGGAAAGGGCGTTGTCCATGAACCTCAGCGTGTTGCTCCATCTTGTGTTACACATCCCCCCATCCTTTGTGCACAGGGACAATAACAGCGTTCGGGAGGGAGAGGGTGGGATCTGGTTACCTTCCCAACCACTGCCATAACAACGCATGGAAGAAGCTCAGTTAAAAGACAACAGGTCCATCTTCCTATATTTCTTGCCATGCTGCACAGATGCCTCAGGACAGTGACTATTCACCAGTAAACACAAACACACAGGGGAAAGAAGACGCGGCAGCATTACAAAAACAATGGAACTGTTGCATGTTAACAATTAGTCGATTTTACAACTAAAATGTCACATTGACCAGGACCACTTTATTGCACTAAAACTCACAAAAATCTATCGGTGTGTGTGTGTGTAGTAAAATAATTATATCATCCCTCTCTTTTTTGCACTCATTTACATAATGTAGGCGTAGAAGGGTCAAAGAGCATCCCCATCACAAATCCCTCAGAGTGAGAACAGACAATGGGTAGGAGCTGAATGCTTTTAGCCTAGCGGCAAACAACAGTGTGGCTCCTCCCTTGCTGCCGCGTTCCTCCATCCCCGTGGCCCGCACCTCTACTACATCCCGTTATTCACCGAGTTTTTCAAGTATCTCACTGCCTTGTAACCTGAAGCGGTCTGTTGCATATCAGTTTTCGACTGTTTTTCGACTGCGGGGAGAGCTGTGGAGGAGGAAAGAGCGAACACAATAAGGCAGGCAGAAAACTAGCTAACAAAAGAGAAAGGGGAGGGGTAACAAAAAAAAAAAAAGCTCTACTGGTAGCTGTTTTATTGTATCCAGGTCTACGTGGGGCTTCTTTCAGCTGTCACATTAAAAGACCCATCCATCAGAAACAGAGCTCGGTGTTGTCCCTACAGACTGGCAGAGAGGGGACACTTTCCACTGCACTGGCCAACACTCCTAAACCCAGTTAGTGTAAATAACATGTCCTTTGGCACTCATTACGACCAGAATACAAACAAGGCCATAACATTTCATGAAAACGAAAAACAATAGGAAATTAAAGACATTGCGGGAGGGGTGATTATTGTACGCTCACAAAGTGCAGCTAAGCAGAGAGTTTTACCCTGGAAAACATTCAGAGGGCATATTATCTCAAGATGTGTAGTTCTCATAAAATGCATTCAGCGCTAATAGGAGAGCGTGGCATTATGAGGGCATTAAATTGAATTCCTTTCCTGAAACCTCAAAGAGGGCTATTGTGCTGGAAGCCCGGCGATTAAGTATGCAGACTTCTGTCAGAAAAATAACGTATCTGCAGTGTAACAGAGTATCTGCAGCGAGGACGCTGGCAGATATTGTGTTACATTCTGAGCTAGCAGATTTGTGCAGGAAGGGGATAACATGACAGCTGTAGCGACCCAGGATACCAAGAGGACCTGGAAGCACAAACATTTGCTTTTCTGCCTCACTGGAATTCACATTAGGAGGTCATTGGCATTACAGAAACACCCCCCACACACACACACACCCACACATACACACATATTGCTCAATGGCAGCTGTGCACGGGCATTTACAGCCCAACACAAACAAGAGATAGGGTGTTCAGAGACGGGTGAGCGCTGCGATACCGTTACAGTATGGCACCGACACATTCACATACCATTTCATGACAACCAGTTTCATAAAAGCAAATTACACGTTTGTGTATATTTACTAAAAGACATTGGGTTGGAGATGAGAATAAGATGAGGCAAGCGGTAACATGAGAAACCCCATTTGTATCATAAATCAATCGAGACAACATCACCAGGGTCATGTGATCTGACCAAATACTGAAATGTTTGATGTTGTCCTTGCATATGTCCCACTCAATCAGGCTAAGGTCCACTGCTAGAGTAGACCAGGGGGAGGCCAGCTTTTAAGATCAATGTAACATATGGAACACACCAAATAGAGAGGGAGTGGCGCCCAAGGGTTAGATTTAAACATGGACAGACAGCTGGTGCCGTGCGCTATGGCAGCAGAGAATTCATACAAAATCTCATTCCGTTTTTTTTACAACTGTGGAATTCTGGGCACATTATGGAGCTTCTCTGGTAAGAACATTAAAGGTTATTTTTATAGGTCTATTAGTAGAGAGCAGGTCGCTGTAATAATGGGCAATGTCCAGTCCATGCTTTCCCTCATGTTCACTACATGCTGCCTCGAAGCCTGCATTTGACCCTCAGCCACATCGGGGACATCTGGCCCTTCCATCTAGAAGCATGGCCCTTAATGGACAATTACAAAGTCCAGGGTCTGGGAATATGCTTCAATTTGTAGTTCCTATGGATCCAAACCCAGAATCCACTGTCTATCATGGCCACATTAGGTTATGTGAGACAGGAGGTCCATGAGACCTAATAAGTCTTATCCCTTCCTGAGAATGGCCATTAAACTCATACGTACCATGCCAGCCCAGCCATCAGTTCCCAGTCTAGTAAATTAAACAAATGAATGGCATCCTCAGTATTACAATTAAAGCATAGAATAACATGCAACTATGAAGCTTGTTAAAGCTACATAGTTACACTCCAAGCACAGCGGGAAAACTCAATTATACATTATTTATAAGGCAGATATTAAATATCTTGTTGCACCCTTTCAATCTCAGGTTCATATTAAGTCCAGCTATATACCTGTAACTGAGTGTCTCATATAGGGAGGACAAGAGGGACACAGGTTACAACCAAATCAATTTCGTTGCCCCTGACAACCCATGGCTTTTGCCAAGTCGAGCCTCCTTTAAGTTCCTGTGTCGTTCATTTCACTCTTCCTCCCCCCCTTTTTTCAGTTGGGGGTATCCTGCTTTTATTAAGTCCCCACCCCTGTTCGTAACAAACCCAACCACATCATCCATGCCAAATCCATTGTTGACGGCCTGAGGAAGTCAACGAGGCCAATAGATTCTATGCTTTCACTGTGCAACTCCAGAGGGAGGGAAGGCAAACCTGGCCAAAACTATCGTGGACCACTCAAAACATCCTTTTTTTTCCATCTCAGGAAAGAAAAATACAACCAACAATTTAACTGCTATTTCTTTTCAGTTGGGTGTGAGAGAGATGTTCCAATAAATAATTTTTTTCGTTTTTGTCCTGTTAAGCAATGTGCAAGTAAATTAAATTTCCTTCCGCTGCTGGAAGAAAAACCTGAGTATTGGAGAGAAAAGAATAAGTGTTGTAAGCTCAGAACCAAGGAACAGAGGAATTTTTCTACAAGCACATGAATCTGCATAGTTTATTAAATTTCATGAGCAAAATTCAAATGCAAGGCAGAGAATGGAGTTATGGAATATGTTATTCCTTCAATTTGTGTGCACAAAAAAAAACATAATCTCCCATTTACAAATATATATCTTAAAGGCACGAATTGTCATTTCTGCCACTAGGGTCTCTCAATCAAAACAATAACAAAGGATCTAATATGAAGACGTTGTGACCCATTAGCGACAAATACACACAATAATAGAAGAAAAAAAACAACACACTGGCTAACTGTTTCATATGGGGTTTGTCTGGGAAATAGTTACATAGATGGTAAAGCAGATCACGTAATTGAAAGGTGACCATGAAGAAATGGTCTGTTTCCTTGAATAGAAATACAGATTTATATGAATTGGAAATATATTCTTATGTAATGTTAGAACACAACTCAACAAAATATATCCAAATTGTCTAGTCATTTTCAAACATTTAAAGGCTGAACTGTGACATAATAAGTACATTGTGTTTATATTGAGTGTGTGTGTACCCTGTCTTTGTCCAGCTTTGTTTTTTCACTTGTCATCACCTTTCACCCTCCTGTCCAGAGACGCAGGTGTGAGGAGACCAATGTGTGACCTGATGAAAGACACACTGCCAAGTGCAGTGTCTAACAGTCATTTCCCCTCACTGATGGGCCATTCTTTATTTAGCATAGCCTAAGGAGGTGTGCTAAGCCATCACGCAGACCAACACACATACCGGCATTGACACTAAAAATAAGCTATTACACCAGCTCAGCCCGCAAGTCACACATTAACCACAGAATCCCCTGTCTGATATGATAGTGACTCTTGGACTTCAACACAAAATGCCAAAAATAGGAGAAGGGAAAACAACACTTAACGTAGCATCAAAGGTGAAACTATGAATCACCACCTGTACACTGCTGCTCACCCAGTGGCTGTAACACTGGAAATTATAATGAACACCAACAATGCAAGCTGCTGTCTCCTGGGTCTCTGTACAGCAGGCACAACATAGAATCATAAATGAGAGACTTTGACTGAAAACACATAGTGTAAAAAAAAAAAAAAAAAAAAAAGGAGGTGAAGGATGAGCAGTAGAAGAGGCAATGAATTTAGAGGTTGAGGGATTTTCGATATGACAGGGGCTAGTTATTTGCTGGCAGCAGCAAGCTCTTTACCAACAAAGGGCCTTTCATATTTCCTGTGAACAGAGACAGAGACTCCCATTAATCCCAGAGGGAGGGCTCATCTCAGGCTTCTCCTCTACACATAAATTACTCTTCTTATGCCCTTCCTCCCATTACTGCTTAGTGTTTACAGCATAAAGAGTAAAAGAAGAAAGTAGATGAGCCAGCCACACATCTTTAATGTGTTGGGCAGCTCTTTAAAACTGTTATGGCGGTGCTAACTCATAACACATGTGCCAACATTTGTTTTTGCTCCAAGCCAGAGTGAGGAAGCTGTGGCTACTTCACTATGTCCCTCCACTCATTCTGGCTCTCTGTCTCATTTCTGTCCGTCTTCCTCATATGGGAGGAGTGGAAACGCTCTGCTCAGCTGTCACACTTTGGACCAGATTAAACTACTGAGACAGGTAGAGAACATGCCAATCCACACTTATCCAGCACAGACCGGAGTTCAACAGTGGTGCACAGCTGCCTGTGTGCACGTGCACAGAACCCTCGGTGGTCTGTAGAAAGGCATGATAAGCGGCAAAGGAAACATTGTCTTGCCTGTGTGGCACACGGAGAATGGATTCCTGTGAAGTGGATGGAGAGAGAGGAAGAGTGATAGGAATGGAAATGGAGAGAGGATAAGAGAGGAGTGGAATTTAAAAAAAAAAAAAGAGAGAGAAAGAAAAACTCCCACTTATGCATGTGCCCCAGTGTCTGGGCCGCCTTATTTCAAACGGACACAAATCAATGTTGGTGCGATTGCATTTTCCAAGCACATAGCAGACAAACCAATAAATGAAAGCCTTGGATCACAGCATAGACTGAGGAGATGCCAGACACTGTACAGTACAGACTGTGGCCAAGTTTCAGAGAGTGCTGTTTCAGCTGTCAGCACGGTCCAACACCTACTGCTGTGCACGCACACGCACACACACAAACACAAACACACGTTCACTCGGTATGTTAACATGACAGTAGAAAAAACAAATAAGTGTGTTAGTGTGACTAAAACCTGCCTTTTCAAATACATCTCAACATGTTGGTCTGAAAGAAACTAAATTGAATTTCTCAAAACTGTGCTATCATACCAGAATGGTGCAATTGCTAGTAAAGCGTCTGCTTCATGTATACCGTAAGTCAGACCAGAGTTGGACTCAAGCTGGCCTTGGCGCCGCCCCCTGCTAATGCCCGAAAGTAACAGTAGAAGCCAGAACACAGAAGATTAAGACAACAGTGATAAAAACATGGCACAATTCAAGCCGGTGGGGGGTTGGGTTGGTAGTTTGTCTACCACGGCTCCACTGTTCTCTCTAAGAATGTGCTGATTAAAGTGTAGTATAGTATGGTATGAAATAGTGGTTCATTTCGAACTCTAATCTAAATGCACAACTTACAACAAACCAATTTAGATGACAACACTCTGTGACTTTCTTGGCTTTCAAATAAAGGGAAAACAAATATCAATTTATACAGCATTAAAGCTCATGAATAAATATTCTCTCGCAATCAACTACCTAATATATCAACAGATTTCAAAGAACAATGAGTGCCAGTGTTGCCCACTATAGGTCACTGTGAACAGCCTAGTAAATCCAGAACAAAGCCTCATTTGTGTCTTTTGAATGCAGCTCTCCTAGACAACGCATTCTTGGTAGGACAGAGGGGAAACATTCACGCTGGTTCACCACAGTTGTTTTTCCCCTTTTTATCCAACACAATCCTGTTAGAAAGACAAGGTGTGCGTGTGTGGGGGGAAGGCTGCTTAAAACAAACACTAAATACTGAAGTAATAATGTCATGTCAGCCTAATGGTTTATGTTACTGGAACGACAACCACTGCATTCTTTGTAGGACTGTTCTCAGTTGAGGAACTTCTTTGATCACTGCCCAGAGGATCTTTTTTTTTTTTTTTTTTTTTTTACAGCAGGCGTCTTTTAAGATGTTTCTTCAACATTACATCCATAATATGTCCAAGTACTCATTCGCCATTAGAACTGATGACTGGTGGACTAAGGGGGCACCCATGATGTTAATTGTTAACCTAAAAGCTTAATGTTTTAATAAATCAGGGAATTAGCACAAAGCCTACAACACAAGTAATCACAGCAATATTAAGACAAAAACATGTTTCTACTGGATTTATGATGTGTTATTTCAGCCTGAGTTGATTGCTCAAACAACCAAACATGGGATTTCATCCTTCACAATGCCATGAACTTACGGAGATTTCATATTTTGTAACTTCAAAGTGCCCAGTGCAAGAGAATAAAATAACACTCGATGGGAGCAACTCTGATGGGAAAGGTGGCGTCTGGGTTGAAAATGTGAGGATGTTACAGCTCATCTCTCTATGAGTAACTGGCATCGTACAAGATAAACGGAGAACTAGCATCTTAAAGAGAAAGGTGAAGAGAAAGTGAGTGTAAAAAAAAAAAAAAAAACAGACCAAAAACAAGCTGCCCAATGCTGCAGATTTTTTTTTTTTTTTTAAAAAAGCACAAAAATTGTTCAGCTTCACTTTACTGTTCCAGTATTCGGTCGTCCTTTTTAAAATCTGAACTGTGGTTGAACTGCAGATTTGGAGCAACAACCATATTTAGCTGCAGTGTGCTTATACACTGAGTGCATGTCTTCTCCTTCAGCTGACACCCACTTGCCCACAGTCCCGGCTCAAGGTAAGCTTTCGCGATATGGAGATATTCAGGTCCAAAATAGCACACTTACATGAGACCATTACCTACAGGCAAAGATGGTGTTGCTGTTTATTTCATTTTATAAATATTGTACATAAATGAGTAGTAACACCTGAGCGAGCAAATAAATCCCCACCACACACAAGAGTGCATTACATTTGCAAACAGCACACTCCGCTGCAAGAAATTCACATGCACTGGTCTTTTTTCTTCTTTTTTTTGTATCTTTTGTGTCCTCTGGCTATAGCATTGCAAATAAACAAAAGCAACACTTAAAAAAATCAATAAGCTCCTCCAAATTAATACTACAGAGGATGGCTGAAGCAGCATCAGTGATTCTGTCTGTATCCCTGCTACATTTAAATGAGGTTAGAACTAAGCCACGTGTCATATTTTAGGTAAAGGTGTGAACATAACAGTGTTCAAATCTCCTATAATCTGGACGTCCTCTAATCACAGAAACACATCTATGGTACTCTGGAGTTCTCTGTTTTTATTTATTGCTTATTTCCACTGGGATGTAATTGTGGTCCTATGTACAAACAACAAAGATAAGCTTCTCCCAAGTCAATAAAAATGGCTTTAGATGAACCCCATAAGGGACTGCACATGATTATGAACACAAGTAGCAGGGCTGGAAAAATAACATCATAGCATGTTGATCCAATATAAATGCATGCCTCCCTTGCCTCCCACCAGGTTTTACAGACTGGGATGTCTGAGGGAGGACAGGGCTAAAATAACATTTCTCCAATCTTCTCTATCCGTGGCTCTGTTTCTCTGTAGTCCACCCAGCATTCTTTACATGCTTCACTTTATTCAAAATCATTTTCTGCCTTTCAAGTAAACATACAAGTAAATCATACGCAAAGACACGCAGAGACAACAGAGATGTTTGGTTGAAATAAAACTGCAGTGTCTATCTAGTAGGGCCCGAGGATATGGCCAAAACACTATTACAATAAAATACTCTAAGTAATATCGATACTCTACGTCAATATCAATTACTATTATGATAAAAGTCAGGAAATTGAAGACTTAATTTTTGCTCCATGGCAAAAGATTTGTGAAATATTTCACAAATCTATGGTGCACACGTCAACACAAGATGTGTGCAGTGTGCAAACGATATATATATATATTGAGCCTCAGTTGTACTGATACTTGAAGAACATTATGATATACATTGACATGAGGTATAGTGCTATTGAATTACTGCCTGGCCCTTGTGTATAGAAGTTCAAATTGCATTACCAAATGAAAAAGAATCACGTGGTGATTCTGAATGCAAAATCCTTCATGTGATGACCTCAGTTCAAGATGTGCTGGCTGTAGTGCTTTTTGTGCTCAAAGTTGTTAATCCATTCAGACAGTTAATACACTGTGCCCTGATTTCTCACTGACACATTCACGGTAACTCCTTGCTATATGTGTGTACACCTAACCAGAAGAACACAGTTTGAACTTTAAGGGAAAAAATAATTTAAACAAGAGAAACCCCAAGATTAAAGTTGCTTTGTTTGCCTCCAAGCCCAGCTCATTAATAAGCCCAATTCATTTTCCTCCTGGGTCTGGCTCCCTCTATCACTAGTGACAGGCATGAAAGGTCAATAACCTTGGCTCATGGCCCTCATATGGTTAGCAACGCCATAAATTAATGGTTGAGGCCGTTATTCCAAACTCTTTAAGTCAGCCGAAGGAAGCTTATCTTCTACAAAGGTCATGGTGCTTGAAACACTTAGTGTGAGAGTGAAGGGCTGACATGGGACCTGCATAAGAGCGAGTGTATTGCAGTCAGATGGAATCAGATGCTGCATTTAGACACCTACGTCACGATTGTTAAGAAAACTGACAGTCCAAAAAGACAGGCAGCAGGAGCATTCGATCACATGGTTAACAACTATTGTTACTTGTAATAATTGTTACATCTGGAAGATTATCTTAATTGTGCTTTATGTATTTTGGTTAAAACTCACTAATGGACAGTGTATCACAATGCATCAACTCCGACCTTGATATTTTTGTATTTTCTGAACCATGTGCTTTTGGATCTCATTAATCATCATCATGTGGCCCTATTTTAATAAAAGCAAGCATCACACTTAGCTGGAAAAATTTAGTTTCCTCTTCCTTACAGTCACCATTTCCAATTTATGAGGAAATTAGGTGGGTTTGGCTTCATGCCAGTAATCTTCAGCTAATCCAAAACTAGCAAAGTCATTGTCAAAAAAAAAAGGAATTGGGTTTCAGAGTAGTAAATATTAATACTGGTTTTGAAACCATTAGTTGTGCAGCTCTAATGGCCACCTGCTCACAAGCATATGTAAGCAGATTCTTCTGCTTACATATGCTTGTAGGGTAAAAGGACAGGGTATTGTATTACTTGGAAATCTGACATTAAAAAAAGCTGAGAATGTCTATTTTACATTTGAGAGATGGAAAGAACCTATTGGGATGCTGCTCTAACATCTACTTGATTATTGCAAAAAAACAAGCACATTTTGCATAAAATTATAAATATTGTTGTGAGCTAAGATATATTTTTGGTTCGGCTGACTGATGACATAACTTTTGGATGTCTGGTTTGTCACAACTTGAGGCAGAAAGTACTCTGCAACAACAGAAATTAGAATCAAAGTAATATTCAAACTGTTATGCCATATGCCATAACGTACATGCCATTCGTCTTTGTCTTAGCCAAATCACAGGCCCATATTTCTCCCTAACACACATTTTAATCGCATTCATATCACAGTCAAAATGCTTGAAGGAATTAGCAGATCGTCAGTTTGCTGCAGTCGTTCTAGTCCTCAGTAAGAATCCACCTCCCTCCAGCTCTTGTCCTGCTGAGCATGCAGTGCTACAGGAAATAAAGTGGCAACATGCTGCACGCTCTTTAATGCCTCAGTAAATATCGACAGAGGAAGAGATAAAATAAACTCAGACAACACAGTCTGCAGAGCGATATGTTGCTCACTGCCATATAGTCTGTGTTCAAATGGAGACTAGTAATTGCTGTGGGTCAATCATAATATCCATGTGGTGACTGCAGACACTGGTGTCAGCAAGGCCTGGTGCCAGTAGATCACTTGAGACAAGTAATGTTGTGGGCCACATGGTTATCTGATGAGCCAACACTCTGGGGTATGGGGGTAATTTTACCAATCACCTATCTTTGGCTATAAATAAAAGTAACGACGTTCTTCATTTTGTATTACATGCAAAAGAAAAAAAAATGTAATTCCAGAGCTCCCTGGAATTATACCATCAATCAGCAGTGAGTTATTTATTCACACAGAACACAAGTTAGTGTAAAAAAAAAAAACCTAGTCTTGAGGAAGTATCAAAAAAAACATGCTTCACACAAAACCTCAGACAGCAATCTATCAAAAATATTACTCACAGCCCAAGAACTGAGCGTCACACAGAAACCATGTGGCAATCAAGATGACTGCAAGAAACAACCTCGGCTGCAGAGTAAAGGACTAAATGCTTCAGTTCTGCTCTTGCATTACTCAATTAAGGCACATCAATCATCATGTAGAGCAAAGGGAGCCTCTCTATCTTAAAGCTAGCGTGTGGCGGAGGGGGGAAGGGGGGAAGGGGGGAAGGGACGACAGTGAAGGGGAGCGGTGGAGGTGACGGAGGGCTGAGTAGAAAGGAGGATGCATGGAGAATGTCATGAGATATGACCAGGCAACTCATCAGAGGCTAGTGGCTAGAGAAGAGCTGCTGTGTTGAAATTGAAGCCTCTGTCGAACACAATAGTTGGTGTTGCCCGCAGGAGGTAGACGTCTCCTCCCAGGCAGGATATTGGCCTTTATGAACGCGGTTACAGTATCTGGGTCAATTAACATGTCCCTGCTTCAAATTGCTCTTTTGTTGTCAGAGGAATAATAGTGCGCCAATTCATGTAGTCTCCTGAACGCAGTGTGAGGTTTGAAAATGTGAGTCATTTGTGTCACTTGCATACAGTTAAGTGCCTAACACGGGGGGCTTGTTCTGTTTCTGTTTTCTACATTTGCTCAAACTCTCATTAATATATTCATTGGAGTATTAGCTTCCCTGTTTGACCCTGCACACAAAGACACATTGTCTGCCTGGGGCCTGTCGTTCACGGCGACGTGAGACAGGTAATGCTGCTGCATTTGCATCATGGTAGTCAGTGAATGGCCTCTTGTCTAACAGCAACAAAGCTGAAGTCGAACGTTATTGCCTCACGAACAAAAGCTTCGGGAAAGTAGATGCAAATGGGAGTGGTTTTACTTCACATACCTGCCGATGGAAAATGTGAGGACAAGGCTCTTTCTATTCTCATCTAGCTTGGCATAATGAGAAACATAACCATGGCAAAGAGTCGCACTGGGCTAAATCAAATAAGTGTATTCTGCAAGAAAACAGCTGGCGCAACTATGCAAACAGAAAGAAAGGTTCTTTGTACAGACCGGATCTGTTAAAGAAAGTGTTTGCTCTATACCAAACCAAAAAACAACAACATCAAAATCCACAAATCAGTGCCTGGAAAAGTAAACAATTCATTCCATACTCCTGATGCATTGTTTTGGAAGTGCAAGCTGGCACTTTCTTTTTCAGACTGGTTCTAACATTTCACTTGAGAAAAACAACACTAGCCTAGTTTTATGGAGGCATATATGCAGAAAGCCAGGTCAATACAGCTATTTATACACGGCCTCATTATATAGTGGGGTCATCTGATTCACGTTCTGGGTGTTCTTCACGTTAAATAAAACACATCAGAGGAAGTGTGCCATGCACGGCACAACACAGTGACTACAAATGGTTCCAGTGCCTCGCCGTGTAATGGCCAACTGCAGACAGGGAGGGTTTGTTTTAAAGGGATAAATAGATCTCCGCTGTTTCGACAGTGATTCAGATGGAAGCACACATCAAATTTAAAACCATGGCAATATGACACTGTGAATGGAAGGGCCCAGGTGTGATCTGAAACTGAATAACCTATTAACACCTCCACCCCTTACCTTCACATAACTGCGTGAATACTCAATGTAGTGAAATGTCCTCCTTTCAAATAT
Organism: Microchirus variegatus; assembly: GCF_963457635.1. NCBI lineage: Eukaryota > Metazoa > Chordata > Actinopteri > Pleuronectiformes > Soleidae > Microchirus > Microchirus variegatus. The sequence continues at coordinate 18,034,129 of NC_139806.1, forward strand.
TTATTCAGACAATAATAGACAATTATATTTTGTTTTACCAAATACAGTTATATGCAACGTTCTAACAGACAAATAATTTAACTACAGATAAAATAACATGGATCTGACAGCTTTGCGTTTGGTTAAATAGTGTTGACAAACACTGTTGGCGGCTTTGGCCTTACAGCCTCGAACAACATCTTTATATCTGTCCATCAACATCACTAGTTGCCTGGGTAGGATAATCTTATTATAGTATATAACAAGGACAAACAGCCTTCACGCACGAACTAGAAAAGGACAACTCAACTACTGCTCAGTGTTAGAAGCCAACAGTTAGGTGCCAATAGCAGAGGGCAGGGCCTACACCTGATAAGCAAGATATGAGCAGAGGTGATGAGAAGCCACCAGGGTAATGTCAGCCGTCTGCAAAACACTTTATCTACATTTAGCCATACAGGCGTAAGCACTTTTCTTCCTCCTTTGGCTTTGTTAAGAACTTCAAGCCTAAAAAAGGTTAGACAAATTAAATATGTTCTATCCCATCATGCTACCCAGCAGTCTCAGGGAGCACGCTCACAAATTTGCCATGAATGAGTGCATTTATTCTAATATGCATACATTATTATTATTTAATTGTTATGATACAGCCTTAGGAGTGCAATGGAGCCATGGTGTGCGAACAAATGGCTCCTAACACTAGCAGTAGAAGTACTTAACTAACTCTGCTGACAATATATCAAGGAAGAAAACTGCATTAAAAAAAGTTACCTTCCAAAATCATAAACCGCCAAGATCCAATCTGTTGTCACAATATGTGGTGGTTATCTAGGCCATGGCGCTCCCAGGAAGGGAAAAAAATCAGTCAGTGATGGGAGATGAAAACAAATTTATGCAGGCTGAAACAATAAAGAATAAAACAAATCCAAGCCCAACCCACCACTGATGCTTTAGCAGAGAATTGGAGCGCAGCCTTCATTACAACATATTGATCACTGCAAACAAAGACCCTGGATTCATTGATCCAACTCAGGGGGAAAAAACGGTGGGGGTGGGATTAAGGACTGCTCTTATGAACATACTTACAATAAAGACACAGTCTTGTCTTAAAATAAAGAAGGGAAGCTTAAGATTGAACCCCACCATAATCAGATGGTGGTCATGGGGTTGCTCTTGATGTCCCACAATGAAAAAGAGAATGGGTAAAATGTGCAAGCCCCTATACTCATAAAAAGGAAAACTCGCACAGCGTATCATGTTGCTCTTCATATTTTTTCGTCGACTGCATGATGGTTCCTGTGTGCTCATGGATCTCATCTTGAGCAGGGATTTGAATATTAAGAAAGTCATGTTTGACTATTGAATAATTCAGCACTGGCACATCAGTGCAGACCTCATATACCTCAAACACAAAGATCTCCACAGCAGACACTCTTCTTTTTTTGACATTGTGGGCTTCGGCAAATACTCCCTTTCAAGCTATTTCCCTGAGTTGTCACTGAATATTTCAATAAACAACAGAGCTATATAAAAATGAAATTCTGTTCCACAGATAATCTCTTACGGTCCTTGGTCCATACCACAAGGGCCTCAAAGGACACTTATTATTCATTAGGTGCTGGAGGAAAAACATAAAGACACACTGTCTGCAGACTACCTAAAGACCAGGATCTGTTAAATTTGGCATTGTCTGTTTCTTCGTGTGATAAATAATTGACCCCATAGGTCAAAACAACATGAGGTATGGGTGCCATGTATTTGTGGCCTCCCTGGTGATGGGTCAGGACCTCTTAGGCTGGTGTTCCATTCATCTACACCTCTGCAGGAAACCCCCACTCGTTCCATTCCCAATCTGTGAGCAGGAAAGGGGATTGAGTATGCTCCTAAGCACTTGGCCCAGTTTACAGGAGAGGGTCGAGCAGGGTCATGTCTCACCAAACACTGGGGCCCCTTAAACACATATGAGTGGCCCCAGCTGTACCCTGGGCCATCAGAATCTTAACAGAGCGCAGAGAACCAGAACAACATAAAATGGGTTCAGTCAGCAAAAAGTTTTGGGTTTCAAGGATATGTTTTTCTTGTTAAAGGGAGAAATGTGGTTTGTTTAAGAGGTTTGCCTTAAACAAACAGAGCAAAGTGAAGCAATTATTCCTAATGATAGATTAACAGAAAATTTGCAGCTTTAGCCTTTAGTGAGCCTTCAAGTTGGTGTTCCACCGTGTTATTAAACTGTACCAACACGTCACTCAGTACCATGCACAGTTAAATAGGGCTACGTTACCAGCTTGATTACACCATTTATTTGGACTACTGTCTTTGACCCAGTATACAAGCACAAGAAGGAAAATTGATGTATTAAAGAAAGCCTTTCTACCTCTGCTACACTAGGTGGCAATATGCCCCTGTTTCAGCTTGTTAATATTAGGCATGTTTTGGTTGACCTATGACATCACACACACAAACTACTTGAGCTGGCAGGTAGTTGGCAGCATGTCGAGTACAATAACAAATTCCAAAAAAGCATTATCTAGGTGTGTTAGTCTGATATTGTGAAATCAGATTTCATACAATATCAGTCGGACTAACATGTTTACCTGTATTTTCATTATTTATTATAATTTTTTTCTAACATCGTGTAAATTGACTGTATAAAGATCCTTGTACCCTCTTGACACATTCAAACATTCAAAGCACTTGAACCAAGGCTAAAGTTAATATAAACACACATCTCTTTCATCAGCACAGTTCGCATATTTGTCAGGAAGAGAAGTAAAGCACAAGGCTGAGGGGTGGACGAAAGGAAAAATGAAGGAAGAAAAGATGGTTAGGGGAGGGATGGAAGCACAACAGCATAAGAGGTGGTATTAAGCTCAATTAGGTTTTTGGGCTTTTCATTAACCCAGTTTTAGTGAGGGGAAACCTCTGCTGAATAATGCTACAACTGACTCACTTTGCGACACTGCTTTAAAGGCCTCATCTGGAAAGAAAGAAAGAAAAAAAAACACAATGTGTGTCAGCTCTCTAAAGCCACCGGAATTCCATTAGACACCCAGGGGCAAACCACCCGCAGCGGCAGCCTACCTGAAATTAAATGCAATTTAGTAAAACAAGTGACTTTATCGAGTAGCCAAACAAGATAAGGGGGAAAACAGGACCGATGTTTAAAGAGTCCTTTCATCTGTGCAAAGGTCTGATGATAAATACTGATGTTTGGTTGTTTCAATCGGTATCAACCCAAACAAATACCGCAAGCCTAAAAGCAAGGTCATGTGGACCTGAGAGTTTTGAGAGTGTCTTAACTCCTTGACTAGATGTGGTTTGGCAACTGCAGACAATGAGTGTAACCTCATTGTAATGGATCATTGGAGAGTTCTCATAGAACAATAATTGTCCTTCCTCGCTTTTCTCTGAGCTGCTCTGAAAAGTGTCTTTGAAGAAATGCATTTTAAAACAATCGATAGCAAATCAATGAGGCATCACTTGGTCAGCCGACAGTTAAAAGTCCAGTTTACGCCCCAAGGATGTGATTAAATCTTAAAATCAAATGACAATGTTCACTGTTAACAATTAACATGGCCCCAATTGGCATCATGTAATCCACATGATGTCTTTACATTAGCAAATACAATGTCAACTGTTTACATGAGCACTATCACCATTTCCAGGCTCTTTACAAGCCTCAGGATGTGTATTCTTGTAATCAATAGGAAGGAAGAGACTGCAATTAGATGGGACAAAGACGTGTAACGACTCACTACCACTGCATCTCATGTCCATCTGGGGGTCAAGCAATACAATATATGCAAGGAAGTCACATTATGGACACTAAACACCAGTAAGATCTACAGACAACTACTCAATGCTCACCAATAACTTGTTTTTTTAAATTTATGCAAACCGCAAATAGCAAAGCCTAAATGTTCTGCACCATTATACTCAGACTTTCAGGTATGTTAATTAAAAAAACAATAGCCTTTCGTTCAATTTAAAGGGAAGTTTAAGGAACAATTAACAGTGTTAATGGAATACCAGGAAGCGTAAAGTATTAGCCCGCTACATGCTGACAAAGCCTTCTGCTCCAAGTCAAAACCAATATTCTTAACTGGCACGGTGAAAGCAAAGTTGAAAAACTTCGGCCTTTCCCTCCACAATGTGGGGGCTTTGTCTTTCAAAACATGCCACAGGATCTTTTCATTAGAGAATGCAGTTTCATTAACATCGTCCCACACTGCTGAGCCCGGCTGCATTACAATGACACAGGAGTGCCCCTCTGTGTCAAGGAAATCTCCACAGAGCAACAGCTCACTGGGGGAGGGGATGGCAGAGAAAAGAAGACAGGGGATAGTGCAGGAGGAGGGGGGGCAAACAAAAGGGAACCTGATTACCCCCGATCACAGCTCATCCACAAGCCAACAGAGGGAAATCCATCACCTGCAGGATCAAACAGAAACTTGTGCACAAGGTAAAGCCCAGTGAAAGCTGTACCCACCCATTTGAGCCACTCTCTTCCCTCTCTCCTTTCCTATCTCGTCATTGCTACTTCCCGCACTACCTCTCTGACTCACACCAACACCGGTGTGCAAGTTTTAGGCACACACCGTGAAATCCAACACAAGTGAGAATGCTTTCTGGTCCAAATGACCTCAAGGCTCGAACCTCTTTAATAGCACCATGGTGATATATTCCAGTTTTTATTACCGTATGTAGGCAACGCATGCCATTCCAAGGTAGCTGCATCTTTATTTTGCCAATAGTAAACTCCAGTGTTGGTCATGTCTGTTGTGATGTCAAGGACTACTGCAAAAGATCATTATTTTTCACTTTCTTGTTTGCACCAGGTTAAACTGAATGTCACTCAAAAAAAAATCCCCACAGTCAGGTTTTTGGCAGAAAGTCTATTGCTATAACAAACCTTTTGAAAGTTGTTGTTATTACTGCCTTTGGCTGGACTTTGCAGTGCAATACTGCAAGTTTGCAGATTATTATACGAGTCTCGCAGGAATCTTTACACATAAAAAGTCTAATTACAAGTAATGAGTGCAAATATTTACTACATGGTTCCAATCGGTACTGAAGTGATAGTATAGTTGGGGCAAGACGAATGCATAATTATGACACATGGAAATGTTAAAACATAAATTCAGTCACATTATAGACATTGAAAGTTTCCTAGCTAGGTTATTTGCTCATTTGCATAATATTTAAATCTGTGTGTAACAGAGTTTTATTCATCACAACGAGAAGTGTCACCTCTGCAATAAACAAATGTTTTTTTTCCCTGCTTTTAATGACAGCAGTTGACATTCATCTCAACAAAATGCAAATCCCAAGAAACTGACATTTTTGTCTGTGTGTGCTTTTAAAAAAAAAAGACTGTAAAAAAAAACAGCATGTAGGCAAACTGGGTAAGAGTGTGATATAAATTTGAACCACATTGTAGCTGGTTTACAAGGCAAACTACATGACTTGCCATGCCACACAACTACACCGAAGCTAATTGTTTAAATATGTCAGGCTTGTTCTGATCATCCCCTGTAATGTAACACGCAGGCAAGCGCACACAACTGACTCACACGCCGACACATACACACAGTCAATCAAACACAGACATAACAAGAATCCACCACAGAAACTGCACAGGGAATATTCCCCACTCACCGTTGAAAAGGGGCTGTCCTTTCTCTGTGATATCTGGCACCACAACCTTGTACACATCTTCAGAGAAGCCTGGCCTGCATGGTGCGGTGCCCCTGCCCTCTGCAATCTGTAATGGTTGGGGAGGGGGGAAGACAGAAAGAGAGGGGTGGGGGGTCAACAATGAGTCATAAATCAACCTTCAAAAATGCACTCTGTTGCCTCTAAAAACCTCTTCGTCACGTTCTTAAGTCCCCGCAGTTGTACAAAAGCATCTGTTGTTTTTATAGCAGGGACTGCAATTAGGATAATGAGGCCAAAAGGGTTAAGCATTAGCCAAAAAGCATGGCTAGGCAAGAACAAGCTCCATTTGTCCCCCCGGAGGGGCCCAGGAACAGGGAAGGGTTATAACCAATGTTTCTGCCGTTGGCCCCCTCTGATGGACAAACACACCAGATACTCTGGACAAACACCCCCACTTTGAAGAGCAGGAACAAGGGAATAAAAAGTCATCGCTAACGATCCACTGTTGTGGGAAAAAACACCTATGTGTGATCGTCTGAATAAACAAAAAGAAAACAATTGCAGACGTCTAAAGAAACTGCAGGGCCACGACTGTGATCAATGTAATGCTTTTTAGTGCCTCATTTTTAAAACGGAAAACTCTCACTGAGTGTCAACACAAAAGATGTATGGAATAAAGGGGGATGCCGGGGAAGAAAAGGGAATGTGTAAATGACTGGGGCTGGTGTTTCTGTAAAGCAACAGTCGTGCAAGAAAGAAAGGAAGAACAGACGAGAGCATAACTGATGCATAACTCTGACGTACAACAATATCCAAATTTGCTCCATCACACAACATCAGCATTGATTCAGCCTCTGGCTGGGCCCTGTTTCTTTACATGCACTTGCAGAAGAATGTAAAACAAGGAGGAGTCCAGCTGAAAAAGAGCATTGTGGCACACTTGCCATTCTAAATCATGGACATTTAAATGGAAAAATGCATATAGGGAATGGAAGACTAGGAGGAGGAGGGTATTTTTACAACAATGGCACCAGCCTTTCCAGTATACTGAATAATAGTCTGGTGTAAATTTAATACTACAAACAAAAACCTGTTCCGCCTTTGAGGAACAAACATTCCAGTTGCACCCTAAAACAGCACAATTCCATTTATTGAACTGTTTTTTTGTTGTTGTTGTTGTTGTTGCTTGTAGCTCTGAGCTGTTTGGGGGAAACAGGCTTTCACAAAAGCAGCCACACAAGTCACGAAAAATAAATTGTTTCCAGCAAAGCACTCAGTGAAAAGTTGGACAACAATCATTATCCCATCCCTGCCAGCGTACATGTACTCACATAACCTGTATTTACAGGACGCTGCTTTTACACTGTTGCTACCGTTATTTACCGGTTTGTAATTCTTTTTTTTCTTTTTTTTTAAAACCAAAAAGCCAATTAACTCGCCGGGGACACGCTGCAGCAATCTACATAAATAATAAACCTAAGTGAGAAGCAGGTTAATGTATGTAGGCCTTAATACGAATCTCTGACCTGGTGTGTGGTTAATTTAAACATGCGTAGTTCTTTTCTTTTTTTTAAACCACGCATCTCGTGGGCGTTGAATAAAAGAAGAAGAACCGTTAGCCGGTGACTGAAGCTTATGCGGGACCTACTTTCTCTGTGATTCTGTCTGAGTGTGTGTGTGTTAGCTTTAACACAAAGCGTTGTTTGTTACACGTTACTAAGTGTACGCGGTGTTAAAAAAACATTTCCCCCACAGACGACGAGCGGCTCGTTAAGTGAGCGAACTAGCATCAGCATACAGAGGAACAAGCGAGCCGTGCGAAGTGTCCGGTGTAAACTCCGCTTTACCTGCAGTCCGGCCAAGAGCGCCAGCAGCACGAGCACACCGCTGCCCTCGTGGAGTGGGTACATTGGTGCGCCAAAGACGGATAAATTCCCCACTTCGAATTCCGAGTGGAAAAAAAATATATGAAGGAAAAAGGAGCGAAATATCCCTGTGACTCAAGTGCAGTGGAAAGCGTCCAAAGGCAGCAGCAGCAGCAGTAGGAGCGCAGTGGTGGTGGTGGTGGTGGTGGCAGCTACAGCTCAGCCTCCTCCTCCTCCTCTATCTGTCTATCCAGTTCCAGTCAGCGGCGAGAGAGGGAGAGAATGAGAGAGCACTGCCTGGTACTAAGGTCTGCTGCTGCTGCTGCTGCTGCTGCTCCCTCCTCCCATCCAGTCTGCCCGACACGAAACACACAAAAAAACGAGCTCCGGCCATATATAAAAAAAAAGCGTCTATCTCGCTGTCTCACCCTGCCGGTCACACTGCCAACTTCACATTTCACCGCGCCGACAAGACAAAGCCATGTTCTCTTATGATAAACCAGCCAGCACCACAACAATGACTGTATTATTATCATTTTTTCCACACCACACCATAGAGTTGTCTTCAATAGTTCTGCTTATTTAGTGGTTTATATCTAAATATATATATGTTAAACTGTTGTGTCTGTCTTGATTGAAATAACTCTGTGAATGTGGCACGTTGGTGCCAGACAGGGCTGGTCTGAGTATTTCAGAAAACTGCTGATCCTCTGGGATTTTGAATGCCTATAGCTTGTTGATGCCAGGTCAGAGGAGAAGGGACAGACTGGTTTAAAAATGTGAGACAATAATTTGACTCGCAACTCTACAACCAATCTTTAGCACAGGGGTCTCAAACTCAAATGACCTGGGGGCATCTATTGTGGTCAAGAGGGGGCCGGGTCTCGAGAACAAAAAGTGGGGGGGGAAAAAAACAACTGTTCACAATATTGCATCATGATATCACATACTATTTATGATGCATAATTAATGTATAAATATCAAAAACATGCATTTATTTTAAATTACATAAATAATAGCGCGTACCAGGAGACGTTTCGGCCACTGCCATTCGTGACTTGGGCCCTAACAAGCTAGTTTATATGTGTAATTGAATATTGTATATGATAATAATGTGATAATTATGTATTCTTATTACTGTTTTAAAAAAGCATTGCTAGCAAACATGTATTATATCCCATCACCTCGCTGGCAGCTGTGCCTCAGTTACACACTAAGTTTAAAAGACGGTGAGGTCGTGGGCCAAGTTTTCATTATAACGTGATATTAAGTGGGGGGCAACAATTAATCGATTGGGGGGTCGCATGTGGCCCCTGGGCCGCCATTTTGAGACCGCTGCGACTACATATTGCCACTCCTGCCACTTTATTTTACATACTATATTTGTGACTTGATGGCATTCTTATTACCTCCACCAGAGAGTAACCTTGTCTGTTTGTGAGCAAAAAAAAAGGGCCCATTTATGTTTACTGCTGGCTCCTTTGTGCTATTTTTGAGTAATTGGTCGCCTCACTGCCTCCCAATTAGGGGCAGAGAAGTGTAGGAGCCAGTATTGAGTTTGAGTTTAGATTCGGTTTAAATGATTAATGCAGGATTACATGCTACAATGGAATATGCGAACAGTTATATTAGTTAACCGCTGGCGTTAAGCACACCTAAGTGTTACTCCCAAGGAGAAAGGGATGTAGAAAACGGATCGGAAGAGATTTGGCTAGAAAATATTTTGTTATCACATATTCCTGGCAACGAACGTGTTAAAGCTGTTTTTTTGACTGCTATGTTACTGTTAAAGCTATCAAGCAGTCATCTACAAACTGGAATATCAAAGGAGTATTTTCATGTGCTGTTGATCCGAGAGAGGTTAATGTGGATGGAAAGTGTGCCTCGGTGACAGAGGAATAGAAACAGTACATGTATGAGTCAAGCCCAATTGAAACCTGCCTATAATAATCACCTTGAGTGGCTTTGACTTTAAGTTTAAATGTGTCACTGCAATTATTAATAAAAGTAAGAGTCCAGTGTGTGACATGTAATGGTAATACAGATCATAACAAACACAACTCCTACCTCCACTCACCCCTCAATTCCCCAAGTGAGTCAGGGAGCTATGGCCAACACATATCAGAAAGGATGCCTTTCTTTCACATGTGCGCAGCAAGTTTTAAATATATAGTATAAACAAAATTGTCATCATTACCTCTGAGATTTGACTGTTGTTGCAAAAAACACACAATCGTATCATGTAAAATAACACATAGATTCAGATCTGGATTCTGAAGCATGACAAACATTTTTAAAAAAAAATCTTTTATTATTCTTCGCTCATGTTGATGTGATGACGATGATTGCTTTGAGTGTGTACTGACACTGTGGGAAACTGAGCAGCCTTGGCAGAGGTTTGCGCTCTCTTACTGCGTTCTCTAATCAGATAATTTAGTGTCTTGTCAGATTAAATAATTTAATCTATAACATGTCCATCCAGCCCAATTATAATATTTGACTCCCATATGAACTATAAAGTATACGTATATCTCTCCAGTTAAAATGTAATTTAGTCTGAAAGGAAATGCCTTATCAGTTGTGATTACAGGTCACTTTAAGGCCACCTCTTATTTGCTTATTGTCTGGTTACTCATGTACATTATATGTAAATGGCACTTTGGGAAATACAAAAGGAAGGCAAACAAATTTGAATTCCACCACAAGTAGTTGCAAATGTCAGTTTGTTTTATAACGTGATAGCTGACTCAGTTCATTGATCATTAACTTCAGACCCCTTTGAGAAAAATGTGCTTCCAGTGTCATGGGATACGCTCAGCTTGCACAAAGAGTTCAGACTGTATTGATCATGAGCTCGAATAGTTTGATCAATCTGACCTTAGATAATTGCAAATCCTTAAGATTTGATAGCTGAAGGTTTATTAATTGTCAGTGCTTTGGTGCTAAATCTGTATGAGTGAGTCTCTTGCTCTCACACATTAGTGACACGGCCGCCCTTGTCGCTGCCTAAAAGAAGCTCGCGGTTTCAAAAAACGGCTTGATCACTATGGAGTTTGGAATTTTGTATTCCATTGATTCATCTTCATTTAAGCCTAGGGTTTGTAAGTAAAGCTTTTTTCATGTTGTATTAAAATATGCAATGAATAATTCCCTTATATTATCTTCTCATGTGATACAAAATGATGAAGGTTAAATTACCTCGGTTGTGCTGCTGACACCTTAATTAACTATCAAGAGATGGCTCAGTGGAGTAGGGTGTAGCTAAGATACAGAGATATTTCAGTTTGGCACATGATAAAAAAAAATAAAAATACTTATTCCATCTCCAAATAATAAACAAGGGCTGACTTTTGGTTCACCTCCTCCTGGGCAATGTGTTGTTTTTCAAGTTATTGGCGTTTTGAGGTGCAGGCAAGTATGTGATGGGAACGATGCTGCTCCCCTCCTACTACAAATCAAACCATCCGCCCCTGAGAGTCTGTTGTAATCCTTAGCAAACAATAAGCACCGTCACATCCCACTTACAGTCAGCACACATACACAGGAAGAGAGGGCTGAGAACAGTGCTTCTTTAAACAAGTGACTCATGTCACTTCAATCTCTTGTCAGTGAGTAAAATGCCTCGTCATCCAGTGTTTTTAATTAACGACACTTCCTCTTTGACGGAAACAAGTGTAAGCAAAGAAGAAAATAAAGTACAAGCAAAATGAAGATATGCTTATTAAAAGAAGCATGTCGGGATACGACCATGGTTTCCCACAAGTAGTATCCCTCACAGCTTTTCTAAAAACATGGGAAAACCATGTTTTTGCCACAGGCATTCAGATTCAAAGTGCACTCCTGTTTGTGCACAGGGCAAAAGATCAAACCGAATGACCTGTTGATAATTGATATTGCATTTTGTGCAAATTATTAAATATATGTAATCTAATCTACTTTCGAGTGGGATCAAAATGCTCCATCTCTTTGATTAATGCAGAAGCGGTTATCTTTCATCAGGACTTGCCTCAGCAGGGAGGGGAGGAGCCGTGAGGGGGAATCCAATTTGGACTTAGTGCATTCAATCAAACAATATCATGTTGCATGATTCATGAGACCAATCTGGCACCCCTGAGAAATCTATGTGCACATACCTGAAGTTTGCATGGTCTAATCGCACGTGTAGCATCACGGTGGCTCTGCAGACTGTTAATATACTAATGCCTGCAATGTCTGTGTAGAGCGATAACATTATTTTGCAGGCATGTGCGACGCAGCCGGGATGATGCATGTTGGTCGCGTTGCTGACACTGCAGTTGACTCTCATAAGTGCAGGTGTCTGAGGGCCGTTGGCCTGGACGAGCCCTCGATTCTACACCTTTAACTCTGCACAAATGGATGCAGCGTGAAGCACTGCAGCACGGTGGCCTTGATGGCACTGGAAGAAAAATGGACGAGGTCAGCAGCACTTTCACATCCGCGCGGGCACTTCTTCATGCTGACTTTGTGTTGATACGGGAAGACCATATAGTTTGCCCTCCTCTCCCGAGTACGCTAACGCCAAGCCCAGTCAGCTCTGCTCAGACTACGCCAACTATAAATGATAACACTTAGTGACCCACATGCAAACATATGTATACGCTTTAATCCTGCTGAATTTACCGGCTGCTTATCTTAAGTGACAGATGCGGTATTTTGGGATGACACCCAGCTTCAACATCCAATTATTGAGGAGGCGTGTATTCACATCTGGTATAAACACACATATTTTGACCCAGCTCAACAGTTGGCTAATTACCCTGTCACTGTCAATCCCTTTGCATGTCAAAGGTTGCTTTGGAACAAATTAGTCAGTGGAAGGGAATAACCTAGTCCTCAAAGCCATTATCAATTCCAATCAAGCTTCATTGTGATGCATTCAATAAAGGATCTCTAAGGACTGCAGTAGTGCTCAGATTATTCTCCTCTCATGCCAAATCAGTTCATTCAGTCTTTTATATCATGTGAACAATGGATCCAAATAGTGTATGTATAAGGGTAAGGGTACACATGCACAGTGTATGTTGTGTTTATATATAATCTGGTTTCTTGAAGTGTAGCAAAGTGACAGAATGTTACCTTTCACAAATGTAACGCGTGACATTTTATAGACATACAATGCGACACAAAAACGTAATAGAGCCTTGAGAGGATCTGATTGCACTGTATTGAATGCAACGTGACAAACGGTGACAAAGACATGCGAGAACGTGTCCTCTGAGTGCTTTGTCTGTAATTTCTTGTGAAAAGACATGCCAGTAAAGCAGCTTGGTGCCACCCCCTTATCAACAAATAAAGGCAAAATGCTCTTTGCAAGCTCTGCCATCAGCTCTTGTAATGTCTGCTGTGTCACAAGGCTCACACAAGTGTGTGTCAGCCCCAATTTAAGGTTTGGAGGGTTTTTTTTTGGTTTTTTTTCCGGGGAGCACATCTGCCTGCTGTGTGCCGGTGTGGCACACTAACAGTGATTGATTGCCTGATCAAGGCAAATTGTGTTGAACCCCAGAACAACCCAATGAGAGTTGAGAGCATCTTTAGTTAGCGATGCAATATATGTGTGGCTATTGATTTATAATAGCACATACAGGAAGGTGGCTGTCTCGTTGATTTAATGATCACTCGTTATCCTGTACTTTGTTTCACAAAATCATGCACAATGGTTGTCTTGCCGGTTTGCGTGTTTCTCAAAATTGTAAAACTCACTCTATTAGTTTTGAACAAAAAAAGCACTTAGCTGAGCACCATGTACAAAGCAGAAGGATCCATTTATTTACAACACAACGTGATGCTGGCTCTGTATGGTTGTCTTTCAGACACAACTGTGCTGATGAAATTCACCAATGCTTGACAATAAGGTTTAGTATGTTCAGTTTAGCTAGTTAACACTTGGTAATTGCCACAAAACTTGCATTTGTAAATAGGGGTGTCATAATCTCGATTGTAAATCAAATATTGATCAAAATGACATTGTTGATTATTTAACCACGCCCCCAGTGTGACGTCCTGCAAGTGTGCCAGAGGCGAAAAAACAATGTTGTGGTTGTTGCCGTTGTAGCACAACTACACATTATCTCCTCCCGCTAACCTAAAGCTGCTTCCAACTAATAGTAACCATGGCAACTGGTCTGGACTGGTGTGGAAATATTTTGCGTTCCCCGTGAGTTATGTCAACAACGTTTGCATTGTCGACAAGAAAACCACAGTGTGTAAGCTTTGATATGTGCACGAGCATAGCACAGGACATCTCCACACGCGCCGTAACGACTTTTTTTGAACACTTAAATCAATGTTTTGATGATGAGTAGCAGTGCATCCACCGTTCCAGAGGGGGGAGCTGCGCTTCTGAGAGCTGGTGTGCTGATTATGTCACTTCCCTATATTGACCAATCACAAGACAGTTGTGAAAGCTCTCGTTGGCTGGCCAATCACAACACAGTCTGTCTTCTGGGTGTGAGAGTTCAGTCGGAAGCGGCTGACGAGAGCTTCAGTGAGGAGAGATTTCTATCGGCTAGTTTACAGCAACTAGGAGGTTTTTGACCATAAAAACAAGTTAATGTATGTAAGTAGACCTCCATAACTCACATATGTGCAACAGGACCACTCTATGTGAGCTTTAAAGACTGGGTTGCACTAGTGATTATTGTGGGTGCAGATATTAATATCTGTAAAAAAAAATATTTTTTTTAATGACAATCCAAGTTATTACAAGCTACACCACCAGGGGAAGAAAACAAACAATAATAAATAAACCCAAGCCACAAGCGTGAGTTGAGATATTTAGCATACAAATTCCTCAGACTTTAAAGACACAACAAAAGAAAGCAAAATTGAACAAGTTTCTATTCCTCTCTTCACCACTGAATGAGAAAACAATAAATGGCTGTGGTGTTGTTATCTGAGCTTTTGGGGCGAAATTGGAAAGTTTTGTTTTAATAAATAGCTTTATCTTCCAAACATGATAGATCAGCCAGTGAAGAGCTTACCATCAAACACACACACACTAACAACACTGGCACACAAGTTTAAAATGACCTATTCCAAGAACAAGTCTTAACTCTTAAACGACCCTTGGAAGTTATGAGGACCAGCTTCACAAATGTTGCAGTGTGGTCCTCGCAACACTGGGTTTGAGTCACATTATTGTCTATATTATTTAGCTCAAAATTGACAATGTCAGCTATCAGACTAAGATTTTCTTTGTGGCCTATAACTCGTTCAGCCTTTTAATGTCAGTGAGCAATGTTTCCGTAATATTCAGAAAAATGCAGTGGGTGAACACATGCCTATATGGAGCTCTTAGGAACCTGAGAGGCTCTTTGTTTTCTGCAGCTCAAAATTTATTTCCTTTATCAGCATTGATCTGCAAGAAGACAAGGTCTCTGGTCGTGACAGTCTGGCCTGTCTAATTTAGGAGCAGACCAAAAAGCCTGTCTGGGCACAGGAGTCTGGATGGATTTATGAAGACTGTTGTGGTTGCTGATCCTCCTGTGCCTTCATTCTGTCTCAAACTGGGCTTTCTTATCAAGGGCTTCATTTTAGAGGCAGTCACGGAATGAGACAATTTCCCTTTTTGTAATCAAAGAGGCAATGAGATTAGAGGTTGCTCGAATAAATGCTTGATATTTTTTTGTGTGTGTGTTTTCTGTAGGGAAAGATTCATTTTCACATTTATTAGATTGCTTTCATGCAAATGGAAGAGAAGCCTGATTAAAAAAAAATCTGTTAGCCTAATAATTACTGTGAGCTTAAGAGGTGGCAAATAGCGTGCTTCTCAGATTGCACAAATAGGTAGTGTGTGTTCACTAAAAGGATTGAAATCATGATGACAAGTACAATATAAAAGGCAATATGCAACCTTATAAAACATGGAACACTGAGATGTGTGAAGTTCCCTTTATCACAGTGGTTTATAGCCAATTTACGTAACACATACGCTCTGTGCAGTTTAAACTGTAGATGGCAAACCTCCAAATAGACAGTTAAATTAGGGACATTATCTTCTTTGCAGTAGTCAATATTGTTGATATGACACAAGATACTGTGCTTTAATGAGATTAAAATATGATCCTAATTCATTTTAATTGCCTTCATACCTATTCCAGTATGCATGCCGGTGGGTATTAGTATCTGTTGTCTTCACTGTTAATGTGAATGGGTTTATTATATAGTGTCTAATGTAAGCTCTGCAGCTCATTATCAGTCAGCAGGTTATCAAGAGCTTACGATGGTATTTCTTTCATTAAGTCGTAAATTAGTGCAGTGTTTTCATCTAAATCAGACGACTGTTGAGAAAAGAAAACCCGCAGCATGTTTCAAATTCACCGGCGCCGCATCCTGCCCTGCTTTCAAGCAATGATGCGTTGTCCACTCTTAAGCTAAGCTGCCTCCATTTTCGGGAAAGCAAGGTCCTGCCATCCATAAAATTAATCATTCCCAATTTATTTGAAGTTTTTACCTGAGTCGTATAGACATTGGTGCAAACCAATAAGCAGACGGGATTAATACAGCTTGGAAGGGCATTTGAAGCCAAAGCAGCAGATGTTAGTGGCAGGTTGCTCAGAGCGAAGGGTGTCTCACTTGGCTCGCTCTGGAGGTGATCATGAGACATATTGCCTTTATTTTTGCCCTACACACACACACACAAACACACACACACACACACACACACACACAACTGCACTCCTCACATGCTGGGGGACTTTGGCACAACCAAAAGGGTTGGTACAAAAAAATATGTAATGACCAGGATTAAGCATGAGCATTAACACGGTTATTTTGTGATGTTACAGAAATCTAATTTTGACACCTTTCAGCTTAAGGTTATGTAAATATGCACAATTAAAATCTATAAATCTTAGAGTAGGCTACAATTTTTTTCGAGCAAAGATACCATAAAAGGTCTAAAGGGAACACCTTTTTAGTTTTCAGGATTTTCCCACCGTTTGTTTATGATAACTGTGGTTTCAATAGCCCCTCATAGCCTCTTATAGCAGTGCTTTATGTTGTTAAAGTGAAGCAAAACGATGCATCAATGTGACTCACGCAATCCAATTTTCTCCAGCATGTCCCACACAACACACCCATGAATCGCGAGTGAAGCTTTATTGAGTTATGTCATTTTTAATATCAGGTTTTGCACAGCCGAACATAAAGAGCTCCCTCACTTGTGTCACCCTGGTAAATATTTTTTATTTACACACACAAAAAGTCTCATGGGTCATTTCTTTTGTCTCGGTCTGTACTTTTCTTTTAGCCGCTCAGTTCTTCTCTCACCTTTCTTGGTGTCTAATTGGGTTTCATTGATTTACTCCTCCATGATGCCGGCTTGGCCAACTCTCTGCTGACCCTGCACAAAAATATCAGGCCGGCTGTCTAACAGGCACTGTTCCGGCTGCACACACACACACACACACACACACACACCCAGCACTCCCAATACAAGGGCTGAACGATCGTGTCGGAGATTTGGAAGTGCGTCAACCTGCCGCTCCTGTGGCCCTCACAGCAGAACCATAGATTAGAGTCGCGAAGAAAAAACAAAGTACTAGAGCGGGGGTGTTTGTAATCACTGCTTAGAGACTCTAGTGCGGCTGTAAAGGGGGGAAAAAAGAGAAGAAGCCAACTGGCGGTCGTCAAGAGGCCGAGGACACAGTCTGTGCCTGAGCAGCCATGTGTCACCTTGAGCTCTCTGGAGGAGTTCTCCGGACCTAAACCTGCTGGGCCAGACAGGGTGTGAAGAAGGAGGTATAGGGTGAAAGCAGAGAGGAAGGACAGCTAACTATCCAGCTTTCCATCTGTGGCTCAGTGGATAAGACGGAGAGAGCTCACCAAAAAAAACTGGGAGGACAATTGGACAGAGAGTAAAAATCAAAAGAAGAAGAAAGGGGAAAGCCCTCCCCGTTTCAATTATCCATACAGCATTAGAGAGGATAAGAAGAAAAGGATGTAATACAGACACGGCTTTGATACCAACTGTGTCCTCGTTTCCTCCTCTCGACTCATGTCCCCTTTCTGCCATGCATTATAAACGGCTGATTATGACAGTGACAGCTCCTCAGGTGTGCAGTACGCTAGATTTGTTATTCAGCTCACAGGCATTGTGGACCCTCCCTTTACCACCTGCACACACACACACACACACACACACACACACACACACACACACACACACACACACACACACACACACACACACACACACACACACGCACACACGTATTGCTCACAGCTGCTGTGTCAGCGGGACTCTGGAGCCAGAGAGAGGGGAATATTACATGAATCAGCCTCGCACAACTGTTGTGTTCATAATGCTATGCTCCAAATTCACAGCTTAAAGTGGCCCTTTATTGCTTAATTTAGATTTCCACGGACCGCTGGCGTTTTTCACGAACCCTTATTTGTTTAATTTTAGAGCCATTAGTAGATGTTAGTGGACAAAACGGGGGAAGATTTGCGTCCCACAACACGCTGTAAAGCGGACAAAAAGAACAGTGGTACATTTTCTACCGTATGAGCCTCTTCAGCAGAAATACTTTACACCAGTGCACCTGACACATATAGGGTTTATACACAGAACATTTGGTTTTGCATGCTTGTTTTTTCAGAATATTATTGATGTATTAATCAATCGTTTGATCAGATGAGCAGATATAATGTAAAAATTAGTCAATCCACTGAAAATCCACTGATCTCTAAAGTACATTAGTCTACCAGCTCAGTGTTATCACTAGTATCGCCCAATTGTTTTTTCCACCTGCATCAGGCAGAAAAAGAAACTCTGATAAAGCAGCTACACTAAATCTATCCATACAGGACATAAAAAATAAAATAAAAATTGGCCACACTTAGCAAATGCCTTAGGAGTTAGTGGATATTAAAACAGTTAGTGAATACCAAAACAGAACTAAAGGAGAGAATCAGTGTTAGCCAAATGAGGCCAAAGCTTAATGAATGTTTCACTGTTATTTATTTTCATGATGTACAAAAAAGCCTAATAAAGAATACATTCATTTGTTCATTATAACCTGTAGAAACCTAACTCATTTCACATTTGAAGAGTCTGGCAGTCTTGGTATTCATATTTCCCATCACAAAAGAAATACTTCGCGATAATGACCAGTGGTAAATCTTTTCTTGACAAGCCTTGAGCACCTGAAAGAAAGGGCATTTTTCCTCATACCATCATTGGCCTATTTAGCAAATTATAACTGTCAGACATTTGGCTGACAACAAATTCTCTGGTGTTGAGAACCACCATAGAAAACAAGAGACATGAGATGCAATAATGTGTCAGTTTGAGAAAAAGGGTAAAGCAAAACTGTATTTATAGTACTTCGAAATCCATCCATCTTCTACCGCTTTATCTTCCACATGAGGGTCGCGGGGGTGCTGCCATAGGGCGATATAGGCTGGTTACACGACAGGTCTGTAAATGAACTTAACTTCAAATTCTTATCCATCTGGGTATTCTTTCCAATGGGATTTAGGTGATAGTGCTTACTATGTGCTGCTCATCAGCTAATTCACACGATTAGCCAACAGTGTCAACAAAATGTTCGCCAAAAAGGAGTAAATCATCTCACTTTCTATCCATTTAGATAACTAACAGATTACTCTGAAGATTTGAGTATCTACAGTATGGTGTTGAATCAGAAATACCGTAATACACACACCTCCATTGCTACAGCAAACAAAAAGCCATTGTGGTCCTCTTCTGATAAGGAAAGCACCCTCTGCAGATCGACTTAGTTATTACTTCAAACAGTCTCAAGCCCCTATTCCACCTATGGTCCCTGCTCGCCTCGGCATGGCACTGCACGGCACAGGTTTAGGTTGGAATAGTACCTACTCAACGTGGACGGAGTCATCACTGCAGATCTGCATGAAACTGCCTTGACTTTGTCTTACACGCGACACACAAACGAGTGACTTGTAAAGCATGTGTTTTCCGTCAAGGGACAACGGAGACGGCAAGGGCTGCGATTGGTCCTCAGGACAGGCCGAGACAACGCTGCTACTGAGACAACGCTGCTACTGAGGCAGAGCTGCCAAACTATAAATACGTCATATCTTAATACACCCACCACATGTTTAGACTCTAAATGGGTAATTTCTCGCCTCAAATGATCTTAAAACTGCGTTCCGGGACAGACAAATATTTATTTCAGGTGAGAAACGGCCACTGTTTCAATGTTATTCAGCTGCAACAACAACAACAGTCTTTCTCTCTCGGACGCCATTGCTCACTGTAGCAAAAAAGCACAACAACCTTGCGTAGCGACCCCTACTGATCGGGCGGGAAATTGCAGTGCGTATCCGGCACCACGACGGAGAACTATGAAGGCTCGAGGGGTCTCCGTGGTTACGCAGTCAGATAACGCATTACTCAGTCGGAGAAGTATAATGTGGCCTTAACTGAATCGTTAGAATCGGTTCATTAAAAATATTTGTTGCCCGTGTCTGACGCAGTCACTGGACTGAAATACAGCAGCAGGGATGTGATGCTGCTCGCGCTAAATACACCAGACTAACTTACCCCAACCCTAACCCTAACCCCAACCCCAACCCTAACCCTAACCCTAAATCAAAAAGTACCTGGTACTAGGCACTATGCTCGTGGAAATGCAACTTAACTGTGCCGTACCGAGGCGAAACATGCCATAATGCACCTGTATAGCTGTATATTTTCAACACTCTCACTCCCTTAACCACACCTGAGCTTTAAATGCTAATTTAACCATATTCTGACCTTTACTTTGACCTCATTTACACTCTGAATGCCCCTGATTCCTGGCTGCCTCTATATTGAATCTGTACTCGTCCTACCTGATCCTATCCTGTCTGCTGCTTCCATTTTAATTGAACCTACATCCAATAATTCAAATGTATTATCCAATGTCCTGTGATTTTGGGGATTGGTGAGTGTGTCTCTGAGGAGGGATGATGGACTGTGCCTCTAAATCTTGTCTTAGGACTCGATTCAAACCCCCTAAAAACCTAACCCTAACCCTAAACCAAAAAGTACCTGGCACCAGGCACTATGCTTGTGGAAATGCAACTTAACTGTACTGTACTGAGGCGAAACATGCCATAATGCACCTGTATAGCTGTATATTTTCAACACTCTCAGATTTTTTTCAATTATCAGTCAACTAGTGAGTTGCAGCCCGAGCAGGAAGTGAAAGCAAAGAGCAAATATGTTCAAAAGATGTTAAATAAACATGGTAGACTAGTACTGATGTCAGGACATTTTATTAAACTAAATCATATTCCTGAGGTGCTGATTTTGATAAGTTGCCTCACATGGCATTTCTTGAAGTGCCTTTTATTTCAGCACAGCCTGTGGCTGAGCTCTCTAATTTGCTCCAGCTTTGGCTTCACTCTACCATGTAAATGCAATCAAGTTGCTGACAAAGTATTTCTGTTGGCAGAGTTGCCGCCTCCCTTCTACATAGAAAAAAAAAGAGAGAGAAAGAAATAAATAAATAAGTAGGAAACCGATCTAAAAATAGAAAGATTAATCACTTTGCAAGGCCTCGCTGTGGGAAGCTGTACCTTTAGAGAGGGTTACGGCTTCACCTTTCAAATTCATATCGATTTCATTGAGTTTGGAGTGTTTGCGTTTCTGGGTTCACTCTAAGTATTTTTTTTTTTTTTTTTAACCTAATCTAACTTGACGAGGTTAATTTTGCGAGAGCCAGTGTACGGTATGACAGAGTGCTGACCTTTTGACATTCAGGTTCACAGTCAAGTTTTAATTAGGCTCCACGTTCGGTTCATTACTTTGCTTTTGTAATGCAAGCAGATTGCAAACGGCAGATATATTAGATGTGATTTAACCCGAGTAGGTTCAGCGAGCATTGCAACCCCCTCTTCCAACACCCCCTTTACATTAAGACTGATTACCCAACCCTACACATGAAAAGGTTATATCAACCTTCAATTAAAACCCGTCTTCACGTTTCTCATATACGCGCCTCACTAATGTAAATGTTAGTGTAATAACCGCTGGGTCAAGAGCTGAGATGTTAATGCCCTGGTGCCTAATTTACTTGAGTTTCCTTGAGGGTCAGAAATTACTTCTCATGAACGCATCATTACGCCTGTTTTCCAGTTCTGCCTTGAAGGCCAAATTAGACAGATGTCACCTTGATTAGAAGCTGCTATTCCAAAGTTTCTGCTCCGTGGGTCAAATAAAGTAAGCGCTTTTG
Source organism: Microchirus variegatus (assembly GCF_963457635.1). NCBI lineage: Eukaryota > Metazoa > Chordata > Actinopteri > Pleuronectiformes > Soleidae > Microchirus > Microchirus variegatus. The sequence goes on from NC_139806.1 coordinate 18,055,859, forward strand.
ATCGATGTGTAATGCATACATCATTCTGATTCTGATGAGCACAGGTCAGGACAAAGTAGACAAAAAGTAGGATCTGTCTTGTTTTTTTTTTCAGGGGCAAACTTAAATATGCAGATGAAATGTGGACATTAGGTTGTGGATATGACCAGCTGTTCAATAGCACTGACCCTTGGGGGAGAAGGGGGGAGCGGGGGGTGGGGACACTGTTTGAGCATCTGTTTGTGAGAATGTCAGCTCTTTCGAACCCTAGAAATTAGACCGAAATTGATACTGACAGAGAGGCTCTTATGAATGTCATGGGCTTCTGAACGTGATGACAAATTGTATTGTGGGTAGAGTTTAGGATTCCGGTGACAAAGTGTCATCTTGCATTAGCTTGTGGAAGATTGGCGGATCAGGATAAACAAGGTGGCACTGAGGTGGAGGGAGGCACTCAGCAGCTGTGACTGTTCACTCCTGACACGCGTCTATAGTGCTGTTAAAGCACTATAAATTTACATTTCTGGTGTTTGCCCTGCTCACCTTTTGTTGCCATGGTGTTTTGGAAATTCAGAAATAAATAAAACATAAATTATATGTATCTATGCTCAGGCAGTGATAGTAAGGTGACAGAGCGAGTTGGCAGACTCATTCTATAGCTCAACAAAAGTGATTATGCACATACAAATATACTTATGGGTATTCTATTCATTTTCTGCCAATAAATCCTCCAAAATAGCGCACACTGGACCTTTAAAATGTCACAAAAACAATCCAAAGGAAAACTACCGTGTTTATCAAAGCTCCCTGTCCGAAGTATAAACGTGGAGCAGGTCTAACTCGCCGTCTCCCCGTGGCACCACAAAATGTGGTGGTACAGCAGAGAAGGAAGAGCCCAGCTGAGATTTACCACTTCCCATTACTTGCGTTTTATTTTTAGCAATCCTTTTAAGCGCTGTTGAATCCAGGAAAGTAAGTAAAGGTGACTGTGCCCCAAAACTATGTAACCTCTTCCACACAATCCACTCCGTTGAGTGCAAGCTTTTAAGAAACTTTAAGAAATCTTCTCTGTAACATTATGGCCCTTACTTCGCCTGTTACTTAACACCGGCTTCCTCTTCTGTGTCTTCCAGCGGGCTATTTCACCGTTATCGTCCTTGACACATTGTTTATTTTTAAATGCCTTTGCTGGTTATCTGCAGATTTTAATTACCAGTATGGGATGCAGTTTTATATGAGCTCATTTCCTGGTATTTACTTTATTAAAATGCTGTTGTATGTGCTGTGAATCACCTTGTTTAGACGGGGTAAAAAGGACGGATTTCAAAGGCATGCTCTTGCTCGGGCTACAATCCTATTTTTCGTGACTTACTGTTCAAATATAGTGACGAGATGATAATTTTAGAGTCAGAAAGGCAGAGATGAAACTCTGTGTACTCATTGGATACTGACGAAGCTTTGAGATGAAAACCTGGACATCTTTGTTTCCAAACGTTGCTGCGAGTTAGGTGAAAATAGGTCAAATTTGGAATAAATAAAACACAAAAACTCACTTCTATTTCATGCATAACTGTGCCGCTTGTACGCTCCACAAGCATCAGACATTTGATATTGTCAGCCTTGCTCTAGGCAACGATGAACGGTTGCTGAAAATTGTCCTTGCAATATTATGACGTTAATTTAATTTGTTTACCGTCTTTATGATTTGAAAGGACGAGCTCCCCGCATGCTAAGTAGGGGGAAAAAAAGCATTATCTTATAAGGGCTAATAAGATTTCTTATGTGAATACCAACATGTTAAACAGGCTTCTCCTACCAGTGCCCTTCATGGGACACAGTCATGTTTATGATTTATATTAATCCTGCCAATGAAGTGGAAACGTCTGCGAGCTGCCACACAGCTCCTCAGTCATGATGAATAATTTGTTGTGTTGAGCTACTGATGTTGAGCGTTTGGGCTGAAGTAATTTCCCAATCAGGACTAATTTTCTTTTTTTCCAAATAGCAAACAATGCTGTTACTCTAAACAGATGTCTGGTAAATATGCAGACCGTGTTGTGCAGAAGGAAAAAAGCTAGCAGCATGTACAGTACATTTTGTTATATTTTACTTCATTCTTTAAGTCATGTTTTTAAATGCAAATATACATAACTAGTAGTATACAGCATATATCTAAATAAATCTTCCATGGCCCCTGTTGCCCCTCGTCTGAGCACAGGCTGACAAGACATATGAGCCAAACTGGAATTAGTTACACACTGTATTGATTTTTCTTTCCATCTATAGAATAATCAGCCAGCACCCATATCCACACACTTCCTCCTAAAGTTGCCATGACACGGCTGTACGCCTTCAGCATGTGTATGTATATTGGTTAAAATGAGCTGTGAGAGGGGAGGAGTAGCCATTACAACACAGCATGACATCATAGCGAAACATGGAACACAGCCTATAGTCTCTGTTGCGGATGACATCTCACTACCGCCGTCATTGTCCCGGTGTTAATCAAACAAGAAGAGGCGAATGATTTGATGACTTGGACATTTTGGGATTGAGGCCTTTCATGTTTGAGCTGATTGCAGTAATTGGATGGAAATCTGCCCCAAAATGAGTCATCATCAAGAAATGAAATACACATGAGTCAGCTCGGCACGGCTCAACTCTACTTGGTTTTATTTTGCTTTTCCATTAGGGATCGTGCCTGGTACCGGTTTTTTAGCACGAGCTGAGCTGATACTGAAAATGTGACGTCAACAGACTGCTGGTCACTGATTGGTCAGAGAGTGTCGTCGCTGGAAGAGTCATGAACGAGACACAAGAATCAAACCGAACAATGCCGAACTGTAGATGAGTTAAACAAAAAGACTTGCCTTAATTGCTTACATTTACCAAGGGAATTTCTAAAATCTCAATATTTAACAGAGGAGTCCGGTGTATTTAGCGACAGCACTGCCGAAAGCCGGCTGAATCACAACCTGTTCAGCTGTATTTTAGTTCACAGAGTCTGTGCTCAGGTCATGCACAAAGTACTGAACTAATCTTTTTCATTAACTGACTCTAAAGATTCAGTACACCGAAAACAGCTGCTTTGCCCGTCACTAGTTTGTGTGTTGGTGTCGTTTATAAAACGACGTCGAGTAGGGTCGAGACGGAAAAGCACCTTTATATAAGTGTATAATCCCTTGGTTCATGTACACTGCCATCTTGCTTTGCCACGTTCTCGCACCAACACACTTGCATTTGAAGTGGGAGCTTTCAACGCAAATTAAGAAGAACTACATTACACACCATAGGTCTGTGATGTGCTTTTTGTTTGTTGCTCCTTTAAGTTACACAAATAATGCTTTCCTTTGCGTTGCAGGTTCCAGCAAGATTACTCCGATTGCCACATTTTTACAAACACATTTATCTGCCCTCGTTAGTAGAAGTGTGACCCGTACGCTATCAACTTCACGCTGATCTGTTGATGATCCTGTCCAGTTGGAGTGTGCCAGGGTCCGTGGCTGTTTGTTGCTCGGCTGTTCCCCCGCTGCTCTGTTAAATGGGATATCTCTAAAGCTGCCGCGGTAACAAATTACCTCGTGAATTTGCATACTGTTGGTTGCGGCGGACACCATTGCTTCCAATAATCACAGCTGATTTAATAATGGACCCTCATTATAGAAGCTCTGCATGTTTTTTACAATTAAATAAGTGGTGAGAAACATTACAAAGGCATTGCTGAAGTGAATGTGCTTAATCTACTATTTATGTGATTGAATTATGTTTTTGTGCATTCATGTTGCCCCTCCCATGACCCTCGGGTTGGGGGAGAATGAACGTCCATGGAGAGTTTTATCAAAAAAGTAAGAAACAGTCCAAATGTGAGAATGCTTAACCAGGTGCTTTTTTTTAAGCAAGCTCTCTTGGTGCCACAAATATTTGAAACTGTCAAAAATGGAAAAATGAGCTGGCCCATGCTTGGCCTCTTTTAGCCTTTAGGAAGATGGAGCACTTAATTGCACAGCAGACTTCCAGGTGATTATTTCCCAGTTGGGGAATAATAAAAAGTTGGACTCAGATTTCCCAGCCGCATTAGAGAACAAATAATTCATCGTCATATCATGATAGCATACTTTTCTATCCACCTTGGATTTGACAGGAAGTTGAAATTAGACCTCTTTTACAATGGGCTCGAAGTGGAGTAAAAAAAAAAAAAAAGAATCACTGAAATAGAGATGTGTAAGCACATTCCTCTGCTGAATATGTTTACTATTCTCATACTCGTAGGAACCAGATTTCAACAGTAGATATTATTCTCACATTGCCCTTTCCCTCCTTGAAAATGGTGCGGCTTCTGGGAATATGTAATAAAATAAACATGTCTAAAGGAATCTCAGTCAGATAGGCTGAACAAATACTTAACACCTTATTGGCCTGACTTCAAGTTCCGACTGAAACTACTTCAGTGACTTGTTCGGCTTAAACTGTGCTGCTGGCAGCGTTTCAGTTTCACCCTGGGATATCTCGAAAGGCCTTGGCCTGAGTGCCTTTACTTAAAATGCCTTGGACCAGCAGTGACACATCCTCCCTGACCTGGCACAAGCTTTGCTAACAGTCACGCGTGTTTTATCTCAGTGTGTCGACAGTGGGGGAGTGCAAAAACAGTAACACAACACAGAATACATTCTTCAGAGGCGAGGGAGTTTCCTCTTTTAAATGTTGGATGAAGCAGCACATGCAAATCATCAAATGTTATGTGATGTCTGGATTGTTTTTACATTATTAAGCGAACGAGGGCTGCGAGTTCTAATGATTGTTCTCTTGATTTTCTTGATTAATTGACTCGATGATTGGAAAGCCTCTGACGACCATGTTAAGATTAATCAGTCCATTGATTGAACTTATTACAGCGAGGAGGTTGTGTTTTTGGCCACGTGTGACTGTCTGTGAGCAGCAGAACTCAAAAAGTACATTTTAATAAAAAAATTTCTGATGTCTGTGAGGAATAAAATAGACTGTTTTGGTGATGTGGATTCAGTATTTTTATCAAAAACAATTCTTAACCTTGCTAGATAGGGGAGTGTCTAAATCCGAAAAACAGATTTCTTGCTGTACTGATCTAATTTTCACTTTTTTTTACCACGTTATCCTCCACATGAGGAACACTGCACCCCACATTTTCGTCTTCTCACCCGTTACCTTTCACATGAGGGTCGCTGGTGCCAATCCCAGCTGACATAGGGCAAAAGGCGGGGTACACCGTAGTTAGGTCACCGGTCCACCACAGGCGACACAGAGACAAACAACCCTCTGCATGTTTTGTGGACAATGGTAGCCAGTTCACCACCATGTCACCTACTGATTATGTTGTAAATTACTTGCTAGTTGCTAAACCGGAACCAGAGTGACACTGCGGAACTTCCATTTCTGGCCTTGTTTTCCTCCCCACTGTGGTGATAACTTCTGTAGGTTAAAGGGACCAAAGTAAACTTAGAAAAACTATTTTTTTTAAATGAAAACATCGGATACTGCAGGCGGCTGAGGGACCAAACTGAGGTTTGGACAACAGTGGAAGTTTCCAAACAAACACACCTGTGGTCACAGAAGTTTGGCCCAGACAGTGCCTCCTCCTCCTCCTCCTCCTCCTCCTCCACCTCCACGGCAGGACTCGCTGTCTTCCCCTGCAGGCCACGGATCACCACCTAACAAAATACAGTCAGCCCGCTCCTCGTACAAAGGTATACAGGTGCTCATATGAGCATAATGCACTGTAGACACACGTTATTGAACACTTGACAGCAGAGGACGCTTATGTTTCCCCGCCTCCCGCTGACTCCCCTATGCTTCCTTTGTGAAATGTAAACACTGTTTTGTAGACTTCAGCAGATTTTCTGCGAGTATTGACGAGGCATTCTTCATACTTGGAAGATGCAGCTGCAACATCAGGACCAAGGACACTTATCTTCATTTTTGTCCTGCTGTTATTATAATGGTGAATGAATATTTACTCTATTTTTCCCCCCTCAAGCTCACACTGATATTATAGTGCTGCGTTTGCTGCAATAGCTGCATTTCTGAATCCCTTGTATTGCTGCCATTTTGTCTATCTCGGCGTCCGTGGGTACTTATGTCCAACTCACCAGCCATTTTATTAGTTATGCCTGTTCAACTATATCACATGGTGGCAATTTAGTGCATTCAGGCATGTAGACATGGTCAAGATGACATGCTGATGTTCAAACTGAGCAACAGAACTGGGACAAGAGATGATTTAAGTGGCTTTGAATGTAGCATGGCTAGTCTGAGTACTTAAGAATTTGCTGATCTACTGGGATTTTCACACACAGCTATCTCTAGGGTGTCCAAAAAAAAAACTAGAAAATATGGCAGTTTGGCAGTTTTCACAGCAAAAACACAACAAAACACAGCAGAAATGCCTTGATGATGTCATAAGGGAAAAGTAACTCACAACATTAACTCTAATAACCAGGTATGAAGAAGACCATCTCTGAAAGCAGACAGCAAATGGCCTCTCTAGGTGCCACTCTTGCCACTTTTTTTAGGTGTCATTTGTTTCCAATAAAGTGGCTGGTGTGTATAATTTATTGTGGAACAGTTGGATCTCAGTCACTAGTGATGCTAACCCAAGTCTCATTGGTTGATCTATACATTTGACCTAATTGTGACCTTTAAAGGGGCCATATTATGCATCATCAACTTTTTAATCATTTAAATCCTCTGGAGGCCCTATTTGTCGGCAAAGTGTGAAAAAAGATGACTCACTCATGTTTTTCTGGTCCTCCTCAGTCTAAGTACAGGAGATAAAACACGTGATGTTGACTTCCGCACTCACTGGGACGTCACAATAAGCTAAATTCCTGGAATTGTTGTTTCGTGGAACTCCGCTTTGTCCGTAAAACACGCAAAAGTGCTGGCGAGGGCAACAATATCCAAAAAACGGAAGTCTGCGAAAAGTTCTATTCTTGGCTCCACAGTGCAGCACAGAGTCCTACACAAACTTCCAGCCTCAGAGGATTTATCTGTCCAATGGATACATGTTATATATGACAGCAATGTGCCTGCTAGAGCCTGCAAATGATCACTTTTCCAAATGCTAACTGCTGTTAGCTCCCAGTAGCCTCTGTGGCTGATGTCCTTTCCTGTCCCTTAACTTTCATTTTACTTTTTTTTTAAGGTGGAGCTAAAGAGATACTACTAAACAGAGCGTTCTGAACAGGGCTGTATTGGCAGGGTGATTGAACTGCTGTGGTGCTTCATCCTTATGGTATTTTGACCAAAGCATGTCACAGACATGTTCATTAGGACACCAGGGAACTAGGTTAACTTAGAGAAATAGGGTATAATATGACCGCTTTAAATTAGCTCCAATTGGGATTGGGACATTATTCTTTCACCTCTTCCACAGAAAAAAAGCACATGCCCATTATGAAGATCTGCCGTCTTTGTAGTTGTTACGAATCGGAATAGTATGAGGTTTCAGGCATTATAAAATGAGTCAACTGGAGCCAATGCATCAATATTGGCAGTCAATGTGACACTTCAGGCGGATAAATCAGCAAAGACAGGTAGAGGAAGCACTTGGGAGAGTTCAAAACACTCCTATCTTGCAAGGTTAACATTTTGTTTAAAAATAAATCCCGAATCCAGAACCAGATCAAAATCAAACACTTCCTCCTTGGGCCATAACCTACAACTCCAGGAAATAGAATGAACATTTCCATTTTGATTTATGCTGCACACAAACAAATAAACAATTAAGTGATTGATTTATCATCAATATGCCCAGCCCAAATGGGTTCACAAGACACCATTATTTTGAAATACAGACCGACAAGTCAATGTCGAACCATAAATTTGAAATATTGTTAGAGAAATAAATAAAAAAAAAAAGCTTTTGACAAGGTAAGTAACAAGGACGTGAAACTGAAACAAACATTCCAGTCTATCATCGGTCGTGCAACCAGAATATTTTCAAAACATTTCATTCAGTAAAGGGACAGCACAGAAGAAAGAGAAACAATCTCTTTTCATTCTTAATATTTTTACTTCAAGATGAGCAGAATAGTTCCTTTTCTGAAATGATGTTTGATTTGAATATACAGTATGTTCTTCATTTTTGGTTTAACAGAATGGTTGGTTGTTAAATCATTGCTTGGTAAATATGTGTATACGGCATGTGAGGGGGCTTTTGAGATGTTGGTAATTGTACAATGAGAAAGAAAACAACAAAAAAAGGACGGTTGATACAGATGAAGTAGTAGTTCTGTTCTAACTCTGAATATTATCCTCATTACACTCACAATAACACAACTCTCCAGCCAGAAGAAGGTCATTAAACAAAATCAGTGGAGTCTTGCATTTGATTTGTGGTTTTAATCTTTACGCTGCCCAGAGTATAAGGTTATGTGAAATGTGGTTTTCATAACATGGTGAGCACTGACCATAACATGTCACATTAGTTGGAGGGGAATTATGTGAAGTATGGACTGGTCACCATTCGGCCGCGTGAGAGACACAGCATTGTGCCCGAGTTAATCGAGGTGTGTTTCTTTTTCAAAGGAGCCACTTAGCATCGTTGAGACCTAAATTTAGTTTAGCATTTTTTATCATCAAAGCTGATAAGATGCAAGACGCAAATACAAGACTGCTGAAAAGGACTTTATGATGAAGGGGGACAAAAAAAGTCTCTTGGTGTCGAACTGTCGGTGAACTGCCTGGATGACGACGTTACAAAAGAAAACCAAAAAAAAACCAAACCTGAACGTTCAGAGACTAAAATGCGGACACCGGTGCCGCTGTCACATACAATGACAGCTGTGATCTGGAGGGAGCTGTGATGTAGGAGGATATTGCTCCTCACCTGACGTGGGAAATCTACTTACCCCCGTAAATGATATAATTAAAGCTCCGAAAAGGAGGACGCGTTCAATCAAACGTTTGAAGCGTTTCAACATCAAGCAGACGGAGGGGGTGGGTGTGGAATTCTTCATTTTTGTGTCAAAAGGGTGGTAATACTGAAAGGGCGGCGAGCGTTTCGCTTCTTCACAGAAGTGAACACAGAGTGGAAATTTTGCTGAAGATGTTTTTTTTCTTTATTTCGTGCTGATTGATTCAGATGATTTTATCCTGAAATATAACATAATTAGCTCACTAGGGTTTGTGCAAATTCTTTGCAGTAGGTAGAGCGTTTCTCTCCGTAGGGCGACTAACTGCATCATTTACCACTTATTGTACCTGCATGTTGAGACTGCTGGAATTGGATATTGTCATGGTGCAGCTGTACAGAAGGCCAAAGAGGTTTCTTAGGCTGCTGCTGCTGCAAAGTTATGTAGGTAATTACAGAGACAAATCACTGAAGTTTGTCCCAACTGTGGGAAAAGTTAAAATTCTTGAAAAACAACAACACGAAGAACTGCTTAAAATTAGTTATGTGCAAATGTTTTAATGCCAGGAGAAATTCTGTGAGACAATAGATGATGTAGTTTAGGACATTTCATATATTTAATTGGACAATATTTTCCACAGACTCTCTTTTGCTACTGTTTTCCACTTGTGTTTACCAAATGAAGACCATAAGCTGCCCAGACTCTTTTGGCACTTTTCCAATATACAGCTCTGGCACGGCTCGGCTTAGCTCAAATTTACTATTTTTTTTCGTTTGCTTTTCCATTAGGAATAGCACCTGGGACGTTTAGTACTTGCTCTGGTGGAATCGAAGAGAGTTGATACTAAAATGTGACGCCAACAGACTGCCGGCTACCGATTGGTCAGTGAGTCGTCACTGGAAGAGTCATGAGTGCGACGTCCGACGCAAGAAACAAACTGAACAATGTTGAACTGTAGATCGGTAAAAAATGCTGAAAATGTTGACCGCAAGGCCATTTCTAAAATCTTAATATTTAACAGAGCTCTGGTCATGCAGGAAGTACTGAACTGATCTATTTATATTAAAGCTCACATAGAGTGGTCATGTTGCACATATATGTTAGTTATGGAGGTCTACTTACATACATTAACTTGTTTTTATGGTCAAAAGCCTCCTAGTTGCTGTAAACGAGCCGATAGAAATCCTCTTTTCTGTCTCTGTTCCCCAGCCGCGATATTTCAGACTCAACTCTCACCCAGGCTTCCCAACTGTCTTGTGATTGGCCAGTACCCGGAAGTGACATATTCAGCACACCTGCTCTCAGAAGCGCAACGCCCCCCTCTGGAACAGTGGATGCACTGCTCCTCATTATCAAAACATTGTTTTAACAATGTTTAAAAATAGCTTCTTCATGACTCCCCGCCGCAGTCCCTTTTTTGACTTTGACCCGGAGTCAGACCCAGAGTCAGAAGACACTATCGCTCGTGAAACACCGCCACAACGGACGTTATTCTTCTTCTGCGGTTCAATGTACGCAACCGGATGTGCCTGGACTAGTGCCTGGAGCAGGACGAGAACCGTTGTTTACCTAACGGGACCGGGTTTTTTCAGAGATCTCGCTGAGCCCGAGAATACAATAAAACACAGTGTTCTCAGCTGTGGCTGAACTGTTTGTTTTGAACCTTCAGGGCTTCTTAAACAAGGTAATGATGCGGATACACACTAAAAAAACAGCGTTAATTGGAACTTCCGGTCTAGGTCCGCTTTAATATTTAACAGAGCTCTGGTCATGCAGGAAGTACTGAACTAATCTTTTTTATATTAACTGATTCTAATTATTCAGTACATGGAAAACAACTGATTTACTCATCACCAGTTTGTGTGTGTCGTGTATAAAACGACGTCTCGGCAGTTTAGCGCAGCCGTGTTATGACGACCCCACCCACGCTGAGGAGGTACTATAGTAATGGAAAGTGCCTGATACCAAACTGACTAGACTGGAGCCAAGTCATGCTTGAACTGTTTCGTGGAAAAGCTCCATTTGACTCATGTTTTAAATCAAAGCACAGCTGTGATCATCGCCACATTTATCAGCACAGAGCCTGAGTTGACGCTAAAAAGAAGTATTACATCATGCTTGTTGGTATGCACCCGCAGCCTTTGAACTCCATGTTTTATGTCTGCTTCGAAATTAAGCAATTTCATGGTAGATTTGTGCTAATCAGACAGCAGGTCAGCGTAAACTGCATTACCAAAAGATGTTTCCAAGACTACAGGATTCCACCTCTTTAAATAGCATTAAGCTAAATGATACTACTCAGTCATTGCTGATGGGCCCCGTGGCCCTGTGTTGCTTTGTATTCTGACCACATTTCTTTTCCTATTTTTTTACCTCCTCCAAGGTTGAGATGTTTTCTCATTCCTTTGTCGCTTCTCTTATACGTTGACAGACTTTTATCATAGGTGGAATACATTTTGTACAATTATTAGAATCTTTTGGGTACTGGTTTTATTATTTATTCCGAGAGCTCAGTGTGTTGCTGAAATAACAGCCCAATCAAGGACATGGACAGAAACATCGTTTGGCTCTGGGATCACCTTTTCACCTCAGCAAATCCATTCTTGTTCCAATGAGAGAACCAAAAAAGTCATTTGCCACAGTGGATGATCCATATATTTGATTTACCAGAGATTTCTTTTTTCTTTTTTTTTTTTTTTACAACGGATGTCTTTCCTGATGCAACACTCCCATTTAACTGGGCTTGGGACTGGCACAAGGAATACACTGGATGTGGCTTCCCTGTGGCTGAGGTCAATTTAGAGTGCCCAATTAACAATGAGGATTAAATAATAGGTAGGTATAGTAATTATGTAGATATTATTTAGGATTCACATAGGATGCAACCACGGTACACGGTTGGTGTAGTGTGCATGTTCTCCCCATGTGTGCTTGGGTTTCTCCGGGTTCTCCGGTTTCCTCCCACAGTCCAAAAACATGCAGATTTGGGGATTAGGCAAATTTGACACTCTAAATTGACTATATAGGTGTGAATATGAGAGTAGTTGGTTGTTTGTCTCTATGTTGCCCTGTGATGGACTGGCCACCTGTCCAGTGTGTACCTTGCCTTTCGCCCTACGTCAGCTGGAATTGGCACTAGCGCCCCCTGAGACCCTCATGTAGAGGATAAAGTGGTAGAAGATTAATGGATGGGTCAGTGAATGGGTCAGTGATGAATCAGTTCATTGTTTGGTCCACAACTTGCAGATATCAATATATCAAGATGAAGATATCCATTTGTATTTTGTGCACAAACTGAACATTTCGTCTGCAAGTGGTGAAAGTTGATGATGAAATGTTGACAGCATTGAAAGCCCTGCAAATATGGCCTTGCTGTTCAGGAACCAGTTTAGCTTTTGAACTTTGGAACGCCAGCAGCAGGATATGTCACTGACATTCAAATGGGATGGAATGCAGATGTCCTTTTATGGAGATTTTTTAGAGGGAGCTATTTGGAATGGGTTCTTCGTATTCCTTTCTTCTGTCACCATTGAGCCGAACCACTGTATTACTGAGCTGATGCACTGTGACAGTCTTCAGCTATTTTTACCTCATTTCTCCATCGTGTTGAGAAATTACAGCTAATATACTGCAGAAAAGTCAGATACTGAACTAAACTTGATATAGCTTATATCATCATCTGAGCTGGTGTATTGAGTTTTGTTCCTCTGTGACCTGTAGATCAAAGTAATGGACTATTGGAGGCTGTGCACTCCAAACTAAAGTGGATTGAGCTACGAAGCAGTTTAATGGTTTTGGGCAGGTTCTTAATTATGAGGCAGTTTCCCTTGAGCGATTCTTCTCTTATGGCAATTGGATATTTTCACCTGATCAATAGAAAGAACATATTTGATAAACGGTACATGAACAGGCTTCATTAAATCAATGAAGACACTACTTAGGCGGACAGTAATGCAAACGCATTAGACCAATCTAGCAGGAGAGAAAGTTCCAGTAACAAATGTAACAAAATTATCTCCTGCAGAGGAGAACGTTTTACAGTTTAATGTCCTTCTGACATTGTTGTTACTGTTGTTTTAGTGCAAATGCAGTGTCGTTCAATGTTATCTTTGCAGGCCTATTACACTGTAAAAATCATTTTAAGAGGCTGTCATTGTTCAATGGCAGCGAGCACCTTCTTGTGTTTACTACCCAGTGCAGTCTGCGTGTCCTCAACAAGCTGCTCTTGAGGGTCTGTCCTTGTTTTCTCTGTTGTTGTGAGCATCCTGAACGAATGCACCGATTATGGTCTGACGACTTTCTGTTCCAACAAGTTCAGCGGGTCAGATGTGTCATCCATTTTACTTTGGTCAGAGCTAGTATTGATCTCACCTAAGTGTAGCTTCTTTTTCTCTCTTAGCAGGGATTTCTACAGCAGTGAGAGAAAATACTCCTCTCCCAGTTATCTGGGCCGCACGTCTTACATCTCGACAAGCTGTTAACATTGATATGGTGGAGCAGAATGGTGAAAAGCTGATGCTCTGCAAGTACATTTTTATTTTTTTTTGCAGCATGTCAGCACAGTGAAATAATATTAAATGTCATGGGTGAATAGCGGGCGAAATATACTGTGTTTACAAGAGCATTTGTTCCTGCTGTTGTTTACGCACATTCCCGTTTTGAATCTGGACTGTGCTACAGGTAGACGCTGAGTGGAGTGGTGGGGCTGGAACCACAGGCAGCAGCACTGATGCAGGGCAGCAGTGGCATTGACAGGCAGAAGAAGAAATGGGAAATATTAAAAAGACTTCTGCTCTCACAAATCTGGAGGGTATATATGATAATATGCAGAGATTGAGGCATGTCGCACTGTGCAGTTCCAGCTCAAGGTGACTGCCTCAACAAGCCTGCAGTGGCTCTATTAATAGTAATAACAATAATGGAATAGGGGTGGGTGCTGTTCACTTTTTAATAGACACTTGTACCAGTACCTGTGCTCGAATTTGGTACCAGTACTGAACGCTACCTGTTTTTCGGTTCTTTACTGTCTCTGTAAAAACAAAAATGTTGTTTAATTTGTGAAAACCTTTCAGTTTCTGGTGCTGCAGTCTCTCATGCAAAGTTTACAGCGTCCATTTCACTTAGATATATCTAAATTGGTACCATTTTTTTTTTTTTACCAACATTTGGCACTAAATGTATGTGCAATGCGGTTGGTACTAGTGATGGGCATGAATATTAAAATCAACAAATTCATTGTTAAAATAAAACCTTCAATATCTGCCTAATCTCTGGCGCATCTGTAACCACAAGGTGGCAGCCACAAGCATTCGTGAAGTTTACGAGATTTCTTAAATGTATTTTGCAGCCGCTCCTCTAAGCTCATGCTGTTGTTCCGTATCTGAAAGATAAAAGATGTGTTCCGTATTGAACAGATATGGAACACACTTTGTTCCTTATTTTTGATCATCAAGTCGGTGCAAAACCATGGCAGGACAGAAAAAAATGACAGATTAGTCCACTAATGAAGATTCTTATGAGGGGGAAATAAAAATCTTCCCCCTGCTGTCAGGCCCTTTTCATATGTCTGTCATTCATTACTATCCAACAGATAATGGCACTTTTAATTGGTCGTCCAATTCATTGCGTGTCCTGCGTATTGTAGCAACAGAGACACGGCGAGAAGTAAAGGTAAAATGGCGACAGGAGGATACTGCTCAGGCTGTAATGTGTGTAATAAACAGTATAACTGAGTAGAGAATGGGATTTCATTTATTCATTTTAACCATCACTTCCATATGTTCTAATCAGGAAGTTGCCTATGTTGACCTGGCAGAGGTGAACCGGGGTCCTTGAATGCATCTCATTCGCTGTTTCACTTAGCTCAACATGCTGTAAACTATAGGGCTGAATTATTTTATATAAATCTAATCATCTAATTGCGATTATTTTGATATGATTTGCGATATGAGGGGGATTGGTCATTTATACATAATTATTCTAATTTCCGTTTGAATATGTGTATATATATACATATATATATATATGTATATATATATACATATATATATATACTATTTAAGTTGGGAGGAATTTTGTGACCAAACCCAGTTAATTTCACATGCAGATTATGATATATAATGTTACCTGTCATACCTTTTCTCAAGTGTGTTAACCATGTCTATGGCGGCTGTATTCACATCTTTCACCTTCACGATTCGGTGCTATAAGGCGCGATATGTCACAGGCATTCGCTTTTTTTTTTGTTTCGTTTTGCAGAGTCAAACTCCCCAAGGTGTGTGTCATGTTTAATCACCGCCATGTTCTGTTCATGAAAAGTTGTGAAAAGCCTGCGTCCACGCTATTTAGAAAGGACGCAAAATGCATTTCAAATGCTGAGAAATAGATATTAAATAGAGCAATAGAATAAACAGTGACAGATAAATAAAAAATAAAAAATAGGTTTCATTGACACATAACAATGCAGTATATTATCTCATATTTCAAAGAACAAAAAAAAATACTTCAATAATAAATAACTTGCTACAGTAGGAAATCACTGAAATCGCTTCACTTTAATTAGCACACCATGTTGCAAAAAGATAAAGCTGATAATGAAGGCAGGCAAAGGTGTCGCACGTGGTGAAATGGCATCATTATGATAATAATAGACTTTTTGACAATCAGACTGTAGCTATAGGTGTAAATTACCAAAACCTGGTGCTTTCATCGCCAATCACCAGGCCCTAGATCATGCAAATGATGAAAATCTTTGACTAATGGTTGAGTTGTTTTTACACGTTGATCAGAGAAAAGTTTGGATCCATCGTTGATGATTCAAGTTACATGAAAACAAACCATGTGTGAACCGTGTGATCGCTTAATCCGAGCAACACAAGATTACTCCCCGGGTCATCGTCTACATCCGTCGCAACCACTGCTTGCGTATATGTATTTTTAAACAATTTAAGCTATTTTTTAACAATTCTTTTATCATTACGTACACTATGTTTTGTGGCCTCTTTTGAAGGCCCACCCTGTTCTCACACTTGAAGTGCACACTTTTTCCAAAACAGACTGAATAATTTAGTTTCTAAGTGGGATTGCCATGGAAAAAATCAAAGAGTGAGCTTGCCTGGAGTGCTCAAGTGCCTTCTATATGCCCATATTAGAGCTGCTTTCTGTCAACCCAGTGTAGAGTGCTTAAAAGTCATTTTGCAAGTGTTTCATCAGACATGCACGGTTTCTCTTTGATGCACATGGCCACTGACGGTGGGTAATATTAGTTTGACATTAATGTGGGAACTCGGAGCGAGTGACAAGGTTTTTCTTTGCCTGCGGACATTTTGGATAGGCAGCCTCTGTGGTGTTTTTTTTTCTTCTTCTTTTAATGTGGGGGGGTGTCATCCTCCATGTCTTATTGGATCATATTTTTGACTGTTAAATGAGAGTCGTACACATATTTACACGTGCAAGCCACCCTCTTTGGGTGTTTTATATGTAAATGTGTATCATTATAATAAGCAGGAACGTTTTACGGTAACACTATATACTAGGGATGCAACGGTACAGTTTTCCCACGGTTCGGTATGTATCGCGGTTTTGGGGCCACGGTATCGGTACGGTTTCGATATCTTAATATAAAAGTACTCAGACTAGCAAAGGCAATATCGCATTGTAAAAATAATACTGAATACCGTTGCATCCCTACTATATACTGTCCCTTAAAGGGTAAATAAGTAGTTTATAGTGCCATCTAGAGGAGAGGCTGAAATTTACAACAAAGACCTGCTGCTCTGCTCACCCCCTCCCTTCCCTGAGCGCTACGGTATCCGCAGCTGGTCAAGTGTCGTCCTCGTCGTCTTTCTCCGTGTCAGCAGATGAGGTTCGTGAGGTGAGGGAGAGGGCGAGCTACCGCGGCCGTAGCAGACGAAGCGGAGAGAGTGGAGGCGGGACTTCCGCTACAAGTAAAGTGACGCTTGATTTGTTCTCTCGCGTTTGTCCTTACAGGCTCCGGTAGAAACATGGCGTCTCGCTGCTAACAGTGGCTATGCAACCGCGGTCTGCGGTCATGTTATTTTACATGACTTTTTGAAACACTACGAAAATGAAACAAAAACTATTATACAGCGACTAGACAATGCAGGAGCACATAATATGTATTAAAAAAGTGGATTTTGGGTTATATAAACCCAGAAATACTACACATTGTACCTTTAAATTTCCTTTTTTTTTAAGGTGGACCTAAAGAGATACTACTAAACAGAGTGTTCTGAACAGGGCTGTTTTGGCAGGGTGATTGAACTGCTGTGGTGCTTCATCCTTATGGTATTTTGACCAAAGCATGTCACAGACATGTTCATTAGGACACCAGGGAACTAGTTTAACTTGGAGAAATAGGGTATAATATGACCGCTTTAATGCTTAACTAATGCTAATAGTGTGTGCCTATTATTATGTTACCACTTTGACTCTTTCTGTAACTCCAGAGGAAAACATATGTTGCTGTCACCGCGCTCAGAGGTGAGCGATAAGAGATGGTCAGCTCACTCTGTGACTTTGAAAAGTTTTACAAGACCTCATCCAGTCACGCTACATCCTCCGAGCTGGATGTGAGTGATTCGAGGCAGCCAGAGATATCATCCATCAGCCACTTCTCCTGGGCTTAATGGCTTACCACATGTTTGACTCTGTGTTTGTTATGTGCATACCACATACTCTCTTTATGTCAGAATATCAGTGGGTAGCACAGTGTCAGAGCTCACAAATGGATTTTCTAATCCACTGGTTTGGTTGAAGTTCTTTCAACCCCCAGGTTTTAAAGCTCAAGCCAAAAATGTACTTAAACACAAGCATTCCTTTCGACTCCTGTCTGTCTCTGCACTAACCGTCATTGTGTGTTTGAACTAACGAAAAACACTTCTCTGGCAGGGAGATGGAGACGCGAGCAGGAAAGGCGAAGGACGTCAGGAAAGCTCAAATAATGAGAAGTCAAATGGGGCAGACCGTAATTGTTAATTACATTTATTCCTGTGCATTTGGAAAGCAGCCATGATGCTTTCAAGAATATAAAGTGGTGTCCTCAACATGTTCCAGGTTCAGGCTTTTAAATGGATCTTAGTGATCAGGCGGTGAAATTTGATAAGCAGCACCCCTTTCTTTGAATTCTTATGTAGCCATTATGAAGTTATGTTTTTATTTAAGTAAAAGTGAGATTGTCTCAGCAGCATTAATTAAACACTGGAAAACGTTGCCAAACATGCCATTAGTCTTCTCTGACATACACAAATGTGTTTTTCCATTAGGGGAGAGTTTGTTTTGCATTGGTGACCGGCACAGGGGGGGGATAGTTTGACATAGTGTACATCAAACTGTTTTATGTCAACAGGAAATCGCTCCAAGGGTGTTTGCTTTGACTCAGCCGTGTTTGCTTGTTCTTCTCTTTAATTGACACATTAGTTGACCTTGGCTCAGCCGTTTTGCCTCCACTTAGATCTGTTCTTCCTCGGCGGCAGGCAGTAATGGTCACTTTTCGTCACATCTGAAGGCAATTAAAAATGTGCAGGACAAGACCTGTCAGTAAAGCTTTAAAGTTCACGATAGTCCCAGTCTGAGGTGATGTCATGTCTGTTCTCTTAACAGCCTGAATTCAAAATCTAGAAGAAGAAACAATCAATCATTTTACTTTTCTGTCGATGCAGTGGCTCTGGCATAAAAAAGTGTTATGGCATAAAAAAAAAAGGCAGATAAAAGTTGACCCCCACACCACACATTTATTATTAATCATTAACAATAATAGGGGAAAGAATCTAACATTTAATATAATAAAGGTCACCAAACTATCTTTTATGTATTAATAAAGTATGGGAAAAGTACTTTATTATTGTTATTATATAATGTATATTTTTCAGGCCACACTGTGTGGTGGTGCTGTAGCTAGCATAGTTGCCTCAGGGTGTCCAGGGTGAACATTGCCTTTCATCTTATGTCCGCTGAGATTGACGCCAGCCCCCCCTGAAACAAAGAGTAGAAAATGGATGGATGGATGTATATTTTGCTGTTAGTGACCAGGGAGCTCGCCCCCTAGTTTGAGAATCACTGCCTCAATGCGTGCAATAATGACATGGACTCAGGAGATCTAAATAAGTCTGTGTGGAAATAACTATTACATGTTTTATTTTTTTTACATTCATGCACACACAAGTTCATCCTCTGTTGCACATATACCTTCCCAGTTATACTTGCCACCCCCCAAACCATCTGCTGTCAGACACTGGTAATTAGTTTTATGATGTTCTTGGCAGCCCCAGTATGGCTTCATGATAATTACCCTTTTATTGTTTCGTATTCTATTGTTAATGTTGTTGTTTCGTGGCTTGTCCTAATTAAAAGTTTGGAGCTTCGTGGAATTAACACAAGCTGCCCTTTTTGTCCTTCTAAATTGCTTATCCTGCAAAGCCTACATTAAAGGATATGATGGATACAGGGAGTGAGGAGAGCAGATATGGTGTGGGACGGTAAAGCGCCTCAGTAATGAAATAGACTAAATCCTCCAGCTGTAATGACTACGAAGTTTTCAGGTTGCAGCACAGAGGAGAAACCCGCCAAAGTATTTCACATTAAACCCATCTCCTAGAAAAAATACTTCAGGAGACGTGTTCGGAGGAGCTGAATCGTGTCTGGAGGCAGCTTTACATTTACACGTGCCAGACAATAAAATCATGTTAAGTGAAGAAAGCACTCAGAGAGCACAAAACTCCTGAATCTCATTCTGTATCCGGATGACGACTAAAACCTAAACATTTTTACAACATTCGCTCTTGTGCCATAAACTACATGACTGGAGAACCTCATCCGAATCAGTACTTTACTTTGTTTTATGCTGCTCACAGTCAACAACAGACTGAGGAATAAACACAGCCAAAAACATGTAAGAGTGCATGAAAAGCTGTATCTCAATTCACGAGCCACCCTCCTCAGAGGATGCATTTCATGGCCAGTTGCGACACACCGCCATGGCTTTGTTGTCCCCCTTTTGCAGCCGTCTCCGATTGCGCCTGACAAATGCATCCTTCAAACCCTGAGCAATGACGGTATATCCTCAACGGGAATAACCTGTTCTACAATTCAGTGCGTGCTGCAGAGAAATGTTTTGAATGGAGATAATGTGGCCCAACAAGGACAAACCGCGGAGAATACGTTTTTAATTACAAGTACCATCCTTCAAAACAAGTGAATATCCGGTATATGGTATACATGTTAAAATACACAAGGTGCCTTTTGTGGCAAGTAGGCATGATTGGCTTCTGTCTCATCCAGTCTACACCAGTGCCTTCCTTACCCAATATCTCAAGTGGTGGTGCACACAGTAAATATTAAGCCTAGTCTGTATATAAATATTCTGGTTACTTGATGCATAATTATAATATATATAATAAAAAATGAAATGAAAAATGAAAATGCATGCTTAGTACAGTCAATGGCGCCCTTTACACCCTCCCCACTTGTAATTACACACGAGATGCATTGAAGATGGATTGTTAGTGTAGTGGTCAGAGACGCATTGTGACCACATTGAATGCAGAGAGTCTTCTGCTGAGAATCTTTGCAGAAGAAGAGTGGGCAAGTGGCATAAGGGTGGGTTGTAATCGCATCTTGATGTGGACACTGTGGAGATGCATGTTAATAGCAGGTGATTGTATGTGGTAAAGGATTCTCTGATCACAAAAAAACAACTATTTTGTGTAAAGGGGGCCAATGTGTTTCCCACAAAAACAAATTTTTGTTAGTTGTATCGAAGAGTAGTTTTTCAGAGACACAATTGTGCAGGATCTGAAAACAGGCTGAGTCTCACCTCTTTGGATTTCTTTGACACACTGCTATTTCCTTGCATTCTGCTATCCCCCTGGGGAAAGAGCAAGTCAATATTCTCCCTGCATCTCCCCGCGCTGTTTGTTTAAAGTGGCTTTTAAGTTGACAGGTGGTCAGAACTGGCTTTCTCCCAGCCTCAAATGTGCTGTCTGAGAGAACTCTGGTGCTGAGCTTTGGTCATCGTCACAGCTAAATCAATTTAAACGCAACCCAATAAGGTCTCCCACTCAACGGCACACATTAACCTGAAGTAAAAAGCTCTGTGGATTAAATGGACCATAACTGAGAGAGAAGGAGTAAACTCACTGCATGTGTTATTGACAGCCACAAACCCTCTAACCCTAATAGATGAACAGAGAGAGACCGTTAATATAATTTAATTGTGGCAAGTTATGTAACATATAATTAAAAACATGCAATAAACTCTAATGCATGACCTCAAGACTATTATCTTAGGATTAAAGTACGACGAATCACATTTTATCTTCTGTATACATCTTTTAACAACTATATTAAAAAGAGTTGTTTTGCTAAAGGTTAGTGTTAAATGAGGTTTGATTTTTCTGTCTCTATCAAACAGGAAAATGTGGATTAATGTTATCATTTTCATTTCCTTTCTCCACATTTCACCCCCCACCCCAATTATTCAAGTTTAACTTTGCTTTTACATTATGCCCCATCCCTTAGCCTAAATGTCAGAGCATTACAAATTTACACTGACTAATGACCTGTGCTGGGAAGAAAGAAGGGGGCTAGCTATCTCTTTATTTAACACACAGAGAGTAATGATTAGCACTCAGAGGGGGCGCTGGTGAAGGCTGGACATCTTGGTCTGTGTCCTTTAATAGGACCTGTCTTCAGTGATTAGAGATTGTTGACAGGGGAAGTTGTAGTGCCTCGCACCAGACGGAGCGCTCAGTTTCTTTTTCCCCATTTATTACGATCAGCCTATAGTCTCTGCTTACTAGAAAGCACAAGCCTGCACACACACTTTCTGCTCATTATGTCAAAGAGAAACAAACATTGTCAAGTCACAGGGGAGCGCTTGGCTGCCTCTCCTCCCACGCCTCCTGAAAACTTCTGGGTCTAGGGGCCATGCTGGCAGTCACACTCTAGCTCTCTCATCATTACACCCTGGTTCACAGCGCAGCATCAGTACTTTCTGTCCTGAACCAGGCTGGATCCAAACTAATTAGGCTGTCATATCTTTTTTCTTTGAGGCTGCTGGATTTGTGTGATTAGTTTCCTCCATGTCATTTCTAAAATGGTTCAAAGGCTGCAAACTCTTTTCTGTCTAAATTAATCAACAGCGTCCTCTCTTCTCCTGGCAAAAAGGCCAGACCCTGAGCTAATTGTAAAGGGATGGTTCTGTCTCAAAGTCTTTTTTTCCTCCAGTAGACAAAGAGGCCTAATTGTCTTTTTTCGGATCACGGCCCCGACTGTGACAATATGCCCATCTTTCTTCGTCTTCCCCGTGCCTCCAGAGATCAAACCCCAGTTCAAATAGAGCTCATAACACTTTGCCACTGGAGGTTGTAACTGTCTGAAAGCCTATGACCGGTGCTTGTACACAAACTGTACAATTATAACATAGTGGGCAGTGCATACTGAGTAGCGGTGTCTTCCTCTTGGTGCTGGAGGCTACACTCATTCGTTTGAAAGTCAAGGATAGTTAATGGGCATCCAGGACAAATATAGAACCCCTGTATGCTGCAGCATTTCAAACACGCAAGGCTTTTTTTGATTATATATTCCTCTCCAAATGTATACTCATCCTTGTATGCAAAAGGGGATCTAATGGCATACTAATGCGCAGTGTTAGCTATTATGCATGAACCATTTCAGCCTAAGCTCCCATGAAAGCCAATCAAACCATAGCCTGACAAATTTCGTGCCTTATTTTTCTCTACAGTTTATTCTCCTGAAATCAGCAATTAATTGCGTAGAGTTAATTGCAAACTGAACTGCAGGTAACCTCCACTGCTCTGTTGCCGCACAGTGTATACCCTGAGAGCAGAGTGTAATAGATTCACCACGGAGAAATTATGCACTCAAAGGATTAGTGCAGGCTCTCCTGTGGCAGCAAAGGCGAAGATGTGATTTCTTTAAACCAAAAAAAAAAAACCTGATCAAAATAAAGAAAGGCTACTATAAAGCTACTATAAAGTAATCGGAAGGATGTGAATATAAGACCACAAAACGTCACTCTTCAAAGGTATGTATTCTGTGATCTGGAAACTTGACCCAGCTCTCCGTCACACATGATGGTTAATCTGTGGCACATGACAACCATCTACCAATCATCTCCCGTCATAAATCACCTCCACTTCACCATAAAACCGTAGCGTTCCTGCACCTTACGATAGAACCCCACATGGGAGCCAAGAAATCGAAGTCATGTGACCTCGATGAGAGCTGCTGCTGCTGCTGCTCATCACATGTGATGATGGTTGCATCGCCAGCTCCACTGCACAAGATCATGTACTGTAGGGTGAAGTGGGCCGGCCAATGTGCATGACAGCTCTGGCCTTAAACGGTCATGATTGCAACTAATGGCTATAATGATGTAGATTTTTTTTTCTCCCCAGCAGGACAGCGTAATTAGGACCAAGTGAATTCAGTATCTCCTCAGGAAGTCCCCATACACTTTTTCCTCTCAGAATATTCAGCTAAGGCACAGACTTTCACACAGGCCCCTGAAATTAGTGAACGTTTTAGAAGTCGTTGGGTTTTTGAAAGTGAATGAATGTATTTAGGTTTGTCCATAATCTGAATTTGTTTTGCTGTTTACTTAAAAGGTACGTTGGGCAGAAATGTTGCAGCATTATTTACAAAATAAAATCCATATTCAACATTCAAGCATAATTTTTTTGTTTTTGTTTATTTATCGGGAAGCTTTATTTAACAGCCGCGTTGGGATCTCTTTTACACAATGGATCCTGGACAAGACTATCAGCAACACATATAATAGGGTTGCAGACAAATGAAACGAAGATAATTTAAAGGTGCCATATGTAAGAATGTGGCCAAAAATGGTTACTACATTCAAATTCAAAATACCGAGGTTTTTTAGGTTTAATTTTCTGACATAACTGGCAACCCGTGGTTGCTAAGCAGCTGAGACTCTACTGACTGCAATGATTGGTAGACGGCGGTCAGTGGTGCCACATGCCAAAACATGATTTGCAGTCTGCAAAATATTTTTTTTAATGCAAATATTTTGTCTGTACTGTTGTTGTTGGTGAGTTCAGTTTGCTATATGAACATTATTCCTCAGCCTTTGTGACATGTTAAGAGGATTTTATGGCCAGTTGCTTTAGATTTATTACATAATGCACCTTTAAACTATTATTAGATAGTATTCAAAAGTAAAATAAAAGACACCATAAAATGTAGCCTTTCAGGGGTAGAACGCAACTAGTTCTTCAAATTCACAAACAGATACAACACAAATCATATGATTTCAACTAAATCTGTCATGTCAGGGAAGTTCAGAGAGTGACAGGCAAATACTCAAAGATCATTTACAGTCCTGGACGCACTGACTAAAAACTGTCCATGGCACAAAGGAACCTAAAAAAAAGAAAGTCTAAAAGAGAGTCGGACAGTAAATGCAATAACGCATGTGTCGATACGGGCAGAGAGTAACAGAGATGGAGTGATTGCTTCAGGTCATTTGTTGTGTATGAAACAAATGCGTCTGTCCGCGCTCATCTGATAAGGGCTCAGGACACGGAGCATCGATCCCGAAACATGAGTAATTTAATAACTTGTGGATGAAAGTCAACAGCCATTTTCTCCAGTGATCTTGTTTACCACAGATTTAACGGTAAATAGGCTACGTGTCTCTGTCTCATGGCTTCTCTCAGCTGTCACTTGTAAATGAGTCTTTGTCCCCATCACTCATCTCACACAATACAGTCCACATGGACGACGCTGTCTGCCAGCATTGTAAGCGGTCCAGCCCTATTCGGCGCCTTCATGAAAACATTGCATCATATAATGAAGGTTTTAAATAGCCTTGCAAAGTAATTAACCTTGATGCACGTCCCAAACTGTTGAGTGAGTTGGGTCCTTGAATGTAAGGGACTTTATCCTGGAGAAGTCCTTTAATCTTTCAGGAGACTTGTAGGTTAAAAATGGCCGCACTGCGATTATTTGAATTTCTCCCAATCATTGGCTCGACATTATTCTAGATCGGCCTGATTCTGGCGGCGGTTTAAGCAAGTCTGGTGTTTCTTGCATGAGATCGTATTAAAGCTGTGGACACACGACACGACTTTCACAGTCGCTACCGATTTTGGAAAGACTCTGGGTTCACACTAACCGACTGGTTTCAGCAGAAGTTTTTATGATGACCGAAAGGCGGGATCGCACGTAACCGAACTCTCACAAGAGCGACCACGTCTGCGAGAGCGACAGTTTAATTTCCATGGTTGTTTTGATATCCTCACTACTTCCTGTTGTCTTCGTCTTATGACACTATTTTTTACTCCTTTCACTCTTTTTTATTGGCTGTTGGCAACATGTGTTTGCAGTTGGGTCAGTAATCAGCACACGATACACGATTGTGTCCAGAATGTTTGATTGATAACGACTGAAGTTGGGTCTGGTCCGTTTCCCTCACACACTTACCCATTTGAGTCTTTACCCCTCACACAATAATAGATTTCTGTGTCAACGTCACTTTTCGTCGTGAACAAAAGTCGGATCGAGGACTTTTATGCGTGTCCTGGGCCGCCAGGAGTCGATCCTAGAGGAGGGGGTTTGTTAAGTTTAGTCGCTCATGTCTAGTCTTGTTGTGCACTTCCTGTTTTATTTTGTATTCATCTTTCCCTCTCGTTTCAGATCCTGACTTCCTCCCTTTGTGTGATTTCCCGCCATCAAGATTGTTTGCCCCGCCTCTGATTGGTTTCACCTGTTTTCACTTTCACCTCCTGTATAAATTGTCCTTGTCTCCCCTTGTCTTGTTGCCAGTTGGTCTTGTTCGGTCCATGTGTTAATGTCGTGAAGAAGTTCTAGCCAGATCTTCATGTTTCTAGGTTTTGGTTTATTGATTTTGTTTGATCCTTCTTGTGAGTGAGTTGTTGATATTTTTGTCAAGTAAACTGGTTGTCGTGCATTTGAGTCCATCTGCGATACACTGTGTTAAAGGGTTAAAGTGAAATAGTTGCACTTTGTTGCTTTATGAAATCTACTCACAGTAACATCTAATCCAGCAGCTTTGTAATAAATCATGTGAGGCTGATAATGAGTGAATGCTGACATCATCACAGAGATGTTAATTATCGTTTTTTTGGGGGTTTTTTTGGAGACAACATTTTAGAAGCACTTTTGACAATAGGCTGCTGTGCATACTTTGAGCAGCAGGCGAGAAAGATGTGTAAACATGTGCCGTTACGATTTCTGCAATTTTGTTGATCACACTGTAGATGACTGCATTATTCATCAAACAAAACTCGCCTCTGGTAAATAAATCTCCACCCTGCAGCTTTTCAAGTTGTTTTTTTAATTTTTTTTTATAAACTCAATCACTTAATATCACATCTGGTTTCCCAGACACATGCCGCCTTGGGCCTTGTTACGCCATGTGTCGGGATTCAGATTGTGTTCAGTTTTTGTCGATTATGGTGATTCTGGTAAATAGTTTGAGTATACATGCAGCCTTTAACATCAAACATATATGAATTGTGTTCCTTATAGGCCTCTGGTTGCCTTGGTTACTGGAATCCTAAAATCATATAGTCGTAGATGTGCATTTTACACCAAGGGAAATGGTTTGGGGGGGGTTTACTTTCAGCTGTATCTCTTATTTCAGACCTCTGTGCAAATTAAAGAACACGCACACACACACAAGCATATATATCAACATATTCTCATATACAGACACAGGCATTGTGCTCGTCAAATCAAGCCACATCTCCATGGAAACTAGAGTCGAATAAAGAGATTGCCTTAATCACTCGATAAGTAGTACAAACTCTGCACTACTCTCGCCAAAGACATTCACTTTCCAATGTGATTTCAAATAGCGTATGTGAACATGTAAGGCCATTTCATTCTATTAGCCAGAGTTATAAATGGTGACATAAGGGACAGCACTCCAATATGTTGTACTTGGGGTTAATTAAAAATGTAATGGTCAAGCCCGTATTTCTAATAGAGCTGACAGGAGCTCATGATTCATTCAGATTGATTGGATATTAAACCACTGGTCTGTATAACCACTAGTCAGAGATGACTGTATGGAACAATTATCCCTGAATCATTGCCGATTGTGCCTATTGCTCTGTTTGGGATGTGGAAGGAAATCTAACGAAGCAGCTCGCGTCTGTTGAATCTTTAATTCAGCACCAAATCCTTGAGCACGGCGACACATTTTTCCTCGCTTTTTTGATCAGTGACATGACAATCTTAATGAGAAAATCATTCTAATGCTGAAAAATAGTTTCGATGACGATTCCTTGACGCTCCTGTACTTATAGGATGATTCTAAATGTGAAATTCAAATGAATTTTTTAGTCTTTCAAGAGGTTCAACTCCAAGTTTTATGTCTGTGTGTGTGTTTTTGAGTGTGCAGCACAAATTAGTTTCAGCATAAAATGAATGCTGCATTACTCAGCGTTTACCCTTTACATTGCACTACACGTCCCATTATATAGTTTATCTTCTGCACACATTTGGATGGTTATTTTCAGAGAATCAATGTGGCTGTTAGTGATGTCCCATAGCAACAGCTGAACACCGAGGTAATGATTATACTTTGTTTGACTGACACCGTGATTGTAATTGTCTTTAAATTAAACTCCAGGCCTATATTTTTTGTTTGTCTTTAACACAGCGTGCCTTCAACATTTACATAATTATGTTTGAAAAAACAATAAAACGATCAGATAAATCCTGAAACAAATTGTCCAGCACAGCGGTTTGATGCAAACACTGTATTTCCTTTGCTAATGTAAAACTGCCTCGCTGTTTTCTTGTTTGTTCATCTATAACATGCGTAGTTTTCAAAGAAAAATGCACCATTTAGTTTACATTTACCAAGTTAATTAGTGCCACTGGTTTACTTTAACATTATCAGTAATATTAAACATCTCCTACTATATAGCGTAATTATTTATAATATTGTATCAGACCTATGTTTGTCTATGATAATGTTCTGCTGTATAAATAATGATTAAAGAGGATTTAGTTAAACATTGTAAAACTGCAGACATCAGCTTTTAAAACAGGTACTGCAATACCATAAAAAAAAAAAGTTGTATAGTGCTGCCAGGAAGCCTCTGAAAAACATGACAAACTCCTCTGTGAAAGTGGGTGGTGAAATACCATGAGCTGTGCTATTGGGTGGGTGGCACCAAAAGCTGAGACTCAAGCTCAAAACAAAATAAATGTCTTTGTAAAAATGTAAACACATACAGCAACATACGTTGTAAACACACAATTTAATAATGATTTTTTCATGAGTTTGATGTTCCTTTTGTTGTTGAGCTGATCTTCATTAATTCATTCATCTTCTACTGCTTTATCCTCCACACGAGGGTCTCTCAGCCTACATGGGGTGAAAGGCAGGGTACACCCTGGACAGGTGGCCAGTCCATCACAGAGAGAAACAACCATCCACTCTCACTCTCACAGTGTCCAATTTGCCTAATCCTTAATTCAGCATGTTTTTGGACTGTGGGAAGAAACTGGAGAACCTGGAGAAAACCCACGCACACACACATGGGGGAGAACATGCAAACTCCATGCAGAAAGGCCCTTTTTCTGACGGGGTCACAAACCCTGTTCTTCTACCTGCAAAGGCAAGAAAGTTGAGCTGATCTTCACAAATAGAAAAAGAAACAACCGACTCCAAACAGAACCAAATTTTCGCCAGGAGTAAGTAAAACCACCTTAATTCAGCTTCAAATGTCACTCAGTACGTTTACATGCACAGTTTAATCGAGCTAAGGCCATAGTCTGACTAAAACAAGCAATCGGTCAACTTGTTGAGTCCGAGTCTACTTGCGGACGAGAAAATCTATTTATTGGCTTTATAGATCTGACTCCGCCTCCGTGGGTGGCGCTGTATCTCTATAAGCTAGTGTGTATTGAATTAGATTCCTTTTGTCCTTTTTGTCACAGAAAAACAAACAGTTAACGGTGAGATGGATCGTTCTGTATGTTTCGTACCTGCTGTACATGTAGATCGTGATACACATCAGATGGAGCATGGCTCTTGTGGTTGCTGTGTTGTCCAGAAAGATGCTATAGCTATATCGTCTCCTACTTCAGGGTCAAAGACTGGGGGAGGTCATTTTGGAGCATGCACAGAACGCCAAGTGCGAATCCAGTCAGACTAAGGGTATACATGCAGGAATAATTGGACTATGAATCGCATTATTTAAGCCAGACTTATGTGTTTAAGTGACATTAAGAAAACCAAATTATTGTCTTAGTCGGACTAAAATCAGTCTTTTAACACACATGTAAACACACTCACTGTTCATGAAGTGCAGCACTAATGAGTCGTTTAACCTCATGACCAGAGAGGACCAGCCTTGTGGGGTTCTTGCTCCTGATTGAACCAAAGCACATTACATCATTGATACAGTAGAATGTAGAGCTGTTTAACACATATTTCCACTGACAGCAGCTTTAACAAAGTACTGAACAAAGTACTGCATTTATTTTGAATCCTATAATTTTGCTAATTAGACACAGCTCACATGTACAATATAGAAATGCTCAGTGAGAATGCACTATACCTGCAGCCTGGTGATCTTGTCCCCTGTGGTGTTATTATACTTACGTCTCATGAGGAGGTGACAAAATGTGATTTCCTGCTTCATGTTGTTGCACAAAAAAAAAGCTATAACTGATGTGACCGTCTCTGCTCCTTTCTACCTTCGCCGACAGAACTACACAGGATCTATCTGTGTTTCGCATCCCCATCCCCCGAGGCAAGTCTCTGATGTGGATGAAGTGAGGTATTATTGTTGTCGGAAACAGTGGGCACCTGCCTATTTTACTTGGATTCGGTACATGTTTTTCATGCCGGAGGTATTTACCTGCATTAAAAGGGAAAAAAAAAAAAGAAAAAAGTAAAAGTTTTCTTTCTCACATGAACTAATTCTCACAGAGCCTTTAGAGAAATGGATAATGAGGTCGATGTGAATCAGAAAAAAAAAAGCCCACGGATTTTATATAGAAGGACAAACCAATTAAATAATCCTCAATAATAATAATAAAAAAAAAACTCAATGTAAGTTGTTAATAATTGAAATTCAGCACAATTTCTTCCAGTATCAGTACTTGTTTTGACAGGGTTTGTTCATTTTATTATTTATCTAATAAATCAGAGGATCAGATTTGGAGCTTGAAGGAAACGTGATCGTTCTTGTAAATGCTGTACTTTGTGCTACTAAAGATGAATCAGTTTGTTGTGTAATCACGTTTCACGTACGAGTCTTGGATCTGGCAAACGCTGGGCCTGGGTGATCTGTAGTGGGTCTCAATCATATAAAAAAACACATCCCTAGTCAAAATATTTGATTTGGTCAAAGTGGTCATTTTTGCTGAATCCCTGCGAAACCAAGGTGAAACGATTGAGAATCTGTTAACTTCTCTGAACTAAATTAAATTAACACCCTGGTATTAAACTGAAAGTACAAAGAGTCTCTCAAATCGGGCCGTTTTTGTATGATTAAAAACATGGTGAAAGATGATTGAGGAGACAAATGTGGCAACAGAATTCAAATTTAAGTCGCCATTAAGGCACCTCTGTGACACTCGAGCTGCAAGTACAAATATCTGAAGAAGCACTTGTGTTAATATGATGTATGAATAACACATTAATGTCACACTAAATTATGCAAATAAATGAAACTGTCTTTCTTCATTCAAAGTGAGAGCAGATCATCGGGGGTGGGAAAAAAAAAACATCAGATTTTCAGATGATAAAACAGAGGTGATACTTGTGAGGAGCAGGGATTATATGAGCGTATTCTCCCTCTTTTTCTACAACCTGCTCCAGGCTGTTCTCATGCAGCCATGCACGACCCCTCGTGCCTGTTCCTGTTTTGGCGTTTTTCATTTATTTTTCTGCATTAAGCGCTAACGGAAGAGAACATTTCCATTTAAACGCAGTTACAGGATGGATGGACACGACGGTCAACGCGAGTTTACGCTGATGAAAGAAGAGTTTGAGTTTTGCTGAAAGGTCTTTTAGAATTCTCCACAGACTGAATTAGATTCAACTCTAAAGCCCCCGCGGGGAAACTCGGAGCATAATGCATAATGTGTCATAAATGCGTACATTTGTTGGGCGGTTGATGATGTAACCGCGTGTTACCTTTTTTTTTTTCTTAACGCACACAATCAGTTATCTTGAGACGGTGAAAATTAAATGATCTTGTTTTAACAAAATTTCCCTTTGAAGTGTGAAGGAATTACATTCCTCAACTATGTTTTAATCTGAAGGAAAGTGTTTGATCATCGCTCCATTAAAACTTTATTTAATATTGAGTGTCAGCATTTCTTTTTACTTTATGCTACGCGCAGTTTATTGTAACTCTTCACAAAACAGGCACTTTAGCACTGTTCACGTTGACATTTTGGTCCCTTGAGCACTTTAAAATTAAGTTCCCTATTTCCTCGTTTGCCTGGAGGCATCACACATTTTATATTGTCTCTTGTTTTGTGAACAACTGGAATACAGCATATGCTGTTATTCCTCATCTGTTGTTGTTGTTGTTGTTGCTTATCTCTTGCATATGTTCTTGTGTATGTTCTGTTCCATACCATCAACCTTCTCAGGGACAACAGATGTAAATTAGCCAGTGACTACAATCATGTTGACATGTTTACAAGCTGATGTTCATGACGTGCAATGTCCCTGTTCAAAATAAATGATAACTTTTTTTTACCTAAACTGTAACAGTAAAATGTTAATGACACCAAAATAGCGCTCCAAACAATGCCCAACAATCCTGCAGAATTCAAGATTTTTCAAGGTTCTCCGGAACAGCAGATCGTCCTGCTCCGGGCACATCCGGTTGCGTATATTGAAACGCAGAAGAAGAATAACGTCCGTTGTGGAGGTGTTTCACGAGTGACAGTGTCTTCTGACTCTGGGTCTGACTCCGGGTCAAAGTCATAAAAGGGACTGCGGTGGGGAGTCGTGAAGAAGCTATTTTTAACTACTCACTCTGCTGTAACATGAAATGTATTTGGAGCCATTACAGTAAAAAGGATTGTGTGAGAATTACAGTGGCTACAAATAAATGGTTTACAAATTAGATTTTTATAAAAAAATATAAACAAACTTAAGGCGGCTGAGTAGACTAGAGGTCATTACCTGAGGAGGCAAACTCTAATCTGTCCTGAGGACAGATTGGGTTCTTGTATGCTCTTGAATGTGTGTATTCAAGCCACATTTGAGGGGGGCATTCAGGACACAATGGGTCAGACCTCAGAACAGATGTTAATTCTGGGTCTGAACAGAGTTTTGGTAACGGATTATAAAAGAAGTGCAGCAGTAAAACACACAAACTGCTTCAGGTCACTACAATAGAAGCAGCAGCAGCCACAGCATTAAGACCTGAGCCCATGATAATGAGACAAAAAAAATAGGTGCCAACCTCCACTGCCCTTGGCATCTTTGAGATAATTTACCTTTTTTTTTTTTGTCAATTCTCAGAATTTCGCCAACAGAGAAAACATATCTCATACCGCTAAAAATATAATCCACTCCCAGGGGCTTTTCATGGTCTGAGAGGAATTTCAGAAGAATTTAGGAACATTTTAATCTATTTCTGTCCGTCTAAAAATACAAATGCAGTCACGTGGCAAATCCAGGAGAGTGCGTTATTTTAAAACAAACATGCTAAACTGTCGCCAAAACACTGCTAGAATTCTTAGCAGAGTTTTGTTACCATTTCAACATTCATGTTGGCTCATGTTTCGGAGAACTGGGGTTAATTTCTTAACGTAATGTTGCATTATAATTGTTGTCATTGTTTCCGCCTTCCATCCACCAGTTGTGTTGTAAAATCACTCTCAGTGGCAGTATGAGTCCATATGGATTTACATTTATTTAATATGATGTAAACAGAATGGTTTGTGTATATTTTTAAAGGACGGTTGTCTCTCCTCAGTGAGCAGTTGGCAGATTAGCTGTGAAATGCAATTAACATAGTGTTTTAAAAGAGATGGAAAGTATGCTGGCCTTAAGGCACACACACATTCTCACACACGTTCACACACACTCTCACACATACACACTTTAATTCCTCTTTTATAAACTGTTTTTTTTTTTTTTTCTCATACCCACGATGTCAAGATAATAACATACGGGAAGCATTTATATGGTTTTCCAACATCCTTGAAATAAAGAATGTAACACATCCTGGAATAACACACTAGTTATAAAAAAGCATCACATGTGATGTATGTTTATCAACAGTAACTCTGTAAATGGGTTGAATATGTTTATGTTCTCATGATATATATGTATATGTACACACACATATATATATATATGTAAATATATACACATGTATATACATATATATGTATATGGAAACTGTATATTTCTATATATCATTTGAAGCCTTCCAGCTACTTATATTCACGAGGAATTTTGAAAAGTCACGGTCCCTCCCCACATACTTGTTATAAATCACTTCATAGCTGAGGTTTGACACTGCATTTCGCGAGTTAAGTAATAGTCGAACTAAAATGATCCGATGTAAAATGTTTTATTGCATTCGAGACCTGTTTATACTCGGCCTTCCACCGAAATGACTGTGCGTACTCAATCAACAAAAGACAAGCTGCCAGTATGAGGTGATGGAGAAATATTTTATCAACCTTCTTCACAATTGAAAGGAGATAAACATGACTGCTATTAACCTGCACTCTGGCCGCGGTGTCTGAAAAGCCATATTCTGTGGAAGTTCTGTTTTCATAGCGGCCCTTGATGCTGCCTGGAGAGACTGTGGTTATCCGTCTACTTGACAATCGGTTGTTTTGATTGGTATTAGGCCGACAGCGCTGTCGCACTGTGGGATATACAAGAGAATGAGAAATCATAATCCCACTTTTACACGATTTTAAGTTGTTGAAGGTTCTGGTGGTTCTCTAAACTTTGCTCTCATGCAGACACCTCAGTGGATATAGACGGTGCGGGGCCTCTTGAGCACTCACCGCAGGACTTCGACAGCTTGCGCTTTGATGTGTGGGTAGATGGGTAGACGTCGAAGGAGAGAGAAAGAGAGACACAGTGAGGGAGCGGGGGAGAATTAAGTTCAAGGCTGAGATGGGCTGGATTTACATTTTCAGGATTAAAAAATGGCTGTTCAAAGTTAAGATGAGCACTGGCGTGAAGTCAGCGGGGAGATCGCATCAGCGTTGAGGAAAACAAATCATGCCAAAGGCCATTTTGATAAACCCTTTAATATTGATGATCAAGAAACCGACCTTGAACACTGTGAAAACAGGGGCAGCTTTAAAGTTCCATATCGAATGCACACAACTGTGACGCGCACAAGTAAAGCACATGTTTATGTTTGTTTGGATGCTGATGCTGATACAAGAAACTTCAAAAAACATCTTTCTGGACCTGGATTCATAAATACTGTATATTAAGGAGGTATTAGGGACGGATTACAAATTATGCTCTGAACTATACATACTAGGTTATCCTAATCCCATCAACCACACGATAAAGCCTATGGCCAGCTGGGTCCAGACATGTCTTATGATTGGCAAGCAGATGATAATGAGAAAGTGGGAAGATGCTACCGGATGAACAAGGTAGGAAAGTATACAATGATAAATGGTGCAAGTTTCTGCAATTTATCTCTTTACAAAGGACTTAATGGACACATTTTTTGCATTTTATTCCCTTCTTCTTTTTTCTTGTTGCATAATATCTCGTCATTCGCTAGAGTCGACCTTATCCACGCTGGCCTCTGTTTCAACAGATTACCTGTATCTATAAATATACGGTCTTGAAGTTGTCACATTTATGAATGGGTAATGAATGTTGGACAGATGAGGTTATGGCGAGTGATCACATGGACTTAATGGCATGGACATTATCAATAACCTTGGGGATCACAATTTCACTCAGCAGTGGCACATTGGACAGTGGACAATTTTACTTAAACATCACCAATATGCCTTGGGACCCTTGTTTCTGAATGTGTCTGCATTTTTCCTTATAGTTGGAGATGATATGTTCTTGTATCCGAGTCACAAAAAAAATGGCTAACTAAATCAGTGTCTCTTATGTGTCTGCACTAAAGGAAAACACATGAATAAGCGTGATAAATGACAAATTCAGACCGTCTTACTTACAAACACTGAATTCTCTTACAGAACGGAATTATTGATTTTAATCATATAATGCATAATTGCTTCCTATGCATTTATGCTACACTGAGATTTAATGCATGTGCAGTACAGCACTCCATACTTTGCAAGTGAGCCCTGTACGATATGTTCCACTCACTCACATTTGTAGCAATATGTCACTGGTAGCACCTAGACAGGTCCTGCCAAGCTCCCCGCACAGGAAATATGAGGATGGTGATTTTATTTAACAGCTCATTTAGCATTCATGTATAGTACCTTTAGCCCAGGTTCCTAATGGCCTGTATCCCCCAAGATTTGTCAGAAGATCTATGAAAATGCAAATATGTCAGCAGGAAGTGCACCCAGCTCTCAGCATGGAGACGGATTTGATAGCACTGCAGTAAAAATTTGAGCTCGAGTGGGAGTCTTAAGCTGGATAGCGCCGAGCTGTCTTATCCAGCAGTCCAGGGCCAAGGCTGCTGTAACACTACCATAACAATGTCAGGAAAAATGACTCAGGCATAAATTAAACTCCATGAATGTTTATGACCGTTTTGATTAATTGGTTAATAATGTCACTTTTGATGCAGAGTTAACAACCCTCCCCTGTAACGGTTCTGTTACGAGATTGTCATATTAGTCAGGAAACCGTTATCTATCGCGGCCGGCTCGAAATATAGTGTTAGCACGCCGTCAAATGTTACGACGGTGTCAGAGATGGTTTCTTTGACTGTGAGTAATAACTGATTTTGAAGTGATGGATGTTTAGAGGTTTAAAGATATGCAATAGCAACTGTAAAACCTGCTGGGAAATGCTAATGCAGTGTTATAGCATTATAATAACACAGGTAATGTAATCCAGAAATATTGGAAATTATAATTAACCACTGCATACTTGAGCACAGTCTTGAAATTCAGTTGTGGCAGACTCTATAATCCCTCTGTGATTATTCTATTGATTATATTTTTGATGATTGATCCGTAGTTTGGTGACATCCTCAAATGTCTTGTTTTGTCCAGTTGGCCCTGACAGCTATGGACAATGGGAGCCTCAGTATTTGCTAGAACTATGTAAAACTGACTTATTTTTCATGAAAAATCCGAAAAACAAAATCTCTCCAGAATTATCATGTATGTTACAAACTTCACCCTGTCATGACACAAGTGATAAATCAGCAAACCTGACCGTACAGTGTTCCTCCAATTCTTGCATCCATAGCAATCCACTTAATGGAGAGAGTGTTACTTTACTCTGTCTCCTGGCAGCTGTCTGTGTTGAGGTGTACACGTTCATATCCTTTGTCTGTGCAGAGCACACATGCAAACCACAAATGCATAGGGAATAACGGAAAACCCGTTGAGTGAACTCATCCAGGTCTTTACTAGTAAAGACCTTACAACTGTAGTTGCTACTTAGGTTAGACCTAGGCATGTTAATAATTAACCTTTAGTTCCTGTTAAGAATTTAGCTGTACGACTAGACGACTCGACACTTTTTTTTTGATCCTCACATGCTGTGGGGTTAAATTGTTTACCAGCAGATGCCTTACACGCCACCAAAGTAGTAATATAATTGGCAGGAGAAGAAGTAGAGGTAATAAAAGAGAGGCGAGATGTGCAGCTAAATCTTGGCCGCAGACTAGCTCAGCTGTAGCCATGGTGCTACTTCTTGGAGATCACTGATTTTCCAGTACAGAAATGACAACTCCTCTTCTACAGGTGTAAATCCTGACCAGTAGTGTAATATCTGCGTACCTTTGTTTCCACGAGCGATAGTACCTGGCACTTTTTTTAAGTACCTGCTCTCGTGACGTTCCAAGCGAGCTCTGCTGATACTATGCCTGGCATTGTCAGACTGCCGGCCACAGGAAGAGGCATGATCGTGACGTCAGACACAAGAATCAAGCCGAACAATGCCGAACTCTAGATCGGTTTTAAAAAAAAATGTGGGTCAATCTCCAACAATTAGCAAGGAAATCCCATAATTTAAGAGAAGCAGCTGGTGTATTCTCATGTCTCGGTTACATCAAAAACAACTGCTTTACAAGTCAAGGCAATTTCATGCAGCCGTGCAGTGATGACTCCGCCCACGTTGAGGTACGTTGAGGAGGCACGATATTGTAATGAAAACACAACCAAACCATGTTGTGGAAACACGGCATTAGTAATTACTTAAAATAGTTTGATGCACTTTTAGGCTGTATATACTGAGGTCAAACAGGTTAAAGGTTATCCGATTAGTCGATTAATTGTTTCAACAAGGAATTGATTAAACTGATTACTGACTATTAAATCAGTCGTTAGTTGCAGTGTTATGGGGGGGACTGATGCTCTACTCGACTGTGAAGTGCGTGAGAAGTGAGTCTTTTCACGACGTACTTTAAGATGCCCGTTGGACAATGTGAAGATTTGAGGAAGGTTATGCATCTTTGAGTGCATTCCCAGATATTTACTCTATTCACTCGAACATTTTGAACGGCGCATTGTCAACTACGCCAACACTGATGGTTAGACGTGCACTGGTTGAAACTTTGATAAAATGTCAACCTTGGTCTGAAATTAAATACAGGTTTTTATTTTTTTAAAGCAGTAGTTTCATCAATGTCACTACTTTATTACTTTTGACATTGAGAGAAGCAGCAGGAAATAACTGTGTCATCCTGCGACGATTCCGAAAGTCAGATATTTAATGACTTCTTCTTGAGGGTGGACTTAAGGTGAAAAAGTGAAAATACACTTCTATGAGCCCAGCACTTGACCAGATTGCAGAGCTTCCCACGGTTCTCACTTACTGAGAACGCACTGTGGGAGGTATATTAATCACTAAAGCTCAGTGCTGCCGTTGCCACACACCGGCACACAAAATCCTCCTTTGCTTTTCCACTGAACCCAACCTGGCAATCTTTTTATAGGAGGAAAAGTCAGCCTTTAGTAACGCGAGGCAAGTGTGTTCGTGTTGATACAGCGTTCAAAGCGTGTTTGTGTGTGAAGTTCAGACTGTGTCTCAGGTTTGTGAGTTCATATCTCTTTTTTCTTCTTGTGCACACACTGGCAGAATCTCCCCCCCCCCCCCCCAAAGATAAACACCTTCCTTCCTTGACAGATACCACACATTTTATATCACACCCCGAGTTCTCAAAGTGAGAGATACCAGAGGAGACGTGCAGTGTGATAATGTTTAACAGCTTATTTTAGCATTCATGTTTTGGAGGGGGGGGGAAAAAAAGGTCTATTTTCCTCTGAAGTTTTACTGCTCCAGGACAGAACCAACCATGGTTGGCAGAGACCTTTCCATTTGAACACAGCTCCGCTGAAGTGCTTTAAGAGGGAAATTTAACATCTCTCAACAGAAACTAATCTTCTCACTCTTCATGTTCTATGATTTCTGATGTGGGTCGTGAGTGCTCTGAAGTTTTAGTCAAATCCGAAAACCTTTCCTTACATTGTAAGATGCTCAATCACAGCTGTAAAGGCTGCTCTAAAAATAGCCCTTATTTTTCTTCTTCTTCTTTTTTTTTCTTCTTACTTCTCCTCCACTTGTTTTGTCAAGTGGGAGGACAGTTACTTTTTTTTTCACTGTCTGGGCATGGCCTCAGAGTTTGGAGCTTGCTCAACTTGATCCACTTTTTTTCATTCCCACTGCTCGCCAATTTTCCTGACAACTGAAGCAGAATGCAAGACAGAGAAAGGGGGGGAGAGAGAGAAACGGGGTTTAAGGCTGACGCAAAAGCATGATGGTCCATTTCTGTCGTTTGTAACGGCGACGTTCACCCTCTAAACCCTCAACCCCCACTAAAACACCCCCGCACTCTGCTGAATCCACCCCCCTCTTGTACTTCTCCCACAAGCCTTACCAGAACAGGGTTTATCATCTGTGATAAAGTACCCATGGTCTGGGAGGAATCAGCCCTGGATGTTTATTACATTAGGTCAGCGCGTACTAATGGAGGAACTCCTACAGACCATGTCATCGCCACAGGGCAACAGGGAAGTGGATAGAAAACAGCATTACTTCATCTCACTGTTCTTTTTTTTCCCAATTCACACACACGAACAACACACAGCCTCGCCGGAAAGGTCATAATTAAAAAGCGGATTACAGTTTAGCATAGGCAGTTTATTTGAGCGTATGTAATTGGAAAATAAGAAGGAAACACATTTTATCTCCATCCCACACATATGCTGCTCCTGTCAGATTCCATTTATGAGGCGGCAACAGAGCATTAGTCAACAAAATGGCTGCAAATGTTGTTCAAATGTGTCCTTGTGTACTTGCGAGCTCACCTGTGTGTGTGTGTGTGTGCGTGTGTGTATTTCCGAAAGCTTTAGTTGTAACAAATGTACAGGCGGATTGGATTTGGAAGCACATTTGACACACTTTGCTGTCACGCTTCTTTTATTATAATGCTATTTTAAAAATCAGATCGTATGGTTTCATTGGGTTTTTATCCCATTATGTCCACACTGGGCCTGAGAATGTCTGCAATATATCTGCTGTTGCTTCACTCATTTTTCTATATTGCTTTTTTTTTCTTCTTCTTCTTCGTTTTAGTTTAGCCCAGAATATCCATACCTTCCCAACAAAACATATAATGACCTTAAAAAAAAACGACTTTTAGTCGAACATCTTCTAACCCTCCATTATCTGTACAATCCTGGCTGACATTGGGTGAGAGGCAGGTTATATGCGAGATAAGTCACCAGCCTATCACAGAGGGAACATACCACATACCAGTCACACTTATATTCACACCTGCAGGCATCGAGGGAACCCAGAGAAAACCAACCATGCAAACTCCTCACAAGCACGATTTGATCCAGAACCTTCTTGCTGTGAGGCACCAGTGTTAAACACCACAGCACCATGCTGCACAGCCTGACATATTGCTAAAAAAGTGACATCTAGATGGTGAGACTGCAGATTGTTGAGAGTGCGTTAAGGAACTATGGCAGCCTTCAGATTGCAGAAAAAGATGTCAGTGTTCTTTCACTACCAAATGCTTGCTCTGGCTGGTTTGTCCATTCATGCTCCTGTGGAAACATGGCGGCGTGAAATGGCGACACCCTTAAAGAAAGGCCCTTGTCCAAAGTACATATAAAAGCTTTAATCTGGGTGAGGCTACGTTTACACAAGCTTTATATTTTTATAAACGGATATTTTCTTCCCTCCGTTTTCCAAAATACCTTTGTGCACACACCATCGTTTTCAAAAATGTTTCCGTGTATATTAACTGGCATACATATGCTGTCGAGAGCCATCGTAACTACCTGTGGGCAGCAGTGTAAGAAGAAGGAGAAAGCCATACAAGCCAATCAGAATCCTCATCGACAACGACAACAACAACTGTCCTCTCATCCTCGATGTATGGACGTAAATATACAAGTGACAGAAGCGATGATCACAACATCCTATAATTCTCACGCCACTCCTCCGAGACAATAGCCTCATTCTCAAAGTTCTCCCACCAGACAGCAGTCCGCACAGGTCGGACCCAAAACCGGCGATGCTGACGGTGGCGCAGTCTGGCTCATGACAGAAGAAGTTCTTAAATTGCTGACCTACGAGCCCTAATACGTCTCTGCTCCTCTACGTAACATAGGAGCTGTATTTGCAAATGCAAGCATGTAAAAATGATCATAACCAAATGTAAAAAGGTCGCATTTTTGGAGCGTAGATTTCAGAGAAACGCGAACACAGAGTTTTCCTAAATCGAGTTTTTAGAAAGAATAGTTTTTCAGAGGCGAAATCGCCGTTTGTGTGTAAACGAAAGGCACAAACGCGGGGGAAAGTCTCCGTTTTTAAAAAAAAATACAAATGCTAGTGTAAACATAGCCCAAGTGTGTCACAAAATCAACTTCAAACTGAGTATTTTCATTGTCTGTTTCCTGATTTGGTCACTAACTCTCATGCTATTCCCTCCTCCTGCTGATTCCACTCACCTGACCTGCCCCACCCCCCATACTCACCTGCTCCTCATCAGCTAATCACCTCTGCAGTCATATATACCGCTCCTTTCCCTCAGTTCGCTGCCAGATTGTCTGCTGTGTTTCCCCCAGTAGTCTGGTGTTATGTATTCTGAGCCTGATTCTGCCTGTACCTGTTTTTGACCTGCCACCTTCCTGTTTGCCTGCTCCTACTGGATTTGTTTGCTTCTCTGATTGACGTCCAATAAACACAGTTTTTTTTTTGCACTGGAACTGCTGTGTGGTTCCTGCCTGTCGTTTTGTGTAACTCTGACAGTGTGGGCTTTCTCCGGTTTCCTCCCACAGTCCTAAAACATGCAATATGGAGATGTGTGAATGTGAGAGTGAATGGTTTGTCCTCATGTGGAGGATAAAGCAGTAGAAAATGGATGGATGTTAAAAATTTATACAAATATACCTGTGGGTACATTCCACCTCTAACACAGAAGCATTCTGTTAATGTCCAAATGTCACATAATGAGATCACACAGTCATTTAATACCTCACATAATAAGCTCAGTCCTAATTTCTGCTGCAGCCTGAGACACATTTCAACTTAAAACTAGTTCCTGAGTTGAATATTCTGAGGATGACTTTACTCTGACATGCACCATTCAGGTGTCTTCAAAAGCATCAGCTGCCAACTCACCTGAGGCCCACAATTAGCAGTGAGCAGCTGCTAGGTTTTCTGTACCATGACAGTTCACAGTCTGTAGGCAGATTGTCAGCCTTGTGAGAAGAGCCATACACACAGAGTGATAACCCTGTCTTCTCTCCTTCCCAGATTCAGTCCTTTTTTTTTAACGCCCTGTGCTGGATCTGTCAGTGCGTGCAAAGAGGCAATGCACCTTCTACTTTTATGCTGTATACTAAGTGGCAGCCTTGCTTCGTGGAGCAAGCCACACATTAACACGACTCTCATTCGTTTTCATCAGCGTGTCAGTGGAAGGAGACGGCACTTCAATTTTCAACTGCTTGTTGAGCTCCTTTTTTTAAAAACAGGTAGGCACTGGCCCATAAGTAACGGCAGCCAGTGCGACATCAATGGCCGTGGTGGCTTCATTAATGAGAGGCAAGCTGTGTGTGATGTGAATCATGGCGATCTGCTCCATGCTGCGCTGAACTCTCTGTTTTAATGGATATAAAGAAAGTCAGACAAATCTTGGACAGATGGTTTCTCTTGAGGCATTCCCTGTTAGGAGCAACTGTCACAAGTGAAACCAGTTACCTTAAATGATCTGTTCCTCTGTAACCAGCCGGAAATCTTAATCATTACAAAAAAATGTGCAGCAAGGCAGATAGAGAGGGAAGATAAATGTTCCTCCCGACGAATTCAGCCTTAGCTTCTATGATATCTGACATTTTTTAAGAGAAATTACAATCCATTTGGAGAATAGCTTGACGGAGTTAATACATGTTCAGTCCAGTGCTGTGGCTCCGTTATCTTCAGGGTCACTACTGCTCTGGGTGAAGAATTATGTCAAATAAATGTCTGCCCCCATCTTTGGCCAATTATGTCTTCCATAAATCTGAGTCTCTATTATAGGATCATCACTCTTCCAAAAAAAAAAATCAGGCTAGAACGAATATCATGTGACACATTATTCCCTTTTCTCCTTATTTGAAGTTGTGTTCTCCATTTCCACAGCAAAACATGTCATTACTGATTTATTTTTCGAATGTCCCAAGAGAGTGCATTATGGCGCTTTTCCACTATACAGTTTTACCACAACTCAGTTCGCCTCTAACTTTTTTTTTTTTTTTTGTGCTTTTCCATTAGTGGTAGTACCTGGTAACTGGTGCTTATTTAGTATCTGCTCTGGTGAGGTTCCAAGCGAGCTGAGCCGATACTACAATGTGACGTCGACAGACTGCCGGCCACCGATTGGTCAGGGTGTGTCGTCGCTGGAAGAGTCACGAGTGTGACGTCGGAAATCAAGAACGAAACCGAAAAATGCCGAACTGAACTATAACAGAATAGTCTGGTGTATATTTTGTTACAGCTCTGCAGAAAGCTGGTGATCGTGAGCCGAATCACAACCCGTTCAGCCGTATTTCAGTTCAGGGACGCAGGAAGTACTGAATGATCCTGTGAACAAATCTTTTTCATGAACTGAATCTAATGACTCAACTGCTTTGCTCGTCACTAGTTTGCGTGTTTGTGTCACGTTTTTAAAACTGCGTCACGGCAGTTTCGTGCAGCCGCGCTATCACGACCGTGCCCACGTTCAGGGCATGTTATAGTAATGGAAAACAGCATGCCTGATACCAAACCGAGTAGAGTCGAGTCGAGTCGTACTAGAACTGTAGAGTGGAAAATCGCCAATGGTGGGTTAGCGGCCAAGGCCGAGCAACACTCACTCACATAACCCTGTTCTCATTACTTTAGAGGAGCTTATATGCTTCTAGGCTTTATAGTTTGAGTTTGAACTTTCCTCCCAAGTTCGAATGGATATCAAAATGTCAGGTACAAAGTCAGAGCCTTAGTGTCTGTTGTAAACTGTAATTAGGGATGCTCCGATTTATTGGCTATACTTCAGGCTTCCACACAAGCAGCACAGCCCAACATTATTCAAATGATCTGTCGTGACTGAAGAAAGTGACCCCCACACACACACACACACACACACACAAACACAACACTGTGGAGTACAGCTTTTACTGAAGAACACAGGTAAACCATTTCAGTGAAAACACTTCCATATTCAGCCTCAACATTTGTTCATGTATGAACACACTGCGACTCGCATGATCCCTCCCAGTCTGGAAGCATGATGTACAGTAGCGTGGTGTGATCCTAGAGCAGGTGTACGGTGTATGAATCAGTGTTCACATGGAAAAACAAGGTGTGGAAAGTGCCTTCAAAGCAGAGCAAACAAAGGCGCACAGTGAGCGGTGAGCATCACTGTAGTTGTTAGTGAAAAGTCCTTCCTGGAAGCAGAACAGATACCTGCCTCACTTATTCACCTCCTGTGA
Organism: Microchirus variegatus; assembly: GCF_963457635.1. Lineage (NCBI taxonomy): Eukaryota > Metazoa > Chordata > Actinopteri > Pleuronectiformes > Soleidae > Microchirus > Microchirus variegatus. Next base: position 18,099,862 of record NC_139806.1, read on the forward strand.
AAATGTTGTTGTTGTTTTTTTTTCTTTTTCAGGGAAACTCCTGTACCCAAATAAACCGAATAATCCTCACCAGCAGATGCACTTGTGCAGAGATGAGCCTAACAACAGCAACAGGACCCACTCACGACTAGTTTCTCATTTTAACGCTTTAGCATGTCTTTTATGTTGGCTGTATTTAGAAGCTGCTTTCCATTGTATTCGTTTATTTTTAATTAACCTCTATTCTTTCGGGCTACTGTAAAAAGGATGCAGGAAAGGAATAAAATAAAGCAGAGCAGAGTGTGTAGGAAGCAGGGCTGCAGACTGTCTTGCAGAATAATGGACATGATTCATTGATGTTAACTAGGCAACCGCCGTGTGAGCCAAGGTGGACACTGGTTGTTTTTAATTTCGTTAAATCCTTTATTTATTTATTTAGTTTAAATAAATGTTTTCCCCTCTTGAATACATGTGCTCACATGGGCACTGACAGGCAGGCGATTAACAGTGACTCTGTGTGACCTTGGTGAGGAAAAACACCTTTCATTTATAAAGGACTTACCTAAGTGATAACAAATCAGCTGCAAGTGCTGTGTGAGAATCCAAAGGCAGCCTGGGTGGTCCACTTGTCCTTTTTATATCTGACACGTTGCTGTGTTTTACCCAAACATTAGTGTGTGGATGAGATCAGATTTATGATTTCAGATAGCGTATGCATTCTGTTAAATGGGAACTGTCATTTTCGGCAAACGCCTTTTTTTAAGGATACAGTTTTTCGACAGGTTTTCATTAAGCAGTTCTAACCTTGAGAATGTGAAAGTATTCTCTTTGTGGTGTAAATGAATGCAAGCGCGTCGACGCTGCTCGGCAATCAGCCTCCCTCAATAATGCAAGAATGTTATCTCAACAACGTGCGATGTTTGAGGGGGAGAAAGCAAAATGGAAAAATATTTTCCTAAAGTTGGAGATGATTTTTTTTTTTTTTTATTTTGTTTTGCTGTTATCAGGTTGAAGGGTTCACCGTTTGCTCATGTTTGCACTGAGGATGCTTTTAACAAAAGACCGTCTGTCTGTGATTGTAAATTGTTTCCGCTTTTATCCGCTAATTACTTGCTATTGTTTGGTTGAACATTACAGCATAGTTAGTGCTATTTTTAATATCACTCACATTCATGGGAAACATTTATTCCATTAGTGTTTTCATTATTAGCCGCACAGCGATGATGACCATTGAGCTGTGGAAAGTGAGTGACCTTCTCATTCTTTTTTTTTTTTACCCTCTCTGTATTTAAGGGTCTCAAAATTACTGGTTTTAACTGTGAGTGAATTTCAATGACTTCTTCAAATGGAAATCAGCATGGGTGCTAGGTGAAGAATGCATTATGTATAATTACATTAAACCATTTCCACGAAAAAGTCCTCTCTCCCTGATCACATTGAAAAAAAAAAGTAGATTTGCAGAAAGTATGTTAATTCCCCTGCACGTATAACGCCGCCAGATAAATCACAGTTTATGTGAAGTTTGATCGTGGTTTTGTCTCTGGTTATTTTTCTATTTCACAGCTTTTTCTGTCAAACACATTAAATACCAGCCAAACAAAAAACCTAGGAATGTCCCGTTGAGTTGTGCCAGCGTCTCTGCCCTACACTATGGAAAATATTTAGAGCACAGTACCTCAAACCACATGGTCCTAAAGCAACCATTGAGCGATTTGAGTCGAGATGTCATTCCTCCTTTTGTAACATTACTAACCGAGGTCATGCATCACAGCACAAAGCATCTCTGTGAAAAGCCCCCTTTGAAGGGAATGAGACTGCTGTCATGAACCACAATCTAACTGTACATTATTCACTAAAATCAATGACTAAATTACAGCATTCACTGAAGAGGTGCTTTGATGTTAGCTATTTGCTCTGCGAGGCAAATTGTGGATTTAATTGAGAGCGTTGAATCAAGTGATATTGATATGAAATATTTCCATTCACTTGTCTCTCTGTGCTAAATGAAAAGAAAATTACTTTAAATACCTATTAGCAGTCAACAGCAATCAGCGAGTGAGCAAGTAAAAAAAAAAAAAAAAAGCACCATTCCTGTTAGAATAACAAGGGCTTTCAGAGAAAGTCTGACATGTGTAGGTGAGTTAAGTTTAAGGCCATGTTTATAGGTCCCAGCCTTTCTGGAGTATCAGTGTCTTCATCAGTGCTCCGAGGCTGAAGCAGAGGCTTGTGAACCTTGTCTGCCTCTCTACCCAAATCCCTCAATCTCAGCAAGCTTTCTGAGTCAAATTAAACAATGTTCAAATTTAGCCTCTCCAGCCTCCAACATGCAGGAGAAAGTGGACTTTTCTTCTCTCCCACCGGTGCAAAATGTAACAGAAACAAACTTGCTGTAAAAATACAAAATAAGGTTCGTGTGAGGAGATGAAAGAAAAACTTTGCAACATCTGGCAAGCAGACGCTAGCAGGTTAAGGTAAACAGAGTGTCCTTTTATGGTAATACTCCAACCCACAACAGAATCAGAGGTATGATGTGGAACACCTTCAAAGGAATGAGAGGCCTGCACATCTTGTTTCAATTTATCCTCTCACTGGCAGACATGCCTGTTTGGCCATAATATACTCCCACAAAGAGGATACTAGGCATATGCTTGTACAATCATGCATTAAGATCGAGCCGTGCTCAGAAACGGGCACATTCTCAGACACAAAAGCTTTTGTTTGAGTGTGTATTTCATTCCTCGCAGACACAGACACCTAACCAGACACTCAGATATTCTCAAACCCACATGTTTCCACTGTGACCTTCTGTGAAACCAGGGCAGGAGTAGATTAATTAGTTCAGGGCTAGTACTGAAAACTAGCCACATGCCAGACCTGCATGTCAGCCTGTACAACATCTGGCAGCAGGCATCTGGTGCCATACATCAACTCTAGTTCCTCCATGTTCCACAGCACATACACTGAATGCTGAATGTTGGCCTGATCAAACTAACTTCCAAAACTAACATTTTCTTTACAGGGGGACAAAGGAGGGGCGTTTGATTTTGGGGGGGGGGGGGGGGGGGGAGGCTGCAGACACGGAACAAGTTCCTCTACCTGTTTTCAAAGGTCACTGCCACAGGAGTTCAGGAAACGTGACTGTGGTTATTTTTGCTTGTCGAGGAAAATATCGAAAGAGAGTAAACAAGAGCGCGGGAGTGCTTGTTCATCCACTTTTTATATGTGTGTGTATCCAGTTCCAACCGTACGCTCCCAGCCCTCATACCCCCAGCTGCTCCACACATACACCCCCTTTTTGCCAAAGCCTTTGATGTGACTTGCTGAAATGTCATGAACCTACAAGCGCTCCAACCTCTTAGAAAGCTCTAATGAACAGGATAAAAACACAACCTCTAAATCAATGAGCAGGCAGCAGCAGCCCCTCTAGCTGTCACACTGATATCAGAGCGGGTGTGCCCTCCATGCTGAAGCTGCAGGAGAAAAACACGTTTTCCCTGTGATAATAGGGAGCAGGCTTTAGGCTGTTAAACTAGGTCACTTAGCGGTGCATGCATCTGTGGAGCCTTGCCTGAAATCTCCACTTCTTTCCTTGTCTCTCCTCTCCTCTCCCTGTAGACCTTTATTATATGCTTAACCTCCATCTGTGGCACTGATGGCCGAGTACTCCTCTGTCGCTCTGCCACCCTCACTGTTCCCCCCACCCCCGATAAGAGTAACTGCATTCTTCTCCACTGATACCACAGAGTAAGTATTAGCGCTGCTGGTAGTATCGCACAGTTTTGGATAGCCATGTTGTCAGGGTCATAAAGCAGCTTGGCAGTGCTCATTTGAATAGGGGCTTCCTCTCTATCTGCCTGCGTGTGGTATTTCATTATCATGTTTCATTCAGTTCCGGTTCTGTCGCTCTGTAATGAGAGACCGAGATAGTTACCTTTGCTTTGTCTCTTCATGTGCACGGTGGCACGCGCTTAGCGGCCGGAGTATAATGGAATGATTTTGTTGAGGATCAATGAGATTAGGGATTTTGGCTTATTCCTCTGTCATTTTGGATTAGCGGTCCTTTTATATTTGTCTTGAGGAGCAGAATATCCAGTGTATGCATGTGCCATGCGTGTACAGGCGAGAGACAAACATGCTGATGAGATGCGAGGTGTTGAAGCTGTAAACATGCTTAACAAACAAGAGGAATTTCAGTGTTTTTTTTTTTTTAGAGGAATTACTGCTGATTGTGAATCATCCTTCTATAGATGTGAAAAATAAGTGTGAAACCTTTCTTTTGTTAGCATCTCCAGGTGCGTGTTGTTTTGCACATCTTTGTACACGTGTGATTCTCGATCAGAGCAGCTTCAGAGGAGATTGTTGCTCATGGACTGTATTCCTAAACGGGGGTAGGCTCAGACATTGTTGATGCGCAGATAGCCCGCAGGGTTCGGCTGTTCTGCGGGTGAAAGGATAGTTTGCTATTATTAACCTTGCTATGAATCCCGTCCTTCGACCAATCCACCAGTAATCCTAATAATCCAAGCTCGCACTCATATCCCTCTGTAATAAGTGCCAGATGCCGATGGTACAGATAAACAGCAAACCTGTGTTTTTGTCCAAGAAAAATAAAGCAGAGAGGCCCAGCGGAGTCCACATGCTGTGATGAAAGAATGTGAAAACAGTCGCACACAGCAGAGAGAATCTCACATTCATTGACAGAGACAATCGGCCTCGTGCAACAACAAAAAAAACCTGTAATTTGAACAGATTTGTTTTTAAGTGTTCAAAAAGACGTCGCGGCATGGAGCGGTTTTGTCGCATTTGAAAAGAATTAAGTTTCTAAGAGGTTCAGACCTGTTGTGCGAACCATGGCCGTTTCCGGTTAAGACAGACACACACTTTAACTATGATGTACTGCACACTGAGGGAGAGGGAAGGCTATTCCTGTAAGATCTGCTGCGCACCCTCGGTCAGAACAAAGAGTCAAATTTGGCTTTCACTTTGACTTTGAGAAGCACAAGAATAGAAGGTATGAATATTCCGTTGACCTTCTCCTAATTATCGTGAGGGCTTGCCAATTTCCTAAGAGGATCAACTGCATTTTTCTTTAACTTGGCACTTTTTGGCACGCTAACTTACACGGGGAGTAATTAGAGGTGTCAAAAGAATTAATCTATTCACTTACAAATCAAGATTTTTTTAATCGACAAATTGATTAAAACTTCCAAATATATATATATATGTATATATGTATATGTATATACATATATACATATACATATACATATACATATATATATTGGAATATAGCATGTTTCATTTCAAAAGACCCTGCGCCCTTACAGCGTAGTAGAAAATACAAGTGAGCCAAGGTATGACATACTCTCATGTTAGGTTATATACCCAGGATACTTGTGTTTACATTGACTTTTTCCAAATCTTGCAAAAACACTTTAATCTGATTTCATGACGACAAAACCTTTCCTGGCTCACAACAGCAGTGCAGACCCACAAATTAGCAGCTCCGAGTACTGAATTTTGGACAAATCCAAATCAAATCTTGAGCTTCTGGACGATTCCCACCTGTAGTAGTAACAGTCTCTCATTGTGACAGCTGCCCTCAGCAACATCCTCCGTTAGACACAAAAGTGAAGCATCACTGTCTCCTCTTCTCCAGTGACTGATATGTCCACTTGACTGCCCACCTGACTTCAGTCATGGTCTGTTTTGTTTGTGTGAGACAAATGTTGACATCTATCTTCATGGCAGTTCCTACCTGTCTGTTCGTCTGAGACACTATGATGCAAACTGAAGACGCCCCTGAAGCCTGTTATTGTTTCATTCTTTGAAACTTTTACTGAAATTTGCAGATTTCTTGAATACCAGAGATATTATGAGAGTGTCACCCAGTGTGTCATGTCTAGGGGTCTCTCAAAAGGTGACCAAAATGTTCATATTTTAATGCAGAAATGTTACATATTACCCTATTGTTACAAGGACAGAAGAAACCACAATATATTACTATTTAAGATGCTGAAAAATCAGAAAGATTGGTTTAATTACTAAAAAACATTGACAGTGTTTAATCAGTAATTAAATCGGTTCTATTAATAATCGTTTAATCACTGTTTATGCTCATGAACAGGTGGCATTCATCAAGTTGAAACAAGCGATTCACTTCAGCTCCCTTGAAGGACGTGCATGCGGTAACTCAGATACTGTATGTACAGAGGCGAAAGGAGACGGAGACAAAGGCAAACAATGATGTTCCAGGAGATTTTTTACACTTCAAAGGCAGAGCCCGGGGCTGCTGTATAACACAAAGTGATATACATCCATACACAAAGCTCTGCGGGACTCACTGAGAGGCTCTGGGTGTGAGGAACAGCTGAGCACTGTTCACACTGATCTCCTCTGCTCCTTCTGAGCACCACAGACTCTTCAAAATCACACCGGTCATGCTCGAGGCCCAAAAGAGGAGAGATCACACGCACGGGATTACGATAAATTTGTACATACAACCCACTACGAACATGGGAAACATGATGCGAAGTTCAATTTGATTAAAAAATAACAACATGAAAGCAGATTTTGAATAGAGGGTGCTTTAAAGCTCCCATAGAGTGGTCCTATCGCACAATGTGAGTTATGGAGGTCTGCTTACATACATTGACTTGTTTTTATGGTCAAAAACCTAGTTGCAGTAAACGAGCCGATCGAAATCTCTCCTCACTGAAGCTCTCGTCAGCCGCGCTGTTTCAGACTGAAATCTCAACCCCAGAAGACAGACTGTGTTGTGATTGGCCAGCCAAGGAGAGCTTTCACAACCGTCTTGTGATCGGCCGATACCTGGAAGTGACGTAATCAGCACACCCGCTCTCAGAAGCGCAGCTCCCCCCTCTGGAACAGTGGATGCACTGCTACTCATTATCAAAACATTGTTTTAACAGTGTTAACAAATAGAATTGTCTCCCCACCAAATCCCCACCGCAGTCGCTTTTACGACTTTGACCCAGAGTCAGACCCAGAGCCGGATGTGCCCGGACCAGGAGGATCCGCTGTTCAGGAGAAATGCTGTTTACGTTACGGACCGGGTTTTTTCAGAAATCTCGCTGAGCCCGAGATTACAATAAAACACAGCGTTCTCAGCAGTGGCTAAACTGTTCGTTTCGAACCTCCAGGGCTTCATAAAAGAGGTAATGGTGCAGATACACACCAAAAAAAACAATTGGAACTTCCATTCTAGGTCCGCTTTAAATAAAGGGCAACATAACTCTCTAAATCTTGATTAAAATGGAATGTTGGGTATAGTTTCATGAGGCACCTAAAAGCAGGTGACTATCAATTAGTGAATATACTCAATAGATCGTTTCTTTTGTCTCTTCTGACAGTGATTCTTTTACATTGTGAGTCTGACTGACCCAGATGTAGGAGTGCATTGTTTCCCCATTTCCTTTCAGCTGGAGAATAAGCTGGCCTTGACTAATAACGCCACACAGAGCCCATTCAAAGGTTTCATACGGTCCATGCTTGTGCACTGTTGAATGCTGTATTGTTATCTATGAAACGTACCAACAACAGTCAGTTGCCGCATCTTTATCCTTCGATGATTCAAGGTCCGTCTGTGTTTAGAGGAATTCTGTATATGCTGTAGCAAGTGTCGAACAGTACGCCCAGATAAGCATAAAAAAATAAATGTACCTCATGTTTTAAAATGAGCTGACGTCAACTTTGATGGTAATGGTAAAAAAAAAAGAAAAGGGGGGAGGGTAATAATGATGGCCATGATAGCACAGCTGTCAATGAGGATAAAATGAAGACACCATAATAGTCCCACAGCTCTATTCATTGCAAGTGTATCTTAAACCACAGCGTGCTAAGCAGCGCGTCCCTGAGCTGGAAATGTGCTTAAGCAGCTACTGCGTCTTCGTTTACCACCTCCCAGCCTATCAGTGCTCTTCCACTGGAGACAGCAAAAACAAGGGAGCCAATGCCAGGGAGGAATCGATCATAGTAATGGTTTCTCCCTGTGGAGAGTGAGGCCAGGGCAGGTGGCATATCCACCCCCATCACACACAGCATAACACTCCATCACCTCTGTCATCCTGAACTGCAGACTCCTCTTTCTATCCAGTCCGGTTGTCTGTAACCTCGTCCCTCCGAACAGTCGGTTCACTCCTGATAATATCCGGTCAACCAATTTTATAACGGAGCCTTGCTTTGAAAAGTAAGAGTCCTGTGCCCTTTAATCATTGGAGCCAGTCAAATTAATTGCCTACTAACATCAGAGGGATCGCTGAGGCGAAAGCGGGACAATGACGCACTTTCTACTGTTTCTCTTTGATAGTCTTTCGCAAACTACTTGACTTTGTGTCAGTGGTAATATGAAAATCAATTTCCTTCCTCAGTAGACCTCGTCTCAATATTATGTTGATTTAAAACTTTGACTCACAGTTTGTTCTTTGTCTACACATGGGTGATTTTGCTCTGCCTGCTCACTCAGGCTAAAAGAATTGATAAGCATTTTATCAGATAAGACCGTGGGAAAGAGGGCAATTTTTCAACATTTCCTGTCATTATCTAATGGTATACTTGCTATTTTTAAAAGCAGGTAATTAAAGTGTTTTTTTCTTTCTTTCACTGTGACCTCAGAACGTTCCTTCAAACTCTCACAGTGAACTTTTCTTCTAAGTCACTCTCTGAATCAACTGGTGTTCTTTAACCTGAGACTGAGAGTGAAAAAGAGTACACATTTCAACCTCTAACTTAACATGACAAAACATTGTCTCCTTTGTTGAGAGGATGAGTGTGACGATGACTGGTTCACATGGCATCTCTCTGAAGCCGTCAGTGTTCCTGATGTCTCACCCTCCTTTTCATGTTGAATAATGGGGGCCCCCATTAGGCAGAGATGTGTAACTGCATGAGTCAGAACTGCAAACAGCTTCTTTTTGTCTCTTTTTGTTTGTCAGTCCGCGCGTCACACTGCTGACTACAGGACAGGGCATTCTGCCAACATCAACTCAGCCCTGATTTTCTTTATCCGGTGAGTGCATGCATGCGTGTGTTGGTGTGTGTGTCCGTGTGTATGTGCTCATTTCATGCCCAATTCTTATTTATTGATTTCTTTGTCTATTTGTCTTCAGTCCATTACAGCATTATTGCCATGATTGCCCTTTGAAATAAATCATGCAGAGGGTTGTTAGGCAGTCGACCCACACACTGTACAATGAGGCATGTCTCCAATACGTATTGACTGAATTGTGATGGTTTATTAACACAATCAAGATAATTGTTATTGGTAATTGACCAAATAGATACAACTAAATGGGTTCAAGCAGCCTCACAAACCCTGGGTTTGTTCTGTAAGCAGCACTGTCTGTGATTTATTTATTTATTTTTTTTCAATGGGAAAACAAATGAGCTCATTTGCACTTGAAAGCCTCTTTTGAATATTACAAATTACTGCAGTCAAACTGGGACTTTTTCACACGTTGATCCCACATGGAAATGCAATGCACTAATGTCTGCCACACAACTCGCAAGTGCACGAGCAGTGTTGAGTGTTTTTTTTGTTTTTTTTCATTTTTAAATTATGTTGGATTTAATTTCATTTAAATGCAATCAGACACCATATTGTGGGGTGGGACAATTTGGAATGACAATTAGAATAAATAGCTGCTTGCGCTGTCATAATATACTGTTTTGCATTGAAAAATCATCCACTGTGTACACGGCGTTGCCAACTTTATGTTGGATAAAGCCAAAAAGTTTTTCCATTATAAAAAAAAAAAGTGATATTTATGACTGGTAGACAACACACTGCCTGTGGGCTCAGTAGTTCCCCACTGATCCACCAGTCACACACAACAAAGTGGGATCAAATATTAATACTTTCTTTCAAAAACTCTTATGGCAGGTGTTTTTTTTTTTTTAACCTTGTTTTTATAGAGTCAGAATCAATGTAGTTTGATATATCTTAATCAAGTCATGTTGTATAACTACAGTGAAGTCTCTGGGTGCTGTAACACAGTATTTTCATGCTTTTTTAAAGGCCGGTTCACACTGCACCCACATTCTGCTAGTTACACTCACACGGGGTGGAACAGTGGTGCAGTGGTCGTGCCTGCGTGGGTTTCCTACTCTGGCTTCATTCCACATCCCGAAGACGTCCAGGTTAACTGGTAACTCTACGTAGCCTGTAGGTGTGAATGTGAGCATGTTGGTTGTTTGTCTATTTATGTCAGCGCTGTGATAGACTTGACGACCTCTCCGGGGTGAACTCTGCCTCTCTTGCGCTGTGCCGACTAGGTGTCGGAGGCTCTGTGACCCTCCAAGAATAAACAATATAGTCAATATAGATGGACACTGTCAGCAGACTATGGAAAGAACCCAGTGTCTGTAAGAGCTCAACAAACAGCAACGCAAGAAAACGCACACATTATTGAAAGCAATAATAATGAAAACATGCATCAAGTACATGGATTTTGGATGGAAAGTATGATGGAAGTATCCGTAGCAGTTTGTTTTGCATTCAGAAGACCAGTCTTTGGCTCAGTTCCATGTCACCCCTTTCTCCTTCCATTTGGCCTTAACCCTCCATTTTGTGTTCATGTGTAGATTAGTGTGTCCTGATTCTTGCTGAGGCAGACACCTCAAATGAGTAAATGACTTAAAGCAGGGGTCTCAAACTCAAAGGATCTGGGGGCAAATGCGCATCTATTGTGGTTAAAAGGGGGCCGGCCTAAAGAACAGAAAGTGGGGGGGAAAAAACAACTTTTCACACTATCACACATATACTTAATAATACTATTCATGATGCAAAATTAATGTATTAATATCAAAAACAGATATTGATTTTAAATTACATAAATAATAGTGTGGACAATGTAATTGTTTGTTGTTGTACTGTATATAATTAAATGTTGTATATGATACATTTAATAATGGGATAATTATGACCAAATGTCTTATTATTACTGTTATAATAAACATTTATAGGAAACGTATTATATCCTATCACCTCTCTGGCAGCTGTGCCTCAGCTACACACTGTGTTTAAAAGACGGTGAGGTCGTGGGCCATGTTTTCATTATAATGTGATATTAAGTGGGGGGCCGCATGTGGCCCCCGGGCCGCCAGTTTGAGACCCCTGACTTAAAGGAAACTAATTTTACCACCTGTAAGACTGTCGCTAAGCAAGTTCTGTAGCTATGCTAACCACAATAAAATGTGTTTGTTTGTCTCTTGGCCCTGTGATGGACTGGTGACCTGTCCAGCGTGTACCCCACCATTCGCCCTATGTCAGCAGAGTTTGGCACCAGCGCCTGTCATGATGAATGAATGATAAAGCGGTAGAAGATTGATGGATGGATAGATGTCTCTTGTACATACATGTATGAACTGGTCCAATATTATTCCCTAGATGCTGACGCTGAAGATGTTGTGTGACAACGCTGAAGCCACGACAGCAAAAAGAAATAGGATTGGGACCAAGCCCCAAAGACAGTGGTGGAAATGTTTTTCGTGTAGCACACGGGATGATGAATCAAGGTTAGATTTTTAAACCAAACAAACACACTGAATTGTCCATAACATAATTTACAAGAAGCCAAATTTAACATCAAAAGTCACAACGCTTTGTACAAAAACTGCATTCCAAGCTGCCACAATCACTTTTGTGTGTCTCTTACTCACTTTATTCGGTTGTGTTGAGATGTTTGAAGATCTCTGAATTCATTTGTGTTTCGTGTCCATTTGCTTCCTGAGGTCGTATTGATGTCTCGGGGCCTCTGTAGAAGATGTGTTTACGAGGGACTCAGACCCTCTAAACATGAAGTTTAAAACAGTAAGTGACCGATAAGTCACTACTTCTTTTCTCGCTTTCTCTCCCACCGTGCCATATTACAAAAATAGCTCTTTACAAATCGACCCACACACTGAGGACATGTCAAACGCGAGTCCCATGCATGCAGTCGCTCAGCTTAAATAAAAAACAGTGCTCTGTTGCTGCTTATAAATTATTAATGTGACAGTGTTTCTCATTTTTTTTTATTCCTCTTGCTTCTCTCCTTTTGGGGGCATAATTAAAATCTCAGGAGCCCTCTTACTTTGCTGAGGATTAATCTCCCACGGCACATCTCCATCTGCAGTCTGTATCATCATCCATCACTTTCTGCATTAGCCCCCAGCCGTGCCACTGTCTGCCCGGCCCGGGCCGAGCACTCTGTGTCGGGGCCACGCTTGGGAAACAAGTGGGAGAACAGAGAAAGAGCAATGGGAATGTGACAGGAAGAAGGAAAGGAGGTGTGACTGCACATGTGTGTGTGTGTGTGTCTGTGTGTAAGGGAGCCAGCGATAAATCTTAATATTTCACATCAATTTTATTTTGCAGAGATGATTTGAGCCTCATTTTCTCTCAAATGGCCCTCTTCACTGAGATCTGATTGATACTAATAGCTTCCACAGCGCTTACATTTAGGGAGGGTAAGAGGTTTTTTTATTGGCGCAGACAGTTGGTAGTCAGTGTGGCACCAAGTAGGATTGTAAATTTGGCTCTCTTTCATGTAATGCGACTCTTGAGGGTGGTTAAGCGTCGAGCTTTTGATGCACCACTGTCCATCTACACTTCCCCTGTGGATGTCCAAGGCTAATGAGAGGGAATAACTTCTTCAAATGGCATAAACTGACACAAAATGTGGCTTGTTAAGCTAGTCTGGCTAATTTAATTGTAGGATTACTTGTTTAACAGGTGGCTGTAGTATTGTGATCGGGAAATATAGTCGGGTTATCATAAGGAGGTAGAGTGGGTCATTATTTAAAGTGGAAGGTCAGGGGTTTGATCCTCGGCAAAACTGTGTTATAAAGCGATTCAAATGGTAGAAAATTGCTAAATTAATACAGATCCATTTAACACTCGTGTTAAACGTTTTTTCCAGGCTGCGCATCTCCGTTTAACGTGGCGTTTAATAAAGTTAAATTACACGGAAATTCAAAGCAAAACAACAAAAACTAGTAAGTGAGTAAAGTTAATTTATATAGCACCTTTCACAGATCACAGAGTGCTTTACGATAAAATAAATACAATAAATAATAAAAGAGACATAAAAATGACACAAAACATATCGATTCAAAGCCATAAAAGCCCTCGTCTCACTGAAAGCCGGCTTGAATGAAAGAGTCTTTAGCTGCTTTTTGAAAGAATGACAAGAATTTAAGCAACTGACCTGAAGACCTCGGGGTGCGGGTTGGGTGTGTGAGATAGGATCAGGTCAGAGACGTCCATGAAAAGGACCAGGATTTAAAAATGCACTCCAAAATGAATGGGTATAGCCAGTGAAGTGATGCTAAAACTGGTCATCCACAGAACATTTAGCCAGGGATGGGGAAATAATAATGAAATTAAATAATACCACAAAATAATTGACCCCATTCAAAAATCACTACTAGGTCCCGATCATAATCCATCCTCTCTCAAAATTATACTCCCAAAACATCATATAAATGATGAATAATTAAATACATTATAATGCTTTTAGGAGTAATAGTAGATAGTTGTGCCAACCAGAAAAACGTTTTATGGTGGTCATTATATTGTGTAGGTTTGGTACAAATGTGACTATAACCAGACACTTAATGTCAGTTGCAGAGACTCCTGGTTTTAAAACTCTACCAGGCTTTGGATTTGAAACCATCCAACCAAACACATACTGTAGCAGAGTATTTGGCTAACTCATATCCCAGGCAGTTTAACAGGACCTGGGCTCCAGCATGCAAGACACGGTTGATCCAATTTAGGCCATGTTCAATCAACCTAGTTCTAAAGGGGAGGCAGAGGCTGGGTACTGCAGTGTGTGCAAGACTGGATTGCTCAACAAAGCAGCTTTTAAAGGTCATGTTTTTGCTGTGGCCATGCTCACAGGTTCCTTATGGAGGGCACTGTTTTGCAAAGTGAGAATGTAAATTCATCATAAACCTCCGTCCCAACAGTGATTTATGCTGTGAACCCGAGGGGCTTCAGCTTTGACTCAGAATGGGAGGGTGAAAGGCAGCGTGGCATCTCCTAGGTTCTACTTGTGGAATCTGCATGTTTAACAAAAAAAATCCACTCTGATGTCGACAGGTTCTTTTGAGTCAATGAGTACAAACTCTTGTTTCTTGCTTTTCTTAATTGCAGAGACACATCTATCTAAATGCGCTCACGCTGTAAATTGTCACATACATACATGTCAACAAGGTTTCCCCGCTCCTTCCCGGTATCCTCGTCTTTCACATGGGGAGAACGGTGTCATGCTTTCGCTTCATCCATACAAGAAGCCAATTATATTATCAGCATGGGACCTCCGCTTGACATCGCATGTCCTGACGGCATAATGAAATAAAAGAGGTTTCACAGGCATCCTCCCGCTGTGTCCTTGACGTTTGGAAATGTCTACTTTGCAGTTTCTCTTATTTTGGATGAGAGGTGTATTTTCAAACATATCATGGTGTCGAACATTCGCCACAGGAGAACCCTGCTCTCCATTCCATGGGGTGAAAGTGTTCAGGGAAGGGGACACTGTTCTGAAGGGGAATTTCCACACTGTGATTGGTGTTATTGGTCGTCACATTTTCAGAAAATATCCTCTAAACCAGGGGCCTCAATTTCAAATGACCTGAGGGCCACTGAGCATCTAATCTCTGGTCTCTGGAATTTTTGGGTTAAAGCGACTGTTCAGTAGGGGACTGTATTAGTGACACTGTTTTGCAGAATTTCAAAATAAAAGCATTTGTTTTGATATGGAACAGAATATAGCTCATAATCAAAATGTATTTATGATGCAAATGGAGTATTTTCATAAAAAAAACATACAGAAATAACTCATAAATTGATCTTGTGTGGCGGGCCATATGAAATCCATCAGAGGGCCATATGTGGCCTGCGGGCCGCACCTTTGAGACCTCTGCTCTACAGCCATGGTTCTCAAACCGTGTTACACTTTCTCCGTTTGTACGTGGAGGAAAATCTAAAGTTCTGTTCTACTGTATATTGATTTTGATTTGATTTTGGCCGAAAGGGAAAGCGGGAGACGCAAAAGCTTATCTAGTCCCACACCCATTACCCACAGAATACATTATTATCATTATACTGATTTTTCATATGACAGTTTGACATAACATGTATGCCTGGGTATGTGATGGGAGTGTGTAGAACATGTAGTTAAATAATAATAATTACAGTCACCTTATATCTTGCTCCATCTAATTTCGTAATACCAGTGTGAGGAATGATGAGAGAGCAAATGTTCTTATTGGCTTGTTTACATCACTGTATTTTAGCGTTAGCGATAATGGTGTTACTTCGAGAGCTCAATATTTTCCCAGATGCTACTTGGTATCAAAAGTTTGAGAACCACTGCTCCACACTGTACCCAGCCCCTTATAAAAATTCAGCCAAGACACATCTTTGAGTATCAGAGGAAATAGTATATGGTATATGGGAATGTACTACACACATGGGTGAGGCAGAGAGCAGACAGAAGTTTCACATAAGACAGAACTACTGAAAAAAAAAAAAAAAAAAACAGACTGAAAAAAAAAACAGAGCAGACTGAAAAAAACAAGATTAAAAAAACCATAATAAATAAAAGAATAAAGAAAAGCAAAAATCTGTATGTGTGATTGCACAGGGCCAGTTACATTTCCATGCGATACATGCAAGACTTTCAGTGAATTCAGTCTTTTCACGTCGTCCCTACTCTGCAGAATGAATGAATGAGAGTGGTATAAATATTTTTTCGCACCACGTTATTAACAAGTAGGTTGCCTCACGAGCAGCATGAAATTTAGTAACACAGCACGGAGATAAGGAGGACATGGACACTGTTGACTCAGATCAACAGCCATGGAGAGAATACTCCTGGCTGTTGGAGAGCATTAAAGGTCCCATATTATGCAACTTTTTAATCATTTTAATCCTTATATTTGGGACTCTGGAGGTCCTATCAGTCGCCAAAGTGTGAAAAAAAATGACTCGCTCATGTTTTTGTGGTCCTCCTCAGTCTAAGTACAGGAGATAAAACAAACGATGTTGACTTCCGCACTCACTGGGACGTCACAATGCACTAAATTCCTGGAATTGTTGTCTCACGGAGCTTCGCTTTGTCCGTAAAACATGCAAGAGTGCTGGCGAGGGCAACGGTATCTGAAAACCGGAAGTCTGTGAAGTCCGCGAAAACTTCTATTCTTGGCTCCACAGTGCAGCACAGAGTCCTACGCAAACTTCCAGCCTCAGAGGATTTATCTGTCCATTGAATACATGTTATATATGACGGCAATGTGCCTGCTAGAGCCTGCAAATGATAACTAACTGCTGTTAGCTCCCAGTAGCATCTGTGACTGATGTAATTTCCTGTCCCTTAAGTTTCGTTTTACTTTTATTTATTTATTATTATTATTATTTTATTTATTTTTTTAAAGAGATACTACTAAACAGAGCATTCTGAACAGGGCTGTTTTGGCAGAGTGATTGAACTGCTGTGGTGCTTCATCCTTATGGTATTTTGACCAAAGCATGTCACAGACATGTTCATTAGGACACCAGGGAACTAGGTTAACTTGGAGAAATAGGGTATAATATGGGATCTTTAAGTCCAAAATACAAACTTTTACAGCAGCCAGGAATGTTTGCAGTAAATGCTTAACACGCTGCACAGAAATGTCCCAAGCTGCGCTCGACGCTTAGGTCTAAAACAGGCTTGTTATAATGAAATCTCCCACCAACAAACAGATGTGGTGAACCAGCATACTGTGACGTTGACATCTGTAGATAATTGGATGGTGTAGCTATTGTAGAAAACACATCGTGGGCCCCTGTTCCTCAGTGAGAAGTCATTATCAGTTTTTACGTTAATGGCTTTGCCGCACAAGGCAGCATGTGTTCCTGGACTTAAGGGCTTCAGCTGACGCTTTTTTTTTGCTTTCCATTTTATTGGTCATGGCTGCCTTATGCTACTTTAATTGTCAGATGTCTCGACGACATGAAAAATCTGCATTCAATTTCCAAACTTCCCTTCGCTCACTTGATGAGTGGACACTTAACGTCTATCAGAAATACATGTTCAATCATATTAACCTATGGTAAAGATGTAAGTGATTCAAACTGAAATGAGTGAGTGGTTATTTTGTAATCTTGTGAAGCACACGGGTTTGAAGGTTTCATTTTCTAATGCCCATAAATGTCCTGCCTTTATTTAGTGTCTTCTGGAAAGTGATGAATAAATATGACACCCACGCTGAATGAAGATGGCCTCTCTCCGTCTCTCGCCGTGTCCCCGGTTAAGTTCGTACTTGATTGCAGTTTCATCACATTTGATATTCATATCCAGTCTTGTGGCAAATTCAATACAGCGTTTATACTTTGCAGAAAATAAGCGTATCCAAGGGCAAAATATGAGATGGTAAATGAATCATGATGGGCAACTGAATATGTTTGTGTTTACGGATCTTTGTTTACCGGTAATTTAACACCCTAAGCAATGGAATTTACTTGAAAGGGTGACGATTGCAGCAAGCTGGCATTTGTATTTAGTTTCTGTCACAGCACTGACAGCCCACTTCCCCCGTCAGTCAGTCAACTGCTTAAAAATAAAGCACAGCTCACAAAGCACACAGACAGGATTTGGCATTTCTTTTACAGCGTGACTACGTGTTAAACCCGAGAAGATATGATCTTCAATTGATTTGAAAGTGACATGTTTACAGGTGTCAGAGGCGTCTCCAGCAATAGAAACACTATGACCACAAGCAAAAGGATTCTGATGCTGCTATTGTTGACGGGAGAAAGAGACGTTAAAACATCCAGACCTTAGTAATCCTTGCTTTACTGTAAGAGAAGTCGGTGGAGAAAGGCAAAGAGTGTTCAAGCTGAAAGCTGAAAGAGCCTGAAAGAATGTTATCTTCCTACATACTCTCAACTACACAGCGCCAGATGTAGCCAAGTAATCCGACTGAACTGCCAGTTTTGCTTCACGTCAATGCTTTAAAATGAGTTTCAAATGATGTTGTTACAGCCGGTGTTGGGCAAGCTTCTCAGGAAGTAAAAAAAAGCATACTTATCACACATTACATATTCATTCCTAATAAGACACAACACACAGAAGAGGAAGGTGCAGTTGGATTCAGTTTCAGCACGGCGGTGATGCTGTTTTCGTGTGTGTGTGTGTGTGTGTGTGTGTGTGTGTGTGTGTGTGTGTGTGTGTGTGTGTGTGCACTTACATTTATCACTTAATGGGGTCCCATCGGTGGGAGCACACCCACCGTGGGGGGCCCTGAACCCATGTGGGGCCCAAAATGGTGGGCCCCACACCGATTTCCATCAAAATGGGCTCTGCAGCCTCCCCTGATGCTCCTCCTGCTTTTTTAGCAGTTGGCCCACAAGGTGACAAAAACTGGAAATGTGTGTGAAAAGTGTGTGTAAAATGTATGCTCACTATCGCCCCCTGAGGTCGTGAGGTGTATAGCACCGGCACACACTCGGAAAGCATATGCACACACTTCAGGAAGTGGGTGGGCATGCCCCACCCACATCCACCCCATGCAGGTGGGGTTAAGAGGCCGAGGTTCAGGGGTTGTCATCATCGTTTATCATCGTTCATCATCGGGCAATCACTTCCGGTAGTGAGTTAAATGGCATGGATGGCTGAATGCGAGGAGAACATCAACAGCGTGCGACAGGTAGGCATGAGTTTGTTCAATTTATATCGTTTATAACTTAGTGACGTCAATTTATCACAGCGTAGTACATGATACGCTGCTACTATTAGTTACTTGTGGTTAGCTGCCAACGTTATTGATATAATAGGCGTGCTAACATAAGCAGCTAGCGATGTTTTTTCAAACTTTAAATACCTGTTAGCTGCTACCGTTAGCTACCTGCGGTTAGCTGCTACCGTTAGCAACACGGGGTTAGCTTCTAACGGTAGCGATGTAATAGGCATGCTAACATCAGCAGCTAGCGATTTTTTTCAGTTCGGCGTAGATGCGCGATGATGAAGAAAATGAAAATATTCACTTAAATTAGATCAATAACATCATTATTCATCATCCATTTAAGCACGGAATCCATCGGTACCGGAAGCAGCGTCTCACGCAGCAACAAACAGCATGAAAGGCGCTTTATAAATCTAATGTATTATTATTATTATTATTATTATTATGACAAATAATTGATTTTGATTTGATATTGATTTACGGATCCACCCGCGAAATAAGAGCACAGCTCGTGTCCACGTGTTACATGACCTCCATTAGTTTTTAAGCTCCTATTGCATGTTTTAAAGGTGATATTTACTCTAAAATGCAATACTTTTTAGGCGATGGAAACAACCCTTCATTTATGCTTTATACTCCGACACAGTGGTATCTACATTGAAACGTACACCTCTGCTGTAATCTGACAAGTGTGAACTTAATTTTGATACCAAGATAATTCACATAGAGCATATCAGCAGCTAGCAATCTAGGCAACTCATGACAACATAAACATGACTCACTGAACAATGTTCTTATACTGTATGGATAGTAATGATTAAAATTATTTTCACAGAGCCATTATGTCCAAAAGGAGAAGAAGAATAAATCCTGTAGATGATGCAAAAACATATATTCTGTCTTGCACTGACAAGTCTGTATTTATGTCAATACTTGTCAACAGTTACAAAGGTAAGTTGATGGAAAGAATGCATTTTAAAAGCATAATAATGGTGGATAATCAGTGGATATGATGACAGGGCAGAGTTTATTTATGTTTCAGATTGTGTGGCTATTTTGCTTTAAAAGGAACCCCGGCTATAAGACTTGAGGAGGACAGCACTGACAATGTTTCACAAAACGAGCATCAAAATGAAGCGCAAGAAAGACGGGATGAGGCGAGAGTGGGACAAAACCTGTGGTGTACGTGCGGCAACTGCGTCTCCATATATGGATATACAGTACACCACAGGTTTTGTCCCACTCTCGCCGCATCCCGTCTTTCTTGCGCTTCATGTTGATGCTCGTTTTGTGAAACATTGTCAGTGCTGTCCTCCTCCTGTATGTTTCGCTCGGGTTCAAATTGAAAAGGCTGAACAGATGACATATTTATGCTGAACAGTCACAACAGGGTCCCGAAGCCCCCAGTACAACCTTTATACGTCACTACCCAGAGTGCATTGCGACGTAAACAACAATGGCGACCTACGAGTTAAACTATTTTTTACAATTTTTATAAAAACGAAGACATCAAGAAGGTTTTTTTATATCAATTTATTATAACTGATACTAACATTTATCTTTTAAGAACTACAAGTCTTATAGCCGGGGTACCTTTTTAAAAGACAGTGGATTTGTTATCCTAAATTGATTATTTATATTAGTTAAACATACATTAATGTGCAAATGAAACTGAATGATTAATTACTTTCAACCATATACATTCCAACTTTTTTTATTGCTTATATGCTTTTGTTTATGTACTCTTGTTGACCAAGTTATGAACTAAAACCATCCAGTCTAATTCTTACTTCACCAGTATTATGTTTATCATGCACCAAACAACATTATAAGTAATTAATAAGTATTTATAACTTGTACAAATACATTGCACTTCATAAAAATAATGATAATAATAATAAAAGAAGTGGTATCGTGATACTACCAAGAACCGTGATACTTTGTCTGGTATCGTACCATGGCTACTCGTTTTGGTATCGTGACAACTCTAGTCATTGTTCACATGTATGGAATTCAGTTCTAATTCATCTTGTTGAAATTGGGTTGTATGATGTACTGGTGTGTTGCCTGCACTAGATCATTCACAGCTCTTTCAGTTCAAGGGAACAGAACCAAGAGCATGGACAGGTCCCCCCTCCAAAAAATAAGAAGTTACAATTGGCTAAACTGCTGAAAAATACTGTAGATATTCACTGTACTTGCACATCAATGCAATATTTATTTAAGAGGGACCTCTTTTAGGAGGCTAAAATACCTCTTATTGCTGTCCCCATCACAACTGGGAGAGTGAGCATTGTCTGCAGGTAACACATCGACTAGACATAAGTGTCGGCATACAAGCCCACTTAACAAAAACTGTAACACCTCTTTAAGACTGCCCACAATGAAGTGTTTACTTTGTTATATATTTGTAGGAAGAGGAGTGTTTGCCATGCAGCCCATTGAACCAGGCGACTTTATTTTGGAGTACAGGGGTGAACTCCTCACACAGGAAGAATGCCAGTCACGACCGTACTCGGAGATTGAAAACGCATTTCTCTTTGACTTTGAATGGCAGAACCGTCGCTTGTGGTATGAGCATGTTGAGATGGATGTTTTGTATAGATGCAAACAAAACTGTTAACAATACCACTATTACAATTTTCCTTATACTTTTCAGCCTTGATGCATCTAAAGAAGATGGATCTCTTGGAAGATTAGTCAACGACAATCACAAAAATCCAAATTGTGTCATGAGAAAAATCCTAGTTGAGAACAAGCCACACTTGTGCCTTTTTGCCCTGAAGAAAATAGAAATAGGATCTGAAATTGAGTACAACTATGGCGATGCAAAATGGCCTTGGCGCAGGAAGGTGAGTTGGTTATATTAAGCATGGAGACTTTTTTGATCAATTAAAGTGTAAAAAAGTGCCATCTTGTAAAAGGAAATTTTGTCCAATATTATCATGTTTCCAGTATATTCAGAGTGTATCTGTGGAAATGCATGTGATCTTTGATCTGTTTGATTTCATTAAACAGCAGTTCTTGTTTAATTGTAATCCAGGTGAAAGACACTCAGACTCCTGAAGCAGGAGAGACGGAGGAATCCAAGCCTGATGAGACTAACGCACAGGTAAAATGACAGTTGTTGAGTTGTTGTGATGTTCTAAATGGGTCAATGTTCACATTGCTTTGCTTTAATGCAGTTAGGACTACTTATTGGGTGGTGTGATAAAGACCAGTTAAGGTCAAACACACACACATTTCCAGTCATGTTCTTATGGGGTCTTTTTATGTCAAACACCTCTTTCTGGTTTCTCATTAACATACTGGAACACACTCGTTTGTCTAGTGTTTAAGCTTTGTGGGGCCCTTCCGTGTGGTTCTCACTGAAACTGGTTTCATGGCACTGTTCCACAGCGGGCATCATCTAAGCTTGTATTTTAACATTTGTAATTGTACGCTGCCTTAGCTGTTGCATGTTTTGAAGGAATATTTACAATGTGACCCACTTTAAATCCTTGTTATAGTTATTATAAGTAACGATTACCTCAGAAAGACCTTGCTGTGGTCTCAGTTTGAAGCTCTGTAGTGTTTCACAATCTGTTTTATCAGTAGTTAACCTTATTAGCCTCTGGATGTCTCCATGTGCAGTTATGATTTCTGTCAGTTGTAATAGTCTTCTTGTCGTGTATCTAAATTTCAGGTGAAAGACACTCGCACTCCTGAAGCAGGAGAGACGGAGGAATCCAAGCCTGATGAGACTAACGCACAGGTAAAATGACAGTTGTTGAGTTGTTGTGATGTTCTAAATGGGTCAATGTTAATGCAGTTAGGACTACTTATTGGGTGGTGTGATAAAGACCAGTTAAGGTCAAACACACACACATTTCCAGTCATGTTCTTATGGGGTCTTTTTATGTCAAACACCTCTTTCTGGTTTCTCATTAACATACTGGAACACACTCGTTTGTCTAGTGTTTAAGCTTTGTGGGGCCCTTCCGTGTGGTTCTCACTGAAACTGGTTTCATGGCACTGTTCCACAGCGGGCATCATCTAAGCTTGTATTTTAACATTTGTAATTGTACGCTGCCTTAGCTGTTGCATGTTTTGAAGGAATATTTACAATGTGACCCACTTTAAATCCTTGTTATAGTTATTATAAGTAACGATTACCTCAGAAAGACCATGCTGTGGTCTCAGTTTGAAGCTCTGTAGTGTTTCACAATCTGTTTTATCAGTAGTTAACCTTATTAGCCTCTGGATGTCTCCATGTGCAGTTATGATTTCTGTCAGTTGTAATAGTCTTCTTGTCGTGTATCTAAATTTCAGGTGAAAGACACTCGCACTCCTGAAGCAGGAGAGACGGAGGAATCCAAGCCTGATGAGACTAACGCACAGGTAAAATGACAGTTGTTGAGTTGTTGTGATGTTCTAAATGGGTCAATGTTAATGCAGTTAGGACTACTTATTGGGTGGTGTGATAAAGACCAGTTAAGGTCAAACACACACACATTTCCAGTCATGTTCTTATGGGGTCTTTTTATGTCAAACACCTCTTTCTGGTTTCTCATTAACATACTGGAACACACTCGTTTGTCTAGTGTTTAAGCTTTGTGGGGCCCTTCCGTGTGGTTCTCACTGAAACTGGTTTCATGGCACTGTTCCACAGCGGGCATCATCTAAGCTTGTATTTTAACATTTGTAATTGTACGCTGCCTTAGCTGTTGCATGTTTTGAAGGAATATTTACAATGTGACCCACTTTAAATCCTTGTTATAGTTATTATAAGTAACGATTACCTCAGAAAGACCATGCTGTGGTCTCAGTTTGAAGCTCTGTAGTGTTTCACAATCTGTTTTATCAGTAGTTAACCTTATTAGCCTCTGGATGTCTCCATGTGCAGTTATGATTTCTGTCAGTTGTAATAGTCTTCTTGTCGTGTATCTAAATTTCAGGTGAAAGACACTCGCACTCCTGAAGCAGGAGAGACGGAGGAATCCAAGCCTGATGAGACTAACGCACAGGTAAAATGACAGTTGTTGAGTTGTTGTGATGTTCTAAATGGGTCAATGTTAATGCAGTTAGGACTACTTATTGGGTGGTGTGATAAAGACCAGTCAAACACACACACATTTCCAGTCATGTTCTTATGGGGTCTTTTTATGTCAAACACCTCTTTCTGGTTTCTCATTAACATACTGGAACACACTCATTTGTCTAGTGTTTAAGCTTTGTGGGGCCCTTCCGTGTGGTTCTCACTGAAACTGGTTTCATGGCACTGTTCCAAAGCTGGCATTGTCTCCGCTTCTATTTTACCATTTGTAATTGTACGCTGTCTGATGTGATGTATGTTTTGAAGGAATATTTACAATGTGACCCACTTTAAATCCTTGTTATAGTTATTATAAGTAACGATTACCTCAGAAAGACCATGCTGTGGTCTCAGTTTGAAGCTCTGTAGTGTTTCACAATCTGTTTTATCAATAGTTAACCTTATTAGCCTCTGGATGTCTCCATGTGCAGTTATGATTTCTGTCAGTTGTAATAGTCTTCTTGTCGTGTATCTAAATTTCAGGTGAAAGACACTCGCACTCCTGAAGCAGGAGAGACGGAGGAATCCAAGCCTGATGAGACTAACGCACAGGTAAAATGACAGTTGTTGAGTTGTTGTGATGTTCTAAATGGGTCAATGTTAATGCAGTTAGGACTACTTATTAGGTGGTGTGATAAAGACCAGTCAAACACACACACATTTCCAGTCATGTTCTTATGGGGTCTTTTTATGTCAAACACCTCTTTCTGGTTTCTCATTAACATACTGGAACACACTCGTTTGTCTAGTGTTTAAGCTTTGTGGGGCCCTTCCGTGTGGTTCTCACTGAAACTGGTTTCATGGCACTGTTCCACAGCTGGCATCATCTAAGCTTGTATTTTAACATTTGTAATTGTACGCTGTCTGAGCTGTTGCATGTTTTGAAGGAATATTTACAATGTGACCCACTTTAAATCCTTGTTATAGTTATTATAAGTAACGATTACCTCAGAAAGACCATGCTGTGGTCTCAGTTTGAAGCTCTGTAGTGTTTCACAATCTGTTTTATCAGTAGTTAACCTTATTAGCCTCTGGATGTCTCCATGTGCAGTTATGATTTCTGTCAGTTGTAATAGTCTTCTTGTCGTGTATCTAAATTTCAGGTGAAAGACACTCGCACTCCTGAAGCAGGAGAGACGGAGGAATCCAAGCCTGATGAGACTAACGCACAGGTAAAATGACAGTTGTTGAGTTGTTGTGATGTTCTAAATGGGTCAATGTTAATGCAGTTAGGACTACTTATTGGGTGGTGTGATAAAGACCAGTCAAACACACACACATTTCCAGTCATGTTCTTATGGGGTCTTTTTATGTCAAACACCTCTTTCTGGTTTCTCATTAACATACTGGAACACACTCGTTTGTCTAGTGTTTAAGCTTTGTGGGGCCCTTCCGTGTGGTTCTCACTGAAACTGGTTTCATGGCACTGTTCCAAAGCTGGCATTGTCTCCGCTTCTATTTTACCATTTGTAATTGTACGCTGTCTGATGTGATGTATGTTTTGAAGGAATATTTACAATGTGACCCACTTTAAATCCTTGTTATAGTTATTATAAGTAACGATTACCTCAGAAAGACCTTGCTGTGGTCGCAGTTTGAAGCTCTGTAGTGTTTCACAATCTGTTTTATCAATAGTTAACCTTATTAGCCTCTGGATGTCTCCATGTGCAGTTATGATTTCTGTCAGTTGTAATAGTCTTCTTGTCGTGTATCTAAATTTCAGTTGAAAGACACTCGCACTCCTGAAACAGGAGAGACGGAGGAATCCAAGCCTGATGAGACTAACGCACAGGTAAAATGCCAGTTGTTGAGTTGTTGTGATGTTCTAAATGGGTCAATGTTAATGCAGTTAGGACTACTTATTGGGTGGTGTGATAAAGACCAGTTAAGGTCAAACACACACACATTTCCAGTCATGTTCTTATGGGGTCTTTTTATGTCAAACACCTCTTTCTGGTTTCTCATTAACATACTGGAACACACTCGTTTGTCTAGTGTTTAAGCTTTGTGGGGCCCTTCCGTGTGGTTCTCACTGAAACTGGTTTCATGGCACTGTTCCACAGCGGGCATCATCTAAGCTTGTATTTTAACATTTGTAATTGTACGCTGCCTTAGCTGTTGCATGTTTTGAAGGAATATTTACAATGTGACCCACTTTAAATCCTTGTTATAGTTATTATAAGTAACGATTACCTCAGAAAGACCATGCTGTGGTCTCAGTTTGAAGCTCTGTAGTGTTTCACAATCTGTTTTATCAGTAGTTAACCTTATTAGCCTCTGGATGTCTCCATGTGCAGTTATGATTTCTGTCAGTTGTAATAGTCTTCTTGTCGTGTATCTAAATTTCAGGTGAAAGACACTCGCACTCCTGAAACAGGAGAGACGGAGGAATCCAAGCCTGATGAGACTAACGCACAGGTAAAATGACAGTTGTTGAGTTGTTGTGATGTTCTAAATGGGTCAATGTTAATGCAGTTAGGACTACTTATTGGGTGGTGTGATAAAGACCAGTTAAGGTCAAACACACACACATTTCCAGTCATGTTCTTATGGGGTCTTTTTATGTCAAACACCTCTTTCTGGTTTCTCATTAACATACTGGAACACACTCGTTTGTCTAGTGTTTAAGCTTTGTGGGGCCCTTCCGTGTGGTTCTCACTGAAACTGGTTTCATGGCACTGTTCCACAGCGGGCATCATCTAAGCTTGTATTTTAACATTTGTAATTGTACGCTGCCTTAGCTGTTGCATGTTTTGAAGGAATATTTACAATGTGACCCACTTTAAATCCTTGTTATAGTTATTATAAGTAACGATTACCTCAGAAAGACCATGCTGTGGTCTCAGTTTGAAGCTCTGTAGTGTTTCACAATCTGTTTTATCAGTAGTTAACCTTATTAGCCTCTGGATGTCTCCATGTGCAGTTATGATTTCTGTCAGTTGTAATAGTCTTCTTGTCGTGTATCTAAATTTCAGGTGAAAGACACTCGCACTCCTGAAGCAGGAGAGACGGAGGAATCCAAGCCTGATGAGACTAACGCACAGGTAAAATGACAGTTGTTGAGTTGTTGTGATGTTCTAAATGGGTCAATGTTAATGCAGTTAGGACTACTTATTGGGTGGTGTGATAAAGACCAGTTAAGGTCAAACACACACACATTTCCAGTCATGTTCTTATGGGGTCTTTTTATGTCAAACACCTCTTTCTGGTTTCTCATTAACATACTGGAACACACTCGTTTGTCTAGTGTTTAAGCTTTGTGGGGCCCTTCCGTGTGGTTCTCACTGAAACTGGTTTCATGGCACTGTTCCACAGCTGGCATCATCTAAGCTTGTATTTTAACATTTGTAATTGTACGCTGTCTGAGCTGTTGCATGTTTTGAAGGAATATTTACAATGTGACCCACTTTAAATCCTTGTTATAGTTATTATAAGTAACGATTACCTCAGAAAGACCTTGCTGTGGTCTCAGTTTGAAGCTCTATAGTGTTTCACAATCTGTTTTATCAGTAGTTAACCTTATTAGCCTCTGGATGTCTCCATGTGCAGTTATGATTTCTGTCAGTTGTAATAGTCTTCTTGTCGTGTATCTAAATTTCAGGTGAAAGACACTCGCACTCCTGAAGCAGGAGAGACGGAGGAATCCAAGCCTGATGAGACTAACGCACAGGTAAATTGACATTTGTTGATGTTGAGTTGTGATGTTCTACTACCAAAATGGGTCAATGTTCACATTGGTTTTCTGGTTGTTGTTTTTATACATATGTCTGCTATCTCTGGAACAGTTTTAACTTTTATTTAATAGCAGATACCACCATACATACAGATTTTAGCTATTTATCTATGTTTAGGTGTTTGCTGCCCAAGGGTTTTCGCTTGTTGATTATCCAAGTAGTGATGAAACTGATGAGAACTGTACGGACAACAAAACTCCCACTCCAAACTGGGATATTCTAAGGAATATAACGGAAGACATTCTGGTATGCCTTAGATGCTTTGAATTCAATTTATATGTTTTTTGTCAAGTAATTGTGATAGATTGTGAATATATGAATGTATGCACGTCTTGTCATACCTTTTTGTTTTTGCAGGTGGGTAGTGGACCAGAGGTTTCATATGATTCCGATGAAACTGTTGTGAAAGAAACCTGTGACGAGGCTTCTCCAAACAACCAATCAGATGATGAACTTGTTCCATCACTAAGACGCACAAAAAGCATTATGGTAAGCCCCTAAAACTTATTTAAAACAGTATGAGTACTTGGCTGATGGGCGCTTTCCCCTGCCATTTGTCATTCTACTGTTTCAAAAGAAAGGGAAAATCATCTCCATGTATCCCTTTTTGCAGATGGATAAAGTAAAAGATTTTGCTGGCTGTCTCTACGATTCAAGTGATGACGACACACAGGGCACTCTCATTTCTAAGCCTGAACGGAGTACACAGAGGCTGAGAAGAAGCTCTCGCAATCCTGTAAGCCTTTTTTTGATTCTTGTCTGAACATCTCTTGTCAGTGAGCCTGCTACTGATTCAATTTATTTTCCTTTTTTATTTTGCAAATTAGCCCTAAATAACACTGGAAACACTGGCGGAACCAATGTTGACAGTCGGACACAGACCTCCTGGTTTTATTTTTATGGTTACAAAAAAAATGCTAGTACTCATTCATTATATAATGCAAGTAATAAAATAACTGAAAACGCCCATTCCTAGCTTTTAGTCAAATTGTTATTCTAACATTAATTAACAGCATATCTTTCTCATTTGTTAATTTACTTGAACTTAAACTACTCGCTATAGAAGGCTCCATGTAGAATTTTCTTCACTCAGTATACCTGTACAGTTTAAGTATGCTGAGATTTTTGACACTTAATGTTAAAAAATTAGTTATTGACACTTTTTCTTTTCTTTTTTTAGATTAAACACAATATTGTGGAATCAGATGACTCAAACATTGGCAGTGAAGAAGAGTTCATTCCATGTCCCGTGGACGAGAGCACAGACAGTGATGGCAGTTTGAAATTAACCATGAAAGATAAAAACAAGAACAAAGGTTCATCTAGTGAGAGCAGAAGTAAGTCTTCCAGTCAGAGCAAGTTTAAGCCCAGGGAGAGTAGCAGTGAGTCCTCCAAAAAGAGAAGAAGCAAGTCTTCCAGGCCGAGCAAGCTTGATTTTAGCCAGAAGAGACCCTTTGAAGCAAGTCATGACCCCACACAAAAATTTCCAAATAGAGTTGATGGGAAGCAGAAGAAAATGGTGACAAAATATTCTAAAAAGGATGCGAGCGTTTCAATGCCCCTGGAAGAAGAGCGGTCTATGTATGTTTGTCCAGTTGTAAAGAAGGATGATGGATCTAGAAGCTACAACAAGAAACATTTCTGCTTTTATTGCAGAAAGTGTGTCCAGAAAATGTCAAGACACTTGTGGCGTAGGCACCAAGATAAACCGGATGTTGCAAAAGCATTCAGTTTGCCAAAGAACTCAAAAGAAAGGAAACTGCAGTTAGACTACATACGAAATAAGGGGAACTTTGAGCACAACACTGATGTTTTGGAGGCAAAAAGAGGCAAACTCATCCCATGGAAGCAACCACAGAAAAAATCTGACGGACAGGAATTTTCACATTGTGTTCACTGCTATGGCTTTTTCTCAAAGAAAGCGATGTGGCGGCATTTTCAGGTATGCAGCTTCAAACCTGAAAGTACTAGACCAGGTAAAACTCGAGTTCTGGCTTTGTGTGCTTTTGCTGAGCCTGCTCCACCTGGATTTAATGATGCTTATTGGAAATTCTTAAGTGTTATGATTCAAGACATGATTACAGTTGCTATTAAAGAAGACCGCTGCATTCTCGAGTATGGCTTCAGACTGTTCAAGAAGAGCGAGAAGATAGTCAGTCAACATCAGTATATTCGGCAAAAACTGAGAGAGCTTGGCAGGCTGTTACTGACTGCAAGACAAGTTACACATGTGAAGAGCATCCGAGAACTCATAAAACCTGAACACTACAGTCTTGTTGTCACTACTGCAAAGAAACTTTCTGGATTCAATGAGGAAACGGGCAAATACCGATGTCCATCTCTTGCTCGCAAGGTTGGACACAGCTTGCATTCTTTGGCCATGTATATCAAATCCGAAGGCCTGAAAAAGAAGGATAAACAAGCTACTCAAGATGCTGAGGAGTTTGCGCAGCTTTATCAAGAAAGTTGGAGATTTGACATTGCAAGCCAAGCATTAACTCAACTTGACCAAACCAAATGGAATGCTCCTCAACTGTTACCTTTCACTCAAGATATCCAAAAGCTTCATTGTCATCTAGCTGAGAAGCATCAACAACATTTGAATGATCTGCAAGCGCACCCATCATCATCAACCTGGAAGGAGCTTGCAAAAGTGACCCTGACACAAGTTGTACTTTTTAACCGCAGGAGAGGAGGGGAAGTGTCCAGGATGCTTCTGTCTGTGTACCTATCAAAGGACACATCAGACACACATGATGATGTTAGCTTGGCCCTTACACCGCTTGAACAGAAGCTGTGCAAACATTTTGTAAGGGTTACGATCGTAGGAAAGAGAGGAAGAAAAGTTCCAGTTCTTTTAACCCCACTCATGAGAGAGTCACTTGATGCTCTAACCGAGAAGAGAGAAGAATGCGGGGTGCTGTGTGAAAATGGATATCTATTTGCATTACCAAACTCTGTTCATTACTTAAGGGCTTCTGACTGCATA
Source organism: Microchirus variegatus (assembly GCF_963457635.1). Classification (NCBI taxonomy): domain Eukaryota; kingdom Metazoa; phylum Chordata; class Actinopteri; order Pleuronectiformes; family Soleidae; genus Microchirus; species Microchirus variegatus. Next base: position 18,130,370 of record NC_139806.1, read on the forward strand.
AGGCAGTTTGTGAATGAATGTGATCACATCAAAAATCCCAAAGCATTAACATCAACTAAACTGAGGAAACATATTGCCACCCTCTCTACTGTATTGAACCTAAAGACCACAGAACTGGATCAGTTGGCAGACTTCCTCGGGCACAATATTGCTGTCCACCGAAAGCACTACCGCCTTCCGGAGGGCACCCTCCAGTTGGCTAAAATCAGCAAAGTGCTCCTGGCAATGGAACAGGGACGCCTAGGAGAATACAAGGGAAAGAGTCTGGATGAAATTCAAGTTGACGTGAATGATACTAAGTCTTATTATATTATATTTTAAAGGTGCAATATATGACATTTAGTCTTCAGCATTCAGTAATTGACTAAAACTATATTGTTTTAAGTAATAGAATTGTATGCAGGTATAACATTTTAATCTTTTTTAAATTCAGTAAGACCATACAAATGCAAAAATTAGTGCCACACTTGCACATACTGCACACATTTTGATTATATCTGTTCAGTTGTAATTAAAAACGACATGATCAGTCCAGCAGGTTTCTCTTGATTGCCCACAATCGCAACTTTCCAACTAATAATATTATATCAATTAACATTTTAGAGACCATTGGCATGGGAGGGCCCTCAGAAAAGGACATTGAAGGTATGTGATAATTGTTTTTAAATTGCATTTGTATTTTGTTTGCACCACTGAAAGCCTGCCAGTTTCCCTGATTCACTATTTCCTGACATTATGTGAAGACCAAGTACACAAAATATAGTACATTGTCTTCAGGTAATGCACTACCATTGGGGGTGCAAGTCTGGTTCAGTAAGACAGGGGTCTGGGATTGTAATCTACTCTATATACACTGTATTGTCAAAGTATAGTTACAATCTTATATTTCGCAGAATTGTCAATCATCTGTAAAATCCAGCTCACACCAAGGATTCAGGACAGCACAAAATCATTTTAGAATATTGCAGGGAAAAGTTGCAGCAGTGTGAAATTGTCATTTTCAGAGCAAATCTCAAGTCCAGCTTCAGAAATTCTGAATGTCATCATGTTTCTATTGCCGATAGTTATTTGATTAATATCCTTATCAAGCTTACTTTACTGACGACTTAATATTAGGGTTTACATGTCTGTCTTGCGTGGTTGAATAAACCATTTCTGTGTACAGATGTCGATATGCCAGGAGTACAGGGGTCAGAAAATGTGGAGAGCATGTCGTCCCTCAACGACTGTACCTCCACATCACAAGTCCCAAACCAGAGAGTATCTTCAACAGGTGAGCTTGAACGATGAAAGCCACTCCACTTGAAAATCATGTTTTTCATGTTGTTCACTTGTTCATGTGGCATTATTATATCGGTCTCGCGCGTCCGCAGATTTTAGCCGTTAACGCGATAACTGGAGAGGCGTTTGAGATTAAATGTTCTTATTTTTTTTATGGGTCACATAACCCCTGTAGATGATCCCTATTGATTTTGAGCTGTCTACCATTATTATTAATTAATTAATTAATTAATTAATTAATTAATTAATTAGTTAATTAATTAATTAATGATATAAAAACCATATTTTCGCCTGTATCTTCCAAAGTATTGCAGGTATTGGCTTCAAATTTTGCGTGGGCATCACATACCACCTGAGAATTATCCCTATCTTTGTAGCTTTATTATTAATTAGCAAATTAATTAATTTATTATGCTAAAAACACATTTTCGGCTTTATCTTCCAGACCGAAGGAGATACAATCAATCATTATTACTTTGGCTATGATTGGTAATAGTTACATAATAAGTTAACTGGTTAACTTATTAGTGAACACAGAAAAATAGTTACGGCATTTTTTCTTTATTATTGAGCTCATTTGGACACATTGAGGATATCATGGGTTTATTTAGCGCTTATTCATAATATTTATTACATTAAAATATACATTTATTAATTATCATATAAAAAATAGTTAAGCCTCCATTTTTTTTTAAATGCATTGAATGGAAAGTTTGTACATATTGTAGCTTTTTCATGAAATTTAATAAACATAGTGTATGCTTTTTCATGACATTTGGACACTTTGAAGATATGGCAGGTGTGGTTAGCATTTTAATATTCATAATATTTAACAAGGTATAATAGGTTAACTAGTTTTATTAAAAACTAGAGAGAAATTTATGAGTTCAGGTATTCTGTGTTCAATATGGAGTTTATATGGATACTTTGAACATGTATAAAGTGTAGTCAGCATTATATCATAATATTTAACAGTTATTTTGTTGAATTTATTAATAATTAATTAAAACAGTTAGTGGCAGGTGCGAGTGCGTATAATTTGGGTATATTGGAAAGTTGAGGATTGGACAAGTTCGCGGATATACCCCTTGCTGTCGGCCCCCGACAGCGTAGGCTAGTTTTGATTCTACAGGACATATCATTAGAAAGTAAGTGTGATATTGCATTTCTGTGTATTTCTGCCTTCAAAATGCTGTGAGCTAAAGTTGGATGCAAAATTTGATTAAAAAAATAATCACTGTAATTACATTTTCCTGGTATTTTATGTCTTGAATTTTTAAATAAAGTTCTGTGTCTAGATGTCGGTATGCCAGGAGAACAGTGGTCAGATGATGAGAGCATGTCGTCCCTGAGCGACTGTACCTCCACATCACAATACCTAAACCAGAGTGTGTCTGCAAGAAAGAGAGGTAAGCTTTGGGACTTGCATCCTCTTTTGGGCATGACAGGACTTTATTAACGTGAGCAGGTTCTTTATGCGCAATACCGTACCTTAATGTTCAGAAGCATTTACTTTGAACAAAGAGTGGAAGTACATTTTGTGCAGTTTTCAGTCAAATTGTCAATTTAATCAAAATGTAGTCTCTTTCTGCCTACCTAGGTAAGCAAGCTGCTGTGAAACGTTGGACACCAGAGGAAATTGCAGCAGTAGAAAAACATCTGAAGAGGTTTATTGTGAGGCAAGATGTTCCAGGTAAAGCAGAATGTGAACGCTGCCTTTCTTCAGAACCGCAAGCACTGCAAAAAAGAGACTGGAAAGCAGTCAAATATTACATCAAAAATAGAATAACTGCCATAAGAAGAAAATCAGAATGAAAGCGGTTCACTGATCGAAGGTATGGACACACATTTTCAGTTGGTGCTCCAACACTTCTTGTTCAAGGCAGATATATGCTGTTGTTCTTAAATATTTTATTTTCAGTTTTATATTTAATGTATACAGTATATCAGCAGTATAGAGACGCTGTTATTTGAAGTAGCTGCTGTGGTTTTAGCGGTCGAACGTTAAATGTTGTCTGTATCACTCTGCTCATTTTAGCCGTTTTCAGTATTATGTAGGGGCTCAGAAGATGAGGAGAGTGTGTCGTCCCTGAACGACTGTACCTCCACATCACGGCACCCAATTATGTTTGGCAAACTGTGATTAAAAGAGCAGCAGCAAAGGAGTTGTGAGTTCTTTCAATAATTTCTTGGTTACATAATGTAACTTTGAGTACTTTGTATTATTTGGCTTATTTCCTGCAATCATTACTTGCAACCCTAGTTCAAACTCAATTTTGTCGAGAGCATGTTTCTCTCTTCTTCTTTTTTTATATAAATATTCACCAAATAAGCTTTTTGTTTTGTCAAATGAAGTGTGACCACTGACTTTTCGGGTGGAATAAAAAGGGGGAAAAAACAGTGTAAACTCAAAATTAGATCTTGGGGCTCAGTCATGGTTAAGTGCTGGTGCTGAAGATCATTATTTGCCTACCATGTTACGACCCTGTCTTCGTGTTGATGATCTTTTGTTAAGAGGATAGCACATACAGTAGTTAATGAGCTAAGAAGGCATCTGGTTGTGCAGGTTTAAAGGGAAAAGAGATGGAATGGAGGAAGAAGAGAAATATAGATCCTTAATGCAGTCGGTGTCTATGTGCAGTAGAAACCATTAATGGGCCCCAGATGGTAACCTAACACCCCACAAAGATATAAAAACAAGAAATGTGTGTGTGTGTATGATACTGGACCTCACAAGTACTGTATGTTAGAAACGGGACCCCACAAGTGACGAAAAAACTAGCATGGAGACAAAAGTTTAACATTTTGTTTAATTGAAGTGATTTTTGTGATTGTGATTTTTTTTCAATCTTACCTGATTTTTTACAGCAGTGTAGCACCACTAGAAAGGGTGGATCCCATAAAGCATGAAAAAACGTGTGGGCCCCCTGAGGGGCAAACACCAGTATGTGTGTGTGTGTGTGTGTGTGTGTGTGCAACATTGCAGTTCAACAGTTCAACAAATGCTATTTATCATTTCACAGTAGAAGCTACAACAGCTCTCGCAACACAACTAGTTCTGCAACTGGACTCGTATGCAGTGGTGGAAAGAGTACTGAGAAAATCTGTACGACTCAAGAGAATAAATTACCTTTTTAAAGTGACGTTTAATGCATTCTTAACAACAACCAAATGGTCAGAAACTCACAATACTACAGTCTACAACAGGAATTCATTGTAGAACTCATAAAGGGGGTTTTATCCTCTCTGGAAACCCTTCAGAAACTTTTCTAGAACCATTTTCTTACTTCAATGTGCTTTTTTTTCCAGATTAGATGCTGAAGTTTTTTTAAGTCCATTTTATTGTACGTGCGGGCAAGCACATTTCACACTGTATTTGGATGCTGTCTCCTTGTCTGTGCCATAAGATTTCTTTTTTTGTGGTGCCAGATAATATTGTAGACTACTCAGTCGCGAATATGATTTTGAATGTTGCAAAGTAGATTCTAAAGCATTATTAACACTCAATTACAAGAACAAATAGATAGTATAAGTACCCCAAAACTCTACTTTTGAACAGTAATTTGAGTAGATGTAATTCATTACTTCCAACTGCTTGTATTTATTGGACAATTTTGTTGGTATGAATCTGTTGAATTAACAGTAGTGATGCTCCACTGTGACCTGCGCTCAGTGGATGCTCTCAAATAACCTTTTAGAGCCTTCAGATTTGCAAGGTTTTGTTTATGGTAAATTTGTATTCATTGTAAATCATCATGAACACCTGTGAAGCACAGAGATCCTATCATAAAATGTCCCAGTGCTGTTGTTCTCTTTATAATACCTCTCATTCAATCAGATTACTTGGTGGGAACTAGCTGTTGTATAGACTATATTGCTTTTGTTAATATGATCAAAAAGTGATGTACAACAAGTTTCTTTTTTGAAATGAATCCCTTCATTCTTTCATTGTCTACTGATCTATCCTCCTCATGAGGGTCACACGGAGGGTGAAAAGAAGAGCACATGGCTGGACACGTCCATCACAGGGCAAACATACAGAGACAACTATTTGTTCTCACATTCACACCTATGGGTGATTTAGAGTGTCTACTTAACTTCTGCATGTTTTTGGACTGTGGGAGGATCCAAAGAACCTGAAGAGAAAACACTTGGAGAATGTGCAGATTCCATACAGAAAGGCCCTTGGGTCAGACCTCCACCTTATTGAAACCATAGTTAGAACTGCAAACATGGCAAGCTTGTCAAAGCAAATAATCAGCCTATCCCAACATTTACTGTTTTCTAGGCGTTCTTTATGACTGGACCTGTCACATGTACATATCATCATGAGTTAGCCTCTAGACAGCGGTTCCCAAAGTGTAGGTTGCATGTGGGTACTGCAGGTGGGCCATGAAGGTCATTAAAATATAAATAATCAAATGTGTTTTTTTCATTTTCAGTTTTGTAATTAAGTTTTAAATTGCTATAAAATATGTATGATAGATTTTAAGGAATACGTATAAGGAATGAAACTAATAATGGCGTTTAAATTATTTGTCACTTTTGTTTTATCTGACCAAAAGTGTGCAAGTCTCCAGTGTCAGCCGATCAGCACTTGCCTTGTTGTGAAATCGAACCACGTTCCATGGAGCCCAGCCGTAAAAACCACATGTTTTGAAAGATATGCAAGTTCAGAAATACAGTACATTTTTGTATCCTCATGTTCACATGAAATCAATAATATATATTGGAATTATTGATCAAAGTCTCATGTGTTGATCAGAGTCATGATTCAAAGTTACTAAACCAAATCATGATCTACATTAGTAACGCAGTAACTCAATGTTACTTTTTTTTGTCATAATGTACATTTTGTGTTGTTTTGTTAATTATAATCCCTTACACTACTAAAGGAATACAGTTACGATAATACAATTATTGGTCCTATATTATGCAAAATCAACTTTTTAATAATTTAAATCCTTATATTTGGGACTGGAGGCCCTACCAGTTGCCAAAGTGTGAAAAAAGATGACTCACTGACTTCCGCGCTCATTGGGACGTTACAAGATTCTAAATTCCTAGAATTGTTGTCTCGCGGAGCTCCACTTTGTCCGTAAAACACACGAAAACCGGAAGTTCTATTCTTGGCTCCACAGTGCAGCACAGAGTCCTACACAAACTTCCAGCCGCAGAGGATTTATCTGTCCAGTGGATACATGTTATATATGACGGCAATGTGCCTGCTAGAGCCTGCAAATGATCACTTTTCCAAATGCTAACTGCTGTTAGCTCCCAGTAGCGTTTGTGGCTGAGAGATACTACTAAACAGAGCGTTCTGAACAGGGCTGTTTTGTCAGGGTGATTGAACTGCTGTGGTGCTTCATCCTTATGGTATTTTGACCAAAGCATGTCACAGACATGTTCATTAGGACACCAGGGAACTAGGTTAACTTGGAGAAATAGGGTATAATATGGGACCTTTAAAATAAAAATCTACTTTTATCAACTTGTCATGGTCACGTTCAGCAGCAGATGCTGCGGAGAAGAAGCTCAAACTGGAACTCAAAACAATTTGTCAGCAAAAATGTGACACAATAGCCTTTGAGTTCTGTCGTGGGAATCAAGCCGTGACTCGTGTTTTCGCTGCGCTGTAATTATGTTGGTGACCCATGACAGAACTGCTGTGACTGAATGTTGACATGCACCTGGAGCGTCACATAGTTCAGCCGTGTCTCATACGCGAGTTTGAACCTTTGATGTTTTCATTAAAAGAAGCATATTTTTCACAAAGCAGTCGTTAATATTCGGACCAGTGGTTTATATTTACCACAAGAGCTTCATGTCAAGCCAAGCCGTAGAAACAAATCCAGCTGTGTGTCATGTATTATTTCATCTGGAAGCAAAACAAGGATCAGAAACAAAGAAAATAAGATAAAAGAGTATGAGAGTATGTCAATTTAAAAGTAGTTCCAACTAATTTTTGCAGCTCTCTTTCTGTTTCTATTGACCACAGATTTGGATAACTGTAGCTGGCTAGAAGGATGATGTCACAGATTTTTTTGAAAGCTCTGATTCTACAATTCCCATGATTCCACGCTGCTTCCCAACATCATTGAACTAGTTTTTTGTTGTATATCAGGATCATTTGAGATAGTTTTGTCATTTAAAAAAAAAAAAAAAGTAGAATTTATGCATAAACCATAGCATTGACTTTTAACGTTTGCAGGACTCTTTTAAACGCAGACTTTGGTCTAGACTGACGTGGCTGCTGCCTTGCACAAAAGAAACTCCACTAAAATGTGTTTTCCACTGGTAGATATAAGATATGTTATATACCTATAGCGTCTGACCGTTTAAGCTGAAAGTCTAGCCTTTGAAAGAGGAGCCAGCCCGAGTACATGAACATGTCAAATACTCTCAGTATGATGTGTGATTTAATATGATGTAATATTCATGGAGACATGCCTCGAACCACATCCAGACCTGTGTTATGGATTTGTGATGTTACCAGGTTCACTTGATAAAAAGTAAAAAAAAAAAAAGAAATAAATCCCCCATTCCACCGAACAGAAATTATGTTTTTAATCTGGAGCGTAGGTGATATTGAGTTGGTTCGACAGGTTCAGACCCACCGAAAAATAACAAACTGATCATGAACTAATAAGGTCACTACAGATGCACCATACTGGACTTATTGCCGATATACAATATTTTGGGAGCAATATATGTTTGTTTCCCATTTTAGTCATTAGGTCTTTTCTGTAGTGATGTAGAAATACATTTTCTTCATTGAGCAAAATAAATGAATGTTAAAAAAAACAATAGTTGTAGAGGGCATTAGCATAGAAGGAGATAGTTACCTATTTTGCCTAATATTGTAGTCATATCTACAGATCCTGGTGTATTTGCCAATATCTGCCGATACTGATTATCGTGCCGATAATATTATGCATCCGTTAAGGTCGCTAATAATCGAAATACCCCATTGCCCATATCCCAAAGTGCGATCAGAATCAGAAAAAGTCAGTGAAGGCTGCTGGAGGCGGGGTAATGAATCCCAGAGAGACAACAAAGCAGAACGTCCAAGGTTAAGAAAGACAGATATGTCCAGATATGTTACAGCAGATCGAGTTCTTTCTTTTTTCTTTTTTTTATTGTTCGCTCAAATAAATCCATCTGTGAGTTCCCACGTTCTCATCTTCGTCTGCACAGATTCACGAATAGGCAGTTGTACATAATAGTCATGATGCACATGAGGCTCTCGCTATTTTCTAAAGGCACTTTCAACTAAACATAAGCAAGTCCAGTTGCTTACGAAACAGGCAATGTGTTCATCCATGTCACCACAACTGCTATTAATTGCAGCAGCTGAAGACAGTGTGCAGGCAGTCATGTGCTATGGTATGTAATTATCTCCTACTGTCTTATACTGATAAGGAAAAAAAATGCTGTGCATAAAAATTGTTAATCCGGGTATTAGACAAGAGGGGAGATGCATGTTTCAGTGCAGGCTGGGAATTAATTTTCAAACGCTTTCATTAATGCCGTTTGATTGAAATTCTTTGGGTTGAGAAAGTTTTGCAGAGCTTTTCCCTTTGCTTCAATGCCATATGGCTCGGAAGTGTTGTGTACTGTAACTGCAATAGTGGCTGAAATTTCTCTTACTGCAAAGTGGAGAGTGCTGCATTTCGTTGTATGTACATAAGCAGGCCATGGTAATTGCTGTCAGTGGAATATCTGATAAAAATGTGCTGTTATCAATGAAGGCTTTTAAGCTATTGTTTCAAGGCAGAATTTAATGTTCAGATGGAACTGGGAGCACTAATCTAGCGCTGTAAGCACTAATTTAAATGTTTCAAAACAGCTTTTGTGTTGTATTATCGCTATTCAGCATTTTATAGCCATTTGAGGCAGCTGGATGTGGCAGCATGAAGTGCTTCTCCGAACAAAAGAATAAAACACATTGAGTAACCACATTATAAGTGGTGACCACTTACCATGCAGGATTTTGATTCTACTTAATTTGAAACCATTCATTCTTCACAATTTCTTTATGATTGGAAATCACTTTTGACTATTTTTCTATTTCTATGCACAGTATTGTATTTGTATTTCCATCAGAGGTCAGAGTTCAAGCTGTAAAAACATGGATTTACTTCACTTACTTCAGTCATCGTGGCAGTTACTTTCTCACTCCCGTCTCTCTGCCTCGCATGTGGAGTCGCTCAGTGCACAACCAAGTACCAACACCAGTCTACCTGGTCAGGAATCGACCTACTGAACCGCTTATGACACTTTGACCTTTCGCTCCCTCTCTGGACAGCACCCCAGGCCCTTCTTGAACTTGTCAACAGCAATTACATGTCTTCAGACTTGGCTGCAGTGATTTATTCGCTGTGCCCCCGCTGCAAGAAGCACCGCAGGGTTAAAAGATGATTGTCCTCCTGAGCGGGTGACTATACGCCATGACATGATGGTGTCAGGAACCCCATCTGGAGCTGAGAGCAAGCTCAAAAGAGAGAGTTGACCTTTAATCAGAGCAAGGCTACACATATTGCTACTGTCATATCCCCACTTTGCAACTGCTGCATTTTTACGTCTGGTTTTTTGATTGATTGATATATTATTTAGCATTGTTTTTAATGCAAATTGTGGACATAAAAAGCACCGAATGGTACAAAGTTCCAAGTTTGTGTATTTAGTAGCTTCTGATCTTGCCCCCATGTTGTTTAAATGGGCTATCAAGTGCACTTTCACCCACTTGAGCATGCATGCAAGTGTTGGCCTTGAAGGGGTCATATTATACCCTATTTCTCCAAGTTAAACTAGTTCCCTGGTGTCCTAATGAACGGCAAATGTCTGTGACATGCTTTGGTCAAAATATCATAAGGATGAAGCACCACAACAGTTCAATCACCCCACGCCAAAACAGCCCTGTTCAGAACGCTCTGTTTAGTAGTATCTCTTTAGGTCCACCTTAAAAAAAAAACAGGAAATGACATCAGCCACAGAGGCTACTGGGAGCTAACAGCAGTTAGCATTTGGAAAAGTGATCATTTGCAGGCTCTAGCAGGCACATTGCCGTCATATATAAACATTTATCTACTGGACAGATAAATCCTCTGAGGCTGGAAGTTTGTGTAGAACTCTGTGCTGCACTGTGGAGCCAAGAATAGAACTTTTCGCAGACTTCAGGTTTTCGGATACCGCTGCCCTCGCCAGCACTCTTGCGTGTTTTACGGCAAAGCGGAGCTCCACGAGACAACAATAGGACCTCCAGAGTCCCAAATATAAGGATTTAAATGATTAAAAAGTTGATATGCATAATATGTTCCCTTTAAAATGAAGTCAGTGCCCATTGTTTGCAGGTTGCAATCTTAAGGCAACATAAAAACAACTTCAAGACAGAAACTTTTTTTTAAGGTCAAGTTATTATGATAGTAACGTGTGTTCATTGTGCTCGTTAGACACGCAAATGCTTTCATTATTTCCGCATGAATAGATAAATCCACTTCTGCAGTGAAGTGGATACCTGGCATGGCAGTATAGCAACCTATCAAGGTGAGAGCACACCTGGCTCTTTACTATTATTGTTGTTTTATTTTTCACAACTAATTAAAAAAAAAAAAAAAAGAATGAAGAGAGCCATAAACAAATATGTATTTAAGAAAATAAGTTAATTGGAGGCTGGAGGTGTTATGTGACACATGGATATAGGACATAGTGTAGTAGTGATAAAGAACAGATCACAAGAATAGACCTTAGTAGCTTACAAAAGGACTGGAAGGTCGTGTATAGGTATGGATTGTGAAGAAGAAATGTAAATTGTGAATTATGTGTTATATCCCACTGTTGTTGTTCCTCATTGCACCTCCCTCCAGTGAGATCACTTCCAAAAATAGTTAATGCCACAGTTTTTACCTCATCTAACACCTGGCTGACATTTTCTTACTTTCTATATTTTATAAATGTTTGCACTGGGAAAACCTGCAAGTTTAAATGTGTTGTGCAATGTCTCTTTGTCACAACAACAACAAAGATTCGGATCTGAAAAACAAAACAATCGCAGTCAAATAATCAGTTTAATAATAGATAGATTCAGTGTTTGTACCGTTGCAGTACTGCATACATCTTTGCTGTTGCTACTTTGATCAGAGGAAATGTGCGTGACATTTATTTATTTTATTTCCTATTAAAGTAAAACATTATCTTTGAAACATCGGGACAAAAAAAAATCTGTTTGTTTCGTGTTACATTTCTTTCAGCGAGTGTGAAACATCCCCAACATGAAGATTTACCAAATGAAGCTCATGGAGCGATGCACCGCGCTAAACAACAGTATATCAAAAGCAAGAGTAAAGACTGGTTGAGGATGAAGAGCTATAATCTTATGCTGGATTTACCTAGGCGTAGGCCACAAGCAGTGCCATCGCATATGACTGTGCTAAGCTTTGTGTTTTTCCAAATCATGTCCACCTACGCAAACTACATCAACTCTCCCGTGCTCGCCGCCCACTGATGAGCCTGTCACAGCTGCTATCAATGACAGTCCCTTTGCTATGGAACAGTGAGAGTGTGTCCTTGCGTGTGTGCGTTTTGTATTCCGTGTGCGAGACCGAGCGACAAATCCCTGTTTGCACCACATGATGAATCCTATTTTTTTTCCCTCTATTCCGATTGTTTAATATAATCTCGCTGAAGTTAAAAGAGGAGGGGATTTAAAGAAGCACTTTTGCCATCTAAGTCTATCATAATACAATATATAGTCTTTTTTTTGTATTGCCTGCCTCTGAAGAATCGGAGGATACCAAAAGCCCCTGTGCATTTAGCAAAGATAAAGGGGAATGAGGTCATTATCTGCTGATGTCTCTTTTAAATTCTTCTATGCTGCTCATGTATACTCAACCCCACTCACCCCCAAACCCACCCCCACACACACACACTACCACCACTACTCTCTGCCTCTTCCCTGTTTGACTTAATGCTGATAAATGAGCCCGTTCTTACCCGTAGCATTTCTCATTCGGAGTGGTCTTGTTGGATTTACTGGCGCTTACTTCACAGTATCTTTCGCCGTCGCTCTTTATGGAATTGTTCATGAGGACAAAAAGGTTCTGGTTGTGCGGCTCTGGTGAAGGTCAGTGCTCTTCTCAGTGAGCTCACAGGCTCCGAGTGGCACTTCCTGCACATTTTTTTCAAAAATGTGGACGTACTATATGTTGTGCATGTCTCATGTTCTGCTGTGTGTGTGCCATGATCTGTAGTAAATCTTAGACAATTCTAAGGGTGTTTATTGCATTTGGACAGGCCAGACCAGAGCTGCTCATTTTTACCTAGAAGATTCAAACACTTTAAAGCAATGCCATTTATGTAAATGAACGTCATTATTCTCTCAACTGTTTTGCAGAACATTACTATAATTACCATAATTACATCCTGTGGAAAAAAACAGGTTTGCTGAACTACTGGAGGAATATCTCCACAGCCCGACGATGCTTAATGTGTGCTTGCAACATTCTCTTTCAGACGCAAACTTCTCAGTCCCCTGGGGAGCTTTTTGTGTCGCACAACACTTTTTTTTATTAAAAGAATCAGGGTAGGGGGTTGGGAAGAAAGAAACAAGGAAAAGAAAGAATTGTGTGCAGGCATGAGAGTGTACTGTATCAAGCTTTGCTTGTATCGCTGGCTGCTGTGTGTGATGCTGGGGATGCCAATATCTGGGTCAGGCCTCCCAGTTTGGCATCAGGCATCATGTGAGATCCTACAGGGAGTGCTCTTTAACATCAACATGGGTGAGAAAGAGATGGACTTTGAAATCATCTTGGTCGGCGAGTGTGGCGTGATAGATAAAACTCCTTGGTAAGACAGCTGAGCAGAGATTCATCAGCAACACAGTGGGTCTAATGCATTCCTAGAGCAGCTGGTGCAGCATCACAACATCTCGCCACATGGAATTGCACATGAAATCTCATCAATGGTACCCACTTCCCTATCTTTTTAGTTTTTGTCTGACACGAGCCTTCAGTGAAAAGTAATGGCAAAAGGAAGCCGTGTAAACCCTCGACCCGCTCCACCAAACCATGCCCCTCGTGTTACCCAGAGCCTGCGGTGGCGCACGTCTGTTCATGCACAGAGTTTAATCAAACTGGCAGGGCCGCCTGCACTGACGCCGTGTGTTATTTGAACAGATTTTTCTCTGTGGCCTGCCATCCCACTCTCTTCCTCTCCTTTACATGGGAGTCAATGCTACAGAGACCTTTTTTTTATTATTCCTGCTGCATCAATTACAGCTCCTCCTACTCTCATGTTGTCGAGAGCACACTCCAGGAAGACTCGCTTCTTCTTGAATTAAATGATGATCTGATCATTACAAGATTATTCATGCTCATTCATCCAAGATAGTAATGTGGTTTTTTCTGAGTGTGAGGCACATGTTAGTTGTTGATCATGACCATGAGCTGTATGTAGCACGCAACTTTTAAATATAACCCGTTACATTCGAACAATTATCATAATGAGTCCATTAAGTGCAGATTATGCCTGTCAGCTCCACATGACTCTCTGTATAGCTATAGGTTGAAGTATGACTGAGAGCATAAAGAAGTACCCATGAAAAGATTCAGAATTGAATATTACTGCTAAAAAGCCCAGCCAGCAGACAGATTATTATGATGTAAATAAATGCTAAATGTTGTCCCTGCACTGATAGTATTGCTTGACAAAGCCCGGTTTCAGACGAAGGACGCAGCATAGAAATAATGTCACTCCATTTCTGTTCAAAGACTAAACAGGCAGAAGAATGACAATCAACAACAACAGCAACAATTCACCAAACACAAGAAAGAGACAAGAAAAAGAAAGAATATGAGATTCAACTAAACACTGTAGCCTTGTTCGCTAATTGCAAAACTTCGAGATTGACCTTGCTAAACAAAAAAAAAAAACTTTTGTGAGGGAAAATGTCTTAGAACGCAGGAAAATGTGGTTCATCACCCTTTTTGACAAAAGGTATGACAGTGAAAACATTTTTCCAGTAGTCGTTTCAATTGTGTAGCCTTGATATGAGCCTGGTTTGTTAAAAACATGCTTTTAGTCTGGAGCTGCTGGGTATTGTGTGCCGCTATGAAATTGAATGGGACTTACAATAGTTAATGTTGGCTGGTTTATGGATGAAGTTGTTTTCTCCTCTTCCTTTAAACAAATAATAGCAAACTGTCTTAAAAAAAAGTTTTAAAAAAATCTATATGTTTAATGTTATAGATCGATACCTTGGTTATTATATGGATCGCTACCTCGGCAGCAAGTGCACAATCATTCTAATCAGAGTCGAGGCCATGCACACACACAAAAAAGAGGAAAATCAGCTCACATTCACCGTGGTCACTTGCCAGGATCGCCTGTGGATACTGGTAAATGGTCATAAGCACGGTCATCCACATGGTGAGTCAGTCTAATGCACTTTGTAAGTGAGTAGGCAGCAGTTAGCAGTTAGGTCATCACAGCAGTACCACAAAAATAATCTGTGGATGACTCTCCGTTGGCTCTACAATCCAGAACTTTATTTATTTATTTATTTATTTATTTAGTGTGTCCAGCATTTTATGTGGAATGTATTGATCCACTGGAATCAATACTGGACCAAAACATGTGGCTCTTTATCACAGCGTCCCACCTTCTCTTTCGCTCTCCCTCCGCTTGCCCACGTGTACAGAATTGCACGCATGCATGCATGCTTGCTCATCCTAGTTCTCCAGGACTAATTACTTTAAATGAAAAAGCTCTCCTCTGGGGCACCAATTTCACCCAGTGTCTGATGAGCAGAAATTACATGTCTAATGGAATGGAAGAGTTGTGCAAATTAAAGAAATGAAACACACTTTTTTTTTTATCCCGGTGCCACCTCAAATTAGGTTTTAATTTAGACCACACTCACACATAATGGAGTGCAGTAAGCTTCCTTTTGACACCTTTCCTAATTGCCTGTGGCTTTCTGATTTCTACCGGTCACTTGCTGTTTTCATTATTAACTCCACTGACCATCACGATTCCTTTGCGAGACAGGAATGTAATGTCATGGCGACTAAAGCAGGAGTAAAAGCTGAACCAGTGCTTGTGTACAAAACCCTTCCACAACAAGAAGTGCAAAAATCAGACTTCATGCTCCATTTTTCTACCTCTGGAGATATGACCTGCTGACCACGCAGACTTGCCTTGCATGCCAGAAATATTTCCCTGCCTCTGGAAAAACAACTCACCAACCAGGCGGACTACCCCTGCTTGGTAGAAATATTGCTCTTCAGTGTAAAATGGCCTGCCAACTCGAGCAATATCACCCCGTTTCTGGCCAAATCATCAGCCAAACTATCCTCTGTCTTTTCTCTGCACTGAGTCAGTAGACTGATTTCCCAAAGGGATTTTCCACGGCTTTTTTAGCAGTTCATCATGACGAAGGTGGACTGCTATTCCTGCCATGTGACTAATTCTACCTCACCTACAGATTGTTATGGCAGAGACGGAGTATCTGGCCTGGTCAGCGGGGTCAATTCTTCACATGTGAAGTGCCATATTTGCCCAGTGGCACTTTTGATTCATTCTTGATTCAGGCAATTAACAGTTTCATATATATGCTGTGGGCTGAAAACAATGCTGCTAACAGATGAGGTAACATTCAATAACTCTTATGAGTTGCAGTTGCGTGTAACACACATTAAATTATTTAAAGGCAATATCCAATATATTATACTGGGGTTGTCAAACTCAAAAGACCTGGGGGCCAATGAGCATCTGTCTGGAGAACAAAAAAAAACAACTGTTCAGTAGCAAGAGCTTAAAATTAAAACACAACATTCCATCATGATATCACACTTAACATATTCATGATGATATTTTACTGAATTTAAAAGTAAAAGCACTTGTTTTGATATGGAATCTATTTAAAAAAAAGTAGGTTTATCAATATTAAAAACAGAGAAAAACAATTTAAAATGATGAAAATAATAATGTTGATAACTGTAATTAATACACCAAATAAGTGTTGGGCCACATGTAATTGATTTGGTGGGCCGCATGTGGCCCGCAGGCCACCAGTTTGACACCTCTGTATTAGACTAAATGTAGAAATCTACTGTCAGTAAAAAGGAGGAGAAGAAACAAAGAAAAGAGGAAAAAGGCAGTAATGTAACATTACAGATGAAAACTTCCAGTAAACACCACTACTCACTAACCAAGTTCAATTTAAATATAATTTCTTTGTTTTCAAACTCATCAGTGAAAGGAAAGACCATGTATCATGTGTGAATATTTTTTTCCGTGACCCGACAGTGAAGAAACACATTAGTGAGAGTGAAGGCTTTCAGCTATTTTTCTTAATTTATATATACAGATCTTGCCTCATGTCTCAACAGCAACTCAATATTTAGCAGCCTCATAAGATGTAATAAAGCCTAAATTGTAAAATAACTATACCCGCACTGACACCACCACCACCACCAGAAACACTTCTCTTTTTTTGATGGGGGAAAGGAATGGAGTTAGAGGAATGTTTGCTTTACCTCCTCCATTTGAAAACATGTCAGAGTGAAAGAGAAAAGACAAGACATAACTGCTGGAGTTAAATGTAAACAGAAAGTGAACTTATGTGAAGAGAAGATGGTGAGGGCGCCTCGGACAGGCTGACCTCTCCTCCCCGGAGGTCAAAGTGCTGCGCGGCTGTGCGAAAGCAAAAGACAGACATAGAAGGCAAAGAGCTGACATGGAAAGTCCAAGAGAGTTTCGTGAGTTATGAACAAACTTCTCCAATTCAAAGGCCCCCTGAATATCACCTATACAAAGAATGAAAAAGAAGCAATAATTATAGCTTTAACACCTTGAGTGTGATTAATTAAGAGCCATCTCATGCACCAGAGTTATATGTCAGAGCTAAAGTAAGTTAAGATCATAAAGTAACTTTCTTTGCATTCATTTGCCTCCAGACTAAAGATACACTGGTAATAGTGGCTTTACATTGTTAATATGGACTCACAAACGAAAAAAAATCTTTTAATTAACAGCCCTGCTAAAATATGATTACGTTAAAACATAATAAAGCATCACTATTCCCCATTTACCATTCAAGATTCCGTGATTATTAAAAACAATGTCATTATCAGGTTCTATTTTATGGTTCCTCTGCAGCCGCCTCATGTGCTGATGTAAATCAAACTACCTTTTATATCATATACGAGGGAAATCTGGCAGCTGTTGAGAGATTCCTCTGATGATATGAGCCACAAAGAGGATATATATATATATATATATATATATATATATATATATATATATATATGATGAAAGAAAGTTTGCGTTAATAATCGTAACCCACCTGCTCTTTCACAGCTGAGTCACTGTCCCTGCATCCCTACATTTCAATGATTCCTGAATAACTTACAGTGCAGTCTCTAGTTAAGACAGTAAAGAGTTTTTGGCCGATCATGCTCTCCTCCAGCCGACTGCATGGACTTCAAATGTGACAACAAAGTGGTGCCTTAAAACTGTGGAGAGTAACTTTTAAATATGAACACATGTCCGTTATATGCAAACCGCTGTAAAATGAACTCACACAATACTGATTAAGCCAGTTTGTCAGTATCACAGTTTTTAGATCGTGTTGCTTGGCTATGCTGAACAATGGAAGTGATTCATTTGATGTCAAGACAGATGTAAAATGCCTACGAAAAAGTTAATAGTAGTGAATTCTAGAGCTGCAACTAACTAGCAAAGAAACACAGAAAATATTCACGTTTAAGAAGCTGAAACAATCAGAAATCTTGTTTTAATGAAAAAAAGCTTCAAACCAATTAATGAATAATTGTTTCGGCTCTAGTGAATTCTACTGGTCAAAAGAACGGTTGTTCATCTGATTGAGGGGACGAATGCTCCCTCAGTCAGGTCTGATAGTTTTGCTTTACATAATGATAATTTTCTATGTCTTTACCAGCTGAACGGTGTCAGGACTATAGCCATTTTAAACACAATATCCATTCGTTTATTTATTATTGTCTTCTGCTTTATTCTCCATCAGGGCTGAACAATGAACCGAAGGTTTATCGAAATCGCAATACAGCCTAGTGCAATTAGGCCAAAATGTGTGTCAAAATATGATTTTAGTCTTGATTTAGTAATCGTTTTTCAAAGGAAAATGAGAATAATGATATTGATACCGTCATTCCTGTCAAAATAATCGCAGTTATATAATTATTCAGAATCGTTCAGCCCTATCATCCACATGGGTCGCAGGGTCAGTGGAGCCAATTCACATGGCAAAAGGTGGTGTACATTCTGGACAGGTCAGTCGTTCATCACAGGGCCAAGACACAGATTAAGAACCATTCGCTTTCACAATATAATGCTCAATTAACCTCGATATGTCCATGGACTGTGGGAAGAAACCAGAAAACCTGGAGAAAACCCATACACACACAGGGAGAACATGTAAACTCCACACAGAAAGGCCCTCGTTCGGACCAGGTCACAAACCTGGGTTTTTTTTTTGCTCTAAGGCAACAGTGCTAACCACTACTCCACCGCGTGTCCTTAACACAATATAAAAGTCTTAATGATTCATTGGTTATGGATGTAAACTTGGTCAAGTTTACACTGAAAGTCATTTAAAATTCATTTCCCAGCCAACTAAAAAATATTTATGTGCAGCGTTGTATATATTAAGTGACAAGAGGGTGACCCACAGTGTAAACTACAGCTGTGCACTGGCGAGAGTTTGGTATTAAGATAAAGATCCTGATACAGGTATGATGTGGAATAATGTAAGGGTACTATAAGAAATTGTTTATTTTAAGAAAACCTTACAATGTTATATGTATGAACAATATATAGTTTTCTTTGTCCAGTGAGAGTGACAGGAGAATGGCTGAAACCCTGCTGCAGTTTAGTATTTGTCACGGTCACCAATATTTCCATATCAATGCAATTGTTCAAAGAAGTCATGTAGTATTGTGGCAGGAAGATTCACAATATTATAGAGATGTTTTATTCAAGTTTAAACTGCTTTGTTTTGGAATGTATCAATGACATCTTAATCTCAGGATAAGTGACAGAAGTTGAAGTTACATTTTATAATGTTACTTAAAGGTCCCATATTATGCAAAACCAACTTTTAATTATTTTAATACTTTTATTTGGGACTCTGGAGGGCATATCAGTCGGCAAAGTGTGAAAAAAGATGACTCTCGCGCTAAATTCCTGGAATTGTTATCTTGCGGAGCACCGCCGCGTCCGTAAAACACGCAAGAGTGCTGGCGAGGTATCTGAACACCGGAAGTTCGCAAAACTTTCCATTCTTGGCTACACAGTGCAGCACAGAGTCCTACACAAACTTCCAGTCTCAGATGATTTATCTGTCCAGTGAATACATGTTATACATGACGACAATGTGCAAATGATCACTTTTCCAAGTTTAAGTTTTGTTTTACAGCTGACATTTACTGTACTTCAGTATCAAACGTAATTTTTCTGATTTTAAATGTACTTAAGTCTTCGAAGCAACTCTTCTTCTGTTTTTATTTGGAAGCAACGACTAACAATGATTGTTAGAGGAAATGCAGTGGCGTAAAAGTGCACAATTTATTCAGGAAATGTAGTACAATGAGTACAATCGGCTGTCTGATGATGAATTACACAATTACATATGAGGCTTAAGCTAGAAGCTCATTTGCTATAGCCTTGGTAAGAGAGGACAAAAGCTTGGCTCTGTCCAAACACAAGAAAATACAACCAGTCTTCTATTTTAAGTACAGAAGTAGACGTCACTTTTTATAACATTACTTCAGTAAAAGTCTTAAAGTATATGACCTTTACTGTTGAAGGGGCATTATGTAATAAATCTAAAGCAACTGGCCATAAAATCCTCCTAATATGTCACAGAGACTCAGGAATAATGTTCATATAACTCCAACAATCACCAACAACACCAGTACAGCCAAAATATTTGCAATAAAAAAATATTTTGCAGACTGCAAATCATGTTTATGTTTTGAAATCATGTTTTGGCATGTGGCGCCACCTACCGCTGTCTAACAATCATTGCAGTCAGTAGAGTCTCAGCTGCCTAGCAACCACGGGTTGCCAGTTACGTCAGAAAACGAAACCTAAAAGACATTTGGTACTTTGAATTTTAAAAATGTGTGTCGTAACCGTTTTTGGCCACATTCTTACATATGGCACCTTTAAGTATCAAAAGGACTTTTCTGATATAAGAAGTTTTAGAAGTAGAAGTAAAAGTATTTAAAAAAGTGAGGAGTAAGGATTGAGCCATGGTGGCTTAGTGGTAGGGAGAGTTGTCGGTCAGCTGGAAGTCTGTGGGTTCAATTCCTGGCTCTGCTAGCCTATGTGTCCTTGAGCAGCATACTTAACCCCGTGTTGCAGCGTAGGTAAGATGCGTGAATGGCAAAACTATAGTGTAAAGCAGCTCATCGAGACTAGAAAAGCTCTGTATAAATACCATAAATACCACCAGACCATTACCAACTCTTCTTCTTCTGATTTTATTTGGTAGTAACGAGGAAACGTAGTGGAGTAAAAGCTGCTAGAAATATAAATAAAGTAAAGCACAGATGCATGAATCTTGTACTTTGCAGCTGCTTGTGTCTAAACTCAAGCACAAGTTGATGTTTTCCTATTATGTCTTTTTCCTTTATCCGTTTCTCATCTTTCACGGTAAATAATTACATAAATATCCACATACAACATTACCACTTTACCCTATTTAACATATTACTCTGTGTGCGAGATATTATTCAAAGCTTAACCCTCAAAGTAATTCACCACTGCATAAGAATTCATCCTGTAATAAGGGATTATACCACAGCTTTTTTTTTCTTTTCCTAAGCCATAAGCTTGAATGGCATAAAGTTCTCTGCAAAGAAGATTTAGCACGGTGGACTGATACGGCTAGTTATTTTAACACTTCTATCATGTCATGGTGATCATCAGGGAGCCACCGAGGTATCGCTTTCTTTCCTCTTTACATAATCGTCCCATGTGGAGTTCCCACTGTGGGCAACACAATTGGTTCTTCATGAAACTTCCCAGTTTAATTGCTGTAGATGATTCTCTGCTTGCACTTTAACATGAGCATTTTACTCCTCGATATACCAACACCGTCTGTTAGAGGCCAATTAACCCACACGCTCTCTCTCTCTCTCTCTCTGTGCCCGGCCTCCACCGCTTCCCCAGCACATTGGGAATCCGCTCGCATTTTCAGAGATACAATGTTTGCAGAGTGAATGCCGATGCTGTTCCTATGTGGTCAAGGGACAAAAGAAGAAATGCATTACATTTGCCAATATAGCGTGCAGTGTGTTGCATGGAGAATTACCGGCAATAAATAAAAGCGCAGGCAGGAGAGGGGGAGATAACGCGAGCAGGTGAAAATAGAGGGATGTGCCGACTATTTGCAGATTTGTTGTGTGAAATAACTGGCCATTATCTGGACAGCCAGGTTTAGCACAGTATGAGGGATGTTAAGGTGTGTCCCAGGGTGTTATTAACAGATAAAACTGTTGGTTCATTAAATGCATATGCAGTGTCATGCATTCACTATGGCCGTATTGATCGTCAGGATATCTCCGCGCAGCTCCTCGCTCACCGGACTTCTGACACACTGCATCCATCAACCCCACCTACCTCCACCATTTTTATAGAATTTTAATTAGTTCTGAGCGCAAGCCAACATCATTAGCTTTTCTCCCTCTTTTTTTTCCTTCCCGCAAACAGCCGCGCATAGTAATACCGGTGTTCTCAGACAGAAGCAGTGGGTACTTAGATCAAGGGCACAGCGAGGCAGAGAGGGAAAGGGAGAGAGTGTGCAGGACAAAAGGTTGACAGTTTAAAATGACAATGAAAAATGGGAGCAGTGGATGAAAAAAAAAAAAGCCTCCATAACATGTGGAATGCAGTCAGTAATGTCACCTTGGAATAATTTTAGTGTGATTAAGTATTTGCGGCCATTCCTCTGTGATGACAGTATCTGACAACAGTCAATACACAACTGAATCCCAAGTAGGCGAGTGTGAAGTTTTACCAAAACTAGAAAAATGTACTTTTAAATATGCATTGACCCATGTAAAAAAAAAAGATATATATATTGTGTTGAGTATATTTTCAGAATTATGTTGGTGCTGTAACTTAAATATTCATCAACAAAAGGTGGGGAACGGGAGCAGAATACTGGATAAGCACTTGGAAAAAGTAGTCAACTGGACTATTGTAAAAGAAATACTTTGACTTGGAAATTGTTATCATGTGTCTGATCACAGGCTGTTATCTGTTCACATGATAAGAGTCACATCAACACCAGTGCTTTACAATATAGTTGTGCCATGGCAACTATAAACTACATTATGTGCTGCTGTTCGGATATTATAAATCAAAGCCAATAAAGAGTGTAAATAAAATGAATTTTTTCATTTTATATTTTTTTAATAAAGATGACTCATGTTTTTGAGGTCCTCTTCAGTCTTAAGTACAGGAGATAAAACACGCAATGTTGACTTCCGCGCTCCTTGGGACGTCACAAGGCGCTAAATTCCTGGAATTGTCTCGCGGAGCTCCGCTTTGTCCGTAAAAAAATGCGAGAGTCCAGGCGAGGTCAACGGCATCCGAAAACCGGAAGTACGTAAAACGTTATATTCTTGGCTCCACAGTGCAGCACAGAGTTCTACACAAACTTCCAGCCCCAGAGAATTTATCTGTCCAGTGGATACATGTTATATATGACGAAAATGTGCCTGCTAGAGCCTGCAAATGATCACTTTTCCAAATGCTAACTGCTGTTAGCTCCCAGTAGCCTCTGTGGCTGATGTCATTTCCTGTCCCTTAAAGGGATACTTCACTGATTTGAATGTGGCTTTGTATTGCTAGAATAGCAGTAGTATTTTTTAGAAAATGTGCTTCCCTCCCTCAGTTTTTCCCTGACTTGTAAAAAAAATCTGTTTTCCCTTATCCAAATGTGCCCTACTGTGAGTCAAATGACGCGTTTTGCATCACAGTAGGGCAAATTTTGAAAATGGAAAACAGATTTTTTTACAACTCAGTGAAAAACTGAGGAAGGGAAGCACATTTTCTAAAAAATACTACTGCTATTCTAGCAATGTTGACCCATTCAAATCAGTGAAGTATCCCTTTAAGTTTCGTTTTACTATTTTACACCAGGGAACTAGTTTAACTTGGAGAAATAGGGTATAATATGGGACCTTTAGCAAAAATTTTAATAAGTGCAATGAAAACTGATTCAGTGAATAAAGAATGACGTTTAGAAATCGCGTGAAACGGGCAAATGAGAGCAGAAAATGGCATCATTCATCGACTTATTACAGGAAGAAAATATTCCTCCAACAATGATCACGCTCGCTCTTTATTTACATCGCCAGGTAAAGGCTGTAACTTCTCACCCTTCCTCTGAGGTGACCTGCTCACTGCGCAGTCTGCGTTGAAATGACGAGCCAGTGGAGAGAATTTACGACGAAAACCTTGACTAATCATATTGATGTGCATTATAACACCTCGGTGCTTTAGGTTCCATCATCCAAAAGTGATTAAAAGAACAAAGGGAAAAAAAAAAAAGAGCTGGACGTGACTCATGAACAGGAGCTTGCACGAAAACACACTCCTTGCATAATTGTGTTGTAATAAATTTGCACTTGGCTCTGCAGAAGGACACTTTTCAACAGCCTCGCTGTATATTCATTCTGATCCTGTGACTCACGGACGTGACCCTCTGGTCTGCTGGGAGATAGCATTCACGCGCACACTGACTCACAGACACACACACACACACAGTATCACACATTGCTCACTTAACAGTGACCTAATTAAGCCTGAGGGTAGGTGTAATTACATGCAACCTTCATCTGCCCTATTCTCCTATTGTTGTGGCTACTTGCTGCCTATGGACCGAGTCACTGTGCGCCGATGGTGCGGTCGCCCAGGGACATCTATTTTTTCCGCTCCATTAGCTCCATAATTCAAAAGAGACGCAAACATCATTTATAAAGCTCTAAAGATATATTATATATGTATATGTATAAAGGCCTGCTTACTGCCTTAATAATCCCTTTCATTTTCATGGAATTGTATATAAGATCACATTACCACCTCTTCACTTGGTCTAATGATAAAGAATTACGAAATAATTATTCAGATGAATAATTTAGGTTGCCGTTTTTTTCATAAAGAAAGACTCCGCAGAGACTGTGGCGACACATTACGACTGTATGTCCTCCTAATTAACGACACTGGAACATTGTATTCCGGTTTAAATGTGATTTTTATTTTATTTTTTTAAATCACATGTATGCCACAGGAAGGCTGAGGGCAGTGAAGCTTGACCAGGCCTCCTCACTTTTTTTTTTTTTTTTCTGTTGGCAGCTACTGTACCTCAGCCATTAGTTTCCAGGTTATTAATGGAAAATGTTTTACCTCATAAATATACTGCCCCGCAACTGGGAATATATGTAATGTTTTCCACCAACACAACCCTCCAGCTGTATTAATAGAAGCAGTTTCCGCTGTAGTGTCGATAATAAACAAGCTTTACTGTCATCGTTTAAAAAAAAAATATATATATATATACATATATATATATTTTGCATTTTCTGGGATGTAAGTAACTTAGATATGAGTTTGTTGTTTGTGGCTATTGCCAATTTTATTTAATTATTTATCTGTTTATTTTGTGGTTATTTTATCATCTTTTCAAATTGGCAGTATGTGATGTCTATGCAATGAGTCGTCGTGACGCAGCAGTGAGAGATACACAAAAACACATAAAATCCTTCTTTTTAAAAAACATTTCATCGTGGTTTTGCCCTGGAAGTTATAGCAGAGACAGTAAAGTAGATGATGCCATTAAAAATTAAGCGGCCCATTACCTCGAGCAGAAATACAGATTTCTATGGAGTTAAAGAGTGTTGGAAATGTTTTTTGGCTCATGTGAGCATACGACTAAACAAAGTGTTCCATATTTTACCTTTACATGAATCTCAAAGTGCGCAGAGATGCAACACATGTGAAGGCAAAAATCATACACAACAAATGTGGAATAAAAAAAAAAAAAAAAAAGAACTCGTAAAAGAAAAGATTGAAACATTGTGAAAGTGTCATAAAAGTGTAGAGGTGGATGGATGAGTGTAAGACGTTTCCTTTTTAATCCATTAGTAACACCGTTGCTACATGCATCAAAAATTAAAGATGCAATCTGAATCTCGCTCTCGGTCATTTGGCAACAACGCCTCCCATTAAAGCCTCGCACGAAAGGAGGTCGAGAACACGGCGATGCGATCTACGTACATGACTTATGGAAGTGACGATGGAGGTCACTGATAACAAATGTTATCACGCGCTGTCATCTGCGGCGGCACTTTACCACAGACCCTGTTGATAATTAATCACAGACGCATGTTGTTACGTTCCCTTGATGCGGGGAGGGAATCATCGTGCTGGACGGTGACCCTTAAAAGGTCAAACTCCCCCAAGTGTTTGTCACTCTGAGCCCTGCATTTGCACCATACATTGGGGAAGTCCTTCAGTCGATACCAGTTCATCCTTATGCACATATTAAATGAGTGCACTACCAGGATTGAATTTAAATGTTTATCTTAACAATGTCTCTGTGTGTGTGTATTTGTTGCTAATTTAGGTCCTTTAATAGCATAAACACTGACCTTGTCAGGACCAGTAGTCCTCATGGAGACCAAAACCTGTTCCTAACGAGGCAGAATCTAATTTTTTGAGGAACGGAAGTTTCGGGCCAAGATTTGATAAGATAAGAATTGTTGGTTATGGTTCGTGATAGGCAGTAACTGTTTCTGGTTAACCCTTTAACACCATAAAAATGGCCAGAAAATGCCATTAAGTGTAGCGTAAGTGCTTTTGCCCATTTTTCCACGATAACTTTGAATATCTGGCAGTTATTTATTTAAAATGGAGAAAATCAAGTCCAACTTTAAAAAAAAAAAAAAAAAAACCTGGTAGTTGTACACGAACACCAGATTTTGCGTGTTAAATTTTAACAGTATAACACATGGACGCTGATTCGCCTCCTTCCTGCAACAGCGCGAGTGAAATGACCGTAACAACCACACGTCGACTATGACGTGCAGCTTCTCAGCTTTCAGAAACCGTGCATTACCGCGTTATTGCAGTAATGCAAAGTGCGCTTGCGCAAACGTGTCGTCTTCGATACATTCAGGGTTAATGTTAGGGATAATGTGTTCAAGTCAATGCGGTGTCTTTGAAACTATTGGAATTGCACAGAACAAACCAAAACAACTTACTTACTTATTTTTATCTTACTTTTATTTCTATCTTATGTTTTTTTTAATATTTCAGTTAGAGATGTACAATATTATTGGCACAATATCGTTGTTGTCATTGGTTTTAAAATGTGTTATTGGACATCGGCAAACACACCAAGATGACTCGGGACTAAAATGGTTGGCTGTACCTCCCTGACTTCTATGCTAGCGCCCCCTACAGCTATTTTTTTATGCTCATTTATTTTGCACATCTGCTGCGACATATATATCGGGATGAGATATCAGCAAAAACTGTCATATTGTGCATCCCTAATTGCTGAACATTGTTTTGCTTGATTGTTAACGTATTGTCACCAACTACAGGTATTTCACAATAACTATGTCATTGATTCTGTGTCTTTAGCTCACAGATAAATGGAAAATACTTGCCCAATAAAGCTTATTCTGACTGAATTTACCAAAGTAACGCATTCAATGAGACTTTAACACCAACAAATAAAACACTTTTTCATTATTCTGTCTGAAGTGCTCAAAGAATAGAAAATGCTGATACTGATGTCATGTATAAGTGTGCATGTGTCGGGACACATTCCACACCACTGAGTGGAATTTTAAACAGAAACCACGCAACAATTCATCCCACAGTCTTGGAATCACTGATGTCGAGGCTTTGATTTGACCTCTCTGTGGAGAGATGAAAGGTTAGAGGAGAGGAATGACTGCCAAACGTACTTTCATCGATTGCTTTCCCCTCCTCCATCATTCCTTTACCTGCCACTCACAATAGATGGAGTGATTTCTGGGAGGTTGCGCAGGCGATCAATGAGAGAGGAAGCTCAGGTAGTTTTGGTAAGTAGAAGACCAAAGGGAGGGGGGAAAGGGGGGACCCCTCGTCCTTATTTAAAGGCTCAGTGCTGCGTTTGTCAGAGTCACAATGTCGCACACAAGCAGAAGAGGAACAGTTGCAGAAACTAAATAGGTCAACGTTGCCTGTGCGCAGACTTCTTGGTGACACATGCGACTGCACGAAGGTCGTGTGCAGACTGACAACAGCTCTGCAGTCGATTGTTTATTGTGCAGTCATTAAGACGGAGAATAAGATCACTAACGTGGAATCGATGGATCTGGTTTTTTCAACCAAAACCTAAGCCATTTTGGATTCAGCTCTTCGTGATAGTGCTGAGGAGAGAAGAGAAACGGGATATCGATTTTTCTGTGTGTCCTGTACATGATAAAATGTGTCAATAAAAGTCTTTGAATATTGAATCCGAATGACTGAGAATCTCTACTAACATTTAAGTTGTATTCAGTGTTGTGATATAACAAAGTGCAAATACTTAAATACTGTACTGACGTACAAAACTCACATATATGTACTTTACTTTATATTTCTAGCAGCTTTTGCTGCTAGAAATATAAATCCTCGTGGATTTCATCATCCAATTAAAATTTAGAATAAGAATAGTCCACGTTCTCCTCTCTTTCTTATCCTTGTACTTAGTTTCAGTCAAGTTTTAATACGATAGTTAGGGAGTCATAAGATAATAAGGGAGTATTTTAGCAGCAATACTCCCTGTCATACTGCACGGTTGGGAGTAAGGAATATAGTGCAGGAGTTTTCTAATTCCACAAGATGGCAGTAATGTGACATCATGGATGCAAGCTGTCATTAAACTCCCGAAGAAGAAGAAGAGTTGGGAGTAAAACCTAAAGAAGAGCAGCTTTAAGTTTGCTATGAAAGTGTAGATCTGATTAGTAACCAAATTCATTTTATAGGCGGATACTCCGCCTTTTGGTTTTAATATTCTGATTTATTAACACAGTTTAATCCATGTTGAACTGCTGAAATGTCCAGATACTGTTTCCACCTGCTCTTCACCATATGATGTTGTGGTTATTCTCACCTTCCCCTCCACTGTGTTGAACCTCCTCATCACGATGTCATAGAGCGAATAAACTCCCTTAAAAAAAAATCCCTTCTATCAGATAAATTGTCTTTTCAGTTCAGTCTTGGAACATAAGGCACGTCGACGTGCTTTCACTTGTTCAGACTTGAACCCTGCAGTCGGGAGCTTTTGTCTTCTTGTAACCTTGGTTACAGTTTATCTCGTGTTGTGTTTATATGAATGCCCTTTTTCAGTTAAGTTTATATTTTCTTTGAGGCTACTGGATATAATTGTTCTGTGCATTGAATGTTGTATACACAACATATTAAATATCTAATGGCACGGCGAGTAACTGATACATGTATATACCAACACATTTATATAAATAATATGGGTTTTTAATGTGAATTTATGTTAAAAAATGACCATTCCCTCTGATATCGCAAATCATATATCGCAATGGCAATTAAATATTCATTCAAAACCATTCAAAACCTAGTGGGAGAGATTAAGTTGATGTTGAATAGTGCAAGACGATAACTATTTAGTAAGAGTAAAACCAATATCTCCTTAGTAAACTTCAAACATTCTACAAATGGCAACAAAAGTAAAAAAAATCCACCCCAATATTATTCTGTTCTATGTCCTCACCATCACTTTTAAATCTCCACCGTTCATTTCAAATCCCCTTGTGAAGCTTCTCTTGTACCACTTAGGTGTTGTAGCCCACTCTGTGTCGTTGCTATTGTTGCTTCGCTCTTCAGCTCAAACATGCTGGCTGGTGTAAAAATAAAAAATAAAAAAAATAAAAAATGCACCAGAACTGTCATGCTAACATGGAAATGTCACCACAGACATCAAATTTAAAACTCTGCTGCTGATTCAGCACCTCATGGTACTTAGGACTTGAAGTAGTTTAGTAACAGACTTGCTGCTGCTGCTGCTGTTGTTGCTGTGCAGTATTGGATTTTCTTGCTACCATTGTGGATACATTTATTCAAGAATAATGAAGTCGCACTCTTATGTGCTCTCTTATACATGCAGCTTGTGCATTTTTCACATATTTTATCTCGCTGTGGCACGCCACTGCAGATCCCCTGGGACTCGTGTACATCTCTGCTTTTCTGTGTTTGTAGAAAATATATATATGTGGTGGTGGGGGGGATAACAAAAAAATAAATAAAAATCATAAAATAGTGATGTTCAAGTGCAGTCTAATAATCCTTATTTTTTTGACTTTGAAATGAATCCACCTGCTTACTTATGGCTCAAAAACTTACCAAATATCCGCCATCAATATGCAATTTGTTTGTTTGTTTGTTTGAGCTCAGAGGATTGAGTGGGCAGAGATTTCGGGCTCGCACTCTGTATCTACAGTTTCAACCTTTAGCTCATCCTGCTTTAACACCTACAGTGTCAAAACACTCCCTGAAGTCAAATGTGCAGAGGGCCAATTAAATTCCCGGCTAAGACTGTGTGGTTATTAGGGTGTAACCCATGGGCGAGTGTGTGTTTTGGACTCTGCTAAGTCTCTCTCTGCATTCAGGATTCAAGAGTCTGGTATCGAGCTGAAAGCAGCAGCAGCAGCACCTCACGCAGACGGTGGTCTGATCAGCCTTGTAGTTCTCCACTGCAGGGGGGAGGTTACACACCAGGAGCCTGAGTGCGCCTCCGTCCTCACTTTGACTTAATGACCAGCATCAGTCCCCAAAATCAGCTCACAAACAACCTTCATGGAAATGCTGTGGCTTCTCCCCGCGTGTGTGTTCTTGATCTTAATCTACCAGTTTACTCCTCACCCCCCCTGCCACTGCTCCTCAGTATGTCTAATTACACCTGTCACTTCATTTCACCTCAGACGACTTTCACTCCGGTAACCTCGCATGTTCTGCCATGAACCCGCGGCATTTTGAGTTGTTAAATCTCTAGTTAATCGTCATACAAAAATGGTAAGATTTGTGCAGCGTGGAAACATGTATTTGTGAGGTCCCCTTTGTGTGTGTGTGTGTGTGTGTGTGTGTGTGTGCAACACATCAATTTAACAGGACCAGTGTGCAAACCAAGTGTTTGTTTGTTTTGTATGAGCATAATTCATTAAACTCATTATGCTGTGCCATACAGTGGATACAAAAACAAGTTCAACCTCATCTGAGCACGATTTGAGACAAGCTGTGGATTTCTCTCTGAACATTGTTCCAAGCCACAGCACCCACAACCACAGTGTGATGTGCAGTGTCGGCCCCAGCCCAACAGTACATGATGAACAGTAATGAACAGGAACCGTACTTTGTGATTTTTCTCTCTCTCCCTCTCTCTCTGTACTGCATCTGCCACAGCGGCCCAACTTGTAGTTTATTGCACGTCAGCAGTTCTGTTCAGTGGAGACAAACTCGAGTATTTATCTGGAGCACACACCTAAACAGTCTGTGGATGCGGTTCAGAAGTGTGACTGCAGAGATAAATGGCCCGAGAGACGGTCAACCTCAATTCACTCATTTACACTTTCACTCGATACAGCGATTACTCCGAGGCTCTCGCTGTGATGTTTGATGAATGCAGCAGCTCTGTCCTTCACCGTGGCATTTCTCATTAAGACAAATAAGGAGCAAGCTCTCATCTTGATGCGTTTATTTCTTTTATATACTTTAAAGACACTTTTCGCTACTAAATACGAACCCTCACGTCCAGAAAAATTGCAAAACTTTCTTTAAAAAATGCATCAAAAACTAAAATGTCATTTGTTGAATGACTTAAACCTTTAACATGACGTGTATAAAGAACAGATTTGTAGTGCTTTCACTGACGAGCCTAATTGTGTGCAACACACTCGTAAAAAAAAAGTGGGGAAAAACTGAGAAGCTTGTAGAAACCTGGGGGGGGGTTCAACGTTAAGCAGGTTAAACGGCGCCAACTGGTTTGGTGTCAAACTGCTTTGTGTTGAACTTTATGAGAAAAAAACTACTTTTCTCACCACGAAAATGCAAATAATGAAGTGTCTGCCACTGTCTCCAGCAGGCTTGGGCAAAAAAATGTATTTTAACCCTTGAACACCTAAGCCTTAAAATGTCTGTCTGGACTATTTTAACAAATAAAGGGGCCAGAAAATGTCCTGTTTTCCAGAATAACTTCCAATATATGGCCCCTTATTTTACTGCATGTCAAAATAGTGTGTAAACAATTTAAAATGAAGAAAAACAAAAGGTTTTATTGAGAAAAAAAACACTGTAGTTGTACATGAACACCAGATTGTGCGAGTGAAGTTTGAAATTTGCTCAATATAAAACATATCCAAAATAGTCAAATAAATACACCCCGTGGTAGTTTTTTTTTTTTTTTTGAGGCAACGTCTGCCTGACTATAAGACAATGCCTGAATGCAACACACATAATATATAATAACCCAATATAACCCAGATAAAAGATATCCAAGTACATTAGACTCAAGGAACTCTTTCAGTCAGCTCATAATGGTGTGTTTCATCACAATACAGTTGCATCATTTGTTCTTCAGCTGAAACTCTCATATTTCATATCTCATATTACCATCCAATACAATAATTCCCTAATCAATGAAGCTACTTAGAAGCCAATACTTATAACATGATCAATAGGTTCTAATTTCAAAATGTGCAACAAAACACTTTGAGGAAGGAAATGACCTTGTCAAAGTGTTCACACCGTAGCACGAAACATACGACTCTGGAGTATTTTGATGTGAATGCATATTCATCATCTCAACAGTATACAATTCCAACATATTATTTTGGATTTGAAATATATGTACTACTGTGATGGACATAGCCACGTGGGATCAAGAGTATTTTGACAAATAATTGTCCCTTAACTTCTGCATCAACAAATGCAACTTGAAACCTTATGAAGAAGCTGCATATATCTATTCTGCACATACATGTTCTCTGGGCCCAGACTCGTTTGAAACTAAAAGGCAGTGGTTTCAGGCATTGATGGAATGCCTGAAACCATTATGAATGAAAGGTAAAAAAAAAACTACAAAAAACAGTGTGTTGCTGGCAGCAGTTTCTAGATTTGTTTGTGTTTAACAATTACGTTTGTCAGTGATGACAGTGATTTCTTTGTCCTTTTGTTTGTCAACACATCACAGATTTTAGTGTCCCAACTTTTCTGGAAATAGGTTTTGTATTTTATTTTATTTTTCAAAACGATTTCCCCAGTGATGTTGTCCTCTTATTTCCCTGCTTTTAACATGTAACAAACATACTGTTTGTTACAAAATAAAAGGACCTGTCGTTTAAATATTTTCAATTGTCGTTTTTAGTTTTTGCCTTTTAGCGAGGCTTTTAGTGGATGTTCAGCCGTGCCTTTCTTATTTTGAGAGGGTTATTCATGCTTTAGTTTCTACTGGATAGAGGATTATTGCAGGGCCACACAGTTGGTGTCGTGGTTAGCGCTCTTGCCTTTGCAGCAAGTCAACCCAGGGTTCATGACCCGGTCAGATCAAGGGCCTTTCTACATGGAGTTTGAGTGTTCTCCTCATGTGTGCGTGGGTTTTCTCCAGGTTCTCCAGTTTCCTCACACAGTCCAAAAACATGCAACAGGGATTAGGAAAATTGGACACTCTAAATTGACCGTGAGTGTGAGAGTTGATGGTTTGTCTCTACATGTGTCCCTGTGATGGACTGGTGATCTGTCCAGGGTGTACTCCGCCTCATGCCCTATGTCAGCTGAGATTGGCACAGCGCCCCCTGGATAAAGTGGTAGAAGGTAGATGGATTATTGTAATGCCTTCTGTGTTGGTGTGTAAGGGAGTTAGGCAGCCAATCAGGGTGTTTGTTGTCGAACCTGTAAGAGGGACCCGGAACTTAACGGATTATAAGGCTAACAGGTGTTAGCCAGGCTGCCCTCTCTTCTGGCTGGAACACACAAGAGAGAGCATATAACACCTGTGGTGGCATCTCTGCACTGGCTCCCAATCCATTTTAGAATTCATTTTAAAACTCTGCTTTTTTACTTATAAAGCCTTGAATGGTCTTGCCCCATCTTACCTCGGTGACATTTAACATCCTTATCCACTGTCACGATCATCGAGGTCTGCAGAAAGATCTCTTTCTGTGGTACCTACAGTCAGAGCAAGACCAAACTGAAGGGAAAATGCACCAAGAACAAGCAGGAAATGAAGACAGTTGCAGAGCATCACCAGGGATGAAACCCAGCGTCTTGGTGATGTGTATGCCTTTCTGACTTCAGGCTGTAAGTGACTGCAAAGGATTTGCAACCAAGTATTAAACAATGAAAGTTTGATTTATGATTGTTTAGTTTGTCCAATTACTTTTGGTCCCCTAAAAAGTGGGAGGCACATATAGAAATTGTTGCAATTCCTACACCGTTCACCTGATTTGGATGTATACTCAACAAAAATATAAACGCACAAACTTGAAATGGTGAACAACAATAGAATGTCATGACATTTGCTCAGATTCTTGATGCATTTGTTTAAGAAATGATTTGTTTTGCTCAAACCCAGTAGTCCAGTGTCACTTGGCCTCTCCTATTGACTACAATCTCAGATTGAGTATTTCAACTCACGAGAGTCATGGAGAATGGCAGAGTGGTGGTCAATATGCGTGACCAGTACACAGACACTCCTTATGGTCTGGTCAAAAAAAGGGCACACCAAAATGTGGACTTTTGTCACTTGTCAATATGCCACAGATGTCACCAATCATGAGGGAGTGTGCCATTGGCATGCCGAGTGCTGGGTTGAGCGTTACAGCTGTGGCAACACAACTGAATGGGCCGTATTCACCAGACATGTCACCTATCGAACACCTTTGGGATGTTCTGGATAGGCGTGTCCGCCAGCAGGTTCCAGTTCCAGTTCACCAGAACGGCCGCCAACTTCAAGTGACTCTGCAGGAGGAATGGGACAACATCCCCCAGACCACGATCGACAACCTGGTGATGTCCATGCGTCGCCGGTGTACCGCTCTGCGTGAGGCTAATGGTGGACACACACGTTATTGAAGTTTGTGAATTTGGATCATCAACCAACCATTGTGTTCTTCCTGCCATTACTTGTAGTGGTGTATAGAGCCAAAAAGAAGATGATTGTGTCGATGTCCCAATATTTATGGACCTGACTGTATGTCGAGATTAAAACACTGTGCTGTGATGGCTCCTAAATTGTGAAACAAACTGCTTACTTCTTCTCCTTGGTGTTCCCTGACCATGTACGAGAACAGTTTTGTCTGTATTGGTTTTACATTCTGCTTTGAGTGTTTCCTTTATTTTTTATACTGCATTTAGTTTACATTGTTTCAGAATATCCTGTTTGTTTTCTGTCTGTTGTTACACAGGGAACTTCTTACTTTGTTACTGGTGATTACCCACTATTTGACTGCATTTTTAACAATTCGTTTAACATTGAACATAAACAATGGCACGAGACAGTTAAATATTAATTGGCACTTGGATGTATGACAGAACTCAGTCAGTTCAGTAGATAGAATTTTGGCAAGACAGTCTCCCTCTTCTTTTGTTTGCAGCATGGTGTTCAAGTAAAAGCGTCCCTAAGGGAACAGGGACTTATTTATGGTTCTGGGGAAGACCAAGTGGGGAGATAGGAGAGGGGAAATTGTGGTAGATGGATATGATTTTTGTAATCTTAATGGTGATTGTGAATTTTTGTTTTTTAATAAAGAATTTAAAACACACTATTAGAAATTTGTTAAAACATGTTAAAACAATATTAAGTAAAAAAAATATATGTTTTTTTATAGTAATGATGTTGTTGGGTCACCTGCAAATGGTAGAACCAGAGGTGACAATCAGGGACACAGTATAAAAAGGAGCCATTTTAGATCAGTCTGTTTGGCTGGTCAGTGCTGGGGGTTGTTGTTCATGTGTGTGTGTGTTTTTCAGCTGGGATTGTTTTGGGATGCGTGTCTGTTTTGATCACTGTCTGTCATTTTCACTGTAACACCCAACCACTTCTTTCTAACAGTGCTAAAGAAATAAATGTGGTTTGGATTTAAATCCTGCTGTTGGGCAATAGAACATTTGCATAGGCAGTGATCATAAGAGTCAGTCCTGTCATTATCTTTTGAAGACACAGCATAAGAACTTCTATCTATCTAAGACACGTGTCAAACTCGAGGCCCGGGGGCCAGATGTGGCCCGCCACGTCATTTAATGTGGCCCGCGAGTGATTAATTGGTCTTTAAAAATCTGTGTTAAAATAGGTCTATGCTGCTTTTAAGGCATGCGTTGACCATAAACTACATTTCCCATCATGCATGGCGATTGCGTTACCCGCAAAGTGACGGAATCCCGCCACTAGATCGCAGTGTATCATTGTATATGTATCACGCGACGAGTGAAATTGAGATTGAGACTGTGATCGCAGCAGAATGTGTTCACAAAAGCCACAACCAAAAAACGATGAGGCAGTGAAAGCTAATTTATTGTGGCTGAAGAAATCACCCGTGCTTCAAAGTCTTTTTCTGAGGGTGTGTATTTGAAGCAGTGCATGCTGAAGGTGTGTGTGAGCAGGTCTGACCCGAGTAGATACTCTTAAAACTGTTAGTTTGTCAAGAAACACCATCGAGGACCAGGTTACACCTAAAGGCATAATATTTGTAACTTGAACTTGAAAGTAATTAATACAGAAAGTTATTTAGCAATATGTTACGGCGTAGTTACCTTTATTTTACATTATATTCTTTTACATTTAGTTACATTTATTCTGTATGACAGTTGCATCTGGCCCTTTGAGGGTAACCATTATGCTGATGTGGCCCTCAGTGAAAATGAGTCTGACACCCTTGATCTAAGAGATTATGTAGATACTTATATAAATAAAGGCAAATGCTTCATTCTGTACTGAGACGATTGCTGCAGTTATTAATAGTGGGTTTAATTGAATAATCTAATTTTGTACTTTTTTCCTTCATTTTTTTTTTTTTACTGTTGCCTGGCTCTTCTACTTGAGTCTTTTGTCTAATTAAGACCCATATGTCATGTTGAGGCTTTCCACCACTAAACAGATTCATCTAATTAACATGTAAGCTGCACAATTTAGCTGAGTGTGAATAATATGGACTGCGACTCCGGGAAGAAACACAATACCTCATGCGAACAATGTTGCGAGTAATTTCAGCCGCTGCATAGTTAATGTGTGAGGAGTTTAAAGGCACAGTACACGCTGCCATGTGGTGCTTCAGGGAGTAGGCATTGTGGCAACAGAAGAACCACATGTATCATGTGTATTTGTATCTGCCATGAATATTTAGT
Source organism: Microchirus variegatus (assembly GCF_963457635.1). NCBI lineage: Eukaryota > Metazoa > Chordata > Actinopteri > Pleuronectiformes > Soleidae > Microchirus > Microchirus variegatus. Next base: position 18,167,102 of record NC_139806.1, read on the forward strand.
CACTGCCATGTAGTTAGAGGAATCCCATATTATGGATTTAAATGATTTAAAGGAGCCATATGTAAGAATGTGGCCAAAAACAGTTACTACATTCAAATTCAAAATACAGAGGTCTTTTAGGTTTCGTTTTCTGACGCAACTGGCAACCCGTGGTTGCTCGGCAGCTGAGACTCTACTGACTGCAATGATTGGGTAGACGGCGGTAGGTGGCGCCACATGCCAAAACATGATTTCAAAACATAAACATGATTTGCAGTCTGCAAAATATTTTTTTTAATGCAAATATTTTGTCTGTACTGTTGTTGTTGGTGAGTTCAGTTTGTTATATGAACATTATTCCTGAGTCTCTGTGACATATTAGGACGATTTTATGGCAAGTTGCTTTAGATTTATTACATAATGCACCTTTAAATAACAAAAATGTAGCCATGATTTGAAGTGTGATTCGACTGTAATGAAGCATACAATGCCGTTCTTCTGTAAGAGCCAGTTAAACATTGGAAGTGTAAAGTTTAAATAATCTATCATTACTTTTGGCAGTTTCTGGAAAAGGACCAATCTGACGTTTGGTCCTAATGAGCATGGGGGGGGGGGGTTGTGCAATGGGAAGCCTGATACTTCACACCAAATATGAGTGAAGGGGACATATGACAACATGCATACATGACAGCATCTGCCATGCACCACATCAAGGCTCGACGAGGCTCCTGTCACAGCTTGTCACATCACTTCGCTTTAACGACGCCTCCGCCGCTGCTTTCACAGCTTAATTCAAGTGTTTTCAGGTGTTTTGTTACACATGTGACACACACACAGTGTCTGCCTCCACTGAAATTAGCCTCCATCCCCTCTGTAAACATCAGACCCACCAACTGCTGTTGGCGTTCCACTCCGATGAGAGGTAAAAGTGTGACACCTAGTGTCCCAAGGCGTAATTGCACCCCTTGTGTTCAGAGGACATAATTCTGAGGAGGAGAAGAGTTTGCATTATGCTAATAAAGACACATGCATCATTTGTTACACAATTGCACTCTCTTTTCACGAATATATCACAATAATTCCTTTGAGGCCCATTTTATCCAGCACATCTACTGTCAGTGATACAACTCTGCATATACATATATATATACATGACCTGGTTTGTGCTTTCCCAAGATACACTATGAGGAACTTACTTTGTCATCTGCCTTGATTGCAACTAAAATATCTCGCACATGCCACTTAAAATCATAAATCCTGAGGCCAAGTCAACAGGGGGTTAAGAAGTTTTCTGTGCCCCACGTTCTTGGCAGCTGAGGGCACCGAGCACTCCATTTTGAGATTTTCAGATGGAGCCAAGTGTCCTCAGACACTCTGGTGGAGGGTGAAAACACCCTATCTGAAGAGATTGTTCTCACAGTATGCCGAAAACTAATTACAAGCAATAAATTAATTTCACGCTACTGCTTTAGAATTAATTGCATCTTTACAGAAGTGACTGGAAATGATGGCTCAAGCAGCTCCGATAAGGGTGGACACACTAAGTGGTCTATTGAATTATGTGGCTTATCAGTTCCATTGCTTTTTTTTGTTGTTGCAGGGATGCACTCGATAATCCCTTAAGAAATTATCTCAAAATTCTCGTTTGTTGTGGTTTTAATTGCTGCTAAGGTATTTTTGTCATGCAGCTCCCTTGGCGCGCGCCATATGTTAGGACAGCTGAGTGTGTTGTTTTGCGAGGTAGGCCTTCGCATGAGGGGCTTCTTCTATCTGTGTGTTTATAGACGTGGATATGTGTGAAAACATAAATTCACGTCAGAGGAGGACCAAAGTCTAATTAGGGGTTTCGTCGCTCACAATCTGCCACCGTCACGTCAAAAACCCTTCTGGCAACCTACTTCTTCGTTCTCGGTTTGAACTTCCTTGATACATTTCACACTCGGTGAATGACAAGCGTCTGTAAATAAACTGCATATCAGCTGCTTTCTGCTGTCAGAGTAACACTGAGTCATTGTTCCATAAATGTGCAGCATGTTCAATGTCTGGCTCTGGCTTCAAGTAGAATTTGAGTATTTGTTTGAGTATAAAAGTCAATGAGATAATGTGTTTTTTGTTATATTAAAAACATACAAAGAAAAAAAAATGGTTTATCAGTGCAGTGATTAAAAAAAAATCTTTCTACTCTAATTTGTTGTGCGTCTATTATCACAAGGTGGCAGCAGCAGCAAGCATTTAGTTAGTGGTCTGCGCTTGTGTTTGCAGAAGTGATGACATTTAAGAGGTTCCTTGAAGGCATCGTGAAGTTGCACCATGCAGCTCAACACTGTAGATCAGAGGTCTCAAACTTGCGGCCCGTGGGCTACATGTGGCCCCCCCTATCAATTTCATTCGGCCCGCCACTCATGGCATGTTTCCACCAAGTGGAACTGGTTGGTATTTTTTGTGTTTCCATTAGGAATAGTACCAAATAATCATCCGTACCCTTCCTTTGGGATACCAGAGTAATGGTACAATACGGTACGAGTGGAACTAGGTCCACGACAGTCGGCTGATTGGGCGACAGAAAAGCATCACTCCTTTGGGACCAGTGTTTCTTCAACGCCTGCAGTCTATTCTCATACAAACAGCCACAAACCGAGCAGGAAAAAGAGCTGCTGTTGTCAACGTCACCCCCAAACCATATCATACTGTACCATGATGGAAACATGGCTTCAAGATCAAGTTGAGATATGTATTATTATGAGTTATTTCTGTGAGTGTGTTTTTTAATTAATACATTCATTTTTCATCATTAATATGTTCATATTGTGAACTATTTATCGCCCCATGTCGAAACGGCATGTTTTATTTTTTTAATTTTTATTGCAGTACCTGTTTTAAACTCTAGTGGCACATCTTACATATATAGCCTATTTAAATCACCCAGAAATAAGTGATTCGTCTTTTTAATTTGCTTAGGGATTTGAATCATTGCAGCATTCTATGAAACCAGTCATACACAGAAGCTATTATTTCTGCACAGGGTAGTTACTAAAAACCCAGGAAAAGACTGTGTATTGGTGATATTGTTAGTAGAGCTGCTGAGAGTTTTGTCATTTAGACATTCGGGTTAAGTGCTTATTTTCATTATTTTGAGTTATATGACTTTTCAGGATTCTCCTAATTGGCCTCAGTGGGATTTCGAGCAAAAGCTCTTGATGTTCACATCTCGTCTTCATCCCCCCTGCACTCGTATCATTGTCATCTGTGCAGATAATATTGTTGTAGTTTTAGCAAGATTCCGGTGTTTCATCATAGCACGGGAGCGGTTCTATTCCAAGATTTAATTTCCCCCTCTCTTTTTTTTCCCTTTCTTTTCTGCTCTCCGCTGTCATCTTTGATCCTCTTCACCACAATCACATGACAGATGGTCCCCTCTGGACCCTGTAATTGTACTTCCAGCTTCAGATTCATAATTCATCACACTTGGTGCATGCTTTGCGTGCCATCATCAAAGATTTGCGAATTGTTTGCAAGTGCAAATATTTTTCTGTGAAATAATAATCAATGAAAATAAGATCAAGAACTGGAGGATTCCGTTTTTTGTTTTTCCAATTCCATTTGTCTTACTCTATTAATTACTATTAGGGTTGTGTGTTTATTTGTTACTAGCACTAAAACATGTTGTCAATAAGTAATTATCAGTTACATTGTGTGGACCCTGCAGTAACTTCTTTTCTTTTACTAAAATTAAATAATAATTTAAAAAATAATAATTATTATTATTATTATTATTGTTATGGTAAAGGTTATATGGCAATTGGTACTGTTTGAAAAATAAGAAATCAGAGAAACAAGTGGAGATAAATATGAGTTAGGAGGTGAGGAGTTTGTAAAGTGTAAAAATGTGCCCTTCACATTGTGCAAGCTTAGAATGCCACACCTTGTAAATCATTTACCTCAGTGCACACAAAGACTGAGCACAACAACTGTTTCTGCTCAACTCTTCTGTCCAAGCACAATAACGTTTACTACATATCTCATTCAAAGTTACCTTTTCATGTATATAGTTTAGAGAAAATTAAATAACATGCAGCGAACTTCACCAAATACACACATTCTTTAATGACAATGCTTTACATATTTCAAACAGCTGAGAACACGAGTGCGAACGTCACATCAGGTTCAGGAGGCCTTTTGTCTGAACTGGTTAATTATCCATCTGAGTCAAATTCAGACAGTCACAGTTGCAATGTCAGGATCTCACTCCTCCCGTTCACACCCTTCTGCTGACTTGTGTTGGATTACTGTCAGAATGTGGCAATAACCCCCATGACAGCAGAGTACGAGACAACGCCCAGTTGACTGCCGCCGCGAGCTGTGCTGGAATGTGTTTGCACAGATATTTCCTAAATGTTTGCGTAAAAAGCAGAAGGAGTCAGTCGACATTACTGTGTTTTCAAGAAGAAATGAGTTTGAAATGAATTATTTTCTTCTCAAATGTAAAAAAAGAAAAAAAAGGTGCATTGTCTTCTCTTATCTAGGCGTTTGTTTTTTAAAAAATATATCAAAACTTTGTGAGTGAGCAACATAAACAAAACATCTAAACCTTTACTCTGAGCACAAATAATCATTAATAACCAAAATACCCAAATTTGTTACTAACTGATAGAAAACCCCGCAGCCCCTCCACTGCATTTATCAATACAACCTTCATAAACTCCAAGACTTAAAACACAAGCATTGTGTTAATAAACCACATTAAATGACATGTAGAGTATGTACATCTCAATTTTCAGTGCAAAAGACTTTTCACCACAAAAAAAAGAAGAAGAAGAAGAAGAAAAAGAAAACAGCGAAGAAGAAGAAAAATCTGAGAATATGAAGCAATAGTAGAACAGTGTCTGCACACACTGAAGCCGCCAGCTTGTTCTTTTTTACTCATTCATGTTCAGGGGCGTATCAAATGTTCAGATCCCAGGCCTTGCCACGTGCTGGACAGCGGAGAGCAAGCATTATCTCAGAGTTGCAGTGTTCATGTCTTTTTGCAGACGCCTGCAAGGGTTTTGAACTTTGGTCCGAGTGTGTTAAGGAAGTCGAGGTTCTCGCTGTCGCCAAAGTCACTGCAGCATCCGACAGAGCCAGCAGCAGAGCCCGCCCCCTCGAACCCGTAGGAGTGGACGATGTCGTCCGCATAGCGTCCGTCCTCCTCTGTCCCCATGTAGCCCAACTTCTGCAAGACGACATGGAAGGGAAGCGTGTTATTACTCTGAGCAAACGAAGGCCGGCTGATGCGAAGGCAGATACGGCGGCAGGTGATAATGCGAGGCTGCTCAGGATATGACTGACAGTCAGATATTAACACAGCGAACAAACAATTCGCCAATGAAATTACAGAAATACGGTTTCGCACCGAGAAATTGAGAATTATTAAAGTTTACAAAGGATACTATCACAGCTTAGAGAACAAGATTATGTTACACATGAGAGTCACCTAAGCTCTTACAGATAACGAAGAAGTTATTAAAGCTCAGAGGTGCATGCAGCTGAGCACATTTAATTCTCTCACTCTCTCTCACACCCTTTCATAAGACTTTTGATGCACCATAAAAAGGGGGTGGGGGGAAAGTATGAAGAATCTATAAATGTAATTTTTCTTAATTTAACCAATTTTAAACAGAATTTTCTCTGGCAGGATTGTGACATTTCGGCTACCTTGGTGAACAGAAGCTGTGATTAAAAACAGTTGCTCATTCAGCTAAAAGAGTATTGAGTGGAAGCTCTGTTTATCAGTGTAATCTGAAGATTTTGAAAAGACATTTTTCACTTTTCAGTCAATTTGAAGGCTCACATGCTGTGTCAACTTATTATTAGCAGGGGTAGCTAAATGTAACAGTTAACTTGCAAAGAAACGTGATGCGATGTGGATTAAATTTGGGAATATTACTCATGGCCTAGTGTCTCAAGAAATGTATCATTCATTTCTGGAAGGAAGGAAGAAAATAAAATATTGTATGGCAACACGTGTTGCATCATGACATCATGAGCATATAAGCCCCAATCCTATCTATAAATATGCAAAAGATGAACTTGATTTTAGCAATAAAACAACATTACCTGCTCCAGATAGCGACCATTTGTCAGCCAGGTGTGAAGAAGAGATGAATCCTGGGTGACGCTCCTGCCCTCGTAGTTCATGCCGTTAGTAATACCCTGGCCGAACTGACCTCTGAATTGACCATACTGATCGTACTGGCTGGAGGTGAAGTCTTGAATGTCGCTGGTCTTGTACCTCCAGCTGTCTTGTAGGGTTTGGCCACCAAGTGTGCCCATACCGTTTAAGTCCTGGTATCCGGCATTGCCAAAATCTTTAACTGAGCCCTTTGTTATATCATCTATGCCAGAAGTGGGGACTATGAGGAGACTAGCATCCTGGACAAGGAGAGGAGACAGAAAAAAATGTTACATCACTGAAGAATAGTGATAGTGGAAATGGTTGGGATAAAAAATAAGGATTACTTATACTTAGTATTGAGTTTAATTATTGTGTCCTTACCACTTCATCCCCTTTGCCCTCAGTGTTTGATTTGAGCAAGATTCCACCACCGTCTGTTATGTCGTCTAGTTGCCGGTTGTCTCTCTTAGTCACACAGAAAATGCCGAGGAGTAAACCTGATATTTCAAAGCAAGAACATGAAAAATGCATGTGGATTACTTATAGAAAATGTTTAATGGGTGACGGGCATCACAAGAGCAAGCATGGTGGCATTGTAGTGAGCAATGTACGATGTATAATTCAGTAACAACTGAATTTTACATTTTCTATCACACTCCCTGCACGTTTACACATGGATGCACATAGAACCCGTTTCATTATCTACACAGTGCAGCCCAGACCATTCTGCTGGCAGGAGTGTAGCCATGGTGTACTCACATAACAGCAGGAGGAGGAGCAGAGGTAACAGCATAGTCAGTACACCCAGTCCCTTCAGCGTCGAAGATCGATCTTTCGCCAAGCAGACTCCACCCCTGCACTCACAGATGCGTACCGTCACTGTCTGTGTATTGCCGAAACTCTGCAGATCAGTGACATGGATTGGAACCTTGTAGATCCCTGTTGGAAGCTCTTTGATATGCTTCAATTCACCTGTCGTGGCTTGGGAGGAAATGTGTAAAAAGAAAATTTTCACTTTACAAAACTTTAACAAAAAAAAAAAAACAAGGTCTTTCAATGTGATAAGATTGTATTAACTAAACTGTCAGACTGTGTACACAGAATTTATAATGGATTTTATTTCAGAGGGCTGTATCAACAAGTTACTTTGGTGCAGGATATTTGACTATGACTATGTGGTGTTACTTTAAATTAAGTGATATGAATTCTTTTTTTTGTCGGAATTAGCCTGAAACTTGTATTTGCAGTTGAGCTCTAAATAATCAGCTCAATATCTGCTTCTGTCTCCTCCTAATTATGTTTTTATGAGTTACTGTAAAAGAAAAAAAAGGGTATTTATTCAAACTGTTGCATTAACTAATCCCTCTGTCTGACACAGATAAATATAAAAAGTAAAAATGCAACCACATACCATTAAATCTCGTCACCGACCATTTGCCATCATGGTCAGCTGGCAAAGAAAAGGTGAAAGGGGAAGAAAGTGGAGACTCGTCTTTGTCCACAGCCTCAACCATCACAGAGCCAAACTCTCCTTGCTTTTCGCATATCACCAGTTCACCGGTGGGGAGCAGTGGCACATTGTCGTTGACGTCCTCCACCTGAATTATGACTGTTCCTGTGCCTGATTTTAAGCCTGGAATACAATAAAATTGGCATTAAATTTGTGTTCATGTACGGCAGACATGATGAAATAATTTGGTTGCATTCCAACTCCAATTTCCCACAAGCATTTGGTTTAGAGCCCTCTTTCCAGGTTATAGCAGATAGCGCTGAGTCATCATAAAAAAGACTCGTCACATCACCTCTTGTAAACAGATGGTTTCAGGTGAGACAGAGACAGGGCAAATCGGCCTGTTTTGTTTTGACAGATACTCGGGTAGGGCTGGTGAATAATCATGACATCAAAAGATGTGAGTAACATCTGCTTTTCATTGGAAACGTTGTGCAAAATACATTCCTAAACAATCACTTTCTAGATGACAGCATTATGGATGTTTACTAAACCCATACTAGACAGAGTTTACAAAACAAAAAGCGAATAGATGTTCAGGTAGTGGCGTGGCATTGACGGCCGTTATGTCTTCAACCATGAAGTGCTGATATTGCTTTTGATATTTTTTTTGTGTCGAGTCCCTGGACAGAAACCTTGTCCAGCTTCAACAAACAACTTACTCGCATCAACAGCCTTCATGGTGATGTTGTAAATTCCATTCTCGACGAAGTGCGACTCTCTGTCAATTGTGTTTGCAACCCTCAGCTCTCCTGTACTTCTGTCGACATTGATCCAGCCCGCTGGGTCTGTGACCTTGTAGTACCTGACGGTGAAAGGGAGTGGAAAAACACAATGTGTTACAAGCACACTATTTAATGTCAGCAGGCGAAGTCTGCCCTCCAGTGTTGCAGAGTTGCATCAGTTGCGGTTATAAGGATTGGGCTGCAATTGTGTTAAGATGTCTTACTTGATGCCATCGCTGCTCTTGGTCTCGGGATCTACAGCTGTGTACTTTCCTATCACTGTGCCATTTGGTGTGTTCTCTTTGACGTTGAAGCGGATGGTGGGAGCTGTGAATTCTGGACCCTCGTCAACGTTGGTGACAGTGACGTCCACGGGGATGGACTGCCATTTTTCCCTGGTGTTGCTCAGTTCTGCTTCGTTGCGTGCCTGAACTTCCAGCTTTACCTTTTGGTTCTGCTCGTAGTTAAAAGGCTGAGGAAAAACATCAAGTTTTTGAATATATGCAGTATATATATGTATATATGCACAGTATGTACTATTTGTAAAGCACAAGTATACGAATGGTCTATTATAATAATAATAATAACAATAATAAAACACCCTTATTATTATTATTATTATTATTATTATTATTATTATTAATAATAATAATAAAGACAAGAAAGAAGCAAGAACCTCTTAATTATCTTCATATTGAAAAGAATGATACAAAAGCTCACTTACCTTTGTAACATATAGAAGACCCTCGTTTGTTTTGGGGTCAGTGTCAATCCTGAAATGTCCATTGTCATTTCCTTTAGTGATGAGGAATTTTGCGATCCAGTTTTTCGTGTTAACCAAATCCTTGTCTTCAACAGGAATTCTGAGGATTAGTTTGTCCTTTTCATTTTCATTGACACTGGCGGCGAACTATAACAAAATAAAATATATATTTGAATTGGACTGCCAAGCTCACAACACCTAATGTTATTTTCAGGAAAAAAATGACTACTTACAGATGATTTTGTGAAAGTTGGCGGGTTGTCATTAATATCACCCAAGGTAATTGTTGCTGTTCCTGTGTTGGAGAGACCATTGGCTCGACCAAGCATATCTTTGATTTGCACTGTCACCAAGTATTTGTCTTTTACCTAAAGATGAACATGGAAAACATGTGAGAAACAAGCATCAAATATCATGCTGAAATGAGAGCCTGACCAAAAACATCCACGAGATAACAAAGATAACAGAACTCACCTCTCTGTCCAGGGTGTTAGTTACTGTTGTGATGACACCAGTTAGTGGGTTAATGGAAAACAGGTCTGTACCAGTCAGCAGAGAATACTTGATCTTGACATGATCACTTCCTTCTTGGTCTTTGTCTGTAGCTTCAACCGTCCCCACCGATGTCCCTGTGGTCAACGACACAATCGTTAAATAATCCTAATCCTCACTGAGGGTCAATCACAGAAGGTTCTCTAATCGATGAGCCTCACCTCCATTGCTGTGCTCGGGCACCGTATATTGCATTGGGGACTTGAATTCCGGAGCATTGTCATTCACATCATCTACGATTATAATGACGTCTACAGGTCTGTCCGTTTCCTGCTGAGTATACTTGTCAAAAACTTTGACTGTCAGCTGTGGGGAGAAAAAAATAGGGTTTTTTAATGAGATACAGAAATACAGATACAGAGGTAGCTATGAAACAAAACACAGGGTAACAGGGTGTATCAGATATGGTGTCCATACCTACTTATTACTTAACAAATACTTTTTCAAGGACTGTACAGAAAAAAAACTCAATGTGTTTTACTCAACTCTGTATCTCCTAAATCTAAGGCTTATATATAACAAATACCCACCCATGGCATGTGTGATGTAAATGAATTGTATATTACCCTGGAAAGGATGAATACATTTAATGGGATTTAATTTCTGATTTGCGGAGAGAAAAAATATGTAAAATACTTTTTCAGTACAGTCATGGAGCCCAGGACCAAACAAAATATGAGTAAATAAAGTCATTATTAGTGACGGCTTTATTTCACACTCACTGTAAAGTTTGGGAACATCTCACGATCGATTGATTTGTGTACTGTTAACATCCCAGAATCTTTGTCAAGGGTGAAATAGCCCACCGGATGCTCGTTGAAACCAGGTCCACTGAATCTATAGTACACATCGTGGCTTGCTGCGGAATCAGACACAATCTGCAACAGAAAGCGCACAAATTAACACAAGTAAACAAACAAACAAAAAATGTAATGGATATCGTGACCAAAATTACAATAAGCGTAAAAAGAAAATATGCTTTAAACTCTCAAAATGGCTATAAAATGCAATTAAATCATTTTATTTTTGAATAAGAAAATTATATTGCAAAGAGGATAGATGTTTTTTATGAAAATCAAAAATAACAAAGATTTAAGTCCTATTGTATCCCAATGCACAATAAAATTGTATATTGTACCAATCCCAAATTGTAGCTACTGCAATCCTGTGTGACCTGTTTAAACCTTAATTACTTGTAAATGAATCATTTGGGAAACAAAATGAGTCACTGGATAAAATCACTTGAAAGTAATGCAGTTAGCAGGTGTGTCAGACAGTGAATGTGAATCACATTGTCTGGTAAAACAGAAACCATACGAGAAGAAGAATGGGAATAAAAGATAGTTTCTGGACTTCCAATGCCAATCTGATGTATGATATATTAGTGTACCAGACTGTTAATATTTACTCGCATTCATCACACTTTCTACTGATTGTATTTTATGTTATTGAACAGTTTCTCCTGTAGGTGGTGCACTACACCTACAATAGCTGGGGAGTCCCTCTGGTTGGGCTATAAATCAGTTAGTAGGGAGATTGCGAGAACATCTTTCATTGGTTATGAAGATTTCTCTTTAGAATGTAACATAATTGGCAATATTGACAAAAGCAAAAAATGTACATTCCTTATAACCAAAGCTATTCTTAACCCTGCTCTATGCTTAATTAAAGCAATTCTATCAAATGTAATTGTCGTGACTAGTATCGCTCAATACTGTGCAATTAAAAATCATATTTAATGATGTTTTGTGCAAACAGAAACTCTTTTCTCTCAGCAGTTTGTTATGTACAGACTTGTCCTGGACAGTTATAACGATGACTTTCTGGTTGGTTACTATCATTATAATCCAAAGATAATCTTTTTAATTTTATGAAAACAAAACCTGAATTCAGATTATTCCATAATGAATCCCTCTTATTATATACAACACAAAAAATAAAAAAAACACCATCTACTTTCTCAACATAGTCGGAGAGTACGGCTCAGAAAAATGATTTGACTTATTATTGTTATTATGTATTTATTAAATGATTAATGTGTCTGTCCTTTGCCGTACAGTACTTCACTTTATATGTATTTCATTGCTTATTTTTCTTTAATCTATACAGCAGCACCACATAGCCACTATATACTTGACCTCTCTCTCTCTCTCTATTTAGTGAAATGCCAGAGTTCCATTATTAATTGCTGAATCTACACCAATAATTCAATCATTTTGTTTGGGGTTTTTTTCCATTCTCTTCTTTTTGCATAAATTTAAAAAGTGCATAAAAATCGGCTGATGAAAACCCATCTGTCATTCATTTAAGCAAACCTCAAAAATGTGTGAGCTCAAGTTTCTGAACTAAGCTCAAGTGATGTGTTTACATCTACTGCACAGATGTGCTCATCAATGTGACAGCGTTTTAATTGCTGGTGGTAGTTTTAGCTGAAGATTTGGGCGCATAAAGCACTGTGATAGGGCTAGAAAGATAGATGGAAAGGCTAAAAACTTTTTTTTTCCACACGGTGTGTCCACATCATGTTAATGAGTGTACCATAAACAAGTCACATTTCAAGATGTTTTCTGTACAGAATGTTTGCAGAAATGTAACTGAAAATGGTCAGAAATACAAGCTGATGAAATCACCTTGAGGTCATGACATGTGCAAGTGCTTGACCTAAATGTTTTTGCACATGTATATGTTGAAAAAATTCCTTTTTTAAGTGACTTTTTATCATTATCTGACCCAGTACTGCGGCTAGTGACCAAGGGCATAAATCCTGGGGGGCACGTGGGGGTTTCCATGCTCACATTTTGTGTGTTATTGCTGGTTAAACACACAAAAAATGTACACAGGTAGCATATGGACTAATGAGAAACTATTAACGTTTGAACCTGCTGAGAGAAACTGAAAGACACATTTCAAAGGAGAGTAAGGTAGAAAGTGCCCACAACACAGCAAAAGAAAAACAGCCATTGTTGTTATGTCCCAACTAGGAATTACTCTGAAATGTTACTATCCGTGCCCCCACCCCAATGACATGACATCACAGTAGCTTGTGTTCACTTAACCTTTTCAACGTCTTTTGGGAAAGGCCCTATGGAATTCTCTAAGACATTGAAAGGTGGAGGACTCCACCTCCTTTTGAAACGCTTCAGGAAGCCCTGGGGTTTGCTCTTCTACAGGCAAACAAACAGAAAAGGGAAAAGCACATTAACACTGTGAACCAGTTACAATAATACACAATAGCCTCTGTGTATACAAAAGTAGCTTCACGCTGCCGTTTTACCTTTGGCTCCACAAATGTGCTGTGGATAAGGTGAACTTCCATCTCGCTTGGCTGCCCAGTGCCGTCCTGCACCCTCACATAAAATGTCCGCCCGCCGGTTCCCACGTACACTTCAGTCACAGTCACAATTGATCCATTTGCCTTTATTTTGAAATTCTGGTCCGACAAAGTCATTTGTAGTGTTTTTGGGTCGCAGTCGGCGGTTCCAACTAAACACGGGGATAGAAGAGGAGGAATAAACGGGTAAAATAAAAGGAGGAAAATATCATGAAAGAGCTGAAGGTGCGTACTGTAATGAGTATCGAGTGTGTGTGGGGGGGAACGAATAATAGATAATCGTACCTTTTGCGACGACTTGTTCGGGCTGAATTGTTTGTGGCACAGTCATATAGAGAGAGTCCGGGATATAACACGACTCCACACGGAGCAGCATCTGCAGCACACGGTTTGTTAGTTTCAAACGCATTTATTACCGCACTGAAATGTTTATTAACAGCAAAACATACACCTGACCTATAGTGTAGTTGTGCCGTTTGGCTGCATTAGCCCTTAAATAAGTCATTAAGTACAGTCTTGTTTTCGGTACAGTGCTTATAAAAGAAAGTTACCTACCAACACTGAGCAAACGGTGAAAATGAAAACATTCGCCATTTTTGAAAACTTCTCCGTTCTCTCCAGAAAGTCCCGGAGCAGGAAGCCGGACTTGTAGCGAAGGTGAGTCTTCCAGTAATACCAAAAAAAAAGTGATTAATTGTGTGAAGATGAAGCCTACACCTGCATGTGCGCTCTCAGACAACACGACGGTAAGAGACGTTAGCCGCAGCAGTGACTCATTGGACGGACACACCTTTAACTGCCCCACCCTGACTGTCACTGCCCAAGGAGAGGCACCTTAGCCTGGCTGCTGAGTGCTCAGTGTTGAGCTGCTGCTCCCCTTCTGAACACGTCAAATCCTGTCAAGTTTGCATTTATATGTCTTGGTCCGTATTGTTTCTGCCAGCAGGAGGCAGCCTTGGCTAAGGGTTTTGCAGGAAAGGGCAATTTTGGAAGTCAATTCAAGAGTGGCAAGACACCAAAACAAGCACAATGACACCTGTCATTGATGAGTTAGCGTTGTACTATATAAGATACAATATGCCTCTAAATGATTATACTTCAAACTACTGACTGCTGTCTGCATTTGAAACGCAGCAGGTGCTTCTGGAGTCAGGAGGTTATACTTGTTGGAGTCAGTCAGTCTTCAGTATAGTAGTAGTAGCAGTAGCAGGGGTGTACAATTAATTCTGATTTAATCCAATATCCAAATCAAAGGACGTTGCAGTTATTTGTTAAATGAATTTATTTAAAAAAATATTCTTGAAAAAAAACAAGATGGGGAAAGAAAGATTAGTCAAACATATTGCAATAATAAAACATCTGTCAATTTGTTTATGACGGTTCTCAGTAATTAGCTGGATGTTTATTAGTAATGTTGAAGACGTTGCACCTCAAGGCTTGTTCAGTTCTGGTGTAACAATCCAGGTATTTACTGTATTTGGCTTCTGTGCTGACTACTGAAAATATCTGTCAAAGCAATTGCAATATATATATAATTTGTTTTGACCATACAGTATCACGCAGCGCAGCTCTAAGTAGTAGTAATGGTAGTATTTGTGGTCAACAAGTTTAGGTGTCAAATAAATAAAAAAGAAATTAAATGCACAGTACATGTCGCAGTAATTAGGAAACTAGTTACTCGGAAAAGGAGTCACAATAAACAGAGCTGTCACTGGACTGATAATTAATAGCATGCCAATAAAAGACATAAATGACGTTTGAACTTGCATATAATATATGCAAGTTATATTTCATGTTACATATTATATATATATATTAATTGTACTAGATATTGCACACATTTAAAAACTACTCAAATTGCTCCACTTAATTAAAAACAGATACAAGTTTTAGTTAAATTTACAACAACAACAACAACAACAACAACTCAAGTTAAACTTAATTACCCTTTAGACATTTTACTGCTTTTTTTCTAGAGTATGTGGCCTGAGAATCCTCACCATGGTCTACACAGTGTTTGACCCCTGCATGCCCCTCCTCTTTTGCTCTTTTGCGGCTCCACTGAGGCATTGTGGTAGGAGGAAGAGGACTCGCTTAACACCACAGGAATGTGAGCTGAACGAACCCTGGTGCATGGGGGAGGCTCTGCTCCCACGGGGGAAGAAACTTTTACTATCTTTATAAAACTGCTGATAACAGTGAGAGTGGCCAGAGCCAGAAACACAAGTCCTGTGTCCTATTAAATGTTCCGTCTGCATGTAGTGTAATTGGTGGGGGTTGGGGGCGGGGGCATATTGGGGAGTGAGACAACAGCAGTCTGCAACAGGAAAGGTGAGAAAAATGCCAGGAAGACTGTGTTGATGTGAGTCATGGGCGTGGACATAATGAAAGGCCTTGGATTCCTAACATAAAATGCAAGACAGATTCAGCAAAATACCCAGATGTGTCTCTCCCGAGCTAAAGTCAGTGAGTGTACAGAGTAGGCAGTGTTTGAGAGGATAGGCCCATTATGTTGTGTGCTTATTGTCATGATCACACGGTGTCAGACCTCTTCCTCCCACGTATTCAGTGGAACAGAGAAACACCAGAGAAAAGCGGGAGTCATGTCTCATGAAAGACTTCTGTCATACAGTTTTATTGGGCCGTACTTGAGAGGCACTACACGTCATGTGTTGCGTTGTTTTTATCTTCTGGGTGTGGCACTGCAATGTTGGGAAATCTAACCTAGGAAATAGTCTGCATGAAAACAACAGCGAATTAGCCTTCAGACATGCACACGGCGTTGCATGTTGTCAGCACGCCTCACTGTAATGTCGTGTAAGTGTCTGTGTACTACCACCAGGGTGGTTTCAGATAAAAGGTTCAAACGAAAGCACAAGTCCAGTTGTTTTTACAGTTTTCACAAGGCACCTGATTCCACCCACACCTCCACTCCCTTTGGATGAGTGCCAGCAGAGCGGCAGGGTGGAGCTGTCAGTGTGAGGGTTAGTATTTAGGTGAGACAAGTTATTGGTCTCTCTCTCTCTCTCTCGCTTTTTTTTTTCTTGCTGTTTGAATGACGAAACCAATAATATGCTTGAGACTTGGCGATTGGTCCAAAAAGGCTTTTGAATTAAACCCTGCCCCGCTTACTGTAACATACTGCACATATACCCTGTTATTTGTTGGCCTGTCAAAAAGACCTATTACATATTCAATTGCTGTGTTTCCTCAGGCTCTCCTGATTCACTGAGGACTCAGGAAATAGAAACAAGAACCCACCACCACCATCAACACCACCACCTGCCCCAAATTGTTGTTGTTTTCCACTAGACTCGTTCTGCTGCATTTCAGATCAACTTTGAGGGGGGGGGGGGTGGGTGGTGTTGGTAGAGTGATTATGACTGGAACTGTTTCAGTCACTCACTGACATGCACTTTGTATCTTTTCTCGTGCATAATGCATTTTCGGTGAAACCAACCACGTCGTGTGTTTTCCCTCTGACTCACAAAATCCAATTAATCATTGCTTAACCAAAGCAATCACCTTCCACAGCTGGTTAAAAAAAAATGTGCACAAAAATAAACTACACAATTAAGCATGACCCCTTTGTAGAAACTAATTGCCCGATTATGTAAGATTAAACTCGTACTGTATTTCCTTCCCTACAGACCATTCCTGGGTTCATGGATCACGTCCAGACTAAAACTCTCACTGTTCCAGCATGCACATTTTTCTTTATCTCTCCCCTCCAACACACACACACACACACACACACTGTGTTAATCCGTAAAACAAACTCACCAAGTCACACCAGTTCAGTGTGTGCAGCTGGGTATTTGTAAGAGGTGAACATAGAAAGTGAGGTGTACTCGCCGGGAATTTCACAAGTGAATTTGAAGTTTTACAGAGGAGTGGCAGAGTTGGCGTAAAAAGGACCACAGTCAGATAAAATAATAAATAAATAGGTAATTATGATACAATATGAAGAAAAAAATGTGCGTTGTGACTGATTCCCCTCTCATGGTGACAGAAGAATCCTTTCCAGCTTAAGTGTCCTTACTACCTTTTTTCACGATAAAAGTGAATGCATAATATTTACCATGAGCTGCAGTTCACTGACTATTTTTCTGGGTACACTCGGCCACAAAATTGGTTTTATGTGATAAAAATGACTCTGTTAGACGAGTGTGTTTAACGGAATAATCATGAATGTATTAAAAAAAAATGATTGTGCCACAAGGGGGAGCCAGATCCTCATCATTCATAATCTTATTTCAAATTATTGCTTTTCATTTGAAAATCCTTCGTAAATATTTTAAAACATGTTTTGTTAACCTAAGCAATTTCTGTTACATTTGTAATATGCTTTTGTCACATTAGAAGGGGTGAGGTGAGGTGAGAGATGTTCAGCTTCAACATGCAACTCCACCAATAGGTGTCGCCAAATCTTACACACTGTACCTTTAAAATCAGGCTTATTTTTATATAATTTTGTTGTGAATCACAATTGTTTTGGTTCAGGGAAACTGTAAGAGAATGTCTTCAGTCAGAATTCCAACCTTTTCCTTAAATCCAGAATTCTGACTTTAATCTCAGAATTCATGATTGTTTTTGTTTAGATTTTTTTTTTTACATGCCTTGCCCTAATTCTTCCACACACAGACACTGCACATTAATCACAAAAAAAAAGTGCTGGAGTGATTGGAAGTTTAGTTCACGCCCCTAACACCACCCCCTCACCCCCACGCTTAGAGACAATAATCTGTACACAAGTATCACCGCTGTGTAGAAAGTGGACACCACCTCCCTCCCTCCCTCCTTCCCTCCTCCTGTTATCAGCAGTAGTCTGTGAGCGATCAAACACAGGGAGGAACCGCCTCTTTTGTAAGAGTTCTCCCTCCTCTGCGAAGGGTCGAAGTCTACACGGAACCAGCCCACGACAGAGACTGCACCCAGAGTCGAACTGAGGAGATTTCTATCCACCAACAGGGTCACCGACTTTCCTCTTGGCAGCTCCATGGCTCCACTTCTGAGGGGCAGCGCTTTTACGCTGCTGGCCCTTTTCTTCTTACCATCTGTAAGTAAACTATTCACTGTGTAGATATAAATTATTGCGCACAACACGTCTGCGTTAGAGTAACGGGGGATGGGGGTTAACAGGTGTGGTTTCTCCTCGTCCTCCCCTTTTTTGTAGTGAAAAGTTTTCAGTGTCCACTTTGGACAGGAAAAAGTCAAGTAAATCTGCAGTCCTACGTGTTTGCTGTCACTTATTGTATGTGCTCTAAGGTCACGGCACAGAAACGGCTTTATTTCCTCCTCCAGCTACACAGTGTTTCACAGCCGTAATACATGAGGAGGGAAAAAACAACAAATGTCCACGCAGTTTCGAGTTGTAATGTGGATAATGATATTAAAATCTTTACATTTAATGTTTCCTATTTATAACTATTAAATTGCGAAGCTGTGTACAGTCATTGCTTCTCTTGATTTGAACTGCTTTAATCTTTATTGATACGGATTTTGTCTTTATTATTACACTGTTCACTGTGTTTGTAAATGCACCAAAACAAACAAAAACAAGTAGTTAAAAGTTAAAGTGTACCGGCAGTAAAACTGACTCTGGCATCAAACGTTCATAGTGTAACAGGGAAAAAGGTTTTACACGAATCAAAGAAAAGGAGCTAAAGTACAGCATACAAAATGATTATTATTACTATTAATCAGATTTTTTTCTCCCTCTCTTGCATTGTCCGCTTGCAGCAAGTACCTGTGGGGGCAGAAGGAAACTGGCCGTGGTTACAGAGACACAAAAGAGACTGGGTTACAGTTCCCAGATCGCTGGAGGAGAACCAGGACTACTCGGGCCTTGAGTATATTGCATGGGTGTGCAGCCTAATTCTTGAATTCAAATAATTTAACTGTACACAAAGTATTTTTCCCACAGTTACATATAGCATTTAATGTGCGTCTAAAGAAGGTAATAGTTTAGAGGATGGCATATGCCAGCTCATTAGTGCTGTCATTTGATTAATGAAAGCCTGGAAGCGACAGAGTGTTTGTGAGAACAGCTCCTTAGACACTGGCGAGCGTCCATGATCATGATAATTTATATCATACTCTTGATGGGCCGTCTTTGTTCAGGTGTTTCAACTAACACACCTCAGATGTTCTGAAACTTATCTAGTTCCATATCTCGGGTAGTTACTGGTGCTGTAATTGTTGGGTACGAATTAATGAGGTTGTTTTCGACGATCTCTGCGCTGTTGGTTTCATCAGCGCAAAAAAAAACAATTTACATGCCAACAACAGCTTATTATGATAAACAGCATATCGTGCAACATGGTTGACGTTGCTTATAGAATACTATTCAGAACCTGAAATATTTTACATTAAAAACTACACTTTTCTATGTAATGTAAATCAGATGGACTGACTTTGTGCTTCTGTGTTTGTGTTTCAGATTCGCTCAGATAAGGATTATAACAGGGAGATATTCTATTATTTATCAGGGCCTGGTGTTGACCTGCCACCCATTGGACTATTTTCCATTAATCATAATAATGGCAAAGTGAGAATCCATTCCGACAAGCTAGACCGAGAGGAGAGATCCAGCTATCTGGTAACGGCATTTAAGAATCCTGTTTTTAAAACTTTGTGCATTTATTCTCCTATAATTAAGTTATACATGGTAAATAATTGGTGATATCTTTTCTCGTAGTTAAAAGGTTTGGCAAAATTCCGTGACGGGACCTTTGCTGAGAAAGACATTGACCTCAAAATAGTTGTTACGGATTTAAATGACAACGCACCAGTCGTCGTGGCAGAACAAGTTGGATTTGTCAACGAATCAAGTGCAGCAGGTAATATGAGACGCCTATGCTGATGACTCTGTTGGACAAGAGGCTTTTTTACCTGCAACCTGTCGCCTTTATTTATTTTTCTTACTTTATCGATTTCTAGGTACTTTGGTTATGAGAGTGATAGTTACCGATGCCGACCAAGAGGGCACACCCCACACTCAAATCTTCTACAGCATTGATGAGCAGAGTAACAGAGAAGGAATGTTCTTCATCAACTCTGACACTGGAGAGATCCGGGTTAAACAGAACACTCTGGACAGGGAGGTGAGGCACTGAACAGTCACTAGGTGAAGCTCACAGTCACACCTGACATACAGCTTTACCAGTACCATACCGGCCACACGGTTGGTAAAATGGATAGCACTCTTGCTCTCTGTCTCTGCATGGAGTTTGCATGTTCTTCCTGTGTCCACAGTCCAAAAAGATGATTTGGGCAAATTGGACACTCTAAATTGACCGTGAGTGTGAGATTGAATGATCGTTTATCTCTATGTGGTCCTGTGATAGACTGGCAAACTGTCCAGGGTGTACCCCGCCTTTCAGAGTATGTCAGCGGAGATTAGCACAGCACAACCCCTGCAACCCTTATGTGGAGGATAAAGCGGTAGAAGATGAGTGAGTGAGTGATTGAGTACCAACCCTTGTGTTTGTGTGGGCCCTTTGCACTGTGGGAAATCTCACCAGTGTAAATAATCAAATGAAGGATGTCTTTTCCATTTACCCTTTTCCGTTTCATGGTGCATGCTGGTTCACTGTCAAAACTGTGCCTACTCACATGAACTGAATAGAACTATTGTTAATATGGCCTGTGTTACCTGTGATTTACAAATGTCAAAATCACCGCTGTGCCAACAATACAATATGAAGTACTGTGTAAGTATGTTCTACTTTCCACCAAACAAAAACCAACAAAAACTCCCCGTTGGGTCACAGCCAGTGAGAAGAAGTGTTTTGTACAAACGTTAAGCAAATAAGAGGACTATTTCAAAAAAATGTCTGATTATTATTTGTTTTTGTAGACAAAAGATTCATACAGGCTGACTGTCATAGCCTCTGACATGAATGGACAGGCTGGAGGGAATACAGGAAGTGGTGAAGTTGTGATACAACTTGGGGACATAAATGACAATATTCCAGTACTGGAAAAAGAAACGGTGGGTGTGACATGATTGCCACAACTTTTTTTTGTTTGTTTGGCTTAACCCTTTGGCATCGTCATCGTTCATGTGTTGTTGCTTTTTTGCAGTATGTAGGTAGTGTGGAGGAGAACGTTGTCAATATGGAAGTAATGAGGATCAAAGCCATTGACATGGATATGATTCACACTGAAAACTGGCAGGCTGTCTATGAAATAGTTACAGGGAATGAGGCAGGCTTTTTCACTATCACTACAGATCGCAAGACCAACGAGGGAATTATCATGGTTCAGAAGGTAAAAAAAAAAAAAAAATTAGAATGTAAAGAAACAGTTCAATTATTATTATGAAAGCTAATGTGAACTGCATATCCTGTGTATGATCCTTGATTCTACAGCCCCTGGACTATGAGCAAATAAAGGCCCTCAAAATGGGTGTGGTTGTTTACAACAAAGCAAAATACAATTTTGGTAGCAGCCACACGGGAGGCACAATAGTACACAGACCCTACCCCGTGACCATCAATGTGGTCAATCAGAAGGAGGGTCCCCGTTTCCAACCAAGTGTCAAAGTTGTGACTATCTCTGAGGACATGACGCTCGAATCCATCAAAAAAGTCATCACCACTTATGCTGCTATTGACAGTGACACGCTGAAGACGGCCACCAACGTTAGGTACAGCCCCTTACAATAGTGAAAGAAGTTTTTCAGCACAGCTCTATTTCTTTGTGTCTCTGAATTTAAATACTTTGCAATGTGCATTTCCATACTCTCAGGTATGCAAAATTCAAAGATGAAGACAACTGGTTGTTTATTGATAAAAATACGGCAGACATCAGGCTGAATAAATTGCCCGACAGAGAGTCCAAGTTCTTGAAAAATGGAACGTATTATGCCGAAGTTATATGTATCAGCAATGGTGAGTTGTAAAAAGGTGAGGCACAAACTCTATATGGTAATGAAAAACGTTCAAACTAATGAGATTTTCTCTCATCTCTCTTTTGACATTCAGACACTCCCTCCAAAACTGCGACAGGCACCATAGCCATTCAGGTGGACGACGTCAACGATCATTGTCCAAAACTGACAGCTACAACTCAGACAATGTGCCTTAATGATAAAATCATCTACGTCACAGCGGTAGATGAGGATGAGCACCCCAATTCAGCACCATTTGAGTTCACTGTGATTGATGGAAGCGGCAAGGGGAAATGGACAGTGGAGCCTCTCAATGGTAAGACGGATGTCAATTTGGGAGGGGTTTAGTGTGTGGAAGCAAATCACTGGTTTGTGTACCGTGTATATTTCTTAGATCTAATTTGTATTAATATAAAAGTGGAAGATTCTACCTTCTGCAAGTACAGTACATACTGTAGATAGGAAGTGTTATTACATACTACATGGCACAATGAATGAATCATGGATGGTTAATGGTTTCTGATCCCTCCTTAGACACGAGTGTCATTCTGCGAGACCAAGCCAACTTGTGGCCAGGCATCTACCAAGTGAGACTGGAGGTCAAGGATCAGCAAGGGCTTTCATGTGGTGATGTTCAGGTGGTGGATGTAACCGTGTGCAGTTGCCTAGAAAGCACTAAAGCCTGTGTTGCGCGTAGTACATCGACTACAGGTCTTGGAGTTGGAGGTATCCTGCTTCTGCTCTTGGGACTGCTGTTGCTGCTCCGTGAGTTAATTATCAATTATATTTCCTCTTCCACTGGTCTGTTACTTCATATCATCATAATCTTACCTTTCCAGTGCACACAGATTGCCTCAACCGTCATGTTGTAGCATGCTAAGAGATGTGTCATGTGCCAATTGTTTATTACTTTTCAGTGGTGCCACTGCTGCTGCTATTCTGCCTGTGTGGTGGTACCGCTGGTAGAGATTTCAAACCAATTCCTTTTGATACAAAACAACAGCTGATTTCATATCACACCGAGGGACAAGGAGATGACAAGGTGGTTTAAAACAACGATGATCACTTTTAAAGTTCGATATATATTTTCTTGCTCTGTGAAAAATGTCGCGATGCTGCCTCAGCCTGAATCTTCCCGTTTTCTCATAGGAAGTTCCTCTTCTTCATATCCCAGTTGAAGTTGATGGTGGATTTACTACCAAGGACATCAACGACTTTAGGAGCAAGGGGCAATTTGACGGATTGACTAAACTAGGCGGAGGAGGAGGCTTTGGCAATGTCGTAAATGTATCCACGTTGACAGAAGAGGAGTTGCACCGGTACAATCTTTACAGAATGTTGCTGGCTGAGCAAGAGGGGATGAAAGGGGCACAAGAACACCATTTCTCCCAATTCAGCGGTGGGATTTTTAATGGGATGGCTCTGTCTGAACAGTTCCTTGGCGAGTACTATTCAAGAGTGAGTATCTTATTTTAAACCCCAATTAGATTGAAGTTTCATGCCTACATTATTTATTGACAGAGGGTAGAGTCTGTAATTTGTTTAATGAGCATGGGCAGCTTTTATCATACAAAATGTCTGTGTTACTGGAATAGGAATAGGAGTTAAAACAATTTGTGTTCTGTGTGTTTGCAGAAATCCAACCATGCTGCAGAACAATCTGAGCAGAAGGATGCGCTGTTGGTCTATGACTATGAGGGTCAAGAGTCCTTGGCAGGTTCTATAGGTTGCTGCAGCCTTCTTGAGAATGAGAATGATCTTGCCTTCCTCAATGACCTTGGGCCTAAATTCAAAACGTTGGCAGAGATTTGTCATGGATCAGCCATTGTAACTGAGGTTGATGAAGGGGTTAATATCTCTCCAAACAGACCGTTGTCTCCAGTCAGGCCAAGCATAAACACGCATGTCCATACTCACTCAGAAAGAATCAGGGACAGGGACAGTGTCAATGTCAATGTCAATACTTTTGACACGTCCAATGTAGCATCTGGGTCCTCCACTATTGTCAAGGAGGAGCGATTTACTGAGAGGTCCCATGGTTCTGCAACTCTTCCCAAAGTGCATGTCCAGGACAAGATATTGATTCCCAATCAGACCATGTTCGTACAGCAGCCAACCATGTACTACGCTGCTACGCCCATGTATGTAGTTGAGCCCCAGTCCAACGTTTTGTTTATGGGGGCCGCACAGCAGCAAGCAGTGGGTCAAATAGGCCATGTTGGGCTAGGTCAGGGTTTAGTGCAGGTCGGTGGTCTCCAAGGTTCTCAGGGTATGGTCCTTGTAGACAGGCATGTAGGAGTGGATGGAGTCACAGGGATGGCGGCACAAGGACTTTCTCAAGGATCTGTCTCCAGGTCCAGAAAGGTAGTGGTGGTGGAAAATGGATCCTCTGGTGTAGAGCAAGGCGGGCACTTGGCACAAGGATTTGTTAGGACGGCAAAGGGGTCTGCAGGGCAAGTTTTTGAGGTTAGAGGGCCAAGTTTGTCGGTGAGCTCATCTGGTCCAACGGAGTCAACTGAGGGCTTTTCGGTGACAACCGCACCCAGGTTGCAAGGGAGCCAAAAAAAAACTGTTGTGCAACGTAAAAAGGTGTCTGTCACTGAGAGAACTGTTGACTCTAATACAAGAGCATAAAGCTTAGCTCTGGTTAGCTTATACACAAATGTCACATTTGTTTGATGTATACCGAAACCTTCAGTATACCAAAAAAAAAATACTCCATATTATGAAATAGAATTCTTGATACAGATGTAGTGGATGGCTCGTCAAATTGTGGTGAAACCGGTGAATGGATAGGTTAATCTGCTTTACCTCCGACTTGTGATACCTCTCACGAGCACTACTGCTGATAGTTAGTGGTGTTAACAACATGAATATCATGGCCATGACAGGCATTCTATTTCTGTACTTGTGGTTGTTATTCAAATTAAGATTTGTTTATGTCAAAGTGCATTCAGCATTGCCAACATTAGTTGTTAGTGTATATTGTATAGCACTGGTCTAAAGTATAATGTAACCAGGAGAAATCAGCAGGAAAGAGGCATTAGTTGTTGCAGTCCTGCTGAGGGAAAAGCTGTACAACATATCTGGTCCCGAGAATGATTGAGTACCTATTGACAGTCATAAAAAGCACCCTATTTATTTACACTTGCAAAGCGTCATTGTGCCAGCAGCCAAACTAAACAGAACCAAACCCTGTCAGACCTACAGTGTGTGTATATATACAGTATTTTCTTATTAAATAAGAACCACCAACCTCGCTCTGAATCAACCATTGTCAGAGCACAAATATGTAAGTCTACATTAATCAAGTCTGAAGTCATATCAGCAAGACAAAGGCAACCTTTGGACTGTTTGTCACCTACGAGACAGCTGCATCACATCCACGCCCCAAGAAGAACAAACAGAGAGTGAAACTCCAACATATCATGCACTAGTGAATGATCTCAACACTATTTTAATGTAATGGTGTTAACTGAAATTCTGATTCAAATGGATAGGGAAATAAATAGTAACCTGATAATTTATAGAAAGATAAAAAACAGAGCTTCTATACTTAATATGCTTTTCCAAATGTCTGAGTGCTGTATACATTTGTGAAAATACTTTCGCTTTTGTCATGCCAGAAACTGCATGGAATATAGATGAATGCAATTAGTACTGTAAACGTGTTGAAAGCACATCAAGTTTAGATGAGAATGTTTGTATTGCTTTGCAGTCGAGTTATCATAGATAGAACCATTGGAGGCAAGATCACACATTCTCCATTATATAATTGCACTCTACAGAACTTTGTGATGCGTGTGTGTGTGTTAGTTTTCTATTGAAATAAGATCAAATTTAAATAATACAAGTGCCAAGGCTGTTAATTTTCTTATATTTTTTTTTACAAATGTATATTGTGGCGTAATTGATCACAGATGGATTTTGATTGTGATGTTTTTTATTGTGTGAACGGCTATCATCAAGTTTCTTGTGTGCGTGTTACTTTTAGAACACTACTAAAACTAGATTTGATTCTCTTAACCTTAATAAAATCTGAATTGAATAAAAGTTTATTGGTCCGCTTGTTTTACACAACAAATCAGACGCAGCACACACCTTTCCATGATATTATGTTTGTAAAATTCACATTTTGGACGTATATGTCAGTGCTAACTATTAAATGTGTATACCTATAGCATTCTGTGAGTAAATATTTTTTTTATGCCGCCTGGAAAAGGTTAATTCGTGCGTTGCATAAACAAAGGAAGTAGAAATACAGGTTTCATTCTTGGATCAAGGTCAAAGTATTTAACTAGATTAGTAACAGTTAGGTCATCATTTGTGGTTTGAAGTGAAATGTAGCTGGATAAACACCCAAACTAATTTGAAATTAATTAAAACATATTTTGTTTTATTATATTTTTTTTGCACTCAAGAATTTAACTGATACCACAGGATAATGATTGTACGTGCGCTGTTACCTGCGAGAAGACAAAAGCTGTCAGCTTTTCTGACGAGCAGTTATGCAGGGCACCAGATGAGGGTATGGTGTGGTGTTGACACTGCACACGGTCGTGTTGACGGCTTGGAGCGGTACAGAAAATAGTGAATTGGCATTCTCTCTTTTTCGTAGTGTTTCTACAGAGCAGCAGGTGAAAGAGCGTCTGGTTTTGTTATCTTAACTGTCACTTCGGTATGCATCCTTGTGGGCTTATACAGAATGGAGTTGCAAGTCGGGTGAGCTCTCCAGAGGTTTGTTATCATTCAAACCGCTCAGCATTATTGACTCAGTATAAATCAACTTTCTCCAAATTTCAGTGTTGACTGCAAACAATATTTGTTCTTGTTTTTGTAACACATTTTCTTTATGTGTGTTCACTGTCCTCCACACAGTATGTTACTTGGAGCCACATATAGAAGAATTGCGACTGTTTTTTGACTTCCTTAAGATACTGTTAGTAGTTCTGTAGCTGCACTGCAATGAAGGTAAGTTAAGAAAAAAGTAATGTTAAAAAAAGTGTATTAATACACTCCATAAAAAGTGTATTAATTGCAATTGTAGATATCAGACATAGGGACAAAACACAGATGTCCTAGAGATTAAACTAAAAGCATTTTAAAAGTGTTTTTCACACATTGCAGATAGAGCTGATCGAGTTTCATTAAAGCATTGAACTTCCTTACAGACATGTACAAGAGAGGTGCTTAACCTTTCTTGAAATTTGATCGGGGGAAACAAACTTGTCAAGCGTGGTTTTTATTAACTAATAAATTGATCAAGGAACTTGCCTGGACAGCTGTGACATGGGTGCGGCTAGAATGTCAACATATTTCAATTAACAGTTTCTTCACTTTTTGGTGTGAATGACATTTAAGTGTCAACACGGTTCACGGTTTGTCACGGAATTCTCCCTCCCTGTTGTTTGGAAGTGTTGTCACAAGCCTGCATTCACCGTTTATGATGAAGTCATCCGTCGATTCACGTTGCTTCACTCGTTGCCCAACATGTTTGCTCTTTCGTCAGAAATGGCATGAACAAACAAAGTGAGAAACGTGAGTCAGTCGTAGGGATGTGTGACTTGTTTCCTGCTTTTAGTCTAACACTAACATACCCAGAGACTTTCAATTCAATGTTTTAACTTAACTAAGTACAAATACACTTAATGTGAGAGCTATTTAAAATAAACTACAGTGCCTATGTACAGTGTTTCCCATAATTTAGGACGGATACAAAGCTATTGTCCTACACAGGAAACACCTTGATCAGTTGTTTTGCATTATTGTTTTGGTCTTTCCATGAGATAAGTCTCCTGTATATTGTGACGAGTTTAGCCTTTACCTCTGTGTCAAATAAAAACATGACGTGAAGTAATGAGAGGAATGAATGTTTTATTCGAGACTTGAGGGAGTGAGTGCACATTGAAGAGAAATGTTACAAAAATATTTAGGACAAGACCGCACTACTTCTTCGACACTGGCCAAACGTGACTTTGAAATCCGCACAATATAACAGTTGCATATGTTTATAATTGTAACACCTGTCGTGCTTCTTTTTTTTTTTTTGTCTTTAAAAGCCATATCTATATGCAGTGTATTTGAAGATTTGCTTAACAGCTATACTGTATTTTCATCATGTTCTGCACAATGCAATATGTAGTTGAACTGACTGTAGTGCCCAGCAACAATTACTATTGGCTGGGAATTCATTCAAAATGCCATGTCACTGTAATCAGTGTTATTATAATCAGTGGCGAACATCATGGCGGACGTCTTCCTCATCCTCTATTTCATCTTCTTCATATTCACCCATCTCGTCCGCTGTGGCGTCTTGGTACTGCTGATACTCTGACACCAGGTCATTCATGTTGCTCTCTGCCTCTGTGAACTCCATCTCATCCATTCCCTCTCCGGTGTACCAATGGAGGAAGGCCTTGCGGCGGAACATGGCCGTGAACTGCTCCGAGATCCTCCTGAACAGCTCCTGGATGGCTGTGCTGTTGCCGATGAACGTGGCGGACATCTTGAGGCCGCGGGGCGGGATGTCGCAAACGGCCGTCTTGACATTGTTCGGGATCCACTCGACAAAGTAGCTGCTGTTCTTGTTTTGCACGCTCAGCATCTGCTCGTCCACCTCCTTCATTGACATGCGGCCACGGAAGATGGCCGCCACAGTGAGGTAGCGCCCGTGACGAGGGTCGCAGGCTGCCATCATGTTCTTGGCGTCAAACATTTGTTGCGTGAGCTCTGGCACAGAGAGGGCACGATACTGCTGGCTGCCTCTGCTTGTGAGAGGCGCAAAGCCCGGCATGAAGAAATGCAAGCGAGGGAAGGGCACCATGTTGACTGCCAGCTTACGGAGGTCAGCGTTTAGTTGGCCAGGGAAGCGGAGGCAGGTGGTCACACCGCTCATGGTGGCTGACACGAGGTGGTTGAGGTCTCCATAGGTAGGTGTGGTCAGCTTCAAGGTGCGAAAGCAAATGTCGTACAGGGCCTCGTTGTCGATGCTGAAGGTCTCGTCTGTGTTTTCCACAAGCTGGTGGACAGAAAGAGTGGCGTTGTATGGCTCCACCACAGTGTCGGACACCTTCGGGGAGGGCATGACGCTGAAAGTATTCATGATGCGGTCGGGATACTCCTCGCGTATCTTGCTGATGAGCAGCGTGCCCATTCCCGAGCCTGTGCCTCCTCCCAGAGAGTGTGTGAGCTGAAAGCCCTGCAGGCAGTCGCAGTTCTCGGACTCCTTCCTCACCACGTCCAGAACTGAGTCAACCAGCTCGGCGCCCTCCGTGTAGTGACCTTTGGCCCAGTTATTTCCCGCTCCACTCTGACCTGCGTTGTTGAAGGTTTAAACACAAATAATATTTGACAGATTATTGCACTGCTCTCTGCTAAGGCAGACTTTACAAATTATTATTGAGGTCTAAACATGATGAACTGTGACCCTTATTTTTATATTTGAGTCAGAGTTAAAGGTCCAGCACATTGGGGGAGGACTCCTCACTCCTCCCTTTCCCGAGGGCATCAGGGAACAACAGTGGCTTACGCATCCCAGGAAGGAATTGCAAAAAAAAGGCCACAAAAATCACACAATTCAAATGCTGATGGGTAGTATGTAACCCCCTCTAAATGTTGCACACTGGACCTTTTCCATGACAATTCGTCTTTGTTTTCTTGGTCAGCACAAATCACTCGCCATCCCTTGATGCAGTTCTTTTGGCTCCTGTATCCTCATTTATAATCAGCACTGCTGCAGTATCGCATCGCTGAGCAGATTGTTTTCTTTTTTTGTGTTTGTTTTCTGCTGAGTCACCATTACAGCTTACTCAGTCTGACACCGCTGCACGTGGACAATGGATCACACCGCTGGCACTTTGCTGAGATGCTGCAGAGCACTGCGTGCTCCCAACACACAGTGCTCTGCAGTACGCTTAGGAGAAACTCACCTTCATAGGACATGGTCGCAGCTGCTGACGCACACAAACACCTATTAAACTGCACGTGCATGGAGATGTCACGATGATTTAATGTCCACTCACCAAAGACAAAGTTGTCAGGCCTGAAAAGTTGTCCAAATGGCCCAGAGCGAACCGAATCCATGGTTCCTGGCTCCAGGTCCACAAGAATGGCCCTTGGGACAAACTTGCTGCCTTTTGAATGAACAACAGCAGAGAATAGAGGGACAGAGGGAAGTAATGGATAGAAGGGTGGAGTAAGAAACAGCAGAAATGAAGTAATTTCTACTGAGCTGTGGAAAAACCCCTCACAATATCTCAACATATGATTTTCCTCCATATTTAGTAAACTGATCAGAAAGTGTTATTGGTGTTTTTTTTGTTTTTTTTTAAAAAGCTTATTGCACATCCTTTTATGTGCTTGTTTCTTGTGCCATCCTCTCTGCCTGTGGCCTGTGGCCCTTCGAGCAAGCAAAGTGCTGCAGCATGCTGCGCTACTCTGAGCCGACGGAGGGTTCCAAGTGCTGAGCTGTGCAGACTCTATTCTAACAAAGATGTGATCCTCCCATGCCTCTTGTTTTCCTCTCACCCACACTACCTGGCCATGTAAAAAGTCTGCCACTTTCCCCCCTCTTCACCGGGTGCTGCATGCAGTAGTAACCCAGTAGGTGACTCTGATGTCAGCATGCAACATGGAAACAAAGGATCAATTATGCCTGCTGCTAGGAAATGGGATAGGGTTGCAGTTGGTTAATATGCTATGTCAGCCCTGTGTTTTCTTTGTGTGCAGGCCTTTTATTTAGCCAAAGCACGTGATGTATGATGACCCTGGGTGCATATCGCCCAGTTTGCACTGACTGCTTCTGAAAGCGTCATTGCTCCACCGTCTTCTTTTCTTTTAATTGATAAACTGAGTGGCTGAGCGACACATGCATTTGGAGTGACCT
Source organism: Microchirus variegatus (assembly GCF_963457635.1). Classification (NCBI taxonomy): domain Eukaryota; kingdom Metazoa; phylum Chordata; class Actinopteri; order Pleuronectiformes; family Soleidae; genus Microchirus; species Microchirus variegatus. The sequence goes on from NC_139806.1 coordinate 18,197,896, forward strand.
TCAACATGCCACACCAATAAAAATCAGACACTGAGATGAGAGAGTGGCGTGGTGAGCTTGGCGGCAGCGAGAGACACACTGCAGATACCTGTCCTTCCTATAGAGAGGGAAACAGAAAGAGAGAGAGAAAACACACACAGATAGAGAGAGAGAAAAGAGAGAGAGATTGATTTTAGCAGGTTCACTGTCCTGATTTCCCCTGCACTCATGGTAGGACCTACTTTCCCCTTGCAGTGAGCATACTGTGTCATTCAAATGAGGTCTATAGTGGAAGGTCGTGCAAGGATAATTAAAAAAAATATAAAAAATCTACATGCAAGAACATAAATAATTGAAAACAACTGTTATTGTTACCCGATGCCTCATTGTAGTAGACATTTATCCTCTCCAGCTGCAGCTCACTGTCACCTTGATAAGTACCGGTGGGGTCGATGCCATGCTCATCACTTATCACCTCCCAGAACTAGCATGAAACAAACATAATGATCATCACACTGGAGTCATTTTAATAATAAGTAATGGAGCCAATGCGGCAGGTATATGGTGTGTAACTGCGTATGCAGCTGCAGTGGTGGGGGCCTCAGAGCCTCAAAGCTGCAGCTGCAGACTCTGAGCTCAGGCCAGCTGAAGCGTTCACATCAATATACACACATCATAAATCCACCTCAAACTTTTTCAAACGATAAACGGAGCCCTTAGGGTTGGAATGAAGGATATATATACATGCATTAATTAGTGGAGTATAAATGCCAGGGTCAATAATGCGCATTAAAATTCAAACTTGATATGTTATTTTATCTTCTTATAGTTATTTAGTCATAGTTTTACCTTCGCCCCAATCTGGTTTCCACACTGCCCAGCCTGGATGTGAACGATCTCCCTCATGGTGCGCTGCGGATGCGGGTAGAGAGCGTGTTTGTCTCGGCTTCGCCGGCGTCCAAGTCTTCAGTCTTTTACCGACGTGTTTCCTCAGAAGTCAGCACCTACAGCCTCATTTCTAGGGCGGGTGTTGGTCCGGCGATATACATAAACGTGCTGCTGGTCGGATGACGTTTACACCTCGGCGCAGCATCCCAGTATCTCCGTCGGCCAATAGGAGCGCTCCGGGTTGATGCAGTGGACCAGAGGATCCTGCTGCATCATCCTCCTCCTGACATCACTCAGTCCCGGGCAGAGGAGATGTGGACTCGCCTGTCACGTCTAGTGATTTTCCTGCCAGGAAATGTAAAACTCTCCCAGGAAAGAAAAAAGTGCCACAGTAATGTGTGGATTAAAGCTGTAGTATGTAACTTCTAAATACGAACAAATGCCTTTGTCAAACAACTTCAAACAATGATCCAGCTCCACACAACTTAAACAACTCATATCATACCCTATTTCTCCAAGTGTGACATGTGAAAATGCTTTGGTCAAAATACCATAAGGATGAAGCACCACAGCAGTTCAATCACCGTGACAAAACAGCCCTGTTCAGAACACTCTGTTTAGTAGTATCTCTTAAAAAGTAAAAAAAAAAAAAAAAAAAAGTAAAACGAAACTTAAGTGAGAGGAAATTACATCAGCCACAGAGGCTATTGGGAGCTAACAGCAGTTAGCATTTGGATAAGTGATCATTTGCAGGCTCTAGCAGGCACATTGCTGTCATATATAACATGTATTCACTGGACAGATAAATCCTCTGAGGCTGGAAGTTTGTGTAGAACTCTGTGCTGCACTGTGGAGCCAAGAATAGAACTTTTTGCGGGCCTCCGGTTTTCGGATACTGTTGCCCTCGCCAGCACTCTCGCATGTTCTCTCCGCGAGACAACAATTCCAGGAATTTAGCACTGTCACGTCCCAGTGAGCACGGAAGTCAACATCTTGTGTTTTAATTCCTGTAAGACTGAGGAGGACCACAAAAACTTGAGTGTGTCATCTTTTTTCACACCGACTGATAGCACCTCCAGAGTCCCAAATATAAGGATTTAAATGATTAAAAAGTTGATTTTGCATAATATGGGACCTTTAAGATCTCCCGTCGTCCAGGAACATCCACATGCTGCACACACAGGAAGTGTTTTGTTTGAGTTCAAGAGGCAACAGCAACATTGCGCTAGTAAAGTGAGATGAAAACACAAAGTGCCCATGAACAGTTTCCAAAGGTAATTCTATTTGTAATGGCAGTTTAAAGTGTTCCATCCATTCATCTTCTACTGCTTCATCCTCCACATGAGGGTCGCTGTGCCAATCACAGATGACATAGGGCGATAGGCATGGGTACAACGCCCCACTCTCACGATCACACCCACGGTCAATCTAGTGTCCAATCTACCTAATCCCCATATTGTATGTTTTTGGACTGTGTTTTGTCCATTAACTTTATTTGTCGTTATCACACCGGCACGAAGGGTGATCTGACGCAGACCTACTGTAAGTGTGTGGGTTTGCATATGGACGTATGTCCCCACCAATATGTACACGTGTGCAAATGTGTGTGTCTCTCATCAATTGTAGTTATTATTTGACAATTGACAAATATATTATCTTTTTCCTATTGTGATGTGTGTGGGTCTGGTGAGAAGTGTGTGCACCCCCCCCCCACGTGACTCATATATACTGTACTTTACAGCCCAAATAACATTATGAAATATTTCACAAACAAAAGTGTCACATGCCAACATTCGACACAAATGGCTCCTACACTGCTGCTCAGAAAATGGCTGCGTCCAAATGCGTCACAGCACAGCGCCGTGGGTTGTCCCACTTGTCACATCTCAGAATTCTTTGCGCGCCAGTGGCGGAGCAATAAGTGTGGCGGTAATGCGCCTTTCAATTCTTTTGCCAACCACCATAAAAACATAAAGTTCACAACAACACGGCAGACAACTAAACTCTATGATATAACATAATTATTTTTTTTGTATCATTTAGAAGCTTAACCACATTTGTCTGTTTGTCCTACTACTACAAGGTGAAAATTATCTATTTTTTTTACATAATAATTCACAATAGATATAGAAATAGATTGGGAATGCTGGTATGCAAAGGCCACCGTAAAGGCCACCGTAGTTCCCTTTACAGTCTTACCGTTAGATGTCACACACTAAAAGAAAACACTCACAGATATTCACCGTTGATCAATAAATAGTGGTTTATTTTAACAACTAGTATGGCTTATATACAAGTGCATTATGTCTATTAAAACAAAAACAATGACAATGAAACTTAAACAATTGGAAATTATAAATGGTACAATCGATGTTTTTTTTTTTGTTTTTTTTACATTCATTCAAATCTCCCGTCAGGAGATTCTGAGTCGCAAGGTCGAGAGAATCAAAACCTGAAATGTGTACACTGGGGACTTCATGTCAACTTGAAAAATCCATACCATATTTCCCACCCACACTACCATCTAGGAGCTTTTAAGTCATCAAACCTAGGGGTTTCCACACATTTGCTATTTACAAAGATAGAACCCATTTTTGTTCCATTTTCTACCAAAAGGAGTGTCAGTCTGTCCAACCGATTGCTTATGCTTGGCATTGCTTTTACTGAATTTTATTGTCATTTGACTCCAAATTCAGTCAAACCAAATGTTGACAAAGAACATGAAACAACTCCTTTGGTCGCAGTGAAACGGCTGCATGGGAGTTGTTCAATGGAAGCAACGGTTTTGTCAGTGTTTTTGATGAGTCACTGTCTTCACACTGGCGCTTGCGTGGAGTTTGGGTGAGACATAGTTCAATATCTGCAATACGCACACTGAGAGACTGAGAGAAAAGACACTCGCAGACAACGGGGGGGGGGGGAGTCGGAATAACGTGAAGCTACTGACCGATGAAGCCGACCCAGTCTCCGCTGCACATGCCAAGAATTCCATATTAAATCCAGGCTTCTCTCCCCGTCCCCACAAAGTACATCACACATGGCTCTACTGCAAAAGTTGAAATTAAACGAGTAAAAATCCCAATCCAATTTCCCTTTTTCTTTTTTTTTTTCTCTTTTTTACTGTTAAGATGTCAAGCGCCACCAAAACCAGTTATCACATGATTGCAGGGCATTGTGCTTTGAGGCTTAGCAGCATAACATACATACATTAAAATATTCCTTTAAATTAATCACCTAAAAAGGAAGCTAGTTGATTTGAGGATAAATTAAAAGGATCACCCTGAAACAAGCTTTCATACGTTGATTCAAACTTAATTTCAGTTTAAAACAAACAAACAAACAAAAAAAACAAAAAAAAACACAGCCAGGTCAGTCCAGTCATTCATACACCAAAAGACAAGTAGCTTTTGTCAGTGCATCTCCAACTCGGATAAAATCAAATTTTGGTGAACAAAGTACCTGTGAAGTTGTACTTAAATGTTGTCTTTACCTCCTGAATGACATTTTACTCGATCATCAATACAGTAAATGTAAGATGATATAATAATAGTATACTGTACAGATAAGTTTTATTACATTTGAAATGATGAGACATCATTTTGTTGGCTCCGACGTTTTTACAGTACAGTGTAAGAAGTATTATTACTTATCATCATCATCATTATTATTATTATTATTATTATTATGAAGATTGTTGTAAACAGTAGTCTATCCATAATCACACATCTTTCTTAGACAAATGTCACAACCTGCGATGTATGAAGCTGTCAAGTTACACAAACACACACACACACACACACTGCAGTTAAGTCAAGTATAATGTCGTCCATGCGTCGACGTGGACCTCAGAAGACATAGTGCCTCCTTAAGAAAGACTCTGCCGCTTTACAATCACTAATGAGTGTATCTATAAATAAGGATTTGACCTGTGATGTTGATAAACGTATGAAATATTGCATTATTATGGTAAACTCAGTTTGCGCATGAAGAAACTGACATACAGTACTTTAAATCCATGATTTGGAAAACACACTGAAGGTTGGTGATGTGACAGTTGCCATCCACGGGTTTAATTTAAAAAAATAGCTTTGTGTCTTGTTTTTTTTGTTTTTTTCTTCGTAACGGTTTGCTCGTTGTTTTCACAATTTTTTTTGTCATGCTTTGTCCCCTTACTGCGAAACATGAAGGTGCCACAAATACTGTTAGAATGAAGTACAGCCTTGTACAATAAGGACACGCTTAGTATGGGAGATCGTTCAAAATAATACTTTTGTTTGAGATTAAAAAAAAAAAAAGAAAAAGAAAAAGATCAATCAAGCTCAACAGCTAATTATGCATTTACAATATCACATTTACAAAGAAAAGCATTTGCATACCATAAATTTAATTGACTGAAACGACTGGAAAAATAAGTTTCTTCATACCGACAAAATATGGGTACGTTCTCCCAGCCTAATGTCACTTTCCAATAAAATGTGAACCACGTATTTACGAAAGCAGTTTAGTACAATTAATCTCTCAATTGTCAGAATTAATTTAATTCTTAATTAGTATTTTCGAAATAAGCCTTATCTAAATCACTTGAATCCACATACATTCAATGGCAGGGGACTGCTACACGGTATTTCTCAAAATACTGTGTCAATACAAATGCTTTAGCACTGTGTCTACATTTAATTTTGGTCAGAGTAGTTTTTGGCATTGTCTTTAGAAAAAAAAAAGAAAAAGAAAATCACTCCCAATTTGGATAGCTTTGTTTTTCTTATAAACAGTAAGAGTACTGTAACATTCAGATTTTCTAGCCCACACAGGTAAAGCGATTTGATTTTTATTTTTTTTTCAAATATGTGTTAAGACAGACATGATATTTGAGCAAAAGCACCTGTGATTAGACGCGTTTTGTTTTTTGTTAGCATCGTTGCATGTCTCGGCCCTGATGACACGTCTCAGTGATTGTAGGTATGGTTGTGAGTCTCTTTAAAATGGCAAACTGTAATCTCCCCCCGCAGTTCGGTTGCAACAAAATAGTTTTATAGGCTGGTGAATTCCAGTGACGTTCAAAAAGAGCAGAAGATACTGTCACATTGTCACAAACCAGCCTCTGGCACTCTCTCACTTGGTGGGCTCATTTATTGGCTAAATGCAGGAAAAGGGGAGAAGGGGCAAGGGAAGGGGGGGGGGGGGGGTCATTGAGAAACATACAACAATCGAGTAACACATATCTACTCAACTCCAGGTGGTGACAGTCTTCGTTAAATATCTGAAGTCTGAGCAGGATAGTTCTTGCCCCTCTCCCTTCTCTCTGGCAATAGTTAGACGTGGGCCGCCGTGAAAGCTTCTTTTTTCCTGTCCTGCAGCTCCACATCACGACAAAGCCAAGCTGTTGGCAATGTTGTTCTCTATGCTGGCACTGTCCGTGATGGGGAGGACACCAGAGTCTATGGGGGAGGACACGGTGTAGTCCATTAGGGAGGAGGGGGTCGCTTCTGTCGACGCGGAATCCGTGACGGAAGATGGCGCCGTGTCTAAGGCGAGGGAGGCGGCTGAACCTGGTACAGTGTCTGTAACAGTCAGTGTGGCTGATTCTGGAGCGGAGCTATGCACAATGTCTGTGATGGGGAGGATGGTAGCAGACACCGCAGTGGTATTGACAGTATCTGTGAGGGGGGGAGTGGGAGAGTTCTCTGAGGGCAAATGGTCTGAGTCAATGGGTGGTGGTGGAGTGGCTGAAGGGGAAACGGTGATTTGGCTCGGGGGAGAAGGAGGAGGAGGAGATATATCATTAACAGGGGGGGGAGTAGACTCTAACTCTGACGGCTGGGAGTCTATAACAACGGGTATGGGAGAGTCTCTAGGTGAAGGAGGAGGAGATGGAGATTCATCTCCTATTTTTAACTGGATGGGGATGTCAGAGTGTGTGCTAATGGAGGGTGGAGGGTCAGTGGAAATGTTGCAGTCTGTTATAGGAACTGGAGAGGGAGCAGGGGATGGAGGCAGGCTGTCATGCATGGATGGAGTAGGGGAGTCACGGGGAGTAGTAGTAGTAGTAGGAGCTAAAGTGACACGAGTGTCCTCTGGCGACGTCGGGTCAAATTCCATGGCGATGGTGTCAATGTCAGTGAATACAGGGTTCGGGGATTCCAGCGTGGAGGTCGGTGGCGGCTCGATGACAGGTGTGACCATTAAGGAGGTGGGCACGGTTTCAGGGACAGGCGGAGTCGAGGAGCTCAGTGACGGGGCAGGAGCAGCAGCGACTGATTCTGTTGAAGAAGACGGAGCAATGTCACCGATTTCAAGAAGGGCGGAATCTTTCGCGGGCTCCAGAGAATCCTGAACTATTGCTGGAGGTTCTTCAGCGCCCGTCAGGAGCGGGTCTGTGACGCACGGTGCTTTGTGTAAAGGAGTGGAAGACAGCAGGTGTTCTTTGCTGGCACATATGATGTTGTCCCTGCCCACGGCTGTGAGGGAGGTTGTGGATAAAGACGACACTGACCGGCTGTTGGGGTCTTTAAGCTCAGACCTGCCGCCGTGTACCTCCATGAATGTGGGGGCGGTCATATCACCCACCGACGGAGCTGTCAAATCTACAGCCGAGGAGGCCGTGGAGTCCATGGTGGACACTGCGGTGACTGCTGCTTCGTGGAGTGGCGTGTCATGCACCCTGGTGTAGTCCCTGCTGCTCTCGGACTGAGCCAGCAAGAGGCGCTGTTCCCCCGGTTTCCTCGGAGGAAGGAGAGGTTGGCGACTGTAGCTTTCGCCGTCAGCCAGGGTCTCAGGGAGGGGCTGGTAGCGCGTCTCTGGCAGCAGAAGAATGCAGATGATGCAGATGAGAGTGCAGCAGGCAAATATAATGTGGTGAAGGAAATAGCCCTTCTGATTGTGCAGCTCCATTATGGGTGCAGTCAGCATGCCAAATCCAGCACTGGCCAGGACCAGGCCCAGGCCACCACCCCTGTGAGAAGACGGAAAACACTATCATTCTAGGTACTTCAGGATTAAGTAAATGTGACCTGATAAATCTAAAAAAAATATTAATCACACACAAGGGGATTTGTATAATCTCCACTAGAGCACAGCCTTTTATTCCACAGCAGCAGAGTGCTGCAGTACATCCCTCCACTCTCAATCCTTTTTCTGCCATTCCCTATAGTCACCACTGAATGGCGCCCTTCAAGCACTGTCACCAGAACAATACCACTTACATAACCTCAGATCATGAATATGCAGCTTTGTGTCATATATTCTTCATGGGGGGGGGGGGGGGGGGGGGTATGGCTAATTTGTACAAACCGTGGATTACACTGACAGTGAACAGTCGGCTGTGAGTCAGCAACTCACTGTTTTCGAGGCAGCACCATCTGCCGTAACACCTGATTAATATAAGCCAGGTCAACAGTTTTTAAAAAGAAGAGGCAACATGAACACATTGTTGACTTATCTCTTAAAAACATGAATCATGAACTCCATGTTTGGTTAACCATTTAGTCCCCCCCCCCCCCCTTGTGACGAGCGACAGTGTTTTTGGAGAAGCTTACCTGATCACAGTGGGCGTGATCTCGGCACAAAAGAAGATGCTCAGGTTGCTGACTGCATGGGAGGAGAACATGCCGATGATGGAGAAGGCAATGGAGAAGTTCTTATTCAGCGTACCTGAGCTATCTGCAGACAAAGCAGGAGACACACACACACACACGGCAATCCAGAGTCAGTGTCCAAAGCAGTCAGGAGAAAAGACAGCAGAGCTGGGAATGTTATTAACGAAGCACAGCTACTATTTAAAAGTAAAATATTGTATATAGTATTTATGCTTTATTTAACACCATAGGGAATGAAACCAATAAGAGGAGAAGGATAGGAGAATTGCTTCCATAATTATTTAAAATATAAAAAAAAAAAAAAAAAAAGCAAAGAAGGTGAAATATAACCACTTCCTAGTATTGTAAAAGGAATGTATAGCTGTAAAATATTAGATTTAAAAAGACTATTGTGTTTCTTGGATCATGTGACTGACACGGATGTAACCTGATACAAAAGTGGTTGGATCATTTTCAACAGGCTGAACTGAACAGCCTTTGTAGCCCGGATGTGCAAGTTTGAACTTTTCATGCGGAACCGAGTTAAAGTTCATCTTTAGTGTGTTTTGTAATGAAAACACAAATTATGAAGAAAAGTAGCTTCTGAAAATGGGTATTCAGACCACGTTAAGTATGGTCCGTCTTTGCAGCCACGGAACACCACACAGTTTTAGATAATCTGACCTTGCAAAAAAGTATAATTCACATGTTTATATTAAATATAACTAAATAACTATAACTAAAACAAAAAAAAAAAACAGGAAGTTTCCCAGTACTATTTATTTTTTGATGAGTTTCTCTGAACCAGAGTCGGGTTCAACACGTTTTTTGTATTATAATTATTATTATGTAATTTTACATGAATAAGATATGTTGACATATGGAGATGAGACTGCTCTGTGATCAGCTCTTGCTTCTTACAACAGGGAATTAGTGTGTGCATGTATTGGTAAACAGAGGAGAGCAGTGAGCAAAGGTTGATGCTGAGACTGGCAGCTCTACAACAAAGACGCTCATCGTCCTGGACACAAAGATAAATAATTGAAAAGTGAGTCACGTTATATTCATTAAGATTCTCCACAGGGTTTTGTGGATTTTACGCCTAGTGAAACACCGCAGCGTATCTGCACGCCACCTATTTATCCAAACCTCATCATGATAGTGCAACGTGATGAAGTCGCGTGATAAAAGTCAAGGTTTCAATACGATTCAGATCGTACACGAAGAACGTGATGCTGGCGAAAATGACAGAAGGGGGAAAGATAGCAAAGGCGGAGTAATCAATTATTAATCAGTTTGTCTGCCCAGCTCAGACATCATCAGTAAATACACGACTTCAGGAGAGAAAGAAAGAGATGAAGATCCTACCTATATTCAGGTGGCCACTGTACTTCCCCAGCACTAGAGGAGAATAAAAGACAAATCTGTCAGTGAGAAACATAATACAATAAAATCATATGTACTCAGACAATGAATTAAATCCATAATCAAATATTAAAAAACAAAGCACATGCACACATGTTGCCCCAAAACGCATCACACACAGTGTTACAAAACACACAATAACCTTGACATGTTGACTCCGGTTAAACATTAGGTCTCGCTCATTTGTAACTAGCTAAAATGTACTTGTTGAAGTTTTTTTTGGGTACACATTGACAGAATAACAGAATAATTACAACTCTTTTTTTCACTGGTCAATTACAAACAGCTACAGGTAACACCAATAGCTTGTTTCGTAGAAAAATACATTTTGAGCACGATTGAATTTACTTACACATGTTAAACATAAACCAACAGTTGTGTGGAAACGCACGACTGTTGGTTTCATGTTGATATTGTTTTGGAGTGAGGCCAGCAAAGGGACAGCCAGGGTAGATGTTTCTCCCTCGCTTATTGTCTTCATGCTACGCTACTGGCACTCGGCTTTATATTTAGCATACAGACATGAAAGTGGTATTGATCTTCTCATATAACTTTCAGCAAGATGGCAAACAAGCCTTTTCCCCAAAATGTCAAACTGCCACTTAAATGCAAGCAAGGACTCTGGATGAAATGGAGAGTTTTATGCCCTCCAGTTAAAATTGAGTTTCAGAGCTTCTTGAATATAGAGAGTGCTTTCTCAATATTACGTTATCTATTATCATCGATACGCTCAAATTACACCCGAAACAGGTTGAATTTCGCATGTAAGTGGAATGGAAAATGTCTTCACTCACAATTGAGCAGGCCCAGCTGCAGCAGCGATGCCAGCGCAGTGATGATCATGAACATGAGAAGGCCGCCGCGCCGGCCCATCAGACCCACGGCCGGACACAGGGCCATGCAGGACGCCACTGCAATGCCGGCCATGGTGTAATAGTCTGCATAGAAGTTATGGAACATGGTGGTTTCCACGGCTTCGGGGTCCATCATGCTGCGGGCGAAGCAGTGATGGATCCCATAGCCTGTTAGCCTGCATTAAAGAGCAGAGGGGAAAGCGGTGAGCGGAGTAAAACACAAAAGGCGTATGAGAGAGAACAGTGGCTACATTACATTACAGGATATTAGTCTGGACGGACAACAACAACTCTTCACACAGTCTCCATTAACAACATGTATCTTAGCCAAACTACAGACTAATGACTGAAACAGTTGGCTAAATAGGCAGCTGTGTCCTTGACTTTTCTAGCGCCCTCTACAGCTATAATTTATTATGCACAATGAAGACATTTTATCTACTACTGCAACACGAGTATGAAAAATATCATGTTAATTTCAATACAGAAGACGTTAATGGAGAAAGGAAAGACGTCTCGTATCGGTTTTCAGGCGCTAGCATTTCTTCAATGCTAGCGCCCTCTACAGCTATAATTTTTTTAATGGTGGTTTATTTTACACAATGAAGACATTTTATCTACAACTGCAACATGAGTATGAAAAATCTAATAAAAAAGAATAAATAAAAAGAGACTAATGGAGATAGGAAAGACGTATCGGTATCGGTTTTCAGGCGCTAGCATTTCTATGCTAGCGCCCTCTACAGCTATTATTTTTTAATTGTGGTTTATTTTACACAATGAAGACATTTTATCTACAACTGTGACATGAGTATGAAAAATAGAATAAAAAAAGAATAAATAAAAAGAGACTAATGGAGAAAGGAACGACGTATCGGTATCGGCTTTCGGGCGCTAGCATTTCTTCTATGCTAGCGCCCTCTACAACTATTATCATGTAATGGGTGCTTATTTTGCATAATGAGGAAATTTTATATCTACATCTACTGTACTGTACTCAGTATCAGGTTTCGGCCCAAGCACTATGGCATATTGGCAAACTAGTAATCCCTTAATTATCTCCAAAACTCAGTCAAATCACCAAAAAATTCTTATGTCTCAAAACAAGCTCATTCAATCATATTTACATCTTACTTAGAAAGCACAAACAAATCATTTCATCAATCTGTATTTCGTCCTAGTACATTTAATTTCATCGGTGCTGCTTTAATAACAATGAATCAGAATTGCAGTGAATTCATTTAAAATATACTTTTTTCCTTCAGCCTATCCATATAAGAGATATAAGACACAAGAAGAGGTTAGTGAGTGAAAAGGAAGACCTGTCAAATGTTTGCTCTCATCTCAAAGAAAGCCCATTTCTATGTCGCTGCACACATGTAAACACTGGCTCACTGAGCATACACCCCAAAGTATACACACACACACACACACACACACACATATGCTCATAAAATAAAAAATAAAAAACCCAAGCAAACACTCACACCCTTTTCTCCCGGCTGCCTAATGTTTCATAAGGACACAGCTCATGTAATATTTATGCCGAGTCGGGAGTCAGGGACACGGAGCACAGGAGCAGAGCTAAAGCTGTGTCTGCTCGGCTAGAGATGAGATGAGGTCTCAAATGGAGAGAAAAAAGAAAAGGAGGACAACGAGGAGGAGGAGGAGGAGGAGGAGGAGGGATCCCACTGGAGATGAAAATGAGGGAGGAGCACAAGTGTGGAAGGGCAAAAGCATCGCGGGCCATCGATCAATGCTTTATCGAGCCGCCAGGTTAATAGTGGCATCTAAACAGTACAAAATGGCCTGACCGGCATCGCCTCGCCCTACACTCTCACACATTTCAAAAACACGGAACAATACAGTACAGTAGCAGCATGGTGTTAGTATGGTAATAATTTGTAATATGGAGGTAAAATTATGATAATAGAATCTTATTTCTGATGCACTATGCAACTTGGTTATATCAATTGTCATAGTGTGGAAATCAAAAGATAATATTGCAGTAATAATGTGTTGTTTCAAGGTAAAATCCAGGTCATAGTTTGATAATGAGAATTACAGTAATCCCTTCAGATGAAAATATCTGAGAATCAAAATCACCAATTACAATATTATTAAGATTTTACCTGGTGATAAATATAAAAATAATACAGTGTTACTATAGTATTACTTTCCGATGGCCATGCTGTTGCTGTAAAGTGATGCTAAGTGTTACCCACATTTCCTTTCTTCCTGTCACACATTAATGCCCAAACTAATACTTACGAGTTAACGCAGAGCACGACGATGTTCTTCCACAGGTTTCGCGTCCCGACCATTTTCACGATGCATGTCTTTTTGGGTTTCTTTTGAAGAGCTCTCTGCAGTTCTGGAAAGAAATAATAACAAAATAAACAAATAATGGAGCGTGGTCAGTGCTGGACTTTTGAAGGCAATCTCTAAAACCACACCACGCTGTATATAGAGTATAATAAATAAAATACTAGGTCTGAATACTATAAACATATTCTGACTGGCCACTTCATTAGGTACACCTGTTCAACACCTGCTGAACTGGGCAGCAGAACGAGAAAGAAAGGTGATTTAATTGACTCTGAACATATGGCACCGTTGTTGGTGCCAGATGGGCTCGTCTGAGTAATTCACTGCTGATCTACTGGGATTTCCAAGCTCAACGATCTCTAGGGAGAAAGGTCTGAAGGAAATATCCAGCAAGGTGCAGCTCTCTGGGTCGTGTGTCCCTAACAAAGTGGCTGCTGAGTCTATACAAACACGGCAGCATATGAAATCCCGTTGTCTGATGCTTTGTTTGCCAGTTGTCAACACCAATCTGTGTTTATTAGGACAAAAGGAGCCCCCCCCCCTTATGTATTGCAACCACGGAAAAAATCTGCATGCATTTTTAATGAGCATGTTTCTACCCACACAATCACTGTCCTGCTGCCAGATGAGACAGGTATGACGACGCTTAGAGAGGAACCGCCACGTTTCCTGACAGGGCTCCACCCATGAGCTGCCTCTGATATGTGTGCAATACCCACACTGCGTGTTTTGGTATCAGTCTGCGAGTTGCCATAGCAACACACCTCTGCTTTGTGGTACTGTGCGTCCGAGATGACTCAGTCATGTGACACAGCATTTCACACCACTGCCTCGGGGGTGATCTTTCGCTGTATCGCGCAGGCTTTCCCAGTGATTCCCAGAGTAAGACCCACTCTGCCTAGACTCATGACAACCACTCCCGCGAGATGATCTAATCAATTATTACACATGCATTTGTCGTGTCTCGCTTCTTGACATCATTCGCCAACTCCTCCTCTGCGGCAGCACTAAGTACATTCAGCATCAGTCAGTCAGGCAGGAGGACTAGTCTGTTCTTTGTGTGAATCATAAACTGGTTCACGTTATCTCCTCCTGTGCATGTGCACTCTCACTTTCTAGCTTTCACTTCCTGGGTGCTGTGATCAGCTGTACATTAGCCACTCTCATCTATACCAATAGTACCGCAAGCAGGGCTGGTATTACTACAGATTTCCTTCTTACTGTGCAGATTTTAGAGCTGAAACAATTAATCGATTAATAATCGATTAATCGATTAATCGTCAAACTATTTTTGTCACGACGTGCCAGATTTGTTAAAGGTCCCATGTTATACCCTATTTCTCCAATTTAAACTAGTTCCCTGGTGTCCTAATGAACATGTGTCTGTGACGTGCTTTGGCCAAAACAGCCCTGTTCAGAACGCTCGGTTTAGTAGTATCTCTTTAGGTCCACCTTAAAAATAAAAAAAAGCATGTAAAACTGGGAGCTAACAGCAGTTAGCATTTGGAACAGTGATCATTTGCAGGCTCTAGCAGGCACATTGCCGTCATATATAACATGTATCCACTGGACAGATAAATCCTCTGAGGCTGGAAGTTTGTGTAGAACTCTGTACTGCACTGTGCAGCCAAGAATATAACTTTTTGCAGGCTTCCCGTTTTCGGATGCCGTTGTCCTCGCCAGCACTCTCGCGTGTTTTACGGACAAAGCAGAGCTCCGCGATACAACAATTCCAGGAATTTAGCGTCCTGTGAAGTCCCAACGAGCGCAGAAGTCAACATCGCGTGTTTTATCTCCTGTACTTACACTGAGGAGGACCACAAAAACTTGAGTGAGTCATATTTTTTCACAATTTGCCGACTGGTAGGGCCTCCAGAGTCCCAACTATAAGGATTTAAATGATTAATAAGTAGATTAGGCAAAATATGGGACCTTTTAGTGTTTTTGTTTTGTTTCGTAGCATCTGGTTAAGTTTATGTTTCATGTCACAATTTGGTGTTGGGTTTGTTTTCACTTCCCCTTTTATTTTGGTAAACGTTCAGGTCTTCCTGTCACACTGGCACTTCATCTGCCTTGACACACCTTCCCCTAATTCCCTCATGCACTTCACCTGGTGATCCTCAGTAATCACTCACACCTGCCCTTGATTCCCTCTCCTCCTATATAGTGTTCCCAGTCCCTCAGTCATGTGCCAGTGCGGCGTTTATGCTACCTGAGAAAACCTTGTGTCCTTGTCTGTCTCGCTATTTTACTCAGTTAGCTCAAGTGCTTAAGTTTTGTTTTATTTACTCCTTTAAAGACAAAGTGTTCCTGATATTTTGTTTGTTTTTTCAAGAGGAACAATAAAGACTCTTGAACCTTGCGTCTTGCCTCCGGTCTCGTGCATTTGAATTTGGGTCAAAGCAGTGTAATCGCCGTTTTAGCTTCTTAAATGTGAATATTTTTTGTGGACAAAACAAAACATTCAAGAACATTGTCATTTCCAGGTTTGACAATTACTGATCAACGTTTTTCTGAACATTTTCAAAAAAAAGATTAATCGATTACGAAAATAACTGTTAGTTGCAGCTCCAGCAGATTTGATTTGATTTCTGATTAGATTCAATGCGATATTGAATCATTTAGTAATATTTCCATTTCCACACCAATTTTGCTTGGTTGTTAAGGAGATTTTCACAGAACGAATGCTGCAAATAGTGCAAAAGATGCATCTCTCTAATCTAATTGACCAAATTAATGCACTTTTTTCCCATTGAGATTAAGAACCTGGCCAAGAGAGTCCTGGTCAAGACAGGCAACAGCAACTACAAAACATTCACACAGTTAAAACGATTACATTTTCAAGCATATTATGAAAAACAAGTGTATGGTGTGGAGTCGGCCTCAAGAACTCTCAGTTTGGATTTAAAAGTGCTTAACAAAATTAACTCCAGTCTTTCTGCAACACATTCCATGCAAAAGGTGCAGAATGGACAAAAGCCCTGTTACCCAATTTAGTACAGGCATATGGAACAGAAAGCAAAAAATGATCTTGAGAAGTGAAAAAGTAAGCATCAGCAGTTCTCTGTGCAATTAAGGCACACATGTAGGTATTGAGTATTGCCGTTTAAATGAAAGTAAACCAATGACTGATCTTTAATATGAACACAGTGCAAACCTTAAAAACCTGTCCAGGTTCAAAATATACAGCCTAGAAGCACATCAGAAAGTTTGAAGGTATGATCAAACTGTCCAGCAGAGGGTGCTGTGAGCGCAACTCATTCAAAAGAAGACAAATGATGTCTCATCCAAGCCATCTCTTCTTCATCAAGTGACAAACCACCATCACCATGCACCAATTTCCTGACTGAAATTTAACACAATGCGATTGAAAGAAGGGAAACTGCTGTAAGGGTTGGGGACAGACGGTTCCTATAAAAGCACAAGAGAGGATAAATTAGCGTCTGTGGCAATGCACTTTACTCATAGCTGCCCCAGCACAGTCTCTGGGTGCTGAAATGTGCCGTCAGTTTCTCACTGAGTGCTTCTGCTACAAAGCACTTCTGCATTAGACTATAATGTTAACATACATTAACTAAATTGGTTACGAGTGGCAAGCGAGCCTAGTCTAAGAACGAGTGTAGAGCACCGTCAACAAGGATATGCCGAGTGGACAAAAGCAGCTTTGTAGAGGAGTCTGAGGAAGTGACACCCTGGACAATAAAGCACCACTGCTGTTCCATCATAAATGTTGTTGAGCCTTACTGTATGACTGTAAACATAGTAATGAATTATTATGAGGTAGACTTTTTGTTCTTTGTATTTTAGCTCTCATTGCGTGTAAAAGCTACTAATATTTAGATGGTAAATCATCTTTCGCACGCAACATGGGGTTAAGCGTCTTGCCCAAGAACACATCGAATAATACTAGCCTCACTCTCGAAAACATCTGGACCAGATGATAGCAAATAATCAAGTGTCTGCAGTGGGGAAAGAGGAGAGGAAGTTGATGCCAGTGTGGATAATACTCTCCCAGACAGGGAAGCAAAACCGAGAACTTCTCCCTGCCTTCTTTCTTTCACTATGTATTGATGGCTATATATAACATTTATAGCCAACAGCCCGTTATTGTGGTCTTCTCGTCTCGTCTCGTCATGTGATTATTCTCTGCTGCTGCACTAAAGCAGACACACTTTCTTCAAATGTTGCCGACACACAGAAATACATTTGAATGCCAATACATTTTAAATGCTAAAGGTCACTGTTGCACATGTTTTACACATAATCTCCAATTAAAATCCATTCCTAATGAGGGATTTTGCAGCTGAGAATCATTCGACCATATTCATTCACACTATCCTCGTTTACCGTCTAGTTTCCTAGCATCTTTCCTCTCATTATTCTTCTCTATTGCACACAAAAGGGCAGTGAGAAATAAAAATTCTTCCAAATAGAGCAATCATCAAAAATACAAACCATCAGTTTAAATAACTGGTCAATACATCTCTTGTTCCAAGAGATTTGAAACAGTAAACTTAAAATGTGATGCAGAGGCACAGTTTACATTTTCCTAACACTGCTTGATTTTTTTTTTTTTTATGCGTGTTTGCAATGTGTCTGAGAAACGGCTCTGCAGTAAAACGTGCAATAAAGATAATTCACTAAACTGCTCATTCATTAGGCCCATAAAAGTTTGTGTGGCGCATATGAAAAATGCGGCACATTCAAAGAATTATCAATGCTCGCTGCACATTTTGTCACAGTGTTTCTCTCCACACGCTGATGATCTGATGAGGATGATTTCCGTCTGTGCAATCGACACCTTTATTAAAGTTTTGTAATGTGGACTGAGACGGAGAGAGACAGGTGCAACCCTCCATCATTGTACTGATGTACTATATAGCCAAGTATAGCTAATGACATTTTGCTCTAGAAAGCTCTGCAGCCATGATGTCCCTTAGGGTTTCATGTAAAAAAACAAAAACAAAAAGAAGATGGAGGTAACTTTGAAGACATTGACAGTGTGTATGTAGGCGCACACCCTTAGCCCACATGAATATTTGCTTTCGGGTCATTAACTGTTTACTTTTCAAACTGCTTACTACATCACAGAGTTTACATAAAGCCACCAGACGCATACATTCTCTGAAATTCATCTGACACAGCAACCTTGCCGGTGAGCAATTGCAAAAAAAAAGATTTACTGTAAAAACAAACAAACAGCACTATTAAGTCACATACAGTCCCATATTTGCTGTAACATTTAACACACGGTGGCCTTTGCTCTTTGCCTCTGGCAGGTCCTATGAGCACAGACATTAACAGTTAACAGGGGTCAAAGTTCCTGACCTGCGTCCATCTGGCGCCTGTACACCATCAATGTGGCTCATGTCCACCCATCCGGGCTATAATGAAATTAATGGACCTTCTAGAGTGTCATAATGTAATGTTCAACACCCACTGCTGCCTCTGAGGTGGCGTGTTACTATGGTAACAAGACAGGAAATAGATATAACCTTGTCAATCTGGCTTATTTAGGAAAGCGGCAGATGGGGATACTTCTACACACGCTGCCTTACAAAAAAAAACCAAAAACACACAAAACCACTTACTTAAGACAAGACAGCACATAACACTATGTCCTGTATGTACACAGTAATCGTGTGTCTTTTAAATCAGTCAATGTATGCAGCGTTACCTGTGAGGATGTTATCCACGTCGAGCTCCATGTTCACCCTGTTTTTAGTCGCTATGTGTCCCATGATCCACTTTGAGCGACAGTACTGCTGCGTGGCCAGCAACCAACGCAGTGACTCAGGGAAGATCCTGTCAAAAAAGACAAGGATAGTCAGTTATTCAGTTAATAGGCGGTAGAAAATAAAAAAAGAAAAGAAACAGAATGAAATAAATAAAACCTTCCAAGAAAGTAAAATTAATAAGTGGGAAACTCACTAATCAACACCCTTCCATTTAAGTGCAAATGAGAGGTAACAGCATGTCTTGTGGTTACAAAACAAACTCTACTCCTACTTTCTTCCATCACTTTTCTAATTGGAAGATACCTGGTATTAACTAGTGGGAATCACAGATTACCTAATGATATACGATACAGAATACATGGTCCACAATACGAATACTATCACAATATAATGATTCTGTGATAATCATAATGTTCAACACAACATCAAGAAGTGCATAAAGTCTATGTATTGAACCATTATCCCACTGTAAACTCCCTCTACTGCTGCCAGGTGACTTCCACCCAAATTTCCCTCATCCATTTGGCAGTGTTGTGCAAAGACATCAGACAAGTATTGACACCAGGCAAATAAAAATGACAGGGATCGTTTACTTTAGAGCGTCTTAATCATCAAAATTTGCCCCGGTGTATCGATTATCTTATCACACGTGAGAGAACGTCGATATATCTAGTATTAATATCCATCCTAATTGATCCCACCACATGCAGACAGCACTAAGTGTTTTAGTGTTTTAGGACACATGGCCAAATTTGGGAGCATGCATGGATGCAATCCATCCTCGTGACATGGAAATGTTGGTACATTTGTCGCCACCACTGCTGAGCAATGCATCAAGTCTTTTTGAATGTGGTTAAAATGTTATGTAATGGTGAAGCAGTGTGTGCACAGTCTTTCTAAAGTCCCTCTGTCTGCGTGTATCTCTACAAACATCACCAATGAACACATCTGTAGAGTCAGTCAAGTCGTTAAAAGCATAGTTTTGCTCGCTCGCACAGACACGACATCAGCGTGTGTTTGAACACAGGGTGGGGGAAGCCAGAACTGATCACATGTTGTCAAGGGAGACACATCCTGGAGTGCACATGTTTAATGCCAGGTGTGAACAGTATCACTTTGCATTATCCACACGGGATCGGATGAGTGATGTTCATACCAGGTCTGAACAGGGCCATTATATATTGTAGGGAAATCGGTCTGCAGGGAAATCAGTGTCACAAACGAATAGTTTCACACCATTTGCAGGGTAAAGCCGTGTCTCATGAGTGAGATCAACAAATCAACACATGACTGCCAGCTATTGTTACACTCTTCTCCCGGGTTTTTACTTGCTATGCTCCATTATCTCATGGTAAGCAATGTAAGATCATCCATAACGGCCAATCAAATTAACTTTAAATAAAATAGGGTTATGTGGCATGCCTCCATATTGTCGTTCCACTTCTGTGGATCAATCCTGCATCAGTTGTGTCGGATACAGATACTGCTTTCGGGTGCCTTTAATCATTTCTAAGTCTATTTTGTAGATCAAGCAAACCCTGGAGGAAAGCCAAGGCCTGAGATACATGATGACAATGCCTATATATGTGTTTTTTGTATCGTTTCTGCTGACTTTCTGCAGCGTTGTGGACCACTGTGTGCATCGTTATAGAACAAATGAAGGTGAATATGAGCGTATTTATTGCCGAAGTCCAAGAGTCAGCACTCGCAGTAGAGGTCACTGCAAATGGGTTCACAGTAAGATGTTTGGTTTAATTTGGCTGGGAATTCCCCGCTGTAAAAATGTCCTTGGAGCAAGACTTTCTCCACAGAGCATGAAAATCTGCAGCAGCAGCTTTGGCTTAAAAAAGCTGATGCCATATTTAAGCTATATAAACAATTAATGTCTGATATGTAACATGTAGGTTTGTATGACAAGAGGAACCGAAAGAACAACATGAGACAAGTCTTTTGTGAAGCAGATACTTAGGGGTGGGGGGGGGGGGTTTCCTCCTTACCAGATGTAGGACAGCATCAGCAACAGGGGGCAGATGATAATGGCTTGAAGTACCTGCCAGTCGCGGCACAGATACGCCACCCCAGGCATCAGCAGCTGACCGCCCAACACCACAAAGCTGGCCACCATGGTCATGGAGAAACGCCATCCTGGCAGGCACAGCTCAATCCCTGAAAAAAAAAAAAAAAAAGACAGAGAGCGCACATGTTTTTATTTAGGTTTTTCAATAAAATGCATCATAAAAGTATTTGTCAGTACGACACCAGGAGTGACTGCACTGGATGTGAACCAAAAATCAGAGAAACGGGCCAGAGATTATGACTCAACTATGAAAACAGAATGGCACATCTGACTAGGCGAGGCAGACAGGTCACAGCATGGATCCTGATGATTAGTAGTCTAAGTAAGAGGGCTTAATGTTGTTTCGATGCAACACAGAAACTGAAATTGTATTATTGATGCTGTGACTTTTAACGCAGAGATACACCGTACACGATACAGTGGGTGACCAATGCTATGGCAGCAGTTTTCTTGTTGATACAACAAAACCCTTTATATCACTTGAATAACAAAAACCTCAAACATGTGTTGGTCCCAGCTTCTCAAAGCTGAATAATTGCCACATGTCTTCTTTACACTAGTGTGTGTCGGCATCATAGTGAATGTAGACGGTGGTTATTGTTGCCTTAGAAGGTCGAGCATTTGGATTAGTCCAAAAGCATGCAAATTGGGTCAATAGGACATTCTAAATTGACCATAGGTGTGAATGTGAGAGTGAAATGGTTGTTTGTCTCTGTATGTTGGCCCCTCTGATGGACTTGCGACCCCCCCGCCTTCTGCCCCGTGTCAGCTGGGATTGGCTCCAGCCACCTGCAAACCCTCACGTGGAGGATAAAGCAGTGGAAAATGAATCGATGAATAAATGTTGATGAATGGTAAGTACCTCGTTTTTGGTATAAGAGTGTCCTTTTGCTTACGACATCATAAAGTGGGGCCAACCACACAAATGTCTTTTGGTGGAGGCTGTGAAGTTCTAAAATGGAAAGATGAACTCCACGTGAAGCCACTCTTGAGGACTTGCCTCGCCACAGGAAGAGAATGTATTATTCATCCTCTCACTCACACACGATAGAAGTGCACGGGAGGAAAAACTATTTAGCCCTTACAACATAACTGGCCAAGTCCTCACTTGAATAAAATGAACTATTTTATCTGATCTAAATAAATACCTTGCCTTTTGTTTGAACTAAATAATGGCCCAGTGTTGTAGTGTAAGCAAGAATTAAAGGCTGCTTTTAGGGAGAAGCTACACGTAAATAACGGTGACAAATCACTTTGTACAGTTGTTGTTCAGAAACAGAAGACAGGCGAAGACAGTAGGCCGCTGTGAGAGTGATCCAACTAGAAAGAGGCTCCTTGTATTCATCTCTGTGCCATCAGAATGGCACTGATTCATTCACTCGGTCATTAGCATGCACCCCACACTGGTAGTCAGCAACCACAGACAGTCCAGACCTTTAGTTACTGTGTAGTGGATAGCATTAAATCAAACTGAGAGAGCGAAAAGTAATGTAATCCTGCCTTTACCCTCCCACCTAAATCGTTTGTCCTGCTTCATTCAACACTGTGTGTTATACATCATTATTCCCTTCTTTCCTAATGGGTCTTGTCTGCTTCCCAGGAATGTGAACACTCTCTAGACGGGTCTTTCAAGGTGACGGGGCCAGGATAATACAGTGGGTGTCAGCGGCCACAGTTCATTCCAGTGGAAAAGACCGGAATTTAAATTAGGACTTGCCCCCCTTCTGAGGACATGAATAATGCTCTCTGTTCACGGACACTATCGCAGCTGGAATGACAGAGCCAATGAACGGAGTGGAGGGCGACGGGTGCAAGGCCTGCTGAGTTTGAACCAACTAACCTCGGGATTTAGTCTCTGTGGGATTCCGGAGAGAAAAGTGGCGGTTCACTAGTTATGGACTACGTGAGATTTGACTGTTTCAGTTATGTAAAAGGCATCATGTGCTGGGTAGTACAAAGTAAGATGGGGTCAAATAGTACAAACTGATGCCCATAAATGTCAATGACCATGAGGATACCTTATGAAATTCTAAACTCAACTTCAGAACGAGAACAAGAGGCAATGAAATAAAAGGAAGCCTGAGCTCCTTAGTCCTAGTGACCCTAATCCTCCACAACCCACTAGATCAGCATTCCCACAATGCCCTGCTGCAGCCTGTGTCCTACAGACATAAATCTACTGATACATAATCTGATACATATACTGTATAAACGCCTTCCACAGTAGCCGACCAAGGGATGACAAAACAAAATGAGCTTCTAACTATTAAAACACACATTTAAATGCATTTACTGAGCAGGCTGCTGTGGCCATGACATCATCAACAATCAAGCCAAGAGCTAATTAATGGCGAGGATAATCCTCAAATAGGCTTAGGCTTGTTTGCTGACTTTGGCAAAGTAGGAAAATGAAGAGCACTCGATGGTACAGAGAGAGCGCTACGGCTTTAAGACCTCGTTCAGACCTGGTGTCGTCAACATCCATCCTGAGGGATTCAAACCAAGTCCAAGGGTGAATTCCAATTCCTTGCTTAACCCTCAATCTCAAAAATGCGCTCCCTCTAGTGCAAGTGCTGTTCCGATTCTCAGAAAAATTAAGTTGAGGCCCAAGTTTAAGGGCTGTATCGCCCTCAATATTGAGATTTTCCAAGACCACCGTTGGGAGCAAGGGCTACCCAGAATGCATTGCATGTTTTGACATAATAAAGATGGCGGCGAAAGCAGCGAAACAAGTATGCTACAAAATAAGTATTTTATTTGTTAATAGAGATATAAAAATTATGAAAACCATTGTATTATCTTAGTTTAGGCCCATTTTATGGATTACTTACGTAATTGTAGAGTAACATTTTTTTTTATTTTACGATCTTTTGTCAAAAGCCGGCGCGCACAATCGCTCGTTTACTATCGTTTACTTTTCAATAAGTCGTGGTGTGTGGTAACTGTCAGCTGAATATGTCCGTGGTTGTGGTATTTGTATGAGTATCATCTTATAACTAACTGAAAACCTTATAACTTGACTGACAAACGGATCGTAATAAATAATCGTGACGTAAATGTGTTCTTCTACTTCTTCTTTTTTGGACTTGACAGACTGGACGCAGCTTTCGCTGCCCCCTACAGTCTGAAGACGTATCTGCATTTAAGGGGTGTCCCATTTCTACGTGACAAAATAACCCTCAACACTTGGTTTTGAGGGCCAGTTAAGGTTAAGGGTTGAGCTTGGGGGTTAAGATTGAGGGTTAAGATAGGAATTGGAATTGGCCCCAAGTACAGGCCTGGACTCTCCCAATCCAAATCTGAACAGCACAAACACTCTGGGGTGATGCGAGTACTCACGGGGGCCACATTCCTGCGCTACATGAACACAGTCCTTCATCAGGGCAGATTAGAGACAGATGACATCTGACACATTTGCACATATCGGAGTCGATAAAACATAATTTTAATCTGACAGACAGACCTGTGTACGTATCTGGAGTCACAGCTGGATGCAGGTTTGAGTAATTATACATAAGGCACCAATAGGCACCAATCTGATCCAATAGATCAGATTTGTAAAGAAGGATGTTACCAACTCTGAATGGGACCTAAAAGTGGCCTCTATCAGGAGGAGGTGTTGTTTTATTGACTAGGGTTAGCACATTTTGCATCTTTGCTTTGACTGACACACCTTAGGACTATAGGTTATGGGATGGAGTATAGGGGTGGAGGGGGTCAGACACCTAGTAGGAGCCAGGATATGAAGGAGTGAGGAGGAGGATTTCATAATTGATGAAAGATTTCTCTGAACATCAGTGAAGACGTATGAAGGTGGGGATTATAACCTTATATGAAGTCCTTAAGGCCCATGTTACAATGGGCAATGATCCTCTCTATTTCTATATACTTACTATATTCTCACTCGATTTACCTGAACAGGCTGTACACAGTACGTATTATTTTTTGTGTAAGGTTAACAGGCAAAAGCAGAACAGCTGTATAACAGTTCCAAAGCGATATTTCTAATAGACCTCATACATGTTTTATGACATGTACGACATGACTGCACTAACCGCAGGTCGAACAATGGAGGCCGGCGTATTTCTATGAATGATATATAACAATTGACGTAGCATTTAATGCTCCGAGCAATTGCCACCACAGATCGGTAGCACTGATTGAAAAGGGTAAAAGCGGAAACGATATCCGTCTACTGAAAGCTGAAAACTGAAATTCAGTGAAATATCATTAAAAAAAATATGACATTGCTATATAATGATGGGAAAATCATGACATCATTTTAAGATTTTTGCCTTGCCATACTAATGGCCCTCTCCTCTACACACTTATGTTGCTAGATAGCTTGCAGGTTTGGCTCATCCTCGTGTGGGTGGACAAAGTGAAGCTCATCCAAACCTGACATGGTAGATTGCTGCAGCCCTTTTGTCAATACACGGTTAAACCTCTCCACCCTTAAAGCTGTAGTCACCGATGGATAACGTTTGACGAGACCGAGCTCAATTCAGGCATGTGCTGAACTGCTAATTAGTTTTTGTGCTCCCACGTCTGATTGACGGGGGCCAGTGCAGCACCGTCAGCGAGTAGCATTTCCCTGATTAGGACCAAATGAACCTCGGTTGTCGACTAGATCGAAATGTGAACTCAATCCTCAGTAGGAAATGGCAATCCCATAAAGTAAGTCAAACTGTGGGCATAAGCATAGCCTTGTTTATCCTACATTAATTAAAGTGGTTGAGAAGAGGACACTTTTCTCTTAAGGTCCAAAATCCACCAATAATCTGTCCTGTCTCCATAACAGACTCTAAACCTTGTTTACCACCTATTCAAATGTCACATTTTGACAAAAGGGTCTACAAATGAGTGCCACATGAGCAGAGTGGATTAATAAAGAAGTTTTGGACTGTATTGTATGTAACTCAATTGTACACCTGTTCAACTGCACAATAACAAATCTGCAAATCACATGGCAGCAAATCACCGTTCAATAGTTTGGGGTCACTTAGAAATGTCCTTATTTTTTGAAGGAAAAGCACTTTTTTTCAATGAACACAACGTTAAATGAAACAGAAATACACTCTATACATTGTTAATGTGGTGAACGACTATTCTAGCTGCAAACGCCTGGTTTTTAATGGAATATGTACATAGGTGTATAGAGGCCCATTTCCAGCAACCATCTCTCCAGTGTTCTAATGGTACATTGTGTTTGCTATTAGAAAACCCTTGAAAACCCTTGTGCAATGATGTTAGCAGAGCTGAAAACAGCGTTGCTGGTTCTTGGACAAAAGCAAAGTTTAAAGGGCAAAATTTAAATTTTTTTTAAATAATAAAAATCATTATTTCTAATCTTGTCAATGTCTTGATTGTATTTTCTATTCATTTTGCAACTCTTTTGATGAATAAAAGTGTGTTTTTTTAAATGGAAAACACCAAAAAATGGTATAGGTGACCCCAAACTTTTGAACGGTAGCGTATGTGGACATGTATGTATGTATGTATGTATTATTGTAATATGTATATGACCTCTTGATGTTCAAACTGAGCATCAGTACTTTAGATTTACACACACAAACGTCTCTGGTGTTTTTAAAATAAATGCCTTGTTGTTGCCAGAGATCAGAGAGGAATTGACAGACTGGTTTGAAATGTCGTAAAAACTTAACATTAACTTCGAGCAGTAGCTCAAAAAACACTCAAAGTTTGCAGATCTCTGAATGCACAATATGTTGAACCTTGAAGAAGATGTGCTTCAGCAGCAAAATAAAACCCCACTCCTGCTAGTGTCCTATGTATTTAATAAAATGGCCAGTGAGTCTGTTGTATCTGAGGTATTTCCATATCTACCAAGCAATAAAAAGGGCAAATTCATGAGGAATAAGGTCATTGATTAGTCTCTTATCTGGTGTTGGAAAGAATGTCAACAAGCTCCAACTAGCCACACTTTCATCAATCATCAATCAAGCCACAAGTAAACCACAACCAGGAGAGTTTTTTTATATATGTAGTGTTTCATACCAAACCACTTCACCCTGCTTCCACCCGTACATTGAGAAAGAGCAGCACCAAAACCAGGCTATTGCCTCGAGGGGAAATGGGAACAGAGTGACTGATAAACAGTTTACACTTTGACACAGATAAGACTTTTCTTTATTTGTTTCCTCAACACACTGGAATCATCTGTGTCGCATAAGAAGTGTTGACACAGCATTCAGTCCTTACATCAAAAGAAAGTGCAAAGGTTGACTGTCCTGATTTGGCCTGTAACTGGACTTCACTCTGGTGTTTTTCGGTGTGAGATAGCTGCAGGTTATGTCATGCATGTCTTTCACTCATCAAAAACATGGGAAATCCATTAGATCATGAGCATAGTTTGAAGGAAAGAGAAAAGGAAAAAAAAAGAATTTATTGCACCATTAGGGAAATGAAGTACTGTATGTTTGGTCTAATGTGTGACACTGGAGGAAGTCTGTTGGTGCAACCAAACATGCAAACTCTGCACAAAAGGGAACTTTAACCCTGCTCAGAGGGAGGGAAAAAACCTGAGTCTGCACCTTAACCTATTAATCAGCAGACAGCTAGAGCAGATTATGGGGAAGGATGAGAACAGTTCAATCTGTGGATCATGGAAAACGCCACTCTAGGGGTGAAAAGCATGTGTACCGTGTAGACGGTGGAGTCTAAGTCCAACCCTGTCTCTCTTGACATTCAGAATTAATAAAATGTTTCTGTGTGATTGCAGCACAACATCTCTCCGCAGTGGTGAGAGTGTGAGGCAGGCCTGGCTGCTGTAACCCGGGAGGCATAGCCGCATGGAAGGAAATGAAAAGCTTCTCTCTTCAGAGTCCATATCTGGCACATGTTACTCAGCTTAAGACAGACTGAATGATATCCATCAGTGGCAAAACACAAGAGGAGAACGGCAAACACATTCTGCCGTCAGTCCAGACCGTACCAACAAACGGGAACCCGACAGCGACGCAAAGGAATCAATTTACGCATGAGCTTCCATCGTTCTGTCGTGACCCTTACACCTCATCCGTGTGCCGACATTAATGCACCCAGTGGTATTATTACCACAGAGAGAATGCATCTAAATACAGGCAGAGGTAGTAGAAGTACAAATACTGATTCAGTATTCAACACAGAGTGCAAGTGCACTACTTATTCCTGCATTGCTATAATTGCGCGATGGTTTGTGCGATCGGCTAAACTCGAACAGTTTCTGAAAGCTGAGAAGGTGCATGTCAAAGCCAATGTGTGGTTATTACGGTAATTTTACTCGCGCTGTTGCAGGAAGTCGGCAAATACGCTTCTTTGTCAGTTGGAAAAACACTTTTTTGGCCTGTTTTTGGACATTGAGACAAACATTCAAACACATGCTCTTTTAAATATGTTGTATACTGATCAAATTGCAAATTTAACATGCAAAATCTGGCGTTCGTGTACAACTTAAGTGTTTTTTCTCAATAAATCCTCTCAGTTTTTCTTCATTTTAAATTGTTAATATAATATTTTAACAGGCAGTGAAGTGTAAATGACTGCCAGATATTGAAAAATGGGCAAAACTTACTCCCAGGACTTACTTACTGCCCTTTTATGGTTAAAATAAGCAACATTTTGAGGCTTAGGTGTCAAAGGATTAACTAAAGTTCAGGATCGGAAATACACTCAAGCGCAAAAAGTACAAATACATAATTATCTTCAAACATATATCTTTTGACAACTGGATTGAAACTACAAATTCCTACAGAGCCTGTTTTCAGAAATGTAAGGAGTGTACAGAAACTACAGACACAGTATTTGTGTTCACATGACAGACGTGAAAGTAAAGAGTCAGCAAAACAAGTCATATCCAAGTACAGATACCTAAAATATTTATGTCGGTTCATTAACAAAGTACTTGTATTTTGGTGCTCCCCACCATTATCATTACAGGCAGTAAATGGTACAGGACAAAACACAGCAAAGTGATCGATGATCATCCTGTATGGAACACACAAACCCATATACATGAAATCTCAGACGAGAGGTGATGTTTCGTCACATGGCGACATGTGATTTCTTAAGAAAAAAAAAAAAAAAAAAAGAGGAAACGCTCTCAAATGCTCTGCTTTGTTGTTACTGACTTAACTTACACACTGATGACAGTAAATGAAAATACTGAAATATACTGCACTTGAAGGCAGCACATCCAATCATGTACGACCACACATGCACTCACAGTGTTGCTTTAAATTATCAGTGCATCATCTCTTATATGAAATGAGTGTTTATTTTTAAGTGTAGATGTATCTCATGCTGTGCCTGAGGGCCTGTAAGCTCAGAAACACTCTGTGCTTAGCGTGATTGGATTTTTTCCAAAGCGTCACATGATCAGAGCAAATACTGTTGCAATAGACGGTTAAAAAAAACCTTGAAGTGAAGTCGGCGGTGTTATGTAACAATAACTTATTCACCAACATTAGTAACAGAATTTATTATGGTGGCCACAAAACCACATTCTTTCCCCCGTGTTCCCCGATAAATAGTCCAGTGTTTTTTGCGTTCATGTCCTTTTCAAATCCAGTTCACGTGCAAAAGGAGTGAATTTTCAATCATGGGAGAAACACACAACAAACTAAGCTACTTAAACATCTTTTTTTTTTATCTGCCTCCATCTTCTCTACCATCCACACAACAGCAGCCACTTCTGTAGCACATTTAAAAACAACCTCAGTTGACCATAGTGGTATAGAAACAATACAAATACAAATAAAACAGATTAGATAGTTAATTCATTTAAATGAAGCTATGCATAAACAATGAAATAATACTAAAAAAAACAAAACAACAACAACTCAACAGTCCTTGTATAAATAATGCATGTTGTGTATATTTGCATAACTCCAAACCACAGAATTACACCAGCTTGGAAAACGAGGTCATTTTAGTGCAGGATGTGGTTTCGTTATTGGCATTTTGTGGTGCGACAAATTCACACTCGGACTATATTATTTGAACAATTAAATTAATTAGATGAATATTTAAGCGCACCTCGCCATCTGAAGGCATTTCGGCCTGTGCTGACCTATGGCAGTTAATAATTAAATAATTAAATAACGTGCGTGACATTTAAGTTGTGATTAATTCAGCAAACACAGGGCAGCACAGTAGAACTTTCCAAGTGGAGAGGGAACTTGTAAGAGGGTTGCCGGTTCGAGTGAAAAGCTATGTGCGACAAACGGATGGGTTATTTAGCGGCTGAAAGAGAGCAGGACATCTCATTAACCTTCTATCTTTTTATGGGGTGAGTTGTCAGTAACGTTTTTAATCTACGTTACTTTAGTGTTCATTCGAAGTCACATACAGGGATTAAAAAAAAATATTTGGCACTCACACTCACTTTGCAGCAACAAGACCCGGGTTTGCGACCCAGTCTGAACAAAGGCCTCCCCATTGTGTGTGTGTGTGGATTTTCTCATGGTTCTCCAGTCCAAAAACATGCAATATGGGGGATTAGGCAAATTGGAGACTCTAAATTGACCATAGATGTGAGAGTGAATGGTTGTTTGTCCCTATGTGTCCATGTGATGGACTGGAGAACTGTCCAGTGGCTGCCCGCTGCTCCTAATTCTGCTAAAGTTTCTCGTAGAGGATGGGTTAAATGCAGAGAAGGAAATTCCCCCTGCAGGACTGATTAAGGACTAATTTATTTAGATTTTTATTGATTTACTTCTTTCGCCAATGTCTGGTTTACTTATTCAAAATTATACTAGAAGTGGCAGCTAAATAGTTGTTACGCACTAATTTGCTCTCGTCAACATTGCAAGTTATCTTTAAAGATTTTGGTAACCATGTAAAGAGTTTGGGAAAATACTGCTCTAACACACACATACACACACACAGTGCAATCATGAACATGTGTGTCAAAGGTCACCCACAGAAAAGTCATGACACACTTTATGATGCACAACCCAACAGAATCATGTGCTCTGCCTGTCTTTCTCTGGATTCTCCCACACACACACACACACACACACACACACACCCCTGGTCATGTAAAGACATGCCACCACCTCGTCGCCAGACATGGAAATTGAGGAAGCACTTCAAGATTTTTAAAGTCACTTGTAATTGTCCTTCTTTTAAGACTATTTAACATGTTGCTTTCACTAAATTAGAAGGCACAATATGGATGGCACACGCACTCTGACAGTATGCTCGCTGGCAAGAAGCTGCACTTTAACCTTCAATTTCAGCGAGTTACGCAACGTGTGCTCTTGTCAGCCTAATAACACTGTGTCACACTGATATTCGGTGTAGAAATGATTCTTGGTCTTCGGGGGAAAAACAACAACAGATGTGAGTGCACGATACGGTCTGTGTATAAACAGAGAGCAAGCTCTGGCCCGCTGCCCCGGTGCACAATCACCTCGCCTCAAGCTGATCACTAAAATTCTCACACAAACACTCGGCACGGCCAACTAGCATGACTCAGCAAGTTGCAGTGAGGGCTTGTGTATGGGGGCAGCAGCATAGGCATCGTGAGGTGGGCTTTTGCTGGCTGGCTGGCTGGCTGGCTCGGGTGCTGTGATGCTAAAAACGCTAGTGCTCACTGATGGAACCCCCGCAATATAAATAGCAGCGTTGATTGAGTCAGATGACTTTCTATAGCTATGGGCTTTGCTGTTCTGGATCCAACATACCATGGAGATGCATAAGCCTTCGAGGCAGTGGTGTCACACTGTTTTTAAAATCAGTTATCTGATTGCGTCACTCACCAGACCAGTCGTTACTAGAGTATGGGTTGGTAGATAAGTCACAGATTTGGAAACGATTAATCAATTAATCAACTATTTTGATAATCCATTAATCGGTTTGAGTGTCTTTTTTTAAAGCGGACCTATACCGGAAGTTCCAATTAACGATGTGTGTATCTGTGCCATTACCTCGTTTATGAAGCCCTGAAGGTTCGAAACAAACAGGACGTCTGGCTACGTAAACAGCATTTCTCCTGAACAGCGGATCCTCCTGGTCCGGGCACTAGTCTGGGCACATCCGGTTGCGTATATTGTACCACAGAAGAAGAAGAACGTCCGTTGTGGACAGTGTCTTCTGACTCTGGGTCAAAGTCGTAAAAGGGACTGCAGCGGGGAGGTGTGACGAAGCTATTTTTAAACATTGCTAAAACAATGTTTTGATAATGAGTAGCAGTGCTTCCACCGTTCCAGAGGGGGGAGCTGCGCTTCTGAGACCAGGTGGCCTAATTACTTCACTTCCAGGTATTGGCCAATCACAAGACAGTTGGGAAAGCTGTCGTTGGCTGGCCAATCACAACACAGTCTGTCTTCTGGGTGTGAGATTTCAGTCTGAAACACAGCGGCTGACGAGAGCTTCAGTGAGGAGAGATTTCTATCGGCTCATTAACAGCAACTAGGAGGTTTTTGACCATAAAAACAAGTTAATGTTTGTAAGTAGACATCCATAACTCACAAACATGTGCGACAGGACCATTCTATGTGAGCTTTAAAGAATAAAAAAAAATATATATGTTTTTTCAGCTTCTTAAATGTGAATATTTGTGTGTATTTTGTCGACAAAATAATGAAAATAGTCATTAGTTGCAGCCCTAGTCACAGAGAAGTGTTTTTTTGGATTGTCCTTCATTAAAGAACATGCCTAAATAGCAATTGGGGAGTGTTGTATTGGAAATGTCCACTTTATCTACTCAAAATTAAAAAGGTGTTGCAGCTAAACAGTCAGAAATGTTGACCTGAGATCTAACACACAAATACATGATATGACTTGACTTTCATGATAAAACTGATCAAAGATGAAACTTCCTGATGATGTTTGTTATTTATGACTCATAATCAGAAAGACTTGGATCCTGTTGATGACATCTTGTCAGTAAAAACCAGTAAAACCACACAATCTGAAGATGATCCACTCGTCTGTGGTAATCCTTATTGTCTGACACTTCAAAGATAAAAAAAAAAAATTCTCGCTTTCTATATTGCCTCTGCAGTTTCCATGTTCCTCTCCAGCTGTATGACCTATTGTTTTCTCCTCGTGAACTCGCTGGTCCCATTTCCCTCCCACCGTCTAAAACAATCCCCGCAACCAATTCTCCACTCTGTCTCAGTGTGTTGGCAGTTAACGTCAGGAGCTGAGTAAGTGTCATATCATATCAGCCATGTCACACCACCGCACTGGGCTCCAGTCCAACAGGCCTTTACTGGTGCAATGAAAATGCTACACACACTTCACACAAAGAGGCTCATCCATATCCTCACAGCCCACGGTGGCTTTTCTGTTTGATGCCCACATGGATCAATGGGGGGTCGGAGAGGGCACTGTGTGCCAATTACTGCCTTAACATATTTATTTACAATATATAAAGCCGTCTGCCACTCACAACACAACATCTGAATGCTCATATTGCTATTTTCACAACAAACGATGACACACAACGACACTGGGCTTGAAGGGGCATGAATCGCTCGTGAAACGATGAGAAAGGCGGATTAGTGTAACGTCTCTAGAGCAAGCATAGCCAAAGCTGGGATTTGGCTTCAACTTTCCTTCGTAAGCAGAGTCAAACAAAGCAAGCCACAAAAGAGGATCACGTGTTTTATTACATTACTTGCATGTCACATGACCGGCTACTGTGTCAAGCCTTCGATGTACATTAACGTTTGCGAATCTCCTTCTTAAATCTCATTAAATAACCTAACCAGAAATAAAATTTCAAATTGATTCCCCCCCCCCCCTCCCAGTAATGTTTTATTGAACAACTGCCTTCGCTCCTCCTCCTCCTCCTCCTGGACCTAATCATGTGGAGTTTTGTCAATACAGAATGGCTACAGGGTAAATATCATGTGACCGAGGCCACACATGATGTGAGATAAGGGTGGCAGTGCAGCAACACAAAACCTACACAAATATGCAAAGCTAAAGGGAACGTCAGTGCGGCTCAGCCGAGTTTCCTTCACGCTCACACACTGAACGATCGGTTACAAACTGCCGTGGGGACACTGCTGTGTCTGCAAAGCGGCCTAATGAGTGAGAAACAGAATAGGAAAAACTAGTCCTTATTTTTACTGATTGGATAATGTGTCAAGGTCCAACTTCTTGTTTATTTTATTTTCCGATCAACAGGGGGAAGTATAGTCCAAACTAAATCTACAAACTGTGAGGATACCTCTGTTTTTCTGTTGATGCAAAGTGGATCGATAAAAGTTATTTGCCCAAACTCCACCCTATCATGGTCCCGGGCTGGAAGACAAGCCTGCTTGGCGACCACTATTTTTACTGCAGAGACTCTAATTCCTGTTGTTCAACCACACAAGCGCCTGCATATAATGATTGTAGAGGGTACAGCGTGACATTAACACTGTACATTGATTATCTTAATTTCGAATAAAAAGAAAAACGGCAATAACATTGTCCATTTGGTTCACTCTGCAGTCAATTTCACATGGTTATGGTTGAAAGGCAAAGACGGAAGATTAAAATAAGGACGTGAGTAGGAGAGAACGGCGGAGCAGGCAGAGAATGTGTCAGCAGAGACTGAGAAAGTAAGGAGGAGGAGGAGGATATATGAGGTTTAATTAAAATTCATTTAGCCAGAATGCAGCCCTGCTACATTGCAATTCCGCTCTCACATAAATATAAATATATATATATATATTCATCTGCATAATTACGGATAGTCAAATCTTAGCTCAGCTGTTACATTTAAATATGTATGTACCATTTCATTTAATTCTAACATCACCGTGGAGTAAACGATTGCAGTTTTTGTGCAGAGCTTCGCAAATTTATTAGACCACCACCCAAAGCCACAGCTGCCCTAAATTAGCAGCAGAAGTAATTATCAAAATAATCTTTTTATGTTTCTGTAATGGTTAATACACCCGTGTGTGGAGAAGCTCTCTAACCAAAATGATATTTTTAACGCTAAAATAGAATTGTTGTTATCCACGAGTTAACAAATGTACTGTTTTGCACAAAAAAATAGAAATAGAAATAGTGAAGCACATTATTATTTCTTGATTAAAATGTCCAATTATAGTTACTAACTTGCATTCCTGAACGGAAAAATGTGTTTTAAGGTTTAATGAAACCCAGTGAGCCGGCCCAAATTTGTGTATAAAAAGGGTGATTTCAGATTATTTGCCAAATAAATAACATTGTTTGAAATATTTCAAAAAAAGATTCATGTTTTCTAATTTTTTAGGAAAGGTGAGGCAAATTCATTTGTTAAGCACTGCATATATTTAAAAATAAATAAATAAATAAGTAGCTGTGACTGTATGGACGTAATACAGAATAATGTTGTGAATCAACTTCACCTCCCACTGGATTCCAACCACAAGGTTGATTTATTGAACCATAAAGTGTCGGCCATCGTGAAAGCAATGGATGCTCCTGCCAATTTCATTTAAATATGATAAAAGAGGCGTACTGCCCAGTCTAACTGCAGCCTTTTTCCTCCATCTGCCCCACCCTTCTCCTTTTATCTCCGTAATAAAACAGCCTAATATAGACAGGGATGTTGAAGACCCCTTCCTTCATCACTTTATACCCTTGTTTCCTCCTTCCACTCTTCCCTTCCATTCACTCTAGCAGCCTTCTTCTAAACTGGTCAATTAATGTGGCCGGAGAGGCTTTTAAAAGTGCATCGCCAAGACCATAATGTGCATGAGCTGCAGCACCAATTATCAAGAGGCTATCAAAACATCTGCTCCCGCACATTATTCGGACCCTGTGCAACATTCCTGCAGAAGTATTCATCTAAAGAGAAGGTCACATCAAGAGTGAGCATGAGCATTAGAGCCTCTGCCCACTCTTCCTGTCGTGATGAGTGAAGTTATTGAGACTATCATTCATTATCAGGGTATTGATCAGCAGCAACATGGATTACAATCTAAATAAAAGGCATGCTGCTGCACCTAAATGAACAGTAAACAGTTACATTTGAGGATAAGGGGATGAGTCATCAAGACAAGAATAGCTCTATGTAAATACTAGGGCTGTCAAAATGAATGCGTTAACGCAGGATGAGTAATTTGTGGAATTAAAGTGTTAATTTTTTTTAACGCATTAACGCACTTTCATCGCGCTACAGGTAGACGTGCAGTTTATGAACAGGCAAGGGCGGGCAACTGCTTGGGGCCCCGAGTCGATAGGGGGGCTCCCGACACTCGGAGCCTAAATGCATCAGTGACCAGCCGCATCCCCGTCTCCCTTAAACAACGATGGTTGATTTGCAATGACATCTCAGTCGGAAACCTCCCTAAAGGGGCCCCACGTCACCTCACGTTAACCTGTGTGAAGCTGAAGGAAAATGAAGAGGAGTTATCAATCAGGAAGTTAGAAGAGGAAGAAAAAAGAGGATGAAGAAAAAAGAAAGAAAGACACACAGTTGTAAGTGGCGCTACTGGCGCAGATAATGATATAATCATAACATTAACAGTTATTTTGTCTAACTAACGGGGACACAGACTTGAACAGCAGCTAACATTAGCGTCAGAATGCTAGCTGACGCTAACGCTAACTAGTAGAAGCAGTGCTTCGAACTTTTCAAAATGTTTCAAAAAGAAAACTATTTAACTTCTAAACTTTATATTTTGTTTATAATGTGAGTTATTTACAGTGCAATGTATAATTTTTTTTTAAGTTATTTACAGTATTTTATTTTTTCTATTTATTTACATTGTCTTATAATGTGGGTTCTTTACAATGTAATGTTTATTTTTTACTAAGTTTGTATAGGTTTTTTTTTTTAAGTTATTTACAGTATTTTATTGTTCTTTACATTTATATTTTCACATACTTTATTTATCTCTCCGTTCCTACAACAATAACAAGAGAAAATTCGAATTTCTCTGGCATATTTATGAATGGTAATTAATCGTGATTAATCCACAGCTACCCTTTCTTTAATCAGACCATTTACTATTTAAAGTATAAAAAGTAAGCTTTGAACTTCCAGTGAAATGAGAGCGGCTCACTTTCCTCGACACGGTCTCTCAAACAAACCAGTTTGACCTACGGGCTTCTTTAGTGCAAACACTGAATGCAGGAAACACTTACACAAGTGAGTCAAAGCAACAAGTAGCTTTCAAAGGGTTCAAATGAGCCCAACACTCGACACAGGTAGTGAATGGACAAAAGCCAAATTCATGTACAGATTACTTATATACTTCTGTTGCATTGAAATCACGGTCACATGAGTTCACACATTTCACACAACTCTGTGTAATTCTCAGTATAGTAGTGTTTAAAGCTCATGTTGCCTGGCAACATTCCCACAAGGCACACAGGAAGTGACTCCTTTTATGTCACGAGAGACAAAGGCAATGGTAAAAGTGTTACATTATTAGAAATATGAAAGAGCTGTAAACATGTTAGATAAACACTTCTTGTTCCCACTCGTCCCTGCCCTGCTACTGTATACACACAGAAGCTCCCTCAGGTTGTAGTACTGCCGTTATGGCATATTTGTTTACAGAGCCCAAACAGAGGCAGAATGATTAAGTCAACAACAACAAAAAATGGCTTGAAGTTACACACTGCAGCTTTGGAATCATGAGTTATCAGTATCAAGTCGAGAGCTACAGACTTACTGAGGACGTAGAGAGACAGGGTGATCCCTGCGAGGCAGAAGCCCTCAAAGAACCGCAGAGTGCTGAACATGGGGAGGTTGACAGAGAAGGCCACACTCAGACCAAACACCAGCATGAACAGCACTGATATGATCAGCACTGGGTGGCGGCCAAACCTAAGGAGTATGGTTAAGAAAAAAAAAAAAGGTATATAAATGATTATGAGCACTTTTCTTTGACATATTTGCCATTAAAAATGAGTGTGACTGAGTTGAAGATCTTACCAGTCTGCGAGGATTCCAAACACCAGGTACCCGAATATTGATCCGACCAACAGAGAGAACTTTGCAATATGGACTTTCCACGCAGAGTCACACACCAGACTCCACTGCAGACATGAAGAAACACAGACATGAGTTACAAGCAACTTGGCTGGGTAAAGAAAATGGAAATGACCATACAGTATGAAATTCATTATAATATAATGATTGTAAACAGTCATTTTTGTCTCTTTCAATCATTGTTTGATCTATAATGGCCTTCCACAATAAATAACCCCTTATTCAAATAAATATCAGAAAATAGTTGATTCTATTAAATGTAAGCACTACTTAATGTACTCAGGTTTAGAGATAACTCATAACTTATG
This sequence comes from Microchirus variegatus, assembly GCF_963457635.1. NCBI lineage: Eukaryota > Metazoa > Chordata > Actinopteri > Pleuronectiformes > Soleidae > Microchirus > Microchirus variegatus. Next base: position 18,236,003 of record NC_139806.1, read on the forward strand.
ATGCCACAACAAATGCTCTGCAAAACCGCACCAATAATCAAATATCTCCATTAATCCCATTCATTTCCTGAAATCAGATCTGAAAGGTCTATTTCATTATTTATTCTTTCATCCTCGACAATACACTGAGATGTTAAGCCAAGTGTCTTTGCTGACTGAAACTCTCAGAAATACAGTGAGTAAAACACTCTGCTTGAATTGAGAACGCCTCAATGTTTTTTTCCCCCTACAGGAGAGACAAGTTGTGACAAACAGACCTCGTAAACTCGCACTTGCACAAAGGCAAGAAGCGGCAAATGTAAAGACCGGTGGGTTTGTGTGAGAACTCTTTGAGATCGAGAAACAACTTTGACATGATTACGAAAGAATCCAAGCACTGCTGTTGATGTTGCGGGACTAGGTAAAGCTTCAGCTCAATATTGACTGTATTTCAATGTGGCAATCACATTGTAATTCGAAAATAGAATTACTCTATAGTAGGGCTGAAAGATTATATATATATATATATATATATATATTTGCGATTATTTTGACAAAAAATTGTGATTGCGATATGATTTGCGACATAAATGTGGCCCACCACGGCAAAAGTAGCAACAAGTTGGCCTAGGGCAAACCAAGTAAACACATATTTGTTATTTGTTAATCATTTTTATTGTATTTTTTTTTTCAAAAATAGAGGCTTTGGCTTTAGCATTTAAGATAGCGGACTTTATGTTAAATGCGTTAGCATAAAAGTTAGCTGACTTCATCGTCGCAAAATTTCTCCAGAGTTTATGAACAACAAACGGATGGATTATTTTGAGGCCGAAGGAGAGCGGAACATGAGAATAACTGGACACCTTGAGAAACAAACACAGTAGTTACTTCTGAGATGATGACATGACCCCAGCACCCAGAACATCTTATTAACCTTCTTAAAATTAAAATTCAGATTAATTCTTCAGCCCTACTCGTGCCTCCCAACAAGACAGAGCAAGTTTTGGTTTGGTGGTCATAGCAGGTGCATTAGGGAGGCGGTTCAACACCGGCCTCACCACATCTTTTCACTATGTCAAGTAGACTCATATATATTTAATACAGCAGCATCAGTCTACTTTGTTCCTACACTTCTCTAACCGCCTGTAACCTCCACTTTAGTGACTTGTCCAAAAATGGAACGCTCCAGGATTACCCAGAGCCATCACATGATCCAGGCATGCCACTCATTCATGGTTTCAGTATTGATGTCAGCAGAGAAAAAGACAAAGGGAAGCAAACAAGTTTGTATTGCACAATCACAGCAAAACTAAATGTGCTAAAAAAAAAAAAAAAAAAAAAAAATATAGCTTCCCTCCTCCAGGGCCATGACAAATGGAAATGAAACTCTGAGTCTGCAGTTACACAGGTTCCAGTACTACACACATGGATGATATTTTGGTGACTATACAGAAAAGGCAGCTGCAGTTTCGAGTGCAGACAGCTGACCAATACCAACGTACTGTATCAGCATTCTCAAGTCACATGGCACAGACCAAGCAGCAATGTCTCACAAGGGCTGGGTGCTGCTGAAAATGTGTGAGCGAGGGAGCAAGAGAATGAAAGGTTATCAGTGTACCATTCGTGTTCCTCATTTCCACAACATGTATGCATTATTTACCGGGTCTCTCTCCAGGCTAACACTCAGACCGAAACTCATGAGCCATCATTAGCGAGAATCTACTCTACTATTACCATGAGTGTTTTTAAAAAAAAAAAATAAAAACAAATTCAGTTATAGCAGAACAAAGAAACCTCAGCAAAGTGTGCTTCAGCCTAAGCGTGAGTCAAATGCAGGTTGTAATTTCTGCCAGTTGCTCCCTTGCTATCGTCTTGCTCATTTGGGAGAAATGAATAGAAGTCAGTGTGAGATGGAGTTCAGCTCGACACATATAAATCTATTAAGCAGAAAATACAGAACAACGAAGGACCATGAGGAAATCACTTAAAGTCCCCGGGGTGTCTGTCGACCTCGCTCAAATGACCGGCCACCAATCAGCCTGTACGGGCTAGTCTCATTAGCTCAGATGGAGACACTCTCAACTGCAGCTGCACATTTCTGCACTCGATGAACTAGAGAGCGGTGGGTGGGGGGGTTCAAAAGGAGGGGGAGGAAGGGGAGGGAGACAAAGGAAAGCCCAGGAGGAGGCAGGAATGGAGATTATACAATGTGGAAAGAGAACATACAGAGAGCTAGAGAGTAATGCAACGACGAGGGGGAAATATGGGATTGCGGGAAGCTATTGGAGAGGGAAATGTTTAAAAGCAGTTGTGAGGAGAGGGTAGGAAAAAACATGGAGACACTGCTGCATAGTTACTGCCTAGCAACAGACCATCACTGTGGTTATCTGACTCTTTCTGCTTCCAAGTGCAAGTTTGAGCAACACTGCCTCACTCAAGGGATGCAATCCTATAATGTGGTGGTTGTGAAAAAAAAAAAAAAAAAAAGGAATAGAAATCGATAGTGTACATTCTGACTTCCTAGAACAGAAGTCAAGGAAATGAAGACATCGCCTGAAGCGACATTTTCTCTGGAAGCATATTTTGTATTATGTAAATTTGACAAATTACTCATTGCTGTGGCATTCAAGCACAACACAACGCATCAGAGGAGCAACAATAGCGTGATTGTTAAGTTAAATTTTCCATCAGTGACAGTGAAACAACAACAAACCCTTTTCCTGTCAATCTATCATTTCATCGCATTGCATTTGTTGACAGTTGCGGAACACGACTGCACATCTCGGTCACCAAAGAGACAACCCACCGACTCTCCTGTGAGAGACAATGAATTCCATCACACGATCCAAAAAAACAAATTCAAACCAAGGCCAAGGGTCAGGCGCCCCATAAGGCCCGCTCCTCCCTGTTACAAAACAGCAGTTATCAGATGTGCCGCACACACTCTGGTCACACACAGAACACACAAGGAGCCTCCACTGAGTTTTATCTTTCAGTTGCACAAGCGTCTTTTCCTCCCAGCTGACGCTGCGAGTGGCTGTCATTGTGTGCTGACTGGGTATCTGCAGTGGGGTCATCGCCTTTCAACAGCTGAGACTGTTTCAAAGTGTCCCACACTGATCTGGAGTCTGTGGAAGGAGCCGGGCCAGCTGGGTAAACAGCAAGAAGGGACGGAGCCGAGATGAGGCCTGCACGGTGTTCAGCTACAGTATCATCTTTCACATCTATGGGTGTGTAACCACCAGATACCGACACTGGGTCTGGGTGTACCAACTGATGTCCTTTTCAACATACCGCGCATATCATATCCATACAGTGCTCGAACCCAGCTGCTACGATCTACGAGTAGTTCTGCAAACCACAGATACACTCGAGCTCATGTCTCTGAGACAAAAATGGCGTTACTCATTTACGTTTCTACAGCTATATGAACATGATGGTGTTTTAACCGCCTTTGGGCTGAAATTAGGAAATTACGGTGATTTCCTGGTTATAAATGTGGTTGAGGAGAAGAACCTGGTTTTTCCCTCCTAGCGTCACCATCATTTCCATGAAATAACAACTGTTGTAGGGTCAACACACTGGGATCATATCCTTATAGCACCATAAAACCACTGCGTCACACCACTTAAAACCAGGTTGACACAACGTTTGGTGTCGACCTGGGCAATAAATGTTTTGTTACATGTTACTACCAAGTATTTTGCTGCAGAAGTATACGTTATTTTGTTAAAAAAAATAATTAAACAATTTGCAAAAATGTTGTGTACATATGCGTGCATAAAACAAATGAATAAATCATTATGTAAATAGTTGGTGGATGTTCATCTGTTGACTCTGACTTTCAGCTCAACGACAAACATGAAATGAATCAACAACACTTTATACGTTAAATCAATAATTTAAACGCACAGTATGTCATTTCTGCCGCTAGGGTTCTCTTAATGAAAACCATAACAAAAGACCTATGGTAGCAGCATGGGATCATGGGAATTGTTTGATTTCGCTGGTGCGTTTTTCCGATAGCTTCAGCTGCAGTACGCACAGTAAATGACACTGAGCAGTCGTGATCCATTAGCATCCAATAGAATTTTTTCGGACACGTATTGCGATGGCGAATTAATCTGCTATATTATATCTATATTAATAATATAATATACTCAAATGTAAAGATGAGAACCTAAAGAGGGGAGAGCGAGATTTGAACTGCGATTAAGATGAATCATACATATTATGACGTGTATACACAAATTGTATGGATTTAAGTGTGTTAAGGGTGTTTATTTCCTGTATGTATGTATGTATGCATATTGACAAAATATAGATATTATTCTCATTATACTCTCTCTATTTCAGAAATAATAATAATACAACTGTATTCGTAAGTGACCTTTCAAACACTCAAGGTCACTTTACAGATGGCTGAGGTGATGGTCGTGTGCAGTAGGCTGGTCTGCATAAGTGATTATTGAGTTGAGATTTAAACATTTTCCCTACTATCATGATGATATAATTCGAAAATCCCCAAGATTGTTGCTGATCTCACATTCATCATCGTCATTTTACCTGGAATTATCAGGAGTTATTGAGTGGAGACTAAGCAAAAACAACCATGTTCCAGATCGTTTGCATCCAAAATGCATGACGGTGATGTAGTTTGGTCTGAGTCCAGCAGTGGAGTATTACTAAAAGGTGAAGTCCTAAATTCAGTTTTAGACACAAAAATCATTATCAGTTCCTAAATGCCACGTGCCGCTGATTAATACACGAAGAAGCCAACTTACAAAAGGGGATCAATAGAGAGGTTAATCTTTGCTGTGAAGACACTCTCGGTCCACTGTTTTAGAGAGCATGTACAGCTGCTCCACATCTGAATGGGAGCTCAGGGTTAAGTTGCAGAGAGACTATCCGTCTCTGAGTAATGATACTTTCTCATTTCTCAGGCTCAGTCCAATTAAGATGGACCCTGAGGAGAGCTTTGACTCAATTAGGCTGAGTCTCCACATTCACCACTTTGGATTCTTCACCACCACCTCAACCTCTGCTGCCTCCATCAAGTCCGTCGTCTCTGTGACTGAGCACGAAAGCATTCCTGTGCTGCCGATTCGGTAAAACCTAAGTGGCCAACACCTACATTTATTTACATGTCAACCACATTTGATATCAGCGGGCGGGGGGGGGGGGGGGGGGGTAAAACTGAGTAGTATGCGGTATAAGTATTTGCTGACACATTTCGACAGACGCGAACACATTTCACCAGTGTCTGGCCTTCGCCTCTGCTTTTTAGGGATTGAGTGTCACAGATCGCTGAGCCCAGTCATGTGGCGTTATGCCGATGCGGTCCAAACACAGGATGAAATGCCATGTCATCACTTCCTGCTGCAAGTGTCATCCTGGTGTCTGTGTTGTGCTGGGAAAATAAGGAGAGCGAGGTGACAGGTTGCCAAGAGGGACAATTGTGAGGTCAGGGTCAGTTCTGTTTCACTTTTGGCTCCATTTGGAGACGCGTCTGCATGTCACCCGACTCAATCCCTCACCGATAGTGACCTTGTCAGAATGTGGCCTGCAACGGTCAGGGAAGACGAGCACTGCAACACACTTCTACCCCGTCACTGATCTGCTATGCTGGTAGTGTCAACATGACATTCTCATTATGTGTGCAAAGGCAACAGAGAAGTTTGTATCTACAGGTTTAGGACGCCGGCAAGGAGAGAAGCGTTTTAGAGCTGAAGTCATTATAAAAGACGCCTCATTTCATTGTTTTATCACAAAGAAGAGACATTTTTTAGATCGTTTGTAATAATAAACGCCCACTTGATTGATTTTCCCAAGAGCATGACTTCACTTTCAGCTGCGAGTTTTGAATATTTGGAATAAAATGTTGCTCGTGCAACCCCACCTAGCAAATTACCCTACGGACACTCAATGAAATCCTGACTAAAAACTGTTCCCGGGGCTCATAGTTAAATTGAAAAGCAACAGCTGTATTTTATTTGCTTCTTTTAAATGAGTCCATTAACTATGATTAAAAAAAATTATGAGCTGTTGGCATCACAGTGGACGTAAGCTCAGGGGTCCACCGACCTCAGCCCGTGGCACAGAGAAACTACAAATCTCCGACTTCACGTCACACTCTCCCTGATAAGCCTTTTAAAAATGGCGTGAAGTCCAAACCCTTAAAAGATGCTGCAAAAAGTGTTGACTGTGGCTGAGGTCACTGTGTACACTATGTGTGTGTGTCGAGATTTTTATCAAAACTGAACAATGACCATGTTCCTCTAGGTCTATGAAGATGTGATCACCTCAGGAGTATTTTGTTTATCAGGGTCACGTTTTTCTAACAAAACCAAGACTGGACTTCAAATCTTGATGTAAACCTGCACCATCATTGCGAGCCTTCTTCCTCCAACAGGAACACCAACTATGGAGCCTTTGAGGACGACACAAAACGCTATTTTGGAACGCTGTGCCATCGGAGGTAAAGGCATCTCCTCTGAGTGTCACTGGTGTTTGGTTATGGCACTGATATGGCAGGTGATGTTTGTCCAGGGATGAGGTTGTGTTGTTCTTCAGCGTGCACTAATGACCTTTGCTCCAAATCCAAAAAAAAGGCACCATGTCTGTTATGTGCGTTCCGACAACAGGCAAATTCCACCAGGCCAGTCAGCAGGTTTGCCTTAAGTGCCAATGCGTGTTGCACTTCTCGCAGCTATAGGTCACACTTTGTGTCGGCTCTTGCGAGAGCTGGAATGGACGAAGTGGAATCTCACATTTACATTCCTGATAGATTTATGTCGGTCCAATGTGAGCCAAGTCTTGGCTCAGTGATGAAGTGACTCAGAGCTGGAAATACATGCAGCGGATGCAACAGTGGAGGCCCAACCATTGCTACTTTCTAGAAGCTGTCAGGAGAACCAATTTAAGCACAGCTCGTATTAGAGCTGCAACAACTAATCAATGAATAACAGGCTGCTAAATCAATCGCCAACAATTGGGATGATTGATTACTCTTTGAGTGTTAATTTTAGGGAATAATTGTGTTTTCAGCCTATTGAGTGTGATTTTTTTTCTGGTTTATTTGCTTATCAGACAAGAAAAACTGAATATATTTAGTTTGTGGACAAAACAAGACATTGGTCAACATTTTCAATCGATCGATGAATAATCAACTGTTAAATTACTCATCAACTGCTTTGATGATGGATTAATAGATATGGGTGATTCTTTTATAATGAAATGATGTGATTCCAGCCTTTTAAATACTCATATTCTCTGGTTCCTGGAACAGTTAACTCAATATATTTGCTTACTACTAAATGACTTGCCAGCTACTTTGACAATAGATTCATCAGTGGGAGTGCTTTATGTGGTAACATTTCTTTGTTGGCTTCTGAAATGTGAATATGCTGTGGTTACTTTGCTCCCCTGGCAGTAAAATTAATATCTTTGGTTTGAACTAAGTTTTTCACCATTTTCTTGACATTTCATGACATAACACATATGTGACAGCATTTTCTCCTAAATAATGTGAATATGATACGAGTATTTATTGAAGCCAATGATTCATTGATTGAATAAAAAATGAGAACAGCAGTAACCCTTGTTTACACACTGACCCTAGAGTGTGATGCTGCCTGAAAAGTGTCCCTTTAAAAAGGCGTGAAGTGTTGTTGATAAGGGGCCACAATTGCACTGTTTCACTTAAGTGAATCAAGATATTGTGTCACAGAGGATGAGAAAAGGATGCCCATCCTCACCACGCTCATCCTTACCTTGGTAACCACGTTCTGCACCAGTCCCGTGTGCAGCTCGAATGTCCACTCGCTGCAGTTACACTGCATGCTCCCACTGCTGCTGCTGTCATTGTAGCCACCGTGACTCCCGTTGGCATAAACGTGAGCTGCCCGCGCGCCGCTGCTGTTCCGCGAGGTGTCCGCCAGCAGCGAGGAGAACCCCGCGGTCCGATTATGAGTCGCATTATTGGCCAAAGCCTGGACGCATGTGCTGTTCGGCTGGGCGAGGAGGAAATTGTCAGAGAACTGGCTGAATCCGATGAATAACGCCGGGATCCATGTCAGCACGATCAGCTGTTTCTGGTACTTCCCAAACCCCCCGAGAAACGGCAGCACGGAGCCGTCGATGCGTGTCAGCAGCCCCGGCGACGTGGTGTCGGGGGACACGAAGCCGTTCTCCGGTTGATGGTCCTCCGTGTCGAGCTGCACCACGGCCATCGCGCTTCCGCCGAGAGATGCCTCCGTTGTGTTGCGAAGCCGGGCTTTGCAGTGCGACTCCCCCCCTGTCGACTCCACAATGCGTCAGCGCCCCTCAGCCCCGGCGGCGGTGAACGCCGTGCGCAGTCAGTCCACTGGAGTGGAAACAAGACGCACCTCTTTTTTTTATTGTCAGGGGGGGGGGGGGGGCACTTCCGCGCGTCCGCCACCTGGAACAAAGTGACGGCAGCCCGAATGCTCGTAAACAAAAACAAAACAAAGGAAGAAATAAACAAAAATGAAGTGAATCCGTGCGAGGCGGATAGACTACTTCACGATCTCTGCTCCGTCGTGTGTTTCATCATCGTGCGCGTCGGTCAGCTGTGGCAGCGGCAGGAGAGCTGCTTCCTTCCTGAAGGAGCCACAGGTAACACACCTGCCCACAAAGGCAATAATGTCGACTCTAAACTCACAACATGGCCACCTGGTTATCATCCTCACAGGCGCGTTGCCTCATATTTCAAAGCATTTTCAGGGCGTAAAAAAAGGCACAGTGTAGTTTTGAGAATGGATATTTATTTAAAATAATTTAGCACAGTCATTCCGGTACCTACAGTACTGAGGGGGTCGCAAGCAGGGGCGGTTTCAGTTTATATGTGTACCCTGGGCAAACCGTTTCTAACCAAATTGTCTTGATTTGGTGAAAAAAAAAAATGTAGAAATTAAACAGAAACCTATTTTCTTTGTAGAGTGTGAGTGAATTGTGACACCACACTGCATAACAGGTGAATTATATTGAATATAATCAGTAATACACGCTCACAATAATTATGCAAAATAAACTGACGTGGTGCCAGTCAAATCACAAATTTCAAAACGTCGCAATGGGAAATTTGTTTCGCAACCGGAAAACTATGTTCATTCTTATATTCACGAGTTTATGCTTTTTACATACTAGTTATGTGTTGTCAATAACACATGCATAATATGACGTTGTTAATCATCTCTTGTAAATGTACTATCTTTAAAAGTAGATCCCCATATAAAAGCTTTGGGAAATACTTCATCAAAATAAAGATTTGTTTATTTATTTATTTGTTATTATTATTATTAGAATAGAATAGAATAGAATTTTCTTTAAATAGGGACAATACAGTTAACATAGTTCCAATACAAATAATGCAACTGATGTGCTGTACATAGAGTCTATAGCTGTTTGCAACTCTTGTCCCTAGTTGAGCTTTTACATGAAGCGAATAATAACATATGCATGATCAAGCACATTAAAACTACACTAAATATATATACATAACAACTACATGCTATACTAACATTACACACAATAACAGTTGTCAAATGATAAATATAAAACATAATCAGTACAATAAAAAATAATTAAAAAATGCTAAAACTACACTTGATAATACACTCAAACAGCACTTAACCTTTGTTATAAGCATTTTTATATTTCTGATATTAACTTGATTTTGACGGCCCTTAATGAATTATTTGAAGGAATTTGGTTATATAGGGATGAGCTGTGTCTGGTTATAGATGGCGATGCTTGAGCCCAAACCATCACACATTGGGAGAGATTATCCCTAAAAATGTACATCCGGTGACCTCCTATATTCCATGGTTTTGTAAAAATGACTTTAAATGCACGTCCTCTCCCCATTTTGTGATTTTCCCATGGTTTTCTAAATTAAATCTGATCATTACAGTTATTATTATTAAAGATTCAGTGTGTAATATTTTGTAATACTATGTTAGCATGTGTGTATGATAGAGCTACAACAACACATTTGGTTTGAATCTGTCTGACTCGAAAGTCACGGACAGATTTGGATGATGATTGGATGAATTTTCAGGAAATGTCTGCAATGGGACCAGGAACAAGTAATTACATTTTGTGCGTGATCCGTATACACTATCACGGTTACAACACTCGCTGTCTGCCTTGGTGGAGGTCTGCACTCTCCGAGTGCTTTTCTAGTTGTAGCATTAAAATAAGGGTACTTTCACAGCTAGCTTGTTGTTCCGAAACTGGAGTGCGTTTCTCACCTGGATCGGTTCTAATGTGCTTGTGTGAACACAGCAATCGCACGCCGCTCCGGCACAAATCGACTGGGCCGACACCGCCTAGAGAGGGTGGTCCCAACTCGGTTGCAATCCCTCCATTGGAAACGCTTCGTTTGCAGTGTGCACACAATTTACGACTCGGCTGCATTTACAGAGGGAACCACTACGGCCTGAAACAACTTTGGTAAACAGAGTTTGGGCTACGTGTTGAAAAGAGTCCAGGCTTATAAATGTACTATACAACCAAGCTGCTGACCTGATGCGTCTTTGAAATACAAACTGTCCAGAAGAGCACGTCTTCTTTTTGGAGCTGTCTGGATGTGCAGTTTCTTATCATCATCAGATATGTGCCATTGTTTTCTCGCCGTAGCCTAGTTGCTCACTCCAATCGGAAATGTTCTGTACTGAACACTGGTATGTCAACATCCAGAGAACGGCAAATTTCCCACAAAATTCTGACCAATTACAAAACTGTGTATAAGCACATAGCATTGAGGGCATGTTGAGTCTACACTGCAGTGTGAAAACAAATCGAATTAAGGTTAAGTGCAACATTGTAATATATTAATCCCTGAATCGCAACAAAATACAGGCATCCTAAGCCTATATATGTACTCAAGAAGACGGCCTTGCTTTTCAGTGTTCGCCATGTGTATTTTTTAATTTTAAAGTGAAAGCTAACTATGCAAATGAAAACGAACCCTAACCACAGTGGACCTTTAATAGCAAAATCAAGTCAAACTCAATTATAAGATTTTTCTTCCACGTGTTGTGTTCATGACACATTTTGAAAAGTGACCTGGTGGTGGCGCTATGATTAACTAATGGAGCCCTGAACTCTGGAGATTGTCTGTAAGGTTTTGTGTGAACTTAAATTTCCAATGATGTTGTGATGGGGTTCCTCCTGCCAGATACTTAGTGTGATATACCTGAGTAAGCTTATGTAAGAAAGCACCAGGACAAAGTCTGGGGAATCCACAGCAAGTGAATGGGTGTTTCTTGCTTCCTGCATGCTCAGGCCAGGTGCCAAACCTTCATCAGGATCAGGGTTTCTCACTCCTGGTCCAGGGGAGCCACTGTCCTGCATGTTTTAGGTGTTTCCCTGCTCAAACACACCTGATTCAAACGGTCAGCTCGTCAGTAAGCTCTGCTGAAGCCTGATAACGACCCGTTTATTTGAATCATGTGTGTTGGAGCAGGGAAACACATATCTTGACATTACCTGGATTTCATATTTACTGCCTTTTAGATCTTGTCCTTGCTTTCTTTTTTGACTCCCTGAAGTACAAGTGCCCTTCATGGTTCATAAATTGCCATTCTGAAATTACGAAGCAGACTATAGGGGGTTTAAAACCATGCTGTGTTGTGGTTTCGAGCCCCGTTTGGAACAACTTCGGAACAAGGGCCTTTCTGCAAGGAGTTTGCATGTTCTCCCAGTGTGTGCGTGGGTTTTCTCCGGGTTCTTCGGCTTCCTCCCACAGTCCAAAAACATGCGATATGGGGATTAGGTGAATTGGTCACTCTAAATTGACCGTAGGTGTGAGAGTGTGAGTGAATGGTTGTTTGTCTCTATATGTGGCCCTGCGATGGACTGGTGAACTCTTCAGGGTGTACCCCACCTATCGCCCAATGTCAGCTGAGATAGGCACATCACCCCCCGCGACCCTCCGGTGCAGGATAAAGTGGTAGATAATGGATGGATGGAAAACCATGTTGTTGTTGCAGTCTCTTGTACATTATAGCCACAGCTTTCAGAAGTCACTGCTGTGGCCTTTAGTTGCTCTCACGGGCCCCTCTTAGGTCAGTGTCGCTGGCAACTGCCTGCTTTGCCTGTCCCACTGCAACACCACTCATTCTGATAAATAATTTGTGCTTTCTTACTTCACATGTGACATGGTGCCAAATGTTGAAGACGAAAGAACGTAGTAAATGATTAGATTAGTGTGCAGGCTTCTCAAATATAAATGTTTAGATGTACAGTGCAAATAGGCATTCATGGGGTGTCTTCAACCATTTGTATCCTCATGCTGTATTTCTTCTTACTTTGCACAGAGCATCTGGAACAAAAACAATTTCCCCCCGGGGATTAATAAAGTATTCTGATTCTGATGATAGCAAACAAGACACAATTCTATTATAGAATCAGTCATATAAAATGAACTGTGGTGATCTGGATAAACTGTGGAAAACTGAGAGGCTTTGGCAGAGGTTAGTGCAAAGTGAGTGCATTCTCTATATTTCCATGTTACGTGATGTTGTTTTAATTATGTGGCTGATCAGTTTATATTTGCTGGTGTATCAGTTACACTGTGACTAAGACAGACCAATGCAGCATTTAGATGAGGTCACCACCATTCCTACTGTTCAGAAGCAGGTTTATTAGAGTAAGTTGAAAATAAATGTCATAAAATTAAAATGAAATATATACGATAATGTGGATTTCAATATGTCAATAAGATTTACAACATTTTTAGACAAGTAAATCCAGTGACACAGTCCTTACAGCATCTCATCATAGAGAATGAAAAGCACACATGCACCAATATAGCTAATTACCTGACAAACAGCTGCAATGAGATTAAAGTTATATCATTTCAATATAAACATACATTTTCATTTTAAAATTCAATAAAAGTCTGGATAAGCAGTAGAGAATTAAAAAAATGTAATGTACTAATGTAAGTCAGCACATCAGTTTAGTCTTATTGAGGTTTGCATCCCATAAAATGTTATTAATAATATTCATTTTAAATGAAGCGTTTCTAATCAAATCACTTTATTCTCTGGGTGTTTTATTACCACATTCACAAAAAAGTCATATTTTTCACTTCATAAGCAAACAAATAGTGTATAGCAAATCATAAATCAAGAGGTTTCTGTCTCTTCTGTGTCTGGTGTTCTACTTGTTACTTTGTGGGCATGTTTTTTTTTTTTTTTAAATGGACCATTTTCTTTGTGAGCGTCATCGCCTTCCATGGTTGCAACTAAACACCAAAGCAGAATGAATGAAGAATCACAAGGGACAAGGTGCAAGTTGTCCTGGAGGAGGAAAAAAAACCTCAGCCAGCCCATTTTTTTTCACAACCGGGTGCCTCAAAACTTTTCATCACTGATCTTTAAAGCTGCAATGATCAGTTGTTTTCTTTCAAATTTCTAACCTTGGTCAGCATTAAAAAAAATGGGGTTGTAATTATCTCAATATCCGAGTGTGAAAGCATCAGTGACATCTATTGGTGAGAGGATTGAAGGAAGGAGTCCTCCACTCAGACAGATGTCAGAACTCTGGCTTTGGCTGGTTTGTCCTTTCAGAAACAAAAGAAGCTCAAGATGGTGGTCTCTGTGAGGCAAGGCCCACGATATTATATAAAAAAGGCTTATTATGCACCTATGAAATCATACTTATAAGGTAGTATACTTCATGTCTGCCATCAAACCCTCCTACGTGTTGCGCACTGGACCTTTAATGTTGACAAGATTTGTACAAATATATAAACAGTAGTTGTGATGGCATAGTTCAAAATCCTGTGTCCTGTTTCATTTACACCAACTGGCTTTATATAGCCTTCATTTATCTGGCTGTGTGATAGTATGTTCTTACCTTATCTGCAGCACATGTATCTTTAGCAATGCTTCACCCTCCTGGCCACATTGTAATAGTACTTCACATGTGCACACACACACACACAATGGGAGCTGAATCTTGCACATTAAACACTACACAATGATCACTAAAAGCCAATGAAATATTATGGAACAGAATGTGCTGACAGCTGTAATTCACTGCATTGGAGCGCCCATTTTTTTTTTTTACATGAACTTCATTTACATTTCCATCAAACGTATAACTTCCGCATTATTGGACAGCTCCAAGTTGTCGGTGCATGCAAAGCACGTTTGACAGATCCTGAGTGGCCCCATGAAGTATGGCAGAAGGGCCCTGAATGACCTGCAGTGTCCTGCTGTGGTTAGTTGCACACTGATGCCCCCTGCAGGCTGAGTGAGGTACGAGCATTGCTGTTCTCATTATATTTGCAGCATTTGCAACTTTCTTTCTTTCTTTCTTTCCAATCATAATCATAATCATACATACAACAAAAAAGTAAGCCTGAATTTGTATTAATTATTCTAGTCTTTTATTCTCTATTGTTTGACAAATAACAATCTATTTGATCTGTGTTCACTCTTAAGCCTTTCTCAGTGTGTGCAGAATCCACTGTGTATTATGGCCGGGCTCCAACAGAAACCAGTCGAGCATGACGCAGTCACACTATCTTAGCGTGTTATCATTCAAACTTTCTTTTGAATGCACTGCAGGTGTGTCCGGGATACGCCCCTCACTGAGTCAGCAGTGAGTGAGTGTGTGTGTTGTTCTCTTGTCTATCTCTGTGTCATAAACTGTCTGGTTGCACATGAGGTGTAGAAAAGGAATCCAGAGGGTTCACACTCTGCCGTGAGATATTCACAAGTGTTCTCGGTGACCTTTTCACTTTTACTAGTGACAACTCCACGTCAATAAGGATATTTTTTTTTAATAAATATACAACCGTCCACAAAACAAAAGTATAACCATATCATGTCAAAGTCCAAGAGATAACCAGGTGCAATTCTGTGTGATTTATTCCTTTGAAGTCAATGTCACCTGTACAGATAGGGGATATAAAAACCACACAACCATACTCACACACACACTAATGGACAAACACTGTAAAAGGGGTTTATCTTTTTGAAGATAAGCAAATAACGAAGAAAAAAGGCGGTTATAAAAAGGGAATTTGTAGTAAAACAAAGTTGCGAAACAGCCGATGATATTCTATAAAGACCTTTTAAATGATTTAGATTCTGAAGAAAAAGTTTGAGGAACCAACTTTATGTTTACAGGTTGCTATCAGGACATGTTAATAGGTGAGACAATGTTAGTTGTCCGTGTAATTTCTAAACCAGATGTTAGGCAGGCCTTTTTTTTATTGTTCACTGTTTACTCAGCGAATGATGTCAGGGAAAGTGTCTGGAAATGATATCATCCGTGTCTCTACCAGAGTCAGCAGACCAACATAACCCCATCGGACGGAAGTCGCCGTCGTATTGTTATTGCATTGTTTTTGAGTCATCATATTTTATTCCCACACATTTTTGTGTGAGTCCCTCTCACTCCAGATGTCACTTTTCCATGAGCAACGTGTATATATATGTAATATATGTGTGTGTGTGAGTGAGAGGAACCAGGAAACAATGGCCTACAGTGGATTTTAGTGTAAGAAAGCAAACACAAAGTTAAATATTTACTCCAAGTCCAGCTGAATGGAGAGTGAGCAAACAGCCGCCTCTTCTGAATGGATGAAGCAGAGACAGAGTAAAAGGAGACGTAAAGCAGAATATATCAGAGGGCGGCTGCGGTGCAGACGAGGATTAGTAATAAAATATCCCTGTAGTATCTGCCACACCTCACTGTCACTGTGATGACACTGAAAATTCAATGTGACAGCGTATATAAACGCATACAGACTGTGACATCTTCACATCATGAGGTCAAACCCTACTCCTTTGGAGAGACCCCCATAATGACCTGCCTCTTATTAACCTCTGCTATCTCATTACACAGGTTCACCACCGCCCCACTCTTCAGTCCATGTCTTTTTTGGCATGAGAGCTGCAATTAGTGAGGAGACGTTTGGAAAGTTGCACAAGTTCAGTCTTGCAGAGACTGGTGTTTGTAAAGTGGTATTAAGAGCTGACTGAAAGAAAGAAACCCGGCCAAGGGAAGCCAACCTTAACCTGGTGTTGGGGGGGAAAATGCAGGGTGTGTCTGCATGTGGGTGTGTTCAGTCTCCAAGACTGGCTCGTCGAGAAAATGTCATGATTACAAATGAGACCTGTCATGTGACATTTAAAAGTAAAAATTAATTAAATATTCGGCGCAAACAAGTCGTGCCAATATTTTCTCCATGCATACATGTACAGGCGTGAATGTGGGGGAAAAAAAGCCATAATAATGCTTACATGGAATTTCCTGTTTTTGGGCGTTGGTTCATTAGCTGAATTCTGGCCAGTGACCATGCCTCCCTCCCCTCGTGTCCCCTCTCTGTTCTCACATTCCCGTGTGATGGACTGTGTTTGTGTGTTTGTGTGTAATGGCGAAAGCTCAGGGCTATAACACCAGAGGGCACAATATGTCCGTCAGCAAAGCCAAACTACTTCCTGGGGGGGGAGGGAAGGCTTTCTGTCGGCCTGCATTACAAGTACTACGTGTTTGTTTTTATAACTAAATCTTTTGTACCTTTTCCTCACAAAGATCCTCTGTGTTGCAGCATTAACACACAACTAAATCACATCACACTAATTATTTAGTTTAACTGATTTTTTTTGTTTGTTTGTTCCACACCCAACTCACCTTCATACTTTCCACCAGGTATGTGTGACCCTCCCTTTCACTTTCCACAGATCAGACACGCCTATATATGTGTGATCCATTTTATGTGATTTAGGGAGATTGCAGAAAGGTTAATACAGGGCATATTTTTTTTTTCAACATAATAAAAAACGTTTAACCAAAAAAGGAGCTTATTCATTTCTTAAGAACTTGCTGTCACTTGGTATTTGGCTTGAGCAACTCAAGGCTGAGCACTCCGATGGTCTCCTTCTGACCTCAAGAATGTTGAACCCAGGATGAGAAATTCTTTGCACAACCACTATCTCGTCTCTGTCAGGCTGTATTTTTTAATTACTGTTGACTGGATATGCTTCTTTCACTTGCCAAGATTTACATGACTCCACAATAATCCCAAAGCTATGAAAAAATGCAGACACCCATTTGACAATATAATGTTTAGATGTAATTTGAGACACTATTCATATACCTGCACACTCGATTGCAACAGTATGAGCGTGCAGATGTTCACATTAGTTGTGCCACAACTAATGTTCCGTGCCAACCGGAGGATGTCGGAGAAATCTGTGTTAACACGAGTGCACCGTGTAGCATGAAATACTATTCTGTTTATGGCTCTAACAAGACACAATAGTGTAATGGTTTTTTCAAACTGTGGCAGCACAGTGCCAGAGGGTGCTTTGTGAAATGTTTCCAGATTCAACCAAGAGTGCATCACTCCCCCAACCACTTTACTTGGTACACTCCATCATCTGCATGTTAATGCAAATAACGTAATAGGTCATAATGTAATCTGAAACAGTTCATAGATTATTTTCTGATCAAAAGTATGTGGAGTGAAACTAAAGCAAGGGATATACACGAGGGAGTTTTTTTTTTCTTTGCAGAGAAAACCCTCTGCTATTACCCTGCACTACCCCCACTCATTGTGAGACTGACGAAGAATGTTAGTTAGAGATGTTTTTTCTTTTGTTTTGGTTACATAATGCATAACACGCATTATAATATATAAACTTTTATCCACTAAATAATGTGTAAAGGTAAAGGTTTATTTTTTAACAAGATAGCTACGTGTTAATAACCCAGATTAGAATAAAGTAGACCTCTGCTCCCAACTAAATGTAATTTATACGTATTTATATAAAATGCTATAATAATAATAATAATAATAATAATAATAATAATGGTTATAGACATTATTTAAGCCTTTTTTTTATATATAGGAAAGCCCCATTGAGACAAAAAAAAACATTTTACAAGAGGGCACATAAAAAGACAAAATGACAAATTACAGGGTCATGAAATATCATGATATCCATGAAATCATCTGAAATAAGACTCAGAAAAGTTAATGACAAAGATGTTAAGTTTAGCCCATAGTTCTATTATATTGATATCAATGTATTTACTTATTTATTTATTTATGAACCAAAAACAGATTTAAAAAAAAAATAATAATAATCTGGTCCTGGTCAAAGACAGGGTCACAGACAGACTAATACCAGATAACAGTACACGTTACAGAGTCATATAATATTCATAAAACATTAATCTTAAACAAAAACAGAGTCCTATCAAAGTTTATTTTGCACACAATTGGCTGGATTATGACACACAAGGACAGGCCAAGTAATAATCTTCCCACACAGACTTTTTTTTTTACGCACAGCCCAGCGGTTGCAGGAATGTTTCGTAAACACAGCAAAGGTGTGGTTTCTGTCCGGACCAAAAAGCCTGAAGCTTCCGCCTATTCACAGCAGTCTCACCATTATCTGCGCAACAGGAGAGACTGGGAGGGGAAACACTAGCGCAGGGTCTGTCCGCTGTCTGGACAGCAGAGCTCAGCTGTACTTTGCTGCTACACGAACTACAACACGAACTACAACCACACAACAACAACAACAACAGCAACTCAGCGAAACATGAGTCTCTCCGGCTCCACGTCGAGGCTGGCCACCATGGGCACCAGGAGCAACTCGCGACCGGATTTAATGGGGGCCAGTTTTCGGAACGAGGTGTTCGCGAGTGGCAACGGGTTCCAACCGGAATTCCACACAGGAGACGGCGGCGGCTACACCTACACCACCTTCTCCAAGAGCTCCATGCACGGCGGCGGGGGGTACGGAGGTCAGAAGGGCCAAATTAGCATGGGCGGAGGTTCAGGTGGTGGAAACAGGTAAGAGCTTTATTCGAACACCTGTTACCTTAAAGGAAACACGTACACGTAAAACAAAGTATAGCTATTTAATATACTATTGTACTATTATTACAATAGTAATACTATTGTTTTTCTGTAAATGCACACACGTCAAATGTATGAGTCCTATTCGTTTTCGCTCGAAGAATTATGATATTACATTCATTTGTCATTGAATGTCATCATCAAGCAGTTTCCGTGAAGTGTACTTGTGTTGTAAGGCTATGACGCACACACACGCGCGCGCACACACACACACGCACACACAAACAAACAAAAATTCAGAATCAGATAATAAATATCCCATAATAAAAGTGAAAGAAGAAATCAGTCAATTCAATAAATACATTTATTTATTTTATTTTATTTATTATTATAAGGTAAAACATTAAAAACTATTACATACTTCATACTTCAAAGTGTGTTTGTGCAATGCAAAAACATTATACAGAATGTTGGTTTTGTTGTATTGCTGTTTATAGCACGGTGCCATATTGTTACTGATTTACAGCTCAGAGTGTGTCATAAAAACATTTAAAAAAAACATAGTCAGTCCAAATTTGCTCAAAGGGCTATTTTGTAGTTCACTTTGGTAATAGAAGCACAGCAAGTGGTTAGTTTTTAATGCTGCGTTTCTCAAATCAAGAGGAAATGTGTGTGCACCAGCTCCTTGACCATCCTCCCACTGACAAAACACCTCATTCAAACACTGAACTTTCAAACACTGAAACTATTTATTTATTGATAGATTAATGTGTTCCTAATAATTATCAACTGTGTCCAAATGATTATTTGTTATTTTTTTTTTTCAGCATTTAAGTCTATGTATGAGGGAGTATTAATTATGTGACTCATTTTGCGTCAGGACCTGAAGGTGACCAATTTCCATGTCCCACACAAAGACACCAGATTCCCACAACTCAGAGCCATGTCATGTTCCTTTAATAGGGTCACCTCTGTCCATAAGACTTTTTTTTTTTATTATTGATTTGACATCCGTAATCATTTAGTAAACTACCAGTATACTAGTATTTATTTTATGCTAACCTCAAGCTTGTAAAATCATGTCACTGTGTCTTTTTCTTACGCTTGCCTACATATGCACATACACATTTTATTTTTATTATTATTATTATTATTATTATTATTATTATTATTCTGGAGCTCAATAATTTTGTAATATAATGGAATAGTTGTGCTTAACATACAGGTATACTGCTGTCTTAACACTTAATGTTTTATGTTTTCCTTTCAGTGTACAGCATATTCAGCAGAGATCTTTGTACCTGACCAACCAGTGTCATGAATTCCTGCAGAGAGCCAAGATGATGGCCCAGGGTGTAAGTCCACTCAACATAACTTAATCCAATGTGGTTTTTTTAGGGGGAATTAAACATTAAACTAACTAAATTGGTTTGTTTCGCTATAGAGTGAAAGTGAATCGAGTGAATAGAGTCAAGACTGTGCAACAAACTACATTGTTGTACATGTCTCTGTTTACACATCAACATGATGATGCTGTGTCAGGATAACAAAAAAAAAGACATGATGAGGCAGGATGATGCCTGAAAAGCAGCTAATATCTTTTCTTTTCTATAATCTCTAAAGTATAATCCTATAATATGTGGTGTTATTTCTGTGTGACTTTATAGGGGGCGCCACCTGTGGAGGTGGAGAAGTTGTTGATGATGTCTGGGGAAACCTTGGAGCAGCTAAAGATCTGTGGCCTAGAGCTGCAGCAAATGCGTATTCCTAATGATGTCTTCAAAAGGTGAGAGAAGATATGGACATTAGATTGCGATTGATTTTGCATACATTTTATTATGACTGTGTTACTTCTGAGTAATCTTGACAGCACCTTAAATGAAGGTATAAAAGTAGTACTGAACAGAAACATGGTGGTATGTTGTTGTCAGAACTACAGCACATGCTTCTTATTCAGTCGCATTTCACCGCCTGACTTCTTTGAAGCCGAGAGATCAAGAGTGTCTGCGGATAATTCACAAAGGATTTCCTTTTTGTACAACTTCACAGTGTCGAACAGTTCCAGAGCATGCACGTCGGGCTCCAACAGCAGCTCGGTATGATCAAAAGACGGAACCGGGGCAGCGTGGGCTCTCTGGACGGGGGGAGGATCTTCAATGATGCGATGGGATGGATTGCTCAACAGAAGGTGAGTTCCATAACACTTATGAGGCATTTAAGAACACCTCCAAAAAAACCCCACAATATATTCAATACCGCAATGAAAATGAGTAAATATACGACTGCTTATCAAAAAACAAAACTCAATTTACTGATAAACTATGCAGAAGTTTTGTAAAAGGATAATATTATATTGTTTTGTGCACCAGTGTTATTTTCTGATTCGTTAAGTGACAACTTCATTCTCATATCTTGGCATGTCATTGACTCTGCGGCCAACAGTTGCTCACCTGTCAGAGCAGCAGAAGTAATTGCACCTGCAAGTTTGTGCCTGCAAGTATGGGCACACTAAGTATGCACTGTTTTTTTTATTTTTGTGAAGGGAGGTGTGTTTGTGTGTGTGTGTGGGGGGTGCACTTATCCTATCACTTATTCTGACCTCCTGTAACTGAAACCATCTGGACGCGCAGCCAAAACTCGATCCGTGAGGGAAAGAAGAGGCCAAGAGAGGTGCAGGGCGATTGAAACAAAGAAGATGACGGAGCTCTGCCATTGGACAAAGAGAGGGGGGGGGGGCGGGGAACGGAGGACAGAGGACAGAGGGAGGTTTGAGGATGAAGAAAAGTACAAGTGAAGGAGTGTGAAATTTGAAACTCTTAGTCAGTTAGACAGAGCAATTCAGTCGATTGGTAACATGCTTATGGAATACGCCCTACGCCCACACTCAACCTCCCCAACCCTGTAAAAACACACCCTGAAACCCTGTCATTCTGTCACCACTTACAGCCTCACCTCTCTGTATCATGTCATCCATTTTCCTCCTTCTGTCTCCTACACTTTGTGTTGTCACAACTGCTGCCATTTTATCTGTTAACCTTTCCGCATTCGACTCTTAATGCACAGTTTAGGCTTTCTTTACAGCCACCTTGTCTCTCTAGCTTCAGTTTAGGTTACCATGGAGGAAAAGGGAGTGGTGAAAGAACAAAGGCCTTAAGAGTGCAGAGAGAGAAGAGAGGGAGGGAGGGAGGGAGGGAGGGAGGGAGGGAGGGGGAGTAGAGAGTAAAGGGCAGGGCACTGCTGAAGTTGATTTGCTGGCAGAGCTCTTATCAAAGCGGAGGCCTGCAGATCAAGAGAGAATAGTTGGAATAGTTTCCTGCCAACAACAGACTTAACGATCATATGCTGACATCTAGAGGGCAAATGTGGTAAAAACACCAATTAAAGGAAAAGTTAGCAGGGAGTGTACTTCACTCTCATTAATAGATTAAAAAAAAAAAAAGCCAAAGAGCCACATCACTACATGATATGTTGCTGCTGCTGATTTTTATTTACCTTTTTTACAGTCTGTGCATAGTGAATATGTGATATATTCGGATGGTATTGTTTTTTGTTTTTTTTAATTCAGGTCAAGGATCAAATGAATGCAATAGGGAAATGATTTAAACTTAAAGTAAAAGTTATAACAAGTGGGATCAGGGCCAAGTACAAAACATTTAATCAAGTTGAAATATTTGAAAGTAACATTCCTTGAACCGTATGTATTTTAGGTTAGATTTTGACATAGTACTTGTGTGTAGAATTTATTTTACTTCAATGGGTAGTTCAAAGACTGTCATTCTGCATCTTGTAGCGTATGATTGAGACAGCGCCATGGGGAGATGACTCAGCCACCATCGAGAAGCAAATCCTAAGCCACAACAAAACTCACAGTTCCATTCAAAGGAGCCATGAAGTAGACCGCGCCAGAGAAGAACTGGTACGTGGTCATTCCCTTTCTTGTGTGTTTATTTTTTACTTGTTTGTCATGTAGATATATCTTGTTTTTATGGACAATTGTCATCTGATATTTAAGTAATGTATTTACAACTGACAATACAAACACAATATTTCTTTCAGAGGGGTGACAAGTACAACCTCTCCATCCTGGAACAAGAATGGGAAAGCTTGCAGGTACAATCTTCAACAAAAAGTTAATTGGTTTATATCATAATAAGAAAATCCCATTCATAAATTTACCTCTTGTCTCTTTCAGAAAATGTCCCACAGCCGTTTTGCTCACCTGCGAGAGCTTCAGAGCATCATTGAGGAGATCTCTCGAGCCATCATGTGGGTGAATGAGCGAGAGGAGGAGGAGCTTGTGTTTGACTGGGGAGACAAAAACATCGACAACTACATCCCCAGGAAGCAGGAGAGCTACTCGGTACCAGCACCACTGACTAAATCCACTTTACTACATTATTGGTTGTGTACTGTATGTTGCCTTATTGTGGTTCTTTGTGATCCTTATGTTCTGTTATTGTGACAGAGGATGATGAGTGACCTTGAGGAGAAGGAGAAGGAGCTAAACAAGCTGAAGGTGAAAGCAGATGGACTTCTGAACAACAACCACCCTGCCGGAGATAAAATTGAAGTGAGTTGTTAGTTTTTATTTACTTTCAAATAGTGAATTGCTTAGTGTGTTTTACTCATGATGATGTGTTCCTATAGGCCTACATGGATACCCTACAGACTCAGTGGAGCTGGCTTCTTCAGATTACCAAGTGTATCCAAGTTCATTTGAAGGAGAATGCTGCTTACAGCCAAGTAAGTTTGCAGCCCTTCCCTTGATCAAGTGTCTGGCATGTATTTCTATGAGCCCTAATCAAAGCTTTTTGCTGTCTTCTTCAGTTTTTCAAGGAGGCCAATGAAACCTATGCAAAACTGCAAAAGCAGCATGAGACTATCCGTACCAAGTTTGTCTGTGATAAGAACACCCCGCTGGAAAACCTCTCTGATCTCCTGAAAAACCTGGAGGTAAAAATATACTCTCCTACGTCCTGGAAAATACATAATTATCTGAAGTTATGATCTGATAATCTAGATGGTTTGGTGCACAAAATCCTCTGCAAAGAGTGTGACAACTGCTGAAAAAAATACTCACATAGTAACCACATATACTGTGTTTTGCAAATGATTGGCTGAACCAACTGTCAAGATAAACAACTTTCCATTGAGCAAAAGCATCAGTGCAGTTCATTCACTAACCTCTTCAGAAGCTGCCGTCATTTGTCAATGAACAGCCACTTCTCACTGTCCTCTCAGACACACTCATATACACATATGCAAATAGCTCTAAGCATGACGTGATGGTTTTTCACCGTTGTTTGACCAGGGTGTAAGTACGTGTGTCTATTCATCAGGTTAGTCCAGTTTTTTTTTGAAAGTACAAGTGGAATGTTTCTCTATCAACAGTATGGGACTTACCCAGTGACCCAGTTAACAACACATACTTTTTCGTGTTCACAGAGAGAGCGAGAGAGAATTATTGAAAACAAGAGGCAGGTTCAGAATCTGGTCAGCAAGTCCAAGACGATTGTCAGGCTGAAACCTCGCAACCCTGAGGAGAAGAGCACCAGCCCCGTCATCATCCAGGCTTTGTGTGATTTCAAACAAGACCAGGTGGGATACATGCACTCCCATGTTCACACAACTTCACAAGCATATTTATATATATATATATATATATATATATATACACACACACAGATCCAGACAGTAAAGTGAAACACAACATGTGTATATGTTCTGTTTCCTGCTACAGATCGGGATTTTCAAAGGAAACGAAGGCATCCTGAAGGACAACTCTCAGCGCAGCAAGTGGCTTGTGACCGGACCCGGAGGCCTGGACATGTTAATTCCGTCTGTGTGTCTGCTCATACCCCCACCAAACCCACTCAGCATCGGACTTGCCAACAAGTAAGATATAAATAAACTGAATGAATGATAAATATGAGGATTTATCATTTGCAGGAAACTACAAAATACAACCTCAATATTGGCACTATGATGTAGGGTTTCTCCAGATTATTCAATTGATAGATGCTATACTGTAATTTTTAAAGACTGGGAAATAAGAAAATATTTCAACCCACATAGTCGCAGGCAATAAAGATCGCTGTACATACTGTGTTATTTATAACATATAGATTAATGGTTCCATATTTTGTAGTCCAGGTTGTTGATTTGTTTTTTGAATTTGCTTCATGATAACTTTATGGCTTGTTATTTTCCCTAGGAATGAGCAGTATTATGAAGCCATCATGAGCATCTGGAATCAGCTGTACATCAATATCAAGAGTCTTATTGCATGGCAGTATTGCCTCAAAGACATCAATTACATCAACTCTCTCACCGTCAACATGGTAAAATATCACAAAAAAATAAAATAAAAAAACATCTTAGTTTAACTTTTTGAAATTATGTATTGTTTTTGTAACATATACATGTAAATTAGACCCAAATTCATCTGTATGTAGTTTGCTCACTTTCCATCTCCACCAACTTAACAGCTGTCCAAGATGCATCCCGATGAGTACCGCAGTGTCATCAAAAGACTGGAGACTCACTATCAAGAGTTCCTGCGTACCAGCCAAACGTCAGACTTGTTTGGGGATGATGAAAAGAAAAACATCCAGGGCCACTTTGATAAAGCCCACCACTACTATGATACACTGGTTATCCAGGTGCCTCCTAGAGGTGAGTGTAAAATGTCTCTCATCTACCCCTCTCTTGGTAGTTTTATAAACTTAAAAGTGTTTTTTCCACTATAAATTAACATATGTACTGTTTTCTAGGAACCACTATAGTGGAGGAAAAGGAAGAGGAGGTGAAGGTTGAACCCCACAAATCAACTCCACCGCCCAAGGTCCCCAAAATGAGCCTGGTCCTGCTTAGTAGTCTGCAAGAAATTCGACGCAGGTTGGAGCTGGCTGAGTCCGGTCTCACCAGTCATCTCCATGTTCCCCTGGGTGAAAACAGTGTGCATGAGTGCTCAGTGTACATCCAGAACTTGCAAGTATGTAATCATCCCTTCCCCTTTTATCTAATTAAAATGTTCTTCGATTTTTTTTTCTTCAAAATTGTGTCTAATTAAAATGTTAAATTTAACTGAAAATTATTATTGTAGGAAGACAAAATCACTGTGTGCACGGACGACCACAAGCAAACTTGTAATCTAATTTCAAATCACTTCTTGATATCCAGACAGTGCACCAGGATTTGGACTCAATTCATGATGAGTACCTGCGTATCAGAGAGAAGATCACTAAGCAGCTGGAAGGGCTACCTGCTGATTCTGAGCAAGCCAAGTTCCTCCGCTCTGAACAAGAAATCATCAACCAGAAACTAGGAATGCTGCAGGGTCTTTACTCAGCCTACCTTCATAGGTACCGTTTTTTTTAACTCTGATTTCACCAGGTTTTTATTTATTCCATGTTTGAGTTAATATTTCACAGAATAATGAAATGGGTCCTGAAACTGAGCTGCATTTTCTTCAATGACAATGTGCCTCACAACAGGCTGAAGGCTCTCAAGGCCTTGCTCCAGAGCCTTCTCCAGGCTGAGGATATCATTCAAGTCCATGAAGCTCGGCTTGTGGAGAAGGAGACCACATCTCTGGACCTGCGTGAGGTGGAAAACTATCGCAGCACACTCAAGGTTTGACACATTAATGTCTTTGATTTAGACTTAATGTAGAACAACAATACTCGTAATGAATTAGCAGTCCCCTCCAAATTTAATTCATGTTTAATGTGTATTTTAAAATATTTCTTTCATCTAATTCTCTTTTAAAGCAAATGAAAAGTGATCTGGATCAAAAAAGGGACCTGCTTACATCTATGGAGTCAAACCTGGGTAAAGCAGTGCACTGGAATGATCAAATCTCTGGATCCTTATACAAATGTGATGTGGAATTGTCCAAGTACACCGACCTGGTTGGTCAGATGTCTGACCGCTGGCGCCGCATCCAAAGCCAGATTGATAGCAGGTATAGTAGAATAGTGTGTAGACGCACACATTTCTTCAGCACCTCCAAATATTATTTTTCCATATCCTATGTTTGTCATAGTTGGCAACAACATGAAAAGTTTCCTTTCCTACTTCCCCCCACACTTCCCTCCTCAGAATGTGGGACCTGGAGAAGCAGGAGAGTCAGCTGAAACATTATCAGCAGGACCGCACTTCCCTGGAGCAGTGGATAGACAATGCCAGGAAGCGTCAGGATACCCTGCAGACGGTGAAGCTCAGTGACTTGCAGATCCTGATGGACCACCTCAACCAACAGAAGGCACGTCTCTTCCTGGTGTTGTGTGAATGTTATACATTATACAGGGGCACACGTGGAACATGTTTCAAAAGTGACAGCTGGATGTCTGCATGCAGAACCATAGTCTGTGTGGTCTGAATAATCAGTGAATTTAAAGCCCCTTGTTTTGTCCCACAGACACTTCACACTGAAATTAAAGGAAAGAAGGACAAAGTAGAAGATATTCAGAAAAATGCAGACACCTGTGCTGCGTCCATTAAGGTGAGTAGTTACATTTGCATGCAGTTATATTTCAGCTTAAAATATTTTGCACATACACTTGCCAAGCGGATACATTATTTATAGTACAAACTGGTGAAGTCTAACGCTTTTGTACGTCTTTTCAGGACTATGAGATTCAGCTGGCTTCCTACAGTTCAGGCCTGGAAACTCTGCGTAATATTCCCATCAAGAGAACAATGATACAGTCCCCTGCCTCTGTCGTGAGACAAGAAGTATGACTCTATGTTTTACACATTTAATTAAAGTCGTCCTACTACATCAATTTTATATGTAGTTTAAAAATGGCATATTATTATAAATGAACACCTAAATATTGAACATTTTTATTCATCCACAACTTTTAAATTCCTTTAGGCAGCTGACCTCCAATCCAGCTACATAGAGCTCCTCACCCGCTCTGGTGACTACTACAAATTCTTAGGGGAATTGCGAAAGAACATGGAAGACATAAAGGTAAGTAACGGATTTGTTCGATTGTCGTGTAAAAAAAAGCAGAAGTTAAATGAAGTGTTTGTTTAACAATATGAAACTTGTTGAAATTTGGTATTTTCTGTTGTTGTCCTTAGTTGAGAAACACCAGGATTGAGGTACTGGAGGAGGAACTGAGGCGTCTGAAGGGGGACTGTCAGGATTCTAATCAGAAAAACAAGTCTCTGGAAGATGATTTGGCACGCTACAAACTAGAGCTCCAACGGTCAAAAGAAGATCACATCAGTATATTGGAGGAGAAGAGAATAATAGCAGTGAATGCTAGTTCTACCAAAGAAACCCTGGACGGTACACACAACCAGCTCCAAGATCTAAACGACCAGCTGACCCGTATTAAATACCAACTGGATGAGGAAAAGAGGAAAAAGAGGCTGGCAGAAGAGCGCTACACAAGCCAGCAAGAGGAGTATGAGGCGGCTGTTCGCCGCAGACAGAAGGAACTGGAAGAGCTCAACTGGACCAAGATTGACTTAGAGAAAAGTGTGAAGGACAAGGAACGTGAACTAGAAAGGATGAAGATGCTGCTAGAAGAGGAGGCAGCACGTCGACGAAATGCTGAATCAGAAATGTCAAAGGTAAGAACACAGTGCACCCAAGAAATTAAACAACTTAAGCAGACATATGAGACAGAAATCCACGTTACCAAGACTACGATCCTGAAAGCCTCACAGCAGAAAGAAGAAAACGCAGCAGAGCTAAGACTGCAAATTGACAGACTCGCTGCTGAGAAGAGAGATTTAGAGGAGGAGCTGAGGAGACTGAGAGTGTCCATTGCTCACACAGAAGATCAAAAAAGCAGAGCAGAGCAGGAGGCAAGCCAGCAGAGGGCCTCCATGACCAAAGAGACAAGGATGCGCAGTGAGCTGGAGGTGCAGCTGAGAACTCTTGGGCAACAGAGAGAAGACGATGAGCTCAAAATAAAAGAAGTCACCAAAAGCAATCAGGAAAAGTCCAGGCAGATCAGTGTGCTGACCTTTAACCTGGATGAGGAGGGGAAGAAGCGGAGGGCTATGGAATTAGAAATCAATCACCTGAAACAGACTGAGGCAGATTTGAAGGCAAAGAATGCGTCCTATCTGGAGGCAATTAACAAGCTTAAAATGTCTGAGCAAGAGATCCGCATCACTCGAGTGGAGCTGGAGAAGCAAACCAGTGAGAAAACAAAAGCTGAGCAGAGTTCTGCCAGGATGCAGAGCCGTATCAGAGAACTTCAGTCCTCTCTGGATGGGATGGAGGCTGAGTTAGAGAAGCAGAAGAAATCAACTCAGGAGGAGTTCACACGTAGAAAGAGAATGGAAGCTGAGCTGGAAAGGATGACCCATACCTGCAGGGAGCACACCACCACAATTAGCACACTGAAATCAGTGCAGCTGGAGGTTTCCAGCAGTAAAGGAAAGTATGAGAAGGACCTCAGGGCACTCCAGGAGGCTCTGGACAAGAGTCTAAGGGAACATAGGGTCACTAAGGAGGAACTGGCAACTCTAACAGTTGAACTGAAGACACTGAAACAGAAGCTCATGCAGGAACAGGCGAAGATTCATGAGCTTAACCTACGAAACGAAAGCCTGTATAAGACTATTGAGGAGAAGAGCCGCCAGCTTAACGAATACACGACAGAGATTGGCAAGCTAAAGACTCTGACACAGAACCTGACAAAGGAGAGGCTGAGGTTGGAAGAGGAGCTGAGGACAGTTAAACAAGAGAGAGACGAGCTGAAGTTTTCCAAAGACGCCACTGATGGAGAGAGTGCCACACAGCTCTCAGCCTTGCATGTCCAACTTCAGAGTAGCACCAAGAGGACAGCGGAGCTCCAGGCTCTCATCAATGACCTGACCAAGGAGAGAGAAAAGCTAAAATTGGAAATAGAAAAAATCCAAAAGCAATCGATTGAGGTATTTTTGATTGCACTGAAGGATCTCTTTAAAATTCACAATTCAGCTAATAATTTTTCCTCATTTGCATTAATGGTTGTAGGCATTTGATGCTGATATTAAATTAGTTGCTTTACTAGTGACATGAAATTCACTTACTTGCAAACACACTTCTGCTTGAATATGCATGTTCACCCTTTTACTTCTTAATAATAATAATAATAATAATAATAATAATAATAATGATAATAACAATAACAAGAAAGTAATAGTAGCATGATATTGATACTAAGAAAAATTTCAAATGAAATGCTGCATACTAACAACTGTTAAAAATGTATGGCTTTATCAATGTAACTGTGCATATGTATAAGACAGCAGAAGAATATATAATTGTGAAATCAAATTGAATAATTAAAATGTATGTTATATAGCACTACATGCTGCTACTACTGTGGATGTATTAATTGTTCTTGTGTCTTTTTGCTTCTGTAAAAATATTTGGCATTGACATAACATTGTCCTTTTTTTTATCTCTTTATAGACATCCATCAGTGTGCACGAATCCCAGAGCAAATATAGTGAACTGCTGCTGGAAAAGGACAGTTTGCTATCCAGGCTTAAACTGCTGGAGCAGGACAAGAATCGTCACCAGCGCATAGAAGATGAGCTCAATCGCATCAAGCTCACACTTGAAACGGAGGTCCGGAACAAACAGCGGCTGCAGGATGAAAAGAATTCCCTCCTCAAGGATTTCAACTCTATGAAGAGCCAATATGAGCTGAGAGAAAGCCTAATAAAACAGTGTGAATCGGACAGAGAAAAGAGTAATCGTGAGAGACTGTCCCTCAAGAGTGAGATTGAGAGGCTCATGAGGGAGCTGAAGACTGTTGAGGAAAGGTACAAGAGCCGACTGGTGATCTCTGAAAAGGAGGCGTCAGAACTGACTCTCAAGAGAGATGCACTGCTGAGAGAGATTCAGAGACTGCAACAGAGACCTAGCACTCTGAACAGACAGACCCAGACGGATGAGAAGGTCCCGACAATTGATCCATCTAAGTTGGTGTTCGATGCTGTGAGAAGAAAAGTCACAGCCCACCAGCTTTGCGACTGTGGCATTATCAGTAAAGCCACGCTGGAACAGCTCCTAAAGGGAAAAAAGTCAGTGGATGAGGTAGCTGTGGACATCCAGCTGAATTTAAAGGGTACTGGCATTATTGCTGGCATGACAACAGGTGCTCAAGGGAAAATGCCATTCACTGAAGCCAAAAACAAGAAGCTCCTCAGCCCAGAGAGTGCCCTCATGCTTCTTGAGGCTCAAGCAGCAACAGGCTACATAGTGGACCCCGCATTTAATGAAAAGATGCCTGTCGATACTGCGTGTTCCAGAGGAATTGTGGATTCAGAAGACAGAGACGTCCTGGTGACAGCGGAAGCAGCAAGCACAGGCTTTAAAGACCCATACTCTGGGAAAGTGTTGTCTGTAGGTCAGGCTTGCAAACAAGGTCATGTTAAAAAAGATACGGCCATCCGCTTGCTTCAGGCACAGGAGTCTGTTGGAGGCATAATGGATCCTGTTCTGAGTGTGTTCCTTCCAAAAGATCTGGCCTTAGATCGCAATCTTATTGATGAGGAGCTCTACAGGGCTTTGAACAAAAAACCCACCTGCTACCTGGATCCTGCAACAGAAGAGAAGATAAGTTATAGTAACCTGAGGAAGAAATGTTTGGTGGAACCTGTTAACGGCTTGCTTTTGCTCCGTGGTCCAGAAAAGCCCATGACAGTAAAGGGTCTCCGTGGTGAAGTCTCTATTACAGACCTCGTAAATGCTGAACTTCTTGATAAATCAGACGTTGACAAGCTCAACCAGGGCAAGCTCACCAGCAAAGACATTGAAGACAAGCTAAAGACATATCTGTATGGCTCTACCTGTATTGCAGGTATTTATGATGAGGCCAAGGACAGAATCATGCCTTTCTATCAAGCAATGAGGGAAGGTCTAATGATGAGAGGAACCACTCTGGAGCTTCTTGAGGCACAAGCTGCTTCTGGTTTCATTGTTGATCCAGTCAACAATGTTTTCTTGACGGTGGAAGAAGCCTCAAAGAGAGCCCTGATAGGGAAAGAGTTCAAGAACAAGCTGTTGTCTGCAGAGAAGGCAGTAACTGGTTACAAAGACCCAGCCACAGGAAACACTATCTCCCTCTTCCAGGCTATTGAGAAAGATCTAATCGAGAAAGGTCATGGAATCCGTCTGCTTGAGGCACAAATTGCCAGCGGTGGGATTATTGACCCCAAAGAGAGCCACCGTATTGATGTTAGTGTTGCGTACAAAAGGGGGTATTTTGATGAGGAGATGAATGAGATCCTAACTTATGAGGGAGATGACACAAAGGGGTTTTTTGATCCTAATACAAAGGAAAACCTGACATATCTCCAGCTGAAGGACAGGTGCATCACAGATGCCAACACAGGCCTAATACTCCTTCCACTCAAAGACAAGAACAAGCCGCAGAAGTCACAGGAAAGTCGTACCAATGTCCTCCGCAAAAGGCGCGTTGTGATCGTTGACCCAGACACTGGCATGGAGATGTCCGTGAGAGAAGCCTATCACCGAGAGCTGATTGACTATGACACTTTCCTGGACTTGTCAGAACAGGAATGTGAGTGGGAGGAAATAACAATCAAAGCGTCAGATGGCTCTGCACGTTTGGTGATAGTGGATCGGAAAACAGGAACTCAGTATGACATCCAGGACTGTCTTGAGCGCGGAATCATTGATCAGAAGTGTTTGGATCAATATCGTGCTGGAACACTAAGCTTGACCCAGTTCGCTGACCAAATTATCAGCAAGAATAGCAGCTCTGAGTTGACAATCTCAGCCTGCAGTGTTGATGACATGGTCACCTGCAGCAGTCCCACTCTGGCCGCACCATCCTCTCCTACTGTCCGTAAACGCCTCAACAGTATTTCTATTACTGTCTCCCCCCCTGAGATGTTTGACGACCAGAGCCCTGTGGCAGCCATATTTGACACAGAGACACTGGAGAAGATAACTATTCCTGAAGGCCACCGAAGAGGTATTGTTGACACTATTACAGCACAAAGGTTGCTTGAGGCACAGGCATGCACAGGTGGTATTATCAACCCTGCCACTGGTGAGAGATTGTCGTTGCAGGATGCGGTCTGCCAAAGCATCATTGATGAAAGCATGGCTAGTAAGCTGAAGCCTGCTCAGAAAGCCTATGTTGGTTTTGAGGATGTGAAGACTAAAAGAAAGATGTCTGCAGCAGAGGCGGTAAAGGAGACATGGCTGCCTTATGAGGCAGGTCAGAGGTTTCTAGAGTTTCAGTATCTGACAGGAGGCCTGATTGAGCCTGGCAATGGACGTCGCATTACCATTGAAGAGGCTATCCGCAAAGGGTGGCTCGATGGTCAAGGCGCACAGAAGCTTCAGGATCCACATAGTCTCCAGAAGAATCTGACCTGTCCCAAGACAAAACTTAAGATCTCCTACAAGCAAGCGATGGATGGCTGCATGGTGGAGGAAAGCAATGGTATGAAGATGCTGCAGGCCTCCTCAATATCCAGTAAGGGCATAAGCAGCCCTTACAATGTCTCTAACCCTGGATCTCGCTCTGGGTCCAGACCTAGTTCCCATGCTGGCTCCAGAAGTGGATCTCGTAGAGGAAGTGTAGATTATTCCTCTACTTACAGCTACAGCTTCTCTTCCAACAGCACCACCTACAACAACAACTCTGTCTCTTAATGCATAGCACAAAACAGGAGTAAAATTAGATATGTTTTTTTTCTTTTGCTACTTTCTCTTTTTGATAGTCTTTGGGAGATTTGTTTTAAAAACTGAATCAGATTCATTTTAAATGTATTGATTGTAGATTTTGGTGCAATGGTGTTTGAATATAATGCTGAATGTAATCCCTGCTCTTGTGCTGCCGCAGACATTTAGAATGAACAAATCCATTCTCACGGCTCATTTTAGCATGGCTTTTTAATAAAATGTAACAATGTATTATTTCAAAACATGCTTGTTAGCCATAACATCAGCTTTTTTTTGTATTGTTCTTAGTGTATGTCAGCTCAGCTCATGTATTATTGATTTTTTTTAAAAACATTTTACTAATTACAAATGTGGAGAATTTTGACTAGATGGTGTATTGATTGACTATTCTTGCCACTTAAATGTTATTCAAATGATTAATAAATAAAAGTTGTCACAACACACTTCATGTATTCATTTATTCACCAGCTGTAGTATCTATACTCTCAGTGAAGTCAGTGAATATC
Source organism: Microchirus variegatus (assembly GCF_963457635.1). Classification (NCBI taxonomy): domain Eukaryota; kingdom Metazoa; phylum Chordata; class Actinopteri; order Pleuronectiformes; family Soleidae; genus Microchirus; species Microchirus variegatus. Next base: position 18,270,033 of record NC_139806.1, read on the forward strand.
TTTGTCTCAAAAGCAATACCCATTGTCACCAATGGAGGGCACTAGGTCTCAGACTAAGACTGCATCTGTCTGTGAGCAGACTTATCAAATTACATTATTTTGTATCTTAAAGTTGCACCAACTGAAGAAGAGGCGCTAACTGGAAGTTAAGGATTTAAATACAGGCCTGTCAGTCATCATAATGGATGGGATTGAAATTATTATTGAATTTTTGGTCTAATTTTACCTAAATATAAAACAATGCAATCCATTACTTTGAAAAAGAGATGTTTCATATTATAGGCGCCTGCTTAGACTTTTATTTTTTTATATCTGATAGAACAATGTTGTGATTCAGAGGCTGAATGACATATCACATAATTACTTAAATGATTATCTGTAGGATTTTAATTGAAAATGTTCTTATCACAAACTCCAGTGGGGGAAAATATACAATAACATGCAACATATAAGACAAAATAGAACAGGAAACAAATAAAGTAACACCGCTTATAATACACCACACATCATTATATAAATATTTTGACAATATTAATGGCAGTTTTTTTTTTTAATGTATTTGTGATTTTAAGGCGATTCACTTCTGTATTTTCACCTTTGCTTCTATGTAAAAGTAAAAATTAGCCTCTTTCTCACTAAAATTAGGAAGTTTTCAACCATGTCAAAAATAATTGTGTTAATAAAATGAAATAAAATATTAAATAAAGATATAGGAAAAATTATATTTTTATTTATTTATTTTTTAATTAATGGTCAGAAGATACAAATTGAAACTCTAACCTTAACCCCCAAAAGCCATTTAAACCAGGGATTACATAATATATATTTTTTAATAATGTTACAAGTTACTAGCAAAGTTCCATCACAGCAAAACTTTTTTTTTTCTTTTACTGGAGTTTGAATATTTCAGTTTGTTTAATATCGGGGTGCCCTGTATAAAACATTTTTCGAGGGCCCAACAGTTCTCGCTGCGCCCCTTGGTCAGCGTGAGAACACATGGAGGGAGGCAGCAGCAAGGGGAGGAGGAGGAGGAGGAGGAGGAGGCCACAGATAGGGGAAGGTAGAGTGGAAGGGGGAGGGAAAGGGAGACAGCCCCTAGCGGCGCAGTGGGAGGAGGACTATCCCGTGCCAGGACTTGTGGCGGCGGCTGCAGCGGCACCTTGGACCAGAGGAAGTGTTTTGGGGGCTGAGCAACAGCAGCAACAGGAGGAAAAGTAGCAGCAGCAGCAGCAGCAGCAGTTCATGCTAGGAAGGACTTCCAGATTAATATCACTGGAAACCAGAGAACAAGCGAGGAGATAACCGAGTTCGTCTGGGACAAAGTAAGCCAAATAAACAACAACAACAACAACAAAAAAAACCCGCGCTGGTAGTGATCAGACTTGAGAGCGCATTCCAGCAGAGGAAAATGAGCCCAGTGTGCTGTGAGCCTGTGTGAAGGCTCTTTGACTCAGAACAGGACTACACTACACTCCCTCCTGCAGCAGCTCTGACTCTCAAAGGGAAATATCAGAGAAGAAGAAGAAGAAGAAGAAGAAGAAGGAAAATCACAGGAGTTACTCACATCTCAGAAAAAGGTAAGGTAAAGATTATGTGTCTGAACATCTCCATGGTCAGTCATTATGGCAGGGGAGGGTTTTTAAACGTCCACACACACACACACACACACTTCAGTACTTTTCCTTCTGCTTTTGCCCTTTGCTTAGTCACATCTACACAGCAACAACATGGCACCAGTCTGTATTTACTTAGGCTTTGAGCTCTATTAAAACCAGGAGGTGTGTGTGTGCATGTGTGTGTGTGTGTGTGTGTGAGAGAGAGAGAGTCTCAAAAGCCAGTGAAGGGACTCATTCAAACTGAGCAGACACTGACCTTGTGGTTATTTTTATGTGAATGAGTATTATTGAAAGAAGCCTTTCAATTAAACCTCCTTGTGACTTATCTTTGTGTCTTTCTTTTTTTTTTTTAGCTTTTACAGTCCTCTTTTCTGTTTTCCCTCAATGAATTGTATTTTGCACTATAATTTGGGGTTCCTTGCTGTTGTGGGCTCCAGTGTACCGGAGACCTTTTATATAATGTGAAACACATGGGGCCATTCTTATAGAGGGCTTGTTTCCCTGGAGTCCACAGAGCTCCAAAAAAAAAAAAGGGAACCACCAGACCCAGTTTGTGCTTTGTCGATTGTTTGGACCGTCCTTCTGATAATGATAGAGACAAACAGATTTGAAAAAAAAGCATCTTTTGTTTTCTTTCTTTCTTTCTTGGAGCTACATCTGCTGCCCGTGGTATTAGCACCCGGGCGAAGCTTCTCAGGCAACTGTCCCTTCACATCAGACATCCTCACCTGAATATCAGTTCCTCCCTTTACCTGCTTGGAAATCAGACACACACACACACACACACACACACACACACACACACACACACACACACACACACACACACACACACACACACCCCACACACACACACCTGCATTTTTGTTCACCCCCTTAAAAGCAATGCAAAGCTTACAGGTTGTTCTCCAGCTCTTTGGAGGCTGAAACTCTTTCGAGATTAGCTTTAATTACAGACCAAGAAAGACAGGAGAAATGTTTTTGAACTGGCAATTATAGCTTTTGTTGCTGGTTCTATTTTGAGGTCAGAGTCGTATGAACAATATCTGCCCCTCAGGGCAAAAGAAATGAGCGTCAGAATCCCAAAGTGTCCGTGTTTTTTTTTTTTCCCCCACTGATAACAGGCGGCTTTTTACAAAGGGCTGAGTGAGCAACTGATGAATGGCCATCTTGATAGCGTGGTTTGGACAGGTGGGTTGGCAAAGGCTTGGGTTTGTGTACTGTAAGCAGAACACTGTGATCTAACCCTGGGAGGAACAACATGGGACAGAGCGCTCATTTCACTTTGTCACAGCCGTGCTTTGGTCACTTGGCCGCCATGTGCAAGCTATTATACAGAGAGAGGGAGACCTGTAAAAGGAGAGAGGGCTGCATGTAATGAAGGGCCAAGAAAGATGGGATAGCAAAAAGAGCAAGTGTGGGAATTTAATCCATTTTGGAACGCATTCCGCCATGACCTTGGGATAGAAAATGGTAATTGCGTACTCCAGAACCCTTAAGGGTGCACAGATTTGCTCAGAGCTGGGACTGCCATTTTTATTCCCCCTCAAAATATACACGTTCGAGTTCCAGGTTTACATAATAAACTTCTTCTGTAACTTTTATTTAAAAGACTTCTCATGGTTTTTTGTTTATTTCAGTTCTTTGGCAGTGAATGGGTGTAAACGCCACAGCGTAAACACATGGAGCCCCTTGACAGGAAAAGAATAACTATGGCCTTGTGTCTCTCTCGGGGCTCTTAAACCAGCCTGTTATGTCATGCGGACATGTTATCAAACAGCATGAGGTGTGCACTGGTGCCAAGTATGAATACAGGGAGGCTTGGAACAGTGGAGCTGATGCTATCACGGTTATTAGATGCTGTTAGATGTGAATGCTAAGTACCATCAGGGGACAGCAGCCAGAGGACAAGGGCAAGACACATCAGTTCTAATTATACAGCTCCTCTCTTCTGATGGAGTGATACATAGGCATGGAAACGTGTATTTCATGTGCCAGACATACAGAGAAATAAAAGCACTAGGAGGACATTTAGTACAAATGGTTCAAGTAAAAAAACAAAAAAAAACGTGCAGCAGTTTCCCCCCACAGGCAGCCAGACTTCCTGAAGCATTTACGGCACTTTAGGTGTTAGTTGGGTTTGCAGACAAACGGCTCAGGAGATCATTAATCTGTCCAGAGGTTCACAAAGAGACATAAGTGTACTGTTAGTGTAGGTGTAGGTTTTCCATCAGTTCCCAGGAGGAGCTTTAACACTCCACATTGAAGCTGAAGCAGCAGCAGAAAGTGTTACAACATTCCAGTAGTGATAAATATCACTTCACCCATTTTTTTTTTTTTTTTTTTACTATAGACACATAATCCCAGGTTAATGGACCATTTAAAAATATTCAAGTTGTCACAAAATGGAGGCTGTTGCCGCAACATGTCAATCATACACCAGAAGTTGGAGCCAACAGAAGCAATTCAGTTTAATTTCAGAGTGTGAATGGGGGGAGGCATGCCGTAATTACTCTCATATGTGTGCAGGCAAAGTGTTTGTGCAGTTTTTTTTTGTTTTGTGATTGATTTCAGGATGATTTCATCCTGTCAATTTAAATGAAGATGAATGGATTATGTAGATTTAGGTCTCTCATTTGGTAAATATAGACTAAAGTTTGGTGGTTTCAGCTTCTCTCCACTATATAAATCTTGTGCGTTTTTGTTTCATAGCACCATAAAATGTTGTATTGTGGACTTTGTGCTGCTTTCTAGAGAGAAAAAAAAAACACGTCGTAAAGCTTTGATGGCTGATTAAAACGATTCAGTTACATTTTACAGTCAGAATCCACTAAGAAATAATATAAAAACTGAATTATATATACTATAGATAATGTTTTGTCTGTATTTCCTCATCCACTGACTTGTACAAATATGTGAAAGCAATCTGCATGATGATATGATGTTGACCACACAGAGATCTGTAATGGAAAATCCAGTTGTAGACATGTAGCAACCAGTCCAATCACATACAAATAAACTTTCCCGTAAATGGATTTGGTTGCTGTGGCTCGACTCAGAGGCCCAGGAGGGACTTATTATTTCTAACAGACCAGCGGGCAAAGTTTTTTGCCGAGTGTTGTCGCCACACTGAACTCAAAAATGAAAACAACCATGAGGTCACCATTCACATGATTAGGCTTAACCCTTAGAGGCTGACTTACTGACGGCTGGATTTTGATGCAGTTCTCCCTGCAGTTTATGCTATTATTATTATTATTATAATATGATGCCGTCTTCTTTCATCTCACGGTCCACCTGCTCACACATAATGGAAGATTCCATATCAAGTGTGCCAGGTGAAGGGTGTGGCTCCTGATAGAAAAAAAAAAGGCTGCATCCCAACTCTCTTAACATGCTGTCCAACTCTGTCTGCTCACTGCATTTTTGCACACATGAATGGAATGTTTGATTCATTTATTCTCAAGTTTTGTTCACGGTGTTTGAGAAAAAGGCATTTGGAGCTGATCATGCTTGTGTGAGCGCAGCTGACAGCACCCACTCAGCCAAGTCAAGCTCTTACCTGCACAGTGTGGAGCTGGGGGAGCCAGACACACCCTAATCCCCCAGCATCCTGACCTTAGTAAACCTGTTGCAGCTTGTTCATAGGAGACCTGGCAACCCATTTTCGCAAGTCTCCCCACTCCTCTGCCAGAGTTGCTCTCAGTGCCATGGGTGGGCTCGGGATTTGAGTTCCTTGGCACTGCTTATTCTGCCTTTGTGAACTAATGCTGTGCCTCAAACTAGGAACAAAAGCAGTCGGGGCAAATTAAAGACCAATTATCTTCTGTGCGTGTCGGGGCAAGTTGCTTGTGTTGGTTTGAATGATGAGTGGAGAAGCAAGAGGTCTAAGGAGGAAAGGGATTGGTTAGTGCAGCGATGCACAACAATTATTAATGTGAAATTATTATTTTTAATGATTCATATCAAGGAGGTTTGTCAATTATGCTGCTCTGTTAGATACTAATGTTCTACATTAGACCTGACCTGAACTGTTGTTGTTGTTGTTTTTAAACTCGGATATGAGTCATAATCATTTTTGGGAAATATACTCATTATTCATATTCATAATCTTATTGAGATTTAGGACCTGGCTCTCTCCTGATGTTACGAACTCCACTTACACCATGTCCAAAAATGAGTAGCAACACTTTTTCATGTCAAAACACCAAGATATAAACCCCACAATTCTCAGTCTTTACATCGAGCTGCCCTTAGTGGACCTCAGAGGATTTGTGGACGAGAAAAAACTACAAATTGGCCTTTAGCAAATTGTATCTGTTTCCAATCTTGCTGCTAAGCTAAGCAGGGTATTGGCTGGCAGTAATAAAGCTCCATTATCCCTACCTTTATATACTAATGCCAGATTGAGATGCAGTCTGGAAAGGTTGTCGTCACCTCCCACTTTTAAGGCAGTGAATGCATGTACACAATCGACCTAGAACCAATCAGACCAATGATGCGGATGATGAAAAACATGTCAACAAATGTGCTTCTTGTAGTTTTCCACAAGCGATGCCAATATCTAGTAATGGCTTCTTATGACTTTTGCCGAGGGGAGCTCCATCGAACTTAGAATGGCAGCAAAATTTGAATGGAAAGACAGCTGCTCTTCAAACGCTGCCATGTTGGATGTATACAAAAGCTGCTAGACTCTCTCTCGTCTCTAGCACGCCAGGAGTTTGTGGTTGGTTGGTTCCCTTTTTTAGTAGATTCTGAAGTTGGCCTGCACGGTGTCTTTGCCAAATAACTGATCGCTGACAGATTCTGCTGTGTTTACCGAGGCTATTGCATACGTGTAGAAATGAGTGGTGTCATTAAACTCTCTCATAGAAATCGCCCCAAAATTTGAAATCTCTCTGTAGTAATCTCTCACTTTCATGTAGAGGTTAAGTGCTGGTTAATTATTCTTCCCCCTTCTACTTAGCATAGTACTTTGACACTTCCAAAACATAACTAATCCGTCTTCCCATAGCCCTGCCCTGGAGATACACAGAGCCTAAGTACTGGCTGACCTGTTCATTAATTTCCCATTAGTCAACACTTTTTTTCTCGGAGTCTCTAGGGAGATAGACTAACCCCGCCATTAGTTGCACCAATCCCCAAGCCTCCCCCCAGCCCCAAGACACACACACACACACACACTCACACACAAACACACACACCACCAACACACACAAGCTCTCAAAACACCCGGCCTTGTTTCCCCAGTGATGACCTCTTCACACACATGGCCTCTTTCATTCCACTCTGAGGGCTTGTAACTGCGGCAGCACTGTCCGTGGTATATGGCTCCCTCTCTGGCCCCATTCAAACCTCCAGGCCGTAGGCTGCAGTCAAGACAGACTAAATAAATGGTGGACACGTCCTTGCAATTGTTTAATTACAACAAACAAATGGAGAGACATTATATGTCTGATGATGAATGGTTTAAACCTCATGAATGCGTAAATATTGGAGCCTTACATTCCATCAGTGTAAACAAAGTTTTGGGGGGGAGTCTGGGTGGGCTCTCCTCAGCAAGTTCTTGGTCATGAGGTTGCAGGGACATGCCATCGCTCGGGGATTTATGGCAACTGATTTCATTAGGGGTGTAACGGTTCTGAAACGAAACCGAAAACCTCTGTTCAAAGGACTTCGGTTCAGAAACTCACTCTATCTTCCCGAACCTTGGTTGCGCTCGTCATCTGCCTCAGCTTCATGGCGCCATGTCTCACTCACAGTGCTGTGGGAGTGAGAGAGGGAACAGAGCTTTGAGATTAATTTTGGCCTGAAGAGAAGCTTTATAGTAATGTTCATGTTCTTGATATTGCAATGCAGGTCTAGCTGTTTGGGGGCCCTATGCGAGATACTATTTGGGGGCCCCAAAAAGCGAAAAATGTCGCTTTTCTCTCCAGACGCATACGTCCGTTTTGATGACATTGTAATTAGTGTCCTGTTATTCTCATCACTTCAGTGGAAGGTGGGCGGCTGTCAATCATCCTGTCAGACTTACGTTACCACATGACAGCCCATCCCAAAGGGGATTTTTACCTGATTAACCCACGAACACTTACATGCTTTGCAAATATATGCATAATGAATGCATGCAATACATGCAAATAAAGACAGGTACTTTTAATTCTCAAAAATATAATAAAATATGAATCTGAACTTGCAGTTTGGGGGCCCCCTGGTGGCTGCGGGGCCCTAAGCAGCTGTATAGTCCGCATATAGCAAGAAACATCATTTAATAAAAACCAGCCATTTTTTCGGGAAGTTTTCCAAAACGTTTTTCAGTATGTTTTTAAAAATCGAGGTTTAAACCGAACCGTGAGTCAAAATCGAAGTTGAACCAAATCCTGGGTTTGGTAAACTGTTCCACCCCTAGATTTCATCTAGAACTCTGCAAGTTTTTAAAACCATTGTCGCCGTTGTTCCACCTGACTGACTGTACTAATGACATCGCTCATGTCTAATCTTTAGGGACCACTGTGCTGAAATTAGTTTTTGCAGTGAATATAAACGGCAATCATGTGTTTTGTCAACAAAAAAACCTTGATAAATTGTTTAGTTTGTGACTCACACACTGTTGACCGCCGCAGTGCAAACAAGACACCCTGTGTCATTCCATCTGGATTTGAGGTCATTCTTTAAAGATATCTGCGAGAAATGTCCACACAATGACTAAAGCGGAGGACTTTGACCGTCAGATATTGACCCTCAGTTGTGTCACTTGCCCCCCAAAGGAAATGGTGTGAGGTAACTAAAGAACATTGTCAAGCTTCATGTCTGCTTTGATTTGTAACAGGAAGCCCCAAAACGCGGAGATGGAGGAAGGTTATGAGCTGGACCTGACGTATATCACAGAACGTATCATCGCCGTGTCCTTCCCCCGAGGCTGCTCGGAGGAGATCTACTCGCACAACCTGAAGGATGTCACGCGAATGCTCAAGTCCAAGCATGCAGATAATTACCTGGTCAGTGCTTGTGTGTGCGCTGCTCGCCGTCTCATCCTAAAATGTGATGTGTCGTAGCCAGGTGTCAAAGTGCAAAGGCCATCGATGTCTGTGCAGATGGTCTATCATGAAATATTGGCATAAAATAATTGATCAGCACAAGTGTGATATGCAGTGATTGCTTTGTTGTTTGTTTTTCTGTAGATTATCAACCTCTCAGAGAGAAGACATGATCTCTCTAAAATGAACCCGAAGGTAAGTTATCTGCACCTAAGTTGCTAAAATCTTATCAAGACAAGTATGTCAATATGTATCCGTCTGGAAAAGAACAAAAAGCTGTTTTCAGATATGACATTCAGAAAATCAGCAGAATTATCTCTGTACCCGGTTTGCTGAATATGTAGAATTTACCTGTTGAGATTGTCATGCTCTTTTTCTCATGTAGACTCACCTGGACATGTTCTGAAAACTTGACCAGGGGCCTGAGAGGAAAGCTTTCTGAAAATATCCAGAGCGACATTCGTCGACATTTATGTTCTCACATACAGCCTCTCTGGATAATTTCAAGGAAATGTCCGCTCTGCAGCGCATTTCGAAGGCTGCCTTTGTTTTAGTGGCAAACTAGATCCGACTCATCCTCTGTGATTAGCTGTGTCTGACAAGGCACCATAAAACACCATCATATCGATTAGTTACACATGGGGATACAGGCATTTGACCTCTGTTTATGTAGAAAGAAATGATCTCTGTTCACATGGTAGATGATTTGTTTTCAGACCCTGGACACTGGTTGGCCTGACCTACATGCTCCACCTCTGGATAAGATCTGCACCATTTGTAAAGCCATGGAGAGCTGGCTCAATGCTGACCCTTTACATGTGGCGGTGATACACTGCAGGGTGAGGAATCACAGAGTATTCATTTTAAATAACAATGTATTTTCATAGATTTAGAATCAACCTAGGCCTCCATCTTTTAAAAAACTCTTTCTAAATATCTTCTAAACACCACGAGTGCTGAACGTAATGAGTCATATCCTGTTCTCTTCTCGTTCTTTAGGGCGGCAAGGGTCGAATCGGTGTCGTGATTTCATCCTTTGTACATTTTACTGACGTGTCAGCCAGGTAACCACTACTGTACCTCACATTTTTTGCATGTGATGTAACTCCCATATAAATACTCTGAATTTAGGATTTATCGTAATGTGCCCACTCATTGCCGGCAGCAGCAAGCAAATCAACAACGCGCTCCGAAGAGTCACGTTGTACGTTCGTAGACCGCAAGCAATGTCATCACTGAATCACGGCTGATTCAGGCTGAAAAGTCACCTCAAAGTTGAGGGAAAACCAGACGATTTAAACCATGAGTCATCAGGTATTGAGTTGCATGAATCGACTGTGAAACATGCAAGTTACTGTCGTAGCTTCCGGCCACAGTGTCAGTTTCAAGAATTCTATTCTAGTGTGGAGGAAACCCATTCCTCATTTTCCCGCAATTGGTGGTCAAACAAATTCAAAGCGAGCCCTTATGTCAAGAAGAAATGTTGGCAGACATGTGAAGGGACGTCCTGGTGTTGTGCCACTGTGTAGATCCTCTCTGCGCACAGCAGTCATCGGGCGTGAGCACACATAAGCCTCCCGTTTAGCCAATCTCTGCTTCCCTTGGCGTTTGTGTCCCACTGAGGGAACCCGGGGGTTTGTGAAGGTGAATGTGAAAGACAGGAGGCAAAAAAAAAAAAGAAAAAAAGTTGAGCAGAGGAAGAGATAGGGAAAACAATGAGGCGGGCTTACAATAGAATAGATTCAGCGGGAAGAGAGGGAGAGGGATGACAAGAGAGAAACAGAGCTGCGGTGAAAGGCCTGTTGGTTTAAGGTCTGCCTGAATGGCCGAGCTGTGCACACACTCTGGCCTCTCTCTGTCCTCCTCTCCCCCTCTGTGTTTACTTAAAGCTGGCATTCTCTTCCTCTCTGCTGGAATCCCCTGTCTCCCTGCTTACTTTCACTCTTGCCCATGACACATGTGTATGAATGTGTGTGTGTGTGTGTGTGCTGTCCCAAGTGAAGTCAGGATTAACACCATTCAATTACAGAGCAACAGAGTATAATCTCCCTCGAGACATAATTGCCTAAAGTGTTTAATGTAGCTCTCTGTCTCCCTCAAAGTGCTGATCAGGCGTTGGACCGCTTCGCCATGAGGAAATACTACGATGATAAGGTCTCAGCTCTGATGACACCCTCGCAGAAACGGTAAGACCCAAAACACAAGCACGCCCTTCTGCATGGCAGCATGCGCCTCGCCATGTGCTAGCCGTGGTGTTTTGTTGTCCCACTTCTCCTTTCAAACACATTCACGCACCGAACACACCTGACTCTACAGGACACTCGGTGTTTATCTGCGTTTTCAATCGAAAAAAGCTTTGTCGACGATTGTGACGGGGAATCGGATCCCACAGTAACCTGGCGTAACCTAACCCATGAATCACCGTCACTAACCCTTAGCCTGAACTAGTTTCTTCACTTTGTTTTGTTGTCATGTTTGTTTGAACTAAACCTTCAATAGTGGAAACAGGAACAGATGAAAATGTTTTAAAGATCCCATATTATACCATATTTCTCCAAGTTAACCTAGTTCCCTGGTGTCCTAATGAACACGTCTGTGACATGCTTTGGTCAAAATACCATAAGGATGAAGCACCACAGCAGTCAAGTCTGTCAAGTCAAACAGAACTTAAGGGACAGGAAATGACATCAGCCATGTATCCACTGGACAGATAAATCCTCTGAGGCTGGAAGTTTGTGTAGGACTCTGTGCTGCACTGTGGAGCCAAGAATATAACTTTTATCTGGCTTATCCGGGCACTAGTCCGGGTACATCCGGTTGCGTACATTGTACCGCAGAAGAAGAACGTCCGTTGTGGAGGTGTTTCGCTTGCGACAGTGTCTTCTGAGTCAAAGTCGTAAAAGTGACTGCGGCGGGCAGTCGTGACAAAGCTATTTTTAAACATTGTTAAATCAATGTTTTGATAATGAGTAGCAGTGCATCCACCGTTCCAGAGGGGGGAGCTCCGCTTCTGAGAGCTTCCAGGTATTGGCCAAGCACAAGACCTTTGGGAAGGCTCTACGATGGCTGGCCAATCACAACACAGTCTGTATTCTGGGGGTGAGATTTCAGTCTGAAACAGTGCGACTGACGAGAGCTTCAGTGAGGAGAGTTTAACTCATATATGTGCAATAGGAGGACCACACTATGGGAGCTTTAAAAGTATTTCAAAGTTAATTTTGCATAATATGGGACCTTTAATGTTCAGTATGAGCTCTAAGTTTTTTTGTTCAACCTTAATTACCAGATAAAAGAACCATTAAGATCAAGACCTCTTTCACAAGAGGGATCGAGCCAAGAAAGACAGCAGCGCACGTCATAGTTAATAAAAACAGGGAGATTACAGTTACACAGCAAACACTGAATTATGAAAGCGCAAGTAAATAGACAAATAAAGTGCAGGAGTTATGGGTGCAGTAACCATTTAAGAACACAGGCACTGTTCCAAGCAGAGGGGGCAGAGAAACTGTCATTGGAACGTAAGGCATAATGGCTTTTTGTTCTTTGAAGAAAAGTGCACGTTTTTAAGGACCAAAAACATCATTCAATCGTGTTTTTGAAACACTTTGCATAACAATTCTCTAGAAAATGACCCAGAATATGATGTAGTGAGCATTAAACATGGACATCACACTTTGGTTCATGCAAAGATGTCGTGACAAACAGGCTCCTGGTGTTTGAAAATCATAATATTTAATGTGTTCCTCCAAACAGGCTCAACCCATTGTTGTTACTAAGAGACAGGATGCGTTGGCCTTTGTTGCGTGTGTTTTGACCACTCTTTTACTTTCTCATCAGGTATGTTTGGATCCTGAACAGCCTTCTCAGTGGATCAATGAAGATTAACGCCTCTCCCCTCTTCCTCCACTGCCTCATCCTTCATGGGATCCCGAACTTCGAAGGCACAGGAGGTGAACATCATTTTGTTTACAGCTACACACAGCTGCGATGAGTTTCCAACAAAAATAAGGTTGTTGCTTCCATGGCAACGGCATTAAAGAACCCAGATACGACCACATCAGAGATGGAGCAGTAAACAAAATGAAGACGTATCTATACTTTCTATGTCTTTTTTTTCCCCCCTCCTCAAATACACACACATGCACGCTCAGGCAGATTGGAGCACCTATATAAACATAGTAAAGAACGTCATTATGGTTTCTCGGTAAAGCCATGGGAATTCACACCCATGTTTTTTCGAGTAAATTGCTGTTTTCACTAATTTCACTGAAACAACAAAGGGTTTTTCATCGCATCGCAGAGATGAAATCCCTCTCTCACAACAACAGCTTATCGTGCCTTGAGTTGTGAGAAAAACAATGTGAGAAGCCACTCTTAAACGTTGTGTTATCAATGCACCCGTACACAAACGTTTTTTTTTTTTATTTGATTTTTTATTTGTTCTGTCCCCAGTGTGTCGGCCATACATGAAGGTCTACCAGGGAATGCAAGCAGTGTATTCATCTGGAATCTAGTAAGTACTTTTCACGTGTGGTAAACTTGATTTTAACACAATGGTTTATTGTCGGGAAACTTAAAAGCAATTTATTGTTGATGTTAGTTTAATAGTGATTGTAATTCTCGCTGCTTTCTGTAAATAGATGTGCTTACAAACTCTGGCTCACTCCGACTGACTCATCTGTTGTTTTTGTAACAGTCATATTGGTCCAGGCCACAGAGACCGCGTGTGCATCACGCTGGAGCCGGCCCAGCTTCTCAAAGGCGACATCATGGTAGGGAAAAGGGACAGGACGCCCCCTTTTTAAGAGGAGGCTCTCACCTCAGTTGTCACTGAAGTAATCACAATATTTATTTACTTATTTTTTTTCTTTTACAGATTAAATGCTATCACAAAAGTGACGTCACTTCGGAGCGTGAAGTTATTTTCCGGCTACAGTTCCACACGGGAGCAGTGCAGGGCTACAACCTGATGTTTGAAAAAGAGGACATGGAGACTGCCAGCAAAGGTAGACTTTAAAAAAAAACAAAAAAAAAAACAGGTCTCAACGTGCCAACACGAGCTTTCGGTAACTCCTCGTCTCCAGGAAGCTTCTTCAGGCGTTCAATCTGGACTCAATTTCCACTCAGCAGAGGCCAATAATCCTGTTTTCCTAAACATGATGATGATGGTTTTCATATTTCTGTGTGACAACAGCATTAATGTGTTGTTATTTATTTTCCCAGATCCCAGATTTCCAGATTTTGGTAAAGTGGAACTGGTGTTCTCCGAGGGACCGGAGAGAATCCCAGGTAGATGGTTCATCACTTTTCAGCTTTTTTTTTCGAAACTTCCTGCAGGGGGATTTAGTTAGAAAAGCAGGTCTTTCTCCATTTTCCTCACTGCGCCGTGCTGTGCGCTCTTCTTCCCCCTCTGCCTCCCTGGTGAGAGGGGATGTGGAATGCTGCAGAGGGGAAATGCAGTGTGAAGTGTGTGCTGACAGAGGGGTGAAGAAACACAGTGTGTGCTGCTGTTAGAGCCTCACAGAAATTAAACTTAGCCGATCTATATGTTTGCATGCATTTCCTTGTTATTTGTCTTTTAAATATAGTAGCACACTACTGTATTTTATGTCACTGTAACGTGGTTTAATATTGCAAGAAACACTGCAGACAAAATTTACAAATTAAACTACACCTGCAAGAAAAACATTAAAAACTGAAATAAATGTTGTTACTTCACCTAAGTATTTGCAGAGACAATGTCTCACATAGTTCTACCAACAAAGAGGGCCCTCGCCTCATACAATGTCACTATAAATACGGCTTTTAAACTGGAAAGTATAGATTAAAAGTAAAATATTATGCAGTAGAAATACCAGTCAATCATTTCAAATCTTTGCCTATTCTTCTAATATATATGTATGCAAAGATATCCTGCTCAGAAAAGTCAATATGTTGCAGTAACATAAACATTACAGAGATCAACAGATATACACTACCATTCAAACAGTTTTTTTTGTTTTCCATTAAAAGTCACACTTTTATTCATTAAAAGAGTTGCAGAATGAATAGAAAATATAGTCAAGACATGGACAAGATGAGAAATAATGATTTTTTATTCAAAATAATGATTTTTATTCAATATAATGATTTCTATTCAAAATAATGATTTTTATTCAATATAATGATTTTTATTCAAAATAATAATTTTGCCCAGCAAAACTGTTTTCAGCTGTGCTAACATCATTGCACAAGGGTTTTCAAGGGTTTTCTAATCATCCAATAGCCTTCTAACACGATTAGCAAACACAATGTACCATTAGAACACTGGATGGGCCTCTATACACCTATGTACATATTCCATTAAAACCCAGACGTTTGCAGCTAGAATAGTCGTTTACCACATTAACAATGTATAGAGTGTAATTCTGAAATTTTGTAGTGTAGTGTAGTTTCTACAATAATGTTTTTGTGTGTGTGTCCAGGAGCAGACAGGTGGCAAAATGGGCCAGATGTTACCGTGGACTACAACACAGCAGATCCTCTAATACGCTGGGATTCTTATCAGAATATCTGTGATGGTGAAGGTACTGTTGCAATCTTTTTTTATTATTATTATTTTAAGTCTCCTAAATGAACCTGATTTGAGCAGAAAGACAGAAGTAGTTGTTGGCACAAGGCCTTTCATTCACCTCCTCTCTCTTGATCTTTTTCTTCCCACTGGTCAAAAAACACACTAACACCTGATGTTTGCCTCAAAGTGGATGGATACAATCAGCATTTACTCACAAGACAAATTACTCTGTAGCAGACACTGGTTTTCATGAGCACTGGCTCCGATCGGTAGATATTGGAAAAAAAAGGCAAAAGTATGAACTTTCTTCCTCTCTAAATTGGCAGTATGACACTCAGTATGTTTCCATACACATGTTGAGCTAGACTACACCATTTAACTGAAATACAGTCCTCGTCCTGGTATACAAGCTCTAGGGGGAACTGATATACAGTATTGAAGAAAATGTGTCTGCCTCCACTACTCTAGGTGTCAATGATTAAAAGCAGTAGTAATTCAACTCCCACTCGTGAAATTACCAGCCTTACTTATGTTTACAATAAGTCTGCTTTTAGTCAGATTAACACAATATTTCAGTTTTTTCCTAAATGTACTGACTGACCTTTTCTGGTGCAACGTTATGATGAGCGTCGTTCAATTGGTAAACTCTCTCAGTCAGATCTGGGCTTGAATGAGGAACTGAAGTAATAGCTATAAATGTGTAAATTCTGTAAATGGTTGTGTGTGTGCTGTGTTTCATGCTTTAGTGTGTGGTGTATTTGTGGCATGACTTACTTATGGCGTTTTTTCACTAGACACTTCCGACACAGCACAACTAGGCACTTTTTTTTTTTGCTTTTCCATTAGGGATAGTACCTGGTACTTTTTTTTAGCTGAGCCGATACTATTGTCATGTTTCCATCAGCTCGGCTCGCCTCGCCTCGGTACGGCACGGTTAAGTTGTGTTTCGACTAGCATAGTACCTGGTACCAGATACTTTTTCTAGTACCTGCTCTGCTGAGGTTCCAAGGGAACTGAAGCGATACTATGCGTGACGCCGCCAGACTGTTGGCCACTGATTGGTCAGAGTGCCGTCACAGGAAGAGATGTCGGACACATGAATCAAGCCAGCAATTACCAACGATTACCATAGAAATGTCTAAAATCGCAATATTTAACAGAGGAGTCTGGTGTATTTAGCGACAGCACTGTTGATCACAAACCCTTCTGCTGTATTTCAGTCCAGAGACAGTGTCAGATGGAGTCTGAGCTCAGGTCATGGAGGAGGTACTGAACGAATAGTTTTAATTAACTGATTCTTAATGATTCAGATACACTGAAAACAACTGCTTTAGTGGAAAACCAACCTAAACCGTGCCGTGCCGAGGCTAGTGGAGGCTAGAAGACATGCATTCATTTCCAACATTTATCAAGGAAATGTCTAAAATCTCAACATTTAACAGAGGAGTCCTGTGTATTTAGTGACAGCTTTGCCAAAAGCGATGATTGTGAGCGGCAAGCCACATCACAACCCAGGAACTACTGAACAATTCTATCTTTTTAATCAACGGAGTATGATGATTCAGTACACCGATTTGAAATGACCAAAGTCGATGCCAAGCCGTGCTGGAACTGTACAGTGGAAAAGCGCCATCAGTCAATCGTATACTTGCTTGTTTTGGTGTGAAAGAGGTTTTTACTGTTACTTTCTGGCAATGCAGTTCTGTAACTCACGCAGTCCTGTGCCCCATGTTATTGAGCGAGAGTGCCTTGATTGCATTAACATACACTCAAGGTCCCCACTCGCTTGGTTGTTGCAGTCATTGGTACCAGGATTTATTAGTCATGAGTGGCACATAAAGTCTTGTTTCCACAGTGTCTGCCTGCATTATATTATTGCAAGGAAAAGAGAGGAGGCTTGACTTTACCTCGGTGTAGGAAAGTCTTAAGGCTGCAGTATGATCGGTATGATGAACGGTGTTATTTCTGTGTGGAGGGTAGGGAGGAGTGTTGTTGTATGTAGGGAATGCTGGTTTCAGAGGAAGAACAGCGAGTTCTCAAGAGATTTCTATTTTGTTGTTTCATCAAATGAAAAGGCATGCTTCAACCATCCCACACACATTCTCACTAGCGCCTACACACACACACACACACACACACACTGAGAGCCACCCTGTCGGGGCGTCCCGTCCTTGCTGCGGTTGCTGCTCTCCACTCAGCCACAGAATTCACATCAACCTCCCAGAATAGAGCGAAGTGGTGGTGGCATTAAAACACAGATCCACCCTTTCCCAGTATTCATTGAGTGCTTTTATAAGCAACTTGATTAAAGTTGTTTTTTCTTTTGTTTTGTTTTTTCTTTTAAATGTCCAATCACATGCATGCAGAATTGTATACTCACCTCTGGAAATGCAATTAAAGAGCAGCCAGCACAGCAAAGACATCAGCAAAGATGCTGTATTTGTTTCTTGCCTTTATTTCCAAAGCATTCATGTGGGATATTTACGGCCTTGTTTTCTCATGTAAACGCTACATCTGAGACGGAAGACTGGGGAGCTGTGTTGGAATTCTACATCTACTCACCAGTCCTCTTGCCAACCCAGTTTGCCTGTGAGGGGCTGTCATTCAGAGGCTGGCAACTAGGAGGAAGTAAAGAAACAAACCATTGCCACTGCAGTGCTAAGGTTGTGAAAAGAAAGCCTCATTTACTTCAATGGCTTTTCATCCGTCACCAAGTGAGAGTGTGTGTTTATCTCCATGTGTGAATTCATGACAGGTGAATTTTAAAAGATTGTTGTTGTTTTTTTCCCTGAAAGAATGTTGACTTGAGTTTACTGTCAAAACAGCTTGTTGTTGAGTGGCTTGACGAGCAGCTGATTGCAAGAATGAATAGTTAAAAAGCCATGTATTGTTATGGTTATGACTCGTGTCTGCAGTAAAATGATGTGGTAATGAGGTGACGTCTGAAAGAAAATATCATATACAGTACATACTGTATATTCATAGACTTACTTAAATGGTTCGTTCACCCAAATGAAAAAAATCTAATGCCATGATCCTGACAATTCCTTATTAATCTATAGATCCTGATCTATATCCTGAAGTTCTATAGGGAAACTTGAGCTTTCATTCAATCATTCATTTGTTACTGCTTATTCATTGGCCTGCACAATACATCATTAAATAATCTTAATCAAAATTAAAAGACACAGGCCCAAAATACTTTTACTTCAGATGAGAAAAAAACATTGTTGGTTGACAGATGCCAAAAAACTGTGTAAATACCAGTTAAGATGCATACAATGATCAGTTGTACCAAATGATATTGAGACTGCAGCATCCGTCAAATTAATCACAATTCTATTACTGGCTGATGGTCGCTGATGGAGCTGGAGCCAATCCCAGTTGACACTGGGTGAGAGAAAGGTTACATCCTGTGCTTCAGGTCGCTAGGCTATCACGGGGCTGACATATAGAGACAAACAGCTTAAACCATAATCTGATCACTAAACTCAGGTTTGTTTGTTTTTTTTATTTAACGCTTTGACGTCTCCCAGGGGGACAAGTTAACAATTAAGACCAGTGTGGTTGATTTCTTCCTTTTTTTTAATTGTCTGAGCAACACAATTTTTCATGAAAAATCAACAAAAGTGGGTTAGGGTTAGGGGGTTAAGTGCATATTTTAGTTTTTTACATTTGACAATCCCAGATAAGCCTTTGGCACAGGATCAGTGTAGTTGTGTGCTGTTTTTACATGCAAATATACCATTTTAAAATGTCTCAAATAAACACGAGCAGACGAAATTATATAAAGGGGACATATTATGCAAAATCATTTTTTTGATCATTTTAATACTCCTAATCAAAAAGATGACTCACTCATGTTTTTGTGGTCCTCCTCAGTCTATGTACAGGAGTTAAAACATGCGATGTTGACTTCCGCGCGTCAGACTGATAAATTCCTGAAATTGTTCTCTCGCGGAGCTCCGCTTTGTCCCTAAAAAATGCGAGAGTGCTGGCGTGGGCAATAGTTTCCAGAAGAGCGGAAGTCCGCGAAAAGTTCTATTCTTGGCTCCACAGTGCATCACAGAGTTCTACACAAACTTCCAGCCCCAGAGGATTTACGTGTCCAGTGGATTTATATATGACGGCAATGTGCCGACTAGACTCGGCAAATTATCGCTTTTCCAAATGCTAACTGCTGTTAGCTGCTGGAGTGACATTGACATAGTTTCCTGTGTCTCATTTGCATTTAAAGAGACAGGCACTCAAAACCGAGCGTTCTGAACAGGGCTGTTTTGGCAGGGTGATTGAACTGCTGTGGTGCTTAATCCTTAAGGTATTTTGACCAAAGCATGTCACAGACATGTTCATTAGGACACCAGGGAACTAGGTTAACTTGGAGAAATAGGCTATAATATGTCTCCTTTAAATGTATTGATGCAGGAGTAGTTTGTTCCTCTATACTTGACTGTGTGCCCAGTGTGGTGGAACAAAATGGTTGATGGTGATCTACATTATGCTTTTGCATCATGGTTTTGGATGCACATTTTGATATAACCAAGAAGGAGTGGAAAGGGTTGGGTAATTACATGGCTATATACAACCAGATCTCCTCCAGAGATACTAGAGCCGCTCGGGGGGGGAACAATCCTTGTTCCGCCACTCTCTGCACTGTAATTGGTGGATTATTTGGAGACTCTACTATACCACAATCTTGAATGCTGGCTATAAATGCTTCGAGTGATTGTTCTCGAGTTCATAACATATTTGGTTAACCATCCTTGGGCTGTGTTAATGTCAGTGGAATCCTGATAGGTAAAACCGTTTTGAAAACAATAATTGAATCCCATAATTAAGTTTAAGGCCCATCTGTTACTTGGGGATATTGTACACGAGGACACACAAGCAGGGAGGAGTACGACAGAGAGCCTTGCTATTTCATGATACACAAGAGCAAAACAAAAAACTGCATAGCTGCTTTTCATGAAAATTGCCCAGAGCACCAAGTAGAAAGGCAGGTTTTTGCTTTAATTAGAAAGGGTCTTTTTACAGAGTGAAGAAGTCTGGCTGCAGGAATGTTGTTTTCATTCTCTGACCCCCCCCCTGCAGTGGGGTAGTCCCCTAATACAGGGAAAAAGATCGGGTTACTGTTCTCCTTCGACCCGCCCCCACCAGTAAACTCCACCCCATTTGTTTACATTCCTCTGCCCTTATTTGGAGATCTCAAGGTACCCCCCCCCCCCCTTTATGTGGAGTGCAAACACTCTCACCTTCTCAGCAGAGAAAGAAAGCTGGGCCAACTTATTCAAACTTCTCTTGATTTGACCCTGACCACTATCTGCTGCTTAAAAGCCATGCACACTCTTGGGTGTCTGCGCGGCCTTTTCTCCTTTTCAAGTTCCGCTTTACCCAAGATGGGGCTTGTCTTTTGTGCTCACCTGGCAATAGTCGCAGCGAAGGTAAGAGATTTTCTTTCCCTGGAGACAGTTGGGTGGCCATGCAGGGGAGGGGAATTCATGGAGAGGCAGTGATGACAGAGGGGAAAGAGGGAGATGGTCTGTGTTGAGTCAGAGGGGGAAACATCTGTCTTAAAAACTTGCTTTTTTAGAGGGAATGTTATGAGAGGGACTTGTAAAAACTCCCGGGAGAAATGACCTCCATGGAGGTCTGAGCTGAGGCAGAATGCAGGTTCCACATGTGGATGTGGTGGTGGGGGCAAGAGCTACATACATACATACATACAGGAGCTTTCCTGAGAAAAGGAGGAGGGGGAGCCTTTATCATGCGTGTCTGGTATTCAGATCCTCATGGTTTGACTGAAAGGCAAGTACTCAAGGCAGTAAATTGGAAGAGAAGCACAGGAGTCATTTATTTTATAGTGACCATGAATTTCGTGCAACTTCAGGCAGATTTGATTATTTGATGATTTGTTTATTTTATTGTGCCTTCCAGAATGAGTGACCTCTGTGTTTCCTCTTTAACTCCTGAAGATTAAGGAGGTTGTTTGGACATATGCTGGGGGTCAGGGGGGCAAGTAAGGGAGTAGGGTGTCTTAATCACAGCAGGGTGAGGAATGCAGGGGTCAGACACTGAAGATCCTCAGCCATCTGACTCTTGTAGTGGCAGACAGAGAGAGGACCTAACCTCTTATATAACATGGGTATTAAATTAGATAAATATTTGGCAATATTCACAATATCGAAAGATGAATTTTAGTAAGCTGAGTTAATCTACGCTGTGTTTATTTTCCTGACTCATCTAATTAGGTGATTTGTCTTGATTCAGTGATATGACTCATGTTTTTCTCTGCCACTGTGTTAATATCCTCGTTATTTGTAGTCTGATGCTCTGTGTTGCTCTGTGGAATGCTTCTCGTAAGGTGAGGTGAGACTGTGAGTGTTAAGCTTTGTCAATAACAGATTCTGAATGATGGAGCTTGTGGGATGACATGACTGTGCTTGTTAACAAGAGCCTCTGCTTTGTCTGTATCTTTAGCAGTTTGTGCGTTTGTCTGTTCGACTCTCTGCTGTATGTGTGTCTCAGTGTGTGTACGTGTGCCCATACCAGCTGACAGTATGAAGTGCTGCATCTCTTCTATTTTGCAGCACCACGCTCTCAAGGCCTAACCCAGGACAAAGCATCTAACAAGAGGAGCCCCAGCGGAGGAGAGGCAACACTGGGCCGCGGGGCCCGCTCGACCTCCACCACCTCCAGCCCTGACCACAGCGACCACGCCCTCTCTGTTAGCAGTGACTCGGGCCTGTCGAGCACTTCCTTGTGGGCGGACAGACCCACACCTGTCACCACAGCTACGACCATCAGGGCTAACCCAGGCCCGAGCGAGCAGGAAAAGGTCCAGTTGAAGCGCCTTCTAAGTGGCTTTGGTCTTGAGGAGCCCTCAGTGGAGGAGATGAACGAGCAAGGCCCTAGAGTGGGCATCCAACAGATAATCCCAGCCAAAGTGCACATCAACGGAGACCCCCGTCCTGGAGAGAGGGAAACCGACATCCTGGATGATGAGGTTATAACAGGTCATGATCTACACAGTGTGGATAGCTTGGGGACCTTATCATCGTCCTGCCACAAGAGCAGCCAGAACTCCCTGCTCTCAGATGGCTTTGGATGCCCTGGAGGAGAGGAGCAGCAGCAAAGCCAAAGCCAGCACCACCATCTCCACCATCCTGCTCCCCCTCCCATGGAGGAATATGACAGAGGCTATGCTGAGGCTGGCAGGGGCTGTCTGAGCTCCCGAAGCAACTCTGTGGCCTCCTCCAATCCCAGTAGCGTCCCCGTGCCCAAGCAGCATGTCTACAGACAGGGAAGCTATTCCACACAGTCCTGGGTCCGCCAGCAGCAGATGGTTGCTGCACAACAGTTTATCTACATGCCAGATGAAGGAACCAATACAGAGAGATACCCAAGAAACACGCAGGAGAGCAGCTCTTCGAAAACGATCCTGCCCGCTGAACTGCAGAGCTCCACCAGAGACACAGCAGTAGATTCTTTGAGGACCATGGCGACGCACAAGGAAGAGACGACGAAAAACAACAACAACAACAACAAGCAGGACGACGAGTTCAAATCTTTAACGAAGGACATCGACAACTCCATCGATCAGCTTAATCAGCTAATCATGGACCTGGATCCCACATTCATGCCGGTGTCGAGCCGCGGCAGCTCCATTAAGAGGAACGGCAGCAGCTCGGTCGGCAAATGCTCAAACGGCATGGGCGACACTAATGCAGCAACCCTGACAAACACACAGCAGACAGGTAAGATAGTCACATACTGTCTGGGTGTGGTGGTGGTGGCGGTGGTGTGGAGTGGTGATGATGTGGTGTGGACGAGAAAAGAAAAGCCTTTTTGCTAGAAATGTCTGCTAAACATGAAGAGGATGTGTAAGAACATCAATTCAATGAACATGATAAGAATATTATGAAAAAAGAGTTGTTCTCGAATCCTCTTCCTCTTTCTTCTCCTGCACCACAGAGTTCACCGAACAAAGCAGGCCTTCTCTCTCTCTCTCTCTCTCCCACCAGGCGTGTTTTAGTGGCAGAAATAGCAGGGTTGTTGTCAGGTTTTCAGATGTTTTACGGATGTTTCTGAGGACAGAGCGCCGTCCTGACTTGTCTGCAGAGCTATCTGACTACAAGATCAGTTTGGTACATGAAGAGCGGGAGAGCAGCTGTCATCGACCTTTTTCAACATTACCGTGTCTCAGTGTTGGATCATAGAGATTGCATACTGATATATACTGATATTTGCAATATCAACGTCTTTTTTTCTCAGACTTCCCCTCTGACTGACAGGTTATTGTTTTGTGAAGTACTGCATATAACATGCACACCACTTCTTTTATTTAATGTTAGTCGTCTTTAACAGCCGCTCTTACTATTATTGTTTCGTGTTGTTGCTATTTACAAGATTCCTTATCAATGGTATGTGAAAATATGAAAATATTTGCTTTGATTGTTGCTCGTTAGGTTTGTTGTGCAAGTTGTGCAACGTCATGATACGCTTGATTTCCAAGTTATTTCCCCTTCATTCATGTTGAAACTGATCCCTGGACCGTAGTCAAGGATGTAGTCTTATGATCCTTGCAAAACAATTCCTCTGAAGAACCGAGTGTTTGATTCTATCACCACACTGTGAGTGACTTCATAGAATTAAACACATTCCCCTCCTCAAACCCTACAGTAGTGATAAAACGTGAAGAAAATGTCACGTTTCTGTCGCGTTGGAACAGTAAGATATAGTTTATTCAGCTCTCTTGACTGTAGAATAGTGATACTACTGCAATAACACTCCATTATATTTTAAACTGGAATCCAGGGAGGCAGAAAAAATGCAGAGAGCAGTCTTGGTGTTAGTGGTGCATGAATCACACTCCAGCGTGTACGTGTGGTTGCAGGGGGCACCAGATGGGGAGGCCTGAGGAATTTACAAAAGGGGAACAACCGGGCCCTGAGGCAAAGTTTTTTCCATTAGCTTCCAAAGGCA
Organism: Microchirus variegatus; assembly: GCF_963457635.1. Lineage (NCBI taxonomy): Eukaryota > Metazoa > Chordata > Actinopteri > Pleuronectiformes > Soleidae > Microchirus > Microchirus variegatus. The sequence goes on from NC_139806.1 coordinate 18,294,221, forward strand.
TACCTGCCTGTGCATATCGGCGACTGGTGGAGTCTGACTGAATACATTCAACCGCTGTGCTTGGAGGATGGATTTCACTACATTTTTGTATCTACTTCTTTTACTTCACAAATTATTGTTCATGTCTTGTGAAAACCATGTATAGTCAGATACAAGGTTGATTTGTGTTAGTGGGTTAAGAAGTCGTCCCCTTTTTAAAGTTAAATAAACCTTCTGTGTTGGATCAGCAAGAAATGGCATGCTTTTAAAGGAGGGCAGGCTGTTTTCTGGGGTTCAGGAAAACTTGACATACTTGGTTGGTTCTCATAGGACACATCGCTTAAAATATATGAACATCTCAAAGACTATAATATATATAATATATAATATAATAAATGTAACTCCCCGACAGTATGAAAAGCTTAGCACTGCAGCAGTTTTATTAACCCAAAGCAATATACAGTCAGGTCCATAAATATTGGGACACAATTCTCTTCTTTTTGGTTCTATACACCACTACAATGGATTTGAAATGATATATGAAATATGTGCTTTAACTGCACACTCAGCTTTAATTTGAGGGTATTTACATCCAAATCAGGTGAACGATGTAGGAATTACAATACTTTCTATATGTGCCTCCCACTTATTTGGGGACCAAAAGCTGAAAGTGTGCAGTTAAAGCACATCTTGTTCATTTCATTTCAAATCCATTGTAGTGGTGTATACAGCCAAAGAGAAGAGAATTGTGTCGATGTCCCAATATTTATGGACCTGTATACTCTCCTACTAATGTAAAACTTGTGTATTTTTGGACTTACTGAATACTTCTTGCATCACTGTATACAGTATTAACTACCCTGTGAATTAACAGGATAGTTAATTAACAAGTACTCTGTAGTTGGTAATGGGTTATGCTTTTAATGTAGATTAGAATGGTTTGCACAGTCGTTCTGCAGAGCTGTGTTATGAAAGGAAGCAAAATGATATCCATTATAAAAGCAGGCCAAGTAAATTGTTTTGATTTGATATGGACAATGCACAGGGATTAATTAAGTATGTTAAACACATAACTGAATTGACTAAGAGAAGAGAAGGAGCGAGCTTGACCAAGGAGATTTAGAGAAGATGATAGAAACTTGTTGAGCTTCGGTTGTAGCTCGACTATGCTTGTTCCGCCTTTGTCTCAGTATAAAAGCACTATTTTGGAATCGATTTATCAAATGAAGTGTGTCCTGTATAGATTGTTGTATTGTATTGTAATTATTTACAAGACTCATGAGGTCATATCAGTGTACGCTAATGATAGCGTTCCAAGTTAGTCGTTCATATTCAGGCTGTGTTCAAGCCCATGATTCTTTAACGCACTTCTTACCCAACATGTTGTCATAGTAGACACAGCCTCTGAATCAGTTATTGCACACCAATACGAACTCCTGCGGACAGGCGTAAAACAAGAGGCAAAAGTTTCTACACTGAATATGTGAGCCTGTCTCTGTCGTCCACATGCAATCACCTTCAGAACAAAGTGAGTAATGATCCCTGACTGTGACACTTCGGCACCATTAGCATTCTTCAGGGCTGGGAGGCGAGAGCTCAGTGGGAGGGCTCAAATTAACACCCTGGTGCTGAGTGGCAGCACTCTTCACAGTCATCACAGCATTGAACCCCACACACACTGCACACACTCCAGCCCACCAGCCGGTGTCCCGGAATTCCTCAGCTGTCCTTTCAAAACATGAGTGTAGTCAATCTCCCAGGGGTTAACAGTGTGTGGTCATTTTACTTGATGGGCTGACAAAATAAAAATGTCATCAGACCCTGCCTTCTTACAGTGAGAGGTCATGAGTCAATGTAAGTGCTGTAGTGTCTGTAGTATCTTTACATTCAAGCCATCGTCAAATGAGTTCACACAGTGTGGATCCTGCCCATCAGCTCCATATGGCAGTATAATAAAATGTTGTCATGCGGCGACTGCACGGCACACAGGAAGTGATTGGTTTTATTTTAAGACAGACTGAAGGAACGGCAACATTGCGCTAGTAAAGCAAGACAGCTGCACACAAGTTGGGGGTGTGACCGAAAAACACAAAGAAACGCCCACGGAGAGTTTGAGACGTGAATTCTACTCAGAAAATCCAGCTGATGAGAAAAAAAATCACAGAAAGTTAGATTCAAGATTCAAGATTCAAGATGCTTTATTTATCCCGAGGGAAATTATTGTGCAACAATTGGGAGGTAAAAGTGTAGATGTACAAGAGTTAAAAGAAACATTAAATAAAATAAAATAAAATAAAAATAATAATAAAATAAAATAAAATAAAATAAAATAAAAATAAAAAAATAAAATAAAAATAAAAATAAAAGTAAAATAAACAAATAAGACAATGCAACAAAGTGCCAAACAGAAGGAAAAACAGTAACTTACAACAGTAACTTAAATGCAACAATGCCACAAAAAAGAATCCAAAAAAGAATCACAGTCAACGTAGGTATATATAATATACAGCAGTACGCACGGAAATAAAATAAGTACAACTAAATATGGTGAGCACATGTTGAAAGTGATAAACAGTGATAAGGTGACTAATGATATCAGCATAGTGCAAACAAAGTAAAGTGATGAAGTGATATGGTAAAGTGACATTTTGATCAGGACACAGTGTCTCCACTGTTCCTAATGCGGCCAGAAGTAGCTAAATTAAACAGCCTGATGGCCACAGGAAGAAAAGACTTCCTCTGGCGTTCTGTGTTACACCGAGGGAGAATGAGTCTGTTGCTGAAGGTGCTTCTGCTCGAAGTCAGCAGCTGGTGGAGAGGGTGAGAGTTGTTGTCCAGGATACTGTGCAGTTTACACAGCATCCTCCTCTCAGACACCACCACCAAAGAATCCAGCTGGACCCCCAGGACGGAGCCAGCCTTCCTGATGATCCTGCTGATCTTGTTGGCGTCTGCTGCCCTCAGCCTGCTGCCCCAGCACACAACAGCAAAGAAGATGGCACTGGCTACCATCGACTGGTAGAACATCCTCAGCATGGTGTTACATACGTTGAATGACCGGAGCCTCCTCAGGAAATAGAGACGACTCTGGCCCTTCTTGTACACAGCCTCAGTGTTCTTGGCCCAGTCCAGTTTATTGTCCAGGTATACTCCAAGGTACTTGTAATCCTGGACAACATCAACAGTCACACCGTTGATGGAGATGGGTGTGGGGGTAGATTTCCTCCTGCGGAAATCTACCACTAGCTCCTTAGTCTTGGTGGAGTTGAGAATCAGATGATTAGCTCCACACCAGTCGACGAAGGAGTCCACGACGCCCCTGTACTCCTCCTCCTTCCCCTCACTGACACAGCCAACAATTGCAGAGTCATCAGCAAACTTCTGCAGGTGGCAGGACTCAGAGAGGAACTGAAAGTCTGAGGTGTACAGGGTGAACAGAAAGGGGGAAAGAACAGTTCCCTGTGGAGCCCCAGTGCTGCTGACCACAGTGTCAGACACACCATCCTGCAGTCTGACATACTGTGGTCGACCCGTCAAATAGTCCGTAATCCAGGAAACCAGGGGAGGGTCCACCTGCATCGCCGTCAGCTTACTCCCCAGCAGAGCAGGCCGGATGGTATTGAACGCACTGGAGAAGTCCATGAACATGATTCTCACAGTGCATCCCGGTCTGTCCAGGTGGGCGCAGGCACGGTGGAGCAGGAAGATGATGGCGTCCTCCACACCCAGTCTCGGCTGGTAGGCAAACTGTAGAGGGTCTAGTGATGAGCTGACCAGGGGCCGAAGAAGTGACAGGACCAGCCTCTCCAGGGACTTCATCAAGTGTGACGTCAGCGCCACCGGTCTGTAGTCTTTGGAGGTGCTGGGACGCACCTTCTTCGGTACTGGTACCAGGCAGGATGTCTTCCACAGCACCGGGACCCTCTCCAGACTCATGCTGAGGTTGAAGATGTACTGCAGGACTCCGCTCAGCTGGGTCGCACATGTTTTGAGGACCCTCGGGCTGACACCGTCGGGACCAGCTGCCTTGCCCGGGCGGAGTCTGCAGAGCTCCTTCCTCACCTGCTCTGCAGTGAAGGTCTGTCTGCTGTGTGTGTTGACGGGGGGGGTGGGAAAGGTGATGGCGGGGGGGTGGGGGGGGAAGGTGATGGCGGGGGGGTAGGTGGGACAGGTAGGGTAAAGTCAGGAAGGAGTTGAGGGGGAGGGGTGTCAGCAGGGCTGGAGGTTTGGAGGTGAATGGTTGTAGAGGAGCTGGGGGAGGGGTAGTCCGGAGCCCTTTCATCAAATCTGTTGAAGAACAGATTCAGCTCGTTGGCTAGTTCAGTACCACCTCCTATTGTCTGGCTACCAGATGGTTTGTAGCCAGTGATGCTCCTCATACCGCTCCACACGTCCTTAACATTGTTCTGCTGGAGTTTGTGCTCCAGCTTCCTCCTGTAGTTGTCTTTGCCCTGTTGAATCCTCTCCTTAAGCTCCCTCTGGACCTGCCTCATCTGCTCTCTGTCCCCATCTCTGAAGGCCCTCTTCTTCTCATTCAGCAGGACCTTGATGTCTCTGGTGACCCACGGCTTGTTGTTGGGGAAACAGCGTACAGTCACTTTAGGAACAACGCTGTCCACACAGAAATTGATGTACCCCGTTATGCAGTCCGTGAGATCATCAAGGTCCTCTCCATGTGAATCACAGAGCAGCTCCCAGTCTGTTAGTTCGAAGCAGCCCTGTAAAGCTTCATCAGTCTCCTGTGACCATCTCCTCACAGTCCTGGTGGTCACAGGAAGCCGCTGGACTTGGGGCTTATACAGGGGCTGCAGGTGGATGAGGTTGTGGTCCGATCTTCCAAGAGGAGGAAGGGCAGTGGAGCTGTAAGCCTCCTTAACATTGGCATACAGCAAGTCCAGTGTCTTGTTTTCCCTGGTGGGACAGTCCACAAACTGCTTGAAAGTGGGCAGTGTGGCAGCCAGAGTGATGTGGTTAAAGTCCCCAGATATTGCAATGAATGCGTCTGGGTGCCGTGTCTGAAGATCCGCGACGACGGTGTGTATGACGTCACTCGCGCGCGCCGCGTTTGCGGTCGGAGGAATGTAAACAACGAGGACGATAACGTGTGAGAACTCCCTCGGCAGATAGTATGGCCGCAGACCCACGGCAAGCAGTTCAATGTCCGGGCTGCACACACGCTCCTTCACAGTAACGTGACCAGGATGACACCACTTGTTGTTAATAAGAATAGCAAGTCCCCCACCTTTACTCTTGCCACTCTCCCGGTGACTCCTGTCCGCCCGAACAGTCTGAAAGCCGTCCACAGTTGCATTCGAGTCCGGGATGTCCTCGTGGAGCCATGTCTCCGTGAAACACAGCACACTGCTCTCACGATACACCCGCTGAGTCCTCATCAGGCCCGCCAGCTCGTCCATCTTATTAGCCAGCGACCTCACGTTCCCCATGGTGATGGAAGGGAGAGAAGGTTTGTATCTCCTCTTCTTTTCCCGTTGTTTACGTCCAGCCTTACATCCCCTGTACTTTCTCCTCAGTTCTTTGGGGATTTCAGGCCTCTCTCGCATTAGCGCCGATGGTGTTAGCGACAACAGCTGGTCTCGGGTGTAAACAATAGACTCGCCGCATTGCTGCGACAAGACGGAGATGCGGTCGGGAAAAATTGTCCCAAGAATGAGACACACGGACAAAAAACACGGAAAAAAGTTCACAAACATGGTTGGCTAGGGTTAGCACAACAACTTACTGGGAAAAAACACCAATAAAAGAAAATAAAATAAGAAAAAATAGCTAAAAGTGCGGAAAAAAGAGAGAGCAACTGTTGCTGGCTGCCGCTCGACACAGCGCCGGAACACAGATATTACGCACTGCAGCTTTAAAGTATTGTAATTGTCAATGCATAGAGTTAAATTTAGTTGTGTGCAATAAAGCCGAACTACAAATTAGGAGATTTGCTTTATCATATTATAATTACATTATCTAGACATTGGTTTTCAAACTTGTGTCGTCCAGTTGAATAACTCTGTAATATCTAGTTGGAAATACCTGGAAGTGTCTTGTTATTTTTCCTTCATTTCTTGGAAACCAGTGATGCTTGTGAATCTGTCAACGTTTAATGACCTGTTTGCTGCTGTCTTACCTTTGTGTATCCAGCTGTTCAGTCCAGTGAGGTGCAGGCGGGTGTCACGCGGAGTTTGACTCACCAAGGAAGTGATGTCACGGATCAGTCGGGCTTCTGTAGTTCAGGGTGGCGTGGGACAGAGGAGTACAGGGGCCAGAGGACATATTCACCCTGTTTGCCACAGTCCCAGGTCAGTATGGTATTTGTGCAATCTAGTATGTAATGGAGCGGTTCCAGATGGGTCGCATTTTCCCAACCTTTTAATGATTCTCATGATTTATGAGTGTAAATAACTTCTTACAGATAAGGCTGTGTATCAGTTGAAAAATTGTCCCAAAATTTGAATTTTTGTTGTGTTTTCCATTAAAACGCACACTTTTATTCTTCAAAAGAGTTGCAAAATGAATAGAAAATATAGTCAAGACATTGACAAGATGAGAAATAATGATTTTTATTCAAAATAATAATTTTGCCCTTTAGTCAAAGAACCAGAAACACTGTTTTCAGCTGTGCTAACATCATTGCACAAGGGTTTTCAAGGGTTTTCTAATAGCAAACACAATGTACCATTAGAACACTGGAGAGATGGTTGCTGGAAATGGGCCTCTATACACCTATGAACATATTCCATTAAAAACCAGACGTTTGCAGCTAGAATATTCGTTTACCACATTAACAATGTATAGAGTGTATTTCTGATTCATTTAACGTTATATTCATTGAAAAAAGGTGCTTTTCCTTCAAAAATAAGGACATTTCTAAGTGATCCCAAACTTTTGAACTTTTTGTAGTGTATACTTTTCTGAATAGATCTGTATGCTGTATGTTGTGTGCACAGAATCGTGTGTTGTACAGGAGCGACAGTTCTGACGCAAGGGCCCACGGCCCAGATATGGACTGCAGAGTCGACGCCGGAAGTGACATGGCTCCACCCACTCCCGCCTTCCCCATCTCTCCACCTACACCATATGGTAAGCAGTGTATGCATCCTGTGTCACACGCATGTCATATAAGGCTCAATATGTCCCTTTTATTGGCGCGATTTTGTCGTCTTTGGGGTTAATTTAGTGTCCCTGTCCTTGTTTCCTTTGTGTTTGCAGTGAAAAATATGTCCGAATTCAACCTTCTCAGACAAACGCCATCTCCGAGCCTGCAGTCGTATGGAGGCTACAGACAAGACCACGGTAGGTTTAAAGGGGTCATATTATTCCCTATTTCTCCAATTTAACCTAGTTCCCTGGTGTCCTAATGAACATGTCTGTGACATGCTTTGGTCAAAATACCATAAGGATGAAGCACCACAGCAGTTCAATCACCCTGTCAAAACAGCCCTGTTCAGAACGCTCAGTTTAGTAGTATCTCTTTGAAAAAGCGAAACTTAAGGGACAGGAAATGACATCTGCCACAGAGGCTACTGGGAGCTAACAGCAGTTAGCATTTGGAAAAGTGATAATTTGCAGATTCTAGCAGGCACATTGCTGTCATATATAACATGTATCCACTGGACAGATAAATCCTCTGAGGCTGGAAGTTTGTGTAGGACTCTGTGCCGCACTGTGGAGCCAAGAATAGAACTTTTTGCGGACTTCTCGGACATCCGGTTTTCGGATACTGTTGCCCTCGCCAGCACTCGCGTGTTTTACGGCCAAAGCGGAGCTCCCAATTCCAGGAATTTAGCACATTGTGACGTCCCAGTGAGCGCGGAAGTCAACATTGCACGTTTTATCTCCTGTACTTAGACTGAGGAGGACCACAAAAACATGAGTGAGTCCTCTTTTTTTCACACTTTGGCAACTGATAGGGCCTCCAGAGTCCCAAATATAAGGATTTAAATGATTAAAAATTTGATTTTGCATCATACGTCCCCTTTAAGCAAAGCGTCGCATCCAGCTGTTATGAAACGCCTTCAGTCTGAGGGAAGAAAACGGTCTTTCTTTGTGAACTCAGCAGCAGCGTTTAAAATTAGACACAGTGGAGCTGTATAGAAAAACAAGTCTCCATATAATTACCGGTATGTATTTTTTTTAAACACGGAAATGGCATTGTGTGGTGAAGTAAAAATACAGATCAGCAGTAACTGTATGGATTTAAGACACCTTATTATGGAAAGTTTTATGAAGGAAAAAAACATATTGACTGTTTTTCTTTACGCATACGCTCTATCCGTTTCCCCCAATCCTTCTATTAACTTGTGTTTTCCACTGAGCCATTTAAAAGTAGTGATTGATGGTGAGATGTAGTGAGTGGGAGGTAATTGCAGGCGTCTTCTTTCATGTCTGTGTTGTGATGGCTTGTTTGTATCCTCTATCTCATTTGAGCAGAACTATCTGAGGTCCCTTCTGCTTTACTTGAAATGGTGAGATTGTTGTTCGTGTATTTTTAGCAACTTTGACAGAAGGAGTGGGGCGGGGGGGGGGGGTGAGACAAAGACATCTCATAAATGCAAAAGCAGGGAGATTCCTCACTGGTCTCGTTTGGTTCCTGCAGAATTGCTTTGTGGTCACGGCCTGAAGAAAACCTTTTCAGACGTTAACAGTGTTGCTCTTTGTTTAAAAACTGGGCCCTAAAACTGTGTTTCTTGGTGTGTGAAAAGGTGTTTTTTTTGGTGTTGTTTATCTGAGGTGGAAAGCACCCTCGCTGTAAGATTGTTCTTGGAGATGTGAAACTTTATAGCACTTTGTAGCAGCCGCATTTGTGAACTCCGAAATCCTTTCATGTTGTTTTTCATTGGTTATTTGATCGTATTTACAGAAGCATCTTAGAAAAAAAGGGCCAACTGGTGTGAAGCCTGTCTGCCGGCTTTTATGTTGCATCCCAGATGGTTTGAATTGAGTTCACTATGTTTTATTTGGCACGTTGTGACATCAGTGTTGTCGCAGATTGGCGATCTCTCCATGAACTCAATCTTTACTTTCATTTTTACTCCCCTTTGACCTACTCATTGGCTGGTTTCCACAGAGATCTACAGTATGTGAAAAGGTCGTAGGGTGCCCGGGAGCAGATCTGTGCCCCTGCTGTGTCTCTTAACTACCTCAGACAGGGCAGCCACATTCAGGCCTGCCTAATCTCTGTGGTTACAGCAAGCCAAGGAACATGACACAGGAAAACATTTGTCTCTGTGTACACAAACGGGGGGAAACAGGGACAAGAAGATACTAGAATCTCTGTTCTCGTTCCAGTGACCCAGAGGAACCCTGGTTGTGAAGCCTCAGCTGGAACATGGTCACTGAGAGTTGAGGCTGTCACGGCGGCTCCAGATGATGACTGATTAAAATGAAGCTTTTAGATAATTATGGTTAAGGGCTTTTAATTTCTAGCTGCAATCAAATTTGATTTGCTGACTTCATGGATTGTGGCAGCGGTAAATGGTGATTGGTTTAATGTAGATTGATGACCAGGTTCAAGGCCATTTGGATAGATTTCATTTAATTTTAACTCAAATATTGATTATTTGCTGCTTGAAAAAAACCCAGAGCTCTTTGCTGAGGAATTCCTTTCATTTCCTGTGGCTGTGGGTTTCCCAGATTAATTTTTTGATGGTTTATTTGATTTAAAACACAAACAGCGCTGTCTTGATTTTGTTCATAAATATGCTTGTTTGTTTTCTTGCCCTCACACAGAACCCCGCGAATATTCAGAGATGATTGGCCATGTTGGAGTTGAAAATTTGCCAGACTCCTCCATCAGCTGCCACAGAATGCTAAATACAACCCACTCTGCCTCCATGGTTGGGAGCCTGCAACAGACAGACAGGTAGAAAGTGATATCACTGTCTGATAACGTTGTGTTTTTGTGATATTACCGAATATTAATGTGTTCTGTACCTTTATTTCTTCTTAAATCAAGCTCATGCATTAACCAGTCCTGGCCCGAGCATCCTGCCCTGACCCGCCACTCCTCCCTAAGCAGCTACAACTCATCCAGACCACCAGTGCAGCACTCCATGTCACTTGACTATGGCCACCACTCTCCTCCACTGCACCATCCCCTTATTCACCCTGCGCCCAACGCCCACAGCTCCCCCCGAAGCAGTCAGCGAAGCCGCATGGCTCGCTACGCTCTCAACCACAATCAAGCTCAAAGCTTCGAAGAGCAGGATGATTCCGGTGTCGGGTACGGCACCGACTGCCCGAACTCCAGCTTGCCTTTGCTGGGAAACGGTGGCATGGACAGGAATATTTTGGCATCCCTGGATGCGCAGAATCAGTCACAGATATCCCAGATGCTGCCCCCACTTCTGCCCGAAAAGAAGAGGACGTCGGATGGGGAGCATTCGCTGGGCACGGCCTCTCCGGCTCTCAGTGGGTTCTCAAGTCCCCACAGTGGGAGCTCTGTCAGTATTCCTTTCCCCAATGTTTTGCCTGACCTGTCATCTCAGACACCGGGCACAGCCTCGCCTCTGCCAGGTAAACCATGAGCTGATAAAGAAACAAATGACCCCATTGGTATCACTTTATGTAATTAACACGGATGAATTAATTGTGTTTTGTTTATTTCTTTTTTAGATGTACTCGCCAACAAGCAGCTTACTGTAAAATTTGTGCAGGACACTTCAAAATTCTGGTACAAGCCAGACATCTCGAGGGATCAAGGTAGGCCTCGAGCATCTACTTTTTCTTCTGAAAAAAAGGGAAAAAGACACTTGTCTCATTATTCTAATTCGTCTCGTCCCTCAGCCATTTTAGTCTTGAAGGACAAGGAGCCTGGCTGCTTCATCGTGAGGGACAGCCACTCCTTCAGAGGAGCCTATGGACTGGCTATGAAAGTGGCCACGCCCCCACCCTCTGTTCTCCAGCAGACTAAGAAAGGTAAGACACGTCATGTCCTCTCACTGGACACTTCATTTGGGTTCACCTGGTTTAACGACCTGTTACACTGCCGTTCAAAAGTTTGGGGTCACTTAGAAATGTCCTTATTTTTGAAGGAAAATCACTTTTGTTCAATGAGTATAACATTAAATGAATCAGAAATACACTCTATATATTGTTAATGTGGTGAAAGACTATTCTAGCTGCAAACGTCTGGTTTTTAATGGAATATGTACATAGGTGTAGAGGCTCATTTCCAGTGTCCTAATGGTACATTGTATTTACTAATCACGTTAGAAGGCAGAATTGGATGATTAGAAAACCCTTGTGCAATTATGTTAGCACGGCTGAAAACAGTTTTGCTGGTTCTTTGACCAAAGGGCAAAATTATAACATTTATTATTTCTAATCTTGTCAATGTCTTGACTATATTTTCTATTAACTCTATCAACTCTTTTGACGAATAAAAGTGTGACTTTTAATGGAAAACACAAAAAAATTGTATCGGTGACCCCAAACTTTTCAACGGTAGTGTATGCAATGGAGACGTGGTCAAGATGACCTGTTGAAGGCATCAGAATCCAGAAGAAAGGTGATTTAAGTGACTTTGGTTGTGGCTGCCAGGTGGGCAGATCTAAGTATTTTGGATCTGGTCTGAAAAAGGGAAAATATCCAGGGAGTGGAAGTTCTTTGGACATTCTCGTCTGACCTCTGGCATCAATAACGCATTTCCACTCATACTAGTTTGAAATGATAGAAAGGCAGCAGTTGCATATAGTGTGCAGGAGATACAGTATGTTGAACCTTGAAGAAGATGTAGCTACAGCAGCAGAAGACCACGCTGGTTGCCCACCACTTAATTCAGTGCCCCACTCACCTAATAAAGTGGTCATTGAGTATACTGTTTTATTAGATTATTCGATAATTTTTGCTTTATGATGCTGTTAAATCACATGTAATGGTCAGAAGGTAAGCCAGTGGTAGTCTTGTTTAGCATAATGACATGAAAGCAGCAGAGGAGCACAGCGAGTGTGGTGTCAAACTTCTCATCCCGTTCTCAAAACTGAATACACTGTAGATTGAATATGTATTTGTATGTAAATATGATATCAGGGATTGGTCGACCAGAGTTCATGGGAATCCTACATCACACAGTCCCCACACAAAGCCATCTACAGTTACAGCCCACTGTACTCGCCTCCATGGTGGAACATGAGAGTCCCCTCTCCTCTGTTTGTGTGTTGGAGCTCCAGACTGTGTGTTTCTCTCCTGGGCATCGCTGCGATGAGGCCAAACAGACCCCTATTGCCAGTCTTAGATGTGCAGCTAAAGTTTCACCCCCTCACAAAGAGTGTGTTGAGTCCTTAAGCTGACTCTGATCCAAGGACCTTCTCCAGGGAAGCTTCCTGTCCCACATAACTGTATGTCCACGGATTGCTTTCACGAAAAGCTGCTTGGATATAATCATTCTTAGTTTGTTTGTTTGTTTCAGGAAGTAGAGGAAGGGGTTTCTTTTGTTTTTATTAACATGATCTTCTGAGGAATATGTCCAGAATTGTTCTTGCTATGTTCCATCATCAAAGGAAAGACTAAAGGGATCATCACTTTTTCTTTGTCATAAAAGGACAAATAAATAAATCTCAGCCAAATCTTCTTCTTAAAAGATATTTTCAAAGAAAACAACAACACATGAGGGCACAATGGATGCCCTTATATCCTTCCTCAATCAGCCCACCACAGCGTAAAACCCTTTAATTTAACCCCCCCACACACACACACACACACACTCACACCTGTCCTTTTGTTTGCCTTCACCCCTCTGCAGTCCAACAGCACCTGTGGTGACATCATGACACGGTCCTTCTCCCCACTTTCAGCTCAGGGCATTGTGGCTCCTTAAAAGTGTGAAACTCAACCCACATTAAGGAGCTGGCCTTTCTCCAAGCCTTTGTATCCAGACATTCCTCACTCGAGACTCCTCCTGCTCCCTCAGAGGCGCTGCTGTTGAATCATAATCCCATTAATCTCCTGAGAGATTGAATGCGGTGATTTAATATGTTTTATGTAACTCTTCCAGGCTGGGAAATTACACGTCGTATTGAGATAAATGCTCTGAGCTATAATTTAGGTCGGAGGAAGTCTAGGGTGTTTCAGATGGATGGACAGTTTAGTTAAAAACAGACCACATGCTGTTGTGAGGAAATCGTCATCTCTCACATTTATGTCTCTATACTTTGTCCGACCTTTTTTTCCAACAGGAGGTGATATGTCCAATGAATTAGTGCGCCACTTCCTGATTGAGTGTACGCAGAAGGGAGTTCGATTGAAGGGTTGCCCCAATGAGCCTTATTTTGGTGAGTACTTGCTCAGTTTGCACTGTTGCCTCGAAACAGGGACATCTGCTGGCGGTTTAGCTACACTGCACCAAGGAGCAAGCAATCATGCACAACACTGCCCTCTTCTGGTGCATGGCAGTTGATTTGGATTGTTTCAGTTTTTACAAACAGTAGTAGTAGAGCTGCAACTAATTATTATTTTCATAATCATCAATCTGTCGATTATTGTCACGATTAATCAGAAATTGCTAAAAAAAAAATGTTGATCAGTGTTTGTCAAACCTGGAAATGATGATGTTCTCGAATGTCTTGTTTTGTTCACAAACCAAAATGATTCCGTTTTTAATGATTTCTTATGTGGAGCAAAGAAACCAGAAAATATTCACATTTAAGAAGCTGAAACAATCAGAAATCTTGTTTTAATCATGAAAAAAGCTTAGAACTGATGGATTCATTTAGTAATCGATTAATAATCGATTCATCGATTAATTGTTTCAGCTCTAAACAGTAGTATCAAATGATTTTATATGGTTGTTTTATTTTTTTGCTGTACTTAGAAAAAATATAGAAAATTGTACTTACTGAAATACAATTTGAGGGTTTTTCTGTGTTATTCTTTTACAGGAAGTTTAACTGCATTGGTCTGCCAACACTCAATCACTCCTCTGGCTTTGCCCTGTAAACTCATTATACCTGACAGAGGTAAGTTTTAAAAAACACACTCACAAAGTTGTATTTTCTTTGAGAAAGTCATTATTTAGAATAGGAAAAATTAATACATCTATCTGTACCTGCTGAAGGGATTCTATTTTTGGTAGCGGGATCACTTATAAAATGTTAAAGCATTTACAAAACGAAATTAATCTTGTTAGTTGGGGTGAATACAGTACATTCTATGTGTTTTCTGCTTTGTTAACAATGTTTATAAGGCTGTTCTTTTTTATTTTCTTTCATTCCTGAAGAACAATGCAGACCATTCTAAAAAAAAAATCTGACATTTGTAGAGTGACAACAGGTCAAATTTGGTACAGATCTGACTCATTTTGTGAATCAAAACACGTTTTGTTATTGTGTTGTTTTGTTAAGTGCGTCTTTGCCACACCACACTGTGTTCTGTGCTGTTCATGAAGTCAAAAAACTGAAAAATGAACATTATCTTAGTAAGACGGAAGAATATGGGAAAAAGCTGAATGTTGGTTAGAGTACTTGAGTGTCGCAGAAATCATGTAACATCATGTGGTTTCTTAATCTTTTGTGAGTGTTTTGCAAAAATATTATTTCTGATAGTAATGCTCGTCTTGTTCACAGATCCTCTTGAAGATGTCGTGGAAAATAATTCCCAAACGGTCATAAACTCCGCTGCTGAGCTGCTGAAACAGGGCGCAGGTAAAGCAAGCGTTCAAGTTCACTCGTAGATATTTATAGACATCATGACCAACCGGTGATGGCACTGGACGTAAATACTGTGCACAGTCCTTGTGGACACTTTTGGAGTACTCACATATTAGTCCTTTTCTCCTGCTGTTGTTATGAACCGATGTTATATTATGTCACAGAAGTTACTCTAAGTCATGGGTGGGGGCCACATCAGCAGATTGGTTACCCTCAAAGGGCCAGATGTAACTGTCGTACAGAATAAATGTAACTAAATGTTACCAAATATAATGTAACATATTGCTAAATAACTTTCTGTATTTATTACTTATCCTATTTCACTCGTCGCATGATGCATATACAATGATACACTGCGATCTAGTGGTGGTGCCGTCACTTTGTGGGTAACACAATTGCCATGCATGGTGGGAAAAGTAGTTTATGGGCAACGCACGCCTTAAAGCAGCTAAGACCTATTTTAACACAGGTTTTCTAAGACCAATTAATCACTCGCGGGCCACATAAAATGACGTGGCGGGCCACATCTGGCCCCCAGGCCTTGAGTTTGACACATGTGCTCTAAGTTGTTTCCCTACAGCTCTGAAATTCACTGTCCACGTTTAACCCTGAGAACACAGAGAATTTTGTTTTTGTCCATACTATGTTAAAACATATATACAGAGGCTATAAGAATGTGCAGTATAGTGTCTTATCACCAACTATGTAAACACACCTGAACAAAAAGTACTCAAAACCTTTAAAATTGGATTGAATTTGGGAAATTTGGAAATACGTCACAGTCAAAGTAAAAAAAAAAACGGACTATGTTGTGACTTCTGCGCAATTAGCACAAAAAAATATAAATATGTGTTATATAATATATATAAAATAAAAAATATATCATAATTTTAGCTCGACGACACATAAAAAGATGATTTTTTTGTCTCCTGCAGCCTGTAACGTGTGGTACTTGGGGTCAGTGGAGATGGAGTCCCTGACAGGCGTGCAGGCCGTGCAGAAGGCCACGAGTATGACACTGAGCTCCAACCCTCCACCAACCTCCACTGTGGTCCATTTCAAAGTTTCCTCACAGGGAATCACCCTCACTGACAACCAGAGGAAGTACGCTACAAACACACAATTACACCACACTCAGCAGCACGAGAAGAGGCACACTTATCACAATAACCGTAATTCTGTCTTTTTTTAGGCTCTTCTTCAGGAGGCATTACAATGTCAATACAGTCATATTTTGTGCGTTGGACCCTCAAGACAGAAAGTGAGTATTTAAAGTCTGTGAGCACATGTCGCTGAGTGTTAGTCATGGCTATTGGTGCACAAACCTGTTATTACTCCCAAGAAGGCGTGGTATGACAAAATGTTTCTGAGGAAAATTACAGCCTGAGCAAGAAATGACATAAGCAAAGGAATATCAACAAATCAACCCCATGGAAATAAAACAAATTCTCATGTATCCTCTTTTCCCGCTAAACATAGGTGGAAGAAAGATGGCTGTCCCTCCGCAAAGTAAGTAAATGATAAGTTGTGCAGTGGCTTCAGGATGTTGGCAGCGCTCTCTTCACTCTCTTCAAACTTTACTGTGTTGATTTGAATTTAAAGGAGTCGTATTATATCCTATTTCTCCACGTTAACCTAGTTCCCTGGTGTCCTAATGAACATGTCTGTGACATGCTTTGGTCAAAATACCATAAGGATGAAGCACCACAGCAGTTCAATCACCCTGCCAAAACAGCCCTGTTCAGAACACTCTGTTTAGTAGTATCTCTTTTTTTTTTTTTTTTTTTTTTTTAAGTAAATTGAAACTTAAGGGACTGGAAATGACATCAGCCAGAGGCTACTGGGAGCTAACAGTAGTTAGCATTTGGAAAGTGATCTTTTGCAGACTCTAGCAGGCTCATTGCTGTCATATATAACATGTATCCACTGGACAAATAAATCCTCTGAGGCTGGAAGTTTGTGTAGAACTCTGTGCTGCACTGTGGAGCCAAGAATAGAACTTTTTGCGGACTTGCGTTTTTTTCGGATACCGTTGCCTTCGCCAGTACTCTCGCGTGTTTTACGGACAAAGCGGAGCTCCGCGAGACAACAATTCCAGGAATTTAGCGCATTGTCACGTCCCAATGAGTGCGGAAGTCAACATTGCATGTTTTATCTACTGTACTTAGACTAAGGAGGACCACAAAAACACGAGTGAGTCATCTTTTTTCACACTTTGCCGACTGACAGGGCCTCAAATATAAGGATTTAAATGATTAAAAAGTTGATTTTGCATAATACGGGACTTTAAATAGATACAAATTCCTTCAGTCAACATGTGAAGATGCGTCTCTGTGTCTTCACCAGGTCAGACTAACATACAGTTGTGTGGGATTCAGGGTTACAAACATCTTGTTTTCACAGTGTCATTAAGGATAATACGTTTAAATGGAGTGAAGAGGTAGAAACGGACTTCTGAAGCCGCCGCAGCTGCACTGTGAACAGTTCTTTTTAAAGGGACTCGGTTTAGTTTGAGGCTGTCAATGACGACATCGCTCCACTCTTTGCAGGATCTTTGGCTTCGTGGCGAGGAAAAGCGGCACGTCCATGGACAACATCTGTCACCTGTTCGCCGAGCACGATCCCGAGCAGCCGGCGAGCGCCATCGTCAACTTTGTCTCCAAGGTAATGATCAGCTCACACAAGATTAAGTAGAGACTCAGCGGATCGCGGACCGAGAGCAGGAGCAACAAATAAATGCGGAACAAAGACTGAACAAGGGACTGAAGACGATGACGTGAACATTAACCCTGGATATTAACTGGATATTATTACACATACACTGTTATCACTTACCAGCATTATGGCATTATCCTTTTAATGTAAAATGAACTGTAAATTAGCCAAATAAGTTAGGCAACATTAAAATCACATGTTATAATTTTCTACTGATGTGTCTAAAACAGCAAGATATACTATTCATTTACGTCATATTTTAAGTACATAAAAGCTGCTTTTCTTAGTCATGTGTATATTGTTTTTGTATGGACGAATCAAGAAAATCCTTTGTTTGCATGTTACTGTTTTTCTTATATATAATCCACCAAAAAAACGACTTCATTTAAGCTATTTACATCCTGTAAAGTTGTAGTCATTACATCTCGTTTGTGTAGCCTGCGACATTTAGTCACAGGGTTAAAATGTGCAAAGGAAGTATATAAAAAAAACGTGTGTTTGGACATTATAAACAGGAATACCTTATTGTATCTATGCAATTATTATTATTAATATTATTATTTTGTTGTTGTTGAAACCAAGGCCTTCTGTACATGTGCAGCATGTACATGGCGTGTCTGAAGTCTTTATGATGTATGTTAATATGAGAACTCATCAAAGCTGCCAGTTTATGGAAGTGTGTGTGTGTGTGCGCGCGTGTGAGTGTGTGTGTGTGAACCATAGAAACATATTTTATTGCTAATATATATTGACAGAAGTTGGTTTAAATACACAGCAGTACTTTTGTGTCGAAGATTCCACTCACATCTGCCAAATTGAATTGAAAAATTGTGCTCAAGTGCCTCGGTATGATAAATACTGACTGTTACGCTGAGGAAAAGCAAGAAGAAAGAAAAGCGAAAGAAAAGTATTTGACATATTCAGTCGGTCATCTGTCAATGACGTATACAATACGCTGTAGTTTGTCTGCGAGAAAGACGCAGATGTTTAATAACCCATTTCATTGATATTGTATATGAGCTGATGACAAAAAAAAACAACAACACATTCATTTTTCCAGAGAGGGACCTTTCACCACAATAAAGCTCTGTTTATATTCATACATTGTTTATGTACACATTTCCCTGACTTTATTATCTGTACCTCATACTTATCTCACACAGTACTGTGCCTCTGTTTATAACAAGCATCATGTGAATGGTTTTATTTGTATATTGATGTTGCTTCTTTTTTCTTTTATTTTTTTGTATGTGTCCTGTAAATAAACAAAAGAAAACATTTATAATCTAAAAGAGAATGTTGAGCGGTTGTTATTTGGACTCCATACTCTCTGATATCTAGTTTTGAATGGCTACAGCTTCTCATCTAAAATTGTATTATATTATTAGTCATTTTTTTGGTCATTTTGTTGACATTTTTGCATTTTTGCGTAGTGTTTGAACAATGCTTGGTTTGGCAAATAAACATTTGTCTTGTACAGTCAGGGAAAGGAAGAGTGTAGTTCAGTTTGCAGCCAGCAGAGGTCACTACAAACACAAAACCTTTGGACCTGCACATGAGAGCAATGGTTT
Source organism: Microchirus variegatus (assembly GCF_963457635.1). Taxonomy (NCBI): domain Eukaryota; kingdom Metazoa; phylum Chordata; class Actinopteri; order Pleuronectiformes; family Soleidae; genus Microchirus; species Microchirus variegatus. The sequence goes on from NC_139806.1 coordinate 18,313,137, forward strand.
GTGATGTTTTTTTTTTTTTACTTAGGTAAAACTGGTAATAGTGTGTGCGATAACTGTGTTTTTGGAGCATGCATACTGTGCATTTGTACTCGCACATATCCACCACGCACACACACACATGTCCACTGTCTCCCAAGTGTAGTAAAAGAGGGCCAAGCCTCCACACAAGCCAGGACAAGTCACTGTAATGGCGCTTGAGAGGGGATAAAATTGCACAGCCCAGCTTAAGAGGGAGGAAAGGTATAATGGGACAGACCCACCCCAACCACCCACCCCACTGTCCCCCTGCAGGTGGTGAAAGTGAAGAATTCCCGGGGTGGGCAGGAAGGAAGTGAGGGCCCAGGTGTGGCAACTGCACAGAGCCCAGAGCCCATCCTCCTCTGTTATTTAGTGCGCGGTGGCCTCGAACGAAAAGAATCTGGGGAAAGTCCAGAAAACCCGAGCAACATCATTGGAATACAGAAGCTGTCAGCAGAGACAGTATTTCACACAGGTAATAACAGTGTGTGAAACCATCCGAGTGGAGATGCTGCAGTAACTCTCCTTCAAGTTTGATTTACATCTCTCAATATTGACTTTTATTTTAACAAGCATATTATTAATATGGGAGACCTACTGTGTATGTAAAGGGAAAAACACAGACAAGAACTTCCTTGTCTGGGGGAGGGGGGTAACTACCACCACCGCCACCACCACTGATGACTATGTGCAGTATAATCACACCTATTGTGTTGCCATTCCCAATGTGAGCAAATATAAAGCCTGTCACATGCAGTATAATAACCAACTTGCTTGTAAATGCCACAGATTTAAACAACGACTGAGGCCAATCTTGTTTATCAAGCGGACAGAACTCACCCTCAGTGCAGCAGCAACACCCCCCCCCCCACCCCCCCTCTCTCCCTCTCTCTCTCTCTCTCAAAAGCTCTGCTGAATTTTTAAGGACCACTTAATTAGAGGGGCAGGGCTCATCTTTTTCCTCCGAGGCACAACAAAGGTTGGGGAGCGAAAAATAGAAAGTGCATTCTGGGATGGCTGCACAATTTGAGGCCCCTGTTTAGCTTTCACCAGACCATGAAACCACAACACGCACTGTGAGATAAACTGAGCTCTCATATTAGGCCAAAGCTCATGTCGGGTCAAACGAGGAGATGTTAGGTATATGTATATATGCAGAGGTGGAACGTAATGAATTACATTTACTGAGTAGTTTTTTTGTGCACTTGTACTTATTAAATTAAAATTTGTAATTTTACTTTTAATTAAGTATGTTTTTTTTGGAAGTGCTGTACTTTTTACGCTACGTTTTAAATCACATCAGTTACTGAGTAAACAAATGTTGGCCTGAATTAAAAGTAAACTGGCATTAATTAAGGTCCCTGAGTGAGGTGACCTTTGACCTATTTTGACTGATATGTTTTATTTTGTCAGCACTTTTAATTTGTAAAGGTTTGCATTTAAACAAGCAACTTTTTTAACTTGAGTACATTTTTAGACCAGTACTTTTACTTGTACTTAAGTCAAATTTGATCAAAGTAGTGGTACTTTTACTTGAGTAGAATATTTCAGTACTCTTTCCACTTCTGTTTTTAATGGATAATTTGTTTAAGCAAGATGATTCTCCAGAGTTATTTTAAAAAATAACACTTGCATGTGTCCTAGTGGGGTAGTTCTAGTGAACTAATATGTGACCTTTAGAGGTTGCTAGCAAGCTTAAGATGCTCAGCAGTTGTCGACTCCTAGACCACAGCTTTGATAACTTTTAAACTACGAACAATAAGCCGCGGGGTCAAGTGCTGCTGGTTTATGTTTCACCACGAGTCGTGTTAAATCTATCAGGTTCCACGTATGTTCATGTTAGCAGATTTTATATTGGATTTTTATTTATTATTCAAAATAAATGTAAAAGTTTTTCATGCAAGAATTAAAAGTGATTGTCATCATTCCAGCATTTTCAATTATATGGACATGCATGTCCAATACTATGCATGTGCTAATATGTGGATATTCTACATTTTATTTATAGGTCCTTGTATTTCAAATTAGTTGAGCTACCTCACAATTTTTTATAATCTAACCTCTTCAGGAAGCAGTGAAATGATTTTAAATGACACAGCATACATTTACAGTATGTTGAGTAGATCCCTCATTTAGTGTTTCCTCCCCTTTTATTCAATAATGTCAAATATGGAGTCAAATAACGGGCAGGAACATGATAAAGGTAATGTGACTTGCATACTGACATGGTAGAAGGCATATTAGATTAAGTTTTCAGGGCTGGGTGAACCTGTCTGCTGTAATGTTGAACACAGTCTGTCTTTTCTCTCTGTTTCAGCACCAGACCACACCTTGAAACCACAGACCACCATCACTTACAGAATAAATGGAGCATTGTAGGGCCTGTCTGATATGTCATTGTCGACCAGCTGCAACTTTGTCTTTGTTTAGTAATGGTGTGTCAGTGTCAGTGAGAAAATGATGCATGACTGTGGGAGAATAAATAACACCTATTATTGTCTGTTTGGATTGTGTTTAAATTGTTTAACACCGTCGCTGGGGATCAAAAGCAGAACTATATGTAGAATTAAGCCTGAATTTACAATACAAGTTTGCTTTCCATGTTAAAAAACTGTATGGTATGTCTTATTAGATGTGATATGTAAACAAAGAAAAAATATATTTTTCAAAATGACGGATTTTCCTTGTGCAAGTTGAAGTTTTGAAGAAGCCACTGCATGCAACTTTGAGTTAGGGTTGTTCGATCGCTTGCATTCCTATAATTAGGCTGCGGTGATATCAAGTTCCAGTGTTTCTGTTGTTTTTTCGGCCAATCAGCTGTCACGGAGGAAACACATGGCTACTTAATATGCAGCTGCGAGGCTGCCGCTCCTCACTGTGACTGTGCTCCGAGAAGCTGCTGTGTTTTCACCGTTGAATGAAGATGGACAAGGGAAAACGCAGGATAACTAAACAGTGGCTCCGCTTCTTAACGAATACAGAGGCTTCCGGTCATGTGGACGCCGATCTCGAGCGGACTCGTTAGCGTTAGCATTTAAGCTAGCGGCGTGTATGCTAACGCGTTAGCATTAAAGTTAGCAGACTTCATCGACAGACTTTCTCCAGAGCATATGTACAACAAACGGATGGATTATTTCGCCACCGAATGGGGGCAGAACGTGAGAAACAGACACAGTAGTTACTTCTGAGATGATGACATGACGCCAGCACCCAGACGTTCCTCTCTATCTTCTTATGGGGTGAGTTTTCATTAAAGTTGTTAATCTATAGTTACGTTAGTGTTCATTCGAAGTCATACAGGGATTAAACATGTTTTTTCATGCTAGACACTAGTCTTTTAATAATCCACGGTGTGTTTCAGAACGTTATGTGGCTGCATTGTTATTTACTAGCGCCAGGGCCGGCCCAAGCATTTATGGGGCCTTAAGCTGCATTAACTTGCATTAACTATATTATAGCTGTGTTATTTACTCCAAACCGGCTTCACTCTTGTTATTGTTTTTTTTGCATTGTGGGGAGTAAAATCACATGGCCTATTTTAATTTGCACTTTTATATTCAAAGTGAAACACTGTGTGTGGTGATACTGGACTTGAATTGAAAACATATATATGATTAACACTATTCAGATATGTGAATGTATCTATGATGATACAATAAAATAAGATAAAAAAATATTATAAAATATTTGTCCTCCCACACCTGATCACCGCTTAGTGCCTCGGGCCAGCTCTGGCTAGCTCAGTAGTGTTGTTTTAAAATACAAATGTTAGATCTGCTATTAATATGAATAACAAACCAACCTGTGCTTGAATAATGTGCGAATGACACAGCTTTGTGTATGTATTGACTGTGGTGCGAATGATTTAGGAACTAGCTGAGAGTTAGCACATCACTAGCTCATTCAGCAACAGACTGATCCATCCACACACCACAGAGACACTTAAATGTATTTTATTTTATATTAGAAATATGAATCCATCTTTCACACTTCTAACGCTTAAGTATAATTTCCTTATTTATTTTTCATTTTTATGAAATATATATTCATATTTCATCTTATTTTTCTCTGGGAACCCCCTGGGACCCTTTCATAGAACTCGTGGGGTCCCAAGACCTGTTATTGATACATGTCGTTCTAACTAGGAAACAAAATCAACAGCCTCCTGACTCAAATAGACTATGCAACGATGAAACTGAATGTACTGCAACTGCACTGCAAACTGTTATTTCAAAAAGAAAAGAAACAACACCAAACACAGATAATGGAACAATCACGACACTAGTATAAGGACAATAAATAATAGCAGAATAAGCCCCCCCCCCCCCTATTTTTCAAGTTATTTAATTTCAAATGTTAAGAGAGTATTATGTCCAGTTTTTTTCTATTGTTCTGTGTAGCAGTGTAGCTCACAAAATAGTATCTGCTCCAGTTTGTGTGATGAGAAGTAACTCATACAGAGAGATGTGGTTTCACTAACAACTAGACCAGGAGGGGGTTGTGCTATGTAAATATGATGATTCTGTCTCTTGGCTCTCAGAAGGTGTAAATCTTTGAGGCTAAAATTCACCCTAAAGCAGTTTGAGGAGTGCCTCCATTCAAATGGCCATATCTTCTTCAAATATTATCCGATTTACATGTGTTAGACATTGTTGACATTGTCTGTAAATAACTCGAAATGTCCCTCGGCCTACATGTTGCTGGTTTTGCCATGGCTGGGCAGAAATGCTCCTTTTCCCCATCCCTGCGCTGCTGATACACACAAACACTCCCTCAGTCAGGTCTTAGAAAAAAATTGCTTGTCAGAGCCCGTTTTCACAAAAAGGACGTAGCACACAAAAAGTATGGTACAACGTCTCCGTTCATGAAAACCAAAGAGGCAGAATAATATCATCGGCAACAAAAATAAAATCCCCCACTGCAGCTTTAAATAACAAGGTTTGAGAAAAATCAGACTGTATGTTCTGCAGATGAGGAAATGTGCGCATACATATGTGATTACAAGTTCAAAGGTGTGTATACAAGAAGTTATACAGACATAGGAAGTGATACAGTCTTGGGGGTGCAGTCGTGTGGGTTGGGGGTTTTTCGGGATTCGGGGCCCAAAGTGAGCGGCGCCACTCTCAGCCCACTTCCGAGCGCTCTGCAATCCGTCAGGCTGAGTGCTGAGAGCTCCTCTCTCTCTCTCCCTCTCTCTCTACCTCTCTCTCCATCCTCCACATCGCTCAGGCGTAATTACAGCCTTGGACTGCCTCAGGGGCCAAGCCTCCAGAAACAGGGACCATGACAGCTCCAGCTAACAGACCACTGCAAAAAAATAATTAACCGAGCCTGGAATTAGATGAAAGGTGGCCTTTGCCCTTTTAGCTTTTTTGTCCACTATTCCAACCACATCTAATAATCGGATAATTGTCGTAGCTCTGTATGGGTGCCAGTCAGAGCGGAATCAAAGGGAAGAGATGATCATATTAATCATAACAAAGACCTTTACATCCAGTTCATCTGTGAGGAGCGCCTGTTTCAGAAAGCTCTCAGGACAGGACAATTATGAGACAGCCATGAGACTATTGGGGCAAAAAGAATAACAGTGACCTTACCAGACTTGTCATGTGATCTGCCACAGTCTCTTCAGTGAATGAACACTTGCTTTCTGGACCTACGGGACACGTGGGCTCTCACGGCCATCCCCAAAAAGGAAAGGGAGCTGATTGCACACATCCTGACACACAGCTGATTAAAGCTGTTGTCATTTTCAATCTTCGCGCTCTGGCTTTTGCTGCAGATTTGTGTACATCGCAAACGGTAACACCCTCCTCTGTATCTCTGTGACGGACTCAAACACAAAATCACACTACGAGTGCCAGATGTGGGGTGAGCTGCCAAAAGAAGCATGATTACATTTGGCATGCATACAAAAACATACATCTGAGTTACTTTTTTTTATATTTATAGAAGGAATGCTAGGCATCCTGTGCAGACATGAATAATGTAAACTATGTAAAATAATGTAAACTATTTTTTATCACTGCCATAGATTAACTTTGCATAAGATCTCGGGTGAATTGGGCCTCAACAGATGGGAGTTGCTGTTAAATTAGAATTACCACCCAGAGTTTGTATACCTCTACTGGCAAATAGTTTCAGTCCAAATTTTTCTCCAGTCTCATACAATATGTTGAAGCCAAAGGGAAATATTCAATCTACAAGTTAGCCAGTGTGTTTTCTTTTGTATTGTAGCTATTTGAGTCTAATACCTAAAGACTACTCTTTGCTGTTTGCTGCACAAAACTCAAACGCATAGGGAAGCCAGAGAAGACAACAATTCCCATGATTCCATCAAACTAAGTATTTTGTGGTACAACAAGTGGTAAAAATTACAGTTATATATATTTAATTACTGTACAGTACTCTGTATCCCAGACCTAGTTCAGGGGCCACCTACAGCACAATTGGATATTAAGTGGGCCGTACCAGTCAAATTATAGCATATGAATGCCCCCCCCCCTTGTTTTACATATAATGAAGTCTCTTTTTACAAAACAAATTATGAACAGCGTCAAATTTCTTGAGATAAATACCATTAAATGGTAAACTTAACCCTTTAACACCAAGCACATCGCAGACGACACGTTTGCGCAAGCACATTTTGCATTACCGTAATTACACAACGGTTTGTGCTATCGGAAACATTCCAGTGGTTTCTGAAAGCTGAGAAGTTAGTTATTACGGTAACTTCCCTTGTGCTTTTGCAGGAAGCCGGCGAATCAGCATCTTTGTCACCAGAGAGGAGTGAGTTGACACAGCTGCCTGTATATGGTTTCTATTTGTTGGCCTGTTTTTGGATGTAAATGTAAAAGTTTTTTCCATATAAAACTTGTATTGTTTCTTAATTTTAAATTGTTAATTTGTTAACACTATTTTAACATGCAGTAAATTGTAAATAACTGCCAGATATTGAACGTTATTCTGGAAAAATGGGAGAAAGCACTTACTCACAGGACATTTTCTGGAACTTTTATGGTTAAAATAAGCTGCTTAGGTGTTAAAGGGTTAAGAATAATATTGTTGAAATTGCAACAATTTATATATATTGCAACTTGCAGATCACAGTAGATCTAACAAAAAAAAAAAAAAAGGCATAAACCTCTATAACTGAGCAATATAATATTTCAACAAATTCATCCTGCAGGCCGGATTGTACCCTCTGATGGGCCGTACGTTTGACACCCCTGCTCTAGACTCTCAAATGAAGCAGCTAATCTGTGAGTCAGAGTGAACATTTGTGCCAATGTTGAAAATATTCTCTTGAGGTCACAGTGACCTTGACCACTGACCTGTAATCACTTCATCCTCTTGTCCAAATGACCGTTTGTGCCAAATTTGAAACAATTCCCTACTGCTGACATAAGAAGGGACATAGGAAGAACATAATACCTGCAGCCTTGTCTTGTCACTGGTACTAATGCAGAAAGATAAAAGCACCGACTTGAAAATAACCGCTCACTGTGGCTCCCGACAGATGAAAAACTAAAGATGAAACAGATGATATGTGACATCCAGAGACAGCTATTCAGTAGCACTTTTATATTTAGCTTAGGGCTTCAGTGCAACAGCCGACAGTAAACTGCATCCTGTCTGCTGGATTCAGTGCAGGACACTCTAAGATCTTTGAGTGTCAGAATTGCTTGGGTCATCTTAAAAACGGTTGTAACATTGCTCCGGATTAGGATTATACAAGCAGCTGTGGTTGGCCAGTGTAGCCTCTGACAGCAGGTTATGTTAAACACATGTACAGTAATATCCTGTGTGTGTGTGTGTGTGTGTGTGTGCAAAAGCACATTCTTCACACTCCTGCTTTATTGAGTGGCTGCTCTGTGGGACGACATTCCTCCAGTGCATTACTCCCTCTGAACGATGTGCTCCTCTGCTATTCTGAATATGCACAGGTGGCTGAGAGACCCCCTTCCACACAGCTCAGAGCAGAGGAGAGGGAGGAAAATCAGCAGGCTTTTTTTTTTTCTTTTTTTTTCAGCATATGAAACAAATGTTTGGCATTCCTCAGAGTGCTGCTCTGCTGTAGACCTGTCTGTTAACAGGCGGCAGTACGCCAGGGCTTGTTGGCAACTGATTTGACTTTGGGGTCCAAGAGAACTGTACACCTCGCCTCTCCTGCTGTTATTCTTTTGAGGTAATTTGGACATTCTGTGCCGGTGTATTACTTCTCTCATCTGAAACCAATTAATAGAGGACCTAAAAATGCTACAGATGTAATTACGTAGGAATTTTCTCACTCACACATGTGGTATGTGTCCTTACTTTAAGGTCTGTGCTTTGTGGCATTTACTAATGTCCAGAACAGGCCCAACTATGTCACACATCCTAACAAGTTCAAAGACCACTTGGCTTACTGTACGTTGGAGAAACACGAGGCATGCGAGGGTGCATTCTTTGCATGACATAAAAACAAAACACTGGATATGGCACACTGATATTTTGACTTTCAGCCCTCTCTCCAGCTCTGTAAAAAGTAAATGAAGTAGATAAACATCATATCATCTACAGGCATATTTACAACATTTATGATAATAAATAATGTCATTAATATGCAAAACAATTTTAATTTGGACCTCTCTGGTAGAACAGCATTTTTAAAATTTTATTTTTGATGGATATAGAAACTGCTGACTGGTTTAATCTGCAAAAATACCAGTATAGTTGGTAATTATGCTGATATTATGCTGCTAAAATATCTACAATACACTGTGAGTCACGCATAAGTAGTAGTAAGCAAATAAGGGAGAATGTATACCACGAAAATGTATTTGATGTGATCCTTATATTATTTTTTTGAAGTGTGCTTGTATGAGGTATTGACACATTATCAGCACTACCTGAGTCATTTGCATGACCCAACATGGCTGCCAAGGGGAAAAAGGGAAAGGTCCGAGCCTCTTAACAAGACTCTTAAGACTTCTTAAGACTCACCTCATAAAATCTACACCTGCTTATGTCGGTGATATCTTAAGAATGTGTTTGCCACTTTTTTTTCTTGCCGCTCGACAGCCATTTCCCGTCTGGAAACTGAAGTTTGTAAAGCACTCTCTTTCCCTGCACTAAAGTCTGTAGAGAAAATCAGAAAATCACGTCATTCAGGCATTGATAATCTAACTGCTGCCTCCATCACTGAGTTCAAATGTGTCATCTTGTGACTTTGGTGTTGGAATCCTTTGCGCAAATGAGACTATTTAGGTACATAAACTTACCAATAGAGGCGCTCTTGTGACCCCCATGAGCTAAAAATGCAGATTTTCTCCTTTAACTTTGGTGCTAATCGTAAGATAACACATCAAATTCTTAGGATATTGCACATATGACCATGTTATCAGTGAGACTGGTTCATGACATTAATGCATCATTGTCCTTTCAAGTATAACTGTGTTTTATTATAGTCCACATTGTTTTGTATTCATTATTTAATATTACATTACTTTCTGCTTGTTCTGTAATAAGTATGGACTGGCTTCAGTTAATGCATTCAAACCACTTAAATCAGATGTGAATCAAACTCTTGGGCGTCAGATCAATAGAAAAAGTGACTTTTTGATAATCACAGTCCAGCACTGAACACAAACAGATGCTTTAATTGTGTGTATTTTCTCCCCCCTTCACCTTATTTTTAAGCTTTTTGGTAAGCACTTTTTTGGACTTGTAAGGGTGTCACTGATAAACACACAATGGCGCCCCCTATGAATGCATCTTCATATAGCAGATTAATTTAGCTCTGCTGTGTGTGTGCTTCTCTAAATGAGACCTGATTATGTTTCTCTTTGATTTGCAGAACATTTTCCCAGAATGCATGTCTAAAAACCTGATTACATTTTTTTATTTCTTTTTTTAAATGATGCAGAAAATTCAGACCTCAACCAAATCTCCTAGGAGCTTTGATAAAAAGGAAAAACAAATGACTGGGCAATATATTTTCATGCAGACCATTTATTTCAATCTGAATTCTTAGAGAGCCATACATTAACTGTAACCCTGCTGCTGCTGCTGCTGCTGTCCCAGCACACTAATCTGGTGGTTTAAAAGGCATAACGCAGGCGAGGCAATTCATCAGTAGACCACAAGCTATTCGGGGGTGTGACTACAGTTACTGGTGTCTATATATTGAGATGTTTTGGCCGGTGGCTTTAAGTAAATGAGAGAGAAGCTGCCCAGAGAAAAGTCACCACAGTGCTTTCCTCTCTTTGACACCATATGCTCCAAGACGCCGCAATGGATTCCTGCTTTCGCGCACTTTGCATGACTTTTGTCCTCGCCTCGTTCACGCGGAGGTCAGGTGCGCTCGGACCTGTTATCAGATGCGAGCCATGTGACGTCGCAGCGCGCCTTTTGTGCAAACCTTTGCCCAAGGACTGCGCCGAGAGAGTCCGCGAGCCGGGCTGCGGCTGCTGCATGACCTGCGCGCTGAGCTTCGGTCAGCCGTGCGGCGTGTACACCGGGAGATGTGGCTCCGGACTGACATGTCAACATCAGCCCGGCGAGACGAAACCTCTGCAGGCTCTGCTGGAGGGACGGGGGATCTGTGCGAACGCGACTAACAAGAGAGTGACCGTGAGACCAACGCTTCCTGTCAATGAATTACCAGGTAAAGTCTTTTTACGCGCAACCCACCGTCAATCCACATGGACCAGTCGTTACTAGTAACACATGGTATTGTGCTGTGACTGCGCAGACCTCGATCTGTAAACCTAAGATGTGTTTATAACACCTGGATAGATCGTTTTTATGCATATTTTTGTGGCATGATTCATTTGTCAAATGATGCTGACCAATAAATAAATAAGTGGGTGGTTAATAAGACAGTTTGAAGATCATTTAAGGTTTTGATCTCTCCCTTTTAGACTGACAAAATACATGTGTAATTTAATGTCAGGAAGGTGGGAGGACCTGAGCCTCTCTGCATCATTAAGCAAAGACTAAGTGCTGATTTTTCAGGTTAGGATGCTTTAAAATCGTGTCCTGAAATAGTAACTTAATTGTTTTCTCATCAACCCATCAAATAGGTACTGAATTAGCTTTAATTTTTAGCTAAAACCCACATCAATTTCCTGTCAAAATGGAAGGATAGCCCGCACGGATATGGCTTCAGGAAATGCTTCTAAAAAAATGTGCTCTGTCGTCAAAATCATCACATTGAATGTGATAACTTCTTAACATGTGAATGAACACAGTAAATAAAACATGCTGTTCCTCAAACTTCAGCAGAGAGCGTGGACAACCAGGTTGAGGAGCGTAATTCCACTGGCCCCGGCCTTCAGGTGCTGTACAGCACCCACAGACCCTCGGGACCCGTGAGACCTCCACTTCACCCTTTTTCCCCTTCTGCCAAGTCCGAAGCCCTGATACAGGAGCAGCAGAAGCGAACCCAGAGCTTTAAAATGGAGGAGCTCCCAGGACCACTCATCACAGACCAACAAAACTTCTCTCTGGAGACCAAACAGGAGCCTGAGTATGTAAGTACCACAACCAATATTTTTCTGTCTTCAGAGCACACTGGAGGAATGTTTTTCTCTTCTTCCTCTGTGTTTTGGTGCTTTTTTTCCCCCCCTTTTGCGGGTGAAGAAATGTTTTGGGTAGCGGTGTGGATGGTTGGCAGACATCACGAGCAGTAGAATGGCATGGCAGCGAGCGGGTACGATGGCCCTGCGGCTGACCTGGGTCAGGCGGTTGTTTGGCCACAAGGCGTCCGCGTGCCGGGTGCACTGAGAGCCAGCAAATGATGGATTGGTCTATCTGAGTGGCTGTTGGGAAGCCCTGCTGCTATTTTGATCTCCTCTTTGGACAGAGAAGTGAGCACACGCAAGTAATGGGGTTTGACCGGCTGCTTTGATTAGTGACTGGAGTACTTGGACTTGAGGACAAGTCTTTTGGCTCTGTCTTTGAGCTCTTTGGATTCACTATATCCCCATCCTTTGTGTGAAGAACATGAGTTCTAAGCAGCTTTGGCAAAATGTTAAGCCCCTACAAGTCGCTCGGATGAAATCGTTGCATCTCACCTCTTTCATACTGCAGCCCTCACTGTTTTACAGCAGAGTTGTGATGCAGTGGCAGCCTGCACTGCTCATGTCTATACATTGCAAAATAAAATGAGTAGTGCACTAACTTTCTTAATGTTTCTCCTCATCTGTATAGGGTCCCTGTCGGAGAGAGATTGAGAGCATTCTCGGCAGCCTTAAAATTACAGACATTCTCAACCCCAGAGGTTTCCGCATACCAAACTGTGACAAGAAGGGCTTCTATAAGAAAAAGCAGGTAAAGCAGCACCATGTGAGGACCATTGTTTGACACTAACAGCCAGATAATTACAGATCCATGCAATCATTTCACAAGCGGCTACATATCGTTGACTTAATAAAACATTCAACTGCTTTAGGACTTGTAAAAAAAAAAAAAAGGAAAAAAAGAAAAACACGCTGGAGTCTAGTGACTCAAACTTCAGGTCTCCTGCAGCCCAATTACAGATTTGTAGCTGTCCTTCTGTGTTCATTGGTAGCTATTAGAGCCTCATCACTGCACCACCACACCAGTGAGGTAGACCCTAGCCACTGACTCTGGAGACAGGAACCACAGGGGCCAAACCCCAGTGGGGTTGACGGCTGGGACGATGGCCGTCTAACGGGAACCCTCCCAGGGAGACAGACGTCAAGGTGGCCGCCGGCACCCGATGTGCTCGCCCCATAATTGCTGGACTTTTCAGGCAGGCCCAGAAATAGAGCTGCAGCCATCCCCACACTCACATGGTTCACCCACGATCGGGTTGTAATAAATGAGTGGTTCTGACGCATTCATATGGAGGCACTTAGGGCTCCCACGCCACTGCATCACTAAGGCAGCTTTTCTTATTACATAGCAGTCCCTCCTGCTTAATGGAAGTGTTCTTTTTGACCTGCAATCATCTCATAACCAGCCTTGCAATGCTGGGCTCATTGTCTTTGTTTATGTAGAATGGACTGAGTGTACCTTGCTGAGCCCTCGGGCGCTGGAGGAGTGGTAGACTTTCATTTCATTCGTTGGTTAGTTTAATTTAGACGTTTGCTTTATTTTAAGCAAACATCTCTTATTACAGCTCTTAATAACAGTAAATGTCTCATGGGCTGAGCTCCTGCTGGAAGCAGCTCCATTTCTGTCGAGTAAATCCTGCTTGTTATACTTGTTTTGCCACCAAACAATTTGTTTTGCTTTGTAGGTGAAATGTGTAATCATGCATTTCTGTGTGTCATAGTCACACAAAAGTCTATGCAACAGGAGTCTTCTAGCAAGAGATTTCCGTCTCGGCTCAGATCAGACTCTCAATCAAGCCCTGCTGAAATACTGAGCAAAAACAAGGATGTCTTCCTCTGTGCATCAGCTGTGACTCCTCGGTGAAGCAGCAGCACAGTTGCTTTAGCCCTTGAAATGAATGGCTACATGTTTTACTAGAGTGGAGGTTGACCTTTAGTAAAATTGGCAGTAAAATAACAGCCCTTGGGTAGCTCCACAGACTCTGTAAGTCATTTGTAGTACCCATAATTTGGTGCTGTGGGGTATAATCAGCAACAGATGATTCGTCTTGGCCACCAGCTTCTGAAAATAGATCTTGGTTCTCAGTTGTTCACAAACGGGACTAAGCAAATATTTTACCAGGTTTCTGTTTACCTTACAGGTCTCTATATGTGTGTGTAACAGGAGGTAGACCATAAAGGCAGCTCAAAATACCACAGTGTGTTGGATAGCCAAGGCTCAGTCCACTCAGCACAATCTGACCATTAATGCGCCCTTAACTATTGCTGTCCTGCTTCATTGAGCAAAGTGGCTTGTTACCCATAATGCTACACATTCAAGAAGATTTACACATGAAGCTGCCTCTCTTTCCTCCTTTCACCTTGTCCCTTCCTTCACTTTCAGTGTCGTCCATCCAGAGGCAGAAAGCGTGGCTTCTGTTGGTGTGTGGACAAATATGGGCAGCCTTTGCCAGGTTTCGATGGGAAGGAGCGAGGAGACACCCAGTACTACAACTCCGAGAGCCAATAGGAACGGAGCAGGACGGAGGGAGGGAGGGTGGGTGTGAGAGCAAGAAGAATTGTAAACAAACGGAAACACTGAGGATATTGGAAGAGAGGTCAAGAGATGGCTCGACCGATATGTGGATGTTTGCTATTTCTATCTGTTGCCTGTGGGACCTTTTTTTCTGAGGCAGCGCAAGGGAAACAGAGGAAGAGGACGAGGAGGAAAAAAAAAGTGTTACAGACACAGTCTGTGCTTCTGTGACACATGGACACTTTATAAGCTGTTTGTCTCTAACGCAACCTGGACGGCATCTGAGGGGACGATGTTCGGTCCCGGGGGCTTTATTATGGATTATAAGTCACAGGGACATTTGTGCTCGTCACAGACAATGATTTATTTACGCACAATCAAAGACTCTGCACATGTACATGTTTGTGATGTGTAATCATAATTCGTATGCCTGTTATTTGCTATAAAGCCATCGTGTGAGGCCATTGCAACCATAAAAAAATCTAGTCTCTCAGAGAAAGCATGCAGTGCCTTACTATGAACTCCTAAGTCTATGAATTCCACTTTTTGCAGAGGCTTCTTACTCCAAAGGGGGGTTTGACTGCACTACAGCTAAAACACTACAGTGCAAGTTTTTTTTAAGCTGGATCTCAAGGAAGTGATTGTTGTTTTTGTTATCACTTTGCATAAGCTGATTTTTTTTATATATATATATGTATATAAAGGCGACAAACCTTCATCTTTGATCTCTTTATAGCTGTTGATAATTTCAATTGCCTTGGTTTAGGCATAATATGTTTTTTGCATGTTCAATGCAACTCTAAAAGGTCTATTTTCCTTAATAAAGGCAATATAAAATGACCCGGTTATTGCATTTTTCATTTTTTGGGGGTAAATAAAATTGAACTGAGACACACACAAAAATATATATTAAAACATGAGCCAGTTTAATGATTAAATAATATATTTAATTGAATCCAAATCCATAGAGTAAGAGGACTTTCTACATTGTTTTGTTTTTTTAATAATAATATAAACCAACAGTAGAATAGCAGCATTCCTGGCAAATAGCATTCACAAACAACTGTGTCCACCACATGTGACAACAATAAACAAAAGCATAAACAAATGTTGAATCGTAATAAATAAGTAAATTAAAATATGTCCAAAAAAAAAACTGAAAGCAATGACATTGTTGAGAGAAATGTGTAACTGAGAAGAACCCAAAGCAGCCCTCTGCTAAACCTGTGGACCTGCAGAGACTAGTCGAGGTAGACAAATGCAGAAGAACGAGTCCCAAACCTCAGAGCGGCTTGGATGAACCCTGATATGTTTGTGCTTGACCACTATGCACATACTTGTGGCACTTTAAGTATTTCCCCCAATGCCCATTGAGGAAACGCCAATGGAGATACATTCAGACAATGTCAACATGTTGAATGAATGAGCAGCTGTATGGTTTCGTACCATGCACGGCTCCAGTTTTGAATGAGTGAAAAAAAGTGAAGAAAATCCTGAAGACTCTGAAATGTGCTTGGCATAACTGTGGACCAGTGGTTTCTAGCAATGGAGTTATTTAGTCAGAAAACATAAATGTATACGCTGTTGCCCTATTTACAATTGAAAAAACAAACAAACAAACAGGCAAACATAAATAAAAATCTAAAAACAACAAATGGTTAACATTTGGAAGAATATACAAGTAGTGAATAAATAAGTCTCGATGCATACATCATGTAAATAAAATTAATAAATTGTTACAGGAAATCACTTCACCAGGTGGATATTAACTTAAGAAGCATGTTATGTGCCTGCACATGCAGTTGGGTAAGTGTGTGTATGTGTGTCAGTCCCTCAGAGTGTGACTTCTTGATGACACTCTGAGTCACCGAGCAGGTCACTCGATCCTGGGATCCTCTTCCCGTTCCAGGAGGAGACACACCAGCAGCGGGCAGGCGGTCCAACCAGAGATGACTCACACTGTACGAGAAATAAGAGTCGGGAAAACCACATGAATAAATCACTTGGTGGCTTCAGAACTATCTTTTCCAACAAGTGGAAGAAGTCCGATTTTGTGAAATGCTTAACGTTTGCCCACCTGCTTGGCCTTGTAGAAGCCGTGTTTGTCACAGTTTGGGAGGTAGAAAGTGGTGAACTTCTCTCCAAGTTTCTGTTGAGCGCCGGTGATCACATCCAGAGCTGTTTGGAGTTCAAAGTGGCAGGGTCCCTATGAAAAACAGCATCGAAATAAGTTAGAAGGAAATCATTTCTGTGAAACCACACTCCCGCAATATCAGTTGCTCCCTCTTGATAGAGGCATATTTTTCCCCTCTCACCTGTTGTATCAGTTTGTTGCGGATGGCGTTGACCTTAGACTTGATGCTCTCTTGGCCCTCAGTGTTGTCTTGGTGGTCAACAGGAAGGTTGAGACCCACAAAGTGGTGCATGGAACTGTGGTCAGGGAGCACCTCAGCTTCCTCTGTGTAAAACAAATTTTAAAGAAACTTTATTTTTTTACCAAGGTGTTTGAGCTTGAGCTTAATTTCAAAGGTTTGCTTTTTGATCAAAATGTAGCACACGATATTAACAAATCTTACATTACCTTGGTCTACATCTTCGGTGCAGACCCCCTGTCCTCTGGTCAGAGCATGGAGAGGTCTGGCCTCACCAGGCCTGGGAGTGCAGCGCAGACCCACAGCACAGTGTGCAGTGTGAACTCCACAGGATGCCCCTTTGTCCAGGGCACAGGCCATGCAGCAGCCACAGCCGGGCTCCTTCAGCATCTGCTTACAGTCTGCTGGGATGGCGGGACACTGGTTTAGTTTCTCTTGCGTGCAAGGAGCACAGCGAATTGGCTCCGGTCCCACCAAAGGGGAAGACCTCACTACAGCGACGACAGCCAGGGCCACTCCTGCCACAAATGTCATCTTCTCAAATAATCCAGGCATCTCCTTAATCCTTCTGAGGTTTTGACTTTTGGATTTGCTTCTGAGACTTGCTCTCTATGACTCTAGTTTTCCTTCTAACGTGATATCCCCGAACCAGCAGTATTTATGTAAAGATCTGTCCTCCAGAGAGGTAAATGATTGACAGCGTAAGATACTTACTTTACAAAGCTGCTGTAAAGCATGGATGACCCTGTTGGATGTGCGTGGATCCAGGTTCACGAGGTTGGTCGTCAATATTGACAAAGCGATTATACATCAAAACAACCCTGTTTGTCTCCGTATGAGCAAATTACTGATCTTTGTCTGTACTTCAGGTTATGAAAGCCACCACATACTACTGGCACTGGTTTTTCGAGACGTGTGTCAACATAGGAGGTGATAATAGGGAGCGTCCTACAGCCTCTAGGCTGATCAGGTGATGCTGGATGAATGGAAAAAAAGTGCGACTGTGTTGCCAATCGCTTATTTTGTTAAGTGACGGTGACCAAAGTCATGCTTTGACACTGTTTTGACACAAAAACCTTGTTTGTCCACGTAGTCTCTTTGGTGGAGGTTCCTCTTATCAGCGAGACAGATAAACAAGGTCATTTGCTGTCAACGTTGCATAAGCCTAACATTATGGATTGCCCTGCGAGAATCACAACATGTTTATCTGAAGAAAGACAGTAGTAACTGCATGGCTGTTTCCTTGGTGTAGTATTGGTCATAACTATCTATGGCAAATGCCAACTACAACGTTACAGTAAGAGTATAAGGCTAACGTCATGTTAGGAACTCTGTTTGACCCCAGACTTTCCCCTTGTAAGTGATTTGTTCTTAATAACTTAATAACAGAATAAAATTTGACTAATATCAAAGAAATAATGCATCTTATTCTTCTTATTGTCATGAGCCAATCCAGAATCACTGCTGATGCTTTAAATGTTATTTTGGGTTGATGTCTTTTATTCTATAATTTTTGCAATGTATTGTTATGTCTATTTTGTTTTGTGCCAAAGTATATATATGTCATCTATATATAGGAAATTGGGGCCTGTATAAAAGGTGATGTTTAAAACACAAAAGCTCAATAATGAGCCGTCAAAAAAGAAAAAAACACATCAAATTGAAATGTCAAAGAGTAAGTCAGTAATACATCATACATTATATTATAATTTTGTGTTATTTAGAACTATAATGTAATAGAAAACAAAATTAACAACTGTGTAGCCTATACTAAAGTATTACTTATTGTCAAATTTTGGACGACTTACTAACCTATGACTTTTTTGTCAAATTTTGAATGACATACTAAAGTATGACTTCACTGTCAAATTTTGGATGACATACTAAAGTATGACTTTTTTGTCCAATTTTGAACGACATACTAAAGTATGACTTTTTTGTCAAATTTTGGACGACTTGCTAACCTATAACTTTTTTGTCAAATTTTGAACGACATACTAAAGTATGACTTTTTTTGTCAAATTTTAGACGACATACTAACCTGTGATCACATGTCAAAAAGTAAGTCCATCCATCCATCCATTATCTACCGCTTTATCCTCCAGGAGGGTCGCGGGAGTACTCTGCCTATCTCAGCTGACATAGGGCGATAGGCAGGGTACACCCTGGACAATTTACGGTCAATTTAGAGTGACCAATTTGCCTAATCACATATTGCATGTTTTGACTGTGGGAGGAAGCTGGAGAACCCGGAGAAAATCCATACACACAGGGAGAACATACTTACATACATACTTTACTATGTCATCTAAAATTTGAAAAAAAATGTAAAACTATATTTTGCTCCAAAATTTGACAAAAATCTTATACTAAACTATGTCGTCCAAAATTTGACAATTTTTTGAAAAAAATGTGGTCTTCCAAAATTCGAAAAAAAGAGTAACATTTTTGGGGTCCAAAATTAAAAAAAAAATTTATAGCAAAATTGGAAAAAACATGATTTTGGTATGTCTTCCAAAATTTGACAAAAACATCATGCTTTACTATGACGTCCAAAATTAAACAAAAACATCATACTATAGTATGTCGTCCAAAATTTGACAAAAACCTCATACTATACTATGTCGTCCAAAATTTGACAATTGTTTGGAAAAAATATTTTTTTGGTCAAAATTTGAAAATCGACATACTATAGTACGTCACAAATGTGACAAAAATGTCATACTATAGTATGTTCAAAATTTGACAAAATCGTCATACTATACTATGTCGTCCAAAATCTGACAATTTTTTTGAAAAACATTTTTTTTGTCCAAAATTTGACAAAAACGTAATACTATACTATGTAGTACGTCATACTTCACGATGTTGTCCACAATGTGACCATTTTTTGAAAAAAAAATTTGGTCTAAAATTTGACAAAAAAGACATACTATACTATGTCGTCCAAAATCTGACAATTTTTTTGAAAAACATTTTTTAGGTCCAAAATTTGACAAAAACGTAATACTATACTATGTAGTACGTCATACTTCACGATGTTGTCCACAATGTGACCATTTTTTGAAAAAAAAATTTGGTCTAAAATTTGACAAAAAAGACATACTATACTATGTCGTCCAAAATCTGACAATTTTTTTGAAAAACATTTGTCTGGTCCAAAACTTGACAAGAACATCATACTATACTATGTAGTACGTCATACTACACTATGTCGTCCAAAATGTGACCATTTTTTGAACAAAATTTTTTTGGTCCAAATGAGACAAACACATCATACTATACTATGTCTAAATTTCTGCATATCCATTAATGGGAGGCAAAGAGGGGGAGAATGACATCCCGGATCGGCCACTCGACGTGGGATTCGAACCAAGGCCACCTGCAGAGGGGACAAAAGCTTCAACCCATGGGGCAGGTCGGGTGCTCTAGCATCTGAGCCAAAGACAAAGTTGAGAAAATAAGTTTTTTAGTAAGATTTATTGAGTCGAATATCTGACAAAAACGACATACAATACCATGTCGTCCAAAATCTGACAATTTTTTTGAAAAACATTTTTTAGGTCCAAAACTTGACAAAAACGCCATACTATACTATGTAGTACGTCATACTACATTATGTCGTCCAAAATGTGACCATTTTTGGGAAAAAAAATTTGGTCCAAAATTTGACAAAAATGACATACTATACTATGTCGTCCAAAATCTGAAAAATTATTTGAAAAACATTTTTTTGGTCCAAAACTTGACAAAAACGTAATACTATACTATGTCTAAATTTCTACAACTCCATTAATGGGAGGCAAAGAGGGGGAGAATGACATTCCGGATGGACCACTCGACGCGGGATTCGAACCAGGGCCACCTGCAGAGGGGACAAAAGCTTCAACCCATGGGGCAGGGCGGGTGCTCTAGCATCTGAGCCAAAGACAAAGTCAAACAGAACAGTTTTTTAGTATGATTTATTGAGTCGAATATCTGACAAAAACGACATACTATACTATGTCGTCCAATATCTGACAATTTTTTTGAAAAACATTTTTCTGGTCCAAAACTTGACAAAACGTCATACTATACTATGTCTTAATTTCTACAACTCCATTAATGGGAGGCAAAGAGGGGGAGAAAGACATTCCGGCTCGACCACTCGATGCGGGATTCGAACCAAGGCCACCTGCAGAGGGGACGAAAGCTTCAACCCATGGGGCAGGTCGGGTGCTCTAGCATCTGAGCCAAAGACAAAGTCGAATAGAACAGTTTTTTAGTAAGATTTATTGAGTCGAATATCTGACAAAAACGACATACAATACTATGTCGTTCAAAATCTGACAATTTTATTGAAAAACATTTTTTTGGTCCAAAACTTGACAGAAACGTCATACTATACTATGTAATACGTCAGACTACATTATGTCGTCCAAAATGTGACCATTTTTTGAAAAAAACATAGTAAAGTATGTCGTCCAAAAATGGTCAAAAACATCATAGTATTGTATAGTATGTTGTCCAAAAATGGTAAAAAAAATTGTCAAAAAACGTCATATTATAGTATGTCGTCCAAAAATGGTCAAAAACGTCATAGTATAATATGTCGTCCAAGAATGGTCAAAAAAGTCATATTGACAAAAATATTACTCTATTTTTGACCATTGTATGTCGTCCAAAAATTGTCAAAATTGGTCAAAAACCTCATAGTATAGTATGTCGTCCAAAAATGGTCAAAAACGTCATAGTATAGTATGTCGTTCAAAAATGGTCAAAAACGTCATAGTTTAGTATATCGTCCAAAAACGGTCAAAAACGCCATAGTATAGTATGTCATCAAAATAGGTCAAAAACTTCATAGTATACTGTCGTCCAAAAACGGTCAAAAACATCATAGTAAAGTATGTCGTCCAAAAATGGTCAAAAACGTCATGGTATAGTATGTCGTCCAAAAGTGGTCAAAAACATCATAGTATAGTATGATTTCCAAAAATGGTCAAAAACATCATAGTATAGTATGTCCTCCAAAAATGGTCAAAAGCATCTTAGTATAGTATGTCATCCAAAAACGTCATAGTATAGTATGTCGTCCAAAAATGGTCAAAAACGTCATAGGATAGTATGTCGTTCAAAAATGGTCAAAATTGGTGAAAAACGTCATAGTATAGTATGTCGTCCAAAATATAGTAAGTAAGTAAGTAAATTTAATTTATAGAGCACATTTTAAACAGTTTCCACTGACCAAAGTGCTGTTCTTAGAATATGGCTAAAAATAGAGAATAAAAGAAAATCAGAACAAGCAAAATGTAAAAGTCAAGCACAGAGAAAGTAAGCAAGACAAGTACAGAAATATAATAGACAAATAGACAAATAGACAGCCCTAGACAAAATAAAATAGCAGCAGTATAGAAGACACTTGAAAATGAAAAGAGGAGAGCGATGGACAGCTAGGAAGCAGGGAAGGCCAAGGAATAAAGGTGGGTCTTTAGTCGTGATTTAAAAATGGTGATAGTGGGAGACAGTCTAACATCTGTGGGCAGGCAATTCCACAAACGTGGGGCTGCTACCTCAAAAGCTCTATCGCCTTTTTGCTTGAGGCAGGTGCGGGCCACAGAGAGAAGACCCTTGTTGGCAGATCTAAGGGACCTGGATGCTGAGAGGGGATGGAGGAGGTCTGCAATATATGAGGGAGCCAACCCATGCAGTGCCTTATAAACAGTCAGAAGGACTTGAAATGTATCCTAAAGCTAATGGGGAGCCAGTGTAAGGAGGCCAGAACAGGGGTGATATGATTGTATTTTTTGGTACCAGTAAGCAGCCTAGCAGCTGCATTTTGTACCAATTGCAGACGGGAGAGTTGGGACTGGGGGAGACCAAGATAGTCAAAAAAGTAATTGTATAGTATGTCGTCCAAAATATGTCAAAAAAGTCATAGTATAGTATGTTGTCCAAAAATTGTCAAAAACTTTATTGTATAGTAACCCACACCAAAAAGTCAATTTCCATGTGAACGGCCCCTGAATCATTGATTTAATTGTTGTGTATTTTCCGGCCGACATTTTGGGCTTTCACAATTTTTTACCGGCCAAATTCACATGGCAATGGCCAAAATCTGTCTTGTACTGGCTACCATAAACCCTGGTGTGTCGTCCCTCATACAACCCCATTTCCTCAAATCCCGAACATTCACTTCAACCCAAAATAAGTTTTATCATACATGACCAGTGCTGCAATCTGCTACAGCAGCAACTGTAACATAATGTCTGACACACACACACAAGATAAATGAGATGAGATAAAGCCAGGACAGTTACAGCTATGGAACTAGTTTTAATGCAATATGGCATGTTAACACAATGTCAGCACTTTTGAACAAATAATTACAGTTGCATTGTTTTTTTCAAATGTTTACCAAATTTATTCTGTAAAGGAGTACCATTCAAAGTAATAGATAACAACCTGTATTCTACACAACATAAAACTACTATCACTTAAGGTGAGCAATAATAAAAATAATATGCCCTATGGTACATAAATTTGTTTCTTTTCGTTTATTCTCTAATATTGATTTGAAAAAACAACAACTGTGACCCTCATATTGATCATGGTCTTTACTCTCTGGCAGTGCCGACTCTTCCCATTTCATGTTTTTGTGTGTGGGAGGTTTGTTCCTGCTCTGTGTTCACTAACAAGGTCAATGTCTGACATGACCGACATCACTGAACATCCCCACAATCAGCGCGTGATTGTTACTCAATCACCAGCTGGTGTGTTGTCGCCTCTTCGATGTTGATCATCAGTTCCACCAGCCACCGAGGAAACATCTCCTCTGCGAAAATATTTTTCTGGGCAGAAAAAAACCCACATAAATTATCATTAATATCTTTAGAGGTCGAGTCGTCTTTGCCTATAATAAAATTAACACTCACAACCAGAGATGACCCCCTGCTGTTTCTCCTCTTTGGCTTCTTCCTCTTAAGTGATATACTTTTCTGCATCCTGATCTTAGGGATCTTGAAAATCAACACATCACTAGCACATTTTGAGTCGTGTGTGGACAAAATGTGAAACGTGAGCGTGCAATGTGATAATAATAATAATAACACTGACCTTTATTCTCCTAATAGGCTGCTGCTCGTTTTCCAATGTCTCCTCAGACGTCGTAGCTTCTTCACTTGAACGTGCGCCGAGATCTGACATACGTGAATCCTCCATTTCTCTGGTAGATTGCACTTGAAGAAAGCCGTCTTGGCCAAGGGAAGGAGACGGTCTCGTTGACCTTAGAAGCCTCAGTGGAGCAGCATCATCATCATCATCATCATCATCATCGTATGTCTCCATTTTCTCTTGAACTTGAAAATCCTCCTCTCCTCCTTCCCCTGAATAGCTTCCACTGCTTCCATTCTCTTGCTCTGATTCCTCCTGGATGGGCTCCAGATATGGCCGCTGTTATTTAGTAAATACAGAGGGTAACTCTTAGCTCCGTGACACATTGTTTTTCAAGAATCGTTTTTTTTTTAATCACAAAAACACAGTGGATTTTAGTGAAACTTACATGTTGCGACTGATTGTTCATTCAGCTGGATGACAGACTACTCTTGACCTGCAGCTTCAGCTTTTCATTAGCTGGTTATTATCACCAGGTGTGGGAGCTTAAATCCAAAGACACGACAGGTGGTGATGATGTGTTGTTGTTGTTGTTGTTGTGTAGGTTATTTTAAAGGTAATGGAGCAGAGCATGAAGAACAACATGCCCTTAAGTTTATTTTACATTGTTATAGTATGTGTTTCTGCTTCTTTAAAACTCATATGTATTTATTTAACAAGTACCAAGGCCTTGTGAACTCGCCATGACGTTTTTTTTTGTTTTTCTTGTTGCTCTGGTGACATCAGGGGGGCGAGTTGTTGTTTGTGAGCAATCATTTACCTCAGAATCCCCTTCATTGCCTAATGTAGACTTGACCACGGCAGTGACAACAACAGCTGCACTCTCTCTTTGAAGTATTCTGTAAAAACAACACATGAATGCAACAAGGCACTGCCACTTTTTACGGAGCATATTTTGTTTTATTTCGTCATAAATAATAATTTATTGGAAATAAATGAGGCAAGCATTTAATCACTATGACAAACGGCGAACCCCTGAAAAAACACTACATTTATACTATTTGTGACATGTTGATATTCATTCATTTATAGTGTGTGGAAAAAAAACAACCACTGGAACAATAAACCTGTCATTGTCGGTCATATTTTTATTGTCAAGTAGGAGCTGTTTCGTTTTTTAAGAACCATAAACTTAAGTGTGCCAAATTAAATTTTATAGAGTGAAACTAACAGGGGAAACTACCCATAAAAAGTACAATTTATTACCTGCTGATCATTTGCTGTATGCATGAGGACATGGAAGAAATATTGTGTTTCAGCTTGGAAAATCACCGCCACACTCATGTGATATTTTATACACCAATATTGTCTTTATTACAAAATATTGAATAACCCAACTTTACACTGTACAAGATACAACATAGTTTACAGCTTTTGGCTATTTACAAAAAGTATGATCTGCATATCAAAGTGAATATATCTAAAAAGGCAGGTCGCAATCACGGTAAGCTTATTGAGTAAGGCAAGAAACTTCAAATATGATGTATTTACACTTTTGCAGGTCCAGCAAAAGTATTACAACGCATGGTACAGACGATATCTGAGTATAATCTGAAAGCGCCTCGCAATTCCGAGACTATCTGAGAGAAACGTGCTAAAGCTTACAATTTCTGTGGAGAACTGAAGACGCAGCTTGAATATAGCAAAAAAAAAAAAAAAAAAAATCTGCGGGGGTTCTGCAGTTCTGCGTGTGCCTGAAAGATGACAGCAGCCAGGTACTTTATGTGAATGTACATGATTGAAACGCAAGTAAAGGAAAGGACTGTGCATTTGTCGTGGTGATGTGCTTATTGTGCGTGTTCAAGTAATGGATGTGCTCTCTTCTGTGTGCCTTTCGTGACTTGCTCAGGTGTCTATTTTTTTGTGTCCATGCATGGATGCGCGCTGCTCCTCTATGTAATGTATTTTCCGTGTTTCCAGTGCAGGTTTGTGTTCAGAGCAGCTCACATTCAAGCAGTTAAAAAATAGCTTTTTTTTTTGTTTTTTAGGTTTGTACCCTTTTAATGTCCTGTACGGCCTCTTCAGTATCTGTGTGCAATCTGGTAAGAGTATTGGATACTTATCAAACCGTAAAAGACGCTTTAATTTTACTGATGAAATCTGATTGACAAGCCAAATATGTCCAACCCGCTGCCACATCTCAACCTACATGGGCAACACATGGGGTGAAATTTAAACAAACAAAAAATATGGAAAAGCTCAATACTTTGGTTTTCTGTCAATGGGAAGTCCTCAATGGCTGTCAACTTTTATTACAGTCATGCACTAGCTGTGAGTAAATCTCAGGGGGGGGGGGGATAAGAAGCCTATTTTGTCCAGTGAGCTCTGAGTATAAAAAAAGATTTTGTGCTGTTTCATTACAATTCAGAATTAATCATGCATGCACACACACTCACAGGTACACACACACCCACGCGCATGCTTACACACACCAAAAAGAAACAACACCATTGTATCCTGTAATTTATAATGCAATGAATCCTTGCCATAATCAGAAAGACAGTATACAAAAGCAATAGCATGGTGTTTTCAGTCGCTTCGTAAGAATATCAGTGCACATATATCCCTTGCACACGGAATATAATGTACTGTACATATTAAATGAAGATGCACATAATACCTGGCTCTGATGGGAAACCCATGATCACCACACAGCTAATTATCTGGTAAAGAGATGTTCTTAAAAGAGCAAGTAAGTTTGCAGATCTCTCTCTCTCTTCACTGCACTTTTGCACAGCGTGGAAAGCATTTCAAAAATCCCTAAAAGTGAGAATGATTGTCTGTATCACCAGATCATTTCTCCAAAGGTTCATGTCCTGAATGAGCTTATTTTGGGTTTTGCCAGCAGCTCTGGTTTTAAAGTAAACGCCTGGACAGCCCTGTCTTTTATAGGCTTCCAGCCAGGGTTTCCTTTCCTTTTTCTTTTAGCTCTAGGTTTTTATCGTCCCATCTTTCCTCCTACACTGCTGCATCGGCAACAGCTGCCACAGCCTTAATCTCAATCTCCGTCACCTCTATGTCCTCCTCCTCCTCCTCGTCCTCCTCACCCACTGCGGGCACGCAGGAAGAAGGCAGGCATGTTACTTGGCTGTTGCTGCTGTTGGCAGCGTTCAACAGAACGTTGCTGCCCATGCTGGCGTGCACGGTCAGGCTGGCGGCAGAGGAGACGCTGCCCAGATTGGTCGGGACGCTCGTCTTCCCACAGGAGTGGATGCGACGTGCCAAGCTGGCGGAACGCACCACTGAAGAGGTGGTTGCTGTGCCCACACCCTGAACTTTCCCTTCCAAGAAGTAGGTCAGCATCTCACCTTTCCCCTTAACGCTGACTTTGCCACGACACACCAGGTCATAGTTGGTGTTCAGTAGGCGATAGACCTCTTCTGTCACCTGAGTAACAGAGACAAGGCAAATACAGGTATTTACTGTACATACCACACATACATGAAATATTTGTTTTATTTTTCTTCCTCGTCTTTCACAGGTTTACAAAGTTTCAAGATCAAATTTTGAAATATTAATATAATCCCTTTACGAAGGACTATGCTTTATGTCTGCTTGTAAATGATTTATATTTGTATAGCTTCTTTTACACTGCAGTTTTACCATTAACCCATTCACTCACACACTGATACAGCACATGTATTTGCAGCAATGTATCACACGTCTTTTGTCGCCATTCACACACTGCCTGGAGCAACTTGGGGTTACATTGGCATGTGGACTAGCGAAGCTGGGAATCAAACCCTCAACCGATGCATTGAAAGTCTACTCTTTACCTGACAGCAGGATTACTCAGGACATGAACAATGAAATAGCTCCTTCAATTTGGCTCATTAAAGGGGTCCTGGATACAAGATCTTTTTTAACATATAATTTCAATTTCCAATTTCAGAACATTCATCTCTGTAAATGCAGCAGTTGTTACTGGTTAAAAAGGCAAAGAGGAGCTTGTTAAAGGGCATCGTATCAATCAAAGCCACTTACTGTAATGCTGACTGAATCTAAAACTAAGAGGCTTTCACTCAAAAAGGTCAAGCATTCCATGTTTCTGTATGCACAAAACAAAAATCACAAGTGAACACTCTAAATCACCCATAGGTGTGAATGTGAGAGTGAATGGTTGTTTGTCTCTGTGTGTTGGCCCTGTGATGGACCCCACGTCAGCTTGGCTCCAGTGACCTGCGCCCCTCATGTGAGAGGCTAAAGTGGTAGACAGTGGAGGGATGATGGGATGATTTATTCGAATGTAATGGCAATCTGAGCCACTAGAGGAGCAGTAGACTAGGAAGAGCTTTAGGAGTTTTCAAATTCAAGTCTTATTAGTTTGTTGTTGCCTTTGTGTTAAACTATATAATTAACCATTCGAATACAGAGCATTTAGCTGCTTTTTCCGCATAACTATGGACATTTAAACGTACAGTATATACAGAGGGTATAAGAATGTGCAATATAGAGTGTTGTATATCCTTTTTTTTCTCAGCACAACCGAGACTATCTGATGAATATGTATACTATATAAACACCCCTGTGCAAAAAGTACTTAAAATGATTAAAATCGGATTGAACTTGTGAAATTTGGAAATGCGTCACAGTTCAAAGTTCACTTGGCTCGTTTTTATGAACAAAAACAAAAGAAAAACTGTGTCATTTTGTGATTTTCTTGTTACTTTATGTCACTCCTAAAAATGTCATATAAAATGAATCATAACTTTGACTCAACAACACATAAGAAGACAAAAGAAACACCACATTTTTTAAAGCCTGAATATATGACCTATAAACACACTCCCCCAGGATGTCCATATAAGGAGTTGTGTATTACTCCCACGTACCTGTATCTTTCCAGGTACTCCAGTGCTGTCCATACGACTGGCCACATTCACCGTGTTGCCCCAGATGTCATACTGTGGTCGTCGTGCCCCAATCACGCCTGCAACCACTGGACCGACATTGATACCTGTGCAAATACATGTTAGAGAAACATAAACAATATAAAATGTGTTTTTCCTCATAGTTACACTTTGGATTTTATATGTCATTCTTAGGTGCGACGTACCCACTCGCAGGACAAACTCATTGTATGACTGATAGTTGATTTCATCCAAAACGTCAAACATCTCAATGGCATAGTCTGCTATTGTGCTCAGATGGTCGTAAACAGATTTTTTGGCCTGAAAAATGAAAGTTGGACATAAAACAGCGTACGATTCCACAGTGTCTATTTTTTTTTTTTTTTTTTTTTTTTGTCAGTGTCCATTTTCACATGCATACACTAAAACACACAAAATGATATGCCACCTTTGTACCAATGGTGGGGACGAGGCCCACAGCTGCCATGTATGTACTGCCAATGGTTTTGATTTTCTCTATGTCTTTGTAGCATTCCTTATCCATGAGCTGCAAAACACACATTCAAATAAAAAAGACAAAATGCAACCAACAAGCCAGAGACGAGAAGAAAAAAAACACAACAACAGCATTTTACCTCGTCAAAGTCGGCAATGATCTCATTTAGGAGTCGGAGGCATTCCACACCCATGTTGTTTCCGTCCAGCTCAATGTAGAAGTCATTGAAGTTTGGAATGGAAGCGAACAGGACACCTACTTGTGCATAGGACTGATAGTATAGGTCCTAACAGCAAAAAGAAAGAACCCAGAATAGCAGTATAGAACATGTTTGTTGGTGTTCTCCATGCTTTTATTTTCTGCCTTTTTATACCTGTTTCTCTGTCTGTCTGCCTGCCTGTGTATTAGCGGGGCTCACCATGTTCCTGGGGTTTGACAGCAGGAAGTGCTGCGCCACGTGTGCTGGCAGAAGGTTGAAGAGAATCCGCCTATTGTCCAACTTCACTTTCTCCATGCCATCTCTTTCTTCCTCCGCCTGAAAACATACACACACACACTGCACTCAGACAGGCCTGAGAACTGCTTGACAGCTTCCTCATTTTCACCACACGGGGTCAGTAAAATACCTTATGATCCTCATGGACAACCATAGCTTTTTTTTTTTTACACAAATAATTCTGCTTAGTCAAATGGGTAAATATCTTAAAATCCAGGTTTTGCCTCAACACTTCACTCCCACTATGCAAAATAGTCATTTTTTTACACCTCAGATGCCAAATGAAACCAAGCAAAAGCAAGGTTCTTAGCCTTGTTTTTGCCAAAGAACAGGCAGCTGGCAGCCTATAAATACAAATCCGTCCTACATAAACCAGTAGTTTACATATATAAAAGCCGTAATGGCAAGCATTCCTACAGAACGCTTCCATTAAAATGTGCATAATCATAATATTGAAACGGAAGCTTCTCTTAAATTCATGCACACATACAGACACACACTTCCTGACCTGCACAGCCCATAGGAAGTCCAGGCGTAGTTTGAGGTCAAGTTGCCTGGAGTGGAGGGCCAGGGCACCGACAAAGAGCAACAGAGACAGGATGGGCTCATAGCCCCGGATGTGGAAGGACCCCCCACTGTGGAAGAAACCAACGCACAAGTCAGCACCAGACTGGACCACACAGAGGACTACAAACAGGGGCAGGTTAAATGGACCCCCCAATGTGTCAAGAGAAAGATTTTACTCATGAAAATGAACATTTAATGAAATTAAACGTATGAATTAAAAATGAAAATAATATAATTTACATACTTGCACCTAAGCAATGAGTTTGTCATCTTAAATCTTAATAACTTAATAACCAGTAACCTCATTCATGGGTTGAAGCAGCCTATATGCTTCCATCATCATCCAGCCCACATTGTCCTTTCAGGTTTCTGATTTGGAACTAATGAGCACATGTGCTGCTTCAAAGGGTGGAAAATGAACGTGTAGGCTGGAGACAAGCAAAGACACCTCCACAGAGACACAGACACAAACACAAACACGTCTCAGCACATGTAGTGTATAAATGTACTTCTGGTCGTCTGTTCCTGTTTGTTAATGATTGGATCTGAGGCCTCTCACGTTGGGCTCTGACGGGATGTGTGTGTTACTCTCACATAACTTCAGGAAATGCCGTACATAAAAAGCCGAAGTGTTTTTGTATAATTGTGTGTGTGTGTGTGTGTGGTGCCCATGGTCATGTTGTGCTGTGAACCTCACCCGGCAGTCCTGCGAAAGCCGCTGAGCTCCAACACAGTAACATACAGCACCCCCAGAAGGAGCATTAGCGCCATCTTTGGCAGCCAGGAGACACGCAGGAAAAGTGCCAGCGTGAGGGTGCCTACAACACAGGAGAGAAAGGCGTAGCGGGCACCATCACAAGGCAGCTCCGCCATAGTGCGGTTGGTGCCACTGATGTTATCAATGATGACGATGGAGCTGTTAGTGTTGGCACTACCTGCCCACAACCAGGGCATGCAGCCCACCTGTCAAACACACACAAGAGGATACGAGCATAAAGATGATGGCTCAGCTGTTTAAAACCAAACAGGAAACTCAATTACAGCTCAAAATTAGCCAGTATGGTGGATCATTTGTGGCAAATGACTTTTTTTTTTTTTTTTTTTGCTATTGCTTTCTCACTTACCACACAGGCCTGGGCCACAGCGTAGATTAAGAGCACTATGAGAATACAAAGAGCAGTGCGAATCTGAATGGTCAGGCACCCTGGAAAACACTAAGAAACAAGGATGATATAGATGCCTGAGTAACATTTAATGTGTTGTATTTATATTGCACAAATAGCTGTATATTATTATATGTTAATTAAAGGACATAGGGTTGTTATAGAGTTTTGGGAAAAACTAGATTAGGGAACACATATTCACCATTAACTAGATGCTTATTCACACCTTATTCTACATAACCTTATTCTACCTCTATTACGACATGAATTAAGATATTTCCTACATAAGGTGTTAATACGTGCTTAATGATTACTAATAAAGGGCTAGTATGCTGCTTATATATGTTAGTAAGCACCTAGTTACTGGTGAATATGTGTTCTCTAATCTAAAGTGTTACCAAGCTTTATAATATAAGTTAAAACCAGAATCTGTCAAGAGTAAAAGTTGGACAGAATAACTCCAGAGAAAACTCAGAGCTCTGGTTTCCCACAGTGTTAATACAGTCCACTATCCCGCAAGGTTAAAAATAGTTTTTCAAAAGAAAGAAAGAAAAATCCTCAATCCAAATCTGTATCCACATAAAATCTCTTCTACCCTTAGGCCATAACCTAGAAAATATCATCAAAATCCTTCTTTTTTTTTCTTTACGCTTCTCACAGTCAGACAAACACACAGACAAACACGGAATATCTATCAAAATTTACATAAATAACACATGTAAGGGTGAGAAATGTAAGCGTCTCTCTTTACCTGTACTCTAGTGATATGCAGGTACATGATACAAGCTACTAGGAAACAGATGCAGAAGACGAGGAGGACTAATATCACCGTGCCCCTGAGTGGAGTAAATGAAGATGGAGAGGTTTGTTAGGAAAAAAAATCAAGAATCTGAGCACAGAACAACAATAGTGAGAAGAAGGGGACGCAAATACTTGTACATACTGTGGTATGATGAGAAGATAGACAAGGCCGAACAAGGCAGCTAGGATGAGAGAGAGGACCACTGCGCTGGTGAAGTACTCATCAGGAATCTGGTGGTACTGTGTGTGTGTGACGACAGAGAGCGGATTAGTGAGAAACATTACACCAACGGCGTTCAAGTCAGAGGCCGCGTCCGAAACAAATGGCCGCGTCTAAAGCACACCCTCACCCTCTGCTCACGCTCAGAGCATTTATACATGAGTGTGAGCACGTTAAGGTCAGCCGTGTCCGACTCCGTCTGCCGGGCCTCGATCAGCCTGCCGATGTAGCGGTTGACCCGCGTTCGGGGGCTGCTCTGGATCACTTTAGCCTGGTTCGTGTTGGTACGATTCCTCAGCTTCTGTGGAGCTGTGGTGCGCATGGCTCTCCGCTGTTGGAGAGACAGGAGGGGGGGGGCGGGAAAAAAAGGACATTTTCACTCACGAGGTAGAACTGTAGCAACATTGTACCCTCTGTACTGCTATTATCATATTAGGAACGGGGGGGGTGAAATAAGAGTCAACAATAAACATGGACATCTGGTTATACTTTCAAATTAGGACATTGCCCTGACACTTAACTTAATTACTGAATGCACCCTGCTGGCTCTGAGTGTCTTCAGCAGCCAGAGTGAGCAGCTTTGCAAAACACTGGGCACTGGAGCAAAGCCAGAGAGTTTACATGACAGTATGGATGGTTCTTCATGCTGTGTTTGTGTGTGTGTGTGTACATGTAAGTGAGCATCCTAGCACATCAAAGGGTGAGCAACGATCAACAGAGTGTTTCGTGAGCTCATAACATGATATAAGCACATACAGCTCACTTCCTTCCTTCTTTCCTTCCCCGCACTCAGGGCTTTCTGTCATATGTCCTGCTTCGTTTGCTTTGCTTTAATTCTTCCTTCCTTCCCTGCTTCTCCCATATCCGTGTCCCTCACTGTGTGAAATACAGGGGGGTCTGAGGGGGTTAGAACCCCCTGATTAACATTCAAGACCCCCTGAAAGCCTCAAATGCAAAATTTAAGGGGGGTCTAAACATGTTACAGTAATTGTAATTGGAAACATGTTTTTTTCCTAAAGATTTTTGTAATTTCAGTTTTACATATATGATCTACATACATCATACACTTTGCACGCTTTCTTATCCTTTTTAACCAGACAAAATGTCAATTATTTTATTTCTAATTGTGTATTTGCTGTGGAAAAGGCCCACACAAACCCACATCTGACAGGGAAGATAGCCAATACTGCAGGGTGGCACCTGGGGTAGTGAAACAGTATTGTGCAACAAATGGGAGATGGGGACCCCCTGATTATTAATGGGTATTTCGCACACTGGCGTCCCTCCTTCAACACTTCCTTGTATCCTTCACAACTCCAGTGCATTCCTCTTCTGCTTTCTTGCTTGGATCAAAACCTTCCCTTCTTTCCTTACTGTCTAATATATTTCATATTCCCTGCCTTATCTCTTTGCGTTTGGATTTTACCTTTACCGATAGATGTTTTCTTTTACTTGCTTCCTTGCGTCTCTAAAAAAACTCCCCTATATATTTAATTTTCTACTTCCTTTCTTCCACAAAGTATGTCTTCCTTTCTACACTTCCCTTCCCTGATCTCATACGTCCTTCCCCACCGTTTCATTTCTTCCTTTCCTCCTCAATTCCCTTATTTCACTGTGCCTCAGTCACATTCTCGCCTTGTATTATTTATAAAGCAGCAACACTGTGGCTTGCAGATACTGACGCCCTCTTACATTCCATATTGTGCTCACCATAGTACACATCATGTCGACATGTCTGCTGCACCAAAAAATCCTTTTCATTCATCTCCTGTCCTTACTGCTCCCTGGTCGTGCTGTGACTGCATATGCCATTTCCACATAGTTGAAGTGTGTGGCCTGAATGTAAAATCACCTTTCAGCAGAAGGTGTACATATATGAGACTTAACCTGTCACACCCTTTCTCCCTTTTTTAAAAAAAAATATTACATTTGTCTGTTTTATTTTAATCTACCGCCTGTCTGCGCTGCAAGGACGCTATCACACATAAGAGGAGACAGTAAAATGTGGAAATTATGCTGTTTGAAATTCAAAATCAAAAGCTCTTGACATATATGCTACACTCCAAAACTGGCGGATTGGTTGTGCTAAGCATACACATGCACATACACATTATTATATATGTTTGTCCTGACCTTAACTTTAATGGTAACATGCCTCACAAACTCTTAAGTGATTCTTAACCCTCACATAAATCATTTTGAATGATCTCGCTTGTTGCCACAAAGTATGTAACAGACACAAGCGCGCACGCACACACACACACAAGCACTGCACAGTTGCCAGGCTTCAGGATTTTCTTTCCTGACACACAAGGTCAAATAAGCTCTTTGACATTTAACCAGATTGTCAGTGTCACTGACAGTATATGTAAGGTAAATGGCATGTTGGTCTCGGGCAGCAGCAACACGCTGAGGTCATTATAGCTGATGGGATTGTACACTCGTCTGAACACAACTCAACCTCTACCTTTTTATGGTTTAGTGCACTGCACATCCACTGGGAGCTGTTGAAAGAGTAAGTTCTTAAAGATTTCTGAATTCTCTACGACATTGTCGTAAGTTAATTCAGCTACACATAAACAAGACCTTACTGTATGTAACGTATAGCAAAAGCAACAATTTGGTTTGTGCTAAAAAAAATTCCAAAACTCTGACTGATTAAAGATTCTAAATATGACTAGAAGACTTTTTTGTGCACAAATCATCTACTGTATGTATGTTTAAGGGCCACTTCACCCAAAACATATACAGTCTTTTATTCAGACAGTGGATGGAAGTTGGGATTGAATTTGTCAAAAAAAATTTGATGTCAAAGTCCCTTCCTTCAAAGAAAATAAAAGCTTTACACTGTGATTCTGTCAAGTTTTATGAGTTAAAAGATCTGGGAAAAAAATTTATGAAATAAAAACTGGTCAAATTTGGTCAAATAAAACACAGCAGCATTGTAATGATTTTAAGTTTATTCTTCATTTGACCAGGTGAGATTTTTTTTTTAGATATTTTGCCCTACATGAGCCTCTAGACATTCTGACTGCATAATAATAGCCTGTAGTTATTTAAATCATAGCACAAACACAGATACATCGACAACACAGACACAGAGTATTTATTTATTTTACCTTATCACCGTCCTCGCAGTCCATAACATTGGAGAACGGAATCTCAGCCTTGAACATCTTCCTGCAGTGCATAAGCTGCACGAGTAAGTAGCACACAGTTTTGAACTTCATCTTTTTGGCGGGCTTCACATCCGAAAGAATCAATCCTGGGAATATCTGTCATCAGATAAGACATGGGAACAAGGATTAAATCATGATACCACACACAGTGATATATGTATTATGTAAGGGTCTCTAACTCATGCACAGTCAGTGGATAGTATGCAACACACACAGGTTCAGGAATTTAAAGAGAAAGTGGATGACATGAGGTGGCTCCATCCCTAGGGGGATTTTAATAGTTTCATTACTCTGCAGTCCTCGCTTCTCCTTCGAAACACTATTTTAGAAGATGTAATCAAGATTGAGTATATGTCAAAGGTTTTGAGGAAATGTCTGTGTGGCATTTAGAGGGAAGAAAATGTGTGTTTTGTTTGATAAATGGGAACGTGTGTCCCTAAGCACAAGTAATTAAAGACACTATAGCGGAGAGAGTAGCAGCTCATACAGCACAGCTTAGTAAGGGCACATCTTTCTCTGAGCCATGCCTTTGATGAAGTCTAACCATCAGCTATATTAAGAGGCTTAGCAAAGTCTCCTGCATATCAAAGAAATATACACGCAACTGGGATGCTGCAGGTTCACGTGAGGATCCGTGTGCAACCTATGTGTGAGCCTTATCTCACATAACATGTGAACATGCTGGAAGAAATAATCAAAAGTGAGGAAGATGCCGAACGGATACGGAGAAAACACTGAAATTCTCTCTCCAGCTGCTTGTGGCACATCTGTTAGAGACATGTTTATGTGTATATATAGATAGACACACACTTGTGCTCTGTATGTTTGTGAGACAGTCCTTTATGTTTCAGTCTGTGTGACCCATAAGCTCAACAAGAGGTATTGTAGTTGCACTAGATCACAATGTTTCTGATTTAAAGGATAGTTCTATTCTGGATGCTGGCACAGAGGTAAAGAGAGGCCAAGATAAGCCTGCTTTCCTAACCTATAGCCTACTTTGATCGAACACATACGCACATCAGGTTTGTTAATGTGGATTAGCACACAGCCTATGTATTAGGAGGTTTAGATAAGGACAAGGGCTAATAGAAAGACGGACCATAACACACGTCTGATTCTGAGCTATTGACTGTCATCTCGCTCATGTTCCCGAGTCTAACCTTACCTTCCGTCGGTGAGATGGCACTATAAAGAAGGTTTCAATTTCATGTTTTTGGAGGAAGGCGTTCCTTTCGTGACCGTTTCCAGGCTCCACCTCATAGTCTCCATTTAGGCACTCCAGTGTAGATCTGGTGATGTGGACTTTCCTGTAGAGCAGAGAAACACACCACACGACTACTGATGTGGACTTAAAAGTAGTAGGCATTCAAATTAATTAATTAATTCAAAATTAATAGATAATAAGAAAAATAGACTGTATATTTGAAAAACTGACTGTGGACCTCTGCTTTGTAAAAGGGAAATCTAGGAAGTATTTAGCCACCAGGGGGTTAAAAGAACTCAGTTTGAACGGACGTCTATTTTTCCA
Source organism: Microchirus variegatus (assembly GCF_963457635.1). Taxonomy (NCBI): domain Eukaryota; kingdom Metazoa; phylum Chordata; class Actinopteri; order Pleuronectiformes; family Soleidae; genus Microchirus; species Microchirus variegatus. Next base: position 18,350,058 of record NC_139806.1, read on the forward strand.
CTGATTTATAGCAACAGTAAACATTTTCCTGCGGAGTTAAACGTCTCAGTCACTTCTTTCCACTCTTCTCCAGCACACAGTATCAGTTGTGTAAATGATATTCTCATATAGAGGAAAATAGACAATAAAGCACGTCAGTAGGAGCCTCCAAGGGCTCCGATATACGAGTCTTGTTGCAAGTGACATTTGTGAATTTCCAGTTGCAAAAATCATGACTGCATCCATTTTCATAATAGCCTATACGGTACTTTTCAGTGCATCGTTGTATGTAGGAGTCATGAATGCATTGCACATGGCTGTTGTTCATGCGTCTACCAAGTCTAGAACTTACCCAGGTAGCCCTCCAGCCTCCATCACATTGGCCAAGGTCACGTCATTGGACCAAACATCGTATTGCCATTTCCTGAGACCCAGCACTCCGCAGAGCACGCGACCTGTGTGCAAGCCCACACGCATGTTTAGGTTGACCTCAGTGGCCTCTGCCACAGACCTGCAGGAACAGAACACGTGCTGGATCAGAGATAATATATCTATAGCTATAAGGGAATCTATAAATCTATATTAGAGATTAGAAATGACCTAAAAGACATTGGCACTATTTTTTGGTACCACTTGTTTGTTGTCATCAGAACATATTTAAGTGTAATAAGTGAGCTCAGATACAGATGACTGACACAACTCAGAATTTCAGAGAAATGTAAAATGTGTAATTCTAGTATGCTCTGACATAGGAAAACTGATGATCAAAAGAAAACTGCTATGTTGAGCATTTCTGTTGAATCAGCGCGGAGTACAGAGCTTGAGCTTAATTAACAAGCTTCCTGAAAAGTCATGAAAGTATCTGATATAATCTTTTGCTGCATCTCAATCTCCCATTTTCATTGTACGCGAGGCACCTTCAAGCTCAATACAAAAAGCTCTTCTCCCCCCCCTCCGCTACAGGCCTTTCTCTCAGCCAAATGCTGTCAAATGTTCAGTGTTAGAATCCACTCACAGCACACATGGATACTCAGGCTGCAGTTTGGAGGAAATCATGGAGGGAAAAAAATAAAGAAAAACATTTCTTCCAGCCTCTTCGGTGCCTCTCCGGAAGCTCCTTAGATAATTTCATTAATCTACGTTTCAATACATCAACAAATGGCTTCACTTACGTTATGGTGTCAATCATGTCCAGGCCCATCTCCACGCAGCAGTGGGCATGATCTGTCTTCGGTTGGGTCAGTCCAGACACACAGTAATAACAATCCCCCAGGATCTTAATCCTGCGACAGTGGTTCTCCTGTCAACAGAAACAAGTCAGAGAAGAAAGAAGTGAAAAAGAAGCATTCTTACAAGAATGATGAGCCAAAAAAAACCCCTCATAATTTCATCAACAGGTCACAACTATGTGCAAATGCAGGATCTTCTTGCCGCAAAGCCAAGAGTGCTAACCACTACACCAACAATGTGGCCCCGATATTCAAATGTATTAAATCAAATGTTGACAGAAAGAAGGTACCACGACCATCACTAACACATGGATGTACCAACCATATGTATTAAAGGAGACATATTATTAGTTCCCTGGTGTCTTAATGAACATGTCTGTGACATGCTTTGGTCAAAATAAAATAATAAGGATGAAGCACCACAGCAGTTCAATCACCCTGCCCCAAACAGCCCTGTTCAGAACGCTCAGTTTTGAGTGCCTGTCTCTTTAAATGCAAATGAGACACAGGAAACTACGTCAGCGCCACTGAGGCTCCGGCAGCTAACAGCAGTTAGTCAATGTGCCGACTCTAGCAGGCACATTGCCGTCATATATAACATGTATCCACTGGACAGATAAATCCTCTGAGGCTGGAAGTTTGTGTAGAACTCTGTACTGCACTGTGGAGCCAAGAATAGCACTTTAAGTACTTCCCCTCTTCAGGATACTATTGCCCTCGCCTGCACTCTGGCGTTTTTTAGGGAGAAAGCGGAGCTCCGCGAGACAACGTCTCGTTGTGACGTAACAATTACACAGAAGTCAACATTGCGTGTTTTATCTCCTGTTCTTAGACTGAGGCTGGCCACAAAAACATGAGTGAGTCGTCTTATTTCACACTTTGCCGACTCATGGGGCCTCCTCTAGAGCCCCAAGTATTAAAATTATTAAAAAGTTGATTTCAAGGTGACAAAGAGTGGTCCTGTTGCACATAAATGTTAGTTATGGAGGTCTACTTACATATATTAACTTGTTTTTATGGTCAAAAACCTCCTAGTTTCTGTAAATGAGCCGATAGAAATCCTCTTTTCTGACGGTGTATTTCTGCTGCGAGATTTCAGAGTGAACTTTCACCCCCAGAAGATAGAGTCTTGTGATTGGCCAGTCCCTTTATGACTTTGACCCGGAGTCAGACCCAGAGTCAGAAGAGACTGTCGCTCGTGAAACACCTCCACAACGGACGTTATTCTTCTTCTGCGGTTCAATGTACGCAACCGGATGTGCCCGGACTTCCGCCCGGAGCAGGACGATTGGTTGTTCAGGAGAACCGCTGCTTACGTAACTATTACGGGATTTTCAGTGATCTCGTTGAGCCCCGAGATTACAATAAAACACAACGTTCTCAGCAATGGCTGAACTGTTTGTTTTCGAACCGTCAGGGCTTCATAAACAAGATAATGACGCAGATACACACCAAAAAACATCGTTAATAGGAACTTCCGGTCTAGTTCCGCATTAATATAATAATATGCCTCCTTTAATGTTTGGGAACATCCAAGTAGTAAAGGATACTTTTAGTTTACTACAACCCAACAGCCACATAAATCAGGAAATATATATGAAAATAACAAAAAAGGAAAGTATGACAAATATATATAATCATATGCAATAAATGCATTACATTTACATGAATAAAACAACACTGAAATGGTTCCCAAAATGTCATGTTAAATCAACAGATCAGTCTCACTGTAGGGAATAAGATGAGTCATTCTCTCACTTTTTAGGGACAATAAGCAGAGGCATGAAAAGGCGGCTTACGAATATAACCCATTATTAGAGGATATGAGCAACAGACGTTCACTTCACCGGAGAGACTGGGTTACCGCAGACGCCTTCTCATAACCCTTTTTTTTTGTTTCCATGGAGGTAATGGGATCACTGGCCATGCATGTGAAGAGCACAAAGACTCATAATTATGCACATCGGTGGGCACAAGACAAGATGGATGCTCAGATGCGCTATATTTACCATGCAAGTTTGTTGTTGTTGTTGTTGTTTTTTTTTTAAGAGAGAACGAGCAAAGGATTGTTAGGGGCAAATATGAGTAGTTCTACATGCTGTTGTCATGCTTTGAGTGTGTAGGAAATAAAATAGGTACAAACAAAATAGCACTCAGCCGCAATGAAATACAGCAATACAGAGAGAACTATATACTATTCTATCTATCTATCTATTTCCATACGCTGCGACTATGTTTACAATGCACAATATTAGGTGGGCATTCATGCACATTAATTACGCTATGTTCCTACTTTGCTCTTCTCTTAATTTCCTCGTGGGGTAAAAAAACATGATTTATTCTTGTACTCAAATAAATCATTATGAACCCTTAGACCACAGAGCATTTAGGCTGCTTTTTTCCATTACTATGTTTAAACGTACAGTATGTACAGAGGCTATAATATAGCGTGTCTTATATCCTTTTTTTCCCAGCACAATCTAGAGACTCTGATAAAACAAATATGTTCACCAACTAAATAAACACACCTGTGCAAAAAGAACAGAACAAGTTTAAAATCGGATTTAATTTGTGAATTTTGGAAATATATGCCACAGTTACAAGTTTGCTTGGTCGAAAAAATGGTCTGTTTTGTGACTTCTGCACAATTATTGCTACTTTATATCACTACTAAAAATGTAATAAGAAATGAATCATAACTTTGACTCAACAACACATAATAAGACAAGAATTAAAAAAAAATAAATAAATGAATTTTGTAAAGCCTGGATATGTGACCTATAAACACACATCCCCAGGATCTCCATATAAGGAGTTGTCTGTGATTCCCACGGCAATTTACCATACGGCGAGCACTAAGGGTGAAAACTGACAGTGGAATAAGTGCAGTGTTTAAATCTCAGCTTCAAATTAGTTTTTATCTGAAATCCAATGCTGGAAATGCATTCAACGTTCAACAACGTCACTCCTCACTTTCATTACAATAGAAACTCTTTCATTTCAATGTCACAGAAACAAATTTGGGGTCAAAACTGCGGTCACCGTGGCGCCGTAACAGATGGGACTCCAAGGCATTGCTGAAGCTACAGGAAGCAGGGAAAGCCCTGGTACTTACAGAGTCTCCTATACTCTGTACTTTTCCTATGCTAATCTGCAACTGTGAAGGCTTAGGAGCTGATTCAGACCCAAGCAGGATTACCACTGTCATGTGATGCATGTGAAGCATTGTGGGCAATCTGGTTATCAGTGCAGAAGAAAATGGGTAGCAGTATTTTTTTTATATTTTTTTTTTTTCTAAAAGCAAAGTCAGACTGCATTCATTGAAGTCTGAGGTGTTACCAGGCTCCTCACATATACAGTAATCTGCTGCATATGTTTACAGGGGATGCAAATTTGCAACCACTTCAGTGCACAGAAACAAACAGAGAGAGACACAAAAAGAGACAAAGAGAAAAGCACAGGGCGGTAAGGTATTATGGAAAAAAAAGATGAGCCAGCTGAGAGCAGCAGCAGTTCATTTCCTTCAAGTCCTCGAAGGAGAGAGGAGCAGTATTTGATGCAAAGACAAAGATCAGTGCTGTGTACACATTGCTGATGGACTGCAGATTATGGCTTCCACTTCTGTAACTTTGGGGGAGGCTGAAAGGACACAGAGAGACAGAATCTCTGCTTCCTGTTTATCTCTGAATCTGCCCTCTGCTTGGTTTGAATAATGCAGAGTGTAGCAGAACGCAACTCAAAATTATGTTTCCTTGTTCTAACGAAAAGCAATCACTCTGCTTTTTACATTCTGTATTAGGCTATACATATAAAAAACATTGTTCCAATCTGCCGTGGCTGGAAGGATTTCATGTCAACACTTCATCAATATTGGCAGACAGTGATTCATTGCAATGGAGCTCTGTTTAGCAAAATCTTTACAATTTCCCTCAACATTTCCCCCCACTGGAGTTCTCCCAAAGCAAGCGAGCAGTGACTCCTTCCATTATTTTTGTCAGCAGCTCGCTCATTGAATTAATGCAGAATAATTTATGTGCAACACAAATAATGTAACATATCAACACCTCCTCCACACCTCAGCTTGGTGGGTAGGAGTGAGCAGGTGTTAGAGATGTGTGAAGCAAACCTCGATATATTTAACAGACATAGCAAATAACAAGCGTTCAGTGTTGCAAGATCATTTCACGAAAAGCAACAATCGTTAGATTAAAAAAAATGTATGGAAAAAATGGCTTTATGGTGAAATTCTGCAGTGTTGCAGGGATTCACTCTTCAGGTGGAAATTTGTAGAAATCGAGTAAAAATATCTATCTGTAAAGCAAGTTGTGTCTGTGTGTCTGTGACGGGCATATCTCGCTGACCGTGAGTCAGATCGCCCTAAGACTTTGGATAATGGGTTGAGCATGGCCTGATGGTGTGCATCCTTGATTTTCACGTTTTTGGAGTAATTTTAGTTTTCGCTGATTTAGCACGCTACACTTTCGGTGATTTATGACGCTGCAACACGCAGGGGGCGCCGTCTGGATTGTCAGAGAGTCAACAGCAGGTAGGCAGGAGCATGGAGGTGGGAGTGAAGAGGCTGTCCTCATGGTGGGTGACACATTTTCACATGGTGTCCATTCATGCGGCTAACTTGGCAAACCTGTTTCCAAAGGTAAGCTAGCGAGGCTACGATTAGCATTAGCTTAGCTAGCTGTTTTGTGGGGGTCGTACCTATGTTCCCCGGGTCCTATGTTCCCCGTTTTTCCCAAAAAAGGTCCACTTTGTATGTGACAGGGGAACATAGGACCCTTTTTTTGAAAAAGGGTAGGGTTAGGATTAGGGTTAGAGAAAGGGTCCTATGTTCCCCCGTCACATACAAAGCGGGGAACATAGGACCCGGAGAACATAGATACGGTCCCGTTTTGTGACTGTCAGGCACGCTGGAATCTCTTTACAATGCGTATTTGATTTGCGTTGTGCCGAATGAGGTTGCAAAGTGTTTATGTTAGCCTTTACATTTCTTATCATGCATTAGCATAAGCTCCCACTATAGGAATACATACTTCGTACAGGCACTGCACTAGTAAAATGGTAAAATGGTAATGGTAAAACAACAAACCGTAACTATGGGATTTACGACCCATAGGTACATTTTTAATATAGGCGCCCCCTAGTGGTAGTAGCATTAATATGTGTCGTCAACAAGTAGCTTTGATTCGGTGTCCACTACCTGTTAGCATGTTAGTTAAAGCATTGTTCTTCGACATGGGTTTGATTCCCCACTGTTACACACAATACTGCCAAGCCCTGTCTTTTTTTAGCCCTAACCTGACTAACAGTTGAACAATACCTGTGCGCTAAAAACATACCTATGGGTCGTATTCAGTTGTTGGCCCAAAAAGACCCATGGTGCCGTTTCAGATGGAGGACAGGTTGTTTTATTTATATAGCCCAACATAACACACTCCAACTCAAAGGGCTTTACAGTCTGTACAGCAAGTGACACCCTCAGTACCCTTAGACCCTCACATCGAGTGGGGAAAACTATAAAAACAATGTGAGAAAATTCAAGAAAAGCCACAGAGGAGGGATCTCTAGGATCCTATGGACATACATACATACAGTATGTGTCTCATGTACAGAGACAAGTTCAGAAACAGAAACTAAAGAGAGGCAGATGGTCACAGTAACCGCAGCTCATGTTTCTGATTCTCTGGATATTAATGATCAGGACTGGAAACAAAGAGCTTTTTCCTCCTTTTAAAGTGTCTTTAAGTTGCAGTCACTGCATTAGTTTCAATCACTGTGGTTCTTTTACTCTCTTTTTTCCCCTCAATCAAGAACCCAAGCTGCTTTGTGCTTTTGCTGCAATCCACAGTTTTTGGCACGGGATCTGTGAGTAATCCTTACACCTGCACATGAGGCAAACTCAAACAGTATTATTTGAACTGTGATAACACCCAGACTGTAGTTTATGAGCGCCAGCCATCAGAATCTAAAAATAATACAATTTAACATATTAACCAGTTGTAATACGTCTGTGTGATTTTATTACTGGCATGAGATTTTGTGTTAACTTATCTGAGTGTTTCGAGGGATAATTTGGTTCCTCATGATAAGAAAAAGTGAGATTGCATCTCAGGGTATGCATTATTAAATTATTTTTTATGGTTCTTACAACGTTTAAATGTGAAATTCTGACAAATGATTATCAGAAATGCCCTTGAATGAATTGTTATCCTCTCAAACATAGTGTGGGAAAAGTGCAACGAGACTTTGAATGGACTTAAGTGTGCTGCACGTGTGATGCAGGCTGTTTTAAAATGTCATAAGTGAGAGAAAAAGGGGAAATTCTGACTTGTTGAGGATGTAGGAGATAGTAGATGGATACATCACTGAGCCATCCTAAAAATGGAAACCTGACAGAGGCACAGTGCTGAGAACCATGGGGCATAAAAGACGCAGTTGAGGGAAGTAGGCTGCTGCATGTCAATCAACAAGCTGAGAGACAAGGAGTGGGGGAGTTTGAAAGCTGTGATGCAGGGAGGTGTTGTGAGAGGAGAGAAAAGACAGACAAGAATGAAAAGCTTTGTGGATCTCTGCCATGGAAACAGCACATGCACGCATGCATACATGCATGCATGCACACACGCACGCCAACTTTACACACACACACACTGCACACACACATCCAGAAGCGATCTATTAGTGTATAAATTCTGCCACCGCAAAATGGAATATAAAGCATCACGCGGCTTTGTTACATCACAAAAAACAATCAATTCATCACAACAGAAACAGTCGTTCCCGGATCTGGACAGATTGTTGGAAACAGTCAGAGAGAGGAAGTGTTTACAGAGTGGGGGGAGAGAGAGAGGGACAGATGACGAGCAGTTGGTGTGTCAGTTTACGCTCTTGTTATCGTTCACTTGCTCTATTGAGGATCAAATACTGTTATTGTGAACCTGTGCTTTGCAAATCTGTAATGGCAAACTAAATCAAATCAAAACAAAAGAAAAAGGAAAAACTTTGTTTTCCCGAAAAATGACTGTGTATCAGTCTGGTTTGAGGGGGGTGATAAGATTTGTTTGCACCCCACGTCTTCTGTCTCAGTGCCAGTCGGCAAAGCCTCAGCCTGGTGGTGAAGAGTTATAATTACTCTCAGCTTGTGTCCTTATCTTGTGGGTGGTGGGAATCAAATGGCAAATACTGATCAGTGTGAAAGAGTCTCCTATAAATTTAAATTTGACACCTTTGCACTTGTTTTCGGTTTGATCGTACAGTACATACTAACTTTGCATGAAAGAGTATTCCCGTCTGCACAGAGGACTACATTGATTGATTTGTTTAAGTGCCCAGCTTATTAGACACCACAAACAGGATACAAAGATGCCCACGAAGCATTAAAGTGAATACAGTATTCTCTTCCCTATTAAACCACACATTTTCTATAAGTCTGGCTATAAGGCATCAATCTCGTTCTTTAATAACCAATCGCAACGCATCACAATTCACATTTCACTGGACTGCAAAAAAACACATCTTTAAGACCCTGGCTCTTGCTGAACTTGGCTACCGCTGCCAAAATTAAAATTCATGCATCAACAAGGACCCGCGGCACTTTGTGGTATTTCTTTTTTTTTTTCATTACTGACCATTACCTTCGCAAGACTAATGTATATTGGTATATCCCTCTGGGTAAGGCATATCTACTTGAAACACATGACACGCAAGAGCATACGTACTGTAGACGACTGTGTCAGTCAAAAATAAGAATTTTTCACAAGTCACACCGATTAATTCCTCTTTTAAAAATTAATGAAACTTGAAAGCAGGAGAGTAGAGTAGAGGAGAGGAAAGGAAAGGAAAGGAAAGGAAAGGAAAGGAAAGGAAAGGAAAGGAAAGGAAAGGAAAGGAAAGGAAAGGAAAGGAAAGGAAAGGAAAGGAAATGAAGGATTGTTCTTCTCCACCAGCAGCACTTCAGAAGAACACTGCGTTCCTGGCCCACTTCCCATGCAGCTTGACGAGTCTAAAGAGTGGACAGGTGGTGTGGGGATGGTGCTGGAATGGTATAATGAGACTATAACCAGTGGCCATGTGGCATCGCCCGCTCTTCATATGGAACGACAAGAGTCTGCGTGGCCACAGTGACCACAGCTATGAGTTGGTGATGGTGCCACTTCCTGCCAAAGTGGATTAGAATGAGTGGGCCTTTGGGTCAGGGTAAAGGCTAGAACATTTAATGACATGTTTCAATGCTGGGGGCAGCCTTTCAGTGAAACATGAGGCTCGGTGCCAAACAACCAAGTGGAAATTGGAATGATCAGGTGTAACTAAAAGAATCACAAAGGCACACAAAAACTGAAGACAGCATCTCTTCAAAGCCTTTAGAACATGAAAATCACGCTTATCGTCTGTAGTCAAACATGGCATTGATCCAAAATTAACAATATCTCTTTTTTTTGGTTCTAATTTTGTCCAGGGTAAACAAACAAGTTTAAAATAGATCCTCTCAAAAGCAAAATGAAAACTTCTATGACAGTAAAACGGGGTTAGTTGTAATCCGATGGATTAGTGGATTTAACAAGGGCATGTGGCTGGTGTAAGTAATAGAGGCCAGACTGGACAATGTGCGGGGGTTCACCAAACTTAACACCCTGGACACAATACATTTTTGGAGGGACATGTTAATTCTGATTCTGGATTATTTTCCTAATTTATTTAAGTACCTCGTCTTGGACTATGGGTGGAAAATAGCAACTGTGCTGAAACTGAGCACAGCAAATGAATGTTTCTTTGTGCATTGTTCTTGCAAAAGATACAGCTATTGTCATAGATATGAGTAAAAACAAGCCAAGGAGACAGTTGACGGTGGTGTCAACAGCATCACATTTCAGAGTGTCAGCAGTTGAGAGGATTTTCAGCACTGAAATCACAAAGAGTGAAATAATGACAGATGGGCAAGCTGAAATCTTTTCCACACGCCAACCAGGAAAGACTGGGATGAGTGCAACTTAGTGGCCTCTTCATTCAGTTCATTCATGCGGCCAGAGTGGAGGCGAGGTTTTGCCCAGGGTAAATCTGGACTAGATTAAAGAGGCCTGTCAACTCTTTCTCAAATGAAGCGCTGGATAATCACATTAAGCATCATATGGGCCTTCAGTATTCTCTGTGACATTATGCTAAGCTAGGACTACAGTGGCATGTGCCGGCAGCCTGTGGCCAGAGCAGGACAAGCAACCCAAAATTGAATGTTACCGAGGAATATTTGATCGAGGAAGGGACTCACCGTGGCGAGCTCGTCAAACTTTCCAAACAGCTCGTTGAGCAGTTTAACCAGTTCCTGCGCCGTGCACTGGGAGGCCAGGCTGGTGAAACCAACTATATCTGCAAAGAGGATGCTGTCAGAGAGGAAGAAAAGAAGCGAATGAGTCAATGCAGGTTATTTATAGCGGTGTGTTATACTGTATAAACCAAAACAAGATTATTGAGTGCCTGATCAGATTAGCGCCGAGGAATTTGTTTTAAACGATATTCAGGAAGCCTCAGCCAAAGTCAATTTGAACGTTCTCATTGGATAATGTGTTTGCAGCAAACTAATCAAACAGTGAAATTAATGACCTGTAGCAGGAGTTTTAAAAAAAAAGGTGTGTGTGGAAGAGAGCGAAGAGGGGAGAGAGAGAGCCTGTTCTCTCTCTCTCTCTAACTGACAGGCAGCATAGTCGAGCAGAGCAAACTCAAAATAGAAATGAGAGCATTCTCACAGGGATTGGGATGGAGACACGTCCTGTTAGGAGCTGGAGAGCAGCCATTCTTAGAAATAATGCAGCCATCAAGGTGCTGTCAACCTCTCGGGGTGAACTGTTCTCTTCAGACAGTTGGCATATCAGACTAAAAGTGCCTGAGGTTTAAAATTTTACTTTAAGTAATTCAGCATATCGAAACTGACTTGACTTTTTCATTCATAAGTGGAGGAACGTATTAATACTTGTTGTCAACCGTGTCATGCAGTTTTGGTTCTGAGTGATAGTCATTTGGTCAGAGGATGGGCAGTGAATAATTTGATGATGTCGTCTTTGGGCCAAGAGAGTGCTGCCAATGTGGAAGTGTTAAACCTGGTATTTTCTTAAATAGCCACCAGGGGACATGTACTGTAAGATAATACCATCCATCCATCCACTGTCTACCGGTTTATCCTCCACATCCACAAATCAAGCTGACATTGGGTGAAATGTGGGGTACACCCTGGACAGGCTGCCAGTCCATCTTAGAGACAAACCATTCACTCTCACACTCACATCTTTTGACAATTTCGAGCGTCCATCTGCAAGTTTTTGGACTGTTGGTGGAAGCCTGAGTACCGGGAGTCAACCCACGCACACAAGTGCAAACTCCATGCAGAAAGGCCCTTGTTCTGATGCAGGGAAACAGTGCTAACCGCTACTCCACCATGTGGCCTGAGGACAACTCCACTGGTTTTAAAAAGATGACTGTTTTTTGTATGTCTAAGGAAAAAGTGACTGCACTTATCACTTGATTTATTGTGTCCATAAAACATTCTTTTTCCGGTTTAGTTTCAGGTCCTCTTCAACCCAACACAGCATGACATCCATTTTTTAAAAACTTTGGCCCCATTTAGAGTGAAATTAAAAATTGAAAAGTTATCTTTTATATGCACTTTAGGCAAGGGCCTTGTTTTATGAAGGCAACCATCTCGCACTGCCATGTTTGTGGTATGAGCAGACAACCATTGCAGAGGTGTCCTTTGTTTAGTAGAATATTCAGTCTCACCTTTAGATGTCACTAATTCTGACTCACTAAACCTTTAAGACAAGGCTATGGTGTGGTTGACAGCTGCTCTCAGTAAGCTCTAACATGCTCTTCTTCCCCAGTTTCACCCTTGTCTTGGTGCTGCCCACGAAATTGCAACAACGGGGCTTCAAAATAATTATAGGACTACCTGTGACCCATTACTTTCCATACATCCATCCATCTTCTACCGCTTTATCCTCCACGTGAGGGTCACGGGATGAGATGTGCCAATCTCAGCTGACATAGGGCGATAGGTAGGGTACACCATGGACAGACCGCCAGTCCATCACAGGGAAACACATATATAGAGACAAAGAACCATCCACTCTCACACTCATGGTCAATTTAGAGCGTCCCATTGACCTAATCCCCAACTCCGAATGTCTTTGGACTGTGGGAGGAAACTGGAGAACCTGAAGAAAATCCATTCCCCCCCGGGGAGAACATGCAAACTCCATGCAGGAAGGCCCTTGATCCAAAAGCAAGAGTGCAAACCACTACACCAACTGTGTGGCACTTTAGTTTTCCACATAATGGAAAGACAGCTAACAGCTCAGTCGGTTTTAATAAATAACAAAACATATATTCAAACTTTGCACAGAGGAGTTTCTGTGCTGTATAAGATTTTGACTGAGAATGTGCCCTGGAGGGAAAGGTTACTCTTAATTTCTTAATGTCTTAATTTAGAACAGTGAGGGGGATTAGCCATCAATCTCTGACTGTCCTGAACAACTTGCATGTCTGCAGCCCTCGCGCTCATGCCAGGCTGCTGTCTTCATGTGGGCTGGAGTGTTCACAGAGTGACAGAGTGCTGGATCTGTGAGGTGGAAGGGGGGGGGGGGGTAGAGCTGCTAAATGTCAGTTTTTTTCACAGATGTCTCTGTGATGAGGGGCATTGGACTTGTTTCAATCTGCAAACAAGTGTGGGTAACAAAATATTCAGTGCATTCAATTGTGTGTGTGTGTGTGTGCGAGAGTAAACTAAGTGAAGTATAATTCACTTAAACTGTGAAAAAAAAGGGCTGATCTTAAAGCGGTAATTGTTTTTCAAGATCAGTGGCCACAAAAAAACCTGGATAAATAGCTAATTTATTTGGAGTTATCTGCCTACACAACACATGCCCAGTTATTAAATCCCTTGAGGTAACACGAGTTATTTTGCTTCTCGACTGCTCTGGACACAAAGCCAAAACCATTGCAGCTCTTACTGTTAATTGTTTTAAACAAAGCATCTAAAAAGTGAAACTGCTGATCACCTGTATTTCTCTCGCTTTGAAGGACTGAAAAGGTAAGAAGTTGAGTGTAAAAGCAAACATCGCTTCCATCCGATCCATTTGTAACAATCATTCAGGAGTAGTTGAATATATTAGGTGTCAGCTCAGGTTTTCTTTTTAAAGATTTGAATTACCACCGCCTCAATGAACTTCTCACATAAAAAAAAACTCTCTAAAACCATGCTGTCATATTTGGAACCACTCACTTATGACTGGTGGCTATTTAGGGGAGTTGACTCGTTTATTTGTGGCAAACAATTTCAGATTCCTGATTTTTTTTTTAAGTAAAACTTCAATGTCTGTCCAAAGCAATATGTGTACAGTATGTTCCATCCCACTGCGACGTGATGACAGGACTGTGTGACGACTTGGGGACAAATGGACTGGAGGACATTCTGGATAACAAACAACCCGACGCACCCGTTTGTATTTGCGACTGCACGTGAACCTGACATGATGTGCCGCACGGAGGAGTCAGTTGAGTGCATGGTGCCAATGCCTTGTGCGACCTCATGTGAACTTCAGCACAGTCGGTTATTTTTGGCTGTGTTTACCTCATTTCACCCACAGGTACTTCACAGCATGTGCGCTCTGCGTTCCATTCAAAGACAAGGTCAGCTTTGTAGTGTACCACTGAAGATATAGTGGGACCAGCAACCTCAGTTTGTCAAAGAAACTATTACGGTGACATTGTCTGTAAACTCTTTCTGCGTGCCAAAAGAGGCTGGTAATAATGCTTAAATGAATGTGGGAGATATAAAAAAGTGGTAGTAATGCAATTTATGGATGGCAAAAAAGTGTTGCAACTTGTTCTCCGTTACAGAAAGATAAAGAATAAAATGGGAGAAGTAACTAAGACACAAGGGATAGGGCAAGATGGAGGATCCAGGATCCAGGCACAGGCAGACTGTGGTGCAATGGTAGCACGTCAGACACCAGATCGTAAATATTCCCCATGTGCTTGCAGTGTTTTGTCGCATTTACACACACACACCTTAATTAAATCAGTGAGGTTTGTGTATGTAGGTTATTGTATCTGCATAAAATAGAGTGTACAGTTGTGTAAAAAAAAAATTCCCAGCCACAGCTCTAAGTTACTCCAGCCTCTACTCACGACTCACAGGTCAAGACCTCAATCCCAACTCAAGCTTCTGACTCATTAAACTCAATGTCAGACAAATCGCCGCACTTAAGCATTTAAAAGCCATGCATGATTGTTCCTGTGGTAACTAGAACTTATCTAATATCTAATATTGTTTAATTCAAACTCCCTCAAACTCTCATTCAGAATGTCCTCTCCAACGGAACATATTTGAGGAAAGTTATTCCCCCATTGATGATAATCTCCCCTTTCCCTCTGTGGGAGGCATTACCGCCAGCTAATTTGGCAAATGTGATTCGGATTTAATCACATAGCAGAGGACACAAGCCATGTGGCAACTGATAGGTTAAGTTTTGGATGGGTCCCTGTGGAGCTGCAGTGTGTGGGCAGAGGATGTGCTGATGTCTGGACAATAAATGTGGGTAACGCAGAGGAGAATGCAAGGTGCCAACAACATTTTACATTGCTAGGTTTACTTCTTTTGAGTGAATTAGCATCTATGAAGAGTATGAAAACTGCTGGCAAGAAGTCAGTTGATCAGTTTTTTTTGCAGGTTCAAGAGTTGTTCCAAATTATCCTCACAGCATATTCATATTCAATCATAAGTATACAACAAAAACAACAATGGTCCCAGCCCTGAGCCCTGGGGAACCCCACACTCAATATTTAGCAGTTGTGAATTGACATGATTGATTTCTTTATATTGTTTTCCTTTCTTTTGTAACTGTTTAGCTAAAGATCAGTGTAATAGAAGAGACTAATTCACTAAATGGTTTATGTCCAGAATACATTCACCTCCTCGGACTCTGAGATCTACTGATTCAGGTCAGATAGTCGAGCCCAGATTTCAAATCAAATATGGCAAAGCAGCATTTCAATGTGAATATTTTTAAATCCAGGTTAAAAACCACTTATTGTCTCATAATATGCTTATGACTGAGCATTTTATATCTACTGCACTTGATATTATATTAACAATTTATTTATTAATTTCAGAGAAAATTATTGTTTTATGCTACGCTCATCTCCATTTCAGTCCAGCTTTTTGTTTTCTTTTTTTCTATTTCAAATTTTAAATGTTATTTTGTTTTCAAGGTAAGCAAATTGAGTTACCTTGTGTATAAAATGTGCTATACAAATAAACATGCCTTGCCTTGCCTAGCAAAGTGCTACTCCTCTGATTCCACATTTTTTTAAGGAGTACAATTACAAAAGCACACATAATGAAAATGTGTGTGAATTAAACAAGGTGTATAGCTGATTATTAATGAAAAAGCTCTTTATATTAAAGAGAAACGTGACAGTAAATAATGCAGGCTCATAATAATTAATGACTGTTTTTACATCATGAATTATATGAATAATAAAAATGCTTTATCAATGAAACAATTATATCTTTGACAGGTCAAAGTCAATATCAGCATGGGGTTCTGGGATTTTTAATATTACACATTCTGTATCTTGTTAAACAAACCTCAGATTTGACACTTTGGAGTCATATTCCTTTCTTACTGACTGATTGCTACAATATCTCCGAGGCTGGAATGTTAATCAGATCAAACACTGCCCACAGCCTCAGAACATAATGAAGTAAACCCTACGTAAACTGTGCACTGTTTACTTTCTAATTACAGTCCAGCCCAATCACATAAATCACATCTGCATCCAGTCTAGATCGCGCTCAAAGGGTGGCGCTATCTGAAAGAGTCTGAGGCACAAAGGCAATCAGCAGAGCTCCACCGAGAGGTGTCCATATTTAAACACTGCACGTAAACACACACAAACACACGTTTGTGCAGCTACTCTTTTGAGGACACTGCATTGACTTCCACTCTGAGAAGATGTTGCTCTGTGTTTTTGCCCTGTCGATGGTTTACGCCGTCTTTCACCCTATGTCAGCTGGCTCCAACCCCCTGTGACACTCATGTGGAGGATAAAGCTGTAGACAATGAATGAATGAATGAATGAATGAATGAATGAATGAATAATGTGGTCTTCCACCACTGTGCTGCAGTCACCATGTCCTTTTTTTGCCTCCATACTTGCCCTTCCTGAACCACATCAAGTGGGTTTTTTTCCCCCTCCATGTGGAGGTGGAAGGTTTATGACCACTCTCCACATGACAAGCTGTCCTTGCTGGGCGCCATGAATGCAAGTAGCAGATATATTTTGTCCTGAATCCTGCCAGGATTTGATTTGATATTCTAAAAGACTCTTCCCAAGGTGGATTGCCAAGGAAGATATAATATGTGATGTTGATAAAAAAAAAAAAAACGTGGCCAACATGTTGTGTTGTTCATTCTACCCCAAGTCCTGTAAATCACCATGAAAAGATATATAAAGCAAAAATGTAAACTGTTGCATTGATGATTGGTTCTTGGTACAAAATACAATCATTTAAACAGTCAACGTTCTGTACTAAAACACAAACTTCAGAAAAATCTACTTTAAAAATAACGTGTTGCATGTAATGCTCGCTGCAGTATTTTGTGTTGAGAGTGACAGTGTAGTGTTTGCTTCCTGAGACTCTTATTTTGAGACATGTATGATGTTGTTTGTTGGTGAAATAAACTGTTAAGATAAGATGAATGAAATGGTAATGCAGACGATATGAAGATTTTTGAAAATGTAACAAAACTGTAATGATTAATCCTAAAAGGACTCATATTATACCCTATTTCTCCAAGTGAACCTAGTTCCCTGGTGTCCCGTGAACATGTCTGTGACATGCTTTGGTCAAAATACCATAAGAATGAAGCACCACAGCAGTTCAATCACCCTGCCAATACAGCCCTGTTCAGAGCGCTCTGTTTAGTAGTATCTCTTTAGGTCCACCTTAAAGGTCCACCTTAAAAAAAGTAAAACGAAACTTAAGGAACAGGAAATGACATCAGCCACAGAGGCTACTGGGAGCTAACAGCAGTTAGCATTTGGAAAAGTGATCATTTGCAGGCTCTAGCAGGCACATTGCTGTCATATATAACATGTATCCACTGGACAGATAAATCCTCTGAGGCTGGAAGTTTGTGTAGGACTCTGTGCTGCACTGTGGAGCCAAGAATAGAACATTTCGCAGACTTTGTGGACTTCCAGGTTTCGGATACCGTTGCCTTCGCCAGCACTCTCGCATGTTTTACGGACAAAGCGGAGCTCCGTGAGACAACAATTCCAGGAATTTAGCGCATTGTGACGTTCCAGTGAGCGCGGAAGTCAACATCGCATGTTTCATCTCCTGTACTTAGACTGAGGAGGACCACAAAAACATGACTGAGTCATCTTTTTTTTACACTTTGTCGACTGATAGGGCCTCCAGAGTCCCGAATATAAGGATTTAAATTATTAAAACGTTGATTTTGTATTATATGTCCCCTTTAACTTAAGTACAATTCAAATTGTAGCCCTAAACATAACCAGTTCCTCAGAAATTAGGTCCTGCCCAATTAGGTCCAGGTTTTGGGCTCCATGAGGACAAGGTCAGTGTTTAGATCCTAAAGAGGTAACAACTACAAGTGCGTACACACACACCCAGCATTATGCAACACAAATGTTGTCTCCATTGCATTTAATCCCCTGAAGCAACTTAATCCTGGGGCTAAGCAAACTCTCCTGCTCAAGCCTCTGCTGCTCTGAGAACACAGAGGAGAGGAGGAAGAGGAAAAGATAAGAAAAGGAAACAAGGAAATGTTGGTGCATGATAACAAGAGATTCAGTAATACAGAAAGTGACTCCACATAATGGTAGTGATGATAAGAAAAGTTTTTTTTGAAGAGTGCAATACTGTAAATCACTTGTCATTGCTTTCACACAGGGTGCATCCAGTGACCGCAGTCACCGAAATTCATGAATTCTGTATTCTACCATATGCAAAACATTATACTTTAGCGGCACTTGTTTTTTCAAATGCTAACAAACTTTGTTCAAAACACTTAATGGAACAGTGGAAACAGTTTGCATTTCGGCTGCAGCCACATTGAAATCTACAGTAAATAACATTAAAATATTGACAATAAAATTAAATAATTATAGCAATTCAATGGACTGCTGCATTGCAGTTGTTGTTGTTAGAATATGGTATAATTTTGTATACTCAATAAAGTGCAAAGATCTAATTCTATCATTAAAAATGAACTGAGAGATGAATTGTTTAGCTGAGATGCATGTTGGTAATGCAGACTATCAATATCAGCATGGGTTTTGGGTATTTTTTAACATTACACATACTGTATCTTGTCAAACAAACTTTATATTTGACATTTCGGAGCCATATGCTTTTTTTACTGACTGATTGGCACAATATATCCAAGGCTGGAGGGTTAATCAGATCAAACGCTGCCCACAGCCTCAGAACATAGTGAAGTAAACTCTACCTAATGCAGACTGTGTGAAAATCTTTGAAAAGTAGCTTTAGTTTTAACCAACGGAGGGGGGAATTGCACGAGAAATTACAACGATATATCATAATAAATCTATAGTTTGACCCATCGTCATTGTCCAACACTTGGTAGCAAATTGTATTCACAGCTGTTGAAAAGGTGCGGGTACATAATGCAGAACAGGAAGTTCTGCAACTTCACACTTTCCTCAATTATTTCACTTATACTATACTTACAGCCGACAACTATTCCTCACAGATTACATTTATATATATATATATATATATATATATATATATATATTGCTTTGACTGCAAAATATGTCTTAAATCATATCGGACATGGATTATTATTTTCTTATGTATATTCTTTAAATATACTGAGCCCACTGATCTATATCCTCTCTACAATCTTAACATGTATTTCCTATGCAGCATGTTGGTTTACTCATGGCCCAGAAGTTGACACCACTGGCACATTAGCCTCAGCACAGCAATCAATCATCATCTCAAATCAGCTTGCTCCACAATTCACCAAACAAAAATCTGCCATTTACGTGACAATAAGTAATCTGATGATAGATATATTAAGTGTGTCAGGGACCTAACGTGATATTCACTGTGAAAAATGGAATGTTTCAGTTTTTGCAGCCTGGGGATGTGTTCATGTTTTTGGATAATGTTGGGTCTGATCGCACTATATTCTGTCTATATTTATTTGCTTTGGCATTTATTCCAGTATTTCAACCATAGATTATCCTAGTCCAAATGCCACTGTTAAAATTGGTTAAGTTCGCTCACAGCTATAGAGCAGATTCTAAATGCAGTATATTGGGTTGATGTGAGGATCCTACCTGACATTGTCATGGCGCTGGATGTAGATTTTGTGAAAGATCCTTTCTGGGGGCTTCAGGAAATCCTCTTTCATCTCCATAGCTACGTTCCTGGGCAACAGACTCATTAGCAGGCGCTCCTGAGTGTGTGTGTGTGTGTGTGTGTGTGTGTGTGTGTTAAAGAGAAAGGGAAAGATAAAGTAAGTTTAAATAGGATACATATCACAAATGTGCGAGACAGAAAGGTACGAAATTAAACAGAAACGAATAACGTGTCAAAAATGACTCACAGCACCAGAGCAGGTGGGGGGTAGGGGTGGGGGTTGGGTGTATGTGTGTGTGTGTGTGTGGGGGGGGGGGGGAGTGGTGGGGTGGCACACACGTCTAATTTTACCCACAGATTCACCAGTGTACAGTACACTTCCCTGTACCTGCTTCTCGTTCTCGTCCTCCATGCGGAGTCTCTCCTCGATGCAGTTGCGAGCCTGCAGGAAGGCCTTCCTCTGGGCTCGCTCTGTCAGGATGCGCACAAACAGCCCTGACAAGTTGACACTTGTGAACAGCACTGTGTTGGCAACCAACTACAAACAGGGAAGAAGAAGAAGAAGAAAAAAGCACCACATGTGGTTTAAAATCTTCACTAAAGTTGTCGAAAACAAACATAATGTAGCAGTTGCGGCACGGCTGCTGCAATGACTTGTGTTTTCCCTATATGTCCCTATAAATACAACCTAACTAGTCAAATCAGGATACATTAAATGTTCTACATTTGTACGCCAAAGGCTATGCCTTTGTTATTGCCAGAAATTGTCAGAACTGATGTCTGTGGGGGAGTTTAAGTCGGTTTTTGAGGGATGGAGAGAGAAACTCCCTTGGTGGATGTGACTGCTTCTAAATTCAGTGCAAGACCATTTTAGAAACTGCACCTGTATGATAATTGGTTTTGTCCTTGATCCTGTATTATACTGGTCGGATGCTGTGTTTAATTCATTTGTTATATGTCTCTTTGTGTTAATGTAACGTGTGACTGTGATGTTGCTCTGCTGCCTTCTTGAAGAGATTTTTAATCTCAGTGAGGCTTTTTCCAGGTTAAATAGAGGATGTATGTTGCAAAATACATCCATGTGAGAGTATGTAAGACACAGTATGCACACATTTGCAAGTGTAGCTGTTGGCTTTACTGAAACTGAATGGCCCCTTAACATGCTAAGGTAAACTTACATAAGCAGTAGCTTCAAAATTTCTCATATCTGATGTGTTTTCTGCACTTTTGACAACCTCAGCCTTGCAAATGTGTAAGTGTTAAAGTAACACTAAAACAGTAACTTGAACAAAAAGTGTGGCCAAGACTAAGTACATTCTGGAGTAGTGTTAAATTGAACTTTTTTTTAGTGTTAAAGTAGCACGAAGGAGTTGCATTTGACACTAATCAAGTGTGTATTTAAATCGTTTAGTGTTGCTAAAAGAGGTCAGTTTCACACTAATCCAGAGTCTCTCTCTGTGTGTTTTCTTCATGATTAATTACATAGTTGTTGATGTGGGTGGCAGACTGCTATATACAATTGCTTGACATGTGCCTAAAAGCTCCATAGAAATAAATGAAGCTGTTTTGTATTGATTACATTGAGTACAAACTCAGGCATGATAAAGTATTGCCTGTAGGGGGATGCATTATATATTGTGTTACTCTTCTGATTGCAGATTTTACTGTTGATTCCAACATGTGGAGTAAAAATGCATCAAACCTAAATCAGGCCTGACAAACTTCAGAGAGGTGAGCGTGTGGTGGGACATGTTGTTTATCTGTTTTATGTGTCTGGGACATTAAAACTGAGAATCGGCGCTCTGGTTCATCCATCACGTCAGACTCACAGCAGCATGACTCCCTCAACCTTGTGCAGGGCACAGAGAAAATAAAGAGCTCTTTTTCAACTTGACTGCGCTTGACTTGTTATGTATTTGTTCCCAAACCAAACAAGGTCCCGTGTTCAACCTCTAGCATGTGAACAAACAAGCAATACTTATACAAGAGAAATCATTCTCTTCATTATCTTAGGCCTTATTAATAACAGTTCCCTCATGAGAAGTCACCCTTACTTCTAAAGAATTCGGCCAACTTTCATTTCACGGCATTCATATTCCAGTAAGCTTTACACTGCCATTCTCACATTTCACTAACATCTCATGCATGTCTCCCAGTCCAGTGTATAACACGGCGCCTTGGATGTTTGGGTGCGCGTCAACATCTTCAAATGATGCTCATGTTACTTTGCAGCCTCCAGTTAGTAAATGCAAACATTTCAGTTGAGTGGAGAAACACTCCTGACTCACTCCTCTGCTTATCTGCAGTCCACGGTAACCCAGTTTCCCTTCAGATGGCAATCATTGACCTTATTGCGCCACATTCGTGTGTGACAGCGTACACGTGTATACAGCGTACACGTGTATACCTCTCAGGTGACCTGCTCTCACGACCCGTGACCCGCGCACCTTGTCTCAGGTGAAACCAACAACCTGAACCTGGGACAACTTGACGACTCTCTAGACCCGGTATCAGCCTCAGAGGTTAAACTCACTAGATAGTCAGAACTGAAGAAGCCTTTTGGATGAGAGGTGAGAGCATAGAAACAAACACCCTAAACTAGACATTTACTGTAGCTGATGGAAAATATTTTATTGTTAGAACATAATTGTCCATCTATTTGGAGATATGGGCAATTTCTTAAACATAGCTATAGCAGAGTCGCTCTATGACGACGTCGTAGCGTCCTTTTCTTCCAAGTTTCTACTTTACGTTCACTTCAAGAATAAGTTGTTACAGCTGGATTGAGCCATGAATGCATCGTAGCCTGGGGCCGGGCGGTGGTGATTATGAGCCTGGGCCGAGCAGGATCATACCACGCAGCTCATCACTAAGCTTAATGGGTACAGCTAATGCAGTCCTTCACATGGCTATGCAGGTATCTCACTGCCTGCATATGGACAAACAATCTCCCGGGCAAATACCTGTCATCATCTGAGGCGGTGATGAACTGATCAAATCTGGTTTTCACTTTCGGTCAAATGCGCAATCTTCGTGTTGTGTGGAGGCAGAGATGTTCCATTACCAAGGGAAGGTTTGACTGATGTGACATATCATCCCTCCTCACACCTGATGACAGTCAGGAATGTGAGTGTGTACATGTGTACATGTGTGTGTGTGTGTGCATGTGACTTCCTGAAAACAGGTATAAAGTGTATAAAATACAGAGTAGTGAACCAGTTTCCAATTCAGCTCTCCAATGACATGCATCACTTTGCCCTCTATTTCATGACTAAAGCATATAGTGTGTGTGTGTGTGTGTGTGTGTGTGTGTGTGTGTGTGTGTGTGTGTGTGTGTGTGTGTGTGTGTGTGTGTGTGTGTGTGTGTGTGTGTGTGTGTGTGTGTGTGTGTACCCCTTCGGTTTTGCCCTACTTCTGGTGCTAGCAGGATGTCACACATGGTTCTTCATTCCTAGCCTGTTCCTCCAGGTTCCTCAGGGAAACAGCCATGGGCACAGAGAACCCTGTGCGGTTTTATCTATATTCATTTATTTCTGGGCGTACACATATGAACCAATTATAGCGACGGCCTATAGAGTGGCTCACTATGTGTCGAAGACATAAATTAAAGTCATATTTCCTTCTGTGCATTGCACAGCGTGGCGCTCATGCCAGTAATCGCAGGTGTTGATGAGCGTTTCTGAACGTGCAACAATGATTTTAACTTTGTTCCAAGTTTAATAATAAATATACTATTTTAAGACATTGGCATTTTTGCAACCTTTGTGGCTTTTTATAAATGGCAAATTCACACGATCCCTCATCAAGTCCTGTCAATTAGGACTGAACGATTTGGGGGAAATGTCTAATTGCATTTGTTCTGACAAGTATTTGCATGGCATGACATTTGTGGCATATTCTTAAGTCAATGTGTAAAGTCGGGGGGTTGAATTTGAAATGTGTAAATGTGTTCGTCGCCACGTGATCAAAACATGAGTAACTCTACATATCACTACAAGATTGAATTGATTCATTGTTTCGACCACATTTTTTTTAAATTTACATAACAGAACAATTAAAAAATTGCAACAATTGCAACCTTTGTGATTTGCTAATTGTGTTGTGTCAAACGGTGATATTGATCTGAAGACAATGTTTCATGTTTCAGCCCCTACTGTTGATATCGGCTCTAAGAATGCTAGAGTTAAGGGGAAAGTATTGAAGCAGAAATGTATTATCTCCAAGGCTTTTATTTTATTTTATTTGTTTAATTATTTATATTTTTTAATGGCTCAGTTTTATTGACCCAGTTGGGCCTGATTTGGTAGAAGTAAGTGACATAAATACACTTTTAAAGAATTTGATCAAAGCCTGGACACATACCCTGAAGTCTGACCACATGGAGCTGTCCTTGGTGCTGAACTGAGGTCTCTAAAGGCTGGGTTTGACTGCACTGGCCTACACATACTGTTCAATTATGACAATAAAAGCAGGCCTAGTCATAAGGAAAAAGTATGGGTGTAACATAGTGTGCAGCTGCATACACGTACCGTTCTCCACAGTCTCTGTGTTTTCACTGTGACTGAAGTGGCTGTCACAATCAAATGCGAGATGGACACCATTATTCCAAACACAACAGCCAGGAGTGTCCGCACGGGCAGGAGCGCATAGGCGACGAAGGTGACCAGGATGAGCTGCCACATGCCTTGCTCCGGGGAGGTCGGGGGTTCCATGCCCATCGCGCCCAGGGAGAAGGGACAACAGAGGAAGGAGAAAGTGAAGCCGAAGAGCAGCGTCAGGTTGACAATCTGCTGGAGCTGAGTCACTTGCAGGTACTTGACATTAGTTACGATGAACAGGGAGACGAAGATGACACAGTGCACCGGGTGGGACCCTTTGGAGATGGTGAGACTGGGGCCGGACAGCAACTCCTCCACGGCCAGTGTCGATGACATGAAGATGAGCACGGCCAGCGCTTTGAGCGTTGACGTCTGCTCCAGCTTCAGGTTGTAGTTCTGGAAAAGGGACTCGAGCTCCTTGCAGTCGAACTCGTCCTCGCACGCGATGGTGTTCAAGGGGACACCCGGAGGACAGTGACTTCTCTTCCGCCTGGTTTTGACTTTCTGAAACGGTATTTCCTCCATGTCAGTGCCATTCATAAACTGAATACCTGCTCACAGCTGAGGGCAGGCGGGGAACAGCGCGTCCCACACCGACGCAGACAGAGGAACCAACCGTGGACGACGCGCACGCACAGCGGGGCTGGACGAGGCAAAGCGTCCCAGACCGCGGAGACTGGCCGGTGGCCACAGACGCGCTCCACGCACACTATCCACAGGTTGGATTGTGTTGCTCGGCGAGATCAGTCACCGGAGAAACATGTCATGTCTCTGCTTTCTTTGCTCGCGAGCGGTAAACAAATGTTTTTGCCCAAAAAGATGCTGCATTCGCTCGCGCGCCACACGAGGAGCAGCGCACACCAACGTCTAGTTCAGCTGGTAACAGATTTTTTTTTTTTTTTTTTTTTTTTTTTTTCCTGCTGAGCTCAGATAGGATCACGCCTGCGCATTATGAGGTGAAGATAAGACCGGTCTCAGCTTCTCAACACAGTCAAGACGATTTGACTGGTGCGGGTTCTGAGCGTCACTCACTCTCTCACTCACTCACTGACCTGACAGGACAGTTAGTGCATATACTGTATACATGCATCATCCTCAATAACAAGGCCCTTCTTATTTTCCTCCTACACATGACATGTTTCCTTCACCACATCCTGTGCAATCTAATTTTTAACATAGTCATTCATTTATGCTCTTCCTTATCCTTCCTCCCTCCCCACACACTCACACACACACACATGCACACATTTACTCTGCATGGAATTCTATTCATTTGGGTTCCAGTCTAATTATAAACTAATCCCCCTTAACATCACCACAATTCACTTGTTTCTTCAAACTATAACCAGGGCCTCAAAAATGAGGTTCTGCCTCATTAGAACTAGGCTTTTTGTACAGCGTTATTAGTGAGGGCACTCAAAGACATTATCATAGACAAACACTCACAACTAGGGTCTCTACCCTACTTCTAACCCTAACCATTAAATCAAGTCTTAACAATCAAAACACAAGACATTTGTCCTCGAGGTCTACTACAGACATGTATGACATTGTTAAGTCACCCTAAAACGTTATCCCTAACCTTAATAGCAAGTTAAAGCCGTAACCTTACCCATGACTCACATCTTACCTTCCTCAGAAATGAGGTTCTGCCTCACAGGACCAGGCTTTTTGTCCCCATGATAACTGCTGGTCCTGAAAAAGTCAAATAAACTGTGTTTTTACCAGAATATATTTATAACATGCATAAAAGTAGCATACTAGCCCTTTATTAGTAAATATTAAACACATATTAACATATTAGTATGTAGGAAAAATCTTAATTCATGTCGTAATAGAGGTCGAATAAGGTGTTAATACGTGCTAAATGATTACTAATAAAGGGCTAGTTCTGTTAGTAAGCATCAATGGTGAATATGTGTTCCATAATCTAAAGCAGGGGTCACCAACCTTTTTGAGACAGAGAGCTACCTTAAGGGTAAAAAATAATATGGAGGGCTACCATATAATATTTTTTTGTTTGTTTACCATTTAAATGATTAATATTATGCATTCAACTGCATACACATTCATTCCAGTGCTTACTCCTAACGATTACCAGTTTTTATAAACAATATCAAAGATATTTTACTGAGTGATCATATGGATACATGCAAGTGAGGTGAAGTGAAGTGAGCCCGCGGGCACCGTATTGGCTGCCTGCGGGCTACCAGGTGCCCGCGGGCACCACGTTGGTGACCCCTGATCTAAAGGGTTACCATATATGTATATATATACATATACATATACATATATATGTCTGTTTATACATATATGTATTTATTTATATGTATATAACCCAAATGAGATTCTGCCTCATCAGGACCAGGTTTTGGTCCCCTTGCACACATACACATTGGAAAAGAGGTGGTGTGTCAATGTTTTTACACGATGACTCATGAAATTTCGTCCAAGCATGCATCGCAGCTACGCTGTCACCCAATTTGCGATTGGCCCTCTGCAGACACTGACATGCTTGCATACCATCATCATATCCATCATGCGATTTCCTCGTTGCCAATAAGGGAACCACCTTCACGACCAGCGCTCTCTTGGCATTCAGGGGAGGCTGTCACATTCATTACCAGGGAAAGATTAGTCATCTGTCTCAGGCTGCCATTGCCATGACCCGTCAGTGCCAGGGTGGGTGTAAGAAAGTGACAGATGGATGGCCCGTGCCAAAGTCCAGCACTTGACCATGCTACCAATCGACACACACACGTCTCCTTGTTCTCTCTCTCTCTTAATATTCAGCTCTTACTTCACTGTGACAGGTAAACAAAGAAAGAGAGAGAGAGAGAAATGGACAGACTGTTCCATGGAAATAGAAAAGCATAACAAAGCATAACGTGGCAGAAGCATCGCTTTATGAAAGATCAATGGGGCCACCTGATTGAGAAGCATCAAAGAGCTTGTTTTATAGGATGTAGAACGTGGATTTTGACGAGTGATTGTTTGAATCAAGCCGAAACTACAAAGTGACAAAGCTTTGCAAATGTAAAGCTCATCTTCTAGTCTATATGTGTTGTTAATAATAACCTTTGGGTTTTCAGTATTCTGAAATGAATCATTAAACACAAATAATACATCTTTGACGTTTCCATTGGAAAATACAAAACACTAATACAATGAAAATTATGAAAAAATGCACAATTAGATTTTCCACATTCTCTCCTGTAAAATGTGTATTAATTTGAAAACTGGACAAATCAAGACTATTAATTGATTACAGCAAAAATACTCACTGTCACTCTCACATTGATTTGTCAGGATAATACTGGAGCTCTGTCTGTTGTATGTTTATCCAACACTGGCCCCTGCCTCACCTTCTCATCTGCCTTCCAGTCTCACTCCTCTTGTCTTATCTCTCCCTGCTCCTCTGAGAGAAAGATGTGGGACACAGGATATAGGACACATCGCTGTCTGTCTTATCTACAAGGTGTGTGTTTTTTTTTTTCTTACTCTTGTTACTTTTCGCTGGATTTTATTAACTGAGACACAAACACTGACGCGTTATTGTGGCCTGTCTGTCACTGACAAGGCTCTCGCAAACGTAATATGCAAGGCTGTCATTGTTGCTGCAAAGTGTCATTAATCTAGTGTTGATTTTCTGTCACCGCCTTAATCAATATTTCAATATTTCTTGTGTAACAGTTGCTCAATTAATCTCGGTAATTACAGCTGTGGTTTGCAGTTTCATAACACATCTCGCATTTCTTTGATGCAAATGTCAAAATATGCATTCCAACAAGATGAAAATCTGACATTCAATTTGCCATTTATGTATCTACACATGCAGATTTCTAGGTTGTTGGGTTTTTTATTTTTATTTTTTTTTTTTTAAACTGCCACTGACTGACAGTTGATTTCTTCATTTGAGTAAAAGGTGCGTCGTATTTCCACCGTCGACTGTCTTGGCCTGTTAGTGGCCAGGAAGCCTGCGGGATAAAAGCCAAGGCGTTGTATGGTATAAAAGTGTTATTCCATCTGCTTTTGATGGCTCCAGGTAAGTGTGTGGTCACACTCTGCCAGCCCTCATCTTCTGAGAACAAAGAGAGGTCTTATGGGAGTTCACACTGCAAAGCTGCACTCCAAGGGCATCGGACAAGGAGACAGCATCCTGTTTCCTGCTGCATTCCTCCCTTCAAAAAAAAACAACAACAGATTAGATCAAATATATTTTTTTAAATGGTCTTCACTTGCTCTCTCTGTCTTCTCATTTCTGTCCCTTATTCTTCCACAACACAAAAGCCCCCCCTCACGTGGAAAGTCTCAAAACAGCTGAGCATCATAAAAAAAATGATGTCAAACAGCTCATCATATGTCTGAAATATTTACATTTGCAAAACTGTTGATGACTAAACACTTTTTTCGAGAGCAATTAAAATCTTCTCCACCACGTGTTATTTGCATAACAGCTTTTACAAAAGCCCATCTATAGCAGAAAGGGGGATATTAGCAAAAATTCTTTCACCAGCCTTTAATTTCCCATAAGGGAAAAAAAAAAAAAAAAAAGAATAAATAAAAATACAAGTAATGTTGAGAGTTGCTGCCTCAGTGAAAATGGTGCATTACAGTTGCTGTCATCAGGTAATCATTTATAAATGTAATACCACATCCGAGAAGTACCAGCAGGGCCCAGATGTGGTTAAAGCACTACAGGTTTCACAAACACAGACACATTGGCTCAACACCAGCAAATGAAACAGCCAAGAAAGGCCCAGGAGAGACTGGCAATGCATGTTGTGAATGAGCTAATGTCAGCCTTAATTAAAATGTGCTAAGACAAGGAAAAAAAAAACACCTTTTCTGATGATTGTCAGTCAGGTGTGCAGAATCCTCTGAGAAACAGCTGCACCTTGGAAGGAAGAAAAAAAAAAAGAAAGAAGCCGAAACCATGCCAACTCTCTGAGAATAAGAGCTTTATATGCATATGATATTTTTGTCACATTAAGCTCACAACACGGTGATGAATCTGTTGCTTTTCCTTTACTGATGAAATAGAATAGAAGGCATAAATCAAATGTGACCAAAAGTCATCTATATTTCACATAAACTTAAAAGAAATGAGTCCAAATCCAGCCTTGAGCAGGAACCTCACAACTCCATTTGTCAGGGCTGAAAAACATAATACACACATAATAACCAAATCAAAGCTGGACTCGGGGAAAAAAATCCACCAGCTTATCCTTTATTCAGCAGAGAGAGTGATTGGTCGCCTCTCCGAAACACATAGTATACACTCGCAAGAGATAAATGTTATGAATCCATGATGCAGGAGCAGTTCATACACAAGGTCACTGAACAGACTTTGACTGTACTGGGGAAAAGAAAAAAACACTTTTATTGTTTGACAAATGTCTTCTTGCCATAGCTGCACATGAGCTAACACAATAAAACATAATTTTTATTAAACAAATACATACAAAAAAAAGCTATTCTCATTCTCAGGAACTTTATGTATGTTAGTTAGCTTTTATTATATACAACAATACAATACTAAGCAGTGGACTAACAGAATTCAGGGCTGAGAATGAGCAAAGAGATGGTTTACCGACTCGACCACATTAAAGGTCAAGTGTGTAGTGACATCTAACAGTAAGACTGCAGATTGTAACAAATGGAAGACTCTTCCTTTACTCACCCCCTCCTTTTCCCCCACGTGCATCGTGGAACTTGCAGAAAGGATGTTACTTCAGGTGCAAATGAAGTTAAAGCAAAGCAAGGCCCCTGTGGTGTATTCTAAGTAGGTGTGGGAATCACAGGGTACATATATAGTACGATACGATACGATACGATACGATACGATACGATGCGATGCGATGCGATGCGATGCGATGCGATGCGATGCGATGCGATACGATACGATACGATACGATACGATACGATACGGTACGATACGGTAAGGTACGGTAGGATACGATAAGCGGTACATGGTCCGAGAAAAGTAATACCGCGATACAACGATTCTGTGATAATCAATACATTGCAAGACAATCATATAGCGATACAGCACAAATGTCTGTCTAACTGAAGAAAACAAAACATTGGTGAAAATCTAAAAGTGCAGGATTTCTCTATTCATTCACAACATAGAGAATAAAGTGCATATGTATTGAACACTGAGGAGATGTGAAGTAGTGAGGCCTGGCTAGTGAACCTGGCAGCAACTGTTTACTTTCGAGCGCCTTCATTTGTTAGTTAAAATGTCGATATTTGCCCCGGCGTATCTGTTATTGTCCTGCATGAAGAAGGACGACGAACTTTTGGGTCAATTTCTGCCGACAAAATGTTACTCTGCTCCCTTGAGGGGCTTTTTGTTGGTCAATATCTTTCCTTCCTTTCAATAAATATGTGTGAGATTTGAATCCCATAAATATGGCTAAATATTTTATACAGGCTTTTTGTAAGATGTTGCATCTGACATCTTCAGCAAAAGCCTGGAATAATATCCGAAAAACGATTTACAGTCATGGAATTTACAGTAAATAAAACTTGTGTTGCTTGGCGAGAATTGTTCACTCGAACACAACGTGTGTTACCAGGCTGATCGGTTTGTTTCCCTGAAGAGTGCACACGATATTCTGTCCCGTTTTCTCACATGACAGCTTGTTGATTGCAACCTTTTGCTTGTCATTCTTCATATGTGAGCGACTCTGATCACCCTTCCAATCTCAGACTCACATCAGCATTGCTAATAAGCCCAACAGCTCGAGCACACTGGAAAATGAAGAAGCAGCAAAGTCACATGCTTGTTTGTGGCAAAAAGAATAGAAGAGTAACAACTACATCTGTGTCCGTCTCTGCAAGCTTAGGCTGGATCAATAGCCATCAGGTGCATGGGATTCAAGTGCAGCTCTCTCACATGGTAAAATCCTCTTAACGCCTCTGATAGTTCAAGTAATCTGGGAGCGGCAAGGAGCGAGAGTGTGTGCATGCGCGACGTGTTTTCAAGTGTGTGTTTGCATGCAGGGCGTGTGCCGTGTCCCCTCCCACAAGAGCTGTCATCCACAGTGTCACCTGGCCCGCTGAATCTGAACGCTTGTCATGTTGTGCGCCGCACAGGAGGCAGTTAAGAGTGACACAAGGTCATTTAAAAAAAAAAAAAAAAAAACACTGACCTAGATAAAAAAAACTATGTCACACCCTGCATATTAGAATATGTTTCCTGTGTTTGTTATTTTTACTGAAGTCCAGTGACTTTCTGTCACTTATTTACTTTTTTGTTTTGACCCCATTTACATTACCTGCCATTAAAATGTGTTTCCTGTGACAGCATCTGACCACTTGTAAGTACAGGTGTAAATACACCCAAGGACGGATCGTTATCGGATCTGCCAAATTACTTTGGGAGGTGGTCGAAGGCGCATTGTGACCAGATTGAACAGAAGTGAAAATTCAACGAGTCTCTGATACATCTCGACTCCACCCGCAACAACTACATTGTGAGAGAAGATTCTAATCTTCGGCCAACTTTAAAGGGGTCACACTTTTTTATCATTTAAATCCTTATATATAGGACTATCAGTCGGCAAAGTGTGAAAAAAGATGACTCACTCATGTTTTTGTGGCGCTCCTCAGTCTAAGTACAGGAGATGAAACACGCGATGTTGACTTTCGCACTCACTGGGATGTCACAATGCGCTAAATTCCTGGAATTGTTGTCTCGCAGAGCTCCGCTTTGTCCGTAAAACATGCGAGAGTACTGGCGAGGGCAAAGGTATCTGAAAACCAGAAGTCCATCAAAAGTTCTATTCTTGGCTCCACAGTGCAGCACAGAGTTCTACACAAACTTCCAGCCTCAGAGGATTTATCTGTCCAGTGGATACATGTTATATATGACAGCAATGTGCCTGCTAGAGCCTGCAAATGATCACTTTTCCAAATGCTAACTGCTGTTAGCTCCCAGTAGCCTCTGTGGCTGATGTCATTTCCTGTCTCTTAAGTTTCGTTTTACTTTTTTTTTTTAAGGTGGACCTTTAAGTTGGACCTAAAGACATACTACTAAACTGAGTGTTCTGAACAGGGCTGTTTTGGCAGGGTGATTGAACTGCTGTGGTGCTTCATCCTTATGGTATTTTGACCAAATTAGGACACCATCTATCTATCTATCTATCTATCTATCTATCTATCTATCTATCTATCTATCTATCTATCTATCTATCTATCTATCTATCTATCTATCTATCTATCTATCTATCTATCTATCTATCTATCTATCTATCTATCTTGTAACAACATCATTCATCAGCAACATTGCGCTAGTAAAGCAAAACGGCAAAAAAAAATGAAAACCCTAAGTGTCCAAATAAGTTTCAGAACTGACTGCTAATTTCCACACTGTAGCTTTAAGTCTTTAGAACGCGACTACAGATATAATAAACTATAATAAATCCCTAGAGAGTCAGGGCACTCTAAATGTCTCGGCAGGTTAACAGTAGCCTGACATGAATATATGTGTATGCAATAAAGCTCATATTTAGTTCAAGTGAAATAAGTGAGAGAGACAGTGATTATGGTCGAAATCAGAGAGTGAGCACGAGAGCTAGAGGCAGATGGAGGTGATGCTGTTCAACAGACACCTAGATGATGAATATTGAGTGGGTCAGATGAGGTCAGTTAAAGTCTACTGATCTAGGAAATAGAGCAGGCTGATGGGAGGCCTGACTGAGGAGACTCAGCAACGTTTGGAAAGGTGCGATATTGAATAGGAACTAGATATTACATTTCAAAGACACAAACAAGATTCAGGACGCGGGGGGGTGTAGTGAGGCCGGTGATCAATAACCATGAGAAAGTGGCCACTGGCCTTGATCCTAATTAGTGTAGGGTTAGAGCAGATTAGTTCATACCTGAGCCTCTATCTCGGCTTTTCTCAAACAACAACTCCTTTACAATTGGACCAAGAGACGCAGCAACATCAGAAACATGTAGGGATGTTCTCTGGAATGTGGGGAAATACACTGAATAAAAAACTGTTGTTCTTGTTTTTTTGTTTTTTTTACCAAAATAAAGCAACAATAAATATACAAAATACACCGTATGGTGGGTGGGAACAAGTTGATTTTCAAAGAGCGACGTGGGGAGGATGATTACTGACACTGTTGCCAAGTAATTATGCTCCTCGTGGCAAATGATGAGGGATTATTGGTAAACCTTTATTAACCAAGTCTGTTTAAAACACAAGAGTTCAGGGAAAGGTCAGGAACATGGGACCGTGAGGAGATTAGTGCATGTGTGTGTGTGTGTGTGTGTGTGTGTGTGTGTGTGTGTGTGTGTGTGTGTGTGTGTGTGTGTGTGTGTGTGTGTGTGTGTGTGTACACTGGACTGCTGTGTGTTGTGATTTGAAAGTTGAAAAGTAGAAAATACTGCACCTTTCATAAGCCTCTTTTTCCACATAGAATACAGTTGAGAATTAAATGTTTGTGAAATTTTAAATCAATTCTATTGAGGATTTACTTAGATTTTTCTTTAATAATTAAAACGATACATCAGGATTGAGTTTTAATGACATATATACTTACACAGTTATTCTAGTCTCTAGCACTTTTGTGGAATCAGAAATATATTAAATTAAAATAATTTAAAGTGTATAAGCAGGCATGAAATGCTTTCTTTGGGGCCCGAATCAGTAAAGTAAATATGATTTTGTACTTAAATAATACACTCTCATACTTCTGTGAGCAAATATGGATGAAATGGAGCTGCGACGTGTGCTTTGAGATTATATTGTTGGCATAGGTGTTAAATTCCTTCTATGACACTATATCCAGTCCTTGGCATGCCAGGCATATAATGATTCCTCACATCGTTTCCATAGAGTCCTCGAGTTAGTTTATGTTGAACAAGAATGTACAGTATTTTAGCACTATGTGCATTAAGCCTCCAGTATATGACAGTTGAACAACAACATCTCTTCTAGAAAAACACTATCCTCGCAAACTTTGCCAAACTGTGTTGCATTTAAATGACTAAGTGAATGTGAGATTACAACAAAAAGTCAAAAAGATACACAGCGCATCTGTCTGAAGACACAATGCAAGTGAGACAGTAAAGTACAATCTTATCTAATCTCATTTATTCTTGAGCAGCTTTTTTTTTTTTTTTTTTCATGGCCAAGTATTTTGACAGGTCAGAGTAAGAATAGCACAGTAAAGAATTAATGATGGCCAAGTTCCATTTAGCTTTGTCAGTTTCAGGGTGCATGCCAGCTCACTGTCACACTGTCCCTGACTTACAGTACGGGACTAGAACAGAGCCATTATTCCAGTTATTATTTATTTATTTAGGGGCTTTTCCTGATAAAAACGCGTCAACCTGCGTGCTTATTCATGCAATTACAGAACATAGAAAGAATACTGAAAATACAAATACTAATGGCATAAAAAAGATAACCCAGCCTGAATTAATTTGGTCTAGACGACTGATTCTCAAACTCTTTTGTACAAACTATCACCTGAGAAAATGTTGAACTCTACAGCTACAGATTTTTCACACAAGGCAGATTTATTCTCTCATCTTCCTCCTCTTCCTTACATTTACTTCACACACTGGTAAAGTGAAATTAGATTAAGATGGAGCGAGAGATTTGAATTATTATTAGAATTATTGTGTTATTTGTTTCATTTCCTTACGCACTGCAGTCAAAATTCCTCAGCCCCACTCCGATCACATACCCTGGTATATACAGTTGAACAGTATTTCCTGATGGTGCACGTACCACAGTTCGAGATACGTCTGCAAATAAGAAAATGACATGATTCCCTTTGGTGCAATCACATACCAGCACACCAACACACGAGACAAATCTTCTCACAGTCTCTCACATTAAAACCAACATATGCCGACGCACTCACTCACAAATGCCATCTCCAGGTCAATTTACCTCCTCATTCAACGACACAGAAAGGTATTTGTAGAACTGCCACCAATGATGATGACTCTATTAACCCAAAGACTTTGGGGTCAGATGAGGACCTTTCCACTTTTCACACCATTTCATCCCTTCTACCCTCCACAGTCATGAACGAGCCACAGGAACAGAGCTGGCAGCCATCAGATTTCTTTCCAGAGCATCTCAAGGAACCCCCCCCCCCATCCTCTTGATAACAAGTCTGGAACTTGGCAGGGGTTATAGAAGAGGAAATGGATGGTGTACATTAACAGGTGGAGATACTTTGTGGGAGACAGAAGGATTTAATTTGGACACTAATTATCCAGCAAAGAAAGAAAGAGCTGTGGCGAGCAGACGCACTGGAGCAGGAATAACACGAGAGGAGATTTTCACAGTACATGTGCTGTCTCAATGCAGACCAACTGTGGCACGCTTGTGTGGTGTTGTTCTGTGGCCGTGCTGTGCTGTGCTGTGCTGTGCCGACTAAAATACAGCAGAGAGCTGCAGAATGACACAAACTAACTCCCCCCTCAAGATATAAAAGATGGATTATGAAAGAGCTACACTCTCTTAATTCCTTTATGGCCATCATTACTATATCGTAACGTTGTCTAATGAACATAACCTTCCCTGTCTGATATGAATGACTCGTGGCGTTACGATTCCCTCGTTTCCACTGAATGACTTCACCGCCTAAGAGCCAGTCAGTCAATGAAGACGAACCATTTTAAAGAGTTTTATTGCCTTAAGGAAAGCACGAGGCCAAGTGTTTCATAAAGTGCGAGTTTGCCAGAGACATTCTGAGGGATCATGGGACAATTAATGGAAGAGGAAACAAAGTATATTTCAGACACATTAAAGTTTCATTATCCTTTCCAATAACACTGCCAGTAGGGTGAGACTAAGGACATAATATTACAGTAATACCATATTTCCAAAGTAATATCCAATAAAAGCTTGGCAATGGGAACTACTATATAAGCCCTTATAGTGCATTACCTTAAATAATTATTAATATAAATTGATCATATCCATATTACAATGTTGAAATTCATCCTCCCTTATGTCGTACACCTTTCCCATTATAACCATTACTGGTGATACTGTAGAAATAAATGATATTACCATATTGTTATAGTACAAAAATATTACGCAAGATAAAGAAATCCGTCCTTGTTTACTTCAAAAATCCAGTGCTAACCAAAAATCCTATATATATATATATATATATATATATATATATATATATATATATATATATATTGCATGCGTCACTATGCAGAGACTGTAAAAATGTAAATATAAATCGCAAAAGTATTTCAGCTGACTCATATTTAAGCTGTGTATTTCTTCTTTTTGGGAGAACAATATTTGTCACACAGTTGGGAGAATTATGTGAATTTGAAATGACTCGGCAGCAAATGGTCCATTATGACTAGTTTGAGTTTGTGATTTGGTTACAACGGGTATCGCCCCATCCCTATTAAAAATGATGGTGTGTAAGCGTTGCTTGTTGCAGCTGAATATCTCTTATCTCACAAATTCCTAGTCCAATAGAGAACCACCATAGCCGTCAATTATTACAAGTCAAAAGGTAAAGAAAAATAACAATTCCTTTATCCAGGAAATGGTTCACTTAAAAGAATAAAAGTATAATTATTTGTGTGTTTAATTCCTGCCAAATGAAAATAATTGAAAGTAAACCTGCATTCAATTCAATACAAAATGAAAATAAAAAACTATAAAGTAAAGTTAGTATGTTATTTTTCCTACTTGGAAAAAATGCACTGACAATATAATACTGGTCATCAAGATTTCTATCACACATCTGCAACTTTGTGTTATTTAATCTTTTCCCCTTAGGCTGATAGTGTTTCTGCTGAGTTCACAGAAAGCCTCACTTTGCCAAGAAGGATTTCAGTGGATGAGGTTGTTTCTTCCCAGAGTAAATATTACTGTTAAAGCTACATGCTGGCATCTACTGTTTGTTTTGGGTAACAACAGTGCAGTGCAGCACACGTCACTGTAACAATGACACAAAAGGGCAAACGTACATTTAGTGTTTTAATGGTTATAGTCTGCATGACATTTAAAGTTGTACAAACGAACACATCGTTAGAAACTGCATGTTGTGTCTGCGTATCCGCGAAGACCCTTAGAAAATGTTAAATATCATATGGTTGCTCTTTATTTTTGACAATAATCTACTAGACAACAACACACGGCGATTGAACACGTATGTCACTATGAAAAAAGATTGTAAAATGTGTAAAAATGTATCAAATTTATCATGAATATTAATAAGCCATGATATGTAACTATACTCATTAGAGTTAGACAGCAAGAGGATATAATCATTCTGACATTTTCCCTCTCCTCTGCTCTGTCTGTTATGGTCAAAAACAAACTGAACCCAGCCAAGACCTGTAACATGGGAAGTATTTCAGTTAAGGTTTAAAGTGAGCTTTTGGTCAAAGTTGTGTAAACAGTGTTGAAAGGCACAAGATTCTGATTTCGTTCTGTACATTAGTTCATTTGGTGAAAATAGAAAAGAGGAAATTTCTCCAATGGCATTGGCAGAAGTTGAATGTTTTTAAAAAGCATCTTTTTAGAGTACAATATATCTTAAGTAAAATACAGCGATCCCTCCCCAGCATCTAATATATTATGAATAACAAAACCCTGCGATGCCCGAGGAACTGTTTTCCTATGCAAAGAACTATCGTACATTTCCTTTTTTAAATCAAGCTGCATATTTCCTCTGATCTGTGAACGCATTATATTATACAACAGTCAAAATCCCATTTCCAGTTTAATGAGTTACATATTCAAGTATTAAAAGCTCCATCGCAAAGTCGTAAAATGCTTAATTACTGTATTTACAGCTCGCCCTCTACCAAGCGTCACCAGCTTAACTGATTTTAAGGCAAAGAAAAGAAAACTGTGAATTGCATTAGATTATAGAAGCCACTGACAAACTGCTGTGTCTGCAATCAGTGAGTAACCTCAGACTCGTGTGGTGCCAAAGCTGGTGGCAGTGTGGCTCCACATTGTCCCTGGAAATGGTACCTATACCACACACATACACACACACATAGAAAAACAAAGACACACTGAAGGTCAGAATTTCAGGGTTCATACACTTTTTCTAAGGTTAAATTCACACTTTCTATGTCAATTTCAAGCTTTATTTTAGCACCTTACATCTGTGGATAAAATATGAATACACAGAGCATTTACTCAAAATGATCATTTAACTTTGAACATAAATTGTCATGATTGGAGTCAGTGTTATGCTACGAGCAACCAAAGTTGAGTTTTATAATAAGACATTAAAAGGAAGATGCAAATGTTTATTATTTCAATATATTCCACCTGCCTTAAGTAGACTTACAGAGAAAGCAAGGCCTAGACAGAGCATTTCTCTGTTTAATAAGTGATTTACTCAGTCTTTTTTGTGGTAAAACACAGTTGAAATTAGTTGTATATTGTATAAGTACAGTTGAAATTAATTGCTTAAGTATTTTCAAGCACTTTTCCCCAAAATTCAAGCACTTTACTTTACAAACCTTGAAAACACAACATTAAAGTTAAAGCATTTTCAAGGATTTCAAGCACCTGTACAAATCGTGGAAGTTAAAGGTCCCATATTATACCCTATTTCTCCAAGTTAACCTAGTTCCTTTGTGTCCTAATGAACATGTCTGTGACATGCTTTGGTCAGCACTCTCGCGTGTTTTACGGACAAAGCGGAGCTCCGCGAGACAACAACTCCAGGAATTTAACGCATTGTGACGTCCCAATGAGCGCGGAAGTCAACATTGCATGTTTTATCTCCTGTACTTAGACTGAGGAGGACCACAAAAACATGACCGAGTCATCTTTTTTCACACTTTGCCGACTGATAGGACCTCCAAGAGTCCCAAATATAAGGACTTGAATGATTAAAAAGTTAATTTTGCATAATATGGGACCTTTAAAACATTTCACTGCGTGCATTTGATTCAAAGTGCTTTGGAGTGTGCCACTGATTCAAGAACTGGATGTAGCCTATGAAGCCAGCAGATGGCACTAAACAGCAATATACACATGCACCATTACCCACTGGTTTGTTCCATTTATTATTTATGAGTAATTTTTATGATATTCTTAGCTTTTTCAACATGCACTAGGTTTTTTGACTGACTTACGTGAAGTATTCGGATTTGGGAGTTGGATTTGTGTTGAACTCTGCCACTGGGACACCTCTGGATGCAATGCGGGGCCCAAACATGGCTGCCGGGTAAACGATTGAAGATGTGCCCACCTGCAGGTAAACCAGAGAGGACAATGACACCAGCATCGAGACCTTGGAAAGGCATTCTGAACAAATAAATAACATTACACAACAGAGGAACGTGATATGTACGCAGCCAAACACAGAGATGAACTCACCACCAGACACAGATCACAGACTTCCATCTCTTTCTCCACTTTGGTCAGGATATGGGAGTCCAGAGTTTCTCCAAAGAACACCGTGTTGGGCCTCAGCAGACCACGGCAGTCAGTTTCTTCACACCTTGACACATAAAATAGTTAAAGCATAAATACATGCTGGGAGTCACTGACAGGTTTTGGGGCTGTAGAGCATCATTTTTAAATGAGTTCACACAATGCAGATTAGGCCCATCAGCTCCACATGCCCCTCTCTGTCAGTATAGCTGCTCTGTTTCACATAACTTGGTAGAGATAGAACTTAATTAATGCACTCCTATTGCTCTACGTGTTTCAAACGTACATCCTGTGTTCCTTGCCACAAGCTCAGTGTTGCTGTTCACAATATTTGCACGGGGTGAAGGTCTGGGCTGTGATGACGAATCAAGGTGAGAAAATGATGCGTCATGCACCCTGAACCATTTCTTCTACAACCTGAGCCTGATAAATCCTGGAGGTGTCATCTCAGGAACATGTGTGAAAATCAAATCAAATCAAATCAAATTTTATTTATATAGCCCACAATTACAAAACACCGTTTGTCTCACGGGGCTGCACAGGGTTTGTAACATCCTCTGTCCTTAAACCCTCGACCAGGGTAAGGAAAAACTACCAGGGAAAAAAACCCTTATAACAGGGAAAAAGAAAGAGGTAGAAACCTTAGGGAGAACCACAGGTGAGGGATCCACTCCTTGGACGGACAGATGTGCAGTAGATGTTACCCAAAACATACTATACACAATTACAAAAAATAGAGAGTAAAAAGTATTTAAACGACAGGATCCATCTGGATCACTGGGTTTGTCACAGAATGTAGTGAAGGACGTTGTGCTCAGAGACTTGAGGATGAAATCCTGGTCATTCATTGTATTTAGGTCGTCGGCTGATCTCATATTTTGGGCAGATGTTACCGAACCTAAACCTGACCAACTGAAGCAACATCAGATCATAACACTGTCCCCACCGGCTTAAAGACAATCTTACATAAATGTAATGTGGGTTCAGGTGTTAGAGGCACAATTCTCACTTTTACAAATCAATGACCCATAAAAAATTATTTCAGTACATCTTTTTAGAGGGTTACATAATGTTGCACTGATATCAAAAAAACATGAAACCCACCTGGGCAGTTTATCCACTGGAATGTTGGCATCGGGAACATCTGGACCTGGCGCACTGCACAATAACAGAGCAAACACAATGGATTAAATAGCACTTTGGGCAAACATAGTTCAACTTGGTGAAATCAGGCCTACTGTGTGTGTTACTCGGTGTTTGTGTATGTTTCAGAGGTGCCGCCACTTACCCTTTGCCCTTTAGGGCAGCACATATGGGATCGCGCGCGTGCACAGTCACGTCTCCACAACTCATGCAGCGTGTCTCCATCAGGTTTCCTGC
Source organism: Microchirus variegatus (assembly GCF_963457635.1). NCBI lineage: Eukaryota > Metazoa > Chordata > Actinopteri > Pleuronectiformes > Soleidae > Microchirus > Microchirus variegatus. The sequence continues at coordinate 18,391,086 of NC_139806.1, forward strand.
AAACACACTATGGTTCTATCAGGATTTCTAAAGTCACAGATAACATCTACCATACACAGAACTTGTAAAACATCCAATATGCAATATTTGAGCACCACTATCCATCACAGTTAGACACAAATGTCAGACCAAAACAAGAGGGACTGGGACAGCTAGTGCCAGTAAAACATTTTGCCTGTTCTGGCCAGTCACCAGTGTATAAAAACAGACATGTAGCAATGTATGGATCAAGTTACTTACGAGTAAATATGTATCTTGGTATTATCCATTTCCTTGTCTGAAACCTTTTCAGCCAAAGAACAATCTTAGACGTAAATCCAGAAAGTCACGTTCAGCTGGAAGCTTTGACCTACTTTCTGCCACAACCAGCGGCTCGTTACTCACTGTGACTATTGCTGAACTCTTGAACTTGTTATCACAACATACACATTATATATGACACATTCTGAACCTGAAGCATTAAGGAAACCTAAAAATTAGGGATGCAAGATAGCTCAGTTGGGAGAGCTGCCACCCCATGGGTTTAATTCCACTTGTGGTCATTTGCTGCACGTCTTCCCCCTCTCTCTACCCACCTTTGGCGCTGACTATTATATCTAGTAAATGCTTAAAACTACATACATATGACAGGTGAGTGTTCAAATGTGCTTGCTATAGAGGGTCTGGTGTTTCCTGAAGTACTCAAATACACTTGTATTACAAACTTTACGTCCATGTGGTATAAAGGCTGCTTAGATTTCATATAAAATAGGAGGATGAATAGGATAAAAAAAGCAGTCACCATGTCATGGACTTTGGTATTTGTTACTTTGTAGAGCATTTATGTGCACACAAAACCTTGAAAAACACACAACATGGAAACTTAAAATTGGTGACTAACACTGACTGTGGGTTTAAGGGATGTTTGATTGGGAGACTGAAAACTATAATTCACAAAATGTTTCCCTAGCCAAGCAGAACCATGTGGTTCAACATGGTGCCGTCATAATTTCCAGTAATTACCGACTATGAACTTTCAGTTTTAAATTTGCTTGCTTATATTTTATCAATCACTGTATGAAGCTTTTGGAATTCGGGTTAAAAAAAAAAAGGGTAATCGTTGTCTTTGTGCAACAAAAAATTTCACCAAGTCAATAGTTAGTATGATAATGTCGAGTATCCCTTTGAAAGTTCCAAACTACACTCAGATGCATGGCAGTTTTGCCCCTACTCTAGCACTCACCATGAATCTGGAGAATGTGTTTGGACCCAGCCCGTCGGTGAAGGTCGTCTGTGCACTGGGTTATGACAACCACGGCGCGTCCCTGTTTCTTCAGCCGGGCCTCACACTCTGCTATAGCCAGATGAGCAGCGTTTGGTTTCTTGTTCAATGTCAGCCCCCTTCTGTAATGGTAGAACTCCCAGACCCGAGATGGTGTGCGAGAAAAGGCCTCTGGAGTGGCCAGGTCCTAGATACATCAACAGTTTTAGGTCATGGTTCATAACTAAGATGTTCGCAAAAAGTTATTTCTCAGAGGCAGGAATTAAGCAGTTATTCTGTATTTCTCACAAGAAAGCTGATAGAAAAAGTGGGAAGGGGAGCCAACAGGGGCTAAACCATCTACTGTATATGTCTGTGAAGGTTCTCAGTCATACAGGCCAGTCATCTACAGGAGTTCTGGTGTCTGATGAAGCTTTATGGATGAGAGGTGAAACGTTTCACCTTAACTCGAGCAATTACAGTTGTCACCAGCTAACTGCACAGATTGTATATGAAACGGTGATGTGGTCTTACAGGTTTATTCTGAGGCCAACCAGGAAATGAGTATATATTGAATAGCCACCAGTGGGCAACTGCGCTGGCTACAAATAGAAAACCCGTTAAAATTGAAGTCTATGGGAAAATGAGCCTACTTCTCACTTGATTCATCAGATGTTTCCTGAGGAGTTTATGATATCGACCACTTGTTTGGGTCTTCGTCAATAAAGCATGATGTCCGTTTTGTAAATTATGTTCCACCTTAGTGGAAAATAGACTATAAAATTCAGCATGTATGAGTGGACACCAGTGTGATTGTATTTTCTAATAGGAACCTAAACTTGCAGTTGCAAAAACCTCTACATGGCACTGGCCAAATTGCAATTCTAGAGAGTTCAGATTTGTATGGGTGACATCACAAAAGACAAGTGCACCATGTTCAAATCTACAATGAAATAATATTTTACTCATTTGAAATAATAACAAAATAAGAAATCAGTATACGTTTTTGCATTTATGAAGGATGATTATTGATTGATTGATTGTTTGCTGAATAAATACTATAAATACTGCTGCAGCCTACAACAAGAATCTATGTGATGCAACATACACCATTTATCCCTATATCAGCTGTTGCTGCCCAAGATATATCCACTGAGCTGTGTAGATGTATTATGCAAGCATAGAGCACACACTCTAAATCTCAACTAGAAAACCATACCAAACACACAGTTTCACCCTAAAAACATTAAAAATGTATTCCTTTTTAAGTATTAATTACCTGAGACATCCACTTCCTCCACTTCTCATGTACTCCCCTGAAGGTTGGCACTCCGCTCTCCGCACTCACACCTGCCCCTGTGATTATAACTATGTGCTTAGCTTTGGAAAAGACCTCCCGGAATTCAGACATATCTGAAAGGGAAAGAAAATTAAAACAATCAGCAGGTGCTTCTTAAGTGTCTTGATAGTCGATACTTATAACCATTCTGTGATTATGCTATTCAGGGAAATCTCAAGTTGACAGAAGAGACATTTTCATTATGCCTCAACTGATAATGAAATGACACACTGTAAGACAGGTGCATTCCCTTTTACCTGAGTTAGGTCTCACTGTGTCTTTCAGAAGTCCAGTTGTCGCATGTGTGGAGCACATGCGAAGACCGAGGGCAAACACAGCCCGGCTTTGAAGAAGCATTGTCATTACTGTTTCAGAGGAGCGGAGAAAAAAAACATCAGAAAGAGGAAATTAATTGTTGCTTAAGTTTACCACACATATCAAAATAAACGATCTTCTTGTTTTCACCAACGTGCAGAATGTAATGCAGGTGGGCCTTAATAATGTATCTTTTTAACACATTTGTCAAAATTCTATATTGTGAAATATTATTTAAAATAATATTAAAACGTGTTGTTTGAATGAATGTTTTTTTTTTTTTTACTCAAAAGTAGGGCTTCTCGAGTATAGTATTTTCCGATTTTGATCAGTATTTTGCAACATACATTCATCAAGACACTTAAAGGTGCATTATGTAATAAATCTGGCCATAAACTGAACTCACCAACAACAACAGTACAGCCAAAGTATTTGCATTAAAAAATATATTTTGCTGACTGCAAATCATGTTTATGTTTTGAAATCATGTTTTGGCATGTGGCGCCACCTACTGCCGTCTACCAATCATTGCAGTTAGTAGGGTCCCAGCTGACGAGCAACCACGGGTTGCCAGTTGCGTCAGAAAACGAAACCTAAAAGACCACTGTATTTTGAATTTGAATGTAGTAACCGTTTTTGGCCACATTCTTACATATGGCTCCTTTAATCATTAATTGGGAATTGGGACTATAATCTCATTTCAAAATAATATTTTTCCTGAATTGTTCTCTGAGGTTTGGGAAGCTCAGATCAATAAAATATACTCATTTGGTTTAATAATGCACACAATTATGTGTTCAAATATAATTGCAGAGAAGTGTAGGAACAAGTATACTATTGTATACTGTATAGTACAGTATAATCTATGTTATTACATTCTATAAGTATAATAGTCTATATTAAATGCAGTACAATATACTCCGAGGGGGGAGGAAAGAGACCATAACTTTTGTGCAACTAATTGTGTAACTGCTTTAAAGTGCCATTAAATATACTGTGCGAGATAATGTGGTAAAATGGATGCAGGCATTGACAAATCAAGAACTATGCAAACATTTGGGTGCGTCCCTCAAGGATGAACTAGTTTTACAAGCTGCGCACAAAGTGCTGCATGTTTTCATGTGTGACATCTAAAGCGATAACAAGTCAGACTGTTTGTTGGTCACTTGACAGCAAACCATCCAGCTGCCTTTATACGTAAAAAAATAGGATATATTCACAGTACAGCACACTAACTTTTGCTAACATGAAGCAAATGCTAAGTTTGTAACGTTGAGAGTTAGGTTAGCTCGGCTAGGTTAGCTGTCTACAGACAGGAGCAAACGTACACACACAGACGCCTATTTTAGGGGAGTGACACGTTTGTATACAGAAGAACTGCCCTGAACAACTTTGCAGTACTTACCGCGTTTGGTGAAATGTCCTCTAAAGGAAGAGAAAGCTACGCGTTTGTTTACCTCACAGCGACTAACATGAAAGACCGTCAACGTGCCACTGCCGTCGTAACTCCAGCTCCTCTGATCATAACTCTGATGTGTTTGAGTGCGCCATCCAGTGGTAGACTGGAGTACGACTCATTCAAGATGATCCATTCATTCTCCTCAGCAAGAGATGATACACCCTAAGATTTAACTTTGTATCATTATTGTCATTATTATTAGTAGTAGTAGTTAATAATAATAACATAAATATCATGTGGATACCCACAGTATAAAGTAACGCGTCATTTTTATTTTACTTTTTATCCCATAGGGAATTAAGTATCGTATGATGAGAATAGTATTTTATCGATTACAATTACAATTTGAATTTTTTTTTATAATTATATGTTTGTGCTGTCTTTATACCCGCCTCTCTCTCTCTCTCTCTCTCTCTCTCTCTCTGGGTGTGTGAATGTGTGAACTTCATCCTCCCCCATCAATAGCTACCTCCCAATGTGTGTGTTGGTCTGTGTGTGAGAGCGAGTGAGTGAGAGAGGGCAAGAAAAAGAGAAAGATTGAGAGAGAGAGAGAGAGAGAGAGAGAGAGAGAGAGAGAGAGAGAGAGAGAGAGAGAGAGAGGGGTCCGCGGCTCTGCGTCTGCCCCGCGTCGACCACAGCAGGCAGCAGCATCACCATCCGGACACTGGTTCAAATTGATGGCGACCACTCCAGACAGCGGCACAGACCGACGACCGATCAGGAGACTCCGCTCAAAGAGCGACACACCTTATCTGGTTGAAGCCCGACTCTCCTTCAACCTGCGGACAGGTAGGCGCACATCCACGCATCCATCCGTTCGTTCATCCATCCGTTCATCCATCCATGCTGTCTCCAAATCCTCCTCCTCATGTGAGATTGAGTTTGGCCAGATTTTCGTCATGTGGGTGGATTGCACATCCCTAATACTTTCCCCTTAAAACCACCACAATGTCACCACAACAGCCAGGTTATCACTGATAACTTGTGTCATAGTATTTGAAGTGAGTGTTTATCCCTGCTGAATTCGGAATAATACATGGCGAGATGTGCTGCTCCAGGAAGGGGGGGGGGTTGTAAAATGTTATGCAACTTTGTGCACTAATGCTGGTGTTTTTGGCGCAATGGTATAGAAATGCGCATAATGTTTATTCTATTTTGAATCATGTGATGTATTTCTGCTTCGTGTGTTTATTATGATGCGGTTACATGCTTCCCATGTAATTCAACGCAGTTACATAACGTGAAGAAGCGTCAACGTGACCTGTAGTAGTCCGGGCGTTCGGCAGCTGCCGCGGTGCAGAGAATGGAATGGGATATCCGGGCGCATTCAGCATCACTTGTGCATTTTATTATCGCTGCATTTCAAACTGTTGTAAAGCATCCCGCGATGATGCTCCTACTTGTGAATTGCCTCCTGCCTCCTGCCTCCACCATCAGCCTTCACAAAGCGCGTTGCATCCCTTGTTACCATGGTGACTTGGCATTTTTATGCTGACTCAGACAACGGGATTCAGGTCGCCTGCACGTCATAGTGTAATTCAGATACACACTCGTGTGTGTTTGACCGAGGATAGATGTCGTAGAAGCTGCTTTTCTCTCATTAGTTTCATTCACGTTCAAATGGGAGCGTTAGTGTGTGAGTGTGTGTGTGCGTGTGTGTGCCCACGTGCGTAATGATCGCGTTGACATCATCGAGTCCCACATCGTTTGTTCCCATGGTGCATATGGAAAGCCAGTGCTCTTTTATATAATGCCATGCATCTCAGTGTGCTGGAGTCACACCCTTATCTATCCACTCAGCAGTCTGTGAAAGAGGAGCACACCACGCCTCTGGCTCACTGTAATGTGTGACTGCAGGCCAGTTCAATGAGGGGTTTAATAGAACTTATGCTGCAGCTAAGTTTGGGGAAAATCATTTGTCGATGCTTTGTTTTTCACTTTATACATTCACCATTTGGTTTTATGTCATTCTCATAGTGTATTTAAATGACTGTGGTCTTGTTCTGGTAGTTGTTTTAGAGAGGGGTGCGTTTTTCTTTATGTGTAAAGCTCAACAGAGAAGACTATTTGAATGATATAATATATCATTCAAATAGTGTATATGGGATATGGTATATATTATATACACCAGTGTTTCATGCATAAACACTAATCTACTCAGTAGTCCTCAGTTTAGGTTTTACATTTGTATTGTGGTTGGATTAAGATTAGGGTTAGACATGAACTAGTTATGGGTAAGGTAATGGTAATTGTCTTAATGCCAAATATCCAAATTATACACACACACGCAAGCACGCACACACACACAGACACACATATATACATATAGATGATTAATTCTTCATTGTGAAATCATATTTTTTTGGTAAAACAACAACAACAATCTCAAGCTGTGCAAAAAACGTTTTTACAGCAAGCTTTTTTTTAATTATGTTTTTTAAATGTATGAATGAGTGGAAATATGTGGCGCAATCCACCAGTCTGTTTTTTTTGTCATTCAGGTTTTGGAGATACGAGACAGAAATATGCAGCCAAACCTCCCTTTTTGAAGCGTGAACGCCCAATGAATCAGTTTATTTAATTTCTGCACACATGCCATCATGTCTCTCTTGGTGTCAGTATGACAGCTGCTCCCAGGTGTGCAATGGGCAGCGCTGGAAAAGAGCAAGGCTGCCCTGGTGTGTGCTCTCCTGGATGAATGAATCTCTCCTGGATGAATGAATCCTTTTCTGCAGCCTCTAGTGTGTTTTTCTCAGATAAGGCTCTTGCATTTCGATGCAGATCTGTTCAAACCAGAGAGCGTTTGGCCTGTGGGGGGAGAAGCTTGTTGTCAATGACAGGACACTGAAATGTGTCTCTATGGTTCTGTTTTATTACGCTTCTCTACAGTGACCTCATACGCAGCATGGGGGTGGCATGGAGGCGATATGTTCAACAGCACAGTTGACTCACTTCCACATAAAGAAGTGGAGCAGGATTCATCTTTGTTATTGCCAAGGAAACCAAAAGTCTCATGGTTGTGTGCCCAGGTGCTTAATAATGATAAATGACCAGAGAGCTGCAAAGGACTTGAAACAAGAACTAAGCAATTATGTCTGTAGTGCAGGTTCAAATAAGATAATAGCTTTGGTTACTCTTTGTTTTATACACATTTTAACACTTTTATGGGCTCATTATAATGGTTTTACACACAGGCTGCATACAAAAAATGACCACATTCATAACGTAAGGTAAGAGGGACACAGGGAAAGGACAAAGGACGTTTGTGGCGTTTCAGAACTATTATAAAATCCACATTCATATCCAATACTTTCAGGTTATAAAGCCATGTTCACTGTGGCGTCTGCTGTGTGTGATTTGTTTTATTGTGTAATGGATTAGGGTCAAGCCCGTTCTCTTGTTTCGTGTTTAGACAGCTGATATTTGTCTTTGTTCTCTGATGGTGATTTGCTCACCCACGGTCTGTAGCCAGTCTATTCAAATGGAGAAAGACCTTTCACTGTCCCTCAAAGATTCCTCAACTCCTACAGTATAGTCTGATAGGTGTGATAGCAGTGTTAGTTATTTTGTATCCTGTTAAAGGCACTTTGAAATGCTTGCGGGTCGTATATGACATGTGTTTATCTTATTTCAAAGAGAAACAAATGCTAATATCGTGCACCTTTTGGATATTATGCATTTTGAGTTGCACCTGAAATGCAATTTCTTGGTTTGAAAATGCGACTAAACTGAATTTGTAATTGAATAGTCCTGATCTCTAGTCACCTCTGTGGGGATTCAGTCTCTGCTGCAAGTTATGACCTTTTTTTTTTTGCAGAAATGAGTCTGTAGTGTACAAATGACAGACACCCTGTGGGTGTCTAATGGAATAAGGGAGCATGTATGAAGCATTGCTTCATCGCATCGGCCTGTTTAGCATCTGCGTTAATCTAATTTGCCCCGCAGATAAATGGCCCTGCACGCTGCAGTCACAAAGATGTGGAGATATAATGGCATCAGTTACTATGCGGCCATTAACGGCAGTATCACCTGTCGTAAAATATTAAAGGGTGGAGGAGTCGATGGATGGTTGACCTACTTAACAGCTTTGATTTCAATGATTACAGCCTGTTATTAAACTTCATATCTTCTCATTGTCAGCTCAGTTGCCCTCTCTCTCACACACACACACACACACAAACAAACTTATTACGACACATTATTACCCTAACCCTGAAAAAGCACTTTAAAGTTGTGGGGCCCAGACAAAATGGCCCCACATGGTCAAAATGTCCTCACAAAGATAGTATGGTATGTGTTTTTGGACCTCACAAAGATATAAATGCAAGTACACACTCACTTCTGTCTGGTGTACAGTACACTGTGTGGAATAATCATTATTGTTTACCTTATCTAGCACAGAGGCAGACATATGTGCACGTGCCTATGTGAATGCTTGCCATTGTGTATATGTTTTTGCAGGACAAGTGGTGCATGCACATCAGTGCCACGTAAGCGTGCCGTGCATGCATTGCTTCTAATTTAGTGTCCGTCTCAATGGAAGAGTTTTGTCTGCTTGTTTTTGTTTGCTCATCATTCAGCAGCTCAGTCCCATCTTCTTCCCCTCTGCAGACTCATGCTGCACACACACCCAAAAAAAACACTCCAATTTACCAAGGCATTAGCATTTCAAATGTTCCTCCTGATATCCGTCCACTGAAGAGAACACACAACGTCTTTCCTCACATGATACAGCTTCACATTTTACTCTATCTGCTATTTTGTTGTGCGAAAAATAAGGGATAATTGAAGTAGCAAATGCCAGCATTTGCACGTGGCTTATAGGAATACCATATTCATGCAGGATTGAAATGGCACTGTAAGTCATTTAATTCAGTCGTTGTTTTTCTGTGCACGTTGCAGCTGCGACACACAGGTCAACTTGTCCTCATATGATCAGGGTCTGTTCTGGCATATGCACTATTAATAGCAGTTTGCCTGTTGTATGTTAATTTGGCTGAACAGCTGGATGGTGCGTGCAGTTCAGAGGTGTGTGTGGACACTGGTGCCTGGATCTGTGACCACTATACTTGGCCTGAATGCAAAAAGACTAAGCTCAAGCCAAAACCTGGCTGCATTGCAGCTGTTGAGTGAGATAATACGAGGACTTCCCAGAGCTTTTGTCCGAGAGTGTTTTTTTTTTTTTTTGCAACCTGTACAACATGCATGCTCTGTATTATAACTCCACATGGTTAGATATAAATGTGCAGTGCATAACTTGTGATGATTCAAACCTGTCAGTGGTGTAAAAAATGGACCCCAACACAGAGTCTTTCATAAATCAAACTAACAAAAAGGCAAAAATGGAAAGCAGGGTGTGAAAAACAGGACAGAAACATGGCCTGACACAAACAAAACAAACCAACAAAACACTGGGGAGCACATACTTAATACACTAGGGAGGCAGAGGCAATCAGACACAGGTGAAACACATTAGGGCGTGGCAGGCGATCAACTGGGAAGACAGGAAGTCGAACTTGAAAAGGTATACCCAAGGTAAAGGAAACAAATACAACACTTGTACAAGAGTACAAACAGAATAAATGTGCTTGGATAATACAGGGGTCACAACAAAACCGTTGTCAAATGAGTATTATTATTATTATTATTATTATTATTATTCATTACATTTCTAGAGCGCTTTTCTAGACACCCAAAGCGCTTTAGAAATTACCCATTATTAATTTACACATTCTCAGTGGTGGTGGTAAGCTACGTGTATAGCCACAGCTGCTCTGAAGCAGACTGACGGAAGCGTCAGTGGCTGCCAATGTGCGCCAAACAGCCCGTCTGACCACCACGATCATTCATATATACATCCACAATGCTAGCTGTGCTTAGATCCTGTGTGGCCCGATGACATTTCCTCACTGCACACAGGAAGTGGTTAGTTTTATGTCAAGATCAATGGAGACAACCACAACATTGTGCTGGTAAAACACAACACAACTGCTGCAAATGGGCTGCACACCCACAAAAAAATCTACTTCTACTGTCAATCAGTAAGTAAGAATATGTTGAATAGCCACCAGAGCACTCTGCTGAGTGCAAAAATAACCTATATCTCATTTTGTCATTTTTCTTAGGAGTTAATTGGCTCTTTATTAGCACATTATAGAGACCATTTTGTAAATGTTGGGTTAGGGTTATGGAGAGGAAAATACACAATAAAGTACGGCACGTATGAATGGACACCAGTGCGCGACTGGTATCGTCCAATAGGAGCCTGGTAGCAGGTGACGCCTCAAAGAGGCTTCAAAACATGTTCACATTCTTGTGGGTGATGTCACTACCAGTTGCTTTTGTGCACAAACGCTCCCTCAGCTGAGTCAGACCTGAAAGTATTGTTTGATTGTTTGAGATTTCAGGTGTCTTACAAAAGATGTTACACTGTTCTTGTTCGCAGCCTGAGACTGAAAAGCGCCATGATAACAGTTACACATGGCAGCATCCATTCATCCATTCATGTCAGCATTAAGTTTGTAAATACTAATCATTGAAGCAAAAGCTTAAAAATTGACAATCATTTTGGAGTGTACATGTAATCTTTGTCTCCAAAGTGAATGTTCTCAGGCTCAGTGCTGCAGCCACAATGCTCTAAAAAAAGCTAAACTCAACTCATTCACCACCCACCACCCCCTGCTTCTCTCTCCTTTTGCTGCTTTTGTTGCAATCTGTGTACAGAAAAGCTTTGTTATCCGAAAGAGCACAATCAATACTCGACAGTTGCATAGTGGGACAGGACGGATTCATGCTGCACAGCTTTATGTGGCTGCTTGGTTTACCTGAGGATTTGCAGCGTTGTGTTAGAGATACACACTGCACAGCACAAACAGGACACGTGTGCATGTTTTGTGTTATGCTGATTTTGCACGTTTGAATTCTTTGAAGATCGAGTTCTCTTTTTTTCCCCCCCCGCTGGGAATCCAAAAGACAAGGTGACCACAAAGTCAAGAAGAAGGGAGATTTGGAGATGATGTCTGAGCTCTCAGTTCTTGTTGTTAATAGGGAAATGGAATTTTAGATTAACTTTTTGAGCTGGAGCCAGCACAGAGTCTGATGAATGAGTAATATTTTTAGATGTTTGAAGAGATACTGGAGGCAATTTGCAAAAGTGTTTTGCAAAGTGATGATAATTAGTGCCAAGATTTGTATCACTTCTCTGTCTTCGTCCCTTCCAATCCACCCAAACCCAAATCACATGCACACAGCACGTGCTTTAAGACCATCATACGCTCGGCTGTAACAGCGTTGCGTCACAAAAAGTGTGCATCAGCATTCATCTTCCCCAAATGGTTGCACATAGGCTTTCTTGTGCTGAAGCATCCCAGGCCTGAATAAAACATGAGCAGGGAAATCAGATAATAATAGCAAAGCTATATCCTCGACTATCCTGCGCTGCAAAAAAAAGGATTTAATAAACCATTGGTGTCACCTGGCTAACAACACCTGCCAACCTGTGTAGCAAGATGGTTTAAAGAAGGTGACAGGCAGGTGTTTTCAGTGAGAGCCTGCATGGAGATGCATTTTTTTTTCCAGAATATCCCTCCTTTATTTTATCCCCTCATTCTGTGTGTATGTGTGTGTCACACTCAGAAGTGTGGGAAAGGCTCCTGGCAACGATGTGCCCACCACACAAACACACACACCAGCTGAGAAATAGCACTTTTTTTCTAAATCCTCCCAATCTGAGGAAAAGCTGCATGGTGATTTGCTTGTGGCTCATATTTATTGTTAGTGTGGCAGCACATTGAGCAGAGTGGGGGTAAAGATGGCACTGTAATCTGACAAGAAATGTTAAAGTTGGTTTCGCTGAGATAAAAGGAACGTTGTTTTTGATGGTAATGGCTATGTGGTGCATTTCGTTAGAGGGAAAATGAATTGACATGCATAAACGATGCATAAAAACAATAGAGAACATGACGTGTAAGCATGGCGCAAACACATTAAGCACAAACAAACTCGCACAACAACGAAGTAACACACAGCATCCAGCAAAATGCCCTAGGGCTGGGTGGAGGATATCCCCACAATAGTAGTGGAGGGGACACACCATTAAACGGACATGACAAATGATGACTGCGAGGCTTTCGTTGCTTCCAGTGCTGCTCCCAGAGTGCACCGGCTCTTTAGGACGTTTCTGCTGAGTAAGAGACTTTCCAGACTCAGAGCCACTTCAACCACTGCTGCAAAACTGGGACTCAATTCAATCAAAGCTGCATTGCACCACTTAGCAGTGCTACTTGAAATCATCATGTTTGCAATGCTTATGCTCACATGTTTAAGCATGTCCTACACTTCCAAATCTGGTCATGATTTTCAGTTTTTCAATGAGGCAGAAAACACTGTTGGGAGTATATTTCATGAGATGGATGTTTGTTAATCCTCAGCTCCAGGGAGATTCTCCAATCTATTTCTGGAGAGGATTACCATCAGGTTTTTATAGAATACACCCATTTAAATAGCAGCTTATATCTTGTTGCTTGCATCAATACAGGATGAATTTCCATCAATTCTTCAAATGAAGCAGGCCTAGTGTGAATATTACATGTATTTTTCAGTAACAAGTGAACTAAGGGTTGCTGGTTCAAGATCCCGCCAGGTAAAGGGCTTGCGTACCCTTGAGCAAGATACCTAGTTCCCATTGCTCATTGTTAATTGGACACTCTAAATCAGGGGTTCTCAAAGTTTTGATGCCTGAGGGCCAATTTAGGAACCCAACATTGGACTGAGGGCCACCAAAGGAAAAAAAACAGAAAGAAATCCTGTTACTAATAATTTATTTATTTTAATAAATAGTAAGAATTTTAATGACCAGGTTGCAGTTCTACAGTTTACACTTTTTGATCTGTATCCAGTAACGTCCAATACACATTTAACAAGCTTAGTAGCTCCTGGATTAAAACTATCAACTGTAATTCATTGTGGGCCACCAAAAATGTTTTTGCGGGCCGCCATCAGCTCGCAGGCCGCACTTTGAGAACCAATGCTCTAAATTGACCCCAGCCACAGGGAAGCCACATCCAGTGTACTCCGTGTTGGTCCCACGCCCAGATAAATGGGAGGGTTGTGTCAGGAAGGTCTTAAATAAAATGAAAATTGTCGATCATACACATTGGTGACCCCTTGAGACCCCATGTACTGTTCAGACAGTTCTGTAAACCAGATTATACACAGACCAGTATCCTGAAGTGTCAAAAGTGTGGGCATTTGGAGTGATGGTAGGATGTCTTTCAACTCAAAGGTTGTGGGTTCAATTCCTGGCTCTGCATGCTGACACTTAACCCCATGCTGCTCCTGTGTCTGGTCATCAAGACTAAAATAATTTAAACACAGACCATTTGCATTGTATTAAGATAGTTGTACTTTAATATTACCTATTACAAAATGAATACCACACAAATATACCTTTACGTCAGGGGTGTCAAACTCATTTTCACTGAGGGGCCACATCAGTATAATGGTTGCCCTCAAAGGGCCAGATGTTACTGTAAGACAGAATAAATGTAAGTAAATGTAAACGCACCCTCAGAAAGACTTCTAAACATGGGTGATTTCTTCAGCCACAATAAAGCTAGCTTTTACTGCCCCATGGTTTTTAGGTTATGGCTTTTGTGAACACATTCTGCTGCGATTATTTGACAATTTGTTGTTTTCCTTGAAGGCTAACTTTGGCATACTTGGCTCCTTGTTTGGTGTCAAAATGCAGACATAGATCGTACTCTTTGACGACCGAAACCGCCTCATAACACAAAAGTACAAACATGTATTCGCCCTCCCATCTGTCTTGAAACTGCCTTCCATCGCCATCAATCTTTCTCTTCATGGACATTTTGGGATCATATGTGGATATTTCAATCTCAATTGCATTCATTGCATGATGCATATACAATGATACACTGCAATCTAGTGGCAGGATACTGTCACTTCTTGGGTAACACAATCGTCATGCACTGTGTTACCTGGAAATATAGTTTATGGTCAACACACATAAAGTAGCATAGACCTCGCAGGCCACATAAAATTATGTGGCGGGCCACATCTGGCCCCCGAGTTTGACACATGTGCTTTACGGTGTTGTTATTGTGTTATCAAGATTAAGTCTTATTTCTGTTAGTCGGCGTCAGTGACAACATGGGGTCAAATCAAGAGCTGTAGTTGTGTCGGCTCCATAAAGGCCTTGTGGATTTGAGGTGACTCATTGCATCTTGATCTGCTGAGAATTATTCGATAGTAATATCTGCATTCATGTCAACAATCCTCGCTCATCACTATCAAGGAAAAGCCAGCCTCTGATGTGACAGGTTATATAACACCGTTACCTGTGCTGAAGAGGAGGAGATGTGCTCATACCTAGCTTTAGCAGAGCCAGAAGAGGCCACAGGAGGCCTGAGCTCTTAAGTACCACTCCATACTGTGGTGGTTCATCATCAAAACGCAAGCTGGATGGATTGAAGCTTCACTGAGAGGGAAATCACAGAGACAGACAGAGCACCCCAGAGGAGAGCAGCAGCGCAGCCTGCTACCATTAGGTGTTGCGGAGCTCACAGGTCTCATTTTATCTGACTTTATTTTTTTGTAATGACACACACACTTGCCGGCTGTCAAACAGCATTATTTGGTAAGACAATATAACCAAACCCTATTACCTCAAAATTGCTTTTTTTTATAGCTTCCTGTCCACAGCTCAAGTGTGCAGTATTACCTTTTGCTTTGTCAAACCTTTCATTAGAGATGACTAACACAAAAGTCCTCACATGCATCCATTACTCTGCAGTCATTACAGAGCTGCTCATGCATAAAGTGCAGTCTGTGACTCCATCACGTTGCCCACAACACCGTTTCTTAATTAGGGGACAACATGGAGAAACAAATTGTGATGTTTGCTCTGCAGAAACGGCACACACTGCATCGTTTCGCTCTGTCTGCAGGCAATATGAGAAACAAGACACATCCTTCCCCCCCTGAAACGTAGAAGTGATTGCAGTCCTACATAATAAGTTTAAATACCAGAACATGATTTAGTTCAGAACACATTTTCCTTCTGACAGCTGTACATGCTTTTATAGAAATCTGTCGCCGGTCTCAATTTCATGGGAGGTTGGTCTGTGAAATTATGACTAAATCAACTCGCACTTACAGAGTTTAAAATACTGAGCTGCTGCTGCTGAGGAAACTCAGGCAGTTTTCCTGGAGCACCACTGCCATCTAGTGGAGCAAACTTTTTCCTGCAACAGCAGTTCATACTAATGCTGAAATTATTTATTGGACAATTTATGTATTTATGCTGAAAATTGGCAACACAACATAACCAATGTCAATATGATACTTAAGTATAGTTTCTTGGTTTAAAAAAAAAAAAAAAAAGAATATATATATATATATGTATTTTTTTTAAAGTGCAAATGTATATATATTTTTTGGCATTATATGGATTCGTTGATTAATTAATACTGATTAGTAACCAAATGACATCAAATAATTTGTTTCCTGGAGTCAATTCTTAGGTGATTGTAAGTAGATTACATGTATGCATTATTAAAATGACATGTGAAATGCAGCACTGCAGGGAATCTTCCTTTTAATTACTTGCCCATTGATTTCGCCGTTTTATAATAATAAATAATAAACTTTTTTTCTATTCCCATATGTGAAAAGGAAAATAAAATAATTCTGGGCTGCAAACATTGTACAGCCTTGTGGGTGCATGTTTCACCAGACACTTTCCAATACTATATTTCTCTGGTAATTTCATTCAACGACCATTGAATTTATATGTATATTATCGTACAGCCTTCAGTTTCTTGTAAGCCTTGGAAAGGGGGGAAAAGTATCACAAAATCATTCACACAACCAGGCAAAATGTTTGAGTTTACTGAAACATCTATATAGCTTCATTGTGAAAGCTATCCTATATGTACAGCAGGGAGACACGGCTAAAGATGGAACATAATGTAATCAACATATGTAGTGGTGGAGTGCAGTATAGCACACACACCACTTAAAGGAAAACCTCAGTTTCCCCATTCTTTTTTGTTACGTGCCCACCAGTGACACTTGGCCCGCTTTGCATTAATGCTAGCAAAGATAGTGGACACTGTTTACATTCTGGGAATGCGGTCCCGTACCCCTTCGAGTGGGTCTAAAAAGTGCTGAATTAGCGTTGCAGTTTCAAAGTGACCAAGTGTCACTGGTGGGCACGTAATAAAAAAAAAAATCAAGATATTTTCTTGACTCAGGGTAAACTGAGGCTGGGAAGCACAATTTCTCAAAAATACTACCCCATTCTAGTAATACAGAGCTAAATGGAAATCGTGAATTATTCCTTTAAGTACAGCACAATATAGTAAGTGAACAAAGAGCATGAAGTTACGGACATGCCTTCTCCATGTGCACCGTGAGATGGGTTTTTCTTGCAAATGTTTTGCCACACTTTGGACATGTGAACGGTCACTCCCCGGTGTGAACCATCATGTGCCTTTTCAACGCGTTGCTTAATCTAAAGGCTTTGCTGCAGATCTCGCACACGAAGGGCCGCAGCCTGATGTGCTTCTCTCTACGGTGAGCCATCAAATGTGATTGCCTCTTGTAACACATACTGCAGTCCTCGCACTTGAACGGCTTCTCCTCCGTATGTTGAACCATGTGAACCTTGAGCTGAGCCGCACTCGGCCAGCCTTTCCCGCACGTGTCGCAGAGGTACGGCTCCTGCCCGTTGTGTTTGTCCAGATGCCATTTAAGGTATGTCTTTTGGTAGAATTTCCTTCCACACAGCGGGCACGGGTAGCCACCTGTGTGCCTCACCATATGTGCTTTCAGGCAGTGTTTTGTGCTGAACTGTTTGCCACAGTAGGAGCACACACTGGGCTGCTGTTCTTGGTGCTTGCTCTGGTGCAGAATCAGATAATCGAGTGACTTGAAGCTTTTCCCACACGTTTCACAAATGTGTGCCGCTACAGTGTTGATGTGTGCGTTCTTGTGGTTATCTAATAGTCCTTGCTTAGAGTAACATTTCTTACAGGTGGAGCACTGATACAGCCGTTTGTTCTGCTGATGTCGAACCAATTCGCACAGCTTCACAAAGGTTTTCTTACACAGAGCGCAAGGGTAAGAGCTTGTGATTTTATGTAACATGGTATAGTGTCTTTTCAAGAGAAGGATTTCTGAGAAACTCTTTTCACACACAGTGCACTTGATAGTGAAGGACTTGGTGTGAGAATCATCTGCAAGGTCGGTAGAGTTCTTCTGTGGTTCAGTTTCACTTTCCTTTGTTTCAGAACTTGTCTCACTGTCACAGGACTGGAAATTACACCCACTGATGACAGAACGGCTAGTGTTTCTTCGCTTTTTTCTTCAGGGACATTTCTCAGAACATATGCTCTGATGCTTCTCAAAACTCTTGTAATACGAAAACACTTTGCCACATTCCTGACACGTCAGCGGTGAGTTACAATCCTGCACAGCTTGTGTGCGGGCAGGTGCATCTGCGATTGAATCAAGAGCGTTCTCCTGAATCTTTTCCTTAGTCATTCTGGAAGAAGTCTGTATGGTTTTGTCCTTTACTTCTGGGTCTTTTTTTGAAACCCTGCATTGACTATCTTCGTGTGACACGCAGTCCTCATATCTGTCAAAGTCTTCGTATCCATCCAAGCATTTTTTGTCCATATCTTCATCATCATCTTCATCATCATCAGGCTCACTTCCATCAAAAGGATCCAGTATTACTTCAACGGAGGCTCCCTGGTAATCAGTCACATTACTTTCTTCTTCATCCTGTTTAAACTCCGTAACAAGTGAGTTGCCACTGTGCTCGTTCTCTGTGAAACATGTGGATCCAGACATGACAACTTTATTTCCTTGTCACTGATGGCCTGTGGAAGGCGGTAGGACAGACTGGACAGTATAGCAGCATCACCAGAGGAAGACGGAGCTAGATACAAATCAAAAACAGAACAGAAAATAGAGTCAATATCTAAAAATACAATTAAAAATGGATTAATACAAAAGATAATTGCAATTCAAATAGTCACCTTGTGCAACGTCATGCCAGTGGTGTTTGTGATGCTGAATAAGTTTATTCAGAGGCTCAGGCTGTTTCATTATCTCTGCACACTCTTTCAAGACAGAAGGGGAGAGACTGAGCCAGAGAGACGCCGAGAGACAGGATATGGCAACAAAATGTGTTAAAGACAAACCAGTGAGAAACAGTGAATGTTGACAACTTCAATTGGCACTTTTAAATATTTGACCATTGCAGCAGTCAAACAATATTATATTTACTCTATCAGTCCCCAAACAACTAGAGTATATGCCAGATTCTTACTTGTTCAAGGTTCGGAACAGGCAGCAGCTTCTGAAGGTTTAAGAGAAATGTCCTCATTAGAGTTTCCAGAGCTGAGTCATATTTGGGGCCAAACACTGTTGGGAATATTTTCAAAAACAAACAAACAATAAAAATACTGTTACATTTTACAGTCATTATTTTAAATCCATAAATTCCATTATCATCCAACTCACCTCATAAAAGACATCCCTCTGGAACTGATCAACCAATAGTGTATGAACAAGCTGTCTGAAGTGCTTTTACCTCAACACTGGCATGCTTAAAAACAAAAACAAACACAAAAAAACAAGTAAAAACAGCTTTGCAAAGAACACAAACAGTGATGGTGACTGGTTGAACAACAGCACCCACGTCTTTATCCTGTTTTGCGATGAAGCCGTTTATTCTGCTCAGATGGGGCTGGATGGTCTGTGAACTGACAAAAACAGGACGGTGGCAACACTCTAGCACCACCTGTCAGCATATCAAAAGACAGACAATAGAAATAAAGGTGATTTGATTTATTTCATCACTCCCATAAACTAAAAACTTACAAAAATAGCATAATATACTTTATGAGTGTATGAGCTCATACACTATGTATAGTGTATGAGCTCATGTGTCAGTATTATGTTACTGACACATAATCAACACGGACTTTGCCTAAAATGTTTTAGAACTTTGGTATTTGAAATCATTTGTTCGAACTTGAGTTCAAACGTCCTTGTGAGCTAAAAGCACTGATTTTCCTCTTCTGCTGTTGATAAACTTCAGCTTCCAGACAGAAAAGACTGACTAAATAAATATTGCAACCATTCACAGACATCCCATGCAAACTGCAACCATGATACCAGCTGTTGTTCACACTTTACTTTTATCACCTATTTTCTTCAAAATGGGAACATAATGTACAAAACTGACATCATTCTCTATTGAAGAAGACTAACTCCCCAGGAAAATGTTTACTGACTGTTACAAAGTGGGACATATGCTAATTTTCCAATTATATAATATATATTTTTTTTTCAATATAATAATGGTCAGGAATGGGTCAGTCAAGGGGAAATAAAAGGCAAGCTTTTCAGCTAAAAAACTGACAATAACTTCAAAGTAAAAGCATTAAAGTGATACAGTATATTGATCATGTTAAAAAACTTATTTATGATGCAAACTGAACCAACAAGACAAAACAAAACCACATAATATACCTCATTGTAACTGGATATCAAATGGCGGGCCACATGAAATTGATTGTAGGGCCACATTATGGCCCATGGGCCGCATGTTTAAAACCGCTTTAACATGTATGCATTACTTTGTGTAGACTTCCCACACACTCATGCAAACAAATTAAACCCCAATTAATAATAATATACACATTATACAGTAGCTATTGAACTGTATTATACCAATAATGATGAGAGAACATTCAACTGAACACATTATAATGGCATTGCTAATATTTTTTTTACATTGTTGTTGCTTTATTGCACAGAGCTACATGAATACATGTAATAACAGTGACACATGTAGCAGCAGCAGGTCCTTTCTGCTTCTTCTTACCCTGGCACTTGAGTGAGCAGCTCAGGAACAGTTTCCCAGCTCCCTACTTCTCTATCTGCCACAAAGCTGCCGACAAGCGCTGTACAGGAGGCACGACGAGCCGCAGAGAAGACAAGGGGAGGGAACCTATAGACACAAGCGTCATATACCAAGTTAGCATCGGATACAAGGCAAGTTGGGACACGCCTCTCAATATTCTGACACCATTTCCGTCAACAGAAGCCGACACGATTCTGTCGTCTGTTAGCTAAAGGCTAACGTGTAGCTAACGCTCGTTATACGCTCACCGTGGTCCAGGAACGTGTTGCTCATTACGGTCTTGAGGATTTTTTTTTTTTTTTTTTTTTTTACTTTAGCTACATGTTAAAATGTCACAGCTACTGGGGAAGAGTCTGCTTGCTTCCATTTGGAACTAATTTCTCCGTGGTTCAACTACTTGAAGCTTTATTTCAACGCCCTCCCTACAAAGGCTTTTACGGTAAAAGCCTGAGAACCATGTACTGTTATGAAAACCGGATGTCGATCAGTTATCGCAGGATTTTTACCGTATAAACCTTTATAAGGAGGGCGTTCAAATTCAGCGTCAGATCGCTTGACTGCAGTCGAGAAAGAGGAGTCATTTTTCTTAGTGGTCAATGGCAGCTGGGATACATAATCTATTCTATTGCTACCTAAAGGTTAAGAAATCCTAAATATATTTTCAACAATAAAGTTAGTGATGTGAATTTACAAAGTTTCCCAACAAACCACTCTCAAAGTTGCAGAAACAATGTACAATTATTCTGGGTTCATTCAATTGCACTGGGTATTTATGGCATCAATTCAAAAAAAGAAAGAAAGAATAAAAATAAAAATACTGTGAGACATCGATTAAGACACATTTTTCCTTAAATTGGATTTGATAGTAAAATATTAATATTGATACCTACATGGTGTGAAACAAAACCCAAATTCCACCAGTTTACAAATTAAATCAACATATATTTTGACACAATGAAGCCCAAAGCTATTCAGACTATAGATGTTTAAGAAGTCTCAAATTCCCCTTTATTTTGAATATAACTTCTTTTTGTCTGCTCTTTCTGTTTATTTGCTTGTTTTGTCTTTAAAAAAAATGTTACAAAAAACGTATAGGCTACAAACTGTGTTTAAAGCAGCATTCAAAAGGCCTTTGGTCACTTAACACACATTAAGTTTTGTATGTGCACATGCTACCTGTAATGTATTCAATATTTGTGCTAAAGAATGCTGTTTTACTTTGTGCTATTTTTCGAACATACCACTAGATGGCAGCATTGTAACATTTTGAATAAGCAGCAGCTCTGCAGTAATGTAAATACAGTAGCAAAGAGGTTATATATATTATGCTTTGCATGGGAATTTTTCAAACAATGTTGTTTCATTACATATTAGGTGGTTATTATTACATTACATTCCGTCTTTTTGTTCTATTTAGCACAGTTGTTGCGATATACACGATTCTAATCTTGTAGAAGAGGAGAAATATCCTCTAATGAATGTGAATAGCACTTGAAAATAAATAAAGGTATTTGCATAATAATAATCATCATCATAGAGAGACAAAGGATATGGAAATGAATGTTCCCCTTAAATACACATATGCTGCTTGTGATTCATCCCTGGTGTATTGTGGTTCTGCAGGTAATAGAAAACAGAAAACACATTGAGACAGATAAAGAGGAGAAGGAGAACAGACAGGCAGGAGTGAAATTTAACAAGCATTCATCTCTTTACAGCTTTCTGGGAGTGAAGTCTCAGGCATTTGACCACAATCCCTCACACCACTCGCCTGTATGAGCATTTCTATTGTCTGCCAAGCAGAATGTTAACATTGATATTCACACTGACTGTTAATGAAAGGTGTCAACACACACAAGTGTCGATACAAGCAAGCGTTCACATGTTTATGCCTCACTTTTCTTTGACATTTGTTTGCCTCTTGTTCTGTGTCCTTCTCTTCAAAATGAATACATCACTTTCCTCCATCTGAAGTGTTGCAGTCTGCAGACTTTATATAATCACGTTGCATTGCTCTGCTGCCTGACAGAGCTTATTGCTAAAGGAGGATACAGTGACTGCAGTTAAAAAAAACACACACACACAGTGAGGAATGGTGCTCCTTAAAATAAGCATATAATTATCATTGAACAGCCAAATAAGCGCCCCACTTTTACCTTCCCTAATTTGATATTGTGCCGTGTCTGTGTCTATAAGACAGATAATAACGCAGAAGGAGAATGACAGATGGGAAGAGACAGAGAGATACAAGGAGAACTGGAACAGCAGAGTTGTGGTGACAGGCTGCTCAGTCGGAAGTTGTAAGATTGTTTCGCCTCAAAACTGCACCACTTCCAAGGAAACCAGTTCAAACCAGAATCCATATTTAAAAAAAAAAAGAAAAAAGAAATATGTCTACTGTATTTTCAAGCAAAATGTCTGTTCGAGAATAAATGCTTTTTTAGACACACAAACACACACACACAACACCATCTAATGAAGCGTCATGGCAACAACACTGTGTGAAAGCATGTGAGTCACAGAGGATCAGCAAATGCATCTCAGGCTGAGTTGACTTCACCAGCTTCAGCTTATTGAGACAGTTTGTGTTGGGAATGTTTTCAACCCACGGGAATTTGGAAGACCCCCGCTGATCCCATTTTAATCTGGATGAGGCAAAGTTGAGGCAAATGTAAAGATCCACAGAAGCTTGTTTGAAAGAGATGGGGGGGGGGGGGCGGGGGTTGACTTACAGCACAACACACTATCACACTGTTTTAATCTCAAATATGAAGCATTTTAACTTTAATAATAGTGCGTTTGTTCATATTTAACATCAATCTTCTCACTATTATTGCGTTTCGTGTCATTTATTCCCAACCAGCCTTGTGAAGAAACCCACATGGAGCCTCTGATTGCACTGCCCGACACAGCACTTACATAACCACATTGCCACATGTGACCGCTCTCTTTTGCAGTCAACAAACAACCAGTGGTGTAGCTTTAATTTGTGAGAATGCTCTACTATGTTTCCCTTCACGTTGCTGTACAAGACATACAGAGAGAAACAAGGTTCAAGGTTTCTTTTATTGGTAAGCATCACAACATACAGCCAGCGAATCTCAGTGACTGTCAGTAAAAGTGCATTAGTGCAAGCAACATTCAAGGGACGATCACTGGCACATTTGAGGAACATTTAAAGAACAGAATAACATGAATGGACAGAATGGTTATGACTCCTTCCTGTCTTTTAACTCACATCTCATCCAGTCAATTTACTGTGTCGACTTTTTGTTCTTTAACCTATGTCCCTCTGTTGCAAAGACATAACAAATATATATCTCTATTGCAACATTTCCAAAACAGGTATATCAACACAAGAGATAGGGAGACACTTTCACCAGAAGGAGCCAACTGAGAGCAACGACTGCATCGTCACACCGTGGTGGTAGTAAATAAACTGCCTGTCCCTCATTCCAGAGAGAGGACACTGAAGGAACATCAAAGATGCTCACTACAGGCCCACAACCATTCACTGCTTTGTAGGAAATGTGACTGGAAATGCCGTAGGGGTCTGTTATCTTCTCCAGTGATTAATGCCTAATTAACATGGTCATCCTTCAGGGATCAACTGCTGTTTGGAGTTTGGGATTTCTAAAGAGGGAATGCTTGATGCTGCTCTGTTACTTCACACGCTGAAGCGTCTCATTTGAAGCTCCGAGCTGTCTGATCTCTGATTAAGGTCCCATCGCTGTTTGTCTTTTCTTTGATTTAAATTCTCTCAGCTCATGTATGTTTTTATGCTCAAATTAGACGGATGGATTTGTTTTTGTGTTGTTATTCATCAGTGACTGGGTACATGTCATACAGCAGCAATACGGCTTTAATCTGCTGCCATTCATGGACGAAGTTACAATAGTTGATTATTAAAGGTCCCCTATTGTGCAAAATCAACTTTTTAATCTTTTAGTACTTATATTTGGGACTCAGTGGGCCATACCAGTCCCCAAAATGTGAAAAAACAAGACTCAGTCATGTTTTAGTGGTTCCACTTTGTGTAAGTATAGGCGATAAAACATGCAATGTTTACACCTCCCGACCAAGTGACGACAGTGCGGACATTTCACCGTGAATGTTGGCACCCCGCCAGGCAGAGTACTTCACAGCTCCACCGTAGCTCCCCCTTGTCCCTGTGAAATACGAGAGTGCAGGCAAGGTAGGAAGAGTGGCTGCACAGCAGAGCACAGTGTTTTACTCAAACTTCTAGCCTCAGAGGACTTGTGTGTCCAGTGGATATATTTTATTTATGAAAAAAATGTTCACAAGCTTCACAAGCCCTTTGTTGTTGATCGTGTGTGTAAATTCCTATGCTGGAGGGACACTCCTTGTGTTGTTGATCCACACACGTCACTTTCAGCCGCAGTAACACAGGTGCGATTAGGGTCTTTTTCTAGCATGGGAATTTACATACAAGCCGTGCAGAGCGGCGCATTAATCGTTTTTCTTCGATTTTTTTATGATCGCGCGAAGCCAAAATCGTGGTCACTCATGCATTACGGTGAAACTCAGTAACAACAGGTAAACGGACATTACTATGGGGTATATGGAGCGGGGGGTTGTGACGACGGTGCATGACAATAGGTGATAAGTGGCGACAGTATGGCTGTGGATAGTAAGTTAGATCGACACTCCCCTGGAAGCAGTGGATGTGTGTTTACCTGGGTCTCATTCACATGTAAATGACCAGGCACAAAACCGAGTGTTCTGAAAAAGACTGTTTTGGCAGGGTTATTGAACTGCTATTGTGCTTCATCCTTATGATATTTTGACTAAAGCATGACACAGACATGTTTATTAGGGCACCAGGACCTAGTTTAACTTGGGTTAATAGGGTATAATATGGGACCTTTAATACGTGTTTAGGTGTGGCAAGAGAATGTGGAAAAATGTGGTTTGGTTTAAGAGCTGAACTTTAAAGCTCCAGCGGGTAACTTAAGTTGCTGTTGATGTTGAAAGTCCAATTTTAGTCAGACTAAGACAACAGTTAGGTTTTCTGTATGTCATGTAAACACGTTAGTCCGACTAAAATCGAGCTAGTCTTACCATACCTGGATAATGCGATTCATAGTCCGATTATTGTGTATATACGCTTAGCCGGACTCGAGTCACATTTGGTGTTCTGCAGGGTTAGGGTTAGGGTTAGGGTTAGCCCTAACAGCCCACTGTCTCAGACCTTCTCACAGATGTGACAATAGTTTGAAGTAACAGGCATTCATTTTACTCAAAGGTCACACACTACAGATTTAATAAAGGATGTAGTACACCTTGAAAGTAGACACAATCCCCTAAAAACTACCACTGACTTTGTTTTAGGCTAAAATGTAGTAATTTTTTGTTACTATTGTTAACTGTTATAAGCTTTGAGGTTCCACAGGGCTCCTGTTTTGATCCGCTCTTCTTTACATTAGCTCTAGACCACAACGATCAGTTATTTCATCATATCAGGTTGCATAATTCCATTGTAAGGTGCATTTATTGTCATTGCTGCATTCCTTATTCCTTCTTTAAATTAATTTAAATAATCTATTCATCTTTTAAAACACTCTTTAAGTACTGTACTCTGTAAAAAAAGAAAAAAGAAGAATATTAATTTAAAGTGATAACAATATGAAAGAGCAACTTTCTCTACCTCCACAGTGGCCTATTAGAAGAGCACACTGTGCAGCCAATCACAGACACTCACTGCTCAGCTCCACTAATCGCGGATTAGCTTCAACCGACTGCAGTGTGTGCAGCTCAGGGAGGGAGAGGCATCCACTGCCATTCACTACTCACCCTCCGTTTTATTATTAGCTCTCTTGGATTCAGCAGCAGCAGCAGCAGCAGCAGAGGTGGCTGTAGCTGCAGCCTGCAGGCTTCATATTGGGATCTCAGGTAAAGGTGTGGGAGTATAGAACGACAGATTCTGGCTCAGTGGTCGTGGACACTGTGTGTGTGTGTGTGTGTGTGCGCAGTGGACAGGTATAGGATTCAACTGATGGCCCTTTAATTCCAACCTACACACCGCGCGCGCGGAGGCACCGCTTCGTTTTGCCCGCGTCCTCGCCACAAAAAAAAAAAAAAGAAAAATGTTCAAGACGGCCAATTACCCGACGGTGGATCCTGCGCCCACCATCATGCACGGCACTTGGTTTTCCACGGGCTGCCGAGAAAGCGTGCCCGTGGCGGTGGAGAAACCTCGGAAAAAGGCGTTCAGCCTGGTCAAAATCATGTCCCTGAGCAGCAAGAAAGGCCACGGCCAGTATCCGCACCAGCACCAGCAGCAGCAGCAGCAACAACAACACCACCACCACCACCACAACATGCCCTTTTCCATCCACTGTCACATCGGGAAAGAGATAAAGCACATTTGCAGCAATTGCAGCCGCGGGAACGACACGCAGGACGGTGAGTATTTCTACTCGACACTATGTGGCGTGTGTGTTTGTGGTTTCGCCCATAAAGTCGCCTTGCGGCACAGCCATCATGCACCATGGAGTGCTCATCATGGCCATGCCTCTGTGCTGCTCTGCGCGTTTGGCCAGTGGATCATGCGCTCCATCCCCGAGTGCGTCTGCTTGTGTCATAATGTCCTGCAGCTCAGAGGGTCGATATGTCTCTGTGGGCTGAGGTAGTAACCTGAATAACAACTTACCCATATGGTTGTACTCAGACTTGAGCTGCTGCTGCTGCTGCTGCTTCTTGTTGGTTATATTTTCATCACAAAAGCATGTTGATGGAAGGAATGCGTCTTTGTTCCCAATCCCCCAACTATTTCGCCTATGGATGTCATTAAAAAGGCATGGGAGTCTGCAGGGCTGTTTGCACTAAGCCATTTCCACTTGAGTGTCATTACATCACCACTCAGCCATCTTGGTGTACAAACAAGTGTTTTTAATTAAAAGCAGACCCATCAGTTGCTTGTGTTGCAGTGTACAGTGAAGAATGGAGGCTGTGTGTGATAGAGTACAGAAGGAAGGCTTTAGTTTGTCTGATTTGATACTTGGAAGATTGACTTTATACCTTTTTTTGACAAAATTCCAGTGAGTTACTTCAAATTGCAGTTTCTATGATTTGATGACTGGAAATCGTTCAGTCGATACAGGGAACATTGCACCAATATCCACTTTGACTGAATGCATTGCTTTTTGAAAGACACACCCCCTTTTTTGTCTTTACAATGTCAATCAGATTTAATTTCTTCGGTTTTTGTTTTAAAGTAGTACCATCAGCTGTTTGTATTCAAGTAAATAATGAAGAATAAAGGGTAAAATGCCAATAGAATGTCATCATACCCTTTTGTAATAGTTTACTGCCTGGACTAATACATACAATCCATAATGTTAGCCTTACAAGATTCAAGTGAATTTTTTTTCTTCTAAAATTCAGAAAAATATGAGAAAACTACAATGGCACGGTTGGAAAAGTGATCAGTCCCCAGATGTAATACTTTGTGCAGGCACCTTTTGCTCTAATTACAGCCATCAGTCGGTGTGGATATGTCTCCACCAGCTTTGCACCTCCTAGATTGGGGAATACTTCCCCATTCTTCCTTGCAGAACTGTTTCAGTTCAGTAAAATTCTGTGGTGAGCGGCGATGGACCGCACTCTTCAAGTCCACCCATAGATGTTCTATAGGATTTAGGTCAGGGCTCTGACTAGGCCACTCTAGGACTTCCTGTCCTTTAGCCACTTGCATTGTTTTTCTTGCAGTGTGTGGACCTGCCCATTTTCATGTGTCTAACAGAGGGCTGCACGTTTTCCTCCCAAGAATTTGGGTGTACTTGGCAGCATCCATTTCCCCTTTAATCCTGACCAATTGCCCAGTCCCTGCTGGAGAGAAACAACCCCACAACAGAATGCTGCCACCACCATGCTTCACTGTAGGTATGGTGTGTTTTGGGTGGTGTGCTGTGTTTGGTTTCTGCCCAACATGGTGCTTGGAGTTCAGCCCAAACAGCCTCACCTGACCATATAACCTTTTGCCGCATGGCATCAGAATCTTCAATATGTTCAATATGAGACACAGTGTGACATTTTTTTCAGAAGAGGCTTCTTTCACATGCACAGATCGACCAACCTCTGCCATTAAGACTTCTAACTCCTTCAAGGTCGCCATGAGCCTCTTGGTAGCTTCTCTGATCAATCTTTTCCTGGCTTCATCCAGTTTGGAGGGGCAGCCTGATCTAGGGCGAGGTCTGGGTGGTGCCATAAGCCTTCCACTTCTTGACAATACCCTGAACGGTACTCGGAGGGATAGTTAAAGCCTTTGAAGTCTTTTTATATCCTTCTCCTAACCAACAATGGTGACTTCTTTGTGTTGCCATGCACTGCTAGGAGTGGAACCCTCAAGGAACAGCTGATTTTATTCTGAAGTAACCAAAGCCACCACAATTGATGCCAGGTGGAGGCCAATTTACTTGTTGTGTCATCTGGAAGGTGATTGGTTATACCTGAGAATGTTTGTAAGGGGTTATTCTGAAGGGACTGATCACTTTTCCAGCCTGCTATTCTAGTTTTACATTTTTTAAAATACATTTTCAGACATTTAGAATTTTTCAACTTGAATGTTGTAAGGCAAAATGTGTAATTAAAGCTGGGAAATTATGGATGTGATGTATTATCAGTTCAAGCTGTAAATAGAAAAAAAAAATCTTTGAAACTATTTCAAAATGGTATGATGTCTTACTACATTTCAGTTCACTCTGTGTTGACACATGAAAGAGAATTTTCCACATTTTGCTTTATTGATTGAGCTCCATCGAGATTTTTCCAAAAATGATTCTCACCCTTTATTCCCCATTTCTACAGTCACTTAGTTACTTAAGAATATCCAGTCATTTGTTTATTCCATCCACATCCCATGTGTTGATGATTTCCAGCCTCTATGAAGTGTTTGATGTGGTTAAAACGATGTTCAGTTAAGCATTTTTCCTCCCCATTGACATTCCTAAAGTACTAAAGTATTGGCGATCCCTTGTCCTGCTGTCTTCAGCAAATAAACTCATTTCTGTATTCGTTCAGCTGTGACTTCAGAGGTATTTATAGCGTGGGTGGTGGCAGGAATGCAAAGATGACTGGCTCTGACTCTGAGGCACCGGAGCGTCCAAGTAAATGGTCTATGGGAGCGATTTCCCCTGCATCACAGTCACATGATTTATCACGCTGTCCTGAGAGGCCCAGAGGAAGTGACTGGCGTGTAATACAGTGATACAGTATCTAATATGACATCATTATTTAGAAACAAGCTACTGAGAGTGTGATGAGCGAATGCAATATGTTGACAAAACATGCTATGATAGAGGTCACTTCTTACATACTGGAGCACCATAGGTTTGTTATAGTTTTTTTTATGTCTAATGTTTTGTACGGGTAGAATCATATCTGTTTTTAAGATTGTATTCTAATGTGACAAATCACTTTTGATTAGATCTATAATCTGTTCTCTATCCTCTGGAACAGTGGTTGTCAAATGTCTTATATTAAAGGTGCCATATGTAAGAATGTGGCCAAAAACGGTTACTACATGCAAATTCAAAATACTCCACTGACTGCAATGATTGGTCGACGGCGGTAGGTGGCGCCACATGCCAAAACATGATTTCAAAACATAAACATGATTTGCAGTCTGCAAAATATTTTTTAATGCAAATATTTTGGCTGTAATGTTGTTGTTGGTGAGTTCAGTTTGTTATATGAACATTATTCCTGAGTCTCTGTGACATATTAGGAGGATTTTACGGCCAGATTTATTACATAATACACCTTTAATCATTACTCGCTCAGTTTGTATGTAAGGAACAACTGGAAATGTCTGCATGTTTGCCACACAGCAATCAAAGCGGACAAGGTAACTCATATCCTGTCGGGGATAATTAGATTTTCATGCCTAATGGGAAATGAAAGCAAACCAGTGTCTGTCTAAAAAAACAAACAACCAAAAAAAAAGTAGAGTAGATTTCATGCAATCACAAATCTTAAACACTGGTTTCTTGTTATAAATTCATTGAACATTTTTAGACCTGGTTGTCTGTTTAATGTGAGCAAGGGACATCTAAAAAAGACAGACACTGAGAGAAGAGCGGAAAATAGGGAATGAGGAAAAATGGAAGGAAAAAACACCAAGTACCAGAAACAACAGAAGAGGATTTATGAAGTATTGGATGATTAAATCCACAAGAAAGGCAGTAATGCAACATTATGGATGCAAACTGCCCTTAAACGCCACCATCAGCCAACTAACATTCTTTTTAACGCTGTTTAAAAAACTGTTCAGATGTCTTTTTGATACACTTTACGATCAGCCTGCAGCTGACGTCTTAGATTTTTTGTGTGTGTCAGGAATGGTGTGTCAAACATAAGAATTCACAGTGACTGTTTATCAGAGCAAACTTCGGTTTTGCTTTCGTGCTCCAATAGTAATTGAAAGTCTAAAAGGTTGGGGCTTTGTGAATATTTGATGAGGAGTGGATAGATTCCCTCTTAATGAGGCGCTTATCAGTTTGTTTAGTGTGTTTTGGCACGCTCAAGTCAACCACTCAGTGTGATGGAGCCTCAAACAGTACTCGGATATTGAGGGTTTGTTTATCACCTCACAACCTCGTGCAGTTTCGAGGGAATACCGGAGGCCAACTGGCACCGATTCTTTTTGCTCGGATCTCCGTAAGCAAAAGTCTGTGATGCATTAACTGCCTCCCTTCTCCTGTGACACCACATTTGGACCCTCACTTAAATGTGACTATTTTCTTCCCCATACAGCTGAGGAAATAGAGAGGCTGGCCGCCATGCGTTCCGAGTCGTTGCTCTCCGGCACTCACACTCCGCCCATCCGTAATCGGAGCAAGTTTGCCACTTTGGGACGTCTGCTGAAGCCGTGGAAGTGGAGGAAGAAGAAGAGTGAGAAGTTCAAGCAGACCTCTGCTGGTACGTAGCTTATTATTATTATTATTATTATTATTATTTTGATTTTATGTTAATGCAAACACTGGGGGGAGCGCACGCAGGTGCCGTGTGCATAACAAACAGCCACGAGCACAGTATAAACCCTGAAAAGAAAGTCTGTGGATATCCTTTGGTCAAAAGTGAAATAAATATATTAAGCTTTAGCCTCCAGGGTGATTGAACATGCAGCAAATTGATTCAGGGAAAGTGCAGAGTTTGAGTTTTCTGTGTTGAGTTCACTTTAGAGTTCCTTTTGATCCAGCAGCCGGGTGTCAGGGGCGCGTGAAGGACATGCTCTCTTCAGAAGTGGCTTTATCTATTTATTTGCCTTGGATTCTGCCGTTGGCCTGATGGACAGGAGGAGGAGGAGGAGGAGGCATTTAGTCCGGCTGCTTCTGTAGTGGACGAGCCGTTGCACAGACGCCTGAATGTGGTTTGAACAGGACAGGACGTTCTTATTTAACAATGTTATTTAATGAGCAAGAGTTCCCGGTGTGAATCTGCTGACTGAATCATTCTCTGTCTGATCTGATCGTGTTTGCAGTGGCTTGAGATGATCTTGTCGGTGTGTTCTGCGAGCACTGGGAATAATGTGTCCTCTTGTACAGCACAAAATATGCATTTGACTGCCTGGTTGATATTATTTGACCATTGCCTCCCCTTTTGTTTAGCTTTACCCTACATGGTCCACTGGTACTGGTGCAGCAGCTTCCCAGAACGTTGCACAAAAGTTGGTTTTCTAGTATGTGTATATTCGATCAAAAACGTTGCGTGGATGTTGTCTGTTGATTGTACGCCCTGTGATAACGGCATCTGTCCTGCTGAAGTCAGAGACAATAGCCAAGTACTCGGCAACAAAGGGCCTTTTTTTTCTCTTACAATGGAGTCAATGCACAGTGGTGCCGTGTGTAAAAAAGCTCTCCTCATTGCCTTTGTTATCCACTTGTTTTATACGCATAATGCCACTGTCTCCGAATAATTCGCGAGCCGCCATTGTTCTGTTCAATCCGTTTTGATGGCAGCGAGAGTTTGGATCTGATTACGTCACTGGAAAACGCTGGAGCTGGCAATGCATTTCATTTTGTATGACAATAAATAACTATAAGCTGTATATATAGATCACATTTTTCATATTTACATTACAAAGGGCTTCACAACATCAAAGGACGAGAAAGACGAGACAAATTAATTTGAGAAGAAACAAGTTAAAGCGAGTTTACACTTTCTGCTACTTCTTTTGGTACAGTTCAATGCTTTGCTTTGAGTAATGCTTTTTCAGGTATTAAAGGGGACATATTATACCCTATTTCAAGTTAACCTAGTTCCCTGGTGTCTTAATGAACATGTCTGTGACATGCTTTGGTCAAAATACCATAAGGATGAAGCACCACAGCAGTTCAATCACCCTGCCAAAACAGCCCTGTTCAGAACGCTCTGTGTAGTAGTACCTCTTTAGGTCCACCTTAAAAGGTCAACCTTAAAAAAAAAAAGTATAACGAAACTTAAGAGACAGGAAATGACATCAGCCACAGAGGCTACTGGGAGCTAACAGCAGTTAGCATTTGGAAAAGTGATAATTTGCAGGCTCTAGCAGGCACATTGCCGTCATATATAACATGCGTCCACTGGACAGATAAATCCTCTGAGGCTGGAAGTTTGTGTAGAACTCTGTGCTGCACTGTGGAGCCAAGAATAGAACTTTTCACGGACTTTGCGGATTTCCAGTTTTCGGATACCGTTGCCCTCGCCAGCACTCTTGCGTCTTTTAAGACAACATTTTATCTCCTTTACTTAGACTAAGGAGTACATAAAAAACGTGAGTGAGTCATCTTTTTTCACACTTTGGCGACTGATAGGACCTCCAGAGTCACAAATACAAGGATTAAAATTATTAAAAAGTTGATTTTGCATAATATGTCCCCTTTAATACAGCATGTGTCACTGAAATACTGTACAATGAGCGTCCGGGATTCATGCCACATGTGATCCCATTGTGAGGTCATCTCTACTGTTCTACTTGTGGCCCAGTTGCAGTCGTGAAAGCAGCTCAGACACTCTGGGATGGCTCTTCAGTCACGGCACCAGCACCACAACAACTATGCCCGTACTGTCACATCAATTTCAGGATGAAATACTATGCACCCTATTTCTTTGAAGACTCAAATAAGCGAAATGGGGCCCTGCGCTTGTATTTGAACGCAGTCAAATTCAGTGGAGTGAATTCAAATGACAGGAAGTAGCTTAGGGATTTTTTTCAACTTAAACGTCACAGCACTTTTGTAGAGATAGAAAAGCGGCGCTTATCTATATTTCATAATATTAGGGTGAAATATTTATATCCAGAATGCTTGCAAAAGAACACGCTGATACCATCAAGTTGTCCGACTCGGTATCAGGTAATCTCTTCCTTAATCTGGCTTGAACAGCACTAACCAAGAATCTAATGTTATCCGTAGACATCTGTGGAGCAGAGATACTACGACTCTTGATGCTCGATTACATTTTCTATACTCAGAAAAGTAATTCTCTATATCTATGCTGCTTATCAGAGCACAGATAGCACAGTGGACATCTTTACATAACCACCAGTACTTTTCCAACCAGCCTTTAATTGTGATGAAAATTCAGTTTATCTCATCCAGGGAACAGTATTGATCTTGGTTGACCTGTTGTTCCACTATTGATCCGTGTTTTGTTTTTTTTGTGTGTGTTTTTTTTGGGGTAATGGAACACTGCACATTATGCTGTGCAAGTGCCCTCATTTAATTACCTTCACCAAGCAGGTTATGTTTTTGGCTGTGTTTGTCTCTGTGACTGTGAGCAACTTGAGGACACATTTGGGTGACATCTTCTGGGGGATGTAAGCGTACGGTTATATGTATATATACTATATGTGTATGTATATAGTGTGTATATATATATATAAACTTTTTCCATATATATATAAAAACATACACATTATTAATGAGTATTTCGCACACTGTTTATAAGGTATGTAAAAAAAATTCTGCTGCAACATGCAGTATGACCAATACTTAAAGGTCCAGTGTGTAAGAATGATCTAATGGCAGATTGGAACAAAAGGGCGACTCCTCTACTTAGCCCTTCCTTTTGCAGGTGTATCGGGGAACTATGATGGTGGTCTTTGAAATGCTAGAAAGTACGTTGTTCTTTGTCGTTTGAGTCGTGAGCTTTCACTTCAAAGTGTAAAAAAAACGCGTGCTCTGGCTGCTGTAGGAACGCGGTGGCCTCGGTAAAGCAGGGCTTGAAACGCGTATGCATTAAATTATATACGTTTCTGTAAGGTTACGGAAACCATAGACATTTTATTTTAAAGCAAACATATACTTGTAAAATCTACAACAATCAAACAAGAATATCCCTATGAAAAGTTCATGCTGCAGTGATATTCTACCATGAAAGCAGGGCATTTAAGTAGAAGGTTGCAATGGCAATTTCTTTATGTCAAACGAGAGCTCAATGCACAATCTCATTGTCTCAATAACTTGATCGATTTTAAAGTGTTGTCTTGAATGATGTCAAAATTTGAACATCATGATGAAGACGACTGTTTGAATACAAATTGTCATTGAACCACTACATCAGGCAGTTGTAGTGATTTTTGCGATTAATCACCTTGTTAAAGAACAGCATGTTATTCAATAAGTCCTGAAACATTGAACAACTGGACATGTGCATTCAACAGTTTAGAGAAGGTTAACATAAAATCACCTGTAAAGGGTTATAGTGCATTTTAGGTGCATTCTGAAACTGAATCCAAAAGCCAAGGGCTAACCTTTTGTGAGTAGTGTACAGTATGTTTCCCTGTGTCAGCGGGGAGCAGACCAGCCACTGGCTACACAGATGTTGTTCCAGATAATTGGACAGTGAGCACAGTCGAGGAGGATTATGAATGTGTTGTGTGATATTAAGCAGATGAGGGGCCAGCTCTGGGGGGTGGGGGACAGTACTCCTCACCTCAGGATAGAGGAAGAGTAGCTGACAATTTGACGTCTTTTCATGCTCTCCTATCAACCCGGGTGCATTATCATAGCATGCCTCGGTGTCGGGAAGAGATCACACCAGGCAGAGATTCTTCAAAGGAACAAGCATGTCGTGGTGAGGTGTTATCTTCATCTTTATTTATTGAATTTGTCGCAGTCAGCGGTCGTTTAAATGCTCTATTCTTGCAGCGCGTTTCGCGAAATCTTTATTGAGAGATTGCAGATTCCGTACATGTTTCAGTTATTGCACGGAGAAGAATGCGAATGTCGTATTATGGACCCCACTGCATTCACAATTATGTGTCAAAGTTGAGCCATTATTCTGTTGTGATAATCTTAAAGCTCGAGCTTCTCCCATGGAAAGTTTTTCGATGCAGGAAGAGTGTGTCGAAACGGCCTCAGTTAAAGCTCCCACTTTGAGCTACTGAGCCTCAGGGTTGGTAGGATGTGTTCTGAATATGTGGGTCACTTCACAGTGGAATATATTTCCCCCCTTAAAAAATAACACACAACCAAAAAAAAAAAAAAAACTAAGTGCAGTGTTCTCAGATCAATACAGACTGTATTTTAGATATGCCAGTTTAATTTAATATGCTCTCAGCTAATATTCCCCGGCGAGAGTCTAATCTTCTGATCTTGGCACAGATTGTGTGGCTGGAGTGTTGGGCTGTGATGACACGCGGGGCCCGTGACGGCAGCCCCGAACACAGGCCGTGCAAAATCCCACTTTGATGATACTGAGGGTGACTTACAGGACAGCGTCTGATTTTTCATACTCTGATATGACTTGGTGCAAACTGACAGCTGCTAATTTACTTCTCTGACGATCCAGTCAGTCAGCCTCACACTCAAAAAATGTCCATCACGGGACTTTTTCCTACCTTTTTCATGACAGGTTAACCAATTTCTTCTTTAGCTTGAAGCACTCAAAATATGTAAAATCTGAAGACATGTTTTCATAAAGGCTTCTAAGTTCATTCTATTGTGTAACCGTGGACACCCTGTGACGGTTATGTCATAAAGCTTTGAGTAATTACTTTTCATTTTGGGTGAAACGTCGGCTTAATCCGTGAGCACATTACAGCACCGTCAGTTGAATGTTGACCTGTAGCCGTGGGTTTCCCCCCTCTTAAATGCTGATGTCTCATGGAGAGATTGGTCTCCCCCCCCCCTCCCATATTCAACAATCATCATTTTTACTTTATTAGATAAAACATGTATATTTGATAACGGGTGAGAGTGACAGGAAATGCAGGGGAGAGAAGAAAGTCCAGGGTGGATTTACATCTGTGCAGACTCTGCCTTCTCAGTGATGCACGCCACTGAGGCAAGATTTCTTGTTTTGAATAAAAATATATAGGGATACACGATATCAGACCTTTTGCCGATATCCAACATGCCGATGTATACTGTACATCTTTCCTTTTGAACTGCTGAGGTCATTTACGCTCTCCTGTGGTGAAGTGAACATGATATTTTTCATAATCATGACACAGCAGCTGTGAATATACCATATCTTTATTGTGCAAAATAAATAAGCATAAAAAAATAATCGCAGTAGGGGGCGCTAGCATTGAAGTCTAGGAGGTGGCAGCTTTGTCAGCCCACAAAAATATCTGTAAATATCTTTCTTTTTTTTTTTGTTTTTTATATATATCTGAATCTAATCTTTAATGACAGTAATAATAACATCTTACTAACTTTACACCGACATGGACGGGAATCTGGACTCTGTGTTCATCAATAATTCTCAGATATAAAGTGTGTTATGGAATTTTTATGAGAACCAACCCCCTCAGCTACACAGTAAGTGAGATTTTTAGTGTGTTTTTTTTCCGAACTGCTCAATCTTATTAATAGAAAACCCTCAATATTCAGATTTCAGTGAAATTAAATGCTCTGTGATTGAACGTCTCTTAATGCTCGAGGTGCTTAAGGGAAACGATTAAATGATGCGTCGGCTCTCATTCGCATTGGTTCCTGGTCACTTACTGTCCACTTGATGTTAAATGTGCTGCCATTGGATGGGGGGGAGGGAAATCACATTTGGAGGAATCGGCCAAAATTTGCATTCCAATAAACATCGAATCAAACCACGGCTTCCTTTCATGTCACACTACCTTCAGTTACCATTTCCTATTGGGCTGCTGTGGAACTAACGTTTATTTTAACACATTGGTGATGTTTTGGCTA
This sequence comes from Microchirus variegatus, assembly GCF_963457635.1. Lineage (NCBI taxonomy): Eukaryota > Metazoa > Chordata > Actinopteri > Pleuronectiformes > Soleidae > Microchirus > Microchirus variegatus. The sequence continues at coordinate 18,428,559 of NC_139806.1, forward strand.
TGTCCTCAAATAATTCCTGGCTCGGAGCTGTTGTCATAAAGTCTTGTTTTGGAAAATAAATTGTTTGAAGTTTGGAGTGATATTGAACATCTGGTGTCCTGGAGGTGCTCATAATGGAGCGTACTGTTTGTTCTGCTGTGGTATTTTGGACGACTGAAGCACAGAAATGTCCACATTTCTGAGTTGTGACTAAGGGCAAGGAAAGGGAGAGGTCAAGCCGTCTGTGTTTTCACGGCTTTACACTGCGGTTGTGTCGGTGTTGAACACAACTTGCCCTCTGACAAAGCAAGGACAGGACTATTGGGTCATTATGTAAAGTACACCTCTCCAGGGACACGCAGGGTCAATCCTGCACAGTGTCCTCAAGTGCTGTTCCTGAACCTCATTTCACATTCTTAATTGGTTTCTATGCAGGGGTAGATTTTCAAATGGAATGGGAACCACTTTTGTTCGGCGCACTGATAAAAGATGTTAATTGGCACAACTTTTGAAGCTCAATACAAGCAGTAGCTGTGGGACACGTCTTCTTCTGCATAATGCATGAACAGAAGTGTAGCTGGAATATTTCCTTTTACCCTTTTAACCTCTTTTTTTTTTAAATCAAGACGCAGTGTTTTAGTCTGACAAGCCAATATCCAAATAGCAAAAATGTAATATCTGTGTTGTTTCAGAAGAAGAAATTGTACAGTTTGTCTGGAAAAACACAATAAAACATTGCAAACATACTCTCAAGAGCGAAAACATTAGTTATAATGTAGATGTATTCCTTTTTTGGATAAATAAATTAAGCATACATTTGATTAAGTTTTATCAGTGAATCTTTAAAAAGCCCCAAGAAGGAATTTTATATGCTTTTCTTTTTATATTTTCTGAAAATAATTTCCCTTCGTTATCTTTTTTCCTTTTCCCCCCCTCAGCATTAGAGAGGAAGATGTCGATGCGACAGAGCAGAGACGAGCTGATCAAGAGAGGAGTGCTGAAGGAGATCTTTGAAAAAGGTGAGCCGATCTTAACTTTATGGAATTTTATGGAATTTATCCAAGCCGGAAAAAAACGATTAGTGCAAGAAGAGCAGAACGCGGTGCGCCAAAATCTTTCTTTATTCATTTCCTCATTAATCACTTCGCCTGTTTCTGAGATGCACTCTGCAGAATTTGGCACGGGTCACGTCGAGATTCAGTCTTTCATTATAGATATTTTGTAGCGTTTCGTAAACGCTTTGATCTTCTTGACTTAGTCATACTCGGAGCTGGAGCGTCTTGACAGCAGGGGGCTTTTTCTTTTTCTTTTCTTTTTGCCCAAGCTGAGGAAGTTAGCCAAAGTGTGAGGAGTGTAAATGAGAATTTTTATTTGAACATTTTAAGCCTTTTGGGTCATTGTTAAATCATCACATGACTAGAAAAGTAACATTTTACAGAGATTAAGCAGAGATATCATTTGAATGTTGCACACACAGAATCCAAAGATTAAAGAATGGGGTGCACCTTTTAAAGGGTTAGTTCAGGTTTTTTTTTTAAGCATAGTTTTTGCGCACACAGGAGTTATTGATTGTTGTGGAAATTCTCTCTGCTGCTGCTGAAGAAAGAAATAGAGACTTCACACGAGTGGTCGAAGATGAAGAAAAACCCAGATCATGGCGAGAGATAAACTTTTATATCTAAAGAACACCCCTCTCACATCCCTTTGTCTGTTGCAGGGGTCTGCCCCTCCAGGCTGTGTTTTCACACCCCTTTGTCTATTGCAGGTAGCCCCCCCCAGAGGTATCCTGCAGAATGTTGTATTTAGGTGCAAGTTGACTCTAGACATCTTAATTTGAATACACAAAAGGACCTGGTATCTTGTGTTAGGAAAGGCTCTAGCTCTGAGACAAAGAAATTGAATTTGCCATTACATGATCCACCATTTCCTCTATCAGTACTCTCAAATGTGTTATTTTTTTATTTTAGTGTTTAAAGTCCGTCATATTTGCCTTAGTAACACAAACTTCTAACAAACTTTATAGCAGTAGATCAGCAAGTACTGTCTCCCAAGTACTGAGGAGTAAGAAACAAAGTATAATTTTCTCTATGGACCTTGGTGCAGGACAGTGAGCAGTTTTCAACCTTCAGTTTCCAGTCAGAAAATGAATGTTTTAAAAGTGACATGAAAGTTCACATATTCTTAGTTTTTAGACTTAAGCAGGCAGATTTTTTTTCGGTGAGTCGATGTGTCACCTTTTCACTGCTGGCGACCCTGTCTTTAGGAAGGTCGAGGACCTGTGTCACAGGTCCCTGCACGACGAATACTATTTGTCAGTATCTCGTACAACCACACTTTCAAAGAAAAACCTGCCACTTAAGGTTAGGCTTACTGTCACTTAAAGTGCAGATGCTCTTCAGCCAAGTGAATTGACCAATTGTACGATTTGAAGAATGATTTTTATAGCAATTTCGACACAATAACTGTGTCACCTCTCAGAATACATATTAATGAGGCCAGATGTGCTCGCTTCTGCCTAGAGACAACCTACTTTCCATTATAAAAAAATTTTTTTTTAAAACGTGTGCAGTGCTTGATAGATGAGCAATGGTCTGCTCATGTGTTTACAGCATGACCTTGCCCTGACAAACTTCTACTTCGGCATAAATCACAAAGAAATAAACATTGATAAAAAATATTTTTTACCATAGGGAAAAACCTATTTTCTAGCCTTTCTTCTGATTGGTCGCTGGATTTTAATCTGCTTTGACAACATATCTACAGTATGACCTTGGGCTGAGTGTGGCATACACCAGCCAAACCCTCACTCCGGTTTCATTTATAATGAAATGGTGGAGAGTTTTCCAACAAAGCAACCTAACTCAAAATGCCAAAGCCTAATATGTTTCATCGCTTGACTATAATATCTTGTGTTAATGGAAGAGAAATTGACTCCTGCTTCGCAAAGAAATTCCAGACTCTTGTTCAAAAGACTGTTCAGTTAAAATAAAACATGGGAACCCTCAATGAGAGCTCTCTCAATATAAAAGCGCCAGTTTCGTCAGAATATGAGCAGCATTGTGAATTGCCATAAAATGTGACCATGCAAAAAGCAGTGTAAAAGATTTAAAAAGCAAAATGCATGACAAAACGCTTCACTGCTTTCCTCTGTTGGTCTGGGGTTTGCTGATAAAAGACTCCCGAGTTGTTAAAACAGTCTCGGCGTAGAATCCTGCCCCCGCTCCTATTGTCTCTTAAAACTTAATACCACCAAGTTAATTTGTCTAAAGCTCTCTCTGACTTTGTGTCACTTGTGTTTCTACTCCGTTTCAGCAACTGTTGAATTCCGTTCCTCTATGGACGGCGGAGTCTACGCTCAGGAGCACTCTATGAAGTCGTCTATGGTCCTGCCGACCAAGAAATCAGTCACGTTCCCAGGTGACCATCAGGATACCCCCGCCAAACCACCGATGTACCATAAACAGCCTCCTGCTCTCCCTCCAAAGCCTTTCTCTAGAATCCCAAACCATAGCACAGGTCAGTTGTCTAAGATTACGCTCTCTATTTGGATAAGTCTAATTTTTTCTGACTGTTATTGTAAATTACGACAATAATAAAAAGTTTTGTATCTTGTATCTCCACAGCTTTTTAAGTTCGACTTGTTGACAACCCAGGTTGTCAGTATTGTTTTGATAGACAAGCCATGACTACTTTAGCTTTAAACCACACCTGCGTCGCCGCACATGTGCACAGGATTATGCTAGTCTCATTAAAGTCGTCTCTGCTTAGGTCAGCTGGGCTCTCTCTGTCATTGTCAATCTGTCACTGCAGGAAAGTGGCGTTACCTTGGCCTAATTTTAACCACACGGCACCGATGTCTGAGCCATGTCCGATTTGTAAACAAGCTCTGTTTATCTGTCTCTAACGGCACATTGCAGTGGATGTTATTAAATACGGGTAGAAATATAATTTACTAAATACATTTATATAAAAAGGCAACAATAATAGTGCACAACAATCATGCATCATAGATGTATACTTGTCAAAACTAAACCATCACATGTAAAAAAAATCAGTGAGTGCAGAGCTGAGCAGCTTTATATCCAGTAATCTCTCTTTCCTTCCTGTTATCCTTGACTTTTCTTTCTCTTTAGATTCTTGCCAGCCAGTGAAGTTGCCCTGTATGCCCGGAGGAAAACACTCCCCACCTCTGCCTCCCAAGAAAGTGATGATTTGTGTGCCTCCAGGGGGACTGGACTCCTCCAACTCCCCTTCCCCATCGCCCAACCCCCTCAGCGCTCTCCAAAGGTGTATCTCTCCCCAAGGGATGTCGTCCCTCCACGGCACCCTGCTGCCCTCCCAGCTCGTCGGTTTGTCCGGTCATCACCAGAGTCACGGCCACCCGCTCCAGCTCCAGTACGGCAGCTTGCATGCACCCAGCCGCATCATTGAGGAATTGAACAAAACGCTGGCGCTCTCCATGCAGAGGTTTGAAAGGTTAGTAGCGATCAGTGCTCAGTCGTGATAATAAATGTGACTTCAGTATCGCAGAGGGATTATGGTTCTCTGTGTTTTTCTACATTGCACACAGTATCTTTGTTGCCTGGAATAAACCTGAGTGTGTTCTAAAGCATATCGTATCATGATGGAAACCGGGCTTATGTTACAGTTAGTATACTAATAACAGATGTAAACAATCCCATTACTCTTCCCCTCGTCTGCTCTTTTGGAAACACGACAGCCAAAGATGGCTACTGCTGTTAAGCAAGGCCCTTGCTTTAAGGTTATTCTAAAACCCGGGTCATACTTTCCACATCCATGTGTCCACTAAGATCTGTGTGAGGTAAAATTTGTCATCCGTGCTGGTCAGTATGGATCCTAGATGGACGTTGGTGAGCACGCCTCCAGTTTGAATTCATGTGTGTACCCTACACGACGAGCGTCCAGTTGGTGGTGTGTTCTTGTTCAACAAAATTAGATGGTAACCATGGACGCTTTCTTGAGATTATCCAAGGAGGTCCGCTGGTACCCACGTATGTACAGCTAAGCGCTCAGAGAATACGAGGACATACAAATAAGGGCAGAAATTCCCACTAGTGGAATGGAACCCTCAGCAGAAGCACGGTCCATGCAGAAATGTACATGGAAAGTATTACTTGGACCATAGTCTTCAAAAAGCAGTTGTTTTTCATTTTATAAAGCTATACTCATGAGTAGAATAAACTCACTGGACCTTTGTAAGAATCACACTGACATATCTTGTATCAGAGAGCTTTAAAAAAAAAGGAAAAAGACTGACCTTGGTTGTCGGCTCACAACATATTTCCTTTATTAAAAAAAAAAAAAAAAGATTGTCCTTGGCAAGTTGTTCAAACAAAATCGTTCTTATTTAAAGCCGTTGTCAAAACAACACCAGTCGGAGTAATTACTGAGTGAAAGAACATTATAATTAACATAGATCATCTTGTTGTGTTTATTGCCTCTTCATTTTTTTTGCGGCGACATTTTCACTACCTTCAAATCTGTCCCGGTGTTATTGAGGTCATGTCCTGCCATGTAGCACTGGTGTACAGGTCTAAATTAGTCCACTGTCTCACAGGGCAGCGTGGCCTAATTTTGCAGTAAATGTGTGTGTACGTGTGGGCACGGGCACACGGTCCAGGTTGGCCTGACAGAACATGACCAGCTGCTCTTTAGAAGAGCCACACTGCTTCTTGTTTGGAGGGGACGAAAAAAAAAAACGACAGGGCAGCGGATTGGACATTATGTAACCTCTTACATTAGGATCTCTCTTGCACCAGAGCCATTTGGGCACGGATAAGGAAGTAATGGTCCCGTCATGGCTCACAATCAGCCTGAAAGCTCGAAGTGGTTACGTAACAGTGTCTCATCATAAGAGGCTCTAACTAGTCAGTGATTAATCAATCTATCAAATGTGTGCAAATGAAAGTGACGTTTGTTTCCAGTAGATTAAAATAAATAAATACATCATGAAGTTATATAATCTGTCACTCTTTTCTCCGTTGTAATCCGAAGTATTGCATAAGAATGTACAGAATTTCTTCAAATCCGAACGTTGTCTAGGCTACGTATTGTTTTTAAATCACTTCTCTTCTTGTTGTGAAGGTTTTTAGGAAACTAGTGCAGTGCCCGAAGGAAGTATGTATTCCTATAGGAACATAAGGCTAACAATACAAACACTGTGCAAACCTCATTAGGCACAATGCAAATGTTTTCATTTTTCGATTAGCGTTAGCATAGCTAGATGTTGTGACTGTCGGCCACTATAAAAAGGCTAAAACAAAAAACATTTGCCTTGTGCCTAATGAGGTTGCACAGTGTTTGTATTAGGAAGTCGAACTGTATTAGCCCTACGCTAACGCCAATCGTAGCCCTGCTAGCTTATCTTTGGAAAAGGGTTTGCCAAGTTAGCCGCAAAGTAGTAGCATACTAATGCAATATAAATATCCTCACCCACCGTGAGGACAGCCTCTTCACTCCCACCTCCCCGCTCCAGACAGCGCAGCTGCTGCTGATGAGCCGCTGCTTGCCTGGTGTAGAGTGATAAATCGGTGAAAATTAAAATTCCTCCAAAAAAATGTAATGAAAATCAAGGATGCACACCATCGGGCCATGCTCAACCCACATCCAAAGTCTTAGGGCGATCTGACTAACGGTCAGCGAGATATGCCTGTCACAGACACACAGACGCAACTTGCTTTATAGATAGATAGATGTTTCTGAGCAGCATAACTGACTCAAAAAGTGAAGGATGTTTTATTATATTTCCTGGAGACGTAGGTCTTTGGCCCAAGGAAGAAATTATTAGATTTTGTTGGTGCAATTGATTTGTTCAGCACAAGAAAAACAACCCAACCTCCCCAATAATTAACCTTGCCAGATAGTGCAGTGTTTTGACTCTGTGAGGGAACTATGCAGCCTTGGATGAGTTTTTCTCCCCCCTTCACTGTCATCCTCTTATTTTTCAAATGGTATAGCATATACCATAAGCATTGACTCACGCTGGGTTTGATTCCCGGTCCTTCTGTGTGGTCTTTGCATGCTCTCTCTGTGTCTGCGTGGGTTTCCTCCAGGCTCTCCAGTTTACTCCCACCATCAAAAAACATAAATCAATGAATGTATGAATGTTCGACTTATTCAGTCAGGTCGGTCCATTGTAGCGGCGTACACAGTCAACCCATCTCCCATGTGACCTTGTGTTTTCATTGTGTAATGACGATAAAGATCCTTTCTTTTTCCCCTTTCCTAACAACACAGTACGTCCCTACGTTTCTCCACCAGCTCTGCGTTGCATGGCCTCGGTCAGTGTCTTCCTCTGGACAGGCGAGAAGCACCGTCCGTAATAATTGACTACGAGGACGACAAGGAGAACATGCCCAACGAGTCCGATTACGAAGATCTGCCCAGCATGTACAAGGACGAGGACGACGAAGAGGACAACGACGAGGACGACGAGGACGACGACGACTCTCTGTTCACAAGTGAGTGGCAGCGGCGACGGTAGCGAACAATATTTGTTGACACATCTGTCAGTGAATCATCATTAACTGCACTGCTGGATAAAGCTGAAGGCTCCTCAGGAGTGCAGATGTACTCTGACCTTCAAAGCGCGGCCAAAATTAGGTTTGCACAAGTGTATCCAGAGTCACCCATGGAAACACTCGCTTCACCGCCTCTCGCCAAATCTGCTCGGCTGTGTCGGGGTTGTGTTTGTGACGTTTCGACACGGCGCGTCCTCACGTGGCCGCATGCTGGTGCTTTTAAAAGGTTGTGTCTGGTCATGAGTAAGGGGAAATCGGACCGGCGTGCTAAAGCGTGACCTTAAAGTGGCGCTGGAAAGATGAGTTGTAGGTGCCATATGTAAGAATGGGGCCAAAAACGGTTAATACATTCAAATTTAAAACACCTAGGTCTTTTAGGTTTCGTATTCTGACGTAACTGGCAACCCGTGGTTGCTCAGCAGCTGAGACTCTACTGACTGCAATGATTTGTAGACGGCGGTAGGTGGCGCCACATGCCAAAACAGGATTTCATTACATGATTCGCAGTCTGCAAAAACATTTTTTTTAATGCAAATATTTTGGCTGCACTGTTGTTGGTGAGTTCAGTTTGTTATATGAACATTATTCCTGAGTCTCTGTGACATATTAGGAGGATTTTATGGCCAGTTGCTTTAGATTTATTACATAATGCACCTTTAAAGTAAACTTGGTTTAACAACATTTTTTTTTCTAAATACATTTGGAAAACGTTGTCCAAACCAGGAAATAAAGATAAAATGAACTAAGCGATGTTGAGTAATCAAAATAAAGTGATCCTGCTTAGTGCCATTTATCTTCTGTATGTTGTATATGTTATTTATATTTCCTTATGTTTATGTTGCCCCAGTTTTCTATATTGACTGTTTACACATTAATACTTTTCACTGTTGCTTCTTAGTTGATCTTATTTTTTTCTATTTCTGCTGTAACAAAGCATATAATCCTCTTGTGGGCCTTACAAACTATTATCTTATACAGTCTACTGACACTGAAACAGCCTATACATCTTGATATGAGTTGCAGGGGATCAAGCAGATCTGCACCCAGATCTGTGCTTTATTTTAGCATTTCAGCTCATGTTTGACCTTTTTCTGTGCACGTTTAGGCTCCCTGGCTCAGAAGGTGCTGAGGAAAGACTCTCTGGCCATTAAGCTGAGTAACCGTCCGTCCAAAAGAGAGCTGGAGGAAAAGAACATCCTGCCCATGCAGACGGACGAGGAGAGGCTGGAGTCCAGGCAGCAGATAGGCACCAAACTCACAAGGTGGGACGAAACTTAAATGCATTTACAGATAAGCACAATTTATGGCTCAAGTATAAATGTTGCAGCAGCCAGATTAACAACCTCTACTGGGAAACTGCACTGACGATTCTTGGCCTAACTAAGCATTTTGTCTTGATTTGGGCTAACAATGGCACCGATATCCTGGCTGATTACGCTGTGACGCAGTCCAGAGCTGATGCAAACGTGCCTTTATTTTTTCCTCCTGAAACACTTGCATCACATCAGTTTTTTTCTTCCTTCTCGACATCCGATAAGGAAAAAAAAAACGCTTTATCTCATTAGAATGAGGCTCTGAAAACGGAGCTGACCTACATTGCATACATTGCCCCCTCCTCTCCTTTTTCCTTCACTCGTCTTCTCTCTGGCACTCTCTCCCGCTCTCCTCCCTCGCTCACTGAATCACCACAGTGATGCATGTGCCAAACTATATCCACCCGACTCCTCCACACAACAGCACCACGCAAGACACTTCATACCAACACTTTAAACACACGCACACTGCTAGTGTAATGTGTACAAATCACAAAAACTTGGATACATGTGTCATATGTTTGAATTCTAGTAAATGGGCAGATCTAACAACATGATAAATTTCATTTCCCCGTCGGATTTACAAGCCTCATTCGACTCCGCTGCTCTGTGAACGTGTTCTTTGAACGTCACCACCCCCACTGTGTTTAGAACCCAGTACCCAGAAGGGTACAGCGTGCTTGCTGTGCTTCATTGACACGTTTCCAAAATAAAAGTGTTGTCGCTGTGTCCTTTGCACAGTGTCATCCCCATTTAGAAATTCCTAATTTCATGCTCTTTTGGCACCCCGACGTTGTGTCCTGTAATGCTGCTTGTGTCGGGCCGCTCACATTGAAAATGGTGACGTTATTTAAGGACATACTAACTTTAACTCTCCTCTGTTGACCTGATTCACTGAGAAAACCCCGGAGAGCTGTATTTTCTAAGAGTTTGAGTTGAGAATCACCCTTGAGAATGTTGCTGTGATTTTTATTTTTCTTCTCTTTATTTATTTATTTTTGCTAACTTTTTAATAAGAATTCATGCATTATTTAGTTTGTGTCTCTCAATGAAATAGTTTGGAATATAGAGGATACTCTGAGGCAGGGGTCTCAAACTGGCGGCCCGGGGGCCACATGCGGCCCCCCAATCGATTACATGCGGCCCCCCGACTTAATGTCACGTTATAATGAAAACATGGCCCACGACCTCACCGTCTTTTAAATACAGTGTGTAGCTGAGGCACAGCTGCCAGAGAGGTGATAGGATATAATACATGTTTGCTAGCAATGTTATTTATAACAGTAATAATAAGACATTTGGTCATTATTATCCCATTATTAAATGTATCATATACAACATTTATTACATAGATAAATGCGCTTGTTATGGCCTGAGCCACGAATGGCAGTGGTCGAAATGGCTCCTGGTACGAATTTTAATTACACTTGTCCACACTATTATTTATGTAATTTAAAATAAATGTCGTTTTTTTCCCACTTTTTGTTCTTTAGGCCGGCCCCCTCTTGACCACAATAGATGTGCATTGGCCCCCAGGTCATTTGAGTTTGAGACCCCTGCTATAAGGAGATTGTCAGCTAAGCTATATGGAGCTATTGCTCTTTTTTTTCCTCTTTGGCTCAATCAAGGAGCCAGTTCAAAAGCAACCAATAGAATCATCCAACAGTGTAGGCCCCGCCCATTAAGTGCAATTGGAGTTGCGACCCTATTTTTCTCAAATCTCTTTTTTTGCTTGGAAAATCTATTTTGTGTGAGTGAATAAATATCTCCATAAAATTATGGGTAGCTTATCGTAGACTCATATCCTCAACCTGTAAATCTGCAGAGGTGAGTTAATGATTCTCTTGCTATATCAGCATCAGTGTAATGTACTCATCGAACATTTTAGGCCAGAACAGGCAAATAGAGAGTCAACAAGATGGACACTACTTATAAATAAACCAGGCTTTTAGTAACTGAACTCCAAATGGATGTTTTTCTTCAGCTCTTTCCCTCCAATGGCTGTGTTTTTATTGATGTAATATTGCCCAGACCATGCAGTTAGAACTCCACTTGACCGAACGATAACCCTCAGGTGGGAGAGACACAAGAAATGAGACGAGACAAGCCTGGCTGAGAGCAGAGCAGACCTGACTCTGCCAACAGTCGCTTACGGGCCAAAAAGTTTCTCTAACGAGATGGAGACTATCATCGATCCAGTGTCTAATTAGGGTCCTGTTTCTGCAGAGCCCTGACACTGATAATGAGAATAAGAATCACAGATTTGAGAGGGAATTGAAGGCGACGCTAACAGATTTTCTCTCCGGATGTTGCACGGTGGAAAAGTGTGATCGCGGGCTGTGCTTCTGATGTCTCATGAATAATAACCTTTCCGTTTGCGTTTGAAAATGTCATAATTGCATTCGCCTCGTTCAGCGCCAGTCCTCGGCAATTTCTGTCTCTTGCAGGCCCCACTTTCTCTGTTGCACCAATTTGTTATCGTTCACGTAGACGAGAGAGGCCGGTTATGGCTGACTGACACTGTGGGAAGTGCAGGGCAGAGCTTAAATAAGATGCAAACCTTTCAGCTATCAGAAAAGAATGTGCTTTGCTCATGAGTAAAACAACTTTTTGAGGAGTGATTACTCAGCAAAATGAGTGGAAGGAAGAAATGAATTGAGTAGTTTTTCCTCATTTCTGTATCATGGAAGAACAAGTTTCCTTTTTTTTTTTTTTTTTAGCTTGAGTTATACAATAATGACAAGCATTTTCCTATATGTTGATTGAGTGTTTTCTTGCTGCTTGTTTCTCACCAGGCGCTTGAGTCAAAGGCCCACAGCAGAGGAGCTCGAACAGAGGAACATCCTCAAACGTGAGTGTGGTAAACTTATATATTTGGCATTAGGGATGTGAATCTTTGGGTGGCTCACGATTAGATTCCGATTCTTAGGGTCACGATTCGATTCAAAATCGATTCTCGATTCAAACGATTCTCGATTCAAAAATTGATACAATGCATAGTGTGTTAAGGCAAATTATGGCATCAAAACAATACCGTTTGTATAAGATAATGTGATCACACAAAGGCAAACAAGACAAAAGTTAACATTTATTCATTCAAAACAAATACAAACTTACTTGCTGTACAAAAAAACAACTTGCATAAACAAAAGCTTAGGCTAGCTGCCTTTTTCTCCCAGAAGTTACACTAATAAACTGTACACAAATAACACAAACTGGTGTGTGGTTTTTCAAAATAGAAACTTATAAAAAATAATATTAGATTTTTGATGTTTATGAATCGAATCAGAATCCTGGCTGATTAGAATTGCGATTCCTATGTGAATCGATTTTTTTTCCCCCCACCTCTATTTGGCATTATCTCTAATGGCACTTTCCACTGTCTGAGATTCAGCATGGTTCCAGTTCCTGAAAGCAAGTTTTGAACTGGCTAAAAAATAGATTGGGTCGGAACCTGAAAACCTTGATTTGTGTCAGTAAAAGCTAGAAAAATGGAATTTTCCGAATGAGCAGAAGGAAAGCTCCCAGAAACTGGTTTTAATCCCCTATGTTGCCACTGTTTTTGAGCAACACTCACCACTGATGACGCAGGACAGTGGAACTTTGGTTTTTAGTCTGGATGGGAACCATGCCTGTGCTTGAGTAAACAATTAATTTGAAATCTCAAATTGCTGCAAAAAATGTTGTGTGATAGACATTGAAGTGGAACAGTAGCCTTTTGAGCAGACAGGCGTCATGTAGCACATCCCAATTTATACATCTCTCTTTATTCCCCCCTTTGGTCTGCTTTTTCCATATGAAGCAGGCAGCAGGACTCTCAGAGGACTCATGTCCAGAGAGACGGGGTTCGTAGCTCAAACACACGCGCTTTCCCGGGACTCTGCAGCTCCCACATCAAAGACTGATTTCATAGCCGTTTCCTGAGCTCCCAAAAGCCCCTGTGTGATTGGCACAGTGCAGGAGCAATACACAAAAGTCTGAGAATTCCTGAGTGACGGAGAGCCATGTCCTTCCCGTCACTCAAACACATGCAGTACCAAGGTTAAACAAAAGGGCCTTTATTTTCTATTGAAACGCCATAGTCCCATGTTTGTGTGTGTGTGTGTGTGTGTAGTACTATGCTCACATTATGTGTTCAGCGCAAGCACAAATGCGCATTGACAGCTGAAGCTTCTGCAAAACGGGAACAGTGTCGCAGTGCCAGCCTTGTTAACTCTCCTCGTTCTGATTTTTGCAGGTTTTATTTTTGTAACTGGCTCAGAATATATACGCAGCAACATATGGATGGATTTTAGGGGAGACGCAGCATGAATTTGATCAGCATCTTAAAAATCTGTTCATCATTAACATGCACCAAAAAAAAAAAAAAGCCGTGGGACAACTTGAAAAGGAACAAAACAATCATTCTCCCCTGATACCCATAGCTAATAGTATTAAACAGCCAGTGATGGGAAGTATTTAAAGCTTTGAGAGGAAACCTATTCTGTTTTTTTAGTGAGATTCTAATGAGCCACAATATGCAAACGGTGGGTTTGGTCCCCTTTTTTTAGTCATTTCTGAACATCTCGTAAACAGTCCAACTGATTGTTTGCGTCTGTATTGGCAGTGTCGATCTAATCTAATCATTTCATTCTCCTGCAGCTCGCAACGAACTGGAGGAAATAGAGGAGAAGAGGGAGATAAAACGACGGCTATCGCGAAAGGTGAGTCGAAAATATGTGCAAAAGAAAACCAAAAACAAAACATGAAATGCATTCTGAGTTCGACAAACAATCATCGGTGGAGAGGAGTCTTGTGTCTCGGGGTCTCCCCAGGAGGACACGCGTGTCCTTGTTGCCCTTGGTCCTTCAGCACGTTATCTGCCAAGTCCTCGGACCCCACTGGGAGGTGTTGAGCATGTTCCCATCACTTTCAGATAATGAATAACACTTTGCGCTCACCTGCAGACATGCTCAAAATAAAAAATATCTCAGCAGAATAAATTACATCATGGAAAATAAACCATTTATTATGTGATCATAAGTCTGTTAGTCTGGCTGTTGGTTTGTTCTTTGATTTATCTAAATCGTTTTTATGATATTATTATTATTATTTTGCATGACCTTAGCAAATGTAGTAATGTTCTCGGGCACCTTCAGCTGCTCGCTTCAGTCAAGACGGAGAGGAACTCGATGTGATGCACTGAAACGTAGTTCTTTGTCAAGTGCAAAGTGACCTCGCGAAGTGGAAAGATTGATTTGGCAAATACACAAAACCTGAGAATGTGCAACCTGAGGGAGTAAGAAAATATCAATACACTTAAGTAGTGAAATATTTGTTGGTGTGAAACGATCTCTGTTCTGTGAAGTGCAGTCTTGACGGGCGGTTTTCTGACAATGGGTTGTTTTTCGACTGCTAAATGGCTGCGGGTTTTCAACCATTGGACTCTCTCCTCTCACTAGACAAAGAAGACTGAACACTGTTTATACATGTAATGTCATTTTAAATAGACTATTTTTGGGGGAGAAAATGCAAGAAACGGTACTGTGTTGCTCTTTTATTGGGACTTAATCTGTGTTTTGCTCTCGTTACAGCTGAGCCAGAGGCCGACCGTAGAGGAGCTGAGACAGGCCAAAATCCTCATCCGATTCAGCGACTACGTGGAGGTGTCAGATGCCCAGGATTACGACAGACGGGCAGATAAACCCTGGACCCGACTCACAGCAGCTGATAAGGCCAGTAGTCTTTTTTTTTTTTTTTTTTTTTAATATTCCCAAGACCGTTCCTTCAAATTTCTTCAAACACTTATCATCATGCTCCCCAAACTGCCTCATTTGACGCAGTCCTTACCACGGGGATATGCGGTCGACGTGTATCCCTTCTCTTGTTCCGGCAAAGTTCCACCCGTTCCACTTCAGCGGTTTTATTTCCGTTAGTGAGTAAACACCCTGGAGCTGTCCTGCTGCTCACTGCCCAGCGGTCCTTGGCTCTGAGTTTTAATGACTGCTTGATTTTGTTGCAGAGCAGATATATTTCTGCCTCCTTTTGCTTTTGTCGATGCACAGCTCCGAACACGTCGGGGTCCTCACACCTGAGATCCTCCGCGCATCAAAGGGATTCTGTAGGGGGGGGGGGTTATTACGCAACAGCTCCTCCTTACATAAGAGAGTAATCGCACAGAATTACAGAGGACCCTTCATCTGCAACGCTAAACTGTGGCCTTCTCTTTATGTCATTAAGCACAGATTTGAATATTGCGCGTTCTCCTGATCAGCGTAAAAAGAGCCATTTTCTTGGCTGTGTTGATGTTACACATGATATCTATAGAGAGGGGGGAGGGTGCAGGTAATTAAAACAGTACAGAACACCAGTTTTTATTTCTTGGAGGACTCACTACGAGGATCTCTTTGCAGTCATCGTGGCTTTGGGCAAAGCGTTCAGCCTTTCCCCGCGCCAGTGTTACAGAGGCCATGATTCACTGGGCAGTGTCCCAGGTCTGAATGTGTAGATCTACAGTACATAAATGGCCAATGATTATGATTTGTGGGCAAAAAAAACAAACATTGTTTAAGATGAGCTGAACATGTGCATAATCCGCTATTTGTTTACAGTGATTTGTACTGTAAATCTTCATGCTTGGATTTGTGACAGTATTTTGGAGCTACGGCTCAATGGACAGGAAGTAGTCACGGGCTTGGGAGTCGCTGTCCGTCTGGAACTCGTTCCCTAACTTTTCCCACCGGCTGATCACCTCCATAGACCAGAAACAGACTGAATAGTGTTGTAGTTCTTGGATGTCTCAAGAGGACGATACCGGAGTGAGAAGAGAATTCAGCAGAATCATTTATGGGCATTGAGATGAGCATAAATGATGCACGAAGCATACTAAAAGGACAGAGGCCGAGGCTTAGAGGCGGCAGTTTGCCTACTAAGCCTTTTTTTTTTTTTTTTTTTTTTTTTTTCGTCTTCTCTCAATCTTCTTTCCTGTTTGTGCTCTCTGCAGGCAGCGATACGGAAGGAACTCAACGATTTCAAAAGCAATGAGATGGAGGTGCACGAGTCAAGTCGCCATTTAACCAGGTAATGCAGAATCCGTGTATCTGCATGCGACTGTGCATGCCTAAATAGGAAAGCGGCAGCTACAGTATTCGTGGTGCTGCGGTTTATAATTGGCTGAACTACAGTATGCGTGCTGGGTTTTAAGCCGAGGTGATGAAATGAGATGAAATGTTTGACAGCCCTTTTTTATTTTACGCGTGTGTGTTTTCAGGTTTCACAGACCATAGTAGACCACCACTGTCTCGAGCAGCGCCGCACTGGTGCTCTCCTCCACTGAGAACCTTAAGTGCTGGACAGTAAAATGGTGCCCGTTTCTACAATAAGGCCATGTCTTCTGAAAATGCCTTTTTCAAGACCCACACAACTGAGTCGGTACTACACCACAGGATGCGGACGCCCACGACTCGATCCACTGTAGTAGCACACGATGGCTCCAGTTGTGTAACATCGCCCCTCTGTGGACTTGGCTCGACTGTCTCTCGAAGCCTCTCTGCTGAGCTCCGAGGCAGGCGCTCAGCTCAGCGGCAAACCCAAGACAGCGGATGAGTTTGTGTTTGTTTTAGCGAGGGCAAACTGCACCTTCACTCCATCATCGACTGACACCAGTGGACTTGTCTCAGTGGACATGTTTTAATTCTGCCTATTTATTATGCCGTCACTCTGAACTCCTCCGGCCCTTATGGGCAGCTCTGTATGAGTACACAGTGTTGATTGTTCTGAGTTCACTCAGCAGGAGATCCATCTTTACTGCACCTGCTGGGACTTGAAGAGGAACTGCTTAGAAAGATACACAAGAGGGAGGGAAGGAAGGAGGAAGGGAGGGAGGAGTCCCAACATTAAGATTATGTGCAATATAGTTTTCTCTTCAGCTTTCCCTAGACTATAGCACCCCCTGGAGTCTGCTTCATGTCATTATCACGTAGTCCTGACGTCTCTTACTCCCCCCCCCCCTCCCCCCATATGTGCAATTCTCACCATACCGACAAACGTTGTCATCTAATTGCTAACTGTGAATTTGGGAGTTTGGTCAAAGACTGCACTCTCTCCAAATGTACATTTTGTTTATACCAAGAAAAGGATAGGATGCGTTAAAAGAAAAGGAACAACAACAACAACAAAAAAAGACGAAAAAGATTTATGCTTGATCAAGTTTCATTCATGTCAGAATCATAGAAATTGAATAAGAGTACGTCTGCAGCTGCCGGACACACTCTTGTTGCCGTTTGTGCAACAATTATGTTTTGTATTATTTTGTCCGTTTTTAATTGTTTTTGATAGAGGCAACTCATTTACATGTTCCAGCTCTTTGGATAGATGATTTTAAAAATAGAATATTGAGAGATAGACTCGCCATTTTATTTTCTCTTGTGTTTTTATTTTGTTTTATTTTTTGCAGCAGTGTATTTAATGATCTTTGCTCATTAATATTACTGTACTATACACTTTACTTTTATACTCATGTCATTTTGACCAAGCAATATGCTGTTTGTATAGTAAAGGCTATATTGCAGGTGTACTCCCGCCATTTTTTACTGTGCTTATACACTGCGTCTCACTTCAGGGTTTTAATTTTTCTTTTATACTTTACATTAGAAAAGCTTTATTCAGGAGGACTTTCTCTGCATTTTCCTTTGACTGATCCACCTTAAATATTTTCAAAAAGCTGCCTCTTTCGATGGCTCATTGACGTTCGGTTAAGATTTGAATCAGATCTCAAATCTGCCACAAAACATGATGCATTTTCAAAAAAAAGAAAAAACCACATGCACTGATTTTAGTGGATTCAAAAAGTCAGGATTCTTGCATTTCTATTGCTACAAATTGTTTACACTTGGCTTTTTTTTTGGCTTTACCATGGTCACTGTTTCAAATTCAGGGCCCAAGTATGTACAAATATTTTTGGATTTCTGATCCGTGACCAGTTTGTCTCTTTACTTTCACTCGTCTTGTTACCTGATCGCTGTACACAGTATTACCAATTCTCACGTGCTTGATGTACACAGAATATTTTGTATTATTTTTATTGTGTTTTTTTTGATTTTACAAATCTGAAATGCCTGTTCATCAGGTGAGCGGAAGAAATAGGAGAGGTGGAAACTTTTGGCTGCTTATTAAGATGCGTCTGTCAACAAAGAAAAACATTTTCTCCCTTTATGTCAAATGACTGAGAACACAGACGATTATTTTTGCACTTTATGGTTTGAATGTGAAGCCGTGTTTTTTTTTTTTTTTGCCATAATTCTGAACAGTTTTTTGTTGTCACAAATTGCATCAAACCCCTTTTTAATCTAAATTTGACTCTGTCGGTCTCAGAGACTTTGAATGACATTGTTTTTACTTGTAAGTTTCTCTGTGGTCCCAGTATTATCATGTCATTATTAGAATTTTCTCTGTTCATAGATTCAGTACAGTTGAGCATTATAGGAACAAGTTTATACAAAAAACTTCTATTCTCATTTTTGGTTGCAAAAAAACAACAACAAAACAACTCGAGCCTCTGGGCTGAGCATGATGTTTTCCATTTTGCTGGAGTCAAGGAACATGAATTCAGCAATAAGTTTCAATCAGTTTACTTTTTATTTGTTGATGGAGCAAATGAATGCATTTGAAAGTGTTTTCTGTTTTGTTTTTTGAAATACCATGTTAAGGATACATCATGCAGATTAAATTCCATCTCTGAATGCATTTGTACTGTATTTTCTTTTTTTATTTTTTTTTAAATTTCAGATATTTAAAAAAAAAACAAAAAAAAAAACAGTTCAAATCGTGCATACGTGGCAGTTTGGACACTTTTAAGGACATTAAGTGACATAATCCTTAATTATTTAAATCATATTTCCATCCATTTAAGATTGTAGCGCTGGTTAAATCGACATTGATCTTAAGTATTTGTACATCTCACAAATACAGTTGATCCAGAATCGGTACATTGTACTAGCCTGTAATACATTATTTATTATGCATATAGTTATTAATTTAGATATCAAATACATGACACAAATTACAAAGTACAGGAAAGTACTTAACCTTTCCATTTAAGTACAATCCTCTTAAATAAAACAGAATTTTATTTGAGATATATTTAAAAAAAAGGAATTGAGACCCTGCAACAAAGAAGGCCTTTGCATACAGGAAAGCTGTTCCTGCTGATTTAAATAGTAAATCTTGTGCTTTAAAACCTGAAATGCAGTTAAAACATGATGATGCAAGATAGTGGCCTCAGTAAAGCAAGGCCCTTGCCTTTGGTAAGGCTTTTCTTAAGGTAACGAACACCAAACTTTTAATTTTTTTATTTATTTTAAAGTGGTTATACACTTGTACATACATATTTACGTTAGTATTTTCCATTTTTGCCAAGAAACCCTCAGTTACGTCACATACTGGACCTTTTAAAGTGAAAAGTAGCCTGTGGCTTCCCCATAGTGGAAAATGACGAACCACCACTAGATGGCGACAAATCACAGAGAAAAAAAGGCTGTGCCCTGAGTCAGTCAGTCTGAGCTCGGGTCTTGTGAAATGGCGTCCTGATGAGATGGTGCTGAAGTTATTTGCCTCGTCACCACTCGTCTAAAAATAATTGGACCCACAGGGAAGCTTCACTTTTCCGTGCAACGGAATCTGGAGGACTTCATTAAGTGGGGGAATGAGTACAGTGAGCGCAGCTAACTAACCGTGGGAACTCCGCATATTCAACAGTTGACAGCTTTTGAGTTCCCATTTTGTTGAGTGTGCGGCTCACACTGAACACTGTGACAGCTCGTTAGTGCACCGTTAGCACTCTGACTCTCTCTCACACAACACTGCAGTAGTTAAGAGGACGTACCTCCGCAGCAGCACCCCAAACATTTTATACGAGCTATGTTTACTCCTCTCATCTGCTCACTGCCTCGCTTGGAGAAAAGCATCATGGGAAACGTAGTTGGACGGTGACTTCACTCTACCGTCGGGGCGCTCGTGGGCGCACTACACTTCCCACACTGCACCGCGTTGTTGTTAACGACCCCATCTTGTGCCCTCCTCATGAATATATAACAGCCACTATTTGCGTAGGAGGTCGGCCGACGTTCATTTCATATTCCAGCGCTGTGTTCAACTCCAAATGGGACGCGGCTCCTCGTCTCCGCCCTACGCTGCGCCCTGCCTCTTCCCACTGGATTTAATGGGTAAAATGTTCTTCTGGAGCAGCGGAGGAGATTCCGACAGGGACTGGAAGGCGAGAAGTGAATGACTACTAGCGGGATAAGTCAGCAACACCGCCCAGTTGGCGGACATTTAGCAAGGAGGGCACGCATTCAGGCTTTTAAATGTAGAGGTGTAAGTGAGTGCGCACCACTATTTATTTCGAGTGGGGGACTTTTCATTGGGAGAGATGGAAAGTGTGCATTCTGTCGCTGGGGATGGCGCGTCGGATGGAGGCGCGGCGAAGTTAATGAAGAAGCCCAGCGGACTGTCCGTCGCCCGGGGGACTCGAACGGATGATGGCGGTGGACATTTGGCACCCTCCCGCGCAGAGGTAAAGAACGGGAATAGCCTGTCTCGTACCGCGGGATCCAGTGCGTCAAACCGAGCTGTGGCGTCTAATGGCCGGAGCTCATCCAGCAACTCCAGCTCCCTCCTGTTGAGACGGAGGCGCTTGAAGAGGAACCTCTCCGCCGCAGCTGCAGCCACCGCCACCTCAGCTGTAACCGCCGCCTGCGGTGCCAAGATGAACTCGGCCCTGTCCTCTGCGTCTTTGCACACCCGGAGTCTGGACAGAAAGACTCTGCTCAAACACCGGCAGAACATGCAGCTGCAGTCCGCAGATCGCGAGTGGGTGAGGGCTGATCTCCACCGGGGCTGCTTACATGTCCATGACAGACTGACGCCCTCACATCCCCGGCCGGTCCTTTGCACTATGGACACCACAGCCGGCGAGGTAGCTCTACGTCTGGGTAAAGTGAACAGTAAGTCCAGTTCTGTTGTGCGCATTTTTAGTAAAGACAGCCCCAAGACAGACCAAAATGGAAACTGCAACATGAAGTATGAATATAGTGATGATAATCCATGCAAGGGGATCGAAGACTCAAGTATGAAATGTAACCACCTGCCTATACTGGAGGCCACAGAATTAAGGGGCCATCCAAGTGACAGGCTGAGGCTGCTGCTCATGGAGAATGCAGATGAAAGGCATAAGCAACAGGACGTTGATGGAAAACTTTTCACCCCTGAATCAGAGTCCCAGGATATCATAACCTGCTCGCTGTCAGATTTAAACTCTAACATAGATACTCCAAATGATGATGACTCTGAGCACAGGAATGGCATTGACAGTTATGGACTTAATTCTGGTTCTGATGTGGAGAGCAGTGCTTTTGATGATCTGAGCTCCGGTACAAGGCTCAGCGAACACAGGGACTCTCTCAGCGACGACATGATCCTGGGCACTGAGGCATCCATCCTCAGCCCCGCGTTTGACAGCGCCACAGAGGGTCAAGACATGTACGCAAGCTCCTCAGATGAGCTGGACCTTGACTGTCCTGTGTCAAGCACAAGTATGGACCCCATTTCCCAACACCACACTACTGGCATCTCTGCCAAGTACAAGCAATGCAGCCTGGGAGTTTTACATGACATGGTAAAAAGTGCTGGGCCGGATAGCAGACAGAGCCCACACAGCCTGGGCAGCCTGCCAACCAGCAGTAGTGCCGGCTCATTGTCAACAGCATGTTCTACAGGTAATACACCTGACATCCAAGATCCAGACTGTGGCTTTAGTGATGAAAAATCAAGGCCAGCAGCAGACCACAATGGAAATTCATGTGATTCCAGCCCCACGCTCTATGTGCAGCTGCATGGCGAAGCTATCAGGAGGCTTAGCCCAGATGAGAGGCCTCTGCAGATCCAGAATGACTTTCTCTTTAAGCTTGGATTTAAGGATCCGTGGAGAGTTCAAGAGGAAGGACTCAACACAGAAATTGGCTCCTTGTTACGTTTTTATGCTGGTAAGTAAAATTATGGTTATATGCACAATTGCAGTCTCTCATCATCAGGTTTCTACACATTTTTGGACTTGCCTAGGCCTTTGTGGTATCGTGTTTACTTTTATTGAACAAACAGCCAGGTGCATATTAGAACAAAAGCATCATTTATACCAATTCTGTAACAGGTGTTATTTCCACATATTGTTTTTGAATGCTGTCAGGGAAGGTGAGTGCAGCACTAGACCTTTGCTGACAACGGCAGCATTGATTTAAAGAGGTATCATTAAAGGTTTGTGCTTCCCACTGATGCCTTAACAGTGTGATGTCATGAAGGGGTGAGAGTGAGTTCATGGTCCAAAGGATGCTGCTTTGCCAGTTCTACCATGTCTTAGGGACTTCCTTAAAATCTCCTGTTCTTTTTTTTTTCTGGCTGCTGAACTGTTTCTCTTGGTCTGTAGCCACACAATGTGCTCCCATAGACACACATGACATTGCTACAAAGCAATAGCGGCAACTTATGGTGCTCAGACATGGGGCCCTTTCCGGCTTTTGCCCCATTATCATCCTAATGAAAACGCTGAATGCTTTTGTGGTTGGATGGAGAGTAGGGGTGGGAGCAGTATGGCTGGGAGACCATAAACCTTCTCTGTGGACACTGAGTTCTGGTCATTGAGATGCTGCACAGTGCCTGTATTATTGGCGTCCAGTGTAGCCTCTGTCACACTAACTAACAGCCTGCCAAGCTGGTTTAACGTGCTCTTCCAAAGCTCAGAAAGCCCCTTTCTTCCCCACACATGTATGGAAGAGAGACACTATCACTCTGAAGCTCAAGCTTCCTGATCCAAGAGGCTGTTGAACTAAAGGTTACTCAGTACCAAACTGAAATGGTCAATTTTTTGTTTTATTCACGTTTTCACAGTCACATGAGGTTCACGCACTAATATGCTCTTTAAATTGATTTAATTAACACAGCTTTTTATTTGAGGCTGTATGTGCATGCACAGCTGGGCTCATGTGGATGGTTGTGCTTTTTGGAAAAACAAATAAATCCTACATGTTGCTGTTGACGTCCCTGTGGTGCCCCCAGATCCCATGTGAGAGGGCTTAGGGCAAAACTCTCATTCATCCTCAGTGAGAAGGACAGTGAAGAGCACATGCACACAGAGGAATTTACTGTAAAGGGAAAGTGGAACAAACGTCCTTGTGACATGTCTAGCTGGCTCTGCTGCCATTTCCTTACATGAGTGAAGCATGTGAGGAATGCACGCTGGCTCCCCTAGAATGTCAGACACCTCTGCTGTGGAAGAAGTGGAATGAAGGGACAAGGGAGGTGGGGACGGGTGTGTGCGAGGGGATACCATGCTGACATATGTTGAGCTGACTTTGAATGCTTGTCCTGCACAGATAGTCGCGATAGGGACAGCCTCAGCTGACTTGTTGGCTGACTCGAAGGCGCAGCTGCCACAACTGTAGACCTCAGTCACACTAAAGGCCTATTTGTCTGCATGCCTGTGCATGCAGAGTGGCCTTTGATACAGGAAGTCCAGTATCTAAAGTCTATTTTATTGCTCCGTTTCTCAGTAAGAGGACTGTGTGTGCTGATTTAATGGTAAACTAGTGTTGATAATAAGAGAGGCAAATGAGGTAGGAGCAGGGAAGCAGGACAGCGATGGGGTGAGGCTGTTGAGTTGCCATGGTGCATCTTGCCAGATTCGTTGGGCCAGTTTAACTTTGAAGGGGTCAGGTCATGCTTTGAGTGCAGACTCTAGCGGCCAGAGAAGTCACTATGCCCTGCTAGACACACTGCCTCACTCTCTCGCACACACACACGAACATGTACAGAAGGCTGATCAAAGGGCCACTGATCCTTTCAGAGCTGGCCACACTGGAGCCTCTTGTCATGCCTTAGCCAGCGTCATTAGGGTTTTGAGTATAAGGGAGAAGAGTTAAGAAAAGAAAGAAAAAAAAAAAAGCAAATGAAAGAGTAATACAATCCATACATACACATTCTAGTGCAGACACGTCAAGAGTGCCATAGCTTTAAATATATAAAGCTCTTCTTCAAGAGATTGAGGGTTGTTGTTTTTTTGTAAATGTCCATCCATATACAAGTGTAGGATACAGGTAATTGTGGCACTTACTAATTTTGACTGGACTTGACTTGATTAATGCTTCCTCTCCAATGACAGCCCTAAGTAGCCCTAAGTTGTAAAGTTCTCTTAGCCAGAGGTAGAGAGTAACACTGTTGTTTGTGCTTGCGTGTGAAGACTTGTAAGAAAAGGAAATGGCACTCTTAGCCTTAACGCACACTGGCACAGGGTTCCTCAGAGGCGATGGACCTGGAGTTCATAACCAAATCAAAGCAGAGCAGTAAATAATTTAGATAAATTAGCCTACTCAGCTTCACAAACACTCTTCATCCACATAATTCAGCAAACGTGCTGCATCTTTTTTTGTGAACTCTCTCTACCCACGCTATTAATGTTGAGATTTTTAAGAGCAGTTTCTTGTAAACCCAGAGTCGTGTTAAGACTTGGCCTCCTTTCCGAGTGAAATGAATGACCACTGGCACACACTGGCCTAGAATCTATCAGTGTATTATTCCTTTCAGCTTCATGCAAGTTTATAGCTCAGGCTTCTGTGAAACAATATAGGGCTCAATAACAGCTTCAGCATGTTGCACCCAAATCTCAGGTAATTCCCAGAGTGTTTCAGGTATTTGCCAGC
Source organism: Microchirus variegatus (assembly GCF_963457635.1). NCBI lineage: Eukaryota > Metazoa > Chordata > Actinopteri > Pleuronectiformes > Soleidae > Microchirus > Microchirus variegatus. Next base: position 18,453,117 of record NC_139806.1, read on the forward strand.
AAGGTGAACTTGGCTGGAAGAACTCTTCATGCAGAACTAATAAAAACAGAGGCGAGCAGTGAAATATTGAGGATAATGACTTTACTTTTGCATAACAAAGGGCCCATATACATGTACACTCGTACAGTTATATGACTGTGTATAATTTATCTTTAGCAAATCTCAATTGCATGCACAATTACACTCTGCTTATTTGGGATTTTGAAATAGTTATTTATGAATTCATTGCTCTGTGGTCGAGCTTGGTTGTCAAAAAATAACCGATTATCATCTTTTATAAGAACCAAAACAGTGTGGAGAAGATACTAGATACTAGAATAATACTAGAAGTGTAATTATGTTTCACCTGCTTGCTTATGTACAACTTCCTGCTCCAGTATCTTACTTTATATGGATCTATTACAGATATAAAAAAACCCCCCACAAGACTTTAAAGTAATATTAAGACTACCACTATATCAGTATTACCAAAAGCTGTCCTCAATTTAATGTTTTTCTGGTTAAAACCAAATGTGTTTTTTCCCACCAACATCAAGAATTATAATAAAAGCAGTTTGCTTATAACCAGAGACAAATCAGAGAAGTGGCACAAGTAACAGTAGAAGCTAGACGTCTCCTGATATAGCCAACCCTAACCCTGTATAGTCCATGTAAGATCCATAAGATTCTACATTTTCTCTGAAAGCTTTGAGGAATTTCAGTTCGTGGCTGTATCTTTCCACTCTTCGCTAAGGCCTTCTCTGAGGAGGCTGCCATTGGTGACGTGATGACTTAAGTGACTCTGCAAGGTTTAAAGGCTTAATGAAGCTTTCTCCAGCAGGCTCCGTGGCAGCTATTAAGCAGAGAATCAGTCTTCACTCCGTCTCGTCTGAGCCGTGTCAGTGTCTTCGTGCAGTTAGCATCCCCGATTGCCCACACACTCAACTCCTGCCTCTCCATGAAAACCATTTCAAAATGCAGGAGAGCAGTCTGTCATCATGTTTGTTGTTTTATGAGCGGCCGCTGGTTATCCTGATAAAAATGTGAGGATCCCTCCCAGTGATTAGGGTTATGAATTTTGTAATATGAATTATCTTTTACGAGTCACCAGGGATTTATGAAATGCGATTTACGGAGTTTCATTTAAATCTATAAAACGTGGCTTGGTTTTAGCACTTCCAGCATCCTCAACAACTCATACATTATAGCTGCCTCATCCTGTATGTTCTCACTCCATAGCTAATGGTCTTTCTAAATGGCCCATTGCTGAGTCATTATGTAATTGTGTAATCAGATTTCACACGTTCCAGAGCTCAAATCCAGTACGCGATACATCAGTGTGCACTTAGTTTTTTTTGCATCCGCTGTGTGATTGCCCGAAATCAAAGTGAACAATCAGTAAGATCGGATTCATGCGCTTTTATTTCTCTTCATGCTTGACCCCCATGTGAATAAGCGGTCTTAGATGGAACATGGCCATACACAGAGCTAGAGCGGGACGTGTATGTGTCTCTGAGGCCTCACATGTGTGTCTACTGAGGCAGACAGGGACGGGATGGCGGTGTCGGCTTGTAGCAGTTAAAGCCAAGGGAAACTGTTTTCTGTCTAATATAGATTGTCTTCCTGGCTGACATCTTCCCACCCTCCTCTTCTTTCCTCTCACACCGAATCTTCCTCCCTCCCTCAATTTCTCTCATGATCGATCCCCCTCCCTCTGCTCTCGCTATCTCTCCTCACATCTCCTCCTCCCTCACACCATCTGACAGTTTCCATTTATCTTCCCATATCTCTTTATCCCTCCATAGGGTATTGCTTTTCATTCCAATACTGGTCTGCCCCTCATTAATATTTGATATAATATAAAACATACTTAAAGAAACTTAAACAGTTCAGGTGAATATTTATTGCATATCTAATACACTTGGAATCACCAGTTCTTGTCTGGTCCCCTGTGAACATAAGTGAACAAGCAAAAGAGAGGCTATGCACTTGAAATTCTCATTGCTTTGTGGAAAGCGGCGGAATCTAGGCTGAACAATGTCACGCTGGTTTGTCACTCCTGTCTGCCTGCCGGCACAGTCTAAGACATGGCACTGGTAAAGAGGAGCGGCGAGAGGAAAGGGGGCGGTGGTTTGGGAAGGGCAGGGGCTTTCCTGCCCTATGGGAGCAGCTTGGCCTCTCAGCTGTCTGTCAAATTGCCCTTGCTGAATCCTTCCCAAAAACCTAGAACGGTCACAGAAGAAACCCCTTCAGTGGGGTCATGAAGCGGACTGACAGTCTCACCAGCCCCTACCCTGACCACATGCATGAGGGTGGGTGGGATTAGAGGCAGGCCAGCAGGGGCTCACTTTCCCCAGCTTTGATCAACAGCAGCACAGCCTAATACCAGACAACATCTGCAACTCTCAGCATTAAAGAGGCCCAAAAATTCCGATTAGGGAGCACACTGCCTGCCTGCGTGTCTGCCTGCGAGTATATGGGACACAAGTGTGTCAATTGCTGGATGGGAGGTTTTCAAATACCAACGCTCCAGTGGTGCTTACGCTGATTTGCTTTACAAAGTGTTAGTCTCCAGAGAGCCTGTTCATTTTGTGTTTAAAACAACATATTTGCAATTCATTTTCTCTAACACACAAGCAATGCAAGTGGATGCAAAGACTAGCTAGGTTGCAGGGAGGTGTTTTTTTTATATATATATAGTTTTCTGTACCTTCCTGCCATGCAGGAGTTTAAAACCTAAATCGAGGAAAACTGTGTGAAGGCAATTTGAACATTTAAGAGCTTGTCCCCAGATCTGTCTTTGTTTATTTTGGACAAAGATACATAAGGTGTGGTTGAGTGGAGCTGATCCTGTTTCTATGGACTCTGTTCTAATAGGAGGGGGCAGAGTTGTTGATATGAAGTGACCCAGTTTAAAGTTCATCTCTCTCAAAAAAAAAAAATGCTGAAGCACAAGAATGATACTTCCTCATTGGTGTCTGTTTATTTTAGGTGAAGGGCTTTGAGAGCAAACAGTAGGACATAGCCACATCTAAAAGGTAAAACAAATCAGGACAGCACAGTTTAAGAGTGGCTCATTTACCAGACCCATACTTTCTCCCTTTAGGTACAGTATATCTGCAGAATCTCATGTTTGTTGAAGTGACACTTAAGAACATTAACTACCTTTTCAGCATTATCTGACCAGTTATCAGATATACAGCCCTCCATTTAACTTACTGCACTTCTCTGAGGCAGCAAATAAAGTACAGAAAACCTGCAATGCAATCTGCCTTTGCAATATTTACTATATTGTAAATACAATATGCACAGTCTGTCGTTTGTGGTGGTGCAGTGTTGGAGAAAGTATTCAGACTCTTTTCTACAAACAAAACAGGCTTTTTATAAAGGTTCTACCTGGATATAAAACCTTTTATTCAGAAAAAGGGGTTTTAAAGGGTTCTCTGGATCAAAATGGTTCTTACTGGAACCATTAGTGTTACCAAGAACCCTTGAAAAACCCTTTCTTCGGGAAAGGGTTTTTCAGAAGCAAATGGTTCCAGGTAGAACCTAAGTCCGTGTAGAAGGACCCTTTTAGAACTGCTATTTCTAAGAATGCATGTCACTGGCTATAATGTGATCTTCATTTTCTAGTGTATGTCAAGTAATTTGGATTTCAAGTTTTTTTGTTTTTTTTCCCCCTTGCAGCATTAATGCTACTGTCACACTCACTGCTCTAATGGCTTTGCTTTTTCAACCGCAGCAGGCAAACTGCAAATACGCCAAATAAAATCCTGCCTGTATGATACCTGCACAGCATCAGACAACAGAGAGTCTTTGACAAAGTCACCGAATAGCTGAGGGACACAGTAGAGCATTTAGCAGTTGAAGAGACAAATATTTCCCTCAGGTGTTGGTAGACCATAAACAGAGCTCAGGGCAGAGGCGATCTATCAGGTAGCGACAAGACTTCAAATTAATGTTAATGTTTTGTTTTTTTGCCACCGAGAAATAATATGTCAGTGTTGTATTCTTAGCTTGTTTTCACTTTCCCTGTATGCCTCCAGAAATACATTATGTGAAATGTGAAAATCAACAATACAGATCAAGTGACCTTTTCAGAAAGTTATATTCAGGGGCGTTTCTTCACGGAATTTAAGCAGCCTGGGGCATGAGCTATAAGAGGTGGCTCTGGGTAACAGCTGATTACATTAGTTCATAGCGGTGATAATTCATGACAAATTAATGGTTGGCAATGTACAGAGGGCTGCAATCATACCATGGTTGGAAACCCGCTAACTATGTCCAATGTCACTGGCTTGCTTTTGTTTCAGTTAATGTAGTGTCCCTTTTCCCTCGGGTCCTTGAAATATCCCCGGGAAGAGAATTATAATGATCATTATCATCATCATTATCAGTGTCATTACAGATTAACATCCAGATTTCCTCCAAATTGAACCGATTTATCAAACGGTGCATCCTAAAGCAGACTATTATAAGCCTCAAAATGGCTAAACTTATTACACTGTACTAAACTGTAGTGTTGTGTTATCAGTTGTCACCTCACTCCAGTGATAGTGCTCACTGCATGCTCCAAAAAAGAAAACCATGCTTTGTTTTCCCCCGGGTTCACGGTGCCTTTAGGCATGCTTTTTTTCACCAGGTGTGCTAACGTGTTAATGTTGCCGTGCTCGATAATTGTGTCTTTGATCACCAGCTGAAGCATGCGCTTCACGCTTTGGCCAAACGCCTTCCACTTCCACAGCGTGCTCCCTCGCTCCCGCGCTGCGTTCACATGCCCCCGTTTCCCATAATTTAAAGCACAACTCAGTGTAGTGAGGTTTGGACTTGGAAACTAAACGTCCAGTGATCTGTGCAGACAGACTCGCTGCTGCACGTGCACCCGGTGTCAAATCATTAACATGTCACTTGCAGTCAGCTGTGCAGTTCAACTATCAGTCAGGTCCTGGGGGAAAAAAAAGCAATGGATAATTCACCTGCTGCACCACGAAGTTACTTTTCACTGCCCATCTCTTTTGCATTCTATTGTGCGTGCTCTTTTTATCCATGCTTTTATTTGTTATTTTGTCTCCAGTTCCTGTTTCGTTTGTGGTGTTTCTTTTATAAGTACAGTTTTATTAACATTCACTTGGCTGTCACCCAGTTCTTTTCTGGCTCCCTCTGATTCCCAGTTCCTCTGGTTAAATACTTCCTCTCTTTAGTCTCTCTCTCTCCTCGATTCTCACTGCCCCAGCAGCCACCCCCACCCCCCCTACTCTCTCAGTGCCACTGTGTTCACATGGCCCCAGCATGTGACAAGAAGCCGAGCCAAAACACCCCGGATGCCCGTTTCAGCTCTCCACTGTTCCAGACCTTGTTAAATTTTAAACAAAACAAAAGGCAAGGAAAGGAAGGAGGGGGTAGAAGGAGAAGAAAGAGAAAAAGTGAGCACGTGGGGGCAGGGGAATGTGCAACAGCATCACAATCTCATTCATTCACTTATCCCGTCCCTATGCATTATCAGGAGAGAGCTGCCCTTTAATTCTGCTACTCTCGCTCCCCTTTCTGTCTTTCCCTCCTTTCTCTCTGCAATGACCTGGACCGATCGCTTTAACTACTGATCTGGGGTCTGATTACGTTGTGGACTCCGCTTCACTGTAATTCAGGAACAGGAACTGTACGTCTTCATCGACAACTCTCTCCTCAGTGATCCCCTGGCTCCTGCGTCAGACACAATTTCATATATTATTGAAAAGGTCCTTGTATACAAGCACTAGCTGGGAATTGATTTATTGAATCAAGTGCGTCTGCCTTGGTTACACTAGGACTAGGTGGTGATATACACCCGCCCTCCCTTTCAGCTTGTTAGTATTTTGAGGGTTTTCGGTTTACATGGAAACTGCTACTTATCTAGACATGCTAGTTGTTAGCATTGTTGTATTCATACCATCCATGAACCTTACAATAATTAAAGGTGCCATATGTAAGAATGTGGCCAAAAACGGTAGCTACATTCAAATTCAAAATACAGAGGTCTTTTAGGTTTCGTTTTCTGACGTAACTGGCAACCGGTGGTTGCTAGGCAGCTGAGACTCTACTGACTGCAATGATTGGTAGACGGCGGTAGATTTGCAGTCTGCAAATTTTTTTTTTTGTTTAATGCAAATAGTTTGGCTGTACTGTTGTTGTTCGTGAGTTCAGTATGTTATATGAACATTATTCCTGAGTCTGTGACATATTAGAAGGATTTTATGGCCAGTTGCTTTAGATTTATTTCATAATGCACCTTTAATTGTTTGTGCTGAGCATACAAGTCTCTTCATCAGACCTAAAAAATGTACAGGTCAGGATTTCCCCATGGCTCCTCTTTACCACATCTATTATTTATTATTTTCTATTTCTATTATTTATTATTATAAAGCTAGGGATGGGAACTGTGAAGCTTGAGTCCGACTGAACGTATACATGCAGAAGATGTGGGTTTGTCTTTAACACATTTGATTTACTACCATTATTTTAAAAGTCCAGTTTTAGTCAGACTAGCACAATAACACACAATGATTTTTCTCAAGTCGTATGACTGTACTACTTACTGTTCTACTAATTATTGCTTTAGATCCCCCTGCGTCCTTTCCTCTGTCTTATGGTTACCACAACATGGCAGCCTTTAATGTAAGTGGCTTGCTACCAGATTTAGCTAAGCTATGAGAGTCCTTCATAGCCTCTCATATTAGCGGCGTTAGAGGTTAAGCGCAAACAATAACAAATGATAATCTGTGTCGCTCGTCCATCCTCAGGGGGTGGGGGGGGGATGGAGCTGCAACTCAAAGTGGTTTAACCATTCCTTTATCTTGGATTAAGCAGCTAATAATTCTAGACAATGATGTAGACTTCTGTAGGCCATTGCCACCACATGCTGTTAATGTATTTCCTGGCATCAAATGTAATGCAAAATGATGGATTTGACACCAGGTTTGTCGGCAGACTGTAACCTACAGCATCATTACAGTGACGTTGTTCAGAGTTATTTACAGAGAGCAAGACACCCGCTGCATTTCCATAGCCATTCATTTTGGAAGTGCCTCAGCTTTTGAGGAATTGTGGTTTTAAAATGGCACAAATATTTGAATTTAATTATTTGAGCAAAACCGCATCAGACAGGAGCCTGAAGCAGGCACAGTACCCCGCTGTGGTAGTCTCTGCTTCATATTTAAAAATTAGTCAAATCTACTGCTCTCTACTCAGGAACCTGTCTATCTGTCAAGTGGTGGCACATGTTAATGCTCACTCATTTGGAAGAATCACATCTGCTAGTGCTGCTCGATTATGGGTCAAAATAGAAATCACAATTATTTATAAAGAAATTGAATTGATTGCACGTAAAAAAAAAAAAAGTGGCGTTAAACATGACATTTTGAATTAACCTATTGAATTGACCTTAAAATAACTACTGAATGACTGCGTTAGATTTTTGTCGGATGATGAGCAGACAGGAAATCAAACATTACAACATTAAAAATGTTTTTTTCAGAATAAAAGCCCTCATTTTGTTATTTAATCGCTGAGGACCATAATTGTAATTTAAACAATATTTGATTAATTCCACATTGCTAAGCTACTATAACATTTTAAAATGCAGACTGTGTTTTACATGCATGTACTCGCTGTGATGCAGGTAATGAGGTACATGATTGAGAATGTGTGTAAAATGCACAATATGGAAGTAGGTTATGATTTCAGACTGACACCGTCACGTCACATGGTCTTGAGCTTTGATATGTGACCCAGGTGCCCCTTTTGCTGCTCCTATTCTATGTCCTCTTTATTTCAATTACACACAAGCAGGCATGCACCCCTTCTTCACAGCATAAGTAGTGGATGGTGTTTCGATACACTGATTGTTGTGCAGCTGTAGATTGAGGTGTGTGTGTGTTGTGTGTTATACAACATGATGCTGCTGCTGCAATTGTTAATTTTAAGTATTGCAGTAACTTTAGCTTTTATATGATTGATTCTTGACTAAGCTACTAGGGTTGCATTCATTGATCATTATAGCTGCATAATTCTCAGTTCATAAGTTAGAAGCATTTGGCTAATGTCGTAAATTCACATCAGTGCTGCAACGTTTTGTAACATTTAAACTATCTCTGTCTAATTTAATCCATGCTGCCCTTCAGCCTGGGTTATTTCTTATTTTCATGTCAAAATCAGATCAAAAGATCAAAATCATCCAAGGTTAGAATATAGAGGGTTATTCATTGTAAGTTTGTTCCTTTTCAGTTAAAGTTTAACAGCACGGTTGATTCTGGTGGCATTAAAAATAAAGATTTAAATTCAACTGTGGATGTGAGGGTACTATTAAGGTGAAGTTGATTCTATTCAGGGCATTAGCATCAATTGTATGTTCCTTCCATTCGCGAAAGGGCTAATTTTGGATGACTGTTGTTGTGTGGTTCCTGTGGTCTGTCAAGATTTACTAAAAGAAGATTTATAATGCTGCTGAAGGAGGAGACACTCTTGGAAGTACTTCTGGCTCAAGGAACCGAGGGCGCCGAGCTCTGAATGCAATATGTCCCTGCTTCATTTCTGTCAGCGACAGGCATTATTAATGCAGTGGTACAAATGAACAGGGGAAACCCAGGGCGACAAACAGGCGGGAGTGCCTGCAAGATAATTAATCACTGACATACACGTCAACACACGCACAAACTCATGCATGTGCACTCCACCGCAATCCGCTCTAACCTTTTGCGTGACACCATCTCACCAATTAGCGTTCTCATCTCACCCCTGTAGCCACAGTATCACAGGGACGTGTCGTCAGCCTGCTCCTGTATCGCTGCTGTCCCTTCATCCCCGGCTCTCATATTTCACCCTCCCCTGATGCACTTCCCCAAGGGGTGGTTGAGTTCTTGGTGGGTAAACATAAACCTCTGTGTCATGGAGGGGGGTTATTGTACTGGTGCTTAAGATTACAATACCTCTCTCTCTGCTCTCTCTTGCTCTCATTTTAAGCCCCACCACCACCACCACCACCACCACCCCAAATCCAGCATAAGGTGCTGCTTGTTATCAAAGCAGTGTGGAGTGTCTCAGAGACAGGCTGCTGCTGCTGTGCACAGACCATTAGCAACTCCTGAGTGACAGAATGCGGAGGTTGAGGTGACACAGTGACGCTGCTGTGGAGCAACCAGTGTCCTGAACCATGAGATAATATTTGTGATTAAGAAACTGCTTGTAGGAACTGGGTAAAATTTAAAAAAAAAGAGAGGGGGGAGCAGCAGGATAATCTGAGAATATCTTTTTAAAAAACAGATATATTGAGAATAGGCAGTGAAAAATAAATGTTGTCAAATTTTATTAGAATTGACTGTCTGAGCAAGTGTATTTGATATGTTCCTTTGTTTAACTGTGGAGAGTATAGAGCACAGATAGTTAATTAAAATCCCAAGCGGTCCCGATAGAGGAAATTTCATTAAGCAAAATTCTGAAACATCATAATGACCAAGTGTAGTTGGTTAAGTGGTTAAATCCAATATACTGTATTTAAATGTGCATTAGTGTCTATTTGAAGTCAACAAAGTACTTTCAAATCAAGTATAATGAAGTTATACTTTGACATGTTTAACATTGGACAAAAAAATGTAATGCACATTAAAGGTAAAAAAAAACAAATATTTAATAAGCCTGCAAAAATGCAGTATAGATGCACATATGAAATAATGCTACAGACTGAAATTGCATTAAAAAAAATCCTTGTTACCTAATTTTTGATTAAAATATATTTTCTCTTGTCTGCATTTCTCTTCTCAAATCACACCAATGTGAAATTACTTTTCTTTGTGATTCAGTCCATTCTTCCTTCCTCTACCAGGAGTGATTCTCACTCACTTCATACAGGCAGTGTCTGTCTTTTGTTTGTACACGGTGCTTACCTTTCATCATGCCAAAGTATAATTTTAATCTGTAATCAAATAAATGTCAGGACTTTTCCAGTCAGAAGCTGCACATCTGTCATTTCTGCAGATATTTCACATTATAAATTGCTGAAAAAAAGAATGTATTTTTGGAACTGGAAGAGCAGAGTGCTTTTACTCCGAAACGGGAACAGGACATTAAATGACGATGAAATGTGTGCCGTTTGTGGTAGAAATAGCAGCGCTCACAAACTTGAAATGACCCTGAAAAGCATGTATCACATGATCAGTGTGGCGGTCCCGAAATGAAAGGCAAGACATTCTGCGTAGCATAATGCTGTGCTCATCCATCGTGGCCTCACGTGACGTGATAGTTTACAGTGCAGGTAATTGGTCTGCATGTCCTGGACCGCTACTGCCATAAAGCCTGGAAAAGCTGGGCCAGTTAAAACGCAAATGCGCAGTCAAAATGTGGACGTGATCAATGATTTCTGGTAATAGGTCTAGGTGTGGCTAGGATAGCGTCTGGGTTCCGGATCTGGACAGAGGTCCGCCTATTACTGAGCTGGAGGTTGAATAATATATTGGATAAAATATTGGATTCACTTTTTTGGAACTTGAGCCATACAAGGAAGACAAAGGTGCTGCATCAACTGTAACTGTTCTTTTTCTTGCAACTGACTCAGCGTAATGGTGATATGATACTAAATCTTTAAATCTTTAAATAGAGTTCTGTAATTTGTCCACACATTGATTGCCTTGTTCTTGTTTTTGCAAGAAATTGAAGATGCAACCATCCATGGTAAATATTTATGCGTCATTTATGCTTTCCCATGTTTTTCATCTGTGCCCCATATGTTATGACTCCAAGCTTCAGTGTGATGTTACACACGGTTTAATGGAGCTCATAGTGGCAATGTAAGCCTTATGTCACACCTGGGTTATAAGCTCCTCCAGACAAAATCTGTCACTGCGTTGTCATGTTGCATTTGCTTTAATTGCATCCTCAATACGTGCAGCAACTTCCTTTTCTGCGTACTATGCCCAGTGCGACCCCGTCTGTGTGTCCTCATGTGTTAGACAGAGATCTGTCAGGCTTAAAGCAAGTGCTGCAACATTCATGAGTGTGTGCCACCCTGTGCCTGGACAGTAGTGACCCATAGCTGTCAACGGTGTATCCTTGAATGTGATGGCACAGGCTGTGCTGAGGACAAACTGCAGGGATGACTAGCATGCAGAAGGTGGGTGGGACCAAGGAATGGTTTTGCCTGGTTTGGGGCTGAAGAGGAAGCTGTGAATACTGAATATGACACCGATATTAATGAAGCCACACATGTGGTCTATTTTGGAATTTCCCCTTTTTAATTTTTAATCATCGTATGGGGAAGTCGGAGAGAAATATCAGTGACACAGCAGCAAGTCTGTGTCTTTGTGTGCTGCACCTGCCATGCCTAAGCAGGATGGAGAGGTCATGTTGTGAGTAAGCAGGGCCACAAGTGAGGAATCCTAGCGAGGACAGACATATAAAACATTTACACAGACTTAAAAATCTGCATGGAGCAAAAAAAGGTAGAGGATTTGAGAGTGTGGATGGCAGCTGGAGATCCAGAGACCTGCTGTAATATACTTAGGGGAAGGAGCTTTGAAGGAAGATTAGCAGTATAACCTGAGAAATTTCCGTTTAGCTGAGACATTCCTTGCCCTCTGAAACATTTAAACCTGCACGTGCACACACACACACACACACAGAGTTAAAACCTTTGTACTTGTAATCTGTGTGAGAGAGAGGGAAAGCAAGACAGATACATTACATAACTGGGCACCATGGCTCTCCTGCCTATTTACTATCACACAGCAGTAGCTCGGTTCACACGTGTGCAGGCTTGCTGTATATTGTTTGTGGAAATGCAGCCTCCCTTTTTTCTTTTTTCTCACGCAATCATGACCTACTGGTTATTCATTATTTCCCAACATGGAGTAGTCATCCTCTTCTAGACCAGTGAACAAGTTCATCATGCATTTTAAGTCTTCATTGAACAGCATTACATAAACACTGGGTTTGATGGAGAATACATCTGACAGTTTACATGCATTGTATTAAACACACACACACGGTAGCTGACGGACACGTCACAGTCTTTTTTAAGTTTTTACCAATTTGATCTAAGGTAATAATAATATAAGGTCTTGTCAGAAATGTGTCTGCTTTAGTAAATAGACCTCACTGTTCTCTCTTATCGTCTCTGCTGATAAATAAGTGTTTCCACATACATGCTTTTAGCTTGGTCACTGTAAACATCATATCACAAAGTTGATTTCCGAGGAGGCCGAGACACAGCGCCTGACAAAACAAACACAATGCAGTTCTGGCTGTTTTGGTAACACCAGGGTGTGGGTGGAAATGCTTAAAAGTCCCAGAGCTCAAATTTGAAATGACATCACTCAGGGCAGGAACACACAGGCAGAAATACACGGCGGCGCATGGACAGGCAGATGACATGACCATTGTGCAGCTTAGTCATACGTGTAACAGACACATGTGGTTCCTCTTGAACTAGGGGTGGCTGCTCAGTCCAGATGATGTCATGGGAATATGTGCACAAATGATTTGCAGTTTGCACATGCACTGGTCCACTGAATCCAGTCAAGTACTGAGCACATCATTTACATTCAGTGTTTGAAGTTTCCTTGAAGTCCCCTTGAGATAATGTGGTCAAGGTGTGATATTTGTCTACTTACAACTAATGGGTCATATGCTAATGGTTAATGTGCTACTGACTTTATCTAATAGCAATGTGATAGTTTTCCCTCTGTGGTGGTTAATGTAATTAACTATGAAGTAGTGACATTAATGGATTGTGTAGCTATATTATTATACATTTATTACAAATTATATCCAAGTGGTTGTTCTTTATGGAATTATTTTTGCATTGATTGAACCAGACCAATTCATGATTTTGTGTGTTTTTATTTCATATAGCTCTTACGTCATAATGTGCAAATAGAGGACTGTGATCAAACGACACGGAGGAGAGCTGCAGTGATCATTTATATTCATTTGCAGACCGAGTTCTCTCTCTACTTATTTTATTGGCTCACCCTGCATAGTTCTGTAATTGGTATCATCATTGCATTTTTAATGAAAATGACAGTCAAAACAATGCATAAAACCCAAACTGTAATCATTATTTAACATGCATTTATACATGGTTTTATACAACTAAAGTGCTAATTCTGTCAGCCCCAGAGAATGTCTTGTTTATAGTTTATAGTTGCTCCTAATGTAGAGGTAAATGGCTGAATGAGATTACTTCACATATGTTTGTTAAACACAGGTAATTGTCTATCCATACACGAGAGATGTTATCCAAGCGTCACCATTGTCCTTTAACATTTAACTTCATGGTAGACCCGTCTGAGCTGTCTGATACTTCTGATGTGATCCGTAAAAAACCTCAAATGTCATGTAAATCCTTCACTAAGCACAGGCGTCAGGCTGCAAAGAGAGACGTGCACCGTCGCTGTCATTGGACCTGATCGTGAATGAGGGCTGCACGTCTGCCACGCTGTAGCAATGTTTTCAGCTGTGGAATTATATTCAGATAAAAGCAAAATCTAATGTTTGAAGATTTAAATCAAAACTTTTTTTTTATCAAGTCACATTGTGGGTTATTTATTCCCCCCTTTTGAATATTTGTTGCACAGTTGGATCATTATAGTTTTTGAGAATGAATGGTTATGGGTAGATGGTTAATGTATCAGCACTAATGTGTTATTACCAGCGTAGTTGTTTTAGAGGGGTATAAAAACTATTTTTGGACTGATTTTTACACAGATAGTCACAAAAATGGTGCCTTACTCTCCATTTCCATTCCCTTCTTTTCTTACCATGAAATAAATTACTGGGATTGCTACATGTGTGCAACTATGGACTATTCTTTTGACTGTTTTTTTCCACTGCTTTTTATGAATTTATTGTTTTATTATTATTATCATACACAGGCTCATTCAAAACATAGTAAAATCATTAATGTGTGAGCTCCTCACAGTCATACCGAGATGTACACCCATTCGATTAATTTACACAGACATATTATTTGCATGAGTAAACAGGCATTTTTGTCCACCACGGTGACAACATTTGCATTCACTAATACACAAACAAGTGAAAACAGTCTCCAGAGCCCGTGTGTGTGTGTGTGTGTGTGTGTGTGTGTGTGTGTGTGTGTGTGTGTGTGTGTGTGTGTGTGTGTGTGTGTGTGTGTGTGTGTGTGTGTGTGTGTGTGTGTGTGTGTGTGTGTGTGTGTGTGTGTGTGTGTCTGTGCGCTCGGCTGATCACAGGCTCGTGTTTTCCTATGTAAGGTTTCGTAACACACACACACACACACACACACTTCTTACATAACAGCAGCAGGAGTGGAGCCGGGAGAGGAGAAGGGGGTGCACACATCTATGTACGTCATCTCCCGATCCCTCCACTTACAGAGGGAATCACTGGGGAAAATCTTCATTTTTCACTCACTGATGCCGACACCTCCTTTTAAAGCATCCATAATGCAACTCTCCTCGCTGTCCTCTGTAGCAGGTTCTATTTTTGGATGGATATTGATTGAACGGCACGACGAAGCATGTGCACAATGCAGTGAGCAGTGTGAGAGACAATGCTGCTGATGGAAACGCTATTATGTCTTTCACTTACTGGTACATAAATCCTTTATTTAAATACATTCATAGCTGCACAGTATGATTTATTAACCTCCTATGGGAGCCTTATTTTATTGTAGTTCGTCATTACAGCTGTCAGGCATGAGTTATGAGTGACTTATTGTCACTTCTAGGTACAATATACACGTTTTGCTTTTGCCCATGAATTCAAATTTGCATGAGGTTAAAATAATCTGATATGTGAGGATAGGAAGTAGATTAGTTGTTTCCTGTCGGGTGTTAAGTCATATACGGAAATGAAAATAGAGAAGAGCTAGTGGGTCAAATTCAAGTAAAAAGAGAAGATAATTCAGCATTACAGAGCACTACAAATCCTCTTCAGTTCATCCCTTTCCTATGCATTCATACACTGCCCCTATAGGCAGTGGGTGGTAATGCACTGACCTAATAGCTGGAGTTGTACAATGCCTCTAATAGCAGTGGGGTGTTTAGTTCCCTTCTCCCCAGGGACAGAGGGTAATAATGGTTTGATGGGGAAGATATTGCAGGCTGTGACCTCATTTGGATTCAGGATGTGTTTCACTGGACTGAAAGTGAAGGTCTCGTATAGTGTGTGCCTGTGCATGTGTGCGTTTCTGTTTTGATTGTGTCCTTCCTGGTGACATGTTTAAGAGAGATGAGCTTTCAGAATTTGAGGGCATCCATCAAGCCATTAATTATCCACTTTGCTCTCCATGCGGGGATGGATGTGTGGATTTGTCATGGTCACTTGGGCCACAGCGACATATTTTCCCAGAGCTCCCTGGGTCAAAGTACACTGCCTTAATGCTGTACCACCAGCTGATAACTGTGGAGGTTGGGGGTTAAGATGCATCACCTCAGCTGAGCTTTTTAAGCTGAATGATACTTGGTGATGATTGACAATGGACAGGAGCACAAAGCAAAGTATCTCTCAGCTTTTACAAAGAGTGGAAGGACTCCTACATACAGTACTAACTTCCATGGACTTGGGATGTATGTTAATATACTGTTGGTAGATTTTAAAAACCTCTTTTTCTTTTACAAATCACTCTAAACATTCACAGATGTGCCTCACCCCGTCTAAAAGGCATCACAATCTAATCATGTTTAATGGTTTTAATAATTGAACAGTTAATGAAAGCAAGCTGCATTGTGGATAATTAAATAAATTATCATCCACCTAATCAACTGCTTGTGGAGCTGTCCAAACACTGCACAGTTCACAGCTGTTCCACAGTTGGCCGCACTCTCGAGGTGACATTGCATGAATAAAAGCCATAAATAATATGGACAGTATGGTCGGGATCATTTTGTCACAAATGTTATGATGGCAGAGAAAAGATATCAGAGTCTCTGAATGTGTTACAGTTCATCATCGGGGCCCATGAACATCTGCACTGAACTTTAGGGAAATTCAAACGTTAATTCTGGAGACGTTCTACTCGAGACCAGAAATGTGTTGCTGTGGGAAACGTCAGTCTCTATCATCTGGAGAACATCATTTATTAGTTGTTTTGACATCTCGGTATGGGCCAAAGCAATGGACCATCTTGAAAGCCATACTATTTAACCACAAAATGAAGCTATCGTCTTCATTTGATGAGCCTTTATACTGATAACGTTATTATTAGATAAACGCAACTTATAGGTCACATATTATACCATATTTGTAGAATGTAGAATGCTCACAGACATGCTTTGGTCAAAATACCATAAGGATGAAGCACCACAGCAGTTCAAGCGTGGAAGTCAACATGGCATGTTTTATCTCCTGTACTTAGACTGAGGAGGACCACAAAAATATGAGTGAGTCATCTTTTTTTACACTTTGCTGACTGATAGGACTTCCAAAGTCCCAAATATAAGGATTTAAATAATTAAAAAGTTCATTTTGCTTAATATGGGACCTTTAAAATAAGAACACTCTCCGTTACATTGACATGACAGAGCTCCCAAAATGCTGGTTCTGTGGGGATAAAAAGCAGATATGAATTAAAAAAAATAAAAAATTATCCTGTCTTCTTAAATACAAAAGGACTGCTTGACAAATTTCACACAGTAACATCTCGTCAGTCCCAGAGGCAGAGGCATCCCCTGCTCCTCCGTGGGCCCATTTGTGTGAGCACATGTGGCAACTTTTAAAAGGATGTTTATACGATTAAGAGGCTGCTAATTAAGGATCACTCATGTCGGAACGTGTGAAGCTAAACGGCGCTACTGAAAAACACCCATCACCACATGTTGTGTTCACAGTTCTGCACATGCATCCTCGTGTGAGGTGTAGGGAAGTAAAGTGCAACGTGAGGGGGGGAATGTGGCGGAACATATATACTGTAGGTGAGTGCAGCGAGCAGCTTGTCACCCGTGATGGCCTTTGCAACCTCATAGCAAGGCTCGTCTACTGCTGCCTGAGCAGACAGTTGGCAGTTGGCTTAACACAGCCTGTCACGTTGGATCTAGGTAATCACCACAAGTCATCCCCGAAGACTGGGAGAGACAGGGAGGAGAGATGGAGAAGCAAGTAAATGAGTGGAGCGATTTGGGCTTAAAGGCATATCTGATCAGATATGGGAAGCCTTTCCTTCCTTCACCTGCAGCCACACACCTTTAAATGGATGAATTTTAACATTGTGTGTGTGCGTAACAGGAGGATAGTGCAGTTACTGTAACAGCTGGCCTGCTCAGTCTTACGTCTAATTCCATTTCTCTTCTCCATCAGCTTCCCTCAACTCCTGTTACCTCTTTACAAGTTAGTATCTCCAACACTTCATGGCTCATTTGATGACTGTGTTTTTTTTTATAATTGCTACCTTTGTTGTAATGTTTTCATAGTTGAGATCCTGAAACATTTAAATAAAAATAACATAGTGGTGATAAAACAACCAAATATGGTGGCTTAGAAGTATTTATAGGTCCTACAATCTTACCATCCAGTACATCACATCTGTCACCGCCTATAGAATACGGAAGAGTGCTGCTACGCATGCTCCGCTGAGACTTATGTGGGTCATCGATGCCCTACGGTACGGCATGCCCAGCCCTGTAGTGGAGGTGTGCTGATGTCAGGTTGCATTTACTAGGTCAGGATGATTAACCAAGAGATGCATCCTTGTTGCCATTACTGAGAAGATCCAGAGGAAAGAAACATTGATCCGATAAATCTAAGATGAATGGATAGAGGTCAACCCTGGGTGCAGATAACTAACAGTGATGGAAAACAGGGGCAGAAGGGCATCCAGGGTGGTAGTCAGAGGGAAAACCAGCTGTGAATAGTAAGTAGGACTAGGCAGTATGGCAAAACAGTCATCACCATATATTTATTCTGCTGATATAGCCCCAAAAACCCTGTGGTTTAATTATATTAACCTAATTTATTGATTTATTATGATGTACTTTGTACAATAAAATAACAGATATTTTAGGTGCTGATACTAACTACTAATTGCAGGATGTCTGTGAGGAGAACTGGCAAACATGAGCACCTTCTCAGGTGGTGGAAAGGTCTTGTTGTGTATGCTGTCCTGGTTGGCAACAACCGCTGACATATTCCACAGACTGGCTTAATCTGCTTTTACGAACAGACGAGTTTATGCTCCAGTCCACCATCACTTTTGTCGCCTTCTTCCAAGGTAAATTGTGGCTCAAAACAGGAAGTGGTTGTATGATCCTGCAGTCCCGAAAAAACAGTTTCGGACTAGCAGTTGTCATGTCCTTTTCTGTGTGTTTTATTGAGTAAATAAATCCAAAACATGTCATTGTCATTGATGTGAATCTTATTACCATTCCCTTTCCAGATTGTTTTCTTGACCTGCTTTATTTGGACTTGTATTATTTGTGGTTTGTCTACATATACATTAGTATTCAGAGAGTGCTACTTGCTGACAGTCAGTTGCAGCTGTTACACATCTGCACGCTTAATCTTGGATAATACAGTAATGAGCGTTTCTCAGGCTTAGTGTCCTAACTGTTAGGAAATTGCCTCGGATCTCGTTGTAGCAGAATACTGAGATCCTCTCCAGTGTTTATCATATTTCGATTTTTTCCATAATATTACATAAATAAAGCCACATTTAACATTCAATGAAATTGATGTTTAAAAGCCAAGCTTTTCAAAGCACATCAACTATATTGATGTGGATAGTTTTCACCTTTTGAAGTGAGATTGGTAACAAAAGATTTTGTCTTGTGTGTGTGTGTGAGAGAGTAGTAGGGGTGCACAGTACACACATCGGTATTGGGACCGAATGTAGAAGGGAAACTGCTTTTCCTGAGCTTGGGAAAAAAGGAAGGAAGTCCTCTTCAGTAACCATCACAAACACACACTGTATTACTCCTGCTCCTACATGCAGTAGGTCCAGGAATAGTCTGTGACTTGACTTCTGAACACACCCACCTTGCTGGGCCCATCTATTATTTTTAAATTCACATTTTATGCGTCTCCCACAGATTATGGGATGCACCACAATGACTAACGTTATTGCTGCTCAAAATATTTCGAGTGTAGGTGGCCAGCGGTTCATACGTTTGGAATACAACTGTCTGTTATAACGTCCTTCCCCTACTGTAAGGTTACCATGAGATCCCGCTTGTCTCTGCTCCAAACAGGATGCTCATGTGGTAGTCCCACCCATCTCTCCGCTTCCTCCACTGTGCATTCCCATGGTTAGACTGACATATTTGCTTCCATCCAGTCATCCCGCATCCACGAGAGATAGTTGTAAAACTACAACATCCTTTTCCAATGTATCGGAAAAAGCAGTCCACGCATTTGTCGCCACTCTGAAAAAAACCAAACCTCTTGCCGTTTTTGGTCCATGAACATTCAGGATGCACACATGAAGATGGTTAATCACTGTCAGTCAATGTGTGTGTGTATGGATGTCAGCAAGGGGAAGAGTAGGAGGAGGAGCATGGTGTGAGTATTTGTGCCTATGCTTGTGTGGGAGAGAGCACGTTCCAACAAAAGACCTAAAAATAGTAGGACTATGCCCATGTGACATATTGAGGCTAAAAGCTTGTGAATAATTTGTCTAATGCAACACAAACCCCCTTCCTAAGCTCAGTCATGAAAATATGTTCCTGCTGCTTTCCTCTGCCAGCCAGTGCAGTTGGAAAGGGGGGAATCAGTCTGTTCAGTCATCCCAGTTGGTTTGTCTGTCTGGTAGCAAGATATCGTGTGGATTTGGATGAAATTTGGTGGACATATCTCATCTAAGGATTCATGTAGTTGTGGTGGAGATGTAGAAGTTAAATCTACTTATTTTACCTCTTCCTGAGGTTAGACAGATTCAATAATTAGTTAGTAGTTTGTTAGTTTGCATATTTAAAACAACAGATAATTGCCAGTTCCATTCTTAAAGAAAAACTGAATATTGATATGAAAACATTTCTCTTCAGTTTCTACATCATGTTCCCCATGATTCCCTATGATGTAGCCTTCAGTTACCATTAAAACTCTAAAGGTGTTTTGATTTGAGTGAGTGCAGAGCGGCATTAATCGTGTGCAGCTTATTATAGAAGGAGGTCCATGTTTAGGTTGCCATTGCATGGAAAATCAAAGTGATTTTTTACACATGGAGAAATAATATCTTATACATGGTGTTTTTTGGGTCTCGTGTGTGTAGTACAGTTAAGCAGTGATGTTCTTTCTCCAGAAAGCATCAGTAATATACTCTGTGCACCCCGACCCTAATTATTAAAAGTTTACTCCTGCTCTAACATATGGCCTCTAGCTTTGTGTGCTATTCCATATACTGTAAGCATGCCAGCACAACTCACCCTTGTAGTCAAACATGAGTCTTGATAAACATTTAATAACAGTCTGATACTCAGCAATTTAATCAGAGCAAATATCCTTTCGCAAACAAGCCTATTGATTGTTCAGTGAACAAGATTAGATTGAAGCACAGAGGAAAGGTCGATGTAATTACCGTTGTGTACCTGTTTGTTTAAATCTTTCAAATTAAAAATGTGCGAACCTCAGGTTCAGCCACGTCAGTTTACATGAGCAAACCATTGGTCAGATTGTTGTTCTCGCTCTCTCACTCTGCTGAGTGTGTTGGATGAAAGCAGGGCCCAGTACAGACGGCATGTGAAAAACTGAATTATTTAAAGTCATGAGAGCGAGAGTAAGCTTGCCCTATTGAATCTTTCTTCCTCTCTTTGGACCCCCCACCCCCACCCTTCTGCTTCACTCTGTGTGTGTGTCATGAAGTGACATGTGTGATGCCTGCTCAAGGCGACACATTTGTGACTTTATTCCTTCTCACTGTTTTGTATTAAAGATAAAAATGTAGAATGGTTGTGGGTTCCTGGTGCCTTTATGATGGTGGTGGAGGTAGTCGCAGTGACAGGCGGGTGTGTTTGTAAAAGCGAGAGCCAGTATAGTAGGACGAAACGCCATCAACGTTGTTCTTACACGCTCCATGTTACGCCTCAGATTTTGTCATGCTGGCACGCTATGTGAAATTGCACTCGGGGGTGGCAACATGTTTGTTCCTTCAGTGTATACAAGCATAGGCAGATTAAAAAAAAGGGGGGTCTCCTTTACAGCAACATAACCAGGCGTGTTCATAAAAGAGCCTCCTGTGTATTTGTAGTGAAAGTGAAATAGGTGTGAAAGAGCAAGAGGGATGCAGCCAATTTATAGCAGGCCATGGCACAAGTAGAGACATTTTCTAATGCCATCTGTCGCTTGGAAAGGACAATTTTGTCAAAACCAAGCCATGAATCTCTTCAGCTGAATGGAAAAAAAAAAAACGGGGAGATTAAACATGCTCCAAGCAAAAAAAAAAAGCACAAAACTATAGATAGAATGGAGAAAGCAAAAGCCAGGCAGCCGGACAGATACAAGTGAAATGACAGGGGGGAGGAGGACAGCACATGCCAGCCTGGGGAGGTTTTTTTGCGGAGGTGGAAGTAGACACAAAGCAGGTGTATGTTTAGACAGAACGATAAAACAGCCTGGCTGACAGAACGCCTGATAAGCAGCCTGACTGTCAGGTTTGGCAGGCTAGCGGTGAAGCAAGAGTACGGGGCATGGAGGAGAGCAAGACAGATGGCTAAAACCTAATACAGGCAACTCAGAAACTGTAAGAGCATAAAGTAGACGTGGTGCACCTGCTATTGAGTTTGAGACCTGATGCATATCTACATGTTTCAATTCTGTGTGCAAAGTAGGACATGTAAAGCTGACAAATGTGATGCATTTAGATCTTATGGGAACACATACCGACCACTGTGGGTGTATTTTTTTTAAAGCATAATGGAATAGCTCGCTTTTTGCTCAGCATCAGCTCTGGTCAAGATATTCCAGCAAGCATTGAATGAGTTGCCATGGAATTCTGTACAGATGTAGATGGTGCTAAAAAGGATAAGTAGTTGTGATGTATATGGCGCCACCAGCAGGTCAAAAGTTCGATTTAATCAATGATATATCTTAACAAAACTAAGTAAGAGTTCCCTAATGGTCATGCTGATGGTCGTGATGCTACCCTCACTTTCTGAAGTGCTACCATGAAGTTAAGTTTGTCATTCATGTCTGCTTAGATAACATTTTTAAACTAAGATAAAGATCCTCAGCAAGTTAGGACACTGCTGTTAAAGTTAAACACAATTACTAATGTGCCGATGTTAGCTGCTAGTGCGGTTGATGGTTTTTAGAGCTTTATTTTTTGATCAAACATATGGTTCCAGTAGATTCAGGGTATGTCCGTAAACACTTGATAGTTCACCTTATGCTGCACTTACTGCTGCTGCTGCTGTGCGGTGAGTGTAAGATGCAGCCTTTAATCATGTGCTTTTGTGACTGTGATGAAACATTCTGTGTTGTTATTTGTCACTTCATTAATTATGTATTTGATTATGATTCCCTGACGGTATTTTGTCAGATATTCATTTACCACTGCTGAATGCTAAATTTCTGTAATTTTCTTGTTGTTTCAGGGAAACCACAAAGCACTGAGAGCTCAGAGCGGGTCCAGCTGTCAGGGACATACAACGTTCGTAAAGGGAAACTGCAGCTACCAGTCAACCGCTGGACCAGACGGCAGGTCATTCTGTGCGGCACCTGTCTCATCGTCTCCTCTGTCAAGGAGAGCCAGACAGGGAAGATGCACATCCTGCCCCTCATTGGAGGAAAAGTACGTAAATGTTGCGCAGCAGCAGGACATGACTGGCATCGCATAGACATTTTTTTTTCTTCCATGCTTTGGATGATAAACTCCATCATGTCATATCAGCAGAGAGTGACCTGACAAAGTGTTATTACCCTCTGCAAATGACTACTGCAGGGAAACATGTCCTTGATGACATTTCACCTTCAACAACTGTTTGTCCTTTATTTGTAAGACGACTTCCTGTTTTGCTCATGTCAGCTCAAGGTCAAACAGGAATGATGCAAGCCAGGCTTAACAAAGTCAAAATGTTTTTTTTCCTTCTAATCGGTAGTCAAGACACTCTACAATCTTTAGTGTAATGGATCCCTCTCACTTCATAGTTGCTTTATTCTCTCTCTGTAAACCGCCTGCGTAAACATTTCCTTTATCTGTTTTATAGCTTTATGGATCTGTATCTGTAGTGCCAGTGGTTATAAGGTTTAATTGTTGTTCAGGAAAGCCTGATACAAAGCCGCCACACCTTAACATTTGTCACACAACACATGACCTCTGCCCAACCATTCATGCACACATTGCGTCTGCACGTGCCTGCATGTGGTGAGTTTGTTGCTGTGAGGGCCAGCATTCTATTCAGTCCCCATAACTTGTCAGCCATTCATTCACAAAGTCCATGTGCCCGAGAGCGTGTGTGTGTGTGGCTCTGCGTGTCTAAAAAAGCTATTTCACATACAGTCATTCTTGCTGATGTCACGCACATGTCCACTAGATGATCATGCCTGCCTCATATACAAGTATTCTGCTTGACTGAATACCCGTTAGCCATGAAGCGTCTAATTTCCTTCAGCAGAAGCCGATTCGTAAATGTACTTATTGTCCATGTTTCAGCTTTTTCTCTTGCTTCCTTTTCTTTCCTATTGTGTGAATCTATAGGTCATAGGTTTGGCATTTACTGTATATTCACAGGGGGGGGGGGGGGTCAGAGATATCAGTATTTCAAATACCAATGTTACTCCTGTGTGTTGTGCTGCAGGTGGAGGAGGTGAAGAAGCACAATCACTGTTTGGCCTTCAGCTCAGCGGGTCCTCAGAGTCAAACGTACTACGTCAGCTTTGACAGCTTCACAGAGCACCTGCGCTGGCACAGACATGCTGCCAAGGTACCCCATATGTGTGTGTGTGTGTGTGTGTGTGTGTATGTGCACAAGAGACAGAGATCATAAGCATATGCTCTGCATGATACTTCTGGGTCAACTGCATTGTATATTACACACGACTGTGAGTTGAAGTCTGAAAATATGGGAGTGTTTGAGCTAAGTGCACATTTCACTGCCGTCCACTCTGTAGTGTACACAATGAGAAGTGTCTCTGGGAGCATAAACACCACTCATGACTCTCTTTTTCTTTTTTCTCTCTCATTTGAACTCAAGTAGGCCATAGCCAGAAACCCTTTTTCTAAATATTAACAGGGACATGCATGTCACCCGCACCCAGAGGGCCACTCAGAATAGGAGCTTGGAAAGAAGCAGCACGTGCCCCAGTGACAACTGCTGAGCCGCAAGCTCGCTCCACTCCGAAAGGCTCAAGTTCACAGGCTGTAGATGTGTTTCACTGTACATTGCAGCGTCTGTGTGCCTGTAAATTTGACTACCAAATGATTAAGGGTTAACGGCTCTGCACACCTGCAGTTAACTACCTTAGATGATGATGTAATGTTTGATTTCCCTAAAAAGATGAGCAATGGAATGACATTTGACCCATTAGATGAAGCCTACATGGAGTAAACCAGTAGAGGTTTACATGGAGTTAATCCTATTAAACTCTTAAATCTCTTTTTTTTTTTCACTCTTCCCACTTTGATCTCTCACCTCAATCTAGATGGTGTCCCAGAGAATAAACTCGGTGGACCTGTCTTGCTGCAGCCTGGAGCAACTTCCTACCAACCTCTTCTACAGCCACGACCTCACCCATCTCAACCTCAAACACAATTTCCTGCCTGCAGACCAGCGGCTGCAGCAGCTGCAGAGGTATGGTGCCATTGCAAATCTACAGTAAACACACCTGAGGATGAATTACAAGGAGACAAAGAAGCAGGAAGCGGTGGATGACGAGAAATGAGAGAAGGGACGCGAGGAGATGGTGCCGAGTGGGCAAGATGAGACTTGAGAAGGTTTTAGCAAAGCTTTACATAATGTGGAAACAATAGAAGACGGAGAGATGAGACATAGCAAGGCTTCATTGGACACAGCAGGTTGTGGCTGCTTGGTCTGGACAGGTTAAGTTTTTTCCGACAATTGATCTGAACAATCTAGACTGGACTGTGGTCATTGGCACATGGAGTCTAAAAGGTCTCGCCAGGGCAGGCTGAGCTGTACCAGGCCAGGCCAAACAAGCTCAAAGGTGAAAAAGGGTTGTTACTTCTGCAGGGAGGCTTTTAATATCCCTGGCCTCCCTCACTCTCTCTCTCTCTGTGTACACCATCTGCTGCATGCTCATCAGGGTCCCAGATTAAAGCCCACATCCAAGACTTAGTCATCGTGTGTATGTGTGTGTGTGTGTGTGTGTGTGCATAAACGTGCATGTACACACTGGCACACATGCATGGCCGTCATTTTTTCTGAAGCTTATTGCAAAAAGTCTAACAATCTGAATCAGTTGTGTGACTATGATACTGTAGTCTGTGTTTGCAGAACAGACAGACAGAGAGAGAGCGAGAGCTTTCCTGTTTGAAAAAAGTGGCTGCAGGCTACTGATCCGAAAGTCATGTTCTTGAGATTGTTTTAGAAAAAGACATTTTAAGGTTACACTAAGTTTTTAGGAAAGACAATTAGTCGTTTTGATGAAGGTTGGATCAAGTTGTCAGGAAGTAAATGTAATCCAGTGTAATTGTCCTCTGAAGTTACTGGTGTCTTCCTGGTAGAAAGTGACAGATGAGTTGGAGGTTAGAATCTTATGATGCTTTACCACATTACGTAGTTTGAATGACTGCGACTGAAATATTTTTAAATCTTACCAAGTCGTGCACAGATCCACTGATGGTCAGGCGAGGTCGCGTTCATTTTGTGCTGCCAAACCCTAAGTAGGCTCATCCGCATTTGACCCAGCATGAGGGAAAAGGAGGTCAGTAATGAGAAGAGATGAACGGCTGGAAATAGAGAGTTTTGACATAAAGAGAAACGTACCACATTATTCCTCTGTGACTAAATTCAAAAGATGTGGAGTAAATAAACACTGTGCAGACTATGTTAATGTGGGTGTATGTGTTTTGGTGTGGAGAGTTGTGCGAGTGTGTTCATGTTGCAATATAAACAGTGGCCTTCCCTTGACATTTAACATGGAGTCATCGTGCTTTGTATTTTTCCAAGAGCGGTGGAATGTGTGAACCTGCCACACACCTCTCTTCTCTTTTCTCTGGCCACAAACTAACTGGTGGGTGAACTGCCAATCAGATATGCATAATCAGTTGTCCGGGATACTAGCTCTTGCTCTCGAGCATGTGACTTCCTTCCCAGCATGCATCTCACTCTGAGACAGAGGTCATCACCCCGCTTAGGATGAAGACTGACGTTCCATGCATCTGATTGAATCTTTGGCCTGTTTATTTACATATGTATGACAGGTCAGTGATAGAGAGCGGACGTGAGAGTCAGGAAATGAGTGAGGGAAAGGGAACGGCAGAGGTCAGAGTTGTGGAATAAAGACAGAATTTGAGATAAAGAGGGTTATTTAAGGCCAAGTGTATATATTAAAGTTGTTTTAACCAATGTTTCGGCCTCTTAGGAGCAGCAGCGCAACAGAAGAACAATACCGCGGTGCAGTATTATCGAAAAAGTTGTTACTCTGCAACTGTTAGCACTTGTCTGTCACATAATTAGCAAATACAGTAATTGGCCTTCATCTAGAACTTCAATAGAACTTGTGTTTCTCTGTTCATTGTAAGACAATAACATTTGTGGAGAGGAAAATTAAAATAGTATGTAAAATCAGACTGAAAAGCTTCACAGAGCGACAAAGAGCTCCGCATTCATGGATACAAAAATGGTGGGGGCAGCTTTAAATCCACAAGAAAGACGGCGAGGAGAGAGAGAAAAAAAGAATAGCATGATCGGATAGAATGACAGAGCATGACACAGACAGGGAGAGTCTGAGGGGGTATGAGCATTACTCAGCAGTTTGCAGGGGTTTGTTTAATGGTGAAATTACATTTTCCCACACACTGCCTGCAGGAGTCACCCTCAGCTGGAATTATTTGGCCACCCTAATCAATAGCCCTGACATCTTGTCTGCTTCACCCCCCCCCCTCCATCATCATGATGAACTATGTGTGTTTGTGCACATGGGTAGGAAAATCTGACATCTTACCAATTTAGGCACCTGATCCAGGCTTGCGGTGCTAATATGGTGTGCTGCCAATGTCTGACTTGACATAGCTGCTCTATCTCTGCACATAATAGGTGATAGATGGTTTTGTGTGTGTGTGTGTGTGTGTGGGTAAATAAGGCCATAGTAAGTCCTTCCCTCTGCTCCGCCTTCTTCCCTTGGTTCCCTCCCCACTGAGGGGCAAACCCCTCTGAAGGTCACTGCTCTGCCATGGAACACCACACCAAATAACAGTGGCCACCGGTGTTTGAATGAACAACACCCACGTCATTGCCTTGCTTATTTGCTCAACAATCAAATGCTACGGTGTAGTTGAAAGAAAGTCTTTGTTTATGGGTGTGTCGAGTGTGTTTTTTCACAAACACAAATTCACTGCAAGCTGCACTTTGTGACATTTCCCATTAATATATTCATTCATGGAGTCATGATGAATATCCACTCTTTTGTAACATTCATGTCAACAAGAAACAGCCACATCTCCAGTCGCGTCTTTCCTCCTTTCTTAACTTCTCACTTCATGTTGTCCCTCATTGTTTTCTGTCGTGTCACAGGTTTTCTCGTCTGCGAAGCCTCAACTTGTCCAACAACCACATCGGTCAGTTTCCTCCGGCCATCTGTGACATACTCACCCTGACAGAGGTCAACCTCAGCTGTAACTACCTGGCCTCTGTCCCCAGCTCTGTGGGAGTTATGACCAAGTGAGTAACAACTGTTGATACAGATTCTGATTTGATGAGAACCAACGGTATTCACAGAGGGGTCCAAAGGTCTGCGGCCGCATTGTGAGGTGGTCTTAGATTTCATTTGTCAAGATCTAAATCTTTGATAAACATACCTGACTCTAAAGTTCAGTTCCAATCAAAACACACCACAGCTGTTCTTCCTCTCTGCATGTGGCTGATTTCAATGCCGAGTCACTGATTTCTTTTTGTATTTATCTTGCCTCTCCCAACTTTTGGTAACTTGTGATGTAGGTGATTACCCAACTCTTTCATTTTCGTGGCAGGGGTTTACCACTGACATGAAACCAGTCCTTGGGGAACAGCATTTTTCTGGGTTTGAGTGTCAATTGTTTACAAAAGCCAAACGTTACCCAACAGCAAGAACATGGCAAAACAGCTGCCACGGTGTGCGCTTTGTTATTTCAGCATGTGAGCAAACAAAACAAACTCAATTCCCTCTGATCATCTGTGGTGCTGTCCATTGACATTTATCAGAGTCATGGCCCATCACTGGTCTTGGTGTTTTTAATCTGCCTGAAAAAAATCTCCTTATCCTTTTATTGATCTGTTGTGCAGAAAGCTTAAACCACGTCCTCTTGTATGTTGGTGCACACCTTTTCCTTTAAAGCTCCTTCAATTTCTGTAAGGACTCTATTGCCAGTAAAACGATGTTATCTCTTACATGAATTATGTCACTTGGCTCTCGTGGCTGAAAAATGATATTCAGTTTGTTCCCTGACCTTGTTATGTTATTCAGCTCCAAAACAATTCTACACCAAGAGCATCTTGAGGATGGAACACTGTAAAGACCATTTCCTAATAGTATATCTCTAAATACAGCTACCTATCATATTCAGAAATATTTGATATGTGAGCCCAGCTGAAAATAAACAGGTATATTGTTCTGTAATTGGTCTTTGTCACCACTGACTGCTCAGGTATGACACATACTTTAAACTGACATTTCATTTGAAAATAAGTTCACAGGTATGTGGATTGAAATTAGGCTGGATGAGATGCCTGTATGGTCTGGTATGCTTGTAAATTCTTGCAGTGGCCAGTAGGGCATTTATGATGCTACTGCCATCTGCTGGATTTAAAGTGTCGTGATGATTACAGGCGCTCAAAGTCAGACCAAGTCATCGTTCATACAGTGTTGAGGACACACTGCCAGTGATAATAAGGAAACACGCTCATCTTCTTCTCTTAGTTTGCAGACGTTCCTGTTGGATGGCAACAGTCTAGAAGACCTGCCCAATGAGTTGGGTTCTCTCCAGAGGCTGAGCTATTTAGGCCTTTCCTTCAACCAATTCAACCACGTCCCCCAGGTGCTGGAGCGTTTGGCCTCCATGGAGAAGCTGTGTATGGCTGGCAACGACCTAGAGATACTCATCTTGCAGAATTTCCGGCTGCTCCGAGTCAAACACATTGACCTAAGGTACAACAGTATGGGTGAATTATTACAAGTATAAATACAAATGATCTGGATTAGGATATGACTTTTTTTTTTTTATAATTACTAGCTGTCAAATGTCAAGAACAAGCATCCCTTTCCTTTGTCATACAGCAGAACATGTGCCAATCACTGCACTCAATGACATATTTTTCCACTAATGATAGAAACAAAAACACTAAGAGGATGCCAGAACAGGATCAAACAGCGAGACAGCACGGAATCAGGAAATCATTTGCCTGAGGTGGCTCCATCAAGTGTCTTCCCATTGCATGGAAAAGAACAGAGCTGCAGTGACTTGCAGTATTTTCCAGTTAATACTTGACTCCCTCTGACTTTGCTTAAACAGGGTCAGTCCATCCAGCATCACTCACCTGTTTGGGCAAAGATCGTTTCGTATTTCTGATGGTGTTTGTGGTCTAATTTAGAAACTTCTGTTTCTTAAAAATAACTCTTTCTTACGCGGGAAATAAAGCCAGTGAGTTATGTAATTTGTACCCAGCAGTATTAAAGATTGGCTGTTCTAAGCCCCACAGTTGTGAGGATTTGCTGCTTTTCCCTGCTTCATGGCGTTTTGTATGACGTTTGATATATTTTAGTTCTTCACAAATAAAACCTGAGGAAACCAATGAATATGCATTTTTTTAATAAACCACTATTGGGTTTAAACCACATTTTTAGATTAGTTCTAGCAGAGACAGTGTGAAGAGCATACATTTGTAGTATTTAATAAAACCACAAAGTATAACCATGAAATTGTGAAAAGATAAAATGATCAAATGATCCAGTTCAGTGTTTTAAAATAACCAATTTTGTATCTGCATTTAAAGGGTTTTTTTTAAGCTTCAGTTTGTCGCTGATTAAATCGGAAACTGTGATTCAAATTCTGGCATTTGTTTTTGGAACAGAATACTATGACCTATATATCAGTTGTTGCCAAAGATGGTATTGTTGAAAAACTGAAAGTTATACAGAACTCAAGCACCTGCACAATATATTAACATCACCCTGTGTCTTCCAAGAAAGGCTGCAACATGTGCAGTTCGACCCAATCCAGCTGGAGCTGAACCTTTGTTTCCTCTCTGCCCCCTCTGTCAGACTGAATAAAATCTCCAGCATGGTGCCAGATGAGCCTGACCTACTGAGGCATGTGACCCAGCTGGATGTGAGGGATAACAGGCTGATGGAACTGGATGCCTCAGTCTTTCCAAGACTGGAGGTGCTTCACTGTGAAAGGAACTGCATCAGCAGCCTCAAGGTCAAGGGTTGCTTGCTCAAAGGCATCTACGCCTCCAACAACGGTGGGTTTGTCGGTCAGGTCTTTATGCTCTATGCAAGAAAAAATCCCGACAAATCCCCTTCCCCGTCACATCTCTGCTGTCTTACGTTTCTCGAAACAGAAATCACTGACATTAATCTCTCCTCTCATATCCCTGAATTTTCTTAATAAATTCAGGCCATTCTGCTGTCGCATTGTCTCTCTGGCTGACTTGTCACCCCCTACAAATTCTCCCCTCCATTTTCCATCTACCTGCCTTTTCGTACTGTATATCGTGTCTGTCCTTGCTGTAGGTTAATGTATTTGTTTTTTCCCCTCAGAGCTTTGCCAACTGGATGTCAGTCCTGTGCCCTCCAATCTGAGTTACATGGATATTTCAAGGTGAGAAAAACCCCCAAAGTTTGCACACACCTTCAGAAAAAGTGAGTGAAGCATACATTTAAAAAAACATTTTGAAGGTGTAGCTCATTTACACCTCCACGCCCTACAAGGACACAAGAGCAGTCGTTGTTGCTTGTTGTTGTCAATTGTAAGTGACAAAATTCATCTCAAAGACCCCATAACTGTATATTGACATAAACACACAAAGCAAGGTTCTTTCTAATGTGGTGAAATGTCAAAGTAGAAAGTCTGTTATCGTTTAACTGCATCAGCCCTGACCTTTCACATATGCTTTGATTGTCAAGTGGTAGATAGGCTTCTGTGCTCAGCTCATGGAAAGAGCAGTACAGTTTTTTTTTTATTTTGAGAAGCATCCAGTTCTTCTTAAATCCATTTTCCAACTTGGCTGACACTGAAGGACGTCGGGTTATTGATTGTTTTTGTGTGAAGCATGGTACCTCTGAGACTCCGATGACCTGATGAACTGACTAATTTTACAAGAAATAGTTTAGCCAGAGCTGAAATCACTGCCTTGTGTTTTCTTTCTAGAGCAGGACTGTTGAGAATTGGAACGCACACGGTTTCCCATTATATTCTATGTTAGGTGTCTGTGCACTTTATAAATTGCACAGTATTTATCATTGTCATCACTCTCCTGTCCTCCTGTAGAAACCGTATGGAGTCCTTGCCAGACTGGCTGTGTGAAGCGAAGAAACTGGAAGTTCTGGACGCGAGCCACAACCTCATCACGGAGCTCCCAGCGCGGTGAGTCTCTCGCTGTCTCTCTACCTCTCAGGGATTGTGTCTGTACGCCTGTAAATAGAGTACAGTGCAAGATGATTCTCCCCGCCCTCTGCTGGCGTTGTCATCTGTCCCCCATGAAGCCTCATAAATCTCACGGCTACCCTGTAACCTCACAGCCTTCACCCACTCTCCTTCTCTTTGTATAGATTTGGAAGGTCAGCTCACTTCCTCCGTTTTCTCTCCGTCTCATCCACTGGTCCCCTCAGTGTCTGCAGATTTATTTTTTACCCAATAAGTGTCAGGATGATTAATTTCAGCTGCAGGCTCCACTAGAGGCGCTGCTATTTTCTGAATTCACGTTCTCATCCTCGCCCCCATCCTCCTCCTGTTTTACTCTCATTTCCATGACTATTTTAGTCGACTTCAGTTACAGTTCATGTAGGTCCAGTTGTCTCTCCATCGCTCTCTCTATCTCTTTATCTCGCTATTTATCTATCCATCTATCATACATCAATCCATCTGTTTATGAACCACTTGGTCGAGTCCCTGACCATCTGCATGTTCCATGTGTTGCAGGTTGTTCTGCAGCAACAGTCTCAGGAAACTGAGTGCAGGACACAACCAGTTGCAGAAGCTACCTGAAAGAGTGGAGCGCCCTCTGCTGGAGGTTTTGGACATACAGCACAATCAACTGGTGGAGCTGCCATGCAACCTTTTCCTCAAATCCGACAGGTAGCGTCAATCATCATCGTCGGAAGTCATTTTTGTCTTCATTAGATAGTGCGCTCAATATCTGACAAGAAGATTAAGCACAGGGGAAAAGGAGGTACATCAAGACGAAGGACAGAAATTATGGATAGGATTTTTAATCAACGGCAGTCAAGATGCTCAAGGGCAGGCATGACAGGCAAATATAAAACAACCGAGCTCTGCAAGGATAGAAGAAGGTGAAGAGTGTTTTAAGGGGGATCATAAAAGTGGAAAGTTTTTAATTCAAGTCACTCGTCGCAATTTTGAATGTCCGTTTCCGACAGAAAGCAATAAGGAGTTTCTCCTTCATTTGTCACGTTCAGCTTACGATGTGTGAATGCGTCAGCCAACAAGCTGGAGCACCTGCCGCCTTCCAGCCTGTCAGAGGAGAGTCACAGCATCCTGCAGGAGTTCTACCTCACCAACAACCGACTGACAGACAAGTGTGTCCCCATGCTGACCGGCCATTTGCACCTTCGAGTTCTGCACATGGCCTTCAACCTTCTGCAGACCTTCCCAGCCAGGTATATGTCTTTCCAACCATTTTCTTTTTCTTTCTCTAATCGTTTATCTTTTGCTAGAACAAAATCTTTTACCACCTTGATCCAGCCACCCCTACCGAACAGATGCTCCCCCTTCTTCTATATTCCCTGCAAACCTTACAAAAACAAAAGTACATTTAATTACCATGAAAAAAGTCAATATATAGTGTTATAAAATAAATAAAAGTAACGCAGCACAAAAAGGCATAGTCATACTTTGAAAGCAAAGTGTGTAAACATCATGATTTATCATAGTTGGACAATTCCTGTAGTTTAGCATGAGCAGGATGGTAAAGGTCTAACCAATGGTTAGTGATACATTTGGTAAAGTAGCTGCAGTAAAAAGCATCTGAAGGAGGCGAATATGTGCCCACTCTCTAATACAATCTGGGATAATACCAAGTAGTGATACCATGGGGTCCTTAGGCATGCCTATGTTGAAAATATCCAACAGTTACATCATCCCAAAAAGTCACAAGCTTGGGGTGTGTCAAGAACGTTTACACATAATAAGCCAATCACTCCATCAGGTACGAGACTTATGTGTCTAAACGTCACGGTTTTTGACAGAGTCTTATGAAAAAAGGCTAATACAAATCTGACCATTCGATGACTACCTTCAGCCCTGTTTCACGTGCACATGTAACCTCACTCATTGCCTCCTCTCCCTGATCAGTAAAATGGCTAAGTTGGAGGAGCTGGAGGAGGTGGATCTGAGTGGAAACATGCTGAAGACTGTGCCCACCACCATCATGAACTGCCGGCGAATGCACACACTCATAGCCCATTCCAACGCCATCGAGGTCTTTCCTGAGGTCATGCAGCTGATGGAAATGAAAGTAAGCCTGTAGCAGTAAAACAATGGCCACAAAGCCCCAGCTGCGTGCATCTGTTTTTGAGTATTGACATCTCTGCCTTCTCTGGTCAGTGTGTGGACCTGAGCTGCAACGAGCTGAGTGAGATCACTCTTCCTGAGAACCTGCCTCCCAAGCTTCAGGAGCTGGACCTCACTGGAAACCCCCGTCTCAATCTGGACCACAAGACCCTGGAGCAGCTCAAGTATGTAACTGTTTTTTTTATGCAGGACAAAATGCAGAAAAAATATGTATCTTGTATTTTGCCCATAATGTTTTCATGTTATATAGCTAATTTACATTGAATGAGACTTCTCCTCTGTGATTTATGTCGCTATATGGTGTATCTGATTCATTTTATGTTTTATGGTTTTCCAGTAACATCCGCTGCTTCCGCATCGATCCGCCCCCAACCTTCTCGTCGAATGAGGCATCTGGTGGGCCTGCTGTGTGGAGTCATGGTTACACAGAGGCCTCTGGCGTCAAGAACAAGTGAGTTCTGCTCAGACAATGATGGGGGGGGGGGAGGAACATAAAACAACTGCGATCACATTTGTCGAGAAAAAACCCCCAACTCAGCCTCTCGAGGATGAGCGCAGATAAATCCAGATTACTCAAATATTGATTGAAAAGATGAATCATTTATACTCGTATATCAAAAAAACCTCTGCACTGACTAAACTATTTATTTAGCCATGTGCACTGTACATATTGATTCTTGTTGAATAGGCAGGTAGCGATGATGGAGGTTCTGTTAAACAGAAGATAGAAAGTGTTGTGACCAAGGCTAATATTGTATGGTGTGTTATGATTTATTTCTGAGCAGAAGACCCTGTAGTCTTTGTTTCCTAACGGAGCACACGTCTCAATAAATGCCTTCTTTTGTTTGTCGTCTTCCTTTCAGGCTGTGTGTTGCGGCGCTTTCTGTAAACAGCTTCTGTGGAAGTCGCGAAGCTCTGTACGGCGTGTTCGATGGCGACCGGAACGTGGAAGTGCCGTACCTCTTACAGTGCACGATGAATGACGTTCTGGCTGAAGAACTACACAAGACCAAAAGCGAAGAGGACTACATGACCAACACCTTCCTCGTCATGCAAAGGTAATTGGATGTGTAATTTTGCTTTTTCACCATTTGTTAGGCCTGGGGTAATAATTAAAATAATAAAAGCATGTGTCCATAGAGGTCTGCTAAGGTCGGTTTAATGTAGATTTCAAATGCAGCTCATTTCCATTACTGTGTAGCCTCCCTGTAACACAACACTGTCCACTCTAGTTGTTAGCGCACTCTTGTTTTGGTCAAACGAGACAACAAAGAAGGCGGTAAACATAGAGATCTAAGGACATAGAAATGAGAGTGAACTACTGGTGAGAAACTGCTGCGACTGGAGAGGAATGGGAAACCCCATATGCATGGATGTGGATTCTCATTTATTATAAATGGAACTGTGGGGAATGTGAAGCAGCGCTCTGTGGACTTTGAATGCAGAAAGTATTACTTTTGATATTTGATAACTAAGTGAACAATCCACACAATTAAACTCCTCTGCCCCTGCAGGAAACTCGGGACAGCTGGTCAGAAATTGGGAGGCTCAGCAGCTCTGTGTCACATTCGCCATGACCCCACTGAGCCCAGTGGCTGCTTCACCCTCACAGCCGCGAACGTGGGCAAGTGCCAGGTCATCCTGTGCCGCGATGGGAAGCCCGTGTCGCTGTCCTTGCTTCAAAATGTCGGGTTGGAAGAGGAATATCGCAGGATACGGCAGCACAGGGCCATCGTCACTGAGGTAAAAATCACTGCCAGTGGAAATCAATGTCGAGTGTGTTAGCTTAAGCACTGTATTGACATTCATACTCTATTCCACAGGACAACAAGGTGAATGGCGTGACCGATTCCACACGAATCATGGGCTACTCCTTCCTCTACCCATCAGTCATCCCTTGTCCCTATGTGCAGACAGTCACACTCCGATCCGAGGATGAGTTCTTCATTGTAGGCAGCCGTGGCCTGTGGGATACTGTGTCTCCCACTGAGGCTGTAGAAGCTGTTCGCAATGTCCCAGATGGCCTTGCTGCTGCTAAGAAGCTTTGCACACTAGCACAGGGATACGGTTGCACTGACAGCCTCAGCGCTGTTGTCGTCCAGCTCAGTGTGAGCGAAGACTGCTGCTCGTGCTGCTGTTCTGAGCCTCCCCAGCCGCCACCGAGCCCCGGCTTGGGCACGTATCCCTCGTCGTCCTCTGCGATCAAGGAGCGTCCCTCGGACGGCTCCCTACCTGTGCCACCTTCCTCCTGCAGTGAAATCAGCAGCGAAATCAGCACCAGTGAAATGAGCAGCGAAGTGGGCTCCACTGCCTCGTCCGATGAACCTCCGCAGAGCTCCTTGGTGTTGCTGCATGATCAGCCGCACCATCCGCACCTCCACCTGCATCATCCGGCTCACTTGCTGTCCTTACAGCACCAGCAGGCCCACACAACCTCTCAGCCCTGTCAGTACCTGTTCCCAGGTTCAGAGCTGCCCTCTGCCCGCAGCTGCTGTGCCCTACATCCTGCTTGCTTAGCAGGTTCCTTCCAGCGGCAGCTATCTAGTGCCACATTCTCCAGTGGGCTGGACAGTGAGGACGAGGAGCCCATTGCTGGTGTTTTCTCTAATGGGAGCCGTGTGGAAGTGGAGGCGGACATCCACTCCCTCAAAGCAGAGCTCTCGTCTTCCTCCTCCTCCTCTTCATCTCCACAAACATCCTCCACCAGCCAGGAGCGCACCTTACTGACTCTTCCTCCACCACCTCCACCGCCGTGTACCCCAGAGCCGCTGGACGAAGGGGTCGACATGAGCCTCGGGGAGGTTGAGAATGGGCTCGAGAGGGACGAGTCATGGCAGGGGGTTGGATCAGGAGGTGGGGATGGGGGAAAGTTAGCAGGGAAGAGGAGGCTTAACGGGTCAGTGGCATGCCAGGAAAAGAGTCACAACCTCATTGAGGTGGCTGCTGATGCCCCCTCAAAGAAACCTGGAGGCTACTTTACTGCTCCTGCCCAGCCTGACCCTGATGACCAGTTTATCATCCCCCCTGAGCTGGAGGAGGAGGTGAAGGAAATCATGAAGCAGCATCAGCAGAAACAGCAGAAGACTCCGGGGACCGATCAGCCCATGGACTATTACGACACCCCTCTGTGAACAGCGACACACCGACTGCAGCCTCATCTCCCTTCCAGTGGTGGCAGCATGCACAAAAACTCCACATCAGCCGCTCGGTTTTTTTACGTGGTCACAAAACAGCGCGTGTGTTCCTCATGAGGCTTTCAACGCACATGAAAGCCTGCCAGCTCGACACAGCCTTATCCTCGAAAGAACCATGAAGTTGGAACTGCTCCACCAGTTTTTACTGCGACAAATCATAGAATAAAACAAGCAAACGAGCCCTTTAATGATACTTAACCCTCTTGAAAAGTAAAAAAGCTTGTGGACACAGCTTTGGATGTCCACGGTCTCGCCCTTCTCGATGACTGGAATCTTTTCTTTCTTTTCTTTTTTTTTTATGAGACAACCAGCTGAGTATGTTATTGACACTAGTCTCTTTGCAATAGCATTAGTTCATCGCAACA
Organism: Microchirus variegatus; assembly: GCF_963457635.1. Lineage (NCBI taxonomy): Eukaryota > Metazoa > Chordata > Actinopteri > Pleuronectiformes > Soleidae > Microchirus > Microchirus variegatus. Next base: position 18,490,496 of record NC_139806.1, read on the forward strand.
CTTGTTAATATTGGTAACAATTTAATGGTTGTTGTTTTTTTTTTGTTTTTTTTGTTTTTCATTTTGTAAGAACTTACCATATCTTTTAATGTGAAAGCGGCAAAGTTGCTGGAAGAACTTTTTGAAAACAGAGACGCATAATCTTTTTATTATCAGTGAACTTTGTTGAATGGTACACTAGTAATACCACACTTAACTGTTGTAGATAGGGCACTTTAAATACTGTTTTTCTTCAGTAAATCATGGCTCTTGTCCTGTAAAATGGCATAGAATTTTTTTGTAGAAAATTTAAATACTAACTCCTAGGAGTTGCATACTCTTTATGGTGACTCAGTCACTTTTTTACTAATCTTCTCTGAGAGAAATGGTGATTTTTTTTTTCTCCCCCAATGATTGTAAATAAGAGAAATGTTGTATACTGATGCTTTTAAAAGGAACTGCGTACCTGTGTGTCAGTGACAGGGAGGATGACATTGCTGTTATGGAGGTGTCACTAACATTTAATTACATGAAGTAGACCCACAAATATGAAACACAGACAAACACACACACACAGATAAATGTTTATGTGCAATTGAAGCCGCGGCATTCCATAAAATAGACCATCATTGTATTGAATGAACACTAATTGACATATCTTTGCATGCATGCACTTACAGTACACACAGACACACACACGGACACAGATATCCCCCCCACTGTTATCACTGGCATGACTGTGTCAAGTTCAGTAATACAAACAAATATATCCACATGGAAAAGTGACAACATAAATGTTCCTGTCTTTGGTATAATAAATTTTAAATTTGTGAATATAAGTCATCCAGTCTGGGACTTGTTTTTGTGCCTGTGCGGAGATAAGAAAAGCATACGAAACATATTTTTAAAGCGTTTATTCGGAACAATAACATTCTCATCCCTCTGTAGTGGTGTTACTTTGAATGACCAGAAGGGGGCAATGTCACATCATGTGATTATTTGAACCGGAGTGAAATCTAAAGCCAAAGATCATGAACATTTCATTGTAAATGATTGTTTTGCTTCTGTTTACAGGTTGTTCCAGTATAGTTTCTATGTGGCATAGACGTTTGTCATGGTAAGGGCCGTTTTGTCCAAGCGTTTCTTATACTTCTTCTTCACACAGACAACGCTGATGATTGTAACCACTATCATGACTCCCAGCACAGACAGAGAAGTGGCCAGTGCGAGCGTGGTCTTATCCATGAGGGAGCCCTTGTACTGACAGCTGTCTCCGTAGTACCACCAGTCATCACCCACCGCACATCTGGAGGGAATAACAGATGAGGATGAGAGAGGAAACAACTTCCAGGTAATTCCAGTACTCACAAAATGAAATGTTGTTCTGGTTTCAAAAATTTGACATATCCACCTTTAAAAAAACGGAATCCAGACGGAACAGAACACTAAGGAAATTGGGATTATTTGTCTTTGTTCAAATATAACTAAAAAGGTAACAAAATGGTTGCACCAGATTAATCAAACACCTTTGATAATATGATGTATGACATAATGATAATGTAATCATGTCTAAGAGGACTTTAAAAAATGTAACATAGTAATGGGAAAAAGCAGCCAAAGTGCTCTGTGTTTTCAGGGTTAAAGGTCCAGTTAGGTACTACTACTTTGTACTAATAAGTTGCTATAATTAAGTAAGATAAATGCTTCAAAAATAAAATAAGCCCTTTATATATATATATTTTGACAAGGGATTCGATTTATGGAGGCTGTGTATGACAGAACCAGCCACAGCATGCGTTTCATATCTTGTGGACGGAAGCTTAGTACGCAAAGACGCACAACATCCTGTCTGGTAGGCAAAGGGCTCACAGTAGTAGTAGACACGTGTGGGAAAAGAAGGGGGTGAGAGGAGGAGGAGTCCTCTGGTTGGTTACAGTCTGCACTCTCACCATGAGATGTGACTAATACTGACACAGTTGGACCTTTAGGAACTGCGGATCAGTGGGTGCATTCAAAAAGTCCTCACCTGCAGGCAGCTTTCCCATCATCCTCCACACAGACGCCATCATTCTTACACTGAATGTTGAGGCAGACGTCTGGGGGTGCGACTGTGCCAGTGGGCAGCGGCGAAGTGACAGGAGTTGCAGTGGGCTCGGTCTGGGACAGGGTCAGATGTGACACATCTGAAAATGTATTTTTTTCCAAAAGGAGAGGCATTGATGAACATGAAATGATCAGGCAGCGATTGGATTATATGAGTAGATTCATAGATTCATCGTTTAGTTCTCTTTGGGTAATAAATCTTTCATGTTTGGACACAGTAGAGGATTCATATCACGTTTTTTGGTGCTTTTACCTTCCATTGACAAGAGAAATATGGCGTCCCCTCCTTTGATGAAATCCCTGCTCTTGGCTCGGAGGTGCGTGAGATACACCGGGGTTCCGGCACTTGGTCCTCGGAAGTACTTGGTACCGTCTTGTTCCGTGACTTCATGCCCCATTTTACGTGGGTCATCCCAGAAAAATTGGTCAGAGTCTGTTTTAAAAAAAAAAGATGTCGAAAGGGTGTGTGAACGTATTATTACAGGAAATAATGTCTGTTTGTTTTTTCCAAAGAATGTCTGAGAGGTATGATTTTGCAGTTTTACCTGTTACTTTCATTTTGGGGTCAGTGGTCACACTGCGCTGGTTAGACATGCGCTTTTGGATGTGCGGGTGCTGGTCCATTAGCATCATGGTTATCTGTTTCCAGGGGCAGGGCCATTTCTGCCCAGTGTCGCCTTCACGGGCCACTAGATGAGCATAGGCTGACAGCTGACCAGGGTATTGTGCCTTTCCACTGGGGTACAGCTTCATTTGGAAAGTGTAACCTTCCTTTGAGGTAAACGGTGGGCTGAAAATAGAAGTGTTTAATGGAGTATTGGCCATAACGTCATTGAAGTTCTTCACGCGCCATATAAACTCTGGGCAGGTCGTCTCAGAAAGATTGATATCATCCAGTGATAGTCCACCTGCTGCCTCCCCGGTGCCTTCCTTGCTCCCTTCAAAGACAACACGAAACTTTGTTTTCCCATCCAGACTAACGTGGTGCAGCTGCCACAGCTCCTGAGGGGATCCTGTTGCAACAAAGACAGATCATTTATTTAACATTTTGCCAGCACAATGACAATAACAAGATTTTGAGCAGTATCTCCCAATAGTCACCCTCTATGGTCTTGATAAAGCGCAGAGTTCCATTGGGGTTTGCTTTGTCATACTCTCGGATGTAGATCTTCAGTTTGTCGCTGGGGCCGGCGCTGTTGTAGTAGAAGAACTGCAGACACTGGTAACCTCTTTTGGGGTAAAGGAGTCTGCTTTCAAGCAGTGCTGTGTCCCCAGTTTTGGCTGTGCCAGTGTTGAAGTGCATGAAATAACCAGAGCCTGAAGATCCAAACGTCCAACTGGATTATCAGTGTCCACATGTAATCATTATTTCCAATGCACAGTCACTCTTGAACACGATGTTTATCCCTGCATACGTTTTTATGTATATTGACAGTTTAGTAGTAATCCTCCTTATGTCCTGATGCGTCTGTATCTTTGCAATATTATAATAAACATGATGAATTATTTCGCTCAGAGTTTAAGGAATAATTGGCTGATGTATCTGTCTGACATGCCCACTTTCTCCCATTAAAGGGGAAATGTAGGATTTTTCAACCTGGGCACAGGTTGAACAGCAAGTGCGACAATGTAAACGTGTCTACAATCAGAGAGAGATCCCACTCTTGATAACGCTTGCTTTCTCCCTCTGTGGGCGTGGAGTCACAGAATCATTGCAGCAGCAAGTTTACCTGCCTCAGTCTGTCACTGTTGCCAACTGAGCGGATTCACTGGAGCCCAGTTTCTGTTCTCTATAAACATAGAGCCCAGGTTGAAAAATCCTGGTATTCCTCTTTATAAGTAGATTCAAAATATCCATCCAACCATTCGATTTCTAAACAATTCCATCATTATTAAAACAAGGGGAAAAAGTAGCACAAATTGTTTTGAATATTTTTGAGTGTCATGTTTTTGAAGTTCTCAGTCATCCAGGTCATAATCTTCAGTCAGCTGTGGGTGACAGGACAACCTGAGTCGAGCTGACGATGTTTCACCTCTCATCCAAGAGGCTTCTTATCGTTTTTACCCTAGCCTTTAACTAGCCCCTTTTTATTCCACCCCTAGGTTTGTATTTAGAATTTACTTAAATGTTCTTCTTCTTCTTCGTGTTTTCAGCTATGAAATTGTCCCACTTTACTTGCACTGTGTGCTTCTTCTGTCTCACCATCTGCTTTCCACAGACATAAATACAAAACACTGTTATACTCCTACACAGAGGGTAACATGGAGCTGATTTGCTTGTGTGAACTCATCTGACCATGGTTTGAATGTCACAGTTGTACCGTGTGCTACGTCACGCATATTATCCCTCCATTGTGATTCTCACCAGCGCATTTGCCCATGTTGGAGTAGTCCGTGTCAGGCCCTCCAGCAGCTTTGGCGAGCCTGACCCAGTCTGCCTTGTCTCCCTCTCCCTGGATCATACCACAGATGTTCTCACGTTCAAAGTCACATGAGTCCAGGAAGGTGGAACCCTGAGCTAGAAAAACAGGTGAAGATCTTTGAACAGCTATAAACTAATCACACATGACAGAAAACTTCATGCTGATTCACATATTCCTCTGTGGAAGATAAGCCATGTTTACTGCCGTCGTCTTGTGTGAATATAATTTGAATTAAAAACGATAAAAGTGGCGGCACAAGCGGGGAAAAGTACTCATTCTTACTGCAGTTGTAGAGGCGGTTCAGCTTAAGCAGGTCGCTGTCACTGAACTCCATACGCTGGCCGATGACGTCACTGAAAGCAGGGATCTTGGTGACGATGGTGGGCTCACTGCCATTGCGAAAGGCAGTTTTACTATAGTGCATCATGGAGCCGTAGTCGTACGGGACGCCCAACGAGCTGGAGGTAGTGTCGTTATAGGTGTTGAAGTTGTGCTCTCTACCTGTAGTTCAATAAAAGTGTCAGAGTAGCTTAATTTATCATCACATTCTGCAAATACAGGCTTATAGGGGTTGCTTTTTAATGCCTGCCACGTTCAGATGAAAGTTTGCTGCTGTTAAAGTAAGAAATTCTGTAATAGCAGCCAATAATAGATCTGATTAATCAACAATCAAATGGGCGGAGGGCAATAAAGCTGCGATACTCTTCTTATCTATATGTAGCCATGAAGACTAACACAAACATGTTTATCGCTCGTGCAAACCAAAGCGATGCTGGATGAACTCCTTTCATTTGACAGTAAATGTGAGGTTCCATACCCGCTGAGATTCGATCCCACATGATTCTGACATAGTCGTCGCGGTCCGCCCTCGACTGCTCATGCCAGAAACCCAACGCATGGAGGAACTCGTGTTCAATGGTGGCAATGCGGTCACAGTTTGCTCCTATAGATAATACTTGCTTCCCAATTTTCCTGTTTCCCACAGAGGAGAAACAACTTTTTTGGGAGGTGGGGGAAAAAAAGACAACAAAAAAACAAAAAACATCACATATTCTGTTGTCTCTCTTCTGTGTTGCAATAGAAGAATAATGCATGCAATCTTTTACAAAATGCAAACTGTCTTTTCATCTGAACAGACCATTAAAAAAAAAAAGAAGAGATTCTCTCTGCCATACCCGCTTCCTTTGAAGATGGAAATGTAGTTAGCCTCGCCGCTCCAAGGCTTGAAGTCAATGCAGCTCTTTAGCCGGTACTGCTCAAACGCCTTCAGAATCACACCCTTTGCATTGATCTCTGCAATACATACATTTGTCAATCTTTCAAATTCCCTTTTAAGTCCGGCTATAATTTTGTATTATATTCACAAAAGACCTCTAGTGAATATGTGAGCCTTTAAAGTCAATCAACTTCATGTGTATCTCATTCCCTACCTCAGTTGTAAAAGGGTAATGAGTTTTGGGATATGTTCAGGCCCTCAAAAATGCAATTCATTTGGCAGAAAAATAATAATAATAATAACAATTCCTTGCATTTCAATAGGGTTCTTGCACATTCATGCTCGAACCATAAATATCTAACACATGGTATAGAGTACACTCAGTTGTGGACTTGTACTGAAGCAGAATCCACCACATTTCACGTAGAACAAAATCATTGTATAGTCCATCCATTCATCCAACTATTACTTAATTTCCAGGAGACTAACTTTATAATTTCACTGTATTTATAATAACTGAACTCTAACAATAAGCAAAACAGCGTCACCACAGAGAGCTGGAGGCTTCCATGGCAGAACTCAAGTTTCTCTTGATGACTCTTATAAATAACGTCTTTTCTTCTGACCTTGTTAAAAGGAAATCCGTATAAAAAGCACTTAAGTGATTGAAAATATACAAAATGAATTAATTCAGTCTTTTTTTCCCCCCTTAATTCCCTTCTAATGTATGTCATACGTAAGCATGAATTATGTGATGAAACGTAGAAAGATGTCAACAGAAAGCCGTGTTGGAGAAGGGGTGAGATTAAATAAAGTTTTTAATAAACTTTTACTCACTCCTTTTCAAACATAAGAAGAAGCTAATGAATGTGAATGATTTGATTTGCATGTCAGCTTGTGAATTGAACATTTGCTCTTCTTTACGCTTGAAATAAATACACTAAACTACCAAATATATGACCATAAAATGCTCTTTTAACACTCTTACCCAAGTCGTTTTCCAAGTAGTACGGGATCGTCTTGGGCCATCTGTACTGATCCCCTATTATAGAATTTCGAGTCTGCCTCTTGAGTAGTCAATAAAAGCAATCACAGGGACAGTAGCGACATAATGAGTCCGTAAGAAATGTAATTGTGCAGGGGGAAAATTGGAAACATTCAAATAAATTAACAGACCTCCTCAAGGACAATGTCTCCCTCGAAAAGACCCAGTCCAGCTTCTGTGGAGTCCACACACAAAACAATGGTTATGCAGTGAACTGAATATTATTTAAGTCTCAAGAAAAAAAATGTCCCATTATAATCTGCATACCATCATTTATGTCAAAAATGTCAAGGTCCTGTCCGCCGTCCACATCATAGTCTGAGACAGAGATGAAGGATTTAAGTAGTTAAAGTTAAACTTCAACTTGACCCTTAGCTACTTTGTGCAAAAGAAAAATCGTTTACCTGGTATTTTTGCTGTGGGCTAAACCAAAAAAAAACCCAAATGAAAGTACAAATATTATGGATTGCAATTACTTTAAAATCATCATTTCTAGTTAACAGCAACGAACAGATTATATACATTTCTCACCAAACAAAGCGTCAGGCCACAAAGGATGCAAACAACGTGAAGAACAAGTAAACCTGAAGATCTTTCTGCCATGTTCTGAGACTGTAAGGGACACGTACTGATCGCTGACCGACCGATAGACGCTCTCGATGCAATAATTCAACAAGTTCTTTGCAGGTAATAACATCGAATGGATGAGTTCTCGGGTCAATGATTGACAGAGCTGTAAAAAGGTCCAAGTTACACAACAACAATCTTTACACATTTGCAGATTAGTTGGACTGAAAGAGTAAACCCCCCTGGTTTACCAGCTACGCGGTCAACTAGATTGAGATCCACTCGTGCAAAAGTACTGAATTAATCTTGTTTAATTCCATGTGTGTATGTGTGCCACTTTATTAGGTACACGGGACACCAGGAGCAGCACTCAAAAGTTTTAGAAAAGTAGTTTCCTCCCAACTTTTATGGCACAAAATCATTTATTTGAGAATTTTCAATCTGGTTTTACATATTATTGTAACCTTCCTCAAAGTAACCAATAACCTGCTTTTATCTACAGACAGAGGAGAGAGAGCGCTATTTTAAGTTTTTTAGACTTAAATGCCGCTTTTGATACCATAGATCACAACTTTTTAATTGACCATCTTAAATCCTGGGTCAGTATCAGGGACTTGGTTGATTTTGTTCTTATCTTTTTAACAGAACGACTCATCCTCTACAACCCAAATAGCCTATGGTGTACCACAGGGCTCTATTTTAGGTCCAATTTTATTTTCTATTTATATGCTCCCTCTCGGCCAAATGATCCAGCGACATAATGTTTCTTTCCATTGCTATGCTGACGACACACATATATACCTCCTGAGGACTGAGACCCAACGGTTCGAGAAGCCTGGCTGCTGTTTTAGACTAGTTTAAAAGATGTGAACCGCTGGATGGTCCATCTAACCCAACTTTCTCTAACTAAACAACTCCAAATCAGAAATAATACTGGTTTAACCCACCCAGCCAGGCTTCTCACCGGTTTTAACAGACGGCATCACATTACTCCAATGCTGGCTTCACTCCACTGGTTCCCTGTACATCACTTCACTTTTAAGGCTCTCGTCAAGATCTAGCCCCTGAATAAGTCACAGACATGGTGACCCCATAAGAGCCTGTTTGCAGCCTTAGATCCACGGGCAGGTCCTTTCTTAACTGTTACGAGGCTCAAAAGCAGGGGTGACCATGCCTTCTCCGTCAGGGCGCCTGTGCCTGCTTCACTTCTTAAAACTTAGATTTATAGACTGGCCTTTATTTGATGCTGTATTTGTATCATTTTATTGTTTATCCTTTTATCCCATTGCTCTTTCTTTGCAAGCACTGTAAATCAATTAATATTTATTTTATTTATACCGTTTATATGCGTGCATGTATTGTATGTAAAAGCATACCTCAAGTTTCCGAGTATTTATCCGAGTTACTGTTTCCTTTCTATCGTTTTGAACCAGCCTCCTCTGACATCATCAACAAGGTATTTCTACCTAGATAAATGCTGCTCACTGGGTATTTTCTCTTTATGGACAATTCTAAACCTTAAAGACGATGAAAAGTGCGGGAAAATCCCTGTAGATCAGCAGTTTCTGACACACTCAAGTCACTTGTATGTATACATTTATGAATAATGTGTAGGCCTATAGCTGTACCTGACTCATACTGTTAATATATGCATGTCAGAATATGATTTATGTACATTTAATCAAAAAAAAAAAACACAGGGCCACACTTTCTGCATGGAGTTTGCATGTTCTCCCCATGTGTGCGTGGGCTTTCTCCAGGTTCTCTGGTTTCCTCCCATAGTCCAAAAACATGTAATGTGGGGGATTAGGTTGTATGATTGTTTGTCTCTATACGTGGCCCTGTGATGGATAATCAAGAACCACCATCCTGATTTACATTGTCCGTTCTGTAGTTACCCAAATAAATTTCACACAGGAAGTTTCTCAAACAAAACTTTATAGACATACATCTTGTGTTTATGTTCAACCTTGTAGAAGTTATTTTCCCTTTATGTCCATTTAAGTTAGAGAGTCAGGAGTGACATGAAGTTTTCTATTATGTGCTTATAAAAGAGGTCGTCCGTTATTATTAACTTTTACTCTTTAAGGTTGCAATTCATTTTGCACATTATTATAGTTGAAGTAGGACTATCAAACACAGCTGCCACATTCAAGCAAACCTTGGCTGCTTTAGTGGTTTTGTGTATTATGCTTTGATGATTACTTATTGATATTTCCAGTCCGTTTCTTTATATTACTTAAAACCAGGCTTCTTGGAGCAGATGGAACTAATGGAGGTGAACTGATGCGGTTCAGGCCCTGGACATATTTTTCCCTGAGATTTTTGAGCAACTGTGAGATTTCACACAGAATGTGAGAATAACGCAGTGCGGTTTTAGTCTGGAGGGAATGCTCCGGCTTGTCTGTTCTTGCTACGTCAGAGACATTTGTGCCATTTGTGTAAATTGTGTTATATGACTTGTTACCTTTGAATTCATTTGGCTCACCGAGCTACCAAGTGAAGTTGTTCTTTTAAAAGATGATCTTACATTCATTTTTGTTCAGTGCATAACAGACCATTTTTATTTAATTGATTGGTAGTTGAAATATACATACTATTCTCACAATTTACCTTTTTTAAACCATGGGCACTGAATGAGCTTTGCCTTTTTTTCTATGATTGAATTCAGTTCAGATTCATAATGGAATATATAACTGCAGGGTTCCCTCTTATTTTCTATCCATATCTGCAGAGATGTTTTATTTTATTTTTTAAATTAAAGGCCCAGAATATGGAGTATGCGTTTTGAATACTCTTGTGGAATACACATGAATGTTGCAGATGCCTCGCGGCTATAAATCACATGGAATTTAACACCATAGTAATTGCAAAAGATGTTTACGCAAACACATTTTGGACTATAATGAATGCAGCTTTATGAATATTATCAAATATGTCATTTCTTGTCATGAATGAATACGAGGAAACATGGCTTATTCATTTTGACCACACACACACACACACACATACCGGCTTTGAGAACTTCCTGTCTTTTAGCATTTCTCCTTCATAAATATTTTCTAATATTCAAACTTTCACAAAATGCAGTGTCAAGGGTGATAGGTTTGAATGCTGATTTGATTGAGTTATTGTTATGTGAGTGGATAATGTGAATATGATAATTATAGTGGTCTTTACAGGTCATCATGTCACCACATGGAATGTTTTTTTTTTTATTCAGTGGAGGTTCCATCAGTGGTGTTGCGTTTCAAAATTACACTTTTAATCTATCGCTGTTGTAAAAGCACAATTTTTATATATGTATTTTCCCTGAGATCAGATCCAGGATATCTTGGTGGGGAGTCGGCCCCCCGATTCCTGCCGTAGACAAAGGGGTGTGAAAGCACAGCCAGGAGAGGCAGACCCCTTCCCAGACAAAGAGATGTGAAAGGGGTGTTCCTCAGGTATTAATGTTTCAGGTTCACTATGCTCTGGATTCTTTATCCAGCTACGACCACGCGTGTGCAGATTGACCTTTTCTTTGCAGAGAAAATAAAACCTTGTCGGCCGGCAGAAGTCATCATTTCATGTTTCACCAGCAGCAGAGAATCAACTCAGGAAAAAAAAGGCAACCGGCATATGATAAACCAAATTTTTACTTAGTCATACACAAAACAGCTATAATAGTTTATGGTGTTGAGGAGTATAGTGTTTTACTGTCTGACATTATAAATTGAATCCTCCTTCATTCCCTGCCTCTGGGGATCAGTACCTCACAGCTTCACAGTCAGGCGCTCAGTGGATCTATGAACCTGAACTGTCAAACTAATGGATGCTTGCAAGATTCATGCGAGGTGTTAACCTGCTGGAAAAATACTATACAATGTTTTCTCCACACTGGATCCCCAACAAAATCTAATATCTTCTTTGGGCCAGTAAATCCCCTGCTATACAGGACAAACTGGGCCAAAATCACCACAGGCTCCTTGGTAGAGGTTGTTGTTCACATTCATATATGGAACTACTGAATAAATGTCCACCCAACACTGTGTGAATCAGCCCGCGTGCTACAAATTAGCAACATTCTTCAAAAAGTCCTAGTTATATCAGCAGATCTGCCTGTGGCTCTTTGGTTCAGCATGTGGCAGCATGAGTGAGCGTGCTCCGCAGTAAATTCATTGCACCACCTTTAAAAAAAAAAATGGAGATACAGAGAGGAGAAATCGCTGAATGGGTTAAACTCAGCATGCCGGTCATATATGGAGAATCTGAAATGTGCAGCACTTGTTTAAATGTTCTATGAAAGAATTTCTGATTGATTTCACGTCATTAATGTTTGTGGAGGGTTTCATTTAGCCAGAGGCCATAGTGCTCCATTTAAAACCACAATGCGTATTCCACTAGCCATCTGTAATGGAAAATCTGCCAGTTTAAGCGTTGTTTCTTTTTTTACAGTTCACCTTTAATGTTTAAATGCCAGTTTGAAATCCGCTCTCTTCGGTCTTGTTTCCTTTCCTCGAGGACAGAAGATAACCACACAGACACACACACACACACACTTTTCTTCTCAGGCATTGTTGATTTTCAAGGCCCTTTGTCGTTTTCTACTACATAGTATTCACATGTATGACGTCCGTCCTCTTTTGCAGTGAGGAAACTCGTGACGGACTGTTTTGCTTCTCAAGTCTTTATTTCGGATCTCAACAAGCAAAAAAAAAAAAAAAACGGTTATTCTTACCTCCTCAGTCAGGTATGAATAAGAGACGCAAGGCTTTACATGGACTATTCCATTAACTAGAAGGTTAGCAAAAGGCCTGGACGTGAGAAACTTTTCTATATTGCAAGCACACAGAGTCCATTTAGCAGCCGAGCTTTCGATGACCTCATATGATCATCTTAACCTTGAACTGTACACTTTGTCTATGGGTATTTTTCATTTATTTGCCCTTTAGCTACAGTCCATCTGCAGATGTGTAATTAAAAGCTGTCGAGGAGCCACTAGTTTTTCCTTCAGTAATTATTTTGAATCCCAAAAACAGTCTTTGCTACATCGATTACTGTTCTACTGCAGGTAAAAAAAAGAAAAAAAAAGAAGCAGATTTTAAATTACAGAATGACACAAACAATGAAGTAAATGCAATCCAGTGGTCAGTTTCTCTATATTTTCCATCCTCTCGTGGATTTGTTATTCATAAATAAAACCACAGAAACATATTATGCTGCACACGCACAAACACATTACCGATAATTTGTTTCCTGGGGAATTAACATTCCGCCCAGTCCTTCCTCATCATAAGCAACTGCAAAGGCAGCTGTGACACAAAGCTGGTGTTAAATGCTGGATCCTGTATTCCCACTTGACCACTTTGATGTCCACACTGCATTTAACCTCCTCGTGGAAATTCGTTTTTTCCTTATAGCCCTCAGACACCATCACAATTAAATCTTTGACATCACCATCACACGCTGAATTCAGCTTTCAGCTTCAGGATTTGGCTCAATCCGTTCCAGCATTTCTCTCTCATTTTGTCTCAAGCGTGTGCGATGAGAGAGAGAGAGAGACTTCACAAATGTAAGAAAGAAGAGGTTTCCGCTGCCAAGCATGGGCAAAATTTCCACTGTGTAGTTCTTTTGAAGATAATTCATGCCTACTTTCAAGGTGTGACAAATTGGATTGTTTCCCTTTCCGCATGTTCTGAGACAAATTCAAAATGATTTTCTCCAAGTTCTCCATATGTGCCTTTGACCCGCCGTGACTGATCGATTTTATGTTTGTACATTTGTACATTGAATTTGTACATTTTACAGTGGCAAATTGGAACCGTGAAAGCAAAACATCCCTGCTAAATGGCAAAATGCACAGAATTGAAAAAAAGGTGTGTTTTTATGAGAAGGACACGTGCTGTGGCACAATAGGGACCGAGACATGCGTTTGGAACAAGGTTGCTCAAAACATTTTTAATTTAAATTCCAATGGCGAAAGGGGAACAGAGCAAGGTTTCCTAAGATTAAACATTACTGTATATCCATCATCATTTTGGTCCACATAGGAGTTGGAAAGGCAGAGTAACAGCTGGACAGATTGTCAGTGCAGGAGAAAAAAAAACAACAACAAAAAAACAGCCATAAGCTGCATGTGAGGTGGACTAAATGAAGTGCTGCTTCCCATATTAAAGTAAGTCATGCTGAATTATTGACGTATGTGCAGAAGCAGAAAACACATTATAAATGGAGTCTTATTTCTTTTGCATACAGAGTAAAAAAAAATATGTTCAAGTTGACATGTTTAAATGTAGTAGATCTACTCCTTAAATTATAAGATGCAAAAGAAGACGTTTACATGGATGAGGATGGACTATAATAGGGATTCTTTTTTTCCTCCTTGCCCATAGTTTGTCTTCTAACACCAGCCTGTGGTGATGGTTAATAATAAGGACTTCCCAGACACTATATACAGCAGATGGCCACTTCTAGATCATTTTGTGATAAATTAGTCAAAATGTAGGCAGTCACTGGTAACTTTGTGAAACACTTTTATTCGATCAACAGGGCAGAAGTGTCTCCCTGCACTGACATAATATATATTTACAGTATTTGCATCCCAACACACACACACACACTGTAAGAAAAGATACACCATATCTACTCAATAAAAATGAGGCAACAGATTACAAGCAATATTATTAATTAAATTTCACAATGTTTGGTATTGAGTAAATTTTAATTAAATTAGACCCTTAATAGTTACCCATTTAATATGAGTAGATCTGAATAGAAAACAGTACAGAATTAATTAAAATCTAAACAAACATATTGAGTTGATTTGAAAAAGATAATGTGTAAATTGTACTAATAAAAATTTATTTAATTCTACATATCAATGATATATAATTGATTAATAATCAACTACATTTATCTGTGCATTAATTTGAATGTATTCAATCCAATCAATTAAATATAAAAAAAATATTTCTTAGGAATAACTAGTCTATAGCCCAGAAAATACAGAACTAAACAAATACTCAAATAACATGTTTATTAACAATTAACAGCTGTCCTATTCTGTCCTATTTCAAACCAGAAATTTGAATAGGACAGAATACTGACTCCAAACTTTTTTGTAAAAACAAAAATAAATTACATTTTACACAGTGATGATGTATTTCCATGCTTGCGCACCTCACAAAGCTACTAAATTGGATTAATAATGATCTTAAAGAAAAATTCTCCAGAAGTGCATGTACCAAAACTATTTGTATGGAGTAAAACACATTTAGAACTCACCACAATAGAAATGGCATTGACATTAGTGGGATAAGTGTCCAAATCAGTGCTAATTTACAAACATAGCAGCACTTTCAAATGTGCAAATCGCTAGCTCTGTAGAAGCTGAACATAGCACAACATGTAAACTGCAACTACAGTCTCATTTTCAAGCCAGAAGTTGCTGTGCTGTAGTCTGTAATGCTGCAGAAGATCACCCCTTGTTGTCGCTCTGAATCCAAAGACTTAACACTGCCATCTCATTTGGCTGCACCTAAGGAAAACACACAGTTTTAGATATGAGAAGTGCTTTTCAGCTTCAAATTTCTGCAGATGATAATCATACCCATGTGAAAACTGAAAGCATTTTATTGAAATGAAATTTCCCCAACACAAATATAAACACCAATGTCAACATAACGTGATTTTAACCTATAATTATTATAATATATTTTCCAGTCTAAAACGTTCATGGACTGAAATTGAAAAATTGAAAATTGAAAAAATCTGTGCCGTGTTAGGCTCCTCCCCCCTGCTAACGTTTAGTGCTGTGGACCGGACATTACCACACTAAAATTAACAGATTTAAGCATGAAAATAAATATAATTGCGGCTCTAAAACGTAACACTGTTGATAAACTTACTTCACGTGTGTTTAGGTAAGTTGCCTTCACATTTGCAAGTTGCAACACAACAGCGAAACAACAGAGAGTACTTACGTTAGCTGCCCGGGAAAACGAGCCCCACACAGGAAGTAAAGCTAACGGAAGTGCGTCAAGTGCCGTCCGAAATATAAGATGCTCTTTCAGCGATAACTCCCAATATATCTCTTTATGTTAATGTGTCTAACCTTAACATTAAACTCAATGTACTTATTTACGTCATTTTATAAAAACATACTGATGATATATCAACACGCAAGTGACGTAGGAAGCAAGATAGCAACCATGATAGCGGAATGCTAAGCCGCATCCTTCAAAATAAGTTTGACTTCAATACATGAATTCTTCCTAAATGTATAATGCAGTGTTCATATTATAGCGCAACAAAATCACACTAGGCCTACTGATGTACATTAACATAAAGCCTTGGCAACAGAAGCCAACTTTATGTTGCTGCTGAGTCTCTTTTTCTGTGATAGCTCATTTTATATTGTAATATAGCCTTCATGCGTTCTTCTTACAAGCCAGGTGATAATAAAATAAGTTTTCTTACCTTTGAGCAATGTCGAAGTAGATGAACATTCACTGTCTATGCTCCTCAAATGTCTTGTGGCTAAATGATAGCCTGCTGCATTCAAAAAATGCACACTTTGACAGGAAGTGCTTCTCAATTAAAATTTGCCTGATTACATTAATTTGAATTCACTCAATATTCAGTTTTTTTGGGATTAAGCAAACACAATGCTTATATTTTATTTAACTACAATGGGTGGATTTTATTCCAAATATTTTTATTTGAAATGTAATTAAATATTTGCTTCAAAACCAAAAACACAATTATATTGAATATATTTTACCTGATACATTAATTCAAATCTACATCCCCACAGAATCGTTTCTTACAGTGCAGGATGATACAATATAAATGAATGGATTCATTATCACAACCGTTTTTTTTCTGATTTGAGTTTTCAAACATTTAATTTCCCACAGAAATATAATTTGACCTTTTCTGGCACAAACACTGACCTTGTCAGGACCAGTTTTCCACATGGAGACCTCAGTCTTAAGGAAAAAATAACCTCTGGCTGCGCAAACCTGCGCGTGTGTCGTCATTAATTGATCAGAGCTGCCCACAGTTGGTGGGATCTGTAGCTTGCAGCGAAGCCTCCTGCTTCCAGTCTCTATGTATCCAGCCAGCCTGATCGGTGCCTGGATCCTCTGACCGCTGCTGAGAGAAGAGCGCACGTCACTGAGGCAGAAATGAACGTGGCTGAAAAGTGATTTTTGGAAACTTACCGGGACCCATTCATTGGAGCGAGAAACGCACTTATAACGGACGCAAATACGAGTTGGTCGCCGAGGTAAGGAATCCGTGTTAGTCCATGAAGATCTGATGGTGCTGTAATGTACGCATACATTAAGTCAAAAGCTCAAATTAATGGAAACATTTGTGACAACCTTACCAGTTCACATGTTTCCATCTGTTGGGAAACAGCCATTACCTTAGAGCCCCGAAACACTCCACCGGGAAAGCGCATTTGGATGACTTTTGCGCTTTTACGCACGGAGCCATTCACATTTATTTTTTCTAAACGATGCGACTGCTCATCAGCGTGAAGGCGCCGAAATATCACTGTGGCCCGTGACAGATCAGTCTCATCTACAGTGATTGTAGACTCCCAATTTCATTTTATGAGAGAGTGGTTTTGGTGAAGAGGAAGATCTGGAGCCGCACAGCTCCCTCACATTGTCTTTAATATCGGAAGACTTGTTAGTTTACGACTCAAATCATAATTTTTACATGTTGATACTATGCGTTTCAGATTTTTTTTAGACATTAAACAAAAACGTTTGCACTTTGTATTTAATGATTTAAAATGAAGTAACATTGAGATTATTTGTTACCCAAACCTTTTTGAAAATGTTTCGTGCACAGATACATTTACACGTTTCCTCGTGTATGGTTATATCATTTATGAGAGAGATGAGCAGAATGCTTTGTTCCAAGTAGCAGTATTATTACAAAATAATCTTAATCTGACAAAACGGGTCGTCTTCCAGGTGCTGTTGGCTATACTTGTAAAATAAGACAGCAACAGGTAACAAACACACACGCACACATGTTAAGGGGAAAAAGGATGAGTCACAGTCTCATTCATAAAAAACACACAATACACCTTGAACATGAATGAAGTGTCGTAACTACTACAATTCTTATTCAAACATTCATTGAGCCATTGTTCATGAAGTATAATTCTGTGAACATGGCACATTCTTGTGTGAAGAAAAAACAGCTGGTATTAACAACAATTATAGCTTATTATGAGCTTATTTATAAATCAGATAGTATTGGAATCTTGTGGTTTTCTACCAATCCTTGCACATTTGAAACATATATGTGTATTACACATAAAAGTGTTTTACACTTAGATGCAAAGGTGCAGTGTGATTTAGGCATGCTGAATAAAGAAAGCTCCTATACCAGGATTCTTGTATGACTCACCCATGAGCTACAGCAGCAGAATGTGCTACTCCTGCCACTTTATCAGGTGTTGTGTGTACTTCATAAAGTGGCCAGTGAGTGTAGTGGCAGTTATACAGCTGCTTTTTGAAGTTGTGTAATTACAAATAGTTCCATGACTTGTGACTGCAGAATGACTGTTGATAATGAATTTCCCTCTTAACCATTTGTTCATTGACCCTCATGTAATGTATTGATCTATAACTGTGAGACTTTAGCTGCTGAAGCAGAATGAGAACATGTCAACTGAAAGTGTTAATCACGTGACCACATGTGTGGCTCGAAGACATGAGTTCTTAGACATTTTTAGTATTTTATACAGCACATACGTTTTATTCCTTTAAAAAATACAAAATACAATTGTACACAAAGGATACATGACATCCTGTGAACGTGTCAAATAAAAATCCTTGAATCACATTCGGGTGTTGGTTTTTGAAAAAGACGAGAAAATCACAAAGCAAACAAATGCGAGTCGACCTCTTTCTTGTACACTGGCTTATAAAAAACAACATTTTCACAATTTTTACGTAAAAAGTAAATGTAAATTGTTAGTATAGTTGAAAGGACTGCGAAAGGGTCAAAGAGGTCACTGTAAAGGTCACAGTCGTAGAAACGAGCATTTCAGTCGACCCCGGTTTTGATTTGCAATATTGTACATATCCCAAAGTACAGTGCGTTTCTTTCTCTTAATTTGACTTCTCCCTCTAAAAAAACAACAAAACCAGCTAGAACATTAGAGCCAGTTTCCAGGACTCAAAAATCTTTGTTTTCCCAGATGGGGCAGTTAGATGAAGACCTCGCGTTCCGATCCAACATACCTGTGCCAGTGGACATAACAGTGGCTGTGGTCTACTTTCTCTTTGGTGAGTAAACATTTTGTAAAAACAGAAAATCATTGATTTTCCTATTACTTCTGCTCAAGGGTGAAACAAAGCAAGACGTCTCATCGTGAAGCATGTGTACTTTTGTCTTTCTGCCCGTGTTGCATTATATCCCACTTTGACAATTACCAACTGCAGCGCTTACTGTACAGTGTTCACTTTAATGATCAGTATATTGTCAGTGTATTGTATGGCTGCACAGACGCATATAAAGCCGTCTTAAAGAACCAACAAGGCGACCATGGTATAAACGCAGTGCACGTCTTATCTCTTATAACTCAACAACATTAGGGTTCTTTGAAAAGGAATTCTGTGGGTGGACCATCAATGGAAAAATAATCATGTGCAGGTTAACTTTTATCTCGGCGTGAGGTGATTGCAGCACTACTGAAAAATCCTTATAATTAATGGGGTTATAGGCTGCCCACTGTGTTTAGAAAACCGAATTAAATGCCGTTTCTTTCATATTCACAGTAGTTTGTATCCTTATTACTGTGCTGTACTTTAAAAACAGCTCGTATGACTTTATTTCAATGTTCAGTGTACTGTATAGCGCAATTAGTACATGAAAGGGGTTTGTGTTATCAGCACATACAGCCATCAGTTTTCCCATTTCCCTGTATTTATGGGAAATATTGTTTCTTCGAAACTGCTCAGGCGTCTTACGTTTCTGTGTAAATCCCAAAATATAAACAGTTTCCTGTTCCTGCAGGCGTTTGTTCACTGTTCGGAAACACCACTCTGCTGTATGTCTCCTACAAGAAAAAGCACCTCCTGAAACCTGCCGAGTACTTCATCGTCAACCTGGCCGTCAGTGACCTGGGCCTGACGCTGTCCCTTTACCCTATGGCGATAACTTCAAGCATCTACCACAGGTACAGTATTACACCTGGCACATACTGTAGCATTAGCCCTTTGGCTGCTTTATTTACCCCCCATTAGATATGCAATATAGAGCGGCTTATATCCTTTTTTTCAGCACACAACCTCGGCAAAGATTGAAAAAAAAAGACTACCAACTATATAAACACACCTGAGCAACAAGTACTCAAAATGTTTAAAATTGGATTTAATTTGTGAAATTTGGAAATGCGTCACAGTTCAGCGTTCATTTGGCTCGTTTTTATGATGGAAAAATGAAATAAATATACGGTCTATTTTGTGACTTCTGCACAATAATCTCGACTTAACCATTTTTTAAAAGCCTGAATATGTGACCTATAAACACGGCCCGAGGATGTCCATACAAAGAGTTGTGTATTATTCCCGAGTCAACTTACCATGGGTGCGCCTGCGGCACACATCTGTGCCATGTGAGCACTGACCCCTAACCCTGTTTGCATAAAACTCCAAATGTTCATGTTCATTTAAATACATGGCTGTATGATTGCCTGAATTTGCAGTTACGGTGTGTAATGCTCATGCGACGCTCTCCTTTCCCCTCCCTCACCTTCTCATTGATCTTTCCACTCTGTTTTTCCTCTTCACTTTCCTCTCGTCTCTCTCCGTCTCTTTCTCACACCCACTTGCCCTCCCACACACAGGTGGCTGTATGGGAAAACAATGTGCTCCGTATATGCTTTTTGTGGAATGTTGTTTGGTATCTGCAGTCTGACAACACTAACCCTGCTGAGCGTGGTGTGCTTTGTCAAAGTATGTTACCCACTCTATGGTAAGTGTGCAGAGAAGCCGTTTCTCACTGAAATGGCACAGGATTAAGCACCACATCCCTAAGTGGCTGGATTGTTGATTTATCTGTGGAGGAAAGCGAAATGATAATCCCTATGTGAAGCACTGCACATTAGCCGGACTTTGATGGCTGACAAGTACAGGGGCTGCACTCATTAGGCATGTGTGATGTTAGTCAATGCAGTGCAATAGAAGCCCTCTATTTAACCCCAAGAAAGTGTGTTTTCCCAGGTAATCTCACAAGTGTTGCTATACAGAACTCCCAAATGTACTAGACTGTACAAATGAATTAGTTTCAACACCTTAATCCTTCCCTTCACTTTATAGGAGGTTCTCATTTCCTTATGACTCATTACAGAGATACAGTCCTCACTTAAGGCTGATGCAATGTCTCTTGCCATCCATCTACATCTTTTCACTTGTATGGCTCTCATCTTTCATGGAGTTAGCGTATAGCATGCTGTCCATTAAGCCTTTGTCCTGCAGAATAGCTCTTTATTGTCGCTGTTAAAATCAATGAGAATATGTTTAGCAGCTCAGTGGTATAAGCAGCCGATAAAACACAGTATATTACTAAAACGGTGAAGCGTTAACCCTTTAACACCTAAGCCTCTAAGACTTATGCCCATTTTTCCAGAATAACGTTCAATATCTGGCAGTTATTGGCAATTTACTTCATGTTAAAATGGCGCATAAACAAGGAAAAAAAACGTAGTTGTACATAAACACCAGATTGTTAAATTTGAAATATGAACAGTATAACATTTGAGTCTTTTTCTCCATGTCCAAAAACAGGCCAAAAAATGGAAACTATGTACAGGTGTGCCAAATCTCTCCTCTCTGGTGACAAAGACGTTGATTTGAGTGAAATTACCACAACCACATGTTGGCTTTGACGTGCGACTTCTCAGCTTTCAGAAACCGTTTCTGATTGCACACCCTGTTGCGTAATTACGGTAATGAAAAGTCACAGACGCATCGGTCTGTTAATGGTAGGTCTCAAACTTGCACCCCGCGGGCCACATTGGGCCCTCCAAACCATTTCATGTGGCCCAGCCCTTAAAGCTCCCATAGACCGCAAGTTCCAATTAACACTGCGCACACACTGTATCTGTGCAATTACCTCATTTAAGAAGCCCTAAAGTTTCTAAACAAACAGTTTAGCCACTGCTGACAACGCTGGGTTTTATTGTATTCTCAACCTCTGCAAGCGGTCTGAAAAAGCCTGGTACCGTTACGTAAGGATCACTTCTCCTTAACAGCAGATCCTCCTGCTCCGGGCACTAGTCGTGCACATCCGGTTGCATACATTGAACCGCAGAAGAAGAACGTCCGTTGTGGAGGCGTCTCACTAGCGACAACGTCTTATGACTCCGGGTCAAAGACGTAAAAGAGACTACGGTGGGGAGACAAAGCCATTTTTAAACAATGTAGCAGCACTACAATGCAGTGCATCCACAGTTGCATCCAAAGGGGGCACTGTGCTTCTGAGAGCTGACGTGCCGATTACGTCACTTCCAGGTATCGGCCTATCACAAGACAGTTGTGAAAGCTCTCGTTGGCTGGACAATCACAACACAGTCCGTCTTCTGGGTGTGAGATTTTCGTCTGAAACAGTGCGGCTGACGAGAGCTTCAGTGAGGAGAGATTTCGATTGGCTCATTTACAGCGACTTGGAGGTTTTTGACCATAAAATCAAGTTAATGTATGTAAGTAGACCTCCATAACTCACATATATGTGCGATAGGCCCACTATTGGAGCTTTAATATTTTTTTTTTTATTAATAGAAAGATTTTCATCACAAATACATTGTTATTGTGAACCAAGTATGTTCCGTTCCATGTTCCACACCTTTATTTTGAAATTCTGTGAAATGTCCATCATTGGCGTGATATTATTTTATCACAACATTACTACTACATTTTGACCCCTGCCCTGACGATCAGTCTGCTAAACACTCCAAAAACAAAAAGTATTCAAGTTTCAAACCTCCTTGACAAACTCTCTTTGAGTATCTATTCCAGGAAAGACTGCTGAACACTAGTGTGTGCCATCATCTCTACTTTAAAATGGCCCATTGACACCAATTACAGCATGCTAAAGAAAAAGACCTCTGTCTTCATATGCGGTCAGATGATGAGCAAGTGCGCGTGTGTTCTTTATTGTAATGTTCCTCTGGCAAGAGCAGAACATAATAATCTTTCCTAGAACATGTAACTACTTGAATAAACTACAATCTTTCATTTTGACAGGAAACCGGTTTAATTCTGCTCACAGCCATCTGCTGATTGCCTGTGCTTGGGTCTATGCTTTGTTATTTGCTTGCTCCCCACTGGCCCACTGGGGGGAATATGGACCAGAACCGTACGGCACCGCTTGTTGCATCGACTGGCGACAGTCCAATCAGCACAACAAGGCTCGCTCCTACACTGTGGTGCTGTTTACCTTCTGCTACATCCTTCCATGCTGCGTCATTGTAGCATCGTATACAGGTATTCTGGTCACAGTGCACACGACGCGCAAGACTATGGAGCAACATGCATCGAGGCGAACGCAGATGAGCAGCATCCAGACTATTATTGTGAAGGTAAGTTGGATAAACTTCTATCAGGTCAAAAAAAAACACTTCACTTCACTGAGGTCTCCTTTCCTTTTTTAATCTTTACTCACTTCTCACCCCTGAAAACAATCACAGAAGACTATTACTTATGTACTTGTACTATTAACTATATCCAGGATAAACCTACAGACAAAAATAGGAGCACATATATGATCGTTTAACTTGGAGAGCCAAAGTCATCAAGTCTTGCTACATTCCCATTTGAAACGACAAAGATGGCCGCTGTTTGGTTACAAACACGTCAACACTGCAAAATAATAAAGAAAAACTAGTGGTGGTGTTTGGGGTCTCGCAGTAAATGTCAAAACAGCTTCTTAAACACTGGAGTTTGTCTGGAGAATTCCTGTTTTCACCATTTGTTGAAGAAATCACCGGTGACCTCAATAGATACATCAATGGCGCAGCTTCTCATTAGCAGAAATTGGCTCTGGTTGCTCTGTGATGGATGGAATGCCACAGCTTTTGCCGACCAACAGTCATCATCATCATCTTCTTCATATTATCTCTGACTGACATCAAGAAGAACGCAGAAATGCAACATTACAGATGCTTGAAAACACTACCGTTCATACGCTTGACATGAACACAAAGTGTAGAATAACTCCATAGGTGTGGTGATCGTACAAAGACAAACTTGTAGAGGTCTCATGTTCCTACATCAATATATACACAGACTTTAATTCCTTTAAAATAAGTCCCATAAAACTTCCTGCTGTGATAAATATTCTGCCAAACACAATGAGTATCGATTCATGGCTGAAAAAGCCTCAGAAATACAGCATTTAATCTAGTTCAACTAATGTTTGATCAACGAAGACTATCGTGTCCTGACACTTTATGAAGCAAGACAATCTCTCTCCATTTCTGCCACAGAAGGTGTCACGATAAAAATGTCTTGATAATTGTGATAAAATGTCAGACAATAAATTAATAGTTGCTCCTGAGTAAAAGCTAAAGAAACCAATTCATTAGTACAATTTTGTGCTCTTTTCTCCCTGCAAGCTAAGTGTTGCCGTCTGCATCGGCTTCTTTGCGGCATGGAGTCCATATGCTGTGGTGTCCATGTGGGCCGCCTTTGGACACATCAACAACATCCCTCCTCTGGCCTTTGCCATGCCAGCCATGTTTGCCAAGTCCTCTACCATCTACAATCCAATCATCTACCTAATGCTGAGGCCAACCTTCCGCAGGATGATGCACAGGGACATGGGTACTCTGTGCCACGTCTGTCTGAGGGGCTGCTTCTGCACCCAGAGCCCCGCAAAGTGCTGCACCAAGCCAGAGATCAGGGTCAGGCTTCGCATGATTCCCAGACAGACCAACCAAACCTCGTCCAACTCTGCAGCTCAGCCTCCCATGGTGTCGTCACAGGATCGCAGTTGTGACAAGTGCGAGGATGCGTTCGAATGCTTCAAACACTATCCTCAAATATGTGGCGTCACTAATCCAGCTGCTAGTAACGACTCATTTGTGGATAAAGCCACACCAGTTCCCCAACCACGTAAGCAGGACACTCAAAGATGGTGCGACAAGAAATCTCTGCTGAGCACCATGTGTGCAAAAAAGACTTCAGAAGCAGACAACCTCCATATTAACTTAGAGATGGTGCCAGGTCATGCAAGAGTGGCTTGGCCCTGATGTGCACAGTGCTGAGCAAAAGTTTAAGGTAGACGTTGGGTAAAGTAAGAATGCTTTCACAAATACATCCATCCATCCATGATCTACCACTTTGTCCTCCACCAGGGGTTACATGGAGTGCTGTGATGCTGTAATAGGGCGATAGACAGGGTACATCCTGGACATTTCGCTAGTCCATCGCAGGGCCACATATAGAGACAAACAACCATTCACTCACACACCTACAGTCAATTTAGTGTGACCATTTCACCTATTCCCCAAATTTGCATGTGTTTGGACTGTGGGAGGAAGCCGGAGAACCTGGAGAAAACCCATGCACACACGGGGAGAACATGAAACTCCATGCAGAAAGGCCCTTGTTCCAACTGGGGCTCGGACCCGGGTCTTCTTGCTACAAAGGCAAGAGCGTTAACCACTACACCAACTGTGTGACCCACTTTCAGGAATATAAATTATATATTTTTTTTAAAATAATTTTTCCAAAATGCAGAGTGAGCCAACAGAAGAAAAATCTAAATTAAAACAGCATTAATTCAAACACATGCAGTGTTTGAAGGAACTCAGCAGGTAGGTTGTTCCAAACATCTGAGATCGAACCTCAGATCCTTTGTGGATTAAATGCTCCAGACCAGGACTCTCTCGCAGGCCATATCATCACTTCCAGGGCTTACTGACATTGGCTGTGTGTTTTGGGGCTTTTTGTCCTGCTGCGGAATTAATCTGGGGCCAATCAGACGCGTCCCTGATGGTGCATGATGGACGACTATCTGCTTGTGTTTCTCAAGCATTGGGTACGCCATTAATCCTCACCAAATCCCAAACTCTATTTGCAGAAATGCAGCCCCATATACTTTCAAGGAACCTCCATTAAGCTTCACAGCTGCCTGCAGACGGCCATTACTGCACTGCTCTCCATCCTTTCAGCAAACAAACTGCCTTCTGTTACAGTCAAATAACTTTGACTCATCAGCCCAGGACATCTGCACCACAGTTCTTATGTTCACGTTTCCTTGGCTGTGTCGACATTGCGCTGTTTATTTGAGCTTCTTCAAAAGAGCCCAGTCAGCTTTGAAATCTTTGTCTGAGAGAGAGACCTCCCTGGTGTATTATAACTATCTTGTGTCTTTGTTGCTGCCCTGACCTGTGACATCAAACTTTCTTCCACAATCTCACCTTGGCAGCAGAGTCTGGCTGTTCCGCACAGAGACTGAAGCCTCCTACACAGCTATTTTGGTTTCACGTAATGACCGTCTTTCAACCTACATTTGGAAATGATGATCATAAGCACCCGTTTGGTACAATTGGTCAACGATAATCTTACAAGATTAAGATTACTTTATCAAAATATTATATTTGTGAAAGCTTTCTTACTTTACAGTAGACCTGCCTTGCATTTTTCACAGTAATGTATCTCAACTTACAATGTTTACAGAATGTCTCGTGACATATTTTGCAGGTATCATTTTCTTTAATTTCAGGAACTCTTGTTCAAGAATGTACCACATGCTCCAGACGTCTTTGGGCTGCAGACATGGCATTTATTACTCCGACCTCTATGCATTATTTTGGATAAGACTATGAGCTTGAAGAGTAACCGCTTTAAATTGAAATGGATTTTGTTGTTTAGTCTAATCTGCAATTGATTTTGCCTATTTTTTTGGTGAATTAGCTCTGAAGATTTTGTGTTTCTGTGTTTCACTGAAGTTCGCAAAAGCTTGGTTAAATTGTACGCTGTTAAACACCACATACCATAACTTCAGTTAATCTCACCAAGACTGTAAGTGTGGTTTGAATGACAATGACTGTGTTTTTGTGAACGAGAGACCAAAAAGTGGAAAAGAACATCCCTGTTGTATCAAGCTAGAGCGGACATTTTTAGTCATTCAGCCATAATTCTATGCTGCGCACAGGTCACTTGCTGCTTACTCGTCTTAGTAAATCCTGACTTCTAACTCCAGGGAATCATATTGGCTGTGAGTGAGTCATGGATGAGTGACCATTATTCCTTCAGCTAACAGTATTTACTACCTTTAAGATTCACCGTTTGTCCTTGGTCATGGTTTACTTAAAAACATGTACAGTATGTGGTGACAGCCATAGTGCAACTTGTAGTGGAGTTGTTCCTTTACTACACCAGCACACTATAGTTCACACTTGACAAACGCAGGTATATAGTTAATGGTGCTTAGTCACTTTTGCAGACTATAACACTGCTGCCTATCATCATTATTAGCATTGTCCATCTACCTGTATGACTGGAAGTTAAAATCGAGCCATTTTCACAATTTGTACAAAGGAAATGTACTATTTCTAAAAATTAATTAACGTTCTTATTATTTCAGTGTAAGGGTACACATACAACTCATCAAAGTTGTTTATAGTAGTTAATGTATGTTATTCTACTGTGCAAAATAAACGTACTCTGACATCTCAAACTGTTTTAGTTTCTCACCTGCACACGGCCAGTTCACTTAATCAGATTTAAAAACGTTTCACCACTTTTGAAATGACTTTCTTTTTATGATTCATGCGGCAAAGCCCATTACTACTATATGGAAGTATTTAATTAGATTTTATCTACTGATCACTGGGGTGCCATTTTAACAGCATTGGTAAATCTGATTCAATTGTTCCAGTTGCTGTGGGGGGAAAAAAAAGAAAGAAAGAATTTGCATCTCAAACCCTCATCTTTAATCCTTTAAAACTTGAAAGGAGTAATTTTCTCGCTTTAGCTGAATAGTTTATCAAACCTTATCTGTGTAAGAAAAAGGGTTTTATTTCCAAAACGGCATTCATTTAAATGCTTCAAACAGTTAACGACAATTACAACAGTAAGCAGAAAGGTTTGCCTTTGCGTGCGTTTTTACACTCGGGTGTATTGATCTACAATCTGACTTTAGTGGTTGCGTATTCAGATACACATTTAGTAGTAATTATATGAAGAAATTTACACCTGTAAAAGATTACCAGTATGACGCTGAACTTGAAATAAAGTTGTGCCAAATGTATTTAAATTCATAAAATACACCCATTGGGTTTATGACACATGTTAACAGTTTATTTAAAATGTCTTTCCAGTGGATCCAGGTTTGGTAAGGTCATGGAAACGTGAAGTGAGAACAGGGTGTTTGTCTTTTTGTGCTGCTGCACGCGTATCTACTACTACTATAAAGAGCGTTGCATCAAGATGTGTGAAAAACGGTATATAAAGTCAGTGACATTATGTAAAAAAAATAAAATAAGGCATGGAAATCAAAAAAAATACTTGGTACCATTTAGGGCCAACAAATAACTTCCCCTATGATATTGTAAACAGTATTAAAGGCAAGTCTGAACACCGGAGACTAGAAAAAAAACAAGTTACACTAACTCATGCACACTTTCATTTTACCGAGTGAAACCACCAACGCACAGCAATGCTGCTTTTGTGGTGTACTGCCGACTAGAAAACACAACTAAAACCAGATAAAAGTCTTGCTCACTCTCGCCCCACATGTATACACTTTCACTGAGGTGACATTTCAGGCGTCAGGTCTCCTTCAAGACCAGAAGCATTGTGACACTGACTCTCATTTATAACCTAGGTCACTTCCCCTTGACACGTGCTGGCCATCACAATAATTAGCCTCCACCTGTTTAGAGGGAGCAATCAGTCAAGGAGAGTTTCACTGTTTAACAAAAAAACTGAATTTACCAATGCAAAAGATTTCTAATAGATACACAGACAAGGTTTTAACATCAGTATACGTGTCATAAATACCTTTTAACTATAAACTTCTGCATACAAGGGAGATAAAAATGCCCATTATACACTTTTTATTTTAACTTTTTCAATATAATATTAGAAGCCTTTAACCTTAGCAGGTCAAATTCAACAAAGATGTAGTTAAATAGTTCATATTTTTGCACCAAATCATGCTTCTGTGTACTGCAATTCATGTTTTTTAATGCTCTACTTGTTTTACCAGCATATGACAAGTAATGAGATAACTGACACGTAGTCAGACATGAGATCTTTCTTTTTATAGGGATTTATTTGCCTGTATGAGGATAAGCAGAGAATAACAACATTGGCTTCAACAAACCCAGCGGCAGTTTTCTCTCAAGAGTTTTGCCTTTTTTGAAAACCTTTAGGTGTTGTTCATTAAATTAAATACATGTTCTCTCTATCTGATAGTTCAGAAAACTGATGCGTTTGAGGTTATAATCCATTGTAAATGACAGATTTATTTAACAACATGAATCAATGTGTGAAAAAAGGAATTCCATAAAAAAAGAGCATAAAAAACACAAATTGCAGACCACAGGAGCATAAAAGCAAAAATATGAACTATCCAGTTGCAGCACTTTGTTGGATTTCCTTTCTCATGTATATTGGTCCTGAAAAAGTATCCTTGGAGGTTTGTATGCTTCTGCTTCATATCAAAACCTTGTCTGTACATCTATTATAAATATTTTTTTGCATTAGCATTTTCTGTTTCCATGTATGTTAAAGTGTCAACTTCTCCTTGACTGATTGCTCCCTCTCAACAGGTGGAGGCTAATTATTTTCATTGCCAGCACATGAGTCAAGTGGGAGTGACCTAGGTTATAAATGAGAGTCAATGTCACAATGCTTCTGGTCTTGAAGGAGACCTGACGCCTGAAATGTTACCTCAATGAAAGTGTGTGCATGTGGGGCCAAAAGAGTGACTTTTTAATCTGGTTTTAGTTTTGTTTGTTTTTTTGTGATCGGCACCACAAAAGCAACATTGCTGCGTGTTACTGAAATGTCATCACTTTCAGTAAAAAAATCAAAAAGCTGAACACTGTCTTTTGGAGGAAATTGTATTCACCACAGCCCATTAGCTGTAGCTGGAGTCAGATTAAAGGAAGTAAAACTTTGATTTACCTGCATTTGTAGGATATACTGACCCCTAATGAACACATGGAATATTACAACTATTTTTTTCAGCTTCTATCAGACTCATTGGTCTTACCTGTTCTGTGTGTTTGGCTGGAATCAATGTTAACCACACATCACATGATTGTCCCTGAAAGTGTTAAAGCAATAGTCAAAGTGTATTCCATTACACAATTAATCATTTTCTAAAAAACAGATACTTCCTTGCTGTGACTTGAACATTAACGTCAGGTGCAGGAACTGGAATAAAAAAAATATAAACACTTACGTTTATTTTTCTACACAGCAAATTACATCTGTGAAAACCTTTTATTCTTCAATGATTAGAAAAATCTGCCCTTTCATAAGGATCATCTTGGTAGAAAAGGCTCTTTGGCAACTTAAAAAAAAAGAAAAACCTGAGCTTTTGAACCATCAAAATAAACAGGTAAAAATGAGTGACTATCATACAGTGTTAAGTCTCTAAAGACGTTTTCAATGCTTTTGGCAAACAAACATTCCATTTACCTGTTTCTAATCAGAAAACATGGTAACCAGAGTTAGAAAGTCATTTCCAAGGAATGAGGCAAATCTGTCAAAAAGTTATGAGACTGGGGATAAAGCAGCACAGGTGTCCAGCATTTTCTGGAAGACATCTAACTTTATGTTGCCGTGAAGAGCTTGATAAAGCTTCCCAATTGTACAGCCAATACTTCCCTCCTTCATTTTCCAGCGCTCCAGCATCTGGTGCACCATCTCTGGCAGGCCGTCACGCTGGTAGTCGTGTTCTATGGTCTCTATTTCCACATTGGTCAGACCCAGGTTACGTGCACAGCGTTTCCAACTGGCTCCAATGTTGTCCCTCAGCAGATCCAAGTGCTGCTCAGTCACGGCGTGGTCCTCTGAATACACAGAGAGAGGTTTAATCTACAGAAGTGCATTGAATTGAAATAGATTATTTGTGTAAGAGATACTCGTACATAAAGGAAGTTCATGGAAACTAAGCTAAAGTTTATTTGATATTCCATATTCAGTTTGCATATTAAGAACATATGTAATGGTATTTACAGGCCAGAATCTTCATTCAGTGTCTGTGTGTGTGACTGTATTTCCCAGAATTCTTTGCAGCCACAGAGCATTTGTTTATTTTGCAGAAGTTGGCAGAGAAGCTATCCTGCATTCCCACACGTGAACCCTTTATCCAGTCAATAAAAGTTCAGTTAAACACTGAGTCGGAGTCCTGTGTTGTCACTTTGGACGTTGTTGGTTTAAACTACAACACATTTCTCTTCAAAATGGCCGGTTCACCTTTTAAAAAATAAAATTTCGGTGGTACAAATCATCAGAAATGCTTTATCATGCACGGATGTACTCTTCTCGAATAATGTATTTCATCAACAAAATCCTGGTTTTCAATAAGCCAGCACAACATCTGCTGTTGATACCTCACAGCATTGACATTTATGCTAGTTCATGTCGAATCCCTCACGGCTCACTATTAAAACAACTACTAAAAGACGATGTGGACATTTTTGAATCGATCTTGCACGTTTTAATCACTAATGTTACCCTACAAAGCCTGAGTTTACCCTTAAAAACAACAAACAGGAAGTTAAGGAGCTGGCTTATATTTTAGCGGAAGTTGTAAGTGAGGCTTGATGCATATAGTAGATTACGCAGTCGTGACAATAACTGTGAGCTGCAGCCTAACTAAAGTATAATTATGTTTAAACAGGAATATGCTCCTACACGTTACATGTAAAAATCATAATAATAATAATTTACCATATTTTTTAATGCTCTCTTTGATAAGAGAACTGTTTGCAGATGCACTCTGGCACTCTACACCTACACCTCTGATAGTCATCATATTGTTGTTTCCAATCTGGATGCCTCTCGCATGCTGAATGATAACAGATCCTGCAACAAGCACAAAACAATAAATACTGAAACTATCAAAAGTGACATGAGGAGCTTTTAACACCATTTAGAAAACCAGAATTTGCTCTGGAAATGCTTTTTGTACCTGTATCTTGAGCCAAGCCATTCTTGCAAGGGCTGAAGTGACGTCCAGAAGTCATGTCAGGAGCAGATGTATCAGACACAGGGTAAGCGGGCCAAGATGGGTGGCGGTCAAAGTTGGATTGTGGATGTTTCTGGTTCAATTGGTCTAGTGAGGGATAGCTGGCAGACATTGACAAGTGGGATGGAGTAGGTGGTGAAGAGTTCATGGAGTCATAAAGACCAGAAGAAGGGCGAGGCCTCAACTCCTCCTGGCTAGAGGGCTGCACTGGCTCGGCTTTAGTCCAGGAATGGACAGAGGATACAGGGAATCTATCTTGTTCTGGGTGCCCTGTAGATTGATCTGAAGTGTTGTAGTTGTTTTGCAGGAAGGGATTTGAGTTGTTGCGGTAGCACTTATCCGTGTCAAGCGGCATATTAGCGTTATAGCTACCACATTTGTGGTACTGCAACTCCCGTTGCAGTTTCTCATCCACAGCCGGAGCGGGGATGAGAACCTGTGCATCTGTCTGAATGGAAAACACTGGTGGCTCGTACTGCAGGTCCTCAATACTGGCTTCCACTGGCTCTGATACACTTCGGTCTGAGCTTAACAATGGGGCGGGGCAATCTGTCAGGTGAGGAGATAGGTGAAGCGATCCCCAAAAAATAGTTTAATTTAAACTTTTCAATGTAAATCAGACAACAGATATAAGAGCGTGAAGATACTATCTAGGTCATCGCAATAACTAACAGGGCTCACCTGCTGAAAAACATTCATTTGTTGTTGATAAAGATTTCATCTTGTCAACGAGATCATCTGGGCCTTCATATGATTTCTGTAAAAAAAAAATGCAACAAAAAAATTAAGAATCAGCTAATGTTTTTTTAACTTGACAAATCCGATATGAATGTTTACCTTCAACTGAAGTAAATCCTCCTCTACAAGTGGTTCAAGCTTTTCCTTGTAGAAAGGAAGGAACATGGTGTAGCCCTCTGCAGAGAAAGAAAACGGGAGTGAGGACATGACAAGAATGAGCTGTGTTTTAAGGGAAGAAACTTTATGTACTGCATGTCTGTACAGTATAGTGACAAAGCTCGAGAAAAACTGAGAATACGCAGCAGTGTTTAAATCCATTACTCTGATTTTTGGAAAGTTGACTGGAAAACGCAGCAGCAGTTTGCCTGAAGCAAATCATATTTACATAGATGTTATCACAACTATGATAACAGCTTGTTTTTTTTATTCATTATTTACATTCGGGAAAAGGTATAAAAAATAACAAGTGGAGATGTGTTTTTTCTGGGTGTGTAGGTTATGGTCCAAGGACTAAATTATTAGATTTTGGTGGTGATCAGAATACAAAATGAATTTACTATGCAATTGTTGCAAATGTTAGAGATTATCAGATAAGCTACTTTGGTCACATCACACAGCCTTTCTTTCATTACCTCTCACAGATCGTACTGTAGGTGCTATACTGATTTGAACAGCATGTAATGATCTACCTGTAAATGTTGGTCGTTGTTGTGGATTGTGATTCCAGCAATCCTTCATAAACTGAATTATTTCTTGAGGAGTGTCAGCTGGAATGAGGTTTTCTGCTGGTCGGTCACCCTTACGAACGCACTGGCTGATATGGTCTTCACTCCTGGCATCTGGTCATAAAAAAGACACCTGGGTTAAGAATATGGCCAGTTTGAATGCAAATAGTTTATTTGTGGACAAAATTTGTTTTGCTGGTAGGACTGGAGCATTTTTTGACTCGAAAGCTCACTTGCATATGGCTCTTCCTGTGTGAGAATGACCCAAACCACAATCGCAAAGCTGTAGACATCAGACTTCTCAGTGGATGCTGTATGTATACTCTCCAGGTGCTCTGGAGCCATGTAGCTCAGTGTGCCAGCACCTCTTGTCCCAGCTGTCTGACCTAAACGACTCCTCTTGCGAGACTCCTCCTTTGTGAGTTTGCTCCATGTCTGATAGGTGGCCAGGCCCAGGTCTGCAATCTAAAAAAAGAGGATATAAATGATCAGATTACCACAATTGTGTTTCCCACACGGTCCACATCATAAATGCGTTCTTGGACATAAGTGTGTATAATACCTTAATGTGAAAATCCTTGTCTACTAAAATGTTTTCTGGCTTGATGTCCTTGTGAATGACACGTCTGTCTGTGAGGTACACCATCCCTTCCAAAATCTCTAATATGATTCTGCCTTTGATGGACAGTGGCACAGTGACCTAGGAACAAGGAGACTTCACACAATAAATAAATCCTTCATTTGAATAAAAAAAGATTAATCGGTCGGGTGGTTCAGGTAAATGTCTATCGGTGATTCCCAAATGTCATAGTGACCAAATCCACACATTTATTTTTGTTTTGTCCACAAACTAAATATATTCAGCTTACTGTCATAGAGGAGCAAGGGAACACACTTGTGTTTAAGTCAAAGAAGCATGTTTTATATTAGAACATTCACAACACAATAAGTGACTGATTAGTTATTGATTAATCCATTACTCATTGCAGCCCTACTAACTATGACTGGAAACTACAGGCATGAATTATTGTGACAGTCTTTCATCAAATCTACTCACTTTTTCTAGCATGACCAGCAGGTTTCCTCTGGGGATGAGCTCCATAACTAGTGAGCAGTCTCTGTCCTCCATGATCACGCCCAGCAACTTGACAACTCGCTCATGGTTCAGACTTGCCATGATGCTCCCCTCTGCCAGCAGTGACTTTTTACTATCCCTGGAAGGTTTGGCAAACACAATAACATCTAAATGACGGCAAAATAAGAGGCATCACTTGAATCATGTTGTGTCTTATAACAGTCTTAGTGACAGGATGCTGAGGTGCACCAATTACTATTGTAAGCATATCAGATCAAACATAAAGTGACAGATCCATTATTTATTTTAGAAATAATGGTTTATTCTCTCTGATATAATCATTGAGATGATAATGTAATGCATACATGTTAATATTCAAATGGTATTTCATGCGGTGATACTCTATCATGTTTTAAATCCACGAGAAAGCAATAATGAAGTGCTATTTCAATTAAAAATCAACTGTAACAAATCACAATATTTGTCAAATAACATCTTCATTCTTTAATTGCCCTGGTAATGGAATTATGGTGATGACCTAGAAACAGATGTTCACACATTACTGACGTGTCTTGTCTGAGTTAAAAGGAAGTGGTTAGAAATAGAAATGTCAGGTCTCTTGATGGAGATTACGGGCAAGGAAATAAGCCAAACAGTAACTTTACAAAGTCATTCAGCAGTCTTCCGTTTGTATCATACTGTATAACACATGTATGTCACTTTCTGCTGACGTCTTTTCATACATTTAAATTGTAACTGCTTTTTTTGTATAAACACAGTTACATTGAGAGTGCCTGGGAATGTTTAAGTTTGATTGTGATGCATAGTATTTAACCAATATTCATCATTATGCCCACATTATTCTATAGTTTTCTTACCACTTTTTTTTTGCACTTTTGACTCTACAAATGAAGTAGCACCTTGATTATAAACACACAACTGAATTGCACTTGATCGACTTATTGCAGTTGGAAAGGTTTTGATTTCCAGATTAGCCATCAGTCCAATGAGGCTGGGATGGCGCGTTTATCAACGCTTCAGTAAGTCTTTTATATTGTTCTCTTTTTCCATTGTATTTTTGTACAATGACAAATAGATATTATATTGTGTGTGTGTGTGTGTGTGTGTGTGTGTGTGTGTGTGTGTGTGTGTGTGTGTGTGTGTGTGTGTGTGTGTGTGTGTGTGTGCATATAATGCAATTTATTGATCTAATTTTATTGTATGTTTTACACACACGCCCCACTTCACTGTTTGTGCATGGTTGTTTTTGTATTTAATGCTGGTGTGGGGTTTCCTTTTGAGCTGCTGATTATAGACATTTCCACGAGGGAATGTATAAAATGTCTATCTGTGTAGCTAATGTAATAACAAAGCTACACCGTCGTTGTGTGTCCTGTCAAATAGAGGAAATCAGTGTCACTGACTTCGATAGGCTAAGCCTGTCTTCAGTCTCCAGGCAGACACATAATCTAGTTTAGCACTAGTTGGAGGGGAATACCCAGCACGCACAGAACTTACTCGTTGCGAAGAGAACCGGTGTACATGGTCTTAGTCACCACCTGGCCGAGGGTTGCATGGTAACACAGGAACACGTCTCCAAACCCTCCGTAGTCCAGTGGCTCCTTTTTTATAAGATCGGCGGACCTCATTTGAAATGACTGTGATGCGGTAGCCATCTCTGGAATGAAGTCAAAACAACAAAACACTTTAGTTCAGATTTAAATATAAGTGTTCAACAGCTGTATACAGTCCCATGATGATTAGACCACCAAGTAAAAAAACAAAACACCGAGGGAAGCTGCCACTCATTCACCCATGACGGCCAAAACACGGCGACGGAGCCAAAAGTGAAACTTCAAGCTAACGCCTGATATATTTCCAAAACGTTCGGTAACAACACCAAACTGTACGATACACTGGCAAACTAACATAAAACTGACTGTAACCGCCACCTGAAAAAAACACATATTATGCAGAAATACACAAAAACCAACGAAAACGGTCACCTAAACGGGCTGTGAAGTCACCAAGGGAAACTTTGCTTGTGGTTCCGGTATTTCCTCGACGTCTCGAGGCAAAAGGGCGACACAAAAACTACAACCAGGCATACAAATAGATAGTAGATCAGGAAAACTAGCAGATCCCGGTGTGTGTCTGAAATGGTGCATAAACACATTCCACAAGTAAACACAACTTCGGGATATGATTTTAATTTGTCTTTAAAAACATTTTTTGTGTGTTTTATTCAGCTCTGAGTGCGCCATATAGTAATCTTGTCGTGTGGTGTTGCTGCCACCTGCTGGTCAAAGATAATGATTGCAGACAGAACAACTGCATCAACAGGACAGTTTGTCAGTTTGACAATTGATAGTGACTACGTTCACATTACAGGCTTACTTTGTTAAATTCTTAATAAAACACTGATCAGATCTGACAATTCACCTTTATCTACCAAGATCTTCACTTTTACACTGATGCAATTGTACAGCTGCATGGATTCTGATAGGACTATTCTCACGGTGGCCACATATTCGATGAAGGACAACATACTGAGGCAACACAAGACTGATTTGAATATTATAATTGATGGATGCATTTCTGTGTCCACACAGCACTGGGAAAATCAGGTCTGAGTCACACTGATGGTAAAACAAATGAGTCACCTCAGCCTCATGTGAATGTAGTTACCGATATTGAAACCATGTTGTATCTGTCTGTTATTACCTCTCACTTTCTAGACCTAAAGAAATGTAACAAATGGCAACAAATCCCTTTCAGAATTTCTAAATAAAGAAGCTCAGCTAAATTAGTACCATATCCTTATTTATGTGGGGGGAAACAAAACAGAAGTTCATTGAAGAAACAGGGTTAATGTGAAACTAGAGCGGGAAACCACCTGAATTGTAGTCTGACAGTGTGGGTGATGAATGACATACAGTGCGTAGACCTACATTCAGCACAACCTTCTGTAAACACCCACACTATAAATTCCTCCTTTTGCACACAAAACCACAACAATGCCGTATCATATTTACCTGTCTTGTCTTGTCTCCGTTTTCTGGGTGACGTGTTTGTTTGTTTTTTTTCTCTAACACTCAGATGTATTGCTGGTAATCTTCAGGTTTTATCGAAAAAATCCCCAGCCACGGCAGATTATAATTTACTGAACGCTATTCTCCATCACTATCGGTCATATTCTGGCAAATTATAGGTCATGGATGAAATGCAGTTGTCTTACCTTTTTAATGATGTGCTTATTTTCTATTCAACAAACTTGCCATGCCAGTTCATCATAGTGGAATTTCTGATATGTGACATGATGAAGAATAAAGAGAGATTTTCCTCTTTAATCTGAAGATATGGTAACATGCTGCGCCATGAAGAATAACAGTTCATCAGCAATGTAAACCAGCTGACCCCTATCCTCCTACTGATGTCAGGATGGAGCGGTGCACATTACTTCCTGTTGATGTCATTGAGGAGTATTAGTGCAAAACTGCAGAATGGCTTTTGTGACAGAGATACAAGATAGTTTGCAGGAACAATCATCGGTGAACATTCTTGGCCATCGGCCACATCAAGAGGATTTTTGGATTATCTTACTAAGAGGAAGCTGATGGTTCAATGTTCCTCTGTGTGTTTACTTCCCCTGCCCAGAAGCAGAAGCATTCCATGGGTTATGCTGTCTTCCTCTTCCTCTAGGGTTTTGCAAGACTTCTCTGGGGAGAGTCATGTCCAGGTGTCCCTGGACCCTTTATTGTCCTTGTCTGTATGTGCTGGCTGCTGCCCTGGGATTTGACAGGTCCCCATGTTTAGAAGTCTTGTATAAACCTACAAGAGATACTTGAGTAAAAGTATCTTACCTTGAAAATTACTTTGGTAGAAGGTGTAGTCACCTTTTACAACATTACTTGAGTAAAAGTCTCAAAGTATCAATATTCTGATATAAAATGTGAGGGGTTAGATTTGAGAGATTGGAGCTCAGTTGTAGAGTGAGCCGTCTTTCAAATGGAAGGCTAGTCTATATGCTGACATGTCCTTGGGCAAGACACTTAACCCCATATTGCTCCTGACAGCTGTACTGGCAGCGCTTGTGTGTGTGTGTGTGTATATGAAAGATGTGTAATAGAACATGTGCTGAGTGAATAGGAAAAACTGTAGTGTACAGTTTTGAGTGGTCATCAAGATGAGAAAAGCAATATATACATTCAGACCATTTACTAACTTCTGATTTCATTTGGTAGTAATAAAGATAGTTGTACTACAGTTGTAAAAATGTAAAGGTGTGAAAGTACACTATTGAGTAAATGTAGTGGAGTAAAAGTTGCTAGAAATATTCAAATATGAAGTAAAGTACAGATGTGTGATGTATACTTTGTATGTTGCATTACAA
Organism: Microchirus variegatus; assembly: GCF_963457635.1. Taxonomy (NCBI): domain Eukaryota; kingdom Metazoa; phylum Chordata; class Actinopteri; order Pleuronectiformes; family Soleidae; genus Microchirus; species Microchirus variegatus. Next base: position 18,528,988 of record NC_139806.1, read on the forward strand.
CAATGATGACATGGGGAGTTGATGCTCTGGAAAATCCTCCCGTCTTCAGAGCAAGTATAGAATATTATGGGCATAACCACTGTAGTGAGTCCTGCCTGCTGTTTTAATGCCCCTGAATTTGTACACATTTGTAAATATATTTGGAGGAAAAGTACAGAAGACACACACCACCATGGAGCCATTAAATCACTGTCTGTGCAGCAGTTTTTCTGAGAATTATAGTCCCGCGTACTTCCTGTTTACCTAGAAATATTTATTCATTTTCAAGTTATAAGAAAAAACACAGAAAAATAAATTCCAACACAGGACCAAGCATCTATCTTTCACAAGTGCCCTATAAAGAAACTGCATGGTTTTATTTTAATATTTACATATTTTACACATGTTAAATCAAATCAATGTTCATCACATATTGCCTCAGTGGGATTAACAATATGTCCTTAGACCCTTGGTTCAGGTGAGGAACCAAGGAAGTTATTCCATATTTTCTTCCACATGTGGGTTATATTTAATTTCACACCACGTTAGGCCTTTTAATCCCAAATAACTATGAGGCCTGGCTAATTCTGCTCTGTTACATAATCAATCACATTTGAAGGGATTTAGTATTTGGTGTCAGTGGGCCATGTGGCAGGATATTAATATTCCAGCATCACATAAATGCTAGGTTGTGTCAAGATCACACACCTGTCTCATTCGTTAGGTGCTCGCTCTATTAAAAAAAAAAAAAGCTGAACAAACTACAACTCCCAGCATTCCTGAGCTGTATCCTGGCCAACAGAGGCAGCTGGCAGCAGCAGCAGTGCACAGCTCAGCTCGGCTCAGCTCAGCTCGGCTCTCAGGCTGTTGTACGCGGAGCTGCAGCGTTTGCTCTCCTGCAGACACAGAAGCTGAAACTGCCTGGTTTGATTGAAGCACTTTTCCACGACGAGGAAGCACAGCGTGGCGCCTCTTTCCATCCCGGCTCTTTCAGCATGGGTAATGGCATCAACAAGGTATGTTTCCATTTGTTGTTGCATGCGCTGGAGTTCACGGACGAGTTGTCCTATGGTGTAAATAAGGAGCGGGCTTGCTATCATATAGGTTTTGAATTTTTATTTATTTTATTTTTTTAAAGTTGTGTCTTGTTTGATTCAGTAAAGGCAGACGTGTTTCATTCAAAGCAAATAAACACTACATTTAGTTTGTTTATTGTGGCAAAGGCTAAACAAATGTGTGCTCTGCACTCATGTTACAATCTGATTATTTCTAATCATCACTTCATAAATGCAGCAGTCACAGTATGTTCTCAGCTGTTGCACATACTTGATGTTTGTATGCCTCACTGTCCTTTATAGGTCCTGCCTGACTTATACCTGGGAAATTTCAAAGGTGTGTTATATAAGTATATTTTATGTTGTTTTGATTCCTATCTGTGGTTTCACCCTCTCATGATCTGCCTGTGATGTTTCTGTCAGATGCAAGAGACCGAGAACAGTTAGCCAGGAACAACATCACGCACATCCTGTCCATTCATGACAGCGCAGCTCCTATCCTCCAGGTGAGAAGTTCTCCACCTCCTGATGCACTGGACCCGTGTCCGTACTTAACCTTACTTTCTTGATCAGTTTTAAGCTGGCAGATTTGGCTGAACGCATCCGATTGGCAGAGACCTTGGCGTAGTAGTTCAATGCACACGACTGAGCTTGGACACTGTTCATAAACCAGTCTGTCAGGTTGTACAGGAAGAGGTGCGATGTTTGTCACCAATGGCCTTGCTTCATGGGCAAACAGGTGACACAGTACCGCATGTGTAAACAACGAGGAGCGCATTTTCCTTCCTCATGTGATAGTTGGAGTATCGTGAAATGATGCCAGTCAACACCATTTTGTCAAGACTGTATGCCGAGCAGTGTGCCTGCGTGGGTTTTGAGAGTAGGCGGCTTTGCCTTGGCCAGTGTTGTCTCTGCAGGCTCATGTCATTATTATTTTTTAATGGCTATTGATATTGTTATGAAGTTTCTCTTAACAGCTGCACAAAAACACCTCATTCTCAGTTTTTTGCTATCTTACAGAAAGTAAACAATGCATGTCCATCACCGGCAACACATTCTGCATTCTTTAGGAGATTTCGATGACAATCATTTACTACCCGTTTATTGATTTGCGTTAAATGCGAGTGACTGCTGACAGGTAACCAGTGCCCTTGTGTCCCTTAGGAGATGACCTATCTCTGCATTTCAGCAGCTGACCTGCCCACACAGAACCTGTAAGTACTGTACCAACATGTGCAGCAGAACAATGAACTGCTGAGGCAAAGGGAGAGAGAGAGAGGGAGACTGTAAAATATCCATTTTGTGTGGGTGTTTGAGGTTCATTCTCCAAGCTAACGTGGAAAATGATACGCTCTCACAAGCTCGGCATTTTAATGTGAAGTTATTCTCTCACTAGAGCATTAAAACACAACTGGATTCAGCTCTTGGTGCATGTGTAAAGGACATGTACTGACTGTACTCCAGGTGCCTTAAGGTAACACGAGGAAAGGGTGGTGTACATATTGCAAGGAAGGGAATACCCCTTTAGCATGCATGCACAGAGTCACAGAGTCAAAACTGCATTACACTAATAATATCCCTTACAGCACCAGTTGACTCATACTTCTTACAATAGGTTCAGAGTTGGTGGTCAGGTGTTAAAAATCTGTTATGTGAAATATGACTCTTCTGAACCGTCGCGGGTGAGCATTGAAAGGGTTAGGGTTAGAGATCCAGTGTGCAAACACACACACAAGCTTGTGCAGCTACTCTCCTTAGGATACTGCCCCGACTTCCATTTATTTGGACAGCCTTGAGAAAGTGTTATCCCTAACCTTATTCATAGCCAGTTAATGCCTAACCCTAACTTTCAACGAAGCACAATTCGGCACTAAACTTAACCACTTCCTGAGATGAGGTTCTGCCTCATTAGAACCAGGTTTTGGTCCACAGAATGCCTTAAGGGGGGGCCTTAAGTCTCTGTGTCATAGCAGCACAGCATTACACAATTTTCTACAGTTCCTACTATTCTCATCAATGAATGTTATATATATTATTTATCATAATAAGCATTTTCTTGTTCTCCACAGGACGCAGCACTTTAAACAGAGTATAATGTTCATGCACGAGTCCCGCCTCAAAGGAGAGGGCTGCCTCGTTCACTGGTAAGAGCAAGTGTTCTTGTTGCGTCTGTACCTGAAAGGCTGAAAACGAGTTTCACTCGCACAGACTTTTGAAATCAAGAGCTTTCATGTTCTAAACTAGATGTCATTGATCTTGGGACACAAACGTAGACGTGCCAAATGTGAGCGTTCAGTGTTAGAGCTGGAAACGACTGCTAAGTACACAGGTGAACCCATGTGGAACTGCTGCACAGACCAGATCATATGATAAGGCTTATTCTTGAACTTCCCATAACAGTCCTGTACAGTAACAACTCTGACCACATCGTGTTCGATACAGGGTTTTCACAGAAACACGGGGAACAAGTGGCTGTTTAAAAGATTTGAAGTGACACTGTTTCTTTTTTTTTTTATAGATGTTTGTCAAAAAGAATTCAGATTTATCCAGGAATGTATTATTTAATAAAAGTGTCTTTTCAATGAGTTGCGTTCAGAACATTTCCTCATTCTTTTACTCATGTCTTTATTTCCGTCACTGTAGTTTTGGTTTGTCTTCCATTACTGTGGTTATTTCATCTTTATATGTATTTTTACACCATGGCATCATATTTCCCTCGTAAAGTATGTTGACATGTTTTACTGTATGTTATTTACAAGGATATTTACATGGAACATTAGAAAACCTACACATTAATTTACCTTGATTTAGCATTTTCAACAAGGGAAGACATCGGCAACAATTGAATTCATATTATTCAAGTCACTGTTTTTCGTTAAACGTGTGGGCAAATGCAAACAGATTCAGGTTTCTAAAAACCAGGATATGACATTTAAATGTCAGTACATAAGTCATCACATGCTCTCCGTGTGCTAATAAAATGGAGGATGTTTTTTTTTTTTTAGTTTCGTGACAGTCACACTTAACATGCAGTCTTAACAGAATCATTTCTTCCTTGATATTAAAGTCTTCAACTGTCTACAGTTTGGCAGGTGTGTCCCGCAGCGTCACCCTTGTAGTAGCTTACATCATGACGGTGACAGGCCTGGGCTGGCAGGAGGCACTAGCTGCAGTGAGAGTGGCCCGGCCCTGTGCCGGCCCCAACCTGGGTTTTCAGCGCCAGCTCCAGGAGTTTGAAGCTACTCAAGTTCATGAGGTCAGTCCTGAGAAATGAGCACAGGAAAATAGAGTTGGTGAGGAAAATGCTCTACCTTACTGGTTTTCTGTCTTTTCCTTAAGTTCAGAGAATGGCTGCACAAGGAATACAAGGACAACCCCTTCAAAGACGATGCTGATATACGGGACTTGCTTGCCACGGTGTGCAAAATGAATGGCGAAGAGGTGAAGAATACCCCACCTGTAGGTATATGATCAGAATTGTTGAATGCGATATTTTGGCTGAGTCTGGAGGATAACACCACTTGGGGATGCATAAGTATTCTGGACCTGTGTTGAAGTCTAATGAGCTTTTGCAGTGGACTGTGGACTTCTCTCAGGATGTTTATCGCTGCTGGTTTATTCCTTTATATGATGGACATTGAACTCACCAGCACAGTTGTTATAGAGAGCACATTTACATTTTTTCTGGTTCAGTTTTTTTTCTAACTTATAAATGTCGTGAACTGTGTTTTTTCGTGTACCTTGTCGTTCTAGTGAAATAAAAGGAGTGAAGCGATTTTGTGTTGTGACTTTGTCAGTCAGTGGACTGTCATCTTAAGGTGATAAGAAACACTGCTATGTTTACATGTCTGTTTCCTGGTTCTCTTCCTGTTTGTCTCATGTGCAGTGGAGGTCATGCATGTTGGTGGCATCAAAAACACCAAGACCGTTTCCTTATCTCAGCCTTTTTGTTCACCTTGCTTTAAAAACTATAACGCAACAAATGCTCCATTACGTTCACCATGGTGAGATTCTACATATAGTACAACAGTTTTACAAATGCTTTTGATTGGTAAGCATGTGCACAGATAACCACTGGAGGGCAGTAATACCAACAAAGTACTTAAGAAATGTACAGTACATCATAGACTCCTCCACCATGTGCATCTTCTCTCAATTCTGGGCTCTCATTAGTCACCAAGCCAAATTAAAACTTTCCCCAATAACAAACTGCAGACATCCTTATTTCCAGTCAGCAGCAGTTAGTTTGAACTGATAGATTTTTTAGAAACGTGAAAACAAACGTGGGTGGATATTTTGTGATGGTAATGTACAGGTAAATGTTCCATTCCCTTTGGGTGTCTGCTCAGGGTGTCACTATGAGGGATTCCCCACTGCAGTGCCGTGTGGGCGCCGAGTTTCACAGAAATGAACGGCTGACAGCTGCGCATCTCCTTTTGAACTTCTCAGAGCCAGAGAGGCTCCTCCCTGGACCCAATTCAAGATGTGATAACATTTAAAAAAACGACAGAGGGCTTTGAAACAGATTTAGGTGGTGGAGCTCACATGATCTAAGGTAAGATAATCGCTCCTTATTTTCAGCAGCATCAGCCGTAAAACAATAATACAAATCTTTAAAATTAATTTGTAATTAGAAGTTTGTCATTATTAAGCATCACAGCAACTTCAGGGCTGAGTTTAAATTGTTTATATTACTAAACATGAGTTTCTCAAAAAACGTGTCGATAAGCACAGGCTTAACTGCAACATGCTTCCGTAACATGGTTATACATGACTTATATCTGTTTTCATGCATGTATCTCAAATGAGTCACATTCTTTTTGATCATTCTTTAACCACTACCCCCTGCCCTCGTGTATACAAGTGTGACCTAGAGTGTCAAAACTATCACAGGAAACAAAAGTGCACAAAAAGTGATCGCGAGTAAGTTTTCAGAGTGTGGTGCCCAACCATGTAACCACTGGCAAGACATTCATTATAAAAAGATGCATGAAATTGACATTTTAATTTTAATGGGCAGTTTCAAAATTTCTAAATCTGTTCTTCAATATTTGTCAGGTTCAGGGAAAAACAAAGTCTCACTATAATGCCCCCCCTTATAGAATGTTCTGTATATTACTTATTGAACTATTTGCAGAAATGAACCTGGATGAAGACAGCGGCCTGTCAGTCAGTTGCGGCAACGGCAAACTGAGACAGTGGCTGATCGAGCAGATCGACAGCCAGGGATATCCTGGTCTGGTTTGGGAGAATGATGAGAAAAGTATTTTCAGGATCCCGTGGAAACATGCAGGGAAACAAGATTATAACAGAGAGGAGGATGCTGCGCTCTTCAAGGTCAGGTCATCCCTCCATGTCTGATCACGCTGCACCTGAACTGAACTAAACTGTAACTGACAACACCATAAGTCACTGCTTTTGAAAAGACTTTGTCTGCGTGACTTAAGTTAAATGAATCTATTTCATGATTGTTTCAGGCATGGGCCATGTTCAAAGGAAAGTATAAGGAAGGTGTTGACAAACCAGATCCCCCCACATGGAAAACTAGACTACGTTGTGCACTTAATAAAAGCAATGACTTTGATGAGATAGTAGAAAGAAGCCAGCTGGACATCTCTGAGCCCTACAAAGTCTATAGGATCATTCCAGAAGGAGCCAAAAAAGGTATTTAACGAACACATGCAAGATGCAGTGTTTTTTTGTTTTTTTTTATATACCACAAATGTAGCGACACATTTTGCAAGACAATGTCTTATTGTACAATAGTCTATGATGAAGTGGGACTTACTATTTAAAAGCCATGCAATGTCTATTTCATTTGTATATCGACGATGATGCTGCATTTCACAAATCAACTCGCATTGTTTATAGGCTGCTGCCATATTTTTCACATTACGCACCATCGCTGTTGATTCTATTGAGGCAGGAAGCACAAAGGAAGCCAAAGCATGTACCAAAAAGGCCAGAGTGCTTTTTTTAGAGAGCTTCAGTTACTTAGTGCAGGGTGCACATAACACAGCCTGACGACCTCCTGCCTTGCATAACAAAGTCCCTGTCGCAGTACAACAGTTTATTATTGTAACTGCATGTGCTAATGTTTTAATTGTTGAGCAAGATTGAGGCACCTGACTGAGCCGTGTGTTGCACTCACTTCGCAAATCACCCTGACACTAGAATTAATTACAGCAAAAATGTGCACAAAGCATTTTCACAGTTTGAAACCTGCAGAAAAAAAAGGAATCAGGCTGATTAGGTCCACAAAATATTGTTCCTCATTTATTTTAGTTTACAGTTAACCTGAACAACGCTGTATATATCTGAGTTATATTCTGTTTACATTGTGTGTGTATAATGTATATTCTATTTCATTTGTTCATCTTAATATTGAGTATTTTCTTTATTTTTTTAATTTGTCCCACGACAATTTCCCTGTTGTGGGACAACTAAAGGATCATCTTATCTCACAATAATAACTATATTACAGTCCAGTCCTGCCAAGCATAGGCATGATTTGTGGGCAAATATTCTGACAAATGTATTGATGGTTTTCATTTATTTACAGGATTGAGGGCAGGCACTATAGAGGAGACGCAACCACATGTAAATGCCCTTGGCTATATTCCTCAGTATGCGCCCCTGCACAACCAGGTCAGCGATTTTTGTGGCTACTGCATCCTGTAAACTGGACGTCACTCACTGAAAACAAAAGAGTTGTTGGTTGAATGTTATCTTTTATTTTCTCAGTTGCCTGGGTACATAGTTTCTCAGGAGAGACGGGACTGGAGGGAATACTCCCAAGCAGAACCACAACCACTTCTTCCTCCTCATCTCCAAGGGCCACATGCGGAACTTCAGTATGACCAGTGCCACTACCCGTCAGCACTCAGTCGGGCTTGGCCTGGATCACACGCAGAAAATGGTGAGATCCAGCTGTGCACATGATGTAATAGTGGAGTCGTTCTTTTCCTGAAACTATGCAAAAATATGAGCAGAATGGAAAATAACTGAAAATACGCACCTGTAAAATATCAACATGCATTTTTTTTTTTATGCAGATGCATCTGGCTAACTGCAACTTCATTATGACTACACTCTCAGTTTCATAATGTGATAAAAATGCTCAGTAGTCACAGTGAAAGTACGACTAGTACTAGAAACATCTGCCTTTAATTAGTCAGTCTTGGTTAAATGTTAAATGTCTTGTCATTTTCCTGACAGAGCCTCTGTGTGTCAGGGAGCTGCACCATATATGTGAAGTGCAGAAGTGAGGACACGTCTCTATCGGTTCATGGCTGTACTCGCGTTACAACCTGCAGCAGCTTTTATGTTGTGCTTTACAAATTTCGCTGTGAAACAATCACAAAAGAACATTTTATGTGTCTTATTCCCTGCTTTGCTCATTATCTGCCCTCACTCATATTCAATGTGTACCGTATGTCTCTTGACATACTGTATGTACTTGTGCTCTATAATATGCACTGTAGAGGTTGTATCCCATCACATAGCAGCTAAACGTGCTGCACGATTTTGATTGTTTCTAATTTTTTGGTAAGGGATATTATAGAATTAGCAGAATGAAATGGGCTCGAACTCGCACTGAAAAGACAAAGTATGCAGTTGCCATAAATACATAGATGCAGGGAGGAGGGAGCTGTGAAACGGCTATGGCCTCGTGATCAGTGGTGTGTGCAGAAACAACTGGAGACAAATGTGTTCATGCGAAACGGCCAGTTCAGCTGTTGCTGCAAACGACTGGAAGATGTGAGACGTGTCACTTCTGTCCCTTTACTGCAACAATTACAGTAAATGCATGCAATGGGATTTTTTATTCAGTCTACACACTACTCACTTTTGTTCTAGATTAGATGGACATAAGTCTTCCTCGAGCTCATTTTTTTTATTTTTTATTAATTATTTGTTTTATTCCGCACAGGATATCAGCTCTACTTCCACACCAACTTTACAGAGTCACAACCCCCTGTTTATACAATGGACCATAACCACGTGATCACAGGTATAGCATCGTCTTGGGCTCACAACATATTTAAAATCATACATTGTACAATATGTAGTGGATGTTTGTTTGTGTCCATACAATCCCGCCAAGTAATGAAAATAGGCACTCATGAGAGTTAGAAAATAAGTTTAAAAAGATGGCTGGAAAATGATGGTTTAAAACTCATGTCTTTCTTTCAGATTTCAGCCTACATGTGTCTCTATACTACAGAGAGTCATTGGTAAAGGAGGTTACTACCATCAGCCCAGAGGGTTGTCGGATCACTTCATCCTCCTCCTCCTCTCCATCCTCCTCCACCCGCTTATCCCCATGCCCAGAGGACAAGTTTCACAGTGGGGCAGAAACTATCATTTTTCCGTTCCCATACCCTGAGTCTCAGAGGCAGGGTGCTGACATGCTTCCTAACGTCCTGGAAAAGGGGGTGCGTTTGTGGATGATGCCGGACGGGTTGTATGCTAAGCGCTTATGCCAGGGGCGTGTATACTGGGAAGGACCTCTGGCTCCATATATGGATAAACCCAATAAGCTGGAGAAGGAGCAGCCTTGCAAACTCTTTGACACACAGCAATTCCTTATTGGTAAGAACAAATACTGTGTTCATCTACAGGTTTAGACTAAAACATATGGAAAATACTTGTCAATGTTTTTGCACTTATATTTTTTGCTCTGTGTGGTAGAGGAAGTAAGCCGATATGTCAGAGAATGCTCTTCATTCTTTCTGTTGTCGTTTTTTTTTCCCTTGGTGCAGAATAATAACTAAAATTCAGTAATGACGATGCTGCGTCATCTATTTACAGTGTAATGATAGATGTGGCTATGATGATGATGTTGATGTTACTGATGAGGGAGCGGCTGCAGGTGCTTTAGCTGGGTAAGTCCCTTTTGAGGTAGAGCTAAGAAGCTATAGTCACTTTCTCAGCAGGAGTGTGTGTGTGTGTGGAATCCCCACCCACCTCCTGTGGGCCACCACGCATTGTGACAAATTGATCTTTTCTGTGCCATTTCACACTAAAATTTCCATCATCCCATCAGTGGTTTTCAGAAAATCTGTCATAATTGAGGAAAATGTCACTAGCAGTTTGGGGTTTTCAATGTCACTATTATTTTAAATGGTATGGTATATGTGGTTGTGTGTGTATGTGCGTGCATGGCAAGTTCGTTTCTCATTGTGTACCCTTTCTTTTCTTTGTCTTTTGCTCAGAGCTTCAAGATTTTGCCCATAATGGCCGAAATCTACCGAGACACCAGGTGGTGCTGTACTTTGGAGACGAGTATCCTGACCCACAGCGGCAAAGGAAGATTATCACAGCACAGGTAAACAAAACAAAACAATACCCATCATTCAATCAGCCCATTTTTAGTGAAAACACCGTTATTATTTATCCAATCAAACAACAAATGGGTATATTGGCTGATGCCAATGAGAGAATTGCAAATGATGCAGAGAATATGCCAGGATGACAATAAGCAATAACTCTTCCCACACAGAAACTTAACTACAGTGGACACACCTTTTAAATAAGTATAAATGGGTTCTATCCTGACAGTAACAATAACAGTAACTACAGCAACATAAAGATATATTTGTGTACTTGTATCACATTTCTAGACAATGTGTTTGTTTTTTTATGAATGATTGAGGCTGTAAAAATCATGTTTTTTTTTAACGGTACAGTTGCACTACCTGAATTGCCAAAACTAGCTGATAAAGAATATTAATTAGGAGATACACAAAATAAAGTAAGATTGTAATCAAAATGAACTGGTAAAAGACTGCACAACATGGTTAAATGAACTGTCATAATGTGAAAAATGGAGTCTCTTCATATAACAGGTTTAATGACATTCTGGGAAAGAAAAAACAACCTGAAATGACACATAACAGTAACAACCTTTTAGCCAGCCAATCTGAAAATATTAAGCACTACCCTTAAGTTTACTAGTCTGAAAGATACTGCAGTCACAGACATTACATGTCTATTCTTTGCATGATTATTGATTGAGGATTCATTCATTTCACAATTCTGTTTAGGTGGAGCCAATGTTTGCCAGAAAACTGGTGTACTATTACCAACAGAACAATGGCCACCACCTGCGAGGCTATGACCACATCCAGGGACAGAGCCCGTCTCCAATCGACTATCCTTCACAGAAACCTCTACAGCACATTCAGGAGTGACAAACACACGCGCGCACACACACACATTCTTTGTACTTGCTGCATACTGAGGACCAGGTAAAAGTGCTGGCAAAGTGAGGACCAGCATTTCCACTTTATAAATCCACACAATTACAAATATCTACTTCATGAATGACATTGATAAAGAACCACTGGGTGCAGTACAATAACATGTCTGCAGGTGGCGCCCCAGAGCAAAAAGTGTGTGAAACAGCAGGGCAAGAAAACGGGTTTTGTACCAAAATTGAGGACCTCTGTTAAAAACAGTGTATAGCATGTTTACAGCCTAAGGAAGTGATTTCAATGTAAACAAAGTGAGGACCAGCCAAAATGTCCTCACTTTGTAAAAATGACCTCACTTTGTTGGTCAAAATCCCTCACTGGTCCTCGGTATGCTTCAAGTACAAGAACACACCACACACACACACACACACACACACACACACACACACACACACACACACACACACACACACACACACACACACACACACACACACACACACACACACAGGAGGGAATGAAGGTGAATGTAAACCACTGACTGTTTATCATGTCTTGTGTTGTAGTGTGTACTGTATATGGCAGGAACTGTCTGAGGGGTAGAGATGGGGAAGACCCTGTTTTCATATGAGCACCATAGCCTCTTTTTTTTTCACTAAAAGAATTTATTGTGACAGTGTAAAGGATGCGGTTTGAGGGAGGGTAGGGTGGGGTAGAGGGCGACTGAGACAGGAAGTACTAGCACAGGTGCACAGGAAGAGTGGCCCCCAAGTCTAACACTGATGTGTCAAAGAAAGAATAACCTGAGAGTGGATGAGTACTTATTCCATTTTCCACAGGTAACAGCTGACAAGGCCATTGCTATTATCTGTGGGACATCTAGTGCTTGTTGTCGAAAATGGCTAGCAACGTCCGTATGTGTAAAGGCCATTGTAGAAAAAAAAAGAAACGCACACAAACAACACAAACTGTATTATGAGATAATTCATCTTGTGGTGTCATAATGGTGCTGTTATATCAATAATTTTCCCTCTTCTACTGAACCCTTCTTCTACTAAACCCATTTCTACTGAATTTTCTCCGCTCAGAAAAAAAAACATCTGATTCCTTTTAATCATTTGTCAAAGCTAAATTAGAAAACGCTGTTCATGCGATTCTTTGACGGACTGAGCCAATCGTTCCTCGTGACATTTTACTGTATTGAATGTTCAAGCTGACAATTGCTCACATTTTTCTTTCATTGTAATTTCAAAGCTAGTGTTCACACTTGTCCTGTCCAGTAGTTGTTGTAGTATTAGATCTTGAACATGTGAGCATGTGCAGACAACTGTAGAATCAGCAATAATAATAATAAGGAAAAAGATAAACATTATAATGCATAGAGATGAAAGCAGTTGATTTTTTTTTTTTTTTTTTTTTAGTAAATATTTCTTTTTATTTTGTAAAATATTCTAATTATTCATCGGACTCTTCTGTAAATATTTCTCTTGTTTTTATTGTGAAATACTTTATGGTTGTAATTTCAGTTGTAGAAGTAAACATGGCTGTTCGTTAATCCTAATAACATGTCTAAGAGAGAGCTGCTTGAGGCCTGTGTCACAAGAAAAGACTGGTGGGTGGTCTTTTGTAGAGACGTTGGCTGGAAAAATCACACTCATCTCATAACTCGTAAGGTACCCTTTACCTGTTCCTCTTAACCTGAAACTAGTGGCCTCACAAACGGGAAGGAAAACTACCTCTGTGGCCTGTATGCAGGTTCAGCCAGAGAGTAGCTCTCCAGTTCCCAAGTCCGAGACCAACGGGTTGTATAATATCCCAGAAGAAATACCTGAGACCTCAAAAACAATGAAAGAAACAAACAAAAAAAACACGTGTTAACTGCTTCGGAGTGTGTGTGCAACAACACAATGCAAAAAGTCAGAAGTGGAGATTGTTTTTATGTGATTGAGCTCCCAAAGACTGATGTAACAGTTGGAGGGATAGAGGTTGTGTTGTGTTTTTCTTCTGTGGTCCTGAGTTTCGATCTCTGCATGTACTTCCTTCACACTTAAACCACATCACTTTCACAATGGCTTCAAAAGTATGACCAAAATCAGAGGCGGGAATGGCCTCATGTGTGCATGGATGTGCGTGCGAGGGTGTGAGACAACTTATTTGTTACCTTTTCTGGAATAAACACTGTCAGAACGATTCATGCCGGCACCGGTAGTCTTCACAGAAACCAAAACCTGGTCCTTATGAGGCAGAACCTCATTCCTGAGTAACTGGTTAATTTTAGGGCTGATTTGAATTGTGGTTAGATTAAGGATAAGGTTCGGTCATAGCTGTGCAAACCTGTATGTGTCTCTCTGTGTTTATGTGAACCGTACATCTTTTTCCCCATGTGACCAGATTGTCTGCTGTGGCAATTTAGCAAATACTAAGAACACCAGTTATGTGTGTGTATAAATTGTGTGGGTGGGTGCATATCACACAGTTGCAGCATTTCTGTTATCAGAATTTGACATTTATGGATAAAACATGTGACTCCCCCACCTACAACATTAGTGACTCAAACGTGTGCATATGCACACACATATGCACACACACACGCACATTGATTACAGTGAAAACATGCAGAGCCAGCTTCAGAGGAGTTCTCTAAAAGTGTGCATACTGGAAAACAGTGCGTTATGATTAAGACTGATTAATATAAACTGGATGTATGGATGATTTATGTTGAAATAAACCTATCAATCTTTTGTTGCACATGTGCTGTGTTTCTTTGTCTTTTAGCTCTGCTGATGTGTAACCAAAGACGGCAAAGAATGAGACTCGTATTTGGTTAGAAATGGGGAGGGAGGGGAGGGAGGGGAGGTAAAAAGACAGTCACACATTTGCCATGGTATTTCCCCTCTGCAGGAAGCCACATCATTTGTAGTCAGGCTCAAGCTCATCCGCCTATATGAGCCGTTAGTCCAAGCGACACCGTCTGGGCCTGTCACTCGAAGCCTCGGAAACAAACTGTTGAATCGTAATCTAGCGCCCCGAACAATGGCAAAAATGTTTTTTTTTTTTTTAGAGAGAAATGAAACCGTCAACAGCTCGACTGCAGAAGTATTTGACTTTATTGGTTTCATCTTGACTCAGTGATATCGATACTCTTGACTGATAAGGCTGCAGTTGACACATATTATGATACGAAACACAATACACTTTTCATTGTGTAATGCTATCTTGCCCCACTCTAACTATCCTTTAAACACGGATCATCTTCTTTTTGGCGTTTCACTGCACTTCTCACAGAAACCTAAAGCTACTGTGATAAGTTTATATCAATAGCAGCACTGATTTTCGTTTATCTATTTATGTGTGATAAGGATCTGAAGCAAAACAAAAGACAAACTTGACCAAGTTATGCTGACATCTGCTGGTTAGTGTAGCAACAAGAGTCTTTTTGCTGTTTTATACAGCAGTGACTCTCCATGATGTGTTTGTTTTTAAAGGAAATTTATCTGACCTTTTCTTGCCTCATAATGTAAAGATGAGTCGACTCGATCCTCGTTTTCAGTTGATACAATTCTGGGCTGTTCTACATGTTTGTTGGTGACTTATACCAGATGTGGTCTTAGTAGCTTAAAGGCACTGGATAAATTACACACAATATGAGGATATTTTCTACCTAGGCTGTGTCAAACAGAAAAAGACAGAACATGGAACAACTGGCATGAAGGAGGATTTTCAAAATAAATAAAATACCACTAACACAAGTATGAAATTACATTTTACATTCTTGGTCGGGACACTCTTTAATTATTCTTTTAAAATAGGGATCAGACATGTTACTAGACATTTGCATGTAAATATACAAGATTATAGCCAGTGGCTAATTTCCTTCTTCAGTCCCTGGTTGATGGTAACAAAAAACAGCAATGTAAAATAACAAAGACGACAAGAAATAAGACGGGAGACGAAACAACTTGAGTTTTAATCTCAATCACTTTTATTACTGGTTAAATGAAAAAATAAAATAAACCCTAGCTGCTACATAAACACTTTTGTCTTCTCATTTTTTTTATGTGACCTATAGCATCACTTATCCATTAAAAGTATGCAATAGTCAATAATGCAACTGCATTTAAGTTGTAACTTCTTCAAGACAGCAGTGGTAGTAATGTTGTAAAAACGTGTTGAGTTTAGGAATATTATTCATCTGCATGAGAGAAATAAATAAATATGTGAGCCAGTATATTGTGTTTCCCACTATTAATAATAATAATGAGTTGATGTTCTTTTTTTTTTTACTTGAGCATCTGCCTCAAGTGCCTGTGCACACTACTATTCAAAACTCATCATGCAACACATTTCCTTATTTATTTACAACCCCAAAAAAACCCCAACCCCATTAGACTCAAAGTCAGTGACCTTCTGTGTGTTTAGGTTCAGGAATCTGTGAGACCCCTGGATTTGATGACAGTGCTGTTTAACCCTCGTCAGCTCGAGCAGATCCTACTTGTTTGACCCCCGGGTTGGGAAGGTGTTGACCTCATTTTCCTTTTTAAAACATCTGACCCCCTCAAACTGACATCGCAAATCCACCAGTCATCACTCAGCGCTGCTCCTGGTCTGCTCTCATGACGCTGTAGCGGCGGCAGCAAGCAATGAGAGCACAACTGAAAAATATGCAGACAGAACACAGTATATAGTGTCTACACACCGAATGAATCCCTCACTGGTGTAACTTGGAATTATTATTACAATAAATTAATTATCGCACATGACCAACAGGAGGCATCAGAGATGCTCCTCGTCAGCTGTAAATATAAATATTTTTTATCATCACAATTAATCAGCTTGAATTGTTTTCAGATGCCTGTGTTTATGTGAGCCTCTTCCGATAACAATGTACTCGACCAAATACATTATGATGGCAGGAAAGCAAAAACAGTTGTCGGATGAGGAGCAGCGCAAGTAATGAGAAACAATCAGACGACTTTGGGAGATGAGTATAAACAGATATGGGTTGATAAGCAGAACAATATGCTGGGCTACCTGGCATGAATGCAGGGGATTGACTGTCTGTTTAGTTTGGATGGGAACTGACATTGGAGATATAGAAAAGTCCAGAAACACTGATTTACTCTTATTTTAACCATATCATCGTACCATGATCCCCTCCGGGGATGTACAGTATAAAACAATGAGAGTCCAAGTTTCACTGTTCAAGTAAGTGTGCGTGGAGGTAGGTGCAGTGTACAAAAATGACCAGCAGGGAGTGATGTGTCATTGGATGGCTGCTCAAGAGTGAAACTATGGAACACAATGGTCCCACATTTGAGTTGCTGGACTACAAGAGTCGGTTAAAAAAAACATTTGATCACGTTTGATGGCTCAGACTTGCTGTAATACCCCCCCCCCACCCCCCTTCCTCTAAGACAAACATACTACATCTATTAGGCCTACACATGTGGGAGTGCACAGACACAGTCAAAACTGCATACACACGCAAAGTTTGATTTCCTTAATTCATTTTGCTTCAATTTTACAATTTAACAAACTAACACATTTAGCTATTGGATTCCCCCTCTAAAAAAAACTTCCTATATATAATGCAAGAGCTTAAGGGTCCTCATTTCCTTTGATTTTCTGTCCTTCCAAACTTAAAAGATTCTTTTTATGTGTGTTTTTTTGTGTCATTTGACACACACACAAGAGCCAGTGCCGACAGAGAGACGGAGGTGGTCAGAGTGACAGCTCATGGGCCGCATTGCGTGAGAGTTGACTCAGGCCGTTCTCAGACTCTGTGTGGTCTGGGTGTGTGGTCTCCAGCTGACGGGCAGGGAGGAAGACGGGAGAACCCTGTGTGTGTGTGTGTGTGTGTGTGTGAGTGTGTGTGTGTGTATGTTTGTGTGTTCAAGTATTTACTTTATCCAGTGTCAGGTCCAGGCTCTCTGTAGTCATGGTCTGACCAGAAAGCTCTGCCTTCCACCACTCAGCAGGCCCAGTCTGAAAGATAAACACATTGCCACCACTCTGACATGGCTCATCTAAGGATCACTTTTATCCATGTACACTTACAGGACCGGAGAGACCCTTACATTAGAGAGTGCAAATTAAGTGCTTCTAAAGCCTTGTAAAGAGTGTTTTCTTAACAGTTCCTTTCTCATTTTCATCTGTAGCTTTGATAGATGTTGGCATTTAAGACCAAAAAAAAGGCTGCATTTAATGTTTTTATTTATATACATATATACAGTACAGTTTCAGACACCACCAGCTTTGTTGTTTTTTTGTCTGTCAAATGATGTGATCATTGGCATTTGGAATGAAGTGATGTGACTTAAAGCTGGTCTTATATATCAGCGAGCTGTAAATGAGTTTAACTCATGTACCATGTGTATGTGATGCTCAAGCATGTCTTGAATAAACCTGGCGTAATGCACACATTTTTTTTAAATGAAATAGTAGAACAAACACAGGATTTACCAGTAACATTAATTAAGGTTCCACTCCAGTATTAACAGAGCTGTGTTATTGTTCAAATGTAGGGGTAGATCACGCTAAATACTTGACACCTGTAGAGGATGTTTTATTTATTTATTTATTTATTTATTTATTTATTTATTTATTTATTTTAAACAACAAAAAAACTGCATACATATTTTCTGGATGTGTTCCAGTAAAGTGAAATGGAAATAATTATCCTCTATTGTCGTTATAGCATTGCATGGCCTAAGACTTCTTACACACAGCATGGGGAGCACACCACATTGCATTTTTACTGTACAAACTGAATGAAACTTTGAACCCTGGTTGAAAAAAAAAAAAAAAATGCTCATACATGCATTTATATTGGTTGTCAGACTCAGCTCTCTGAACTGCCTTTGAAATATTTGCTCTGTGTTGAATGAGTCTGTCTTTTATTATTTAGTTTTCTTTGTGATGCGTGTGTGTGTATTTACGAAAAAATCTGCCATTCACTTATTTTCTCAGACTTGTTTTCAGACAGACCCTAACGCACGAGAATATCTTCACATCCACGCTGTACAATGAAACTGGATCATTAAGTACAGATTCGCGGTGAGGGAGATAAGACCTCGTGCAACCTCCACGCTCTTCCCCTGTGTTTTCATACACACACACACACACGCACATACACACAACCATCAGGCGAGCCCACTCTCCTCTCCCACTCCCACAGTGATCTCAGGGGAAGGCTATGTAATGCAGCACTGCTGAGAACGCGCCATGAAAATATAAATACAACCTCGCCGCATTTCAACCATGTAAATAAACAGGGCCACCCAAATTTCCAATTAGAGCTGGTGTGGAAGGCAGGAAATGGGTTAGACGAGAGGAGACCACACCTCCTTCTCTATCCTCTGCTCCTGAAAGGAGTCCAGGTCCAGGTCAGGGACATGGGACAGTGGCAGTGTAGACACAGTAGAGAGCAAAGCATTCAGCACCCCATCTTTGGCTGTTTTACACATTCCCTTGCAGCTCCATTATTAGGAGTATGCTCCTCCCCTTATCACCACTCCTACAAGACAACAAATACAAGGAATTTGATACTTTATACTCATAAAATCACTGTAATCCTCAATAAGATTTTTATTTTTAAACACACATTTCAGTTACCTTATTTTGACACAGCAAGCCTTTAATCGTCTTGCCTTATCAGCCCCATCGAGTTTATCAGGCAATTCCTATCTGGCTGAAATGAGGCATTCTCACTGTATTCCACATCTTCTTGGAGGCACCGCTATTACGCAGCTAAGCCCGGAGACCACCCAGGATCTGGGGTCCAGTGGTTGGAGGCATAGCAAGGGTCCTAGAACTCAGGACAAGCTTTCTCGGAGGAGACATGGTGCTGTAATAGTGTAACAAGATTTCTCTGATAATTGTCAGATCCACATCTGATAGAGTCCCATGGCTACTAGGCCGAGCACATGTGCCTGTTGGACATCATGGGGCCTATTAGTCAGCGTAAACATAAACACACAACTTAGCATAATTACCCCAGAGAATAAAAGAGCTGCGTCATGAAAGTCACTTTCACTCCAGATACGGCTCTTAGGCATATCACTACAAATCACCCCGAAAGGGTGAGGCTCACTGAGATAAAGCCCGTGAGAAGGGCCCGAGATAATGGTTTATCCTTTTTTTTTGTGAGTATGCACTTATGTTCTAAATCATTTACCTCGACATGGATTCAGTTGTCCTTGGATGGCACCAATACTAACCCCGAAAACGCTCTCTGCAAATCCTCCACCTTCCATCATACCATTGTTCAGTGTTTATGTTTGATTGGTCTCCGAGTGCTGTGTCCCTTCCCTCAACAGCCTTACAGGAAACCAACCAAGTGTAAACACAGGGATCAGGAGATCCTCGATTGCCTCAACTCCGAGCTGCACAACCTCAATCTAAACAGATGCAGAGACTGGCTTTCTCATTTTGAGGAATATTTTGTGCTCATTGTCTGATATCATGTAAGTTGAGTCAGAGCAGAGAGTACAGCCATGGCTGTGTGGCTGTAACACTGCTACACCTGCAGACACTTAGCCACCACAGCTAAAAGGCTAAATTGAAGGAACGAGGCTTGCATAACCTTACTTTATACTATGCATGTTGTTTACCCCATTTTCTGAGGTGTTTATTTTGATTGGAGTTATTTATTTACATATTCATTTCTCTACTTTCAATAACTTGCGATTACTCATAATCCTTTTATTATGTTGCAGTGAGGTCATCTCTCCGTTTTATATAGGTGCTACAATTCTTAGTCTATCTGTAAATTGTTAACGAAGAGGACGGTAAATTAAAGATGTGCATCGTGTCTGAAAGCACAATGTCTTAACCACATATCAAAGTTTCCACAGCACAGTTTGACATACAGGCGGCTCGGCCTCTGACTTGTGTTCAGTTTAGGATGGAGTCTGAAATCAGAATATGGGAAAACACAATAACGCAGCGAGAAGTGCACCACTGCGATTACATTCTTCAGGGTGTAAAAATGAAAAGGACACACTGCAAAACTTAACATCAATATTGACCTTCCATTAAATGGGACTTAAAGCTTTCTGTCCTGCTTAAATGCTAAGTCCTCTGCAAGGCCCCTGGAGAATGTATTTTAACAGCACCGTGGTTGAAACAACCTCGGTTAGAACAACATTCTAGGACGGGTACAGCAAGGGAAACAACCTCGGCGTTGGATTAAAAAGCCTGGAGAACACCGGTGGCAGCAACTCCGAGATGTATTTGCTCAAAGAATTTTCATTTGCTGTGTGATAATAAAGATTAGCGACAAGATGGTCTGTCAATATGAATATGAATGGGGCTCTTGTGTGTTATAGGCTGCAGTTTAAATAGTGAGTCAGTCTGGTCTTAGCTGTGACATGCGGTGGGTTGTCCAGACAAGGGTTCTCATATATGTATTGAAAATATTTGATGTACTTATGCTGTGTCATAGAAGTCAATATTACAGTGTAATTTAATTCACTTAATAAATAATGAAGTCAATTCCTATGATTATGAGATTTAAGGGAAATGTGACATTGTTATTATAAATGCTTTTATGATATCAGATGTATTTATTTTGTAATTTTTAAGTGACCAAGTGACCATTTGGAACATTAATCTAATTGTTTTAGTTTTTAAACATTTGTTCTGATTTACTCAACATGGAAAGACAATTTTTTTTTGTCACTTTATTTGAAAAAGTATTTCATTAGAGAATAATTCATGTTAAATCTCGTTAAAATGTAAAAGGGAAATAAATGTTTTTTCTTGAAAAACATGTTATTTTACTTTAATTTCACTTCAATTTTCTCAGTTTATTCCATAAAAATTAAATTTCTCTTCTAAAATACTTGTTAATTCAACAATAATTTAAGAAATCAGAAAATGAGGAAACTAATATCTGTTTCACAGTGTCCATATTTATTAATTTTACATATTATTTAATTTTGTACTTATTACTTAACATGTACTAAACTTGTTATTCTCAGATTTCAGAGCTTTACCAACACATGAACAGCAAAATAACACGAGACAAAATGAAATGATATGGTCTTTTAGGAGCAGAAAGGCACTTTTTTTTTTCTTAAATAGGTGTATTATCACCATAAATAAACTGGGGAAAAAAATAATAAAACAACTTTAATTGCACCTTTCTGCACACAAAAACAAATAATCGAGCGTTCACCTCCATTCTGTATAAAGTTGAACTGGGACATACCAAAGGATCCTGCCTCTTTTCCCCAGCAGGGGGCACTGTTGAACACACACACACACACACACACACACACTCTTTGACACACGGCTTTCAACTACATGATAATAACAATAAAATTGTTCTCAGACTTCTGTGCTCAGCAGACATCCAGAGAATTACTTGAACATGTTGCCCACATGGAAGAAAGTAGTATAGTGGGTTTATTATAGTATGTTTATTTTACAATAATGGAAGGTTTTACAATAGCACAGGTTTGTGTTTTTTTTGTTCTGCTGACACAAAGAAATGAAACCAAAAGAAGACCTGTGTTTGTTATAAAGCAATCTTTTATGTTTCATGTTCCATAGTGCCAGACGTATGTGTGTGTGTGTGTGTGTGTGTGCCATTTCAGTATCAGACCTTTGATCATCCCACTGTCTCTTCATTAAGGTCACACTCCTTCTACCACTCATGACTTACTGACATGAACACTCACAGCTGACATTTGATTTCCGGTTTTCTCTGCTTTCACGTCTTATTGTTTCACAAGATTTATCGTGGTATTTAGACCTGATATAATGCGACACATTACAAACACACACAAATACTTTCTTCATTCTGTCAGTGGATAAAAATGTAAAAATCCATCTTTGTTTTTTTAGCTTTAACCCTGTGACCTTATAATGGCCATCAACACTGCCTTATTTGCAGAATATTTGTCAGCACTAGTCTGTTTTGGATAATTTACGAGGTGATGAGTAAGAGTGTGTTTTCCTCCGAGTCTTGGACTAAGTAGATGACTCACTGTTTTCCTTCGCCGTGTCTGTGCACATCTTTCTTTGCCACTTTTGCATGATCGTTTTTTAAAAAAGAAAAGGGAAAAACCTGAAAAACAAAACCCATTAGCAGGGAATAAATATGAAATCATGAATATAAAAAGGATCATATGAATCATATGTTTCAGCCCTCGCAGGCACAAGATCTCATTAGGAACCTATAGTTTGTGGACCAATATGCATTGGACAGTGCAGATGAAATAATAAAACCAGAGTTTGATCAAACTCAATCGTGTACACTTGGAGGTTTAGATGCCGCTTTGAGTAAACATCAGTTTTTAAATGCTGTGTCAACCATGGTCAAATAAAGAAAGTGCACCACAGGTGATTGGCAACAATACTTTTATGTAATTAAGGAGAACTGAAGCTGTCTTATAGGCTGACATAATTCAAAATAAAACATTGCGTTTTGAAAGATAAATACTTTATATGCATTTAGTTCATAGAGCAAGTTATGTCTAAACAGTTTACATCACCACTTTCCTGTAAACACCGTGTCATGAAGAGACATTTCTGGGGGGAAAAAAAAGCTACTGAGCCGTTTTGCAAAATGATTCACAGACAGCAGTGCAAACCATAACTGTAAACCGAAGTATGTAGGGTGATCAATGTTATTCACTCAGTGTCGATTTATTTTTTACACTATGTACACAAAGACGCATTATTGTTTAACTAAAGTGCTTCATAATGCTTGTGAAAACTGCACCCTTTGAGATAATAATAGTGATAATGCAGTAAAGCAAACATTATGGTCATTAATTGGTCTGAGAGCATATTAGGTGAGAGGTATGTGTAAACAACACACGCCCTCTTCAAGGTCATAGTTATAAAAAAAACAAAACTATATTCACTTCCTCGTTTTCTTCATCTACAGGAAATCGTAACCAATGGTAACAGAAAGGTCAAACGTATCATACCTATAGCTGAAATAACAATGAAGAAAATCCAACGAAACAGCAGAGGTTGCCTTACAATTTTTCTTATTTACTATTCCACATTTAAAAAATGTTTACTATCTCCGTATCTCCATGCTCCTAATCTCACCCTTTCGGGTTCATGCCCTCATTATCTCTGCCTCTCTGCTACTTTTTTCCCCCCTGATATGATCAAATAAACAGCTGCTTGCTCAACAGGATGATTAATCGTTGATTTTTAATCAATCTTATCAGTCGTAAAGCTGATGTAAAGGCACTTAAACTTGACCCAGGGCGCAGATACTATTAATGACATTTTCAAATGCATTATATAACAAACGGTGTCACTTTTACACAGGTAGTTCCATCTCAGACATAGACATTTTAATTGCAAAATCAAGACAAGCATCTAAGTTTAATATTCATCTGACAAACGTGACATGAATATTTATGTTTTTTGGTTTCACTGTGAATTGTGGCACTGAGACTCTCAGAAGACGGCTGCATTTGTAACTTCAACTCTAGGGGGCCCTGTGCTCAGAGGAGAAGACCATGGCTGTGCCTTGATAGCGTGACTGAGCAGAACACAGCTGTCAGGAGGTGTGGACAGGCCTCTCTGGTGCTCCTCAGCTGTGAAAACAGTTAACAAGAACACACACACACACACACACCCATAGAAAGGGATTGCTTTATGAGCCTATTTGTGAATTGTGTCTGCTGATGAAAGAGTAAACTAGTCGTGATTGTGCCAGACATGACTGTATCAATAGATTAGTGCTAATTGATTAAATAATTCATTTAATCAGTACATCATGAGCAAAGCCTTTTTTTTTTTTTTTTTTTTTTTATCAGTTCACCTTTTACACACGCCATTTCCACATAAGCTCATAACACTGTAGATTTGTTTCCCCGCAGCACTAAATGAGAGATCGCTCTGCGGCCGATAAGATGTAACTTATCACAGTCAGTCGCGTATGGGGTCAAGAATCACGTTTATAACATGATACGGAAGATTAAAGACGCATTAAACAAAACCTGGTGGCAGGGCTGCGGATACAAAGACGTAGATATAAAGAATTCTTTTTGCAGTAACACAGCAACAGCTCAACAAACAACTCCACCCCATCTTGTGTATGTGTGTGTGTGTGTGTGACTTCTTTCTAATCTTAAAGGTCCAGTGACATCCAGGGAGATCTATTGGCAGATTGAATATACTACCTATAGGTGCTGCCTTTGCAGCCTCAGAATGAGCCTTTTTATGTGTACTTTAGGGTCTTGCTTGATGAAGGCTGCCATTTCCACACGACCGAAGAGAAACAACTCTGCTCTCTGCACAAACCAATGGAGGAGGAGGAAATGGCCGAAAGGGACAGTGGAGAGAGAGTTGCAAAATAGTGTTTACATCCTTTCTAGTACCATAGTTCTGAGACTTATTGGCAAAGGGAAGATGCAAGCAATAAGGTCTCCACTCAGTCTCACCATTAGATGTCACTCACTGTTACACACTAAGACCATCAAGGGTGACACGTTTACATTGAGAGTCAAATCAGGACATAACCCTAAAGTTGGGTCATATGGGTTATAAAGGCTATATTGTTTCAGTGTCCATTGTTCAAAAGACAGTATCATATAAAATCACCTACAGTTTAACCAAGGCATAGCCCATAAATGTGTACAGATTAGTGAGGCTGCTTTATATTATCATAAAAATAAAAGGTATGTAAGAGGGATTAACCTGACATCTTATCTCTTGTGTCTTGAGAAAACAGAATTATAAGTGGACTTAACACGTGTCTCAAGCTACAGTATTAAAATATGCAAACGTATCATATAAACTTCATAAACAACTTTCTCTTTCAAGAACCTTAAAGAAGCATTGATTGATTTGTGCACACGCGAAGCAGCGGAAAATAAATAAATATATTGTTTTACTTTGTATGTATCAAGGTTTGCCTCGTGTGTGCGCGGGGATTTCTACGGGAACTCCCGTTTCTTCTCACAGTCCAAAAACATGCAAATTAGTTTAACTGCTGACTGTAAATTAAACTGAAGGTGTGAGTGTGAGTGTGAATGGTTGTTTGTCTCTGTGCAACCTGTCCTGGGTGAATCCCGAATTCTCAGCCCCTCGATCCATCGAGGGATAGATCGAAGTTGTTTTCCTCTTATGAAAATGAGAATAAAAGTCTTTTAGTAGATAAGATTAGACCCATATGTCATATGTATGAGTTGGCAGGGGGTCAGCAGTACATGAATTCAGTGGACCATACATGGGCCTGGTCTCTATCAGGACCTGGAAGAACATTCCTGTATCAGGAAAGCTGGGTATTGGTAAGAGTCTTGGGAAGAGCCAGACACAGGTTTGTTTATGTCCTTAAGCCCACATCGCGTGCCAGACGGGAGTCACCCATGTCAACACCAATCCGAGAGAATTCCCTTCCATAGAGACATTAGTCATTACTGTTTACTATAGACAATGTTTGTGTCATTACTCTGTGTCTTACTCATCAGGTGGCTTATTAAATAAGCTTTAAAATTCCCAGAGGAATTACACTTTGGCATTTCATGGCTGTTTGTATGTGTGTCTCATTACTTCTCCTCTGATTGTTTAGATAATGCACCTCACCCAAACTGACAGCTCTCATACTTGTAAGGCTGCTTTTAGTGTCGAACTAGTCCGCCATCGTGACTCCAAGCATGTCTGCTCCCAGGTGTTGAGACAGGTGTCTTAACACACTTATCCTTATCTGATTTAAAAAATGTCAATAAACTAGAGTTTTTCTCTCTTTTTTTTTTTTTTGCCTTACCTCAGCTTGTTACGTGAAAACAAAACTGGCAGCAATAAAAGGTCCAAATATAGCCTTTTCATTTTTATAAGGGTGTGTTTAATGCCATTAACCTTTGCCAAAATCATAATGACAAGGTGTTCATAGCTCGAGTAATCTTAATGTCTTTTCAGTGTTACCAACAGCAGTTGCTTAGCAGCATGTGTATCCACTCAACACAGGCTGAAAACACTCATAAAACATCATTCACTGCTTATGCACGGCACCGATTAAAGTTTCTAAAGAGCTGTTATTACATCAACAGCAATACTGTACAATTATATGCATATATGTATGGAAAAATAAATTCCCAACTTGCCGTATACTGTATATTTTGGATGCTGTTCAGTCTTGTGCAGATCTCTTAGGCGTGAAACACCAGCTGTTGATAGCCCTGAAGTGTCAGAACACATTTTTATTTCAATGCAATCACGTATAGGGCAATGACCGTTGTTGGTGAGACAATCAGATTATCTACATTCAAACTGAACAACACCTCATAAAAAGCTCAGCAGCAGCCTTGTTACACATAGGAATACAAGGGAAACCTCAAACACAAAGCACAAACTTTTGGCAGTAATTATGCCATGCACTTTAATTTTGTTTATGTATGTGTTGCCAGAACGAGACATTTAATTACTGTTTTATCTTCTGATTGCATCTTGTCCTGCTTCTCTTGATCGACCTTTTCCATTGATGTAGTTCATTTTACTGATCGTTCAAAGCAGATTTAGCCCAAATCGACCTACGTGACAACTGCACAGATGGTTGCTATGAGTACAAGTTAGGTTCCAACAGTGTGGCTGGGGCGTGGTCTGTTTGTCTGTTTCTTTTGTTTTTCTTTTTTTGCCCAAGTTGAACCACCTCTTACTCATGCGATCCAACTGTGCCACCCCAGGGGAATTTGTTACCTAACAGTTTTTCCATTGGTGTGTGCAACCCAAAATTAAATGTCCACTGTTTGATAAATGGTTACATGTAATGGAGGTGGAAAGACAGAGGACTCCTCCATTACACCTCTCCTTGCCAAGTGCATTAGGGAACTAATCAGAAACCAGTCTTGTTCAGGCCGCCAAATAATCATGGCAGTCTTTTCGGCATAAAGTAAGGCTACGCTAAGTTTCATTTTAAAGTGAGTGAGGAAATTCAATTTCTACTAAAAAACATGAAATCGTAACAATTGTGATCCAAAATCAAAGGTCCCGTATTATGCTAAATCAACTTTTTAATAATTTTAATCCTTATATGTGGGACTCTGGAGGCACAAACAGTCGCCAAAGTGTGAAAAAAGATGACTCACTCATGTTTTTGTGGTCCTACTCAGTCTAAGTAGAGGAGATAAACACGCGACATTGACTTCTCTGGAATTGTTGTCTAGTGGAGCTCCGCTTTGTCTGTAAAACACACGAGAGTGTTGGCGAGGGCAACGGTATCCTAAAACCTATAAAGTACCCAAAAAGTTCTATTCTTGGCTCCACAGTGCAGCACAGAGTCCTACACAAACTTCCAGCCTCAGAGGATTTATCTGTCCAGTGGATACATGTTATATATGACAGCAATGTGCCTGCTAGTGCCTGCAAATGATCACTTTTCTGTCCCTTAAGTTTAATTTTACTTTTTTTTTTTTTTTTTTAATGAGATACTACTAAACTGAGCGTTCTGAACAGGTATGTTCATTAGGACACCAAGGAACTCGTTTAATTTTGAGAAATAGGGTATAATATGGGACCTTTACATAAATCTATGGTACCATTTTCATCTACGTGACCTAAATATGTTTTTTATTGTATTCTTACTTCCAAAGTAGTTTCCAAAGTATTCCAACAGCTATTGTGTTGTATGAGTATGAGCATTAAACTCTGGTGTATTTTAAGACAGCTGCTACAATAAAGGAAAAATGGCACCACCCTAGTTTATTTGTTGACGTGTACTGAAAGGTCATCTCTTAAGATATTTGATGCTTATTTTTCTACTGTCTCAGTGCTGCACTGTTTGCGCACATAGATATAAATGGTAAGGTGCAGACAGACAATACTACCTGTTGATATGTGATATGCTCAAAAACAACTGCCATTCATCCACACGCATTTTTCCGTGCTCTTATTATTCCACTCTCTTTGTTCTCTTCTTCTCTTCTTATAATTCAAAACAACACCCTTCTCCATTATATCTGAATAGTTTGCGTACTAAGGGAAGCCACAGAGGATTAAGAAAAAAATGTCTCTCTCAGGCCGTCCTTAAGTGCCATGATGAGTCACGCTTTGTTTGTGGTTTTCTCAAAGGACAATACAACCTCCTACACTTAGGTGGTGCTTGCTGATGTTTTCCCATTTTAATCCTCCACAATATAAAAACCCTCATTGCATCAAAAGGGCCTAAACTCAGCAAACATATCTGAGACTTTAATAATACTCATATTACAGTTGACATTTTCTGCAAAGCTGCAGGTTTTTTCTTTTTCTTTTTTGCTCACTGTAGCTGAGCTGACATTGTTTGCACCTGCGCTGCGAGGAATTCCAGCTATTCCAAAAGTCTTACTCTCTAGCCCTCTTGTAACATGATAGTCTGCACTAATTGTTGGTTTTCTCATGTGTTTGGGAGACCAGCATTTTCTACTGTTGAGGATATTTGATCTTTTTTTTCTTTTCCCAAATCATTTTTGGAAATTGTCGATGGAAACCTAAGCAGAGAGATTATATCCAATGTATTTGCCGCCAATAAATAGAAAGGTGTGTCCTGACCAACTTACAGAAAGCAGACAAGAGAACAGACAGCCCCAAATATCCCTTCCCAGTTACACTGTCAGGCACTATGGGCCTTTCCTTAACTATTTTTGTGCCCTTTTACCTCACTGTTTGTTGTTTTGTTGGTAGTGGTTGTTTGATGGTGAATGAGGATCAGATTACAAAGGCTTTTGTTTTGATCTTTCTCCACAACACAGCAGGCTTGGAATGACAAGAGGTCAATGGAAGGGAAGTGCTTTCATCGTGTCTGACTCTTTGACTCTGGCCGTCCATTGTGTTTATGGGCTAAGTTCACGCTTCTTGTTCCCAGATCAGGTACCAAGCACTGTGTCACAAAATATACAAGAAAGTCTGAAAAGAAAGAGGATCCCCACACCTAAAAGCTCCCACTAATGTGTTTACAGTAGTGACGTTTTGAGCACAAGACTCTTTCTTACAGGTCAAAACATCATCACAGCAAATCACTTTTTTTTTATTAAGTTTGCAGATATTCCCTTTTAGATTCTACTCCTGTGTGATTTTGCTTAACCGGCACCCATTGAAATGTTTTTTGTGATTATGAAAGAAATGTATTATACAAGCCATAAAAAGACCATGCTGTGTCATCAGAGGTTAAAGAAACGTGGCTTTGCTGATGACAATAGTGGTGGCTAAATCTGCGTTTGTTTTTTGGTTTGATGTTTTGTTCTGTTGTGCCGTCCACTGCCAACCACCCAATGACACTGCTGGTAGTAGTCAACAAACGGGATACCAGCACAGAACAGGTAGCTGCTAGCATTTGGAATATGGAACGACACCAGGCCTAAAAAGCCTCACTACTACTCTCAAAAACATCTTGACCAGAGAGAGAAGAAAAGTGATGGTGTGCAGGGGAGATACGTTTAGATATACAGTAGACAACTGTGAGTGGAGGGGAAGTTGCTGATGGACCACGCTGGCATGGATACATTTCTACACATAGAGAAGCGACACATGTAACACGCTCTCTTATTAATTTTGTGAGTGGATATTTTAACGCACATAAAACATTTTTAGTCTTCTCATCATGTGGTTATTCTGTGCCACAGTGTGTTCTTTTCCCATTTTCTTGTCAACAAAATAGCTACAAACACCTTTAGACTCAACAAATTATACAATGCTTTGCAACAACCTTGGCATAGAAAACTATTATGAAATTGGGATTTGCTTTCTGGTCTGTTTGCATTCTCCTCTTATCTGACGTCACAGTCTGGGTTAAAGGTAAGAGACAGGCGACACGCTCCTCCCAAAAGGATGGACATCCTTGTCCTTTAGCGAGATTGAAATAGAAATGTGGCCAAGCTCTCCAATCGACCTCCTCATAACCCACCTTCCCTCCTCAGACCTGACAAACACTGGGTGTAGTAAAGAAAACATCCTTTTCATGAGTTGTCCCACTGCCAGTTTCCTGAGAAAGGTAAAGTCTTTTCGGAGAAACCTGACAGAGAACCTGAACTTCCCTGTTTAGCAACAACAGCTGGTGACTCATTGTAGTGGGCACTGAAGATTACACACTTACAACAAGTTTGGTCTATCGAGCAGACCAAACAAAAATGTTTCTCCGCTTTTTATAGCGTAAGATTGCTTGCACACAACATATTTACTTTCCCTTAACTGTATTTTTTGTGCAAGCAAAGTTTAGTCTGACATGAGGTGATTGGGTTCTTTTTTTTCTTCCTTTTTTTAAGTTCAAAGCTTGAGTAAGCACATGTGCATGACTTTTCCTTTGTTTGTTTCTTCCGTGTCTTTTGGAGACACCAGAAATATAGCACAGCCAAGTTCATCAGCATGCCTTGTCATAACAAATGACACAGGGATTATAGGTTTTTTGTACTATCATGCTCAACTGCTTTTCAAAAACTATATTTTCCTCCAGGTTGAAATACATTAAGAGGCTATAAAAGAAAATGTATTCTATTAGGTCAAAAATGACCTTGATATATCATCATAGATCAAGGAAACATGTTTAACTGAAATGCTGCTTCACTGATAACAAAGATGCAGCCACTATTCACAATTTAAATTACCATTTGCTGCAACTCTCTTCATGTTTTGGAGGACAGGAGTACCAGGCAAATGCTTGGGCCCCCCCAAAAAAGGGGGCACTCCGGGTACATTTTCAATGACTACCATCAAGCCCCCTTATATGCAGCTCACCGCCGTTACATCCTAACCCCCTTAATGGGGCCCCTTTATGAGTAGTGTCTTGCAGCAGCACTTCTTGGGCCCCAAAAAACATAAATAACAAGTGGGCCCCAGCGAGCCAACCCTAATGCTATATTTTGCATCGACATCCATGAAGCCCCTAAAACCCCACTAATATGCAGCTCACAACTGTAACATCAAACCCCCCTTAATAGACTGGTGGGAGAAAAGGTATAAAACACACTGATCAACAAAAGTGTGCCATACAGAGAATATTTGATTATTTGATGTTTCTAAGTCTGTGGAGTTTTACATTATTCATGTTCATGATGTTTGATAGGGCTTAGGGTATACAGGTGATGAGGGTGGGGTGGTATGGTGAAGGCATTCGATTAGCTTCTTTGCCTTTGGCCCCACACAGTGTAGGAGCACCTCTGGTTGCACCACCAACCCCGCCAGTCACACAGTAAACTGCAGTTTTGGGGTGGGAATGGAGAATGTAATTCAAATGTAAAAAGCCTCACTACACTAAAAATTGAGGCTCTGTAGCTGAGATAAAATATAGATGGCTTAAAGTGGACAGGTGTGTGGATAACAAAGCAAAACACAGAGCTTCAGCCAAGGTTAGCCAAACCCTCCCACCCCTCGTTGTTTTCACAGCCCATTATTGTTGTGTTATCTTCTCCTCTCATCATGTGTTACTGAGGGCACACTTTCGCTTTCAATCTCTGCTCGCTACCGACACATGCAAATGAAATAGGTTGTAGGTGGTATGTTAATAGAAATATAGATAACAGAGAGTGCGACAGTTATGTGTCTGTGAATGAACACAGTATAACGGCAGCTTCTTCTGTGTTCTGCAAACTTGGACTGCACTCTTAAATGTGTTAAAAGGCTAAACTTCTCTTACACATATTTTTATATAGTGGCATTAACAAGGAAAACCATCTCCTGAGTCTCCATCTCCTAAAGAAGTCTTTGTTTCAAAACAAAGTGGTACCCTGGTGTGACATCACCCATAAGGAGCCTCCAGAATGGTGATTTGGTTGAAGCCATGTTGCAACTGCACCTGCAGTGATTTATTGTATATTTTCCAAAAAAAAGGGGGCATAATTTACACAGTTGACATTATATTCTATTGAAGAAGAGCTGAGACTATTAACTCTTCAGGAAAATGTTCACTGATGTTATAAATCAAGAAAGAAGTGGGCTTTCCCATAGACTTCCGTTCAAAAGACAGAATACTTTATTAATGCCTGGGTGGATATATATATATATATATATATATATATATATATATATATATATATATATATATATATATATATATATATATATATATACATATATATATATATATACATATATATATATATATACATATATATATATATATATATATATATATATATATACATATATATATATATATATATATATATATATATACATATATATATATATATATATATATATATATATATATATATATACAGTCTTTGGTGGTTCTTCAAAAAGAGTATAATTACATTTTCCTAATGTCATGTAAATGTTAGTCTGACTAAAATGGAGCTAGTCTTAGTCTGACTAATATTCCTAAATAATGCCATTCATAGACTGATTACTCCTGCATGTATACGCTAAGTCAGACTAGAGACAGATTGGTGTTGTGCGCATGCACCAACATTTTCTCCCCGGTCTTTGACCTGGAAGTAGAAGAATAAATAGGAAATTGATTCAATACACAGTAGCTTATAGAGAGATACAGCGCCACCAACGGAAGCAGAGTCAGACGTGCATGGTCAGCAAATGGATTTTCTCTTCCGCATGTATACTCTGACTTGGTAAGTTGTCCGATTGCCCGTCTTACTCAGCCTCGGCTCGATTAAACTGTGCATGTAAATGTACTGAG
The DNA here is from genome assembly GCF_963457635.1 of Microchirus variegatus. Taxonomy (NCBI): domain Eukaryota; kingdom Metazoa; phylum Chordata; class Actinopteri; order Pleuronectiformes; family Soleidae; genus Microchirus; species Microchirus variegatus. The sequence continues at coordinate 18,561,801 of NC_139806.1, forward strand.
TGTCTTTGTTCATTGTGCACTGAAAATACTTCTGCTGGTTGACTATGCCTTTCCAGATGAATCTTTTTGATGCACTTGAAATGCTGCGATATTTAAAATAAATAAATAGATAAATTGTTTGTGTAGGCCGTTCGTGAGGAAATTTGATCTATATCACATTAACACTTATTAGGGGGACCAATTTGTTGAGAACAAAGCCCCAAAATGTCGTTTTTTTTTTGTTTTTTTTTTTTTTAAACGCTGTGTGATCGAAACCTTGTGTCTATGGATCTACCACAGCAGCAAAGGAAATTTCACGAGGTCATAAGAGACTTGACATTTTATTTACACTGGTTGGATTCCAGCTCACCAGATCGTGGATGCAAATTAAATTATTCTGTTGTCTGGCTTGAACCTTACCCACATGAATCATACAACGACTTGGCTCATTTTCAACCACACATGTTCACCAGCCTTTATGAAGAATGTTTATATAGACAACTGATTTATGTTGCTTTATCTGACATTACAGATTGGACAGATGAGGAATGATTCATGAAATGGGGTGGAGCGGAGCCTCTCACGCACTTTACTGGCATGGACTGATTGAATGATTGTTTGTCCTTGCAAAATGCAGCCTGAGCCTTGACCTATGTTTGTCTTTGAGTGCATCAGCTAATCAGCTATACTGGACTTCATGAAAATTTATTTTTTTCTTTTCTAATAATTCAAATAAAATAAAAGGTATTGCTAATTAGAAACCAATTACTGCTGATGCATACTGTATTATTCTCTCCTTATAAAAGGATCATATTTCAGGTACAGTTTACATTCGTACGTGCTTTCATTTGGCTCAGACGACTCCTGGCTTGGAGGTTATTGCATTAACACGTCTAAAATGTGTTCTATCCATGAGTTATGTGACCTTAACCTGTCTGTCAGATCCTATTACACTAATTCATGCGTAAAAATGGGTGAGACATCTGGAGTAGTGACATTCTTTTTAACTGCCTGCTGACGTGTGTTGTCCGACAGACAAACTGTCAAAGGTTGTTTCAAACAGCTGATAGCACAATAGATCCTCAAGACTAAACAATGCTACGGAAGACTGTTCTTGTGACACTTGAGTAATAGTCATCTTTAAATGGTGTCTCCCACACACGCACACACACACACACACGCACACACAAATATTTGGTTACCTAACTTTATTTATTTAATTTAATTTCTGCATAAGATATAAGAAAATAAACGGGAATATACAACACGATTAAATAAAGGAAATGGGGAATATAATTAGCCGATAAGAGATAATAAAAGAGTATAAAGAGACGAGGTCACTCTCATTCATCTTCTACCGCATTATCCTCCATGTGACGGTCTCGGGGGTTAAAAAGTTACAAAGTAAATAAAATATAAAGTATAACAAATGTGCACTCCTCTTGTATACTTTTATCACCCCCTACATTCCACTGACTCATCTTTATGTCAGCAACCGTAAAGTCAGCTGTACATTTTTTGATTGCCCCTTTTAAAATGAAATGTGGAGGATTTTTTCCCTCTGTGTCAAGTTACTGCCATGGCAACGGTTTGTAGATCTCACTTACGAAATATTTAGGTCAACCATGTCTTAACAAGTATCCGGACTGTAAGAAAATAAAAGCCAGTCAAGTAAAAGCCATAAACTGCAATTTACATCAACACCAGATCTCACACAGATTATGGTTTTGTATGCACACAATGATTGCATTTGTTCCAATTATAGTTCACTATTGTGAACCTGTGTGTTTAAACTTGAGCTTCGAAATCAAGAAAATGCTATCATCTATAATAAATATATATTGTGTCTTAGTTTGAGGGCATAGTATTACCCTGATATTTCAAATCAAATCCAGCCTGGCAAAGATGTTTTTCATTAAAATTCTGCAAAAAAAACAAAAAACTCATCACGCTATTATTACATCTTCACGGCATGATTGTAATTTGGGATAAATGCTTCTGTCAGCATTCTAATGCCACAAAATTAAAAGTTAATGCTCGCTAACAAAGACATTCCAAGCTTAGTTTAGTAGCATGTCAACATTAAATTAAGCAATGTCACTGGTTTTGCACATACGGTATTTAGTCATACTCTTAAGTGTGGGACAAGTTGCAACTTGACGATGGCTCAATAACAAACTTAGTGATATCCATGTATTGTACATCCAATAATATAATACATTTAATGCCAGTTTATCCAATAGTTGGAGGGAAATTTCAATGAAAAGACACATTTTCATCTCATCTTGGTGCTATAGAAAAAAAGGGAATCACTAAAGTAATAGGATAACACAGATTTGCCTCATAAATACCTTTGCAAATTGTCAACAACCGCTTTAAAAGTTGATGAGATAAACATCGATGACAAAGGTGGACCAAACAAGCAACATGGAATCTTTTGAAGCACGGTCAGAAAACGGTGTCTGTTGCAGCTCCACTATGAGCTTGGCTGTGGTCTATGTGCTCGGGCACATAACACTGAACAGAGCTGTGATGAGGTGCAGCTCTGTGGTGGGGCCCGAAAAAACAGTGATGTGTGGATGGCAGCCACGATTATTAATCTCCTCAGGGTGGCAGGTATAGGAGCAGGTTACTTCACCTTCAGTTAGGTTTGTGTCTATCCAGACTGTCATAAAAGATCCATTATGCCTGTCAGCGTGTGTGTAGTCACATCTTTATAGGGGCAGTACAACGAATGTGCAGCCGTACACACTTCATTTACACACTCTTAAAAAATGTTGTAAACATTCTCCATTCACAGACGTTACGAGTAAACTCACACCAGGTTTGAGACATTGCGCTGAGTTTAGGTCCAGTGGAGAGAATGGACCCAGAGCAGGTCTGGAAGTGTGTGGCTTGGAAATAAATATCATTAAACTCAGCTGTCAGATTGCATTTGGCTCTGATGAGCGCGCCTCCATCCATGAGAGCTTGGCTATCCTCCACACGAGTGCTGTTTTTTTCCCCCCTTTTTTTTTTCCCTTCCCTCTTAAACACACATACATGAGTTCTAACATGCTAAAAACCACCACTCACAAAGAAACAGACACATGCATGCACGATACAACACACTCACTCACACACACACACACACACACACAGTCAGACCACCTGGGAGATCTGTTTATGGTATCCGGCAGAGACCACACGAGAAACAGACGTTGCTTCTATTTCACTTTAAGCACAAATCATCTAAATAGCCTTATTCATTTACATCCAAAATCTAGTTTTGACTTTGGGGAAAAAGGATTATAAAGTTATGCTGTGATCACAGACAAAAACCTGCTGTTATAAACAAGAACAAACACACACACACAGGATTGGGGTTACTGGTCTCCAGCTAAATGCACGAGAGTAAATATTTTTTACAGCTATTTTGCCTTGTGGTGTTTTACAGGGATGGGGTAATTAAATTAGGAAAGACACCCTGGTAACAAAAGCAACAAATATATAATATGGCAATTAAACATTTAAAATTAAACAAGATGATAAAGATTATGATTATCCTGGATCCACAGAATATTAAATCTTCTTGACAAGATGGTATTTGCCCTCTGATTGACTCCCATCTGAATCGGTGTAACTAAGGTGTGTGCTGGTAAACCTGTGTTGCTTTCGTGCAAAGCCAACGTTTTACAGGCACTCACCTAAAGGAGTAACTCCTCCCATTTGCACGCAGGTGCCTTTGTTGTCTACGCTGTGAGCATTTTTTTCCCTCGACTTCTTTTCTCTCATTTGAAAATAACCCAAACAGGTCGTGTAGACGCAGTAACGGTGATATTATCTAAGCATACTTCACCTGAAGGGGATCCCATCACAGACTTTTTTTTTTTTCCCCTGCCAGCACGAATGATGCCTCGAGGCCTGAAGGCAGGCAAAACAAGCTGAGCGTGGTTGGGACAGGCTAAGCCCTGCGAACAGCTTTAATTCTTTTTTTAACAGGTTATTGTAAATAGTTATTGTACTTTTTCACACAGGAGCTGCCAGAGCCTGTCAGCTTGTACACATCAGATTAATAGCAGGGTGAAGATAATGCACGTCAGTACATATGACACTTTTGTTCTGTGACATGTTGTCGATATCAAATTCAGGTCTTTTTTGTGTGTGTGTGTGTGTGTGTGTCGCTTATAGAGCCGAGATAATGTTGCACTCATGTGGTCAGTGTGCGAAACCTGAAAAATTGAGATATCCAAATACAGCGTGATCAAAAACGTTGATAGCATCTGAATTCTCAAGAACCCACATGTTGATTTTACGAGAGCAGCCTTAAATGTTTAGGCACAGGGCAGCAGAGCGTGGCCTCACGCAACTGTTGTTCTTGCAGATAAATGATGCAGATTGCTGGTCAGTAGTCACACTGGCACTCAAACTTGTTTTTAAGACAAAAAATCCTATCCAACCTGTGTTAAACCTGCAATTCACTTTTACTTCACTCCTTAAAATGTTATAGTTTAATAGTCTGTACTCACACTTTGCTCGTAGCAACATGTAAACCCATGTTAGTAAGTTGCATGTAACACTGTTTATGGATGTAGTCATAATAATAGTTTGTGTATAAAATGTTTGCTTTGGTGTCATTCATCACATTACTTTCATGAGCATGTATATTTATTTTAGGACAATAATGAATATATTAGCTGTTATTTTTTTTTTCTTCTTCTGAAATGTATTTATTGAATTGTAATGTTTGGCAAGTGTGATTTGACACACACACACACACATTTAATATTTGAAATAAGGTCTTACATTAAATAAATTCAAACGTGGTGAGGAAACATAATATGTACACTTCCTGTTCTACATTTACTTCGACAGTATAATTCTGCAAATTAATAATTTGTTAATTTACAGAAACCCTATTGCCAGCTGGGGACATAAAGTGTTTCTGAGAAATTAGTTTACTTTAATGTAAACTATTTATCCACTAATTTGCTTGAACACATAATTGTCCATTTAAAAGGTGACTCGTATCTTCAGAACAAAGACAGCAATTAACAGTAGAAGTGCCAATTTGTGATGATGAAACCTGCAGGGTTATCTATTCATTACACGGATATAGTTTACCGTTCGCTCTAGGACAATGTGTCTCTAAATTGAGAGATCAGGAGAGGTGATAGTCAACAGTTGGTGCGTGCGCCTGTGAATAACATCTAAGCTATTTGTTTATGGAAAACAAGGTGACAATTGCAAAAATGACACAATGACGCTGCACAACGGCCTGTTTTCCAGACTGACGTAAATAATATTAAGAACAAACAAAGAAGGGGAGGAGTTAAATGTGAAAGAAATAAAAAAAAAAAGAGGAGCAACTTACTACATATACTTTATATAACAGAGATGTTTATCTGACTCTTGCTGTCACTGCTTTGTGACAATGGTGACCGATTCGTAGCACTGTTGTTTGTCAGTCACAGCTTATGGGACTCTGTCTGACCCCGAAGCAGTACCCAGAACCCCGAGGAGAATAAATGCGAAATGGACTGGCCCCTTCTCTTAATGCTTTCACTGTCATCACTCACAGTGTTTGATGTTTTACCTCCTTTCTGCGAGGAAATTGTTTCCCCATTTGCTTAAATGACAACCCCACCCTCTGTGCTGTGTCTTTGGCAGTGTTTACTTCAACACCCTTCTTTTTGTCTAAACATGAGAGAGGAGTTAAATTGCAAACTCGCACAGATGGCTCGTACATACATATTCCTCTGCACTAAATGGCTTCCCCTTCGACCAAAGCTTCTCCCACTTATCCCTAACTAAAATGGCCCTCACAGAGACTACATATGTTCTCTTTAATTGTTTTCCCCCCGACATTTTACAGTATTTTCTAGGACACCTTGCTTTTCTGCCAGTGACCTTTATCATCATTTAAACAAAATCAGAAAAATACACACAAACAACAGCTGGCGAGTGAATGTGAAGTGTGTAGCAATTCTAGAACTGAACATATGCAGCTTAAATTTACTCGACACGATTTATTCACCTATTAAGCATTACTTTTATTTAATATATTAGAAATTAGAAGTGGAGAATAGCTGCTTGGTAAAACTTTTCTCGCGTATTTGTCAGTTTTGTCGTTTAACCTCTGAAGTAACAAGACCAAACAGAAACTTCCCGAACCAGCACAAGGTCAGGCCTTGTGTTCATTCCTCCTCACAGCCACAGAGATTAGAGAACTCTAACTTTGTTTGGTGTCATCTCTGAGTCTGCATGTCACCGATTACTTATGCGTGTGTATTAAATGGTCAAGAAAACAACTAGGCTCAAAACACATAAACATAAACTTTGATAATTTACCAGAAGGTTTCAGTTGAAAAGACAGAATGAGGGTGGGACCATACACACACACACACACACACACACACACACACACACACACACACACACACACACACAAAGAAACCATCGCTATTATAAGCTGCCTGATGATGAGTAAGAACATGCTCATGTTTGTGCAAAGCCGATGCTCCAGTTAAACACTGAGACACTGGTAACGTGGTTTCAAAACAGACCTGTCAAAATACTATAATTAGTGGCTTATGAAATATTTCAAGGTGGGGCTGTATTGTACAATTATAATAAACACGACTGCCATAAATAGCATGAAGGAATTCATGGAATCAACATTAAATCCTGTTTCTATTTTGAACCGCTGACTACACCTGTGACTGTGAAGCCACTCAGTGATCTTAACACTCTCAGCAGCATAATCTTCTGCAAAACACTTTAACATGAGAAGCTGTCAGAGGCAGGTATGCAAAGTAAATCCTCCTAAACCCTCCTCAGGTTTGTATCATCGGTGTTATTTTTGGAAATGTCACGGAACTATTTACGTTGCTCAAACTCTGAAAAAGAAAAAGTATGCAAAATCAATCAATCAATGGTTATTCGTATTGTTGCTGCCATGAAAATGATCACGTTGGCCTAAAAAAACAAGCTGTATATAATGATAATAATAATAATCTTTATTTATAGAGCGTGTATCAAAACAACAGTGATTAACAGTGCACAGACAAAGTCCAAGACATGAACATTAAAAGTGAAATTCAATTAAAAGAACAACAATAATAATAGCATCCACAGCACCACATTTGATTCAGAACAAGTATAAGTGTAATACTTTTTTTTTTTTATTGTTTTCACTTGCTGTCAAGTAAGATTTATGTTTTTTTCCATTGTGCCCTCCACCAGATTGGAAAACCATCTTTTTCTCCACAAACAACTAGACAGGGAACATATTATAAATAATGGGATTGTGTCTCTATCATGGGCTCCTGCTGTGCCAGCAAATTAACTGTTCAAGTGGAGCTCAGAAAGTACAAACTGTAGAGACGAGTGATGGCGAGTGACTGCGGGGATCCCGTGTACTCTGATGTTTAGACTCGGTAAACTCCGAGTAAGTTCTCCTGTGGCTATAGTATTTATAAATGCACAGCAATGTCGTCTTCAGTTTACATAAGCTGAGAACACTGCACCATAGACTCCGTGAACAGAAAACAGAACAAAACAAAACAGTGTGGCGTTTGACAAACATGCGTCACTGTGTTTCACATTCCAGCACATCAACAAGTGACACCTCCAGGCCACCATCAAATTAACAGTGACAGCACATTTGCATATTATATGTCTACATCGGTTTTCTCACACGTGATGTTCTGCTGGTCCCACAGCACATTTTTCTCATAGGAATTGCAGGTGCATTCTGCATTCTACATGCTATAGTGAACATGTCTGGAGAGTCACCACATGACTCTAATCTAAAATAAAATATGAGACAATAAGAGCGTGTAGTTAAATAATATTAATAATAATAATAATGATAATAATAATGACAGTATTTCCCCATATTAACTGGGGAAAGTGGAACTATATATACCCACACATCAAAACTCGGTGCAAATGGTTTTATCGTAACTGCACAAGAATGTTTGTGACTGATAAGCTAAAATAGCTTCTCACTGATACTTATACAACACTTACAGGCATGTGTTTACATTGTAAAAGCACAGTTAAGCAAACGTGCTCGGTGTTGTTTAAGGCAAAACACTAAAGATAAAATCGTCAGACAACAAAGTTCAGTCTAATAACAGACCTTTAAAGTGGAACTGTGGCTTGCTTAATGATTAATATCAATGATTGACTCGTGCTTTTCAGATGTTATCTGATTCATTTGGTAATAATGCTAAAGTTCATAATTCAAGTTTAACACATGTTTTGCAATCTATCTCCTGAAATTATTGGTAATCTATGCCGCCTGTTTCTATACTTTTATTCATTTTTGATTTATTACCCACAAATTAAGCTTATAGAGGAAAGTTGGTGTCTTTTTTTCCCCCCATCATGTTTGGTCGTATATGAGTTAAAGCATATTCATGTGGTTCTGCCTGTGAAGCTGCAACAGATAAGCTGTTATTAAGTAGATACTGATGTACACACGAACACGATGGCCTCACAAGCTGCTACATGCAGTGAAAAGAATGAATACACGGTATGTGAGCGCTTGTCATTGTGTGGTTAGCTTACAGGAATCCATCCTTGACATGCTACCTTTCAAAATAGTGACTTCACCGTGGATTGGGTGTCACACTTAACACAAACCGATTATTACCTGAAAATCAAAACATTCGCACCAAGCACAAACATGTGTAACCTTCATGTAAAATAGCAGCTTGAAAAATACGGTTGACATAAACAGAGGTTAAAGCACTTGGCACAGAAACAACACATCAGTGGCTATCGTGTGATGTCAACACTGGTTTCCAGGTGGAGAAGCAGGATATTGTTTTTCCATTTTGACTCCTCTGTGACAATGTTGTAGCAAAACCAATGAAACCAGTGATTTGGCCTGACAATTTGCAAGAAATAAGACTATCAATTAAAGGGTTTGTTGAGTTCAACATAACTGCCAGGTGAACCTCAGGCAAGGAGTGGGAGGAGACGCGACCTGAGGAGTGGCAATAAATTGGAAGGAGACACTGGCAATTGCTATTTTGAGACACCGTTTAGTGTTTAGATATATCTTCACGTTGAGGGTTTGTTTTGCGTGAGATAAGGTGTCAAAAAGCGCACAAAAACACACACATTTGCACATCTGGCCTAAGGCATAATTCAAATGTTAACCTAACCAATTCCTCAGAAATTAGGTTCTGCCTCATTTGATCCAGGTTTGGGTCTCTATGAGGACTAAAGGCCCTGACAAGGTCAGTGTTCTTTTGCTGAAAAAGTCCCAAAGAGGTACTATGTAGTAATAGTAATATACAATAATTCATAAAAAAACAAAACAATTAGCTATAGGTGCTGTGGTTCTGATCATTTATTTTGAAGGGCAGAAACACAATAACACTAATTTCAGTTTGGGCTTTAAATTCAATATAAAGATCTAATGTTCACAACACTGTGAGTTTACTTTGGGTTGATAGATGTTGACAATACTAGTGTATGCTGCTGACACATTTTCCATTATTTTACCTCACTGACTTATACATTTCACTTCAACATGGAACAACAAACACTGTAAAGATTTGTTTTCACTGTGACGAGGGTATGTGTAAAGGGAGACAGGGAGTTGTGGCTGTGATTACAATGTTGCATGAAATTGACAAATGATACAGACTTACCGTGTACCTGCAGGCACCGCACCTTAGAAATACAAAGGAAAAATACGCCACCTGGTTGTCTCAGGTGAAATCGTCCCAAGGTGTTTGCCAGATCACATTTCATAGGTGAGACAGTGATAAAGCTGCAGTGAATGGAGATTCCGGTGAACTTTTTCTCCTATCAATAGTAAATGTTTTCATGTGGAGTCATGACGACACTTTTATTATGATCCGTGGTTTTATTACAGAATATCGTGCGCACAAGGAGAAGATATTGGATGATGCTCTGAACCACGCAGCCCCGCCTTCTTGGGGTTGGTCCTGAGGTGAGCCTGCTATAAACTGCTGCTCGCACACACTGTAGGTGAGATGGGCTTCAGTCCACATGCAGGTATGACAGGAGCCGAGGAAAGTGTTGGATCATATTCACAGCAGGCTGCATCTTGACGCACACAGGTCACCGACTTTACGCGGAGAACAACTGGGCAGATCTTGCGCAGCACTGTCACAGAGGATCAAAAAAAAGAGAGAAAAATACACACACACCAACAAAAGAATCATGAAGTTGGAAGTGATGTGCGGGAACCACTATGACATGAAACATTTCGAGATGTCGAGTGATGCAGAGGGAGGAAGTGTGCGCTCTTCAAGTTCTGCTGAGGAGGAGCTGGGGTCGGATGGGGACTGTGTGGCGCACAGCCCTCCTCCACCTGTTACTCCGTGCGGCAGCAGCAAGTCAAAGCCGTACACACGGAGACCAAAACCCCCGTTCTCCTACATCGCTCTCATCGCCATGGCTATCCGGGACTCCCAGTGTGGTCGCCTGACTTTGGCGGAAATAAACGAGTATTTGATGAAAAAGTTTCCCTTCTTTAGGGGCAGCTACACCGGCTGGAGAAACTCGGTGCGGCACAACCTGTCACTTAACGACTGCTTTCTTAAAGTGCTCCGAGACCCGTCGAGACCTTGGGGGAAGGACAATTACTGGATGCTGAATCCTCACAGCGAATACACGTTTGCTGACGGCGTGTTTCGGCGCAGGAGAAAACGCATCAACAAGAGATTCAGCGCGGCCCAGGACGACTCCGAGAGAGCAGAGGAGCCGCGGAGCAGTGCGCCGTCTGCGGCCGTCTCCAAGACGCACTCGGGTCCCAAGTTCACCAGTTCATTTGCAATAGACAGCATTCTCAGCACGCCGTTCAAGAGAGACTCAAACAAGGAACGGTTCCCTCTCCTCCCTGCCTTCACTTGGCCGTGCTACACTGAGCTTATGACGCCTCACTCAAATACACCTGCCTCATTTCCGTGCGTAAAGGCGCAGTGCCACATGGACCCCTGTGCTGCTCCGCATGTGTCAAACGACTTTGGCTTTGGCCTGCACGCCTCACAGACAGTCTTCGAATATCAGAGATAAACTCTCTTTTATGTGATGATTAAATGTTTTCAACGTGCACTGATGATGGAGGGAAAGGACCAACACCAAAGACATGACTTTTCCCACTTCTCCCACTGGGATGACGTTGGCATTACATTGACTTAGATATTATTGTGGTGGCATGGTGTTACATTTTTGTACCTCTGGTCATTTGCTTTACAGCACTATCAAAGATAATATTTTATAAACATATGTGTTTGTTGTACCTGTTACTGAATTACTGGTAAATGTTGATGTTATTTCAATAAATGTGTTAAAAATCCACATTACGTTTTTGTGTCGTCTTCTTCTTCTTCTTCTTTGTTTTTATGTGCTCCTCACAATGAAATAAAGGAAACTCTCAGCCCGTTTTCACGTATTCTGCAGTAACACAACTGAAGATGGTAGAACAAGCAGACACGAGGCTGCTGTGGAGTCAAATCAGGCACCTGCGTGACAGGTCAACACAGTCAACATGGTCACGTGACTTCTCGTCAAAAATGCTTAGAGAGCGCTGCTGTGGGAGAGGCTGCAGGTGGAGAACCTCCTACGTACATACCTGACATGCATTTACAGACAGTAATAATAATGGTAATGATAATGATAATAATAATAATAATAATAATGATAATAATGACAATACTAATTATTATTATTATTGTGTCTCATTGTGTGTATGCATTAATCTGAGCTGATAAATTAAGATAAAAGTATTTATTTTTTAACACTCAAGAGGGTCACTGCAGCCGGATAGGGTCATTCAATATTTATGTTTTTTTTTGTCTGGCGCCCCAAATAGCTGTCGCCTCAGTCACCACATGCGCAGGAAAGAGTTTTTTTATACAAATGTTGCATCCTGAACTCAGCTGAAATCCACAATAGACAGAAATGTCTTCCATGTGGACCTATTCTTCTAACATTTGACAAATATCCTGTAAAGCGGCTATTTACATCATGGATGTGGATTTGAACATTTCGGTGTGTGTGTGGGGGGAGGGAGGGAGGGGGGTATTAACGTGTAACGACTTTCTCCAAATTGCCTCCTTGCACGAAGAATCAATTTACAGCAACAGAGTTACATAAACGATATTTGAAAATCTCGGTGTCCAACTCCTTTTGTGCCTTTCTCTCCCGATTTTACAATCATTTCATTTCTCCAGAGATGTAATCCAGGCCCCAAGAGGTAAACTGACACTTGTGCACTGTGTGTGGTATGTTGGCACGCTCTGATGGAAAAAGCATGCTTCCTCTCATGTCAGAGCTTTAACCCTGAACAGATCCTAAACAAATCAAGACTCCTTCTCCTGCATGTGCACCTTTATAACATGAAACCACATCGTCACATTTTTGCACTTATATCATACAAAGGGAGTCATTTATCCAAACTCGTCTCTTTATTTATCACGACCTGTCAAGTTATAGTGACAAATATTGCTCTGACAAATGTGGACGGAGGTTGTTTGGAAAGAGAGTCGTGGGAGGAGATTTGTCTTATACTCCACTGTGCCGTGTCCGGCTTCTAGTCTGGATCCGGGCCAGATGGGGAGGGAGTAGTTCCTGGCGATTTCTTGGAGGGATTTGGGGGGATAGAGGGGCAGAGAGAGATTTAAGAATTGATAGGTGGTCGAGTTGTGTTTGGACGAGTGGATAACCCTAAGCAGAGTTGAGGAGTCTCATTCCCCTTCTCATATGGGATTATTGCCAGCTATGGACAGAGGGAGCAAAGTGGCCCAGCGGATGGCGTTTCATGCACGGAGCATCGCAAAGAGACGCTCACCTCTTTAATTATCACTTCAGGCAACCTTTAAAAAACAGTTTGACAGCAACGAGAGAGTTATCCAAGTGCTAAAGAGACACCACAGTGGTCGTTTCCAAAAAAGAGGCGCAACTATGACGACAGAAAGCTCCCACCAACATTTGGATCCATCTAATCCCTCACGCTGCAACCAAGCGGCCGGTGCTCTGAATGCAACTCTGCTGAGCGCACAGCCAGTGATGGAGAGCGCGCACACTGCGTCAGCGAAAGGAAAGAAGGGAAACTCGGGCTTGAGGCGCCCAGAAAAGCCACCATACTCTTATATCGCGCTCATCGTGATGGCAATCCAAAGCTCGCCGACTAAAAGACTCACTTTGAGTGAAATCTATCAGTTTTTGCAGGCCCGCTTCCCGTTCTTTAGGGGATCATATCAAGGATGGAAGAACTCCGTGAGACACAACCTGTCTCTGAATGAGTGCTTCATCAAGCTGCCCAAAGGACTCGGCCGGCCCGGCAAAGGACACTACTGGACCATAGACCCGGGGAGTGAGTTCATGTTCGAGGAGGGCTCCTTTCGCCGTAGACCTCGGGGATTCCGCAGGAAATGTCAGGCTCTGAAGCCCATGTACAGGATGATGAATGGTATCGGGTTTGGTGCGTCCATGCTGCCACAAAACTTTGATTTCCAGTCGCCACCAGGCTCGTTAACGTGCCATGGCAGTTACAACATAGACTTGATGGGTAATCCAGTGCCAGGTGGTTTTGAGGGGCTCGCAGGGGGTCACCACGTCCCCCACATGTCATCAAGCTCCGGATCATCGTACATGGCTGCGTGTCAGGCGGCCTCGAACGCGGACTATTGCCCGGACAGCAACAGCAGCCCGCTGCAGTCCTCTGCAGCCATGGTGGGGCCTCTAGACTGTCAGTCGCCTTACGCAAATGCAGCCTCACACTGGAGTTCACCTGGTGTGGCTTCATACATGAAACAGCAGTCACTGGCATCAAGCAGCCCCACGTCCTCCGCCCTGCACACGGGGATGTCGTCGTATTCTCTGGATCAGGGTTATCTGCACCATAACGCACGAGATTCCTCTGATATTTCAGGTTTGAACAGTGTGATATTTCAACTAAATGTTTGCTCCATGATGAGTAGGAAGCATGCAAGTGAAAACACACTAAATCATGTTACATTTCCACAATATGAATTTACACTATGCCTAAAATTTGATTTTTTTACAATGCATATTATATCTGTGTGTCAGATTTGCAGTACCATTTTATGAGGAAATTAAGCGTGGAACAATAACAGTTATGACTTAGCAACCTGGAAATATTCAAAGATTACTCTATAACTGACAAACTCAAATAATGTCTAAAGTTACGTTTGGAAATTTAAACCTTTCATCCATTCATTTAGCTTGATTTCAGACTGAGAGCTGTATATACATAAATGTAAACTAGAAATAATCAGCACAATTTAAATGAGTCGACTGTACCTTGTGGTTACATTTGAGTCATATTAATCATACATTTATCATCGCTGAACTGTGTGAAATGCATGTAATTAGCTGTATTCCACATTACCTTGTGTTAAACCAAAATCTCTCTTATTTGATTGTATATTTTAGCTCAACGTATAGATGCATATATATGCAATCAAATATATCACAGTGCAATATTTAAAAAAAAACAGTAATACATAATACAAATAAAATACAAATAAATCCAGACTCTCTCAAATATAGGTATGTCCTGAACAGGGAAATTAAATATGACACAATGAAAAACATACGAGTCAGATATCAGTGATTTCAGTAAAACATCATCAACGTTGATTCTGTTTCATTATCTTTTAATGTTTCATGAGAGAAGTTTGTTTTTAGTCCACATAGGAACACAAATGGTTCCTTTTTATAATAATATATATTTTTTTAAATCACAGGAAGCTCGTAATTTTTAAAGTGCGCTTAATAATCAACTAATGATTTACCAATAACAATAACGGTCCTGCATATTCATTAATAAGCGCATCTTTGCCAGGTTTAATTTCCTTTACCAACATAATATATATACTCTTTTTTAGCCATTTATTTCCATCAGGAAGATGAACTTTCTGGTGAAAAGCTGCAGAAAAAAACAAACAAAAACAACAACAAAAAAACGCCTTTTCTAACGGACTTTTAACAGTTGCAATAGTTTCGGCCAATTGGAAATTATATCAATGGTTAATTGGAGAATAAGACACAATTTAATTGTGTATGCTGCGTTATTACACATTAAAGAGATAAATATCAACCAAATTATTTACCACAACCTGGCAACCTCAACGTAACTGATCACGGAAGAATCAGTATTGAGCATATTTAATCAAAACCAATCAAAAATGAATAGTTATAGTAATAGTAATAATAATGATAAACTATTACGTAAACAATCTTTTAAATGGCATTTCATTATTTCACCTAAAACACAGATTACTATTTTTATTTTAATAAAATTTGACAAATGTGAACCAGGGGGGAAATTCAGACGTAAATAAAATAAAAACTTGATTATTTCACCTGACTTGTCCTGTTTGTTTACAGTGGGTCTGTCTCGATATTCCAGCCACTCAGCTCCTGTGTGTGACAGGAAGGACTTCGTCCTGAACCTGAACGGAATCTCTTCCCTTCATCCGAGCAGCGGAGGATCTTATTACCATCAGCTTCATCACCATCACCAGAGTGTGTGTCAGGACGTGAAGCCATGTGTCATGTGACAACAGAACCATGTGCCGCCAAAGATAAAACTGTCCACTGATGAGTCACTTCTTTTATTACAGTATTTTTTATTCTCTGAAGACTCAGACTTCCTTTGAGTTCATTGTGACCTTTAAACCGTTTAATGGCGAATGTGATAATATGAGGACTTGTTGTGACACTTTCTCAGAACATGATGCATAAGCAGTATTTACATTTCTGTAATTGAAAAAAAAAACAAAAAAAAACTAGAACACGTTTTTTGTTTACCTTTATGTTTATTTGCGCACTTACTTTTCTTTTCTTGATGTTACCCGAAAGATGTTCTACGTCATTAAAGAGATTTATTTTCAAAGGATAGTTTTGGTGTTTTTTAATGTATTGAAAACTGTTCTTTTTTTGTCAGTTATATTATCAGATTATTATTGTTATAATTATTATTAAAATGTAAAAACGTTTGTGTTCAGCTCTTTGATTAATGTTAATACTAAGAACACAATATAAGCAATTGCGATAAAATAATAATAATAATTCCCGATATATTCACAGAAAACTCAAATCCTTTGTTTCTTTACTTACATATTAGCTGATGAAGATTAAATACGTTAATTGTTAGTACTTACTTGCACAACATTACAAATTACAGAATAAACAAATGCGCATCATTATTGTAGCTGCTCCTACATCGAGGTTTATTTCAGAAACATCAGTGTTTTAGTTTCCTCTCAATAAAAAAAGAAATCCTCGAATGCTTGTTGTTAAATTGACAAAGAGAAACAATGAACATTTATTCCAGACAACTGTGAATCCCACACTCTAATGTTGTATGCTTTATCAGCCCTGTTGCATGAAACTGTACTGCCACCTTGTGGAGACTGGAAGTTAAAAGTCTAAATTCAGTGAACGAAAACGTGGCGACGAACCCATATCCTCGTTTTGGAAAAAAGAAAGACAGATAATTATGCAGAAGAGATACACCGAAGAGACAATAAATAAATACACTGAAACAGTAGTATTTTCCTGATTCACAAACACAATACACACATTACAGTGACAGGCCTATCAATCTTACTTCAGACGTTTAATTAAGTGAAATAAGAACCATGAGCTAAAATATAAACAAATACAGCTCGTCTGACTTCATAAAAATAAACATGGGTGATAAAAACTAAGTCAAAGGCATTATGATAGTGGATTCAGGGATAGAATAACAGTTTGCGCCACTGTGCACGTGAGGTTTTCATCACTTCAGGGGACTTTGCGTTGACTTGCATTCATTTCCTGGAGACTTACTCTAACCTTAACCATAATTACTACTGGCCTAATCCTAACCTTACCCTAACCCTACCCTCAACCTAACCTTAAAACATTTCTTCACCTTAAAATATAGTAATTTACCTTATGGGGACTTGCTTTTTGTCCCCACAAGGAAGAGGAAGTCCCCATAATGTGACTGAGTAAACAGTTTTAGGTCCCCACAACATTAGTAATACATGGGCACACACAAACACACGTTTGCCCAGAATTCTTGTTGAGGACACTTAGACATAATGCATTCCCTAACCTTAATCATCATAATTACTTGGAAAGGCCTAACCCTAACCCTTAAACTAACCCTAACATAAACACAAGTCTAACCCTGAACCTAAAACCAAGTCTTAACCCTCAAAAAGTCCTTTTAAGGGGTGACAGAATGTGAGGACCAGCCCAAATCTCCTCACGTTCCCAAAATGTCCTCACATGACCAAAATGTCCTCACTCCTTGTGCCATGTCTTCTGGTCACACATTAATTTTCTCTTAGACAGTTTAACCAAAGCCTTATCCCATTACATCATCCCTGAACTTAACCAGCTCCTCACAAAGGATAGTACCAAAACAGATTGAGGTCTCCATGAGGACTTGTCCTGACAAGGTTAGTGTTTATGCGAGAAAAGGTCCTAAAGAGGTAACAAAAACAAACACACACGCACAAGGAGAGAGAGAGAGAGAGAGATAATCACTGCCAAGTCAGGCTGTAGAATGGTGCCACATGTGTTGGTCCTTCTCATTTTTCCATGTATGAGCATGATGATACATAAGAGTGTGATGGAGTCAGGGCTGCAGGATATCATGTATTCACCCGCTACTAATACACTACTACTACTACTACTACTACTAATACAGTGACAGGAGTGACACATGGAGTGGTCTTCGGTTGCTGTATGTATTTCATCTGCAAAAAGGTTTGACCTGTTTTCATTCGGAGATTGGTCTGAAGTCCTTCATTGTGGTTATTTGAGTAATTGTTGCCTTTCTATCATTGACCCTCAGCAGGTCATCTTGATCATGTTTGGTTGCTGTCATGTGATTGGCTGATTAGATATTTGCATAAATGAACAGTTGAGTGTGCGTGAGCTTATCAACATATTAAGAAAAATGGGTTTATTTTCATAAACAGGCTTTTGAATTGGACACTTCTACTGTTCTTTTAATGGGAGTTTATAGCTTGTTATGGTCACTGTCCATGGTGCTGAAGAGACAATTCAATATGTTTTAACCGATGAAAACGTCACTTAGACGTGCACATACAAGACCCAGACTACAGTAGTACATCTACAGTTTTTCAGGCCCTGGATTTTTTTCCTCTCATGGTGCATGGTCACTCAGTGTCTGCATTACTAAGGTTGACCACATAGTGGCAGCAGTGTCATATAAATGATCTGCAACCTCTGCACTCATCCTTGGACGATATTTGAGATCACCCCGCCTCTCTCTCTCTCCCAAACACACACCCACACACACACGTTTGCGCAGCTATTCTTAGGACACTGCATTGACTTCCATTAATTTGGAAAGGGGTCTCAAACTGAAATTACTTGGGGGCCAATGAGCATCGAGACTGGTCAGTAGGGGGCAGTCAAGAAAAGAAGAAAGTATACTGTTTGGGTAAAAGACTGTTATGGAATATTGGAGCCACACTGAGGAAAAAAACCGAAAGTGGAAGTATTACGACTTTATAACCCTAACCCTAGTTTTTTTTTTCAGTATGACTCTAATACTCTGTATTAGAGTACACACCTGTGTAGTATAGATATGGGTGATATAAGCTTAAGATCAAAATATCAGTACCATCAAGATATTGTAGAAAATCATGTTCATGACCATTTTCCAAATAATTCACAGTGAACTACTCAAAGCACTATCTTACTTCACATCGTAGCCCTAATTTATTTATTTGTCAGTTTATGGGAATTCTGTTATGAGACTTGCATTGTGAGCGTTTGACTCTTAGTGAACGCCAGAGGGAGCCACATCCAAAGCTATCTATCTATCTATCTATCTATCTATCTATCTATCTATCTATCTATCTATCTATCTATCTATCTATCTATCTATCTATCTATCTATCTATCTATCTATCTATCTATCTATCTATCTATCTATCTATCTATCTATCATAATAATAATAATAATAATAAAACTGAAGAGAATATCGATATTGTTCCATGATGACATTATATCCAAAAAGCCGTTTTCATGCTCAAATTTCATTGTTTGTAATTTCAATATGAAAAAAATAGATAGCCCAAAATGAATAAACAAAAAAAATGTGGGATTTTATTACAAAACCAATTTAAACTGTGTAATGAAGATAGACTCATAATAATGCAATGTAATCCGTAAATGAAATGAATGATTCGCCTATTGTTGTTTGTGTTATTTTGACACGTACGACGTGCCATTGAGCCGCGCTCCAGTCGCCCATGTCTTCAGTAATAAAGAGTTAAGGTGGACTGGGTGGGCAGGCCGCGGTTTAAGTAGAAGGCCCATCGTGAATTGTGTAAACAGCCCAGGGCGGTGGAAAAAGTTCATGCCCAGGTCCATGTAAGGAGAAACCGGCGCAGCATCAGGCCAATGCACGGACATTTAATTAAGACGACCTGCAGAGGATTACAGCGATATTTAACGCTGAAACGTTGCCTCACAATGACCACTAACAACTTTCATGCACGGCCGCCTGAGACAGCAGCGAGAGACGGAGGCCTCCGAGGTGTGTTTATTTTAACGTTTTAATCTGTGGTCAAAGTTTTATTATTTTTTAATTACTCCACAAAACTCAGCCTGGAAGAAAAAGAAAAAATCCCCAGACTGCTTCAACACAGAATAAAATCAGCAGATTTTTGAATAACACAAACTCAACACATTATCACATATATGACAGAATTAAAGCAAGGAGCAAACACAAATGGTAATAATGCATGGGTAGTTGTGCAAAATAACTTTGGATACAGACATATCAACAATTTTATTTTTGTACAATTAATGGGATGAAAAATACTCACTGTATTACAGACAGTCTGTAAACATGGTTGTTCCATTTGGTTCTCTGTCTTTGTCTTGAAACGCTTAAGTTGAATAAACCTTCTGCTCTCATTATCAGCACAAACTCTCTTCACTTTCCGATTTAATTAGATCGCACTTCATGGTGCGAGCTTCTGCACTGCTTTGATGTCACTGAGATCTGCTGCTACACAGTCGCCACTATTTTCAGGAAGAAAAATAAAAACTACTGAACCACTTCTAGGTTTATTATTCCTGGAATAATTAACAGTTTTATAGTGGAGATTAAAAGCAGCAGCTACGAGGAAAATCGTGATGATTTAATTTATTGGATGCGTAAAAAAGCAGATTTTAGACAATTAAGTCACAAAGAATTAAAAGCTGTAACATCTGTTTATTAATGTATAGACAATAGAGATTGTCTTAACTTATATTGGTCTTATAGATGGTGCAGTTCTGTGATGTTGAGTGCGGGGAACACATACTCACTGGTGTGATTTGTGTACCTTTGAGTTGCTATGGCACGTCTGAGGTCGTTGCTGAAGTGGAGCTGGGAGTTACCGACACCTCTCTGCTTTTACTAAAAAGCCCAGTGTGAGTCCAGGAGCTCTCTCTCTGCTCTCCCTGCCTTCCCATTGGACGACCAGCTCAACTATTTGGGGAGGAGCTCCACTGGCAGCAAAAAGGAGGAAAGAATTTAACTGCGCAAAAAGTCCTGTCTGGTGACGGATGTCCTGAGTCCAAAGAGGTTTTTCAATGCGCGTTTGTTTCTCAGAGACACAGAGATGGGGACGGCTTGAACGCACCAGAGACCCAGCATCTGTTTAGAAGCCACTTCTCTGTTTCATTTTTTAGTTTAAAGTGAGCAGTGAGGGACTGTGATTTGAGCGCACCAGCTTTCAGAGGAGGGAGAAGTGGAGCTCTCCGTGACCGTCTGCCTATTTTGGAGCTTATATTGTCGTCGGATCAAGGTGAAGACATGCAGGCTCGCTACTCCGTCTCCAGCCCCAACTCTCTGGGCGTCGTGCCGTACATCAGCAGTGACCCGAGTTACTACCGGGCCGCGGCCGGTGGAGGATACACAGGGATGCCAGCACCCATGAACATGTACTCTCATGCGGCGCATGACCAGTACCCAGCCAGCATGGCCCGTGCGTACGGACCATACACCCCGCAGCCTCAGCCTAAGGATATGGTCAAACCTCCCTACAGCTACATTGCGCTCATCACCATGGCTATCCAAAACTCTCCTGACAAGAAGGTGACCCTGAACGGGATTTACCAGTTCATTATGGAGAGGTTTCCATTTTACCGAGACAACAAGCAGGGCTGGCAGAACAGCATCAGGCACAATCTCTCTCTCAATGAGTGTTTTGTCAAGGTGCCTCGCGATGATAAGAAACCCGGCAAAGGCAGCTACTGGACCCTGGACCCGGACTCTTACAATATGTTTGAAAACGGGAGCTTCTTGAGGAGGAGGCGGCGGTTCAAGAAGAAAGACGCGCTGAGAGAGAAAGAAGAGCGGCAGCAGAAGGACGTGCCGCCCAGGCAGCAGGGCCGGGAGCAGGAGCAGCCGGTGCAGGGCTCCCAGCCTGTCAGGGTCCAGGATATTAAGACTGAGAACGGCTCGGTCACGCCGCCACAGGCTGACTCACCCTCTTTGAGGACCGTGCCCAAAATCGAGAGCCCGGACAGCAGCAGCATGTCCAGCGGGAGCCCTCACAGCATCCCCTCCAGCAGGTCCATTGGCATGGACAGCTCCGAGCACCACCAGCAGCACCACAACCAGGCCTCGACGCAGGGCTTCAGCGTGGACAACATCATGACCTCGCTCCGGGGGTCTCCACAAGGGGCCACAGAGCTCAACTCCAGCCTCAGCGCCTCCGCCAGGACAGGTATAACACCGTCTATGTCCTTAAACTACTCCCCAAACCAGACATCTGTCTTTAGCTCACAGTGTAACCAAAACGCAATCTCCACTACCTCCAATGCAACCTATCATTGTAACATGCAAGCCATGAGCTTGTACGCCGGGGACAGATCGAGCCACTTGGCACCGAGCACCACCGTGGACGAAACGTTGCCAGATTACTCTGTCACGACCACCGCCTCCTCCCTGGGCCACGGTAATCTAAACTCTGGCCAGGAGGGCCACCATCCACACCAAGGGAGGCTGACCTCATGGTACCTCAACCAGGCCGGAGACCTGGGCCATCTGGGCGCAGCGTACCCAGCCCAGCAGCAGAACTTCCATTCAGTCCGAGAGATGTTTGAATCCCAGAGAATTGGCTTGAATAACTCGCCGGTGAATGGGAATAACAGCTGTCAGATGTCGTTCCCCCCGAGCCAATCCATCTATCGCACTTCGGGAGCTTTTGTATATGACTGCAGCAAGTTCTGACCAAAAGAAAAAGAATAATAAGAAAGGCTCGATATTTTTTTTTTTTGCTCACGGTGTTTGAACTCTTTCAATAAAACCCCAGTCCCCCCTCTCTCCTCCGCCCACACCACACGGACTAATATGAGACAGAAAACAAAAACAGACAAAAAAAGACTTGATCTTGGTTTTTCTAAAGAACAGTGTTACTGCCAATAACACGTAAGTCTCTCTTTGCTTTTGTGGCTTTATGTGATATGCTTAAGATTTTTTTCATGGACGTGTAAATTGCATATAGTAATTTATTTCTAAACTGTAGCCAGGATATTATGGACCAAACACCAAAAAAAAGTGTTTCTAAATTGAACTGCCTTAATTGTCCAAAAAATATGTTCCATTATAAAAGTTAAAACGAGGGAACGTGTATTATCGCCGTACTATTTCAAAGATTCTTCATTTTTGTTGAAACGTATTTTTGAAGGATTTTGTTTGTTTTTTTTGTTTAATAAATTTTGTCATGTTATGTGAGTTTAACGTCACGCCTCGTTTCTTGGAGACTTGAAAACGGGCTGCTGATATTTTTACACTCAATCTGACCCGTGTTCACTTTGTGTGGAGGGAGAAAAACAGGCCTCGCCATTAATCTGATCTGACTTCCCTGCAGATTCCATTTATTGAAAATGGTGTGAGTTGAGAAATAAATAGCCAGTTTAACGGACACTGCCAACGAGCTGCAAACACCAATGTTATTTAAAAAAAAACATTTAAGTGTGTGTGATGTTTCTCTGGAAGCACATGCTGCGTTTTTCATCTTCCACACGTCCACAAACAATAACATAGGCGTAAATCATTTATTATGTTTATGGATATTTTTCTTTTATCCCTCTATTTTCCTACATTAATGAGAGATGATTAGAGATGAAGATGACCTCGAGGGCCCAGACCTGGAAAATAGAAGCAGCACGCATCACAACTTTGTTTTGGATTGCGTTTGTGTGTTTACTGGCGCATACCAGTGCTTCCTTAATATCATACCACGCATGCCAAAGACAGTGGCGTTGTCACTTCACTCCTGATGTTTGAACTCTGAGCAGTCTGACACGACACTGACGTGGCTGTGGACAAAATAAGACCCTCAGCTTATCTTTTTTTTTTCTTTTTTTGTGTTTTGTAGATTATTCTCTGAACTCTCAATGTACTCCAGGCTTTTGGGAAGATTGATTGCGAGCGTGGATATTTTATTTTTCGCCCAAATATGGGGAAATGTCAAATTGAGGTTTTATTTGCAATCCAGGTTTTTGGCACTCGTTTTAATCCAAGAATCAACTGTTGGTTCCTCTCAGAGTGACACAGAGGCCGTCTCATTTAATCACCTTAAAAGACAAATCATGAATTAGACCTTGCTCAAAATGTGTTTACACGATTCTATCAACGTATTTACGAACCGCAGGCCCCTTGTTAAGAAGCTCCCGTTAAGAACTGTAATCAGTCATGTAAATACAAAACAAATGCGTCAAAGCAGCTTTACATTTAATTGTAATTATATTATTATTGGGAATAACATATGTTATTTTCATTTAAAATATCAAATGCTCATAGAAAATAAAAATAATGACTTCACAGGGCCACAAACAACAACAACAACAACCATAATACAATGGTATGATAACTTAACTTTTAGTATAATATAGGCGTCATTTACGCTTCACTAGCAAAAACAAACTGACATTTGTTTAAAATATAGTCATTATTACTGTAATAGTAATAATAATAATAATAATAACCATTATTATGATATAAGATTTGAAAATACAAAAATGTAAAATAAATATTCAAAACATTTTTAAATAGAGAATAATAATACTTCTATTACTACTACTACTACTAATAATAATAATAATAACATAAACAGTGCAATTAATTTTAATAATAATAAAGGTCAGCCACCTTAACAGGAGCGCCATTGTTCCACAGCCATTTGGTATGCAAATATATGTATGTGATATACAAAACAATAACAACAAATAAACACAAAACACAATTTGCAGATTTAAAACAGCCAAAACAGCCTCGACACTATATTTTATTAATACTATTTTTGCACATTTTCCTCCCATAGATGAGCTGATGACAAACATGTAAATTGTGATTCTGAAAGTATAGTTTCTTTTTTAATTATTTGTTTTTATTTTTAAAGAAAGTGTTATAGGTGGTTTACGGTTGCCTCTGCGCCTCAAAAACAAATAACAAGGCGAGAGGCGCATCAACAAAAACACAAACACATCACAAATCTTTAAATGTGTCCGGACAGTGCAGTGGCATCTCTCTCTGATTGTGCGCGCGCGCCAGAACCTAAAATAAGACTTTGTCCAACACAGTCTGCAGTGAAAATCCCGCTTGTCTGTCCCGACACGGACTACAATCACAGGCCCATAAAAGTCATTAGATACTTTCCCAAGTTTAGGCCTAATAAACAAACGTCGTGTTAGTCGTAAGATTGATGGCGCCCTCACAGAATGGACCAGGTCAGGAAGGAATAAAATTCAATCAGAGAGCTGGAATCGTTTTTCACGAGACGGAAAAGCCAGAGAGGGAGACGGGGGTCAACGAGGAGGATGTCGGCCGCCAGAGCACCATCAACCATCAACAATAGAGCGAGAGAGCGAGAGAGGGAGGGAGAGAGAGAGAGACTTGGGTTTATTGTAACTGTAAATTAAAGTTGCAATTAAAATTTGAATCAACAAATAATAACAATAATCCAAGAGGATAATATTATTGGCCTGTGTTTGGCGCTGGAAATTAATTGATAGTGTCGTGCTGTCTGAGACCATCATCCTTTCCCCTGAGCTCCTACAGAAAAATGGACACAGGTTTAATTTCTAGTTTCTAGTTAATTTCCATCCTCTGTCAAATTAGCAATTCTTGTGGTAGATTTACTTGAACAGATACGACCCCAGCCCCAACGCTCAGGGCTGTTATTGTAACAACAACAACAACTACAACAAGAGTCAGATTCATGCATATGTGGGTAAAACCTCCCCAGACAGTGTTTTAGGGCTCTTTAACTGTAAACCATGTGAAGAGAAGGAGCCAGCTGTTAAAAGCCTGCACTGAGACTTTACTCTGCTTTTTTCCTGAAACGTTCCGCTACATTCCTGAAAATGCACAACTTCCCTCACTGCTTTGGGTCAAATGGCGAAGACAAAAGCGCCTGTGGCAGAGATGGCTTTTTTAATATTCAACAAATCCAAACTACATATACGTTTTTCTTTTTCTTTTTTCTTCTTTCTAAAAAATAACCTTCTACCATATGAGTCTTGAATCTAAATTAAAGTGCATTTAAAATGACTAAATTAATATTTAATGTTCTCTTGACGCCTGGGACATAATTTCGATTAAACAATAATAATCCAAACTATTCAGTTTTGTATATTCTGGATTACGTCTGAAACACTCAAGTGGGAATATGTCTAGTAAAATGAAAAAAATGAAAAAAATGCGAATACATCAGCTGCTTACAAACGTGTTAACTATTTACAGCTCGTGTGGATACAACACAGATTCAAAGCAAATTGAATATAATTGATATTGTGACAGCGGACGTCACGCAACTAAAAACAGAGGTACAACTTGACCTTTTAGCTTTGATGTTGTGTTGTTTTTATTACCGCCATGAACGTGGTTATCCAAAGGGTAGATGAGTGTAATTGATAAATTATCTGAAGCTGCAGAAAATGTACTCGAGACTCGAGATACATGTATTTGTAGATCTTTTCCTTATTTAATCTGTCATGTTTTTTATGTAGTTTGGAGTAGACGGGATCAGATACCACAATTTCCCTTCACCGTCTCTCTGGTGGATTTACTCACACAGACAGTCTTGGACCCCCGAGTCCATATTCTATAATGCTTGCAAATTTCGGTTAATCTAGGAACCGATCGTTATTCCATCCTCGCTGGCCGTAAAGGGCGGTAGCTGTGCGTAAAATACGCGCAACAGAGCCAAAGCGTTTCCCAGAAGCAACCCCTGTAATGCGCTCTTTGTTACCCCATCCCCATGTTCCTTTCACTTTAAATGGGGAGGACAGAGAAAGGGAGTACATGCAGTGGAATCTCACTGCAGCAGACTGTGTGCACCTGTATGACTGAGTGACCAACTCAGCTCGGTATGGAAAATGCTGGCTGTTTTTTTTTTTTTTTTAACTGTGTTATATAGTGTACAAGTGTGGAGCTCCGTGCGCCATCTGCTTCTAATTAAGACTCCATAGACGCACATTCTGTCTGCACTGCGGCCAAACGAGTGAGAGGTTGGAGGTCCACCACTTGTCTCTCAGAGGAAAAAGAAATAACCCCGGCTGCATGCAGCCTCTCGTCCTGCACGTCTCATTTTAAAGACAAATGATAATTGTCAAAGAAATGATTCACCCGGCTTTGTCATAACAGGCAGCGCGTAAACGTGCAAACATACTTTAGGGGCTTCTGGATCTTGAAATCGTGCATCGGCATCATCGAGTCTGATGAAGTGAACTCACGCAGACCTGAGAAAGGTGGGATAATGGGGTACTGTGAATTTAGACCGGGAGGGGTTTAGGGGGGGAACGGCCGACCTGCGAATAACCCGACAGCCCTGGCGAGTACAGCTAAAAAACGAACAGAGTTGCCTTCAAGTGACACAAAACCTGCTTCTCTGCAGCTCGAGCTTGCGGTTTCTAATTATAGCACCCTTTTAGCCACTTGAATGTCTCAATTATACCGGCATGACACACAGTAATTTATTGTCAGGTAGTTTAATTTTACGGTTATTGGCTATTTCTTTTCTTTATTTCTTTTTTTTAAGGCCTCATACCCGTCCATTTTACAACCTTCTTTTTTAATCTGAGTCACGGGGTCAGTTTAATTCTGTCGCAGGTGTGGTGTATAAAAGGGAACATTCTTACAGTATATTTATACATTTGCTGGTTTAATTTGTATTTTCACACATTGTTTTCCTTTTATACGACCAAATGTGTGTGTAAGAGATAATAAAACGCAACATTGTAAAAACAATTAAAGAGAGTTAGACACAGAAGAACGAATTATTTAAATGATGAATTTGCCAGTTTTATTAATTATATTGAATTTCGGATAAATATATTCTAACATATATATAATTTCTTATTGTCTGATTTTTTTTTTGTTTATTACGCAGTGGATTAAATGTGTGGCTGTGCGTCATGGATTAAGAACTGGCATACTGCTAATGACATGCTCATGGGGTTAAACAAAGTTTGCCCCAGGAGCAAACATTTTGTGCACACTTCAGCAACTTCAACAAAGTTGAACATATGTAACTTGTGACAAGAGACATGAGACGACCAGTCCAGCTCGTGCCATCTGAGCCCCAGTGGCAGTTGTCTGTTGTCTGTCTGTCGTGGGGGTTTCGTGTAATTTCCAGGCCGTGACTTTGCTGTGAAAACATGAGAATGAGAATTTAAGACTTAAGACTCAAAAAGGTGTCTCATCTTATTGTTTAAAAACATTAAAATTGACAGTCAGGCCTAAGAAACATTTGTATTTTAAACAATAATGACGACAAAAACAGGGTTACAACATGGCATTTTTATTTCTAAAATATTTTTTCCCTTAAAATCATAGTGAAAAAAATTATAAAATAGATATAATAAAATAGAGACATGAGTAATTTAAGATTATTATATTTTAAAAGATTTCCCCTGTAAATACACCTCTAAAGAATACAAAATAAAACAGTTGCGCTGAAATATAATGAAATCACAACACACAAAGGCAGATATTAATTTTATTTAAATATGTGCATATACATGCTGACATCATCAGTTTTCAGGAGACTCTGGTCCTCACACCTTTCATGCTCAGTTAGGGCGGTTGAACCAAAAAGAGCAGGAGACTGTGCTGGAAATGACCCACTCTCAGCTTTGATTCCTGTAGTTCCTCTGAAAAACAGAAAATAAGAAGAGTGTCACTCTATACATACAAAGAGACACAGATGAATTGGGTTGCAGAGTAAATATCATTGAAAACAGATTTTAATAAGAGGAGATCCAGTTATAAAAGCACAGTATTAATTCTTGGCAGAGTCAGAATAAAGTGCTCCAGTGTAGTTCTGAGAGATTATAAAATCATGCATCAGGGATGATTTTTCAAATGTGACCAACACTATAGTACAGTAGACTACTACTTGAATCATGTTCCACTCATCACCTTGTCATATCTTCCCTCTGCTGCCCTCTCCTTCATTCTGAAGATCACATGGCAGCAGTGAGTGTGTGTAATCGAAAAGAAGCCAATGTTAAACACCGCTGTGTGCTCCTGGGGACTACACTAATCCAGTGTTCTGCGAGCTGATTTATTAAAAACAGATTCCGCTGCTATTTCTTTTTAGACCCATCGGAGATGAAAACATCTGATCACATATTTGCTCTGTCAATCATTTAGTTCAGGTCAGCATGTCGTGAAATTATCTGATGGAAAAGTGATGAAAACTCCAGAGCTACTACGGAAAATCAACATGTCAGCAATTGCACATCCAGACGTGGGGAGGGGGAAAAAAGCAGTGTCATACTTTTCTCTTATTTCTCCTCAGTCTTTCTAATGTTAGCACATTTGGTTGGTGATGTTTAGGTGAATGAGGTCCAAGGGAATGAATGGGTGGCTTAAAAATACCTCAGACTATTTCTATGTGGGGATACTTTATTTTTATTTTTTTTAATCACAAACTTCAATCCAAGATGAGCATGCAAAAGATGTTTCTTATAAACTCACACATAATAAATGTATCTAATTTGTGAAATATACATGTACATATAAATGTGAATTAACTCATCCATTCTTCACTATTGTGCTTGGTTAAGAGGAATCAAAACAAAATCACAGCTCAGAGCTTGTGGAATGCACCAAAAAAGGGACAAATGAAATGAGTCAAACTCGATGTGTTCTTTCTCTGAACCTGTAACCAACATGGTATTGTTTTTCCTCTAAATCCAAACCCATGCCAGAGCTTTACTTTTCATTCAATTCAAATCAGCTGTTCTGTGTGTGTTTACTGCAAAATGTGCAGGTGTGAGGTCTTCTCTGTCTGGTGAGAGGCATCCAGATGGTGTTTGTGTGTGATGGCGAGCAGCAGCGATACAGCGGTGGTGCCTTTCACAGATCAGCACTCGTATCTCTGTTCCATCTCCAGCCTCTCTCTCTGCTCATATAAACATCCCCAGTCCAGGGGCCTCTGATGTTTCTGCCATTGTGTTTACAGTGAGAAGTCAGGCAAATACATGAACTTTACGACAAAGAGAACGAGGACGAACAAAGGCACACGGAGAGGGTTAAGCGTCAGAAATTAGTTGCGGTGGTGGAAGAATATGCTGCTGCTAAAATGCAAAGAATGTTTTTGGAGATATTAAAATGTCGCTGGTTTTAAACCAAACATTGAAAGACAACAGAGTCACTCTTCTTCTTCTTCTACTGCACATTAACAATGCGTTGCTTTGTATAATTTCTTGTCAGTGGTAATCAGATCCTCCATTGGGATTAACAAACAGTGTTTTATCCTGTTGGGGTTTTTTTCACATGCACATATGCATATTATTCTGGTCTGCACACCACCCTCTACACACAGTAGGAAACAAGTTCAGTTACACTGATTCAGCATAGACATGAGCTGACCCAGGGGGGAGAAGCCATGTTTCCGTTCTTATAGGTTCTGTGGCAAACTGAAAATCAAAAGTTTACAACAAGTAGAAAAGCCACGCACACATCAGTGCTCACTCACAACTCTTACCTCACCCCGTCAAAGGGTTTAATTGACTTTGCCATGAAGCAAATGAGATGTAGCGTTCACTTAAATAAAATAAATTCATGCACATTTCCAATCAAACACAAACCCCACGCAAGTCTACGACTCCAACATCAAAGCGTGGTCAAAGTGATCTCCCACTGCTCCTTTTAAACTGCCTGTTCTCAAATGTAGAAAGGAGGGGAAAAAAAATCCCCTCGACATCAAAGGGGGAGACAGAGAAAGTAATTTAGCCTTATCTTAATTGAGCTGCAATTTTAATAATGATCTTACACATTGGGACCAAGGAGGAGAGAATTAGCTGCAGGCTGCAGGAGGAGAGGCTGGCTTCCCCGCTCCGTGCTCCACTGCTCTACTCC
Source organism: Microchirus variegatus (assembly GCF_963457635.1). Lineage (NCBI taxonomy): Eukaryota > Metazoa > Chordata > Actinopteri > Pleuronectiformes > Soleidae > Microchirus > Microchirus variegatus. Next base: position 18,592,181 of record NC_139806.1, read on the forward strand.
GGTTGTCTAATCTCAGCTCCAGACATGTCATTGGCCGGTGATTTATGATGACCTAATGTTTTGTTTACTTCATGCTCATAACAGGCGGGCGGATTGCATGGGGCATGCCGTATGGGGGAAACATGAAAGCGCTGGGCCTGCTTGCAGGGCTGCAGTCCCCAGCAGTTCACTGAAATATATACTTCAGTCACCTCACACAGCAATTCATGCAAATTGAGGAGCAGGGCTGCTCGCCACTCTAAAGTTTACAAAACTGGCCGTGTGTTTCATTGGCTCGTATAAGGCAACCATCAATCTTCAGCGTGGAGGTTACACACTTAATTTAACCTCTGTAAAAACACATTGACCCCTCTGTTCATGCACTTTCTCAATAATTGACTTGCGTTTGACACAAGAGGACAAAGCATAAGGGCTTTGACAACTGCTTGACAGTCAGGTCAAGAGTCCAGTAAGTCGCTCCACTTTCAAATGACTTGGACTTGAGCTCCTGTCGGTGTTTTTTCAGGATTTAGCAAAGCAAAAGTGGAGAAGGACTCCCACTGTCTCGAGTCCACGCAGCAAATGTAAGCGAAGGAAAATAAACACAGTAGCTTTGTGTGTGATTTAAATGATAGGATCATGCAATATATAATAGGGGCTCCCTTTGTTGGCAACTAGTATGTGAGCATTACAGAAATATGTAATGTATATGCTTTAACCTTGTGTTTCTTCCATAAACCTCAACACGAATACATATCTGATCTGGACACATTGACTCAAAGATGTTGTCTGGGAAATATTTGTGACCTGATGTGTTAGTGACAGCGAGGTCAGGGAGACAGAAGGAAGCATTGAGAACAACTGGACCTATATCCTATATCCTTGACCTTTTTCTCGTGAAGACAATAAAACAACAGTGAATGTTCTTCCAAGTTCATTATTATTTGATTGCTCACCTTAAAGATTATATTAGATTAAATTGGACTTTATCCATCCCACACTGGGGGAATTAACTTGTAATGATTAAGTTTAAATAGTAGCCTCAAATACTAATTGAAAGGGAAGATTTCCAGAGTAATAATGTAACAAATTGGTTTTATGCATTTGAGTCTGAGCCCAATGTCTTTGAAAAAAAAGAAAAGAGAAACGTTCGGCCCATGACTTTGACTTTCTTGCTTTAGTCAGATGTAATCTTCCCACATTAACTCAGCTCTTTGCTTTTATGCTGACTAATATTGCTGCCATGCTGGAATCAACAAGATGAGGGTCTGAGGTCACTCTATACGTGACCAAAAACTCCTTATATGAGCACAACATTTCATCACATTCCAACTGATATACGTTAAATTAGCATTGGCTGATGTGTGTTGATACTTGTTGAACTTGATTTTTTATCCAATATTAAGTTACACACACACATAAAAAAAAAGTCTCAACATTTGCTGAGGAAGTTCTCAAGACATAATATATAGACCAACACATCGTACACATGCGGTGACAAATCACCTTGAGACAAGTCTCACTTTAACTGTTTTATTTTATGTGCTTCTATTGTTTATAACACTTCCCAGAGGCCAGGCCTACAACTCCAAGAGATGTCAATAGTGTAAATATTGTTTCTCCTTCCCCGTCTGGCCATTCAAAATCCAATTTGAAAACCCCATCACATAGGAATTTCCTCCTTCTGCACCAGCAACCAGAGCAGGCGACTGCTACATTCTTATCTTATCAGTAGCAATAATCTTGCATCTTGTCGTGCCCAAACAGGGAGAAACCGAATCAATCGAAAAAGGGTATTTAAGTCCCACCTCCTTCACAAACAATACACACACTGCAACTATAATACGCTGCTCATTCAGTCATCGACTGAGACTGGATGTTGGCTTTCAGTCAGGCGAAAGAGCATAAAAGAAAAACCCTCTTCTTCTTCTTCTTCTTCTTCTTAAAACTCCCCCAGCTTTCCCACTTTTTTTTCTGCACTCCTGGCACAGTGACATGCATGATAAGAGCGGTGAAGCAAAGCGCTCTGTCTGGGTCTGTACAGGAAGAGCAAGGGAATCAGTGGTGTTGTCCATCAGCGGCAGCAGAGTTTTGAGAACAATGGCAAACATACTTTGCTGGAACTGGAGAAACTTAGTCAGCCTGCAATCGCACTAACACACTGACGAAGAAGATAAAGTTAAGGGGAAAATGCGAGAAAGTAATCCAACAATTACACTCACTCCCGCAGGCATGGGGACACAGATGGAATTTTTTTTTCAGATTACAAGCCACTAACGTGGGTGTCTTTAACCCTTAAGGTGCCCTTGGATGAACACATTAGAGAAAATACATTACACATATCAAATGTCAGCACTGAAAGAAAGTTGATAAAAATGCTCTTAAGTTTTGTTGCTTAGGTCCATCCTGTCTTCAGATGAACTGACTAATCAACTTATTTCATATTCTGGCAATGCATGTTCAAATGAGGTGCTCATTTTTATTCTTAGCACAAAGATGAAAGTGAAAAGGCAGCGTCAATCACAGCTCAGCTGTGGAATGGAAAGAGATACTGAACAAAATGGAGAGACCTGGAGAAAAGACAATAGAGAGTGTGAGAGAGGGTGATAAGAGCAGGTCCAGGAAAGGATTAGCTTTATGTTCCTGTGCTGTGTAACATGACAACAACTGATCTGATCACATTCAAACAATGTGGGGATATTCAGACGTGTTATTTGGAAAAAAAACATATAGCCTGATTTTCATGCATTGCTGCTTGGCATATAACTCATTCTGCTGCCCACTAACATGCATGTTTTTCCTCTTAACATCCTAATAATATTAGGCATATTATGCACATACACCAGAACTGTTTTTAAATGAGAGAGTGGCCCTAAACCTACAAATCAAACTCACTTAGTTTTCTAAAACCATGTGAAAGGCTGTGGTCCGCTCATAGAAGTGGCCGAGGAGTAGGTCTAGACTGCCTGACTTCTTTTAGTGTGTGTGTGACAGAGAGACAGAGATAGTTAGTTGGTAGTGTGGAATGGCAATCAATATTTATTTGCCTACTATCTGAAAATGTTAGCAATTCGCCATGTTTTTTGGACAAAATAAAAAAACGTCCTTCTTGTCCAAAAAAACCAAAACAAATCAGTAATGCACTTTCCAAACATGTGAGCCACACATGCTAACATTTGCAGCGTATGTTAATTAACACAAATGCTCTTCCATTTTTGCCGGTGCATTCTTTAAAGCACTTTATTCAGCAGAGAGGTTCTACGTTTGACAAATCTACTCAAGGATCTACCGTTATGGAGAAAGGTCGAGTTCCATGTTCAAAACGCATTCAGTGTCAAAAACACATTTGGTTACAAAGCAGCAGCGCTTTCTTTACATAATCACTCAGTTGTACTGTGAAGCGAGATATATTATGAAAACAAACAAAGCATAAAAACCTATTTATATTATGCCATGGCGCACATTATTGTAGAGGGGAGATTTTTTTTTTACTGCCAACATAAATACATTACACCCTCACTTTGCACATATGGGCACGAAATATAATCAATAATGCAGTAACTTGTGTAAATAATGGCCTTCCACACAAATGTAATGAATGATCTAATTGCTTCCGTACAGAAATGTGTTCTGCCGTCTGAGATTTAAAAAAAGGGGCAAATGTGTAAGTTACCAATGGCTAAAATCCCCCAAAGATCTTTTTTTTTTTTTTTACAACGATGGAAAGTTTACAGAACACAAAGACATCTATATACGTCTCTGACACACACACACACACACACACACACACACACACATGCACACACATGCCATTTATCCTGAACAGGACAGAGTGAGTACATCCTTCAGAGCACACTTACTGGAGAGGAAGTTGGGCCTTGAGGCTGTTTTATGACATCAGCACAGCAAAAGCGACACCATTTATCACTGGCCACTGAACATGGAGACATTCATAACATCCTGACAGGAAAATCTTGTGGAAAATAATCACTTGGGCTTTGATAACAACTTGGCTCCTTCTTTTGCTCTTCAGTTGGACACTTTCCTGCTCTGATTCGCTGTTCTTTATGTGTGACCTTTATTCATCAATCACGCAATTCAACTTGGCAAGATATTAATTTACATTCTAATTATTTTTTAAATCTTTTTTTAAGTGGGATCCGCACCTGTAATTCCTCATTGAAAGGTAATGAAAACTCTGTTTGGTTGAGTTGGTACAAAGACAAAAAGTCAAAATGGACTTTATTTGAAGATGATCATATATCATCATCTGTGGAAAGTCAGCTATCATTGTGATATCCATATTACGGCACACTCACAAAAGAAGAAAGACGAGATGACCGACTCTTTCCAGACACACATTCGTTTAGGACCAAAGGTTATTCAGCCTTTTCCCGTTAAAGCAAAGCACGGTGTCTTTGTAAACGACCTGCTCTCACTTTTGGTCTTCCTTTTGTGCTGAGGTGAGAGTGGATCTTTTGTCACATGTCAGAGGAGCATGGACAGCAGCCAAGCCTATCTGTGGGTCTTCCTATTTTGACACCCTAAAGCACCTGCCCTCACTGAAGCATGGCAGAGCCCGTCACAGAGAGAACAATAGAGAAAGGGCCTCTTTCCAGCCACTCCTTGCTGGCTGATCCAGCACTGACTGGCTGTCACTCAAATCCATTAAAGGTCATTGTAGCTTGCTACCCCTCAGCTCTCCAGAGGACACACCCTAATGGACTCTGCCAGCTTTTACATTCACTTTTTCCTCTCCACCATCTCTCGTTTTCCCCTCAGAGGTCATAAGAGGGGGATATCCCAGAAGGAAATGCCTAAGCTCTGAAGGAGGTACTTTACATTCTCTATCTTTTTTTCTCGCCTGTTTCTTTTACCCGAGTCCTTGGTATTATCACATGTATGTAATGGAGTGCAGTAACACTGCTTGACCTCTGGAAACACAGAAATGCTTCATGCGCCGTCCACTAATTGACGTCATTGATGGAGTTGTTGGAGAAATAGGTCGTTGCCAACATACTAATGGTTTTACTACTAAACTTCATCAATCAAAACACAACTCATACATCTCAATTGGATTGTTGCTATGCAGTTAATTTGTTAACTCTGCTGTTATTATTATTATTATGATGATGATTACCCATAACAACATGATGCTTTTTATAGTCAACCACGTTCATTACTCTCTAATCATTAGTTGCCAATTTAAGGGTAGAATTTAGAACAAAGATTTTTTGAGTGTGTTTGTTTTGCATCCGTTTATCACCATGGTAGTTTGTTCACTTCCAGAACCAAACTTAATGTACTTTAAGTCAGATTATAATTCATAATATGATACCTGTAAAGTGATGATCTGTTCATTTAACTCTGTTTAATTAATAAGTCCAAACAATAGAAATCAACTGAAATATCTCTTTAGACCCTCTTTACTTAATATCAAAGGTGTCTGAAATAACCCATAATTAGTTTTGTAGCCCTGGTACTTTAAAATAATAAACTGAACTTTAAATAGGCGGTTGTCTTACCTTAGTAACATGCACTCATCTCTCACGTCCTTTTAGACTACACTGCAGACAAAAACCTGAGCAGCAGCAAGAAAAATATGTACCTGAGCAGAGGCATGCACACAAGCAAGCATGCACACTCAAGCTCAAATGTGGTCAGCCATATCAGCCCTGGCATTCCAACCCCTAGCTTGGGTGCAAGCAATGATGATTTAGGTCTCTTCGTCTTGATAAATGCATACCTTCATTGTCGTAAAATGGGGGGGGTGCAGGGCAGGGAGGGGAGCATGAGGCACCTGAAGCAGTGAAAACTAAGGAGACAGGTCGTTGTGATGATACTTCATGCAGCACCTCGTTCGTCTCTGGAGCTGTGAAGACAGACAAATCTCTTCTTTTATGGCAAATCCATCATCAGGCATGGGAGATAGAATGCCCGTTGCCATGGTGATGCTGACTCACCCCTATCGCTGCACCACGCAGGCCTGACATATAGGGAGTTTTGTTTGGCTGCCTGTATTCCATATCTAACAAGGTCAGATATGAAAGGACTTTGCGGGGATAAAGAATATTGTCTTTTTTGGCAGAAATATGGGGTGTTACCCATGTATGCTACTGATGAAACATGTAAAAGTCATTCTCAACATAATGAGATGACATACATGAGGTCAAATGCGCATGGAAAGTGCAAATATGCAATCAAGCTACCCTGAGGAGTTTTTTTTTTTTTTTTTTTAAGTATTCAGAAATATGAAAGAAAAATAAATACAATATAATAACATGTCAAATTATGAGCATGCTGAACATTTTTCAGCAAACCATTGAAAAACAAAAACAGAAGCCACATAATAACAGTCCTTGTCATGTACAGGATTATAGATTTCGTGACGGTGGTATAAATAACTAACCTCAACAGCTATCTTGTATTCTCTGTTCAACAGCTGAATCACATCAATATTCTTTTCTCCTCCAAGGGCAGTGGAGGACGTGAAGGGAAAAGTAACTCCTCCAATGATCTACTAATAGCCCCGGGCAAGCTTCAACCACAAGGCTGTCCATCATCCAGCTACAGATCCCGCCTCTGGGTTAATAGTGAACGTGTAGATAATGTCAATCAGTTTACCTGCCGCAGTGACGGCTTCACTGTTAGCAATTAGCTTTTACAGGCAGCTCTGGAAATGTGGATATTTGCATTGTATAGCCCATATTTTGTAATATTAAAGTTAAAGTAAATTCACAAAGCAAGTCAAGGTAAAGTAATATTTTCTTTTCTTGTAATTTAAGAGTACGCGAAATGGAAATGTGGGTAAAAGGTGATATATTTTATCACTAAATCTCACCAATATAAATTCAACTCGGCACAGATGTTTGCATTTTTCTTTTTTTTCTCCTCTTTTTGGAGATCAGATTGCTTTTGAACTTGCTGGGTATTAGAAGTGGAAGAAAAGTGAGTCTGTATACGCACGCTAGGGAAGATATATGAAATGTGAAAGTAATATGAAGCGGTTTGCTCAAGATGCCAGGATATTGTCAAGATAAACTTTAAATAGGTAAAATTCATAAATGTGCACATAACTATGGTATCATATCCAAACACATTCAGCTCAGCGGAGGATAAAGAGGCCAAGTTGGTGCTAATACGAAAGCTGAATATTTCATTTCTGCCTGAAGGACAAGATATAATCATTATCTCTTTTAGCTTTTCTTATTTTAGAAGCAAACACGCTCATAAAACATTTTTTGAGGAGTTCTGCGACAGCGAAATTGCTGAATTCTCAACCACTATTAATATAAAATAATAATAATAACCTAGAACTAATAAATTGTATACATGTCAAAGTAGCAGAGGAAGACACGACATGTCCATGCAAATCTTTTCCGCTAAGTCGTAAACCATGTGAGTGAAGGAGATGATAGCAGGTCGCCTGCCTCGTCTATGGCAGCTGTCAGCCTTGGCTCGTGGTTCCCTTCTCTGGGTCAAAGGTCATCCAGCTGTACCCCCCCTCCCTCCTCCCCCCTGACGCTGCAGATGTGGTTCGGACCACCATGGCGAGGGCCTGACCACATCTGGCTCTGATTACAGCCAGACAATCCAGCTTTATCAGCTCCATCCACTTTGCTGAGCTCTGCTACACTCACTCTCCCAGAGGTGATGTGTGACACATTCTCAGCTCACCACTGTCAGCTTTAAAGGGGTGATTTATATAGTAATTTAAGATATAACATGTACAATGTCTGCAGTCACTAATGTTTGTTGAGTATATCACAAAGTTAAGTTAAAGCCATAGAAATACGTACTTCTATTCAAGACCGTTTCAGTTTGGGTCACCGTTTAAGCACATCCGCTTTGCCGTCTCCGATTCTGTAAACTGACCATGGAGGCTTCACAAAAATTTGAATTCAACAAGAGCCAAAGCAGGCAACAACATGTACAGTGTACACACACACACACACACACACACACGACTCTCCTGTGTATTACACAGCACAAGCTGACTTCCTGTTACCTTTGTGTCTACTGTAAAGCACAGAGCAAATGCGCAGCCACATTTGTATATTTCTCTACATGGCAGCTATCACTTCTGGGGAGTGAGGAAGGAGATTTTTCTGTATTTCTAGATCACCAGTGTATTGTCTTTATTTTTTTGCTTTTATTTGTCACTAATGGATCCGGACGACTCGCTACCTTTTACTGCGCCGAAAGCTTTCCCAATACAATTCCTGTGATTCCACATTGCTTCACGATGTCAAGCTATTCCTCCTGTTACTGTTTTGATTAAGAGACCCTTAGAGGCAGGAATTCCATATTGTGTGTTTAAGTCACCAAAAAGGTGCTAATCTACCTACTTAGAATCCTTTAGGTCCTCTTACACCTTGTTTGCTCTTACCTTCCTTCTAGGGAAGAGTGATAATTCTTTGCTTGTCAAACACAACGAATGACTAATGACTTAATAAGACTGCTGATCCTCCATGAGTTTTCTTTTTTTTGACTGATAGTGAGTCTGATTTGCCTGCACTTGAATGTGTCAGTATAATCAACAAATCATGCGATAGTGCTGTACAAATCATTGCGCTCACAATTTCTCTGCGTGCATTCCATCTCTGCTCTGACTATCAGTCATGTGATCTGGATGAGAAATATGTCACTCTTGCAAATAGAAATCCCAATATCCATAAACAGGGGGTTTGAGAAAGGATTGTGTTGCATACAGGGATCACTGGCTACAGTTTATTTTCCCATGGTGCCTTTCCTATTATTCCCCCACCCCTTTAGTCGGTGAAATCTCCACAGCCCTTAGTTCCTGTGGTTACATTGGAATATCTCAGATCACTTCAAACAAACAGTTGACAGATGAGATGGAATTCCACAAATATGAAAATATTAACCTGAAATTGACTCGGTCATGAAATTTTCATGAATACTAAGAGGCAAAATATGCCTTAGGCTTGTTTTAACCATTACATTCAGCAACAGTGCTGTGTTTGTCATCTCCTGCAGCCCCACATACAGTGTGTGCCTGCTTGTTAGATTCTTTAACACGTGTAACTACACCTCATACCATGTCACATTCACGCCATGTCTTCTGTGGCTCGCTGTCCTCGTCATATCAGAGGTCAACAGCAGAAGCTACACGTCCGAGTGGATATCACAATGCTTTACACACTCTCCTGCCCCTCTATCCTTTCCGACCATCATCACCCACTTTAACCTCACTCAACCCCAACGGCAGCCCAGAGTCGGGCCACTCTCTGCAGGCTTCCACGTGTCAGGGGTCCCCATGTGGTCCAATCACAGGGACACAGGCATGTGCATTAAAGCTGTCACCGCCTTCTACTGCTGCCAGGACTGGAGGTTGTCTACCACACAGAAGCCCCGACTGGCCTAACGGGACTGTTTAATCTTTAATACCACTGCACGCATTTTATTTCTCTCACTGTAGCAATCTGCCCAAGGCATCTGGATTTGTGACACAAAAACATGTATCATTCCAAAGGTTAAAGTTAAATTAACAACACTAACATCCACACAACATGGTGTCTATGTAGGCCCTACTGCTGTTGGGGCTCTGAAGCTTATGAATCCTATCAGCAACAGGAGGAAGTGGCTGAAGTTTGTTGCTCTTGAACTGTGAGAACAAATAAACATAATGCTAATTAGAGTAGTTGGGTTGTAAATGGCCCCCCACTGGTGGTGAAAAATGCCAGTCAATGTGAAAGGTGCCTCACCTCTTTATTGCCAGTAAGGTGATAATGACCCAAAAGGTTCTTCAAATCTGGCGGAGTAACTTTAGATGTAAATTTATTTTTCAGTTGATTTAACAATGAATTGGGCGCATGTGTCCATCGTTAAAGCTCACTAATCAACAGATATTTTTATTTAGTCTGCACATGTAACAGCATGACAGCATGTAAACATGATTTGCAGCTTCTCTGGGCTAATATATGTAGCAAACTAAGTCTTGGCTGGAAGCAATAACTCCCAGAAGGATGGAAAACCACAATTTGTTGTTTTTACTGTGTGGTTTTTGTATGCAGTAAAAGCATTCAAACATACATAGCTTAGTGTGGTAAATGGTGGGCTTTAAAGGTAGACAGGTGGTTTGTGTTACCTTTCGTTGTTGTTCCTCCTGTTTCCAGTTTTCATGCTAAGCAAATGTAAGCAGCTGCAGCTTCCTATTCATCATACAGTTATAAAAGTCTTTCAGATCTTCTGCACCAGTAAACAAACCTGTGCATTTCACTTAACATTCAACTTTTGCAGCTTTAAAGATTAGGTGAAACAATGTTTTCCCCCCACAGCTTTATAGACATAATCATTTTCAAACACTGCTCCATGATTATTTGTATATGACACCTAAGATGAGAAAAACCCTTGCAGATGATAGATCCTTCAGTCATGCCACAGCATGAAAGCCAACTTGCGCCAAATTGGTAAGCGGGGTTTACTAACACTGGACTTGCTTTCTCCTTTAAAGTGGAAAATCATTCAAATGAGACTTGCTGCCAACTGGGTGAGGAGTTTGCTACTTTTTAAGGTGTCATCAAAGTGACCCAGTTGGTTAAACCTCCAACATGTGTTAGAGTGTTTTCTTTTGGGGGAGGAGTGAAGGTCTAAGCGACTGCAGGGAGCTAATTAGAAGCTATTCTCTAACTCAGGGCCAAATGGAGCAATTATCTGGCCGAGTGAGTAGATAATTCCCTCCCATTCATCTCCCACTGTCAGGGTCTCACTGCCCACCAAACTGAGCTGGTGATTGGATTGTGGGACCTGTTGATAGCTAACCTCTCTCTCCTGGTCCCTGCATCTCACGACTGTCTCTCAGCAATGTCCAACAAGGTGGATCAGCAAGCTGATCATTTCTCCCATGGTTGTCACATACCACTGTCAACCTCCAACAGGATTTATGACTACCACATCTCAGGTTCAGCTAATGAGTCTGTTGGACACTGGTGGGAGAGCTCGATTAAAGGCATGATTAATGCTACAGTCTGATAGGCCCCATGCTTGAAGCACAAAAGAATATATGGACTTACTGATTGAATTAGAGCCAAACCCGGGGTTGACAAAAGGACAAAAGTAAAATCTGATTACACAAAACTTAGGTGCCGTGCTATACTCTGCAGGTTAAGCACATCTTTGCACTGTGCATGACTTCAAACAGGTGATCGTTTTGTTTTCATACAAGTTCAGTATTTTGGAACACTTAGTGAGAATTTGGAAGCTAATATTTTCTGCACATGGGGAGTTGGAGACCCTGCTCCCTCCTTCACAGCACATCCAAGGTTGGCAAGAAAGTTCATGCTGCTGACAGGGATAGCCATTTATTACTGTGAGTATCTCACTTATGACCAATACAAAGAAGGCATCCTTTCAACACGCTGCCTGTACTGAAAAGAAGTGTTGAGGAAGCTGGGCTAAAAGACTTCACTCATGCAGAACTGAAGTAAGGGAGTCAGACGCAACATGCAAGTGTAGGAACAGTTGGTTAAGTGGTTCCCTAAAGAGACAAAAAATAGGGAAAATAAGTAAGCCATATTTATTTTAGCTAATCGTTTAGCTATCATTTTTAGGTCCTTTATTTGACAATTGCTATTGATTGTTCATTCAAAAAAAAAAGGAAATTCTGTTTTGTTGTAAAATAATTGAAACCGGTTAAATTGATTTTGAGTAATGCTGCGCACAAACGGACAAACGAATAGCAATGAAAACATAACCTCCTTGGTGTATTTGATTAATATTGTGCATAATAATGTTACATTTATTTGATAAATCCATTAGATTCTCAGGGTGTTTTTTTCTTTTTTTTTAAGATTCATTTTATGATAGCTCATATGAGAATAGAATTGACATGGCTTTTGTTTTATGTTTTTCCTTACACACCCGTCCAGCACACCCTATTGTGTTCACTGTAATTAGATTAAAGTTAGGTCAAGTCTCCCTCCCTCTTCACCTAAAACAATGAGATGTAGAGGGCCACCAATGAAATGTTCCATTCGAAAAATATATCAATACAAAAAACTGCATCAGATCTTCTTCCTCATACCACCTGTGGAAATGCACACCTCATTAACCTGGGCTCACTGATTTGTTGCATCTTCAGCCACAAATCTGTTTTTGAAAGAAAGGCTCCCTTTCTCTGTCCACCACCACAGGTCTGTTCCTCACTTCCTCTCCTTTCCCTGCAGCTGAGGTAAGCAAACGGGCTGAGAGGAAAAAGGACCAATGCAGCCGCATGACCTTGGAATTAGTAGAACTCCTGGGACCGAGCTTGCTGGGTGGGACATCACTGGCAGCTGCTGAATTTTTTTCCCTCCCCGGTGTACAAGATTAATGCATGCACTGGGGGCTTGGCTGTGCTGAGGCAGTGGGGGGCTTGTGCAGTTGGAGCAGGAGTGATTTGGGACAGGTCTGCACACTGTGAGGGACTCATGCGTGACATCCTGCCATGGGACAAGAGCTATGTTGTTAGTTCTGTAAGGTGTGTAATGGATCATAATTGAAAGACTGATACATCCCGACCATTTATATATATGTTCTGCAAACAGGTTAAAAAAAGGTCAACTGTGGATGCAAAGCACATTTTGGACTGTCTGACCCTTGCAGCAAAACTGCTGCTACACTGAATCTGTGTACTGCTTCCTGTGAGGCCACACACAGGCCAAACACTCTGGAGAAACTTTTCCTTTTTCTCCTCCCGTGTATTCTTTTCTGAGGCAGAACAGTGATCCATACACAAACCTTTCATGCTTCTCAAAACCATAACAGCGATTCTGCATGTTTTACCCATTTGCCACAAATTATACAAATCAAATCATGGGTTATGCAGGGTGTGGGGCAAACCATGATGTTATGTGTCTCATGCTGTACACATTTTTTCCATTCATTCCCACATGAAAGCCAGATGTTAATATCTTTACATTAACGTGCAAGCAAAGTTAATAAACTTTCCGTTAGGAATGCACAATCGAGTTTTATGATCTTCTGATTAACTACATCATGATTTTGGAATTTCAAGTGTGTATGATTTGCATTGAAAAAAAACAAAAAAAAAACAACTTAAATTATTATAATATAACAAATCCAGTGCATTTTCAATGAACTGACTACAAATGTGGCATTAATGAAGGTCTTCCAGCTTAGATGCCATGATGGTCAGTTGTGTGTTAGCCGATGCCCGCAGTAACAAATCTTGAGTGGCCATTTTCCCAGAGCTCTGCCCCACAGGAGGCACTTTTACCTTCAAGTATACACCACAGTAGCAATTCCAATGGAGCTTCCAGACGTCAGTTTCCCTCAGCTGCTCAGGCAATCAGTGCTCCATTATTATTTAGGGGGTGACTGTGGCGGTGCTCACCACAGTGCACAAACAAACACAGTGACGTGTGAAGTGTGAATGTGTTGTAGCATGATGCATATATCATAGTAGTGTGACATAAATCCCATGGCCTCAGGTCCTAAGTGTCACCAACACGGGCAAACAAATAGTGGATATTAAGGTGCAGACTGACTGACGTGTTCGTCTGCTGTTTGACTTCTGTATGTGTACTCACGCCACGTTACACAAATATCCAACCGTATTTTGATTTAGTGAACAAATGGAGAAAGATAAATGCTGAAACGGTTGGGCCTGTTGAATAAGATGTATATTTATCCTGGCACTATGAGGTACTTTATAACACTAATCCTGCTCCGTTTTCATGTGTAAACAGTGTTTGCGATTATGTAAAAACATTTAAGGATTATGTAAAGGACCAATTAGTCAGAAAAACTGCGGCTCCCTGGCACTTACAGACACATCTCCAAGTCGCTGCACTCAACAAGTCCTTTCATCTGGCATTAATTGGAACATTTCATTTAAAGTTCTCTCAGCTCATTCATGTGTAAGTTTGCCTATCTTTTTGACAAAGTGTTGAAAGAGGAACGCTACTACACGTGCAAAGTGATCGTGTTTGCTACAGTCTTTTCAGTGATTCACACTTTTGGTCTTTATTTGAATTCCTACTGACCTCATGACGTAGCTTGGAATCAGGGTATTAATCGGGACTTAGGTCCAGCCTCTCATCTTGGGAGTGCCTACAAAGGTGCCCAAGCAGACCAAATCCTGGCTTCATTTCTCCATATGAACTCATTTCCTTGTGGTGGTTCTCGAGTTCATGGTAATGTAACCTGAGGAGAGCATGGACCGAGGGCCTCCAGGGGATGAAAGTATCCAAAAGCCTGAGAATTAACCCCACAGGTCAACTGCATTATCCACCTCTATTTATAGTTAAACTTTAATTTTTAGCGGGTGAAAAAAGGCAAAAAAACAGGATTACAAGGGTCACAGCAAGAGATTTGCAGTTAATTAAATCAATTGTGGCGATCAACAAAATCTCTGGCTTTTTACCTTCAATATTATATTCATTATATCCACTTAGTGACATCTCAATGCAATTATATGACTGAATTTCACTATTTTCACATTCTCATATCTGGTTACAAACACTTATAGTAAAAATAATAAACATAACACAATGCAATTAGTAGATTCATTTTAGTAATGGTTTATTGTGAATTGTCCATGCAATCCATATATGCTGATCAGTAAGGAAAATAATCTTTGTCTTTCACCAGGGGCTCTAAAAAGAACAGAGGGGACATTTAATTCTTTATTGCACCTTTTTATTCACGTCTCATGTACTCTATACATATTTAAAGCAGATGTTGTCTATTTCACTACAGGAACACCATATATGATCACAAAAGGTCCCATTAATAACCATAGAACTACTCAACATTAACATCCATACTCTAACAGTTAAAATTATATACAGCTACATTGAAGGAAATTTACCAAAATATCTTGACAACTATTCCAGAGTGATAAACATATCTCAAAATATTCCGTTCTAAATCTTTTTGAACTCCCACTCAGCTCCCAATGGGAGGAAGTGAAGCAGTCTGGCCAGTTATATTTGCTCAAATCTCAGAATAGAGTCAGTTGCAGTAAAAGTAATATCAAATTTAGTACATTTGCATGAAATGTTATTGAGCATTTAAGGGTATAATAATATGCAGAGAGGAAGAGGGACTGGATCTTTGCTTATTAGATGTTTTTTTATGGGATTAGCAGCTTTTCTACCTACCAGATCAAAGGCATTTCCTCTAGTGTCACATGCATGAAAGATAAGCTCCACACCTTGAATGAGGACGTGGTATATACATTAACATACAAATACAAATCACTGTTAAGAAGAAACCAAAGAATCTGGCAACACATTAATCACTTGTGCTTACTTTATTGGTGATGTTTCAGCTTTTCAGAATAGGAAGAATATTGTAGGTGAAAACCTCAGAATTTAAAAACTTAAATATTTGCCATATTTTAAATAGATGTATTAATTTACATGACTATTAGTCGCATGCTGCACAGAAGAGTGAACCTGACGTATTGCATTCTTGGTTACCAATATTTCCACAATAGATAACTAAACTAAACTAAACAGAGTGTAGCACAAGCACACATGGAGCTGAACATATTAAATTATCTTTGTTTCCATTAAATTAAGCTTTGCCAGTAGGTATGACACATAAAATGCAGTTGTCGTTAATGCTTTAGGTTCCACCTGTGTCTGAAAGGCAACTGCTTAGAGGAGAAATGACTTTGTCCCATTTGAGACAGCAGAAAATAACTGACGAATGGTTATTGAGAAGCAAATGAAGACCAGGTGACACCTTAAATGAGAAGACAGATGATCATCTGTGTGAGCATGATAATGACTTGGTAGTAATTGCTCCAACTATATGGTCTTCTCCTTGCACAGCTCCAATATTGCCCGCCCATCTCTTTTACTGCAGTTTGCAGCTGCCCCTCAGCCCCAATAGTAATGCAAACCACTGCTCGGAACACAAAGGGAGTCTGTGTGAGGTGTTCACCTACCCCCACCACCCACCTCTCTGCTGCCACTCTAGCCAGCCTCTCTCTCTCAATGTGGCTGATGTGCTCCATTTGCTGCATGATGGACTGAGCGGGACAAGGCAAAAGTTCACACACCTTTCCTGTTCACATGGCAGGGAGGCCGCTTTGACCCTGCTGGGCTGCTCAGGAGCCACCTCCCATGTGCCACTGCTGGCTGCCGGCCCTCCTGCTTCTTGCACTACAATTTGTCCGCTCATTTAAGGCCAGCCACGCCTCTGTTGTCCTAATGCCATAACTGCTCTCAACTGTGTTCGAGCTACTATTTCCTTGCAAGCAATGTAGAAAGGAGGGGGTTTTGTTGCGTTTAAGAGAGAGGAGTTTCTTTGTTCTAAATGAGCAAGCAATGACCATTATGATGGAAATACAAAAAACAAAAACAGGATTTGACTACATTTATGAGGTCTTTATTTTCCTTCCATACCTGTACCACAACATCCTGTTAAAAAGCTGTGGATTGCACTTTGCAGAGGCACTCTTTTCCAAAACAGGTTTCTCTGCCATGCTAACACTGACATGTCTGGTAGAAAAGCATGCATTTGCACCTTTATTCAGTATATTCAGCAACAGAGGCTGCAGCAAGCAAAAACAAATGGCAGAGCCACTATGCTTCCTCTTTTCCCACAATTCAGCTGTCTCAGTGAAAATGATCTGCCACTGACTGAGCACAATTTAGCACCCCCACCCACTGCCACCTTCCCTCAGCACACAGACACCCACCCTCTGACCCCAACACATGCACACGGCCCTCACTTACCCCCCTTGAGAACACACTTCAGCCCAGAGGAATTCATTTTCTAATTTTCCTTGACTGAGAAAACAATACACATGCCTTAACAATGTTGACATCTCTAATGCCTTAAAACGAAGTAGTAATGGAGCTTTGATTGGTAGTAAGTGGAGACCCGATTACAAACACACATCGGGAGCTCCCTTACTGTACTGCAGTCTTTTTGACCTCCAGTGAATATATTTTAAATTGTAAGGATAAGACGATCCATGAGCTGCAATGAATTTACAGCAAATATTCAGTCCTTAGCTAAATCTTTGACTCAGTTTGATTCAATATTTGTTTATTAAAAAATAATTGAAGCTTTTTCAAAATAGTCTAATGTAATGTGTTTTATATATATATATATATATATACAAAACCCAATGTGCTGCTGTCTGTGTTGGATTTTCTGATTGTCAGTCCTGTGCATTTTGTGTTTGTGGTTACACACTAACTAGGGAGTGACACATTTATACTTTATATGTGATTTATTTCTATTGCAGACGGGCACAATGCACCCGACCGAGGACACAGTGCAGCACAGGACACACACCTACAGAGCTAACAAATCTGAGGTTTATCAGTGGATGCAATTAGACTATGTCTAAACAAAATGGTGGTTGAGTATTAAACTGTGTCTCAAAGTACAACAGGAAGAGTGTCATCTAAATGTTCTCATTTGTGATTGAACTTCAATTTGTTGGAGCTGCAGATTAATTTGCATTGGTTTGAGTTGCAGCATGTGATGTGATAGTAATGTGTGTTTGTGTGTGATTTTCTACTCCTTTTCACAGATGTCCTCTGTTACCACTTCTTCCTCAGCAGAACCACAATCCAAAAAGAAATCAAGTGCCTCATTCACAGTTTGTCGCTTTGCTCCTTGTGGCGTTACCACAGAGTGACATGTGAGGAAAATAAAGAACCATAATTGGTACACCAAAGTTATGACAACCAATCACAAATGATCTGTGCAGCACCACATCATATGTCAGTTGAATATGCAGTTGTTTGCAAAAATCTGCAAATGCTTTCGTTCAAATTGAAGCAGTTTACTTCCAAATAAGACCAATGCCACAGACATTCAGACACCTACAGTGCGGTTAATATTTATCATCTCTGTGCAAACAACAACCCGACTGAGTTCCACTATGTTAAAGTCGAGCGCTTTGCGCATGTGAGGAGACAGATTACGTCAAAACAAATGAGGCATGTTCAGGATGCAAGCCACCTTACAGATCGAGTCAAGTTGTTCCAGCTAGTCCATGGTGCAATTTAACATTCAGCACATCGGATATACAAACCAAAATTTGCTGCTGGAGTCACTTGTGAAAACTGCAACATCACAATTATCCTGTAAATCAGCCGTCACAGCCATGCAGTTGCAGTTTCTAGTTTTTTCTATGATAGTTTTGTCTGCTCAGGCTTCTGCTCATGACAAGGCCTTGTGCGACAGCACTTATTAACCACTGTGTCTCACATGAACACCTCACGTCTGTTATAGCAGGTAATTGTTAGCCAGGTTAACGGCAGCAGCAAACTCTCCTCAGTCATGCAATTTATAGCAGTTCACATTTTTGCCTGAGACAGTTCACACCGGCGCCCCTATCACTTTACACACTGCATAATGTAGAAATAGCAACGGTAATACTTTATGAGTTCTGTGACACTTTCATTGCTATGTCACACCATGCAATACATCATCCATGCAACTTTTTATACATATATATAGATATAGATAGATATATACATATATCTATCTATATATATACATATATAGATATATATAGAGATATATGGTTGATTACATATTGCTGATAAGACTAATAGAAGACAATATGGATTATTGTTGTGTATAGGAAACCTTCCTGAAGTGTCATGCTCTGTTTAAAGTTAGCAGTGTTATGACGACCAGGTTTTACATATCAGTGTTGAATGTTATCTCATCAAGAAATGGTGTAGCTGTCATTTGAAAGGGAAGTATCATAACCATCCTGTGTGCAAAACAAAATGTCTCCAGCTATAAAAATCCAGCCTGATTTTGGTAACAGTTTGACATTTTGGGAAATAAATGTGTTCCCTTTCATGCTGAGAAGATTTACATCTGTCATATTAGCATGAAAAAAAAAATCAAGTGGCAGCCAGCAGTCAGTTAAAAGACTGGGAACACTTAGTCTATCTCTAGTCGTTTTCAGACATGAACTCTGGGTAATGTCCAGATATTTGAGTCTGGACATCCCCTGGAGGAAGCTGCTCCTATGATGATCACAGTGGGACTTTGGGTGAGATAAATTCACAACGTTAGTCGAATTTGAAGGATCCATGATGCCTGACTTTAGCATGCAGGAAGGACTACACTTGCTCATTCAGTCGCTGTGGATTCTCTAAAGTTTGTCCTGCAACGTTCTCACATGAGCTCACTCAGACAGTATCCAGAGATTAGCGGGAAAATCTTTGGCGCGACGTTCACACATACAGGCCCTTCACACAATCTCTGGAGTTCAGTGCATGTCTGAAAACAGCTTGTGTGAAATAAGGCTGAGCTGCTGATCTGTAACTTTACATTTAAAAGACAAAACAAATGACAGTGGTATTAATCCTTCATCAGCTCTTAGCTAAGGCAAATGGCTGTATATGTCCAGAAATGTCAAGCAAACCTCAAGTCTAAAGGACAGCACTGGAAAAAAAAAATAGGCCAAAAGCCAGCAGTGATTTAAAAGTGTAGTAATTTGAATTTATTTGCATGTCACATACCACTCAAACACAGTTGCAGTTAGTGATATGAGACTTCTGTCTGACCCTGGAGAGATGACATCTCTCCCATGTCCATGATTCCCTGACCTCGTCATGTCTCCCTCCATTTATGTGTTACCATAAAATCATCTGTTTCTGGCAAACCGGCCGCTGAGTGACTTATGCCTGGCTCAGCAGCCCAGAGACTCGACGAAGGCGGTCCAGTCCTGGAAACAGGCGAGTTGTAGTTCAGCGGCCCACACACACAAAAAAAGACCCCTTCAATCATTCCCATGGTTCTTATTCTGGGCAGAAAGCGTGGTGTCTGCAGTTTCCCAGGCCCCTCCTAAAAAATGACACATTCTCAGACCAGATGCTTGAGACAGCAAGTACAGAGCTGTGATTATTAGCAGGGCCTTTTTTGTATGAGAGAGGAGGCAGGCTATTTTTAACCAACGATGAAAGTTTGACTATCCTTCCACCCGTTGAGCACACCATCCACCCACTGCCAGATATCGCAGCGTTTTAGCCCAGACAAGGGGTGTTTGGAGGGCAAATGGCTCCCACTCAAACCAATGACTCACCACTGTGCCATTACTGGCAATGCTTACTTTACTTCCTCTCACTGCGTGTAATCCTCAGTTTAATGCAAAATAAGACTATCAATGAATGATTAAGAATACAAAGAAGGTTGATTAGGAGAGTGTAACTGCCTTCTTGTTTCTTTGTTGACTGGCAGCAATTGCCAGTAGCATTCCTAAATGCTATATTTCCCATACATTCCTAAATGTTTGCAGGGGCTTTCTTCGGTGTGGGCTGTCAAGAGTGACACGAGGATGACAAGCTGGGATCGAGAATAGAATGAGGGCTGTCAAAGCTGTATTAGGTCTGATGTAGAAGGATAAACAATGACGGACAGGACAAAATAATGTCTGCTCCACAGAGCAGGCAGGAATAATTGTTTTTGGTGCTTGGACTTACTTTGAACTGATTTGAAACCCAAAACAAACATGTTATTGTGATTCTGCACTTCCCCTCTGATTTGCGTTTCTTCTCACAGTTGCTTGTTGTCATAAAAATACATGCAGATGCACTCATATTGCATGAACAATATGGATACAAAAATTATATGTAGCTGCAGCCTCAGTTTTAACCATATATTTTCCTCCTCAAACTGTACGTATAGTGTTTCACAACAGTGAGCCGCCACAGCAGTTGCGCAGATTTACAACCCTGTGAGCCTTGTGTGCTGTCTGTACAGTAGGGGGAGTGATGGAGATTTAGTTGTGAGGTCAGACAGTGTCACTAAAATGAAGGAGCTAAATTGTTGTCAAACCTCAAAATGTGGGTGCAACACAAGGGACACATAGTTTACACGCTTTACATACTGAACGAGTAGCATGATAATAACAGGGATTTTATGTTGTAAATCTCAGAGCTTATCATAGAGTATAATCATGAGTGGATATCCACCACACAGATCCAAGGAAGAGGCAGCCATAATTTGGGACACTGCTCTAGTATCATCAGAATTAACATAACACAGGGTGAATAATGTCATCATCGGTGTGCTGCACCCATGGTATTTCCTAGATCTGCAACTGCCAAATACTGTTGGATCAGCCAGTACAAAAGTGTATTTCCTTTAAACTGTGCCTCATAAACAAATACAGCTTGAGATTATGCAAAATGTTTTTGCATACACATGTAAATGATAAACCTCATGTGCTACATTGTTGTAAGAATGGCTCTCTGCCAAACAGCTAGTAAGAATTCCTCTTGCTCCTCAGACTTCTGCAGGCGCCAGCCACCACTGCTCTGGAAATGTCTTCACCAAGGGGAGGAGAGCAAGCCTATTTTAGGAGTTTTCCTAAAAATATGTCATAAATAATGACAGGAATGAGTGTACATGGGTCACTGCGAGTTTATGAGTTTCTACTAATGCCTGAGATTGCAGAAGTGCGGGAAAATGTACGAGGCGCATGGAGGTGTGTGTTTTTGTGTGGTTGTATATTCACGGTTCTGCAAGGAGGACAAATGGAAAGAACATGCAAAAGTCTTATGATTCTTTTTCTCTCTTAGGCTCTGCCTCCTCCTTCCATCACTCTTTTCCTCGTCTCTCCATCTCTCTAGGGGAGGAAGGTCTCAGAGTTTCTCAGGAATGTTGACTTCTCTGTGCCTCGATCCCTTGGGGGACGTTGGCTGGGGTCTTGACCCTTCTCCTCCTGTATCCCTGGAGCCTATCAGCTAACTAAGTTAGCATGAGATAACTCTCTGCTCCTGGCCCCCCATTGCAGCCTCTCTTCCTTCGCTCCCTTTCGGTTTCCCTCACCCTGGGCTAATACGAGACAGGAGCTTCATTAGACGTGGGGGAACATTCATCTTGCCACTGTCTAATCTTGGCCTGTGGTAAAATGTGTCTTTCAACCCTTGTCCTCCTCAATCAAACTCATGGACCCAGACACTGATGAAATATCCTTTGCTACTCTTGTTATTGGCAGTGGTGCCAACCAAGTGACGGCTCAAGTTCCTTCTTCACAATGATATTTTCCATGTCAAGTATCTGCCCTACGTTTGACAGCTGAATGCGTGAGATGTAAACGACAGGAAAGAGCATAGGAAGAGCATGACAGTTGATGTCCATGCTGTACCGCTGACATTGTGTGTGCTCTTGAACCTTTCAGCCCAGGGATATAATGCAGGTACCTTGGGCAGTAGTGTTTATGTCACCATTTCATTGTGTATGTTATGTGTGTGCATGCCTTGGAAACAACTGCACAGAGCCATCACAAGCCATGATGTGATGTGGCATTTATATAATTGTTATTTCTACTAACCCACTCCAAAAATGTTATATTAGTGTAAATTGGTTAATTTCCTACAAAATAGTGATGGTTCCTCAAACCAAGAGGCTTCTTCTTCTTGTCATATGTCACCCAATACCAGCTTTCCTTGTGTCATGAATGGTATAGATAAAGGATGGATGGATGGATATTATGATCAACAAACTTCCTGGCAGGGAAAATCAGGACTGGGGGTGAGCGTTTGATTATTGGTTTATCTAAAATCATGCTGTGACCTTTTGATGTCACACAGACAGCATTTATCAAGACAATGAGTTGAAGATGTCTCTGATCTGCCTCCTGTTTGTTGAGTATTTTCTCAAGCTTTTCTTATTTCCCTGTAAGGTCAGTAACCTTGCAGTTCTCTCCCACACTCTGAAGAGTATTGCCTGGCTCTAGTGCTGGTCAATTTCGTGTTCTCCTCATCCCTAGCATTGCCTGGGGTGCTGCTTGAACTTAGGGACACACTTCGTCCCTCAGTGGGAGAACTTGGAACCAGAAGGAAATGGGCTTTTTTCCCTTCAAAGTTGGGACAGGCAGTGCTAGAGAAAACATGAGGATTGGCTTTAGAGGAGGAAGTATGGAGATTACGGAGGCTAAAACAGAAAAAGGACAAATACTGTTTAAAAAATGTGTGTCACTGGAGAGAACATGTTGAAGAATGTGTTTAGTACCGTCATGGTGACTTTGGAATAGCTTGAGGGTAGAGCCGTCTGATGAGAAGGTCAAAGTTTGAACAGGGAGCTTCACATCAGAAAGGCATTAATGACCTTCGAACCTGAAATCTGGATTTTATTATTCTGTTAAAAGTTTTTTTTTTTTTCCTGTTTTTCTTAACCATCTTTTCTCAGTGCACAATTGTGCTGCACACTAAATGTGAAATCACAAGGCTGTTATTTATTATTTATGATTTCCACCCTGGAACTAAAAAACAAAGGAAACGGACAAGTCCATACCTTGTTTAAAATGAATCACACAATTTTCCTCCCCCTAACTCGAGCCATTTATTGCTCGTCCCTTAAATGAACTAGCTGCATGCAGACGGATATTACTCATAACTCCAGTCAGTGCCAAGTCCTAGTCTCAGGGCCATTAAGGTGTTTAAAGTCAGCCATTCATATTTGTGCTGGATAGCCTTTCTCTATTTTAAATATTCCCCTGAAATTTTTATGTGAAATATTGCCATGGGGATTGTCTGAGGGTGCACTGCATCATTCTGTACCATCTTATATTACTATATATCATTCAATGTCTGACATATTATACATTCAAATTAAAACAAGTACAGCCTCCGTCATTTTAACTTTGAATAACCAAAATTTGATATTTATACTTGTATTTCTTCTTTGTTTACAGTCTTTGTTTTCCACCTCCACAGGAAGTGGACTCCATAGATCTGTCAACAAGTTGCTCTTTGTCATTTATTCTTTATTACCTGTTAAATTATTATTTGTTTTAATCAAACTGGTTTTACTGGCTGGTAAAGTATTAACATTTCCCTCTCACACAAACACACAATGTCCAGACTAATCACAGATATTGCTCCCAATCTCATTCATGTAGCAAACGTCATTTTCTTCAAGGTGAAATTGACAACTTGTTTGTCGTATGAGGCTAAAAGTGACAACACAGTGTAATGATGATAAAACAGTGACTCCTTATGTGTTCATATTGTTTATAGCTTTCACTCGATTATGCAGAGGAAACTCTACATTTTCAACATGCTACTGCTGTGTGACCAAACCGATGTGTTTGTCCATGTGCTCCTTAAGTATTCAGTCTAATCACTGCACCAGGTGATCTCACTTAACCACACCTCTTCCCTGACTGATCAGTGAAATCAGCTTGGTCAGTATAAAAACCTGCATTAGTTTTCAACTCGAGCTCACATTGTTGCCTTACCTTGAAGCAAGTCATTCATCACGGTCATCATCACATCACCTTAAACAAAAAGACAAAAAGTCCTCAAGAATGACACTTTTAGGACATTGTAACTTGCTGCTTGGAATTTCTGGAACTCTGTCTCACCTCCGTGGAAAACAGAGAATCACTGCTTTTTCTGTGTGCTCGTGCAAAAGGGCCCCTTGGGGGTGCTTCCCCTTGGAAGACCTTGTATATGAGAGCCCAGGGTGTCGTCCACATGGCTTGTGTTACACTGGGCCTCTGTGACCTCGCAGTCACAGGGCTAAAAGCAAAAGTGACAATGTGCACAATTGCCTGATAAAGGTAATGGTCCGCTGACCGAGATGAGTGATTTCCACATAATGCAAAAACGGCGTGAACTTGTAATTCAAGTCCAGAAACGCGGAAGAACCAGCAGCTTGAGATGCTCAGTTGACCAAAAATGTTCAGAGAGACAGTTTCCTAAACACGGATGTCAATCACAGCACATTCACACTCTCACGCTTGAGAGCTCACAAAGAGGGAGAAAGGAATGCACACACACACACACACAAACATTTTTATTACAATACATCTAGTGTGGATGAAAGTGTTTCTGGAGAAACAGCAGAATAAACAAAGAGTACACAGACAGAAATACACACTCGCACCACATACATGCACATGCAGACTTTATAATAAATGCTTTCAAATCTTGGTGTTTTAAAAGCGTGCGGTGCTTTGAATCACATTCACATGCTGATACACACGAAGAGTTCCACACAGATGTGGCTGGTTTACGTTGAGTTACAGTATTATTTAGCGCTCGACCAAACCATCAATTACCCAAGTTTTGCTGAAAAGAGCCATGAAAAGGCAAAATCATATTAGCTTGACTTGAATGGCGAGTAGTGATATGTTCACTTCCATCACATGCGAGGAGGTTGAAAGCTTTTCAATACTGCCCAAATATTTTACTTGCCTTGGCTGTTTTCTCTATATTGTTACACATTTATGTTTCTTATTCCAGACAACTAGAAAAAAAGAACAGACGATGAATGAAAATACTGAGAGGTGATAAAACAACTCCTTAAAATCCCTGCACTCTCATTGCTTGTGTAATTCTGTTACTTTGGAATTTTTACTTTAATTAGTAACCCAGGTTTCCTTCGAAAGGCACAGAGTGTTCTGACATGGTGGCTGTGGGTCTCCTCAGGGAACCTCTGTTAAAATGAAATCATATGAAAAAAACAGGTCATTGCATTATGCAAAATATATTACATGGTGTAAATATAGACAACAGACTTACTGTAAGTCGGGGAGAAAATCAATGTTAATGGATAACTCATGGGACAAAGTTCACAGACGCACAGGTTTCAAAATGTACACTTTTAAGTGTAGAAAAGCAAGGTGGCTAAGATACAGAGTAAAACTATGGAGAACAGTTTAGTCGGGCAGAGCTTAGCATCTGTGCATCTTTTGATTATGAGATCACAGAAGCAGAATTGACAAAACAGCATCCATCCACCCTCAAACCCAGACAGACTTCAAACAAAGCAGGTACATAAATGAACTGACCTTGATTGGAAATAATGTGTGGCAGGAAAAGAACAGTGACAGACTGTAGCAGAGCTTAACCTGGGTGGGATACTTCTGAAGGGGGCTTAAGTGGAGGAGGGCGGGTACAGTGATACCTTGGGGGCTTTGATGTAAACAAGATGAATATCTGGTATGCTTATGCTTAAATTTGGTGCCTAATTGGGAGTAGATTGGTTACAAATTGAAAAATGAAGATCAGGTGTAGAGTCTGGGAGTAATACTCCTTGCCTTGTGGAAAATGCATAAGTCTACAGTATATTCAGACACTTGCCCAAAGGCACAAAAACACATTTACTACATCCCCTTTAGTATAATCTTCGTTTTTTCAGTCGATCACAGTAAGCATGGTTCTCAGCAGGTCTGCAAGGCTAAGCTCTCGTTTTATAGTGCCAGGATGGTGGATGTTGTAATGCTATTTTTACCATCCAAATATATGTCCATAAAATCTGTGTTAATGTATTTTGTCACGTATTTAAGAATGTCGTAAGAGTATTTATAGAGCGTCCAAACTGAAGAGGGGAGTGGGAGCTCTAACTAGTGTTGCGCTGCTTGCTAGCCACTGTCCTCGGAGAATACAAACATCTTGTTTTCATTACTGTGGGGGTCAGGGGGAAAAGGGGGTATAGGAGAAAGAGGAGGAGGAGGGGGGGAGGAGGAGGAGGAGTGGTGGTAGCAGTTTAATGTATATGTTTGTCTGAATGTTTCAGACAGTAAATGTATGTAGTCGTGCACTGAACATAACCATGCAGAGAGATGGTTCAGAGTCTGTGTGCACCAAGACAGCATTAAAGAGCTGATGACATCCAGATGAAAAACATTAACATGTACAAAGAGGTCTCTCTCACTAAGGAACTGTGGTTGGCTGACATGACATAACTCAGCATCCCTATTTGTATCTGCCTCGACAACTTCCTGTTTGTGTTGTGTGATTGCTGTGGTAATGTGGTCAACAACTGTATGACTTGCCTCTTAACCACCAAGGAATGCAAATGAGCAAGCGCGCGCACACACACACACACACACATGCACAGGCAAAGCACAGGGGATGCATAGAATGGTACTTTGTGCTTCACACCTAGGTAACTTCCAGCTCAGTCATGAACTGCTGGCCCTTCTGCAGGCCCCATTTCTGCAGAGCTGGCATGCGAATCCATGTCTACTGGCAAACAGTGTTCATTGAACCTAAATGCTAATACTCACTTACTTTGAATAGAGCAGAGTCTTGCTCCCAAAGCTCTACCTTTTCTCCCCCTCCCTCCTATGTTATTCCACTGGCTTGTTTGGGTGATCCAACCAACCACTTTCATGGGTGGGAAATCTGTGAGTGACTCCTCCTGGTGGGTCAGGAGACATGTTCAGCTGAACATTCGGGTACTGGCAGGAACCTCTACATATATTATGCAAAATTTTGCTCTCAGTGGAAAAGAAGCAGTGGGCTGTGTGTCAAGGGCAGTGCCGAAACAAGTAACTGGGTCACCTTTTCATAATAACTCTGAAGCAAAACAGCCTCAATAAGAATTGCCTATATCATTGTAAAACATGTCATTTGTTCAGTTTGTTGTTCACGTGTAAATGATCACAAGATTGCAGCAAGCTTCGCTACACAAACTGAAGAGAAAGATTAGGTGATAAATCACAGCATTAATTGATCGAATAGAAGAGATGATAATAAAGTGATATTCATTGTTCATTTATATATATATATATACTTTCTTTTACTAACTCTGAGCAAAAACTCATTGTTTTCTTTACTGAACAATTATTTGAACATTGGAGTGAACACACACACACACACACACACCTGAAACACCCTGCTGTTACCAACAACAAGAGAGATAACACAGTTTCCTCTCCTTCCTATGGGTTTGGCTTTATCACTTGATGTGTGTGTTTATAAATGGTAGTATCCTTTCATACAGCAGGAGCTGTGAGACACATAAACCCAGCTGTCTTCCTGAAAATGTTTTTCCTGTCCTTATCACGACGGGCTCATCCCCTGTCACAACCCACAACACTCATTATCCATCACCGCCATCGGTGTCTTCATAATATTTGACTTAATGCAATGTCTGTTTTGCAAGAGCGGTTCTCATTAATAACCTCCCAGGATATGACTGCATGTTTAGTTTTTTCAGATTGCGGATGTTGCAGCCAGTGTGAAAAACTTTGAATTAAAAAGAAAACATGTTTAAATGACAGTAAAACAAACCTAAGAACAAAGAGGAGCGTTGCGGCAACATGTCATAGTGTTTTCAAAATGAGAAGATCAAACCTGGGCGATACAATCTGACTGAATATGAGAAACAGTAGCAAAGCACAGCACAGCTGATACCAACTTAATAATCCACAGTTGATCGAATCTTACATGTGCAAGCGGTTTCAAAGACAGGACAACTGTTGTCTGTCCATCTTCTGAAGGCTCTTTGAACACAGCGGCAAACACGTGTAGTGGAAGTGTCGGAAACAGGTGCTTTGTGGCTCAGGCAGCTCTTACTGTTTGATATCCTTTATAAGAAACAGACGGTTAGGGCCGGGTGTGTCCATAAACACAGCAAGCACAAGCCTGCGGGGACCACTGCATGTCAGCTCTCCTGTGCAGTTAGCGAGTGAACGGGCAAGTTTAACTCCGTTATTGTGATTGAGTTTGAAACGACTGCACGCTGAAAACGTAGAGAGTAGATGTGATACGCAGCTGCTACATTCTGAATGTATTTATAATACAAACACACACATTTATGGGAATAATGCGTTGAATACGCAGATGCAGGGGTTAGCTGAGCACACCTGCCTCGCTACTAAATCAAACTGTTATTTGATTTGCTTAGAGAATAGTCCCTATATATATATATAAAACTCCCACAGTGGAGGTGGGCGTGGTAAGCAGTCAGTCAGATGGCCCATGTAATCAGTCACAGGTGAGCTAATTCACACAGCCGATGCTGCTCATGCAATCGTGCTCTTTCCCTTCATATGCAGTCGCTTGTTGGCTGTGGAGGGAAGCATTGACTGCTGCTGCTGCACTTTTGAAAAGCAGCCAGGTAACATTGTTTGCATGTATGCAGCAATAAAGTGTGTTTAGCTACAAAACAGCCATCTTTGATAAACCACAGAAACACAATAGTGACGAAGTTCAAAAGCAAATCTTAAGTCGCCGATGCCAACTGGCAGCTCACGGTTGAATGCCAAATGACAGATGATTTGTTGTGGATTGTGACTGTTGTGAATTAATCCTGTTGTGTTTTCAAAAATATCTTTTCTATAGCCCTGACCAGATGCTCTTTGGGCCTAAACCTAACCACATTCAAAAGCAGGAAATCATCACCCTCATTACTGCCAAGAGCTCCGAAAGCAGTTAAACACATTGACAAAATGTGTCGCATACAAGACAAATAACATGACGCTATGTTATACAGTATATTCCGAGTGTGGCCTTATTTTGGATAAGGATCCTCAAAAAAATGCTTTTTATATTATTATCTGGAATATTGCTGTTCGTAAGAATAATTGTATGTCATTTCTCTTTATTATCCATCATGAACTTTTTACTTATTTTTAATGATGGTGATAATAGGCAACTCGGTCTGGCTGATGTGGTAATGTTACATACATTCCACAAAAGATGTATATATTATAAACACACTCGCGTATTCCCAGAAGTGACACTACAGCGTTAATCTCCTGTCAGGAGATTCTTCTTCCACTGAGAGACATCAAGGCTGAACTTGTCACTCCGATGCTCCCCCGGGAGAAACAAAGGCCAAAACTACTGACATGCTCGACCTCCACCCACATGATGCTGGCACAATAAAAATAAATTGCTTCTGATGATGTGTTAATCTGCTCTGACAAACCGTCTCGCCTCTGAATTAAGATGTCATTTTTTATCACCAAAGTGACACCTGTTTATAATAGGAGGCCTGGAATGACTTATGTGGCTGTTATTCTTGCCTGTGAGCAGCGAAAGTGAGGGGAACTGGGGCTGATACGTGTGGCCTTGTATTTCACTGTCATTAGACCGTGGTTGAAAATGAGCTCAGGGGAGCGCTATGAAATTTTACTGTAGAGATTAATTCATTTAAATAGCTAGATTGGGACTATGTTAAAGTGCAGAAGCCTCAGTTCCCACACGTTCCTTTCATGCCATCTGTCACACTAAAACCTTATATCAAACCTTACTTGCTTACTTAAAATTTAATGAGTGTGAGAATTCCTTCCAATGATTGTATGTATCATGCCTCATTAATCTGAACTTGGCTCGGTTGAATCACAACAGCGCGCACATACACGAGAACACCAAGATTGCTGCTACAAATGTCACTGGATTGGCTTCCTGTGTAGCTGAATGCCTCCGCTCTTTTGCTGTCGGATTGAACTGTGGGGAGTAGAAGCATGTAGTCCAGATGTGGGGCTAGGTGTCCGCCCTCTCAGGCTAATCAGATTGATTAGGGGCAGTAATCTGGCAGACTGGCACTGGACTCTGGACTTCATGAGGCTGAGCAGTGAGAACTCACAAGATGGCTGGTTGTTACACAGTCCAGAGCAGCTTGGGCTCGCCTGCTCCTCCAGCACACTGACATGTGAACAGTTAGGTACAGTGGGTTTCTAACTGTGGTATTGTGTCTGTTTTAAATCAAAACTGCTGACTTAAAAAAAAGAACCAGTCACATCAGGCATTCTCAGACCAGCACTAAACTTTTTTTTTTTTTTTTTTTTTTAATCCTGTTTTTTTTCTTCTTCTTTTCTTATATAATATTGAAATAATCCTTGCCTTTTCAACTTGATTTCCTTCCGTCGGATGAAACTGCCCAAAACCTCAAATCAAAGCAGCAGCATATAAGAGAGGAGCTTATAAACAGGCTGAGCAACAGGAGGTCTTATTCAGGTCTGGGCTGAATTTCAGACTTTGAATCCAACCCATTGAAATTATTTGAGAGGGATGGAGGAACTGAGATAGCAGTGCTGACAAGCTCACTCAGTGATCAGAAAAGGAAATGCTGTTCTCAATGACCTTACTGTTACCCTTAACTACTCCACATAAGTCTCCTCTTTCTGATACCGGTCTGGGTCTGAAACATTTCACTGCAGTCCCATCCCAGGAACTCGCCTTTCTCTCATTTCCTGTCTGCGCAACAGCCGTCCCCTGTTTAAATTACGCCCCAGTGGCTCCCCAGTTCCCCTGCACATAGCTACCCTCTCTCCTGCTGTCTTTTTCCTCTCCCTTTCACTCTCGGTCTCTCCATCCCTATTGCCTCTGACTGCCCAGACTATGATTTTTTGGCAAGACAACAAGACGCTAACATTTTAGACTGCTGATTGATGTCTTGCGAGCTCCAAGGAAAAGCTGATACAGAGCAAATGCGTTGTTTTGTTTGTATATTAATAGTTTTAGATTTAAGGACATCTGCTTATTTTCAATCTATTTTATAATTAAACTGCATCACTGAAAAGTGGCATGTGTTTGATTGTGGGCAAATATTTTCTGAATGCTGCTGTTGTTTCTTTCTTGAATAATGCATGTTTCCATGCACAAACACACTTGGACATTTAAAGAGTTTTGGAGCAAATGTCATGCCTTCTTCCTTTTCCTCTCCCGGGCTAACTTACATCCTGCATGCCCAAAAGAACATGTGTTCCTGTGGCAAGTTACTGAGTCTACAACATGAAGCTGAAGCCAGAGTTAATTTACACACCCATAACAGAATTCCACTCCTTAGTCTGACCTGGTTCAGCCACCTTCCCCAGAGATGCATATTAAAATGTCGTTACTGAGGGCTTTTTGTGCAGCCATTGTCATCATCTCTCAGTGAGCAGACCATCAGCTGAAGCAACACTACATAAACAAGGTGATCCATGAAAAAAAAATAGCATTGTAGCAATAAAAAAAGGTCAATTTTGTAACGTGTGAGGAGATCTTGGTGAAAAGCGAACGTTCTCATTACCTCCATATTTTAAGCACACATTCTCTGAGCACAGATGTTATCACATGGTTTCACTGCACACATGCTACACAGCCTCCATGAGATGGACACTGTTACTTTAACAAGGAATGATGTGGCTTTAATGAAAGCACGAGAGTTCCTTAAGTCCAGACTGTGTGGCTTATTCCCAGGAAGGCAGTTAAAAGTGAATTTATTGTACTCGTTTACATTTCAATACATGTTCCAGAGAAATCAAGGTATTATAAACCAAGGGTCGATTTTTTTTCCGCTCTCAGTATATGCATAAATGTGGAGGAAAATGTGCCCAGTGTTTTACATCTCCCCCATTGCTCTGGATGCAATCAGGGATGCTGACTGAGGGAACGGTGTTCTACATTGTTGCTGTTCTCTATACATCGCTGCTGTAGTCTCACGTGTGTGTATACATAACACACATTTAACTAAACGACAATCATTTTAGATTGACAATAAACAAATATTTTCTGCCCTCTCTCTTTTAGAACCCATGCCTTTGTCATTTTGTTAACCCTGCCCAACACTGAATGTTTATTAAAATTGGATGTGCGTGCCTTTCAGCACTTATTGTAATCATTTTAGATTGAATCTCATCTGCTACAGAGTGTAAAATTATTATAATCTGAATAAGATATACTGCACCAAGTTATGTCTAAAAGTCATGATATTTTGTGCAACCTGTATTTTCAGTGCAGATTTATGTGCATATGTGTGTACATAAAAGCTCCCACAAATGTTTGTATACATGCTAAAGCAAAAGCAATGACAGACATGGAGTTCTGGGTGGAAGCTGATGTCTGGGTATCATACTCCAGTCAGTCTCCATGCAGAACCGACACATTCATCAAGACAACAGCTAGGCGGTTCTCCCCGCAAAACTTTTATCGGACATAAACGGTCAAGTTTGGACGTCCCTTTGGTCAAACCTTTGACTGGCTGTAGCTCGCTCACTGGCCGGGCACAGATGACCGGTTGCCCACAATGTCGGCTATTTAAAATCTGGAATGACAGCACATGGACTTGAGTAACATGAACTTAAATTTCAACTTACGATCCCAGAAATTGTGTAACATGAGGTCAGTAAATTGCACACAGCTTGCTCCTGTTTACAAATCTGGTCAATACACATGCTTTTTAACCTACCATTGTGTTTTCAGTGAAGCTATTTAGTGTTTTTTGGTGTTGTTTCAAAATGTGACAAAGGGACTTGGAAGTGTCCATAACAACATTTACTGCAGGACTACAACTCTCAGTAGCAGCCAGCAATCTGTCACACTCTCCTCAAAATAAGTTCACGTACGACTAATTTCCTTTAAGAGTTTGTGGCTGCATGGATTATATTTACTGGCAACATGTTTGCAACCAAAGTGGTGTGTTATTTCAGTGTTGTATTGAGGGGTTCAGGGTGAATGGCTTGGCTGCAAAAAAAACACGGAACTCTGGGTTTATTTCCATGACAACAGGGCTGGTGGATTCACCTTGTAAGTGTCAGGGCATAGTGACAACTACAACAGAGTACTGTGGCAGGTCTGGCTGCTCAGTTGAAATCAAAATAAAGTTGAATGACTGGCCTGGTCCGACCCATAGGTACATAATAGTTATATAGTATAACTACGGAATACTCATTTAAAACATGTGGTCTTGTATCAAAGGTCGTAGCACAATGGTCTTAAGTAGATTAGCGCTACTAACACAGCCAAGGTTATGGCAAATAGGACGCAAAGACGACATTACTTGAGCAATGGTGGAACTTTTTGAGGAGAGACTGCACACGTCGGTAAGACATAATTACAACAAGGTTGCTTTTGCCCCCCTTTTTTGAAGTACAGTACCTCCTCCCCCCTGGAACCAACAAAAAGGACACACAGACCAATGTGAGCGGTGACAAAAAGCTGCATAAATGATTCTTCATTGAACTATCTCATGTGACCATTACACCGCTACAAGCATCTCTTCAATAGGCAAGTGAACAGGACAATTCTCTGCAAATTAGAAGTGGCCCTGTTACAACTCAAGCATGAATGGGTTTTATCATATACCGGGGGTATAATAATCTATATCACTGTGGTCAGATGTCGGTCATATGGGAACCACTCTTTTTTTATTGTTGTCTCTACAAATAGGACAAGTATTTATTCACCAAACCCAAACATATCATTACGCTGTTGTTCGACTGTGTGCATGTACAAAGGCTTGCACTGTAGCAATGCATTTTTTTTTTCTTCTTCTTTGAAACCACAGAGAGCAGACAGCCTGACATGGTGGCCAATAAAATCAAAAGTACAACAACCCCTGTTGGGTTTCATGGTCACATTTGACATCAATCACCAATGTCCAGGGTCAGCAGTGTGATGGTGTCCACAGGATTCCTCTGATCACTGCCTCACACTCGCACAGCAAAGCAGGCCT
Organism: Microchirus variegatus; assembly: GCF_963457635.1. NCBI lineage: Eukaryota > Metazoa > Chordata > Actinopteri > Pleuronectiformes > Soleidae > Microchirus > Microchirus variegatus. Next base: position 18,626,306 of record NC_139806.1, read on the forward strand.
CTACATCAATACTTCATTGGGAGGGCTCTTACTGGACATGAAGTCATTATATTGCCAGAAGTAAAAAAAAAAAAAATGTCAAGCAGTAATACTGCTGGAGGTCTCTTTAACAGCACTCTATAGTCTTTGAGTAGCAAAAGGGCAAAACCTGCAAGTGGGATTTTTTTTTTCCTGAAGAAGGAGAGAAAATTGTGTTGACTTTGGAGTCTCCCATGTTTCTCCTCATCCCAGGAGTGAGGGGTCCAGTGATTTTTATAGGGCATGCAGGCTGACATTTTGATTTCTGCAGTGTACTTTTGACTTTGATGTCGACCCCTGCAATTTTCCTTGCAAATAAGGTCATGACATGTCAGGGTGGTATGCGCAATATTTGCTGTATTTCCCTCACTTCACCTTATTCCTGGTCCCGAGAGGCCACTTAAATTTGATGAGAGATAAGGATGGGAATGATCTGATGGTGGAACTCCTTGCTTACATGGAAAAAGATTGTACTGTGTTCACACCCTGCCTTGTCTTTCACTCCTTCCCTGGTGTGTTTAGTTATGTGGTCCATGACCAGCTTTCTGAACCCTCTCTGTGGTTTAAAACACAACAAAGTTGTTTAAAGCTTGTACATTAAGACTTGTAGTCAAATTCAGTCAAGCCTGAAAATGCACATGGGGAATTCCCAGCATTCATTATTGGAGTGCAGTAATGTCTACATCACAACAATAAAGAGGTGGACATGCATTCTGCTGTTGAATCTTGTGTAAGTCAGTGCCATCCAGTAGAAATATGTCCTGTATCCTAAAACCAGATGTAGTTCTAATCATATTTGCATGGTTCATAATTCAGATTTGAAATGTTATGCTTAAGTGCCAAAATTCTGAAGTCAAGCTGTGCCATGTGTTTTTGTTTTTCTTTTCTTGCGCATGTGAACGACCATTTGGAAGCAATTTTTCTTTGTTAATATGAGTATTATTTTAATTGTGGTAATTATAGGTTAAACTGTTCGACCACTCGCAAGGTGCTCACGAGCTTTTGACAAGACGACAGCTTGACTCTTTTTAGTCCATTTCTTCACTCCTTTGCTAGGTTTTTCCATTTAAAAAAAAATAGATATTTGAAATGTAAATTGTAAGACCATCAATATTAACTTTGGGCCATCTTGAAAGTAGATCAGCTTTTCCATTTCCCATGATCCTATAAGAAGTTTGTGCTTTGTTTTCTCTCATTTACTTAAGCAATACAATGGGGAAGTGCGGTGAAATCTCAAATTGCATTCACCTTACCACATTTTGGCTTGTTTTGTAGGGAAATAGTTCAACTTTGACATTTTGTGCACCGTGACGTATCAGTGTATGATGGTCAGCAAAAACAGTTCTCAAACAGTTTGCTGGCTGCCCTCTCTGTGGTTTCCTCTTTGTGTGAACCCTAAATCACAAGCAGAAATTTAGTAGTCCAGGTCAAAATCTGGTCAAATTTAGCCTTCAGTAGACCTTTGAGGTGGGTGGGAAAACGTATTTAACTAAAATATAGCCCTTCAATTATGTACATGGACTTGCATGATGTTAAGTGAAATAATACAAAAAAATATATGATAATAATTGTCTTCTGTTGCAAACAAAATTGCCAATTTTTTTGTTTGTCCTTGCTACTGAACTGTATGCAATGACAGGGAAATTCTTTATCTGCTTGAACCAGCCCCGGAGGCTCATAAAGCTCTTGATAGTAGAATTTTCAAGAGGATAGTTTGTGTAAACGGCATTAGGGTTTTTGTGAGAAAGTGAAAGTGGTAATTGTCCACATTCCAACAGTTTCAATACATAAACTATGGAACCGTCAGCCGTGAACAACCCAGCTGCTAGCAATTTGCCTAGCAGATAATAATCAGGCTACATGCAAAACTAACGTTCCTCTGTCAGGCATTAGGACTGTGGCCCATGCTGTAAGGGATTTGAGACATTTTAAGGAATGGTTGGTTTAGTTTAAATAACCTTGGACAAGAGGAAAAGCTAGACCTCCTCTGGCCACATTAACAATCTCACTCCAAGAGCAATCCAGCTCATTTATCAACATGAACCAAAACATGGGTACACTCGTACTGTAGTCTACACAAAGAACACATGTGGTAAGCTCTCGTATCACATATATTCTTCATCTACTGTGCAGTCAGTTTCCAAAGACCAACAGTGAACATTAATCATGAATTCCACTTTTAGAAATGATCCAAAACCCAATGAACAACTGCTTATTTGTTATTTCTCTGCATTGTGGTTGTGTTACGTTTAAGAAACAGAGAGGTGTTTACAGCCAGCCAGCTTTTTATTACAAGAGACACGTTCACACAACCCGAGTGTAAACAGAATAATAACACAAGCATGTGCTAATGACAATTTCTCCAAAGCTGCTATGGCAAAAATCTCAATGTCTTCACCACGTGCAGACATTGAGCAGCAACTGCAGCGTCCCGCTCGGTGATTTATGTCCGTGTTCACTGTCCCTGCAGGGTCCTTCTCAGCACATGGTCACCTCGTGAACAGCTGGGTGAGATATTTGATTGGTTGTCAGACAGGACTTGTAGAGTGTATTATATGTCTTTTCATTGGTGCTCTATTCTTACATGAATGATCCAGTTTCATTTGGGTCAGTTAGGTCCCTCAGCAGTGCTCTGACTGCGACGTTTCTGGGAAAATAATATTTCTTCATTAAGAGTTCAACCCCAAAAGAGGACGTATGGAGTGACTGCATATTTGGGTTTAAAGATTTAAACCCAAATGTGCTTGATCAGTTATCAACATATGGTCAGTTATTACACATTAACCACAAACACAGTTTTAATAGTCCATCATTCATCCTGTCTGTGTAAACTGACAAGTGGTTGTCAACTAGCAGACAGCACCATCTGATACAGGAGAAGCGTATCGGGTCAACTCAGAGCCGCCACTGATCTGCATATTCCCCTCTGCTACATTGCTGCTGAACAGGTGCTACTTCAGTTGGAGAGATTAGGTGATCAGTGCCCTTAGATTCCTTCCCACTTGGAATGTTCCACATGGAAAGGAGGGCAAGCTTCTCCCAGCTTCCTGAATGGAGGTTAAGGTGAGGTGGGCAGCTGGATTAGTGGGTGACTTTGATGGAGATGAGCAGCCTTTCATGAGAGAAAGAGCTTTGGGTGATTAATTAATTAATTAATTAATGGGCTGATCTACAAAACTATTCGGCAGAAAGACTGATAGTAAATAGATCTGCATACCCAATTTTTGAGCAAACCACAAAACATTGCTGATACAAATTTGACAATCACAACTTTGTCTTTGAGAAACTGTAACATACAGTTTAACTTGTTTTCTGATCATGTTCTAGACCAAAGTAGTAAAATAAGTGATTAAAATAATCATAACAAACCGTAAATAAAGTGATATTTATGTTGTCGTGTTGTGTCGTTCACAAACAAATTGTTCGGTGAGCGAACAGAACTGAATCACTTGCAGTAATTATTCCTTCATCTCACAGCTCAGCTGAGCTCTGTTGCGACTCGAGTGCAGGGGTGAGCAGATACTGCTGCGAACGAACGTGAGTTATTCCCTGCACTAATTGAATCAACGTATTCCCATGTGTCCGCAACCATGAGGGAGTGAAGGCGAGAAGGTGAATGAATCGGTGAACGTAGCCTTCTAGTACAATTAATTTGTGTCCTGAGTGATATTCAGCTGCTTAAACGGTCATGATCTGATCAGTTAGAGCCAAATCCCAATTCTTTCAGCTGTATTTCAGTTCAGTCACTTTTGTCAGATGGATTCTGTGCTCCAGTCATGCAGGAACTACTGAACAATTGAAGTGAATGTATTTTTTGGTGAACAAATATTTTGAATAAATTGCTGTTGTGATCTGGTGCAGATGTCATGCATCTGTTTACACTCAAATTAAGATGTCAACATACAGTCTTGACATTCTTGCTATTTCCTTTAAGCAAATTAATATAAAAGAAAATCTCTGTTAGAGTGAAAACCCAGGATGAATATCAGTGCAGTACTGTATTTTGGACTTTCTGCATATGGCAATGATATCATTGTAAAAAGATTATGGTTAAGGTATGTTAACAGTTGTTGTAACTAATAGATTACTAGTAGGCACAAAATACATATTATGCATAATAAAATTATACATAATACACCAGTTCACACTGACCCATTGAACCATTTAACAAGGTCAAGAACGTCTTGGCTGGAAACAGAACAAGCCCATGGTTTGTGTCTGTAAGCTGCATATTACAAACGATAGTTACATTTTGTTCATAGGTGACTTCCAGACACTGGGTAATTATGTCAGGAGCAAAGGAGAAATTAAGTTGACAGTGTTTAAGGTTCTCATTTGAGATGGATGGACTGACAAGACATTGGATTTCAAGCAAGAGACCACAGTCGATCTAGTTTCCATATCCATAACCATGACCACATCCTTAATGATGATTTCTATTGGAACTTGTCATTACAAACTATTATTGTTACTCCTAGCTTAACAAGTTGTTGTTCCAAACCAATTTCTGCACACCCTGCTATTGATCCTCATTGGTTAAAAAGAGTAGTTTAGAGAACTTGAGTGACATTCAATCTAATGGCAACTACGTGATAAAAATCAGATGAGGAAATTTAAACATAGAAGACAGAGGCAGTTTGATAGTATAAGTCTGGCTCTGGATTTGAGCATAGACACAGCGAAGATACAGTGACTCTATTGGAGGGTCATGTGTAGATGGGGTTGCAGGCTGAGTAGAGGGAGGTCACACATGCTTTGTGTCCCCCAGGGAGTCCTGCAGGACGAGACGAGAGTGGTGCCTGCATTTGAGGTGCCTGGGCGCCACACAGATGAGCTCATGAAACGCTATGCTGTCCGCCTAGCCAGGGGTGCGGCGTGGAGGGTGAGAGGAGAGGGCATCCCTGCCATCAATCACCTCGGGTGAAGCTGGGACCCACTGCTCCCGGATCAGCTTGACCGGCAGGAGTAACATGGAGCCAAGGCCACATTAAAGGCATTGAGTGTCCCCCCCTCAGCATGCAAGCGCGGGGACTGAGCCAAAGCAGACTGAGGGAGATGACAACAAGGAGGTGTGTGCCACGTAACTGGAGAGGTGTAGCTGAGCACGGAGACAAAGTGAGGAGTCAAGACAGGGGCAGGGGAGGGACAGGATCTGAGGGAGAGCGGCCTGTGAAACCTGAAGACTGAAGCAATGATGGGAAGAGACAGACACTGTCAGATGCACAGCTTGCAACTCAAAGCATAGTCCGTGAACTAATCACCTTTGGTCACATGTTATGAAGCTTGGAGAAGAATGCTTTCTATTTACTAGTTGGCTGTGCTTTACCACAGTCATCAGTCAGGAGTCATTTCAGGATGCCGTAGTGCCACTTCTGTTCTGGGCAGTAGTGCGATCAAGCCTTACAGACTGGCAGCAGATACATACTCGTACACCCCATCCCTGGTCAAAACATTTTTTAACAATGGGAATGTGACTCCAGCATCAATGGGAACTTAAGACACAGTTGGAGCAGTTAATACAGCAATTAGCATTACTCGTTGCAGTGATCCTTACTTTTTTTAAAACATATTGAATATATATTAATAAATTAAAAATTATATCAAAGAGAGACTGAAATAAAAGAAGCTACATATTAACCATTGTAACATTATCACTGAGGGCTATGGTGGTGTCATTTTGTTTCTGGCTTATGTCTAAAGTCCCAATTCACGCACGAGTGACGCAGGGGTGAAGAAAAAAAAAACTGGCTGGATCAACCACTAGCAATGGGAATGGTGTTAATTGCCTTTTTTAGCAGCTTCACCTGGGTTTAAAAATCCTGGGTTTAGTTTTAGTGTGGAAGAGGCTTTAGTGAAATAGTCTGCTGACACACAGGCTTATGTTCTGAGTATCTGGTGTTGACAGACACGAGACTCTGGTCAAAGTCCATCAAGAGACAGTACTGGAAACTCATTCCAATATTATTATTATTCTTATGCTGCGTCCTGCTTTAACTTCTGCATGGGGTTGATAGGCAGCATCGGGGATATGCCAGATTGTAAAGATATCCACTGAGCCTTGATACATGGTTAATAGTCCACAATGGATTCCAGGACATGTACTTTTTATTTACCAGCTGGTCTTTTGTAATCAGCGTTAGTCACACCACTGTACTGTGCTGCCTCGGTCCACACTATATGGCGAACCTTCCATGTGTTTTTTAAAGGGTGCACCTGTGACACATAAATCTGTAACAAACTCCATGTCTAGTATGTTACATTTCTAATAAGCATCACCAAACAGGGAGGTGGGTAAGTGAAAAAGAATGGCTACTGTATTGGTTTGTAATAAGAGCCAGCTGTGGATGGTCATGAGGGCTTTGCGCCTGGAACATGCTGCTGGAAGGTTTTGAGCCAGGGAGAAGCTGGCAGCCACATAATAAATCCAGCCTGTTGGGTACAGTTCATTTTTTTGAGCAGGCTTGAAACAAGTAAACTGGCTTTTCATCAATAAGCGGTCCATCCTGAGCATACAAGTAAACATGCTAATGTATTCCTCTTTGAAGACTGTATCGTTCCACTGCACTGTGAGAATCACACAGCAACAACTTGTGCAAGTGAATCTTTATGTACATACAATTTCTTACACTATTACTTTAATAAAAACAAAAACAAATGGATGAAGTGTAATTCTAGCCTGAGCACTGTGTCCTTCATTTTCTGATCCAAGACGTTGCTGGGCTTGCTCCAGATTGCAACAGACCACAATCATACAATTCCTTGTCATAATTCTGGGAAATGGGGTGGCATTTCACAGTGCTAAACTGGCCCCAAAAGAATTTGTCTATGTCCTCTGCTTAAATAATTAAAGCAAGAAGGGTCTGAAATAAACCATGCAAGGCCACATTTTCTTCCCCTCTCTGAGCGACACAAGCAAACATGTGAAAGTGTGTGCAGGTATAAAAAAGACGTATAAAAGAAACATTCCCGTCGAGGCAATCGCTGTAAGCACTACATCACGTTTATTAACGGTACTAAATCAGAGTCTGTGCTGTGGAGGGGAGCAAATACACCTGAGGAGAATGACCATGCATGGGTGAGCTCACCGTTGCGCATTTGAACGATGTAATAGGAGGGGTGGGAGTTTTCAATACACTAAACCTGTATTCCTGTCTTTCACTTTTAATTCGAGCGCTGAAGAAAAGTTCATTTTAGGATTTTCCTCTGACCTTTTGTGAAAGTGGAACAGTATAAATAGTCATTGCTTGTCTCCTGCACAGTCTGACTCGCTGCTGTTCATTTTCCCCAAAGGCTAGGACAGTTTTCTTTTAAAAATAAAAGTTTAAACCAGAGGAGTAAAAGAGGAATGTAGGGCCCCACATTGAGAAAAAAAAACAGTGACTTTTACTGCATAACTCCCCTTTGCTCTCTTTTCTCTCACCCTGCACCATAGACATCCACAGCAGCACCCTGCTCACTGTGTGGGCCTGGGGCTGGGCCCAGAGTCCAGGCAGCCAGCGATGAAATGGTAAAATCACACACATGCTCGCCTATAGCCTCACATTTTCTGCGCTCCTGCCACTCCATTGGCCCCTGTGTTTGCAATTACCACTGTAAGCAAATGCACCCCCACTCCCTGCTACAAATTGCTGATAAGTTGCTTTTCTAAAACTCAGCATGCTACTACCAGTCATTAGCAACATGATATCATATGCCCACCCTGGTGCCTGTGAAAACACAAGCCTCGAGATAGGGAGACTTCACGACGGTTGACTTGCATAGTGCGATGGCGTGGAGGTATTAGCAGTTAAGTTTTATTGATGTACAGTTTTTACAATGTCACAGGATATAGAAACGTTGCCTACATTTATATTAGGTGTGTGACTGAAACCATTAAAGGTCAAGACTTAGCAACAGTGACTATAGGGCCATATATGCCTGTATCATCAGCATAAGAAGACACTTTGAGTTTAGTTAATGTGTGTTGCTATGGGTCTAAAAGCTACTCCACTGATTGCAAGATAATGTGAATCAGTGTCTTGAATTGGTTACTTAAGTTAGTGCATTAATGGGTACTGCACAGTTTACTTTCTGGCATCAAACATGGTCCTTGTGCATATATCAGAAATTATGATTACACTACTAAATCAGTAGAAATGTTCACTCAGGCACCCCTTGTTGTGTATGTAGCAAATGCACTTGCACCAATCATAGCACCTGTCTACCTGGTATCGGTGACCTGGACGTGTGGTTGCTCGGACATAAGTCAATGGCACAGTATGTTCATGCTTGTTTAAACGGCACATTAGATGCGCCTACATTGGTGGGTTGTCTCTCAGTGCGCCTCCTCCTTCTCCTCTTCCACATCAGTTATATGCAGGTGGAATGTCAACCTTTCCCTGTGCTGTCTAATGGAGTTGTTGATGGGGCAGAGGATCTGCAGACGGCAGAGGCAGGGGGTCCACCAGCCCAGGACTTGAAATAACAAGCAAAGTGTCTCATACATTAGTGCAGATGCTACAGCAATTATTTGTCCACCCACACATCATGTGAGACTGTAATCCTGTCTATTCACAATCAACTTCCGGCGCTACGCCCTAATGCACTTGCGCCACGCACTTTAAACCACACGCTATAGATCGTTTAAATCGGGCCCTATGTGCTATATTTGACAATATGAACTAACTTATGGTCTCAAAATAGCAAATGTGAGTGGGTAAGTATGTAAATTGAAACACAGCATAAGTATATGTGTCCAACCACAGCCCACAACCCCTGAACTTCTGCGTTTGCCTATGAGTCTACTATAATTTGCTGCTGGTAGTCTTTGGGTCTAACGGCAAGTGGAAGAATATTTTTTTTATTTGGTTTTTGCAAATCTGACTCCCTTTGAACTGTGTACATAGTTTTCAGATGCTTGGCTTCAGCTCACACAACAACCTCCAGAGGATAAGCGGGAATGGTTGGATACATGCTTATAAATATTGAGAAGCACCTGTTCTTTTGCAGTTGAATGGAGACTTTTCTATGTTTTTTTTTTGTTTTTTTTTCCACCAAAAGAGTGTGCTCTTGGTGGAACTTGTTTGGAATGGAGTCAATGCTGTGGTGTGCTTCCAAATGCTCTTAGAAGTATCAGAAGCACTTGCAGATATGGAGTTACAGGAATGTGACACATATACTCAGTGCCATTGGTCAAAACTTGTTTAATGTGGGATTTTATTAGGGTTTTTTTTCACCAGTGGAAATGTGTTTAATCAGCATTCACTCCCGGGTCAAATTACTTTGCAATGCATTGGGTTTTTTTTTTTTTTTTATCAGAAAAAGGCTCTGGAATACACATTCTGAAGGCTGTGTACTGTGTCTATGTGGACAAATCTGTCTTGAGATGAAAATAACTGAAAGTGACTTGATGTACAATTGTTATACAAAGTGTTTTTTATACACTTTGAAAAACAATGGTGCATCTGTGACAAACTATTCAATTCAGTCACACAATTTAATCTCATTTATGGCAACAACAGCAGCATTTACAAGGGATGGGTGGGGGAGGTGAAAGGTGCAAGAGAGATGTGGTGAGGCTACGGCCTGCTTGTAAGGCCTCCAGGCTTTGTGATGCTGAGTACTCTTCACCCGGGCAAAGGTTCACTCCGATCATCTGGGCCAATCTGTTCCAGACGTAGTAAATGACACATTATTGAATCCAGACCTGACAAGGGCTTTGTGTATATTACATTAGCAGACACCAGGCTCACTTCAGCGTCATTACCTATATCCCTCCTCCCCTCCGAAGGAAGAGAAAAAGAAGAGTGAGAGGTGAAGAGAAAGGGCAACGTAGATCCTACCCCAAGCCATGCACAGAAGGTGCCTTTTCCTCCAGGTCAGGGTTATACTCTGCAGTGGGTTCACCATCACACAGCTCTCTTTCTCCCTCTCTTCCTTCTTCTCCCTGCTCTTCTGTGCTGGGAACACGTTAAATATAACACCACAATCCACCCTGGAACACCCAAGACGATCCTGCCCACAGGGATTTTTGGGGAGATATTAGAAACACACCATAGAGGTCACCCCACCCTCTTCTCTTCCCACACTGATGGAACAAACAGCGTGAGCTGATTTGAGTTACAAAACTTTTGCAGACGCAGTAGATTTTCAGTCTGACTTATTGGTGATTGTGTCAACTCCTTGAACAACTACAAGTAACTATGCGCTTGAATACTGATGTTTACAGCACACGGCCTCGAATTTAAGATTGACACCGTAAACCGACTTAAAGCTAACTCGGCTGAGAAACTACTGCAGCAGCAGCATTAAGAATAACATCTTAGCTGCAGTGTGTTATGGTGGGAGGTTGCCTGTGGCTTGGATGCCTTACGGTGGGATATGTGCCGTAAGCAGTTGGTGGATTTGGCTAAACCTTCTTTTATTCGAATGGCATATGCACGCAGAGCCATACCACAGATTTCTGGCAGGGACCACATGCTGAAATTTCCATTTGTCGCTTCTTAAACTACAGACAGGTGTGTGTGTGTATACATGTCTGTATCTGTCTAAAATTGAGCATCTCCAGAAGTGTGAGCATACCCATATGTGCTTGTGTGTGTGACACTGCTCAGGTATACATTCCACAATGGAGACGGCACGATTAGATTCCTTATTTAAAGTGCGGGGCATCGAGTTACAATTTAACATGCATTTCAAAGGAGGAGCAAATTGTAATAAAAAAAAAATAAAACATTTGTGAAAGGCCACACCCGTTGCTGTTGTCAAATAGGTTACTGATGCTGATGTATGGTCGATTGAATAGCTCTCTATAACACACAACCCACCACGCCCTCTTGACCTCCGCTCGCAGAAACTGTAATCGCATACGGATCAGCGGATCTATTTTCCGCACGGCAAGAATTTAAATGACAATCGCATTCCACGGTTTCTCAGTTGCATCACCTGCCAGCGCAAGACGGGGGAATCTGCAACAGAAGTTGGAATAAAGATATACACATGCGCCTCCAGGAATGATAACTGAAATGTGTACTCATGAGCCTCAGTTAAGATATATGTGCCACAAGGATTACTGTTACAGTAAGAGGCCCACAGCGGTAGCTTCCTCAGCAGCCAGAGAGAGGTCGCAAAACCGCATTATGCACATGCCATATGTAACATGAAAGCTGCACCATGCGTGACCCTAAAAGGGCTGATGTTATTGCTTTTGTTCTTACCCCACTGTGGTTCTCTTACTTTTTTATCCGATAACTACGCATTAGGGAAAGTATATAAAGTACAGGATAGTGTCATTTATAGACACATTCAGGTTTTGCCCATAATGGAGTCATACATGCATTTTAACAAGGCATGACGTTCAGCACCGAAAAATACTTGGTAATTGTTTTTTTTTCTTTTTCTTTTTTTTGTCTGTCATTCACCACCTACCTTGTGACATCACAGTGTTTCTGTTTTCCTCCTGCTCTCAGTCGTCACTCGACTTTCTTGTTTGTTTAAACTCTGTTCATTACAACCCGCTATAGTTGCAGGGGTCACTTTGATGGCAAGAACTGTAAATACACAATGGCTAGTTTGGATTTCTTTTTTTTTGGTGAACATTATTGAAGAAAGAAATTTGGCAGATGTGACTTTTCCTTTTCATTATTTGAAGTTATTTTTTTTTTTCAATTTTAGAGGAGGAAATATTATTCTTTTTTTTTTCTTTTTTTTTTTTAAACTTAAATGTTCCTGAAAACCAATGAGAGATTTCAATTAATGGATAAACAAGTATTAAACTATGAATGTGTTTCTTTTTTGTCAATGGTCATGTTTAAATGCAAAGGGAGACAAAAGTAGTTAAATGTGTGTGTTATTCTGCCCTTCACACTTCTGTCCAGGTTTGACGTAATGTGTGTTTGTGTGTGTGTGAGAGCGAGTGAGTGAGTCTGTGCGTGCGCGTGAGTGTGCATGTGTTAGGTTAAATGGTCATGGAAGGCAGCTCGTGCTACACTGTTCCAGCTCATTAGCTGTGATTAATCGGCATTTGAGCTTTCCCATGGTCCCCCTTTCCCAGTTTGAGACAGAGCTCACCTTAGAGGGCAGAGGCAGTCCAGGCTGCTGCATAACTACCACTGTTAACACATTATAGAGAATGTCTTGTATACATTCAGCTGTAGCTGTATTTGTGTTGTCTCAGATTTGTATTTGCTCACATTTGCACTGCCTCTATATGAGCATGTAGGGATTTTGGATATTTTAGTCTATCATTGTCCGAAATATATCCATGTTTGCTAACACAACCACTTGGATTAAATTATGTTCTATCGTAAAAAAAATCATATTGCAAATTTAGGTCGAGATAGGATCGGAATGATTGTAGCCAAAAATCATTACATGTGAAGCAATGATATGTGATGAAATGTTATTTATATACAGAACATCACATAGAAGACATCTCATTTCAGATTGAATGATTTTCAATTGTTTGTCTAAATGTATAACCCCGTGTAAGCTCCACTGATAGCAATTCTCGAACAAGATTTATAAAAACTCCCGTTTGCTCGCACAAAAATATACATCCATGGAGGTCTCCTCAATTAAGACATAATAAATTCAAGCGAGGCCTTTGTTTTTTCACTTTTGTGGAAATATGCTCTCTAATCCAGCGATATAAGAACCATCTGTGTAAATTCGTGTCCGCAGAGGATGGACACTCGCTGGCTGCTGCTTCGTGCTGGAGCTGCTGTGCACAGCAGTGAGAAGACGCGAACTCACTGTGATTGGCTCGAGACTTTCAAAAGGGGGAATATGTCTCATCTTCACTCTGCAACTTACTTTGAAAATAAATCAGGCTTGTTTCTGTTGGGTCCCTCAGCACCCACCCACACACACACACACACACACACACACACACACTAAGTAACACGGTTACTCTCACATGTATTAGGAGATAAATTGCATGTTCTGTAGTAGAAATATTAACATTTACATTATGAAATGTTCACACTCACACAGCATTTGGATGCGAGATATTTATTTTATTTTATAACACCATTACTTTTGCAGCTGTAGTCATTAAGTAATATCAAGTGTTTCTTATAAAGTATAATTGTATTACCTACTGGCATGCACGCATGTTAAAATAGGTTAAGACAGAGAATATTAGCAAATCTAAATACATTAAAAAGTAATTAAATAATATTTGGAAAGATGATGGGGACCAGGGTTAGGGGATGGTCATCTCTGCCAAATAAGATCTGCATTTAAGCTGCTTGTTGGCCACACATGCCCAGAGTGAGCACATACTGAACCTTGTTTCACTTTTGTTTAAATCCTCTGTTCCAAGATAATTCAGACACAAATATGCTTAAAGCTGCAGAGGTTTCTTAATTTCCTGTGTGGGCCACACGCAACTGCAGAGATCTCTTGGCTGCAGATAGCGCTCGGTGAAAAAGACACAGAATCTGCTCATTATTTTGACTGTAAAAATAGGTTTCTGCGAGGGGCTTTGTTTCCCACTTATGAAAAGTTAACAAAATAATTAAAGGATTAATTTAATACTTCATATGTGCACAGCAAATTTCTGATGAAAATATTTTTTTTCCCACATTTCTTCCTCAGAGCAGGGGAATGCCAACATTCTTTTTAGATAGAAAAAATATCACTCAAGTGATATCTGATCATACTAGATTGTTGAATGAATTTATAATAAACGAGAAAGACGTGGCTTCTCACCTTCTCGCTGAGCACTAATGTTGTTTTTGTAGATGAACAAATGACCAGCATGGGTCACAATATGTTGGCGTCTGGCTGGTTTTTCTATACCATCCCCATCATCTCATTTCAGCCAATTAGTCGGCAATGCATCAGTGCACAGGTCTGGGTCAGCGTTCCGAATCCCAGCTCACGGGACAGACCCGTTTGGCCCATGAATGCAAGGAACGTGCTGAGAAGAGAAAAGCAGAGCAGCAGGAAAGAGGCCAAAAACCTGGAATTAAACGGGGCCACTTGATCCATACCAGCAGAATCACAGCCAGCCACACAGAGCTCTCATTGTCTGTGGCAGACACCACTGAGCTCTGCTCTTTGTCGCCCCCACCCAACTTCAGCTATGCTGTCCTACACTTTTTTTTTTTTTTTTTTTTTGTGCAGCAAGAAAGAATTATAGGATGTTATATAGATTTTCAAAGCATCCTCATTTAATCCTGAATATACAAAATACATTTTTTTTTTTTTTTTTTTAAATATTGACAAGCTCTTAACACATGCACTGATACACACGTATATGGGATACTGGAGTCACCAGGCAGCAGTGACGGCTGAATAATTCAGAGGTGGAAATGCATGATTGATGTGGGACATTTCATTTCCACACCTTCTAAAAGGTCTCTTTTAGCTTCTGGACCAAACAGGCCCAAGTGGCCGCTGCAGTTCAAAGCCGGACATGGACGTGGCCTTCCCAGTCATGCTCTTTGGGACAAGAGTGGCTTTATTCTGCTGCAGGGGCACCAGTGGTGGTTGGGATTCAACACCTGTGTTTGCTCCTTAACCAGTAATTGAGAGCCGCATGCTATTTTCAGCTCGGAGCACAAAGTGCCTCACTCATGCGGACTTTTGGGGGGAAGAAACTTGGCTCCTAGTCTGATGTGGCTGGAAAACCTGAAGGTCTGCAGATCTGCCGGGCAGAGTGTAGCTGTAGCCAAGAACATATGAGCCTGACAGGCAAACATATTTTAAAGGCAATATGTACAAATAGCTTAATTGTGATGTTGTTTTATGTTGGGTTTTTTTCCCCCCAATTTTATATTATATAAACTATAATAAACACTCAATCAAATTGTTGACATTTAATGCATGTCACAATTAATGAATGCAATATTTACGTAAAACACAATATCCGTTACTCATTACTTCAAAGCTGTGTCAGGATTATTATATTATTTATTTTTGAATAATCTAATATTCACTTGATAATTCAATAACCTCAAAATGTTACTTACTTTACAGCAACAGAAACATAAATGTGAAATTAGGGTATGGATTTTGTGCTGAATATGAAAATTCATTGACCGGCATAAGAAGCTGACTAAGTAAGGATAGACAGAATGAAACTGACCAAAAAGAACAGCGAGTGTGAGCCAACACACTGTAACTGAGCTAAGTCAGTTTGGTGGAGGGTCAGTCCAAGTGCAGAGAGAACTCCCAAGTCAAAACAAACATTCAGTTTGGCTTCTGATGGGACGGCGTGCTCACTTTTTCCCACAATTCTCCAGAACAGCTTAATTCATAGTCACACAAACTAGGTGGTCATCAAACACAACGCATCAGAATGTTCCAGATATGATTGAATTTTTGTGAACACGTCGACTTCTCCTGCTATGGACGTGAGATGCATGTGACATATTTTCACAGAATGACAATGATAGATTTAGAGTTGTGTTTTGTGTTTCCTGACAGCTCAGCATTAGCCGTTCATCGTGATATTAATGGGGAGGCTAAGAAATGTCAAAACATCCCTTAGCTGTCAAGCAACCTTGCCCTAGTTAAACCTTCTCTTAAAAAAAAAAAAAAAAAAAAGAGAGAGGTGTTGTTACCAACCAAGACAATCCAATGGGAGCCAGTTTTATTTAAAATGTTAACTGGCTGACCACGCTGACCGAGTAATTTATTACCAAAAGAGAGGGATTTTGACAAATCATTCAGCTCAGCAAACTCTGCTGTGGCAAAGTTCAGCAATTAGGCTCCTTTTGTAAAGAAAGTCTACTCGTCTGCATCGGGTGAGCTGGATTTATGTGTGCTCTCGAGTTCGTGGGCAGGTTCAAAGCCCTGCGTAGGGGAGCTCAGGGTTGACACATGGTGGAATTTCACAAATATGGTGGAACACACACATTTAGCAGTAAATCTGACCAGAGAATTGTGGTCTTTTGGGGGAGAAGGATGAAGGTCAGTGGGGAGGGAGAGGTGGAGTGTTGAGTGAAGGCATAGCTAAATAATCAACCTGAGATGGGGGTCAAATATTCTCCAGTCATCTGTGGTATTAAAGAGGCAGAAGAGCATATAAGAAAGCGGGATGACAGTGATTTTTCACCGGCTGATTGTTAAATAATAGAACTGCCTTCCAAAGGTTTCCAATCTTCTTTGAAAATGCAAACTTCTATTGCAGGACACACATGTTAAATTTTGACTTCCAGTCAGCCAAGCCTAAACCCTCTGTCAATATTTAGCTTTCTTTTAATGGGGTGATTTTCTGCTACCGTCTGACCATGATAGCCTATGAGTAGCTGCTTGCTCAGTGTCATCATGAGTGTACATGAGAGTAGGTGTCGGTAAACCATTACACTATATCATGGTTTTGGTACACTCTGAGATTCTGGTTTTAGATTTTTAAATATTTATTTTTATACTTGAAATAAATAATTTGGTATCCTCATTTTAACTGTCATTGGTATTGACGTATAATAATTGTAATTTATTGATTTTTTAACTCAATTTGTATTTGATGTCATCTTTGATTACTATAAAAGTTATTATTTTTTTTGAAGATAACTGTTATTGCAAAAGTGTATTCATTCTAGTAAATAATTAAATCATTTCCATAATGTCAATGCTCCACTGTCCAGTAAAATGTGATTTATTGGTGCAATAAATGAGTTTTTCCACTCCCCGCTGCACTAAATGATGACAATGTACAGTACCTGCAAATGTTTTATAGGGTTGTTAGATCAATACAGGAGCTATTGAGTACTTTGCCAGGTGTTGATATTTTTGGCATTGAAAACACACTTGCTGGCCTGAATAAAAAAATATACTAATACCATCTGCTCAAATTTCAACTGAGGATATCCTGAAGAAGAACACAGTTGACTGAATAGCTGCAGTATCTCCATCCAATGTTTATTTTCGCCAAATCCTAAAGAAAAACCTTTAAGCACAGAAATAAATTGTAGGACATTTACAGTGGGCTTGACAATATCTGTTTCCAAAATTAAAACCTTTACAAAGCCTTCAATGTGTATTGAGAATAATTTCCCTGTTAATTGTTTCTGGTACTTTGAACATAATAAGTGAGGCTTTGTGTCATTGACCTGGGGAACTAGTGTTTATTCTGTGTGGAGAGAACATTTTATTTTAAAGGATCCAGGAGGGTTTTTTTTTCTCAGACCCAATGGAGCATATTATGATAATTTAAAATGTATAGATTTAACAGCTCAGTGATGAAAAGAACTGCTGTGAACAATCATTTTTATTCCAGAATGCTTAGTCATTACAAATTACATTCTTTTGAAGGTTTCTTTGAATCATGTTTATATTGAACTTATTCATAATTTCATACACATGTGATGTGAAGTACCTCCTGATTTCAGGAAAGCAGCTCCAACTGCAATTCATCCACTCTCTCACACATGATAAGACTATCTGCACCCTGGTGGTTGTAACTTGCAGTGGCACAGTTCACTGATGAAAAAGTCAACTCAGATCTTATCATGTCTTTGTAGCAGTGTTGAACTGTGAATAATACAGTGTCCCTGTTAAAGTGAGCCAGTGCATCAGACTTTTAATTGCATTTGCTGTGCCGTATTTTAACTGCAACGGTTAGTGAAATCAGATAACAGGTGAAACACAGGTTCACTTCCTGGCTACAACAGGGGCTTCGTGTTGTGGACTGTATTTTCAGAGTCTGACCTCTTGTTAGCCCTCCTGCGCTAATGAAGACCAGACATTCACATATGGTGAACATGCCACACACACTGATGCAAACACATGTACACCGGCTACCACGGCAACCCATTTTGTATTTTATTTCATTTTTCCACTTAACTTTATTTAGCTACAATTAAAAAAAAAAAAAAAAAAAAGATATTTTTATATTTCCTTTTACCTGGTTGGCATGCTGTCTAATCTGTGTTGTGAAATTGCATTTTTTAATGTTGTGTAGCTAACTATTCTTCCCTGAAGCTCAGGAAGACATGTGTTTAATATTTCCTGCAAAAAAAAGTACATGTTTGGAATCATGAGGAACAATCTAAACTATGTCAGAACAAATGCATAAACTTTTCAAACTAAAACATATCACCTTATAAACACATTATATTCACCAAAGAAGAAGTTAAACAACTGCGGTATCACTAGCAGCTCAAAAAGTCACTTTATGTTATTAAATGTAGTCCTTGCGGACATTCTGTGTTTATTTACACAGCCAAACTCCCAATAAGGATCTTCTTATTTGCATATTTTAATGATTTTCTTGTCAGTCAACTCACCAAGTATGAAAAAGTAACATGGCCCAAAAATAACCAGGTACATTTAAAGGCTTATTTAAATCCCTGTTGCTTTGCAGTGAAATGAATGAGAAGCTTGCATGTCTGCAGAGGGAAAGTCACTTTAGTGGCGGCTCTTGATGGTTTGTGCAAAAATATTAGCTTTAACACAGGTACCTTTGTGAAAAAAGTGGCTAAATGGTTAGATTTGCTGTAGGCTAAAGTTCACTGTGGGAATTCAATGGGCAGTGGGGAAGTCTCCCACCACTTTGCTGGCCATACAGTGGTGTAACTGTAACATCAGTCAGTCAACCAGTCAATCAAATTTTGACTGCAAAGGTAAGTTTACATAGGAGAAAGGCCTTTTACTGCCATTTAGTTATACGCTCGGTTTGTCGTATCATTTCTAAGGATTTAAAGAAATTAACTGAATGGAAAATCTATTTTGTGAAAAATACCATGCTTCTTTATATTATTTAAAGATCGCATGCACTAGATTATGTGTTCAGTTGTTGGCTCACAGACATATGGACAACTCTTTTATCAGTTTATTAGCAGGTAGTTGTTGAAGGCAGTTGAAAAGCATTAAAGCCTTCACACGTGAATTGTTTATTCTAGCTAAGTACCCAGAGGGGTGGAGCTAATGGTAATCACGTCCCTGCTGCTGCTGCTGATGATGAACGGCATCTGTCGGCAGACTTTAAGGTTGAAGACACTGACAAAAGTCGCCGACAGAAGAGAGAGGGGAGGGGTGGCACTGGGGGAGGTAAAGAGGAATGTGGAGTGTGACTTAAGAGTTTAAAAAAAATTGATAATAAAAATTGACTGGAGTTTAAACAAGTTCCCGTGCACCGGATAATTGTTAAAATGTGGACAAAGAATTTTCAGCCAATAATCTTACCAAAAAAAACAAAAAACTTATATGTTTACTTCAATGTAAAACTTCTATTATGATAATACTTAAACTCACTAATTAAAAATGTGGGCAACATAACCAGCTTCTTTTACACCCACCAGCTTGGTCATACACTGATGGACCTTATTGACCCCAAAACTGGGAAATAATTATGTTATAGCAGCACAGTTTTGGGCACTTTACAGTTCTTAATATAAGAAATAGAACTAATTTTGATAAAAGCTAAATATACATGGAATCAAATAAGATATAGGTTAGATGGTTTGATGTACAGCCAAGCTTCTGGCTACACACAGTATATAAAAAAGAACCAATTGTTTTCATCTTAGTCTCAGCTGTTAAAACACTTCCAAGTCCTGTAAACTGCAGCCAATATGCATATGAGGGTGCATTTGTGTGGGAACTTGCTGACATTGGTATTTGTATTCCATCTATCTGTAATCATTTTGCTTATGAGGAGTTTTTTTTATCGGCCTACAAAATCATGATAATCAGATGGTGTTATTTGATATTTCCTATTTGCCAGAGAGTTATAATGTTTTATATTGTCGTCCCATCCATCCTAACCCTTCTCAGTGAAGTCAGCTTCACAGGGATGCATCAGCATTGCATGGTATCTTCTTAACTCCGATGTCCACAGTTCTCTTACCTCGACTTCAGTTTCACACATGGTGTCTCTCACTTGTATCAGTTAAGGGAACATTGTTTTTATATCTATGGCGGCTTTTTTTTTGCTAATAAATGCACAGAAAGCTTGTCATCAGTTAAAAGTAATTGCTACAATTTTTGCTATTTTATTTTAAATCGATGTGTTAATGGGCCACTTGTCTGTGCCTGTAATTGCACTGTAGGGAAATTTGTGAGATTTTTACACAAAACACACACTGGCACATACTGTAAAATTTCCTGAGTCAAGATAATATCTAAATTCAGATAGGATGCCATCCAGATGACATGGAAAAAAAGTTCATGGGAACTTTAATGGAAAAAAAGATGAGATATGCCTTGGCAAAGTTTATGATCGTTTGCATCTAGAAAAAAAATAATTATATTATATGCAAACACACACGTCACTGCCTGGTCAGTGCAATAATCTGTGGCTTCAGAATGATGTCACATGTGTTTGTCCTACTCCGTTATCCCCTGCAGGGTCTGAGCTGAGGGGTCAGGGTTGCAGGACACACACACACAAACTCATGTCTGCTACAACGTCTCAGCCGATGTACAAATCTTAGGAGTCGACGTCAACCATCATTTAGTTGTCAAGGGTGGAAGTGAAATAGATGAGAAATGAAGTGCTGAGACTGGCTTGACCTTGTGGATGATTGCAGCCTAAATAGCTAAGACTGAAATTGGGCATTTTACACCCTGGCAGCTGCCCAAGACGCAGTTTGTCCCGGTTTGTAGGACATGGCCTGAGAAGAATGCCACGTCAAATACCAATTTCATGAGAACTCTGAAATCCTGTTTTGTATGGAACCGTTGGCAGAAATGTAAAGATTTTTCAGTAATTTATCTCTTTCCTATGCAAATAATATGAAAGAATGGCATTTCATCCAGATCCATCTGAATACAGAGCTAAATTGCTGTTTTCTTACACAATTTGTTGTACATTTATAGATTTAAAATGAGGTTCTAAAAACTTATACCTGATGTTGCCTGTTTTCATGAAGGTTGCATAATGTTTTTTTTTAGGCTCAGTTCCCATGGTGTAGACTTTCTGGTTGCACAATAATAACAGCAGCTAAAGTGAAACAATACATGTTTCTAATGGAGGGGTTTAAGACAACACACAGTAAAGTGAGTAAAGTGAAGCTATCTTCCCTGTTGCCACTGCTGATAACTTTTTGAGGTTCTTCATCATATATTATGTGTTGTTAAATTGGAATTCATTGCAAGATCTTGTAAGTGGCTCAGGAGATAAAAATGTCACTAAAATGTGTTTTGCCCAGCAGTTGTTGTCGTAGTCTTGTAGCTAAGTTGCAACTATGTAGATTGAATGAGCTGCAGGTAAAAGAGACTGCCTCAGGCCCTTACCTCACTTATTTTATTACTTTAGAGGCATAATCCAGAGATGCACCTAAGCAGCATCTGCCCAGCCTGGTAGACCTAAGACTCTGAGCATGGATCACTTACAGTATCGTGGAATCCAATCCCTTGCTGTCTATTTGAGAGGGCTGGAACTAATCGATCAGAGGAGAGCATCTGTGAAAGAGATGTTCAGAGAGGCAGCTTTGACTGCACTGGAGCCAGCAGGGCTACTGTCTGATGCCTTGGTTCTGGCATATCACCACAGCATTACCACTTGATACACCAGTCAAGTCAGCTTTGATGCAAAATATAGTGAGATGTGAGACGGAGAGCTGGCACATTTCTGTCTTGATACCTAATTTTGTCATCTGTGCTATCTTAACAAATTATAAATTCTTCCCTTCTATCTTTAATCCTCTGTCCATGTCCCTCTCCTTTTCACTCTCTTGCATTTTTATATCAGTTTCTGCGTTAAGTCCTTCCCCTCTGAACTCAATCCCCAGTCTGGCCCTCTGCTTGAGCCCCTCAGCTGCTGGTCTGCTCTCACACTAACCCCTTGTTTATATCGGGGACGCAATTAAGTCGAAGCCAAGTAGAGGAGTCCCAGAGAGAGAGGCAAGAGTGCAAGCTTGTGAGTCAGATTTCAGCTTCTACACTCACACACTCCTCCCTCCTCTATTTCACTGATTTTCTCTCTTTCTCTCTCTCTCCTTCCCTCTTGTTCCGATTCTCTCTTTTTTCCTTGTTCACTTTGAACATGCAAAAACCCTTTATTGTTATTTCTGAAAATGAAAGAGATTAAACAAATCATTTTGTTTGGGCAATGCCTGATGATTCCCCATTTTTTTTGTGTAGCTATAGAAATGGTTCACCAGAAGAGAAATATGTGAATTTTGACTGATGTGCAGCTGAAAATAGCCAACGCAAGACATTACCTCATGAGTGTGTGATGTAATTTCCCAAGGATAAGATTTATTTGTTCGAGCAGCATCCAAATAATGCTGTGAATAATTAACTATTTTATGCATATTTGTCTGTTAAAACATGAATGTCAAATGCTTATTTACTGTTGACTATAATTTCTTGTTTTCACTTTGTTGTTTCAGAGACACTGCATGAGTGCTAAGTTCACTTTTTCCTACATGTGTGGTCTATTGGCCCAGGGGACGTATCCCAGAATCCCAGACACACGTGTGCAGGCAGAAGTAGTAGTACAATGCCGAGTAGATAAACACTGCTCTTACTGGCCACTGCACACACTCCACATCTAAACAATGCCAAGTTAAGTACTTTGCACAAGTGTGTAGCAAAAGTAAACACAAAAAAAATAAGACTATGTTCACTGCAATAACATTTAAAAATGCAGAAAAAAATGATGGCTCACCAAGATTCAGGGCATGTTATGCATGCGTCATAAATTGCAGTATGAATCATTCTCGCATGTGTTGCTATTAAAGGTGCTTTAAAACACCATTCACACCTGCGTGAATTTAGTGCCAAACGTCTTGATTGCCCTGCTTAACCATTAAAGCCCAACAGTGCAAGTGTGCCTCACTTTCATGGGGGAGATTCAGGAGAAACTCCAGGGATGTGTGCAGCGTTGACGGACAGGGGGATAAACAGAGGGATTGTCCCTGACCTCCCAACACCGGTCTGAAGGAAGACGAATAGCCCCCCAATGGGCCCTGAGCAGATAAAATACACCCTACTGTCTTCAACACCAGGTGTGACAGCCATCAGGGGTGGCCTATCAGCAGGAGGTACAGAGAAGGGGAGGTAAGGGTGAGGGGGCACATTAGGAACATATCAGCAATTACTCTCTGGGTTTATTTTTCTTCCTGCTTTAACGCCTGGATACCAAGTTACATTCATCCTGGTGTTGATTGTATCTTAAGGTCTAAGTGAGAACACTTTGCAGCGTCATTTGTCGATTATCTGATAATACACTCAAACATGTTAATGTTGTGTTATGGCAAACATTCAAAAGTGCATGCTGCAGTTTGTTTATTTGTCGGAGCTGGGATTTTCCTTGAGGTGAATTCTGTGGCCATGGTTGTTCAGGCATCAGAGCTTATCTGGGAAGTTCAATTCCATCTTTGCTGCTCATACCAAGAGTTGCAAATCAACTTCTTTATGTAATGGAATTCACAGGGTCGAGGACATGTTTACCTCTTTTTCCAGGCCCATTAGGCACCAAGCGGCTATATCATATCTGACACGAGAGAATGGCCTCAATCTGTTTAAGCGATGATCTCTGACTGCATGGGCCCCACATCTTCAGACTGGCCTCCGCAAGCAGAGATATGAAGAGGGATGATAGTCATTTATGTGTCTTGAACTTTAAACAATAAATGTGTTATGGGTGCACGCATCCCACGGTCCAGTCAAATAAATTGACTACGCTGTGTGTAGTTCTGGCTGTAGAGCAGGACAAAGGTTTAACAGGCAATCACGTGACAACAGAGATTTGTGGGAAAATAACTCCTCAGACGTCTTTATCTTTTTTTTGTCATAAAATGGCACATTTATTCTTTCAAAATCTTCCTTTGTGCATTCAGAGGTGTCAAACTGCTCTGCCAAAAATAAAATAAAGTTGTTGTGTGCAAGAGGATCTCGTGTGAAAAAGGGAAGTCCAGACCTCCAATTTCCTGTGTGAGCATTTGCCATAGAAGGGGAAGGCCAGACTCCTCAGCGGCTATCAGGAATCAGCCCAATAGTCCCCTGAGCCACCCCTGCCCTTACGATACCCTCTCCCACCCCCCTTTCCTCTCAGCCCAGGCCCCAGGGCCACTGTGGGTTAACCTCGCTCAGCCGTGACCAGAAAACAGAGTGATATCTTACTCATCTAATCCCCCTCTCAGTCATCATGCAATAAAGTATGCTTTGCAACCCTTGACCTCACAAGTCAGAACAACCTCCCCCTCCTTCGGCAACACACCCCAACAACCTCCACCGTGAGACTCGTAAAGAAAAGACAATGTCAGAAAGCTTGGGACCTCAATTAACAGCCTCATAGGTATTGTCTTTGCCAAAGTAGAGTATGAAACCCAAGTGTGGCAAGTAAAAGCATACACTCTACAAGTGATGTGATACTACAACATGTTCTAACTAGAGATACACAGTGTAGATTTACAACTGTAAAATTCCCATTTCCCCCAGTTTTGTTTGTTTAGCAACACATACAGTACACCTTGGGGTTAATAGAATTGTAAAGACTGGAAAAAAGTAGAGATTATGTCTTTCAACAACCACATTTTCTGTTTCTACTTGACTCTGTCCAATGTCCATGGTGCTTTTATGTATTATTACAATTCCTACTGTTTGGATTTTGCAAGAATTATACGACTGACGACAAGGCCATAAATAATGTTTCTTCATTCTACGTGAGTAAACGTACAGTATTTTTAGCTTCCTTTGTAATGATGAGTCAGTCAAGAGAGGTTAATTCCCCTGTAATACCTTCAAAGTTCTCCATCTTCCAGTCACCTGATTAAACCAACTTTCTTTCTGAAACTATGAACGTATTGTTATTTTGACTGTTGTAATACTTGGATGGATCTCTGACATCTCCTTGAAAAACAATCTATACTATACCCCCTCTCCAGATGGTCTCCACATTCATGTGGTCATTCAGATGCTTTGGGCAGATGCAGATTTAAAAGCTGTAATTTTTGTTGTGGTTGACTCTTATTCTGTCTCCGTTTAGTCTTTGTGAGCAGAAATGATATAACATTATGCTTCATCCGAAATCTGAAAATGGGTTCTGTCAAGCAATACTATCAGCCTGACCGTGGGAGCATTTGTGTGTATACACCAGTGCAATAGCAAGAAGCATTTATCACATGAAACAGCTGGATATTTTGAGCAGTAGAATTCAGGTCTGAAACTTTTCATGGGCATACTTCAACCATTTTGCAGTCGTCTCACTTTGATAGCACAATGTTGCTGCTGCCTCTGTCTGACTTGACGAAAATGAATCACTTCCTGTGTGCTTCGACGGAATGTCATCAAGCAAAACAAGATCTAAACACTGCTATACTGAGAAACACAGAGAGACTCATGTGGAGCTGGTAGGCTTAATCAGCACACTCATCGGACAATGGTTGGAATCTAACATACATTTGTTTACATTTAAACGTTTCCCACTACATTTTTAAGTTGAAAGCAAATACATAAGATGTAAAGAGGGCCTGCGTGAAGGTGGGCACATGAGAGGAACAGAGGGCATTGTGAACAGGCAATATGTATATGTGGCAGTTACAAAGAAATATATGAACACATGCAGAGACCTGTGAGTGTTGATGTGTGTGCCATGGCTGAGTGACCTGAAAGAGGCATGCACACTCCCACTAGTTAGCTTGTGTGCATGTGTGTGTGTGTGCGTGCAGCGAGAGAGAGAGAGAAATGGGGTTCAGGGCTCCCTTGCTCCGGCACATCTGGGCTTTATATCAGGCCTTTAATTAATCCTGAGTGAAGGCCAGGCAGTGACAGGCTGACTGGGCAGGCTCCACTCCAGGACAGGGCCTGATTTATTACAACTGAGCTCCAACTAGCATTGATTTATTTCAGACTGAGGAGAAAGGAGAGTAGAGGGGGTGTGTCATAAGCGACTGGTGGGTGGACACAGAAACAGCACTGCTTTAGATGGAGAGGAGAGAGACAGAGGTTCAGAGTTGCTGAGAAAGGTGAGGAACCGAGTGATAGGTCAGACGCAAAGAGAGGGGAGGTGGTGGGTTTGTGGAGCCTTATTTTGAATGTGAGTGTTGCGTAACGTTGGAGCCTCCCTTTGCTGTTTGTAAGCAGTCAAGCTCTGCTTAAGGTGGGTTATGTTTCTTCCATTTGCTGTGAGGCAGAGTGACTTGCCTCGCTTTATCTCCCCACACAGGGAGACTGTAAATCCTCCTCAGCTCATTTGACTTAATCATGAAAGTCATCTGAACTCAGACTTGGCAAAACACAGGACAGAATATCCCATCTCATCCCCTTTGTCACCTCCCTAAGGCCTCTTGGTGGGACGGCAGGAGGACTATGTAAAAACGATGTTCTTTTTATTATCTGAAACATGCATCAAGTAGCCACAAATGTCCAGAGTGTGATGAAATGTGATAGCTGCCTGTGTTTGCCTCTGTCTGTGTGTGTGCGTGTGTGTGTGTGTGTGTAAGAGAGAGAAAGATTGTATTGCATGTACATTTTTATACACATAATAGTACATAATATGGTATAACATGACCATGACATGACAATTCATACAACCAATTAAAAAAAAGTATAGTTAGATTAGCTTATTTAAAAACAATAATAATAAAGTCTCCTTTTACAAACTGGACCAAGATTTAATTTATGTAAAGGATTTGAGGTCAAAAACTACAATCATGGTGTCCTCTGCTTTTATTCCAGAACCATTTGGCAGGAATTCAGCTCAGTTAACAGCCAATGCATCTATTGTTTCTCCCATTCAAAAAGAACAGAAACAATCTAATTTGTGAATGTATATAATGTGAGGTTGGAGTTGTAGTTGGTTTTTCAACTAGGTTTGCTCCCGTGTAAAACTCCTCTCACACCAACATCAAACTTTTGATTGGCAGGGCATTTAAAATCTCAACTCTTCAAATATTATTTATGGCATGATAAATAAAAACATTTTTCATTTTATAAGTGGGTTCTTGAATGCTTCTTCAATTTCAAAAACATAACTGTCTTGAATCCTTGTTTACATTTGTACATCTGTGGCTCCTGGTGACTGCTCTGTATCCAGCACTGTGCCGTGATTAATGGGCCTTTTTAGCACTTTGGTCTAGACGTCAATTACCAAAATACCTTGGGGCACTAGGACACAACATTGTTGTTACAAGCAGCTACGATTACCACCCCCTTGACTAATTTCAACAGCATTTGTGTTTTCTATTCTTAAGTCTGGATATGGGTGAGAATTCAGTGATGCCATTACCAATATCACTAATTATTCAGTGCATTTTCTGGGTCATAAGAAAAATCTTTAATATGCAGACGCTTCAAGCAGAGCTGGCAAATCAACTATCATTGCTGTTGACTCGTTCCAGTTTGTTGCAGCTCAGACTGATGTTCTCTTTAAGAGGTTAAAGACAGCCAAAGCCACAAATAGTTTGCTGTTGAGGTATTTAATATCTTAAATCTACATAAGCCTGTTGAGGCCTCTTTGTTTTTAACTGAACTGAACATAAGAACCTGAACCAGCAGAATACTGAATTGAAGGCCTTAGCACCAGACATGGCACTACTTTGAAACTTGAAGTCTATATTTTACATTTTAAGTGTCTAATTGAACTACCCAATTTTAATCAGCAAAGTGACTCATCATTTCCAATTCTACCATGTTGTACAAATGAAATTCAAGATTCAGTGATTGACAACCCTAAAATTAGTCTTTGGACATTGTTACATGGGATATTTTGGTGATCCAAAAGGCAGCGTAATCCTATACTTAAATGACTACACAAAGCACACTCTCATAACAGTCCAATGGTGGTGGTTTTGTGTGAATAGTAACATGTTTTTAAAAAAAAGAAAAGTGCAGTCCTAGAAAATGTATCCAGCTATTTTATGTGTGAAAGACTCAAAATGGCCTGAATCAGATATCCAGAGGCTGTTTGGAGAGTGAACTGAGGATTCATGGGAATCAGGAAATACCCTTGCTGCATCGACCAGACATGTTACCGCCAACGTCTTCCAGTGCTACAGTAAAGTGATTATGTCTGACTGATTAAGGATATAGCTTTCACTCTCCAAATCTGAGGAGGTCACAAATGAAAGAAGAAACTACAACGCAGTGGCCACAACTCGAATTGCTGCATTATAAATTTGGTCTCGAGAGCCAGCAGGGTTCACGTCGTCCCAAATCTTCCCACCAGCATGTTGCAGTTGCCAAAGGGGAAACAGAGCAACAGAGTTTAAGTATTTGCCAAATGTTGAACGAGCCAGGGCTGTTTGCGAGGTTGAGACTGAGGGTTTTGAGTACTCCAGACTCACATCTCCCTCCCTATTCCCTTCCCTCACGTAGGCCGGCGATGGCTACTTTCAGTGCACCCATGGGAAATGGAGAATTTGGGCTGCCACCCCCTAAGAACATATTTTTAAGCAAGACTTCTACTAATAGAAACATGATGGCTAATATTGCAAGGAATGTATTTTTCATAAATATAAAATACCAAATAAGTTTAATCATGTGCTCAAATAACATTGTTTATGGTTTGTGTCATTAGAGATAGGAGCACTATGAATGCCAGCAGCAAACTGAAATTTGAGAGATCCTTAGAGGAAAATTTAGGAATCCAATTTACAGAAACCCAATGAAATGTATCGTGACATCCTAGAAGTGTTGGACCAAAAACTGTGAGACTGCTTGGACTCACAAACCGAGTTTCATTAGTCCATTAATCATGAAACTGACCACTCTCTAAACCCTTCGTTTGAACAATGATTTTAGCCTGTCAAGCGTTGTATTACTCCTCGTGCTGAAGTGGTGTCTATGGGGATGTAGTGCAGCTAAAATACCCCATCGCCACTGGTCAAAACCTGTTTAAACCCAGGTTTAAATGGGTTCTCACTGGGTGGGAATGTGTTTCATTGGCATTCACTCCCAGGTAGAATGACTCTGCAATGCATAACTGTTTTTGTCAGGTTGGGCTCTGTTCAGCATTGGTGTTAATACAAGAACTGGATGAAGACACACATTTCTTCATCATCGTCATTTTAGGCAGTGCTGGCAAATGTTTGCCTCATTACCACACAATGATATGATTTTACAGACATTACTTTTTACCACATGGAACAAAATAGTCCAAAATAGCAACAAAAAGCAACCATCTTTTTTTTTTCTTCGTCTGACTTTTGTTTCGTTTCCATTTGTGACATCACAATTCACACACGGGTGACGTGGAAGTGGAAAAAAAAACAAAACACCACAGGCCAGACCAAGCACTGGCAATGGGAATTGTGGTTACAAATCCCAGATGAAATTTTTGTATGAAAGTCTAAAGTTACAGAACAGGCAACTGTTGTGTCCCTTTGTTTTCAGTGTGGTCACAGTGGCAGCAGCAGCAAGATGATACAGAGAACATAACAATCATCCCAGGAACATTATTCTCTGCTCAATTTTTAGGAGTAACACAGTTCATTTCTGCCACCAGAAAACCAAAGATTTTTTTTTATAACACCATTACACGGTGAAATTCTACCTTCAAGTTTAAGCCAAAATGGAAGCATAATGTCATTTGCAAATATTTGCATGTACCCTCTCCCCTCATGACCCTTAACCCCTGGTATACTTATCTACACGCGCTGTGCACAGACCAAACACACATCATGCACATGACACAAATTGCGCCATCAATGTGCAGCTAGCAAGTGCAGCCCGGATTTTGGAACTGCAACCTGAAATTCTGTATTAAAATCCTCAAACGGACCTTTCAGCTCTGAGCCGCATGAAACAGATGTGTCTGTGGAAGCTGTAGCATCGTTCTCTTCTTCTTTGGTAGGAATGCATCCTATTTCCAGTGTCCAGACTTCTACTGCCACCCGATGGTGAAGTCAGATACTACAGGACCATGACGCGCAAGTCTACTAGGGTCCACGATATGCGATGCGCACTCCGGCGCATGCGACATGCGAGTATACCAGGGCCTTTAAAGAAACAAAATGAATGGATGTATTTCAAGTTGCCATGTGAACTTTTAAATATAAACAATGTCTTGTTTTTCAACGGAAAAGAAATAGCCTTTAAAATCTTATTTGCACATGTCATCATCTAATTTGCAAAACCACTGTCTTCATTATGATCATCATACAGACCACCGTCATAAACATCCATGCTGTCATCGCTGTTGTCATTAGCTCAATCATCGTATCTGGAATTCATTTGGCAACAGGCGACACACATCGTTGGTCTGTTCCCGTCACAATTACTAGGATCATATTTCTGTTTAGGTCATTTTTTTACATGCTTGAGGAATTGTGTAAATCACATTTAAAAGGTATATACACCTCATTATACCACTGAAACTCTAATTCAGCAAAGTGCAGTGGAGAATATTCAGACCTCATTTGTGGTGTAAACATGTCTTTACTTATCCAGATTAACTCTGCAGATCAGATTACCCTTTCCCCCCCCTGACATCCCTCAACAGTGCTGTTAAGGAAACCAGTTCCAGTATCCCAAAGCAACTAGTGGCCGTGCAATATTTTCTCTTAATTAGACGTGTTTTAAGTCATTACAATCTATTCCATTCCGTGCTCGTGTTACAGCAGTTAAGCATTTTCTTGTGTATTTTACAGTGAAGTGTGTTTGGCCTGCTTGCTGGATGTCTAGTGAAGCCCAAGGCCACAAGCAGAGAGACTTGTCCATCAGTGGCAGTTATTAGGGGAGACCACCGGTGAACCAGGGCCATTTGGTGGACCTAATAACAACGTGAATGGGAGAGCTGAGGGACAGGAAGCGCAGCCAGACAGGCCGGTGCTGAGAAAAGCACTTTTCAGTGAGGGAGGCCTTCGGAAAAAAACAATGACAAGACCCATTTCAGTCTGAAACACCCACATGGCTTACTTCCAGATGACAAGCCAATGCTATCACTCGATGCTTGAAACAGTCTGAACAGCGAGGGTGGAAAAGTATGGCGAATGATTGCAAAGCCCATGAAATTGTTCAGTTTTCAACCAAAACAATCATGATAACAACTGCAGCCTCACCAATGAGTTAAGAATTGTATCTGTCTTTCTCTCCTATAATCCAGGTGCTTGGCTGAACCCAAAGCCTGTTTGACTGTTAAGATTTAGGGCCCCACGTGTTTTAACTGCCCATCAACATGGGAGGCTTTCGCTTTACGGTCCGGGGTTTATTGTGCGACAGCTTAAATGCAGCTCAAATTTCATGCAGGACTGTTACACTGTTCTGCTTCTTCTCTGTGCTGAGTCTGACCAAAGTGCAAACGGGAAAAGAGGCATCTTATTCCAAACGTGAAGACAAAATAACAAAGGGCGTTTACTGACTGCTCATCTGAACACTAGTATGTACACGGTCATAAGCCTTAGGATTTTAATAGTCAGAAGGGATAGACATCTTGAAGAAAAACTTGCTATTTGAGACTAAAAAAGATCTTCCGTATGATACTAAATGTAAAATATAATGTGAGGGGACAAATTCCAGGAAAAGTCATTTTCATAATCAAATATCAAGTGAATAGTTTTACACCTTGCACCACATTAAGGGTCACATATGTCCAAGCTATACAATTCTAATATTTCAGTTTATACGACCTATAAATATCAGTCATCTGCAGGTTCGTGTAACAGTTGTTTCCTGTGATGTCTTTGTAAAAACACAGAAAGCCAGCAGAGTCATTAGTGGCTCTGACATCGGGCTTGTGCGAGGCATAGAATAACTCCTTATCTGGTTAAATGGACCAATGGCTGGGACAGATTTACTATTCAGCATAAAGGCAGCGCTGAAACAGGAGACATTACACCAGTATTTTTCAATCTCTTTGAGTACTGTAATTGCACAGAAGGGAACGCGCAGCAAAACGATACTCTAAACTACTGAGGGAGTCACCGTTTAGGAATTCCCAAGCTGTCATTCTGAACAAAGGTGCATTCATCTCGTGCATATGTGACACAGCGGCATACTGTGCATTTCTTCATTGGAAATATCAAACGCCGGTGAGAAATTTCCATTACAGATGATAATAAAAATGTGCGTCGTCAAAACAGCTGACTCTTTGCTTTTTATTTGTTGCACAGAAACAGTTTATAGGTACTGATCTCACTGTTCTGTTAAATCTGGGGAGCTCATTGGGCGGATGTCGAGCCTGTTATTTGAGACTGAGGAAGGATGAAATGAAATGATGCTTGGCCAAACGAAGATCCATACCAGCAGCCATAATGTTGACCACCACGACCATCCACCATAAAAACAGACACAGGTTTTTATTTACCATGAAACCTATGAGACAGAGATAAAAAAAACTAGTAAAACCAATTTGTAAATGTTTGCTGAGCTAACAAAAAAAACCTACAAGGTACTTAAAAAATGTATTTTAATATTCTGAATTAGTGAGGCACTGTGTCGCTGAGCAATCAGAGCCAGGATAGTTGGCAATATAGTGTCGGACAAAGCTTCCTGAGCATTTATCTTGATTTAGAGTTTATTGTGGTTCTGTATTTGTCTCATCTTACACAAATAAAATGCTGCTTTTGTTTTTCAGTGTTTATCAGTATTTATTACCAAGTACATTTACATATGCTGTACGAGGGATGTAACTTGGTGTTGTGTGCATTTTAATAAAATTAGAAAATAAAAACCTAAGATTTAAAAATGTAAACAGGTGTTACATGTATGTACACGTGTGTGAGTGGCTTTGCTGTAGCAGCCATAGCTTAAAGCTAATACAAACAAAAAAGAGGAAGCAAAAACAAATACCCGCCATATGATGTAGTCGGCCATAATTCAATAAAATTATAAAAACAAAGAAAGTTCAGTTATGCCATTTACTCCCCGACACACTCTGTGTCTGACGGTAATTTGTTTCTTGTGCAGCATTATCTGGAACAAAAGTGTTTTTTGGTCCTGCCAAATTCTGGGAATTATAGATCTGTTGTCTGAGGGTCTCAGCAGTTCTGCACTCCTTCTTGGCAGAACTTCATAAGAGGACTCATGCAGCTCAAATATTTCGGCTTCAGATGATCTAGAAAAACACATTCCCGCTGGGTGGTTAAATGTAGGCGTGTCCTCGCTGTGCACTTGTGAAGGATGAGGGTTTTGTGCATGTGTGTGCGGTGTCATGTGTGTTTATGAGCTGCTCCCTGTAAGGCTTTATTTGTCTACAGCTCAACTGCTGATTACAGATGCTCTTCCAAACGATATATCTGTTACACGGTGATTATTTTGTTGATGAAATGAACCCAAACAAGCTCATTTAGTGCTGATGAAAATTAAAATGTCTCAGAAGAAATGAAATCATAGACAAACAGAGAACAAAGCCATCACCACCACATCAGCAGGAATCAGTCGTGAGAGAAAGTCCAGAAGCCTCATTATGAAAAGTCAAAGCTACACACAGATCCTCACCGAGTACACAACACATTTTGAACAGTATAAGGTCAGCGTTGGTCTTTGGGCAGCGGGCCAAAGAAAATCAGATGGAATTTCAGTTTATCAACGGAAAATGTACATAGTTACACAAATGGCTTTGTGAGCTGGGTGTCGGGCAGTGAGTAAATCAGAGGCTATATTGGTGCAGGCCTGTGAGACCACCCTGCCTTTCAAGATCCAAAAAGCCTACCCACAGGCCAGAAAACAACCAAGCGGCCTGACCACTGAACTCCCATATTCCTTACAAGAACAAATTCTAAGAAAGTACACGGGGCAGTCCCGAACCAGAAATACCGATCTGCACACTCAGGCCATTTAAACCAACAGAAGCCTGTTTCTGCCAGCAAACAGAGGGACAGACCATGCTGTGAGAAGGTAAATGTGCATAATTAAATGTATTACTGTTAATACACTTTATTTATTTATTTTAATTTAGACAATAATGAGTGCTGCATTGTCCAAATTACATCATTTAAATATAATTTTGCTTCTGCACTGGAAAAAAAACAAAACCTTTAATGCTGATTAATTATTTGAGCTGCTCTTTAAATGTGTTTTTCATAAGGGCAGCTTTGAACTATTCAATTATTAATAATTACTGCACCTGTCAGTGACATTTAAACTAAAAACATTGTTGTTCCTTTACGGCAGCCATTATTAAAATACTTTCTCGAGATCAGTGCAGACACGAAATTGGAATATTCATAGTTATACAATTCTATGAATTCCATGTAAGAAAAAAAATGGTACTTAAAAATGCAACATAATTTAAAAATGTCAGTTGAGTAAATATGATTTATGTATTGATGTAGGTATAAGAAATGTATGCAATTTAGCAATTTGAAACAAAACCACAGAGTTTCTTATTGCAATGAACTGATCTATATGTATTCACATATGCATGAGATTATGTTTTATGCTGTACCTCTCTGCTATTATTACAGATCTGAAAGATGTCAGTTCCACAGCTGAAAGGACCCTCTATACAACATACGATATTACATATGTCTGTAAAGGCTAACTCCTAAATCTGACATGTATAATTTGTCCGTGTTTCTTGACTCCGTTACCTGTCTCAGTTATAGAGTGATTGTGTGTATGTAAGTGCACAAAAAGGTCCTCGACGGTATATATACGAGTCCTGTAGGAATAAATGGTCTGTGGATATCACAGACATTATAGATAGAGGACACGGCTCATTTGCTCTTTTCTTTTTTCTCTGCCAAAGCAAACACCGCTGAACGTCAGGTTGTCAGGACATTTGATGTACTTTGATTTCAATCTGGGACAAACGTATTTTAATCTGCCGCAATTCCAGTATAAATATTAAATAGCATACACGAGATAAGGGGATCAAGAAGCGTAGATATAAATATAGTTATAGTACCAAATGTCATATTGTGTTAGCATTTCTATTCAAAATGAAGTATAAGCAAATTACGTTTGGCGTTTTATTTAATAATCAATGCATTTCTGCTTTGGAATTAGGTGTTTTTGAGATCCTCATTTATACAAGACTATAGATGAATATAATAATGTACAACTATTTACTTAGTGTTTAAAATGACTTTCACCGAGAACGCCGGCGTGGGAGTGAAACAAGTTTGACATTGCTTCACATAAAGCAAAATAAAAAAAAATAAAAAAACAACTAATGAACAGCAATGTTCCCTGTGGCAACCAGGTGCTGTAACAAAAATACAGGTGTGGGTCTGGTGGAGCTCACTAAATTCTTCTGGGGTGTCCTTTACGCATGTTAAACGTCCTGAGATGCAAATGAATGTGCCAGCCGCACACTGACCACCTCTCATGGGTAAAAGTGGTAAACAGGCCCAGTGTGAAAACTGAGAGGATGAAGTAATTTCCTACTCATGTGGGCTATTAAGTCTCACAACTGTGTGGCACTGTACCTCCCCAGCATTACTGGAGACACTGATGTCATGCCTGTTACCTCAGCCCTCCAGGCTAAGTGCTGTAAAGTACCACTGAGGCCACAGGCAGGTGACTCTTAGCATCATAGTAGCCCCAGCTGGGCTATAATAATATCCTGACTTTTCATATATACTTTCCCTCAAGACTTGTATTTTTCAGATTGAGACAATTATGTGCTTAACGTTAAGGTCGCGCTGTATTAGTGTATTCATTTTCATGCTGTGACACATTCTGCCCTGAGCACTAATTGCAGCTCATAATAAAATGTGAGCAACTTTTTTTTTTGAGGTGATAGTGCCAACATTATATGTGAAATGTGAAATGTAAAAGTACAATTTGAAATGAACAAATTAATAACTAAGGAACTCTGTCAGCTCACATGAGTGTTTACCAAAAATGATACAAGAGAAAGAGAACTTTACTTTGTAAGTTTTAGTTTGATCATTTACTTCGGCGTTATCCTCCACATGAGGGTCGCAGGGTCGCTGACATGAGGCGAAAGGTGGGGTACACCCTGGACGGGTCGCCAGTCCATCACAGGGCAAACACACGAACAACCATTCACTCTCACACTCACACCTATGGTCAGTTTACAGTGCCCAATTAACCTCTGCCTGTTTTTGGACCGTGGGAGGAAACTGGAAAATAAGTCACACACACGGGGAGAACTTGCAACTGTTTTAGTAGACCTTGAATAAAAAAAATCCTTTGGTTTGCTCTTTCTTAATTTTTACTTGTAAAATCATTGTACTCATACAGATGTTCAATTAGGCTTGGAACAACAATGCCATGTGAATTCAGCAGAGAAAACAGTGAAATTATTATTCCAATATACGACTGGTTCCTAACTTCTGCTGCTTTTGTCTCTGTATTCCACAACATTTTTTTGGTGGAAATGTTACAACCATGTTCATATACCTACTGGTGTCAACCTGTAGATATACACAGCTGATCCACAAAAAATATATACACATTTTTTAATTACTGAAGTTTAAAATGCTTTACTCTGCAATGACTGACTACACAGCCGTGACATGTTGAATTATCCGGCTACAGCCTCGTCCAGGCTGGTCTGCTATTGCCATTATTTACAGTGGCTCCACTCTGCTTAAAGGGTGCAAAGTGCTTCTAATAAACGGTTTTGGGTTTCTTCATCTGCTCACTGCTCGCCAGCTGCCTCAGAATAGACTATCAGACTACTGACAATAAAGAGAGCTGGATGCCTCCTGAAGTACGATGGATGGAGTGGGGTGGTGAGAAGGGTGAGTAGATAAATGCTTTGTGTGGGTGTATATATAGATATACACCCACACACAGATATATATATATATATATATATATATACACATGTGCGTGTGTGTGTATATATTTATATATATATATATATATATATATGAGAGAACGAGAGAGACCGACATAGAGTATAAATAACAGACAAGCCACGGCATCCACAAGTGAAACAAGAGAATTATGAGGCCTTGGCGAAAAAGCTCTAATGTCGAGACAACTAGGGCGATAATATTTCACAGGTAAAGAGACGATAACACCCACTAGCAAAGAGGATGAGTGGGGGATGAGTGAGAGGTCCCAGGCCCTCGTTGGACGACCCCCCCCCCCCCCCCCCCTTGCCTTCACTCACGGCTGAGAGGAGATACCACAAGAGCAGGGAGGCTGTTATTCTCATGGCTGCCTGGTTCATCAGCAGATTCTTATCGTGCCTACAGACTCAATCTTAACTTAAGTTTAACGATACACACGCCCCCAAGGTGCCTGAAAAATGCCCTATCTGCGACCATTAGTGTCACTCCAGGTCAGGTTTAATTAGTGAGGATGTGAGGGATGAGAGTGAAGTGAGGGAAGGTGGCAAACGTTATTGGCTGCCTGAAAAGAGGAAATTTTATCTCTGCAGGGCTCTGGACTGTACTCGTCTCATATCTCCGTCATGCACTGCCATTACTGGTGCATTTGGCCAACAAAGAATATGAAACCCAATCGCCTCCCTGGTTTTTATCTCCTCAAAGCATCAGTTGGCTATGGAATTAGAGTTTTAATATTTGATAGTGTTGGCGTCATCTCCGTTCATGGGAACTCAGCATGTGTATTTTTCAGACTATGACCAGATTTTCCACAATTTGTGACTCCCTATGCCACACATTTGCTTGGCCTCTTTATGTTAGACATTAGATATTTAGGGGAAACAGCTAACCTGCTACTTGTCATTTTTAGATTCCAGTATAATATATACTGTCTTAATCACTGAGCTTAATTGGTGATGCCAGGTGGATTATGATACCTTTACATAGTGCCATGTTTGCTCCCCCTGCACATCAGCGGGACCTGCTAAAGACTTTCCAAAAGACTTCACCTCTCAGCCAAGAGGCTTCTTCATTTCAACTCTTGACGATACTGACCTGGATGGCTCAGAACCATCACAAACAAAAGCAGAAAGGTTCTAATCCAACACTCATGGAGAAAGGATATCAGTGAGGAACTTTCCTGGAACATAGTTAGGCATATATTACAATTTTAAAGAAAATTCCATGACCTTTCACGAGCTTGTGTTTTATTTTATTTATTTATATGCAAAATCAGTGTAGTATATTTTTCTGTAAATAATCATAAGATTGATTGCTCTTTATATTTTTAGTCCTGCAGTGAAATTGTCCCACAGATGGGGAGATTATGTGAGTGGTGGACTGTTTTGTTTTTGAATGGGTGAGATGGGACGCGATGTCCAGCCGTCCTCCCTGCTCGCCTGAGAGAAATGGAGAGGAATAGAGTCGCCTATCTGGCTCTGAATTAATCAGCCGCATCTCGCTGCTCGGTGAACCGTGGTTCATTAGCTCAAACTGGTGGGAGAAGACATGAGAGAGGAGACCGAGGGTCAAGTAGATGATGTGAAACCATCAGGGAGCTCATTCGATTCAAACATACACAGTGTACTTTTTTTTTTTACGATGTTTTTATTTCAGTACTATTATATTCAATAATCGGCACAACTTACTGCAAAATTAATCCAATTCAGCAACTTGAATCCAACACAGTATTGTTGCTATAACCAGGTTTGTTACCTTAGGGAGCTCAGGCAGCTATAAGCACTTCCTTAAATAATTTCAGTTGTACAAAAACCTCTAATATACGTAACTTCTCTGAAAAGTAACCACAACAGAAGCAGTTCCATATGGCCTGTTGGCCTGTCTGTGGTTACTGCTCTGGGCATGCTTGCTACAATTCAACAAGGAGGTAAAGAAAATGTTTGAGTTTCTGAGCAATGCAACCGTATAGAAGAGGCTGATAAATACTCAAAAGAACAATTCTAGTTTTTTTGCTCCTTTTCAATTCAGGAGTTATATACATTTGCCCTGTGGATCTGTCTGAAATTACTCCCCATTTTAGACATGACTATCATGCTTCATCTGTATTAAGATGATGCAGTGCACAATTCTCTCTCTCTCTTTTGCAGAAAACGCCATGGGGACTATTTCACACCCCAAATTATTATTATTATTATTATTATTATTATTATTATTATTATAATAATACTACTACTACTACTACTAATAATAATAATAATAATACATCCAGACAAAGTAAATAAGAAGTGACTCCACATAGTATCATTAAATACTGACCAATAACAATGCATCTAAATAAAGGTCATAACTTGTATATTATGTAACTAATATATAATGTATATAATATAATGTACCATATAAATCAATAAATCATGTAACTATGATTTGGCATCTTTAGAATTATAATGTGGCATCTTTAGTTTAAATAGTTCTTATTCTTATTTTCTAGCTTTATTCTGACAGTGACATTATGGCGTGATGCAATTTAAAAAAGTAGGTCACTGCATTTTTTACCGTCTAATATAGAGGTTGATATATTTGATAAGGAGCATTATAAAAGCAAAGATACTGAAATAAAACGGTGTGTTTGACAAAGTGACTTAGTACTGAACCAATGATACAAAATTAAACGTATACATCGTTTCTCATTAAGTTGGCACCCAGTCCTCTTGTGTCGCTCTTGTCAACGTTTTCACCTTGTTCAGCCTGACATCCTGCGCCCCTTTGTCCCAAAAGATGGAATGTGTAGATATAACTGATAAAGGAGGCGGCGGTGAGCTGAGTGAGGAGAGGTGGGAGAGCTTAAGCTGCTCCTTGTAATAAGCAGAGCTGTAAAACTGTGTCAGAAAAATGTTGCTCGCTCATTCTTCTTCAACTCCCCTCCCTTTATTCTTTATGGGTCTGTAACCATATTTGTTAGTCGTTTGATGGGCTGGGGGAGCCGTCCAGGCCCTGGAGTACAAGATATTATTCTTCACTCGCCCCCTCACCCCTCGGCCCTCCCAAAATAACAGCCTCCAGCCTACTGTTTTAAGTCTCTCACCAGAGGGAGTGAGGGGGAGGAGAGCAGAAGGGGTGAGAGGAGGGGAGTCAGGAGAGGAGCAGAAAGATGTCTCCAGAGCTCTCCTCTGAGGAGATCAAAGTGGACTATTCCTTCAACCCAGTGGCACCATAATGGTTTGGTGGAGTCAGAGTGAGAGCCCTCGCTGCTCAAGATGTTGTAACATGGATGATTAGTGACAGTGTAATACTTTGAACACTCGATGTACAAAGGGAGAACCCAGCTGAGCGTGAGGCTTTAAACTTTTTTTTGGGAGGGGGGGGTAGAAGGTGGGGAAATATGGGGGATCTTTAGCCACCGGAGAGCACTGAGGACAGAAACGTAAAAAGATATCACATTAATGTTTCCCCTGTTTTTATAAGACTCGGGGGAATAAAGGACAACAAATAGAATGTGGGAGGCAGTGTGCATGCCTATCATACTTTCCCTTATTAGAAAAGGGAAGCCTAGGTTATGTTTTTCAATCTATCAGTGACACGTTTTTACAGAGATACAGTTATTTGAGCCACATATTGCCCCAAAGAAAAGAAATGATGTACACGTCTTTCTGCATTCATGTAAATATGCACAGGTTTTTACACATTTTAGGACCAAAAATACAGATAGCTCACATAATCATCACACCATCATTAATGCCATTTGATGCAAATGCATGTACATGTAATACCCAACATTTACATTCAAAATGTATTATTATGATTATAATTATTAGTAGTAATAATAATAATAATATTAATAATAATAAATAAATAAATAAATAAATAAATAATAACTTTATTTATTTCGCAACTTTCATACAAGGATTGCAGCTTAAAGTGCTTCACAATAAAAGGAAAATACAATTTAAAAAGCAAATACAACAATACAACACAACACAGTCTGGAATGATGTCTTAATTAAAAAATTAAAAACCCTGCTTTAACTTTGAAATAGAACAACAGATGCACATGAAACAGCGAAATACTACACAGGATGGGAAAAGGCTCGAGTCGAGGTTAAAACCCTGTTTTAACTTTAAAATAAACGAAAATTCAAATAAAACACAATGCAGGGTGGGAAAAAAAAGGAGCTAGTTGAAGGCTAGAGTAAAAAGATGAGTTTTAATTCTTCTTTTAAAATGCTGGCTTCCCTGATATCTAAGGGTAGCGTGTTCCAAAGTTTAGCGGCGGAAGTAACAAAGGCAGCAACTCCAAATTTCATTCAACTGTTGTGGGGGAAACTCCAATAAACCAGCAGCGGACGATCGAAGTGTTCTTTGCGGTACATATAGCTAACAAGGGACTTAGCAATGTAGCTTGGTACTGGCCTATGAAGTGCTTTGTATACAAGGAGGAGGAGCTTAAAGTCAACTAGAGCAGCTGAGCCTGGAATAATATAATATAATTATGTAATGAAAAGAAAACAGCATTTCCCCCATGAAGTTTGTAATGTATGGCTATAACGTGAGCTGTTGTCACTGCAGCAAGCATGTTGTAGTGTATAGTATAGCATATAAAGTATATAAAACGAAGATGGATATTTAAAAGATGTGTGAATACTGAATAAATCAGACATTGAAGAAGAGAGCAACAAACAACATAGAACAACGTCAGTCCAATCACTGATTGCTCAGTTAACCCACATGTCAGCCCTGCTGGTGCCTGCCTTATTACTTTGCAGAGTCTCCTCAAAAATCTCCAGATTCCCATGTTGTGAGTAAAGGAACATTTCAGTGATTACACGTTGAAAGCCTTATATAGCAAGAACAACACACATACTACTCGTGCTAATTTATGGAGCCACTGCAGCAGTGCATATTGAGCAAGCGGCGCTGAAAACATCTAAATATATCGCATGCGTGCTTTTGTTTTCAAAAGGCAAACTCGTTCGTTTTGGTGTGTTCGATGACCTTTTTTCGTTTCATTTGCTGGAAAGCGGTGGAAGTCTGTTACGGGAATTTGAAAACCACTTGAATGTAATACAGTGTAAACTGATATCCATTTGTTCTGTCAGTTCTTATGTGGAAGTGATTGTTCGCCTTCGTTCCCTCCGTTTCTTTTACATTTCACTCAACGGACCCCTTCCTTCCTTTCCTCACTTTATCATTTACACAGAGGTATCGAGGGACCGCAGCTTACTGACAGGATAAATCGAACGGTCGTCACAGAAAACTGAAGCAAGTAAATTGCACAAATGTATGCATTCCATACAATTATGGAGCTGGTCCTGCAGCAGTGAGAATGATTATTTTGGACTGTGAGTTTGAAGAGGTCACATGAGCTTTCCTAAAATAAACTTGGTTACTTTCCCTATTCTCCCACTTCACTCTGTCAATTCTACTACAGTTCTTATTTTTTATACATGTATTGTTCGGTTGATGAAGCTTAATTTTTCATATCAACATTGGGTAAAAAATAATTGTTTATGAAAGGACCCAGTCTGAATGATGAGCGCACTGTTCTCCCCAGCTCTCGTTTTTATGCTCAGAATGGGACTGTATGAGTTGAAAAAATGAAGATGAATAATTGTACTGTCGCACGCCATGCCGCTTCACCCTTTGATGACAAAAACATGCCCAGTGTGTCTGTGCAGCAGAGTGACACGGTCACTGCAAGGCTTTAAAATACAGGCTATGTAATCCACTTATCTTAAGTGGGCTTTGACTGCCTCACCTGCCCGGCTTTTAAGAAGAGCAGGAAAGAGGGAGGAAAAGAAACGTTCACCTGGCCTCAGGCAGCCATGACAGAATGAACCACTGCACATGAAGAGCACTCAGAGCATTTATCACATGTTGGATCACCTCACAGGTGGAGGCGTTTTGGTGGTTTGCTTTATAATTCAAAGTACGAAGCCGGATGTTTTTGTGATATCGTATTTTTAATGAGGTGCAGACAGTTGAAACGTATGTTGCCGTGTGTGTGTGTGTGTGTGTGCGCGCGCCCACACTCGCGTGTTTGAAACATCCGCACACCTACATGACTGAATTCCTCCTTTTCAAGCTCCTGACACTTTTTATTTAGTCTAAAAATATTCCAAATATTCCTTTCAGAAATAAACACGTTTAAAATAAGGCAAGAAATGAGCCTTTTATGGCTCAGAATAGACGTGTCTCTTTCATGTCAAAGGAAGTGCAAAACAATCATATTGTTACATTGTTACATTTCCTTCTCTCGCTGTGAAAGCCTCACATTGATCTTTATGAGGTCACAGACAGTCCTTCGGGCTCCCTGTTGATTCCATATTTAAAAATAAATATAGCTTGTATTATAGGTGTATTTTTTACCAGTGAGTGTGACATATGTAGCACAAGTGACATATGTAGCACATGCTAAAAAGGACAGGATAATGTTTATAGCCTATTCTGAATATGAATATGAGAAAATAAGATGAATTAACTACATACAAATTTTGAGATGTTGATAGAATCACTACATATTGAATTTGACCAATCAAAATGATTCTTTGATTAGATCCTTTGTTCTTTTTATTTCTAACAATTAACATTGATATTATATAAACACTGTGTTTAATGTAAGTTTGCATGTGAAATTATATATTTTACATCTGAAATACATGACCCCTTAAATTAAGTTATCAAAGACTTGTGAACAACAGAGGCGATTCTAGAGTCTGTAGGGACCCTAGGCAAAAATTCCCAGGGGGCCCTTCCAACCAGTGTTCATCACCATTATGTTATAAATAATCTGACACCAACGAACAATGTATGAGTTCAATTTTTTATTTTTTTTCTAAATGAATGAAATAACATGGAAATACCTTGTAATTAAAAATTATGTGAAACTATAAATGTAAGGAACAATAAAATACTGTAAATAGCTTTTTTAAAAACTATATAAACCTAGTAAAAAAAATTACACTGTAAATAAGCCACATTATAAAACAATATAAATATATAGAACAATAAAATACTGTAAATTACTGAAAAAAACCCATATATAAACTGAGTAAAAAAGATATGCATTACACTTTAAATAATCCTCTTCATTTACCAATTTACAGAACGATAACTTCACACAGGTTAACGTGAGGTGGGGCCAATCTAGGGAGGTTTCCTACTGAGATGTCATTGCAAATCGGCCATTGTTTTTTAAGGGGGTCTGGGATGTGGCTGGTCACTGCACATTTCATTAAAACAGCCCTCATGCTCCGAGTGTCGGGGGGCCCCCTATCAGCTCGGGGCCCCAAGCAGTTGCCTGCCTTGCCTGTTCACAAGCTGCGCCCCTGGTGAACAAGATATATATTCCACATTTTGGGATATTTTTGTTGAGAAATGTCTCTTCCACCGATGAAGTTGCTGCTCAGTCAGGCAGCAAACAACCTGTTACAAAATGAAAAATAAATACAGCTTTGCTGTATGAGAAAGTAAGAACATGATATATGAAAAGCAAAGGGAGTAAAGGCAAAAAGAGGGAGGAAAGACAGAGAAAAGACAAGAGAGACACAAAGAGAGATCCATAATTCAACAGCAACGTCACAGCTGTTGACTCGTGTAAGTTAACTTGGCAGAGAGAGGTGAGCAATGTGCTGAGCTTAGAGACAAGGACAGGATAGAGAAAAAAGAGTCCTTGATTATCTCCTCACAGACACTGGCTCACTCTCACTGTCGGGACCAATCGTCCAGAGGGAAACAAACAGCATTCTTTGACTGCAGCTGGGATTAATGAACTGACAAAATCTGTTAGCAGCACATGTGGGGCATCAGTGAGGGGCAACCACAGACGATGGCACGAGAGAAATAAAGGAGATTAAATTAGAAAGGTGTCACCTTTTTGTCTTGAACAGATAATTACTGAGGGTATGTGGGATTTGTGTACCTGGATGAAGCTGCTAAAAAAAGAAAGATTATCAAAGTTGTATCAAAGGAAGAAAAGATATGCAGTGACAGAGTTACTTATTATTTGACATATTTTACTTCAGTCCCTCTCTCAATTGATCATTCAATTGATGATTGACAGTTCTGTCCCAAGTTCTTAATATAAGGGTTCCCCACAAACAATAACGGCTGATAGTGATAATGAATGCATGTCATGGCGCTGCACCATAAATGACACAGGAATTATCAGTGACTGAAGCAGCCCAAGTAGAAAACCTGGATAACCCTATACTGATAATACAGGGGGGTGTTTGACCTGTGAGTAAATGCTGATTAAAAACATTAATTCAAAACATGTTTTTGAC
This sequence comes from Microchirus variegatus, assembly GCF_963457635.1. Taxonomy (NCBI): domain Eukaryota; kingdom Metazoa; phylum Chordata; class Actinopteri; order Pleuronectiformes; family Soleidae; genus Microchirus; species Microchirus variegatus. The sequence continues at coordinate 18,671,132 of NC_139806.1, forward strand.
CAGAAGAAATTGAGTAATACTGAATCTGGCGTCTCTCTATGAGGTCGGGACGGTTGTGGAAAGTCCCTGCATGTCCCTCACCCATCCCCATGGTGTCTTCCACTGCTTACCCCTTCACCTTCTTCTACACCCCCACACTGTTGTAGGGCCCAGCTGTTGCTGCCGCTGTTGCTGGCCCATTTGGTGGTAATCAGGTACATTCCAGAAGGCCCACATCCTCTCCCTGATTAACACTTCTCAAATTCTAACGCAGCTCTCGTCTCCTCCTCTCTTTGAATATTCGACCACAGACTGTGACTGCTCTGCTGACCCTCTGATAGATGAATATCCTGTTGTTGATGTGGAAAACAGCGCCATCTTTGCTACTGCTACCCTGTCTTTGACTCTCTTTTTTTGCGTGCCCACCAGGTCTACTACACAACTCTATTACAACTGATGGGTTTCTGTGGCGTATTTGTTTATTTTACCAAGCCAGCAGTGGAAGTGTTCTTGTGTAATCAGCTGAGTTTCTGAAAGGTTCCTGGCCTCGGGTTCTCTACCTGTAGTGGAATCTGGACCATTCATACGCTCCATTACCAAGGCTGTCAGGCCAAACGAAGTCAAGGCACAACACGCAGATTAATCCCTGACTGCCTGTTACAGGATATTTGGCGTACACTTCTTTGTCTAGCCAGAAAAGTCTGAAGAGAGGGGGAAAATAACTCCCTTTGAAGCAACCTTGTCCAATTAACTTTTCCCCTTTGATTTCATGCTAAATGAGCCAGAATCTTTAAAGGTTCATTTTGAACATTAAGAGCCAAATTCAAAGGCACCCTATGGCGTGTGTAGCCACTAGATACACCATATGAAGCAATGTTTGAATAAGAGTGTCCTCATTTTGTTTGTTCTGTCATAAACCAGAGACGCACATGTGTGCTAAAGTATTGCCTGCTCATTTCATACTGCTGTTCCACTGACTGACAGTTGATGGCAGTCACATGTTCGAAAAGTGCTCCCAGTGTTCCATCTTACAGCCTGCAAAACTTTTTGAACCTTGAAAAAAAAGGGATCGACATGAGGCTGTGTAAGCTGTGGGTTGTCGTAAGTAGAGTTCAAAATAAGGTAAAAAAAAAAACAATTATAAAAATCTAACACGTTCAGCTACTGAATAATACATATTGTGTTTAGTATTGCAATTATATTCACAAATGTTGATATTGGTTGATATTTTAGATCTGCGAAATATTTACTCGATACTGAAATACCTTATTGTTACTTTAATTTAATTGTTGTTTTGTTTCATAAAAATTCTTGTTGTATCAATATTTTCTACACAGTATCTATACCAGTGTGATCAAAAGTACTCCAATCCTGTCTGGCACATTATAATGCACACATAGTGCATTTCTATGATCTTACTATTAAGGATGCTGCCTGCAACACAAACTGGAGTAAGCTTTGTGGGTAAATAATCAGAGACCGCAGGGGTCTCTTCCCTCCTCAGTTCAGGCTGTGAAGTTTACAACCTTCCCATCCTCCTTTAATTCATCAGATAGCCTATTTTCTTTTGATACATTGAACACGCCGTACCACATTTCCCTCCGGTGACATGCTTCTTTTCATTCAACCCCAAACATGGGCTTTTGTGGCACGGCACCCCACTGCCAAATTTACTTAGAAGTCTCTTTGAAGCTTTTTCCCGTCCGTCTTTGCTTTATTAACCCGGGTTCCAGGTTGACGACATTTTCGACCTCAAACTCTTTATAGGTGACAACAAAAGACAATGAAGACCTTTTATTCATACAGTACATGTTTGTCCTGACAGTGTGGCATGCTCGTAAGTGACAGACAAAATGGATAGCTCTTTTTTTTTTTATAAGCCAAAATTCCACCAGCAGCTTGGTCATGGTTCTATTTCAAGTTTGGCAAGGCATGAAAAGGAAGTGACCAAAGTTCATCTTGGGCTGATTGGCAGATGCATCTGCTTCAGTACCATCCATCATGGACAGAGTGAAGGCAGGGGATCATGTACTGTATCCAACCCTAAAAGAACTCTCTCCCAGCTGCACATTAAGGCTAATATATCAAAACGTTGGTTAACTCATACATTAAATGCATCAATCTGCTTTTGGGTTGTGGGAAGGTTTCAAAACGAATACGCCATGAATTGTTAAGTCATAAAATGAAAATATTTCTCAGCTGAAAATACTTACTTTTTTTTTTTACCCCATTTTACTCCACATTGTGGATCATATTAGGTTAAATTTAGGCACAGGGTGAGATTACTTTGGCTTCTCTTTTAAAGTTCATCATCATGGTTACATTTATAAAGTTGTAGAATCACATTCGCACAGGAATGGTACAGTTTGCTGATCAGTTTGTTCTCCCAAACCTCTTCCTTTTGCAGACTTTGTCGCTCTTCAGTCTGCCTCACCTGACTCCTTTGCCCCACCATAGTGTTTTAACTTCACATACAGGTGACAGCATGTGGTAGGGATTAGTTACTGACTCCCACGGTGTGACCACCTGGAACAAATGAGCTCTCTTGAGAAGATTTACAAACTCCTGATTTGAAACCACAGCCCTTAAACCAAACTCTTTATCTCCTCCGCCAATTTTTACGTTCTTTAATCTCTACTTTGCGTCAACAAAATGCCGAGTGATGAGCACAAACCTTCACACGGCCACCTGGAGTGTTGAAACAACAAGTGTAATGGGCTAGAGGTTAGAAAAGTGCCATGACCTTGCAAATATCATCTTTATTTAATTGTCCCAAAATTCTTGTCAATGCCTGAAAGTTGCCAAAGAAAATCAACATTGCTTTTATTGGCATCAGAGATAAATTATGCTCAAGCTTCAGCGACACTATCATAAGTAAAGGAAGGCTCATCATTGCCAGTTAGCAATGATGATTATACAGTAACAACAAAATATACTGTACACATGAATAATTGTGACTTACTGGTTTTCAAAGACGTTCAATGCTCAATGTGTAAAGTGAATAATATCATATGGGGTTTTCCTTGTTGATCCAAAGCTACTTGGTTTAACTTGCCCCTTGAGGGATAAATGTAAGTAATTAGAAGTGAACTGAAAACAAGGAGGCTTTCTTTGTGTGAAGTGAGCCACAGAGAGGCAGAGAACGAGAGAAGGAGAGACTGATTTTTACACTTTCTGCACAATTTCCTCTCTATTTCCTCCCTGAAGACCCTCGTCTGCAGAATGTGCAGAGTATGCTTTCCGTGGACAGGAGGCAATGGAACCTGCCAGAACAGAAAAAAAAAAAAAAAAAAAAAGTGAAATAAAGGAGACAGAGCAAGAAGTGCTCCTCCTCCCTCCAGTGCTGCAACACAGAACGACGGAGTTATTACCCAGAAAACCCTCACCGCCTTGTTTTTTTCACTTTTCATCCCAGAGTTCCCGGAACACTGAGCTACTATTACGACCGGAATACTTGGACCGCACACCGGGTTACCCGCTCTGACGTTCAGAGAGAAGGAAAAACAAATGCTCCTCGCAGCAAAGTGCATCAACCTTTATTTCTGTCCTGCATCACGCCTAATTGGTGTTTCATGTGAGACAGACGATAGTATACTGGGACTGAGGTCGAAATGTGGCTATAAATATTACAACAGTGGGATAGTTCCCAGCCCCCCATGACTGTATGAACGTTTTTGTCTTGTTTTCAGTCAAAAATGGAGAAAAGACTGTTAATATATAAAGATTTGTACCATATGCTGCCAAAAAAACATCTATATGAATTAAAGCTTTAAGGTCTAATGAGAGGCCAGAAAGTTTTTTTTTTTTTTTTTTTACCTAAAGACTATTAAATATCAGCCACATATCATTTTCTAGACCTATTGTCATTGAAATCATAGACTGGTGTGAAAAACGTTCAAAGTACAGTATATAATACATTTAAAAATAGCATATAAGACTGATGATTCATTCATATTATACCAGTCTTTATATTTGCTGATATTTTCAGTGGCACATGAATACAATTAACCTTGTTTAATTTTGTTCTTAAAATTAAATAAGACTTAAAATGAAATGAAACATTCCCTTATTTTATATTTTCCACATTTTGCCTCATTGGTCGTAAAGCCTTGCATGCTAAACAGGTGACATTACGTGTTCTTGCGTACACATGTTGTTATTTCTTATTCCTGTTCAAACACAAATGCCCTTGTCACAATCGATAAAATAATATTTGCCTTCACCGAAATAGGAACATCCAACAACCTTGCTCATCTGTCAGTAAGCCACGTTTGCTTCATTTGAAGGAACACAGAAGTGTAAACATCAACAAACCATCTCATGGACACGGGTTTCCACTCACTGATGCCTAAATGTGTCCTTAAAGCCATGGTCAATGACAACTCAGAGACACAACTCGGAGACACAACGTGCCACCTTGCAAGACAGGTGCTGCGAACGGCTGCAGTTAGCGGCCATTTGTCCTCGGCAAATTAAAGCCAATGTACAAGGGCCTTGTGAGGCACCGAGGCAACCTGTCAAGCAATGCTTGCACAATGGGTGTTAGAGCAGAGGAAGTTGGAGTCGAAGAAGGAAGGATACCCTCTTAAAAAGTAGGAAATGAGACTACAGGATGCCAACTGCTCACCATCAAGGATCAGGTCATCAGACAGGAGAGATACTCACTCTCTCTGCAGCATCTGTTTAACCTTCTGTAGTGACAACAACACACCTCGTTTCAACACAGAGACACAGAGACGACAGCAAATAAAGGCATGCAATCGCTTAGTCCTCCTATGATTAAGCCAATTAATATTCTCAAAATAAACAACAGCGTTTAAAGTGTCTTGGCAGGTGTGTTTTCATTAGAAGCATAATTGTTTCTCAGACATCAAGACACAAGACTGTTTTCAACCTCATTTGTCACGAATCATTAACCGCTGCTGGCACGAACCGTAAATAAAAGATAACTTCATATGTTTTTAAATAAAATTTCACTGCTCATCTAATACACACACGTGCACACACACAAACGGGCATGTGTATGCCTGTGTGTGTGTGTGTGTGTGTGTGTGTGTGCATGTTTATTAGTTGTGTGTGGGGGGGCTGTAGTATAGGAGCAAGGCCAAGTGCTGGGAAAAAGGGAGAGGAAGGAGAGGGGAGATGGGTAGACAGACAGAGTCATTAAGATAGTGTGGGAGTTGTTGTAATTTATCAAGTCTGATAAGGATGTGGCTCTCTGCCAAAGAGCAAGGTGTGGCCTTTTCCATCACCAATCACTGTCAGTGGTGTCCCTTGCAGCCACTGTTATTTTTACTTTTCCCATTAATATTAATGTGAATGAAAATGAGGCACGGCCAGTCATTTAATTCACCTTCAGGTTCAATGGACTGTATTGTTCTCTTCCCATGTATTCTTCCCCATAACTGTTTATTACATGCATTGGAATTTGTTTTTGCATTTATTATTGTAAGCGCATTGCTGTTCTTTGTGTGATGGTTGGAGTCACTATTTACACACATAAATCGGTAAAAAAAAATTATTTAACCATGAGTATTACGTGAGCACTCTCAACTTGCTTTTTTTGTCAATCCGTATGATACACGATCTAAATAAAGTAACATAATGTCCTACAAATAAATCACGTGTCAGTGTTTTTACTGATGAATAGAAAGACTCCAAGGACTTCTAAATACAACATGCACTGCACCACAAAACCATGAAGGGAGTGCATGTTCGTTGACATTGTGATATTGCGCTTGCCTCTCCACTCCTTCCATGGCTTGGGTAATGGTACACAACCCGACGCAAGGAATGAACTGTGTCTCTGCACGTCAACTCTCCACCCTTGACTGAGATTTTGGAAACCAAAATGGCTTCATTGCACCTGGAGCACAATTTTTCTGTTGCACAATCTGTCAAGTGTGGACACACACACACACGCACGCATGCCTGAGTGAAGGACAGTGTGTTATATCGGGGAAATTTTTTTTCACATTTTAGTGTTTATTTGTTTATTTGCATATTCGTATCCCCATTCGATTTGCCCTGAAAGCACTGCTACTCGTCCTGGGGTCCACAGTTCGAAATATACAATGTATATACAATAAGAAACAAAAGGAAAAGTATACATTAATCAGCTGGTGTACGGTGTACACAGTATTAAACATATTAGGCATAATAACCTAAAATACATATGATTAAGTTTCCTAATTTGGCTGATTTCTCTGTTTTACTGATAAACAAAGGTAGAGAATGTCATGCTTCACTGTCCATCAACGTCAGTGTGTCTAAGGAGTGTATTGCATCACTGTGAGTCTCCCAGGGCAATGATGGATGGAGCTATCAGCCATGTTGTCAATTACAATAAATATCTGTATCTCAGCTCCGATTTGACTCCCACCGCAGTAAATTGATCTCCTGTACTACATGTTCTCTCTTGCTTCCTTCATCCATTTCCCTGTCAGGCACCACATGACCGGGATACGCTGCTTCCAGAGTGACCTGGCTCGTTACAAGCCCCGTACAGTGGAAAGCTGCACAAATAGTCATTCATATCAGCCACTGAACACCATCAAACAGGCCTCCTGTTTCAAACGGCATTAAAAAGCAAACACACCCAGGTCTGTTCTGAAATGAAAAAGTTGCCTGTGACTGCAAATTCGAGGTGCTACAGCGGTGCTCCGAAGTGTTGAAAATCAAAGGCGAGATTCCATCCGAACGTTTTTATCGATGTGGCGGAACAGAAACCCAGGAATGTGACCGTTTTCAACACCTCCTTGATAAAGTTTGCAAAATATTTCATATGGTTTGTGAAGCATTGATGAAAGAGAGTATTATGTTGATCTTGAGGGGAGGGGGTTGCAGGGGGGGAAGGGGAGAGGGTGAACAGAAGGTCCCGAAAAAATTAAGTGAAGGGGAAAGCTGAGGCCTCCTACTGCATTTAGGAGGTGTGAAGGGCCATCCAGGTTCCAGTGTTCAGCATCTGTCCCCTCAGCAACAAGGGAGGCAGTGTGGCGACCAGCTTACCTTGCTGCACAAAGGATGTCCTGTGTTTTGCGCACACACACACACACCGAAACACACACCGAAATACATGACCCTGAAGCATTTCTCTTTGTCAAAAGACACACGTTTCTGAGCCCCACATTACAGATACTCGTCTGCTGACAGCCTGCTGGTTTTATGAGCTGCAGAGCACAAGAGTGAAGAGCTTTAACCCTCATCTCTATCCCTCAGGCTGATAAAGTGCTCTGATAAGCTGCAAGGTGCTGGTGAAAAGTGGCTGGCCCTCAGCCCCCAGGGCTACAATATGAAAGAGTGGCTTGTCTGGGGCAAAGCAACAGGAAAAAGTATGGAACACAGGGGGGGGGGGGGGAAATCAGAAGAAGTCCAGGAGAAAGGACTTGAAATAATGATGGAGTGACCTGAATGCTGTGTATGCGTCTGTATATGCATCTGTGCAGGTATGTGCGCATATGTTTGCGAGAGCTTAGCAGCTGTGGGCTTCAAGAGGAGGGCAGAGAAATGGGGGGGGGGGGGAGTCCTGCCATGTGTTTATGTTGACTAATGAGCTAATTACCCAACCCCTAATCTACCTCAACTTGTGTCATTTCACAGGAATGCTGCAGCAGTCAAACGCTTGCAGATTATGGGTCATTTCCTGACAGTTAAAGGCAAACTACTACAGCAGTAATTCCTAGACACACCAGGCGTTAAACCACAAATGCTGCAGTCTCTCCATTTGCCTTTAATGTCGTAAAATCTGACTACAGGTTTTAAATTTACTCGTAAAAAATGGACAAGTCGACTTTAATATCTTTTATTGGCCGGATGATTTGGCTAATGACGTGTTTGTTTAGTCACATATCCTTCTTTGTCATCCATTTTTATGTGTGCTGGCTAATATTTGTATAATTTTATCGATTAAATAAAATATTTTGATTAAAATTTCAACACTGGCGTGTGAAAAGCTGATTTGCAATCGTCATTCAGATGCAAACATAATCATTCTGCTTACATTATTGTCTTCCATCTTGAAGCCATCCAATGAAAATAATGTAATTCTACACAAGGTCATTTTGAATTTTGGAATAAAACTGATGGATTGTGTGTGGGTCTTTTATTTGTCTTGTTTTTTTTTGTGGCGAAAGAAATTAACTGAAAAGTCTTATATTGGCTTTTCCTTAATCCAAATGTCATCCAAAGTAAAACCAATACTCAACACTCTCCATGACGATGCAGGTAAACTGCCAATGTTAACTTTTTTTTTAGAAACACGTGTTAGCTTGACATTTAGCAAAAGTTGCGGAGTAGTTTTCAAATGGGTGAGGCCAGTGTTGAGTAATCCACTCATCTACTACATCTCATGAAGTACTGCTTGCTCTCGTCGATGACATACTTTTTCTGAAGAAGCATGAACGAAATAGCCATTAACAGAGTGCAACTGTCAGAACAGAACCCTAAGTCATTTTTTTTTACTCACAAACCTCATAAAATTGCATTCCTTTCATTGTTTTAAACAAAAACAAAAAAAGATAAAAGAAGACAAATTTGAGGAGAAACCAGGCAAAAGTTTAAAGAATGAAGTCAATCTAATTTCTCGTCAGACAGCATGGGAGGTCTTCATCCCTCTACCCTGAGCAAGAGGTGTGAGTGCAGATTTAGTGAACTTTTCCAACCCCCCGACCCCCACTTGTTCATCATCCCTCACCCCTGGGGTGTATGCTCCTCCACTCCCCCCCGCAACAACCTCCCATCCATCACTCCTAAGATTTCACTTTAATAGGTGGTCCTCTTCCTCCTTTCACACACACACACACACACACACACACACACACACCCTTATGGGAAAATGTGGCCACGGAGAACAAGACAGCATAATGAAAGCAAAATGAAAGTTTGTTACCCATCATTGATACACAATGTGTCAGTTTTGGCTCTGATGCTCAAACCACAACTAGGTCTGCTTTTTTATTTTTATTATTTTATTCATATATATCTCCATTTAAAAATAAAATATATATATATATGTATGGATATTTGCATTGCATATCCACCAAGTAATGTTTTCTCCACAAACCTCAGGTTTAGCATCCACACAAACTGCACTGTGTATCTGCATTTTTCAGTTTTTCTAGTGCAAACCACAGACAATATATTTATTTTCAAAGAATACCTGCATACTAATGATCATAACAACAACAGCAACAACAAAAGTTTGTTTTGCTGTTGTTCCACAGTTTGCTCCATATCCACGCTTCAAAGGGCTGTGTACGTTCCTCCACCATGCTGGATGAGCCCGGGCTGAGTTCTGCAGTAGCCCCCTTCCATTCAAACAGAAGGCAGGTTGGTTGATATTTAAATGGCCTGTGTTTGTTTTTCTTTTGGTCCCGTGTGTGCTTGTGAGCCCAGCATAAAGGATCGTGTCCTTTTGAAGGGGATAGCACCAGGAAAGTGCAGGGGAAGGAAACTTTGCTTTGGTGTTTTATGTATCAACGGAATGACTTCCCTCAAATAAAGACGTGTTCCATTCTGCCGGTCGGTCTGGAACAAGCTGCTGGTTTCCTGTCCTGAAAACTCGCAGTATGCTCGAACAATGCACTCAGCCAGAAAAGAGGGAGATGTCACGTCTTGAAGCTCTGGTGCGATGCTTTTGTTTGACCGCGGGGTTCAGGCTTGAATCATGTGTTTACAGTATATGTGACATTTGAATGAACCGACACAATTGTGCCATTTGAATTAATATAAATGCCGAAACAATAGAGATCCGTTTTTTTGAACTGTCATCTTGAACAAAAGGTGAAGATGAAAGCATTTCCTCTGAGGCTTTAAAGTGACTTTTCAGCCTTAAACGGGAGCTGCGCAATAAATCTGGAGATGAGATTTGTGGAAATGAATGTATCCCAGTTGAATTAATCTTCCCCATAACATTCACTTTTGTGCTAACAGACATGTCCACACCACGGACAAAGGCTTCCCTCTGCCTCACTCACCGCTGGGAGCTTGCCATGCAGAGTTTCTCATTCACACTGTCCCCTCATCAAATTACAGCCCTGCTCCCTCCTGTCATGTTGGCAAACAAAGGTCTTAAAGCACGCTCCCAGAGTAATTGCCTCTAATCTCAGACATAATGTGGTCTTTCATGTCAACTGCTTGGAGAGAAAGGGAGCTGTTGTTCTCTCTGCCTCCTTTTCACCCCTTGTGTTCTCCCACTTTCACTTTGAAGAGCGCAGTGTGTTTTCTGTTTTTAGCGCTTTTATTCTGACTCTGTGTAAAGGTTTTAACAAGGTAAAAATTTGCTCTAAACGACCTCAAACTCTATGAACAGATGCTTGGTGCTGCGCCTACAATAAACATGAAAAGCAGTTAAACCCAGAGAAATGCTTGGCAGTGCTGTAGTTCTTGGTGTGCTCCTCCACCTTTGGCCTGAATTCTCTCCGTGGTGAGCATCAGGCAGTCTGCAGCTGGAAGTGTTTCTGCGGTTTGGCCAGGTGTCTCTCTGCCCTGCCTGGGACAAGGCCTCAGCGGGGCCTGGGACTGGATTCTGGGAGCAGGCTGGAGGCGCTGAGTGAGCTGGCTGCCCCTGCGTGATCTAAAATGTCACACAGACCCACCTGACTGGTGGTCAGCTGTAACTGATACAACACAATATACAGGGGAGGGGAAAGGTGAAAATGAAGATGTGTGTGAGCGTGTGAGAGACAGGGAATCAGAGCTGTGGGGGGAAAAGAAAGAAGAGGAAAGAGAGAAAGATGGGGGATAATGGAAATTTTTGAAAAAAAAAAAAGAAGAAAAAGTTCTTCAGTTAAAGAGGCCCTTTGGTTAAAAATATGGAATACAGGCTTTAATATGGTTTCCAGGGGCTTTGGCAAGCAAAGATGAACATATCAAGTAAAAAAAACTATATCTGATATCTGCGCTGTGCTCGACGGAGAGCGAGTACAGCGAGAGTGCACGGTAAGACGAGATGCAATGTTTCTAAAACCATTCATTGGGCTTTTTTAAGGGACCCAGCTGTGAGCCCTCGAGGTCCAGAGCTCTAACTGGGGCAAAGTCAGCACTGTGAAGTCAGGCTGTAGCTTCAGAGTCTGGTTAGCCATGACCTGATGTTCCAGGGGCCTCTGTGAATTGATGGGCCCCAGGAGAGTCATCACCAGACCCCGAACAATCACCCATTCATCCCTCCGACCACAGCAAGTGGGCAAACACTCTGCAGCCTTTGGTAGTGTTGACAAAAATGCTCGTACAAGTGTGATCTAGTGATGTAAATAAAATAATTAAGATTCTCAAAATGTCCAGGATTAGTTCGCCCACATGTTTCATTTTAAATTTCAGAATTTAATATTAGATTTTGCAAGATGCTGGTGTGTTGAGAAGTGCTGAATGTAATTTATTCTCCGCCACCTACTTCGAAACTCTCCAGTGAGCATCAATTGTGAAACGTTGAGAAAAACACCAAATAAGTGTATATCCCCCTGTGAATATGGCCAATATATTTTTGGATTATGTGGCTGAGCTTGGCTCGAGCCCATCACGCCTCATCTGCCAGGACTACACACTGCTGTTACATAAGACAGCTGAGCCAGGCCAGACATCCAGACTAGACCTTATGTGGACAAAAAAGGGTGTGTGCACTGCGTCCCCTCACCCAAATCCATCTACCGTAACTGTATCAACCAACTTTTCTCCAGCGTTTTTAACGTCCCTTTAACCCTCAACGATGAGAGGCCAGAGGGTCAAACGCACATCAGTCACATTTTTCTCGGAGTAACCAGCAAGTTATTTATAGAGCACGAATAAATATACAATAGAAGGAGGGTAGTGATTTGAGCAGGAGGCAGGTTAAATCCAGGCACATCTGTCCTTTCAAAGGCATCTCTTCCTTGGAATGCCCAGAATCCACACCAGGGGTGTCAGCACTTCCCTGGTAGTCAGAGTACTGGCATGCTAGTCAAAACAGAGCTGGAGAAAGGGGGGGGAGTATAGAACCTCATCCTAGTCCAATCTCCCATGTCACTGAGTGCAGTGTGTGTTCCCAAAGTCACCTGACTGTTGACACTTTCTGGGTTGGTCTTACTAAAGAGGGCAGGGAAGAAAGAGAGTGCAGGGACCAGCCTTTCCGAGTGAAGACATGACAGTTCAGACTGTAGTGAGGAAAACACAGAGCGGCCGGGAAACGTGATTTGTTGTATTGTGAACAGAAAATCCTTTGTCCTTCCAGTTGGTGAGCAGTAGATTTACCGTGTCATGTTATTTATCGAAAAACAAATACAAAGTACTGAACGTTACTGGCAACTTACCACTTGACTATTTTTTTTTTTGCCAATTTCTATCGACCCAATTGTATTGTATTGTAATTGTTTATAAAGATCGCATGGCAAGGTTTGTTCTACTTTTATTCCAGTACAAGCTCTCTGTTTTTTTTTTTTCTTCTCTTGTATCAACCTGTTTTCAATATCAAGACCGGTTCTGATTTGATGAGATCATGTGTGCAGCCAAGATACACAAACATGTTTGGAAAACGGGTACAAATATAATTTAGCGCTGGATTTGTCATTTACATTAATGTGCATGTGTGTGTGTGTGTGTGTGTGTGTGTGTGTGTGTGTGTCTTTGTTCAGTCTGTCTGTGTCAGAGATGCATCATTACACACAGTCGTAAATTCAGCTGCAATGACAATCCCAGTGCGACCACTCACTCTATTTTCTATAATTCTTTCTGACGTGCATGGAGACACGAAAACACAAAAATGCACACACACACACACACAGGTACACAGAGGGCCATGTCATCACCTTTATTTGCAGTGTTTCATTCAATAAATGTAGATGCCTACACATCACAGTACAAATAAGTCTCTTTAACAACCAGAACATTGAACCTATAGGCTTCAAATAGCATGAAAAAACACACATTTCATTCTAGCATAACTATTTTAAATGTATTGATTATGCAAAAATTTAATGTTGGAAAACAACTGAATCTAAACGCAGACAAAAAAAATCCCTAATCTTCTTGTATACTTTTAATTGTGTGCATTATTTCAAAATCAACACTTGATGTGTTCTTTATTTGTGCAGCAGAGTGAATCAAGTGACAATGAGCAAAAGCTCTGCGAAAATAATTAATTCAATGATATTTTTTTTTTATTATTCTCCTCTTTTACTGTGGTCCTGGTGTGTTTTACTTCCTCGGCCATGCGTTGCAGTACAAGTAAGGAAACTTTGAGGATGAACAGCAGACTAAATAAACTCACTGAAAGCAGCAATATCACATACTTGAACTGGCTGAGAGATGTATTATTTCTGGAATGACGTTGGAACTTTTCACTTTTCGAAGACGTATTTGTTCGTTGTGTTCAGCAGCCAGTGGACACTGGATTTTTTTTTTTTTTTTTGTTATACATACCAAACATTTTAACATGAGGAACTGCTGATAAATACTTCAGAAATAACATTTAAAATAAGCCTTCCATGCAAATTAGTGATTTCTTCATTTCTTCTTTCCAGCTCCATCGTCACATCCATTCTTGACTATTAGCCATGGGCAGGACACATTTTATTAGAAATAATTATGAATTTAAATTCATCCTAAATAAATATATACATGTGTATATATGTGTGTGTGTGTGTGTGTATATATATATATATATATAGGCTTGAATTGATTGAAATCTGATTAAATTGTCACAGAAACAGCTACAATATTTCATTCTGATTTTTAACATCTACTCAAGACCCAAAAAAAAATTAAACAGTTTCAAAAAGTTTATTTTTTTCACTTGGAAAGTCAAGTTGTAAAAAAAAAAAATTGGCTCAACTTGTTATATCTTTGCTGAATTATGTCCTTTATTACGTACGTTCATAAGGGTAAAATACTTATTCATCATAAAAATGAGTAACTCATGTCTTCAACATTTATTTTGGGTTATGATCAATTTATTTTGATTTATGAAATAACTCTGCACACACTCACATTCTTTAAACGTTTAAGGCCGTAGTTTTGTGGTTCTTTGTTAAATATGTGCAGTCAATACAGAAAAGAAAATGAGTGTGTTGGTTTAGGCCTGTTAAAACACTTTAACAAAGGGAATTATAAAGAAAACAACAACATTTTAGTAATATCTAACTGTTTGTTTGCAGAAATAAAAATAGTTTTCCATTCTTTTTGCACGTTTTTAAAGAGCTTTCCGAGTTTATTCATTGACGCCAAAGTGAAGGAAATGATTTTTTTAATTATTCTTGAATTAGACATCATCTATCCTGAGGCTCTAAAGTTTCTATGGGAGTCAAAATTATATTTGGGCGTCCAACATCTTTATTAATTTAAGTGTTTGTAGTTTGTTGGCTTTCCTTGTACCAATTGTTTCTATATTTTACAAAAGAACAAATTAATATATCTTTCAACGTTTCTCTTAATTCAGCTGTTTTGTCAAGATAGTGGTATAATATATTTTTCTAAGTTTGTAATTTTTTGTGATCTATTTCATAATAATAATAATAATAATATAATAAAATATGATATTAAATCTTTTGGATATCAGAAACAAAGAGGGAAGCAACTAATCATTAACCCAGAAATGACGTAAAATATCAGGTGTAATTTTGTACATATTTACAGTGCACCATGAATCAGTGTATCATGAAAAGAGAGAGTTGTCAAACGCCTGTGCAGGAAAGAAATCCCCCTATAATTACATTTAAAGAGCAGAGGAAGCCGTAGGCCTGAACCCCGTCATTTAGACGGCATTAAACACAAGCCCCATCAGTTTCAGATATGCCCTCACACAGTTGCACTGTAAATAACGTCTGTCATGGACGTGAACACAAAAATCTCGGGTCATGATCAGGGTAGGTGAAGAGCAGTCATGCCACTGAGTGATATATTAAATGTGGGTTAATCATTAAAACATGCAAGAATGCACTGTATTACACCAGTGCTGTATCATCAATCTATATTAATCCCTTCGTATAAAAAAAAGAGGGAAATCTGTATCAGTAGTGTGACAACAAAATGTGCCAATTATTCAGCATGGAGAAAGACCAGGAAGAAACATGTTTTTACTTGTCCAAGAGCAAAAAAAACACAACAAAATACCTGTAGACTGTGGATGGTGGTACAAGGGCTTAAAGGAAATCTCCTAACTGATCGAAAACAATGGCATATTAATTGAAACGAGTAATGTGTTGAGCACAGAGAGGTTTGCATTGATTTCCAGATCACTGAAATGTGATATTTAACACACGTGATGGAATTTCTATTCTTCGTCTGTCCCGGCTCGCCTTTGATTGCACGCCAATACCCTCACTATCATAATCTTTTAAGAACCTACAAAGATGTGCATTAGTGGGGTGGGGGGGGGGGTTATAAATGATTCAGTGACAATTTTTAATTTGAGATCAAACACGACACTTTGTCGCACCTTTAAATAACAATGTCATATTGATTTTCTCCTTTGATATTGACATAAATTTTATTATATCATAAAGTGTATTTATTTGCCTCTCAAAGACAAAGTGCCTGTTTATATTAGGATGTGTTTTACCACCATTAATAACCATTACTTGTTTTTAATGATAGATTTGGTTTAGTTGACCCTAACCCATTTTTACATTCATTTGAGAGCAATAATGTATTCTGATAAATACAAATTTTCAATTTAGTTTTTCACACAGACATCTCTCCACGTAGTGATCGACGTTGTTTTGAGGTGCACCGTTTGGTCAGCGGTGCGAAACCTCTGACACGCAATAAAACGTTAGAAAACATTGGATCTGCTCATTAAACTGCAAATGTGAAAGGTTACAGGCCTTAACAAAACATTTCTCACCAACTCTTCTTGCCTTATCATAAATCATTTCCTTGCTTATAGGTGCCACTGGACAAATTGTGAGCCAAAGCAAATCACAGCTTAGTCTAAAAAATAATTGATATTTGATAAATACAGTAGATTATTCCAGGATCGTGATAATCTTACTAGAAGTGACAGTAACAACCAGGAGAATTAGACTTGTTTTAAATTTTCCACCAACTAATGTGCCTCCAGAGATCCCATGATCAGGGTCTCAACTGTGCAACGCACCAAATATTTAGAGTAATAGCTGGTTACTGTGCTATCTCCAACACTACCAGCTGTCAATCTCCGCTGTGGAGCTAATTAAAAAGGCCCTGGCGCTTTATTTGTTTGCACACACTCTCAGGGCAGACTGGAACAGTGAGGCATGGGGGCATGACATGCACGCCATGCCCCTTTAAATCACTCCCCTGTGCCAAAATGCTGACACCACACCAAGAATCCTGACAAAACATGTGCCGTGTCCCCAGTGTGTGGGCGAGACACAGACTTAAACAATCGTAATGAGGATGATTTATAGGCAGAGTGCAACAACCAAATTGTACAAAACATGTATACCAAATCACATTGTTGTATCTTTATCATTCAGCTTCAATATTGTAATGCTATTTTGCTGGGTTTAATGAATAATATCACTCACACTTGAACTATTTCTCCACATTAAATAAAGGAGAACTTTGTTTTAGTGCAAATGGTACAAAACATACTCACCTTTCTGTCTCGGGCCTGCATCCATTCGCCCTCAAACCTGCTATCCTCATGCTTCACTGCCTGCATGTTTGTCTCCTTTTCTCTTAAGAGCTGCTGTTATTAAAGTATTTTGCTACCTTCTGAAATCTGGACGTGCTGCACGAGAAGTGACACAAAGATGGAGCTGGCAGGGAATAAAAGTCACATGCATTTTAATTGTGGTGCACTGGACCCTCAGGCCCATTAGCTGCTGCTGGCCTCATGGCTCTCTGCTGCCACCTGTCTGTCTGAGGAGGAACAGCATGTGAGGAGCTGAGACTGACCAGCAGAATAATGCTGAGTAATGTCGCCGATCATGTTGTAATTGCTGAATTTCTTTCATATTTTTCTGTCTATGTATGTGGGCTCTAAAAAAGTGTTTTTTTCCCCTCCCTTTTTTTTATTCAACCATTCACAAGCTCCATTCTATAACATTGGCTTACACCCAAAATGGTCTAAGTTTTACAAATAAAGTGGCATGAAAGTTTCATCTTTTGGGAAAATCACATCATAAGATTATAACTGATTGAGATTAGTATTAGGATTAGAAAGTCTCTGGACCAGTGAGATTGTCTTGTCTTTGTTTTAAGAGGGAACTCGTGCTTTGCATGATTTGATCGACCAACAGGAAGTCGTTGAAATGCTAACATAAATAGCAATCAAACCATGTGTAAACCAGACAGGAGCTTTGTTTCGAGATATGCATCAATCAATTAGCAAATGGATTTCCTTCCAAATTAACAAAGGGGAATCAGGAAACTTGTTAGGGAAAATCTATTTGTTTTTGCTTGATTTAGGATTGATTGTAGTAATTTGTATTAATCTAAAGTCTTTTGTTTTAATCATTTGATGATACTTTTTTTTTTCTTTTTTTTTAACCACAAGTCGTGCTCACACAGCTGTTGTCCAGGCTGCAGGCACAGCTCCATCACCTGCATCCAACTGCAAACCACAAACAGATTGAAGTTTTCCCTTAAAGTGGAGTTTTGCACAGTTCATCACTGGCAAGGAAGACGTACAAGCACAAACTAAATACAATCGATGTAATTTGCTCACCAATGAAGGTCAGTTGGCAAAAACTTAAAAACTCTGGGTGCCGCAGAGGGTTGACACGGCAGTAGCGATGAATGGTGCCTGACCATGTGACAGCATTTTCCAGACCACTAATCATTGAAAGCAGACCGATGGAGCAACATGTTGCACTGATTTAGTCATTTGACAAATAGCCTTGGAATGAGTCTTCATGTCCAGTCGTTCGTAAGCAGTTGCCATATAAGTATTGGATAAAAGGAAACATGGTTTCCTATTTTAAGAACAGGAAATGAGACAATGACAAGAGGCGAACTTATCACTGAGTGAGATGATTGTGGTCAGTGTGGTGAGAAATGTTCTGTGGATGGCGTCTATATTGTCTACACCGACGTCCTGTTGTGGTCATCCCCGTTTACAATATTGATGCAGCTCAAGGCCACATCATTACTGGATTATCAAGCTTTATGTCATTCAGTGAGTTTTATAAATGGCGCATAGTATTTTTCCATTTTCTTTTACATTATATCCAACTTTCTGTCCTTGTAAGATATTATTCTCTATTCGCTCTCTCTCTCTATATATATACATATATATATATATATGTATATATATATATATATACATATATCATATCGGCTGAATGTGAGAATTAGCTCACCTGCCAACATCTGAAATGTCATTTATCTTCTACCTTTTTTGAACCACTGGAGCAAAAATATCTTGCTGTCTCCTGTATGGTGTTTTTGTTTCCTGAAACATGCTGATACTAGTTGTCTTAAATGAACTGTGCATATCCCAGGCATAATTGCATATCATACCCTAAACACCTGTCTTGATAGAATGTTTGAATGCAATCTTTTCTTGGTCTCGCTCTGTGTCCCAGCACTAAACAACCCCATCACAGATTTGCTTATGAAAACACTCGCTGTGATTTGCCTCAAGTCTGAAAACTATAATATTGAACTTCTGTCAGTGAGAGCAACCTAGTTGTGAAAACAGCTTAATTCACTATGGCAACACCTGCAAGTGAAAGCACTTTCAAGAAGGAGAAAAAGATCCACGGATAACTGCTGCAGACGATGACACTACTATATTTACATTTGTCTTTTGGCAAAGGACATCTCAGCCATTCCACTACAAACCACAGCCAACTTTTTGTCTAATCTGGGCCAATGTAACTCTTAACTCAAGTGTTAGACTGAGGCTTCTGGACCCTAACAGGGTCAATGGTGTCAAGTGACTTGGAGTGACTTGAAGTCCTTGCAGTTTCTTATTATTTGGAGGAGCTGAGTTGAATTATACAGCATGCCAGTGAGCCAGTGATGTGGCCAAGAAAGAAAAAGAATGGAAGGCAAAGGAAAAAACCCTAACCTTAATACTGAGACAATAGAAAGTGTTTTCTTATGTAAGTAACATGCTGATTAGTCAATGCGGAGGAAACATTAAAAATGCATTATTTGATTGCAGTGTAGCACTGTAGGGTACATATTTAAAACAATATTTCTCTTAAAAACACATTTTCAGGATATATACACATTGCATTTTTCAGATGTCAACTACAGGGAAAAAATGTCCGATGTTAGGCTGTGAGACGATTTTAACAGTGTACTTGTGAGAAGAGTTTTCAGTTTTCCATCGTGCTGTAGGTTTGGACCACTTTTGGCATTATGACATTAGGGCAAAACGATACGCAGAGTATAATAAAATCGTACATTAATTTGAGTTGTTTCTGTATATTAAATCCTGCAAAAACTAGAGCTGTCTTAATTAGGTTCAGCATGAAACAACACTGCCATTTCATGTTTCACAACAAGTTTTTAAGAGGGCGACCTTTTTACAGTAATTTATCCATCATTCGCAGTGAGAACAACTGATACTGCCTCCCTCTACCCTCCCCGGCCTCAGGTCACATTCAGGTGGAGCTTCTGTTTGACGCCACAGGGTCATGATCCCAACTCAACAGACTTTTTTTTTTTTTTTTTTTTAATGCCCCTCTGACCCACGGGCCAACGATAGTACACAGGCCTGTGTACTGGCATTGAGTTTGCTTTTATTGAGGCTTTTCCGGTCCATCAACTGTACACATTGTGCCAAGAAAGATGGTAACTTTCAAAAGAGAACAGAGCGCACAAGGTGAGAAAGGGCAAAGAGATGTACAAACAAAGGGAGCGAATGGGAGATAACGTATCAGACAAAGAGATAGCGAGAGCGGCGGAGCGAAAAAACCTGTTATCGCCGAGCCAGTTCATCACACACTCAGGTCAGAGGGGTGTGAGACATGAGTTGGCAGTGCTAAGAGCAGGGGCTAGTTTGAATATGTGTGGGGCCATAGGAAGTCCTGTGTAGAGAAGATAACGGTATGTGACTGTGTGTGTGTATGTGTGTGTGTGTGATGGGGAGTGAAACAAGGTCCTCAGCCCTGCCCTGCTTTCCTCTATTCACTACCCTGCATCCTGTCTATGTGCTGCTCCTTAATGGCTTTTAATGAGCCACTGGTGAATCCCTCTCCTTCCTGCCTTCACACTACATGCCAGAGAGAGCATGAGGTGATGGTCACATGTTCACTGAGACATATAACAGAGATGATAAGATTGAGGAGTGACATGACTTTTTGAAACACTACGAAAATGAAACAAAAACTATTATACAGCGACTAGACAATGCAGGAGCACATAATATGTATAAAAAAGTGGATTTTGAGTTATATAAACCCATAAATACTACACATTGTCCCTTTAACCTGATCATGTTTATATTTTCCCGTGTTGTTATCCTCACTCAGTACTTTTACATGCAACAGTTTAATCGAGCTAAGGCTGTAGTCCGACTAAGACAGCTAATTGGACAACTTGCCCAGCCTGAGTATACATGCCTATACATGGCCGGCGTACATTTGACTCCGCCTCCATAGGTGGCGCTGTGTCTCTCGACAAGCTACTGCTTACTGAATCAGTTTCCTGTTGACCTTTACGTCACAGAAAAACAAACAGTGAACAGCGAGATGGATGGTGCAATGAATCGCGCTGTGGTTCTGTATGTTTGGTACCCGCTGTACATCGTGATGCAAATTAGATGGAGCATGGCTCTTGTGGTTGCCGTGTTGTCTGAAGAAAGACACCACAACCGCTGCATGATTTCCAGAAACAGTACTGCAATTTATATCGTCTCCTTCTATTTCCGGGGCAAAGACCGGGGAGGAAATTATGGCGCATGCTCAGAACACTAGTCAGACTAAGTGTGTACATGTAGGAGTAATCGGACTATGAATTGCAGGTATGTTAGTCTGACTAAGACTATAGCTCGATTTCAATAAGACTAGTATGTTTTCATGAGATTAGGAAAACCAAATGATTGTTGACTAAATCTTTTAGTCAGGACTTTTAACATACATGTAAACACAAATGTTGGATAAGTTTAGATTTAGTCAAACATAATCTTTTTAAATGTTTATACTAAAAATATATGCAGGAATATAATGTATAAAAGTAGGAAAAGCTCATTATATACAGTGTGAAACAAAAGTTGAAACAAGGGAACAATATTATGTAGATTTCAAGGGAATCGTAATTTTGCCGATTGAAATCGAAAAGAGTAGAATACCAGCTAATAGTATATCCCACCATGTTATCAGATAATATTGTATGCTGTCTGCAGAAATGTTCATGTGTAACCTCAACACAGAAAAGAGCAAGCAGACATGTGATACACAGATAAACTCTGTTCAAGTTGAACATTTGTAATTGCTCACTCACGTAGAAAGGTATGAAACGCTTCTTAACACCACTTTAAACATCGCTGTCTCCTTCCCCATTGTGACCGGTCGGACTTCATAGGCCAGAGTTGTCTCGTCACTGTGATAGATGACAGGTGAGAGAGTCCCTCTGATCCGCTTGACACTCTGTAATCGAGTTAAGAATGCCGGATTATAGGCTCCTTTTGAAAGGGGCTGAGGTCAGCACTCTATTCTGCCTGATGCATAGCTTCAGAGAGCGACAAAAAGGCCAGACAATGATTGCAGGAATGTGTCTGCACGTGAGACGGAGATAGAGGAGGAGAGAATGAGGGAGACCGGTACAGTACTTGTTATTCCTGTTACTTCAGGAGGACGTTTGGACCAAGTTTTCTGCTATCAAACATTCACAATAGAATATAGATTTATTTTTTAGAATAAAAAAAAGCTTAACAATATGTATGTAGTAGTAGTTAATGGCGCCATGTGATTCAAAATTGTTGTACTTTCTATGTCCCAGGCAGGCAGTGCTAAACATTTAATTATTGTTAAATCAAATTTGCAATTTGAAGCACTGCGTAAAAAAAAGCAAATTGCAAAAGCTGCAATATTTACTGATTTTATTTTTGACTGATGTACCGTTAACATGCATGCGGGAAACAATTAATAAAGTAGTAAATAATTTGATGGTGTCTTGGAGCAGTTTTTTTTAAATCTATTAAAGGAATTTTAACATCGATGGTTCTCATTACATCACTGATCAAATCACAAACACATATCTGTCATTAAAAAAAAAAAATCACAATTTCATAATTATTTTCCCTAAATTATTCGGGCTTGGTCAAGGCTAATTCATAGTATCAATGAAAATTGTTATCCACCCATAGAACGATGTGTTGTGACTGTGTGTTGGGTATTGTTGTTGTGTTGTTCTCCTTGTCTTTCTCTCTTCCTCTGGCTGAGAGTGACAGCTCTGGTTCACCTGCACAGCTGCGCTCATTTTGGTTAATTGGATCTGCCACTACTTAAGTGCTGCTGTTGTTTCTGTCAGTGCCTGATTGTCAGGACACCCAGAGAGAGCCATGTTTGTTTCAGCTTGTAGTAATTGTGATTCCTGTTTAGCTTCATATTAGACCTTTTTTCTGTTGTTACTTTGGGTTTAGTTTCATCAGGCAGGTGCCTCGCTTTTGGTTGTACTTTTTTTTTTATTTCCGGTGTCCAGACCTGCTCAGCCCAGACTTTTTCCCTATCTGCTTTTTTGGTTCTCATTCCCTGCGACGCCATGACAGGATTCTTTTCAGAAAATCTAGCACAGGGAAAAGGGACTTAAATAAAAAAGATATACTATGGGATTGTATCATCTGATTTCCATAGCTACCCTGCTATTTCTAGAGTATAGTTGAGAAATGTGCGACTGTACACTATCATTTTAAAGCCGTCGTTTGTTCACAGAGAGCGGCTGCACATTTCAGCATGTGCAGTTTGTGGCCGTGTTTTCATTCATACTTAAATGAGTCCTCACAGTCTTGTGTTCTATGCATGCATACTGTATGCTACATTCCATTCCAGTTGCATCAATTATCTGCAGTTATATATTATCTGAGATGCATACCAGTGGCCCTCTTTATACAACCTCAAGCAAGCATGCATGGTTACAGCCTTTTTTTACATATCTTCCTCACTACAGGGAGCATGCACAGCCATCACTTATGGTGCATTTCCATTATACAGTTCTAGCACGACTCAACTCTACTCGGTTTGGTATCAAACACGTTGTTTTTTCCATTACTTCATAGTACCTCCTCAATGTGGGCGGGGTCGTCACAGCACGGCTACCATGACGTTGTTTTAAATAGACATGGACAAAGCAGTTATTTTCAGTACATTGAATCATTGGAATCAGTCAATTTATTAGATTTGTTCAGTACTTCCCGCATGACTGGAGCGTAAACTCCATCTGATACAATCACTGAGTTGAAATGGGGCTGAACGGGTTGTGATTTGGCTCGTGATCGCTGGCTTTCGGCAATGCTATCACATAATACTCCTCTGGTAAATATTGAGATTTTAGAAATGTTCTTGCTAAATGTTGGAGATTTACGCATGTTTGAGTTTGATTCTTGTGTCACACATAGAAACTTCTGACTCAGTCTGTTGACGTCACATTTAGTATGGGCTCAGCTCGCTTGCAACTTTGCCAGAGCAGGTATCAAAAAAGCACAAGGTACCAGGTGCTATCGCTAACGTCGAGTCGAGTTGAGTAATGCTAGAACTGTATCATGGAAAAGCACCATTGCCATCCATGTAGTCACAAAGAGAAGCCCATGTACATATAGAGGGTCTGGCACGCAATGTCCTAGACATGGACCATGGTGGAACTTTGCAGAAGGTATTTCCCAGGCCATAGTTGGTGAGTCCTGCCAACACTCCAACAACAGTCCTGACTATGAAAGTAGATGCAAGAAACGTGTGGTAAAGCAAAGCAAGGGCACAATGGTGGTAGGTTTCACTGCCCCCCAAATTATTATATTTCCCAGGAGCCCTGGTGATGATGAATAGGTCAACCCCAAATACCCTAAAGATAACAATGAATTCTGGAACATCTGCTATGCCCACAAAAAATGGAAAAGCAATGCATCACCTTTGCAATCACAAAGGCATTTAAGTCATGTCAAGTAAGGCAGTGACAGCAAATATATAGCACACTGTTGTAAGACAGTATACCCGAAATCCATCAGTACAGCTTCTGCTTCAAGTGTTTGTAACCACAGTTGAGTAATAGATGGAACAGTTGTCTTTTCATTCCTCACAAATCACCCATCATTTCTTTGGGAAGAAGTGTAGTGGTGACAGCATCCAACAGATGGCGGTTAGTTTAACATTAGTCATAATAGTCATGATAGCGATGATGATGACAATAATAGCTGCTGCTGCAGCAGACGACGAGTGCAGCTGCAGGTGGGGATACATGGAGGAGGAAACGTGTTTGTGAGTGTGTCCATGCAAGCACCTGAGTGTCTTGGCAACCCTCAGAGGAAGGGTCTCGGTCATCGGACATGCCTGCTGCAGGGCCTACTCCCTGCAGCAGACCCCCTAATCAGTGGGAACAAAGGGGGGAGGGCGTGTAGCAGCTCCAAAATAGCATGAGGAGTAGGAGGAGTGGAAGGATGTAGGGAATCTGATCCAATGCATTGTGGCACACATTTTAGTTATGGTCAAAATCCACTGAACAAACAATACACCTGGTAAATATTGCCACTGTCCTACAAAAGTAAACACCACACTAGGGAAATAAGAATATAAAGGTGAACATAAAACAAGCAGAAAGATTCAAAGTTAGTTTACCTAGAACGTTTAGAAAGTTTACATTTCTGTGTTTCTTTGATCATGTAAATCTGGAGGATATTTGAGTGTATATATATATATATATAGTATGTGTGGATGTGGTTGTGTGTGACCTCTTCAGCGTTATGAAGTGACAGCCTGACAAACTGTGGCTCTCGTGGTTGCATCATCTTCCTGACCCCATGAGCCAAAGTCTTTTCCCCTGATTGACTTTTCCTCTTGGACACCACACAAGACGATTTAAGAGTGCACTGACATTCTGGGGGAGGAATCCTTCACAAATCTTGACATGAATCTGCCTTGATTGGGTTTATTTCATTTGTTGGTGTTTACTAAAAAAAAAAGGATTGCCCTCTGATTTTCATAAAAAACAATTTTGATAACAAATGAAATCTTAATTTTAACTTACTTGAAGAAGCCATCATTGTCTCCAGTGACTATTTTTCTTGATAAGTCCCTGTCCATATGGAGAAAGGCTCATCAAAAGCAGGAGATGATAAAGTGGACAATAAGCGGTGGCCACCAGTTCCCCATCCTCTGGGGGCCACAGATTAGGCCTCCTGCACTTCCTTTGGAAAACAGGCACCGGACCCAGAGGAAGCTCCTGTCAGCTGTGCTCCCTCACCTTTCTGGCCTCTCTTGCTCTAATTTCTAACTCCCTTTCCCTACCACTGTCTATCTCTCTCGCATGCTCTTATTCTGTGTGTCTCAGAGATGAAACGCAGGCCTCTCCACAACTTGCCACGGTACTCCACCCGGATACCACAGGCCAAGCCTCATCAAGCTACTGCAGCATGTCACACCATGGCTGTTTTTTCTTCGTTGTACTGCCACATTCCAAGTAGAACCTGAATTAAATTATATATTCTGATGGATAGCCTTCACTAATACACCATAGACCTTAATTTGTACGTTTGTAAATGGCGTAAATGCGGAGGAACATAGAACTGTGAAACAGAAAGCAAATCTCCTGCTGAGAATATCCTGTGTTCTGCTGCTGTTCTGGGTCAGGTGGTCAACGGTGATTAAGGTTGGACACTCCCTCAACTCCAGTGCCAAATCAGTTACAGTCATCAGACAGATGACATCAGGTAGTCCCCCACCCTGTTGTCTAGGGACGAGCCAATTATTTTTGGGACAAATAGGTGCTTTTGCCATACAAACACTGTCAGCTGGGTTTGGCTCCAGCTTCCCCTCACAGTCCTAATAGAATAAGCAGTAAATAATAATTCAAAACATAGTTGGCCATATTATATTTACAGAATTACCTATTCTAAAAATCTGTTTGGGGATAAAGATCATCCTTTATTCACTGAATGCACTTATTTTCATTTACTTTTTATTGTTTCCATTTAGGGTTATTTTCCAAAAGCTAAAAATACACTATATAGCAGGGGTCACCAACCTTTTTGAGTCAGAGAGCTACCTTAAGGGTAAAAAATAATATGGAGGGCTACCATATAATATTTTTTTGTTTGTTTACCATTTAAATTATTAATATTATGCATTCAACTGCATACACATTCCTTCCAGTGCTTACTCCTAACGATTACCAGTTTTTATAAACAATATCAAAGATATTTTACTGACAGATCATACGGATACATGCAAGTGAGGTGAAGTGAAGTGAGACCGCGGGCACCATATTGGCTGCCCGCGGGCTACCAGGTGCCCGCGGGCACCACGTTGGTGACCCCTGCTCTATAGTTAAGAGACCAACTTTTTTTGTTCATCAACCCCCAACATTTGTGGAGTCCAGTCAATGTCATGCTAAAGTCCAGACAATGAGCTATAGATAAATTATGTCCAAAGAAACACTGGCCCAACTAAAAAAAAATGGCAAGCTTCTTATAAACTATACATTTTCCATCAAGCATTTAGGGTAAAACATGTATTTTCTTGGATTTCAACAGTTTTTTTCGGGGGGGTTCAACCATACTCATGAACAGACATTCACTGAACCGTGTGACTGCTTGAGGCTATTTCCTGTCTGAAGCATGCATTGCCAAAAATCATGCTAAAGTCACAGACCCAAATGATTGACGTGTTTAGAGTCACGTGTGTGGTTAGTACTCTGTCCAGGGGTTGCATTCTGGTCTTTGTTGACATGACAGGCATTTCAGAAGACTGCAGTACTGTAGGTTCTATTTCCAGCGGAGCCGCCACAGGCAATTTGGATCTCCTGCTGGCCAAGAAGTGTGCTTGGTGTGGGCGCACATGGAGAGCCTAAGTAGGTAACTTAGTCAGGCTTCCCTGCAGGCCCAGCGGCCGCTGAAAGCTGGCACACAGTGAGTTCTCCACCACAAGCACTGCCACAGGTAATGTTTTCCTGAAGTTACGCCAGTGTTTTAAGAATTTCCATGCATTGACGAAAAAGACCTAGGCCTGACTCCTGAAACACAAGCAGTCTTTTCAGCCAATATGAAG
Source organism: Microchirus variegatus (assembly GCF_963457635.1). NCBI lineage: Eukaryota > Metazoa > Chordata > Actinopteri > Pleuronectiformes > Soleidae > Microchirus > Microchirus variegatus. The sequence continues at coordinate 18,698,209 of NC_139806.1, forward strand.
CACTAATGTAGTCTGTGTGCCTTTACAGACAACAAGCAGACTAAAGCTCTGCTGTCTTGGAAGCAAAGAGGTGAGAGGATTATGGCTTGCCACAACATTTAACGACACTGAACCTGTTTGATTCAATCAAGCGTAGCAAAAAGCAGACTCAAACAACTGTGACCTAAGCCTCCTGATTTTAACTTTGCCTTGCAATGTGTGGCTGTGCGAGGACTGTGAGTGTGTGTGTGTCTGCTGAGTGAGAGCCTCGTGGCACCACACGCCAGCGCATGGGGAAGGCAGGTTGATCTTGCAAATAATTTCATCATGTTTTCCCCCTGACAAATTTGACAAATTCACAGGAAAATCCTATCATGTGTAATCAACATGCACCTCTGACGAGATTAAAGGTGAGACACTGGTCCTTTCAGAGAAATACTTACTTCATGTCTCAATGCTCTACACTCCACATTAACGTGTGCATGCGTCACTTTAAACCTGAAATGACTATCTGTCTTACTAAAACTGAATCATTTCTTCAAGTTACCTGAATAGACCTTTTACATAAATTCCCAGCGTATGTCCAAATTAATCTAAGGTGATCACTTAGACATTTTTTTTTTTTCAAGAGTAAGAGCTCAGCTCCTGACTAAGACGTGTCTTGCTATCATTTCTTCCATTTTATGTGAGCCAAAAGCCAGACCTCGGCCAGACACCAGTACACCCTATCCCTCGAGAGGCAGGTTCTGTGATTTGACGGAGTCTGGGCCTCAATCTGGTCAGGACGGAGTGGAGCGAGCCACAGAGGAATGACGTGTGATAAATGGGTCTTATCTGGAGGTTGGGGCGTTGGGAAGCTGACTCTGTTTCCCTACGATTACATTAGCAGGCAGGAAAATGGGACATGGGGGGAATTGCTGGAATTCCATAGTGCGAGGGTTAGACGTACGTTTGCACTTGTTTTTACCGAATGATAAAGAGACCAGGAGGAGGCAGAGAGGATGTGTGCTCGACAAGGTGTCGCTACATATGATGATGGCCATGTCTTCAGTGGGTTTAGCTGCATGCACGATACACAGTTCATTGAGTCCAAAGTGAATTAATGTCACCTGTGCCATTCGATTGCCTTGATGGCTTCCCAAACCTGCAGAGTTGCACACAAGTGTGTGTAAGAGAGTCTGAGTTCCATTTTGCATCCTCACTCTCAAGGTACATGGTGGTTCCCTGTCACAATATCCTGATTATCATGAACTAAACAGATCCCTCTTTACTGGAATCAGTAACACCTGTGTTTTTCCTGCTAAAACATGTCAAAATGGCAGCTGTGCAAAGGGTCAACTGGTTTAAATCAGGCCCAGACCCTTTGCTTAATGTTTCTCCTCTCTGTCTGTCCTGTCAGTTTGTACTCTGAATGTGGAAGTAATGCCATAATGTCCAAAGAATAAAAACAAATGTAATAAAGTTATATTTTTAGATGTATTGAGTATTATATGTATGGTATATTTAAATATTTGAAAGAGTTCCATAGATGTATCAAGGAAATCCCAATTACTCAGTGGTACACCTTGTTTTTGCAGATATTTGACACATCTGCACTGTCAGCATCTCATTCCAACTCTTTCCAAAGATCTCCGGGGCCTCTGCTATGAAGTAAATAAAAACGGCAGCCACCTGGAAAAGTTTTGACAAGTAGATCATAACCTGCTGGATATGGCCTTTAAGAAAAAAATCACACAGAGGATTGTGTAAACGTGAAACTGTAAGCATTAGAAGGTAGGCCATATGGATCATTTCTTTGGGAATCTTGGTAGTTTGATAAAACTTTCTCACTTCATAGTAGACTAATTACTTTATCATCAGGGTTTTTAGCCTAGTTTCCCACAGTATATCTGCATGTCACCCACTTTTTTCCACAAAAGATTAGTGGGCTGCTAACTTAATTAAAAGAAAATAGTGTTTGCCTCAATACAGCTTTATTGCCTCTCTCTGAGAAGAAAAAATATTGTTTTAAGATTTCAGAACAGATAGAAAAACATAGATATATAGTATGATATTGAGGAAGGGGGAGAAAAAGGAAGAGAGAGCGATTGTGATAAGAAGTAGGCAGCAGCCCAGACAAACATGGCGTGGCCCTTCCTTACTGACATCCTGAGAAGGAAGCTGTGGTGTTCTGGCCCTCTCCGTTCCAATCCCTCGGAGATCGGCTCCTCCATCGGGTCATCGAAGTGAGCCAGTATCAGCGCTTATTAACACTTTCCCTTCCGCTTTTTTATCTCTCTCTTTGACTTACTCATTTTTCTGTTGAACTCAACCTTAGACGAACACGTACGCACAGCCTGTCTTCTAATCTTGCTGCCTGTATCTCACATAACTTGTTTTTTACTCCCACCATTGTCTATGTACCTCTTTTTTTTCCCCTCTTTTCTTTCCTTTCCACTGTCCACATCACTTATTTTCCACACCTGCTTGTCATGGCTCTGAGTCTATATCACATACCAAATAACTGCAGATATCCTCCAGATATGCAGGGGAGCGAGCAGGGGGAAAGTTCTACTCCCGGTTCCATAAATCACCATTCAGACAGTCAAGCTAATTGTTGCTCAAATGGCTCCTAACGAAGCTCTAATTGAATAAGGTGGCTGGTGCATTTAAGCAATGCAGTAAACTGAACTCTGGAAAGGATATCTTGAAGGGTGTGTGTGTGTGTGTGTGTGTTTAAGTGAGGCAGGCCTGCTGGCACCAGAGGCACAGTGGTAAATGGCTCAGTTTAGCATTACAGTGGTGGCTCCCTGTGGGTCTGTCCTCCGCTGCAGCAGCAACCTGAGGAATTGCAGGCACTTGGAGAAAAGGCTGGAAAATAAAGAGTGAGACCAGAAAAGAACCAGGTTGTGCCAGTGAAGTATGTGCACCACAAACACCCGAGACCATTTTACGCACTAAATTGCAAGTGCATTCTCACTGCAAGACACACATGTGTCTGTGTTTATGTCCAAAATGATTTCATTTACATATTTCTGTTTTTGTTTTACTTTCTGTTTTTCCCTTTTTCGCCTTTGAAACACCAAAGGGTTGACGGACGTGTTTTTGAACAGGGCGTCACTGTAAAAAAAGAATACCACAGCCCAAAAAACAATGAGCAGCAAACAACTTTTTTGGATGTTGGATATGTGTGACTGCCATGTGTTGTTATTCTCCATTCATTTTGTTCTCACATGTATTCATCCTCTGGCCTGGTTATCTACACTCTGCATGCCTGTCCAGCACAGCAGGGGTCCCCCGGGAGAACAAACCCACAACGACGGGTATAAAACAGTCCCACAATCCCCGTCTCCCTCCCCTTCCCTCTCCTACTCTGTCTGCCTTCTCTTATCCCACTGTGTCACTGCCTATATGCCCTGCCAGTGTGCCTTATGACCTGGCTGCTGATAAGACCAGAGGCCCTGCAGTGCCCAGCCCCTGGTGCCAGCACTTCCCCCTCATACAAAGTCAGTCAAGCTATATGTCACAGATGGGATAGGTGATCAAAAACAGCAGCCTTGCTCCAAAAAAAAAAGAGCAGAACCATGAGACAATAGGGCTCCATGATATGTGTCTACGGGTTTTTTAACCCTGTGTGTATGGCTCCTTTCACATGTCAGTCCAGTATAACAAATACAATCATCTGCACCTTCTTAACCCTTTAACGCCTAAGACTCAAAATGTACATCTGGACTTTTTTGCTTATCGTAACAATAAAAGGGCCAGAAAATGTCCTGTGAGTAAGTGCTTTTGCCCATTTTTCCAGAATAACTTTCAATATATGGCAGTTATTTACCATTTATTGCATGTTAAAATAGTGTATAAACAATTTAAAATGAAGCAAAACAAAAAGTGTTATTTAGAAATAAACACTGTAGTTGTACATGAACACCAGATTTTGCATGTTAAATTTGAAATTTCAACAGTATAAAACATATTTAAAATAACATTTGGCCAAAAAATTTAAACTACGTACAGGTGTCTTTCCAACTCTCTCCTCTCTGTTGACAAAGACGCTGATTCGCCTGCTTCATGCAGCAGTGCTATTTAAATTACCGTTATAATCACATTGTTGTTGTTCTTGACTTTAGCTTTCAGAAACCATTTTTCCAACAGCACAAACTGTCGTGTAATTGCACTGCCGTCAGCGATACGCTCAGTATTAAAGGGTTTTAAGATGCACTATGTTGTTTTCAGTGAAATAAATTCACTTTGTACCACAGATGTTGTTTTATGACCACACACCGACTGGCAATGGCCTAATTTCCTCATCATGATTTGAGTTTGTTGCTCATTGAATCACTGCAACTGCAACAAGAACTGTAAGTATTGTAGCCTTTTTTTTTTCTTTCTGTCTGTCTTTCTTTCGTTTTTTTTTTTTTTCTTTTGAGGACTCTGATTTCGTTCCGTTATGTAAAAGGTATTTGGCCACAGGCCGACACCTATACAAGGTGACACACAAAGTCCCACAGATTCATGTTTATACACAGCCCTTCACTCACTCAATCACTCTGTAATTCAGAAAGTGTGTATGTGTGTGTGTGTGTGTGTGTGTGTGTGTAGTCCCTCTCACTATTTGTCTGGACATATATAACAAGGCTCATCAATCTTCTTCAGGGACTGTTCAGACTTTGTATTAAAAACACCTGGCCCTGAACAGGCTGACTCATGAGGTGGAAACATGCTCGTACCCAGTGAGAACACCAAAGAGCAGTCACTCTAACGCAACCTCAGACAGATAGAGATGGAGACCTGGGCATGGTCCTGATCCCTGTTGGTGTTGTGGTTCTGGGAGAGCTGTTTGAAACTTAACTCTTTCTTTCTTGAAACAAACTATGGAATAAGGCACCTGAACTATAGACAACCTTTTTAAAAACCATGCAATAATTAAACTGCTAGAAAAGATAGGAAATACAATGAATGAAGTGGGTCATAGTGTATGGGCGTATTTTTTTTTTTTTTTTTTTTTTTAATCGAGATAAATAACATCAACATCCTATAGTTAGTGAGATAAATGTGATCTTTCTAAAATTACATATTCAAAGGTTACATTTCTGTTCAGTAAAAGAGACAATAGGTTTTTAGGATACATTTCCCTGGGATATGGCATATAATACCATTACTAAACTGAAAAATGTCTATCCTAAACATTGACAGAGCATGCAGTATAAAGTGAGTATAATTTACAATATGCAGAATTAATTTAGTTAAAACTCCAATGCAGAGCTTCTGTCACCCCATTTAAGGATTTCTTAGTAATCAGCACAAACCACTGCAAATGCCCACACAGTCGTCTTTCTTTGGTAGCATTACGTTGCTGTTGCGCTTCCTCCTCGCCGCCGTCAGTCGTGGCATAAAATGAATCACTTCCTGTGTGCAGTCTGGGAATTTCAACAGGCAGCACGGGAACAAAACACAGCGATGCTGAGAAATACACAGAGAGTTGCATGGAGCTGATAAGCTTACTCAGCATTGTGTGTGTGTGTGTGTGTGTGTGAACTAATTTAAAAAATGACTTGAACGTAAAGGGCATCCATTTATATTTAAAAGTTACACATGAGCATCCAGATCACCTATAGACTTCTTCACTACATTACACAAATACAAATTCACTCAGCTCACCAAATGAAATTAAAGACATTTAGACAATTATTTATTCATATTTATTCTATGTTTTTGTTGTCCTTGTATAGTTTGAGCTTTGTTATTGCTCCTCTGGACAAAAATGCACCATGCAGCCACAAGTGATTATGCAGGAGAAGCCCAGAACATGAATCACTTTTGAATCAACTGAATCAAAATATCAAAAAGACCCTGAGGGGGGAGAGGGATATTGGCTTCCTCTGTGGTCTATTTGCCTTCCTGAGCTGATCTTGGCTCTGACAAAGATTAAGTCAACTCCAGAAACAAGAAAGGTGAAAGTGTGCCCATGCTGAAAGTTTGGTATAGTTCACATAGGAAGGAAGAATGGGCATTCTGAGAGTGTTGGATAAACACATTCCTGGACAAAGTTAAACCAGTGCAGACAATAATATCTGTCTGAGGAGGGGGGAAAAAAGCAGTAATTTAAGGCAAAGTAAGATGTTGGATAAGTATTGAGTGTCACCGTGAAGTTGTGCACGTACGATCATACGTGTGTGGCGGGCTGAGAGAGGTGCTTTGACCCCGGTCAAGTCACTTGACTTCTCGGCACCTCTGGCTACCCCAGCTGTATCAACACAGCCCCGCTTGCAGTGAGCTGGTTATGTGTGTCATGAGTTCTGGCTTCAGCCCATCACCCAAAGACTGGCTGTGTTTGTGTGAGTTTGGGTGGAGGGGATAGAGGGTGGTGGAAAAGGACCTGCGCCCCTCACCACAGCTCCACGCTATGGAATTCAAATAATTCCATGCCACCCCCACGTCCCCCACTAGCAACCATGCCCTGAGTAAACAAGCAGCTGGGGTCGGGGGCAAAGCAATCAGCACCACTGCGTAGGTCTTAATGGATTGCTGTGTTGCTGACAGGTGGTTTGGTGGTGCCCCAGAATCAATATCATAGCTGGCCCCTTGTGTGACATGTTGTATTGTGACAACGTAAGAAAGATAATGTTGCGGTATTAATGTAATGTATTGAGAAAAAAGTGTTTCACTATCAGAATCATAATTGTATGTTGAAACAATGAAATTAAAGCACTCTGTACAGGTACTGATATTGAAATGTGTATTCTTATCGTATTCTCTTATTAGAATGCATTGTTTAATGTGCAGATTTTTAAAAAATGATAACCGATCACTGATTTGTTTACAGTTAAATCAATTTTGGGCATTTTTCAATAGAAACTGGAAAGTCAGCGTTTCTAACAATTTCTAATAAGGTGTCATAGTTACTACAATTATAATTCATCAGCAGCTAATCAGGTCTGCATGCTGAAATGTAATCTGTAGTGATCTTATTTTGAACATTTTATTGTAACAAGACTTTCTCTGCAGACACTCTCGAGAGGACAAGGACCAGCGGCCTGTACGGACTTGTTGACACTAAACCTCTGAGCACGTTTTATAAATGTTCCATGACACAGTATATTGAGCCAGGGGAGCAGTGAGGAACATCAGCTCGTCTGGAGGTGATGGCAGGGCATTGCCTTTTAATGTCACTCCAGTAATTAATCATGCACATTTTGCGTCACAGCTGACAGGTGAAGTGTTGTTGAGCTGTAATTTACACGTCTGTAAGCTCAGGAGCAAAGGTGAAGCACTTGTATTGTTGAATATTTTTAGCAGGAAGAAATAAAGACATATTTATTATGTTGTTGTTTTTGTTGTTCCATTGCTGGATTTTCTGCAAAATTGTAGCACTTACATTTGAACACTGTAATCAGGCTGCGGACATTAAATGATCATAAGGAATCTGCATTTGTCCTCATATCAGGCTTCACAGCACACTTTCTTCGGACTGTAGCCCGGAAGAGGATGTGGATATGGGTGGAGGGAGAGAGTGGAGGATGAGGACTCTGGAAGCGGGTGTTTGTCTAGACATATAATAAGAACACCAGAAATCTTTGGTATATGTTATATCTCACCTTTGCCTGACAGCGAGGAAAGACACAGTATCACATTATCTCATGACATAAAACTGACTGTTTGTTTTACTACCAGGATTTTGGAAACGGAAAACCACCGTTTAGCAATCTGTCTGTAACTCACTTGAACTTGATAATGGTTGAAGCCTTTAACATTTTATGAGCAAGTTTAAGATGATGATGTGAGGCACTGTATTCTTTTTTTTTTTTTTTAAGATGAGACAAAGTGTCCCATCTCACACAACTGACTTTCATTGCAGGGCAGCTTTGCTCGAACGGCTGCTGAAGATATGATGCATGTCTGACGTCTGTCCACTGGGTCCCCTTTTCAAAGGATTTAAGGATGCTGCGTACCCTCAGCAGTGACATTAAAAGAAAAAAAGTCTGCTACTTTACTAATCCTTTCTGAACCTCTAATATCATTACTGCAGTAAATTCATCTTGATGGAGGAGGAATGAATGGGCCTCTTTGTTTTATTATTATTATTTCTGGCATGGGGAACCACACGTCTGTGCAGCACTGACCAAAGGTCTATACCCAGATGGTAATGGTGCTACAACTTATTGTACAACAAACACATCTTTCAGGTTTTTGAGCCAACACCGGCCTCGATATGGGCTGGGACAAGAGCCAAACAATGCATTACCTCTCACCGCCTAACCTCCACTGCATCCATCCCACATAGTTAGCCCTCCTCTGAACAGGAGCATCCCAATCCTGGGGCTGATTTACTGACAGAGGAATACTGTGTGTTTCCTGCTCCAGAATACACAGATTCCACAGTAAGGTACTATAAGTAGAGGAGTAATCTTTAAAACAATAGTGCAGTGTCTGGGCAAAAAGAGAACAGTCATATATTTAATTGCTTATCAATTATTGCATGCGAGTCATTGGAGGACAAATGGCTACTTATGGTTGAAATTGTCGGTGGAGACTTGCATGTGTAGTTGTGCGGTTCTGTGCAGTCTGTGTTCTGACAGCTGGCTGAGGAAAAAATTAACCTGGCAGAAACCTGCTCTCCACAAAAAGAGGCAGTCAATAACAGGAACTCAATCAAACTGCCCTCGTTTCCGGTAAGTTATGCACTCTGGACTGCGCGGTCTGACAGAGGCTGGCTCGCTGAAAGACTGGCTGGCTACAGGTCAGCCCCCACCACAGCACACAGACAACTCTCTCAGTTGGCTCCGTTGTACCACACTCATTTGTACCTCATCTCAGTGAGGTTTGGTCTTTTATTCAGGTGGGTTAGAAAATGTGCCTGACACTGCAGTGACGTGCCAAAGAAAATACAGAGCCCCAACGTCAAGTCAGGTTAATGCAACATAAGGACTCCAGTTATCCTGTGCTTGCTTTTCAAAACACATGAAGTGATTAAAAATAGAACATTTTGGCAAAAGACAATTTGCTATCTGCTGTCAGGAAAATAGAAGAATTCAGTAGGACTTCTCACTTTTTAAAGTATTATTCCACACTATGGGTATTTAAAGAACGAAAAAAAAAGTTTGCCTGTCAGCTCGTGATTCAGGCAATGGATTCCAAGTTTCACAGCTGAAACATCCACAGAAACTTGTCAAACCACTCCTGCTGCAATTTTCTTTTCCACAGACAACAGGTATGTACCATATTTTTCAACCTGCTTTGCAGGGTGCCTCTAAGTGTGCCCGTTGCACTTCCAAGTCATGAAGTCTGATTGCTGAATTACTTAGGATATTGTATAGTTGTATAGTGAAGATGCTTGTGACTACCTTTGTATTTCATAGTAAAATACAGATACAGTGGTCACAGACAGACCCCTGGTGGTGCCAGCTCTTTTGCCCTCTGACCAGTTATGGCCCTTTATGAGAGACATTTGTATTCATTTATTTTCAAATATTATATTTAGCATAAATTCTCAATTAAAGTTTAAATTTTCCAAAACAGCAATCGTTTTTATACAGTAATATAAAATATGCAAGTACGCACACAAGATTTGCTTTAGTAGCATAATTATTGTCTTGTTAATAATTATGACAGGCTGTGCCCCTTCCCCATGAAATATCTGTGCATGCCACTGACAGTATGGTTCATGTTGGACATAGCACCGGGGCAGCTAAGAAAGTGCTAAGAAAATTAGATCCAGAATGAGAATTGGCAGAAATTATCACAGGAAAAATGGGACTTTTTACCTTTTTTAAACAGTTAAAACCGGACTGTTGTTGGCTATACTGTCTCAGCAGTGACCTGGCATTATTTCATCATACATATTTTTAATGAAGTCACATTAATTATACAGTTGTATGAGACATAATGTGATGCACTCATATTTTCAGGTTCACCATTATTTTCTACCTTAATTATTTCCATTAATTTTGTTACACACCAAAGTGACGTAATCATGTGAGAGGAGCTTGTACAAAAAAATTTTGTATTTGAAACATTGCATTGATAAGTTTTTATTAGGATCCACAATAGCTTTGTCCTTGTGTGCAATTAGTGGGTGCCTCTTAAAAACAGAGATTAGAAAATAAATAATTTATTGGTACCCCATATAAATTAAAGCAGATACAGGCATTATACTAACTTAATAATAATGACCAATTTAAACTGTATTGGTGTACATACAGTGCATATTGTTACCCTTATGGTCCATCCTCACATCTGTAATATGTAAAAGTGCAGGATAGAAACTGCATCAAGAGTGCTTGGAAGTTCATTGTGTCAATGTAATGGGCACATAATACAATTGTTATGACTCCAAAGGACTATAGGGGATGAAGGAAAGTAACAATCAATGAAAAATAAACAGTTTTTAATAAACTGAAAACCAAGAAGCTGAGTTAACAAAGAACTGTATATTTTTTCCAAAATCAAAACAAAAAAGCACAACTAAAATAAAAGTTACCTGGTTAACAACACACTTCTTCTGGCACGCAGCACAGCAGTCACAGACACAATGTGACTGCTCTTCCCTGCTTCAATGCTCTTTCTGATGTGGTTGAGTGAAGGCAGGTGTGCATTCAGCTGAAGAGGACGGCAGCACCTAAGGATCAAGCAGAGAAAAAAAAAAAACACACACAACACGTAACTACATGTAATTACATTTTCATTCAGGTGGATCTAGTATTTTCCATCACTCATTTGCTCCATGTTAATGTCATTCAATTATAAAAAATGTTCTATTAAAAAAAGAGAGATATGAGTAGTATTTCCTGGACAACTTTCCAACTTGTGTCCCGTTTGCTTTATTGACACAAACATTAGCTTTCCCTTATGTTGGCAACTTATTTGATAAACATAAAGTTGTGGAGCATCAGGTAGCTGAGCCACTGTGATTTGTGTTGTATTTTCAGTGATTTCCATGCAATGGGCTGCATCCCTTCACATCTCTTTATCAGGCTCCCCAGGCGATGTTAACGTCAACATGTAAGGTGTCATGTAGGCGCCACCCTCTGGCAGGAGAACTCATTTACGCTCATGTCACAAAATATTTCCAGGTTTTCTTGCTTTGGAAGATTGTGGGCTTCTGCAGTCTTTAATAAAGACACGGCGCGGGCCTCAGTGTTCAATATAAACAGATTCAGCTTCCACAACGGCACCTCCAACACACACACACACACACAGAGGGAGAGGGAGGGAGGGAGACCACCACCCTCTCTATCTGTACACTTTCTCACACTCCGTCTTGCCCTACCATGTTTAGAGCCATGGCTTCAAACTAATTGAATAAGCAGCGACCCTGTGGACAGCCTCTCTGAGGGATTAGGATATGATCTGAAAAGAGCACTCCTCTGAAGACAAACACAGCCAATTTAGAGCCATTTCATGCTCTGCGCTCCAGCACACGAGAGGCCAGCACGGAGGCCACACACACACACACAGACACACACACAAACACACACAAAAAAAGTAAGTCATGGACATTCAAAATATGCATTCTTTAATCTTTCTCTTATAGCACAGCTGTTTTCTCTTTTCTTTTGTTACCACCTACCTCGATATTCAAAAAAAATATCACTAATGATGATGATAGCTGCAATTAAAATGTAAATGCTGTCCTAAAAATAGTGTCTAGAATGTTCTGATGTTTTTCTGTTTTGTTTTTTAAGTCACTTGGTAGTTAATGCATTCGCCTTCATGGCTTCACACAAAGGCTTTTTTTGTGTACAATAAATGAAATTGTGTTTTAATGATAATCACATTTATCAAAATCCTATCCTTTGGGTAACTGGAAAGAGCAAAGGGACTGAATTTCCAGATAGATGGCGATGGAGAGCCATTTTTTTATTTACAAAAAAAAAAAATGCTAAATAAGTTGTGAGATTAGTTTTGTTTCCTAACATTTAATGCAGACCCCCATCTAAAAAAGTTAACCCAATGAAACATGCACAATTTCCAAATGCCAATTATTACTTCTTCTAATTTAATCTTCTGTTATTTCAGTGCTTTACTTCACTGCTTTGGCTTTACATCATTTTTCTTAAATATGAACTTTGGGGGTTCTGGGGTTCAGGAGAAGCAAATCAAACAGTGTGTGTTTTATTACATGCCTCAGTAATCCAGGAAAGGGAAAGCACATGTCTCAGTGAAATATGATCAAATTCTGATAATCTGTGGATATTTTGTCCGATTCTAACCTCTTACATAAAATGAAATAAATGAAAGTCTCTCCTTATTTCGTAATGTTCCATTTTTCATGCAGAAGGAGTATTCTTCGTCTTCGTCTTCTTCTTCTTCGTCTTCATCTTCTTCTTCTTCTTCTTCCATCTCCTCTCCTCAGGGCAGCCAGTGCAGTAGTTTATGTCTGTCTTTCTTTTTCCAGCTGCCTGTTAGGACTGTGGCTTCCCCTGTGGCGGTCTATTTCTCCCCCTGGCAAAGAGAGAAGTATGCCATTAGTTCACCAGACCTGCCATTGCTGTCAAAATACAAGTGGGGAGTAGATCTATTAGATACCTATATTTCCTGGTTGAGCAGGCTCCATTTCTGCCGTCCACTTGGCACATTAAACAGAGAGACAAAACCCAGATGACTGGTTCTGAATCTATGAAAACATGGACTAAGTACACTGCTTTGGATGTTGATTCTCAAAGAAAATAATGAAAAAGCCACTAGTGGGGGAAAAAAAGGACAATGCAATTGAGAAAAGACAGTCCACTGTCATGGTTAACTGTTGTGCCAACTTTAGTCTCCTTTCACTTTTACTGTTTTCATTAGTTATATCAGCTTTGCACTGTGTTTAAATGACTCTTAATGACTTATATAAGAGTAACTTATAACTTTCTTCTCATAAATAATGACAATATTCCCTTTTTTGTAACAGTGCTGGTATCTTTGTGAGATTTCACCTCATTTAATACAAGAGTCAGGAAGCATCTATGGTTATTTAGTAGCGAGGTTCAGCTTCGCACTGAAGCAAGCCTGATTATGTAAGTAGCACAGGGAATGGTGCAAGAAAGATTTGTAATAAAAGCCTGTTCAGGTAAATCACTTTTCAGCCTGTCATCACGAGCAAGGGCAGTATTATTGGAAACAGGCGGTGTGTATAACATGTGGATATTGGCCACTCGTTTCACGGTCCCTTATGACTTGGGCACCAGTCATTTCCACACTTCTATATGAATTAACTTTAACCTCCTTTTGACATTTGATGTCTTTTCCAACCACTGTCATATGATTATTTAATCATGCATGCTTTGTGCACTCTTCACTATCTCTAAGTCATTTGTTAGATACTTAATAATTGTTATCAACGAAATTTTATTCTCCTCTGATTTTAAATGCACTTTTAAGTACAACAGTCTCAATCCTGACTTTTTCATTTACTGAGTAAATGCATTTTCCTTCAACTGTATACTGTCCGAAGAGAAAGATTGGTATGTGAAGTGAATAAATAATAAAAATAAATCAATGCTCTGTCTGGAATATTAGACCAGAAACTAGTCATCACTATTAAAATAATCAAATCTTTTGAGAGGGGTTCGTGCACCAGGAAAATTAATTCAGCAGTTATTTGACTACCCCCTCTGTCTGGCCAAAGCTTTATCCCCTAAGCTGAGTCTCAGGGCGGTCCACTGTTTGTGTGAGCTCTGAATCTGCAGGCTTTGCAGGCTTTCCTCTTCCCCAGGCAGGGCAGAGAGGCTGCTGACTCCACAATCTCATCCCTATATCCCTCTGTCCTCCTTCCTCCATCCCTCCATCCCTCCATCCCCCTGTGTCCTGTTTACTCTCTGCAGCCCTGCCGCCGTGCCACCTCGGAGACACTCCAGACCACCAAGGTCCTGGCGGCTGCCTTGGATTGGCCAGTGAGGGCCCTCACCATGGGAACACCGGGGAGAGGTGCTGGAGTGGGAGGGGGAGTGGCGCTAACAGTGGCTTAGTGGTGGGGATTTTCTGTGCTGTGGGACAAGGCAGGAGAGTAAAGGTATGATTAAATGTGGCTTTAGTCCTTGACATTGAAAATATATAGATGCCGTTGCATTGTGTGACCTCTTATTGGGCTCCTCTGGATGTTTGTATTTTTGAGCTTTTCTGTGGTTGAAAACCATGAAACCATTATGAAAAATAAATAACATTTTACTGTGACAATGATATAAATCCTATCGTATAAATTTATAAAGCTATTGCATCTCTTAGCTGCACATAATAGTCTAAATGTGAGCAACTTCTTTTTGTAGATTGTACTAAAACATTTTGTCTCAGCTCCGGTTGGCAGGAGGTTTTCATACCACCCCTTCTTAAATTTCCTCTACAGCCATGAATGTAACGGGAGATGTTATTTTTGACACTCTAAGAAATCGGGAGGGGAGGTCGTACTGGCTCAATAATGTTCTGGGATTCTTTCCAAAGCTTTAGTCGCCCTCTGTTGGTTAAAGGCTGCACTTTTCTCCTCTCTGTGTCAGCAGTTATGTGGCGTGTTTGCACAGAACTACAGCCTACCACCAAAGCAACCACAGCAAGCTCCATTATGACATCTATTTTTGCATGGGTGGTCCCCTTTACATTGTTGAACTCAGTGACAGCAAGTTCTAGTGAACGTTAAAAGAAAGCACTGCACCAATTTTGGGCAGTAAAGAAAGTTCTGCTTAGGTCAATCTGTCAGCAGTCTATCAAAGCACCGGCCAAGAAGTGCACGCAGCTATGGAAGGGTTTTCTGAAAACACTCCCTTGTCAGACTTCACTGCAAGAAGGCAGTCATTGTGGAATGACGAGAGTAAAGGCTATATTAGTTTTGTTTTGGAAGTGCTGTATATGAGGTGTTAGAGCTCTCTCTTTTGGGGACAGACGTTCTGACAGGAATACAGATCAACAGCCTGTAGAGAGAGGAGAGGTGGGGAGGGGGGAGTACAGGTGTGTGTGCATTAGCCACAACATAGGGTCAGTCTGCACTATTTTTTTTCTTCTGAGTTTCTGGAAAGTTCCCGCTCTGAGGCAATCAGCGGTGTTTTCCCCATGTTGATGTGTGCTGATTTGACTTGTGCAGGTTGTGTTGGGCTTCTTACTTTCAGGAAGAAGGAAGGGAGAGTCTGCTGAGGCAGCATGTGGCAGTTTTGAAAATCATATTTTATTTATGTACTTGTACAAAGCAAAACAACTACCACAATACTTGTAATCACCCAATTTAAAAAAAAACTTCATTAATGAAGATGGATCATTAATCCATCTTTAACCTTAGTTTTTGGGCCAATTTCAATTCAGTTAGTTATAAGATGATACTCATACAAATACCACAACCACGGAAATATTCAGCTGACAGTGACAGTTACGGCTTGACAAAAGATCGTAAAATAAAAAGAAATGTTACGCAACAATGACGTCAGTAATCCATAAAATGGGCCTAAACTAAGATAATACAATGGTTTTCATAAGTTTTATATCTCTATTAACAAAGAAAATACTTAATTTGTAGCATACTCGTTTTGTAGCTTTCGGCGCCATCTTTGTTATGTGAAAACACGCAATGCATTCTGGGTAGCCAGAAAATCTCAATATTGAGAGCGATACAGCCCTTAAACTTGCCCCTCAACTTTATTTTTCTGAGAATCGGGACAGCACTTGCACTAGCGGGAGCGCGCATTTTTGAGATTGTGGGTTAAGCAAGGAATTGGAATTCACCCATAGTCTTACTACAAACAAGGGAGGCCTCACAACAACAAAACTAAAAAACAATCTGTGACTTTTTTTTTCCCGCTGACAAAAGTGACAGACAACTACTGAAACAAAACCTGGAACACTGGGGGGAAAACTGGGGGATTGTGGGTCCTGACTCCACAGTGTTTGTGAAGGGTCTTCAAGATTTTTGACAGCTACAGGATACGTGTGGGCCATTGTTTGTCCCTCCAAGTGCTACCACAGTGGTACAACTTCCTCCTCTCCCACCAACCTCCATGCCCACACACAGACACACACACACACAACTATGCATTTGACTTTATTTAAAGATTACATTAATAGTGCTGCAATTTTGTTTAATAATAGCACTCAGGTTTTATTTCTAAAATTATGATTTTTTTTTGTTTACTCTTTAGAATGAAATTGGTTTTGTGACATTTACTACAACAAGTCATCTTAAAACTATAAAACACTTCATGTGGAAGGAATGCAGACGTTTATTTATTCAAAGATTCCAAAAATTAATTTGTTTATTTTATCTGATGTCAGATATTTACAGATGACATTACTAAATCTAAATAATGTAAAATAAATGTTTTTATTACTGGTTTAAATTTAAGTATTTCTGAATATATTCTTGTTGACATTATACATTATACTCCCATAAAATACAGGATTTTGGAATCAAATCAGAAACATGTTTGTTATGTTGCAATTAAAGCGTCTTAGCTGACAGTTCTTTACTTTAGCCTATTCTTAATTCTTAAATGATGTTGCTATTATACAAACTACAATGCCACATGAACCAATGACAGACAATACACTGTCACTGTTAAAAAAAAAAAACAATTATGACACAAGTCATTTTTTATTGACAGATAAATATCTGTTAACAGGCTAGTGTGTTTGTTTTGAACGTCAAAGTAAAAAGGAGCATTTGCCCTTGACAGAAACATCTACCTGATAATTGTTTCCAAGCTGCAATAAACCCCCGGCCCCTACCAGTAAGAGCATGTGTATCATCCAAAACGCTACGGAATAGACACAGTAAATCTTTTTTGCTTGCTCTTGCCTGCCACACAACACATAAAATGTCTCCCTCAAAATGGGCTCTTTGTGTGGTCAAGCGAATATGGCCCGGAGAATGAACCGCAGCACTGTGACTCTTTTCCTGTTTCCCCCGTCTAAAAGCAGACTGGACTGAAATGAAGACAGACCCAGAAGAAAGGCCAAACCAAGAATACCGAAAGCAAATCAGGCATAAATATTCCGCTTAAATATGTTCAGGTAGTGTTTGTTTGCTTGTTGCCAGACAATGATATAAATAAAACCATAATGCTGTAATGATCTTGTTCCTGAAAATATGTCTTTTCAAAAAGTGTAGCGATGCGATTTACATCTCAACAAGAGTCAAACTGCCACAGCTTATTCATTTGTAACACCTTGTGCTTCACCTTACTCTGACCCTTGTCTCTCACTTTCAGGGTTGTGTCATCTGTTGAATCCTCCGTTGCTTGTCTTGAACTCCATCGTGAGAACCTTTTCACACTACAATAGCAGTGGTAGCACAGGCTGCCTTTTGGGTGCCCTGTCCTGTGTTTTTGTTGGCCGTTGGAGCCGGTTTTTGGGGAGTCAGACAGAGAACAGGCTAAGGGTCTTTCCCCCCCAGTACGTCCTCGCTGCAGAGAGAGACGAGCACTCGGCTCATCGATCACCGTGCACCAGGAGGGAGGACAGACGCTGTGGGTGGGACGAGAGAACATAACTGAGACATGTTTAATATGGAAATGTATGAAGCTACGCATGTCGAGAATATGCTATTCTGTAACAAATGAAAGTTAAGCAAGCATGTGTGGGGGGGGGAATACGTGTGAGTTGTTAAAGGGGAATCCAATAAAATTTGACAGAGGTATGTTTTGGGTGCGCAAAGTTGATGTCTGCATGGGTAAGGGGTCAAGAAGGAATTCATTTGTCTGAAAAAGGCCTGATGTAATAAAACATGCGCACAAGCAGCATGTACACCCACGTCTTCACACAGGCCTGTGTTAACACACCAACCTCCGTCACAGAAAACACGCTCTATCAGTCTGTTTGAACAAGACGCTTGGCTCCATTTAGTTCCCTCAGCAATGACTCCTCAGCAAGAGCTAAAGCATAAAAGAGCAAAGCACATTCACACATGGAGGCCTGATGGATTATGGCTCTCTTGGCCACTGAGGCCTCTCAGCAGGGCTGGCAGACTGAACAGAGACCCCGTGCAGGCCTTGGGGTGAGCCAGAGGGACGAGTAAATACAAAGCTGAAGGAATGAGCCCCATTGTGGGACCGCCTGACCAGCAGTCGGGCCCAACCTGGAGATGATATGGAGCCAAGCATATAACCTAACAGCAGGGAAGCTCCAAGATCATTAAAGGCTTCGCCGTGGCCATTTGATCAGTGTTGAAACCACCGATTGTAAACACTGGACACAGCAAGCTGCTGTGTTTCCCCGTCGTCTGTAAATCAATCTGCGTGTGGGTGGATGAAGGCTATTTTCATTCCAAAAGTCATGTTGTACTGTTCTGCACAGTATTTGAAGCATGTATGGGTCAATCACATAAATCACTTCCTTATATCAAGCTCTCAGTAATGATCATTTAGCATATTTGACAATACAGAACATCATAAATGCACGTAATCTATCGTAAAGACATTGCCTGGAATATGGGATTAAATGTGCATTAATCACACTTTGGCTAGGGCCAGTGGAAACGAGCTTTGAAAATGACATTAATATACAATATTATGCAGAGTGAACATGTGCGCAAACACCTGATGAATGTAGGAGCAATAATATTTGCTTTTCTTGTAGCTTCGCTCTGCTTTCCACCAACTTGTGAGGAAAATATCTGACTCAGAGGAGAATTATTTGCAGGTTTATATTTGAGCGACACCTGTCACACTGTCGCATTGCCTTGACAGTGTCATTCTATCCACAATTATTTAAAAAAGATATGTGCATTGCTGCAAGTCTGTAACAT
This sequence comes from Microchirus variegatus, assembly GCF_963457635.1. Lineage (NCBI taxonomy): Eukaryota > Metazoa > Chordata > Actinopteri > Pleuronectiformes > Soleidae > Microchirus > Microchirus variegatus. Next base: position 18,716,870 of record NC_139806.1, read on the forward strand.
TTTCCTGATGGTGGCACATGTCAGCACCAGTGTCAGGTATTACACAGTGTAAAAGTAGCACAGGAACAAAAGAGTCACAAAGCAAAGTGACACAAGACGTGTAAACCTTTAGTTTATTCATATTTGCTAACAACATTAGCCGTCCTAAGATCTGAGCTGAACAAGAAAAGTTAATGGACCCATATAGTATATTTAATTCAATTAAAAGTTAATTAAATTGCTTTTGGATTCCATTTGTTTTCGTTAGAAGACATTTTACATAGTTGCAGCACAAAAAACTGTGGAGTGAAAAAACTCAGTCTTTGTAAATGATATCAAGGTTTAAGATGGGGGGAAACCATAAAGGGATAACTGGACAGTGTGTTCTTACTGGTGGCAAACCTCAGTGGTGTTAAAAACAGATCACTCACCCAGCATGTTCCCACCACTGGACGTGACGACACGTGTTCTGCCATTAACTGAACATTAACGTGGTTTATTCCCCCCTTCGCAAATCAGAACCACCTGCCCCCAGGACTGACGAGTGGATGGTCCTCTGTTTGGACCTCCATGGAGAGAGGGAGAAAGAGAGAGACTCTTATTTAGACAAACGTCAGGGCTCTAGGGTTTACACATGGAACACAGAGTTGAGCATGCAGGGAATCTCACCCTTCACATAGCCTCCTATAACCCTGGACCTCGTCTCCTCCCTTCTGAGCGGAGCCCAATATTTTTTAATTATGAAGAGGAAACTCTTGTTACAAAGGACACTGTCTCTGTCGATCTGCAGGGAGGCTGCGAGGAGTTCTGGGGTCACCCTTCCCCTTTTATTCTCTCTCTATCCCGTGTGTGTGTGGGCCATAGATGTATCAGCTAACATGCCACCCAGAGATTCAGGTCACAGGTGACAGACTACCTTCCCACACCCTAAATGGCACCTGGATCCTGAACGCAACCCCCTTTTTTTACACCCTTGCAACACCACGGCGTCCTCGAGCACCTCTGTACTTCAGCTCCTGTCCTGACCAAACATATCAACTTTAGCAGCACTTTCTGTCTTATACTTCCTTATTCACATGGACGTATCGTAACACTTGTCAATATTAATCAAATTTTATACAATAAGATTTTGACGTGTCAGTGAGCTTTTTTTTTTCACGCACAGCGTCTTTGCTCCGGTGGTCTCTAACTGACAGGAATTCAGGCAATATTTGTTATCTTTAGGCCCAACAAGTCCATCTGGTTTTGGTTTGGCTCCTCAAGATCGCCCCTGGAGATGTGGATGGAGGGGACAGGGTGAGGTGGTGGAGGGGCAGTTCTTTTTTTTTTTTCTCCCTCCTCTTAAATTGAATTTCTCACCATTGAAACCCGGGCCTCAGACCAGGGATAGAGCGAGGGCTTGTGTTCAGCTTCCAACCCTCGGGCTTCTCAAATACCAGAAAAAAAAAAGTAAGTCAGATGGGGTAAAAAGAAAGATTGGGAAGAAATCAGTATCACCTGTTTTTGCCAAATGATTCGCATGTTCGTAGTAATGGCTATTAGCTGACTCGTTTTCTCTCAACCTGTGTTTGTATTGGAAGAATGCATGAACTCTCTCTGAACCATTCCTGACATGAAACCTTTTGTGTCTGATGAAATGGTGTGTGAAAATAAACAAATAGTAGACTAAACAAATCTGTCCGCCTTTGTTGGGTACTCAGAATGGAAAGTATTTAAAATTCATTCAAGGGTGTTTAATTTAGATTCAAATTATTATAAAATTAATTTAAAAAAAAATGTTTTTACATATGCATACGTTTCGTTAGGATGTGAGATCTAGTGCACTGTAAATGTTTATAATCATTTTAAAAGCCAACCAATATTGTAATAACATGAATATCGTTTTTCATTGTGGCAGCAGATTTTTCTTTAGATCTATATTTGTATTTTCCTCCCCACTAAATCTGCACTTGATAATACATTTTACAAAAATACATTGACAACCACAATAAATATCAATATAACACTAAAGGAATGGCCTCAGTTATCACTTTGTCCTTTTCACCTTATTTATAATAGTTTCTTCAAGACTTGGCTTTAATATCGGATATTCTGTGCCGAGTCCTCCAACAGCTTTCCATTTTTAACTGCACTTCTGTTTTCGTCCGCTTTCTAGGAAAACATACCACAAAAGGAGCCTGAGCTCAATATATTTCAGGTTTTCATATGGATGGACGACAGTTTGTCTCTGTCATCCATCTCTCTTGTCATTGTCCACTGCACGCTATATAAATCAAAATGGAGGAAGAATAAAAGTAACCCAAAACTGTGAATTATTTTGTCGGCCCTGACAATTTCATGTCAATGACAGTCTCAAACCACTGGATGTAAAACTGGACAAGTACCGGGTTTCTGTGCTTTTCAGTGGCACAGTTTGCTTTTCTGGTATTTCTGTATAATTAAATACATGTTTCCCATGGTACTCCCCCATAAAGTCTGCACGTATCCCTGACTAACCCTGCGGTTCTGTGAAATAAGACGTTACTGTCATTTAAAGACTAGAGCAGGATGAAGAATAAGGTATACTTTGGGGAAATGTTGCTTGAAATGTACACATGCTCCTCTCCATGCTGCCATTCACCTCCAGCAACCTCAGTAAAAATCCTTGATAGATCATCATCACTATTGTCATAATAAGATGCTCCTCTGCTCTTTATTAGGCTCCTGGAATCAGTTTTTTTATGTGTTTAATGTTCAAATAGACCAAGGCTGCACATGTTTTTTTTACCCAAAAATAGCAACAAAGTTAGCTTACAGTAATTATACTTACTGTACAGTATCTTTTGTGTGGGTTTTTGTAAATACTATTTACAGTTTTTTTTGGTTTTCTTATTACTTTTTTTCAATTGAAAAATGAGGAAGCATTTACAAACACCGCTATATACCGTTCAAAAGTTTGCCGTCACCTATACAACATTGTCATGTTTTCCATTAAAACTCACACTTTTGTTCGTCAAAAGAGTTGCAAAATGAATAGAAAATATAGTCAAGACCTTGACAAGATTAGAAATAAGGATTTTTGTCAAAGAACCAGAAAACAAGGGTTTTCAAGGGTTTTCTAATCATCCAATATCCTTCTAACACGATTAGCAAACACAATGTACCATTAGAACACTGGAAATAGGCCTTTATACATCTATGTACATATTCCATTAAAAACCAGACGTTTGCAGCTAGAATAGTCGTTTACCACATTTACAATGTATAGAGTGTATTTCTGATTCATTTAATGTTATATTCATTGCTTTTCGTTAAAAAAAGGACATTTCTAAGTGACCCCAAACTTTTGAACGGTGGTGTATTTGTAGTCGTCTCTGCTCACTGATCACATTATGATCCTCAAAAGATAGATAAACAGGCAAGATGAGACGTTTTCTTCTACAAAATACATAATTACATAAATCATAACGTAATCACTCTAATTACATAATACACTACATACACCAGAATGCCTACGTTAGGTGTTCTCACCTAAATCTAAATAAAAATGTATAGTCAAATATAAATATTTAAAGTTTTTCACTAAACCCCTTTAAAGTTCTGTGTGCTTCTGTGCTAATGTTAAATCGAAGAGTGAAAAAAATTGGACTACAAGAAAACAGTTCCACTTTAATGGAGGTTTACACACTACACAACTACATGCTGAATTTAGATTCTCCAACACTCGGTGGCGACAACTTCTTTCACAGTCACTCCGTGTTCAACAACATAAAAATCATAAAAACGTAAAAGTACTAACAATAGTTTATGCACTGAGTTATCATTAAGTAGGTAGTGTATATAGTGAACCTTCACAGAAGGTATTTCAAAGACAACTTTGAAATGTTGAAAAAAGCCTCTAGAGTGATGTGAATATGCAGCCAGAGTGCACTCCAGTGGCATGGCAGCTCAGGCACACGGCACAATCAAATGAATTCTATTAGCAGCGAATATGATATATGATATATGATATATGTGTTAAAATAAATAACAGTATAAAGTGCACATACTACACCTCATGACAACAGCCACACAAACTCTGTCTTGACGTACAGCGCAATAATAAACATCCTCTATAAGCCCTGACAACACGTGGATTTAAAATCTACAGTTTGTCGTCTATTTACAGCTCGGAAACAACATTTCTAAGTGAGAGGGGAGAAAGGCATCACGAGTTATGGCGGTCACATCATGTTGTATAGCCTTGAGCAGTTGAGGTATATTTCTAACATTTAAGTTCTCGACTATACTCTATCAGTAGGACAATGAAAACAGCAGCAAACAATGGTAGTGTATTTCTTATACACATATTTGGTTATAGATAAGAGATTGTATAAATGAAAGTGAAGTATACTGTATACGTAGAATGTGCAACTTTCAAGACAAACATTATGTGACATTATATGCTAATGGGTCGAATAAAGCAAAGGTCATGCTATGACTTTAGCACCATTTTTGACAACAGGACGGAAACGAAACCTCACAAATCATTGCAGCGCATTAAAACACCACCATTCACTGAAAACTAATCTCTCTGACACTTGCCTCGACAAACAATCACAGAGGCCGCATTTATTGAATGAAAACCGCTTAATATTGTAACACGATCTTATTATTATTTTTCTTCACCTGTTGCTTCTCTCGCATTACATTGATGAGGAGTAAATAATTCATGGCAAAACCCTATTGCGTTGCTTGAAGACTGCTTTGGTACATTTGTGACATTAACACAACACAGTGAAGGACTTTTCAAAAGAAACGCTAGAGGTACATCTACTGAAGTTTAGGTAATACACATGGACAGGAGTGTTGGTCCAAGTGGCCACAGCTGGAGCTGTCACATCGATGTAGTGCCCTAAAACAGAAAATTATTCAATTAAAAATCAATAGTTGTTATATTGTATCTGTAAGAGGAAGGGGCCCTGCTTTGGCACCCTCCTCAAAATTTGAGACATGCTTCCCCCTTGTGGCTGTTTTTAATATTTTCCTGTGAGGTGGTTAAGTCAGTGTAATATTTGTGCCTCAGATGAGAAAAAAGAATTTTGCAAAGAAAAATTACGTAAAAGTCACACAAAAAACAAAATATCACACCAACCTCAACTATTTGGCACGAGCACACATGATGATTGCCGTGACCTGCACATGGTTTTCTGTGGAAAAAGGGACAGTGAACGACAACATGTCGATAAATGATCAGCTGGAAAACAAATGTACCAACAGGGAGAAAATAGTACATGTTGCTCACTATTTCTACAGTATTTCTATTCATTTTCTAAAATTAATAGTCTACTGAAATCAACGTGAAAAACCATTTTGCACACACATGTATTTCAGAATTCATCCTCTCTATGATAAATAACTGTGTATTCTGTACCTTTGAATGAAGGCGATGATGAAGCCCTGTGCTCGACAGCCAAGGATGTCTCAAGGCTTCAGATGCACTCATCCTCCAGCTGATTGGGGAAACATCAGTGATGCATAAATATGATGCACAGATAACGATTAACATCATCACATGAACATCAGAGACACATAAACATGACAGATACCTTTTATTTATAATAAGGAGCCTGGAGATGAAATCCTTGGCTTCTTCTGACGTATCACTAAACTCTTGCTCGTCAAAGTTCCACTGACAGGCCAAGATGTTATTCAGAGTCTCATTGTCATCATCACCGAGGAAGGGGCTGAGACCACTCAGGCTGGCGAGAAGACACATTGATATGAGTCTGCAAAGTCTGCGTGATACACTTGCGTAGGCATGAGTTTGCGTGTTTACTCACAGCATGTAGGTGATGACGCCGAGACTCCACATGTCTGTGTTAAATGACGCAAAGTCGTAGTTGATGACTTCCGGTGCGAGAAACTCTGGAGTGCCAAAATTCACCCGCAGTTTCTCTCTTGGTTTATATCTGTGTGTGTGTGTGTGGGCGAAAAATAACATCAATGATATTTTACATTAAGGTCCAGCAGGCGATAAAAGAGAAGTAAACGCCAGCACTTACATTCTGGCGAGACCAAAGTCGATGATTTTTATCTTGTTTGTGACTCTGCTCACGCACAGAATGTTCTCAGGCTGAAATGTACAACAAAACAAGGATTTTAATAGAGGTACATTAAACTGAAGGAGATGTAAAAGATTCAAAAAGAGTCATAAAGACAATAGGTGGCATCGCTACCTTCAGGTCCAGGTGCAAGATGTACATTTTGTGCATGTGCTGCAGGCCCTCACAGATCTGCCTGATGAACATGACAGCGTCCAGCTCCATTAAAGTGTAGTTTTCATCAATGATCCTGTCAAACAGCTCACCTCCACTAACACTGGGGATAACAACAAAGGCATGAACAAACGTTCCAGTGTTCACAATGAATCAAACACAAACAAGAAATTCATCAATTTGTTGTTTTTGTCATTCGTTCAGAAATCGATAAATGAATGTGCTGGAAATATTAAAAAGAAGGAGCATACTATTCGAGAACAAGGATGATGTCATTCCTTGACTCATAAGCTGCATAGAGCTGGATCAGGTTGGCATGGTCCAGGTTATTCATGACCTGGATCTCATTCTTCACCATTTCCTACCAGAAACACAAGTGCAGACAGACAGATCAATACAGACAAACATGGACACAGATACACAAGCCAATGAGCACACGCATGCGCACACAATCAGAGTTGTCAGCTGCTCTCTACTATGAAACAATGCATCTTCTCTTCTAGGTCAAACATTTCTCACTTAGGTGAGAAGTATTCCCTTTGCTTCTGTTCCAAGTGTAGTGCACTAGATATTGTAACCAAGCTTTTTATATCATGTGGCATGTGGGGCTCGTTATTAAAATACATCTAATTAATTACAGTCACTGTAGTGTGTTAGATGCTGTACCTTTTCCTTCTGACTCCTGACTTTAATAACCTTGGCTGCAAAAGTGAGACCGGATGAGTTTTCAACACATTTATGCACCTGGCCGAAACGACCCCTTGAAGATGAATGGAGGAAGAAGAAAATCAGTTTTCCAGGGGTTGCCAACTCCTATCATGTCAAATGCAACATCTCAAAGCCTAGATATTTGTAAGAGAGCAAAATAGACTTTTTTTGTGTGTGTTTTCCCATGAGAAATCTTGTTTCAGATCTTGCTTCAGACAAGGATGCTTAATCTGTTTTTTTCATTAAATACGAGCTGGACTCTGTCTCCTCTTTGAAGACTTGGATTAACACTTAGTGATTAGCTCCCAGCTGGCACCAGGGATACTGTTTCACATACCGTCCAGTCCTGAAGTAAAAATAACTGTTGTGACTCTGAAGTTATGAACCAGGGGAGAGAAGAGGGGAGAAGACGAGGAGGGGGGGAGGTTATGCAATCAGGCTCTATGGGATTTAAAACTCTCTCTCACTGTCTTTGATCTGTTGTTGATCAAATAGTCACAGTAGGTGGATTCATTTCCTTTTTCTTTTTTTTTTACTTTTTTATATGATACGCAGAAGCACAATGCTCACCCGCCCAGTATGTCTTGCCAGCTGATGGTGTAGAAGTTGCTGATCTGATTAGGCTTGGCCGACACAATGCGGTGATTAAAAGGAGCCGCTAGAGGAGGAGCGGTGTCTGAAGTGGAGCGGGGGGACAAGAGAATAGATACAATCTCTTTTACTGGGTTACGAGGAATGTGAGAACACGGGAGCTTCATTGATGATCAGATATGCTGGGGTGCTTGAAAGGGTACATGGCTGCCATAATCGAGTTAGCACATTGTATACTAATGTGCTATGATAAACACAGTCGCTGTCTCGATATTACAGAGGAGTATACAGAGCAGGCAACCTTCACACTTTATACTATCATGTTGTACCAAGTAAGATGAGTAATCTATGTTTATGGTGACACAATTTATATACTGCTACTACTTTGGCAGCCCTGGACTGTATTTTTATTTACTTTTTGCTTAATATGCACCAAACAGAATGTTAATATCAACTTGATATCCTCACTTGAATGCTGTGAAAAACAACTATAGACAATAGAGGCTACTATTTGAGGATCTTAATTCAAACAACTGTCATTTCTTTAAATGTCTCCATAACAAAAACATTACAGAAAATCATTAATAACTTAACTTCCTCGCCCTGACTTACCTATAAAGTAGCGATCAACATTGCCATCTTCCTCCGTTTCTGCATCATTTTCCTTCGCCCCCATCTCCAACTTTTGTTTGAGGTCAAACTGGTATTCAACTTCATCTGACTTGAAGACACAGCACTCAGACTCGAGCTTTGGGACATCCTCTTCCTTGTCTTCTTTCGTCTCCTTCGTCTCCTCTACCTGGTCTTGCTCAGCTGGGGAGGCATCGGGCCTGAAACAGGATTAATGGTAACGCAGATATAATTGGCTAATTCTGACATTAGATGCTCAGTTATGATTCTTTATTCTAAAAAAAATTAAAAAAATTAAAAAAGTCAGTGTCATCAGAAAAGAATAAAATATGGCATTCACTATTTCCTAGAGCCAAACCTGATGCAATCAAGTAAATTGTAAGAGACAAGGAAAAGCAGCATGCCTCATTTATGATTTACATCTTACACTCTTAGAAATAAAAGTGCGAAGTAGAACCATATAAGGTTCTTCGGCTTGTCCTCATAGATAACCCTTTTTGGTTTTCATAAAAGGTTCCACCTGGAACCCTTAGTCTTACCAAGAACCCTTTTAAAACCCTTTATTCAGGAAAATGGTTTTCAGAAGCAAATGGTTCCAGGTAGAACCTCAGCCCTTGTAGAAGAACACTTTTGGAACCCTTATTTCTAAGAGTGTATGTAATATAGATGCATATCAACTTTCTGTGAATGGACCTGTTGATCTTCAAACTACCTTGCAGGTGTTGGTTCTTTATCGTCAACGGTAGCAGGCAGCTCTGGGGGTTTAGCTACTTCTTCTGCAGCAGAAGCTTCCTCTTTCTTTTTTCCCTCTGGGACTTTGAGCTTGTTGTCTTCCTTCTCCTTCTCAGCATCCTCCTTATCAAGCATAGGCTCCTGCTCTGTGACCACTGGCTCTCCCTCAGGAATTGTTTTCGGCACTTCCTCTTTAATAGATGCCTCAACAACCTCATGGTTCTTCTCAACCGCCTGGGAATCCTCAAGCTGTTGCTCTATGGGGGGAACTGCAGCCTCCACATCCAGGCTTCTGGGAGTGAGCTGGTTTGCCGTTTTCTCTGAGTTTTCCCAATTGAGTTTCTGGACCTCTTGAAGAAGCAAATCCTGCTTCTTCAGTGAGATGTTATCTACTAAAAAAAAAAAAAAAAAAGCAAAAGAGAATTGAGATGTTCACTTTTACAAGCTGATAAATATTTATCATAGCTTTCTGTCATTATTCATGACTGAATATGTATTTGTGAAAGGTTGTAAGGTGTGAGGTTGTAAGTGTGAGGCTGCCAAATTCTTTGCTTTGACATTTTGACATATCTCATGCCATAGATGCATGTTTTTATGTTTAGTAATAAATAAGTCTAATTGATAAAGCAGTTATGGAATATGTTAGTTCTCAGTACCTGTTGTGTCTTGTGGCTTCGTCCTCTTTTGAGATGTTTGACTTTTGGGGCTCAGACAAGGCTTATCTGCCCCATCACTGCTTTTATGGTCTTTCATCTATGAAATAAAGATACAAATAAGTTAAAGGCTAAATAATTAATTTAGTATTCATCATTCATTCATTTTGATGTGGCTATGTGGAAATATGTTATCAATTTGTTGCACTTTCCTTATCACGGATACAGCCCAACAACACAATTTACAGTCTTTAAAGACAGAAACATTAAGAACAAGGGAAGAAATGCAAAAGCACATAATCAACAACTTACAAAAAGTTTCTACAGTCTAAAATCACAATTAACGTACAAAATATCCACATTTGCGGGAGGCAAGGAAATGCTTTGGTCCATGGAGCTTTATCCTGTGAGAAGGCTGTGGAGTACTGGGCTCACATGCAGAGGTTATCTGTTGGTTCCCTTTACTGGTTTTGTTAGAGGTAGTTTTCTATTAAAAAGGGGAAAAAAAGGCAAGATACAATGCTTAGTAGGTTTAGATGCACATGGAATGGAGTAAATATCACATGTTATCTATGAATTGTAACAAAAAAAAAGATGAAGTTAATGTCACACAACACAAATTAACCAAAACTTTAAAATTACAGCAAAAAGGTGATTTAATAAAGTTAGGATCATGTATATTGCCCCCCAAAATGAATAAATTATTCAATAAAAATGGCACAAAAATGGACAAGTTCTAAGCAAAAGCTGTTTTGTTTTTCATTTTAGAGGTTATAGCACATTTATTGAGCATGCACAAACATATCAACTAGTAAGACGTGTTTTTGATTATTCATGGCACATGGATGGACAGCAGCAGTGTAGGGAATTTATAGCTTATCACTTGTCGCACTCAGCAATGGCATGCAATGCTGACCCTGAGCGGAAAATATTACAAGCAACCGTGGGCCGTTGTTCAAATTTCTCAGCTGAGGAAATGCACTTAACACTTTCAGATCAGGTCAGCATGGAAAAACCTGTCTTGAACCGCAGGCTGTCTCACATTTGTTCTCTGAATGGTGTTGTGAGGTAAACATCACAAGAGTGCAGTGTTTCCCCAGTGATAGCACTGTGTTCAGGAGCTCAAATCTCTGATTGGGGAGAGGGGAAAGTGTGTAGAGGCCTCAGTAACTGACAGAAATGTCACACCTCTGTATGTGGCGTAAGATGAAATAGTGCTCTGACGACTACAGAAATTCTCTGAAATTTGACGCACACTGAAGCAATCAGATTGGTATGAGGTCATTAGTCATCAGAATTAACTTTATTATACAAAACTTTAATTATCCTGAATTTAGAGAGTCATATCTTTGATTTAATTTGGGAGGAAAAAGAAAGTGACCTTCTCACATACAGTCAGTGTTTTCTCAAGTGTGTGATAACGTTAGCACCTGACATCACAATCACTCAGGTTTGCTATTTGCTTGTAGATCACGGAGGAAAAGTGATATGACGCTACAGCAACACAAGCGATAAGAGTGTGGTGATGTCTGCAAGTGCAACACATACCGCTGATGTCAAGCAGCAATTACTGACCTTTATTACAGGGCCACGGTCGTATGATTAGATAATCAAAACAAGATTTGATTTTTGGAGGTCAAAGGTATGTTTTTGTGTAAGTTTTAAAATGTCAAATAATTTTAGTGACTGGGCAAACTAGCCAAACAAAAAGCTTTGGAAATAAAATTAAACATTTCAGCCTGCATCGGGACTAAGACCATGTTTGCAAAAGTGCATATTCACGTTTTTGCTTTCCAGAATTTTCCAAGAACTGCATGCCATGTTAAATGCAGACTTTTACAAGCACCTTTAAACCAGAATTGCTTTGACAGCATTATCAGCAGGAATCCCAATGAAATTTTATGAAGAGCTATTTTGCGCTGCAGTTTGCATAGAATCACGTTGCATGGGCTAATACCCACTTTACTGCAGAGGTGTAACGGCTGAAAATAGTAAAAGTTGATGTCGCATAAACGGGTATGAGACACAGTGACTCAGTGAGAGAAACAATCTGCTAAAGCAAGAAAAGGAGAAACATTGACACATCACTATTTGTTGACACCTAACTCCTATAGGCTGAAGGGGTCGAATCCCTTTTGGAACACAAACACTATAGCGGCCCCAATCCAAAAACAGCATTTCTAAACTGGGCCACTCACATTTCACCACTGGCCCTCTCGTGCCCTGCCGGGAGGTCCCACAGTAAGTCTCATGCCAACATATTGCGTTCAGCATGGAAAGAGATCCAACACAAGTACAAAATGAAATAACGGCTTCATATACAGTAAGATACAAGTGACATATTTATTGCAGTCATGCAATGACTGAAGTAAATGGCACAACACAATAAAAGAAAATGGTGTTGTTATTCTCTTCGCCTTCAGCACTTCTGTAAACATACCAAAGCCCAGACACTACCCGTTACGCCTGCCCATTAAATGAATAATTTAGCAGAGAGGCCAAGTCACATTCTGAGGCACGAGGACTGTTAATGGTCAGCCTTGCTGCTATGATCATTTTCACATGTTCAGCCAAGACCAACAAGATCCTGGAAAGATCTAAGACACTGAAGTCAGCAAGGCAGAAATGATGGTATCTCTTACATAACTGACAAGGATGGGACATTGTGTCCATACTGACTGACGTGCTGCAACACTTTTAGATGCCCACGCTGATAATGCACACTAAACATAGTTCAAATTTTAAAATGCTTTTTAAAATCTTTACTTTTAATGTAGACACATCAAGACAAACAACTTTGACTCTTAGTCTCACCTTGTCCTGTTTCTTGGTTATTGTGTCTGCAGATGATTTTCTCTTGATAGCTTGCTTTCCTTTATTGTCTTTGGGTTTGGAGACCTTCCTAGAAGTCGGACCTTTGAGTATCAGCTCCATAATCTTTGAACTCTTCACTGTCTCCCCAATGAAGCTGATCACCTGCTGCATGCTGAGGACCAGCTTTTCCATCCCTTCCAGCTTCTGAGCCTGCTGCTCAGACCGCTGGTTCACTGCCGACATAATGGTGCTCATCTCCTGGCAGATCTTCTTCACTTCTCGCCCCATCACCTGGGTCTGGTTCATAACCCTGGGTGGCAAATGGATCTCCTCCTTGTCAACCTTCAGATTCTCCATATCCTTTTCAATGTCATCAATGTCATGGGACATCCCATCCAGTCTGTAGAGCACCTTCTCCTGAATGTGGATGAGCTTGTCCATTTTGCTGCTCAGCGACTCGATCCGATTTTGCATGAAGTCGAAGCTTTCACCCTTGTCATTTCCGACTGTGTTTGTTATCAAGGCACTCATGGCTGCCGTTGATACAGGAGTCACGTTAAGACACCAACTTCGGACAAAAATAGGACAAGCAATGTGCTTGACAAAGATGAAAATACTTTTTCAAAAATCGTAGCCAGCTCTACCTTTCAATGCTCCAAGCTGATGTACTGGGGAAATGCAGTGAAAAAAATCAACAGGAAATAAAAAAAAAATGTAGAAGTGGAAATAGCTTTGGTTAGTGTCAAGTAATGATATAAATATCTATTTATAAAAAAAATAATCTATTTCTTTCAAACTTTGTCCCTTGAGCCAGCTTCTGTCCACAGTAGAAATGATATTAGGAGTGAAGTCAGCTGGTGTCCCTAAATGTAAATGGCCAGCCTACGTCAGCAAGGGTCAAGTGTTTGGGGGAGGGGGCTTGGCAATGCTTTCGGCTATGAGATATTTGAGAGCCTTTAAGTGTTAAGCCCTTCAGCGTCACTCACCTGCTGGGTGTTAAAATGGTCACTGTACATAGTACTTATTCAGTGTGTAAGCCAAGTGAGACAATGGTCATTCATTTGTACAGTTTTTTTTTTTCCTTTTCAAATGACGTTCAACAATCCTGACAGGTGGAAAACCCTGGTCCACATTCTTGAGTGGACTGCACAGGTGTCCAAAAAAGGAGAAGGGTAAAGATGGAATTCACAGGTGAATATGTTGAGATAAACTCAAAATAGTAGCTGTGTTGACAATTTAAAATAAATGATTCGCATGACTGTGACTAAAAGGACCCGACTGCTGATTATGTTGCAATGCAAATTCCCTCCTTATCTATTGAATGCCTGTAACTTGCACCTATTAACAGGGGAAATGTGAGGACACCTGTGAGTTCTGAAAGACGAGATGAGTGACACAAATTATTCCCAGGATGCCTGCTCGCTGACAAAAACATCCACTGTTAACCTCCCTTTAGATAGAAAAGGGGGTCAATTTTAACTTTGCTGGTGAAATATGATCATAATTTGCCTTCCAAGTCAATGATTTCCAGGGAACTAATACGTCACAGGGGCTACAGTCCAAGTTATTCAAAGTTTAAATAAGTACAGGCTGCAACACTCTCGCTGCTGGTTAATCAAGTCATTTCCTCTGCACACTTCCCACACATTTCGGCCCCTATAAATTCACGTAGTGGAAAAAGGGATACAGCATTGCTCAAGGCACCATGAAATACTTTTGACAACAGAAGCACAGGATGCAAAATGAGCCCCGGTGACCCCGGGCCAAACTCGCCTCACCCGGGTTGCTCAAGCCAAAATCTGGGCTCATGGTTGCAGAGACTAAAGGGGAAAGGGAAGTTGGCAGAGAGCGTAGACCTGAGCAAGGAAGTGGTGTAAGGAAAAGAGTTTACTTGCCAGCTCATGTTTCATGGTAAGTCATCACACCATGTTCATATCACTTTCTGTCTTACAAAAACCAAACTGCATTGTGTAAAGCCTTGAGTCATTTTCTTACATTGCTAAAGGTTTGTTAAGAGCAGATTGACCTGCTGCATTCTCCTGTATAGCTTTATTTCTGTGTAAGGTGGCCACAGCGGAAAGAACAAGTGACTCTGACTGGGCAGAAACAGATGGGTGTGGAATCAACTATCAATCAGTGAGGGAAAGACCAGGACACGCACACCTGTCTCTGGATGCCAACAGATGACAGACATCATGTGTCATTTGCAGCACACTGTGTCAATAGCTAAGTGTCCTGGTGTGCATGGGACAGACTGTCTGGATACAAAATGAGAGTATAGAATTTTAAGTGTTTCTTAATGAATGTTTAAAGAAAGAAAGGACGAAATCAGAGCTTTTATTTTTTGCTGCACATCAAAGGCTACTATGCCTGACGGACGATACAATTGCATTACTATCTTGCGCTACTTAGAGGTAGATAGAGGTCATTACACCTTGTGGTGGATATAAACAGACCTTTAGCTCCTGGAGAAAATATGAAGTTCATCACAGTGAACATAACAGTAACATGACCAGTCCTCTCTCATGTTCCCATGCTCTCACACAGCCCGAACCCGCAAGGTGGCAGGCGAGGAATCACTGTCTTGCCAACTGGTGCACGATAAGACTGATTACCTAATCGTGCAAGCAAAATGTGTATGTGCATAATTAATAGATGCATTAGCACAATGTCAACTGCACAAATGCTGGAAAAGCCAGTATAAAATGCCATCAATAATACTGTGTGTTGTTTTGGGAATGTAAATCTGTAAAGGTTAATAAACAGCACAAGGTTTTTACTCCTTTGAAACTTCACAAAATATCCTTTGTTACCCTATGATTCAAAAACTATATGTCATACATTTGAAGACTATCTTGTGTCCAAAGAAATGCTCATTACAGTTTGCATGTTCAAAAGCCAAAAAATATTTGATATTGCTTGAAAATAATACTTTGACAATAAAATAAGATTAATTTATTTATTATCGAAGTTTTAATTGTTAATTTCAGTGGCTAGATGAACTATGAACAATGAACTTTATAACATAAAAGTTTGATATTGCCTCAAAAAGTTTGTTTTTGCACAGACAGTAAATTCTCCTTCTGGATATGTAGTGTGACCTTTGTGATCCTCCATTTTTATTTTTTTTTGGGCATTTTTGTTCAAACAACCTAGCTGAGATGAACTGAGCAGCGCTTCGCTGACAGAGAACACAATGTCCTGGAGGATCAGGATCTGTGTGGCGTGGCTACTGTCCAGTCACCTCTCCAGTCTCCACTCACACAACACACAGCACTGCCAGCTCTGGCTATACTTTCCCTCGGAAACTTGTGGGCTTAAATGTGTGTGGCAGCCATGAAACTTGAGTCCCCCGTGCAAATGTCCAAGACATCTCTCCTGTTCTTTCCCTGTCGTCTCAGCTTTTCTCTTGGCATGTAAACACATTTTGCTGCTGCACTTCGAAACACTTTTTGGCTTTGTTTTTACAGGGTTATATAAGTACATTAGATTATGTTATGCTGATTCAGTTCCTGGAATGAGCCAGCACAGTCAAACACGTGTCTCTCTGTCTAGAAATACCCAAACGGGGGGATTCCATGTGATATGCACTCATGCCTTTAGGAGCACATTTATAAGTGTATGTTTTCAAATTGGTACTGCATACCTTCATTGACGATTAGAATGATTTTATAACATAGGGTGTATTGCAGTTATTGAAATGTCTTAATTTGTTAAATAACTTTAACATTGATCCACAGTGATGTTAAAACAACACTTTATAATATACACAATTATATAGTAATAGAATTCTGCTCTGATATCAACATGTATAATATGTTGTTTTAGTATTATTAGTATTATTATTATTACTGTAATCTGTTCTGATTGTTTTTGAGTTCATAATGGATTTGTTTGCAGCCACACATGACAAATACAATCTATATTATGTGTAATTTTCCGTGATTAATCACTAACTGATCAATTACTGAAGAGATAACCATAAATAAATATCCTTACTTTCTTTTAGCCTAAGACTCTTGAAGAGATTGTACTCCCAGATGCACGTGCATCACTGTAGAAATATACAAAGCAATTTAAGTTGAAAATATCATAAAGGCATTTAGTGACAGAATGCAAAAAAAAAAGAGGCCTAGTCACATACGTGAGTCAGTGTGGATCTCTAAATACCAAGAGAGGAATGGAAACAAGAGAGGGTGAGAGGGGTTTCAGCTTGTCACTGAGGCACATACTATCACAGTATTACAGATAACTCAAGAATGTGTGTATTTATAATAACTGTGCAGCATTAGTGCCCAAGCAGGATTATTACTGGATAAATACACATTGTATGATTTAAAACTGGTAAAGTGACTTATGCATATGAGAAACAAACCCATGCAATTGGGATATTTAAGGTTTGGAAAACAGAAAAAATATATATATAAAGTACAATAAAAACATGTCTGTGATCATGATCTCTGAAAAGATATGGTATTTCTCTATTTCTCTTAAGTTAGTGTTAAAACAGTGATGTCACAATTAAAGCATAATAGTGTACCACTAGATGGCAGCAAAAGAGTGATATTCATCCATCAGTGTGTCTGTGTCACACTCTACCACTTGAGCTCAGTGTCTTTACAGCTGGTCTTCTAATCATCACACCCCCTCATAAACGCTACCAAGACCTTATATCATGTTCTATCCTTCCTGTTGATAGCCATAGCATAGCAAAACACACATGCATCATAATAACAACTAACTACTCACGTCACCTGTCACAGACATACTGAGATCTGCATGACTAGATAGATTAGAGGGATAGTCCCCTTGTAGTGAAATGACTGATCAAATGAGACATTTTGCTAGAGGATAGTGTAGTTGGTATAAAGTATGCATTTGTTGCACAAATAATGCACTTTGAAGGCAACACAAATGTGACTTCATATACAGGTTATTCAACTAAATGCTGATTAAGCTCTTCAGTAAATAATGAGACAAGCTTGTTGTCTGAGAGTCATGTTATATGATTTAAGAGGAAAGTAATTCATTGTACCTCTCACAAGGAAAAGGCACAGAATTCAAGCAATTACTGTTCATCAGTAATAAATTGTGTATTTGAGGCTACTGGCCTACCTTAAAAAAGTATTAATAAGATAGAAAGTAATTAGAGGTGACACTAAAACGTTATAAATCACTGGAGAAATACATTATGCCATCTACAAAACAATTGATCATATATAATTCAAATCATGGGAAGCATTTGAATTACAAATTTTGACATCAGTCACTGATTACAGCAGATGCATCTCATAAATTAAGCTTTGGATTACAGAAAACACCAAAAAGTATATACAGTTTATGACTCAAAAGCCCTAATATGTCAACAACTTCTTTATCTCTTCATCCTCACAGGAGGGTAATATAATGATGTACCTTAAGTCAATAAATCTGCTGTCATCCTCTAATTCTTAGCACTATCTAAGGCCTATGATGTATATAGTCACATATGTTTGCAATGTTTATGAATGATGATCAATTTGTAGATTCCAACCTAGATGTGATAATCATATGTAAGTGGTAACACTACTTTAAAATGTTTTTGTCTTTCTATTAACAACTTCTGAAGCAGTAGACAAATCAGTATAATTATGCAGGATCTATCAAACACATGACAGACATGGGCTGCTAATCAGTAACTTGTTCTAATAGACGTATTCTCATCTTCACTGAAATACTACAAATTGTAAACAGAAGTAGTTTTGAGGGGAAAATATGGTCCATAAAAATGTAATATGGAAATTAAAATGTGAAATTAATAAATCAGCATTGCCATAAATATTATGTTATTGTAAGGTTCCTTTTGGAAATCAAAAATGGGTTCTTTATGCTGTTATTAGTAAAATACATCAACGTATGCATATACCTGAAAGGCATGTGGAGAAGATGCTCTGTACCTCGTCCTGTTGCAGAGTAAATCACACAGCCGCTGCCAGAGGTAGGAGGCAACCAAACACACGCCGCTGACAAGCCAAATATCCAAGCCAGTGACGAACTTCTCCCTGGCTTTCACTTTATTCCTCATCCTTCGTCTACGGTCTTGGTTTTCCTATCTTTGACGACAAAGGACCTCTTGGAGGTTAGGGTGAGGAGTTCCAAGTAGAAGGTGAGAGGAGATGACAGCTTCTTCTTAGGGAACAAGGACCGCCCAAACATATATACGTTATACTATGCTATCCTTTGCACCCTGTGTTAATACTGTTAACTCCCTTCTGCAGAGGACACACAGTTTGTCCTTGTGACAAAAGAGTGACAGGTGCCGGCGTAGGGTGTCAGCGGAAAACACGTCCCTCTCACTTTCTGTCTATCCTCCAATTTTCACGAATGAGCATGTTTCCTATGTTCTCCCACATTCATCTTTGTGAATAAATGATTTGAGTCACAATTATTCTTTAACACGGCCCTGACATTGAAATCATAACAAATTGTAATGGGGGGTTTCGTCTTCCTGTCACCACAGACACTTGGACGTGGTGTAAATAAATAGCCTGCACCTATTGGATTACTGCTGTAAATGTCACCCTAACGATCATGGGGCTTAAACTCTGTGGTCGTGGCATTGGCAATTGTATATCAGCCTTTATTGTTTGGATACCAAAAACACACTGTTTGGCCCCAGATATGTGAATGTGTCTGTTTTTAACAAGTGTTTGTGGTCATCTGTCCATAAAAAAAAAAACACGATTAGTTTGTTTCTTTTCTTTCTTTCCCTCAAGAACATCATTCAATCTTTAGTTGTATTTGATCATTTTCATAATTATATAATGCAAAACTATTTATCTTGAAAAAAAACTTTGGTCATATTGCCCAGCCCAAGCCACAAGTTTACAGATGCATTATCTGGCCAGTGACGGCTATGAGCAGCTCACTGAAACTGCTGAAAAGTATAACTGGTCTTACATGATTACTTACATGTCTCAGTTTGCCGTTTAATTCACTACTAAAGTGTCAGTTGCAACATCACACTGAATCCCAGACTGTCATGTTTGCACCATTTTGGCACTTATGGCTGTCACATAATTTGGCAATAAATAAAAGTGATATTTATTTTTGCATCTTTACTATGAGCATACTGGCATGAACTTGTTTATATTTTGTGCAAATGTGCGAGTGCCCCTTTTTTGTGCAGCGTTTCTGTTTCTATCTCAGTTACAGTATGACTCAAAAAAGAGATTTTGATCTCAAGGAACTTTCTGTTTATATAAAGGTTAAATAAATACACCCCCTCTACTGGGGCTCCTACAGACAAAATGGCTCACTCACATATTAATAATATTTCATTTGAGTATCTTTAATAAGGAATTAATTTACAGTAAGGAGATCTTTGGATCAAACGTCATTTTCCAGAAGCAGTGCATGGTTTCACCTTCTAAAGCCAGTTTGGTCACATTTTGGCTGTTGGCACACTGATGAGCTGATTTATCTTGGCCATTCTCCCTGGTGAGAATATTTGGTCACCAGCCCATAAATCAGAGCTCTCTTTCAAGTCTTCCTGGCCTGGTTGACGTCTTTCATTAGAGCATAAGAAGAGGATAACAGAGGGAGTAAATAGTAGAATTTAATAATTTCAGACTTTTAACGCCTTCCTTGATACCGTTATGGTAAAAAACAAACAAAAAAACAACCTGCGACCCAATGCATCAAACTGATTTGTAAGGACAATCACAACCGGTTTTCAAAATAAAATACCGATTCCATTGCCATTGAGTGCACATGTGAAAGCACATTTTTAATGGGTGGGAAAAAATACAAAAGATCGTCACAGACACCTCTGTAACTGGACTTCCAGCAACTGTGTATATATAGGGTCCTCGAAAAGCTCTGAATAAGAATGGAAAATGTTTTGGATGGATATCGGACAGTTTTACTGCACAGTTTTAAAGAAATGTCACACGCACACATTTATATATATAAAAAAGATTTTTAGACACATTTCAAGTTACACATTAAAAGTTCCATGTTATTTATATATCTTAGCGAATATTCAACAGATATTTTATTGTCAAACACAAATTGTTGTAGTATTATTCATATACCATGGACCGGAAATGCCCCCGTGTCGGACCGCCACGTCAGTACGTGACGTGACGCACACAAACAGGAAGTGAATCAAATAATGTGTGTTGTGGTTTTATTTTAATTTTTTTTACTGTATATATGTATGTATTAGATAAATTCCATGTGTATGTCGTAAAAGGGGGTAAGTCGAGATTGGGTATAACATTAAAACAAAAACAAAAAACGGTAATGTTTTGGTCACGTGATTAGGTGTACGCGGGCATTCAATATGGCGCAGGATATGGAGAGGATAGCCTCAACAGCAGACTCGGTACAATGTCCGATTTGTTTTGAAAAGTTTAAGTCTACCACAATAAACGGACACCTGGACGTGTGTCTGCTGAAAGACGTGGTGGAAAGCAGCCACTTCGCCGAAGATGACAGCGGACCTCCTGTAAAGAGACTGCGGGTCAGTGGGGAGGCTGAGTCGCACAGCAGCAGCTCCGGTGCCGACAAACTTGAGGCAGCGGGTAAAGTCGCTGCTCCACCTGCTGCCATGTTTCCCCTGTTTCATAACAACAAGAGCAAATTGTCGGAAAAAAGTGAACGGTATGGTTCGACTGCCAATAAACAAAGCACCGTCAGCGGTGTAACTAAGGGGGTTAAACGTGGTGTAGACCTGCTGAATGAGACTGAACCTGGACCAGCAGGACTGACAGAGAACGGGAGGAGCCAAACACCTGTGTCCTCCAGAGGACAGACACTGTCAGCGAACACATCGCGTGGTTTATCGCCACGGATGCTGCTGCTGACGACGAACAAACCTTTGGCGGAGATACTGCGACCAAATACACTGGAGGAATACTTTGGTCAAAATAAGGTCGTAGGACAGCACACACTCATCCGGTCACTGCTGGACTCGCAGGAGATACCATCTCTGTTACTGTGGGGGCCACCTGGATGTGGGAAGGTGAGACAGCTGAGAGAGGAAAGTGCATCATCTTCTCTGATGGGGTCTGATTTTCATCCCCTTGCTGGTTCCACACAGCATTAATTATTAATACTATTGTTTGCCCATTATATCTGCCTGTTCACCAATTCTTAATTCAAACACATACTGTGTATATACATCAATCAACAACACGCTATTTTGTCCCATATTAATAAGTACTAATGTATTAGTTTATATTAAATTAGATATGTTTAATATTTTTTTGACATATTTTATTATATACCCATATTCATTTGTGTAACAGACTGCATTATGGTCATTATTTGCCTATACCATAGCAATTTATTACATACTAATGATGAAGTTAAGCTTCATTATTATTGTACTGCTATTATATCTGTAGCCTTAAATGGCTACTACCACTATAACTATTTTTATCTGCCATATTTTTATTATTCGACTTCTCTTTGGCCTTTTATCATAGAGTCATATCCCCAGAGCCCCTACTGCAAGAGTTGCTGATTATTGTATTATTTGTCAGAACAATTAAAGTACATTTTCTGGTTCCTGCTTCTCACACGTGAATATTTCATGCTAAACCTAATCGTACATGTAGCTAATTCCTCTGGGTTTTAGACAATCTGACGTCATGTCACGTGATGTGGGACATCTAATCGACAAGGAAAAATGGCTCTCAGTAACACTTGAAAATATACAATATCTGTTACTCCAATCATTTTTGTCAGTTGCTTAATTTACACTTTCTTATCTTCAATTTGTATTGCTCTTCTCTCTGTTGCACTTCATAAAGTAAGAGGTGAGAGTTGTAAGACTTTTCACAACATGTGAATTATACAGTCTGTGGCTCCTCTCTTTGTCAGACCTTAATATAGTGTGGGAATGACTTCTTAAGTATGACGGGCTACTTGCAGGGATTGTCGCACAGTGACTTGTCATACTTAGACTTCATCAACATGCTTTACTCATACTTCTGTAACTCCCTCTGTCAGTTGTCTTAACAGTGTTCGGGTTTCACCATTGATTTGTTATTTATGTAGCTGGACTTACAGTGAAGACAAGATGTATTGGGGCTTTCCAAGGTGCATAATGTGCCTTGGAATTAATTATAGAATGTATGACCCAAGCCCTGGGGATTAAATATATATGTGTGTCGACATTAAGATTCCATTTTTATAAGCAGATACTGTTTCCATATTCCACATTTGTTTGTGTTGGTTTTAAATTACTTTGACTGTGTTGTGATTTCTTTTAGACCACCTTAGCCCACATCATTTCCAACACCAGTAAGAAGAATGGCACAGCTCGTTTTGTCACTCTGTCGGCGACAAGTGCGTCCACCAGCGACGTCCGAGAGGTGATCAAACAGGCACAGAATGAGCTGCGACTGTGCAAGAGGAAGACTATCCTGTTCATAGACGAAATCCACCGCTTCAACAAATCCCAACAGGTGGCTCACTCAGCCGTTCATTGTAAAATGGCCGTAATCAAGCACACTCATAGCACAGCATAATCAGTGGATTGTGCTAGATGCTAAAATGTCTAATTATTATCCCATTTCCTATCAGTATTGTGTAATATGAGGGCTCTCCATCAAGATTATTTAACGTACAGTAGGAATCGGTTGGCTATTACTTTCACAACAGATTCCATGACCCTCAGCAAATATGTGCTACTGGACAATAAATACCGATATAAACTGCCATTTAAGGCTAGCTCAGATCTTTATTTAATGAAATAACTTGATTCAAAACAGGCTATTATGGACTAAACAGTATGCAAATAGTCAAGCACTTACTTGATATGGTCCCTTGTACATGTAGGACACTTTCCTTCCTCATGTGGAGTGCGGGACAGTCACACTGATCGGAGCAACTACTGAGAACCCGTCCTTCCAGGTGAACGCTGCCCTGCTGAGCAGGTGCAGGGTGCTGGTTCTGGAGAAGCTCTCCGTGGAGGCGATGGGCTCAATCCTGGACAGAGCAGTGGATTCGCTCAGTATCAGAGTCCTGGGACGAGATCTGGAAAATTTGAAAGATCGAGACCAAGCAGATGGACATGAGTAAGCATTCCTCTGTGGGCCAAGGCTGAGTTGTCATCAGATGATATTCTGGTTTTGTTTGACACGTTGATAGGAAAGAATTTGCGAACAAGTGGCAGTCAGCAGTTAACTTTTGTGTGAAGGTCACATTTGATGGCTTGATCCTCAGCCAGATAATCATATAGTACTGAGATTTGTGACACATTTTAAGATTATAAGGCACTTTCATACAGAGTAAATCACCTTGTTAAATAATAATAAAAATTTAACATTAAACCAGTCAACTCTTTATAAAAAAATTACATGAGCCATTCTTATCAAGAAACTGAATCAATTTGCTTATAATTACAACACTTTAAAAGATATGTGTGAATACATTTCACATGTACATCGCAATATTTGTCCTCGCTTCAGTAAAATATTCATGTGAATTGTTTGTTTCCTTTTCTTCTAAGGCCAAAAATTTCCATTGAGCAAAACGCTTTGGACACCATAGCTTACCTCTGTGACGGTGACGCAAGAGCAGGACTCAATAGTCTGCAACTTGCTGTACAGGCTCAGATGAACTTGGCCCGGTCAAGCCTGTCTGCACAAAATGATTCCCCTCAAGAAATAGTGGTGAAGGAGGAGCATGCAAAGGAAGGTCTTCAGAGGTCCCACATTCTCTATGATAAAGCTGGTAAGCCCAAATGTATACATCATTTCAGTGTAGTGACTTACCAAAGTAACACTTGTGGTTTTCTGTGGTTATAATTGTAACAAGACAGGCAAAGCAGGCAGCAAGCCAAGATCCAGTTCGAGTTAAACTGTTTGTTCATACAGATCCTTTTTGCCTGGGGACCCAGAGTCCCTAGAAACCTCTCAGGTTAAAAATTTGTCTGAGGATGGCATTAAATACTTTTGGCATGGTGTTGATATTAATATCTCAACTTCGATGTCAAACCTGAACAATACACATCGCTGTAGAATTCTGTAAATTTTGCTGGCCTGGTAGTCTTTTTCTCGCCAACCATTGCACAACTTCCTGCACATACCGATTTTATTAAACAAGCGACAGCCTCTCAAAACAGACATACTTAGATATGCTGAGCCCTGTCTTAATTCTCATCTTTAATCCACATCTTGTGGCTGCCACTAATATCTCTGTTTTGTGTGCAACTGAGCTTTTATGTCCTATATTACCTACCTACAAGTAGTTTCTGGTTTGTGACATAATAAAATGATAGAATAAGGTAATGGTTATGTGTATGTATATTTTTGAATATGTATATATATATATATATATATATGTATATATACATATATATATATATATATGTGTATATATATGTATATATATATATATATATATGTATATATATATATATATATATATATATATGTATATATATATATATATATATATATATATATATGTATATATATATATATACATATATATATATATATATATATATATATATATATATATATATATATATATATACGTAATAACTATATGGAGTGAGAGCGTTTTGGGAACGTGTGGGCATTTTGGATGGTCCTCATGTTCTGTCACCCCCATTACAGGGCTTAGAAATGGATTTAGGTTACAGTTAGGCATTAAGTTGTGATGGTTAAGGTTAGTATCAGCAGCTAGGGAATGCATTATGTCTATGAGTATATTCAGTAAGATTGCTGTGTGAGAGTGTGTGTGTGTTTGAGAGAAAGAACAACTGTCCACACTGTCCTGTTACAGAACACTCCGCTGTCCCAGGAAATAGAGATTTACAGTACCCTGGTTCCCAGAGTGATGAAACTGCACCTCATTTTGACTAATGAGCTATGGTTTTATATAGTTAGCATTTTTTTTCCATGATACCTACTGCAGCCATAGTTACATATGAATATCTGAGTGAATTACTTGGTGTGGTAAAAAGATTGAATAATCTGTCTTTCATGTGTTGATTTACTTGTATGTGTCTGTGTTTCTCAAAGGTGAGGAGCATTACAACTGTGTCTCGGCGTTGCATAAGTCGATGAGGGGCTCACACGAGAGCGCCTCTCTGTACTGGCTGGGCCGCATGCTGGAGGGCGGTGAAGATCCCCTCTATGTGGCCCGCAGATTGGTCCGCTTTGCCAGCGAGGATGTTGGTATGTGTAATTATAGGATCACATCGTCACAGGCGTTGCGCAATTTTGCAACATGTTTGGATGTCCTGTACGGTTAGGATTATATTTTGCTGATGGTATTTCAGCCTTGCATTGCTCCTGGTTACATCCCTAATGCTGCGGTTCACTTTGAGCCTCAGTAAAGACTATGGTCTACAGACAAGAGCCTCTTGGTTGTCCCTAAATCTCAGCTCATAACTAAAGATTACTGTGTGTTTTTGTAGTGAAATCCTTCACATGGGCCCTGTCATGAGTCCACAGGCATGCTTATTATGACTCTTATTATTATTTTAATTTATATTCTATTTTATTAGGATTTTGTCTTTTTCCTTGCAAACAAAGCATTTTAATGATTTAAAATGTCTATATATTATTTCACTCTCCTTTAATCTATCAGGTGAAAAACAGTACAAATACAATTATATATGTTTCTATTGTTTTGTAAAAAAATATTTTACGTTCCCTTTAAATAAGCTGGAGAATTTTAAGACCTTTGCTATGTCCGTTGTTTTGGCTTCATGTGAGTCTTTAAACTTTAAAGTGAATACAGGGGAAAAAGTTCTTGCTCATAAAGTTTGACTACAGAAAATAAGACGTCTGTCTGATTGGACCTCCTTCTTCGCATGTCTCTCTCAGGTATGGCAGATCCTGCCGCTCTCCCTCAGGCCGTGTCTGCCTTCCAGGCCTGTCACTTCATTGGGATGCCCGAGTGCGAGGTACGCTCACACATTCAGTCAGTAATCATTTCAACTCCCATGACCTGTTGGAGTCATTTACTCATCTGCTGCTCAACAGGTGATCTTGGCTCAGTGTGTGGTGTACCTGGCCCGAGCACCAAAGTCTGTGGATATCTACAAGGCCTATGCTAACGTGAAGGCTTGTCTGAGGAACCACAAGGGCCCCCTGCCTCCTGTCCCGCTTCACCTCCGCAACGCCCCCACAAGGCTAATGAAGCAACTGGGCTACGCTAAAGGCTACAAATACAACCCAGCCTTCAGCAACCCAGTGGAGCAAGAGTACTTACCTGAAGAGCTGAAGGACATTGACTTCTTTACCTGGACACCTTCAGACTCATGAGTATGTCCTCGAATTGTTCGTCTCTCCTTTTGATTATTCTAAAACCAAGGATGCTAATTGAAAGCTTTTGACATGAACATGTATTTGCTGTGCTGCTTCAAATTCACACTTGCACTTAGGACTCTTGAAGGTAAAATAAATGATTTTTCAGTTCAAAGTTTGGTTCAAATGATATGTTACAGTATACACAAATAGTTTGATTTGAATCTAGATTATGGCCCTTGCTCATAGGAAGTCCTTCATTACAAAATCAACAAAAATGTGCAATACAATTCAACAGTATGCATTCATATAAACACCATAAAGAAATGCAAATCTATGTTAAATATGTTTATGTTTTACCATTGTTTGCCTAATAATTACATAAATTGTTCAATTAAAATGTATATACTTTGCTGAAACAAATATAGTTTGGAAGTTTCATTGCTGTTTATTGTTCAGTAATTTCTTCACTTTTTGTCCATGACCTGCAAAGAGACACACATTTAAGTTTGTGCATGTCAAAGACTCGACGCCATGTCCTCATGAATAGGGACATCTGTGTGGTTTCACTCACCTCACGGATCCAGGGGATGAAAGAAGCCACACGGGTAAAAACTGTGGGCTTGTGAGGAGTATTACACCCACGTCCATCCACAAAACTAGTCACTCCTTCAGCGTACCATTTTCCATCTCTGCCTTTACAGTTCAGGGGGCCGCCAGAGTCTCCCTAGAAGATGACAGCGGATACTGAGGCACTGAAGCAAATCTGTATTTTGTTTGTGTTACAGAAAGCATATTGCTGCTTTATTTTTCCTTACATGGCATGCTGACTTGCTCTCTCCTCCTGCACAGACCATTGTTGTTTTGGCTGAGCTGCCCCACCAGTCATTTTGGCTGCAGATACTGTGCCCTACCACAGGAAGTAGGGCCTGCTGTAGTGTAGTTGCCTGTGGGCCTCCGGCTAAAGGCAAATGAACACAGTGTTTATCATAACAGCTTAGGATTTTAATGATATTTGTACTTGATTCTTTTCTTCTCATTCCAGCACAACATAAATGTTTTGGGTTTACACATAGATGCACTACACTTGTTGTAAGCTGGAGTTAGTAGACTTGGCAGCAGGTCTTACAGTAGAGACGACCCCAGCCTGTGATGTAACAGGGCTGGTTGTGGGCAAGGGAGGCACCATGTGGCGGCAGGCAAGCCAGCTGAACTTTATCATTAATAACAGCACTCGCCTCCAGCTTAAGCAGAGCAATATCATTCCTGTGTAACAGATAAAATATAGAATGAGAACATGTGGGTATATTGAACTGTGTAGAGTACCTGCTTTGTTAACATACCTAGGTGAAAATATTTACATTCATTTCTGTTTGCTCAGCTGCTGTCTGACAGAAGCTGTCAGGGTCAGCACCTTTTTTTTTTCAAGGACACATTTACTGTGTATACTTCAATGATTAAGCACAGATCTAAGTACAGGGTTGTACATTGAAGGATGGTTATTTACCCACAGGACACACAGTTTTTGTTCCATTTGTGGTGGATGAACATTTCTTTGACCCTAATGGACTGTTCCAGTCCCTCATCCTTGTTCATGTCATGCTCGGCAAGCACCACCCGGTACGTGTGGAATCTGGATTGGGGGAGAGCGACATCTATACATTTTGTTTTAGAAATGTCATTACCATTATGTCACTCTCAGGAAATAACATGAAACTTAAGGTTTTAAGCCCCTAGTGTTAGACAGTAACTTTTCTCTCACGTGATGCAGTGAGCAGCAGTCAGAACCCAGTCAGGAGCAATAAGTGTTCCACCACAGGTTGGGAAGAAGGACTCCAAAGAGACCTACAAATTAGTGGAAACTGAATGACCTTAGACTAACATGTGAATCAGCTTGGTTTGTGAAAAACAAAAATGTTGACACTGACTTACCTGCCATGGCCAGCTGTAGGGACGAGCTTCCTCGCCATTCACCACACGACTTGGATTGGGCTGGTAAATAGGTGTCCCACACCCAGACACTACGACAGACAGTGAGACTCAGAAACAAGCTGAAGAAGACAGCACCCAAATGCAACTCTGGTGCTGTGTATTTAACATGGACTCACCAGTTGTGACGGCTAAGAAGAGAACAAATGGCAGTTCCATTGCTTATTGATCCAAAGTGAGTGTTTTTTCACACAGAGCTATTTATGGGTGGCAGCCCAAACAGCCTGGGAGTTTCCTCCCATTCTCCAGGTGACGAGAACTCCAACTAAGGCTGAATGCATAGAATGTGTAAAGCAAACATTACACAAGAATGATATAAATAAAATATTTCAAAACCCCATGATTAATATGTATAATATTTTCTACACTTCATATGGAAATACCACAATAGTTTCTGTTTTGATAAAGTCACACTAAATTGTTTTTACATATCAAAATAGTACCTCATTAGTAAGCATTATAGTACATATTGTGATACCATGCGTTACACTGACTCCGTTTTAATTCACTTATTTATAATATGCAACTTTAATTTGAGGCGACACTAAGTCCAATGAAATTAACCTTGAAACAAGTGAGGGAAGAAAATGCATTTGCCTTTTCATCTATGTCGTTACCGCAGCTTTCCTCGCCAAACAGTGGTGTCGCTGTGAAGGTGAACACTGTCCTCTATTTCCGCTCACTGCCGTAGAAGAAGAAACCGGTTTTTAATCATGGCGCTGCACGGTGTCTTACGCGTGCCCCTGAGAGGACTCACTAAAGTCCCCAAATGTGTTCGTATGGGACGCACAGTAACGTCCAACTGGAGCAGGGAAATGCGGTGGTACTCGACTAAAACTGGACGCATTGAAGAAACGAATGCGTCATGGAATCAGACTAAACGAAGTGAGTAAAAACGTCTCTCAGGTTTGTTAGCTAACAGCGACAGCCCTCAGACATGCTAAACCTCAAGGACATCCATCCTGAAAACAATTATAGCTATAAATTAAAAATGTAGAGATATTCACTTCTTCACATCGATGTGGCCATTGAGTATTTGTGTCATACATGGAAGGACACAAATGACTGAAATTGGTGCGTTTGAATTAAGTCCAGAGCATGAGACTAGTTTTTCCTCATTTCTCAAGCCTGATGTGTTGTTGAAACTCTTTGACCTTGCTGTTTGTCTGACCATTTTTCCTCTTTAGATAACTCAGCGCTATTAAAGGAGTTTCCAGAACCAAAAGGCCTCTTGCATAACACCGTTTCTCGGTCACTGGGAATCAGTGATCTGTCCCAGCTTGTCCAGTACAGCTATACCGAGAATTCTGGTGTCAAGGTGAGAACAAAAGATACATTAATCTATGAAAGGATCGAGAGCTCATGTCCAGCATATAACACTTAAAATGTTGTATTTTTGTTTGTGTAGAAAGCTACTGTCACACTATTATGGCCCTGTAAGATTGAAGAGGTGGGTTATGCCTCAAAGAAGATTGATGCTGAACGATTTGCTGCAGCTGCTGCTTGTCTCAAGCTAAAAGTAAGTCTTAAAACTTTGGGGGGGGAAAATACCTCTTTCAATTTCAGTATTTTTGCTTAATTTGTCTCTCTAAACCATCTCTCTTTGTGTGCAGGAAATGGGTGTAATTGGTCCAAACAATCAGCTTTCCAGGAGGAGACCTAGCCGCAGGAGAGGAGGGCATCATTCCATCTTCTATGATGATGATGAGGGTGGCATTAGCACAGATAATGGCCCTAAAGCAGATGTAGAAGACCCCGCTGTTGCTGAAGCGCTCTCCCTCTTTCCTCATCCTAGAGCACTCTTATCTAGAGTCATCCAGGTGGCCAAATCATCTGACAAACTTGGGGTTAGTAGTTCTCATACCTTCCATAATGACACCAAATCACCTTAAACTCATAATATATTCTAAATCTAATTGTCTTTATAGGAGATGATGAGTTTCAGAACAACAGGAGGGACGCAAAAGAAGTGTGAACTGACTCTGCACTGGCCAGAGAAGATGATGTTCACGGCTACAGCGGGGAAAAAAGTGATGGCAGAGAAAAGAGCTGCAGCTCTTGCATGCATGCAACTGAAGGTGAGAATGACTTTGGGGGGAATTCTATGCTTTTGCATGTTTGAACTGTGCTCATACACGTCATGTCCCCTTATTAGGAGCTGCAGCTGCTCGATAAAAACAACAATCCACTGACTCATGCCAGATACCACCATGAGCAGGTGAGGGAGGCTGGGAAAAGGGAGAAACTTCCACTACCACTAGAAATCCCAGAACACCTGGAGTGTCGCTTAAGGGAGCATCTTGCACAGGTAATATATATTTTCTTTTCTTCAAATCATTTGTATACGTGTCTGCACTACCTGACCATCGCTGAACACAGGTTATGTTCTCCATTCAAGACTTAAAAAAAATGTATTTATTTATTTCAGAAGAATAAATGTAGGTGACAGGAACAGTCAGAAATAATAACATTGCGTAAGTGAAATATATATATATATATATATATATATATATATATATATATATATATATATATATATATATATATATATATATATATATTTTGTGACCCCCTTGTATTAATTGTGGAATATCTTTTATGGGGGCGGACCTTCAGTACTTGATACAGCAGCTGAAGCTCAATATACTATTTCTCCATTTTACCAAAACCAGGAAAACCTATATTATTAATAAAAAAATATTGAAATATGCTTAATTAAATATTTTTTTATTTGTATGTAATTGATGCTGATTTTTTATTATTATTATTATTATAATTTCTTTGGTATAGGTCATGTGGTAAAATGTTCTGTCCAAGATTAAATCTCCTACCTTATTGGTTCTAACAGTACCCAGTGGCAATGGAAGTGCAGAAGCTATGGGAGGAGGAAGAGGCAAGAGGACAGCAGGCAGTCAACCAGGAGGATGATGCAGAGGAGGAAGATTTAGTAACAGACGCCATCACGGGCAGACCGTACAAACCTTTGTCTAAACAAGAGGCTCGTGAGCTCAACAACTACCTACAGGAGGAATGGGAGAGGGCAAACCCCAGACTCAGTGTGGAGCTCCCAGTCGATGGCCACCGTCAACGTGTGGTCTCGGCCGTGCAGTCCTCTCGGGTGGTTGTGATTGCCGGTGAAACGGGATGTGGCAAAACGACGCGGATCCCCCGCTTCCTGCTGGAAGACTGCGTGAGAGGTGGGGAGGGAGCTAAATGCAACATCCTGGTGACCCAGCCTCGTAGGATCAGCGCTGTCTCAGTGGCACATCGAGTTGCTCATGAGATGGGCCCAGCTCTGAAAAGCTCTGTGGGATATCAGGTAGATATGGCTTTACACTTTACTCATGTTGTTACTTAAAAGTGCATTATGTAATAAATCTAAAGCAACTGGCCATAAAATCCTCCTAATATATCACAGACTCAGGAATAATGTTCATATAACAAACTGAACTCACCAACAACAGTACAGCTAAAATATTTGCATTAAAAATGTTTTTTGCAGACTGCGAATCATGTTTATGTTTTGAAATCATGTTTTGGCATGTGGTGCCACCTACCGCCATCTACCAATCATGGCAGTCGGTAGAGTCTCAGCTGCTGAGCAACCACAGGTTGCCAGTTACGTCTGAGCTACAATGGCGGAGAAAACGAAACCTAAAAGACCTCTGTATTTTGAATTTGAGTGTAGTAACAGTTTTTTGCAACATTCTTACATATGGGGCCTTTGATTAACTGTGGCGATTACAGCTGAAATTTAAGTAATAATTATTTTTGTTCCATAGGTGAGACTTGAGAGCCGACCCCCAGAGCACAGTGGAGGAGCATTACTCTTCCTCACTGTGGGCGTTCTGTTGAGGAAGCTGCAGTCAAACCCATCCCTGAAAGGAATCAGTCACATCGTGGTGGACGAGGTCCATGAGAGAGACATAAATACTGACCTGCTGCTGGCTTTACTACAATCCAGCCTTAAAGAGAACCCTGACCTACGAGTAGTACTTATGAGTGCGACTGGGGACAACCAGAGGCTGGCTCAGTATTTTGGAGGCTGTCTTATTGTGAAGGTTCCAGGTTTCATGCATCCAGTCAAGGACAGATACCTGGAAGATGTGATGAGAGAGATGGGACGCCCACCGCCATCCCAAGAGATTTTTGTATGCATTCTTTAGCTTATTTTTGTGCAAAAATATTATTCTATATATTCTGTATATATATGTCTCCTATATATAAGCAAATTTGGATTTTATCTTTTTTAGGGAGGAAGAGATGACGCTGCACCTGATCTAGATTTATTAGCTGATGTTATTGAACACATTGACAGACATGGAGAGCCAGGTAATCCAAACACTATCTCTACCTTGCCTCTACCCTTTTTTGTAAATGCATTCAATTACTGTATAAGATGGTGGTCTGTTTGTTTTTTTTCTCTCTCAAAACTCCATTCCTCTCATGATTCAGGTGCAATACTGTGTTTCCTCCCTGGATGGCAGGACATCAAGGCAGTTCAGGACAAACTCAAGGAGAAGTCACACTTTTCCTCTGGCTCACAGATGATCTTGCCATGTAAGAGCAAAGAAAGCAACGTGTCCTGTGTCTTCATAGTATTATTATTTGTGTGTGTATATCTATATATATGTATATGTATCATTTCTCTTCGTTTCAGTGCACTCTAGTTTATCAGTGGCTGACCAGCAGATTGTGTTCCAGCACCCCCAGATGGGCCAGAGGAAGATTGTGCTCGCCACCAATATTGCCGAGACCTCTATCACCATAGATGACATTGTTCATGTGGTGGATACAGGAACTCACAAACAACAGAATTATGACCCACGGACAAAGGTTAATTAATTGACATCTCTTTTTTTTTATTATTAAGATTTCTAGATTGTGGTATTTTTTGATGGAATTCTTGTAAAATAACTGAGGATCAAAAATAAGGCAACTGTCTTTTTGTTTGGTTTTCCAGGTCTCCTGTCTGGACACAGTTTGGATATCCCACTCTAACGTCACTCAAAGAAAAGGGAGAGCAGGGCGGTGTCAGCCAGGACGATCCTACCACCTGTTTCC
This sequence comes from Microchirus variegatus, assembly GCF_963457635.1. Taxonomy (NCBI): domain Eukaryota; kingdom Metazoa; phylum Chordata; class Actinopteri; order Pleuronectiformes; family Soleidae; genus Microchirus; species Microchirus variegatus. Next base: position 18,750,524 of record NC_139806.1, read on the forward strand.
AAAAAAACAGCTTGAGTCTATGACTGAGTTCCCAGTCCCCGAAATCCTGCGTACCCCACTGGAGAGTTTAGTCGTGCAGACCAAAATCCACAGTCCGGACTGCAAGGTATTGACAAAGAACCACAGCTTTTGGGCTCCATTTTCCCTGTTATATTTGTCTCACATTTTGAATGATTACATCTGTTCTTTTTTTTTATTCCTGTAGGCTGAAACATTCTTATCCCAAGTCTTAGACAGTCCAGAGCGAGATGCTGTGAGAGATGCGATCCAAAATCTACAAGTCATCGGTATGGAGTAACTTCTACATGTTCATTAATTAATTAAATTCTACTCAAAATTGATGTAATGTCATTTTTTATTTTGGCAGGAGTTCTAGACAAGACGGAAACCCTGACACCTTTAGGAGAGCGTGTTGCCTGCATGTCATGTGACCCTCGACTTGGCAAATTGCTCGTTCTGAGTGCCATGTTCAGGTGTGTTCTGCCCATGTTGTCTATAGTCGCCTGTCTGACCAGAGATCCTTTCCACAACAGTCTTCAGAACAGAGCACTAGTCGACAAGGTGAGGTGCTCTCACACACCCCTTTTTTGATGAATAAATGAATGTATATCTTAAAAACAACAACTTTGTCTTGTGGACTGTACTGATTGTAATTCAATGGTCTCTGCTTTGTTTGTCCAGGCCAAAAAAGCTCTAAGTGGCTCCAGCTACAGTGATTACTTGGTGTTCAGCAGAGCTGTGTTGGGCTGGAAAAGAATTCAGCTGGAGGGCGACAGACTAGACAGAGATGAGTATTTGGAAGAAAATACTCTATCCAAGTCCAGCCTTCGATTTATCAATGGTGAGTTTAAAGCATCAGTCTCATAGATGGCTTCTTTAAAGTGATTGAAGACCATGAGTGCCATTCACAGTGACTTAAATCCAGGTTGATCTTTTTACATGCATGTGTTTTTCTTGAAAATAATATATGATTTTTGGTAACTCTTTTACTTCAACATTTTTTCAATGGCTTTGAATGCAATTTTGTCCATGCAATCCATTTGATGCAGATTCTGAACCGATTGTTTGCCTTGTGTCATTGTGTTGAAGGGCTCATCTCTCAGTTCAGTGAGAACCTGCATGACGCCAAGCTGGTTTCTCGTGCCAGTGAGTGCCAACATCGCAATTCTCTCTACAATGAGCTCAAGGACCAGGATGAGCTTCTTAAAGCTGTGCTACTGGCTGGACTTTATCCCAACCTCATTCAGGTACATGGCAACCTCTCAGAACCCCTTTGTGTGCTGTTTGGGAAATTATCATCATCATCATTCTGTAATTTTAATGTTAGAATTATCTGCTGTCGTGGATTCCAGACTGTTGGAGCTTGACGTGGATTGTAAAACATTTCACTTGTGTCTATTTCTCAGGTTAAGAAAGGTCTTGTGATGAAAGGGCGTTTTCGACCCAATGGAGTGGCTTTCAGCACAATGACTGGACCAGTGCTGCTTCACCGTTCATCGGTCAACAGGTCTGGGCATCTTAAAAACTTAACAGAGCAAGTGTTGACTAATAATGTGTATGTAACCTTTACTTCTCCCTTTTTATATTGCAGAGGAGAAGACCATTTCCCAAGTCGCTGGTTGACCTATTTTTACGCAGTCAAGTCAAACGGGAGTGTTTTCATCAGGGACTCTTCTGCTGTTCACCCACTCGCTCTGCTGCTGCTCACAGACTGCGATATCACGGAGACAGGTAGGACGTGACACTGCTGCCCATTAAAAGGTTTCAACTAACGTATACACTGGTGTTTAAGAGTGTACTGAATTTGAGGGTACATTCTTAGCACGGTAATCGCACAATAGCCCTTCATCTTAGCTTGTTTCTGAAACAAATCAATCAGTAGTGGCAAAGTCATTCATTTTGTAATTTTCAGCCCACTAGCGACTGTGGTTGCTAAGTCACAGTCATTTCTGTGAGTTCAGTAACATTTACAGCTGCATTTTTCTCATCTGGGGGTTTGTGAAGCCATCTCTGTCTTGCCAAATGCTAAAAGCTATTAAGCACAGCACAAAAATGATGGTATTGTTGGATAAAAGAATGGCGATGTGTGTGACAACATTCTCAGTAGAAAGTGTACAACACTGAGCATAACAATCTAAAGCATTTAGAATGTAACCTCTCTGCTAATTATTCAGTCTTAAATCTCACTGCTACCTTTCCTAAATATCTTCTTTTTTTTTTTCCTCAGTGATTGGAAACCGAGTTCAAGTGTCTTTTCCCGGTCGCTCTCTGGTGCACTGTGAGCTGACTGCTGACACGTGGGAGCTGCTGTGGGATCTACGTACGTCGATTCAGACCATGCTGCACCGAAATCTGAGCAATACCCAATCCACAATCATCAATTCCTCCCAAGATGGAAAGCTCCTCTCCTTACTGGTAGAGCTGCTGAAAAATTCAGACTCAAATGCTCATGCTCAGAATAACCATAGTGACTCTGAGGTGGATTAATGACTTCGAGTGGTTTCCATGCTTGTGCATTGGCTTTGCAGGAACCTAAGAAGATAATGGTATCTTTCATTCTGTCTTTATTTCTTTTTTGTTGTTTATGAAAGCACCTACTGCACAGAACTGTCCAGGACTTTCAGAGAGCAAAAATCCACATTGGGATCTCGTCTACCTTTCGATGTTAATGATAAAATTGAACTGTGGCTAAGTAATCATTGGTATGGATGGTGGACTAAGGTTTATTGGCCATGAATGATAATGTGCTTTCTGGAAAGCAGAAGTTGAATTTTACTCTAACCAGTAAAGACTTAATTTATGGCCAAAGGTCATTTAAAGTGTACCGCATGCAGACAATGTATTTATTATAATAAATATTCACAATACATGAGTAAATGATTTTAGTCTTTTATTGTGTCTTGAATCACTGTACTGCTGAAATGCAACGTAACTTTTTTTCTTCAGTGACATTGTTTAAGAAAAATCCTTCATTAACTGGGTGTGAAAGCTCGTCAGGCGTTTCAGTAGTTCCTCCATGATGTCCTGAGGGGTCATGATGCAAATTCTGTAGGAAGAAATGTGGGAGTGAGTAAAATGTTTTCTACCAAATGGATCACTTAAAGGGGAAATATTATACCCTACTTCTCCAAGTTAACCTAGTTCCCTGGTGTCTTAATGAACATGTCTGTGACATGCTTTGGTCAAAATACCAAAAGGATGAAGCACCACAGCAGTTCAATCACCCTGACAAAACAGCCCTGTTCAGAACGCTCTGTTTAGTAGTGTCTCTTTCTTAAAAAAAAAAAAAAAGTTACATGTAACTTGGGACAGGAAATGACATCAGCCACAGAGGCTACTGGGAGCTAACAGCAGTTATTTGGAAAAGTGATCATTTGCAGGCTCTAGCAGGCACATTGCTGTCATATATAACATGTATCCACTGGACAGATAAATCCTCTGAGGCTGGAAGTTTGTGTAGGACTCTGTGCTGCACTGTGGAGCCAAGAATAGAACATTCGCGGACTTCCGGTTTTCGGATACCATTGCCCTAGCCTGCACTCTCGCGCATTTTATGGACAAAGCGGAGCTCCGCGAGACAACAATTCCAGGAATTGAGCACATTGTGAAGTACAATGAGTGTGGAAGTCAACATCGCATGTTTCATCTCCCATACTTAGACTGAGGAGGACCACAAAAACATGAGCGAGTCATCTTTTTTTACACTTTGTCGACTGATGGGAACTCCAAAGTCCCCCAGAGTGATTTTGCATAATATGTCCCCTTTAAACTATCCTATAGTTTTTCACCTAGAACCCCTGGTTTTATCTGGTCTTTGTCAATGCTATATTTTTGGATAACTCATAATTTGACTGCACCTGATGTGGTGGGTGCCCTCCTTTTGTCCATATTCGGAACCAGGACGAACAAACACACCAGCATCCTCTAGCAGATTGACACAGTAGAACGTATCTGGCCCCAGTCCTGCTTCCTACATTATCAAAAGGGTCACATTTCATAAGAAAAAATAATGTATATGTGTGTATGCTAATGAAGTACAGTATATGTATGACAAGTTTTGATTGTATTGTAATTTTGGCTGTGTGTATTTGTTTCGATATGTTGAGTATTATAACCCTGGCTTTCTGAATGGCTCTTGGTGGAAGATCCAATCTGGGGAACACAAATGCTCCTCCTCGCACTGGTTGGCAGGATAAACCCGGGAGGCTGTTGAAAACACTGAAGGCTCTCTTTCCATTATTAGCCAGTGTGGTCCTAATGTGTTGAGTCTCCTGCAGAAGAGGGAGTTAAAGGCGAGAACAAAAAATTATTTCAAATTGCAGTGTCTGAATTAGTGTACTTTGTTATGTTGCATCATAATCTGATCAGGGCATCTCACCTTAATGTACAGAGGATACGAGGGATCTCCTGGTTGTGGTGGATTTGACATCACATCCAGGGCAATCTGACCCAGCGCAGGAGCGCCGCTGTCCTTTGCGAACTGGGTGTAGATGTACTTCGTCACATCAGGGTCCAGATTTACCAGCTCAACGTATCCACATCGTAGACCACACCTGAATCCAAAGCAGAGTCATAACGTTGACAAAGCAGTCTCGGCTGTTCAGGAGCTTTCGATGGCATCATCACTTTAAGGCCTTTAAAAAAAAAATATATATATATATATATATATATATATACTCATCCTGTGATAAATTAAAACTGTCAATGAATGACAAAGTAAAATATAATTGTAATAATATGGTTTGCTTTTGTTCTTTGTTTGCACAATAACGAGACAGGATGTCCTCATTTCACTCCATGTTTTATTTTGTATCTCAAACAGAAGTTTAGAAATAACTAGATTATTGTCTGTTATACAAATGTCCTGGGAGTGTTTATGTGGTACTTGTGTGCTTAAATGCCGCAAAATGCTCACCCTTGTGATCCTAATGGTGAGATTGTCAGTTCGGCATCGAGAATGAACTTTGTTTTGTGAAGATTGTCGTGTCACGAAGTAACAGAGGAACTTACTCTCCGATGATGCCTTTGGATGCTGAGTGGAAGGAGGCTAGTTCCACTGTGTCTGAAAAAGGAGGCCCCATCTCTGCCAGAACTCTCTTGTAGGAGACAAACTCACTCTTTTCCCCACAAACCATGTCCTGATAAACCTTTGGAGAGGGACATATGGAAGTCCAAATGTCAATTTGCTGAATGTGTGTGTTTTTTTCTCCTTATGCTTTGGAAGATGATAATCCTTTGAGAGAACCACCTCGTCGGCCAGAATGAAGAGCCTCTGCTCTGAAGCAAACTGGATGACCTCTTGCACCGATTGTCTGCTTTGAACTTGACCTGTGATGGTGACATAGCATGAAGTGGCGTATATTCATACAAGATACAATACATCTCCTGTCTTTTGCTTTCTACCTGCTGGATTTCCAGGGTTGATCATATACAGAGCAACAGGGTTACACACGCCTTTGGCTGATGCCAGCGCTCGGTGAAGCTCCTCCACATGCAGCTCCCAGCCCTGCTCCTCATCCAGGTAGTAGGGAATGGGAACTGCTCCCAGTTCCATTATGGACAAAACCGAGGTGTTGTAACCTGGCACTGGAGTTAAAATGCCTGTTCTAGTTGAGGCCTCTGTGTTCACCAGGATTTTAAGAATGTTCTATGAAGCGCAGAAAATGATGGGTTAACTTAACGATGTCAATGATTTAAAGGAGAAAGTGTCAGCATATAAACATATCAGTCATGTCGAATGTTACCGCAAATGACCACTGTGAGCCTGGGCTGATGTAAATGTTTTCGGGGTTCGACTGAGCCCCACCATCTCGTCTGCTTATATATTCAGAGACTCTGCGGACTATATCTGGCATACCCTTTGGAGCACTGTAGCAACCTGAAGAAAAAGACGCATCAGAAAATCAGACATGACACTGACTCCATAAATATTTTCTTTGACTTTGCATATTTGCATTTAACCTTAACTAAACAATTCTGCGCACTTTTTTTTACATTGTGTGCGTCATTGATCCGTGGGCTCTGAAGTCATTAAAAAGACATTTTTAAAAAATGATTTCAATTTCATGATGGACTGTAGGCTTTGCTGTTCGCCGAAGATTTTAAAGTAAGCCATTGTGTTGGGTTTGAGACAGAGCGGTTAATTCCATTTGAATGCGACCTCCTTTGTTTATCCTGGGAATTGTTTTTTTTTTTATTCTTTAGGTTTTAGATTAATATTATTTATTATTATCATTATTATTGTTTGTTTTTTCTTTAGAGACATGCACAGACTGACTTTTGAGAGACTTTGTGGAATCGCGTGCCTTGACATGAAATTCTGCCTGGAAATTTTTATTTATGTTTTTTATGGTTTATTTGTTCTGTTACAATATGTTTGTTCAAGTTTACAGTTTTAAACTAAACTAATTTTTTTTTTTTTTTACAATTTCAAGCTTTGTAAACGGCTTCATCTCTGTTTCTTTTTGCTCAAATCACTCATGAGATTGCCTAGGTTATACTGAAAATAAGCATATAAGACACTGTATTGCACATTCTTATAGAATCTGTATTATGTTTGAGCTTGGTAATGGAAAAAAGTGATATTTGTATATCACACAAATATTTGCAGTTAATTAGAGTACTTTTACATATTGTAGTATTACATTTATAGACATGACCCAATTTTTTTTTTTTACCAAAATCCACAATGACAATTATCCCACTCACTCAAACAATACAATAATAATTATATTCTGTACTAGTACCTATATGTATCAAAAGTATATCCAGTATAAATGCATTGTCTTCAATAGTTTGAATGGGAAATATTTTAGTGTTCATAGCGACTTGTTATAGACACCCTTACCAACACTTCCACCAAAATCTCCCAGCAGCCGCTGAGCCCTTTGTCTGACGTCCACTGGCAGTTTGTTGTCGTTCATGAGCTGAGGGTAAACACACGCTGCAAGAATCTGCAAAACATGTCATATAGTCCTATAGTACTTTAGACACAAGTTTTAGTTCAGAAGAAATAGCAGTGGCTTGCACATGCAGTCAAGCAGTTTATTGAATTTAAATGTGCAGTCTTTGAAGGTCACAGATTACCTGTCGGACAAATGTAAGAGGTTTCGTGCCTGTCTTCTGCGGGTCACCCCAGGACAAATCTATCACTTCTTTGTATGGCTTTTTCACACCCTATTCAATTAAAAGATTCCAGATATGCTTGTATCCATATATTTCAGATTTATTTCAACATCTTGTCTATTTCTTACCTGTCTGAGCTCCTCCGTGATCCGGTTTATTCGTCCATATAGAGCTGCAGTCTCAACTTCTGCCATGTACTTCACAAATGGATTGTTTTCCTGCAACACAGACATTTTTGTACTTTTTTTTCTCCAACCTCTTGAACATCAGACCAGCAGCCGTTTTATCCTGACTTGTTGTGAGGTCAAACTGTAAACTGTCCTCAAGTGTCCAAGCTAGGACATTCAGTTAAATATGTATACTTGTGTGACTTATTAACAGACAGCAAGATTCCAGGACAACCTTCTTTTGACAGCTTTTTTACTGATTAATCCTATTTGGAAATATTTCTCCAAAAATACACTTTCATTATATCTTGTCTTTAATCCTGGCTGTCAAACTCAGATGAATAACAATATATCCATTTAGAAACCAGTATCAGTCAGCATTGTTATAGTGCACCTCGTCCATAAAAAACTCATCCATAAATCCAAGCCCTCCACATGTCGGCTTGAACCCCTCCACAGGGCTCTGGTCAAATGGTCCGTACTGTCGCGCCTTCCCTTCATTTCTGCCATCATCCACACTTCACTCGCCACGGGAATTGTTCCATCACATTTCAAAACTGCTGGTATTCACTATTCACATCCTCCTTGACCTGTGGCCTTTGGCACAATTTCTCCTCAAAAGATTATGTTGTATTGGTGTCTACAGGTGTGCCCCAGGGGTCAGTCCTGGGGCCCCTCCTCTTTAGCATCTCCTTCCCCGTGGTAATATCTCCAATGCTTCATGGATGATACCCAGTTCTATTTATCCAGCTCACCAATTTCACACCCCCACCCCTCTCCCTCACCTCAAATTTCCTCAAATTAAACAGTAACAAAATAGAAATTCTCATTATTGGCACGAAATACACACACCATCCAAAGTTGATAGTTTTCCCCTCACCATTGATAGCTCCACCTTTCTCCCTCCTCTCAGGTTAAGAGTCTGGGTGTCATTCTTGACAGCAATCCCACATCAATAATATTACCCCATATTTCCATCTACTCAACATTCATGGACTCTGCATTTCACCTGAAGTAATAATTTCCTTGAGACACTGTGGGTGGATGTGTGTTAATGTTTCAGCTCAGCCTGTGAAGTTAGTTTTAAGGTTGGATATTTGATTAAAAAAAAAAAAAAAAACTTGCTAACTGACTGCAAAGTCCTCTTCTTAGAGGATATTCCACATGTCAATGGACTCAGCAATTTTACCCACTGACACAAATCAGATACATTTCTTTTACGTCAATGTTGGTGCTTCTTATATTGTCTTTTCTTTTTTCTTTTTCAATAGCTCCCCCAATAGACTATAGAACAGTAATGGACAAACCATTTTATTGTCTGTGAAGATTCACATTTATCCAGGTCATAGTTATCCAAAAGCTTTAAATCAGGAGAAACTATACTTGTTTGTTCTTAAAAGAATTTCACTTCTCATTCAAAACGCTTTCTACCCACAACAAATATGTATTTGTCTTGCATTTCCAATGACTTCACTGCAGTCAGATAAACCCTATGAAGAAATCCATAATTTCTTATCATTTGGATTAAGTCATTTGTAAATGCTGAAATGACTCTTCACCCAAATACAATGCATTGTATTTTTTGTTTGTTGAATTATAATAATTACAATTACATTATTGCTGTTATCATTTTTTTAAGGTTATAAAGTGCTTTTACAAAATAATCATAGATTGAATTCACCAAAATAATAATAAAAAACAATTATATACAGTATGATTAATTCAACAGACAAATACATTTATCAAACCCAATAAAAGCAAACATTAAAACACGTATTATGTGCTTTAAACGTTAACATTACAATCTTAATGAAGGAGAGCATGCATATATATTTGTCCTGCTACAAACATACAACTGAATTTGCATAATCTCGAAGCTGTTTCGCTTTCACTGCCACGTTCCTCCACGGACATAAATAAGGGACGTACTCCCGCACTTCCTGTTGTGTTTTATTTTCGCTCCGTGCTTTGGTCGGGCAGCTATGGAAGAATCTGCAAGTAGAGGAGAAAACCATAGCCTTCCTGTGAAGAGGCACGTTCTTTCCAAACACCGGGGAGCCTTTTAAGCCACACAGCAGCCGCTGCCAGCACTCACATCAGGAGAGAGGCGGTCAGACAGCCCATAATCCCGCCTCTGGTGCCCGCGACATGGCACTCAGCTCGGGCGGTTGGGCTCCTCCAGCCCCGGTGCCTGCCTCGTCACAGCAAGCTGTGTGCGGCGGGCCTACGCCGACGGCGTGTTGCACTACTGTTCTCATGTCGGTCCGTGTTTCCGTGTGTCATTCCGGGATACGACCCTTGTGCCTCCCCGGTGCAGGCAGCGAGACTCTGCGCCTCCAGCTCAGCATGGACCCGATCCGGGCCGGAGAGTTCAGACTGGCGCTGCGAGATACGAGCGGAAACCGCTGTGTGGTGAGCGCTTACATACATACGTGCACACACACCTGTGCGTTTTAAAATATGTACGCTCTGTCACTATGTGCTTTTATATACGGTTGTCATGAACCACTGAATCATATTTGTATTTTCAACAAGGGCCTGTGAACACATATGGATCAGACTACCAGAGACATGAAGCTCCACAGTACATGGGAACATAAGAGCAGGTGGTTTCAAGTTAAAATGTCTTCACTCATTGGCGACGTATTTATGTACACCTGCTCAGCTGCTGGATTGTAGGGATAGCCGATAACACTCTCCATACGATACTCCTACCTCCATACCTATGATATGTACGATACCGATATCAATAATCATTTTACACCTGTAAGTCATTCCCAGAGACTGGTTTGGGAATTACTTGTGGATTGTGGCAGATGTGTTGTGGTTTGACAAATACAAATTCCTGTTACATAATAGTCCAGTAATGTCGATATAATGAAGTTGTTATTAATGTACTGGAGCTCTTGGAAATATCTGGGTTACCAATTCAAAATAATATCAGATGATGCACAAATGGCTGCAGGAATAGTCCATAATATCACTGTTAGGACTGGGTCAAGTCAATAACTATATAACATCCTTAAATCATAACATAACAGAGGTTCAATATACGGTTAATGCGTTACACAGACACACTGCGAGGTACAACTTGTAATGCCTCACATATTGAAATGTGTTTGTTGATTTCTGTTCTTAACAAGTATAAAACCCCAATTTACAGGTTTTTCTTAATCTTTCACTCATGAGAAAAAAGCAGTCCTTAATTATCTGTAATTTATTTTGATTCTAAAAGAATGGTGTGAAAACACAGTTTTTAAGCTACAAGATGCTAACAACACTTTTGTGGTGATGCATTACTGTCTAGCCACAACCAGCTGTTTTCAAAACATAATATTTTAACTGTTTAACAAATATTTTGCTCTCATAAAAGAATAGAAGAACAGCCCACAATAGGACTTGGTTATGTTTTTGTCTCCTAAGTGAATCCATTATGTCTTAGTTTTTGTATCATATTCTATTTTACATTTTAATTCTCAGATCTGACCCAGTGATTTTGACCAGTATCTGACTGTTGCTGATATTGCATTGGCTCATAATCCAATGACCTGATCAGCCAATCCCATGGCAGCAACTCACTGCATTTAAGCATGTTGACATGGTCAGAAAGACCTGCTGAAGTTCAAACTGAGCGTCTGAGTTGGGATGAAAGTGACAGGCTAGTCTGGGTATGTCAGAAATCTACTGGGATCTTCTAGTTTACAAAGACTGGTCACAAAAAAAATCATGTTAGCAGCCGTTATCTGGGCTAAAATGCCTTGTCGATGTCAGTGGAGAATGGCCACAATAGTTTGAGGTGATAGAAAGGTAACGAAAACTGAAAATAACCACTCAAAAAGCAAATGGCAGATGTGATACAGCAGCAGAAGGACACACCAGGCAGGTACCACTCCTGACACGTCACATACCTGTGTACCTAAAAAAAGTTGCACGTGTGTGAATATGTTTGCGATAAACCGCTGAGTCAGTTCTGTATTTGATTATGAATCAGACTACGAGGGACATGCAGCTCCACAGATTCAGATTAGGGGCTACATTCACATCAAATTTAATTCAGTGCATTTCTGCATCAGGGCAGGTGGTTACAACTTGCAACATCACCCAAGAATTTCCCCCTGCATCCACTATAACATCGGTATGTGTCACATGTATAGTAAAAAATAACTTCCCCCCCCCCAGTGACTTAATATCTTCCTCGAGGGGGTTAAGTTTTCACTGTGCTTGAGAGCAGCAAAACTCAAAACATTAAAGCTGGATTTTGATCATGTTTTCTGGGGATGTAGGTTATTGCCCGAGGAAGAAATGATTATAACTGGATCGTCACTGAGAGGAAGCACGGAGCACAAAGCTTCTCACGTCAATACACTTCTCTATCTTGCATGATAAACGATTCTGAAAAAAAATCTTGAATCATGATTTTTTTTTTTGTGATTCATGTGTGAATCTCAACCAAAAATAATTTCTTCCCTGGGCCATAACTGACATCCCCTCAAAATGTCATGAAAACCCCGGCTTTGTTTTTTTGATTTATGTTACTCAATAATAATAATGATGTGGGTTTATTTATACATATTAGATTTGTGAAATGGTATAACATTCATAATGTCCACTGCCTAGAACTGCTGTCAGTATACAGTGTGAGTGTTTTTTATTTTCACTTTCATTTTCAGCATAACCTTCAACCACAACATGTTAAAGTGATCATCGAGGGGAAGTCATTCATCTGTTAGACTATGCTGAATTTAGTCGGAAGGCATGTGGGTTGTTTTCCCTCTCTGGTGTTTCCTCTACAAACAAACCAAAATACACATTCTGCTTGTCATATATAATTGAAGCACCTTTTCACTTTCCTTTCAGTATTTTGCTGGAAGACTGCTCATCTCTCTCTCACCCTCCTTTTTTTTTTTTTTTTAAACAAACACATGATTCACAAGTCCCATTTAAGCCCTGTAATCTCTAATTAAACATATTTTATTATCAGATAACATTGAAACCATGAAACCAGAATTTCTTTAGAATAAGCTTTGGCTACATACTGATGTTTGGTGTGGTTAAGATGAATGATGCCTTTGCACAAAGGATGTAGATGAAGAAATCGAAAAAAAAAAAACATAATCCAAAGATGGTAAACTCTAAGTATAATATAAAGCAGTAGTGAGTTCAATGCAGTGTTTTTATTATTTAAAAATATTAGTGTGTATTTTTTTTTGTCCAATGTTGCACTGAGGGACACATGTTAGTACATAAACAACTTATTCCCTCTCTTTCAGTATTACAGGTGATTACTGACAATAGCATTGACACAGATGACATTCTTGAAGTTGCCCTTATTTTGCACTCTGTCACTCACTCCACATATAACTCTTAAATCCTTTGTTTGTCAGGTTCACCATGCGCCATTTTCCCAAAAATCTGACATGCTTTTCATCTGATGTTTAACAGATTGCCCTCCTGCTGTTGACATGCGTCTTTCATGATTTACATAGTTGTACTTTGATCTCACCTTCTTATGTTTGACCTCATCTGCCTCGGCTGAGTCAGATCACATTTACACACTCACGCACACGCTGGTAAAGCCCTCTTACCTGTGTTTGTCCTCTTACAAAAGACTTCAGAACCTTTTGAATGTTTCCCTTCATTGCCACAGTGAAAGTCTAAAGATTATATTCGACAAGCCCTTTGCTGTTCCCAGCCAAAGACTTTAGGTGCGTCGCTCGGCCACACAAATCAGTTTTGCGACGCATTTCAAAGTCGGCTATGGTGCAAAAGTGAGAGCCGCGGAAAACAGAAACTTGAGACTTGTTGCAATTTAAAGGGTTGTGTTGTATTTACAGGGTAGAAAACAAATTCTGTGACATATATTAGTACACAATTTACTGGCACAAGTACACAGGAGTTTTTGTTTAGTTGCTCCCAGAATGCCTTCATGGCTTGTTTGTGTCAATTTCCCTTAGTTCATTGCTGAGTTTGACCTGCGCGCTGTTCAGTACGAGGTCAAGTCTCCTCGCTGCCACGAAATGCGTCTCGCCGCTCCGCCTCACGACTGCATTCGCTTCAACTTCCGCTGCGACCGCGAGGCTGAGGAGTGGGCCACCGTGGTGATGTCGTCGCTCAGAGAGGCACATAGAGGTCAGCATGACGCCCGTCTTCTTTATTCCTCAACAAACTATTTGGATATTTGAAAGAAGACTAACACTTAATAACTGGTCTTTGTGATTCCTAAATGGTTACAAAATTAGTAGTTCTTGTAATTGTCACACAGACTCTGTGACTCTAGTTCTTAAAGGAGAAATAGCTCTTGGATGATCAAGATTTATTGGTTATCTAATTTTCAAACTGCATATCACCAGTTATTAAGTGGACATTGAAGTTTTTGGCTTTTAACTCCGTTTGAGATGTTGGCTTTGTTTTTTGTTTTTATTGTTTTACTGTCTTTTATTGTTTTTTACATTTTTATTTGTCATGTCTGTACAGCATTTTGGCCAACTGCGTTAACTGTGCTTTATAAATAAATCTGGATTAGAGAGAAGAAGAAAGACAAACTTCATGATGCCACCTGAAAAACAATTATACTATTAGACTTTATTAGACCTTCAGGCTAAACCACAAATGCTATGTATAGACTTAGATAAAACTAAGTAGAATGACGAATGGTTTAATTTGATTCAATAATAAAGGACAACAATGGGTTGGACCTTCAGCCCTTTCCCACACTATCATAATAAATATTTATAGCACACACTTGTGTGAATAGTGTTCAGTTTTGCATCTGTTTTGCAGGTGAAATCTGAATAAAAGGAAAGCAAAGAGCTTAAAGATGAGATGACAACACTGTCTGCTACTGCAATCTGGAAATTATTAGAAAAGAAATGATTAGTTAAAGTGTAATATTGGAAATAAATTCCCTGTGAAAAATTGAATGTACAGTACCTAAGAAAAATGGTAGCTTGAGTCTGTGACCAAAATACAAATGAGACTTTTATTTTCCCTGTGAGTCAGGTTTGATCTTGTTGGAGTGGTATTTTATCCACCAAGGGCCGATAAGATAACGTCTAATATCAGTTGATGATGTTGTATCGCTTCTCTTCTGACAGTTGCAAATATAAACACATACGAAAACGATGGAAAACTGAACCACACGGCAGCAGCTCTGGAGCAGTGGAGTTCAGCTTCACTGCCGGTCACAGGTGAGTGTCACTTTGTGTCATCCTGTGGCATTTTTTCCCCCTCCTTCTACAAAAAACATGCTCCAAATGTCACTTTCCATTGCCGCCTTGTCGATTTTTAGAAGAGCTGTGCTTGGAGCTCGCCAGGGCGATCGAAGCAGGTGACACTCAAGCTGCTTCCCAGCATGCATCTGCTCTGGCACGGCAGAAAGCAGTGCTGACAATTCAGCTGTCTGAGAAGAACTACGCTGAGGGGGAGATCAGGTGAGAATTGTGAGGATGGGATGGTGTGAGTTGAGGTCACTTGCGTAACTTACGGTGTCTTATCTGTGTTACAGTTTATCTGTCGTAGTGGAGGATGTTTCATCTTCCTGTTGTGTCACAGTGAAAGTGTTTCCCTACATGACCGTGGCTGCTCTCAAGCAACAGGTTAAAATAAATCTATCCATCTTGTATTTAAAATATATCCCACGGTGGCTTCTGCAGCTCCACTGAATCCCTCTGTTCTTCTTCTCCAGGTGTTTCTCGAGTACGGTTTCCACCCTCGCGTGCAGCGCTGGGTGATCGGTCAGTGTTTGTGCACAGAGCCGAGGTCATTAGCATCGTACGGGGTGCAGAAGGACGGCGATACAGCGTACCTCTACCTGATCTCTGCCCGACAGGCCCGCGTCACCCGCCAGCTTTTCCAGCAGGACCTGGAGAGTTCTCTCCTCGCCCCGCCTCTCCCGCCGGGCAATGGACCTACCTCGCAAGATTGGAGGGCTTATAGCACTCTGCCCTCAAGGCTAACGCACGACAACCAGGGTCAGTTCAATATCTTACCTTTGTGTCACATTTCTGTGGCAAAAATGTCAGTGTTTGCTGAGCCAAACGTGTCCCTTAACTTCATTCAACCGATCACTTGCTGAAGACCAGACTGAAGTCCTAAATCTGGATCAAATCCAGCTGAACCTCACCAGAGCAGATATTGTGTGTCTGGGGAAAACTGTGGATTCGACACTTCTGTCAGCCACAAATAACAAAAGAATTGAAACATTTCCACTTGGATGAATTTATTGAGGTTTATAACTGTACAGAAATGACTGTAATCCCAATGCTAAATTAACATTAGACCAGCAGTGTTTTTGTAAACATGAAGAAGTGAAGCTATGTGGCAGTTGACATTTACAAAACCTTATATACTTAATTTGGTTCATAAATGTCCCACAGTGTCGATCTGATATACAGTACAGTAGAAGGTAACAGCTGTGATTTATATTAAAAACAAGTACACAGATTAAAAACAACTTTACATCAAAGTACAAGGATTAAAGTGTCAATAAAAGGGAGTAGAATGGGTCCTTAGGACGGCTAATGAATTGAGACTGAATGACCTTAGGAGCAGATTTAGAGTGTTGGAGAAAGGGAGGTCAGTGATCTAATGGGACGTTTCTTCTCGTCAACTTAAGGGAGCACAAGTGGAGGTTGTGACAGACCCGGCGACATCAAAGATGTCCTCAACTTAGAGAATCTGCGACTTAATGATCACACCAACAAAGCCAGTAAAACCCAGGTACTGTATGCAATCTTTCTATATTCTCAATAAGCTGTGCAATATCTCATCATCATTCAGAAGAAGAGCTGCTGCTTGATTCTATCGACATCCTGTCGTAATCTATGAGCTGTCAGACTCTGAAATTAGTCAGCAAAATAGTAAAATTTACCCTGAACCTGATTAGTGCTTCAACTTCTGTCCTCTCAGCAGACAGAGTGGGCTTGTCCCTCATGCACTTTCATCAACAAAATGTCTCGTCCAGGCTGTGAGATCTGTGCCACAGCCAGACCCGACACACACATCCTGCAGGTAAATCATGAAATTCTACAATTCAATACTCGTGTGTTCTCTTTTTTTGTGATAACACTATGTCAGTGATATTCATGCAAACTCAGCCATTCACACTCTCTGCTCTCTATTTTCATCTCTCACTCAGGACAAAGGAAGGAGAGAGGACCGCGGAGAGACTGGTTTAATCAGCAGCAGCAGCAGCAGCAGCTGACTGCTCGTCATCACCCTCTGGTTGCAATCTCTCACGTACTTACACACGCACACACACACAGACACACAGGATACTGCATCCCCACCACCGCCCCCCCACATACATGTTGACAAAATGCATCGAAACCTCGAAGTGCACTGAGAGTTCTCTGCCGAGGACTCGGAGCGTTGGACGCACTGTAGCATGACGACACAGGCTGAAACGATGGTCGAGGCTCAGGTGATGAACTGCAGCATCAAGCTTCGAGCATCCACACAGACACAACACGACGACCATGACACACATCTGTATTTGGCCAGACCTCTTTCTTATTTATTACATAGGGTGTGTGTGTGACTGTGCGTGTGTGAGACTGTGTGTGCGTGTTTGTGTGTCTTGACTAATATTTATTTTAGGGGAGAGAGAGGTGATATAAGTTCTTTGCATATGATTGTGTTTGGAGGCGAGGACGCGTCGTACATTTCTTTTTGGTTTGTGCCAGCTGTGAAGTGAGAGGACAGCCTTGGGTTGAACACCCCTCCTCTCTTCAGGTGTGTTGTCTTTTGGTGCCAAAATGTTTGGGAATGAAAACGTGGGGGGGGGAAGAACAGAGAAGGAATGTTGCATTTTACAGGGTCGACAAGTGCTTTTATTTTTTATAACATTGTATTAAGTGTGTTATTTTTATCGAGATGCATTGAATGAATCGATGTTCATTTTATCAGTCGGTTTTAATTTTACGAGATTCTCTCTGGGCTGTGACAGCAATGGAATGACCTGTTTCCAGTACATAATACTGTAAAAACTTACATTAGCAGAATAAACATAATGCAACTAAACAAATGTTTTGATCTATTTTTCTAACCGAGCGTGTTTGATTGACAAAATGGTAGTTCTCCACCAGGCTTTCAGTGCGGTCTTTTATAAGCTATTTTTATCCTGTTGTTGGTCTCAAGTATCTCAACTATTAGATTGCTATGAAATTCAGTTCTGACACAAACTACTGTATGTTTAGCAGATACATTTCGTGACCCATTTTGAGAGCTTACAATTTGTGGCTGCAACCACAAATGAAATAGATTTTCATGATCCTTTGCTTTTCTCTCTCTTGCCACCATCTGGTTACATTTTTTTTTTTTTACACATTATCTTTGATGTCCCTCGACTAGATTAATTAGGAAAAATAAAAATGTTGACATTCCTATTACCCAGATGGTCTTAATCACTGTGGAGATCCACTCCGATGGCCTCTAGCCACAGCATGCAGTTAACAAGATTTATTATTCACAGAGCTGCCATTTTATTTCCAAGTTCACCATACATGCTACACAGTTTACACTGTAGTAGTTTCAAATCACAAGTTGTGTTATATTATTAACAAATTTGCAACTTCCCCGATACCTGCAGTAGACAAAGGGGTGTGAAAGCACGGCCTGCAGGGGCAGACCTCTTCAACAGAAAAAGGGTTGTGAAAAGGGTGTTCCTTAAGTATAAAAGTTTAGCTCTCGTCATGCTCTGGGTCTTCATCTTCGACTACTCGTGTCTTGACTGACCTTTTCATTGCAAAGAAAATAAAACGGTCAGCAGAAGACTATTTCATTCTTCACCAGCAGCTGAAGAGAACTTCCACAACAACAGGTAAGTATTATGCTTCAAACACAGGATCCAGTCTTTTATTTTGGCATTTATAAATAACAAGAAAAAAAACATGTTTCAAAGACAGTTCTCAAAGCAAGTACAAAATATATTAGATGTAGTGATGCAGGTGTGTGACTGTTGGTTTCTTCTGTTTACCGTGAGAGTAAACCACGTTGTTGCTGTTGAAACTTCTTCAGTCATTTACAATTCTGCTAAACAAAAGGCAGTGCAGTCTTGAAAAAAAGAAAATCATTTAACCCCATTCTGATTTTTCTTCCAGAGAAGGCCACCCAACAGAAACGTGACTATAAAAAGATCATCAACTCCACATAATTTTGACATGTTTTTGAAAAAAAAAAAGTCCCTTATGCTTGATCAAGATGGCATGTTTTAAGATGATGTATCAAATACTTAAAAGTCCAAAACACTATCTAAAAAATGAGTCACTGCAGTCTTATCAAGTCAGTGACAGATTTTTATCTTATTTTCTGTCAGTCAGTCTTCATACTTCCTCCACTGAAGACAAACCTGAGAACACCCCAAAGGTTGTTTGTTTAATTCCTGACAGCCCACAATATTGTTCTGGACTGGCATTCACTTCCAGAAGAGGATGTTCCAGAAAAGCAGCCAGCAAGGATAGACCAGCAGGGCTATGAGTGGGTAAACCAGAGAGCCGTAC
The DNA here is from genome assembly GCF_963457635.1 of Microchirus variegatus. NCBI lineage: Eukaryota > Metazoa > Chordata > Actinopteri > Pleuronectiformes > Soleidae > Microchirus > Microchirus variegatus. Next base: position 18,769,314 of record NC_139806.1, read on the forward strand.
AGGTAGTGGTCCAGGATGCCCTGTGAGATGACTGACAGGTAGAGCAACCACCCATCCTGGAAGCTGACGGGCATCTCCTGTAGCTCTTGGAAGAAAAAAACTGAAAAGAGGAGGGTGCAGGCTGGACTGAGGATGACCAAGATGAAGGCTGAGAGAACTCTGAAGATAAGAAGAAGATTGTTGAGTATTATTTTTATTATGACGTACATGAGGCAGGTTTTTTAAACAAAATATCAGTTTCTTACTTCGGGACGTGGGGTGTGATGAAGGCGGCCACAGGCACCAGGGTGAGAGCCAGGATGAAGCCCAGGGAGAAGTTAATGAGGGCGGTGCAACCTAACAGCACAGCCAGGTAAAGCACTGCCACCAGCTTCAGCACTCTCCAGCCCTGCTCGGTCCCTTCACCTGTGAGGAGTCTGTAACAGAAACGGCACAAATACCTGCTCACACTTCTGCATCGAGGTGCCTTTTTATGTTTTATTTGGTAATTTCAGCTGCTCAAATAAGGGTCAGAAAATTCCGACTTTTTGATGTGATGTTCAAAGCATGTGATTGATCTGGTCTGAGAGAAAATGTAATGTGTAAATGTATATGAAGATGTGAAGTAATAATCTGAGGGGGTTTAGATTATATTTGAAATTTGCCATTACACTGTTGCATATCAACTCTTAAAGCACGGCCATTAACAGTGTAATGGCAAATTCAATGTATTTGTCTCAGAGCTAGAGCCTTTCCTAACACAAGGTCCTTTTGTGTATTCAAATTAGGATGTCGAGACTCAACTTGCACCCAAATACGAACATTAGAAATCGAGGTATTTTTTAAATTGCAACCTTTGTAATACGCTAACTGCGTTGTTCCAAATTGCCATTTTGATTTGAAATCTGATTGTGAGACATTTAAATATTGTAATTCTTAATATAGGAAGTCATTTGAAAAAACTAGAAAGAGAACATTAAAACTGTATTAAAAGAACAAAATGTTAACTTGGTGTTGCAGGTGTCAATGGCTACCTGTTCGTGTTATGAGGCAAAGCCAGTCCTGCTGTGTAAACAGCAATAGCCGTCAAGACCACAGCCTCAGTCTCAGACACGGGGAAATGCTCAACTGCCATCTCCTGAAAACGAATTGGCAGCATATACAGAGCCACTCCGGTCAGGTGGCTGATCACCAGAGGAGTCAACACAGACAGCACACCTGGACCAGACTGCTGGAAGGAAGCAGATTTTATTCATTTGTAAGTGATTATTTGTCAGCTCAAATGGTGATTGTTTCAATATCTGTCAAGATGTTTTTGTCTCTTACCTGGTCTATGTCGATGTTTCCGTCTTCTGTTTTAGGTGGTGGAGTCACAAGTTGGACCCATAAGTCTAAGGCCTGTAGCATTGTCAAGGGAATTTACAACAACCATATATTGGCAATAAAATACGTACTAAATAAGTAAGTAATCTGACCTTATTAAACTGTAAGTAAAATGATTGGGAAAGGATACGCGAAGCAGCAGGATGACGGCGAGCAGGCCAAAGGCAGGCATGTAGTAGCCAATGGAGACAAAGTGAGAGAGTGAGGGCATTAGGTAGAAGAAGTAGGACTGGTGCAGGCGCTCCAAGAGGTTATTCAGCTTACGGTACATTCCTTCCAGAAGCCTAAAGTATAACAAAAACATCTGTTATCAGCTTGTAAAATGTGTAATTCCAGCTAAAGCACATGGAGAGATCAAACGTTCAAGAAGAAATAAGCCTTGCTCTGACCTGCCAATGGTTGTGGCGTCCGTCTTGTCCTGGCGGAAGCTGTTGACGCCCTTGATGGTGGCAGCTTCAATGTGGTAGCGCAGGAACAGGCCATGATCCCCCCAAGGCCGCCCACTGGCCTGCTTCATCACCATAAGCATCATGGTCTGGACTGCATGACTATAGCCAGATACACTGTCCCAGTCATTCCTCTGCAGCTGTAGAAAAAGAAGAATGGAAATTGGGCTCATCCTACACCAAGGTAATCTCCATTCTGTTCCAGAGAAAATAAGAACTGTGCCACGCATTGACAAGATCTTACCTTGCCCTGGATGGTGCAAAGAACTCCTATCTTCTGGCAGAAGGCATAGAAGAGGTTGGCTAAGTCCAGGTTGGGTAACTGGCCATTGAGGCCTTCCAGTACCAGATCCAAACTGGTGACCACATTACTGCTGAGCTCCAAGGACAGAGCTGCCTGGATTGAACCACCACGGCCCTGAAGCGGAGACCAGTCCATTCCTAGATGAACAAGTGGACAAAGAAAACTCAGTTGAGAAAGTCACCGTTTCTGTTTTTAAATCAGCTCTGAGTGAATGAATAATTCAATGCTAGCAAGGACAAACACTATGTATGTTGATTGTGTGGAAGCAGGAACTGACCTGTAGTGTTGGTGTGGTGGTAGCCCTCTAGCCAGGCCTGCATACCAATCAGATCATGCTCATTTATGAGGAAGATGATGTCCTTGGCCAAGTAAATCTGGTCTATTGAGGGAAAACAGCACAGTCATCAATCCAATCAATAAACACTGAAATTCCATTCAGTTTTGTTGAGGCCATCCAACTACATAAACCTACAACGCTCAAAAGAGCTGAGCGAGAGGATAATGCACTAATTATCCAGTATATTGTGTATGTGTCTTGATTTGTGATTGCATATAGGTGAAGGAAGATGAAGAGTACTCACTCCTAAAGTACTGTGCCAAACCAAGCAGCAGTCCCACAGCCTGGTTGTTTTCATCACCAGGGCTGCAGGGAGCAGTCAACACAAGGGCTTCTGTCCTTGGAGCTCTAGGGGCACGAAGAATCCCATACACATTTGTGCCTTTAACCATCTGAGTAGAAAGTGTAAGGTGAGGATGGTCACTTGCAAAAATCAGAAAAGAGAAGCACAAATAATACAACAATGTCTTTCATCGCAAACTCACATATCTCTCTTTATTTTCATCAGGAAACGGCAGAGTACGAGAGAAGCGCTGTGTAAACACCTCAAGCCCTCTGGCCTGCATGGTCTTCACCAGCCAATTCACTGGCATCCCACTGCAGAGAAACAACTGGTCACACGACTGCACATAATAGTCACAAATGTTTAAGGTCATTGTATGGATCTTAAACATAAGATCCAGTGAGACATAGCATCACAAAATTAACACATTTTGTTTTTAATAATCGTGTAACTCAGATTATATTCAGACTGTCTGGTGTGTTTCATTAAAGCTGCATGTCACTTACCCCATTTTCTTCTTATGAGCAGAAAACTCTCTGCCAGTGGCCAGCGCCCTCTCTCCTGCAGGAAACCGCTCCTCCACCATTGTAGACCCCATGGCATTCTCTGACATGTACGTCCGCAGGGTAAACGGCTCAAAAGATAAACCCATGAACCAGGCCACGCCCGCCATGTAACAGACGATGCTGACATGGAGGCAAGGAAGTGAAATAAATCATTTAAGGTATATAGACAGGTGCATGGTAATTAGGTAAAATAAATGTAAAACTGGCTTTTAAAAAATATTTGTTTATTCTGGTGTTATTGGTATGTTATTATAACAACAGATCCCAGGCACAGACATGTTACATTTTCTGAGGATGTAGGGGATGGACTGAAGGAGAGGTGCTCAGATTTTGGTGGTGATGTGAGAAACTAAATAGCTTTAGTGGAGGTTTGCACAAAACTGGTTGTTACCTATTCATTAGTCATGGGAAGAATAACGGATTTATATCAATGCATGATACAAGTGTGTCAGGGTATGAACCATATCGGCCTCACACCAGAGATGTGTGTTTGAGAGGGAGAGAGATATGAGATTCCAGGCATTGTCGTCTTTTTCTTGTTATTTTGCTTCTATTTGAGGTTGTTTAGACTGATTTCCCCATACATCAAAACCCATGACCTGTGCAGACACTTACCAGATGGGGGCATTCAGGCGGGTGAGCAGGCCGATCAAAGCCCGTCTTCTATTTGGATCAGACAACAGTCCCATGTTGCCGTTGTCTGCTGTACAGTCCTGAAACCTGGACCCTGAAAGCAGCACACGCACTTTAAATGCACAATTATTTTATAATTTGAAATTTAACATACGTCAACGCCGTGCTGGGGTTTTTATACAGCCATCTATTACCGAGAAACAAATGGTTGTGTGAATGTGTTGCTGCGGCAGCTATTGACAGCTCTATGGTTAGCCTTCTGTTAGCTAGCAGACTGACTTCGCAACATGATAAACTACTAGACACCTGTTCTAAGCAAAACACAGACGGGTATAATTGTATATGTTGTCGATTTTTAACAACTTCGTAAAATCTTCTTTTACACATACCTCCTTTCAGGGTGCAGCCGTTTACATCCACCTCCCGAGGTAAAGCTCATTCACTACACATAGGAGCCGCTGCTAAATGAGTTATTTCCTTGTTCCTGCGGGGACTTTGATGTGTGGCGGACTGATTTCCGGTTCAGGGAAAAAAATTGCTTTTAAAGAAAAAGGAAGCAAATAATAATGGAATATTAAATGTCGCAGTTTAAAGCGTTCCAGAACAACCAATTACTTATTATTCAAATACTAAATCATCTGCCGAGGTGGTCTGTGTGGATTAAAATGCTCATTTAAGTGCTATTCACCATCGATGCAGATAAAAAGCACCACAAAATAAAGACACATCAGTTTGAGCCTGGTATGTGTATGATAGTTGTTGGTCAGATTAAGAGGTGAGAAAACTTTCTCAAAAAGTAAAATGTGTAAATGCAGTCAGTCACAAATAAGCAGCAAAGACAGGATGCAGAGTTCAAATATTTATTGTTTGTGTCACCCGCCACATATATACACAAAAGTTCATCATAACTGTAAGGAATGAATAGAAAAAACATTATCGTCTCCCTCTAAAGTTCATATAACCCCCCATGTCTGTGTCATTCTCCTGTGAGCATTGACACTTCTTCAAGATGCTGTCTGACCACCTGATCCAGCACCTTGCTCACGCCTTTACAGGCCGTCATCGCAGCTTCCATCAGAGCCTCTAGGTGATCCTGATGCAGTCTGGCGTCCATCTGCAGCAGTGCGATCTGTCCACCTCGGGGAAGCAGTGCTAGGGCCAAAGAGCTCACCCCTCCACTTTCCTCCGCATAGCAAAGGTCAGCAAGTGGTGTCTCGTCCACAAAACCGACAGTGCAGGCACACACATAGTCCCGCATGGGGATGCCGGCGTCAATCACCGCCAGAGTGGCAGCATTCACACACACGCTGTAGTTGCCTCCATCTGACTGCAGAATCTATTTGGAAAGAGATGTTGACACACATTTCAGTGCAGAAAAAAACATATTCAAACTGATTCAAATCACAAAAAGCAAATCCCAAATACAATTTAATTAACAACCTTGACATAGATGTCTATCTGAGAGCGTGGGTAGAGCTGGGTCATCACAGCAGCTTCAAATGTCTGCTTGAGGTGGAGGCTCATCTCGGTGGACTTGCGGTCCCCGTGGGGTCTTCTTTTCCTCTCAGCTGTGCTGAATGTGGCCATACTATACTGACAGTTAATGACAGCTCGATCGTGAAGTGTCCGGCTGCGTGAACCTCGCATCTGGGGATGACAAACACAAGCATGTCATAGCACCTCTTCATTACATACACCTAGGAGGTTATGGCCGAAGGAAGCTATTAGGACCGCAACACACAATTATTTTGATAATCGATTAATCAGTTGATTATTTTCTTGATTGTTTAAGTAATTGTTTGATCCATAAATTGTCAGGAAATGTTGAAACATGTTGATCATATTTATCAAACCGGGAAATTATGATGTTATCCAAAATTATTATGTTGTAATGATTTATTTGTTATATGGAGCAAAGAAACCAGAACATATTCACATTTAGGAAGCTGAAAAATCAAGAACCTTGTTTTAATTAATGAAACAACACTAAAACCGATGATCAAAATAGGTGACAATTAATTTAGTATTCGATTAATAACTGATTAATCGTTGCAGAACTAGAAGATTTTACTCGATTTTGGTTGTGATCCTAATAAACCCAATAAATGGAACTTTGTTATCTTGCTCTAATACAATATCACTAAGATATAATTAAATAAATCAATATGCACATGACATGTACACGTTATTACTGCAAACATGTCCTATTCAGAGCATTAGCATTATCTCATATTTTATCTATATTTCTACAATAAAATTGCTTGACATGTTCATGTTCAACTTATAAATAATATGTTACAAATGATGGGTATTTTTTAGAAAATACAACTGACTTTCCTGTATAAATTCTTAAAAAATATATATCGTTTAACCACTTTCAACATAGACTTAACATGAAATATATCAGTTTCAACAAACACAATAACACGTGTTCATTTGTTTTTGCTGAGCAGATACTAGCTGCTGTGTTTATTTGCTGGATAGTTTGTAGCATAGCTGGCTAACAGACTCCTCCACCGGCCAGGATACTTACTTCATGTGGACCGTACACTACAGCCAGAGCCTTCGTGTTTCCCTGCTCCAAATATGCTGAGCCGTCCGCCTGAGCGAAGACTCCCATACGGGCCTGAACTTTACGTAGCTCGGTGGCTTTCCGTCCATCTAAGCGGTAACCCTGGTCAGAAAGCAGCTCCAGGCCCGCCATGTTGACGCAAACTTCGAATGAACGAACGAGGAGTCGCGGACCGTAACCGCGCCCCACGTGTCTCTCTCATGGATGTATTGGATAGAGCACCATGGTGGCCACTCTGGGTACTGCAACCAAAAATATTCCTTGGTCCTAAAAAGCATACAATTTTCCTATTGACTGCAATAGTAAAAGAGACGCCTGTAAAAGTGTCCACAGGACACCTCGAGACATGCACATAGGCTTTTATAGATCTTTATAATCTATATTTTTAATGCATGTACTTTCATATTTGTAAAACCTTCCTAAAGGCCATAAAAAGTCAAAAAAAATTATTTCCCAGAGTGACGTCACAGCTGTGTACGAGCACAGCGAAGCGCGGTCATGTGGCGTCTCGGGAACGGCGCAATTGTAAAGGTAACCGTACAATATGAAAACTTTGTGTGAAATGTGAATAGATGAAGACGATATTAAATATATATATATATTATTATTATATATATTTTTTTTTAATATTACGATAAAGCACGTTTTAGTCATCATGTTAGAGTCTGCAGGTTTTCTGGCCTGACTGTATTTCCATTTCAATATTTTATGATCATGATATTAACCATAATAGTAATTATAACGATAAGTTAGCTTTATTTTTAAACCACCTCTCCGAAATCAGTTACACATTTGAACTTTGAAATTCAAACCAAACTACAAAGCATAGCAATGAGACCAAAACAATCATATTTGTGGTTAATATTCAATGGAATTGTTTTTTTTGTTTTGTTTTTTTTAACCATCGTAAAAGTACTTAATGTTGTCATTATTTTCTTGAACAAAAATAAAATCCCTGACTCCTGTGACAGCAAAATGTTGCATTTTACAAAAATGTTTATTATTAGCATACAGTATATCAGTGAATAGAAGCGTCCAAGAAAACAACATAATTCTTGTAACAACACATATAAGCAGTTCATATACAGTGTATATATATATATATATCTATATATATATAGATATATATATATATATATATATATATAAATATAAATATAAATATATATATATATATATATATATATATATATATATATATATATATATATATTATAGTTAGACCTGGCTCAGGGAAACCCGGACTGCTTTAGACCTAGACTGCTTGGGGAATTCCTGTGGTGCACGCACACTCACTCATTGTCATTAACCTTGTTCTTTCTCGCCGTAGTTTGTCTTCCCTTCCTTTCCCCTCTCCCTCTCTCTCTGTGTGTCCTCATCTTGCAGGTTGCAGGATCCAGATCCAGTTTTGAGGCTACTACTACTACTACTATTATTATTATTACCATACATGTCATCACCATTATTATTAGTTGATATAAGTAAAAAATACAACTTTTTTTTTTTTTTTTTTCTGCTGCTGCTTATATAATTGACATCATAGTTCTATAAACATGTCATCACTGACTCTAACTGTCCTGTATAAACTTATAACTTGATACAGTTGTATATCTGCTCCTCCGTCTTGTCTTCACCTCATCTCCCTCTTTTCCCTCACCTGTCCTCTGTCCCCTGTTTTTCATTTCACCCCAGCCGACCGAGGCAGATGGCTGCACATCTTTGAGTCTGGTTCTGTCAGAGATTTCTTCCTCTTAAAAGGGAGTTTTTTTTTCTCTCCACTGATGCCTACTGCTTGCTCATTGTGTGAATTGTTGGGTTTCTCTGCTCTACATGATGTTGTCTATGTACATTGCTTTGAGATGATGTATGATGTGATTTGGCGAGATACAAATACAATTTAATTGAATTGAATAAACTAAAAGCCACGGTCAATTAAATAAACCATTACATTTTACCTTTAATTGCGCCATTATGCTTTTCAGCTTACTGTATTCACTATCGGTTGGTTTTGACCAAATCTTTTTTGAAAAAAAAATATATATTTTTTTTTAAATCACATTTTGGACGAAATAGTGTAGTATGACATTGAGGTCGACGACATAGTATAGTATGACATTTTTGTCAAATTTTAGACCAAATTTTTTTTTCAAAAAATGGTCACATTGTGGACGACATAGTGTAGTATGACGTACTACATGGTATAGTATGAACTTTTTGTCAAGTTTTGGACCAAAAAAATGTTTTTCAAAAAATGTTCAGATTTTGGATGACATAGTATAGTATGTCATTTTTGTCAAATTTTGGACCAAATTTTTTTTTCAAAAAATGGTCACATTTTGGACGACATAGTGTAGTATGACGTACTACATCGTATAGTATGACCTTTTTGTCAAGTTTTGGACCAAAAAATGTTTTTCAAAAAAATTGTCAGATTTTGGAATACATAGTATAGTATGTCGTTTTTGTCAAATATTCGACTGAATAAATGTTACTAAAAAAACTGTATTGAACTGCTCCTTTAGCTCAGAAGGTAGAGCACCCGACCTGCCTCACGTGTTGAAGCTTTTGTCCCCTCTGCAGGTGGCCCTGGTTCGAATCCCACGTCGAGTGGCCGATCCGGTATGTAATTCTCCCCCTCTCTGCCTCCCATTAACGGCGATGTAGAAATTTAGACATAGTATAGTATGCTGTTTTTGTCAAGTTTTGGACCAAAAAAAGTTTTTCAACAAAATTGTCAGATTTTGGACAACATAGTATAGTATGTTGTTTTTGTCAAATTTTGGACCAAATTCTTTTTCTAAAAAAATGGTCACATTTTGGAAGACATAGTGTAGTATGACGTACTACATGGTATAGTATGACGTTTTGTCAAGTTTTGGACCAAAAAAATGTTTTTCAAAAAAATTTCTGATTTAAGACGACATAGTATAGGACCAAATGTTTTTTTCAAAAAGTGGTCACATTTTGGACGACATAGTGTAGTATGACGTACTACATAGTATAGTATGACCTGTTTGTCAAGCTTTGGACCAAAAAAATGTTTTTCAAAAAAATGTTCAGATTTTGGACGACATAGTATAGTATGTCGTTTTTGTCAAATATCCGACTGAATAAATCTTACTAGTAAAACTGTGTTCAACTGCTCCTTTAGCTCAGAAGGTAGAGCACCCGATCTGCCTCACGAGAGGAAGCTTTTGTCCCCTCTGCAGGTGGCCCTGGTTCGAATCCCACGTCGGGTGGCCGATCCGGTATGTCATTCTCCCCCTCTCTGCCTCCCATTAACGGCGATGTAGAAATTTAGACATAGTATAGTATGTTGTTTTTGTCAAATTTTGGACCAAAGTCTTTTTCTAAAAAAATGGTCACATTTTGGAAGACATAGTGTAGTATGACGTACTACATGGTATAGTATGACCTTTTTGTCAAGTTTTGGACCAAAAAAATGTTTTTCAAAAAAATGTTCAGATTTTGGACGACATAGTATAGTATGTCATTTTTGTCAAATTTTGGACCAAATGTTTTTCAAAAAAAATGGTCACATTTTGGACGACATAGTGTAGTATGATGTACTACATAGTATAGTATGACGTTTTGTCAAGTTTTGGACCAAAAAAATGTTTTTCAAAAATAAATTCTGATTTTGGACGACATAGTGTAGTATGACGTACTACATAGTATAGTATGACGTTTTGTCAAGTTTTGGACCAAAAAAATGTTTTTCAAAAAAATTGTCAGATTTTGGACAACATAGTATAGTATGTCGTTTTTGTCAAATTTTGGACCAAATGTTTTTCAAAAAAAATGGTCACATTTTGGACGACATAGTGTAGTATGATGTACTACATAGTATAGTATGACGTTTTGTCAAGTTTTGGACCAAAAAAATGTTTTTCAAAACAATTGTCCGATTTTGGACGACATAGTATAGTTAGTCGTTTTTGTCAAATATTCGACTGAATAAATCTTACTAAAAAAACTGTGTTCAACTGCTCCTTTAGCTCAGAAGGTAGAGCACCCGACCTGCCTCACGAGAGGAAGCTTTTGTCCCCTCTGCAGGTGGCCCTGGTTCGAATCCCACGTCGGGTGGCCGATCCGGTATGTCATTCTCCCCCTCTCTGCCTCCCATTAACGGCGATGTAGAAATTTAGACATAGTATAGTATGTTGTTTTTGTCAAATTTTGGACCAAAGTCTTTTTCTAAAAAAATGGTCACATTTTGGAAGACATAGTGTAGTATGACGTACTACATGGTATAGTATGACCTTTTTGTCAAGTTTTGGACCAAAAAAATGTTTTTCAAAAAAATGTTCAGATTTTGGACGACATAGTATAGTATGTCATTTTTGTCAAATTTTGGACCAAATGTTTTTCAAAAAAAATGGTCACATTTTGGACGACATAGTGTAGTATGATGTACTACATAGTATAGTATGACGTTTTGTCAAGTTTTGGACCAAAAAAATGTTTTTCAAAAATAAATTCTGATTTTGGACGACATAGTGTAGTATGACGTACTACATAGTATAGTATGACGTTTTGTCAAGTTTTGGACCAAAAAAATGTTTTTCAAAAAAATTGTCAGATTTTGGACAACATAGTATAGTATGTCGTTTTTGTCAAATTTTGGACCAAATGTTTTTCAAAAAAAATGGTCACATTTTGGACGACATAGTGTAGTATGATGTACTACATAGTATAGTATGACGTTTTGTCAAGTTTTGGACCAAAAAAATGTTTTTCAAAACAATTGTCCGATTTTGGACGACATAGTATAGTTAGTCGTTTTTGTCAAATATTCGACTGAATAAATCTTACTAGTAAAACTGTGTTCAACTGCTCCTTTAGCTCAGAAGGTAGAGCACCCGACCTGCCTCACGAGAGGAAGCTTTTGTCCCCTCTGCAGGTGGCCCTGGTTCGAATCCCACGTCGGGTGGCCGATCCGGTATGTCATTCTCCCCCTCTCTGCCTCCCATTAACGGCGATGTAGAAATTTAGACATAGTATAGTATGTTGTTTTTGTCAAATTTTGGACCAAAGTCTTTTTCTAAAAAAATGGTCACATTTTGGAAGACATAGTGTAGTATGACGTACTACATGGTATAGTATGACCTTTTTGTCAAGTTTTGGACCAAAAAAATGTTTTTCAAAAAAATGTTCAGATTTTGGACGACATAGTATAGTATGTCATTTTTGTCAAATTTTGGACCAAATGTTTTTCAAAAAAAATGGTCACATTTTGGACGACATAGTGTAGTATGATGTACTACATAGTATAGTATGACGTTTTGTCAAGTTTTGGACCAAAAAAATGTTTTTCAAAAATAAATTCTGATTTTGGACGACATAGTGTAGTATGACGTACTACATAGTATAGTATGACGTTTTGTCAAGTTTTGGACCAAAAAAATGTTTTTCAAAAAAATTGTCAGATTTTGGACAACATAGTATAGTATGTCGTTTTTGTCAAATTTTGGACCAAATGTTTTTCAAAAAAAATGGTCACATTTTGGACGACATAGTGTAGTATGATGTACTACATAGTATAGTATGACGTTTTGTCAAGTTTTGGACCAAAAAAATGTTTTTCAAAACAATTGTCCGATTTTGGACGACATAGTATAGTTAGTCGTTTTTGTCAAATATTCGACTGAATAAATCTTACTAAAAAAACTGTGTTCAACTGCTCCTTTAGCTCAGAAGGTAGAGCACCCGACCTGCCTCACGAGAGGAAGCTTTTGTCCCCTCTGCAGGTGGCCCTGGTTCGAATCCCACGTCGGGTGGCCGATCCGGTATGTCATTCTCCCCCTCTCTGCCTCCCATTAACGGCGATGTAGAAATTTAGACATAGTATAGTATGTTGTTTTTGTCAAATTTTGGACCAAAGTCTTTTTCTAAAAAAATGGTCACATTTTGGAAGACATAGTGTAGTATGACGTACTACATGGTATAGTATGACCTTTTTGTCAAGTTTTGGACCAAAAAAATGTTTTTCAAAAAAATGTTCAGATTTTGGACGACATAGTATAGTATGTCATTTTTGTCAAATTTTGGACCAAATGTTTTTCAAAAAAAATGGTCACATTTTGGACGACATAGTGTAGTATGATGTACTACATAGTATAGTATGACGTTTTGTCAAGTTTTGGACCAAAAAAATGTTTTTCAAAAATAAATTCTGATTTTGGACGACATAGTGTAGTATGACGTACTACATAGTATAGTATGACGTTTTGTCAAGTTTTGGACCAAAAAAATGTTTTTCAAAAAAATTGTCAGATTTTGGACAACATAGTATAGTATGTCGTTTTTGTCAAATTTTGGACCAAATGTTTTTCAAAAAAAATGGTCACATTTTGGACGACATAGTGTAGTATGATGTACTACATAGTATAGTATGACGTTTTGTCAAGTTTTGGACCAAAAAAATGTTTTTCAAAACAATTGTCCGATTTTGGACGACATAGTATAGTTAGTCGTTTTTGTCAAATATTCGACTGAATAAATCTTACTAAAAAAACTGTGTTCAACTGCTCCTTTAGCTCAGAAGGTAGAGCACCCGACCTGCCTCACGAGAGGAAGCTTTTGTCCCCTCTGCAGGTGGCCCTGGTTCGAATCCCACGTCGGGTGGCCGATCCGGTATGTCATTCTCCCCCTCTCTGCCTCCCATTAACGGCGATGTAGAAATTTAGACATAGTATAGTATGTTGTTTTTGTCAAATTTTGGACCAAAGTCTTTTTCTAAAAAAATGGTCACATTTTGGAAGACATAGTGTAGTATGACGTACTACATGGTATAGTATGACCTTTTTGTCAAGTTTTGGACCAAAAAAATGTTTTTCAAAAAAATGTTCAGATTTTGGACGACATAGTATAGTATGTCATTTTTGTCAAATTTTGGACCAAATGTTTTTCAAAAAAAATGGTCACATTTTGGACGACATAGTGTAGTATGATGTACTACATAGTATAGTATGACGTTTTGTCAAGTTTTGGACCAAAAAAATGTTTTTCAAAAATAAATTCTGATTTTGGACGACATAGTGTAGTATGACGTACTACATAGTATAGTATGACGTTTTGTCAAGTTTTGGACCAAAAAAATGTTTTTCAAAAAAATTGTCAGATTTTGGACAACATAGTATAGTATGTCGTTTTTGTCAAATTTTGGACCAAATGTTTTTCAAAAAAAATGGTCACATTTTGGACGACATAGTGTAGTATGATGTACTACATAGTATAGTATGACGTTTTGTCAAGTTTTGGACCAAAAAAATGTTTTTCAAAACAATTGTCCGATTTTGGACGACATAGTATAGTTAGTCGTTTTTGTCAAATATTCGACTGAATAAATCTTACTAGTAAAACTGTGTTCAACTGCTCCTTTAGCTCAGAAGGTAGAGCACCCGACCTGCCTCACGAGAGGAAGCTTTTGTCCCCTCTGCAGGTGGCCCTGGTTCGAATCCCACGTCGGGTGGCCGATCCGGTATGTCATTCTCCCCCTCTCTGCCTCCCATTAACGGCGATGTAGAAATTTAGACATAGTATAGTATGTTGTTTTTGTCAAATTTTGGACCAAAGTCTTTTTCTAAAAAAATGGTCACATTTTGGAAGACATAGTGTAGTATGACGTACTACATGGTATAGTATGACCTTTTTGTCAAGTTTTGGACCAAAAAAATGTTTTTCAAAAAAATGTTCAGATTTTGGACGACATAGTATAGTATGTCATTTTTGTCAAATTTTGGACCAAATGTTTTTCAAAAAAAATGGTCACATTTTGGACGACATAGTGTAGTATGATGTACTACATAGTATAGTATGACGTTTTGTCAAGTTTTGGACCAAAAAAATGTTTTTCAAAAATAAATTCTGATTTTGGACGACATAGTGTAGTATGACGTACTACATAGTATAGTATGACGTTTTGTCAAGTTTTGGACCAAAAAAATGTTTTTCAAAAAAATTGTCAGATTTTGGACAACATAGTATAGTATGTCGTTTTTGTCAAATTTTGGACCAAATGTTTTTCAAAAAAAATGGTCACATTTTGGACGACATAGTGTAGTATGATGTACTACATAGTATAGTATGACGTTTTGTCAAGTTTTGGACCAAAAAAATGTTTTTCAAAACAATTGTCCGATTTTGGACGACATAGTATAGTTAGTCGTTTTTGTCAAATATTCGACTGAATAAATCTTACTAAAAAAACTGTGTTCAACTGCTCCTTTAGCTCAGAAGGTAGAGCACCCGACCTGCCTCACGAGAGGAAGCTTTTGTCCCCTCTGCAGGTGGCCCTGGTTCGAATCCCACGTCGGGTGGCCGATCCGGTATGTCATTCTCCCCCTCTCTGCCTCCCATTAACGGCGATGTAGAAATTTAGACATAGTATAGTATGTTGTTTTTGTCAAATTTTGGACCAAAGTCTTTTTCTAAAAAAATGGTCACATTTTGGAAGACATAGTGTAGTATGACGTACTACATGGTATAGTATGACCTTTTTGTCAAGTTTTGGACCAAAAAAATGTTTTTCAAAAAAATGTTCAGATTTTGGACGACATAGTATAGTATGTCATTTTTGTCAAATTTTGGACCAAATGTTTTTCAAAAAAAATGGTCACATTTTGGACGACATAGTGTAGTATGATGTACTACATAGTATAGTATGACGTTTTGTCAAGTTTTGGACCAAAAAAATGTTTTTCAAAAATAAATTCTGATTTTGGACGACATAGTGTAGTATGACGTACTACATAGTATAGTATGACGTTTTGTCAAGTTTTGGACCAAAAAAATGTTTTTCAAAAAAATTGTCAGATTTTGGACAACATAGTATAGTATGTCGTTTTTGTCAAATTTTGGACCAAATGTTTTTCAAAAAAAATGGTCACATTTTGGACGACATAGTGTAGTATGATGTACTACATAGTATAGTATGACGTTTTGTCAAGTTTTGGACCAAAAAAATGTTTTTCAAAACAATTGTCCGATTTTGGACGACATAGTATAGTTAGTCGTTTTTGTCAAATATTCGACTGAATAAATCTTACTAAAAAAACTGTGTTCAACTGCTCCTTTAGCTCAGAAGGTAGAGCACCCGACCTGCCTCACGAGAGGAAGCTTTTGTCCCCTCTGCAGGTGGCCCTGGTTCGAATCCCGCGTCGGGTGTCCGATCCGGTATGTCATTCTCCCCCTCTCTGCCTCCCATTAACGGCAATGTAGAAATTTAGACATAGTATAGTATGCTGTTTTTGTCAAGTTTTGGACCAAAAAAAAGTTTTTCAACAAAATTGTCTGATTTTGGACGACATAGTATAGTATGTCGTTTTTGTCAAATTTTGGACCAAATTCTTTTTTTCAAAAAATGGTCACATTTTGGACGACATAGTGTAGTATGACGTACTACATGGTATAGTATGAACTTTTTGTCAAGTTTTGGACCAAAAAAATGTTTTTCAAAAAAAATTTCAGATTTTGGACGACATAGTATAGTATCTCATTTTTGTCAAATTTTGGACCAAATTCTTTTTTTCAAAAAATGGTCACATTTTGGACGACATAGTGTAGTATGACGTACTACATGGTATAGTATGACCTTTTTGTCAAGTTTTGGACCAAAAAATGTTTTTCAAAAAAATTGTGATTTTGGACTACATAATATAGTATGTTGTTTTTGTCAAATATTCGACTGAATAAATCTTACTAAAAAAACTGTATTGAACTGCTCCTTTAGCTCAGAAGGTAGAGCACCCGACCTGCCTCACGTGTTGTAGCTTTTGTCCCCTCTGCAGGTGGCCCTGGTTCGAATCCCACGTCGAGTGGCCGATCCGGTATGTAATTCTCCCCCTCTCTGCCTCCCATTAACGGCGATGTAGAAATTTAGACATAGTATAGTATGCTGCTTTTGTCAAGTTTTGGACCAAAACATTTTTTTTCAAAAAAAGTTGTACGATTTTGGACGACATAGTATAGTATGTCGTTTTGTCAAATATTCGACCAAATGTTTTTTTCAAAAAATGGTCACATTTTAGACGACATAGTGTAGTATGACTTACTACATAGTATAGTATGACCTTTTTGTCAAGTTTTGGACCAAAAAAATGTTATTCAAAAAAAATTTCAGATTTAAGACGACATAGTATAGTATCTCGTTTTTGTCAAATTTTGGACCAAATGTTTTTTTCAAAAAGTGGTCACATTTTGGACGACATAGTGTAGTATGACGTACTACATAGTATAGTATGACCTTTTTGTCAAGTTCTGGACCTTTTTGTCAAGCTTTGGACCAAAAAAATGTTTTTCAAAAAAATTGTCCGATTTTGGACGACATAGTATAGTATGTTGTTTTTGTCAAATATTCGACTGAATAAATCTTACTAAAAAAACTGTATTCAACTGTGCCTTTAGCTCAGAAGGTAGAGCACCCGACCTGCCTCGCGAGAGGAAGCTTTTGTCCCCTCTGCAGGTGGCCCTGGTTCGAATCCCGCGTCGGGTGGCCGATCCGGTATGTCATTCTCCCCCTCTCTGCCTCCCATTAACGGCGATGTAGAAATTTAGACATAGTATAGTATGAACTTTTTGTCAAGTTTTGGACCAAAAAAATGTTTTTCAAAATTTTTTTCAGATTTTGGATGACATAGTATAGTATGTAATTTTTGTCAAATTTTGGACCAAATTCTTTTTTTCAAAAAATTGTCACATTTTGGACGACATAGTGTAGTATGACGTACTACATAGTATAGTATGACCTTTTTGTCAAGTTTTGGACCAAAAAATGTTTTTCAAAAAAATTGTCAGATTTTGGACTACATAGTAAAGTATGTCGTTTTGTGAAATTTTGGACCAAATTTTTTTTTCAAAAAATTATCACATTTTGGACGACATAGTGTAGTATGACGTACTACATAGTATAGTATGACATTTTGTCAAGTTTTGGACCAAAAAAAAGTTTTTCAACAAAATTGTCCGATTTTGGACGACATAGTGTAGTATGACATTTTAGTTACATTTTGGATGGCATATTATAGTATGACTTTTTTGTCAAATTTTGGACCAAATTTTTTTTTCAAAAAATTGTCACATTTTGGACGACATAGTGTAGTATGACGTACTGCATAGTATAGTATGACCTTTTTGTCAAGTTTTGGACCAAAAAAAATTGTCAGATTTTGGACGACATAGTGTAGTATGACATTTTAGTTACATTTTGGACGGCATATTATAGTATGACTTTTTTGTCAAATTTTTAACCAACAGTCTTTTTTCAAAAAAATGTGCACATTTTGGACGACATAGTATATAGTATGACGCTTTTGTCAAATTTTGGACCAAAACTTTTTTTTTCTTTCAAAAAATGTCACATTTTTGACGACATAGTATATTATGACATTTTTGTCAAATTTTCGACGACAGTATGAAGTTTTTGTCAAATTTTGGACCAAAGCAGATTTTTTCAAAAAAATTGTCACATTTTGGATGACATACTATAGTATGACGTTTTTGTCAAATTTTGGACAACATAGTATTTGGACCAAAATGTTATTTCAAAGTCACATTTTGGACGACATAGTATAGTGTGACATTTTAGTCACATTTTGGACGGCATATTATAGTATGACTTTTTTGTCAAATTTTGAACCAACAGTTTTTTTTCCCAAAAATTAGCACATTTTGGACGAAATAGTATAGTATGACGCTTTTGTCAAATTTTGGACCAACATTTTGTTTTTTTCAAAAAAATTGTCACATTTTGGACAACATAGTATAGTATGACATTTTATTCACATTTTGGACGACATATTATAGTATAACATTTTTGTCAAATTTTGGACGACAGTATGAAGTTTTCAGTTTTCAAGAATCATCATTTCCAGGTTTGAGAAACAATAATCAAAAAATTTCTGGATTTTTGTCTTTCTGTAACAAACAAAAAAATAACACAATTTGTATGTGAAGACAAGTCATCTGAAAAATGTATGTTTACTGTGGAGCAGTGATGTCACATTAGCAGCAGCAGCAGGTGTAATCTGAACACCTGTGATCAGATCACTCAGGTTGGATATGTCTGCAGGTGTGAACAGAGCGTCAACAGGACGTGTGGATGATTTTTAAGCAGCAGTTACCACGTTTGTCCCCGCTGCTCCTTGTCCTCATCCTCCGCCAGGTCCCCCAGGTCCTCCTGCTGGAGTGGAAGGTCCGACTCGCAAACAGGAAGTGGATGATTCCAATTCAATTTATCGAGAGGGGAGGGCGCGGACCACACTAAGCCAGTCCACTTTTCCTCGTTGAGTTTAATTTGTGTTTCGTCATTATTATTACTACTATTATTATTATTATTATTATTAATAAATATAGTAATAATAATTAGCACATGGCAAACATGACAAAATGACATTGCCATTTTGCAATTGCAAAAATTCAGGTTCTGTGATTGAATCCTGAATGGAATCTTGATGAATGTCACAATGCAAGGCAAGATGGACAATGTCAACACTTTTAAAAATAAAATTTATTAGCATCTCTAATGTGTATAAATAAGAACATATATGAAACAATGCATATACGAATAATGTAATGAGCTTAACAATAACAGGGTTACATGTGATACAAAGCAGTCTTTATTTTAGACAGTGTATTGTGAGGAAAACTGTACCTTGAAATCAAGCTTTCAAATAAGCATACCTATAATTTGCAAATCTACATTCTTTGACAAGAATGAATCAACAATCTGCTTGGACGTGGTAACAGGGAAAATATGGCAAATTTCTCTTTTGCATTCCTGTTTCTTAAAAGATTTTAAAACATCCTTGATTTAATACATTATAAACTCTGTACTTTTTTTAAGGAATCACTAACAATGTTGAGGCAAAAAGCCGCAACACTACTCACACATATCTTTTCAACTTTATGTTACACTCAATAAAAACCCTTCAAAGGATTTCACGTCATTCTTTTTGATTTACTGAGATCACATTGTTCCACAGACTCGTAACAACAGGTCTTTATAAGCAGACCTGAAATCTAGGGACAATATGACAAAACTGTTAGACACAGTGACAAAAATAAGAGTAAGATACCAAATGACAAACTTTACATGTAACAAACAGATCCATAAGGATCAAACAAAAGAATGGATTTGCTTTTAACTACTGTAACAAGTTTTGTCATTTTTCTGCAATGGCTTGCTGTGTCTGGGTCAGAATACCAACAAGACAGTGAGTGGGTGGGTGCTTTAGTGGGGGGTCTAAGGCAAAAAGCAAAGAAAGGAAAGGACCTCTCTTCTTGTGTCACCCAATAATTTCTATTTGGTCATGCTTTAAACACCCAACATGTTCAAATGTCTTACAAAACATAGGACAGACACTACTTCTGAAAGCTGGCCAGCACTTTACTGTAGCCATGTGATGTGGACTTGTAACAGACCATCAAACTTACACTACTACAAGGAACCTCCATCAACCCACACAACTGGGAGTCAAACTGCCACAGACAAGTCAGCTACAATGTGTGGACTACCATTGGCCATTGTCTTAGTTTTCCTCATAAAGTGAAAAAATATCACATTTAAAAGGGGATAAGAACATCCATGACTAACTGCTTCAAAGTAAAGAAAAAAAAAAAAAAAAAAAACAGTTGGTAGGTACAAAAAATAAAGAAAAAAGTGGTGTGTCTGCTTTAATACGCAGGTGTAAGTGACAGTGAGAGGTTATCGGCACCCAAGGATCATGTCGACCTCATTCAGCCCTGTGGAATGAAGGGTCAATGTAGTAGAGCTGAAAAAACCATGGTCTCTGCTCCATCCCAAGTCTTTAGAAGAGTGCAAAGATCCCCTTATTTTCCCTGATTTATCCATGTCCCCATGTCCTAAAACTCTGCAAACTCTTTTGCGCATTTTTCTGTAACAGAAACGCGGATTTCCTCCTCCTCATAGTCATCGAAGTTGCTGGTGTCGCCTGGGCCTCTGCACTTTGGTATGAATGGGGCTTCCACCTGTAACAAGGAATACATTCTGTTTTAATAAACACAATTCATATTTTGTCTACACTGGCAGTCAGGCATGTCAAAGTGCTTTGAATGTCTCAGCACTGTCAAAATACTGTATGTCAAGAAAATGAAAAGAGGTGCACAAAAGAAGATAGTTACTACATGTGCAGCAGTGTCAGTTGAGTTTAAATACACTGAATGAAGACAGCTAAAGGAATCACTGAGCGATAAATGAAGTGGGTGTCAGGTGATCCGTGTGTAAAACGCTACATCACACTTTTCCAATGTCAGTTTGACAATGTTGACAATTATTCAACATTTTCAAGTCTCTTCCCTCTGTTTTATAGGGAGTTTATAATTCCCTTCTTTTGACTGTTGACATCCTGCCTGTATACATGGACGGACAACAATGTAAACTTTGTAGTCCTTCTCAAGCATAACCTGCTTTTCAAATGCACCTAATGTAGTCATGTGAATTAAACCAGCACCTCTCTACCAGATTATAAGCACCGTTTTTTAACATTGTCATTGTCATGGAAGCAGATATTTTGCAACCATTTGCCACTAGAATATACTGCAAAACATCAGTGCAATAATACATTAGGGAAGACAATAAAATATTTGTCTTGTAATAAATGTAGACTCAGGTGTCAGGATTACTTTGACAAGAAAGGGGCAGTTTTATATTAATCAAATCAATTGTACAGTTTAACAAATTGTTCCAGGGTTTAACAAAATAAACAGATCAATGCGGATCAAGGCTGAGCTAAATGACTATTGTCCTCCCTGCAAAATGCCATGTGACACTGATATACAACAGCCAGCATGAGAGCTGGGTGATTTCCAAGTGGAAAAAAAACAAGACTAGTCAGTTGTGCAATGACCACTAATCAGGCAAAACACACTGTGCTCCATTTAGCATGAACCCGGAACCACAATTTGTTTTGATGAACATCTTTTAGGGAAAATAATGCACCATCATAACATGGAATTTTAAAACTTGCAAAAAAAAAAGTTTGGTGGCACAACAAAATGCATTCTGGGACTTGCCTTTCTCTCATAGATAGCGATCCAGTCTGTTGTGGCAAACCATTTGTGGCCCTTAATGTCATTGACTCCGTTCTTCAGGTTGCCATAGCGTTTAGTCAGATCCACTTGCAAGAGGTTTCTCAACAAGTCCTTCAAGTCAGAGCTGAAGTGGGAGGGGAACCGGACCTAGAAATAAGAAGGATGAGCTCTTAAGACTTTTCCCCAGATCCTTATAAATGCAAGACATTTGGATATGCATGACTGAAAACAGGTAGAAAGCATGTTAAATTCAAAGGGTGTTTTGCTTTTATGTCGTACTTAAACATTAAAACAAACAAAAAAGCAACAAAAACTGCTTACTTTTCCAGACACTATCTTTTCATATATCTGAATAGGTTGATCCGCGAAGAACGGAGGGTAGCCAGCTGCCATTTCATAGATGAGAACTCCGAGGGCCCACCAGTCCACAGCTTTGTTATAGCCCTAAAGCAGTCAAGAGAGATAAAGGTTCAAGAGGCTTGTTATTAAGACACATTCTTAACTTAAAATATTACAAATAACTCATTATTACAGTAAATTGTAATTTTACTGAAATATTTACGTATACATTTCCACACAAGAAAATGACAACACCCACTTCTGTCTTCCCCTTTGGTTACTCAGACTGTGAGATAAATACATTTTATAGACTATTATTTGTTGTAATTTACCTTTGTGTAATACAGACTTTGTCTCAATCAAAGAGATTTTCTGTATTATTGCACATACATAAATACAAATAAGAGCTGCTGCAATAGAAAAGCAGCAGTTTTATTAGTTTTGCTGTTAAAAAACTAATTAATACTTTGCTGAGGATGATTTCTGGTGCCAGGTACTCCGGTGTCCCACACAACGTCCAGGTCCTGCCTTTTACCCTCTTGGCAAATCCAAAGTCTGTCACCTAGGAGTCAGTGCACATACATTAACATGGATAAGTGTGTGTGTGATGTTAAACATTGTGTTAAAGGTCTCATATCAGCCACAGAGGCTACTGGGAGCTAACAGCAGTTAGCATTTGGAAAAGTGATCATTTGCAGGTTCTAGCAGGCACATTGCTCTCATATATAACATGTATCCACTTGACAGATAAATCCTCTGAGGCTGGAAGTTTGTGTAGAACTCTGTGCTGCACTGTGGAGCCAAGAATAGAACTTTTCTCAGACTTCGTGGACTGTTTTTTTGGATACCGTTGAACTCGCCTGCACTCTCCCGTGTTTCACAGACAAAGCAGTGTTCCGCCAGACAACAATTCCAGGAATTTAGCGCATTGCGACGTCACAGCGAACGCGGACGTCAACATCGCATGTTTTATCTCCTGTACTTAGACTGAGGAGGACCACAAAAACATTAGTGAGTCATCTTTTTTTTGAAGACTGACAGGACCTCCAGAGTCCCAAATATAAGGATTTAAATGATTAAAAAGTTGGTTTTGCTTAATATGGGACCTTTAATTGGTTATATTGTAGCTCACCTGAATGTAGCCGTGGTGATCAATGAGCAGGTTCTCAGGTTTCAGATCTCTGTATATGAGATCTAGTGAATGGAGGTACTCAAATGTCAGGACTATTTGAGCAGCATAAAACCGTGCATGTGGTTCACTGGAAAGGAAGGAAGGAGAGAGCGAGAGAGGAGTGTTCAGGAAATTCAGGAAATTGAAGCAAAAAATGAGGCTAATAAATAATAAGGAGCTACATCCAAAAAACTATGCTTTAGTTTGGTTATGACTGCCATCAACACTACTCTTGAGTTTTCTTGACTTGAATGAAAAGCACTGTTAAAGCTCCATTTCAGTTCTACCTTCTAAGAATAAAATAAGAAACCCCAGCTATTACTGATTTGTAGTTGTTTCTGCTCCACAACCAAATGCAAATAGACAGTCCACTTCCTGTTTACACTGGGACAAACAAGCTCAGTGTAAATGAGTGAGTTGTCATGTGATGCAATGTAAAGGTCGTTTTAGACAATGTCTTAGTTGTATTAGTTTGGACGGAGCCTCCGACACCGATGTACTAAGTTCAGGACTCACCTGAATCTCCCAATTCGTCTTAGGTGTGAAAACATCTCCCCTCCTGGAACGTACTCCATCACCATGTACAAATTAGAGTTGTCCTAAAAAAAATTTAAATTAAAATAAAAAGACAGTTCAACATTGCTGCTAACATATTACCGACATTTTAATTACTACATATGTTTACAATCGAAGCAAAAACGTACCTTAAAGGCGTAATCCAATCTGACAAGAAAGGGGAAGCTCACGGCCTGTAATATCCTCTTCTCGTTTAATGTGTGTTCTATTTGCTTGAGTTTTACCACCTGACATAAAAAAGACATAACGATAAGCTTGTCAGGAATACCTCGCATTAGGAGGAGAGATCGCAAACTCTGAGAGGGATGAAGACATTTTTATGCATTTTCATTTTACTTGTGCTCTTGTAATGACACAAAACAGGATAAAAATGTCATATTCATTTTGCGAGATATATTTTGGTACCAATACTGTATTGCGCCGGCAAATAACACTTTTGTTTTTGTTTGACTCATAATCCAGAAAAATCAAAAAAAAGAAACAATAAAAAGAAATACAAACTTCACAACAATATGCAGTATGAAAACAGTATATAAATAGATAATATAGCCTTTCCAATATGATATAAAAGTGTATTACACAAATGAAGCATGAGGGTAATTTGCATGTCATGTGTGTTTTAACCTACCTTCTGCTTGTCCAGTATTTTCATGGCAAAGTATTGCTCTGTTCCTTTGTGTTTCACCAACATGACTCTCCCAAATGAGCCAGTACCCAGGGTCTTTAATCTGTCAAAGTCATCGAGGCACGTTGTGCTCTGTGGGAAAACAACGTGTTGAGCTACTATGTAAACAAAGATAGTGGGAAAAGTGAAGTTGAAGTTCTCATTATTCTCACCTGTGGTGGACATTCCCATTTCCGTAAGAAATCTTCTTTGGCTTTAGCTAGAAACTCTTTAACTAAAAAACAAGAGGGTGCAATAAGGTACAGTTAGCCCACAGGTCTTCTTTAACAACATATTTTTTTTAATATTAGTAGAGAAACACATTCAGGTTTTAGATGGAGCTTGTAAAACAACCAAATGCTATTATTCTACAAGGAGAAAGGAATATATGTGCTAATGGAAAATGAAATTGTTAATCAATGCAGAAGAAAGGGGGCAACGTCATCTCTCATCTGGATATAATTTCAACTGGATCTTTTAAATATCACATACATTGCTTTAAGGTAAGACAAAACACAAACACAAGACAACAAGGTCCAAGTCAGGCAGTCTAGTGATGCATGCCAAGAAACTCAGTATATTTAGTTATTTAGTAGCCTAATTCAAAAGGAAAGAAGAGCCACAATTATTACAGGGTTGGTTTCTCTGAGCGTCTTGTGCATCACTTAACACGGTTTGGAGGATAACTATTAAAACACAGCATAAGAATGGTAAGCAGAGACAAACCAATGTATGGGGAAACACAGCAGACAGCAGATATCCAGATTGAGAGAATGTGGATAACAAAAACACTGACTTATTATCAAAGCACACAACAAACGCAAGCACATCTAGCATGTCTTCACAATGAGACCAGTGTCGTTCTGCCATTCTGGTCATCTTTTGGAGGGATGAGCATACCAAAAGTGTCTATTGATCACCAAAGTTGTGCAGGAACAACCACCCACATGGATGGGATGATACGAGAAGAAAAGAGAGAAATATAGAGTTCATGTACACAACAACAAGTATAACACACATCAACCGTCAAGAAGCTTTATGTGGTGAAACAAAGCAACAAGAATGAAAACAGAGTTGACATTCACCTGGGGAATTTAAACACAGACTGACTGTCTACCGCAGTGTTAGAAGAACAGGTGTACCGGAATGCCATGTAGTAGAAATTCAGTCATGCATATTAGGTTAGATTAAGAAGATAACAACAAATAGTGGAGAAACAATCGTTCAAATTATGTTTATTAGATTTGGGAATATTACAGATAAGTCATTTATGATCATCTGGTTGATTGACTAAAATAAGCGCTCTTATATGATCTACTTCATATATATCTATATCTGCATATATAAATATAGTTATATTATACAAATTTTCGATTTCCAATCCTCATTTAAGCTTCGAAATTAATTAAATGGTGAATTACATAACAGAGGTTGTGAAGATCAACAAACTAATTCATCTGCTCCTACTCTCATAATCTGAATAATCAAATAAATCTGATTTTACGAGCCAAAGATTAGTTCCAGTGTTACAACATAACTCTCTCTTCAGTTGAGAAAAACAAATAAAAAAAATGTGTTGTTTTTGCGCACACAAACTGCTCTCAAACATTTTGTACCTTGGGGGAAAAATAAGTGCACACACACACACACACACACACAGTGGGGGGCAACCTTTGCTGATAACAACACCAAAATCCAAACAACAAAAACACGATTAGCTATGTCACTCTCTTCTGTTACACTACAGACACTGAGTGCAGAATAGCTGCCATGATGGCAACTGTTAAATCTCCCCGTGACCAAGTGTGACTATCTTGGAGCCGATCCATGAGATCCAGCTAATGGCAGCTAATGACGGCTATATAGAGTAAACACAGGGAGTCTAGAGTATAAACAGGGTTGCAGGTAACCAGGTCGTCTTTATCGGAGCAGCTACCCTTCAGACAAATCTGCAGCTCAGGGCACGGTGTCAGCTTAAACAGGTTTAACAGTTAGCCACAGCCCAGGATCTGTGGATAATACTGGCATTCGAAAAGAAATACCTGGCAGTCATAAGAACTGTCACTGATCTGATCACCTTTGTCTGCTGAATGTCTGTGGTTGGCACAGTTCACTGTGTCTGCCTGATCTCTCTCAACAGGTCAATAAATTTCAGAGGAACATTTTCACGGCATCATAAAGTGACATTACTTAAAACAAACTAAGTGTGTAACTGAACACAGATGGTTCTCCACAGGTTTCTAAAGGTGTAAAGTGCTTGAAGGTGGTGGACTAACTACTGTAGTAAGACATCAACCTTCCTACACAACCTACAGCTTCTATACAGACAACCGGGATGTTTGGTATACTGCATGTGACGCACAGTGATGACCAGCTGCACACATCACAGTAAACGAGTGCAAAGTAACATGGGCCAATAGGCCAAATTACGTCAAACCTTTCAAAGCTTGTAATACCCCTTATCCTCTGACGAAGGTCTGATGACAAGCTGCTCCAGTCAATGACGAGCTGAGTGTGAGAAGTGAGCCTTGCTGGACTTTTACCACAGCAAGATTAGAAATGGGGCTCTAAATAAACACATCCGACACAATTCAAGTGTATCTGTGCGAGTGTGTGCGTGCATGTATGTGCATATGCCCGGAAGACAGTAGTAGTTCCTAGTTTTATGAATGGAAAGAAGGCATTTGTCATTTCTTCACCATATTTGGTCAGGATGCTGTACAGAGGGAAAGCTTTGTTTATGTAGCTGAGAATAAAATGTAGCAGTGAGGCCTGAGGCAGAAACAGTCCCACAATGCCTTCATGTCAAATTTATTGGCTATTTATAACAATTACTCATGGGTATGTGGTTTATTGTCAGAGAATTAAGATAGTTCCAAAGTTTCTGTCTGGTACAGCAAGCAGTGCCGAGAAGAGGCTGCAACTAACAAACAGTCTGAGCCATGTTGGGCACAAAAGAATTGATTAGACGCTATGCTGAAGTTGGACTGACTACGATTTTCACCACTTTTTGATGATAAGTATCTACCAATTGTTGCATGTGCTAATTCTGTTCTCAAAAAACTTGGACATTGGTGCACTAAAACAATTTTTCATCCAACATTTTACTTGAAAACTTCAGTTTTGATTAGCTGGTTCATGTACTTAACATTTAGTTCATACATTATTTGATTTAAAATATATGAAACAAACGAAAGCGTTGTTAACAGGTCACGGGTAACTGCAGATAAGTGTAGTGTAAACAGATTCAGCAAATAAAGAATGACATTTAAAAATCAAGAGACTGGAACGCCCAGCATCCACTTTTCAGAAAAAGCAGAAGAAAGGTGTGATGAGGTATGTGTGGAGTGGACTGATGAGGAAATTAGAACATTTATAAACTTAGTGTAGGAAGAAACTTATACTGCAATAACAGATGAGAAGCAAAAAAGCACCTTCTTATCTTTTTTTGCACATTTTTGTGATTGATATTAATCGAAACCAGCCTTGTGTTTATTTGAGTTAAAGGTCCACTTATTAACAATTAGAACAGATTTATTGGCAGAAATAGAATATACTAGTCATGTTTCTAGTATGTTATTGCTATAAAAAATAATTTACCCCATAGCCTTGGAATAAGCCTTTTATTTTTTTAATTTTGGCGAAGGCCTTGCTTTAAGGAGGCCATCATTGTACAACGCCATGTTTCTACAGCTAACCAAAACGGACTCATCAGCCACAGTCTTGTACATTTGAGGTGGACCTTGCGCTGTCAACAAACATCATTTGTTATGCAAAACGGAGAGGTGAACAAAGAGTACCACTGTTTGTTACAACCTGCAGTCTCACTACTAGATGTCACTAATTCTAACACACTGCACCTTTATACACCGATTACAATTAACCTGTAGAGAACAGAGAACCATGTCAAATAGGACTAAGTGATACTTTCATAACAATACTCCAATGTCACAAAGACTCAGTTTATATGCATTTAAAGGTGCATATGTAAGAATGTGGCCAAAAACAGTTACTACATTCAAATTCAAAATACTGAGGTCTTTTAGGTTCCGTTTTTCTGACGTAACTGGCAACCCGTGGTTGCTCGGCAGCTGAGACTCTACTGACTGCAATGATTGGTAGATGGCGGTAGGTGGCGCCACATGCCAAAACATGATTTCAAAACATAAACATGATTTACAGTCTGCTAAATATTTTTTAATACAAATATTTTGGCTGTACTGTTGTTGTTGGTGAGTTAGGTTTGTTATATGAACATTATTCCTGAGTCTCTGTGACATATTAGGAGGATTTGGTTAGGATATGGTCAGTTGCTTTAGATTTATTACATAATGCACCTTTAATGTTTAGGCAGTTTGCTAACACACTTTGAGACCAAATTTGAGAAATGTTTACCTGTTCAACAAGTGTGTTTTGTCCATAAAGAAGCAACATTCTAACCCATATCTGGCATTGTATCGTGGTAATTTCCGATAACTACTCACCTGTAATGTCAAACATGTCTAAATGTACTTCATATATCGGACATCAGCTGCCATGATGTCTAAATATTGGCATAGGCCATAGAACAACCCACACCAGTCGACCTCTATGTGCCACCGTGAAGATTATCAGCCATTATCCAATCATAAATATTGAGGAAGGTGACTACATGCTAACTGTCTCTGTGTTTGTGTGTGTAGGCCTGTACACCAGCACCACCACCATCAAGAGGCGATGAAATGACAGGGGCCTTCTTAGGGCTAATCCCCCCTCATAGCTAAAGTTAGCAGGCTAGCTGGTCATCAAGCTTGATCCGTCTCGTGCTCCAGCTGTCATGCAATCAAGCTATTATTAAACGCGCGGAACGATCAATATGGAGGACATGTCGATAGGCATTGCATTCGCGGCTCTGTGATATGCGTTAATAGGCTGTTAACACTGTCGACTCAATGCTCTCCTTCCCCACCCCCTTGCAACCCAGAAAACCACAACCTCCACTAGGTCTCCTTGCTGCTACCTATTTTAGCTAACACCATATAAGATTACATTAGTGCAAATTCACACACGTACGCACAGGGAGAGAGAAAGTCATTTTTGGCACGGTTGTTTTTTTCGCTAGGTGGTGGGAAAACTGCGGGGGGATGCCAGAGGGCCCTCCCCCCGCTGTACTGCCTGTAGCTGCCAGATAGGACAGTGTTAAGTGTTATAACAGGGTAGCTAGCTACATCGCGGAGGCTAGCTAAGTGTCAATTAAAACGCAAACAAACACGCAAACAACGGCCCGGACTCACCGCTCTCTAGCTCGTTGCCCTTCTTGGCGGTGGCAGCGTTCCCCATGGTGTGGAAGACACGGCGGGCGCTCCGACAGAGAGGAGATGGCGGTGGCTACAGCTAACCTTTCCACAGATGGTACTATTCCCAAGCCCTTTAAAAATAGGTAAACACAATCGCAATATTCTGTTGCGCTGAAATGCGAGCAGATACAGTCCAGCAGTCCCTTCCTGCAGCCCCCCTCACTCACTCTCCTTCTGTCCCTCCCTCTCCTTCTTCTTCTCCCTGGAAGATTTCCGCTCTTGCTCTCAGTGGAGTAAACGTCTCTGTGCTTGTGTCTTCGTGTGACATGAAGCTAGCGGTCACTTGTGGTTCTCACTCCCCCTCCTCCCTCAGTCCTCTCCAGCCTTCAGCTGCACGCACGGCATGGTAAAAGCAGTCGTAGCTGGAGCTCGGGTCAGGAGGACTCACCGTAGGTTCGCGGGAGATTGTTATTCTTTTTTATTATTATTTTTGGGGCGGTCATCGAATAAAAATGTTGAATCCCCCCCCCCCTCCCCAACCGTTTACTTTACATTTGCATTACACCCTTGAGCCACATGACGGAGCTCATTCACTGTCCACCAAAGTCCACTTTATACCACAATAATAATAATAATGATTATAATATTAAGAATAATAAACCATTTAACAGCTCATTTTTTGAAGATAAGGTTCGATCTTAAAGGGATAGTTCAGTGTTTTATGTTATTTTATGAGTTATTTACAGAATACAGATTATTTGACTTCCAACAAGGACAGAAGGGGAATACAGATTTTAGTTGCAAGACTCACTCTAAAATCTAATAAACTCTAAGTCTGCCTTAAAGCTGCAGTGCGTAGATTATGGTGATTTATTTATTTATGTATCTTGATATAAATCTGACTCTGCTTAGACTTTAACAGAAATTACATAACATTTGTCAACCAATTCTGTCAGAGCTGACTGAGGGAGCATGTGTGTGTATACAGTGGCAGCGCAGTGGTGGGCCAGGGCAAAAAGCCTTTATTATTACTTATTTATTATTTATCCCATCAAATTCCTGAACTAACCTTGTTTTTTGCACAGTAGTACTCACTCCTGAAACTTTTTGTGGGTCTTTGTGTTTCGTTTTGTATTTTCAATCATGCTCCAACCTGTTTGCAGCAATGATATCTTTAGAATGTTTTTTTTTTTTGTTGTCATTTTTGCCATTAGATGGTCTTTTCCGGGGTGTAAACCAAGTGTTTGAGTGAATGTAACTTGAGTGTTCAGAAAATTGTTTGTTTTGTTTGAGTGCTAATTGGTTAATTGCATAATGTCTGTATTTATATAGTACATTTCTATAGTTTTGAGGACCATTCAAGCTTTTACCATTCACTCATTCACACCTATTCACTCATGCAGCTCATCTATATGCAGCACATTTTTCGATCACACATCTATGATATCCATCCATTCACATGCTGCTGCCACAGCCACCAGAATCAATTTAGGATTCAACCCATAACCTTCCTATTGAAAGACGACCCTCTCTACCACTGATCCCACAGTCGGTCAGTAACAGGTGCTACTTGGCGTTATCAAGAATTAAGTAATTACCACTACCAATATATTTATTGTCTGTTCAGTTTTAATCAATATCATGCTTGTACACTGTGCAAACATGCTTTTAAGTGTAACTTAACATTGAAACCTTTACCTCTAAAGTGTAAAACTTTACCCCCACGTTTTCTGCTCAATAACAAATTTAAACCTCATTCAACACTTATATTGAAATATTGAAAATCAGTCTTTAATTAGCTGACTTTCATCGTGATAAATACAGACTTTAATGTTTTGTTGTGATTTATTGTGACACATAGCCCAGACCTCTTAATGTTGTAATATTTAATGTTTAAGTGTTGTAATAAACCTTTATCGCAGGGCAAGTGAAGTGTTTATTTGCTCATGCCAAATACTGTAATTCTTTGCATTAGAATTAATTATGTTTATGCATAAATGTGTTTAGAATATATACTGTATATTGACAGTACTAATAACCTCTCAGACAAGATTTGAATATCAACATGTCAAAATTCTTACAAATAATGAACATATAAAATGTTACAAGAAGTCATACACACATTTGATGAGAAGTATAAAATGTGGTCAAATTCAAATACTATAAATAAATAAATAAATAAATACCAGTTTCACCAAATGTGAATGGCTGTAAATAAAATGTCTTTTTTTTTGCTTAAAGACTTAAGAGAGTAAATACAATGTTTATCTTTGAAAGCCCTCTTAGTTTCCAGGTAGTTGTCAATTAATAACATTGTGTGGGGGGAAAAAAAAGGAAAAAAAGCTGTTGTGTGTAGCCCTCCAACAATAATAACAATGATCGATCATTTCATTGTGAATTTAATGGAATGAGCGGCTGATGTACCTGTTGGTCACTTACCAGCCTGCCTGTGCTCTTACTTCACATGACAAGAGCCTTCACAACAAACACAGTGGCGCACACTGAGAGAGTAATAGAAAAAGAGCAGAGCAAGTGTAGCCATAATTTCAAGATCTATTACAGAGAACAACTTCCAATGATTTAGGGTGTAGCTTTGACGAAGACCAGTAGGAAGGGGTACGATGAATTGGTTTCATTAATTCTACCCTGCTATATTGATCGCCTTTCCAAACTTACTGACCGTAGCTTTAATCTCAAGACAAAGAATAGTAATCAGACCCTTTATCTGAGTAAAAAGCAAAATGTACTAATGTAACACCTTGTGTCAACTTGAATTGGCAATAGGAGTAGTGTTCATTTTGTTATATTGTTTTATAAAGTAAACTTGTCATAGAAACGTAATGGTGCATTTGCCTTTTAGAAAGATGGAATACTTGAAGTTAGGATTCCACATCCTTCCACATTCGCCTAAATGTGATTTAATGACTAAAATCACCTTTTAATTGGTGCATCTGCAATTTTATCAAAGTTTTTTTTACTTGATCTATGATTTTTGTTTAGATAGAACTTCATAAACATACATTTAAAATAACCCAGGGTTATAAAATAGTTCACTATACCTCCAAATCAAAATATAGTATGTAATGTATGTAAAAACAATAATTATGTTATTGAAAAAAGCCTGCACTGACGCTACTTTAGTGCACAT
This sequence comes from Microchirus variegatus, assembly GCF_963457635.1. Taxonomy (NCBI): domain Eukaryota; kingdom Metazoa; phylum Chordata; class Actinopteri; order Pleuronectiformes; family Soleidae; genus Microchirus; species Microchirus variegatus. The sequence goes on from NC_139806.1 coordinate 18,802,042, forward strand.
TATTCGCAAAATGTGAGCCATCTTATAGTAAAAGCACTTTATTTGCCTTCATTTGAATTTATATATACGCAACCTTCTAATGTTGCAGCATTAAATAAAAGGAAATAAGTCTTCCTGTAAGTCACATTGAATTGTTATATGTGAAATACCTTTAGACCAAGGCTATTCAACTTAAGGCCCGGGGGCCAGAACTGGCCCTTCAAGCAATTTGGACCGGCCCGCTGCCCATTAACCCATAAATAATGAATGTACTATTACAAAGCCAATAAAACCATAACTTCGCCTATTTTTGGCACTTTGCGACACTTTGTGTTTCTTTTTTGGCAAATACTAGTACAGCTGTAATTGTAGGCAGCCTATGTATGTACCAGGATATTTTGCACTATGTGAGCCAACTGTAGCATTTGTACCTGAATATTATTGCTATAGTTACTTATATTTCTGCAAAATTTGCCTATTGTGGCCAATGCACCTTAATGTTGTTTAAATTGTTATTTTTTTTTTAAATTTTGTAAGAGCCAATTGTGACTGTTATACCCACATGTTGGTGTTACTGTAACTTTAACCTTTTTGCACTATATGCAAATTGTATTGTACCTGAACATTGGTGGTTTTGTTACTTGCCTTCTTTGCACAAAACTTGCAGCCATTTCAATAAATAAGTGCAAAATAATTTATAACATTTTGTATCCGTTGTACTTGTACACACTGTACATGCGGCACAAAATAGAAGTACAGGGGTTGACAGCCTTCCGAAAAGCTGGCCCTCCGGAAATTTTAGTTGAATAGCCCTGCTTTAAACTATCTTCACTCAAATGCCACAACAGAACAGTTTTCAAGGTAAGATGTCTAAATCTTGACACAAATGTATCCACTTAAAGCAATTATTATTTTATCCACATATTATAAATCTATTAGATTAATGTCCTTAAAATGTGGCCTCTTACGTCCTGCCTAAATGATATAAATGCTTAGACTTACAACACAATCTAAAGCACTGCAGCCACAAAGAACCCACCTGGTACAACATACAATTCAATTTATTATTTGCGAGCTTCAGTGTGTTGGTGTAAAGTGCGTCATATTCCTCAATGTGAGAAGTATAATTTGTACTGAGTATTTTCAATGCATGCTTCTACTTTAGATCACTGCTTCCAGTAAATATTAAATGGCCTGTAGACCTGAGGCCATCCATCTTCTATCACTTTATCCTCCACATGAGGGTCGCGGCTGACAGGTCACCGGTCCATCACAGGGCCACATAGAGACAAATAACCATCCGCTCTCACACCTACGGTCAATTTAAAGTGTCCACCTTACATACACACAATAAGGGCCTTATAGTAGACATAAAAGCCACTCAGACACATTAACCTGCTTCTGACCACAGACCATAAATATATACTGGTACTATAAACAGCCTATAATAAAAAAAAATAGTATACTTGGAGGTAATGCTCCAACAAGGACAAGTTGGAATAACAGAACATGATGTAATGTTTGCACAGACACACTGACAGAACTGACAAAATGCTCACTGTATGAATGTCAATCAAAATGCAAGTACAACCCTGTGGTTGCTATAGCAACAGAGTGTTCAACTGACACTAAATGCCGCTGACAATAGTGAAAAACGTTACATTTTTGGGTGAGAGGGTTATTTGCTTTTCTTCTTTGAACCATCAGAGCTTTGTAGTCGCTCGTTCGTTAGCCAATCGAACAAAAGAATGAACTAATACGTCTTGACAAAAAATGATTTATATTCCACGGTATAGAACGGAGTTGAAAATCTCTTATATTCTCTTTTAAATTCCTTATTTTAATCATCAAGCAAGTCACGTCGTTGTATGCTGTGTGTAATCTGTTGATTTGTGCAGGTTTATCGTAAAACTGACAAAATTATAATTTTTCTTTTATTAGATGTTAAATGTTTGGTGTAAACTTGGACGATGTGTGAGATGGATGGGATGGCAGATCGCTCTGCACAGCCTAATGCACATACTGTGAGTGTGTTATTAATTATCATTAACATGTGGGATGGGGAGGTTCCTCCTTCACTGACTCACTCAGCCAGCTGTCATATTTTGATAAGGAGTCTGATGACTGGTGTTAGATTGCAGGCTTCCTGCATAACGCATGTATTAACCTTTTGTTACTTTGAACACAAGTTCTCAGTTAGGAGTATAGTGTATATTCCCTACTTTGGAATATAGCATTACAAGTGACTGTGGTGCACTCATTTTGGATTTCATTCTTAAAGTTTTCACCATGCACCATGAAATAATAATAACAATGTTTAGTGTGCAAGTAATTACACAATGAAAAAAGGTAATGGCATGTTTCAGCACTTTTAAATAACATCCTGTCTCTTCAAAACAAACAAATAGACTGATATTTGTATGTCTTTAAAGAATATATTTGTATCCCCACTCTCCTGCTCTTAATCCTGGACTCCATTTTATATATTAATACAAATTAGATGATATTTGGACAAATCTGCTCTTAAGCCATGTGGTGTCAAACTCATTTTAGTTCAGGGGCCACTGGACCTGTACAATAATAGCATAATAACCCTTACACAACAAGATCTTTTTACAAAACATATGATGAGCAACTGGAAATTCCTTGAGAAAAATTAGTGCAATTATAACAATATTATGCCTAAGTTTACCATTTACACAACTTACATATCACAGTGGATCTACAACGGCACAAAACATTTTAGTCATAGGAACTGAAAAATATCACATTATGATTAGATTCACAAATTCATCCTGCGTGCTGGAGCAGACCCAGTTGTGGCCATATGTTTGACCCCCATGTCTTGAGCTGTCCTTTAAGGAGACTTCGTTGTATCGTAAGGTATCAATGTTGGACATAAAAGATTGTAGTTGGGTTCTCTTGAGGATGCAAACACACTTTCTTGCAGTTATTATACTTACGACACAAGAGGGCAGCAGATCTCTTCTGTTCTCCTGTGAAGGAAATACACTCTGTGTCTGATCTGTGTGCAATGATGTTTTTTTTTTTTGCCTTGGCTACGGTCTTTGGGACTTGATTCAATTTCTTGATTTAAGGCAATTGTTTTCAGTTATGCGTTTTCTGTTCAAATGTTGTAACTGGGTTATTTTGGCATTTGGCTGATGTAAGCGAGATGGTTGTCTACTTGGTGAATTTAGCATATCTCGTGTGATTAAGTTGTACTTTTGGCCCACTGTATCCCGTCAGAGCTGTGGTATGTTGATGCTGAAAAAACAGCGCTTTATGTATCTTTAGATATCCAAGGGGTTTTCTCTTGGTAAATAATACATCGGGCTACATTTTGTGCTTCATATAAAAAGTGTGTGCAATCTTGTGTAGAGATATTTTGCTTATTGAATCTGACACTCATCTGTTTTCACTCTTTTATCTGATTGTTTCTCCTTTTTCTTCGCAACAAACAGCATGTCATGTTCGTCCCAACTGACCAGCTGCTCTCCATATTGGAAGTTTTTTTTTTTTTTTATGTTTTTTGCAAACAGACTGGGCTGTTCTTCAAAGAGAATGATTTATGCCCTTAAATGAATGAATGAAAAGCCATATCTTATCCTGTTTTCTGACTCACTCTGTTTGGAGCTGTGTCTGTGGAGCATGCTGCAGTTTCTTCAGCATGGGGCACTGGGCTACATTTAACAATGATTGTAAATATTGTGTGTTCTAATCAAGAATTACACCAACCAAGTTAGTACAAAAACATACCCTAGCACAATCTGAAGCCTTTATCTGTCGAGGCAATTGAAATATTGCGTAGAGCGGCTGGATTTCAGACACACCCTACTACACATTCACACAGGAGCTGCAGAGTCCAACCACAGATTTCCTCTGTTGGCTACTGACCAATTTCACTCCAGTGGTTGTTGCCGAAGTGCTTTCCTCCGCAGCACATCGACTGAATTTATGGGGAGTGGGTTGTGTGATATTTGCAGCTATCAGGCTTCTGGTTGTCACTTGATACCTGAATATATTTTTTTTCCTCCCTCTTATTGGAATTCAAACCAACGACATCGTATTGGAAAGGTTTTTGCGATCGTTTAAAGATTACGAGAGCTCTGAATGCTGGACTGCTGGACTCGTTGTATTTTTAGTGGGTGGGTCATGCATGGTGTGTTTGGCTTTGCCTGCAACACATCATCTATTAGAGTGTTAAAAAAAAAAAAGAGATCAAACTGATTAATGTACTGATGTAATGTAGACGTCGACCCTAAAGTCTGAGGCTACTAAAGTGGTCTCCGCCTTTTTGAATCCAGACAGTATAGTCTTAGCCTCCACCATGTTTGCATTCATTTATTAATATTGCTGTGATTTTCAACGTTGTGATATAGCTATAAAAAGAAGAGAGGGAAAGAAGAGATTGCAGGTTGCAGGCAGGCAGTGATTATCTGGTTATCTCCTTCTTATCAGTCACCAGCTTCTATTAGGATGTTGCATGTGGTTCCAGGACATTACCCATTTCCTCCTCTGTATATCAAAGCCTCCAGGTCCCCCTCCCTCCCACAGACTAATTCACTCCAGATGAGCACAATGGGACATTTGATTTAGTGTGCAAAGACACATGTATACAGCTGTGTCAGCTTGCCTCAAACAGCTGGCGCGGAGCTCCGGTACAACTTTTAATCATGCGTTTGTTTGTGTAATTAAGATGGGAAAAAATAATTCAAGAAAACAACAACACAGAGGCCTGCGTTGGACTGGTCTCAGCTGCGGACCGATCAGATATTTCAGTGTGATGTAGGTCCTGTTAGCAAACACTCATGGTTTAATGACATGCAGGTGATACAAATCATGTGCAAACTGCAGAAGGTTTTCCAAATGTTGTCAACACGCATGACAGCTCTCACCAGTGAATATATTTCTTATGTACTTTGGACACCACACAAGAAGCTCAAGTGACCTGTTGCAAAAGGCTTAAATCCTGATATTGTTACTAATGTGCACATCATTTTTTATCTGCTTTTATTAAGCTGTTTTAAACCTGACTTGGAACACGGGCTGTGATTATGCAGAACACACCATAGCTGTCACATATCAATGCTCGTGTTTGCAGTTAGGTTCCTGTATCAGCTCCAAACTCTCTGAGCTCAAGTGATATCATATGGTGTGTGTGTGCCTGGGAATGTTGATCTGACGACCATAAGGGCTTTTCTCTGTTCAGTTCTGTATATACTGTGCCAAGTCTCCTTTGTGCCTCTATGCAGAGAATATCCACATTCTTTTGTACCGTGTCAGGCTCAGTGGTGCACTACAACATAAATGCCTATAATTTCATAACCACAAGATAATGTATTCTTACCAACAGAGGATGCTTTAAAAGTACTCAGACAGTTGCTCAGGCAGCTAATTTGGGAAAGATGCACAATATCCCTTTGAAGTTATGCTTTAGTGCCAGCACTTGAACCCCCCACCCCCACCGAGCCCTCCAAAAAACAACACATACCATGCAGCTTCTCTGTCGTGCACTGTTTTGGTTGCTGAAAGGAAGGTAATGTTGCATTTGATGAAGTGTTTCATTAGCTAAGCATTGCACGCACAAGAGAATCTTAATAGAAAGTACAGCAGGAAAAGTGGTCCAAGTCACCTTGCGAGACTATATTCCATTTCCGAAAAACTCTTGTTTTCCTCCTTGACAGACTTTTCTAAATGTATTCAGTGTTCCCTCAGAAGAATTTTCTCTCCGGTTTTTATTCATAGATAGGGTGATTCATGCTCACCATGAGAGGTGAAACTATTGGCCGAGGCAGAGAAGCCCAGTCAGTGTCTTTTCCACTGCGGCGTTTTCAGAGATGGCAGAGATTATGGGAGGATAACACTGCACAACATGGCTGCCCCAAACCAGATCAAAGCAAAGACAATCAAAGACAGAGTGAAAGCTACAGCAGTAAGCTCTTTTAAATGTCTTCCTCCCCCCGCCCTGACCGAGTAAGAGTGCTACCCTCAAGTCAACTGTTTCCAGCCCCAATCTTTGCACTGGTGGAACCGCCATAAGCCCCATTTGTATGAATACTGGACAGTGAGTAGGCCTGGATATAAATCCCTCAAAGCAAAGCAAACAGTGCAGTAAGTGGCCTATGATAATATTAAACCAAAGCAGTCATGCTGTAAAATCAGTGTCATGCTAGAACTGATAAGACGTAATGTTGGCCATAATCATTTATGGCACCGGGGTTAGGTCATACAAGATAGTCACGACAAAAGCCTTGTTGTTACTCATGTATGGTTTTACAAGAAAGGGTACAGGCACACGGCTCGCTGCTCGGTCACAGCTGATTTGACATTTTGAGCCGCGTTCTCTCAGAGGTTAGACTATGCAATATAATGCATGTGGTAAGAAATCCACTGACACATCCCCATACATCTCAAAAGTCAAGCCTTTTTGACTTTTAAGCATTTGACCCTTTACCTCCTTGACTTTTGCCCATATGTTTTCAGATTGATGAATGCGGTTTTTCCACCTCCCAGACAGCTATTGGTTTCAGTTCATTTCCAAGTGGTGCGACACTCAACATCAAGAGACTCGCTCGGGCAAGGCAATCCATCATAATGGACATTTATTCGTCTTTATTTTTTTTTGTCAGCGTTAGGTTAATGGCTGCGTGGTAATGCACTCAAAAGCCGGGATTGTTTTGAAAATGCTTTCAAGTGCTGAAATGAAGCGCCAGTGACCAAGGCTCGCAGGGATGTGAGCGACTAAACATCCGCTTTAATACACTAAACACCCAAATTCACATTTTCATGACATGAATTTCAATTTTGAGAAATTTGATCCAACTATGCAGCGTGTAGCTTGTGGACATTTTTAGATGATGATTTTGGTTTTCTGGTCTGCGTGTGGACTGTACGGTTGAGTCTTTCTGTTCTCGGCGAACCCTGTGTTTTTTAAACCATGAGCAGCTGTTTCCAGCCCCAAAAAAAAAAAAAGAGAAATCCCCAAAGGTCTGACCATATACGACAGTGTGCTGATTAACTGAACTTTAAGTCAAAGAACGAGTGTTAACTATTACTGGTAAAGTAAATATAGCGTTTCAGATAATTGCACGACACACAATGAAAGCATAACTTATATTTACATGGTTACCAAAATAAAACCTCCACTTGATTGGACGTGTTTCTGTGCATGAGTATTATTTGAGCGGTGCGTTGGCAGTTTGTTTACATGTTAGCAATAACAACATACTGAGCGGATAAAGCCTCAGAGCTGTATTTGGGCTCCCCTATAGTCATAAATCACTTAATCTAGCGTCAACCCTTTAAGCCAAAGGTCTATTTGAATAGTTTTTACTTCCTTATTATGCTTCAGAGTCACAGAGCCACATATTTAATAGATGTTACTCACACAGTACGAAGTGCACGCTTATATTGTCACTTCTGGTAATAATGCTCAGATATCTTTAGGTGCTCATTTCTAAATTTTATGATCACAATTTCTGGAAAGGTTTATTGCAAAAATAAAAGACAGATAATGTAAGAAGGCTAATATTAAGGTGTGTTTAATCAGGGAAATTGTCTTTAATAGTGCCGCTATTGTCATTTTTTTTTATGTGTAGCCACAGTAACAAGGAGCCAACTCAAGTACTGAGTTGATGTTGCTATGTTAATATTTGCAAAATATTTCACGTTTGAGGCTTTCCAACTGCAACTTAAAACACTGCCTGAAATATCAGGGCAGCAAATGCCTTCAGCTGACTGCTTTAACTTAATAATTTAGAATTTACTAAAAAAAAAAAAAGAAGAAGAAAAGAACTATGCTGCAATAGAGTCTCACTCTGAAGCAAATTCCAAATATTGCAATTATACTTTCATTTAAAAAGTTCATATTGAATTAACTTGTTTGCTTGTTGCCTCCCAAGAAGGCACAGGAATTAATTCACGCATTTTTTTTTTTTTTTTTTGTAGGATTACAATTTGCAGTGAATGCACGAGGCAATGTGCAAAAATAGAAGATGTCTGTAGATGATATTTTGCAGTCTTTTTGACAGTCAGTGTCACCTCAGGGCACAGAGGTTACAGGTAGACGGAAGAGCCTCTGAGGGACAGGTTTACTTCAGGGAACATGAATCAAACGCGGGAGAGCAGCGGCAGTAAGAGGCAAAACTCGTTTTAATTAATAGCAGCACACTGATAACGACTGAGATGAAACACCTCACCTGTTCTGGTGCTGCATGTCAATTCTACAGACAGCATCTTTTGGGTGTGAGGACAGGGATGAGCATGCTGAGTGGCAATTCTTGTTTTGAGGATGTTTTATTCATCTGTTTGAAATTGTTAGGCCTTTTTTTCTGGCCCCCTTTTTCTCTTTGGCTGCATTCATATTAGGTTTGCAAAAGCTATCCTGGTGATAAATAACCAAAAAAATGTGCTGTCCTAAATGCCCTTGAACTTTTTTTATATGAATGTGGATAAAGCTGGAGTTGACAGCTCATCATTCATAATTCAATTAGACCAGATATGGTTTAGTGGTTTGTTGGCTGGTTTCTGTAGAAGTGTCAAAAAATTCAAATTTAAAGTGAATCTCCTGATGATAGTCAGTATTTCTCAGTTATGCACGCTGCCAAATGTTGCTTATTTTTTAATCATCAGCATGCATTTGTATTATTGTAATTATTAGCGTTATAAATTTCTATTTCTGCAAGATGCTGCAGATGTGAGTTCATTCTCTTGATTGTTCCATTTTCCACTCCCTATTTTCTGAGTATGTGATTAAATTACTTTTTGGCATCAGTACATGCAGGAGACTGGTTGTGTTTCATGCAAATATAATGACTGCTGCCTCTGCTCTAAATATTTAGCTATTGAAACCCTGCAGTTCATGCTCTGTGTCTGCTTTAATAAGATGTGACCGTGTCTGGACCTAAACTCCTTTCGCATTATTACCAAATTCAAATAGGTCTAGATTTCGCCTTGGACATGAGAGACAGTTTTTGGCCTAAGGTACTGGTGTTCAGCAAGGAATAGCTTGTTAAATAGTTTAAAATCAGAGCTGAGAAGTCTGCAGAGGCGTCTCACACATATTACTGAAGACATCACCGATTCCAGAATAACTTTCTGATCTTTCAGTATTCAGTCTGACTTCAACTTTCCCTTTATATATCAAGAACGTTGGAAGGGTATTCTCGGCTCAACTCACTTTTTTCCCAAAACTCTCCTGATAGCTCTGCTTCCTATGTTCAACATCTTTTTTTTGTAGCCAGAGTCTGTCTGCTACTGTTGTAATTAAGACCAAGAATTATCAGACTGGAATCAGATGAAAGGCTCATAAAGCACTACTGAATTGGGACTCTTGCCAGCGGCCAGCTCAGTTACAGACTTAATTCATATTCCCTTTGTTCCTCTCCAATCTCATAGAGGTCTTGAGGCAGCTGAAGGACTGGTGGCTCTAGTGACAATGTAACAGGTTTTAAATAGACCATTTCCAGTGGCACCATGTGGCAAGGAAAGGCTTCAAAGAGCCAACAATTTGCTATGAAATTAAACCAAGGATCGCTCTGGCCCACATGATGCCGTATATCTCCAGCTCTGCAATATGAAATGTTATGATGCAAACATTTTGCACGCCCACATCAGAGACCCCTAAACACCATTATTATTCTGAAGATGAGAGTCCATCACGGCAATCATGTGAACGAGTTATTTTCATTCATACTGTGCTACATCATCCGTTGTGCTTCCCATTCTTGGCTGAAACCCTCTAATAGACTGTTTCCAGTCTGTTTCTGTAAACATGGTTGAAATTATGCAACCTAGCCTTGCAAGTAAAATTATTCTGTTTGTAAAGCTTGTTTGGTATTCCAGTCATTCCCAACCAAGCCATCTGGTGGCGGTCTATGCACTCTCCTAGTGGATCATTCCTCTTAGCAATGCTGTTGCCCTATCACTTGTTACCTCATTAAAATGAGTGATAATAAATCCCACAGGCCATGTGCAATGAAACCATGTTGGTCTTCAAACACATGCATATCCCCATCATCGTAATGCATGTATGCATATAAAAACACACGAAGCAGCCCCTATACAAAGCACTCAACTATTAAAATATTTCATTTCAAAACCCCTTTCATACTGGAGCTTTTCAGGTGCTCACTTCATACACAATATAGAGACATGAAGCGAAGGCTGGATTTTCAAAATACAGACCAGAGAGGAATGTTTAATCAGCCAAGGTCACTGTGCGTTGCCATGCGCTGCTGTTGTTGGAGGAGGTTCTGGGAGAGAGGGACCATCCCTCATCTGTATTCTCTTCAGATGGCTTGCGTTTGTAGGATCATGCAGATATGGGATTTTTCTCTGAGAATTAAAACCCAGATGTCATGGTACCAGACGCACACATCCTCACCACAGTAAAATATTATTTATGGCTCTGCAGTCAGCATAACTAATGCCTCACACTCAGCAATCACTCACTGTGAACAATGCAAAAAATTGTCTTCAGTTTGAACTTGTTGGCAATAATCCAGTTCCACCCATGGACCCAAACCTGTCTGCCCTCCAAATAAAATACTTTCACAGAAGGCAAAACGAAGATCTTTTTGTTTTATTTTGCATGTTATTTTAAATGTGGAGAAATAACCTTTTTGCATAATACTACACTGCTTTTGCCTAATTCTTTAGTAAATCCATCAGTTTAAAGATAATTTATTTCCTTTGTGTCACGCTGAATGCGTTGAGATCGCACTCATTTGCGGTTGAATGTGTTTCATATAGTGATAAATTTGAACGTCGTTGCTAGTAAATGCGGTTAATTAATAATTTCACTCTAAGGTGGAAAAGTAAAAGCTTAATTCACATTTAAATTCTCATGCAAATTATCTTTTCACTTTACAGATGAGGGAATTTCAAAAAAAGACACTTTAACGTCTCTCTCTCCTGCATTTAATGTACATTTTTTTCCTCATTATTTTTCCTTGTAATTTGGGAGTCAGAGCAGGTACAGACTGACAGAGAGTGACAGTCCCACTAGGATGGGAGGGAATGTTATGTACAGTTTACATATATGCCCACCTACACACATGTAAACACACATGTATACATCTACACAGATGTTTCATGAATTATGGCTTCAAATAAAACAGATAAACACATGATAATAACTAGAACATTAACATACATAAACCCCCTCATCTTCCCTGTGGGTATTTAATGTAATTATTATGAAGTAATACTGAGAGTGTCACTATACCTGCACGCATACATTTGATATTTAATACATTTTGTCGTGAGGCAGAAATCTCACATCCGTCGTGAAGTGGCAATTGACTGTGCTACAGTTATGAAGCTGCCAAGAGCTTTCTGCTGTTTTACATAGAGAAGAGAGGCTTTGATCTCCCTCGGAGAATTGAGCTGCAATAACTGTCTCAACAGGAGAGATAAGATCCACACATCAGGTACAAGCAAAGCAACAATATGACAACTGTGTTCCATGCACTATTTGATTATGCAAATGCACCAAATAAATACGGCCCTCGCACCAAACGGCACTTTAAAAAAAACCGTCTGTTCTTTTTCTTTGTTGTCGTCTTGAAGCTGCAGCACATATTCGTGTGATTCATTGTTGAGAAATTATAATAAATATGTTGACCTTTCACCTAAAAAATACCCCCAAAACTCTTTTAAAACCACAGATTTGACTTAACAAGCTTCAAGGTTCATGTTGGATTAGAAAAAAAAAAAAGGAAAGCTAATTCAAAATAGATGAGGGAGTTGATCATGTTAATGTTCACCCAGGCATTTTTTGGCACAACACACAATTCCTTGTGGAGCCTCCTGTGAGTGAGACCTTTTTGAGCGCGTGCCCACATCGCTGCGTTCTCCGTCCTGACATTATAACTCCTCACAACGGAAAGGGACTCTGAATCCGTGCCAGCCAACTATACTTAGAGCGGAAGACATTAAATGGAGACATACCTGAAGTGACACAAACTTGGCAGGGCCGAAATAGTTTCCAGATAGTTAATTAACCTTAGTGACTGGTACAGCAGTCTTGAGTGGCTGGTCAGTCGCAGCCTGTGCCGGGATAAATACAACCAGTCATGTTGACATGCCACAGTTCATACATGTCATGTGCACACTGCCAGGCTTTACACTTTGTTTAGAGCTGAGTTCACAGGGTATTTTCATCAAGGAGGGGAAAAAGGTGCGTAGCCATAATGTTATGCAAACATAGAAGTCTCCCCCAGCCCATAATTAACTCAAGCAGTTTCTCAAATTATATTTATGTAGAGCTGTAATACAATCTAAGTTTTCTGCTTGTTGCTGTTTTAATGATGATAATAGTAGGGCTGCAACAGTTAATGGATAAATCATTTACTAAATGAATCAGCAACTATTTTAATAATTCTTTTTTTTTTTTTTTTTTTTGAAGAAACAAAAACAAAGTCTGTGATTTCAGCTTGTTAATTGTGAATATCTTCTGTGAGGGTAAAGTGCATATATTTGTGAATGTTGATGTCTTGAGGTTTTGAAGAAAAAAAAGATTCATTGTTTTCTGTCATTTTATTGACAAGTTAATTAAGGAAATAATCAAGAAGTTCATGGATAGTGTAGTCATTATTATAATAATTATTTATACAGTATATCTATTATGTTTATATTATATGCCAAGATTTGTTTGGTCTGGCTTTTCAAATTGTCATTATGATTGCTACTACTGGTAAATGATGATTCATAGTGCAAATAACAGTTTGTTGCCGTATTAAATGAGATATCCTATTTCTATGATGGAAAATCATAGAAATCTTTCTCATGTATGATGGAAAAAAAACATTCTCTGTTGGAGAGCAGTTTCAGTGCAGATAGGTAGTGAAAGCCACACTGATGTTTGAGGTATTACAGCGGTTTGCTGCATGAAGTCCAGATGTCACTCTGCTGTGATTTTATGGAGAGAAAATGTGAGGCTCTGAGGTGGCAGCTCAAAGTAACTATTAAGTCCACTTTGCGACATGAACACTGATGTGGATCAGTCCTCCGGTTTTAAACATTTCCATATTTCTCATCACCATCGCACACATAGTGCAATTGACTCGATTTTCGAAAAAGCCATATCTCCAAATCAAAAAGTTCACGAGTGGAGGACCGAGAACGACGCATCTGGTGGGCAACTCCTCACCGCTCCCAGAGAGAGGGGAAAATAAGTCATCATATTTATTGACAGAGATTGCATGTGTCAGAAAAACGGATATAAAGTTGGTGGAATGAGGCTCAAACTGGAATGAGGGAATGATGACACTTGCATGGCTGCCATTACACAAATGAATAGGAAACAGGTGGAAACAGCAGGCACACACTGGAGACACTCAATTTTACTAGCGTTGATGTTTTGCAGGCTATTTCACAACCGCCCTCTGAGAGGAGAATCCTTCGCTTTTTTTTTTTTTTTTTTTTCTTGGTTGTGCACAAAGGTTACACACATGCTTTCTTAGCCGCAGAGTCTCCGTGTGGCGCTCCCTACATGCATGATACTTTCTCACACAAGTCTCTCTCAGACGACTGAGTCCTTTTGTGAAGCTGTATCAGTGGAGAGTTCAGCGCCTCAAAGACTTTTGTCCAGACAAAAGTGTGTTTTTTTGTTCTTGAGCAAACCCAGTCATTTTGAAAAGTCATATAAGCATGATATTAATGCCAAAAACAATCATGGCTTACATGTACTTGTAACTGTGTCCCGAGTTCTGCCCTGTATAAGCTCCACTAATGTCATACCCCCACGCCCATTGCCTGACGTGTCCCTGTCAAGCTGCACCCTGATATTTTTGTTTTAACAGAGTTTGGGTGATTTAAGAAACCCTAACAGAAGAAGACATGCGGTTTGTATTCTCATGGCTGTCTCAGCTTAAATGTCTCCAGATTCTTTATGGAAAGGGGATTGTAGGGGGTTATTTGCTGACGTTATTTACACGGGGAAGGTTTTGTAGCCTCCTCTTTGGCCAGAACATCAGGATTTTGGAATTTTTTGGCAGTGACCTACATCTGGATTTCTGCACCAGAGGGTGCCCCACCCCCTGACAGTCTCTCGCAGACCCATACGCCTGTGTGTTTTTTTTTTCCTTCTTTTTTTTTCTCCTTTCTCTTTTTCTTTCTCTGAGTTACGTGACAACACACACAACTGGGAATCTAACACTTGGAGTTCCTTGTCACACCTATCAGAGTCCAGTGAAGCCCTGAGACAACACTTCCTCACTGTCTCTGTTACAAATATGAAACACAGGAAGAAGAGACAAGAGTGTCCTTCAGGCCTTATTCTTCATGCTGTGTGTGGAACAGTATGTGTATAGCGGCCAATCTGGTTTTCATCGTCAGAGCCCCACCCTGGCTGAAATACAATGGATTGGGAGCAGGCCTGTGACTTTTAACTCACTCTGCAGATTCTATGCTCTGCCGCCAGTCTGGCCAATCTGCAGCCCAGAAAATTCCCTTGATGTGTCGGCCAAAGCAGCTTTAAATTCAATCATAAGGCCATAGGTTCCCTTGTTATAGTGCATCCATGTTCCTCCACTCAGACGCAAGGATGTTGCGTTTACGTTCAGCTATGTGGAAAAAGACAGAATGATTTTAGCCATGAATCTTGGCTCCTAAAGTGATGAATTGCAAGACAAAGGAAGTTTACTGAAACTTTTCAATAGTTAATCAGCAAAGTCCCTGGTGTTTCTGGGGCTGGAAAACAGTTAAAGTAATTGTAATTTTTCTGTCAGTTGTTGAAATTCTACCATGATTTTAATATACGGTTAAATAGATCAGCTGGCTTATCGCCCAGAGTGCATAATCAAATCTATATTTGTCCGAGTCATTTCCATCCTGTTACTGAAGTACACTTTTCAAGAAAGGGAATGGACACTTTAATTAAAGAAAGCTGTGGTGAATGAGTGAGTGTCAGTCTCTGAAAGCCCAGTTGTTCATCCGTCAAACTTTGAACTGCTGCTCTACAGACTTCTGTGTCTCCGCAGTGGGTTTTGAATGATTTTCCTGTTGTAGCCACCGTACAAACAAAGGCACCCCTGTAGATTTATGTCTCATCCCTCTCTCTCATATTGGACTCTGAGGGTTTTAAGGCTGTAATTAAATTCCAATCCCCACTCTCACTTCTTCGCTGACTGTCCCCCTCTCTGTGGGAGGTTGAGAAGCTGGGTTTTACCTCCTGTTGTGGTTTGTTAGAAAGATCCAGAAATCTCTGGAAACCTCAGCCATTACAATAGAATTCACACATGTGGTGCAGAGGGAGAAAGAAAATGTCTGTGATCATTCATATGCCCCATTCTCGCTGGTCAAAAAAACCAGTGGGAATGTGTTTATTCGGTATTCACTCTCGGGTCAAATGTCTCGGGTTTTTATCGGTTCCGGCTCCGATCGTCATCAGTGGGAACGTGAGACCTGGGTGAACATGTGAATTTCTTCTTCAGCTGTTCTATTTTTACCAGAGGTGCACCATTAAGCAAAGCATCGAGCATTAATGTTTCTAGCTACTGTGACAAAATGGGGGACCACACGTAGCCCGCACAAAATTAAATATATTTTTTAAATAATGTGTAAACTAAATATGAACAAATGACGTCAGTTGGCAGACCAGAGGAAGCAGAAAAGCATCTGTGGCAGTTTTGCTTAAAAAGCCTCCTGAGCTGTGTTCAGGTGTACTGCATCACTCAATCAGCCACAGCTCCACCCACCTGGAAGCCAACAAGGGAAGCAAACATGACCAGCCCTAAAGGCCACATTATACTTCTCCGACTGCGTAATGCGTTATCCGTCTGACGGATAGGCAATCAATTTCCCGCCCGATCAGTAGGGGTCGCTGCGCAAGGTTGTTGTGCTTTTGGCTACAGTGAGCAATGGCGTCCAAGGGAGAAAGACTGTTGTTGTTGTTGAAACAACAGCCGTTTGTCACTTTTCTGTGTCCCGGAACACAGTTTTAAGATAATTTGAGGCGAGAAATTGGCCATTTAGAGTCTAAACATGTGCTGTGTGTGTTAAGAAATGACGTATTTATAGTTGGGCAGCGACGAAGTCAGCGGTGTTCAGCTCCTTCCTCTGTGGTCGCTCGCTGCTCACTGTGAGCCGGCACAGAGCAGCTTCGCTCGGCCTGTCCTGAGGACCAATCACAGCTCTTGCCGTCTCCGTTGTCCCTTGACAAAGTGACGGACACTTAAAAAATATTCTGTGCACCCGGAGACGACGCAGAGGCTCTTCGACAGGTTCTGCGTCGACACAGAGGACTCTGCGTAACCTACACAGAGCACTTTACGCAGGAGTATAAATTGGGCTTAAAGCCGTC
This sequence comes from Microchirus variegatus, assembly GCF_963457635.1. Lineage (NCBI taxonomy): Eukaryota > Metazoa > Chordata > Actinopteri > Pleuronectiformes > Soleidae > Microchirus > Microchirus variegatus. Next base: position 18,818,330 of record NC_139806.1, read on the forward strand.
ACACTATCCTTATATTTTTCAAAACTTGGGACAGTGCTCAGTATAATTGAGTTTTAATCAACTAGATCACTTAAACCATTGATTTAAATCAATCAATGGTTTTAAAAAGATGACTCACTCATGTTGTTGTGGTCCTCCTCAGTCTAAGTACAGGAGATAAAACATGCCATGTTGACTTCTGCACTCACTGGGACATCAGAATACGCTAGATTTTTGGAATTTTTGTCTCGTGGATCTCTGCTTTGTCCATATAACAAGCGAGGGCAACGGTATCTGAAAACCGGAAGTCCGCGAAAAGTTTTATTCTTGACTCTACAGTGCAGCACAGAGTCCTACACAAACTTCCAGCCTCAGAGGATTTATTTGTCCAGTGGATACATGTTATACATGACGGCAATGTGCCTGCTAGAGCCTGCAAATGATCACTTTTCAAAATGCTAACTGCTGTTAACTGTGGCTGATGTAATTTCCTGTCCCTTAAGTTTCTTTTTACTTTTTTTTTTTAAAGAGATACTACTAAACAGAGTGTTCTGTACAGGGCTGTTTTGGCAGGGTGATTAAACTGCTGTGGTGCTTCATCCTTATGGTATTTTGACCAAAGCTTGTCACAGACATGTTCATTAGGACACCAGAGAACTAGGTTAACTTGAAGAAATAGGGTATAATATGTCCACTTTAAACGAAATAGTAACTACAGTTTGTTATGTTTCCAGCACATCCGTGATGCAATTCACACACATACAGGGCCTCACAGCAGCCTCACCCAGATTTAAAAATCCTGGGTATGCCCGCAAAAGTTTAGAGTGAAAAAGGCTATAAACGGAGGTCTGGTGTGAACATCTGGTCTGGTCAGGCATTTGAGACATTGCATGTGTTCATATTTTCGCCTCATTGCCACCTCTGCCTGTGAATTGCAGGACTTGAGCATTCTCACGTCAAAGTCAGGGATTGTCATTCCAACACGTCACAATTTCATGCATAATGATAGAGCTTTGTGAGTGTTAAGATGATGCCCCTATGAATAACTCCATCATTGTACCTATCAAGGCTTTTCCTCACCAGACGGCCACCCACTGCCAAAGCATAGATTGCTGGCATTGGCCCATAGCATGGCCAACAAACTGGAATCAGCTGCAGCAGCAGGCTGTCAGTTGGGACTCCTGACAGCGATATGAGGGGCTAGACAGAGCAAGTCCAGTCCAGCGGGGACCAGCGGGAGAGGAAGGATGAGTTCTGCACCACTGATCCAGAGTGACAGTGATGGACAGGTTCAGAGAGGAGAGCTGATGGCCGAGGTTTTTCTCCTGTCTGAACGGCATTTGAAAAGATGGACATGGTGGTCGCAAGGCTTCAGATTCCAACATGGCATGTGTGCCTGCCTGTGTGAACAATGTGTGTGTGTGTGTGTGTGTGTGTGTGTGTGTGTGTGTGTGTGTGTGTGTGTGTGTGTGTGTGTGTGTGTGTGTGTGTGTGTGTGCATGCATGTCAAATGGTCAAGCAGAGCAGTAAATGTGAAAAGTGACAGTGAAACGTGAGATCAAAACCTTGTTTGTGTTCAATTTTAGGTCTAGTTTGGAAGAAGCGATGTATTAAATACAAAGCATGTACTGCAAAAATACAGCTAATTATTATTTTCTGTTCATTGAATATCAATTTTTTTTAATTAATGAAATATTTCAGCTGATAAAAGCGGCAGATTCCTCACAAGTGAGAAGATTAAACAAAATTATCTTATTTGGTTGAAATAATATTGAAATTATGACAATAAATAATTCAATATCATGTTGTTTCATTATTTCGGATTCGTGATTCCATCAAGCTCATTTTGCAGTACAAGGAAATTGCATTTGTGACATCCCCAGAGGTATAATTAAAATCTCAAGTCATAAATTAAAATCTCAAGGCAAGAAAAAGAACAAAAAGAATGATAATTTTAAAGAATAGAGCAGAGTTTAAATAACTAAAATTACAAAAATGAATAAGAAATAAGAACTAAAAACAAGTAATCACTGATACTGGCAATGTTGAGCAGCCAGGAAGTTAACCAGCACTTCTTGACTTGTTTACCAGCACAGATTATTATTATTATTACACATTGTCCATCTCAAGACTTATCACAATCACTTATCAAACAACATTCACATTAAATATTTTTTTCATTAGCTGAGCCTAAATATGCTGAAGCTGCAATCACTGTAATAGATGGACACATTAGTTCTCCATCGTCTTGTGAATCAGCTCTGTTTTGTTAAAAAGACAGAGCCGATTGTCACGAAACACGTTCCTCCACAGCTCGGGCTTTTGTCGAGAGTCAGGACTTCCTTTGACAAGTAATTACGTCAAGAACAAACGTTCCCGAAGGCAGCAATTAATGTTGAACTCATAATACACAATGATACCCTCAGGCCCTGGATCTAATATGAACACTGGCACCCCTTGTTGTGCCGTTTACCCAGCTGTCTGATTTGATGACTCTAATACTGACACAGTTTTTCTTATTAAGTTGCAAGCATGTGTGTGTGTGTGTGCATGTTTCATTCAGTTGCTCTCAATATCTTCCCAGCGTCCTTAATTCTAAGGTCTACTGTCCTGTAGAGACAGATTATAATATAATATATGATACCACATATTATGTGGTATCATATCCAAGGATGGGTAATAGAACTCAGTTTTTTTCCATGAAAACTTTTTTTTCAGACACCTACGTTATCGACCTCAACAACTTCAGGAAGCAGCCCTGGTTGTATATCCTCTTCATGATGATGTGAGTTTTTTTACAGGACTTCTCCTCCAAGATTTGCAGTTCCTCCAGGTAATGCATTCAGAACCATTTCCCTCATTCCATCCTCTTGAAATAAGCGAAAACACAAACCCTGCACCTCCCCGCTTTTTCCTGCATGCCTTCAAGGTCTCTACCATATCTCGCACATCCACCTCCATGTATGAATCCTGTTTAACACAATTCAACCATGGTCAGGAGATGCTTTTGAAATCAATTCATACAACGCGCGGTCAGAGAAATCAAAGTGAAATGACCGTTGCATCTGCCGACATGGAAGATTGACGTGCAGCATTTGGAGTCTGTGGTTTTGAGGGACAGTTTCCTCTTGTGCGTGAGGTGGTCAAAGGCAGCTCTGGCTTCGGGCTTTAGGGGCTTTGTGAGGTTGTTAAAAATGTTCCTGCTCACTTTTCCAGCTGCAGCCTTTTAACGGTGCATTAAACGACAGCTACCCCCCCGCAAAAGTCACAGGGGAAAACAAGAAATCCCATTTGAAAATCAAGGGAGGGTCAAGAACAGTCATTTTGCACTACTCATACTTTTTTCCTCTTTTTCTTCCCTTTTTGTAGTTGGGGTGTGCTAATAGAAAGAACAGATATAGCCTACTTTCAAGGTCATTTTACAGTGGAAGAAGATTGTTCATTAAGAGCCTCTTAGACATGTGGTATGTCATTTCTGTCACTTGGGGTCCATCAGTTAAAACAGTAACATAAGACCTAGTTTGATGACATCTTGAAGCACTGCGGAACTTATACAATTTTTTTTGTTCTGATGGAGCTTCAGCAGCAGAACGTGAAGCCATGAGCAGTCATGATTCATTAGTGAAAAAGCAAAAGACAAAACACCAAATATGTCCCTCCTCGGCTGACTTTAATATCGGTTTGCCCCAGAAGATATAGCTATATATATATTAATGTGGTTTACGCGTTTGCTCTGTGCTTTACTGCAGACACGGAGGGAACTGGAAGTCATGCGGCCAGTGCCGTGTAATACACAGGGTAGTCGTGTTGGAGCGTGTATGAAAGCGTGCGTACACTGCGCGTGTTTTCGCTGGTTTTGGTGCTCATTAAATTCAAAGTCCCGTGAAGCTTCCGTGGGTATTTCACAGAAGCAGAGACAGATAAAGTGGATGATGTCATTAAAAGGTTACCTTGAATACAAATACGGATTAATGTGGAATGTTTTGGTCAGTGTATGTACACTGCTCAAAAATATGTATTATTAATCTTAATATTATTTTAGATATTTCACTGCAGAAATGTTACATATTGTATTATTAAAAGTATCAATGGTGGACTGGTGGACTCAAATACACGACTCAAAAACAATGAAAATGTGTGTTTTTTTAGAGGCAAAAAATTATCAACAAAAAGTTCTCGCAAGGAGGATGAAACAAAATGTCAAAAGCAATAAACCAAAACCCAGGAACATGACGCTCTGGCCAGAACTTCCAACTGGCAACAAGACAAGGGCAGATGAGGACTATTTATACAGGAGGTGAAAGTGAAAACAGGTGAAACCAATCAGAGGCGGGGCAAACAATCTCAAATCAGGGAAAATCACACAAAGGGAAGAAGTCAGGAACTGAAATGAGAGGGAAACAAATTAAAACAGGAAGTGCACAACAAGACTAGACATGAGCAACTAAACAACAAACTTGACGTGACATAACACTACATGCATGTTAGTTTCCTTCATTTATTACAAACAATCAAACATTTTATTTTGACTCTGAACAATTAATATTATTCTCTAAATAATTGTGTGTGTTTTTTTCTCTGTTCACATGATGGTGAGGAAGTATTCTACCTGATTTAACAAGGTGAAGAATTATTTTACTCGACATGTTTAAAAGATTGGGATTAATCTGAGCAAACAAAATCACAGGGTGTCCCACAGGGATCTATTCTTGGGCCTCCTGTGTTCAACATTTATCTTTTACAATCATGCAGATGACTTCACAGAGCAGTGTCACCAGACAAAAAAAATATTCGCGTTCACTAAATGAATCAACAGAACGAATCAATGAGCCAGAAAATACACCTGAACATAGGAAATATTGTAAAAATGGTTAAATTGCCAATTAAAAGTCATTATCACCACAATCAACATATCAGGCAAAATATTTTGTTGTAGTTATGGACTAAACTAGCACCTTAAAATGGTTCTAATTACAGGTTCTATGTCTCAACAAGATACAGAAGAAATGCTCATGTGTTTATATTTAGCCGCTTGTTGCAATGGTGTTTTCACAGGTCTTAGCAAAACTCAACCAGACAGCTGCAGCTCATGCAGAAAACTGCTGCCAGAGTCCACACCAGCAAAGTGGAGCACATTTATGCTGTTCTTTAAATCACCAACTCTGCTTCCTGTGTGTCAAAGGAAAGGTTTCAAAATCCTATTACTTGTCTATAAAAAACTAAATGGTCTCGGGCCTAAATACATATCTAGTCTACTCTGGGGCTATAAAGCTTCCAGACAGCTAAGGTTGTCTGGAACAGGTTTATTCCATGTTCCCAGAATCTAAACAAAGCAGGACAAGTTTCCCCGACTTTTGATTTCATGCTCCCCACTTTTGTGGAACAAGCAACCAAGGTTTGCTCAAACTCCGTATTAAACCAGGTCTTAAAACACTGTTGGCTGTGGCAACTTACAACATTATTAAATGCATAAACTCTTTCTAATCTTTATCTGTTTATTACCTTGCGTTTGTTTGTATTTCATTGCCTTTAACTATCTTTAAGTGTCCTCTTAATGCCTTTTTAATGCGCCTGTGAAGCACTTTGAATTGTCTTGTTTCTATATGGCAATATATAAATACGCATTCCGTGAAGAATTTCAAATATATCTTCATGTACACATTTAATCAGTTGTATTGGGATGTTTTTCACTTGGCAGAGATGTTAGAAGACGTTCATTGCTTCTACAGAATAAAACTCTCTCTCAAGGACGTATTCATTCATTCATTGAGTCATCGATCTTCTACAGCTTTATCCTCCACATGAGGGTCGTGGGGGGGCGCTGGTGCCAATCTCATCCAACACAGGGTGCAAGGCAGGGTCACACCCTGGACAGGTCACCAGTCCATCACAGAGCCACATATAGAGGCAAACAACCATTCACTCTCACACTTACGCCTACAGTCAATTTACAGTGTCCACTATACCTCGTCCCCAAATCTGGATGTTTCTGGACTGTGGGAGGAAACCGGAGAACCTGGAGAAAACCCACACAGGGGGAGAACATGCAGACTCAATGCAGAAAAGCCATTGTTCCGACCGGGTGGTGAACCTCTGTCTTCTTGCTGCTCAAGGACATGTATGTATTCTAGAGATATGAACCCATATAATCTTCATGTGCTCTTTCTTTCCTTATTTCCTTGAGTTAACAATTCAAGTAAGCACAAGAAAAATAGGCACACAACCAAGGTCCTGACTGCTGTGGGAGATTTTCCTTTATACATTTTCTGAAAAGACCCATTTTGCCCTTTTGCTCTGGCAAAATCGAAGGTGTGAGCTCCTGAAATGTATCTTATAATTTTTAAAAGCACCTCCACTAGAAGTTTATTTGGCAGAGTGAAGCAGAATGTGACCAAGGCAAGCGCAGGTGTTGTAGTGAGCTCTCCTTAGACTGAAATGTTAAAGATGTATGCAGGTGGAGGTGAACAAAACTTCTCAGACTGCCTGAAGCTTTTTTTCAGTCTGATCTCGCTCAAAACGCAGAGCTGTGCAGTCACTTTCCATAAAATATCAAGGTTTCTCTCCTGTCGACTTCTGAGCTACGTTTCCCTTCTCACATTGCTTAAATGAATAAAAGAAGAAAAGGAAAAACACAGAGGCAGATATTTGCTCGGCATTCATTATTTATTTTGCATCATTACAATCCGTGCGCTTGTCAGAAAACCCTTCAAGTCTGTGAGTGAGTGGCTGCTCTGTATAGCGAGAGTTCTGATTCACATTCGTAACTTGGAAAAAAGAGCAGTTGGAAGAGAAATTCAACAGGGTCCAAACTTTTGCATGTGGTGCAACACTTTCAGTATGCTTTTTTTGTTGCTTATATGTAAAATATAGCACATTTTAGAGTTTCCCGGTGAGGAAAAAAAAAGCCTCCTGGTTCCTATGATGTGATATTGACCTCAGAGAAGACAAGTAAGTAACCCCAATAAAAGGATAATATCATATTATGTCCTTAAATAAAACAGAAAATAGGAACCTCCCACTGCTTTTATCACCGTTTGATTTCAGTCTGTTACATAAAACTTAAAACGACCACAACACTCTTTTGTGTTTTCCTTCTATTGTCTTTGAACATTTCCCCTTGTTTATGATTTTTGTCATTTTCATTTAGTTTATACCTGCATTGTTATATGCCATTGTGGATTTATTGTTTTGGATCCTAAACTAAACTAAATAGACATAAAGTTGAATGTAACATACTAATATTTTCATGTCTGTATAAACGACTGGTAATAAAATGTATCCTATTTTCATTTTTGTTTTTGATTTTTAACTAATTTATTTATTTTCAACACAAAAGACACTAAATAATCACCAGTATTTGCTAGTATTCTATAATGGCCTCAAAATGAAAGGATGCACCTCATGTCTGGGGAGATGTTTTTATTTCTCTATTTCAACTGGCTTGGGGACCTTGGGTTGCTGGACATATGGGGTGAATTCCAATTCCTTGCTTAACCCTCAATCTTAACCCTCAATCTCAAAAAGTGCTGTCCCGATTCTCAGAAAAATGAAGTTGAGGGACAAATTAAGTATTTTTTTTGTTAATAGAGATATAAAAAATATGAAAACCATTGTATTATCTTAGTTTAAGCCCATATTATGGATTACTGACGTCATTGTTGCATAACAATTATTTTTATTTTACGTGCTTTTGTCAATAGCCGGCCGGTTTGGACACGCGATCGTTTACCCTTCAATAAGTTGTGGTGTGTGGTAACTGTCAGCTGAATATGTCCGTGGTTGTGGTATTTGTATGAGTATCATCTTATAACTAACTGACAACCTAATAACTTGACTGACAAACGGATCGTAATAAATAATCGTGACGTAAATGTGTTCTTCTTCTTCTTCTTTTTTGGAGTTCACAGACTGGACGCAGCTTTCACGTTATTCTGCCCCCTACAGTCTGAAGACGTATCTGCATTTAAGGGGTGTCCCATTTCTAAGTGACAAAATAACCCTATCTTAATAAGTTAGGATTAAGGGTTGAGCTTGAGGGCTAAGATTGAAGGTTAAGATAGGAATTGGAATTGGCCCATGGTCCACAGTTGGGCCCTTCTCAGGCAAAGATGCCTTGCTCCAGGGTAACACTGACAGTACGGGTTTAAAACAACTTTCTCAATTCTGATCTCCACCTCTCAAATTGTTTCCAGACCATAAAGACATGTGTGGTGTTGTGTGGGGAGGCTGAAGAAGATCATTTCTAATAAAAGATGACAAAAAAAAAAAAAAAACTTTTAAAGTTTAGATGGAAAGATATTTCCAAAACATTTTGTTCCTCTTGTGCTTCCATGTGTTTGTGGGTGGTTGTTGAACACGCATGTCTGTCGTAACCTCTTATCCAAATATTTTGGAATACGAAATATGAACCGTTGTTGATGTAGCAAAGGTCATTAAGTGTCTACAAGAAAGCAACAATAAAACATGTCGCCATGTGTAGCAGCTCAGTCTTTCTTTCTTTCTTTCTTTGCTGAACTCACCACTTTGAATTTCAAATCAATGGCCCAGGAAAACCCTGCTTTGGGCATCTTTTGAATGCAACTTCAAGCATGACATCGATTATCTTAGCTTCATAATTATCTCCACATGCTACTGTACCTCAGAGTTTTCTATTCAGATTAGGTTTGGTTCATCCTTGGTGGCGACTGCTCCTAAGTAAATTAGCTGTGAATAAAGGCCTTTGAAATAACGTATTTGTCAAAGACGTCCTGCTGTTTAATGCCATACATTTTCAGTGGAAACAGCGGCAACAAAAGAGCGACACACTGACATGGCTTCTGTCAATCTGCAAAAGCCTGATGCATCACTTCTGCACCAAAACATTCCATAACAGTTTTCTGTTTTGCACTTGAAATCTGAAGCAGGAGTTTTATTTCTTATTTTTACACACAAAGAACAGAGCCAGCAGTTCTTCGTTTCATTGTTTTGTCTTCTTCTATCCATTTTCTTGCAATAAATTGGAAATGCAAAATAAGTGCAGATGTGTTTGTGTAATGGTCGGGCTTTCATGTAAATAATGGGTATACAGTTTCAGATATATATGGAAAACATCTGCGTGAATGATCTGTAATTATCACTCCGAAATTCCGCTGAATAAAACAAGAACGAGGCTTTCTCTTGAAACATTTATATCGCATGCTTTACATGATTCAACGAGAAGGGGAGAGTGGGGAGAAAAAAAAAATCCTTTTGTTATTTTTCAGAGAGTTTCTGTCCATGCTGTCACTCTGAATTGACATATCAAAAGACTCTTTGAAGTGGGACACAGTAGACATGGCCATATTTAATGCACAAATGTGTTTCTCACATTTGAAGGGATGTCACACGTGCTTTGCTGCAGCGTATTCATTAATTCACTTTTCATTTTCTTTCCTCACAGTCCTGTATTTAAAAAAAAAAAAAAAGCTAAAAAAAAGCTAAAAAAAAGCTAAAAAAAAGCTAAAAAAAAAAAAGCTCATCACTTTTTGACTGTAATGACCAAAATAACGGTGAGAGCAATTGCTTAAATGTGGGAAAATTCCTCTCTTGGGCCTTTGACTAATGGCATTCATATGTTATATTTGTCTCAGGGGAACGCATTGCAATTTTTTATTTTATTTTTTTAAACTGAAGCAACCCAACAAAAACACAGGCCAGTGTTGAGTGTTTACTGTATAATGGCCGTGACACAATTCTGAGGTCACCACTGTGAGCTATGACAGTTTTACCACTTCCGGGCTCAGACTTGGATTGTTTCTGATACATTAGGCGGCTGCTGCTCTCCATCTCTTTCTCTCTCTCTCTCCATCCTCTGACTCTACATCTCAAACTCTTGCTGTATCTCTTCTTTCATTTTCTCACACACACACACATTTGTACAGCATTCGTGTTATGGTAAAAACAGGGACTGGACCCAAATGCAAGACACAGAACTCAGACCTGAGCAGAGACTTAGGCCCCGTCCAAATATCTCCCCTAACTTTACATTTTTGCCCTAACCCTAAATTTTGCACGTTCACGTGTATGGGGGAGCCAGGTGGAGTGCGATTTTCCCCTTATATTCAACCCTCAAAATGTAGTGAGCTTTGATGCGGGCTTACAAAGAAGTGGAAGATGAAATTACCCATGGTGCTTTGCGAATTCAGCGAGCCGGATGATATTTTTCAACAAAGATGGCGGCCACATCTGCCAAGGAACATTTTTCGTTGTGATATATTTTCGCAAATAAGCGCGTTACAATGTCGAATTGTGTTGGAATATGTTGGTTTGCTATAGATCCAAAGGACCATGGAGCTTTGAAAATTAATGTCAGAAAAAAACTGATGATTTGTGCAAGCAGCTAGCTAGCTAGCGGCTATTTGCCGAGTGCTTTGAGAGAGTATGCCCATTATGGATGTGAATCTGTGGGTGGCTCATGATTCGATTCTGATTCTTAGGGTCACGATTCGATTCAAAATCGACTCTCGATTCAAAAATGTATACAATGAATAGTGTGTTAAGGCAAATTATGGCATCAAAACAATACAGTTTGTATAATATAATGTGATAATGTGATCACATAAAGGCAAACTTACAACAAAAGTTAACATTTATTCATTCAAAACAAATAAAAACTTACTTAATGTACAAAAAAATAACTTGCATAAATAAAACCTTAGGCTAGCTGCCTTTTTCTCCCAGAAGTTACAAAAATAAACTGTACACAAATAATATAGATAGATAAAGAATAGAAAAGTAAAAAAATATATAATAATAATAATTTTTTACCAGGACTTGTCAGATTTCAATCATCATTCATGATATAGAGTTTACGAGGACAGAGAAAAACAAACACAGCCAACACAACAGGCAACACAACAGCTAGATTCACCGGCATTTTTCCTGAATGAAAATAGTAGCACGCTCCACCAGTAGAATTGTCAACATGTGATGTAGGTTAGCATGTTCGTTACGTTCACTACGCTAATTTATATGCAGTGGTGTCCCAATACTTATTTTTTACCACTTCCCTTAACGAGGGGAATTTACGGTTGAGGGCACTCAAAACCAAGGGGAAATTTTAACGGGGAGGTATTGGGACGGAGCCTAAGAGACTTCTTTAAAAAAAAAAAAAAAAGTCACACAGGAAAAAAGAACTTCTAGAACACTGGAAAGACTGTTACCACACTGTAGAAAACTGGACGATGTGGCGATGAGTGGCTGGAAATCCAGTGGCTTTATGGAGTGGGTCTGATTGTGGAAATGAGTTTCACCTGGTGCTGCCTGCAAGAGAGAATTAGCCACGCCCACACACAGAGCACACACAGACATGGAGGAAGGAACAGGGAGAACAGACAGACACGGGAAAACAGACAACAAACACAGTCATGACAATTCAAAGTGTGGACCTTCCCCTAACCCAATTCTAACCCTAACCCTTCTTAACTCCATAAAGATGTGAGGACCATACAAAATGTCCTCACTCTCCAAAAATGTCCTCACTCGGCATGGTTTATACATTTGTTTTTGGTCCTCCCAAAGCTACAAATACAAGAACACACACACACACACACACACACACACACATTCTTGTACTTGCTACATATTGAGGACCAGCAAATATCTACTTCATGAATGACATCTATAAAGAACTACTGGGTGCAGTGCCATAAAATGTCTGCAGGTGGAGCCCCAGAGCAAAAAAGTGTGTGAAACACCAGGGCTGGAAAACGGGTTTTTATACCAAAAGTGAGGCGCTGTGTTAAAAAACAAAATATAGCATGTTTACAACCTGAGGAAGTGATTTCAATGGAGACAAAGTGAGGACCGGCCAAAATGTCCTCACTTTGTAAAAATGACCTCACTTTGTTGGTTAAGAACCCTCACTGGTCCTCAGTATGTCACAAGTACAAGAACACAAACACACACACACACAGAGACACACAGACATACACACAGTCGACAAATGTTATCATGCCTCTGTCAGCCAGACTCTTGAGCATATTTTAAGCCTAAAGTCTTAATCTGTCATAATAGGCTTCCCGTGGATGTCAACGTCGAAGCCCATATTTCTTCTGGAAACGAGCGAGTTGTGGTTATAGTAACAGGCACTAAAACAAACTGGGACTGTTGTGAGGCTAAAATTGTATGAAAAAAAAAAAGAAAAAAAAAAAAAGAAACGCATCACAGCGCAATTAAAATACTGACAATAAAATGGCTAATTTTAACAACACAGCAGGCTCCTCGTGACAACAATTTGCGGTTGCTATATTTGTACGTGCAGGTTTTGCTAAACTAATGCTTTGCGTGTTTAAATCCACCCCGTAACACGGCACACGAGGAGTCTATCCATTATGTTCTCCAGCTATAAAAATGTGACAGAGCCTGATTTCTTTTTGTCTCGCTGTTTCTTCTGGCTGGAATCCTCCGTCTTTTACCGGAGCTTTAAATGCTCACAGAGCAGCCGAGTTGGCCGAGGCAGAGCGGCGCTGTTTCGGTGGGACGGTGGCAGCAGAGCAGGAGCAATTCAGATGTTCTTTATCTTCCTGCTGCAGAGTGAAATGTAAAGGAATGTAAGCTGTACATTCACAGAGGCCCTGAGGAAATATAATACTTCTTCTGCATTGTGGTTGTGCTAATGTAATTATGTATAGTTCCTGCACTGGCTAAAGAAAAGATTACTATCTGCGAATACAAACATTGTCTGTAAGAACACCAGCTCATTTTAATAATCGTGTTATATATTTTTTAAGGAAGACCTCGCCGAGCAGGTCAAAAGGCTGATTCTGTAGACGTAATATGCATTCACTTTGAAATACAGTGGTTTATGAGGATATGCAAGTGCACACATTTTATACAATGTAGGCTACATTCACTCAACACACACACACACACACACACACACTGCTTTTGGCTTAGGCTCTGTGCTCTGATTTTGAATGCAGCATCTTGTTTGATGTCTTTTTGATGATGGACATGAAATAATGTCCAACTCACCAGAGGCTGCAACATCAAACGGATTCAAATGAAAACACGGTAATGTCTTCTCGGACTGAGCCTTATTGCGCGTTTCATTTGCCACTGCCCCCTTGGAAGCTGGAAGCTTTGACTGGTAACAGATAAAAGATGAGTTGATAATGGCAACTCAAACACTGCATGGTTAATTTGCCGCGTCGTAGTATAATTAGATAATCACAGATGGCCGTGTCAGCGTCTCATTGAGAAGTCAGGGGTGGAGGTCACTATTTTTTTTTTTTGAAGGGGATGAAAGGCTGTAACTGACTACGGCGCGGATAAGGATCTGTGTGTCAGGAACCTTCCCAGGTTTGTAGAGGAAAAAGGATCTGACCATCTTCGGCATACACTGTTCAATTTCAGAATCCAATGTTCTTGTATAGATCATAGGCTGAAGCGAGCTAATGCAGAGCACAGGTGACTCTGTGATAATGAACCAATATATATGCATCATGCAAAAGCGATCCTTATGCTTGAGGAAGAATGCTCAGCTTACTCGTTCATCACAATTTTGTCTGTTATGAAAATGCAGATGGGGAAACTTCCCCCTCCTTGTAGTGACATCACACTTGCCCCCGAAGCTTTATCTCATGTAAAGTTTGTTTCTCGCCATAATGTTGACTTTGCAGTGTTTTATAACAAGAAAGCTTTCACAGACAACGCCAGTTCGTTCCCGATGACCGCGAACGGGTCGTCGCCTTTGCATTCGGTTTAATTTATAACTGAACGGGAGCCAAGTTTCCACATAATTTACAGACTGATTTGTTGTCTCTCAGGGCTTTCGGGTCCTGCTGTGTAAACGCAGAGGCCGATGTTCAAACAACAAGGCAGGGAGCCATGCTGGACTCAGAGCTTTGCCTTGGCCTCCTCGACTGTCTCTTGACAGCAAGCTGGCACCCAGCTCAAACTAATAAAGTGCACCACCCAGATCATACGGTGACTGCACGTAGTGTCTGTGTGGTCAGTTGGAGCCAAATACTCCTAGAAAGCCACGGATGAAAGGCACGCTGAAGACAAAATCTGCTAAATCCATGATGTGAGTCTCCTTCACTCTGTCTCCTTTTCGGATGACGTGCCACAGCTCAGCCCTTATGACTTGGACACAGAGAGTGATCAGGAACGATTATGGCCCACCATGTTAAACCTGCAATAAATTACTCTCATAAAGTTTGAAGTTTTGGAGGTTAAAAGATAAGGTCGGGGATATTCTATTTTTTAATCCAATAAAAAGAAGAAAAGTTCTTCAATGCTTCTACAACAAGGAGGAATTATTAAAAGTGAAAATTACAAAGGAAACTGAGCAGAGGCTTCAAACGTTCATGTTAACAAACATACTTTTGGCCCTCCATAATTTAAACAATTGCAAATGTGTTAGAAATGTACACCACTTAACACGAACGGTGAATACTTCTCCATCCTCCATTTTGGGGCCCAGTCTGGTAGAAGCTGTATGTCAATGAGTGTTAACCCTGTGAACACAGAGCATTTAGGCTGCTTTTTCCATTACTATGTTCAAACATACAGTATATGCAGAGGCTATAAAAACGTGCAATACAGAGGGTCGTATATCCTTATTTCCAGCACAACCAAGACAATCACATGAACAAAATTAAATAAATTCACCAACCCAAAATGTACACAAAATGTTTAAAATCAGATTGTATTTGTGAAGTTTTGCGAAATACGACACAGTTCAAAGTTCGCTTGGCTCCTTTTTAGAAACAAAAATAAAAGAAAAACTGTCTAATTTGTGACTTCTGCACAATTATTGCTACTTTATATATCGATACTAAAAATTTGCTCTGAAATTAATCACAACTTTGACTCAACATTTTTTTGTAAAGCCTGAATATGTGACCTATAAACACACACCCCAGGATGTCCATATCAGGAGTTGTGTATTATTCCCCACGACAAATTACCATGGGTGCATTTGCACGAAGGGTTGCCTTAACCCTTAGTGCTCATGCACTTTGTTGTTGCTTGTTGTCATTTGTTGTAAAGTTATGTTTTATCAAGATTAAGTTTTTTCGCCAACACTTGGAAAACATCAGGTATAGTAATATCAAATTATCATACGAGTATGATTATCGAAATATGGGAACCCGAGTGCATAAATGCCAGAGAATATTGAAACATGACCATCATCACTCATCTTGCCTTATGTTGTCTGACCAACTGTCCATAAAACAAAGACTTCTCTATGAAGTAAAGCAAATATTCACATGTTGGTACCAGAAAAGTTTGTTGCTTAAAAAAAAAACTTGAAACAGGATTAACATAAATCTCTCAGTCATCTATAAATCTGTCACAGTGTAGCGTGGACCGAAATGGTCCGGCTTTTTGTCCCACGTCCCAGATTCATCCAGTCACGACTAAGCAGTAATGAATCAGTTATTTTTTTCCAATGACGTCAGACACATATGTACACATGCTTTTAAATAATCCACAGATGTAATGGACTCGGTGTAAATACTTGAATATCTGTGTCACTCATTGAAGATCTTCTTACATAAATGTAAAAAAAAGTGTTCAGAGGATGAGACAGAGAGGAAAACACAGATGTGTTACATGAATCATGGCAGAATATGTGACTTTATTACCGAGCTATTGTCTGTACAGCAAAACCAAAAGCTAAGCTGACAGTAACTCGCGTAATTATTTGATTCTGATGCAAAAATCTTAAACGCTTGTTCAGCTCAGTATAACTTTGTGTGATGAAGACTTGAAGGTTTAAAAAAAAAATCAAAAAAAAAATCAGTATTTCAGAAATCGCACTACTGGAAATCCTCACAAGCACAACAAACGCATAATAAACTTAAAATAGCGTTTGTTCCTGTAAACCTTACTAAAATCTACTTTTTTATTCAAATGGAAATATAAAGTGTATACAAGGCTGAGGAAGTCAGGTTGTAATGAATAAACTAACACAAAATGAACCCATTATCCATTATTTGTCATTTCACTTACAAGTATTGATCATTGGGGATTTTTAATGCTGGCCCTGAAGGTCAACACACAACAACATGTCACTGATTATGAAAAGGGTAGTGATGAAACCCTTGTGTGTGATTGGACAGAACCCTGATGTCATTTCCTGTCTCTGGGGTTCGTTTCCACGCTCTGTGAAATGGTGTCGTGTTTCGTTTTCTGTAACGTTGCAGCGCAATGACCTTCAGGGCCACTGTAGATTTGAATGCAAAGCGCAAAGTAAAGCAGACGTCCTCATTACAAGAAAAAGATTCACATTTATTTGATATCAAACAGGAGTTGATTTAAATATCAGCTGATGATGGGCTCTTACAAAACAAAATCAAATGAACCTAATCAGTGCTGCAACATTTCCACACTTTCCGACCACATTCTTTTGTTTTCTCCACCCCCCCCACCCCCCCATTTTGTTTTCTGAATAGTTCAGTTAATAAATTACTTCATGTCAAAGGACAAACATGTCTGCAAACACTGCCGTGTCGCATTGACACAAACATAAGCCTTTAAAAATCTGACAATTTCTTTCAAGTCAAATAAATTACACAAGAATCCAATTCACTCCGAATCTGTGCGTGGCCCGGTGTTAACAAATATACTACTGGAAAAAAACAAAAAAAATCAACAACAAAAAAAAACCTCATCATTAAAGCAAAAGCACTTCACAAGCATAGACTTGAGCATGATTTCATATGGACTGATATTTCTTAAAAATTCATTTTTTTTTTTCATATGCAAATATACTACAACGAGTCAAGTGTGAGAGGAAAAAAAGCACATTTCCACCATTTTGATTAACCTTGTCTGAAGAATCATATTAACATTGAAAGGGTATAACTACTGAATGGTTGCTGTTTCTGTTTTTTTTTTTGTTTTTTTTTGTTCCGTTTTGTTTTTTGTCCTTTTTACACTAGTGGTACAGCAAAATATATTTTCTTTAGCTGTTACTCTGACAACAGTTAAATGTGCAATAGAGAAAATATAAGGCCTGAGTCTGAGTTAGTGGTTTCTTAACTTTACAGTCCTGACTGTGAAATGGAGCCACACTAGTTCTAGTTCTGTACTTTATGACTAAAAAGACCCTGGTTTACAAAGTCCCCCCGGAATATTGTCAGGAGTTTCATAGTTCTTTTGCTTGGAGTTTTTTTGTTTTTTTTCAATCCCTTATTCTTCAACTCTTCTTTCAGAACAACAGAAATGAGACAAACTTATCTGCGACAGAGCCGAGTGTGTCATTCTCTGCACCTCTTTAGTCCAACAGCAGAGCTTTCACAGTCCACATTTGTCTGGCATCGCACGGACGTGTTTCGTCTGTTAATGAGATCTGTGTGCAAAAGTCATTTATTCATTCCTTTTTCAACAACCCCCGACATTTCACTTCCTGTTCTGACAGGAAGAGCGTGCGGAGTGTGGAGCCAGACTTTGCCAGCTCAACCAAAAGCCCCCCCCCCCAATCTGTTAAAACCTGTGCAAACAAAGATGACTGGCTCAGAGGCTGGTAATGAGCTGCATTTGTCCATCAGTGGGAGCCTCTCCCTCCTGTTCGCAGTCTTCATTGTTGGGTGAGATGATGCACCCGTCGCTGGTGCCTCGGTTTATGTGGTAGTAGGACAGCGGCTGTGGTGCATCACCAAGCTCAGGCATGCTTTTATGATAAGCTTCTTCGCTCTCACTCTGAGGTGAGAGGGAGAGTTCTTCCTCCTCCTCCTCCTCTTCCTCCGGGGGGTATGGGGAAGCTGAAGGCGAGGGTGAGTCTCTCAAGTTTGGCATGCTGGTGTAAAGGGAGTCTCTATTATTGTTGGGTGAATGGGAACCCATGTCCTCCACTGCGGTAACAGTCTCAGAGCCATGGCCGCCTTGCCCCTCCACACGCCTGGGGACCTTCTGATTGCTGTAAAGCAGGGAGTGAGTCCTCTGGGGCAGGAGTGGGGCCTCCAGCACCTCCTTGTGGTGGGGGTGCAAGAGCAGCTCCATCGTGTTCTGGCCTCCCCTTCCGCTCCCTCTCTGGGGGGACGAGGCCTCGGCGTGATCCGCCACGATGGCGTCGTCCTCGCTGCCACTCCCGCCCCCGCCTCGGTCCACGGTCACCCTGGTCTGGGGAGGCAAGGCTCTATCTCTCTGAGCTTCGCGACTTTTGGGGGCCCCGCGGGGCCTGAGGTTGTTGTGGACAATCTCCGATATGATCATCTTCTCAAACGCAGCATCGTCCAGGCTGAGGCCCCCAAGGTCACCTGCAGCTCGCACGCCCACAGCCTCATAGTCGTCGTCTCGCAGGGAGTAGCTGTTGTTGAAATTGCCATTGAGGGGGAGGGTGTCCATAGCACTGATGTCCCTGCTGTTGCTCAGAGAGTGCTGTCCTGCAAAGAAAGGCAGATGGACCATGTGAGATACATATATTTATTTATTTTTCTGCATTTTGATCCAACAAACCACGTCACCATCCACATGTACATATGCGATACTGCTCAGGACACTTCCCTCTTATGCTGTTTAATCTTGATTTAATTTTTTTTTTTTTTTTTTTTTACAGAAGCCCAAAATCAAAAGCAGAACCCAATTGATTCCCCCAACATGTCCGTCCTCATCATGAGTCAGTATCAATGCGGCCAATCTAAGAAATGATCCTGAACAATATTGGAAGAATGACAGCAAGCGATGAGAAAAACTATCAAGAATATACAGTAGCGACACGGAAACCAGGGAACAACACAGAAGCATACAGAAAGCAACAGATGGGATGAGAGCAAAATAAATAAATGAATAAATAAATAAATCAATGCGAGCTGACGAGGAAGTGTTGTGACATCGACAATGAATAAAACATTCCACCTGTTTGAAAGGAAGGCAAGACAACAGAGCAATGTCGAACACAGACGGCCAGCCATCGCCCTCTCTAAGCACAGCAACAAGCCCCCACACACACCACAACAGACAGGCACGGTGCAATGACTCACTTTGCCACCACTCACATCAAGTGTGCCTGCTCAGGCTATCTGGCCTAAGAACAGCTGATGTGCAAAAAAAGTAAAACAGATGCTTTCTTTCAATAGAAGCAGAAACAACAAAATCACCGAAATAAGACAAAAGTGGAAGCTCATAACATCCAGCCTGGATTCAGTCGATCCAACTCCGATTGTGTCCTTGCAATTAACTATAATTTAGCCCCCGGGATGTTTTGCACAAATTGTTCAAGGTGGATGGAGAATGACAGCAAAATTATGTGTTTGAGAGAGCTAAAGGACAAATCAAGGACGACTGAATCCTGGACTCAGCAGGTGAAAGGGTTTAGCAGCAAGCACAGTTTTTTAAAGTCTACAGTCAAAGAAGGAACATTTCCTCATGTGATTATTTTCTTTCTGAATGACTGAATGCTTGAAGTGCACATCTGTCAGTATAATGTGAAGAAAATAAACACACAAACACACACACTGAAGTCATTTTGTGCAGCTCTACGACTAAGCTCAAGTAGCAGGATGCAAGTGAAGGGGCTAGTTATCCGAGCTAGTGATTTACTGTGTACACTGTGAGGGTATAAGTGAGAGGCTGACATTTTGAGAGGATGTCGTCAGTCGGTCTTTACACACAGAATAGGGGGACTCTGGAGTTGAACGCTTCAAACCAGTGTGGCAGAAAATGGGTGATAGCAACTGAAGAAAAAAAAAAAAGCCCTCTGAAAACAACATCAAAGGCTTTTTCTAAAAAGAGTGAAAGGGCAAAATGAAAGTGGGGGTGGGATTATTAGACACTTCTCTGAGAAGACCGTTCTTCCAAATTTGCATTTGTTTATACACAGGCATGGATTTTTTTTCTCTCTCTCTTTTTTTTCTTTCTGCAGACAGGTATTGTCTACAGGGAGAGCGGGAAATGATGTGAACGGAATTCAACTGGACACAGCGACAGCTGCACCCCGGGAAGTGTTCCAGCCGAGATTCATCCAAGATGTTCTCCTTGCAGATTTTACTGCGTCGGATGAACATCTGCAGAGTATTACTTAGTATTAATACACTTATAATAGAAGACACCCACATCCTTTGCAGGAGCTAAATGTAATGACTATAGCAGAGGACATTTTCAAAGAGCTTATGTTAAAGTTGACAGTCTCTCGGCACATATTTCATACTTGGTTGGTGATCTTCACACCAGGTTTTGACATTTGTGTGTCACACTGCTGCCCGCGCTGCACAAACCCATTTTTCCATATGTTAAAATCCTTGAATTTTTTTTCCCGTCGCTGCTTCTTGATCTAAGAGTCTAAGAGGTTTAAACACGTAATCAGCGCGGCAGGTTCAGAGGGGCTTTCTGCAGGTGAATTTTAAGATGACATTCAAAATTACCGGCTAATTAAATATCTTGACTAGTTATGTATCTCCTGTGCTCAAATGTTAAACATGCAATTATTCTGCAATGATTAAGCTGGTAAACATTTTAGGGCTATAAAGCACAAGCTGTCTGCACGTACTCAAACTTCTCCGTCTGGCTCAGCTGCTGCTTAGCTCACAAAGAGGAAAAGAAAATGTCTTTGATTTTCCGTGCAGACATTGTTTGGTCCCGAACCCTCCTTCATTATCTCGGAGTGTAAAGTGCTCCCATTGTGCCATGAGTGAGCTCGTGGCACACGTTGAGACCGTGATGACTGAACCAGGTTCAAGCCGAACGTTCCTGCAAATCCTTTCCTTGCACACTTTGGCCATTCTGCTGTTTTTGTATATTCCCTTTTATCATCATAAGCCTGTGAATATCTGAGGGCTATGACTCTGCCCGCATTGCGTCATGTGGTTCGGTTTCTTTTTTTTTTTTTTTTTTCTCTTTCTTTCGTAAATTGGGTTTCTTTTGCTCTGCCAGCGAGGAACTAGGTCACCATAAACACTGCCATGATTTAAATCGAGCTTGGCCAGATTTGAAGTAAACTCTACAAAATCCTGAAGATTTCAACATGTGTGATGTAAACAATATCGACCATAATGTTGATATAATTTTGGCAAGAGCGCACCAACGTGTAAAAGTCAGCAGAAAGGCATTCCCATATGTCTGCCCAGTTAGATAGCATTCAAAGCTTTCAAACCTCTGGATTTATCTCCTTGTGTTTAGATACGGGCGAAACTTGGACTGATGACGACTAAAAAAAGATGTAAATGAAGAACAAATGGTACGATAAATCAAATATAATTATATATATATATATATAAAAAAACGAATTCCCACATTGTCACAGACACAGTCTTACATTTAAAATGATTTAAATTAATGTGAAAACACTTCCTGGAATAATCTGAAATAAAACATGAAATATAAAAAAACTCACTTTTACACCTGTCTACTAAATATGATTATTATTTTACATTAGGTTTGAGACTGGAAATGGGTGAAATCTGTCAAACAATGAACAAAGACTACCAGCGTCTCTTAAACTTACTGCATATTAGTAAAACTTAGGTGTATTTATTTTTAATTTGGCAGAAATTGAAGATAAAATAATTATATTGGCATAATTATATATATTATAATAATTTTTTTTATAAGTGTACAATCACCTGTTGTTGTTTTCATTACCCCAGAATGTGTCTTTCATATCTGCCATTTTAAACCACCATGTTTTTTCAATATCCCACAATGTACAAACTAAACTAAATCTTTTTGATGCTAACTGAAGGCTACATAGGTTTTCAAATACACCTGGAAGGGGGAAAAAAATATGTGCTGGACTGGGGTTTTTTTTGGCAGATAACCCCCCAAAAAAAGAAGCAGTGGTATCCATCTTCATATGAGAAAGTGAAAAACTCTGTTTGCCAAAAACACTTTAAAAACACACACAAATCTCTGTAAGGGTAAAAGTTGAGGGTGGATGTGCACCTGGGGAGTGAAAGGCCGGAGGAGAGGGGGTGTTGCACACCACCGTTTCTGCCAGCAGGTTGTTATAAGGGTTAGTGTCGTGGGTTCGGAGGAGAGGGTTAGTTAGAAGGTAGTTGCCAGTCATCCCTGAAATAACAGGAAGACAGAGAAAGAGAGAAAAATCAGGAGTGAAAAAAACCCACAGTGAAGGAAAAAGAGCTCAATGTACTGTACTTCATTGTGTATGCTGGTGGTGGTGCGCGGGGCATCTGTCGACATAAACAAACACTGACAGTTGCTGTCCAGAATCTGACACTACTAAAGATTTAAGACCTACTATACGTCTGCCTTCTATTATGGACAAAGCAGCCATAGAAACGGTGGTCGAAAACATTATCCAAACAGTCAACTGATGCGACTGACAAACACAATTATTGCGACAACTGTTGACCAAAGCATAGCAGCACAATCAGCTGCAGTGTTTATGTGAGACAAATTCATCTAAACAAACTCATCCAGTCGAGACTCTAGACAAAACATGTCTAAGTGGCCTTCCATGAATAATACAGTATCTCTATCAACCTTAGCATGCTTGTGTAAATCCTCAAGGATGAGAATAACTATCCTCGGTCATTTGGTTGCATTGCTGAGAACCTCTGTGCTGGCATATGTGCTTTAAAAAAAAAAGAAAAAAACTGAAGTAGTTCATAACTACGGCCAAATCTGTGCTGGCACAGTCTGGAGCCTGAGCTTCATGAGGCTGGGATCTTTCCCAAAACCTGCTCTGACCTCTGCCTGACTTTGCTCATCTCCCTTCACTACCTTCATCATCGCAATCACCCCACAGTGCAGATGGGTTTCTCAAATTTCCATTGTCACGATGTGAACCTAAGTCCTCATTAGTTTTATGCCAGACTATATATCACACATCTTTACTGTGGCTCTCCTTTCTGAAGATCGCAGAGCGAAGGGAACTCGATGGAAAGTGCAGGAAAAGGCTGTGAACTTTGATACAGAGGCAGCGTTTACCCTTTTTTTCCTGTTGGGTAGCTCAACGTTATGAGAAACGCAACATTAAATCAGGTCTCATCTTCCCCCTTTTTTCCTGAGCTTGCCACAGAACGATGTAGGCTGCGTTCATTGAAGTGTTTACTGTGAATTCGGAGTCTCGTCACAAAGAGAATAGCGTATATGTGTCTCGTCTGGTGCTGGTGGTGGAAGAAAGGGTAGCTTACCCTGGTTGAGTGTGGAGGTGCTGTTTATATCTCCTGAGATGAAGGAGGACTCCGACTGCTTCCTCACTGTGTCGTTCCACATCCGCCTGATACGGCTCTGGGTAGAGAGAAAAGCAGCCATTGATCAGGACTCAACATGGTGCTGCTGTTATTCAAGGTGTTTGGCCCCGAGGACTGACTGGCTAAGTGGGTTTGTGATTGAAACCTGGATGTTCATATACATTTTCAGCTAACCCGATGCTTGATGACATGGTTGTACTATGGTAAAACAAAGGCCCCAATCCTCACATTGAGCAAAAGAAAAAAAAAATCCATCCATCCATCCATTATCTACCGCTTTATCCTCCACTAGAGGGTCGCGGTGGGTGTTGTGCCTATCTCAGCTGACATTGGGCGATAGGCGGGGTACACCCTGGACAGTTCGCCAGTCCATCGCAGGGTCACATATAGAGACAAACAACCATTCACTCACACTCTCACACCTACGGTCAATTTAGAGTGACCAATTCACCTAATCCCCATATCGTATGTTTTTGGACTGTGCGAGGAAGCCGGAGAAACCCGGAGAAAACCCACGCACACACGGGGAGAACATGCAAACTCCTTGCAGAAAGGCCCTTGTTCTGAAGTTGTCCCAAAACGGGGGCTCGAACCCAGGAACCCAGGTCTTCTTGCTGCAAAGGCAAGAGTGCTAACCACTACACCGAAAACAGTCAAAACTTAAAAAAATTGTAATGGATAAACTCAAAGAATCTCTTCAACTTGTAATATGAGAAATCGGCCCTTTGCCCCCGCCGCCCTTGATAGTAAGAGAGCAGAAGCTGCCATCAAACTCCCAGAAGTGCTCTTAGATAGATCTCACAAAGTCACCAGAGATGATAAGACTTTTATGCCCTGCTCAGTATTTTCTTATATGTTTCTTTCAACTGAAACATGACGGCACTATAGTATCATATAAATGTGACTGCGCTACAATTCATTCAAAGAGGACATTTTCATACCATCCACCTAAACAAACCGTATAGCAACATTTCTTGATCTTCAAAGAAAAGTATGAATCTTCATTTTATATATAAGTATATTTTGCAGAACGACGACTCCACGACCAAGATTTTTAACCTTGCGGTGTGAAGTATTTCTTTTCTCAGATGTAGATTATCACAACAATCACAGACACAGCCCTGCTCCAGAGTAAAGGTTGTGTTCCAGTGCTCGCACTGCATTTGGCTGAATGAACTAAGAAGCTTGACCTTATGATAAAATATTTAATCTTTCATATGAAATGAAAAAAAAAAAAAAAATCAATATTATTTTTCTGCTCATCGGGCGAATTCACTGAAAAGGACAAAACAGATAGACTCATAGATTGGTTTGTGCGCAGCTGCCAACCTTCATACATATACTTTCATTTTGCTCAAAAGGCTGAATTCATAGCCATGATCATCTGAGTGTCATTTATTTTAACAAACATTACATATAAAAAGGAAACATGGTGCCATATTCAGTTATACACTTGTACACATTGTTGAGAGCTGCTTAGCATTTACATGACCACGATGATGTGTGTGGGACTGACTCAAAATAAACTACAGTGCCCTTGTTCTTCATAATGAAAGTGTGGCTGCGTGGGCTCAGAGGTGTGGTTTTAAACTCATGGCACATAAATCCATGTTAGCAGGATCAGTCTATTGATATTTTTAGCCTTTTCTTTAAAAAAAAAATAAAAGAATATCACCAGAATTATCTTAAAAACAAATAAAAAGCCAAGAAGATATACTTTATATGTCCATATAATATAAAAACAGTACAATCCCACCCAAAACAACACTTTTAAGTGTCACACTTACGATTCTCTACGCGTACCTGTGTCGCAGATGAGTAGCGAGCCGTGGATCGAGATGTGGCCGCCTTGGCTGAACTGTGGGATCCCTCAGACGGCAGAGCGCCGCAGCACTGAGACTGGCGGAAACATTTGCTGTACTCTTTGCGAACCTGCGGAGGAATGAAAGATCAGGACCGACTGAGCACAAGCAGACACAGACAGTGACACGCTCATCCTCAACAACCCTCCAGACACAAATCCAAAATCTTCAGCAAATGCCAGCTGACAGCAGTTCAAATGCCAAATGTGTTGGGACAGGTGTTACAAATGCATGGTGAAATATTGTAGAGAGGAAACACTGTGTGACACGGCCATTTTTTAAAGTGGAGTGTATAAAATAACTTGAAATCCCTTATGTGACATTGTGAGATGTTTATTTCACATAATGAAACAAAGACAGGATTCTGGGCCCTGTCATGTTTACAGTTAATTAAAGTTGCATCTATTTATATGTTTTCATTATCAATTAATCTGATGATTATATTCTTGATGAATTATTTAAATGATTAATCAATAACAGCTGCCAGCTACTTGTCATTATTTGATTGACTTATCTATTTAGCTCTGATGCAGATTTATATCTTGTAATAAATAATGAATAAATATACATACATTTAATCGTTTATGTTCATGACATTGTGAAAGTTGGGACGCAGGTGCAGACCCAGGGGTTTCTCAAAGTTATGCCACAGGGATAACCACAAAATCGCAATATTGATAGATTGGAAAGGGGGAAAAAAAACAAAAATACTAATACTCATTTGTTCCCAGGAAATGGGTATAATGTGCGAACAAAATAATATCATTCCTGGACAGCTGGGTAAGCAAATTGAGCGCACCTTCTCTGAGGTCTCAGGTAGAGGCAGAGGGGCTAGGCTACAGCTACACGATGGACAGGGAAAACGTTAGTATGATTGAATTTTATTTTAGCCTCAGAATGAGCAACAGAAGAGATATTCTGAAACGTTTGGCATTGCAAGGAACCATTATTACCGACGGGCATTTAAACAGAATACTGAGAGCCAGGTTGCTTTAATGGCAGAGGTACGACTTGGACACTATTGGTGTTTCTAGCACTATTGTGCGCACATTATACCAACAAAATTGTTTTGACCATTTGTTTGTTTTTTTGTCTGGGGCTCCGTAGTTTAGAGTCACTACAGGCTTCCTTAATGAAATAAAGCGCTAAAATGATTTAACTAAACCATCGCTGTCAAGCAGCTGACTCAAAACCAGCATTGTCCAGGAGAGGCAGAAAACATGAAAGAAAAGGCAAAGGCTGCCCGGGAGACCTTTGATAACCTAAAAAGCTGAAGTCGCGACAAACTCTACAGCACCACAAGTTATATACACTGGGAAACAGGCTATTGACATCAAACACACACAAAGTTCTGAGTTGGTGTTCATAGATACACCGAGAACTTAAGAAGCCACAGGAAGACGCTCTCACTACCTCTGAAGGTGAGACAGTGAGTCAGAACAGAGCACTGGAGACTCAGGGTATATGAACACTCTCCACACATGGGCTTAATCAACACCGATCACTGCCACACACACCTGACTGCAGTGAGATGATTCTCTCACCACTCAGAGCCAGAAGATTGAGTGTCCTCACAGTAAAGCGTATTAATGACAGTCCCTTAATCAATAGCCAATGTTAAATGTGTGTGGGACATCTGGAGGATGTATTAATAATGAATTATCTTCTTTTGGTTTTTCATGTGAAGGTGTGACACTGATAATTATTCTCATACCAAGCTGTTACTTGGATATTACTTTGGAAATGACATGGTACTACAGAGATCATCAAGGTGGAAATTGCATTAGAAATAATACAGTATTACTTTATTGTATATTTAATTCCCATACCATTTACCTTGTTGTTACAGTATTGTAATATTCATTTATTTTCATTCATCACCGGGGACAAAAATCTTGCCTTTTTCTGCAGGAGACAGTGGAAGATGAAGATGAACATCCCTTGCAAAGTGTTGAAGATGGTGAAGAGGTACGCCATCACGATGGACGAGTCGTTGAGGAAGAACAGGCCAAAGGACCACGTGAGCCCCATCAGACAAAGTAGAGCAAACGCTCCCAAAACCCACGACCTGCCAAACAGACAAAAAAAACATCAATTTTAACACATGAAAACGAATCAGTTTGATATGATGTTTGTTTATTTCCTCTTCAGCCGCACCTAGTTCAAAAAAAAAAAAATGGATAAATACAACATTTTGGAATATTGACATTGAGTCTCAAATATTTTTCCATTGTTGACTGCATAGAATAGACTGCAGACACAGCAGCTTTTTCCTTGGCAGCTTCCAGGAACTAAGCTGAGTGGAAATAAGATAACTTAACAGTCAGTTTCAATGACAATGGCTGGTTGTTATTGATACACAGAATGAAGTGAGCCACCCTCAAGAGAGATACAGTGAGAAGAGATGAAATGGGACAACAGCATGTCACTGAGAGGGTATTCAGAGTGAAGCCTGATTAGAAAAAAAAACAGAATAAATATTATTATTTTTAAAAATATGTATTAAACAAGACACGAGACACAAGCATAACTACATATTTTACTTTTTCTTTATCACATTAGTAACACAAACTAAATTTGGATTTGACGTAAACCCTAATTAAGATTTCTTTGCCAACTTGTGATGTGTGAAATCAGCACTAATGCAGATTTGTGCAGGCTAAAAAAAGCTTTTCTTTTTTTTGTATTTGGTTTTGTTTCAGCTGCCGGAAAATGAAACACTCATATAATAGCGTATGTTGACCTGTGCTAAGGCATATTGTGAAACAGGAATCCAGGCACATGAACGGTCAGGGTCTTTTTATCGAGCAAACGCAGCCCAGTGGAAGCAGGAAAATTGGGGGCCCCCTTTTTTTCCCCCTGTTTTTACTATCATGAAATCTACAAGGCATGTGAACCCTGTGAACTATGCCAGCACAGGAGCAAAAAGATACCCAGGTTCAGAAGTTTAGTTATGATGAAATAAAGAAAAGACAATATAACACTGCATAGTACAAACACTGAAATCATAAAATGAACCAGCGACAGACCAAAGTAACCCCTGGAAGGCAAAATATTGGGTTCAAGAGAAGAGAAAATCAAATATAGTGCAGGTCAAAAGCAGATTTTGAAATTTCAGGAGGGAGGCAAAAGCAGAAATGGAGCATATTAGTTTTCTCCTCACACAAACACAAGCACCTCCCCACACACACACACACACACAGTCCCAGAGCAAGCAACAGACCCGCCGCCTAATCTCTGAGAGTGACACCCTCACCTGATACCCCCCAGCCTGGACGAGTCGGGTTTCATGGAGGTGGAATGCTTCACCATCTTGTACATGGTCCATACCAGGAGGATGACATTGACCTGTCAAAACAGATGCATATCAGGGTTAACAGACTGCACTTAGGTCGGAATCTGATTTCTGTGAAGGAAGCATACAAATCCTTTTGTAAATTTCTAAATCCACACAGTACAAAATACCCCCATTACACACGTAAACCGACAGTGTGTATGCAGAGAATAATCGGACAAAATAGCAATGTAATTTGTCATATTTTCCATCCTCTTCTTGGCTTTTTTGGGGGGCAAAAATCTTAATGAAAGTAACAACGGCTGTCAGATGGAGAGAAAAGTACTGTATTTCCCTTTGATTTGTATAAGCATGAAACTGGCCACTGGTTGCTATAACAGTTCTTAGGTTTCACCGTGACTGAGAATATTGCTTAATCTACGGCGGTTTTGGCTCGTTGCAGCGAGCATCGACACCAGCATACCTCGACTGAGAAGAATATGAAAATTTATTGCTTTGGTGCACATCATAAAGTACACCGACTTCCAAAAAGAAAAATAACAGTGAGAGGTTATTGCTGTGGTCGACTTCACACAGCACTGGCCTTCAGCATGAGCTTTCGTCGAAAGTTTCTCTTTTCCTTTCCCTTGTTTGACATTACACTCGATCCCAAAGTGCAAATCCTCATTGAGTATGAGAACGTATATCTTGTGACGTCCAAGCGGATCTTATGTACCGCGGAAGAACGCTCCAGAAAAATACAGGAGAGGAAAGAACAGTGTTGAGTGCCATATTTTAGAAATAATCTCACAGAAGCCAGGAAAAACATTTAAGTGATTCAAGCCATACATCCACAAAGGTTTCCATGCTCTAAGGTTGTCTCTATTTAAGCACTGCAGGGTTCGTCGCCACTGACGGAAAGGAAAGAGATGTGCTTCAGCTTGGTCCAGTACCATTAAGCATTCGCAGTTCTGTAAATAATCACAGAAATAAAGTACATCCAGATTTTGATGCTATCAAAAACTTACATGGCATATCTGTGCCAAGTGAGCAGGCATAAGCAATCTACTGCAAATGAAGGGAAATAAATGAAATAAAAGTAGGAATTGAAATAAAAAACAAAACATATTTATCTAAATGAAGTGTTTTCACTTAACCAGGCCTTTTCTATTCGACTTCATTTACAAAATACACACATGCATTCCCATTATTACCCCACATAGATGCCTTCAGAAACACTACAAGACAACAGAAAGGAGTCTTTAAATGGAAACAAAGGGAGCCTGAGAGGAAAGCAGATGAAAACCAACAACAGCGGGGGGAACGATGGAAGAAAAAGGAGTGGCTATGAAGACAGAAAGAGGCTTTTAGATCACAGCTTAGAGTAATGCCGAGTTTTGTCTTCCAGCCACTGGGGCCGATTTACGTCGTGCATGATTCGAGTGGCTGGAGATGCGTTTAACGCGCAGCTGCAAGTGATGACACAGATCTGATGAGACAGACAGACAGAGGGACAGACAGCGAGGCAAGAAAGCAGGAAGGCAGAGGCAAACCGCATATGGACTCCCCCTCATACCCGGTCTCGAAGGGG
This sequence comes from Microchirus variegatus, assembly GCF_963457635.1. NCBI lineage: Eukaryota > Metazoa > Chordata > Actinopteri > Pleuronectiformes > Soleidae > Microchirus > Microchirus variegatus. The sequence continues at coordinate 18,848,159 of NC_139806.1, forward strand.
CCGTCCTCTACAATATTTAGGTCTTCAGCTTCTCTGCCAAATACAGCGCAAAAAAAAAAGAAAAAAAAGAAAGAGCCCTAGCTGACGCAGCACCACACCGGGTTTTGCATACATTTACAGGCCACGGACAGATTTACATGTGTGTTACTGTGTGCACCTATACGGATGTGCCGCATGTCCGCATTCTCGCACACACTGTGTGTGTGTGTGTTTGCATTGTGAACACCCAGCGCACCACATGAAATATTAAAAGGTGAAGATGGAGATGTCCGTGTGCTGCGATTGGCTAGGGATGTGTCATGATCCTCAGCAGGGCTATGAACTGTGGTAATGGTTGTCTGGCCCACCCACTCATTACTTCCATGTTCACCCCCCCCCCCCCCTCGCCGTCACCAGCACCCTTGTATTCCCACTGAGCAAACGACCTTCATGCTTGAGAAGATTTCTCCTCTTGATTGTAGGAGGTGAGTATTATCAAGATGTACAGCAAGGACCAAACAGCTTTAAGCTGTTGCCGCTCAACAATTCTGATTTCAGAGGATTTCATAGCTGAGTGGACACTGATGTCCTTGTGTCAGCTATAATGGGTCCACTTTCCTTTCATGCAAATTGATTCGAGAAAGTAGAGCCATGAGGCTGCCAGCACAAAAAAAAGAAATCTATAAACAGTTATCAAAGCTTTTCTTTATATATCGTATATATATATATATATGTGTGGGTGTGTGAGTCACACAAAAGCACAACATTACAACTTACCGCAATTATCACGGTTACAGGCCCGATGAAGCTCCAGATGAAATGGTTATCAACCCTCAGCCAGCATCTGTAGGGAGGTGATATTCAGTTCATTAAATCATCTCACTGCCAAAACAAGGTTGTTGTCTCATCGATCAGGGCCCGGCAGAGCCGACCGGATGATAGGTCACAGCAACAGAATAAACTCCTCTGACCACAGAGAAGAAAACCCGACCTTGAGGGGAGCGTTGGCCTCGTGCCATGAGAAGCTGCAGTCTAAAAAGGCACTGGCTGTTGGACTGGTGGATTCATGACTTCACAGTCTGCAAATGCTTACAAATGTGCGATGTCTGACTGTGTGTACCTAAGACTCCGAACAGTAAACACCGCAGTGTGTATAGTTCGAGAATGAATTGCATTCTTCGCACTGTGTTTATCACCAGGAAACAGAAATGAAGTGGAGACTATAGAAATAGAGTGGTGTTTGAAAAAGGTAGTTCACTTTAAATGCAATAAATTAGAGGATTGCAGTTTTACAAATCATAAAGCTGCCTGCTGCTTGAATGAGGACCAGCTGAGAAGTGCATAAAGTTTTAACTCGCAATTACCCTCATGCAAAGAATAAAAAATCCAGCAGGCCACTGCAGCTCGCCAACGTGTTCATTAGTGCTGCGGCTTTGCTCACTCACTCTTGCTTTAGCAGTGACAGGGTGCAAATTTTCACAGGGCAGAGGTGAAATACTCTTTGTGATATTCCTATTATCAGAACAAAAACCCACTGTGTGGGCGCGAACAAAATAATATTTTTGTTATCTCACAAAAGAAGAGCCTCGACAGAGATGCTACACTTACGCCCGCTGAGTGCCGTAGCTCCTGTAGTCGATAGCTGCTGAGATGCCCACTACCACAGCCGGGGTGAGGTACCCGGCGATGTAGTAATACTTCCTGCGAGAGAACTCGCTCTCAAACACCTCGACCAGCATGAGGTACAGCTGCACACCCTCCAGACACATCCAAGCGAACACAGCCAGGAAGCAGAAGTGCAGAACTCCAGCGATGATTGAGCACACCAGCTGACAGGAAGAGGCATACAGAGGTTACACACATACAAAAGTGGGTTTTAAAGGAATTAATTTGTTTTTCCCTGGTTGCCATGGTTACTATTTACTACTACTATTGCTTCAGGTTTCAAAGAGAGCAACGATTTTGGCACATTTAAGTATTTTTGGCTTGATGGCTTTCAGCCACAGCAGGTATAACGGTAATGTTTTTGACAAACCCGCTGTTCCGTTCCTGCTGAGGAAAAAACACAGTTAGCAAACAGCTGGTGAAATCTGCAGAGCTTTTAGCAGCTCAAGAGCCACAGATCCCCCCTGAGAGCGGGAGGAGACCAAAACTGAGCTAAAACAAGAGTCGATAATGCTTATACATCCATCAGGTAGACAGAAACACTCTCTCCCTCTCTGCTGGGAAACAAGAACTGTTTTATTATATTATTATATTTTGTGAGCTAATTAATTACATTAACAAACTGACTCTTGAAATAGTCAAATAATAGTGAAAAACACGTATTGTTTAAAATGCTCAATGTGTAACCAAGTTTCATTCAGCTCAAACTCTATTCTTAGTTCTATCCCAAAGTTTCCAAAGGTCTATAAAAAAATCTTGCATGGAATATTTGCATTTGATAAAATGGTGCAGTCATAAAAGATACATCTTGAGTTTGAATATTTCAATCAGAATAAGCATCATATATCCTCAAGTGCTGGAGCAAACTGAAACAGAATAGATATGCGGTATTTTAATCTAATGTGGATTTCTTTGCCAGCTTGGGGAAATTTAAAGGCAAATTGAAGGAGAAATCCAAGCATTTAAAAAGGTTAATCACACCTGATAAGACCATTCATCAGCAGCATAAAAGTTAAAACCCCCTGCGGTATAATTTCCACGGTACCTTTGGTTCTGTCATGTTGATGCCCACGAGGAAGATCAGCTCGCCAATGAAAAGGTTGAGGCAGAGGTTTTTGTGAATGGTGTTGCGGTCACTTTGCAGACCTCGAAAAAAGCAGAAGGTGAAGAGGCTGATGGCGAGGCAGACTAGGGACACGGCGATACCCATCCGTGTGATGACAGTAAGGAGAAGCTCATGGACACTCCCTTCCCCCTGCACAGAAAAAAAGACAGATATAAAAAGGACTGACCTTCTACTCCACATTTTTCCTAATATTATCATTAAATAGCAGAGTTTAACAGAATGCACAATTATACATTTTCCCTTTAGAGTTTCCTTCTTGTGAAAGGACTGAGCTCTGTGCACGGCAGCCATTTTGACGTGTCTCACTGATCACATTAACGATGAGTTTGTTCAGATCATGTCAGGACAGCGAAACAGTGAACCGGCATGCACTCTAAAGCTGATGAAGCCAAATGGAACTCAGCCATTGTAATTAGATTTTTTTACACCTGTAATTTTCCTACTGTGACCTGTCTAAATGGCTGCTGTGCAAAGGGCACATTACTTAGACTTTTATTATTATTTACACAGTTCTTTACTCACTTTAGAAGTCACTATTAGCTTTAGACAAATGTGGGTTGTACATGAAATATGTAAGAAATGATTATATGAAGACATAAAATGTGTCACCAGTGATTAAGGAAACATTCATTCATTCAGGTTAAATTGAAATACTGGCTTCATCAATAACAATTGCCAGAATACAACATCCAGCATATATTGACCAAATAAATGTGGGAGACTGTCCTCCAATAAAACTACATAAATACGACCCATAGGTATTTAAAACAGGCGCACAGAGGGAGAGTATAAATAACAGCAATCTGGTCCCACGTTAGACTTTCACACCTGACAAATTTTCTTTCATGTCACTGTATGTAACTTACTGCAGAGCCCTATCTTTTTTAGCCCTAAAACGCTAACCTCACTCAAACTTGTGCCTATTTGAGCAGAACAATATCTGTACGGTAAAAACACACCTATGCGTCGTATTCTAAAATGTAGGGGTCGACCAAAAACAGCCTATAGTTACGTTTCACTTTCACTACAGTTTCAATTTTCATATGTAGGCCGCAAACTCTGCCACCCACCGTCGCCCATCCAATTACACAGCTCATCGCAGTTCAACACGCCGGATGCCAGTAGAGTGAGCAGAGAGCAGCTAACTGTTAAGCACTAAATACTGAACCGCACCGGACCTAAAAAGCCTTGGTACCCTTCTCAAAAATGTCTTGACCAGAGCAGCAGAAAAACATGGGGTCTGCATTGGAGATGAGTCGTAATACAAACATTTACTGGTGTATTTGCACTATATCACTTTTTATAGTGTGGTTTTTGTACAGAAAAAGAGCAGCTGATTTTTTTGTTTCCTCTCTAATCACTTTTAACGAGAACACATTTGGAAGGGATCTTATTACGACAATGACAATCTGTTTTATTGTTCATACGGTCACCTGATATTGATTTAAGACTTCCAAAATTCTGCATCTGTCGTTTAACTTGGTTATACTGTATGTGATGGGATTTGGCAGTCAGACTGAACAGTGACTTCAGTTGAGCAACTACCATGAAGAATGAACAACCTTGTGATGTGACGTCCACATGCAGGTTCTGTTTTTGAGGTCAAGTTGCGGTGTGTCGCATACGATACAAAAAAAAAAAACTGAGTGTGTTTCAAGATGGGCACCGAGCTAATGTGAAAAAAAGCAGACTTGACTATCCCCCACAAAATCTTTCAACGACACGGTGGCCTGAAAGTGAGGCAGTTCTTCCTGTGATATTTGTAATTTTATTGGGAGCAGGAGTTGCATTTGAGGTGATGTGTAGGAGAACGGTGTGAGAGTCTTGCCTCAGGGTCTGGTTTCAAGCTGTGGTTACGTTTGAGGTTAAGACAGATGACAGGGACAGAGTTCATGAGCTGGGACATATTATTAAACGAACCACAAACTTATCCTCCACATTTATTATGGGCTAGGTCCTTGCTACACATGCTATTTATCATGTAATTGGATTATAATTGCATTTCACGACCAAATGGATTCTCCACCACTTCAAGAGTGGTGGAAACATAAGTTAAGGCTGAGGCTCTGCAGCACCTTTTCCCATGATTCACGGGGACACGTGCATGGAGGGATATTAGACACGGACCACAGGTAAAAATAATTACTTCTGATAATGGTATGGTACTTCCTATGCTGATCCACAATCTCGCTCTTTGAAAGTGACAGCCTGCTTCTTCTGCTGTCCCCTCCTCTCCCCGCCCTTACCTTCTCCCCCAGCGATAATCTAATTATCTCGACTGAAATGCCATTCTTGTGCATGCCGTGCAAATGCAAATTTGTCAGCGAGATGGAAGAAGAACAACTAACTGAGGCAAGAAAAAAAAAAAAAAAAAAACGAGAGATGAAGGCCACTCACCACATTCCCCCTATGAGCCATGAGGATGGCAAAGTTGGTCAAGTGATTGCAGGAGCAAGTAGTGTGGCTCTTGTTGGTTTCCAGCAGTTTACAGCCCTGAGTGGACCAGTATCCCATCATGCTCCGCTCAGAATAATTCCAGAAGGAACAGTTGGGGTTGTAGTAGTGCACCTTCTACAAAACACAAACATGCAGCGGGGAAATGATTAAACATATATGAACATGCTCTGTAATATGCATGATCACACACAAACACAACTTCATATCTCAAAACTGTGAGTCGACGCCTGTCGCAGTCGGCATACGTGACGCGTTAAGTCTGTTTGTGTGCGCTTGTTTCACAAGGTTTACCGAACGCTTTAAGTGGTTTGTTGGAATTAAAAGGATGAAAGAGATGAAAATGAAAAACAAAGAAGTGTAAGAAGGATTACTGTGGCACTTTCAAAGCACAAGGTGAAACACAGCAAACAAGATACTTGAATTCTCCGACTGTACGAGTCGGTATTAGCGTTAATCACTATTCACGACACACATGGATAATATGGATGTCTGCGCTTTAGTCTTTTGCAACAATAATACATCAAGGCTCTTTGTAGCAGTCAGTATTTTGAACAGCTCAGCTCTATAGAGTGGACAGGGGGAGTCTCAGGAGGGGGCTTACATCCAGGTGCTCCAGTGTGAAGATCACTGGGTCGGCCACAAACACACGGCTGGACTCCTTGGTGATGGAGGCTGAAAGGATGTGGGAGTTGACAGTGAGGGAAAGGTTGCGTTTGTTCAGGTCCCCCATTCCCCTCAGTGTGGCATTCTCTGTGCTGAGGAATTGACCCAGATTCTTGTACAACACAAACACAAGCTTGGCCACACCTGCAACCAGAAATAATAAAACCATCAGACAAACAGGATTCATAAAAGAGACATACTGGCTACATAAAATGATGATAAGTGTTCCTCTTTACCAATGGGCAAAGTGGCCTTCAAAATTGTGCAATGAATACAGTTTGGAATAACCAGGACTTTATTTAATTCAAGATCAACTGTTTTTATGCGAGGTGACCAAAAACCCAAAGTTCTCCAGAGAATCTGAGCCCTATTTAGATGATCAGTGTTAATATAATAAATTAACATATGAGCACTAATTAATGTTAAAACAAGCCTCAGTGACAATGGATGTTAATATCAGGTGTGTGTGAGGTCTTCAATGGAAAAATTCTCTGGTTTAAGACACACAGAGTTGTACTGTTTTGGCCTCGATAATCACCCTGAAGGAAACTGGGCATTGCTCATCACCGGCTTGATACCAATAATGTAGCCTGCTGGTGGCAGAATCATGCTGTGTGGTTGTTTTTATTTAGAGGCAGTGACTGGTTGCCAGAGGGTAAGCCAAGCAGGGCAAAGTACCAAGATAACCTAAATGAAAACCTGACAGTGTTAAAGTTCCAACTTTTAACAGGATAATGACCCACAGCATACAGCCAAGACTGCACTGGAGGAGCTTAGAAAAAAAACTCAATGTCAATGTCCTTGAATGGCCCAGCCTGATCCCCAACTTGAACCCAATCAAACATCTCTAAAGGGAACTGAAAATGACAGTCCACTGACAGTCCCCATCCAACTTGAGAGATCAAGAGGCTCTGCAGAGAAGAATGGCGGAAAATCCCCAAATCCTGGCGAAGCAAAGCTTATCGCATCATGCTGACGACAACCAGAGTCTCTGCCAAAGGTGTTTAAAATTAAGCCCCAAGTAAACTTAAGGCAAGTCATTTTATTTTATTGTAATGAAATCTCAAAGATTCTGTTTTTGCCTTCTCGTGATCAAGTATTGAGTATGGATTGGATGTTTTTTTGTTTTTTTTTAAGTACTAATGTGCAAAATGTCAGACAAAATACATTATGTTAATTATTAATTGTTGGAGATGCCTGTGAGCCTACTGGCATTTGGAGATCCAGGCAAGCTGTTTCCCCTGCTTCCTCTCTTTATGCTAATCTGATCTAATTTAATTTAATCTAATCACATCTATGACACAAGAAGCATACCTTTTCTCATCTGACTAACATTTTAATAACATCTGATTAAAAAAAAATTCCCATCAAGCAAATGACAGTAAACGGTTGAATCCTCATCGTCCGCTAAGATGTGACGAATATAATACAAGATGTTCATATTATCGATGTCAGTGAAAAAAACAGAACTCGTCGTTAAATGTGCTTTGCGACCTTTGTTTGCTCCTCACCATTTTTGCTGTTGACTTTGACAGTGTTGGAGGAAAGTTGGAGTGAAGCGCCACCTTTGTTCGTCTGTGGGAACCTGAAATCTTGCACCTGACCATCTGTACTTAACACGTACACTTCTAGCACTGAAAGAGGTGGGAGGAGAGGGGACAGAGAGACACACAGAAGGAGAGATATGCATTAGTCATACGCAACATTTCAAAAGCTGCACGGGGCGCTTGTAACAGTTCTTTAAATATTTGATATTCATTGTACCAGTAATAGAATCCAGTATTATTGGACCTCTTAAGTGTCATTCACTTAAAAAAAAAAAAAGTAATGCTATTGGTCTGAATTGTCAATGCCTGTGAGGCACAAGCAAAAGAAGAAAAATGATAAGGGTGATGATACAGGATGAGCCAAAGCAAGCGCAAAGCTTACTGCAGCATGAATGTCAAATATTCATAGGATCAAAAATATCATTGAGCATTTTATTTTTACTTTCTTTCCCCCCCATGGGTTCAGATAACTCTTGGCTCAACAAGCAAATCTCTGAAAATCCTCCAAATTCCTACAGCCACTCTCTCCAGTATGCCGGCTGCTGGGTGGTGCTCCCTTTGATGTGTGAAATTACCGAAGGGTCAGGAGGACACGCGTATCAGCGCACTCGCTCCCATCAGAAACAACCTCACTTCCTCAGACAAATGACTTCTGACAGACAAGGATGTGGAATTGTTCTCCCCGTCGTGCTGCACCTCTGCCTTCTTTTAAGCTCTCTTGCTTTGCTCTCGCTCATATTGCCCTTGATACTCGCCTGGAGATGCCATTTGAGCATTGACAAACTGCTAATTAGGAGCAACAATCATTTTCACACTTTCTCAGACTCTTCAAGGGGGAGCAGGTAAGCTGTTTCCTTGAGGTCGTGTGTGTCTTCATATGACAGCATTTATGTTTATCCACAGGAATATTATCTCGACTATGCAGATAAGCAAGGGCTCATAAAACTGCATGCCTGAACGGCCTGAATGCAGTGATTAAGTAGCCAATATACAGCGTATTACACAATATATTAATCAGCGCTTTTTCAAAGCGACAGAGAAACTAGTACTTATCAGCTTAACTTACTAACACTTGATGGCAAAGGCTAGGAGAGGAGAGAGCGTGGTATGAATAGAACGGTGCCAGTCGGTTGGCTTCTTTGTTTTGTCCCACACATCTGGACACTTCATCTTGCAGCACAATGTCAATGAAGTGACTTTACTACGCAAGGAAAAGATTAGAAATCGATGATGTATAAAAGAAAAGAGGTGAGTGGAAGATCATAACCATAGCAACAAAGCGATACGAGTAGAAATTATGCGCAGAGCTGACTTTAATAAATGAGATTGTGCTGTTAATAAACGGCACAGTGAGGACACAAATGTTTGGTTTTGTTGAGACAAATCTTCCATTGTGATGTCAACCACATGTGGTCATTCTTATATTTAAAAAAAATAAATAAAAATACTCCCTGAAAATGATTTTATCGCTCAGTTTAAACTATGATATGTGGTGCGCGGCCAATAAGGAAACATAACAATGAGCATCATTAATTCTGGTTGACAGATGTGCACATGCTGTTTTACAGTTACGTGAGAGGAACTTACTGATATTCTCTGCAGGTACTTTTACGATCGCTGGCTCTATCAGGTTTTCCGCAAGGACAAACGCTCCTTCCTCCAGGGTATCCAGTAGCATCGTAGCTGCGTGAGATTGCTCTGTCGAATTCATGTCTTTCCAGGATTTCAGCGCTTCCGGCCTCAGGAGGTTGTCAACAGTGTCCACAATGGCCTGTATCCATGGAGACAGGTAAAATGTCAGCTTCCTCCCATTATAACTGCAGTTAATAACGAAGTGTGGAAACTGGGCAGCAAATGATAAAAAAAAAAGGAGCATGCAGGTTCAACAGTGACAACAGAAACAGCAAAAGCAACTGAAACTGAAATATCAAGGTCACTTCAAATGATGACATGATGATTCTCGAGAAGGCATAAGTAACAAATAATGATGATAAAAATGCAGTATGTGTTTTTCATCTAAGGAAGTCTCTTGTGGACAAATGCATTTATTTAATAATAAAGTAAAAATGCTTGCGGTAAAATACGAATACAAACCAAATGTTTGTTTCCATTCACTTTGTAATCTAGTTTAGAAGTTGTAATCTAAATTTTTGGTTTTAAGCACCTTTTTTTCCAAAACAACAATCATTTCCATGAACCAAAGTTTGTTTCCATTACAGGATCTGCCCATCACGGCCTTAATCCTATTGTCCTGGAGGAAAGGAGGCATTATCATGAAATCCATGCTCCATCCTCTCCAGAGCAAGTCAGGATGAGGCGGGGGGGGGGGAAGGGATGTTCTGCTTGTTTTTTCACTGGCAATCCATTCATTTCCTGCTCTCAGATAAGAAGTAAGTAAGTAAAACATTCCACCGAATCCACACAAGTATCGTATGTTGCTAAAACAAGAGTTTGCCTTGACCCCGCAGGAGTAAGTTCATGACAAGGTGGCACAACTGACGTTCACAAATCCCACTCAGGGCAGACAGTTATACTCCGATTCGCTTGGTGCGACAAATCAGAGTGACAATTTAACCATAGGTGTCATTAACCACAGCTAGGCACGCCACAATAATGGTAATTAACCACAACAAGCCCCTGCTCACTGTACCAATTAGTCACAGCTATGATTATCCCAAACACTAATTGACCACTGACGGGATTATCCGTTTGCCTTGAATAACAAGAAAGGGGATCAACAAAAGTCTGCACCAATATATGATTAACCGCAACATTTAACCACATAGCTTACGTTAACCACAGTGATGATGACACAGAGCTCTCAGCATGTCTTTGTATCTCAGGCCCGAGCACAGAAATCAATCGCTGTGCCCCTGACCTTGCATGCAACTGGAGGCTTGCAAGCTGTGGCTACGATAGGAGGATAGGTGTGTGTGTGTGTGTGTAGGAAAAAGGAGAAAGAGAGGGGGAGAGAGAGGGAGAGCGGTGGCGTTTGCAGGGTCAGAATCATTACAGCCACATTGACGTTAAACGCTATTCCTCTCCTGGTGAGACATTCTCAAAGGATCCATGAAATCCAAATAGGGGGTTGGGGGAGCTGGCGCTCTCTAATTTGTGCAACTCAGAAAGAATCTGTGTCTTCATCGAGTCCTCGTTAATTCTTGTCTGGGTGGAGGTCACTTCACAAATCACAGGGGTGCTAGCAGGGGAGCCCCCATGACTCACTGTAGCCAGAGAAAGGGATCGTGTGGTGAAAGCTTGGGGACAAGCGCTGACGTCAAGACCAAGAAGAAGAATAAGCTCAAAAGCTTAACTTAGTTACTGCTGGGCCTCTCGTAAATGATAGAAATGTACTTTTATTCAGCATGTTTATCTTACTTACTCGTTTGTTTTTGCAGGTATTAAGTCACAGATCAAAGTTCATCCAATCCCTTTCTTCTGATTACTTACAAACTTAAAACATAAAGTTTATTGAATGCTTCTATATTTGGTAGAAATTCATCCAGCTTACATTATTCCTCAGCAAATCTTGACACAGAGACATGACACACGTGACTTAGTCTGATTCATTATCTCTTATTATGTTATGCCATTGCTTGAAGATAAGGGAACCAAAAAAAAACAAAAAAACTTTATTTTAGAAGATTTATGTTGTTTTTTATGTCTTCTTCCATGCAAAAGTAATCTAGTGATAATTATCTCAACATCCAGGGGTGCACTGCAAACAGAAACTGCTAATGGCTAATTTGGCATACTTCAACAGTGCCAATTTGAAGACGGGTGCAGGGTGGGTTCAACCTGCTGTGTTCGACGAAAAGTGGGGGGAAAAAAACCCTCATGTGTCTGTGCTCTATTTCAAAGTAATCCATCACTAAGTTGCTGAGATATTTCGGTCTGAATGAAAGCGATAAGAACAACTTCCATTTTTCTTTATTACCATGACACGCGCATGGCTAAAAAGACCTTTCAAACTCAGTGGAGGGGAAAATCATTTCCCTTTTTCTCACAAAAAAATCCTCAAGTCTAAACAACCTGAATTTGGAGAACGTCCTCCTGTGTCTTTCCATTATGCACTTATGTCTTTCAGCACAATCAAGTATGTCTACCAAAGCAGAGGAAAAGCTATATGTCAAGAATCAAAAATCAGAATGGATCAGATCTTAATGGACTTAGAAATTAATTCCACAGATAAAGCACACCTCCAATGAAGAGAAGAGATTATTATTTTTTTTTGCAGTGGGGACAACAGAGACGAGAATTTTACAATGTAAGCAAGTGAAAATTGAGCACTCTGCCACTTTGATCACACTTCTGGCTGACAGGGAGGTGCAATTACGACCGTGGGAAGGCAATTATTCACACAATGTATAAAGAGCTGACAAGAGAGACGAAGAGAGAGAGAAAACGAGCGGGGGAGGACGAAAAAGAAGGAGAGAGAAAAGTGGAAGAAAGATGTACGAGTGATAGCACACAGAGGAAGGGGGGAAAATAGGACAAAGACGGAGTGATATTGACAGTTGCATCCTCAGATGGACAGAAATGACAGCAGAACAGTCAGCCGAGTCAGATGAGGAAGCAGCCATATCTTTTACAAGCGGGATCACCAGGCACAAACTGTAACAAAACAATCAAGGACATTGCGAGTGACAGTGCTGCATGCTGCCGATCAGACATAGGGGATCAGGGGGATACAAGAACATGGAAAGCCTGGTAGTTATACCTTCATGTATGCCCTGCAAGTCTTCTCTCTTTTTTGAAGCTTTCCCATACAACAAGAGGATCAAGCACAAGAGACGGATTGCAGAAAGAGGTAGAAAGAAAACAGAAACCATTAAATCAAGCCACTTACCATAAAGAGACAGAATTCATATAAGAAAGAAAAAGATCAGGTCTGTGAACTACAACCTTAAAGTGATGCAACAGCGCTAAAAGCTTTTTGGGGGTAAGGGTGCTGGAAATCTAAAAATGAATATGAGTCACATAATAGTGAGGAAAAGAGATGAGAAATGCACAGCCCTGTGGAGGGAGAGGGGGAAAAAAATATGCTGAGACGAGATTCTGATGCTCCCCATTAGTGATGCTTTAAAGTATGTTGAGAAGATAAACAATGTGGAATGAGGTAATTTGTATTTCATGGCATGAGGAGAATAATGTGGCACTGCTGCTTTCAAAATCCCTCTGTTGGTCTCTTGGTTTTAAATAAGTTGCCATTTTCTCTTACTTGAGTCAAACCAGAAACAATCATATTCTGTGGCTCTTCCATTGAATAAGAAAAAAAAAATTGATAGTTATTTGTATCCACATTATCTTTAGAAACACACACACAGGACATTGAAATGGTTCTTCAACAAAATTGTTCTCATGGACATCCCAAATCATGAAGGTTTGTCAGGTTCGTGCGAGCTTTCGGCAATAAACCAATTTCCGTCATCTCTCAAATAGCCAAGTGATGGTGGGTGATTGGAAATTGGAAAAAAGATTTCCTGATTTGGCAAAAACATTTTTCTTGGCCAGACCATTTTGCAAAAAACAAAAAGTACAGTTGAGGAAAATGACCAAACACAGTATTGCATCTGCAACCAGAATCAACAGTGATGTCTCAAGGTTCTGGAGTGCATCTGTAATTCTACTGCAGAGAAGGTTTTTCTGGGAGAGTATAAAGAAGTCAGGTATCCATTATTGAGGGAAACTATTTTTGAAACTCAGACACGCGTGAGCTTTAAGGAGAATCAACTGGTACAATAACTTAGCTCTGGTTACAAATAAGGTTGGCTGGAAACCTAATAGAAATGTGTAATCTCGCTCTCTGAAGTCACTGCGAGTTCACACCACATGAGTATGGTGAGACAGGGGACATCTTTCACCAGGGGACTCTTATGTTTAGCTACGAAAACACATTTAATCGCAAAAACACACATGAAAAGTGACACGAGGAATGAAGCACGAAACCAGGCTAAATTAAGCTCAGTGTCGTGCCTACATGTCGACCACTGAACTTTTATTGAAGCCCTCTGTCTGTGATCTCTGTCACATTTTCAGACGTTGCATTTCTTTAGATTTCCTCTGATCTGGTGTAGCATTCCTGTTTGGGTTTTAGCATCTGTCGCTCCGTTCGGGGCTCTCTGATTGGCTGGGGGGGCTTGAGTCGTCGCAGAATCTGATCAAATTTCAAGCGCGCTGGGAATGGGATCGGATCTTGCGGCACGCCAGGAAGGCGTCAGTGGCCAGACTGTGTCTTTGAATACTTTATACGTAGGCAACTGTCGTTTAGTAATGACTTGCAAAACTCGTCGATGACTGACTATTGGGTCGGAAATTGTGTAGTTTTAAACTTGACTGTAAAAAGTTCGATGTCTGACAGCTGTGACAGACTGCACAAGCGGAATACGTTTCCGGAGATTGTTAATAGATTTTATACAGAGATGAACCAAAAACCTTTCATTAAGCAGTGGAACGATATCTTCAAATACATGACAGCATCTGAAGATTGGAACATCGTGAACAGAAGGGCAGAAACGACAGGCATAATTGTGGTGCAAATCACCTTGTTTACAGAGAAACTAGAAAGTCTGAATAACAACCGATTTTTCAAACTGTCACTCAACTCTCTATGGGATTGCCTGCAGCTGAGAGATGTAGGTACGTCTTGGGCCTACACTTTCCTCTTCAAGCGGTTGCTGAAGCTCCAGGAGAGAACAGTTCCCCACTTGTCAGCAATGAAAAGTTGTTCTCTGTGTTGGTGGGGGGCTCATGGCCATTAGCTCCGTTAAGATGGAACTGCCAGGTGAGCCTGTGTTTCGAAAGCCATGGGTAATTACCAGGGAGCTATAGAGGAAGGAGCTTCCCCTCAGGGCCAGACCAGCCTCTCGAGCCCCCTCACCTGTGTGTGTCCGTGGATGTGTGTGTGTGTGTGTGCGCGCGTGTGCACGTAGGTGAGTGCAGGCACAGGCTTGTGTCGCGGTAGGTGTCCTACTAATGAATGTCCTGAGTCATGCTTACACTGAGCTGGGCCAAGAAGGGGACAAAGTGTAATGAGAGGTTACAATAAGCCAGACAAGAATTTCACAGTACCTTGTTGAAGCTGCGTCCAGCTGAGTCCTTCTCACTGGGCCTGAGCTCCTGCAGCTGAGCATCCAGGATGTCCACGAGCTGCTCCATCAGGCGCACCGAGGAGCTGACGTCTCCGGCAAACACTGGGCCCTGTGTGTGGCGTGCCAGCTCATTGGCTAAATTAGCCGCATTTTCACCACTTCGAATCTAAAAACAGCAACAAAGAAATCAGGAGGGGTGTCTGGGAAGTGTTAGTGAAGCATGCCTGGAATGATGGTACTGCAATGTGAGGGTGAGATAGTCTGTTCCACATACAGTACACCTCACTCCTAATTCGCTGCAACACCGCTGGTTCAGATGGAGAAAGTCATTATGCGTAGAATTAATGCAAGAACGGGGTGTGCATGTTTAGCAGGGAACATAATAGACAACTGTGATACACGGGCTTAAGAAAAGAAAAGAAAAATCCCAGTGCTTGGGCGATGATGATGAGCTGTCAGTGTCGATGCTATCATCTATTATCAGTGTAATACAGCACTTCTTCCGTGTTAAAATGGTCTAATTCTTTGGATGTACCCACCCACGCTCCCCCAACCTGCCATGATTGAGCTGTGACCCAATTTCAAGCCACATACTAATTTACAAAAAAAAAATAAAAAATCAAATACAGTTCACCAGTCTTAATGGTACAATGCTACTGCGGTTAGTTTACAAGGAATCCTTCCTCTTCTCAGCTTTACACATACAGATAATGGAGCACAACAGGCGACAATCACAGTGTGCGATTTTGGGATGCCGTCACCAATTAAACTTCACAAAGAGGAAGCTGATAGAGATTTCATGTCTTATCATACAAACAATAATTACGAGTGGCTGAGTGGGAGGCAAATGTTTGCACAAATTTGCCCTCCAAGGTGTAATTCAGAGTCGGAGATATCTGAACGTTCTTACAGCTACAAAATCTCCCAGAGAGTCGACAAACTCGACTAATGGCAGCAAAACTACAACCACAGGCAAGTAAATTAAAGGGAAACAACACCAACACACTAATCCCATCAACTCAGTTAATTATACATAGTTTGTCTCTTGTTTTACTAATTAATGAGCAGATATGTAAGAATAATAATACCTCATCCAGTCACTAGTTTCCTTGCGTCAGTATAATGAGTACAAGCATGTGGGAGAAAAGTCTGAAAAAGCAGTAATTTGATGCTGGGTACAGCACTAATGTGTTTACTAAACTGAATAATTGTTTTTTATTTGTCCTTTGTGTTTTTAGCGTATTGCCTAACCCAGTGGTTCCCAACCGGGGGGGCCCGACCCCCTGAGGGGGGCGCCAAAGATCCAGGGGGGGTCGCGAAGCCCTCTTGATTTTAAGGGGTTTAATAATTTTAATGTAATTAAAATGTTAAATAAATGAGTAAGTGTTTAATTCATATATATGTGACAAAATCAACTAAATTCAAGGGCCACATTAAACATTTATTCGTGTATTTAAATAGGTAAACAAATAAGTTATAGGCCGATATCACGAGGAACAGAGCATTCCTGTGTGACGTGTACGCCTCTCGTGCAGCAGCCATTGCCTAGCAACATAAACAAAGCTCAGGCAGAGATGGCGAAGCGTCAGGTAGAGGAGACTGCGGAAAATGTCAAAAAGAAAAAGAGGGGCTTCCAAGAAAGTTATATTGAGTTTGGCTTCATAGAAGCAATGGATAAAATTAGAGCTGAATGTATATTTTGCCACGAGAAACTGGCAAATGAAAGTTTGAAGCCCTGCAAGCTGAGGCGACACCAGACAACTAAACATCCCGAGACGGTGGGTAAACCCAAAGAGTTTTTCATCCGAAAAAGAGAGCTTGTTGTCACTAGCAGGCCCCAAAACATAAAGGAGAGTTTCTTCAGGGCAGGAAGCGACCAGAGGCAGGCAACGGTTGCATCCCTTGAGTGCTCTCTCCTAATTGCCCAAGCCAAAAAGCCACACAACATCGGCGAAACACTGATTAAACCTGCGTGCATTAAAATGGCTGAGATACTGTGTGGACCGCAGGTGGCTAACAAATTTAAGACTGTACCACTATCCAACAACACAGTGAAAGACAGGATCGACAGAATGGCAGGGAACGTTGAGAAGACACTCGTTGAAAAAATCAGGACACGCCCGTTTTCAATCCAGCTGGATGAAACTACCACTGTGGCAGAGGAAGCAATTCTCATTGTGTATGTACAGTACATTGAGGAAACTGAGCTTAAACAAGACATTCTTATGTCTGTTAATCTCACAGCCACCACAAGAGGAGAGGATATTTTCGGTGTAGTCGACACGTACTTCACAAGGCACAATATTCCCTATGAAAATATAGTTGCATGCTGCACAGATGGAGCCGCCGCAATGATGGGGAAAAATAAGGGCTTCAACAGCCGTTTGAAGGAGAAGGCTCCGCACTGTTTAGTGTTTCACTGCATGATACACAGACACGCACTGGCTGCCAAACACCTCTGTGAAGACCTGGACGTAACCTTAAAGACTGTGGTCAAAATAGTCAACTTTATTAAAGCTCGCCCGGTCAACAAAAGGATCTTTGCACAGCTGTGTGAGGATGAGGCGCACCAGACACTTCTCCTCCACACCGAAGTGCGCTGGCTTTCCCGCGGCAGAGTGTTGGTGCGTTTCATGGAACTTAAAAACCAAATAAGTGAATTCTTAGCCGTTCATAACCAGAAACTATCCGACGAAATGACCGACGAGTTTCTCATTAAGACTTCATATCTTGCGGAGATATTCAGTCTGTACAACGAGGCAAACAAACGCATGCAGGGCGCGGATGCCAACGTAATGGAGTGTAAAGAGGCAGTGGATGCGTTTGTGCGTAAAGTGGAGTACAGGAAGAATAAACTGGGAAAGGGGGACCTGCAACAGTTTCCCTTGCTACAACAACAGTCAGGGGGGAAGTTATCTGATGCTTTGGCCAGACAATTCACCCGCCACATGGAGCAGCTTCAAGAGGATATGCACTCGCGTTTTTCGGATATTAATGAACATGTCTCAAAAGACGCATGGGTGATGGACCCATTTCTCGCTAAAGAAGAAGATGTGGAGCACCTCCAGGCTGAGGATGAGCTCATGGATATAAAGTCCAACTCTCTCTGCAAGCGATTCTATGATGAGCATGGATACAAGCGGTTTTGGCTTGTGAAAGGGCCAGGAGTCGCTCCTAGGCTTGCTCATCATGCAACCACCAGATTCATCTTGCCATTTGCCACAACATACCTGTCAGAGACTGCTTTCAGCGCTCTGGTCACCATAAAAACAAAGGCACGCAACAGACTTGATGTGCACAGTGACTTTCGTTTGGCTGTTACCAAAGTCACACCAGACATCCCATCACTGGCTCAAGAAATACAGTGTCAGAGCTCTCATTAAAAGCTAGGCTGCCTGGTATGTATGAAAATGAAATGAAAAGATGATCATAATACAACGAAAAATGTGTTCCTAGTACAAGTTCTGAAGTTTATGTGGTCATTTTACACATGTTTTTCCTCATTGCTCCATGCTGTTGCTGTTTTTTTATTCAAGCAGGTAATAATTGAAACATAGGGCCTAATAAAGGAAATTGTGTTTTTAAAATTAGGCCTAGGTTCTGAAGAAGTATAGACAGGTTATCCTCATTGTTTCATGCTGTTGCTGTTTTTTTAGTCAAGCAGGTAATAATTGAAATATAGGGCCTAATAAAGAAAATTGTGTTTTTAAAAATAGGCCTAAGTTCTGAAGAAGTATAGACAGGTTATCCTCATTGTTTCATGCTGTTATGAAATTACTGAAATATAATAAAGTATTTAATGTAAAAGAAGTTATGATGTTCCTTATTTTATTTTTCATGGGGGGGGGGGGGGTCACCCAAATTTACAATGGTAAAAATATGGGTCCCTTAAGAAAAAGGTTGGGAACCACTGGCCTAACCTAAAAAATCACTATAACACAAATGCACAATATCCTTTTTTGTACTACTAGTAATAAGCAGTAATCCATGGAATTGGGCTCCTGTTAATCATTTCTCCAAATGTCGTTGGACAAAACCTGTGAACCCTGTGTGAACCTGATGCTTTTAGTCAGGGTTTTTCCAGTCAGTTATAAAATAAAAAAAGGCGTTTCTTTCTCAGAATACCATATGTTGTAATGTTTTGCACGGTGTTGTACTCTGGGCAGGCGACTGAACAACTGTCAACATCAGATCCCTACCTGCATTACTGTTGACCATCAAAGCAGAAAACTGGCACATTGAAAAAAGTAAAGAGTGCAGTTATTGGCATTTTAACCTGGTGTTTTTAGCTGCTTTCTCTCTGCTACCACAACTACTGCTACAGTTGAAAAACTATTTCTAGGATCTGTACCACAGACCAGTTCTTCACTGGAATAATAAAGAAGTACAGCGAGGAAAAGGGTCAAAAGTTGTGACTCAGTGCTGTATTTTAGCTGGTGTGACATGCTTTTTCGCTGCTGTATGGTATGACTGACACGTTCACGGTTTACCTTTTGTGCCACTTGAGTTACCCAGTGGGAGGTGCAGTTGCTGAGGTCTGGTCCTTTGGAACACCACGTCCCTGCCACAGCGCAGAGGAAGGAGGCGATGCCTGCAGTACCACAGAATAAACACATCAGTTGGAGAGAAGCCAGAGTCACACTCAGAAAGCGCTGCTCCCGCTGAGCCTTCATTCGTCACCGGAAACTAAACTGTTTGGCAGGAGCAACAATTTACAAACAAACTAAAAAGCCTGAAAGTTGTATACATTCTGCTCAAATGAAAAATGTAGCATGGATACGAAAAGACTATCAGGTTCCTACATAGCTGACAGAAATAAATCAATACACACTGGTTTGTTAACTTTTCACAATTTCGAACAGATTATTTACATCTGTATAAATACAACACAGGACTACGCCTAATGAGCATTACTAAGCATGTAATATGTTTAGATTTGTATTTTGCTCCTTCACTGCAACAGGAAAAAACACTGTCTGTTCCTTGCTTTCATCCTCCGGCAGCCGCGATTTATATTGTGACAGTCGCGTCAGGCTCTGTGATGGGGTGTTGAAGTAACTTGTGAGCGATTCCTGTGTGAATATCATTGTTGGCTGAACTGGAGTAATGACTTACTGCTGAATTCCCCTACTCCAGAAAGCATTTCAACAGCAAGACAGGACTGTGAACACACTGTCCAGATTTAATTAAGACATTTCCTTCAGTTTCTTGAATGCTCTGTTAGCGGGGCAACATTTTTCTCCTTACAAGCTGATAAATCAGTAACTATGTTGACATAGGAGGCAAAATACTAACATTAACATGGCTATATTTGGGGATATATTTTTAAAGGTCCCATATTATACCCTATTTCTCCAAGTTAACCTAGTTCCCTGGTGTCCCAATGAACATGTCTGTGACATGCTTTGGTCAAAATACCATAAGAATAAAGCACCACAACAGTTCAATCACCCTGCCAAAACAGCCCTGTTCAGAACGCTCTGTTTAGTAGTATCTCTTTAAAAAGAGTGATCATTGGAAACGTGATCATTTGCACATTGCTGTCATATATAACATGTATCTACTGGACAGATAAATCCTCTGACGCTGGAAGTTTGTGTAGAACTCTGTGCTGCACTGTGGAGCCAAGAATAGAACTTTTCGCAGACTGAGCACACTTTTTCGGATACCGTTGCCCTCGCCAGCACTCTCACGTGTTTTACGGACAAAGCGGAGCTCCGTGAGACAACAATTCCAGGAATTTAGCGCATTGTGACGTCCCAGTGAGCGCGGAAGTTAACATCGCGTGTTTTATCTCCTGTACTTAGACTGAGGAGGACCACAAAAACATGAGTGAGTCATCTTTTTTTACACTTTGGCGACTGGTAGGGCCTCCGGAGTCCCAAATATAAGGATTTAAATGATTAAAAAGTTGATTTTGCACAATATTGGACCTTTAAGACAATAGTCTGAATTAGCAACAGTAACGGAAAGTGTATTTTCGAATCTCTGTATAAGGTGATATTGGTAATAAACTGACAAAAACGTGTTGCATTCTAATTTTAGCTGAATATACAAACCCTAAATACATGGCAGTGGATGCAACATAGACATGAGTCATAATCAGACAATAATCGCTACGTTTTAAATATAAATTTGAAAAATTCCCAAAATTTAAAAGATCTTGAGCCTCTTTGTCTGAGAGCTGCAGCCTGCTCGTCTGAGTTAGAGAGACTTTTCTCACGTCTTTTCTGTATTTACATTAAAATTCAACTGCTTGGTTTTATTTATAACCGCTGTGTAACGATCAGAGAAATGTGTTTAGTGTCCGTTTCACTGCTCGCTCTCTGCATTCAGCATATACTTTAGCTCTCTCAAACCACAGCTGCTTTGCTCGCTCTCTCTCTCTCTCTCTCCCCTCATTAAGCAGTAGCAGCATTAAATCGCAGTTTTAGTTACAGACATCAAACTGACCGAGTTCAATGCTCGTTAGAAAATATTGTTTTCTGTGAAGACATGAGCTGGGGTTTTTTTGGCCCGAGAGGCGGAGGCGAAACCTTGCAATAAAATCCCTGGTTTTGATGAGTGTGTCTGCAGCTCAGTGTGTCTGTGGAGAGGAGAGAGAGAGAGAGAAAAAAACCGGGGAGCAGCTGCACGCAATATACCCCAATGTAAACACTATTGTCTAATCCCACAACCCCACGGTCTGGTCGCGACCCAGCAGACTGATCAATGATGAATGATGAAATGGCCTCTGTCACAGTGATTTGTCTTGCAGTAAACTGCTGTGATTGGTCAAAGTCAGGGAAAAAAAAGTTGCACAGACGGGGCAAAAATGCTAAGGTTACGCAACCGTCACGGTAATTGGTTGAATTTACGTTAATTGTTGCTATCGTAACATCGCAGATTCCTGGAGGGACTGGAAGAAGCAAAAAAAAAACAAAAAAAAAACACTATGATAACAAGATAACAGGCGCCATTCCACACAGTGTGTGATTAATTGAATTAAAATTGCAGAACTTTTACTTATTGGTACTTTTTCTTAACCCTTAGAATACGGAGCATTTCAGCTGCTTTTTTCCATTACTGTGTTAAAACGTACAGTATATAGCTTATGAGATTTGGATATAATATTACATTGGTTTTTTTTTCAGCACAACCTAAGCATTCTAAAGAAAAAATATTTCATAATCACCCACTATATAAACACACCTGAGCAAAATGTACGTCACAGTTCAAACTTACATAAACGGTGTAATTTTATGACTTATGCACAATTATTGCTACTTTATATCACTACTAAAACACATATGAAGACAGAAAAAAAATGCATTTTTTAAAGCCTGAATATGTGACCTATAAACACACACCCCCAGGGTGTCCATATTAGGAGTTGTGTATTATTCGAACGGTCATTTCCAATAGGTGCACCTGGGAACACTAAGGGTTAAGTAAATAATATTAGATAATGTGAAGTCCACAAGTGTTCTATAAGGCTTGTGGGCAGAATAAGAAATATTTATAGAACACTGTGCAGATGTAAAGACATGAAATGGCAGTATCTAACATGTCATTGGTATACACTGTACACACAATCCAGATGGTGGCCTACCTCTGGTCCCTTTGGGGCAGGGCCGCTCCACAGTGGTTCCGGCGTGGGTCTGAGGCCAGTCAATCGCTCTCCTCCTTGTCACCTCACAGAAACGTCTCGGTGTCGGGAGCAACTCTGGTACAGTCGGCTTAGCTGTACTCGTCCCATGAGTGTCCTCAAAGGGATCTCTCCCATCTCTTGGATCCGCCCCTGTCACCGTGGTGTTCGTGTGTCCCTTTGCAGTGGACACGGCTGTGGTGGTCAAAATTGCAGTGGTCTTTGGTATGGATGATGAAATAGAGAAATCTTCAATCGTTGGCCCTAGAGCGAGAATAGAGAGAAGCGATTAGACCTCAAGTCATAAATGTCCTTGTCGTGAACTTGCGTCACTTCTGGCTGAGGGGGAGCTGCGACTGCTTTGAGTCCTGTGGCTTATTTGTTACTTGCTGCTCATAATTCCAGGAAATAAAACCTCCTTTCTGTTCCTTACCCAGACAAAATCAAGGCAAAACTGCCAATGCGACACTATCCGGCTCTTTCTATTTTTAGTATTCTTAAGAAAAGCAGTCATGGTGAGGTCTCCTTTGACAGAGCAGTGATTTCTTCCCAACAGAGTCAGTACCACGGGCTGATTAAATGTCAACAGCGAAGACAAAGCCTGCTTGCATTTGACTTTTTTTCTGCCAAGTTCATCTCCCGAACTTTAATAAAGCTGGTGTCAAAAAGAAAAACACATAGCTCTGAACTAAAACCATACATCAGCAATAATATAAAACCCCTGCATATTCAATCCACACTAACTCTGCAAAGCAAATCTGTGTATGACTGTGCAAATGCATATGTGTTTAATCAATTGCTCTGGTGAGCTCCTGCCAAATTTCACCGTGAGTGCAGATGGATGTCTGCTGAGAGCAGAGGCGTCGCACCAGGGCAGGCAAAGCACGCCTGGTGGCCTGGTGCCCCAAGCTAAGAGGGGGCCCCCAAAGAACAGCTGAGTGTCCACAGCACATGAGGATTTAAGGCTATGACTGTCATTTTCATTACAAAATATATCAAAAAAGTATTTTTTCCTTGCCTAAAGAGCAAACTTATTTGGGCCATTGAATTCCTGCAGCAGAATTTCTTCATAATGCTGTTTTGACGCAGAACTTATCTTTGTCAATTAATGGCAGTGACTTCTTACGTGGACATTACACTTGGTTGTAATGGAATTGAGATTACTTGGCGATTAACGGTGCAGCCTTGCTGCCAACATGAATAAAACAGAAAATACCCTGAATGTTTGTGTGTGCATGCGTGTGCATGTCTACAGGGACACGCTGTACACTGCTACTTGTCTCCTGCATGAATGATCATACATTTTTTACCCACAGCCACCTGATTGTATTTAGAGATAAAAGCCCCTGAACACAATGAGGTCTGCCGCTGTGAAAGGCACCACAGTGTTGTCCTCAGGCTCCCCGGGTCCCTCTGGGAAAATGCAATATCATACTATCTGACACTCCATCATCAAACACATATCTCCATTTCCCGAGGGAGAACGGCGACAAAGCCCACATTTCACATTGGCCTCTAATCAGCCATTCAGCTGAATCATTGCGTCAGCCGAGTCGTTGAGCTGAAATCTAGAGATGTGGTCAGAAGGTCTTAGCTGAGGGGACACCATGCTCCTGTGATGATTAAAATAGAGAAACATCTTACACTGTGGCTTAATTGTTACGTTTTACTCAATGACCTTCTCCCTGGCAGGGACCCTGGATAATTACCTTGCACTTATCGAGTCATTGTGTCACTTTCACCTACACATCCACAGCTTGTCCGGGATGTCAGCATGGCTGTGGAAGTGACAATGGACATGTGCAGCTACCATGCGCAGCAGGTGATCATTAAGCCTCAGTTAGCAGCAAGAGTTAAAGGTGCTCAGAAATTCTCTTTAGGGAGGAGGTAAAGGTGAAAATGCCAATGCATTTCCAAAAGAGGACCAGAGAGGATGTGGTGAATTTACATCACCGGGATAATCATGAGTGGAGAAAAATGGAATTGAAAATGCTATTCTGACTCGCCAACATGCAGTCCTAGTGATTTATTCTGAGCTATCACAAGGAGAAGTGTGCATCTTTCCAGTCCATTAAAAAAAGTAAAACATGTCACACTAAGCAACACATTTTTTTCTGTTTATGTTAATGTTTTTGTTAACTTTTTTGGTAATTATTAGGAAATGTACACAAATACGGACAAAGATATGCCCACTTCAAGCATATTTTTGCATTTATCGCCATATTGCCCCATACTTTGATTCCAATTTATATTGTTTAAAAATGTAGTTCACTGCTGTGGAATCTGATTAAAAGCAAACAAATAACAGGCAATAACAATAGTGCAAGAATGATGCCATAAAAATATTATGTATCGCAGGTGAAAATGTTCTTATTGACTCGGGAGAAGTGAGATGATTCATGACCTGACACAGTTGATTCAATATATGCATATAATGCAATACAAAGGTGAGGGTAATTGGTTTTCAGATTATTAAACCTCTCTGAGCAAACTTCTGCCTTTCCACAGGCTGATCTAAGCTCTAATATGCCTGCATCACCTGATTAACCTGCTCCAGAGACCATATTAATCCAGCTCAGTCTACACCTGACACTCACCACCAAAATTATCATAGTGTCAAGAAACATTTAGTTCTGTTTCCTCTTCCTATTTGTTCTTTTAATGATTCTTCCTTTGTTTTGCCAAAGACTTAATGAATTATTTTTCAAGACAACTTTATTTACTGATTTTTAGAAATGAGGGGTGGGGTCTTATCTTATATCATGTGCTCATTATGATAAAATTATAATCATATTCAGAGTAATTGATACAAGAAAAAAACATCATAAATTGCTTACAAAACATCCAAACAACATATTGGTTGGTAAAAGTGTGTTTTCATGCTCTGAGACACTTGTTCATTGTCTCGCACATGTTCACTCTTTCAGGCAGAATCATATCGCTTTAATTAGCAGTGGGCACGCCGATGTCGACCGAGTGATTTCTTTTTAATCAAAGACGCGATACAATCTTTGTGCATGTTTATAGACAGCATGACTCGGGTTTCACACTACAGTGTGACTGTGACTAACATGAAAAAAAAAAAAAAAACATCAAATACGCTGCCTATCTGCTCAATCCTACATCAAGTATCGTGCTTGTCAGATGTCAATGCATCTGTGGGCTTATTTTGATATCTCTGCGCCACGCACTGCAATTTTCTTTTGATTGCAACGAGAAAATTCTCCTCCAGTGAGAGCGACGCGCCCTCTGATAGCACTGTGAGAGGGCTGCACCAATTAGCTACCATTTCTCTCAAGAGGCGGTGAAGTCACCCTTTATGGGCTATTTGACACCACGGGCATACTGCGGCCATATGCTGAATAATACCTCTTGTAAATAATGGAAGAGTTTGAGATTGAACACTTGACAAATGGCTGTCACCGGAGTCTAAACAGCGTACGTAAATTAAACCAGAGCTAAAAGCAACGAAAACCATTACGCGAGATCATCAATCAAGGCATGAAGATGAAGCAGAATTATCTCTATTTATAGCCCCCCAGAGTCATTCAGGCATCTGTGAGGAAGATGACAAAAAATATTAAACTATAATCAGATGATCACGAACTTAGATAATCTGTCTGTCCTTGCTTTTCATACCACGGCATTAAGGCGAGACAATATATTGATATTATATCAATATCGTGACATGGGAGAACGATATTGTCTTTGATTTTGGATATCTCTATATCGTGATATGGCATCTGTGATGTCTGTTCCTGGTTTCAAAGGCTGCTGCAGTACTGATCTCGGGGCGTCTAGTCAAATATTATATTTCTGATATTAAATCATCATAAAAGTGTTGATCAAAAATACATGGAATCGAAATGAAAGGATGTGGGAAAAAGTCAGTAGAGGACTCCTGTTGAAATGCAAGCCCAGTTATTTGTGTTACAGCAGAATTTTTAGTATATAACAGTATATTACAGTCACTTTTTCATGAGCTTGGAGAAACAGTCCCAACAGTGTCCAGATTCATATTAAGATGTATGAATATATATCTCATATATTGGGACATAGCATAAAAATACCAAGGTATTATTTACAAACCAGTCCTACAAAGCACTCTCTTCCTTCTTTTTAAAATCTCAGATTACAATGCAATGAACTCAGTGGTGAAAACTATCTACCTGTCCATACAAACTCCAGAAGAAATGGATCATAAGCCGCTTAATACCTACTATTAGGGAACTGCAATGGCAGATCACAGTCAAACATACGCACTTTTAATTGGTTTTAAATTGTGAAGATGAATCACTTACAAGGCTAATCCTTCCACTACAATAACAAACAGACACATATAGTTGAAAGAAAAGATGCAGTGCTCCAGAAAAAGAACTACTTACGTGAAAATGATGAGCAAATGCAAGAACAAGAAGAGAACACTGTAATTATACCATATGGTGCTGTAAATACAAGGCTACTAAACCAGCAGCTGCTATCCTTAGTGTACAGACTGTAAACGGGGAGAAACAGTAAACAAAGTTTAAGAAAAATAAAAATAAAAATGTAAAACATCAGTTTGCTGTTTCATGGTGGGATATGGGGGGGTGGGGGGGGGGGTCACGTGTCTGAAAGGAAACAGCTCAGTAATTTTCTGGCAGCCCTAATCTAGTTTACTTGAACTTCAGTGAAGAAGTTTTGCATATATAATGCAAAAAAAACTCTGAAGAAATCACAAAATGTTCTGCTTGAAGGAGAAAAAATGCAAACTGCCAGTAAAAAAATAAAAACTATAATCATGAGGGAAACAGCCATCTCCAAAATATCACCTCGTCCACTGTAGATAACAACGGCAACACAACTTCTTGCAGAGTTATTTTATAGAGCTCTTTGTCAAAGCTCTCTCTTTCAAATTAAACCCCACTGAGCCCTCGGAGTCTTATTTTCTTGAATCAAAATAATGCACACGAGCACTATATATATATATATATATATATATATATATATATATATATATATATACATATATATATATACATATATATATATATATATAAATAAATAAATATATATTTATATATATATATGCTTACTTTCATCAGTTGACCTGTCAATCAACAACACAGCTATAATAAGGTAAAATAAATTATGTTTATCTATGTGTGATAGGAACATACTTGGTTTTGATGGAAAACAATACAAATGTAATCATAGCTTATAGTGTAATTAAATGTGCGATTGCACATTAAAATTAAATTGTGATTGTCAAAGTAATGTTTTTTTTTGAGAAAATGCATGATTGATGAATTAAATTATCATCAGGTTTTTAGCCAGCCGGGCGTCCGGGTGTCTTGGGGACGCCCTGTCCTGAAAATAATACAAAATTAGACACAGACGCCTGATTTTAGGCAGGACGCCCTAAAAGACGCCCTTTTTTTTCCTCTCGTTTCCCCGTGTAACTTCGCTGAATGTGATCAAAATTATTACGGTTATATTTATCTTGCCAATAAAAATGTTATATTTAGGGATGCACCGGAAATTTGGCGGCCGAAAAATACAAAACCACCAAACGATGTTGTGATGATGAATCCTAGCTAAAAGCCTGATTATCACCTATTTCCTATTTTAAGACAAAAATGTATTTAGGGCCCAGTAAATAAATAATTAAGATTTAATTATAGGAAATTCAAAACACACAGCAAAAAGTGCTTTTTCTTTTAGTGGAACTTTGGTGTTGATATGAAACTGCAGTTGTATTGAAGTGAACCTTGAAGTGGTGCGTTGACATGCAAAGCCCGGCTTCATCCATCACTGCTATGAACGTCAGGAGTAACTGTTACACTGAGGATGTTCTAATTATACGAACGCTGCTGAGCTCTAATCAACCAACTAGTCAACACTAATGATGCTTCATATAAGATACCTGTTCTGTGTGCCAGGTCCATGCTGGGCATTTCAGCTTGACTCAATACCAAAGCTGTCTCAGAGGAGGAGAAACACAGAGATTTACAGTCGGTTTGTCTTTACTTACAGAGCCAGCACTGGTAATTAATGACAGATAAATAAATCCCACAGGACATGAATTTTACATTAGGCTGTTTATGTGCGCTCATGCTGTACTGCTTTTATTTAAAGCTACATCATAGGAGCGCACAGCTTGGCATGGTAGGTAAAGGGCCACAAGACAATTCCTTCAGTTTCTACAACAGTTCCCAATTAAAACACAATTGGATTAGTATCCCTGCTGAATGCAAAACTCAAGTTATAGTGAATTGTTTGCAGGGCTCACTGCTTCAGTGACACTTGCTCTTTAAAGAGCAGTAGACAGAAAAAAAACTTCTGCCGGACATATCCCGTTTCAACGTGGGGTAATTCATGAGACATGAAACCGAATCCTGTGGAACGGCAGACGTAGAGCAGTCACAACTAGACCGTCTGAGCCAGAGGAAGGCGGCAAAGCAGCTCACAATAAAGAGACATGCAAGGGGACAGAAAAATATATGGGCTGACAGAAATACACTCCAAGCAAGACGAGGACGTTCTGTCCTAATCGTCTGTGATGTCCACTGAAAGAATTTCCTTTCTGCCGTATTTGAGCAAGAGGAACAATTAGAGCTCTTTTAAATCTTTTGAATTCTTTACTCCAGCCGCTGTTTCTGTTAGCAATCATTAAGCTTCAGAGGCTGGAGCACAGGCTTAGTGAATGATACATCTGTAAATGTCCTCTGTCTTGAACACTAACCTGGAGGCATTGTTTGGGGATATTAAAGCAAACTGAAGTGCAGCGAGGTGAACAGCTGGGTTCAGACACAAAATGGCTGAAAAAAAACCCCAGACCTCAGTATTGTGAAGATAGATACTGTGGCTTGCAGGAAGATATGAAATAGCATTTTTTTTCAACATGGAGCCAAATTATACCCATTGCTACCAGGTTTCTGCGAGTGACTATACCGATCAATCGTACCTCGAACACAAATTCATTTTCTTCTTGCTCCTCTTGTTAGTTTGAAATGCTCTTGGCAATTACTGTCTCTTCTGATTGTGCTTTGTCTAATTTGTTGGACTGAAATCCATTATCTTTGCACATCACAGAGAAAGCATTACCTTTGTCCCTCCACGTTCTTCTACAGCGAGGTGTGTGTGTGTGTGTGTTTTTTTTTTTTTTATCGGCACGCACCTCTCTCAGAAAAAAAACCTCAGAGGAGGTGGAATATTGATCATTGCTGTTTTGTGTTCACAATGCATTAGCAGAGGACGTTTTCTTTAAATGCGTGTGAACTGTTTGGAACAATAAGCAAAAAGATCAATAATGGAGAATGCTCTTAGCTAATCACTTCAACCATGGGCAGAATTCAGAAAGCCACAGTGTTGCAAACATTGAACATTAGGTTAAGGAAATACTGTCAAGTTGCTAAGGTCAATTATGTTCTTCTTTGATCACTTTGCTAAAACTCCCTTAATATAAAACCCTAATCCTGCTGGCACCACAGCGCCTCTCTGGGATGAGCATTACAGCCAAGGTTGATACTTCTGACAGAAAAGGACACCAGCACACACTGTGTTACACTAGTTCTACAAAGCAGCGAAATATACTGGGTTTGGAGTTCGAGGTAACTTCACTTTGCGGTCGATGAATCTTAATGGGAACAATTAATTTCCTTTACGCCTCAAGTGCCCCTCAGTTTCAGAGAGGGAGACATTATTTCAGCACCATTAGATTACCCTGCAGAATAGGTTGTTTAATTCAACGCCATATCATGGCCAGCAATAAATCCTAATAGCTACACAGCAAAGAAGTTAAAGGTGTAAGTATGAAAAAAACCTAATAAAGAAGAGCCAATTATTTTCAAGTGCCATTCAAAAAAAAAAAGGTCGGCGTGCTGCGACTGCTGCCGCCACCGCTGCCGCTTCTGACCGAGGCATCTTGAGATGGCTCTTCGCTCCTTCTTGAACTCACACTATTTCAAAAATGTTCCACTAAAACACAGCTAATGAACCACACTGACAACTTCCGCTGCACAGATTTATTTTCCAATAACAAAGCAGTGGCAGGAAACAGGTACTTAGTATAATAAGTGAAATCCAGAACCACGTTCTGTTGGGTTCTGTGATTAAACGTAATGTTCCCGCAGCAGCAAGTGGCAACATCGTGCCTATACGTGGCATTTATGTTTACTGAGGCATTACAGTAGCTGAGAGAGCACATTAAACCCTTCATTGAAAAGGCTCTGTGATGGCCACTTTCTCCCAGAGACTCTTTTGAGACAAGGAGGCTAATTATGATAATTCAGCTGTTAATTACATTTACATACATCAGGAAGCGAACAGTGGAGCAGGCAGTTTGCATGCATGGAAAACTCATTAGAGTTTGAGTATTTTTCATATCTGCTCTAACGTGCTCTTAATTGAGGGTTCAGTTGTTCTGAAAAAAAAAAAAACAGACAAACTCGGAGCTCCGTGCTGGTGTCGAGTTATCAGGGCAGTGGAGATTCCAGGGAACGGCAGGAAAACAAACAGACGCGTTGACAAGAGGGCAGAGTTCGGGAGCACACAGCCTCCATTGAGACATCAACACCAACCCCCCTTAAACACCCCTGGTCAAGAATCAGATTTCCCCACGGCTAACCCCCCCCCTCCCCCCCTGAAAATATTCACAAGTTAAAAATCATAACCTAATCCAGACCAGTGCTTCGGAGCAACCCGATCTTCTGAAATAACCCGGGTCATGGTCCCAGTTTCCCCACTTCATAAAGGAGACTTAGCCTGGCTCAGTGGGATAAGGTGGCTGCAGTCAGGTAATTATGCCCATTATCAGCTTCATGTAAGGTCCATGTCTGATGACACGTATGTCGCCCCTAAGCAATTCACAGATTAATTTAAGCCCCCAGAACTGCCTCTCAAGATTCTTCACTGTAATTGATCCCCTACCTGCCGAAATCTCTTGCCACAAGATCTCGATTCTATGCTGTAGAAGAGTTCTGGTAAAAGTCTGTCTTGCATTATTTATGATAGTTATTGTACATGTTTTTTTTTGCTGCCTTATCTCGTGATCAAGTAGACGATGGTAATGCTAGTGTAAACTGGTTCGTCAACTGCCAACAGAATCCACAATCCACAGAAGGATAAGCTGTTTCCTGTTTGCTATGTTGCAATAACAAATGGTAACCAGCAGCCAGGTTCAGCGAGTGTGAACCAAGTGACACCCGATCGCTACGTTACCATAACAATCTGAACATCTCATTTGAATAAGGTATTAAATAAGTGCTGGATATTAAAGTATTACAAGCTGCCATTCTTTATTTATCTCTTGAACAAAGCAAGTAAAGGAATAATCAATAAAATCAATGGACCGCATTTAAAAGAAACGGATTATGTAGTCTTAGTCAAATCTAAAAGAACAGGTCAGGGTCAATATTTAGTTTTGACCCCTTTCATTTGCCTTACATCTATTGGTGGGTGATCCCTGTCACCTCTCACTGATGGTCTGCTTGTGGTTCAGAGAACCTTCTGGGGACATTTACTGAAATTAGAATAACCTTTTTAACCATGTGTACATCGTGTGCACACTCTAGCCAGGTGGTTTTACAACTATCACGACACAATAGGACAGCGATTATCTCCTGATCTTTTTCAAAAAAATTTGCTTCAGAGAGGATGATGAGGTAGCCATGGCAACACAACTTGAAATCCCACAGTAAGCAGGGGAGGATAACCTCCATCATACTCTGCACAATACTTCTCGCACATATTCCCAGCATTTGGGGGAAGTTCGGGAGGGTAGTGTTCATAATGGTTTTGAATAAGGTCTGAGATTAAAGAATTTGATAGGGTCCAAGCTTTCCGCAGGAGTGAGTGTCTCTGCTCGCCTCATGGTAATAAAGGAGTGGATTTTTGTAGCGTTGCGATGCCACTGGGACCTATTTCTCATTCCGAGGTGAATCTGTAATTTCTGTCTGCAAATGAGCCCTTTCCCCAAGACCAACACAGGCTCTCTTCTCTTTATCACACCTGAATTGCAACCAAAATTAAAAGGCAGCCATCTGTGACATCCCACGCTGCAGCCAAACAATGGAAGAATTATGCAAAGACAATTGATGAAACAAAATGGAGCAGTTTCTCACCTTCAGCGGGATCTGGCGGCCCGAAGTCCAGGTCATAGCGCAGGGTGTAAAAGTTATTCCACACGTAGAGCTGGTTGTCCCTGGGGTTGTAATCCACAGCAGTGATGTACTGGTACTGGTTCGGGAAGAGGATGTCCGTGTACTCGCCGTGGTTCAGCTTGGTGTTGTAGATGTAATCGATTTGGCTCCTGCTGGCCTCGCTCTCGTTTTCTTCGTAGGTCGAGCGCACCACGTGCAGCACGCCGCACACCATGAAGGCGTTAGAGGCCGAGCGCTTGTCGTACGCCGTGTCCCAAGTGGCCTCGAAGCGAAGTGTGTACGGGTTGAGTTGGCTGATCACAATGCGCCCATTGTTCTGCTCGGTGGCGTAGATCACCCATAAGCCCCTCTCGTCCACTGCTAGGTCAATGTCTGTCTTGCCGCCCCAGCGGTAAGGTGAGGTGTCGTGATAGTTGGCGTTGTTAACGATGGCCTCGCCACTCTTGATGCGTGTGCGCAAGTCGAACTTGACAATGTTGCGAGTGCGTTCCTTATTGAAAAAGATGGCGCCGTCATAAGCTACGAAGCCTGTCCCATCTACGCGGTGAGGCAGTTTATAGGTGGTCGTCTGGCGGCCATTTTTGAAGTCCTCCAGAGACGCATACTCGATCAGGGTGTCAGTGCGGTATGGCGTCCACGGCATGAAGAAGACTTTGTCTCCAGCCTGCAGCGGGTCTTTGCACCAGGACCCTGCTTGCTGCTCTGCTTCAAACAGGAAGGTGGCGTCGCCCACACCCTTCAGAGTCCCAGGACAAATGAAAACTAGTGACAGAGAAGAGAGTGAAAGAAAAATACAATCAGGCAAAATGTATTATACAGGCTGCACATTTGACACGCATCATTCTTGCTGCTGAACAACTCGAGATCAGGGACTGTGAATTTGGAGGAATATTTTAACTAGTGTTTTTTTTTTACTACTGCTAATGATAAGGAGGTGGGGAGGCGGAAGAATATAAATGAATGTATCATGGTGATTCACCAGAATGATAAATGTGATGTTAAGAGAACTTGCATCTCAAGGGTCTGCTGCTATATCCTAACAGGGATAAAAATAAAATAAAGGTATTGTGAACAAACAAAAAAATAATCCTGCAAATGAAAGACATGGGAAATGGGACAAGTAGAGATCACAAGTTGGTGGGGGGTTTTTGTGTGTATTTTTATTTTTTATTTTTTTTAAATATCAGCCTGTCCCTGTTGTCAAATGCCACATAAATAACAGGGTATATGGAGACACTGCACATGCATACTCACATGACTGAGGTCATAAACCAAAATGATAAGGGAACACACTTCACGTCTTGTAATAAGAGTGAACAATAGGTTGTCGATGGTGGTGGCGGCAGCAAAGCAGAGGTAAAATGAAAGTGGAGTTTGGGGAATAGATCGGAACATTGGTAAAGGATTTTCACTACGTCTGTGGCAAAAAAAAACAAGAGTAATCACTGATGGGTGAGGGAGGCCATGGCAAAGTCCCAATTTTGATGGTTTTAAATTAATTGGTTCTGGACAAAACAGACAGTTTTTTCTTGTTTTCTTCTTAAGCTGTTTTTTTTTTTTTATGTCTGTGCCAATCTCACTCAACCATCAATGCTATTTCACATCACGTGCTACGTGTGCAGGAGAAATTGGGCCGAGCAAACTACAGACTGAGCCAAATATGTATATAGATATATAGATATATAGATATATAGACAGCTAGTCATTCGTTAAGGGTTAATACAACACTTAGCAAGAATCTC
Organism: Microchirus variegatus; assembly: GCF_963457635.1. Classification (NCBI taxonomy): domain Eukaryota; kingdom Metazoa; phylum Chordata; class Actinopteri; order Pleuronectiformes; family Soleidae; genus Microchirus; species Microchirus variegatus. Next base: position 18,882,198 of record NC_139806.1, read on the forward strand.
TGGAACAAATCAGCACTTGGTGTTTTCTTTCACTTAGTGAGAAAAAAAAAACTACGTTCGATGACCATGGATGTCATTTGAAATTATGTTTTGGAATTCATTTGGACTCCGTGGGTGCAAACAATCCTCCTACGGGTTTAGCATTTGACAGGAGAGGCAATCAGGAGAGGGGAGGAGACGTGAGGGGAGCTCTACTCAACACCACAGAACAAGGAGCTGAAGGAGGGGGAGGGAGGGGACCAGACCACTCATTTACCTTTTTGCTCCACTTCTATTTCAGGCATTGGAAAAGAAAGCAAAAAAGAGTGCAAAAGGGAGAGAAAGGTTATCATGAGACAACTACCAGGTACAAAGAGAAGAATTAGTTTGAGGATATGACCATGAGATGAACCACAGGGCTGCACAAAGGAAAGGCGCTAGAGGGGAAAAAAGGATGTTTGTGAGTTGAATGGCCTCCCATCCTAGGATATAAAAACAGACAAGTTATGACTAGGGATAAGCGATGTGCCAGCCTTTTCAGCGCACTGATCCTTTTATACCTTCACTCAATGCATTGACCACCTAAAAGCAGGAGGAAAAAAATCCCTCTAAAAATGCATGACCTCAGTCACAGGAAGAAAAATTAAATCCTGGTCATACTTCAATGGATTAAATTCTTAGATTTATTTTTGGCTTTTTATCAACGGAGGGTGGAGTTTGCTCCAACTTTATGAACACAAATCCAAACTCCATTCCAAACTCGCCCCCACACACGGGGAAAAAAAACAACATGACACGGTGATAATATTACAGAGCAAACTGTTAAATAAGCCAAGAGAACATTTAAATGACGGATGAACACTCTGCCTGATACGGACTTTCTCAAGTGGACGGGTGAAGCTGCAAACACAGGGTGGAGAAAGGGAGAGACAGAGAGACAACCTGTGAAATATTGAAAGCTTAACAAAAAAAAAATGAGAGCAGAGGTTAGTTAAGGGAGGGAGCGACAGGAGGTGAAAGGGAGGTCTGTTAGAAAGAGGGAAAAGAAGAGATGAATATTTCAGAAAATGTTTGTGATTCATCAATTCAAATACTAAGTGCTTTAACAGGCAGCAATGGAGCCTAGAAGTTAAATCTTGATACCAGAGACACAGTTTTAAACAGAACCAGCTTAAAAACAAATCTCTACAGTGCAATAAATTAAATCATTCAAATTCACACACGTCTTGAGGCGTTCCATGACTGTGTGCAAGAGTTTATTTAATGTGGGAAAAGATGCAGAATCATCTCACACTGTCAGGTTTTACACTCTAATACCCTCCGTAACGTATTACCACTGACTGTCTGAGCAGTAATGTTGGAGCTTTAATCTACTTTTTTTTTTTTCTTCTTTGTAGCCTCCATGATTATCTCAACAAAACACAGAAATCTGTAATTAATGTCATGAAAACAATTTAAAGGGTGAGTTCACCCAATTTCAAAGGAACTTATTATCCCCATGAGCCCTAATCATGCAGATAGTTTTGGTTTTATTTGCCCGAGCTTGAAAATATCTGCATTTGAGGTCTTGGTTACTTCGACCAAACAAATAGGTTAAAGGAATTTTTGTAAGTGGTGCTCACAGCATTGTCAACACACTTTTTTTTTTTTTTTGTAGGGAGTATGTCTTTTGTAGAGCCATTCCTCACAGAGAGGTCTAAAGATTATCTCCAGTAAGAGGAACATTGTTTCTGGAAAGAGATTTTGCTGTTGCTTTTTTTTTTTGTTCTGTATAGGCTGTTAGCCACAAGAAAAAAAAAGAAATCCACTTTCTATCACTGCAATGGTGGCACAAACCTCACAATACTAAAAACGGGGGTGCATTTTAGTGACACTCCAAATGAAAGCAGTAATGCATCTGCTCAAATTCTATCAGAGGATCTATTTCTGCTTAGTCTTAGACAATTGTCAATAACCCAAACTGTGTATAACTATAATCCATTCAGCTCAACATTTCATCCTGTTATGGTCCGCCCAACTTGAAAAAAAACCTCACCACTGCTCTTAAAAAAAAAAAAAAAAAAATGTCTCGGCTAGAAGAGAAGAAAAAAGAAAGGTCTGCAGTGGAGAGGCATTAAAATATAAATGGCTGAAAGTGGAGAGGACGTTGACAACAGACGTCATGATGCCAGTGTGGATACTTCTCTCCCAGACAGGGAAGCAAAACAGCGAACTTCACCCACGTTAAGCTACCTCTCTCCGTGTCACTCTCATACACTTTGCCTGTGAATATTTAATAATACATATGGTCCGGTGTTGTAGTCATCATGTGATAAATCTCCAGTGCTCCTCTCATGCTTGCAGGCAGACACGCTAAAATGAGCCGAACAGGTTCAACGTTTATAAAAACAAAACAAGACGGTGGGAGAGCTATATGTATGCGTCAAAGACGTCGGGTGTAAATGCAGCGGCTTATTTCAGAAGATCTGGCAACCACGCCCCTGTTCAGTTGGGATTACAAGCAACCGTTTCAAATGCTAAATGTCACTTTTGTACGTTATTTTACATTATTTATTCTTGAGCGTGTGGCTCAAAAACATGGAGGTAAAATGTTATTATATGTAAATGAGCTAAATATATTGTATGTATATTGAAAAAGAATGTATAAAAGGTCTCGCTGGATTATAAAAAAAAACACATAGGTGACTCCCTGTCACAAAATGGCATTCAATGCAAGGCATTACAACATTAGCATAAATAAATATTTATGAACCCAGGTATTTAGGAGGCGGATCCAAAATAAAAGCAGATATCAGAATCAAACTCGATATTTATCTTCGGGTTAAAAAAAAAGACAAATAAAACCACAACTGTCTGCATGACATGATTCCAATATGTTAAAGGTGCATTATGTAATAAATCTAAAGCAACTGGCCATAAAATCCTCCTAATATGTCACAGAGACTCAGGAATAATAATCTCATAACAAACTTAACTCACCAACAACAACAGTACAGCCAAAATATTTTATATTTATTTTATTAAATTTATTTATTTTATAATAATATTTAAAATTATTATTATTATCAGTATGAATAATGATAATAATAATAATAATACTAATAGAATTGCTACTATGTCCTTTCCTATACTCCCACCTATTGAGGTGTCACCCGTAAAACCAATGTATGTATCCACTGTATGTGCAGAGACTGTGGTTATAGCACATCTATCCACTCTAAAGACACTTTAGAAACAGTATAGGAGACAGTATAATTCAGTATGTGATTAGAATGGCGATACTTACTATAGGGAACACACTCATACTGGACCTCTAAGTACTTGTAGGTGCCAGGGCATGGATCAGGAAAGACATCAGAGCCAGTGACAACCACACACTGCGTACGGTTGTTGCACCTAGGAAAGAAAAAGATTGACCAGAGATTTCATCATGACTTCCCAGAGCAAGGGTGCTCGACAAAGACAACACGAATAACTCACAATGGGAAAAGTTCATTGTCAGAGCGACAATGAAATTGATGAAAATCCCAGGCCGGGCTGTCACATAAACATTCTTGTTTAAAACAGAGAGAGGACTGAAAACATTAAGGACGAGTAAATGAATGTGCGTGGACATGATAATGAATAACCAAGTGAGAGCAGCAGCTGGAGGCACGTTAGGAATTAGCAAAGGCATTTCCTTTAACAGCGTCTTCATACCGCTATTGAAAGGGAAGACATTCATTAAAAGACACACAACAGGTGGCGCTGACATGCGGTGGACTGGAATAAGTGACCTCTGCTGAAACAGGGCAGCTCCTATGCATATGCGCAACAAACGCGGCATGAATGAAAGTAATTTCCATAAGGTTATGAGGTTATTCGCCTTCCAGTATGAAACAGTGTCCGTCAGTGTCTGCGTGCGTGCGCGAGCGTACATGTGTGCAGATGTTTTCGGGTGGTAAAAAGAAAGTTAATGTAAAGTGAGAGATAAGGGGGGGGGGGGGATAAAAGAACAGCAGAGGACTGAGTTTGTGTAAATACTCTACAGGGTGAAATTGGCTTTACTTCAATCAAGCTCTCTTGAGGCCAAAGGGATTGAGAATAAAGTCAGCAGTAGCAGAGAGGCAAACATGAAAAAAGGCACCGAAATAGGACATTCAACAATTTGCAAGCTTCGGATAAATATTTCAGAAGGTCAGCAGCAGTCATGCAAAATGGACATACATTTCAACACTGGACATGACATTCAAAGAAACATTAGTAATTTAAGAGGCTCTCTGTAAAAAAATGCAGCACAGCGGCCACGTAAAGGCCTCGTCCGTGCGCTTTTAACCACACAAATATAAAGGTATCAGAGATTAATGGACTTATTGAACATTAAAATAATAATGAATAAAAAGGTGCTAAGGCCTGTTATGGACTTAACAAATAGCATTAGCATCAACGGCGATGCTTTAAACATCACAGACAAAATGGTGCCAGCTGCACTTAAGAGATTCACTGTTATGGCTTCACTGGAGCTGCCGCGAGGGAGGAGGGTCACTGCATGAAAATGTGAACCGACTGACACTCGACGAGAGCAACACAGTGACTTCAAACACACCGAGGAATAGAGATATGCTTTTTAATGATTTTATTTAATATGTTCAAGGTTTGTCAGCCTGACAGATGCACGTCCTCGGTTATGGAAAGCATATTTACTGAAGCATTGTCCTAGTGAATCATTCTGATCTACCTGTGGCTTACCTACATATTCAGTTTATGCTTTCACATACAACATTTAAAGGTGCATTATGTAATAAATCTGATGCAACTGGCCATAAAATCCTCCTAATATGTCACAGAGACTCAGGAATAATGTTCATATAACAAACTGAACTCACCAACAACAACAGTACAGACAAAATATTTGCATTGAAAAAATATTTTGCAGACTGCAAATCATGTTTATGTTTTGAAATCATGTTTTAGCATGTGGCGCCACCTACCGCCGTCTACCAATCATTGCAGTCAGTAGAGTCTCAGCTGGCGAGCAACCACGGGTTGACAGTTACGTCAAAAAATGAAACCTAAAAGACCTCGTTATTTTGAATTTGAATGTAGTAACTGTTTTTGGCCACATTCCTACATATGGCACCTTTAAGAAAATCACGTACGACTATACCACTATACTTCAGTGGCAGTCACATTTAGCAGATTACACATGAACAAGATATTATTAGCTCACTTTATGGAACACAGTCAGTGGTTTTAAGACAAAAACAGTCAAATGACCTTCACCTTGACCACCTACAGCTGCTTTTATAACTTATCAATGCATCAGTAATTATAATCCAATACCAAAATACATAAATATGCATTAAACGGGCCATTCTGAGGAATGAACATTTTCAAATTACACCTGCATGTAAACTGTATTTAATGTCATTCTTCTGATGAGTTAATGAATCAAATTAATTAACATTTGCACAGATCATTCAGGGTTCTGTGGCTCTTCAGTTTCCAAATGCTGTGCTATATATAAAAGCCAGTCAAGGACTCTTTCTTATGCTGTAGCCGGATTCTGAGAGTGTGCTCGGCTGATTATTAGAAGGTTGGATTTGTTTTTCTTTGTTGTTGTTAATGTTGCTCAAAGAGCCACTGCTGCAGGAAATGAACTCATGAGAACAACAAGTGGGAACCGAATCATTGAAACAAAAAAAAAAAACAGCAACTTGAAAGCTGCTCTAAAACACATTTTTGGTCTACGGTGTTTAAAATCTCACTCCCTGTATTTCACCTATTATCATCATTAGATGACATGTAAATATTGATTTGTGCAGCTTTAAGTACAGGATCTAAATGCGCAGGCACTACTGCTACATTTCAAGTTGTAAGAAGTCGCTCTGTATTTTCTTCAGGTACTCGTGCCATGGAGAAAGGGAGGTGTTGTTGCTAAGCATTTCGACACGCTTCCTCTGTTTTAAACTACTGCTAAAATAGATCCCTGTAATCTCGACAACACCGAGCACAGTCTGTCTCACGGTGGTAAAATGTCTGATTCCTGGCTGACTTCTTCTATCAAAGAGCTGCATCTCTGACCAGGTAAAAAAGGTTTATTTCTGCATGTTTGACTGGGTCAAACGTCTGAAATAAGGCAAATAAAAGGCAGCGGTTCAATCTTGTTTCCTCATATTGTGGCTGAATAGTTTGTGTACCTACACAAAACAGCGAGGCTGGCGGAGAGAGAGGAGTGAGGGTCCATTTACAGTACATGTCCAATGGAAAGATCACCTGAATATTAAACAGTCAGTGTGACTGACTGTGAGTTGCCATGAGTTGCCTCCATGCATTTTTCATTCCGCCACATTCTTGTCAACATCCGAATATTTTACTTGACAAAACACTTTGATGCCAATGCTGTTGAAAATCAAAACATCTGATTCCTGTCTAGTTGTTTTTGCTGCAGAGAGACCAACGGCTGATGAATAATTTTTTTGTCGCAATTTTCAAACCAACAAAACTGCCTCCCCGTGCAGTAGACTCCCCACTGTGTCTATCTCCCCAATCTCTTTTAATATGTTTGTTTACCGTATCTGTCTGCAGTGCTAATGCGTTTTGTTAATCATCACAATGTTGGCAGTTTTTGTCCCTAACTGTGGTGTTTTTGTGTGCTGCAGCCTGAAGCAAGAGTGAAACAGGGTCTCCCAAAACTTGGTGACAGCTTCAATGTCCCTGGTTATCACGTCAACGTTAATTACAGTCGAGAATCCATTTCCTCTGATCTGAATCATTAGAATAATTCTGATGATTAAGGGCTTGTGGTGCAGCTTGTGGTGCAGTGTTCTCAAAGCTTTTCACGCACACGGTGCCTCCGGGGGAATCTTCCACAGCGATAAGATAAATCGCAAGTGAGATTCAGACATGTCAACAGATGTGGTGCACAATGTAGCAGGTTGCAGGCAAACTGAAGGGCAAGGATGTTACTATGCGAGTGCCGTGGGACTCGGTTGCAAATTTAGAAAAGTCAGACAGTGCGACCTATTCTTGAGCTATTTTGTTGCGGTGCACCTTTATACACATCGGGGGAGTAAAGACGTGAATGAAGCTGGGAAAACCTCACAGTGGCAGGTTGGTGAGTGACGATGATAAGAAAAGGTAGCTTGAAAGAGGGAGGGGGGGGGCAAGTTAGGACAGAGCAGTGCATTAGAAGATGAACTGTGCTAGTTACTATTCATGAATAGTTCATCCAGTGCCCTTCAGAAAAACACACTCCTGTAGGAGTAAGCAGCAGCTGAAGTGTTGCTGTGCTGTCTTTGACAACGAGGCAGCATCCTGCGAGATGGTAACCGGCATAAAAGGCACGGTGATGGGCATGGCGCAGTACCTGAGGCAACACCACTTCAATTGCGGTACAAGTGTTTGAACGAAGTAAGCCCAGTATTCCAGTTAGGGAATTAAGAGGGTGTTCTTGTGTAACTTGTTGTGTCTCTGAGCCACGGTGATTATGATTCAAACAGCAGCAACAGCACACAGCTGGTGCGAATACTGGATTTCAAAATGCCACCTACATCGTCGAGTCAATAAAAGAATGGAAATATTTTTTCAAGGTGTGAGCTGTTGATTAATTGTCCTGTGTGTAGGTGGGCACACAAGCAGGCTGATAACTAAAATCATTATGTGTGCAGAAATGATCAGTGCAGAGAGAAGGAAATGTATTGTTTTTTGTTCCTGAAATGAGATCCCTCCACTCCCCAGCAGCATTTTACCTTTGTGATATAATCTTGTAGGCATCGGGCAGGTAGCAGTTGACGTTCTCCATCTGAAATGGGTCAGCGTCGCAGATCTTGTCGTCAGTACGGCCATAGTTGGCCGTCTCGATCATAATGACATCACTCCCCGGGCAGCGGAGATCAATTGCATATCCTTCGCATGAGAGCTCTCTCCTGACCAGCCCGAAAGGCAAGGCTGCACGGCTGAACCCTGGTACACACACACACACACACACACACACAGGAAGAGAGGAAACTTTAAGCACACAAATAAAAAACTATAATGAGTTAAAGGATCACTGCTTCGGTACAATACGGCCACACATCATGCAGTAAGAATCCACTGGCACACAATAAATAGCCAACAGAAGTCCAATGTTTTACCACAGTTTAAAACAGACGGTCCATTACACGCGATGCAGGAATGGAGAAAGGCGAAACAACTCAACTCCCCATCTTTCTGTGGTCTTGGATGTTGGCTAAGACATGACATTGAAAGTCACTGGAGACCAGTGGTAACCTCATAAATTCTTGAACAAATACAAAAGCTAAAGAGCATCAGGAAGGCGTCCATCTAGAGAACATTTACAGCACAGCCAAACCTACCTGGCCTCAGAATAGTGTATTTTTCAGTCATACATGCCCTTTGCCATTTAGATTATTTTTTGCCTTACTTGCCCTGTAAAGTAAGACAGAAAAGAAAAGAAAAAAAGAAAAAAAAAAGAATCCTGGCAGCATGGAGTGTAATATAATCTATTTTACAGTGTCGGCGATCGAAGAGGGGACAGTCTGGAGTCCACACGGGGGAAAATCTATACATGGAAGCTCAGCAGATGGAGTGCAGCCAAATAGCTCTACTTTGGGGGAAAATTAACCATTTCATACAGATCTGACCCCCAAGTAATAAAATGTCTTGTCAAGGGTGGATATGGAGGAGGGGGGGGGAGCAATTTAAAAAAAGAAAGAGAGAAAAAGCGATTCATTAGCGTGGGTTCAAGGGAACTACGGTGAGAAAAAAAAAATAAACCTGAGAAAATAATTAAGTACAACACGCAAACGTGTTCTATTTTAGAAGTGAAAGCAGAGCACCATTGTTTGTGTCAATGGTTGGCCCCGTGTGTGTGTGTGTGTGTGGGGGGGCAGGAGGGCAGCTGCCATTTGTATTTTCTGCTCTGCTCTCTCCTAATTAGCCCTCCTTTCAGCATGTTACCTTTTCCATGCTCCCATTGGACCATGCGTATTGTCATGTACTAACACTTAGCACACTAGGTTCACTTTGCCCCCTCACTTTAATTATGCTCACCCTTTTGACAGTCGGGGCCTTGTGCAATTACCATTGTTTGAGCTGTAGTGAGTCCGGCTTGAAATTCCTTCCCTGAAAAACCTCCGACCCACATGTCTGTTAGTCATTTCAGCCTGCTGTGTCTGGCTCGCTCATAATGATATTCTATGTCACTCTGTATGTCACGTCGGCAAAACAGAAAACACACACACACACGCACGCACACACAGTAAGACATCTGTGAGAAAACGCACTGAAATAAAATGCTGAAGTAATTTCATATTAGGAGAAACCTCTGCACACACTAGTAATGGTAGCGGTAGAGTAGTATAACAAAATATGAACCTAATGGTATAAATTCTCTGACACTTGGCCACCAGACATTTCATTATAATAGCATGATCTATTTAATGGCCAGTAGATTCTGCTTAGCTGGACTGTTTATCACCTCATTAGGAGACGTCAGTGCAGTCGAATCGTAAGTGGAGGCCTGTGAGGTCACTCCATCTCCTCCAATAACCCGTACAATCACACAAGCCTTTCAGAAAAAAACCTGTCCAGAGTGGCGCATGATAAAATACAGAGAAAGTTGCCGGCTTCACTGCGAAGACTAATGATTGTTCCGCCTGCCATTCCTCATGGACGGAGTGACGGGTTTATCACGGCAGCTACAGAGAGCAGACAGAAAGAATGCATTTCATGGAGTTTTAAAATTCTGAGCGGAGAGACCGACCTTCAGATAAAACACCCTCGCAGACACATACACACACGCCATCTGCCTTCATAACCTACTTTCTCTGGCTGTCCACTTGTGATTCAGCCCATCTATCAGTCCACTATTGCATGATGGCATGCTGCTGTCAACAGATGCCTAGCGATTGATTAGGCTTGTGCCGAGCTGGCCTCCTCCTCCTCCACCACCCTCGCTTGTATAGATCTCTCTGGTCATAGGCTAAGGCTACATCAATTAAGGGGAGTATCTAGACTGTACTGGCGGCCTGGAGAACAAATTGCTTCTTTTCCAAACTGCGGATAGCCTCTGTCTCATTAATGACTGTCTTGTCAACTTGTAATTGTACAACTAATGACAAATCTGTGTGAAAATTGCAAATGTGCAGTGTATTTAAAAGAGGCTTTTTTTTTTGCTCTGTAGGGGGAGAATGTACAGCATTGGTTCTCAAAGTGCGGCCCGGGGACCAATGACCAATAAGTGTAAACTGTACAACTGCAATCTGGTCATTAAAATTATTACAAATGGGATTTCTTTCTGTTTATTTTTCCTTTTTTTTTCCTTTGGTGGCCCTCAGTCCAACCTTGGGTTCCTCAATTGGCCCTCCGGTATCAAAACTTTAAGAACCCCTGATGTACAGTATATTTGGCTGACTTACATATTGCATGAGATCTTAGGAGAGGAGCACAGCTAAAATACTGTGTGACAACAAGGGGTTCTGGGTGTAGGTGTTGATTTTCTTGGTTTACACAAGTTTTGTGAGATTTCAGAAAGCGGGGATGATGTTTGTGTGCACAAAGGGCGGCGTCTTAAGGAGGTATGAAGAGCTTTTCATCTCACATTCTGTGCTTTGTTTGACTGCTCAACTCTGCAGCCGCTGAAGACTGCGACAGAAGGGCGCTAGCTGAAGGGAGAACAGTGTCGAGAAAACTGCAGGGTGAAAAACTCCAACAACACGATCCCTGTCTGTCTATGTGAGCTCAAAAGAGAAAGAAAATATGTTGGCTGTATCTGTACCTCTGAAATTACACAATCGCTAAGGGAATTGAATAATGCTTTGTAGTGAGCATTTAGTCAAATCACCATGGAGACTACTTTGACTTTGTCATAATCGGCTGTGATCCCTATTCCTGGCCTTGTTGACACGAAGCCTTATCACGCATTCTGGTCAGTGAGCAACCGCGAGGAAAGTAGCTTTTCAGATTCCTGCCCCTGACCTGCCTGCTAAGCCATCTATTGAGCTCAAGAGAGCAAAGCAAAGGCTGCGGCCACTTCTCAATATGTTGCATTGTGGGAGTTTTTCTCTTCGCTCATTGTCAGCCTTTAATTTACTCACAAACTGCCCGCTTCAAACCCCCGTACATATTTTGTTTTCTATCAACACCCTTGAAATTGGAAGTGGCACTGAGACTCAGATGGGCACATATGAAAACATGCAGAGGAACACTTTGTGCCTTTTAAATCCCCTAGACAAAAAACAAAAGAAAATGGAGGTTTATGTCAAGATGTTGCCATTTAGTGGTTGTGCCAAAAAAAACACATGTTCAGGTCCATCTTTGCTGCTGTTCCTTTTTCAGATCACAGCTGTGACCAAACGTTAACCCTACAGACAGCAAAGGACTTGAGACGTGGGATATAAAAAAAAAAAAAAAGTGGAGGAATGTTTGATCAGAGTTTAAAAAAAATCTAGGCCATTTTTTGGAGGGGAGACAGAGTGTCGAGGGCTGGCACAGACAGAGAGCAAAGGAGTTGGTTGACGCTTGTCATCCTTCATTAAAGCTCCTTTGATTGGTCTTTGTGGTTCTGGAAACGGCAAACAGCTGCATGCAAATGGCCCTGTTTGCCCAAGGCTGGCCCCCATTGTTCTGTGCTTGGGTCTGACAGGGACGCTTTCTCTGCAGCATAAAGGAGGGTGTAGCCTTTAGTCAAATAAGAGTGCCCCCTCCGTGGTCACAGCGGGAGTACTTCAAGATTGTTTGTCCTTTTATGTTGTTTTATTCCTTATATTAGTAGTAGCCGACATCTTCGGAAGAATGAGGAGATATTAGAGTCAAGCTTTTCCTCCAACAGCAGGAGATGCCTCCATAATCCAATATCCGGAGCGACAGAGTGGTCGCGTAGCACGTTTTTTTGCTCTGGTGGAGGAAGGGTTTTTCAATATGAATTCAGCAAGAAACTCTGAAAAACAGATTTGAATTTGGGATGTGGCGCACAGCCTCATATTGTTTTCAGTATTTTTTTGCAGTAAATAAATGAAAAATGACGATACATTTTGATTGAACTTTTAATGAGGTAAGTAAAAACAAATACGTACTTCACTCAATGATTTTTTACGACTGTAGTCGTACACATCTCTCAAAGCTGGACTCAAACACACAGATAATGCAAGTGGCAACTGACATGGAACCAACTCGCCCGCCAGCTAAAATTGTTTTGGTCTTTGACATACTAGGTCAACCAGAAAATGCCTAGTATTAACAAGATGAAAGGGGGGGGGGGGGGATATTGTCACCAAGCATACCAGAGTCAGACATACTTCACGGCAGTAAAACGAGTCCCCAGTAGTACTCGTATACCGGGAAATGTACAGATTGTTTATGGGTGTGTGTCTGTACACTGCCAAACTAAATTGGACTGGTCCATAAAACAAACTGTCACATAAAACATGTGCAACACGTGTTCTCTGTGACAGGTCCTGTCAGATGTGAGACACACGCAGGAGCAAGGTGGGAGATGAGGAAGGAGATTTGGGATTCACAAAATAACACCTGCTTTTCAAATACGGGCAACACCCAGACAGTTCTTCGCTGTCGCAGCCACAGCGGCTCACGTTTCATTTCAACTGTCCAAATGCGTCGAAACACTGAAAATCTAGTTGGACATATGGCTCCGTCTCCCATGACACTTTAGTCCCCGCTGTGGACCACCTTGCTGGGAACTGTTTCTAAAGACAGTGTCAGACGTGACCACAAACCCCGGGGCTACACCCGCCTTTCCCAGACAACTGCTATCAGAGACTCTTGATTCCGATATAAGGATTCTAAAATAGAAACTGGCAATATGCGCCTGAGTCCATTTGTGGTTAGACAAAGCGCTCTGAGTCATATCCTTTTTCTCTTTCTGGTGATGCATGAATGGGACGAGTTGCCACTTCAAATTTCAAATCCACCTTTTTGTTTTCATAGCCACAGACTCCTTTTCTAATTCACCTCTCATTTATTTCACAAAAAGAAAATGATGGGAGCGGCATGTTGAAACATGTCTTCACAGGGTTTAAGGTGAAGAGTTTGTCATAATGCTCAGACTGAGCATGATATAGACCCTGCTGCACTGCCTCTTAACTCCTCAGGTGGATCCATTGAGAGGGAAGCGAGATGCTATCAGGTGTGTTTTCTCTTTTAGTGTTGACGCGTGAATTTTTCGAGGAAAAATCCTTTTCTTTTTTCCACCTGGGACTTACTTTCATAGTTTTTTTCTTTAAACCCCCTCCTCTGAACGGTGAGTCGTTTATATCTAGTACTTTGCTATAATAACACTTATACATGGTGTTTTGCTTCTTCTTCTTCTTTGAGCAAAAGTTTTAGGAATTTATTAAAAAAGCAGGCTTATCTGCAGTAAGAGTCGTCAGCTGACGAGGATTCTAACTTAGCGTCAGTCTTTTAGTGTTGAATCAACCATGCAACCTTCATGGGGATTTTAAATACCCTGTTACAGGATTCTTTTGTTGAAATAATCAGTGGTGATTGTTAAAGAAAATAAATCAGCTTGAGTTTTAGCATTAGTATTGGCTTAAATTGAAGTCAGAGTGGTTAGCCTAGAAACTGTCAACAACACAGAAACCTCCACGGTTGTCAGCCAAGAATAAAAACCCCAGGTTTTTTGAGTGTTTGTTTTATTTGCTCTGTGTGAAACTGGTCACCAGTTGTTTCAGGAATTAGGACGCGCTGCTAGAATGTAAAGATTGACAAGTAGAGATGGATGAGTCATCAATCTTCTCACCTGCTGCAGCTCTTGCTCACAGACCTGATTTATTTCTGACCAATTTCTTTTAAAACATATCCCAGAGTCAGTAAGTGGCCACCTACATTAAGTACTATATTTTGAACTGAACTATAATCACACATACACACTGGTTTCCTTATGCTGCGCTGGTAAATGTTTCACTGTAAGCTACAGCAATAATCACCTCGACAAATCAATCAGTGCCTTCAGGACATTTCCAAAATGTTCCTTCAGACGTGCAAACCTGGGGTATATTTAACACCTTGGAGAAATCGCTGTCTGGAATAACATGAAAAAAAAAAAAAGATTTAATTTTTGGCACACTAACTGATGCACACTAAACATGGTGGATTATTTTGTCTCCCCAGAACAACTGAGCTGCAGAAGACTGCAGATGAAGAATTTCTCCCATGGGAGAGAGTGGATGCTATAATGACTGGCTCTTAATTCGGCCACAAGAATCAAGGTTTCCCGTGCCGATGGGTTGGATGATTCTTGACCCTGTGGGCGCACATCAAAGAAAGCCAGCACGGAAAAAGGAGAGTTTCCTTACATTACTAATACATATAATCCTCCAGATGCAAAGTGAGTGGGTGCTTAATGTAAGTCATGACAGGAATAATGAAGTTGAAGAGACATCGTTGTTTTCTTTTGTTTGGTCTATGGACATATGACTTGGATAAAAGCAAGGTATAATTCAACACCTTGTATAGTCTACCTAGAAAACAACCCTTTCATACGGATACAAATAACTGTCACAGAGGCTAAACATTTGAAAGAAAAAAAACACGTTCGTCTTGGAAGATGAAAAGAACATATATGCTCCCACGAGAGTGCCATTTTGACAGAATTAGTCCATTGCTTGTTCAATGTATAATATATTGTTGCATCTCTTCTTTTGCAGGGGAGTTGATGAAACACACAGAAAGTGGTGAGTTACAGCAACTCAAAGTGCAGCAGGGGGGTAGTTTCACAGGATTGATCTAGGCTGAGTGACACTTAACTCCCAGTAAAGCCCATATTTTACCCCAGCACTGAAAACCCACCTTGATTTTACAATAAGAAAACCTCAGTGAATTAGTCAGGTAAGGATGGGGATGAAGAAGGAGAAAAAGGAGGAGAAAAATAAAGGGTTTGTCTCTATGACATGCATGTATCTCTGCTCGTGATTTCTAGGGCAAAGCCTCGCCATTTTACCCTCCTAATCATCCCCCGCGTCTCTCCCACCCAACCCTGGCTTTACAGAGCTGAACCCAGGCTTACTCCGTATGTCACGTAGACAGCGTGTCAGGAAGAAGCTGCAGCTGGAACGTGGATTACATAAATAATGAGCCGCAAACTACAAGGATGGCGAGGAGCCGCGATCGAGGCCTCGAGACAATAACGAAAAGACAATTCTGATAAGGGGTTTATCTTCATGCAAGGCCAGCAGTGACCTCAAACACAATAGTCATATCACCTTCACAGGGCACAGATCCATTATGGTGCTCTGTGTCGCCAAACAAACCGACTTGTGCTGGAGTGATTTGAGTTATGCACATGAGGAAGTACAACGTTTGAAATTTGATGTGTACAGACACACACACACACACACAAAATAAATATACATATGTGTGTGTGTGTGTGTGCGTGTGTGTGTTTGACATACGTTTTTCATCTAGCGCACAATTCATTGCACATTAAAATACAATTTTGAATGCAGTTAAGGCAGACTGTGCTGGCTTACATTAGCGAGTGATTCCTATCAGTATGTCTTCAGGACACATCCTGAATTCCTGAAAACTATGATCATTCTGCTGCAGTGCACTCTCCACAAGTCATACAGTGCACCGGGACTTGACTCTAAGGCGAATTAAATTGCTAAGGAGCTCGACTTTCTAAAAGTCGAGTACTTGCGTTTGAAATTGACCTCATAAAACTGTATGAGCTGCATTGTTTTGGACCGTTTTAGAACACTTCAAGCACAGTTGGACACACCTATGGATTTCCCCACTGACCATGTGATCTTGTGATGTTGCAGCAGTCCCTCTCTCAAAAATAATAATATGTATTTTTTTGTTACCTAAGGTCTGACAAGAGAAGCCTTTTAGGTCATTGACACAACACTGTGAGTACCGCAGAGAAAGACCATTGAAAAAACTACATCCATGCACATTCCTGAGCAGTTACCCGCCACTATCTCGAGAGCGCTGACCACTTTGATTGACTGGAGAGTGATGACCTTGCCCCGTTCCCTTCCACTAGCATTCCAGTCAATGCGAGCAGAAAACAGGAGCACTGATAAGAAATGCTCAGATGGAGAGATGCTGATGACAGACAGTTTCCTTCCCCTCATCTTCGCTGAAACCATTGTGCCTTTACACACACACACACACTCAGCGGGAATATACAGTATAGTCGGTTTGGCAATGCAAACAGTGAATGCTAAAACAATTGCACTCTTTGTGCAGCACTATTTCACTGACTTTCTTCCTTTTTCTGTGTATTTAATTTCCTACACAGCAGGAGAGTGTTTCCTTATCGTGCGGTGTTTATACCTGCGAATCAGCTGGCGGCCTTTTGTTTGCAGGTGACCCACCCCGAGATGACATTTAATTCCTGGACAAAAAAAAATGTGTGGTCATGCTCTATGGCACAGACTCTCAGCCTGAGGAGATTACTAATACAGTGAATTCAACAGACCTGCATTCATTGCCTGCAGTGAGAGCTAGCCTGCAGGCACCAAGAGAAAGAGACCCCAGCACACATCATTACACTGATTTGAATCATATATGACCACTAACCTTGCAGAAGTGAGTGAAAAGAACAAGGAACCACTGTTACATGAACCAAAGTGGAAGCAGTTTTATCTTATATTTACACATCAGTCTCTCTTTTGTCCGTTTTCTTCCTCCGGCCTTAAAAATAGACTCACAGTGTGTGCACACACTAAATCGCACACAAACTGTGTAGTAAAGCCCTTCTGTCGAACACCAAATCATTTCTTGGATTGATTGCCATCCATTTCCGAGTAGATTTAGCAGTGCAAATCATAAAGAGCTTCAACAAAGACATGGATCCATCCTGACCTGAGCTTCTGAGGCCAAACCACAAAGACAGATTGTAAGGCCGGGAGGAGTAGGAAATTTTAATCTAAATATTTGAATTTAAACACATGCTCACTTTTGTCTTCTCCTAAATGAAGCTCTGTCACAATTACAGAGAAAATACCAGAAGTGTATGTACTGATTAATAAATCAGAGATAGTAGGATAATAGGAGAAAGAATGTAACTGAAAACTGGCATGGGACCACTGCAAACTTCTTGAATGGAAATAATTTAAAGTGAAGACGAAATACACTGATTAGCATCTTTGTGACTTCCAATCGTATTTTTCATTCTTCCTGGTGTCCATCAGTTTCAGCCCTTTATCTGTTGTTTCTCTCTTTCACGCTGTGCTGACATATACAGTGTATTATCCACGCCAATTGCCAATAAACCTGTTTTCATTCTCTGCACTTGTTTTTTTTTTTTTTCCTGTTTCTGTAGTGTGACACACGCAAAACGGTTCAAAATGGTGACTGAAATGCAGCCATTTTAGACGACATGTTCCTTCCCCACTTTTCCAAGCTGCTGTGCTTAGAGTCCTACAAACCACAACATCATCTGGGGGAAGAAAAAAATGCCATACCCACATGTTCTTGTAACACACATATTGAATAAGAAGCATAATGAACGAATGCATTGCATTTTCTGCAGGAGGCAAAACCTAAACCTGCACTATCAGGACAACGCTCGTGACTTTCTTTAACAGATAGAAGCAAAGATTTTGTTGGCCCGATTTGCCATGTTTTGTTACTCGCTAACGGGGTCTGAGAAGTCGGTGCATTTAGTGACAAAGGTGCTGAGTTGGAAACTCTTGGATGACGTAATATAAACTGTTTGTGCCAGTTCATTTTGAAAATCAGGAATGTTTACCATTTATCTTGGCGTAACTGCCGTCACTCAGCCATGCAGCAGGTTTTAGCTTTGGTTACTCAGTCAGTCTCAGACATTCATGTTTCATAAGTATATATAGTTAAAAATATATTACTAATAGTAAGTGAGTATTTAATTAGAGCAGCAGCTGCATTGATTGTCTCACTCAGCATTACATCTCTTTGGTGTTAAATATTGCATGCATGCCTTTTGTTTTTGCATGTTTCTTAACTCTTTGATCAAATGGAATTGGTTTAGCGTTTTCCCCCAAGCTATTTAAAAGTGCTGGATGAACACTGACTGACGCACACTGAAATTTAACAGGTTCTTGTTGACTCTCTAAATAATTTTGTCTATCTTCCAAAACAGATTTATATTGTTGGCACACACATACACAAACACACACACACACACTGAAAGGAAAATAATTTACATCTTTCTAAAGTGTAGACTTAATTTTATTCGAAAAAACCTCCTGGATTAAATGCATTACTTTGTTATGACAGCTGAACCCTCCTGTGAAGCAGTGAGTTACACCAAGCAAGTCCAAAAGTTTAGATTCTGAGGCAAACTACTGTGTGGCTGTAAGCTGGACTCATCTATTATTTGAATTAGGCTGCCTGCAGAAAAAAAAAACAAGTGCAGACGGCATTTCACTATAAGGAAAGAGTGAGGTAGGCATCTGGTCCAATGTTTATACAACTTGTTACCATAAGGGGTGTGAATTGAATGGTTCTGAGATGCTGCAAGCAATTGAGAGTTACAGCGCGCTTCACAAATGAAATAAAAGTGTCAGAGAACACCTAGCCCATTAAATTAAGTGATTGTTCATCAACTGGACATAAAACAGCATCTTTTACAATCTCGCCCAAACACAATCTAAAAGACAAGTTTCTCTTCTAAAGGGAAATAGGTTTGCATTCGCATATTGGATGCAAACGGGTTCTTGCTGCTTTTTGTTTTACCAAAAATGCACTCAGGAAATCAGTATCACAATAAATCTAGGATGACCCTATCAAGGGTGATATTGTATTTCATTTCCTCTGAGTGGAATACTGATCCTGGAGATTCATATGACTGGCTCATTTCAATTCCATCTACTCTTGTGGCTCCAAACTTTTCAGGTCCACAGTTATTATTTTTAAAAACAGCATATTTTTGCACATCAATATTCAGAAAAGTATCTAGTGCACTGTTGAGAAATTGAGAGGCTTTATACTACAGTAACAGCAGGGAGTGTGGCCACATTCAGACACAACTGTATTAGTAAATGAAAACAAATATTAAATCACCATAGAAATGGAAAGGTTTGTCCAAGTCCATACAATTTGTAATCTGTAAGAAAGTATGTCAAATTCGAATGATGGGCCCACTGCCATATTTATCAAAAATACTTCCAGTTGAACAGAATTTCCATGCAAGACTGATGTATCCCACGTTTTTTTCCCCTTCCTTTGAGCTTGTTCTCACCACACAGTTTGACCAGTCATCTGTGAATCTCCCATGGTTTAGCTGATAATTCATGATCTCCCTGCCATGGACCCGCAGCATTCAATATGAATTATAAAACGGCAAGCCAAGCATATCAATGGATGACAGACTGGATGTGTATGGCCCGGGGCCAGAGAGGAGTTAGAGCACAAAAGCTCCCCCCCATTCAGTCAACCCCAGGACTGGAAATACCAGTGTGGCACAAGGGAGGGTCTTCCATCAGCACAATGTATGGCATTGCCTGAGACAAATGTTGTGCTGGGACATATTGTTAACCTTTACAACCTTTTGGGGAGAAAGACAAGCATGCTGGTAGGTTCAAGCGTGGAATATTCCGCAACTCGAGTGAGGGACGTACATTTAAGCAGCAGGAGGGACAGACGCCAAAGGACTGGGAAATCTTCTCATTAATCGATTGCTACTTCTTCCTCGCATGTGATTCTTGTGTCGACTGACTTGATAATTCAGAAAAAAAAACCCTCCATATTAATGTCTCCTATTCACACACTCCATCCGCGCTGGAACATTTGGTGGGACCAAAACAAACACGGCCTCTTCGCGCTGATCCCCTTCTCTGTGGATGTGACACAGCTTTCAAACAAAAACCACTTAATCTTTTTACATTCCCCTCTGGTGCAATATTTAGATATGAATACCAAGGTGGCTGCTATCCGTTTGGCATTTTAACACAAGAGCCAACTGAAAGTGTTGACACTGGCTTGGATGATATAATGCCCGCTAAATCTTGGCTCTCTGGCTTTCTTTGCTCTGAAGACTTAGATAACGGCTCTCATTCAGTCACAGTAGGTGTGCATGTGATGTGCCTATATACACTTCTCCCACCTTTGTGGACTCTGCTTTTGAATCGAGTCGTCTTCTTCTTTCAAATGTGCAGACTGGGCGGCCTGAGACATCTTAGGCAAGCCCCGATACCTGCATGACCTACTTTATTCTAGAATAATTCTATGCATGTGATATATAATGGCACATGGATGTGGAAGAAAATACAGAAGAGAAATGAGGAAGGAACATATGAAAAAAAATTAATTATTGTGTTAACACGACTAAAATTGGACTTATGAGTACATGTAAACTAGGGCTGTCAAAATTAAAGCGTTAACGCAGGATGATTAGTTTGAGGAATTAACGCGTTATTTTTTTTAAACGCACTTTCTCACTTTCATTGCGCTACGGGTAGACGTGCAGTTTATGAACAGGCAAGGCAGGCAACTGCTTGGGGTCCCGAGCCGATAGGGGGCACCCGACACTCGGAGCCTGAGGGCTGTTGCATAAACGCATCCCCATCCCCCTTAAACAACAATGGTTGATTTGCATTGAAAGAAAGAAAGCAACACAGTTGCAAGTGGCGCTACTGGCGCAGATAATGATATAATCATAACATTAACAGTAAATGACTGCTGTTACTGAACAGTTACTTTGTCTAACTAACGGGGACACAGACTTGAACAGCAGCTAACATTAGCGTCAGAATGCTAGCTGACGCTAACGCTAACTAGTAGAAGCAGTGCTTCAAAGGTGCTGATGAGGAATTTCATCAGCACCTTTGGGTTAAGTACCACCAAGAAAACTATTTAACTTCTATACTTTATATTTTGCTTATAATGTAACTTATTTACAGTGCAATGTATACTTTTTTTAAAAGTTTGTTTTAAAGTTATTTACAGTATTTTATTTTTTCTATATATTTATATTGTCTTGTAATGTGGGTTCTTTACAATGTAAAGTTTATTTTTTACTAAGTTTGTATAGGTTTTTTTTTTAAAGTTATTTACAGTATTTTATTGTTCTTTACATTTATATTTTCACATACTTTATTTATCTCTCCATTCCTCCAACATCTTTCTGGCATATTAACGAATGGTACCCTGTGATTTATCTGGTTAAAAACTTTTTAATCTTTTGACAGCCCTAATGTAAACATGAGTGAACTCGCACACAGACCCAGATAATGCAATTGGGAATCGATATTGCATGTACACCTTCAGTCAGACCAGAGTTGGACTCAAGCTGGCCTGGACACTCACATACAGCACAGTTCCCACCCACTGGCTAGAAGAAGCTATGTACACAACAACAACAAGAACACAGCAACATTGAAGTTTTTTTTTTTGGATTGAGTCAGCTTGAGGAATTAAATATTTTAAAGTTTGTGGGCGATAGGTAGGCGCTCGACACCCTGACAACTAGCTCAGAGCAAAACCAGAACCTGAAAGGGGGCATATCGTCTTCTATCCTGGGACAGGGAATGTAGTCCAAGAATGGCACAGTCTAAGCTACCACCGTAGCTCCACCTGACTGATGTGTCTCTTCTGCCTCTTTATATATATTTAATGCATTAATGGTACAATCCTAGAGATGTTTATGAAATCAAATTCCATTCTGATGCAACAGTCATTGAGTGTCTACGCTGCCCCCCTCCACACACAAGGGACTCACAGGAAATGATGCATGAATCAAAGCCAACATTACTGTTTTTAATTTTATCTCACCGACACCTCAACACGTAGTGTTCACTCTAACATATAGAGATGCTGTTGCAAACCAAACGTGTCCTGTGCTGCTTCTTTCCCCACAAAGTGTGAACTGGTGAAAGCGGCGGGAGGGCGATTTTACGATGAAGCAGTTAACAAAAAGTATTTGACGCTCGAGCCAACTGTCGTTGTTCAGCAATGAAAAATGTATCGACAAACAGATGTTTTGCTTCTTTTTTTTTTTTTAAATCTCAACTTAAGCATGTTATCTGACGCTGTTTTCAGACAAGTCCAGAGAACTGGGAACTGGGTGCGGACATGCTCGAGAGTTTCCCATTCACACACAAAAATTGAAGCCAGATATTTGTCTGACTCTAGAGAGTCCTGGCAAATGACTGGTGTCTGGCTTACGGGAAGCAACAGACTCGCCCATTCATCTCTGAATTTTTCTCTGCTGCATCCTCACATGAGCTCAATCAGACCATATCTGGTATAGGGAGCGAGGAGGAGAATGTCATGAGAAAGTCCAAAGTGACTTCTCTGAATAGGTCAATTGTCACATGCAGCCCTTGGTGAATATCTAAAAGCAGCTCAGCACTCAGTGCAGACGTTAGAAAATAACAAATTATTGTGGTCGTCCGACTAAAACTGGAGTTTTGAAATAAATGTTAACATGTTAAACAAAGTCCAGTTTGTCAAAGTCAAACTAACAAGTCTAATTATGACTGCATGTGTGTGTTTGACCAGACTCTGAACTGAC
Organism: Microchirus variegatus; assembly: GCF_963457635.1. Taxonomy (NCBI): domain Eukaryota; kingdom Metazoa; phylum Chordata; class Actinopteri; order Pleuronectiformes; family Soleidae; genus Microchirus; species Microchirus variegatus. Next base: position 18,904,624 of record NC_139806.1, read on the forward strand.
CTCCGCTCTCTGAACACAATCCACAGTTCAAACCCTCTTGGCTTTGGTCAGGAAATAATAGAAGAAACTGGCAAACAGGAGAAGACATGTGGGGGGAAACATGCAGAAATCTGGACCACATGCATTCTTTGACTGAATTAATGTTCTGATATTTTAACTTCAATAGATGGTAGAAATATAGAGAATTACACTTTGCATGCTACCCACTGGCTGTCACCAAAAGTAGTTTAATAAATCAAGCACTAGAAAACACTATAAATTCAAATAAATATAAACTCCTTCCTGACTAGTGCTTATTTATCGGGACAAGGATAGTAGTCAAATTAAATGGCGAGGTCGAGCTACAAGCCGAGCTCATCTCAACTGTGCATGGAAACGTACTGAGTGCTGTGCCATCAGGGGAAAGCAAGGCAAAACGATACCAAAGTGGAAGCGATATCTCTCATCACATCTAATCTCGGAACAGCGTTCTGCCCAGTGTCATGTAGCCTGTTTGCATCCATTTTCTAACTCACTGTCCACTTGTGGCGGCAGCAGACTATTGTCCCTGACAGCTAAAGCTCGGCTGATGGCTGACTACAGCTTATTACGGACAGGTGAACCCGTTAAGCTTCCTGTAACTCATGCGGCTTCCACCGTTCATTACAGTCCTTTTTTTCCCCCCTTGATGTGGCAGGTTAACAAGCAAATTACGGTGTGATTTATTATCTCTTTGTACGATCTGCAATAGATTTCAGACAGAATAATATTAGGCGAGTCGTGCAGCCCCTTTAATGCAGTTTAGTGTGTACACCGTGTGCATAGCGAGTGGGCAAAGGAGAGCAAGCGAGGGAGCGTGTGGGTGTGAGACAGTGAGACTGGTGTCTGGAACAAAAATGGAACATGCAGTTTTTGGTTGTTTGTTAATACATATGCCTAAGAGAGACTGGATCTTCTCGAAATAAATGATCGCTGCTCTCCAATGGCAAGGCTAATACTCACATAGTCCACCATCATTCCCGGTGTCAGATGGCTATGACAACAGATCTGTTACAGTAGAATTCATTATTTTATAGGACTACATTTTAACCTTTGTGATGACATGACTATAATTCTGCACTCCCACCACACACTGGTATGCCTCACTTGATTAAGTAACACTGCTCTCAGATGCTCTGGTCGTCTCTTTACACTACATGAACCGCACAGTTATAAGATAATAAAATAACCTGGTATGTCTCGACTTAATTACACCATCTTCGAATGGACAATACCCAGGGCTTTTAATACTCTTCTGCATTTTAATATTTTCTTCTTTGCTCAAGGTTAAGTTTCAGAAATGTTCACTGTCTTTCTCTCCACGATAAAGTCATCACACACCACTGCTGTCTAACTTCATTCTGGAAACTGCTTTGTGGAAAAAAAAAAAAAACCGCTTGTGCGGAAAGAAATCTGACTACAGCAGTTCCTGGCATTATGAAAAATACAATTTATTATCTTTAGTTTTTCTTGCAATCGATTATTTTCGGCCACATTGAGGCGCCAGAAACACCTTGACAACAATGATCTTCAAAATTGAACATTTACAAACACAGCCAGGGGTTGCGGACTTAATGGGTTCATCTTGTGTTTCTGGGCCCGTTTCTGATGTTGGCTTTGTTTTGGTCTCTCTCAACAATTTGATAGGCTACGATAAATTAACTTGAAATCACCTAGACTAACATATCACATTGATTTAACAAGCAAAAAGAATTGATTTCACAAGATTCCTGTATTTTCTTCCTTGTTTTACAGCGCAGTGTTTCCTTCCAGTTTTACACAAACCGATCATGTTTGTTAAAACTTCACTTGACTTCACTGTCAGCTCTGAAGGGAAAAGTCAGTCCCGGGGAGGGAGATAAATCATTTTCTTTTCAGGTTTGTCAATTAACATTTCAAAGAGTGAGGAATGTTTTGGGTAAAAATGATAACCTGATTATACCCTCTTCTGGTGAGGGACAGACGGTAATTATCAAGTCGAGAGGTTTTCCTTGCCGGGACTCTGATGGAAACGTAGATCATAAGAACTGGGATGCAGGCCCTCAGGGCTGGACTGGCTGAAGGTGAGTGGCATGTGGATAGAACCAGATATTGTTTTCATACACACACACATTCCTGTATTGATGGAAGGGCAAATATGCATTCTTAGGCCTGAGAGCGCTCACATCAACTGAAACCCAAAACCTTGGCTTTCTGCATGCCAAAGCAGCATTTCTCTTGAAGAAATTCTGCAAGACTATTCAACTGAGTTTCTAAGCAGAGCCAGATCATCGGCTATTCTTCAAATGTCTCATGTAAGATTGTTCCATATTATCTGAAATTACTAATCTTAAAACAAAAAGGAATTTCTGCTTGAAAGAATGCTGCGACTGTCGGCTCCATAGCTGTCTGTCTTTGTAACTAAATTGTACAGTACAGCTAGACCGAAAATAAAAGTGGAAGCAAAATCTATCACAGAACAAAAACTGCAAGACAGAGGAAAAAAAAAGACCCATCCCCCAAATCCCCATCTCCAATAATGTGCTTCAACATCTATCTGTAAGCAATGCTTGGCACACAGTGATTTTGGGTTACTTTGTTTCCTTGCTACAATGGGACTGAAAGGAGAGAAAAAATGCAATGATAGTCATTAAGCAGACATACCGATATCAGCCGTTTTAATTGGCATTTAACAGACGGGAGTGTTGTGTGACAATACTTGTAATTATAGCCAAATGTGGTAATCAAAAGTGAGGGAAGGAAATAAAAAGGGCTGCCATTGCAGACAATTAAAAATACTTCCACATTATTTTTCCTCCGGAACTCTGGAAATGAATCAAGTGTCAGGCTTTTGATAGTTTTTGGGTACTGGCTGATCAGAAGGATCAGACATAGGTGCAAATGAAAAATGTATCTCTCTTCTATGGCTCCAGAGCTTCAAAGGGAACTCAGACAATCTGTTATAAAACCTCACTTTGCAGAGTAGCTACGATTCACGTGGCCCATACGTTTGATCCACAAGGCAATTCCTAAATACAAACCAGCAAATACTTTTTTTTTTGATTTTGTTAGGATAAAAGAAAAGAATGTTTCTTTCGGGGCTAAAAGCATGTCCAGGTGAGATCAGGGTTTTTGTTGTCGAGTAAGCCATGCTTGACTGTCACCGCAGCTGGGAACTTGCAGGATGAGTTGCAAGGACAAATGTGCACGGATGAAATGATCGCTCTTCAGGCGAGTTTGGGAGCTCAACAACAAGCAGCTTTTACAAAACCACACCCTGACAGAGGCCATGTTCTGCACGCAGGTTCTGTGGTTAAGGAGCTAATAGCTAAGTTGAAACCTTGAACAGGAGGAAAATGTGTGAAGTAGATTGTGAAGTGATCTGATCAAATGCAGACAGCCTCAAGTACTACAGGACTGTTCGACATCATTAAAATGCATCGTGCATTCTCCTGTGACCACATACGATTGAATTCAGCTCCGTGGCTCTTTATTCAAATACATATTGATGCCATGTCTATTAGGGAGAATGAAATGATGTTTTTAAATAGTGTGACTGCACAGATGTGTCCGCTGTCGGCATGCCTGTGTGTGTGTGTAACGGTGTGTGTGTGTGTGTGTGTGTGTTCGAGTGACAGAGAGAGAGAAAATAGAGACGAAAGGAGCTCAAGTGAATCTGTGGCGGCGGCCGATTACTGTCAAAAAAAAAAAAAATTAAACTACACCAGACGACATTGGTTGAGGATTGCGTACATCCAACTCGTGATCGGATCCGAGGACGCATACGGGCTGGATTTGGAGTGTTCAGACCTGCCTGTGGTCAGATCACTAAGGATGGATATTAAAACTAGATCTCAATAGGGTCTACAATGTATGTATAGCACAAGTTTTGGCTATGGACATGAACAAAGACTCTGTTCTGCTCAATTGTCTCATCCAAAACTGGAAAACCAGCTATTGCCATTAGTACCAATTAATATTTAAAGGTCCCATATTATGCAAAATCAACTTTTCAATCATTTAAATCCTTATATTTGGGACTCTGGAGGCCCCACCAGTCACCAAAGTGTGAAAAAAGATGACTCACTCATGTTTTTGTGGTCCTCCTCAGTCTAAGTAAAGGAGATAAAACACGCTATGTTGACTTCTGCACTCACTGGGACGTCACAATGCGCTAAATTCCTGGAATTGTTGTCTCGAGCAGCTCCGCTTTGTCCGTAAAACACGCGAGAGTGCTGGCGAAGGCAACGGTATCTGAAAACCGGAAGTCCGCGATACGTTCTATTCTTGGCTCCACAGTGCAGCACAGAGTCCTACACAAACTTCCAGCCTCAGAGGATTTATCTGTCCAGTGGATACATGTTATATATGACAGCTATGTGCCTGCTAGAGCCTGCAAATGATCACTTTTCCAAATGCTAACTGCTGTTAGCTTCCAGTAGCCTCTGTGGCTGATGTCATTTCCTGTCCCTTAAGTTTTGTTTTACTGTTCTTTAAGGTGGAGCTAAAGAGATACTACTAAACAGAGTGTGTCACAGACATGTTAATTAGGACACCAGGGAACTAGGTTAACTTAGAGAAATAGGGTATAATATGGGACCTTTAAGACACATGCCCAAATATAAGCTGTTTAGAGAGGTGAAAACTCAAAAGGCCCCTGATAAGAAAAGTGTATGTGTTAATGAAAAATGTTCATTGATCATCAAGAATATTGAAAAAGTTCAGCACAGTTTCAAATACTGTTTTTTTCACACTCCAAGGGTAAAGCCACTAAAGAAGAACTCTCCAGTCTTGCTACATCACAGCTCTTCACTTCTTTAGTGCGGCAACAACAATGGTCACTGATAAATTCAACTCATTCATACACTGAATAACAAGTGGCTTCATGAAAGCCTGACCAAGATTACATAAAAAAGCTACTTTCTTCCACACAACTCCATGGTTACTCACCTTGTGAACAATGAAAGCAAACGAGAAGGAGCAAGATGCAGTGGAACACAGGACACCTCCTCAGTGCAGAGGCCATTGTGCACTGTGTGTAAACAATCCAGGAGCCTGATGGCTAATAATAGTTGTTCAATGAGTTTCAGGGGGAGAGCAGAAAGCTGGAGCAATGTCACCGATCGCTAGTTCTTGGAAAAGCATCACCAGTCATCTTCTCATCTGAAAGAAACAAGATGACAGATTGTGAAAATTGAGAAAATGGATGGTGGTCATCATCATCAGCATCATCATCATCACAGCCTGAGCTGTGCTGCTGCTCAGCGGTGTAACATTTCTGAAACCAAGACCAAAATGACAGAACCTTGATATCTCAACTCCGACACACTCACTGCTGCATATGCGTGTTGAGATCTCATTACTCTACAAATGTAACTTGACTAGGTTTTTTTTATATATATATAACTGACACTATAACAAATAAAAATCATGAAAAAAGATTTAAATTACATTAAATAAAAAGTGTACAGTGTATTTTGCAAATACTACACATAGTTCACTGCATTATTTAAGTCATATCACATCTGAGTGATCACTACTCTGGTAAAACGTTAATTAATATCATTTAATTACATTAAACCACCTGAAACTTCACTTGATATAATAAAATCATACTGCAAATTAAACTGTCATCGCAATATCAGTCAGAGAAATTGCAATTTAATTTTTTCCCCCAGAACGTCAGGCCAGCGTAAGTTTACATGGGTCAAGATGTACTCATGAAATTGCAGACCCCCCTGCACGTTCACGTTAAAAGAAAACAAAATATGAGGGGGAAAAAGAAACATGGAATTAATCAGGCTCGGGCAAAAAAAAAAAGAGATTTGGCCCAATCTCCTGAAGAATCATTGCACAATTGCTGTTGCTGATTCAGTTTTTCATGCACTGCAATAAAATAAGTCATGTGTAAATCTGAGCACCACAAAGAAAACAACCCACTGACTGCTGTTTCAACAAATCATTTTTCACACAAATATTAAAAAATCCAAAGGTTTATGAGGGCATGTGCAAAATAAGCATGCCGGCTGCTCAACATGGTGTGTTTACACTGCCTCATTCTTGCACTCTTCCCCGTTTCCACCTTCCCCATTTACTCCCCAGATCCCCGCGGGAGAAAGCTTGTCGCTCCGGCAACGCGTTCACACAGGACGCCATTAGAGACCCGGCTGCATTGTGAACTACTTTTGTCTCCTTGCTTATCAAGAGGTGGCAACAAAAAAAAAACAGCTCTTTGTCTGGAAAAACTGCAAAAGGTTAGTGGCCGGGACAAACTAACACCCCAGACAGATAAGCTGCTTACTAAAGTCAAACACCGAGGAGGGATGTGTTGTGTCATATGTGAAATGCCACACACAAACACACACACAGGTTTGTGCAGCTATTCTTCTTAGGACACTGCATTTGCATCCACTCATTTAGACAGCATAAACAAAGCCTTATCCCTAACCATAACCAGTTAATGCCTCACCTTAACCTGACCATAATTCACATCTTAGGTCTAAACTTAAGCCTTTTGGCCTCCATGAGGACGACTGGTCCTGACAAGGTCAGTGTTGATACACACAAGAACACACACACACACACTGTATCCACCCTGTACACAGGATCAGTCACTTGGTAGCCGTCATTATGCAGAGGAGAGTGAATGTTGCCCCATTGTGAATGCAGCTCCTGTCAACCACCCTGATTATTTTATAATGAACCTAAATTTGAGCAGCAGAGCAGTCAGCCCCCGATCGCTCTCCCTGCCTCACTAATGCATTCGGATATTTTTGGCAACATAAAAACCCACAAAACACGTGAAGCTTTCACATTAGCTTGCTGAGCAATAACTTAAGTCACTATTGGATTCGTTCTATGTCTGACCAAAAAGCCTGGTTGGGACATAACAGCTCACTGGATCTCCACCTAGCCTGACACAGCCTGAGAGTATTTATTTTCATTTGAGGTCAACCTGGATGAAATATTTGTTCAGCCTGGCCTGTGCCAAGCAAAAACACATACCGCCTTTTCTCTCTCTCTATATATATATATATATATATAATTTATCAGTTAAACTTGGGTGGCTTTATCGGAATTGTGGTTTTATTTGTCTTCTAGTTGTTTATCTGCCAGTGGCGCCGGACCAGATCAGATAAGACGGAAGAAAACTTGAGGGTGCTTTCATTCTCTCCTCATGGGAAGTCTCACAACACGTCGACAGAGGCTGCACATACTCTTAAATCTTGTAACAAGACTTCCACACGGTCAATATTGGGCAGAGCACTTCATCTCCAGAGGTACATGCGACTTCTTCCATCGCCATCTATCATCCCCCAATACGCGGCCTGGGGCCACAGGGTAACCATAATGGTGGTTGACAGGAGGAGATTTGAACCGTTTTGGGGGGGGACATTCCCTGCCCCCTCTGGCCTGCTGGGCCCCCTCGGTCACTCAGGCTTTACAGACACCAGAGGCCGAGAGCCTAGCAGGCCTCACAGAGGAAGTCTTGCCCTCACTACCCTGGGGTTCTTTCTCTTGCTCGGCCGTCGTCCCGCTGAGAAACACATCTCCATTCTCCCCCTAAGCCGATGGAGGACACAGCCATGCTCATCTTCCTAAAACACTGTTTTGTTTGGTGGACCTTCTCCACTGGACTTGAGATAAAAGGATTAGGTGATTAACGTTAGGATGCTTTACACGAGGACTAACAGACAAATCATAATTTCACATCAGGGGTATTAGGGGGGGTGCTGTTTGTAGGAGGGGGGTTTAAGATGTTCTCAAGCAGAAAATGATTTGAAGAGGTAAGTGAGGCATCGTTTACCCCTCGGAGCTTGTGCTCAGGAATTATCTACACTGAGCCCCCACCACAACCACCACCAACCCCCCTCCCTCCCGTCCCCTTGAAGTCTGGAAATTGAGGTTACTTGTATCTCGGCCAGTGATTTTCGCATGGAGATCATCATGTTCCACTGACGCAGACGTGTAAAAAAAAAAAAGCACAGTTATGACTGTCACCACCTACACTAAATCTAATGAGCTCAAACATGTAATATGCACTTTGAGACCACTGACTATTTTAAATCTGATCTATGAGCTCCTCATCTTTAAAAATATATATATGTGCGTGCACACACACACACACACACACACATACAGTATATATATATACCCTCATATTTTCCCTTTCTCTTTAGCATATATGATTCTGGAACAAAAAAAAAAATCCAGCGATGAAAAGAAAAATGATGCGCAAAAACATTCACGACATCTGTTTTTCTTTTGTCTCCAATGCAAACATAGTGGAAAGCTAAGGGGAGAAATCTATCATCAGTTAAGATAATGGAGAAAATCACAGTCCACAGCAAATTTTTCACATCGGCCTGATAGAAATAATAAGCAAGCATTTAAGAGAGGACGGAAAGCAATTAAAACATAATTAAAATAAATGGATGGAAGGAGACAGCCCACATGTCTTAACTTGAAATAGAAGGCTGAGTGCAACAGCCGGCTGGATGAATGTGAGGCTCCTTTGACAAAGCTTGTGTCTGCCTAACTCAAGCTGGAGAGGAGTCCAGTGAAAGAGAGAGTGGGAGAAGGGGGGACTTGGGGAGTTTGTAAGCCGAGTGGGACTAAATGGATGGGAGAGGGAGAGCAGAGGAGAATGGAAGGGGGGGAGAAAGAAAAAGGGCGGTAGGGTCAGTGCGGAGGATTGACAGCCTGTGAGTACGGCCTGACCTCCGGGGGTTCGCCTCCAAGTTTTCTGCACAAGCTTAGCGAAGACAAAAATAAAGCCCAGGAATGTTAATTTATTTTCAATTGTCAACAGCGAGAGGCGCGAGATAAAGAGCGCATACATACATATCAAGTAAGACAGAAAACAAAACCCCGACGCGCAAGTCCAAGTGTTAGCTGAAAACCTACAAGTGAAATAGAGATGTGGCTCTGCTGAGCCGCTGCTGCCGACACAATGATTTCTTCTTCAACTCGTTGGATAACCACCAATTTAGAGAACTTTCTGCCCCGCCTATATGCCCTACATTCAGGACAAAAAAAGACACACATGTGAGAGGAGAATTTCAAACATCAGAAAATGATTGCTGGGTAATACGCGGGAGACAGGAACTACAGGAACTAAGAGAACACGGCCTCCAGACACTTTCTGTCCTCGGTGCGATCTGATGTTCCCAAGGAACTCTTTTGTCATGACAGTCCTGTCAGTGCTGCGCTTTCACGCCCTACAGGGACATGATGTCATTTCCTTGGCTCCGCCAGTGATGCAGAGACGTTGAGATCAACTGCCAGAAACAGAGATGGGACAACAACAAGCAGAGTCTGCAGAGAGCGTTTCATCGACCCACGGCTGATATGGTGTACAACTATTAGGATAAAGGCAGTGTAAACTGTGGTTCACGACTGTATATGTACTGACAGATCTATCAAGACAAATGTCTTATTAAATAAAGCCATTAAGTGATTAGTTCATGATCAGGAAGTTTATTTTCTGAGGATAAACTGTTTAAAGCCCCTAAAGAGATTTGTTAGATTTTTTGTTAATAAATGTTTTGGAGTTTTGAGCAGTTTCTTAAACACACACGCTGGCTGAATTTACAAATTTGCGATGGAGCTCCACAATATCTGCAAGCAAAACCTGTGCTCTCCTTATTTGCATAGACAAAAATGCGTTGTTTGCTAAAGGGCTGCAATTATTGCTAATTATATCTGAGTGATATTTTCTAAAGTAAAGGTTATGTCTTAGAAATGGCATAAAACAGCAAACGTCTATCAGTGTCAGAGTGACAGATGCATTTCACATTTTTTCATCGACAAATAGCTGCTGACTGATTTTTCTTGAATCACTTTATGTGCCGATCATTTCCGCGGCAGTTTGCGATAATGTTTTGAGGATTTTCTGCTGTAGCACTATGATTTTTCATACAGGAGGAATACATCTTTGCATTACTGCCTAACTCAATACCGACAAATAATTTATATAGCTGTTTTCACAAACACATACACGACTCATCTTCATCTATTTATGCATGTTTTCTCAAAGCAGGAGTCTAAGAGACCATGATGCAGTGCATTACTTTTTTTTCCCCTCTCTCGCTGCACTGCCTGTGGTGCTCAGCCTGACATATAGTTTTATTTTTAAAATATAATCAGGTGGTGTTGCAGTGGTTTGCGTTGTTGCGTCACAGCAGGAGGGTCAATAGTTACGATCCCAGTTCAACAAAGGGTCTTTCAGGCCTTGTTATGGACTGGCGACCTGTCCAGGGTGTACCCCACATTTTGCCCTACGAGCTGAGATTAGTATATATTTGGGTAGAGCTCTGTCACGCTGGGATTTTTATAATATATCTACATGGTTTACTCTGCATGTGTCAAGGGGAAACAAGCAGTGGCCACGCAGCAGTGCGTCAGGGTAAGTTTGCTGGTAATTTTGATCGTATCGGTGGTTTTACAAATTTTGTGCAGAACGGAAAAATAAAATCAATACCATAACAGCCCTCTTTAACAGCACAGAAGCGTCAGATATGCTCGCACCTACTGTATGTAATTAATTTGGTTTCAGCCAGGGGTAGAGAGGTGGAGACTCGTCATTAACTCACTCACTGGTTCTCGGTCAGCGACTTAATTCTACACTGCACTTCAGTTGCACTGGACGTTGAAAATAAAATAACTGTTCGAATTGATTGTTGCGATTAGTACAGCCGAGATTAGCGCGATACAATAATTTAAAGCAAGTTTGTTTACTTCTGGTGTGCGCTGACCTCTGACATGAAAGCCGGGAATTATCCACGCGACGCAGTCGCTTGCCTGCAGTCAGTCAGATATGGAGAGACTGAGAGATAGTAGCTGAAGATGGAGAGAAGTGAGGGATTGTTGGGCGGAAGGTTTCATTTTAAGAAGCTGAGCTGCTGTGGTGTTAACACGTGTTCTTGTTGCATTAAGGATGGCAGTCATCCATCTTGGCCCTTATTTTAAGATAGACCTGAGTCTCTTTGAAATCACAAAAGGCTCTTTTCCACCTTGGTCCCAACTCGCCTCGATGTGGCACAGTTTAGGTTGGTTTTCTACTACAAAATAGTACATACTCAATGTAGGCAGAGTCATCACCGCACTTACGGCTGCATGAAACTGCTGTGACTTGTGACTTGTAAAGCAGTTGTTTTCAGTGGAACTAAATCATATGACCAAAGCACAGACTCCGTCTGACACAGTCTCTGGACTGAAATAGAGCAGCAGGGTTTGTGATGCCGCTCACACCGGTAATATTTGGAGATTAACCCACGGTTTTAGGATTGTTAAGTCTTTTTTTTTTTACTGATCTACAGTTCGGCATTGCTCGGCCTGATTCTTGTGTCAGACGTCACTTCACACATGGTATAAGCTCAGACCCAAAGCAGGTACTGAAAAAGAACCAGGTACTAGGGGTGGGGGGAAGAAAATCGATTCATATAGGAATCGCGATTCTAATCATCCATGATTCTGAATCGATTCATAAACATCAAAAATCGATTGTTAAAAATGTTTTATTTATTTATTTTATTTTGAAAAACCACCCAAATCACCAGTTTGTGTTATTTGTGTACTTTTTTTGTAACTTCTGGGAGAAAAAGGCAGCTAGCCTAAGCTAAGTTATTTTTTGTACAGTAAGTAAGTTTTTTATTTGTTTTGAATGAATAAACGTTAACTTCTGACTTAAGTTTGCCTTTGTGTGATCACATTATCTTATACAAACTGTATTGTTTTGATGCCATAATTTGCCTTAACACTATGCATTTTATACATTTTTTAATCGAGAATCGTATGAATTGAGAATCATATGAATCGAGAATCGTATGAATCAAATTGGTTGAATCAAGAATCGATTTTGAATTCCATCGTGACCCTAAGAATCGGAATCGAATCGAATCGTGAGCCACCCAAAGATTCACATCCCTACCAGGTACCAGGTAATATCGCTAATGGAAAAGCAAAATAACTGTGCTGTGTCAAGGCAAGGTGAGTCGAGTCGAGCCGGTGAAAACGTGAAAATAGTTGTAGTGTAGTTTAAAAAGACAGATACAATTAAACGACGGTGTCTGAAATACACACTGTCTGATTCATTTAGTCGTTAGAAGAAAAGCAAACTTTTATTTGTGATTATCGAGATTAACCAGTTTCAAAATGTGAGCTTAATTAGTTATGCAGTTATTAACATGCAGCTCCTCTTCTGTGTAATGTGTAGACAAGTTCAGGTTTGCTGTGCATGAGTGAAAGCACTGTGGGTCATGAAGGTTTTGGTCTTTATCTTCTGTTAAACATGCACAAGTCTAACTCAAGCCACTTCAGCTGCAGCTTTTATGTATTGTTAAAATGGCTCCAAAATCTAACCTCAGTGGGAGAAAAACATGCTTTTAAGTTGAAATGCTTGTCAGCGCAGCTCAAAGGGACCAGAGGGAGAAAAAAACAAAAAAGCTCTGAAAGGTGCAAAGCTATTTTGTTGAGAACACACAACAGTTGGTGTGTTCAGCGGCTCTTGGCCAAATGATAGAGGCAGGAGATAAGAGAGTGCCAGCGGGCAGATGGACATAGTGAAACAGAGACGGGTGAGCAAAGAAGCTCGGTTAAGTGAGGAGAACAAAGAACAAAGAAGACCCCTGCTGAACAAGCAGGTTAGTGTCAAGCAAAATGACACGACAGGCATGTAATCTTTAAGGTGTGGAGAAGCAGACGCTTGGAAAAGTGATTAAAAAAAAGATGTTTCTGTTGAAATTGTGTGTCAACAAAAGACAGAAATCTAAGTAACACTTTACAGTTATTATCTCCATGCAGTCCGTCTGTCAGAAGCAAAAATGGTAATTCAGTGATTCATATGTCCGAATATTGTGATAAATGTCCTTAAATAGTCTGATTAGTATGGACTGATCAGCCATTACACATGATGATGTGTAACTTCATTTCATGAAATCAAAAGCACAAGAGGGTTTTTGTTTGATATTGAGGAAAATGAAGCTTCGTAAAAAAAATCGCACACAGCTCATGCGTGACATTGTGCTTGATGATTACATTACTGTCAATCACAACTGACAAATGAGATTTTTTATTAATCATTTTATGTGACTGTATCGTGTTTGTACTGTACAATAAATGAAAAAAAAATAAACTAAATAAAGAGGGACAAGTGATTTCCGTTTCAGTGACCATTATTCAGCTACATGCTACTACTGAGCTGATTAACACTTTCTGCTCGGCATTGAAATGAATACACTGACCCCAGAGCACTTGGTTAAGCAGTGAGGTCAGCGGAGAGGAGCAGAGAGAGAAGCTCTTTTCAATAAGTCTCTTCATAAATTTACTGAAGGCCTCACTTCTCGCCTCTGCCATGCTTAATTCTAGCACTCCCCTGCATGCTGTTAACACACACACACACACACACACACACACACACACACACACACACACACACACACACACACAGCTCTCTCTCCAATGTTAATTCACTATTCTTTTCAAGGGAAAATCACAATTGGTTTGGTAACGAACGATACACCTGCACACACACACGCACACACACATAGAGCTGGTTTGTGGCATAAGCAGTATAGACAAATGCTCCATCCAGGGGGCTCCACAAATGGGGAAGAAAGAAAAGTGCAACTGTAAAACTAGTTAGTACTATTTCCTAATGTGAAATAAACAGTAATTTGACTGCCTATTAAATAATAATTAAATAATAATATGTTTCTAAGTGTCCCCCGTGCACCGCTGACACCCCTCCTCCTCCTCCGGCTGAGTAGACTGTACCTGCTCTGTGGGCGGAGTTTTCTGATGTAAAGAGAATGCGACAAAATGACTTGTCTGCTGCATCGCATTAGTTATCTCTATCAGAGTGTGGCGTTAACTTAACTTGCTACACCCACCTTGCATTCCTCTGGGAAATGTGTATGGATTAGACGTATTCAAGCAGGTGTTGTACATTTGTCTGCAGTTGTATTGACGTCTGGTTAGCGAACGTTTGCCCAGTTTGTAACAGTCAATTAAAATACAATTAATTTATTTTCCACCCATATATATATATGTGTGTGTGTGTGTGTATGTATACACATATCCGTGATAAAGTGCACACCATTTATGTTAATATGCCATAGTTTAGATTAGATTAGACCAGGTCTCGAACTGGCGGTCCCCCAATCGATTACATGTGGCCCCCCCACTTCCATGGCCCATGACCTCAGCATCTTTTAAACACAGTGTGCAGCTGAGGCACAGCTGCCAGTGAGGTGATAGAACATAATATATGTTTGCTACACTCTTAGAAATAAAAGTGCTAAGTAGAACCACATAAGGTCCTCATAGGGGAACCCTTTTTGGCTCCAGGTAGAAACTTTTTTTATAAAGGTTTCACCTTTAACCCTTTTGGAGGGTTCCACCAAGAACCCTTGTTAAACCCTTTATCCAGGAAAGGGGTTTTCAGAAGCAAATGGTTCCAGGTAGATCCTCAGCCCTTGTAGAAGAACCCTTTTGGAACCCTTATTTCTAAGAGTGTAGCAATGTTTTTTTATAACAGTAATAATAAGACATTTGGTCATAATTATGCCATTATTAAATGTATCATGTGCAACATTCAATTACAAATAAATACAGGGCCCAAGCCACAAATGGCAGTGGCCGAAATGGCTCCTGGTACAAATTTTAATTGCAGTTGTCCACACTATTATTTTTGTAATTTAAAATAAATGTCTGTTTTTGATATTTATACTTTAATTTTGCATCATAAATAGTATTATTAAGTTTTTTTTTCCCACTTTTTGTTCTCTAGGCCGGCCCCCTCTTGACCACAATAGATGCGCATTGGCCCCCAGGTCATTTGAGTTTGAGACCCCTGGACTAGACTTTATTGAACCCACACAGGGAATATTTACTTACAGAATACAAGAAGTACTAAAATATTCAAAGGTTTACATTACATTTATAATTGTACCTATATTTGCAGAGGTAGCAGTGGCACAGAATTAACAGCTGACGGTTTTGATTGAGCGACTTGTTTTCTTAAAATAAAAAGAACATTTCAGAGACAAAACTATTCAGTTTCTTGTGTGAGTGTATGTAAATTAGCATTGGAATTTACTGCGCTTTTAGGTGCCACCTAAAATCTAGCCTAAGGCGCCGAATTGGTGAGGGCCGGGACTGCACACACACATTCATGCGTGCACACATAAACACACACACACACACACGCTTTGATTCCCTGCAGGAGGTGTGTTGATGTTCACACCTTTTTGTATCAAGGAAAATTGTATCAACACTATGTTTCACTTTAACCTCGCTTGGTTTTTTTTTTCCGTGAACACTACTTTTCCGCGACGCGTACGTAAAGAAACGATGAAAATATGCAACATCTGTGATGTTAATGAACAACACGCAGGCCAGGAAGAAAATCTGTGTAATCAGTCTCCAGCGTTACAGAAATCCATTCATGTGCTGCCATCGCAACGGAAATGTATTGTAATAATCAAACATAATTTCCGCAAACTGACGGCAACTTGTTTACACAAAAGGAGAGAAGATGTAGCATCTGCGCCGCAGTGATTTCAGTTTGGGAAGTGGTGGGAGAGGTGGAGAGTCCTTTCCCTTTTTTTTTTTTTTATCTTTCCCCGAGGGAAATGACACATTATTTGTAAACTATCTCAGGGTTGTCATTTCAGATATAGGGCAAGCCACGGGTTTATCAAAGGCCCAGGAGGTCCCAGATTTGGCTGACACTAAAATCCGCACAAGTTACTGACATGGCAAGATTCAGATTGGGGCTAAAATTTACAGACATGGCCCCATTTTTCAATTACTTTTGCCCACCTCCCCCCCCCCCCCCCCCCCCCCCACTGTAGAAAGTAATCCCATCCAAGTGGGGCTTATGACATAAGAGACAAAAAGTGACACATTTGTAGCCAAACGCAACTTATAAATATATAAATAAAAGTGAATTACACAGGTGTGGATTTGGTTTCAGGAGTGAGATTCGTAACTTTTTATGTTCATATCTGTGTAGAACATGACAACCTATAATAAAACTTGTTTTGAAATGTTATAATGCTTTTATCGTTGAGGGGAGTTGTGTAATAACATACAAATGCCGAGCGATTTCCATTAATGCACTGACACCACTTAAAATCTTAAAATATTTTCACACATTTTCACTGAGTCAATTAACAGAAATTAATGAGCAAGTACTTAATTAAGGAAGCCATATTTTTTCCCCTTACTTAATAGTTCTGGGTTGTGGTCCAAAGCCTTTTCGAAAAATGTCAAATGAACATTTTTATTTTTTTTCATCATCATTTTCTGACATTTTACAGGCCATGATTTAATCATGAACATAAATTAGACCAGCCATAAAGTTCACTCCAACCTGCTTTGGATGAAACCCGTGAAACATCAACTGCAATGAATTCACATCTGCCAGTAATAAAAGCATCTCCATTACCTCCTTGTATTTCAGCAATAACAGCTGCTATGTCACCAGTCAAAGTGTCTCGTGTCACGGAGTGAGACATTATTTTTATTGGAAGAACATGAAGTGTGTTAAACAGACATTTTACATCATACAGTGTGTCTCCTGACGTCCCGCGGAGCAACTCACGCTCACTGTATTTCTCTATTGATTTTACGGGGCTTGGTCAAAGTAGTACGTCTTATTTGGACAGGAAACGATTGAATGCAGCCGCTGCTTTGACGCCGAGACAACTTAATTGCTCCCTTCATGAAGACTGATACGTTCATCCTCCTGGCTTCACCTTCCTAGAGAAGGTTAGCATCACCATTTTTTGTGAGACCGAAAAAACAAATGTGTATTAATCTCACAATATGAGCGTGTTTCACATTACCTATGCACGAACAGCCCGTCACTCTATAGACGGCCTGTGTGGTCTCTATTCATTCAGTTTCTGAAGTAATGACGCGCATTCATTCGACTTAATTCAGGGCTACAATGTTCTCTCAGAGGCAGAGGGACAGCTATCACATTCCTGCCTGAGATTGCAGTTGTTCACAAAATCCTCATGAGGCAATAAAAAAAAATAAAAAACGCAAGTTTTTGCACAAGAAGCCATAAAACACAAAGGCACAGAACAATTTACACCTGAGATCATTATTACAAAATTACATCAACAGCAAAACAAAATAAACAACAAAACAAACAATATAACCTTAATTAAAATAGGAATTATAGCCAAATAGAGCTGCGATTAACGATTATTTCTCACAATCGAATAATCTGTCGATTGTTTTCAAAATTAACCGAGTAATCGTTTAGTCAATTTGTCAGAAAATGTTAAAAACATGCTGATCGCTGTTTGTCAAACCTGGAAATGATGATGTTCTCGAATGCCTTGTTGTGTCCAGAAATCAAAATAGTTCCGTTTTTTAATGATTTACTTTTAATATGGAGCCAAGGAACCAGATAATATTCACATTTAAGAAGCTGAAACCATCAGAAATCTTGTGTTAATCATGAAAAAAGCTTCAAACCGACGAATCGATTATCAAAATAGTTGACGACTTATTTAGTAATTGTTTCAGCTCTACATCCAAAGTATTAAATTGCACTTATTTTGGTTATGGACTGATTGTCAACTTTTAAATATTATAATGTCAGTCCACTTTTTGATTGCATTCATTATTTTGTTCAGACATTTTTGGGACACGCATTAATGTCTTCTGATGTAAGAATCTGTTGAAGTTCTAAACTTAATAATTTGACATTTACAGCTTTCAGGGGACAAAAAAAAAAAAAAAACGTGTGGATCCTGCTGGTAAATTTTCCATTATTTTTGTAAAATTAATTTGACGGAATGGTTAAACAATTTATATTATAGGAGTAAACACATCAATCATGACAATAATTATTACTTGCAGCCCTCAAATGAAATCCATTAATTCTGTTCCGGTGTTATATATTAAATCGGACAAAAATTAATTTTTTGAATTATTATTTTCCACTTTGAACAACAAAGAACATATGGAGGTTTAAATAACAAAAAATGATCAAAATGTCAAACGCCCTTCAAGACGAAAAACGATCTGCAGTGTCGTTGTCATGGACGACATGATGAAGGTTTTGCAGAATCTAAAGAAGTAAAAAAAAAAATTCCTGCAGTGTCTTGTATTATGAGAAGTTCGGGATGTGGAAACCGACTCCTCACCCCCTGCCCTGCAGGATTTCCTGGGATGTAAAATAATGTTTACATCACGGTAACAGGGGACGCTTTACTATGAATTTCGATATAATTCATGAAACTGCTGAAACACACGCCGTGCAACCAGAGTAACAAAAAAAAAAAAAAAAACTGCCTCGTATACCTCAGCCATTACACAAACGGGTGGAGTAATCATCAAACCTAATGAGTCCCACGAGATGACTGCCAATACTATTATGGACCCACCAGGATGTTTAACAGTCGACAGCAGACATCCTCTGCTGTTCTCGGCAGGTAAAACCATCAGGATACTGGAAAGTGTGAGAAATTATTCACATCGGATTTTTTTTTTTTTCTTTCTTTTTCAGTTTCTCAGACTTCTGCTCCTTACATCAGGTCACCTGCTGTGCGTCTGTGACTCAGCCCTGTGTTCTAAAGGGCATCTACATTGTCAGTGCCTCCTTTGTAAAAGAATATATTTAGCCGAGGAGGTTTTTTTTTTTTTTCAGTGTTAGTTCAAATGTGACCAGATTTCCTCATAGGTTTCTGTGATCCTTATCCACTGTTATTTTTGGAAATTTGACACTTTTTCAATAAATCTAAGAGTCTCTATTGAGTTATAGCTGTCAATTACAGAGTGATTCATACTCATCTCGAGTTGGAGATGTGCGATTTTAAAACAGTATTCTAAGCAGTCATTATTTATTGAACTCTTCTTTTATCTTTCTTTTGGTCTAAATTCTCCTCAGTGTTGACCGGCTATTTGCACATACAGTACTGGTGGTTTTTCATTGAAAATATTAAAAATGATGCTACAATCTGAGCCATGGAAAAAAAACTATGTGCAGAAAGACACTATAATGTTCGATTAAAGCTGCAAATGCAGATATAATATCAACATACATGTCTGGATTTTAAGGGATAGTGAATTTAATCATTTTATTTTAAATTATTTGGCTAAATACGCAATGATTCAAGTAGCAACTATAGTTTTCGGGTAAAACGAGAGGGATTAGAATATATAACGCCTATATTAAAATTGGTAATTTAACCAGATATCAAAAAGTATCAACCGTGTGTGTGTGTGTGCGCGCGCGTGCGTGTGGACGCTAAAGGCAAAAATTAGTCAGATTATTTTGACAAAAAAAAAAAATCGTATTGTAATTCAATTTATTGCCGACATCATTAAAAACGCTAAATGGTGTTGATGTCGTACATGGTCTGAAATCTAACAACATTAATTAGCGACTGATTATTCTGAATTGTTGCTTTGATTAGAAGCAGTCCTTCTGTGGAGATACAGTTATGTCTTCACAGCTTAAAATATCAAGCTCATATCTTTTTACCATATTGCCCATGCTCCACAATTTGGCTTGTATTGAGTTGAAAATGAGCCATGGACTTAATATGCACACGCACACACATGCTGTAGGCTTGGATGAGTTTCGTGCTTGTTTTCAATTCAAAGTGTTTTTTTTTTTGGTTTCTTTTTTTTTTCCCCTCAGTATTGGTTTCTATTAATTTGTCCACCCACCCACTCTGTCTGTTTCTTTAGGAACTAAAACATGGGCTTCAATCTGTAGCATTTCCAGTGAGAAATAGGAGCTGGCTGGACTTGTTTTTCTTGTTCCTTTGTACATAATTACTCTCCTGCTCTCTTCCTGTTGTTACTGACGTCACTGGCGGTCTCAGGGCTGTGATTTTGGAGACATTACACCTGATTCAGCTGTAACCCGGGCATCGTTTTCATTTAGATGCACCGCAGCAGGTTTATCCATGGGTTATAAATGTCTCATCCTTCATAGTAGACTGACTCACCCTTGTTGTGCTGCTACAATAAAGGTGAAAAGGCACTGGAGGTAATTCCACAACTTGGTCTCTAAATCACCAGATTAGTTTCAAAGAAATTCAGTCCAATCTTGGATGGCAAAACTAGCCAGATGTTGAGCCTCAAATGCACAAAATGTGTTTTTCTACATCAAATATAGTAATTTTTAAAATAAATCTCTAAAGAGAGAACCTAAAATCTGACTGAAAGGACAATTCAGATTTCCAAATTATACGCCTCATCCCTATTTCCATGCCTTTGCTGTGCTCGTCCCATTGTAATGCAAACTGGAGTGCCATACGAGTGCATAGACAATGAAGTGGAACAATGATGAAAGTGCATGCTGTAAGAATCGGGACAGCTGTCACAGGGTGTACATTGAGCAGTTAAGGAGAGATTTTAATGAAATGCAGCTACGTGCGCAACAGACAGAGACACAGACGCCCCGTCCTGTTTGTGGCATGTTATACAGTTTGTCAGTCAGAGTCCGAGTCGCATCTCAAACCTCCATTTCGCCATTTCAGAGACAGACTTGGCTTGTGGCTTGTCTGGTTTCTTCCCGCAAGAACAACAGGGACGATAATGGGATTTTTTTTCAGGTGGGTGTAACAGGGAGGGGGGTCTTTAGAAGGACAGGACAATTGAAACTACATTCACGCCACTCTGTTTTCGTTTAAAAATGCATCAATTCTGCTCTGGATACGCCTGCACTCAAACACTCAAATCAAGCTACGGTTGTAGCTCAACTGTATAAGTACTAGAGGGGAATTCATTTGTGCACATTCATGTCAAATTTGCTTCATTGTGCAAAATAAATAAGCATGAAGAAATACACAGTTAGTAAAGGCGCAAGCATAGAAGTCAAGGAGGTAGCAGCCAAGTTGAGAGACCATAGCGTGTTTGCCAATATCCGATAAGGCATTTTAAAGCCAATATCAGCCGATACTAATACTGTGTCAATACTATTGTGCATCCCTATCCTGAGTGGTTTTTATCAGCGCAAAAAGCTCCATTAACACCTCAGTTTCACCTCATTTTCAATAGAAATGATTGTTCTTACTTTTTAAGTACTGTCTGTAATTAAACAGAAGAGGAGATAATCACTTTCTTTTCTTCTTTGTGTCTCAAAAGCCTGCATGGTCTGGGCACTACCATGTGTGCATGCACCTACATAAACCAATCCATCAATCAATCTAGTCAAAGACAAGCACATGCATACCTAGTATACTGAAAAAGTGACTAGTGCTTGTCTGGATTCACAGTGTTTTTTTATCAACAATTTTATCACCTAAAGGTATGGATTCAACAGCTTTCTGTGAAAAACTGGACATACTATTCCTGGTTCCTCCTGAAGCCAAATAGGAAGTGAAAATATATTATTCACTATATTGTATACTAGAGGCTGACTGCTGGTTGCAAACTAAAATCAGGTTGACTGGGACACATTTCTCACCTGATTTATAACATCAATAATCATTTCCTGAGATGTTAATGGTCTCAATCACTAGTTTCAGCTCTTCTTCAAAAGCAAAAGGTCTCAATGTTGTAAATAATAATCCTGCAAATAAAGTGTAAGGGTACAGCACATATGAGTGGACACCGGTGTGATTGACGGCTGCATCGTCCAATAGGAGCCAGGTATCTGTGATTCTGAGCACACAATGAACAAATACACAGTCAATGAAAATCTGATTCTATGATTCCAGACAGTTGAAAGGTGGCTCCACCTGGTGCAGGTCATATTTCAAGAACAGAAAATGCCACCATGTGCCCCCCTTAAGACCACTCCTGACAATAAATATAAAAATAAATACATAAAACAGAATATCATGTATTATCATATCAATACCTCTGTATCAATAATATATCAATATCATCAGAAAAACACATGGGTTGTTTATCTGTGAAAACTGGTTTAACAGCCAAATAAAGTCATTTTTCTTAACGCTTTATTGGTTTAACTAATTAATCATTTGGTCTATGAACATTTAAGAAATAGAATTGTTGTATGTGTCTGTCCAAGAGTCCAACGAGCAGAATATTCATCCAGAAGCCAGAAAGAAAAAAAATTGAATGAATTGAATATCAAAAAAAGGCTGCAAATTAGCTTTGATTCAATTGACTAATTAATTATTAACTTCAGCTCCAGCATTTTAAACGTTCACTGAAATTAAAAAAATATATATATGATGATTATTGCCTCCTCATTTCACCTCCTGTTTTATAGAAGTAACTGACTTTTTGAACCGTTTGTTTCTACGAAATATTAAAACAACAAAAAAAGCCAGGCCGGGGTTGCTGTGTGTACTCCCGTATAAAACAACAAACACAAACAACACACACACACACACACAGCCATCTTAAAACTTCTCAGTGCTTCAAAACAGAGGGAGAAAGGGCATTGGTAGATGCCGTGCTTTTCACTTCTGCCAAGTTTCCCTTGTGCTGTGGCTTAGCCTAACAGCAGTGTAAAGGATGCGTGCTTCTTTTATTTTATTTTCAGCCCCCCCTGTCTCTTTTTTTTTTTTTCACCTCCAGTACATCATTCCTTTGGGTGTTTGTGCAGTGTCCCTTAGTTACCGGATAAGAGACCCACCAGCTCAGAGAGTTAAAAGCCTGCCCCTGCCCCACTCATACAAACAAGACCATCAATAATTCACCCTCATCGGGAAGCATTATCTAACAGCCTTATAAAAATTTAAAGATTGTGGGTGACAATACAGAACCATGAAGAAACGACTTCTCTCCAGGTGGCAACAACGCTGACAAGAGGAATGCTAAAGTCAGAGGAAAACACACGTCTGCAGCACCACGCGAGGCTGATTACACATAAAAGACATACTCTTCACTGAAATAAGTGATAGTCAATGAGGAGACACATCTTCACTCGTACGTGTGTGTGTATGTGTGTATGTATGTGTGTGTGTGTGTGTGTGCGAGAGACTGCAGCACAGAGGTGGAAGCCTTAGCCTGGCTGTATTAACGCCCAGGCTCATTCTCATTGACAGTGAAATCCCTCTAAGCCTAGATCAATTACACCAGGCTCTGCTGTAATTAAAATGTCCTAACAAAGGTCTTAGGAGTACAGGACAGAAACCTACCCATTGAAAAGAAGCTCGGCCCCAATCTATAGAGCTGTCTCCCAGAAATTAAGATTATAGATTCTGACTTTCTGCAGTGATAAGCACAAAAGTGTCCGCACACATTGCTGCTCTGCTCCAAATACGTGTGTTTACTCTTCAATCCTTTGATAATGTCAAGATATCATTTTAAGGAAAAAGATCACAGGAAATGCAGATAAACGTAGATATTTTCATCATGATGTGATGGTGGTTATCCTCTACGTGTGCTTGTTTTTGTAGCCCTTACAAAGAAAACGAGTTATTTGTTCCCTTAAGTACACGTGATGCTTGATTATGCTCTGCTGAGATATGACAGAATGCTTATGGGTCTCCTAATTAAAACTCGGCAGTGAAGTGATTAGCAATCACAACTGCACTCTTCAAATATCAAGATCTGATTTGCTTGGCTGATCAACAACACGATTCCTTCCTTCACCACAACTCACGAAGCTTGTGTATGTGTACGTGCGGGTGCGCGTGTGTGTGTGTGTGTGTGTGTGTGTGTGTGTGTGTGTGTGTGTGTGTGTGTGTGTGTGTGTGTGTGAGTGAATAAGGCTTTTGAAATGGTGGGGGGATCAGCACAATGCCACAAGAAAGAGCCATTTTATGTATAGTTTTGAAATAGTTCAAGCTTTTTTTTTTTTTTTTTGCCTGGATGCCTTTTATTATTTTTTTTTATGTTGACTGCCAGCAATCATAACAGGGATCACACACCACCACCACCACTGATGATGATGAACGTTTAAATGTTTTTTGGTTTTGAACGCGATAATTTATCATAGCATGAAACCCAAGTACAAAACATCCGTAGCATTACTTGTGGCAGCCACAAAAATTAGAGTTGAAAGCTGTTCCCTCTTTGCGTCGAGGAGGGACAATTCCACAGACGCAGCGAGAGAGCAAGATGGCTGACTGCACTGACACATTGTGAAAGCATGCCTTGCCATCCTAGGTAATAGATTCTCTTTGCCGTGTGACTCCCATTGCTTCTCATCTTCTGCGACAACGCCTGCCAATCAAAGCCCAGGGAGCGTTCAAGGGCTTTGACAATACCTCCTCACCTTGAAAACACATTGGCCTCATCACAAGACACCAAGTAAGTCCAAGTAGGCATCAAAAAGCCATTAGACAGGGCAAAGAACTGACAGACTGCAGATGCACAGCTCCCTGAAGATGGGCTTTAAAAGTATTCTTCCTGTATGTAAAGACACTCCAAAAACAACAACAAACGCCAGCAATACCGTGGGAGGTGACATTTAAATGTGGGCGAGAAATATCACTGCAAGAGAAGAGCTGTAAATGTGGAGGGGCTGTTATAATTCATTTTAGAATCGGCAACAAAACAAAAAAGTAAGTGAATGAACTTGAAAATTAGTGACTGGGCGCTCTGGGAGTAAATGTGCTGTTCAGGACATTGCAACGATTAATTGATTATTTATCGATTACTAAATGAATCGTCAAATATTGTGATTTTTATGAAGCTATCAGATTGTTCAACTTCTTAAATGTGAATATTTGCTGGGTTTGTTGTGTCATATAAGAGATAAATGATGTTGTTTTCTGTTGGTTTGTGGACAAAAGACATTTGAGAACATCATTTTCGAGGTTTGGGGAAAAACCCATCAACATTTTCTGACATTTCCTGGACCAAACAACTAATCAGTGGATCAAGAAAATAATCGAAAAATGATTGCCCTTGTGCTGTTTATGCAAAAGCTACTAATAGAAGAATTCAAATTGTGGTAAGATCCCTTGATTATGTATTTGGGGACTGGGGGAGTACAACTGTTCCAATTTCTTTTTTATAGCGCAAAATGAAAAATAACAACATTAAACCGCATCAGCAAAGTGATTTACATTTTTATATGATTCATGAATGCCACGAAGGAGGATTTTTTCCGTGGTGCAGCATGACCTGATCCTCAATTTCTAGGATAATGACATGACACAATTGAAAAAGAGAGGCATTCCCTTACTGAAGACAGATGACCTGTCAGATACACCTAATACCAACACAAGGCCATCAGCCTTTAATCTGCACACTTCCTGTGACCTGTAGTATGACAGAACCAAATAAAGCACACTATCTCCGTATCCCCTCGAGACAGAGCAGTGTCCTCATATGCTAATGTCAGCCAGTGTTGGAGAAGCGGCAACGAGGGCGGCCCAGACAACTCACAGGTCAGTACTAATCTTCTGATATATGGAGCCTAAAGACCCTGGACACATCCATCACAGGCTGCCGACGGCTCCCTGACTGGGAGAGATCTGCACGCACCAAAGGGTTAACACACACTCCAAAGAGACCTCCGATGATCAATCACTCAAGAAAACAGCCCCGTTTTTTTGGAGCGACGCGTCCTTTAACAACAACAGGGGAAGGTTTTCCACATAGAGTCTCGGCAGCGAGAGCGTATAGAGCCAGCGTGACTGCTAGACCTAAGCTCCAAGCCTCTGTTGATCATTAAACATCCATTTTAAACCAGTGGGGGAAAGTTAACTGTCATTTTAAACACAGAAGGTGGTAGTACGGGAGGGATTTTTTTTTTCTCTCCCCATCCTCAGATGTATTTACTCAGTGAAAAGGAGCGAGACCATATATCCATCCATCGGGTTAACAACCCAAACGCATAATCATTCATTTCAGTCATCTGTCTCTTTATTTTTGAGGCAAGCCACAGAATAGCTATGACGGGCTTTCGCAGTTAAATGAGAAACTTACCCCAAAGCACTTTGTTAAATAAACAAAAATCCTGTTTCCTTTTCTTTTTTTTGTCATCCTTCTCCTCTGGCGTGTATTTATTCCTACTACATCTTCATCCTCTGGTTAACAGGCCAAATAACAGCAACAAGAGTGCAGCCTCGATTCAGCGTTTTTTTTTTTTTGGGAGTGGAGGGGGGGGAGTATTCTCAGCATCATCAGTAAATGTCAGCTCCTGAGAATCAGATACTACTTTTTAGACTCCAGACCATTTGGTAGCAACACTTACCCAGGATAAATTCATCCCAGAAAGAGCACTGGTGCCAATTTCTCCACCGATAGCCGTCCCGACAGAGCCCAACGCATAAACCTCTCCTCTCCGGCTGCTTTTTAATAATCTGAACAACCCAGCTCAGCTCAGCACACCACAGCATGGCTTCAACTCCTCTCTCACTTTTTCCTAACTCAACAAACTTTAACTACACTTGCTTTTTTTTGTTCAGTCTCTTCTGCCCTGTGCCTTTTCCACACACAATGCAGACAACTCGGTTATCTAAGCTTTCGTCAGAATGTAAGAAACAGGAAAATCACAGAATGATGTTAGGTCAGTACAACGAGGGGAAAAGAATTACATCATTCCTCTAAGAAACGCACTAAACATCACAATGCATCGGCCAGATGTACAGAGTTTCTGATCTCGAATCTAATCAGAACTGTCCCGTGTGCCATTATTCATCCTTCCCTCTTCCCTTCCTCCCTGTCCATTTGTTTGTCCAACTTTTCACAGCGAGCATGTCAGAGGAATTGAACAAGACAGCTGTCAAACCCGTCTGCGGTGAGTGAAGATGGCAGGTGAAGTCCTGCCCCCCCCACACCCCCCTCCTGCTCTCTCTAGGTTCCCAACTGAAACCTGCCCTCCCACAACCTGCCCTCACTTTTGTGATGTTGTCTTGTCCGAACAAAAGGAGGAAGAGGAAGGAGCGAGCTCTCTTCTCTTGCAGGTTGGGGGAGCAGTTGTCTCACGGTGTTACCCTGAAGTAGGATGACCATGAAGGGGCCACCGACCCCTTCCCCGCTCCCAATAGCATTTATGTTCACTGTCTGTGTAATCATCATCTCACACGCTGCACTCTCTTTTGCTATTAACCTATGCTGATCCTATTTTCAAAGTAAGGGCGTGCAAAAAAGCAAGGGAGCCCCCTTTTTTTTTGTTTATCTTTGCGTCTGTAGCAAATGTGTCTTTATTTCTATCTATTAATCTAAGGATTGCAGAGACCGTTATGGTGTACATCACAAGACAAAGAGGGTACAAAAAGAAATCCATCAAAATAAAAAGTGTACCGCCGCATTCTGTCTCCGGCAAACAACAGCTGCACAAAATGGGGAATAAATATTATCTCTGTGACAGACAAACAATCGAGACGCCACTAGGTAGTCAACGTCTCTCCCACAAAGCTCGAGTGCGCCGCGTCTTCACATCTACACTCGCTGAATGTGGAATTAAAGCATTTAATTTGAAAGGAAGCAGTTGAAAATAATGCATTTTAGATGCAGACCGCTGCGGCCAAATTTGCGGAAGCAGATTTTCAGCAACTTATTTATGCCTTTTCTTCTTCTCACGGAATCTCAAGTGAGTTTTCCTTCTCCTTAAATATAAAACACAGACTCCAGTTTGTTTTATGCCTCGCACTGAGAAAAACTGTTTAAACTGACTTTTTTTTTTTTTCTTCACATGACCAAGTCTGAAAGGAGTCCAAATTTCCCACTAAATACATGGCTTCTGGTGTTAGATTATGGCCAACAAATTCTCCCAATCCACACTAAATCTGCTTCCAATACAAACACTTCTCTCTCACACACACACACACACACATTCAATTGCTATGTCCAGCAATCCTGTGACTAGCCTCCACCACAAGCAGCAGCAGCAGCACTCTCTCTCTCTCTCTCTCTGAACAAAACTGCTTAGAGGAAGGGGGCTGGTAGCTCAAGTTCTCCCTATTGAAATGCAGACACTTTGATATGGAAATTGGCAGTTACAAAAACCCGCTAGAATTCACACTAGCATGCATTGAAACCATTTGCGCAATGTGAGATGTGATGGCACTTCCTCCCAAGACTACAGAGACAAATGGACCAAACCAGCAGCACGTCTGGGGTGGGTGAGAGATGGAGAGGAGGGAGGGAGGGTGGAGGCAGCACAGCATTTGCCCCTTCCCCTCTTTTCTTTTCTTTCTGTCCCAACATTTTTTAGATTGGAAAAAAACCGCCTGAGATGAAACACGGATTTCAAGAACTGCATCTGTCTTCAACACTAAAACACTGCCCCATCATACATTGTTGGCAGGGGAGGAAGTGACCTTTTTCTCCTCAGCAATCACTGATTGCTAAGTCGATATTCTAGAACCACAGTTCAGTTTGTCTACAGTGACTGAATTGAAACAAACATTTGGTCAAAATGTGGCAGCGAGACCAATTTTCAAAACCCCCGCATATGCCTTATATAATGCTGCCGTTAAAAGAGTGCTGGTTCTCTAACGATTCTGCAAAAACTAATTTAGAAAACTCTTTACTTCCCCGTCTGAAAGCTGTTATATACAAGTAAGTGTCAAGGATGCTCTCAGTTTGCAAACTTGTCAGTGTGTCTTACATAATGTTGCACCACTATCTTAATTTGGCTTTAATGGTGTAGATTATGTGTAAACATTATTTAAACTAAAAGTGTAGTCAACCACAGCTGTGCTCCTCTGGGCATTTTTTCTTTTTGCTGGAGTCTATGTGGCCTTATTTCTCGAGGCTTCACGTGAGAATGAGACATGGTTCCTCAGCCTGTAAAAACCTCAGTGTGTGTGTGTGTGTGTGTGTGTGTGTGTGTGTGTGTGTGTGTGTGTGTGTGTGTGTGTGTCCCATCATCACACATGGCCGGCTCAGGTCTGTGAATTATACATGCTCTGTGAAATGATCTTATTTTATAACTGCAAAATGGAGAAGTAAATGGAGACAGTAACTGACATCCAGCCACTTATGTCCTGTTGTCCTGCACAGGGTGGAGATGTTTTGTGAGAGCTCTAATTTTTCACCACCTGATCATGCTCAATATCATGCCTGAATAGCTTATAAAAATCAACTCCCATTTGCTCTTTACAAGGTTTTGATTCACGCCCGGGACCTGCCAAATCACTGTGCGCCACAAAACACATGTCATGTACCCTTTCAATAACAAATACTCCAATTTTGTCATATTAAAACGGAGGAATATGCATCAAATGGTGTCATGCGGCTGATTACGTATAAACTGAGTGGGCTCTTTTGAATTCGATTAAATAGAGATTAAAAAATATATTGAATCAAATCTGCATTAGAATGAGGTTTAGAAGTGGGCAACTTCATTTGAATTAGAGGCTTCAAACGTCAAAAAAACAACACTTTTGTACAACTGAGCTGATTACTGCAGTTTCAAATTGCTGGGCTGAGTCAATGGGCCATAAATATATATATATATTTATATATAATTTCACATACAATATATATATATATATATATATATATATATATACATACATATATAAATCATTTGCCTTTGCCTGCCTTGGGAGTTTAAATAAATGGTATTGATTCAGCGAGGCATAGCCCGCATCTCTCTCTTGAAAGTCTCAAAGCATCAGCTTTTAAGGGCTACTTACAGTGGTGCGCCGTGCCAGAATATGGATGCCGGCTCGGGAGTGTGAATTTTAGATCAACACCGGGAGCCCCCGCTCCTCTCCTCTCTAGTCCTGTCCTCTCCTCTCCTCTGCTCGCCTCTTTTTCAGAAGAGGCCCCCAGAAACTAAGCAGCGGGTCGCACAAAGAAGGCTGAGGCTCGGCTGCATGTTCCACTTTCCTCAAAGCGCACAGACGGAGAGCTTTCCTGTGGCGGGTCTCTGTTCTTCTCCAAGCCTGTAGTGCGTCCGAGACCGGACCAATAGCTCCATGTTCAAAAGTACTGATCGTTACCTGCCCCACTCCTCCTCCTCCTCCTCCTCCTCTTCTCCTCTCGTGCGTGCACTCGGGCTCCTTCCGACGGGAGCGACGCGGTCAGACTGCATAAAATCGGGATCACTTCAAGGAGACGTGATGCGCCTCGGTGCCGTTGAAGAATGGAACTCCGCGCTCTGTCAAGTCCGTGTAAAAGTCTGCAACGGCCTGGTTCACACAACAACGCAGCTAGAGGAAGAAGACGGTGTAGTGCGAGTGTTTTTAGTCGCTCCTGTGTGTTCCCTCTGCTCCTCATCCACACGCCGTGGCGTGCACACACACATACACACACACACACAAACGCGCGCACACACTCTCTCACACAGTCGCAGCTACAGCCGGGACTGGAGGCGAACAAGGCGAGGAGAAGCGGAGCAGCGGTGCTCCGCTCTGCAGCAGCTGGCTGTGAGGAGCCGTGCGCAAAACCTGGGGCGGATCAGCAGCAGGACATGGACCGGATCCCAGTGCTAATTATGACAGCTTCGACACTGACGTCAAAATGTGAAGTGAAATATTGAACTTTAAATGTGTCACAGTGAAGCGGAACTGGAAGGATAGATAGATAGATAGATAGATAGATAGATAGATAGATAGATAGATAGATAGATAGATAGATAGATAGATAGATAGATAGATAGATAGATAGATAGATAGATAGATAGATAGATAGATAGATAGACACTATAATAAAAGTGCTAAGTAGAACCATATAAGGTTTTTCGGCTTGTCCTCACAGGAGAACCCTCTTTGGCTCCAGGTAGAACCTTTTTATAAAGGTTCCACCTTGAACGCTTTGGAGGGTTCCCCCAAGAACCCTTTTAAAACCCTTTATTCAGGATTCAAGGATTCTCTGGATCAAACTGGTTCTTACTAGATCCATTAGTTTTTACCAAGAACCCTTGAAAAAACTTTTCAGAAGAAAATGGTTCTAGTTAGAACCTCAGCCCTTGTAGAAGGACCCTATTGGAACCCTTATTTCTAAGAGTGCACACAACAGTATGTAACAGGGTCAACACAGGAGGAAGCTGCTATTCAAAAGCATAAAACAGAATTAAAATGTTTAATTGAGCAGAAACCTTGGCAATCTGATTTAAAGCTTAATAATAATTCTTATTTTTTAATAATAATTAAAAAAAAGTCAAACTATTTTCTCATTCCAGCTCCTCAGTTGCAAGGACTTGCTATCCTTTTGATCTTATGAAAAGAAGAAGAAGATATAACCGACATTTGGTACATTTTTGGTTGGACCTTAAGCACAAATTCTCTGATCATTTATAGATCATTAATCAGTGAATTAGTAAAAAAAAAATAAGTAGCTTAATTAGGTGTGAATATAGAAACCTAATGCAACTGGAGGCAACAAAAATGTAAATGAGCATATAGAGAAAAACATGTCCATGTCTATACCCACTGAGTAAGTATGAATGTTCAGTGTAATATCATTTCCTTGAGAGAAAGAAAAAAAAAAACATCAGGGCTTAACCCTCAACCTTAACCTCCCACAAAAATAAATCCAGTAGTCCTATGATCACACACATGCACTTAGGCTATATTATATTCACTTCCTCTGAGCAGATGCTGATACGTTGCTTGTAAACAACCACTATCCCTCCATATGTTCATGGCGAGATATTGCTAGTATTCAACGCTTTCCTTTGAATCTTAATCTCGTCGACGGGGGGAAAAACATCTGCAACTGAATTCAAACCATAGGACATACCCTGGATTATCCTGCTAATAACACCATCATGCATATACATGCTGCATGTAGGCCGATATATGAATTGTTTGATTTCATTTACAATGTTAAACCCCTCATTTTCTACGTACAGTACATGAGGACTTACTTCACATTTGACAAGTGTACTTTAAAGGTTTTTCTTCATGTGCCATTTGTTGCAGTTAGAAATCTACAAATACTACTAAATGTATTTGAGCTAAAATAGTAAATACAAGAGCTGAGACGTGATCCTGCCTGTGATGGATTAGACAACTCAAGATTTTTTTATTTTTTTATTAATTTTTTTAATAGGCTTTTAACCAAATTGGTCATAACATTAAACAATCCCAGTATAATCCTTGCTTTTGAAATTTAAAGAACATGTGACAGTAATTGTATATATTGACATCTTTCATGCCTCATGTTGATTGTCTATATATCAATATAATATACTGTATGCTTTGGAAAAACTTGCATTATTTGTATGCAATGTATTTCATTTATTGTCAAGAACCAAGCCTGATACAAACTGTGCAATTATACATATATATATATATATTCATACATACTATAAATCCTCACAGGAATATTCAGAACATATCATATAGATTTTTTCAGACCACAGGTCTATATGTTTGGTCAAAGTGTTTTCACAGAGTCTCTTATGCAAATACCTGTGTCATGTATAACCTCAGACCCACAGACACTCGTCTAGAAGTGAGAAAAAATATCCATGTTTTTTTTTGCTCTTGCTCTTGCACTGACCCTGCCTTCTGCCTTTTTTCTTTTTTTTTTAAATAAGCACAACACACTTTCTTTGTCGCAAAATAGTACAATTCCATGCACAGACTGCTGCCCTTGTCCCAGTATTCAAGCACGAGTGGGAAATCAATTAATTGAATGAAGTGTGTCCGCCTCTGCTCCACTAGAGGGTGAAAAGCCCCCTTTTCAGGTTCTGCAGTAGGAGGCGGTTTCCGGTTTAGCATGTGGCTATAGTTATTAGCATGTTAAGCGCCATTTAGAGTCTTACTACCATCTTAAAATATTCTTTAAATCGATGGAACCAAAAAAAAAAAAAAAAATCTGGCCCCTCGTCAGTCCAAACAATGTTCCGGGCAGAATTTCGCCCTTGTTTTGTCATGGTTGTCTTATTCCTCTGTGTATCGGCTTCTTCTATTATTTCTTGCTATTATCTGTGGACACAGGACCCAGGCCAACTCGAGTCTCACTCTCGTCCAACTGAAGGACATGCAGTGTGTGTCTGTGTGTGTGTTAGTCCAACTTTGACAAATTCAATTGAGTGCAATTTCAGTCAGACTAACATGTTTACATGTATTTTAAAAGTCCACTTTAAGCTGCACTAACACAATTATTTGTATTTTTTTTTATAATATTATGTAAACACAGAGAAAAGGAGGGCAGAGTGACTTTATGGTCACAAATGAAGACCAGAGTTGTAAATGACTTAAAAACACTTAACTTTTACTGAGCTCACTGGAATTTTTTTGTTTGTCCATAAAATTACACTTTAAAGCTGAACGCCCCCCAGGATTTCACTGTAAGTGAAAAGGCATTAGCATTAAATTGTCGTTAGTTGCAAATATGATATAATGTTAATGACAACGCGGATAACATCGTGTTTGCGCAGGGCAGATTTTTAAGTCGTGATTTGTTGACTGCTGCAGACTTAACAGCTGCAGGCTGCATTTTTTTGTTATGTCTGGGGAAAAAACAGGAACGAAGAAGAAAATAATGTTTTTCATAATGTTCAGATTTATTTGTTGCCACACTAAGGCTATCATTAGAAGCCATTAGACCGGTGACACGCCAGACAGCACACTAATGGCGAGATGTATAATGTCTACCTGTGGTTTACTACCAGCTGTGTCCTCATTGTGAGCAGAGGTGTCGCTGCACAGGTACCTTTCTCCTCTGGTAACATGCGATTTCTCATATGCTGTCTGAGCTCTGCCATTTAGCCTCTAAATATCATGTGAGGTTCCCGTTGTCATATCTCAACAATCAATGTACGGGAAAGGGAATGATCTGCCCAGCTGGAAGCAGGTTTATGGTAACATTTTGCTCAGGTTTTTAAGTTCAGCCCCATGCAGCTTTCTTTTGAACATGATATTTAACTGTGAGTCGGAGCTTTCATTCTTCCCCAACACTATTCCTATTTTTAGATCCTTACTTTTCAGCTCTCCAGTAAAAGCGCTGCACTTCAGTCGTGCAAATTCAGGCAAAGGACATATTTGCTTGAGAAAAGTCGATCGAAGAACAAACACTTGATTTGCCAACTTTGGAAATATTACTCTCTTAAATATCACTTCTCTTTCTTCCCCTCATGAGCCAAAGTACATAGCCAGGTCAGTGGTCTCTGTTACACGTGGCTTCAATAAAAAACAGTCCCCTGGCCGCACAGGGGAAATGTGAATTTGGGTCAAATTCACCAGGTGGAAAGTGCGAGGATTAGTGCAGAGCTCGCATGTTTTCCAAGGTGTATAGTTTTACATTATAAAGAATATCAAAGTGAAAGAAAAACACATGTAATGATGCTGATCCACTGGCACATATTCTTATTTAGAAAAACAATGTTTATGTATGGCCTACAACTGGAAGTGTAAACTCTCTGTTTCATCTCAACTGACCCAGGAGAGCCTGGCTTGCCGGTGTTTTATTCATTGTGGTCAAAGCAGTATATATGTAAATACACACAGCCAGCCCTTGTCTCTGTTTTTCCTTCTTTTTGTCTTTCTTTTTTTTTTTTTGCAGAGGACTGATGACATTGTCAGAAAACGCTGGGCTTTGCTTTTTGTGCTGCAGCCTGTCTTTTGTGCCTGTTTTCAGTGTGCAATCAAAACCCCAGGTAATAGCGTGAAAGGACTAAAAGTGATATGCAGATTTGCTGCTGACTCACACAGAAAAATACATTTTTACTGTGAAAGTTCAGACTCTATTGTGGGGAGAGATATCATGATGTAAATTATAGGTCTTAAAAAAAAAGACCCATGTTTTTAATCACATTGAATATATAGTCTTCATGAAACAAAATGCTTCCTTGTTTCCCTACACTTGCCTCACTATATGTCAGACCTTAAAGTCCACATTTTAACCATTTGCTTTTGCGTCCTCAATTTGTTTTAATTAGCACTGCGGAGAATAAATACCATCCATACGTACACATTACATTATCTACAATTGCAGTAATTGCTAGTTACTGTTTTTCTGTGCAATGTGGAAGACGGAATAAATCATGATTCTGGCTTCTTCATACAAACTCTGTATTGCGGTTTTGTTGTGTGATATATTCATTTATTACAGTCTTAAATATTGCAATTACAGACCTTTTGCTTTAAAGGTCCCATATTATCCAAAATCAACTTTTTAAAATCATGGCAATCCTTACATTTGGGACTCTGGAGGTCCTATCAGTCCCCAAAGTGTGAAAGAAGATGACTCACTCATGTTTTTGTGGTCCTCCTCAGTCTAAGTACAGGAGATAAAACATGCAATGTTGACTTCCGCTCTCATTGGGACCGCTCCGTTTTGTCCGTAAAACACGCAAGAGTGCTGGCGAGGGCAACGGTATCCGAAAAAAACGGAAGTCTGCGGGTCTTGGCTCCACAGTGCAGCACAGTGTCCTACACAAACTTCCAGCCTCAGAGGATTTATTTGTCCAGTGGATACATGTTATATATGACGACAATGTGCCTGCTAGAGCCTGCAAATGATCACTTTTCCAAATGCTAACTGCTGTTAGCTCCCAGTAGCCTCTGTGGCAGATGTCATTTCCTGTCCCTTAATCATTGTTTTACTTTTTTTTGAGGTGGACCTTTAAGGTGGAGTTTTTTGTTTTTTTTAAGAGATACTACTAAACAGAGTGTTCTGAATAGGGCTGTTTTGTCAGGGTGGTTGAACTGCTGTGGTGCTTCATTCTTATGTTATTTTGACCAAAGCATGTCACAGACATGTTCATTAAGACACCAGGGAACTAGTTTAACTTGGAGAAATAGGGTATAATATAGGATCTTTAAAATAGTGTTGGTTGTTTTACTTGAACGTTAGCTGCAGAGATTCAAGCAACAGCATTAAAATAAAAAGTCCGCTCCACACTCTTGTGAATCCAGATGTTCAGATGTTACATTGGGTTAAAGGGGTGATAATTAGATTTTTTGATGGCAGAATTCTAGTGGGTTTCGTAGCCACAGCGACTTCACAGAGGAAGTCAGTCTCAGAATTCAAGTTCCTTCACCTCTGCATGTTGTCTTTGATTTTTGTCCTCTCATGCTTGGTGTGTGTTCCCCCCACCAAATGTGCCTTTCAGATTATGGGCAAAGACCTCTTGTAATAACGTGTGGTGTTTCGACAAACATTCATGCGGTGCGTATGAGGGTAGATGGGGAATGCTGTGGTAAATACAGCAAGTCCCGAGTCATTATTAGGTGGTTTTACTCATTAAGATCAAAAGCCGCTAATTCAAAGGCGATCGCAAACCTTAAAGGGGAGAAACTGTTTACTGAAAGAGGAGAAAATCAAAGAATCTTGAGGACTTTCTATGGGATTGAATAAATGCTTGTATGCAGACAGACACAGTCTCTGTTCTCTCAGCATCAGGAAGAAGACAATTGTTGGCTGCGGCCAGTTCCCAGCTTATTGGTTTGAGCAGTTTTCTATACTTTAGCAATCAGAGGGAAGCATGAAAAAGGGTGGGGAGTATGATGATCGTGATAGTCATGTAATGCTGGTTCCCATGATGGAGCAGGCTCGATTATAGGGCTCAACCACAAGTGCACTCTACCACAGTCATGATAAGATGATGGCTTAATTCAATGAGGACCAGGAGGATGGTTTACACCAGCTATTCATAAGTACATTACTTGCTTTTTTACAGTCCTGTTTACATACTAACAACATATAGTTTCAAACCTATTTACGAAATCTGCCCGTACCAGTAAAACTAAAACCATTCAAAGGAAAGCTGCACTTAGACATTTTCCAGTAATTGTCCAGAGGGGTTATTTATGAGAATACAAAAAAGTCACTCCGAATATCTGCCAGCTTCCTCTGGTCTAACGCCTGAATAATAATCTGAATGAGCCGAGAACAAAGCAGGAAAAGTTCTGGATAATTGACAGTGGACATTCTCCTGCTGCAATGGAGGCATCTAAACCAATCTTCTGCAGTAATCATTCATCTTATGTGAGCGGTAACTCAGTCTGAGAATGACATAATACCATCTGACTGAAGTTTTGTGGAAGTAAACATGTAACTATCTAACATAAAAGGTGTTTGAGAGGAACAAGTAATATTGCTAACTTAAAGGCAGGGTTGGTAAGTCTGGAAAAGGCTAACAATAACAGGCTACGTTTGGGGGGAAAAATGCAACTGATGACATGTAAGCCATGTTTATGTCAGTCTTGCGAGGGCTACAGACACCTGCTGGGAGTTACTCAGTCTAAATGTCTATAATCTCTATGTTAAAAGAAATAAATGTTTGGTGAGTCCATTTTAATTGGACTTTACTCTGCATGCCTACATTAAAACAAGGTTAACAACTCAGCAAGATCCGGTGCAACCTGTTTGTACAGCTATTAATAAGGGGCCGCTTTACACCCAACATTAAAATCGTTTTTTTCTGTGATTGGATTGCAATCGGATAGCGCCTGACACCACTTGTAAGTACAGGTGTAAACACACTGGAGGACAGATTGATATCCGATCTGCCAAAACACTTTGGGGGCGGGCGGGAGGTGGTCAGAATCCATACAATAGCGTTGTTGTTGTTGATATGGCGACACACAGGATGTGACGCTGTGGTCTGCTGCTGTGGGAAGTGACGTAAGCGGGGCGGGGGGTGATGTGGACACCGGAGATACATGCCTGTGTGTCTTTGTGTGTGTGTGTGTGTGTGTCTGTGACGGGCATATCTCGCTAACCGTTAGTCTGATCGCCCTACGATTTTGGATATGGGTTGAGCATGGCCCGATGGTGTGCATCCTTATTTTTTTTTTTAATTTTTGAGTAAATTTAATTTTCGCTGATTTATCACGCTGCACTTTCACTGATTTATTTATCTTTTTACAAGGCATATTTGATTTGCGGTGTGCACATACTTCCTACGGTCACTGCACTATAGTGTTAATTACACCAGGTGTAAATGCATGTGTTGAAATGCTATCTGATCACAGAAAATGTATTTTAATGCAGGTGTAAAGGGTTTTAGAAGACCTGCTGTACATGAAAGAAAGAGTTAAAATATCTTTTTCCTACAAGCAGCTGAAAAAATACGTTGGTGACTGCAGAACATTCTGTCAGTCATAATATAAATAGAGTACTCAATTATTAATTTAGGCCTTTAAAGTTGCTTTAGAGGATGCTTTGAGTTTAAGGACCATACAATATTATTCTCCCTTCGGGAAATAATGTAGCCCTCCATTTTCCCCCCCATGAGACCTGTGTTGAGTGCAGACTTTGCTGACAGAAGTTACATCAAGCATAAAACCCGACAAGCAACATGGATCCAGACTTGTCTCTTCTGTGGATCTTTTTTGGCTCACAAAGCCTCGCCTTTCCTCTGTCCTTGGGAAAATGCTCTTATATGGGTAAAAGCGTCGAACAAATAAACGTAATGTACCAAAGTCGCTTGCTTTCCAACTGTGTGATTTGCTCCAAAAATACCCGTGTGCCTCAGCCCGAAAAACAATCTTATCTTAAAACGGCATCTTGCTTTCTACTTAAGCATTTTAAAGTACTCGGAACATTTGTTTTAACTCGGTTTCCAATGGTGAATGTTTATCTTAGAGTGTAGTTTTAAGAGTTGTAGCACTGTTGTTGTGCAGCGAGTCTACCCTCCTCCACATAGAGGCTGAAACACTGAAAAATGGAAACAGATGCTCATTGTTTCAGCGTGAAAAGGCAATGAAGAAAAAAAAAAGATTTACAGCATGTAATGATTCCACTCAATGGTAGCTGATAACTTCTTTTTTTCCCACAGTGTTGTGTTGCCCACTTACCATCAGTTCCCCCTAAAAAAAAATCACCCAGTAGAATAAACCTATATACAGCTAAAATAATCTTTAATTAACTGCCATGGCAGAAAATACTGTTGCTGAATGAAAGAGTCTTTTTCCCCCCTTTCAAATAACAACATAAAAAGGTTGTGAACTTTTCTTAGGAAAAAAGAAATGGGTCGTGTTTGTGTGCCAGCTAAAGGAATTCTGTCAGTCAAGCAGGAGTTGTGGGACTGCCTCTATTTTTAGTACCTCCAGCTCCAGAGCATACCACGCAGTTTAACTCTGACACAAACACAGACGCAATAAATAATAAATCTACCAAACAGGAAGATATTATACTCTTGAGAGGTGTTGGAAGTAATTAATTTTACGAAGCAGCTCACAAGGAAAATCGTGTGAATTAAACCATTTAAGCAAAAATACATGGTGGAATACAAGTGAGAGGAACTGAACTGAGGTGTGATGTCTGCCCTGTTTTCAAGTGAACCTCTGTTCTGTTCACCCACACAGTAAACATTTTCCATTAAGCAATTTTCAAGCATACAAATGAAGCATTGGAAATGATTTTTATTTTTATTTTGTTATATGAATTACTGCTAGAGTGGATGTAAAATGATAATGTATTAGGATTAAAGACCTTATACCTTTACACACATAAAGTATTTGCACATATTGCACCCAAATTGGCCTGGATTTACAGATTCAACTGACAGTCAAGTCATATTTACTTACACGGCACATTAAAACAACAGGGGTTGAGCCTAAGTGCTTTACAAAAGGAATGGGTTAGACAAAGCAAAATAAGTCCAAATAACAAATATTTAAAACAGGGAAATATAGCTA
The DNA here is from genome assembly GCF_963457635.1 of Microchirus variegatus. NCBI lineage: Eukaryota > Metazoa > Chordata > Actinopteri > Pleuronectiformes > Soleidae > Microchirus > Microchirus variegatus. Next base: position 18,944,025 of record NC_139806.1, read on the forward strand.
GGATTAAAGGCACATTTTCATACTATGATAAATAGTATAGCTTTAGTTTACTCCCTAGTAAGTAAAATAAATTGAGATTTTGGACTGAATAATTGTGTGTCAATGTGTAGTGTAAAGGATGCTCGAGGATGCTTTGCAGTGCATTCATTCCTTTCTCAGAATTAGGACACTGTCAGGAAAAATGTCAGTGACTAGAGGGCACTACATTACAGTCGATGTATACAGACGTAATAATGGTAACACCTGTGCTTTTTCTGTGTGTGTGTGTGTGTGTGCCAAAGGCTTATTTCCTGCATAACTTGCATGCAGCGTTGACGCGAACAGAAACCAAGTCAAACAGCACAAGTGAAAATGCTTGTGTGAGTGCACAGTGATTCTAAACATATACCTCTTTATATATCATGCCACTTTTATGTCACGTGTAAATTACTATATTTACTCCTTAAATTGTTTTTTGACAACTTGTTATTATGACGGAGAAACTTTGAAAAGTTTGCGGTTTAAACGGCATATGAGATAAATATAGGTGTATGCTGTCACCATAAAGGTTTTCTCACATTTGAAAAGTGGGAAAGGTTTGCTTTTCTGACATTAAAATGACTAGATATGTTAATATTTGCAAACAAAACACATGTAGAGTAAGGATCTAATTGACATTGACAGGGGACAAAGTATAATATCTAAATGATTTGGTCAGAGCAACTCAAAAGCAGCAGGTTTTGCATGTTACTCCCAATATGTAGTGGTAATTACCTCCCAAAAGTAGTCCCATGACCCAGTGTGTCCAAGGCTCAATGTTGTGTGCAGCCTGGTCCAATTCCACATAACATCTGCAGCGCAAATTACTGAAAACCTTGCTGACTATGATAGAAAGTTTTCAGAAGCACACCGTGCACAGCTTGTTGTGTAAAGAACTTTGGAGCAAGTCGGTCAGTGTCTCAGTGCTGACCCCCTTTTGACAGAGATGACAACAGGATGCACAATAGGAAGGAGGCCAGCAGTGAGAGTCGGTGTTAACATGACATTTAAAAAGAAAATCGAATTACTGAATCAGCCTGACTAAAAAAATGGATTTCTGAAACACATGTAAATGTTAGTTTGACTAAATCAAATGTCTTAAAGTCAGACTAACACACCCAGACAATGCAGTTGAGAGTTAGGTGTAAACTGGACTCTTTCTGCACGCTCCACAGTTCCCAACCCCGGACTTTGACCCAGAAATTATAGAATAAGCTGGTGCACAGGAGAGGAAGACAACAGTCAGGAAAAACAAGGCTACTTCTTTTGGTTTGGTTTTGGTGTATTTTTGGCGAGGACGGACACCACGGCTTAAGACATTGAATATATCGAGGTCAAGGGACGGCAGGAAGACACAGAATGGTGCTCCAAGGGGTACCAAGTCGCCTCCAGCTAACTGTGTTTTGGTCTGTGACGTAGTAGGTCAACCTGAAAATGCCTACCTAACAAGCTGAACCGGGGCATACAGTACACTCTTAGAAATAAAAGTGCTAAGTAGCGCCATATAAGGTTCTTCGGCTTATTCCTCATAGGAGAACCCTTTTTGGCTCCAGGTAGAACCTTTTTATAAAGGAGGGTTCCACCAAGAACCCCTTCAAAACCCCTTATTCAGGAAAGGGGTTTTAAAGGGTTCTCTGAATCAATCATTAGTGTTACCAAGGGGTTTTTCAGAAGCAAATGGTTCCAGGTAGAACCTCAGCCCTTGTAGAAGGACCATTTTGGAACCCTTATTTCTAAGAGTGTATCACCACACTTTCATATTTCATATATCTTGCGATGTAGCAACTGTAGCTTGAATTAAGCATGTGTGAAAGCGTGAAAAGTGTGATGCAGGAGTATGTAATTGATCAATAACAAAAAGCGTAGCTGCGGATCTACTTAAATTAGTATAAGAACCTCAGGTTTGATGTATATGAACAGATACAAAGCAGACTGATATGTATACACACACATATATATATATATATATATATACATATCAGAATATATATATATATATATATATATATATATATATATGTACATATATACCTTCGTGGTGAGTGAGTGACACGTTGTTTATGATGTTGAACATGTGTTCCTTTCTCTTTTCCACTTGCCCTATAAAGAATCCAAGTGTACCAGACAGGCAGGCAAGCCTTAATGTCAAGCCCCGTAAAATCGTAAACACCGCAGCAGTGATAGCAACAGTGAGAAATCAAATGTTTTTAGCACACAGTCACAACTGTCAGAATACATTTTCCACGGCTGCTGCTCCAAACTGCAGCCAATCAATACGTGAATTGTTTAATCAAGAGCAGCGTGAAACATCACTGTCACTCGTGACTTTGAAAACCTTTGTGTAAAAAAAAAAAAACTACCTTCATGCTCAAGTGAATGTACTGAGAAGATGTGACTCATTTCTACTCAGTCATTAGAAGCCATCAGCTCAGCACCGCTGCTTTCTGCACGACGCTGCCTCACATGATAATCATAGCGTTTCACAACCACAGGTATGACAGCGGGGAAAGAGCACCAAAAAAGAGGCTGTTGTAGCACTGTTTTCAGACAGTGTGTGCACTAAGTGCAGGTTCTTGATATCTGAAATGCTACAAATTGATGGAAAATACAGGTACGGTGTGCTACCTGGTGGGAGCAGAGGCAGCAGTAATAGTATGATATTGATTTGATAGCTCTATTATTAATGGCATGTGTGTACTGTGAAAAGAAACACAGTGAACATGGATGTTTGGTCTGCCACATCTTCTCGACATTACATCTCAAACCTACACTGCAACAACAAATGTGTTTCTGCGGCAAATTCATTTTGTTAGGTTATTTTGAGAGGTAAAAATTAGTTGCTGAATGACATGGTGCATTTCTTGGAAGCACCGGGTGCTGGATGTGGTGAGATACGATGCTGCTCGAGGGAGAGGGGCTGGAGTTCAGGAGTCGTGTGTGTGTGGTTAGGTTTAGGTAAGAAAATCCTACTGGTTGAGGAAGGATTGTGGTTTTGTTTAAATGTATGTAAACATGTTGTGTCTGGTGGGGGTATGGTGGTTTGCACTGCTGCCTCACGGCAAGGAGGTTCCAGGTTTAAATGCTGCTGTATGCAGTTTGCATGCTCTCCGAATAATTCCCCAATGTGTTTTTCTTTTTGGTCATTTAGCTTCGTCCCACACCAAACACATGCTTTGGTTAGGTCAATCAACTTTTTAATCATTTTAATCCATATTTTTGGGACTCTGGAGGCCCTACCAGTCGCCAAAGTGTGAAAAAAGACGGCTCACTCATGTTTTTGTGGTCCTCCTCGGTCTAAGGATATAAAACATGCGATGTTGACTTCCGCGCTCGTTGGGACGTCACAATACACTAAATTCCTGGAATTGTTGTCTTGTGGAGCTCCGCTTTGTCCGTAAAACATGCGAGAGTGCTGGCGAGGGCAACGGCATCTGAAAACCAGAAGTCCGCAAAGTTTACGAAAAGTTCTATTCTTGGCTCCACAGTGCAGCACAGAGTCCTACACAAACTTCCAGCCTCAGAGGATTTATCTGTCCAGTGGATACATGTTATATATGACGGCAATGTGCCTGCTAGAGCCTGCAAATGATTTTGCACACTTTTCCAAATGCTAACTGCTGTTAGTTCCCAGTTGCCTCTGTGGCTGATGTCATTTCCTGTCCCTTAAGTTTTATTTTACTTGGGTTAGGGTTAACTTGGAGAAATAGGATATAATATGGGACCTTTAAGTGTTTTTAACTGATCTACAGTTCGGCATTGTTTGCTTTGATTCTTGTGTTGGACGTCACGTTCGTGCCTCTTTCTGTGATGGCACTCTGACCAAATAGTGGCCAGCAGGTACTACAAAAAAGTACCAGGTACTATCACTAATGGAAATGCAAAATAATAATCGGCGAAGCGAGGTTTGCTATGCTAGTGGAAAAGGGGCTTTTTAGCGTGAACACAAGACACCATATTAACTGGCAGGAGCGGCATCAGTGTGGTTTTCTGCTCCTGTAACCCATCTGCTTGACATGTCGTGCGTACAGAGATGACCTTCTGCGTACCCTGGTTATGTTGAGTGAGAGTTTCTGTTGCCTTTCCATCATTTCGAGGCAGTCTGGTCATTTTCCTCTGACCTCGGGAAATCAACGCGGTGTTTTTGTTTGTCCAGATACTGCTGCTCACTGGATATGTTCTCGTTGTTTTGGTATCATTATATGTAAACCCTAGAGATGAATGTGCATTGAAATTCCAGTAGATCGGCAGTTTCTTGAATTCTCAGATCACATTCAAAGTCACTTAAATCACCCTTCACCCTCACTCTGATATTCATTTTGAAGTTTAGCAGGTTATCGCGATCATGTCTACATACCTAAATCTGTGCTTCACTGATTAGATCTTTCGAGTTGAATAGGTGTACCTAATAAAGTGGCTGGTGACTTTCGCTATACAAATATAAAATATGCCTGTAATTGCAGCTGTCAAAAATGTCAGTGTCAAGTATGTTGTGATGTACAATAGGTCTTTCAAGTGGGATTGTTTTGACCTTTCTTATATGCGTGCCATGTGTGCAGCCCTGTGGACGTACTACTGTGGTAGTAGACAGGAACAAGGCTTCATGACAGATACCTTTCACATGCCAGACTGTTAGACGATACAGGACTGTGAGACAACGATAAAATGTTCATATTAAAAGCATTTACCCCTCTCCAGGCGCCAGACTGTCTGACACTGGCTCAAATTGATTCTTAATTAGATTTGTATGGACTTTGAATCTACTGTTGATGAGCACAGTGAAAAGTGGACATCTCCTGCTTCAACCCGTGCTCCACAGAAATGCGATAACACACTGACATGGCCAAGAGGAAAATGACTTCTTATAAATATGTATATATATATATATATATAAATATATATTGTTGGTCTGTTAAAAAAATAATAATTATGAAAGAGATAATCTGCACATCTTGAAAACAGATTTAAATGAATGATCCATCATCCAGACACGGCAGAACAAAGCTACTGACTCAAAGGGGTTGTCATTACTCATCACAAGTCACAACCAGTTGGCATTAACCAGCTGTGGAGCTGAATGTCTTTTTGGGAGACTTTTTTTTCGGGGGGTGGTAATAAATCACTCAGAGCTGCCGAGGAATGCAAGCCAGTCCTGTGGAACAGCTCGGTCTTGGTAGAGGTGATTTTCTGTTTCCAGGCTGACATTCCTTATTATCTATTTCGGCTTGCCTTGCGTGCACACTGCATGGGTCACGGGCGACACTGGTTAAAAAATGAGGAGTAAGTGGGAGAGGGGACTGAATGCTCCCTAGTGGCCTCCTAGTGCCATTCTCTCTGGGGGAGCTCAGCATTCTTTTATTTGACGGCGAAAAAGAGAGCGAGGGCATCCGTACGTTTGCTTATGAATTTTCTCTTCCTTGGTCACAGAAGGAGCCTTGTTACCAGAGAAAGCAGACATGCAGGAGAGCTATGCTGCAATCTTTATTCAAGCTGAGGGCAGAGTCTGCTGTGGATTAAGCTTTTGACCACATTCTGGTCTGGTCTTAATTCCACCCCCCCCTTTTTGTGCAGTCAGACGAGAGGTGTGCTTCTGATTACTGTCATACCTTTGAAGGCTCATTTCATTTTTGTTCATTTCAGGAGTCAACAACAACATCAGCAACAATAATGGGTTTTCATGACTTTATAATTGTATGAACTCTCAATGTGCATCGTGATATATAAACCGGCTATCATAATCTAATGAGTTTATAATGAGGTAATCTCTGTGCAGCACTTACCACTGTGAGATTTCAGTGGTACTTTCAGTCCGTACAGGTGTTGAATTATATATAAAATGGGACTGAATGGGCCTCCATAGACTTTTATGTACTAACGATAATAACTCATAATTAACTCATTAACTGCACCTGTCACCATAATGAGCTTGTAAATACATGTTAACTGCACTATACTGAGCATTTTCAAGTTATTCGCACTAATTACAACGACACTGTTTAACTACTACAACTGTGTACAATAATGCATTATATAGCCAGTGACCTGCACTGAACCGATCTGACACTGAGAATTTTTTTATGTTCTCACTGTGTACTTGCACTGTTACAAATACAAGAATGAAGAGAACGGGCCTAATAATGACCTTTTGTGTGTTTTATGAATGAATTTCAACCTATGATAATAAAAACGTTATATCTTTAAGAATCACCAATTAAAAACATGGTAATAAGAGTGGGAAATGTGTGTGGGATATAAAGGAACTTAACTTCAACATTTCATCTATTTTGATTCAAAATCATTTTCATGTAAAGGAAATACTCCAATGTGTAATATACCAATATATTACCATACAATTTCCTCCATATCATAAGTATTACCACACTATACTATAACATAGTAATCATAAAAACTAGTACACATTGTTGAGTGAATGCCATGGTCCCAATTTACTTTTTTGTTCATCTAGGGCGAGAACATGTTTCATTTGGTGCTTAGTTTCACCTTAGGGAGCCCTGGTGCAATGCACGGGTCCGACCACTATGCCAATATTGCATTTTCGCCACACCGTTTTCAGAGTTTTAATGCATGTTAACTCGCTCAAAAATGACCACAAAGACATGGAATAATTAATAATAATCTGAAGAAAAACAATAGGTTACTCCTCAGTGACAGGAGCCGTTTTGGGCCCAGACACTTTCATGCTCAGGCCCTAATAAAGTCTCACATGTGAAGTTTCGAGCAGATCGGTCAATGTACAGCAAAGTTACAGGGCACTTCCTGTTTCGTGGCAAATGGTTTAAATTCACCAAAATTACAATGGTACAATAAAACGTGCTCAGACAAGTTTGTTCATCTGTGAAACGTGCAAATCACCAAGATGGACACCAAATTCAACACAAATGGACAACTTCCTGTTGAGTTGAGGCCATGTTCTCATTTGACATTTTAGCTCATCACGGGCTGTGACAGCTTTGTCTTAAGCCCAATTTATACTCCTGCGTAAAGTGCTCTACGTAGGTTACGCAGAGCCCTCTGCGTCGACGGAGAGCCTGTCGGAGAGCCTCTGCGTCGTCTCCGACTGCACAAAATGTTTTTTAAGTGTCCGTCACTATGTCAAGGGACAACGGAGACGGCAAGGGCTGCGATTGGTCCTCAGGAGAGGCCGAGCTAACGCTGCTCTGTGCCGGCCACAGTGCGCACCGAGTGTCCACGGAGGCGGAGCACATCACCGCCGTCAACATCGTTGTCAAATTATAAATACGTCATATCTTAACACACAGCACATGGTTTGACTCTAAATGGCTAATTGCTAGCCTCAAATTATCTTACTTACTGCGTTCCGTGACACAGAAAAGTGAGAATCGGCCACTGTTTCAATGTTATTCAACAACACCTACAGTCTTTCTCTCTTGGATGCCATTGCTCACTGTAGCCAAAAGCACAACAACCTTGCGTTGCGACCCCTTGCAGTGCGTATCCATCACCACGGCGGAGAAGTATGAAGGCTTGAGGGGTCTCCGTGGTTACGCAGTCTGAGAAGTATAATGTGGCCTTTACTGGGTTTCACTTTTGGGTACTGAGCCATTTTACTTCACCCTTATTTTACAAACTTTTCCACTAGTTCTGATTTGCATGCCAATTTTTGTCTGTTTCCGTTTTGTGCTTTAAAAATGTGATCCTTTTGAAAGGAAAAAATGTATTCTGGGACTTATAATAGGCCCTCGCACCACTGTGCGAGTGCACAGGCCCTAATAATGATGCTAAAAAAGACATGCATGCTCGCTGAAACGGCACTCTATCTCAGTAAAAATGACAATAAAGAACTCTTGATTTAATAAACAGTCTAAAAACTGAGCCATAAATGGGAGCAGGAAGAGGTCCATGCCTCAGTTGCTCTCTGAAGTGTTTACAGTGCAATCTGCCTTGTAGGTGTCATAAATTGGCTCAGGAAACTGGCCTGAGCAGCCTGCAGGGGTGGTCCTCCACCAACCCCGTCCCAGGGTGGGCTCACGTCATCCTGCAGGCCCAGCATGCTCGTCAACGTCGCTATGCTGCTTCTATTCTGGTCCACAGAGTGGAGAGGAGTAGGTGGGCGAGTGTTTGGGTGGGAGGGGGAAAAAAAAAAAGAACCTGTTGCGAGTGAATGTATGTTTCTGCCAAGCACATGGTGGTCTGTTAATTTTCAGAGCACTAAAATGCATGAGGAATTTACAAGGTGGTGCTGCAAAGTGCTTCCGTTTGAGGAGAGGGATTCACAAAGGGATTTTGCACAAGTGTCTTGTAAGCTACAAAAAAAAAGCCTCGCTGACGTTATCAGAGCGCCAAACAGTGATCTCCCTCCTAAATCACCACACAATTGTTTTTATCTGTGTTTGAAAAGGCCTCAGTCATTAATCTGTAAATCACACATTGATGACTGATTCTAGCCAGTGAAGTCAGATTTGGGTGTTTTCCCAGCAATGGGAGTTATGTTTTATTAATCCGCACTATATTTGAGCCGTTTTTCTTCACTGCTTAACAAAGGAGCAAAGTGATGCCAAACCAAATGTCCAAATGCTTCGGTTTAAAGACTTTTATTGTCATTCTTTTAGCTTTAAATGCAACACTATTTCAAAGGACGTTATGTTATAAATGTAGCCAATTAATTACTATGCAAATAACAAGTAATAAAAGTGCCAACATATTACGGTTTCCACAATCTGTTCCAAATGGGGATTAACAACTTGTACGGTTTCCTTTCTAGTCTCTAGTCGGGACATTCCTATGTTATGTGATAACCAAAGCCCTATTACAGGATGTGACCACTCCTTTCTTTATATCCAATAAATAAAAAGATTCTGATCTATTTGTTCCTTTTTATCCCTCGTTTGGTTCTGCGACATTCTTAGATCCTTTGTGTAAAGTCAAATTTGGCTTTTGTTTTATAGGGCCTCAGTTTTATTGCATTCCTGCTGTAACCACATTCCTTTTGTGCTTTAATGGGTAGATGTCCCTGTGTATTTTCACTGAGAGAAAACTGCTGTTGCCAGATTTGTGGCCTGTTGTGGTCCAAAAGAACAGCACCACAGGAAAATTCAGAAAAACTCACTCGGATTCTAGTTTTTAAAATACACTCATGCCTGTGGGGTGACAGCATCTCCCAGCTCGATATTTCAAATCAGAGATAGAGTGGAACACTGCTATGGAAAGAAGGGGTAATGGCTTCCTCTGGAATAAAATAGTAAATAAAACTAGGTCCTGTGTACGATAGGCTGGCTGCGTGTTGTTGGGTGCACATGGTTGCCGGCTGACACTCCACTAACCCCTTGACAGGTGCTAAAGTCGTATCCCCTGAAGGGCAGCTAAGAGTTTTCTCCTTTTTTTTTTTTTTTTACAAGCCCTTCCATGGTTTGTTCACCCCACACATGGCAGTGTTTTACACTGCTTAGGCAAATGCAGAGTCACGACTGCAGTCCAAAATGCTACAGCATCAACAGAGTGAAAGGAGCCACTTTGGGTTTCAATACGTTCGGTACATGTTGCATGAAAGATCTTTTGAAGCACTTTCAGTTTCATGTTTCGCCAGCGTCTGTGTACTTTGCGAAAACCCTAATAAAGCCTTAAGGACACTATTAAAGGAATAGTTAACATATACGCTTGTGTACTTTCTTGCCAATAGCTAGATGAGGAGATCAATACCTCCTCTCATGTCTTTACGGCAAACATACAGCTGTAATGCAGCCTTTAACGTTACATAAAGGAATGTTGAGAAACATTCAATAAGGCATGAGGCAACTTTCCTGTCCCCGGTGGTTGCTGTTTGGTCACTGTTGTTAATACTCAACAATGGCGGAATGCTGGCATCCCTGACATGATAAACATTATAGGTACAGGGAGTGAACACCATCCTCTTTATTGGTTCTGGGAATGGAATGATACAGTTCCTATCTGAGGTACAAGTCATCAGTTTCTGAGAAAACCTCCTGGTGGCCAAGAGAAGATCATAAAAAAGCAGCTCTCTGAGGGGATCAGTACAAATATGGATAGTGTCCATTTCTAGTACTATTGCACTATGCAATCAGTTTTAACATGAGGATAGGATTGAACCAAAATGTTGTCTAAGCTAAAAGCACACGAACACTAACCAGTGGCTCCCCAAAGTGCGTCATGCAGTAATGGCCTGCAGGTTGTCTCACCTGTGCTTACATCTCTTCTGTTGTTATCTGTACGAAAATAAAATGGTAAAATAAGCTTCAGCAAATCAACACAGACTCTGGGTAGTAGACACTTTGTTTTTGGTGTGGATTAAACAAAACTAAAATATAATGTGTTAAACTGGTATAGGTGAATATTTTTTTTTTTTTTACTTTCTGTTGTTTCTCCCTGAGGCTCTATTCAGTTTCCACAACATAATCAGAAACCTTGGATTACTCTAAAACTCTACGGGGCATATACAACTGATGTGGAAAAGCAAAGTGGTTATGCATTTACAAAAACCAACAAAGGCACTATTCACTCTGCCAACAACATGAACTGTTCAAAACTGAACTCTTTGTTCACCAAATGTGAATAAATGGAGGGGGTACAAATATTTGTTTTTTAAATGTCTCCAATTGAAATTGTGGATCATATGACTTTGTGTGTCATTTTCATGCTGACTTCACACAGACAGGACTTATATATCATATACATATTCATATATATATAAAAAAGTCCTCTTGGGCAGTCGTATCAAGTACACATTGGAATCCATTGATTAGTTCCTTGCCTGTGCATGAGAACCATTTCTGCTTCTAATGTTGCTCATTGGAAATATGCTAATGAGATCTGTCATGATTGCTGATTCCCTTTGAACTTTTTATTTCGTCACGGGCTGACTCAAATCAGAGGTAGAGAGCAGGAGGTTCTCTGCCGCAAGCCCACAGCCCCTCTTCCACCATCTGCCGGACCTCATTTCATTTGAATAATAAATGATAGACTTTTTTTTTTTTGTACTCCCCTCCTCTGCTACAGAGAGACGCGTTTCAGCCCCTCACATGTTTTTGCAGTTCAAGGAGAAAAAATGGCCACCAGCCACGATGAGGGATTGTTGTCTCACACTGTACAGCCCTGCCCTTGGTCTACAGGCCACAACCAGCCCGCAGACTTCCACGAATTCAGCAGCAACACAACTCAGAATTACACTGTGGTTCAAAGCTGAAATGTATGCTTCAAAAGCTCACAGTGAACGCGATGGATTCTTCTTTTATTTTCTGAAACTTCACATGAATTGAAAAGCATGGACATCCTGTTTTTCTTTGAGAACAAAAAAGATAATGGAAAGTATTTTCATGCTGGGTTAATTCCCTCAAATGAAAAAAGTTCTGTCCCAAAGAACAGGACTGGAAATAGATTTTATCAGCAGGATACGCTCATATGGTTACATTCTTGCTGTTGATGGGCAATAGATAAGAAGCGGAGCCTATTCAGTCACTGGTACATGACAATTTATGAACTAGTCATCCAGCATAGAGGATATAAAATACCTGTGACTGTGGAGCTGATGGTAGTGGCTTTAACTTTTCTTTTTTTCTTGCACAGATAAGGTTCCTGACTGTCAATTTACACGGTTCCCAGCTGGAGAAGTGCTGAAGCAAATCTAATTCAAACTTTTCAAACCTCAGAGACACACAGCAGTGCCCCAAATAGCAATAAAGCCACTGGCCTCTGCCCTCTGGTGTACTTCCCATTGCCACACTTTATAACCCCAGCTCTCAGTGTTCAGATTGAAACATGTGCTCACCAATGGATTCAAATTGAGTCAATAGGAGCCTCTTTCCCCTTCAGCGGTCTGCATGTGGATTTCAAATCGCAAAAGCAGTGTGATTAGCATGCACATCCTTGGTTAGAATTCAGTCCATTGTAATTTCCGCTTCATACAAAACAGATTCAGGATATAAATGTTAACAGAATGCTAATCCTCTGTTTTGTTTTATGTTTTTTTTAAATGTTTTCTCAACCTTGGATTGTGCAGTTTCTATGATATATTTTACAGTACTATTTAACCCTTTTTTATTACAGCACAGGAACAATATGGTACTATGGTTTTGTCAGGAAGTGACATGGTAATACCAGATTTTTAAATATTTATAAAGTAACACTTATTACTTATTACCATGGAAATTACATGGAATTACCGTAATAGTATCTTCTTATTACCATACTATTACTTTTGTTATTACCAAGCTGGAGGTCTTATGAGATGGAATTACTATAATATTACCAATTATAACAAAATTAACAGAATTTTCTTACTGTACTGTCACGTAAAGTGCTGTAAAAGCTGTGACATTTAAGAATTAAAAACTATTGTCAAAGATCAAATGGAGAAAGTACATAAATCTGGTCCCCTTCTGCGTGCCCTCACCAAATTTAACAGTGATTGACCTCTGCAGGTTTTCAGTAGCCTGGAAATAGGGAATGCCCTTGACTCACTCGATATGAGAGGGGGGGGAAAAAAAGGAAAAAAAAATAGCTGAAACCCGAGGGATCAGCGGGAGCAGTGAAGCAGGTTGTTCCATTTCCCCTTCATTTAAAAACTACTGCCAAGCTCTGTGTCGGCTTGGACCCATGTGCCCGGCAAGAAACAATGAGAACCAGCTAGAGTTAATGAAACAATTATCAGCAAACCTTGCAATTAACCAGCACTCAAAATTCCACTCTGCATGAGTTCCTGAAAGAATATCAGTTTGGGTAACATATACATCAGTGCCCTAATAGAACAACACGGGCTCGAATAGCCTCGGAGAATCTTATCGACTCCAGGGACACACGTGGGCCTCCCTTTCCTTTTCCTTGTTTCCCCTTCTGATCGAAACTATTAGTAGTGATAATTGCTAAGCATGCATCCCAGCTGCTGCCTTGCACCAGAATTTCAATTAGCTGGGTGTTTTAAATCTTTCATTATCATAGCTAAAGTGTGATCACACACCAGTCGACACTTGTGACGATAATGTGGCACTGATCGCCGGGGGGGGGGGGGGAGCAAAAAGCCCCCTGTTCTGCAAACATTCTGCACTGTCACCTTTGATCGAAAGCAGGCAGAGACACGAGCGGAAATGGCACGAACATGAAACAGCATGTGGTTGCAGCAGGTTGCAGCACTCGGGTCGTGGTTTGAAACGTTCCCGATGCAGAAATAGGTTTTCGATGTAATGTGACATTGTGGTGCAGCGCGTTTGGGTACCTGCAAAGTGTCATTTCATGGTGAGTGCAGCTTGTTAGTTATACTGGCCGATGTGCCAAACACAGCCATGCTTAAAATGTATTCTGCCCTGAAGGAAAAACCTGGTACCAAGTTAGTGGTGAAAACGGAGAAAACCTGAATCTGTTCTTTTTTTATATATATAAAAAAACATGTGTTTTACAACATTTAAAATGGAATTAATGGGCACATTTCTTAGGTTCATTTTGTTTGATTTAGATCATATCAGGTTTCATGTGCGATTCGCAAATGAGCATATGTAAATGATATGTTTGAGTTGGGGAGACGCACCTGTAATATTTGCTGTGGATACACACATTCACTCACATATAAACATTATGTTTTATGCCATGCAGTCAGACTGCTCAGGTGATTTACTCTTAACTATCCTTTAGTATTGTTTTTTCTCCCCATTTTCCCCCTTTTTGAGTCATTTGAATGTGTGTGTTGCTCTGCCAGGTTGTAGTCTTTGTGTACAAATTCAAATAGAAAAGAGAGTCTTGCGGTGTATTGGCGCACATTTGTCTGACTGTCCAGAATTATATTAGACAGACTGGATCCGGGCCGCGAGCAAGGAGGGGAGAGAGGGAGAGCGAGGGGGCCCCCGGCAAGCTGCCCTGGCTTTGTTTACAACAAAAAGCCATTGTTTGATGTGGTCGCACAGCCGGCTCCAAAGCTCCTGCTCCCACAGGATGTGCTCTGGGTAAAATGCCAGACGGAGGCCACTGCAGTATGACTTCTACCTCGCCATGCTGGGACTCGAAGCAAAGACCTCCCGAGGCCTCTAGAGAGTTAGAGAAATTTATAAAGCAATAAATGTTTTTGTATTTTTTTGTTTTGTACCTACAAGGGGAGAAATGCGTGAGTGACATCGACTGTCTGTATCAACATAGTTCAGGTGTATTTGTTCCAGCAGTTTGCAGTGGTATTCACATCTTTCCATAAATTAAAGAAGAATTGCTATAATTTAAAAAACGACCTTACTTAAGTCAAAGCACAAATATACTAGCAAAATATACAACTCGAAGCACTCATTAAAAGCCAGAACAGGCTCTGTCCTTTAATGGTATTATACTGGATTGTTATTATTTATGTATTACTGTGTAAGTCTAGTTATAAAACTAATTAAGGTATCTTAATCTACCGTGTAATATGACATGGTGTTTTATAGGCTCATTATGAGCTTTTAAAATCTCCATAAAAAGTCTAACTGGTAACTAGCTATGTAAAGTTTGTCGATAAAATATGTTACGGGATTTGAGACTATAAAAAGAAATAAATACATGTACAGCAACAAGTTTAAAATGCAATATTTTCCCCTGAAATGAAGAGGCACAAAATAAAGCATATATACCTGATAATCTTACTGAATTACAATGCTTGAGTAAATGTACTTTGTTTCAATTATGTTAATGTGTGTCAAAACACATTTTGTAAAGCGGTGGTGACATTTCCACACCGCATATCTATTCACTGTCTACTGTTCCCAGAAACATAATTCATTTCTCTTTGTTTTCCACTCATTGAAATATTTCTCTTTCAGTCACGCTCTGCCTGACACTACGTCTCTCTCCCAAATCATCAACACGACCAAACCACACGCCACCAGTTTCCAGAGAGCCCTCATTGTGTTTACGATGCAACTATTCATTTGAAACAAATGTTGGCCATGCAGAAGATGTGCCGTCAAAGGAAAGTGCGAGCACACCCAAAGCTTTATGAATCTTTTATCACACACAGTGTCCTTAAAGGAGTGTCCGGCTGAATGCCAAGTTGCAAATCATCATATCACAAACAGAAAATGGCTCCAAAAAAGCCAAAATTATGATGTAGAAAAATCACACATTTTGGGTTTTTTCAGTCCAAGTATTTCAAGCTAAAGCTCTTTTTAAATGTCACCCAGCTCTGCTTTGTTGGTGTGTATTTTGTATCGTAAATCCTTTAAGAACCACGTCTTGATGTTGAAGTGGAGACTATAGGGCTTTGGTTGCGAAAAAAAAATAAGGAATTAAAGGTAGAAATGGAGTCTCCTGACATGCCAATCAAGATCTGGCATGGCACACCAGCTATAAACTGCAACGGTAGCCGGTATATGGTGATAATCTGTGCCTAAAGCGAGACTGGGCAAGCAAAGAAACATGTGCTGGTGAGCCAAGCTCAAATCCCCTCTGACCTTGCCTTTTCCTGCTGCAGGATGAGATGAAAGGATGTGTTGATGCCTCTACTGCCCCCCAGAGGTGCTGGCTCCATAGGCAGGAAGAAGAAGCATCTTCAAGGCTAATCTTGAAATACATCACAAACAGCTTGTATGTTACAAGCCGAGTCCACCTTGACCGATGAGTTGACAAACCCTGACCTCAGTAGTTTATCATTACGATTTACGGCTCTTGGACAAACAAAGGATCAGCGTAAGAGGTTCAACATATACTGCAAGACCCATGTTTTTCATGCAGGAAATATCTCTTTAATTTTTCATGTCAGTGGAAGTACAGATGAGCACCAAACCCCTGGAAAAAAAAAAGCTACCTGTGAAGTCCTTGAGGAATCCAAGAAAACAGTCCTAAGTGAAGCGTTAGGAAATGAAATATGTTCTCTGCCCTTCCCTCTAAAGATGTGATCTTTCTGTCAGAAATGAGGAAATGTAGCACAGGCGATGACAGAGGAAATAGAAGTCACTGACACAAACCATCTTAGTATGGCTGTCCTTCCTTTGTTTCTCACAGTGCATACGTTTGTCAAGATTATGAGTTTATGGACAGCTGTTTCATCTTCTCGCAGTAGTCATGGCTGGAATTAATAGACCTTTAAACAGACACAGCTGTGAAGTTTCTTTTTCTCTTCTGAGGCACCGGGAATAGCTGTTGTTATCCTTATGTGATGAAATACCCCTCCACTGTTGTTGGTGTTTGGCTGCATTGTTTCGTCTCATTGAGCACAAGGCAGCAGACAAAGCGTTGTACGCAAACTCAATCGAATAATCAGATTGTTCTGAGGTGGATTTGATGAAAGCTGGTGACCTCACACTTCTTATTAAAGCAATATATTGCACACACACACACACACACACACACACACACAACACTGACATCTGATTGCCATTTTGTGGATCCTTTTTGAGAAAAATTGGATTAATAAAATTGTAAGCAATGTGCCAAGTCCATATAAAACGGGTCTCTGTTGCACAACCAACTGCCACATGTAAATGATTGATTTGCTTTTTGTTGACAGAATGTATGAGGATTGATCTTTCCCCCTCCTATAACAGTGTATAATATGCCGCATAATATGTGCATTACATTTAGTTATAGGGCTGGACAATAAATAACACCATCGCATTATGCATTTATGAAGTGGCAACCGATCTTGACGTCACCCGTAAGAATCTGAACTCCCCTTCAGAAGCTTCCAGAATCACATTTTGGGCAGCGCCATGTTGTGGTTTTCACCACCAGAAATTCACCTGCAACCAAGCTGCAAATATGCCGTATTTGATTGTTTCCCCCCCCTCCCCTCTACATCAGAACATAATTTACATAATCTACATCATATTCTACTGAAGAAGACCTGAAACTACCAGAGACCAATTTACTTGATTTATAATCGAGCAAATGTACTTTGTTAAACTGATGATAATGTGTGGCAAAGCTAATTTTGTACAGCAGCGGTGACATTTCCACACTGCAACCAGTATCTTGTGTTCACCGTCTACAATTCCCAGAAACCTAATTTGTTTCTCTTAGTTTTCCACTAATTGAAATATTAATAAAAATGTAAGCAATGTGCCAAATCCATACAAAACGGGGGGGTTTCTGTTGCACAACTAAGTAAATGATAGATTTGCTTTTAAAGAACAAAATGTATGTTCTGTTTCATCCTCCTGTAATACTGTATAATATGCAGCAATGATCAGAATGATGAGTCAGGGTAAATCTCTAACTGGATATAAATAAGATTGTGCTTGTGGAGCTCTGAAGTGTCTATGTGCACGTCCTCTCTCAGCGGCAGCAGACTCTTCACGCTGTAGGAACAGAAATGTGGGAGTCTGAACTGTCAGTGACCTGAGTGGCGAGCAGCTCCTGCTGAATCTGCTCAGTGTGTGTGAGTGTGTGTGTGTGTGTGTCTGTTTTGACCCCTGCTGTTAGGACAGCTGGTTCTGCACTTGTCCATGACAACACGTAGCGTCACCAAACCTCTTCTCTTGGTGATCGATACACTAGCGGCTGCTGTGCAAAAAAAAGAAAAAAAAAGAGCATGAACGAGTCATCGCTTACTACACAAGCGTCAGCCCACTGCACCTCTCCACGTTATTATTTCTTTTATCTAAAATTAGACATCTCAATCACTTGCGGTTCATAAAATAGTCATTACAGCGAGAGCTGTACCCAGAGATCTGTGGTCACTTTACTGGCTGCACATCAGTTTAAAAGCTTCACTAGAAAGTCTTGATTTCTGAAAAAAAAATGTTGGAAGTTTGCAATGTTTAATTCATGTTGACACTCAAATTGTAAACGTATGATATTTTTCAATTTATATCACATTTAATATGTGCATTCCATTCAGTTACAGTTATAGGGTCCGCCTCTGCACTGCGGTTGTGTTGACCCCTGCAAATTCCCCAAATGTAGGAAAATGGCAGCCTACGACTGAGTGGAAGGGAATTGGACACATAGATGGAGGGTCGCCAGTTCAAATCCCAGGACAGGGCTGACCTTGAACAAGGTAACCAACCAACACTGTTCCCATGAGCACAGATAAATGCTGCCTACTGCTTTTGTGATCAGTTTGTGTGTGTTCACTACTGATGTGTAAAAAAAAAAGGGATGAATTGAATGCAGAGTTCAAATTCACTATCACTCGTGTGCAAACAAAAATTTTAATAATTAAACTAATTAGTTATCACTGTATAAGTTATCACAAAATGAATTAATTAGTTCTCACAATATTCTGGTTGTTTTGCAACCATAAATTTCCCAGAAATCACCTGCCACCAGGTAATTACACTTGTGCCCACGCATGTGTTGTACTTTATTGTCTTTTTTGTGCATCACATGCTGTTGAAGACACAATTGAGACCAATATCACCTCAGGAAGATGTTTGCCGACATTATAAATTAAGTTAAAAGTATAGGCTCATTATACCATAGAGTCACCCCCTAGTGGTTATTGAATATATTCTCATTTCCTGGTTGGCTTCCAGAATACTATGGTAAATGGTCTGTATTTATGGCGCTTTTCTAGTCTTGATGACAACTCAGCTGCTTTACACTACAGTTTTGCCATTCACCCATTCACTCACCCTTTCATACGGCGCATCTATGTGCACAGTGCATTTTCTATCACCCATCTTTCATACCACTGAGCTACCGTCGCCCCCTTTTTTCTATACAATTAATAAAAGCAATATAACAAAAATTCAATATACTGTTGTGGGATCTACCACATACAACTGCATTGAATGTTTACCTCAGATGTGTGAAAAGTTTCTCTGTTTGTTGTTTTCTTCCCATGAACAAGTTTAAAACCACAATTAACGGATTTCTTCAAATTCCACTTGAGGGCAAAAATCAATTTATAGCCATTTTTACTGATATGTGGAAATTATGCAGTTCTTTATCATATCTACAACAGTATCATCAAAACTCTGACACATATAGCAGTTAAAATTTGAACACTAGTTCTCTTAACTTAAGTTTTTCTTTTTATTAAAATTGCATGAACAAACAACTGCTGCTTCACCACATACTCAGGTGTTAATGTCTGTGCAAAGCAGGGCACTGTATATATTTACATAACCATTCATGTATTTATCCATTCTGGTGCGGGACCATATAGAGCAAATAGCACCAACATAAGGATAATAATTGACGAGAGACAAGAAAATATAAATTTAAAAGACTAAAGAATACGTGTCAGCATTATTACTTCCCATTTATGTCATTTTTCGAGTAACTCATTATAGCTTGGTGTCACAGAACAATACAGGGCTCTTTTATAGCCAATAGGGTTAGTCTAATCTTAACCTGCATGGAAGTTGTTGACAGCTCCACTGCTTTTAAAACTGCAATTAGGGTAATTACATAGAACCACATTTCAGCGGAAACTGATGAACACTGAATATGGAATAACAGTGGAATTTCAAACTCGTGCTCAGGCTCTTACCTACCTGTATACGAGTCAGAAACTTTGAAGCAAAAAGAAAAAAAAGAATCACTTTCATATGAAGTTTGTCTGAAGTTGAACATCACATTGCAGTCAAAACAAACCAATGTCAGGCCACTGAGAAATACAACATAAAAAGAATTGATGATACACAAATCTCAGTGGAATTGCATCCATATCAAAGCCAATGATTATGTGGGCAAAGCCCTGTCTGATTGCAACAGCAGCAAGAGAGGAGATGAAAGAATAGTTTACCATGTGCTGTCTACCTCCACGTCTTTGAACAGGTATTGCATGTGCAATATGAAGTAGATGGCTTTTAAAGTGGTGTTAAAAATGTGAAAGTGTCCTCTACAATCAGGAGGATTGCGTAGAGGAACGAGGAGAGTGAGTGAATTAGTCGGGATTACATTAATTGTGAGCAGATTAAATCTTTGGCATTTTGACACCGTGAGCTGAGCGTATCCGATTGTGATTTCTGAAATCAAGAATTAGCTGGAGGAGCTCAGAGATAGCAGGAGTCGTGCGTGTGACTTTGTAGGTTGAGCTGGATGTTGCTGCCTTCCAGCTCTGTGAAGTTTGGGATTTGCAAATCATTTTTTATATATATATTTTCTCATTTCATTGCCTTTTCCGCTTTGAAGATATTACATTTGTCACATTTCTAGAGGAGGTGCGTCTCTTTTTCCATACCACCTGTCATGCAGTGACCACAGACCCATCTCTCTGCCGTCCACTGACTGTGGTCAGTGACTCACTTTGCAATGGGTCAGCATCTGAAGCTGATTTATATCTCTGACAGTGTAGAAATACTCTGCCAGTTCTTTTTTTTTAGTGATTCATCCCATGTTCTAAACAGGCATCTTTTATTCATGTAATCGTTTGTTTTTCTCAGATTTTCTCTGGTTAGACAACAGCACTGGTGATGTGAGCTTGGTAGGTTGGTACTGGTCATTGAGGGCAGTTCACATTCATGTTTATTGCATTACTGCTGTCTTCTGGGTTCTTTTGGTGTGAAGTTATTGGATGTTATTTGATCAACAAAACCCTAACCCCATCTCATTGTGTCTTTTAAATGTTACATTTAAATGTTTATTTTAAAGCTCCAGTGTGTAACTTCTATTGTTACAACACTGCTAATGTTTCCTGCAGAGGTTTCTAATGGCGCTTTTCCACTATGCACTTCTAACACAACTCTTTTTTTTTTAAATTGCTTTTCCATTAGGGATTACCTGGTGTATTTTATTTTATTTTTTAAATAACTGTTACCTGGTGTATTTTTAGTGTCTTTTAGAGAGAACTGATACTAAAATGTAACAGAGAGTGTTGTCACTGAGTCATGAGCGTGACATCCAACACAAGAATCCAAGCGAACAATGCCAAACTGTAAGTCTTTACTAGGGATGGGACTTTTTTGTCGACAAAAAAAAAAAAAAAAAAAAAAGTCAAAGTGTCACAAACACGTAAAGTTCACGACCAACGATGTTAAGGAAGCTGTGCACGAAAAGGTGAGCCTGCTGTCCAGGCTCCCTGCACTCACAGATGATGGTGCGCACGCTGAGGACGAGTCACCGGCCCGTTTTTGTGATTGGAATAGGTGTGGGCGGGTCGGTAAGGTAACTATGGAGCTTCGGCCGCTGTCCGTGGTGCTCAAGGGCTGGTTTGTAGGATGAGTGTGTGCCTGTAACGTTAGCCTACATGGTGACAACAGTAGTTCTCTCG
Organism: Microchirus variegatus; assembly: GCF_963457635.1. Classification (NCBI taxonomy): domain Eukaryota; kingdom Metazoa; phylum Chordata; class Actinopteri; order Pleuronectiformes; family Soleidae; genus Microchirus; species Microchirus variegatus. The sequence goes on from NC_139806.1 coordinate 18,965,143, forward strand.
AGTGGCTGTGCATGTCCAAGCGTACGTGTGCGCGTGCGTGCAGTCCGAACGAGCTTACGCTAATGTATATGACAGGGGTGGGGGGCACAACACAAATGAAGAGGGCATCTCACCCAGTCAAGATCCTGCACTCTGGTGGATACCTAACGAGCACAGGTTCAAAAACCTGAGCCATCTGGTGACATACCTGTGCCAGCGGAGAGTCCGCTTTTTTTTTTGCCCCTCATTTTTATCATCGGTGCTTTGATGGTCAATATTGGACATTACAGCCATGTTTTTGAGTCTAAAATGAAGTAGCACAGTGTATAATATTTTCCACCCCCGCATTTTTATTCTTTTTTTCAAATCGACAAATAATTTGACACGTGGACCTGGACAATTGACGCTCAAAATTTGGTGAAATTCCCATCCCTACTTTTCTCCAACATTTAGCAAGGAAATTACTAAAATCTCAATATGTAACAGAAGATTCTGGTGCATTTAGCGACAGCACCGCCGAAAGCCAGCGAACGTGAGCCGAATCACAACCCATTCAACCGTATTTTAGTTCACTATGTCAGGCAGAGCCTGCACTCGTGTCATGCAGGAAGTACTGAAGTATTTTTTTTAATTAACTGATTCTAATGATTCAGTACACCAAAAAGAACTGCTTTGCTCGTCACTAGTATAAAACAACCCTGCCCATGACCCCGCCCCCTGTTGAGGAGATACTAGTGCCTCCTCAACATGGGCGTACTAGTAATGGAAAACAACCAAAAGTGTCATAAATGGACAACACTAGGTCCATATCCCAACCATTCTCTTTCAACATACATTTCAGTATCTCACTACCTCACATATGTTTCACAGAGCCAGGGATAATTCCTTTAACTCAATCTCTCTTTCAATATTTGTTTCACCTGACTCATGTTTCAGGGGATAATTCCTTAAAGTTCACTGTTGCCTCACTTTTCTAGCGTAGCTGTTGTGCTTCTGCCTTTGCACTGTCAGTTGTGATGTAAAACGCATCACTCCATGTCACCAAAGGCATGAAAACAAAACACAGCTACTCAAATCGAGTAACTCATTTGTTTATGTTGAAAAGTTACACACTACAGCTTTAATAATCACAGAGTAAAACAGTGTAATTCTACCCTGCATGTATTGGTTGGTGTTTTTCTTTGGACTTGTGATACTGACCTACAGAATTCTGCAGGGCTTCTAAAAGATGCCTCCCTGGCCTTGTATGGTTCTGATGAACATCATTACGAAAAAAGGTTATTGGATGAAATATTTTAATCCAAGATCCATTTGGTCTATTTCCTAAAATGTACTGCATTCACTGTTAGACCAAAGTTACCTGAGCCACATAATATGGGGCGGGGGTTTCTAAGGATGTAGGTGTCAGAATAGATCAGATTAGACTTTATTTGATCCCACACCGGGGAAATTCACTTGTTCCAACAAAACAGAAGTGGAAGAGTTACAAATGCGAAAGGGATTAGAATTCGATGCAATCAAATAAGACAAAAAAGAAGGTAGCTCATGATTCAGTCAAGCTCCAATTCTGACAGTACCCCTCCAGGAGGTGCAGGTGCGGCTGTAGCTACATTAATGTTGATGAGCGTGAGCTGGAGACAGAGGCAGTGAGCTCTGACACTCCTGCATTGGACCTGGACCCTGCAACACCACGGACAATCACCCTGACATCACCCGATGATCAGCGGGGTTTGTACTGGAACCAGGCCCAGTACTCCAGTGGGAGCTTTTTAGTTTGAATTTGACCATCTGTTTGGCTCATTTAAGCAGTAACTTGACTATTGCCATTTGCATTTATAATAGTAGGTTACAATCTGTTACCTATGCCTGGCTTGGCTGTGCATCAATCAGAAAATAAGCAGATGATTGGCTGACCAAGCAGATCTTGCTGGAGCTCCAAAAAGAAGTGTGTGTGAGAGAGAGGACATGTGAAACTGAATTGTACGGTGCTTAAACAAACAAAACAAATAGATCTTATTTATATAAAAACACACAGGAAGAGTGTAAAATGCAGGACCTTTAAAAGCTGAACAAAATATCTCCTTTGAGTGAAGAGAGCTGAAGGTAGATGTTGCCAATTTTTTTTATTTCAAATTCACAACTGACATGCATTGATTTGAAGTTTACCTTCTACACAGAATTTATAATATAATCCCCCTTGCCAGATGGAACCAAAAGCATTTGTAAAATCGATAAAACATGAAATGCAAAATTGCCTCTTACTTGTGTTCCATAAGGAGGGCCAGCACTCGGGCATTGATAATGCTGCAAAAAACCCATCGCTGCATTCCTTCTCACACAAATGCCTCTGTAATTATTAAGGCTTAATTAATCTCCTCTTATGCATTATTGGAGATATAAGCTCCCGGTCTACAGATCAAAGGAAAGCAACCTTACTGGAGAACAACATGGAACAACTGAGATGGGGGCTGCTGTGTTTCACCATCTCTTTCCTGATGATGTCAAGTCCACATGCTTTGTGGGGTTTTATTTTGATAAGCTATAATTTCTAAGTCTTTTATTGCAATTTTTTTTTAGCACTATTTTTAAACGTTGTGATATTGCCTGAATTTGTCTGGTTTCATGGGTTTTCAAGAACAATCTTTTCAAACCTCTTACATTCTGTGTGGCCAGTGTTTGGTGGCCAAACAAACGTCTGTTGGATTCAAACCGGCAAATTTCGCTCCATGTCAGCTGGGATCGGCTCCAGCTCCCCGCAACCCTCACGTGGAGGTAGAAAATTCATGAATTAAAGGGGACCTATTATGCAAAATCAACTTTTTAATCATTTAAATCATCATTAATTTAATCAGCCAGCAAAGTGTGACAAAAAGATGACTCACTCATGTTTTTGTGGTCCTCCTCAGTCTAAGTACAGGAGATAAAACACGCAATGTTGACTTCCACACGTCACAATGCGCTAAATTCCTGGAATTGTTGTCTCGCAGAGCTCCGCTTTGTCCGTGAAAACACGAGATAGTGCTGGCGAGAACAACGGTATCTGAAAACCGGAAGTCCGTGAGAAGTTCTATTCTTGGCTCCACAGTGCAGCACAGAGTCCTACACAAACTTCCAGCCTCAGAGGATTTCTCTGTCCACTGGATACATGTTTATATATATGACGGCAATGTGCCTGCTAGAGCCTGCAAATGATCACTTTTCCAAATGTTAACTGCTGTTAGCTCCCAGTAGGCTCTGTGGATGATGTCATTTCCTGTCGTTAAATTTTGTTTTACTTTTTTTTGAGGTGGACCTTTAAAGGTACAATATGTAGTATTTATGGGTTTATATAACCCAAAATCCACTTTTGTATACATATTATGTGCTCCTGCATTGTCTAGTCGCTGTATAATAGTTTTTGTTTCATTTTCGTAGTGTTTCAAAAAGTCATGTTAAATAACATGGTCGCGGACCGCGGTTGTATAGCCACTGTTAGCAGCGAGACGCCATGTTTCTACCGGAGCCTGTAAGGACAAACGCGAGAGAACAAAACAAGCGTCTCTTTACTTGTATCGGAAGTCCCGCCTCCTCTCTCTCCGCTTCGTCTTCTACGGCCGCGGTAGCTCGCCCTCTCCCTCGCCTCACGAACCTCATCTGCTGACACGGAGAAAGACGACGAGGACGACATTTGACCAGCTGCGGATACCGTAGCGCTCAGGGAAGGGAGGGGGTGAGCAGAGCAGCAGGTCTTTGTTGTAAATTTCAGCCTCTCCTCTAGATGGCACTATAAACTACTTATTTCCCCTTTAAGGTGGACCTAAAGAGATACTACTAAACAGATCGTTCTGAACAGGGCTGTTTTGGCAGGGTGATTGATCTGCTGTAGTTCTTCATCCTTATGGTATTTTGACCAAAGCATGTTCACCAGAGAACTATAGGTTAACTTTGATAAATAGGGTATAATATGTCCCCTTTAAACCCCTTTTGCCCCCACCCACTCCTGTGCTGCTGGTGTGTGCACACAGATGCTCCCTCAATCAGGTCTGATAGTATTGCTTGACACAGCCCATTTTTAGATGGAGACGCGGCACACAAACGATGTTCCACTGTTAATTTTAACAAAGACCATTGTTAACAAAGACCAAATGGAGGCAGAGGCATCAACAACAAGAAAAATCACCAAAGGTGATTTACGTCCTAGCGGAGAGTTGAGCTCCTCAAGTGTATTCATGCTGTTATCACTTTGTATTCAATTAGGCTTTTAACATATTTTTTTCCTCATGTGCGTATTTTGTGGCCGACTCTGGCTGCTAGTGTTTACATTTCTACATTTAACTTAACCATCAGGAGTCCACTTACATTGATTATTCATTCAGTGTAATTTGCAATGCTCAGGTTATGTTATCGCCCTATGTACAGTTTTATATGTACATTTATCTCGCAGTTAGGTGATAGTTGAATCTGTGGCCTGACAGTGAATGTACTAATGAGAGAGGAGGGTCCATGTCAATGTCACAATAGTCTCCTTTCATGCTGTCTCACAGACCTACCGCCTCCTACATACTGTATATGAAATCACACATGAATCAAAACGTGTGATGTATGTAGATTGTACAAAGACTGAAATGTGAGCTATGACACAAGTTAGTAGAGCAGATAAAACCGAGCAGCAGGAAGTAGCAGAACATTTCTGTCATAAAAGTGTTGTAGGCCGTGTCTTTGGTCGCAAAACTATGACAACACTCGTATTTGAACCTCCCAATGTAGGAGCACCTTTCTATGTGGAGAAATCACCATGATTTTTTCATGTGCGTCATCTTTCATCTGGGACAGCTCAAAAAAATATAAGTAGCAGCAAAGATTTCTCACCACTTAATTAATTCAATATTCACGATATATTCATTGTCTTTATAGCCAATTGTAAGGGCTGGGTCATACTTTCCATGCCTGCATGTTAACAGAGCTCAGCTCAAGCCTGGATGACATAAATTTCGTCATCCACTCGTTTCCGCTGTGGTCCACGCAGACACAATCCCACCTCCAGTTTGAGTTTGCGCACCTCCCTGTAGCATAACACTTTCCAGTCCAGTTGACGTGAGCTCGTTTATTGGTCAAAAGAGACAATGAATAAGACGGTAACCATGGAAACTTGCTTGAGATTATGAGAGGAGGTTTTGCTTGTACCCACACATGTTAAAAAAAAAAACACAAGGATGTACAAAAGAGGGTGATATCCTGAGAAATCACTGCTACTGGAATGGAATGAAAGATCAAGTGCGCATGCATGGAGCGTTAGACTGACAAGCACCCTCGATTTAGTTGGAATGGAACTGCGGGCATGTACACACATGCAGAAATGCGAAGTGGCTCTTCAGGGACATTGAATGCGGAATGTATGACCGGCCCTCAGCCATTCTTTTTGTTTCACATCTGCCATCAGCAGGACATTACACTGGATGTGATCGTGTCAGGTTTTCTATGGAAGTTTTTCATGAAAGTTTTCATCAAGTTAGAATGACTGGTTTGGTGATATTGGTTCTGGTCTGGTCTGGCTTTTTTTTCATCTGTGGCAGTGGTTTGATCTCTGTGGCAACAGTCTGGGGATGACATTTTCCCATTTTAACATGCCAGTGCCCCCGAGCTCATAAGAAATGTTGAGTTTACTGCGTAAGAATTAGACAGCACAGAGCCCTGACCTCCAGCCCATACAGCACGTTTGGGATCAACTGAGACGCTGTCTGCAAGCCAGACCGTATTGTCTAACATCTCTCATTAATTCTCTTGAGGATAAATAGGAGGAAATCCCTGCAGCCAGTCTCAAATACAAGGACGAAGGGATAGACTGACAGAGTTTTGTTGGAGAGTTTGTCGAGGTGAGTTTAGTTTCAAAAAGTGCCTTATATACCTTTGGGTACTTTAACTGATAATACTGCATAAATACATTTTATTCTTTTCAAATTGTTTCTCAGCAGCATATTTAAGAGAAGAAGAGCATCAAAGTTTCACAAAAACAGCAGGTGCTGTGTCAGAAACAAGTGTTCAAGAGACTGCTGCAACAGGAATGCACAGTGAGTTGTTTGGAACACCACGAGTATTGAACCAAGAGGCTTGTTCCAAACAATCTGGTAGAATGCCTCTTATCGATCCACCACTAATAGACAGATAGGATAATCTCAGTAGTGGTAGATAAGAGTAGTAAATGTTGCAAGTGCTGGTGAGGAGACGTTCTCACAGCAAACAAAGGCAAAGTTGTTCGTGTTCATTGGCGCGGCAGCTCAGCAGAGACCTAAGGATAAGCCTTAAGCCAGTGCACAGCAGATAGCCAGGGGTGAGGGGAAAATGCAGACAATACGGCGGTTAGGCTCCGAGGCAAGAAGCCCTCCGCAATGGCAGACTACACCAGATAATGTGTCACACAGCAGTATGTTGGTGTCGCAAACAACAAGGCCCTTATTCACGCTGTCAGGGGAAGCTTCATGGAGAGAATAAGAAATGACAGAGAGGAGAGGATTCAGAGGGAAGGAGAAGGCAGAGTGAGGAATAGAAAATCTCTTGAGTGGGATCTTAAGAATAGGTTAGTAAAGGTGTGATGCCGCGGGCGTAGAGAATAGATGTAGATTCCCTTCTGTCATTCCCTGTGTAGGAATTGGAAGGGCTGGCCGGATAATATAATTGGTTCCAGGAGTGGTGAATGATGCGGGGAGGGACTAAAAACGTACTCTGAGAAACCTGCCGGTGCACGCAGGGGAAAGAAAGGAAAAAAGGAAAACAAAATAAATGTAAGTTGACAGGCAAAGTGGGGGACAGTTAGGCTTAGTGTTATTACCATGACAAAGAGAAAAGAGCCCAGTGTCTACTCCCTGCATGCAGGGTGAAGAGGTTTAAGGACAGAGCAGCAGGAGATGAGGAAGTGGCACACTGAGCATGTGTGTGTGTGAGAGAGAGAGAGAGAGAGAGAGAGAGAGAGAGAGAGAGAGAGAGAGAGAGAGAGAGAGAGAGAGAGAGAGAGTCTCTATGCGCTTGTACTAGCCTGCGGGTGTGTGTGTGTGAATCCGCGTGAGCTCCCTGTCGCTCTCCGTCTCCCTCTGTCATGTGTATGTATGTAATGATACCTCTTGCAGGGTGTAGCACTTTGTCTGCTCTGATATTAATACTCTGCAACTCGAAGATAACTAGGGAGGCTCGTGGAGGAATTTCTCCACTTCTAACGACAGAAATGATTAAGTATGTTTGTTATATGCTCACACAGGGCCCGAAGTGGTGTTACAGATTGAATCAGCTGCGATAGAGACAACTATCAAAGACTGATGACTCCTAAGGGCCCCTTCAGGCATGCAGGAGACTGATTGCTCCTCTGCAGGGCATGAAGTGACATCATCCCTGGCTGGAAGCTGTTAAGAGCAGGGCTTGCAGAGAACTAGCAGTGTGCATGCTTCATATACCATATTTATATGCCTCACACACACACACACATCTCTGAGCATTAGCATGGAGAGTGCCTTGTGTGTCTTTACACAGTCGGCTGTGCCGCTTCACATCAGCCGGCCACATCAAACAGAGGAGGACAGGGTTAATCTCTCCCCATGGAAATACCCAGAGGTTTGTGCAGAGATGCACACAACATCTCCGTTACTCAATGCTGAGCAAAATAATAATGAATTAATGAAACGGCACAGAAAATAATTGTGTTAATCTGCATCCGAGTGAAGTCACTGAAGAGCTTCCATCCTAGATTAGATTTTCATACAGCATACAGCTAACTAAATAGCAACAGCATTCCACTTTGGTTGTATTTTTCCATGTTTGAAAAGAATGAAATAGTCGAGTTTAAAAAAAATGACGTGGGTGCCTTGTTCAATTACATTTAAATATGATTTCACATCAAGATAAAAGAGGTGGGAGAACCACACAAGGTAAATTGGACAAATACAAAGCTTGATATTTCTTTTTAATTTTTAATTTTTTTTTTTATTATTTGAGCAAAATGCAGTAAAAGTTTATCAGACAAGTCAAAATTACTCTTTGATCCCATTAGTTGGGAATACACCATACGTCTGTTTTTTTGCCATTATCTTTATCTTCAAATGTGTGTCTCTTGTTTCTTGTCAAGGACCAGGGTTAGAAACAAGTGAAGCATGTTTCCTTATCAACATTGTTGTTTTGGGTCATTTAAGATTTATTTGTCACGATGTCCTTGACTATACAGTACGTTGCTCTGAGATTATAAAGTGACTGTAGCAGTTATGAATGAGACTGCCACATTTGTATTTGTAATTAGGACAGGGCTTTTCTTTTTCATCTTATTCAATAGATAAGTGTACAATACAATCAATGTGTTCTTGTGCTCGGAGGCGCTGCAATCACAGTTAATTATTCAATAAATACAATAAAAAACATTAAGATTGTAATTATGCAGCTATCAACATGACCACACATTGCACTCATGAGTTCATAAGTTTACCAGTGAAGATTATGTTACATCATTGCTGCTATTCATTATCTGTATACACCATCCTGACTTATTAGAAGACCTGCGTGTGTTTTATAGTTATTCACAAATACAAAACTAAACACACACACACACACAGCTCTGGCTCATCTCAATACCATTACAGTATATGGCATGTGTACTGTATGTGCTTTGGCAGGATTAGGAATGTGGTGAACAAGCTGGAAAACATGGATGGAATAATGATCTAATGTGTTCCAAAAGTTCAGTGAGCTAGTAAAGCATTTTTATGCATGTTTTATTTTTATTTTTTTTTAACTTTAACTATATTTTATCAGATTTGGGTCTGCAGGATGTCTTGGGTTTCCCCCAGATCCCAAATGAGTGTGAGTATAAAGCCATTGTCTAATATTTTGACTAAGGTGATGGTTAGTCTGCCCCCATCTGACAGCGTTTTGCAGACCCATATTAAAAAATTATTGGGTTTTCAAAATCCGAATTGCAAGGTTATCACCGGCTGTGACACAGACAGACGGGTAATTTGTTTCATCAATTTCAGGACCCAATTATCTGATTGGGCATTGTGATTTCTTTTCTGGCTCTGTTGAGTTAGCTACAGAATTAGACTTAGCAATATGTATTATTTTCTCTCACTGGCTCCGATTTTTCCTTCTGATATTTTCCACTTGTATGGATTTTCTTGAACTGGGAATTAACAGAGGCAGGAGGTTCTTCTGCACCTTATCTCCTCAGACAGGCAGGTCAAGTTTTCCTAACTTATTTTTTTTTTTTTTTAACACTGCACAGTGTAACACAATTCACTCGAAAATTCCCAGTGAGTGATCTGCAGAAAGAAGGCAAGAATGGCAGCAGCTGCTGCTGCATAGCTCCACGTTTATTTATTTCTTACATAAAAGCTGCCCAATTCTACTACTCTTTGAGATTGACCCATCAATATAAATTTCCCTGCATAAAATAAAATGAGCACCTGGGGCTGTTTTTTGCACTGTTTATACAGTAAACACCAAGAGGTACAAGACACCTATTATAGAAATTATGTTAGTGTGAATAGGACAGGTGGTGACAACATGCAGCAATATGGATTTTTACATGAGGGTCTGCTCTCACAGCAGTTAACAGACCACTCCCTTAATAGGATACCTGACACTAATATCAGTCAATTGGACAGCGTTGTTGTGTTGTACTGATCGTGTTGTATAACATGTACTCCTTGACTTACTCAGCAATGTTAAGTGAACACTGCATCTGAGGATCCTAGCAGTGCTTGCACCCCCTTTCTAAAAAAAAAAGGGCCTACATGTTAGTCCAAACACAGGATGATGGATGCGACAAACTACAGGGTTTAAACTGACAAACGTGTTGTGTCATTACCAGCGTGACACGCAACACAGCAGTGGCATGGTGTGAATTATACGGCAGCAAGACATTGAAGAAGATAAGCAGGGCAGGAATTATGGAGCAGAGTCCTGCAGGGCGCTGGAATATAAGTGTCAAAAGAGATTTCAGTCATAGTTATTGTGCTTTTTGTTAGCACTGTTACAAACTCCAACTTGTTATTAACTCTCTGACTTGTGATTATGTTAATGAAGAAGCGATGATTGACACATCCTTTCACTTTTAGGGAAAAAAAAAAAAGAAACGATTTTTGCATATTCTTGGAGATAAGGAGCTGTGTGCTGATGTTTGGAATGTCAAGGCTTTGTGTAAAATAACACTGACATTTTTAACTTAATTCTTTGACATGACTAATATGACATATTTTTTGGCATGACCATTTTTTTTAACCAATATAATGTGATTTTTATATAGTATACAGTACAGTTCTGTGCAAAAGTCACAGAGCTCCAACAGCTTTGTTGTTTTTATGTCAAATTCATTGGCATTTGGACCGGAATGATGTGACTGAAAGTTGGTTTTATAGATTTAACACTGTTTAACTTGTTCATACAACATGTGCACGTAATGCTCAATCATGTCTTGAATATATACCTTTTTCACAGCAGATATTTGTCGACATGAAATAGTAGGTTTTAACCACCAACTTTAATTAGGGGTTCCTAAGAGAGCCGGGGTCGTAGGTCACACTGAATACTTGACACTTTAACCTGTACAAACTCTTTTCTTTTTCAGAAAGAAATTGTTAGTTTCAAACTGGGTACATGTTTCCCATATTTTCCAATACAGTTATTGAGAAATAATCATACTGTATGGTTGGATGGTGTAGCGGGTTAATTGTAGGTCAGTGGTATCATTTTAGACACTGCATGTTCCTGAGTGTATACATGAAATTCACTGTGAGGGTGAAAGTTTGGCAGTTTTCTTACAAGCTGCATTTATAAATGAATAATAAAAAATAAAAACTATTCTGCTTTTTTATTTCCTATAGCATCTGGCCCTGCTTTAATCAACACATTTCAGTTTAAACTACCTCTGCTTTTAATTCCACAACTAATTAAACAGTGTGAACCGAGTCTGTCAGAAAGGGATTGAAATGTTTGACTGTTTTACCTGTGAGGGGAACAAAGGTTATTTTTAGAAGGTTATATTAATAATATAAATGTTAACTAGGACACAAAGGAAACAGACAGAAGGGAGAACAACATTTAACTGTCTTCTGTTTTTTCTTTTTTTGTCTTTTTCATCAAGCAAAGGTCAAACTTCATCTGTGGCTGAAAAGGAGGTTATGACAGAAGAATGCAACATCACTGATTAATGAGATAGCTCCGGGATTTCAAAATTAAAAAAAAAACTCAGTGTTAAAAGGGGGAAAAAAAGAGTCTGTCATTATTTCTTGCTTCCGTGTCTATTTGAATTAGCTGTGATCTGTGCTTGTCGCCTAACTTTGAACACAAGCAGTCCTGAGTGACAGGGAGCAGTCTCTCTGAAGCCCAAGTTAAAAAAAAAAGGATAAAATCTCAGATCTGACTTGTGAAAAGCTTGTGAAAGCGTCCCTAAATTTAGGTCTAGCGGGCCATCCTTCACCCTGAAATCAATTTGAAATAGTCAAGCACAATCAAGCCTCTGACCAGCACCTGAATGGTGAACGCTTTCTTGCCAGAGTTTGACTCAAATGCAATTTGAGACGGGCTGAGAAAAGGATTTCACTTGATTTGCCAACTTTTTTCTCCCTGTCACTGTTCACCCAACATTACAACCTTTAAGATAACACTGACAACATCAGACGCACCCCCCTGCTCATGTTACGCAAAACACGTCTATCGCTGTTTTAAATAGATTCTGCATATTCATTTCTGGCCAAATTGATTTTTTTTTTATTATTCCTCTAAAAGCACCGTCTTCCCATAAACTACCATTTTCTCTTTTATTGAATGAAATGGATTTCTGAGGTTTCTTGCAGACGTGTGTGTATTTCAATTGCAGGAATAGAAATACACACACATGATATGTGTGTGATGCTACACACACATATACATATATATATATATATATATATATATATTTATAAATATATATATAAACATATATACATATAAACAATATATACATATATAAATATATATATATATATATATATATATATATACATATATATAGTACATGTGTGTGTGAGCAAGGCATTTCCACACAATCAGACTTATCAGAAGTATACACTGCAGCAGAAGAGAAAGATATAAAACTAAAATGTCATTTATATACACAGTGATCTACATTATCAGTCAAAGCTTCAATAAAATACACATTACATAACTGTATGTGTAGAATCTAAAATGAAGAGATTTAAAATCATGACAGACGTATTCGTTTTCGTTCATTCACCCTTGACCGTGTAGTGAATGATCTTTTCAGCGACAATCAATTTCATCAAGCACAAATATTCAAACCTGAATAGCACAAGAACAGTCATCTCGTCCTCACCGCTGTTTCGTTATTTCTCTGTTTTTGAATTATTTTCACTTGCAGTTCAAAAACACAAAAGACAAAATCTACTTTAGAAAACTAAATTCTAACGTCTTATTTAGAAGTACCGCAAAAATAAAATAAATGTGCTCTCAATTGAAATTCCCTACGACATGAATTATCAACTAATTTGGAACTAACAATGATTTCCATTACTAATTTTTTTTAATTATCTCTTTGAGTCATCATGATCAAGTCTTCTATTAATCTTTTTTTCCCTGCATCTAAGCCACTGACTGTATATAATTCTACAACGATGTTTTCAAAGTAAAACGCTTAATAATATTCACTTTTATTTGATATAAACCAGAGAAAAGCTGTAATATTAGAGAAGCTGGAACCAGAACAGACAGAGCAGACTCAAAAAACGATTAGTCCTGCCAATTCATTTCCTCTTGATCAACTCATCATAGCAGCTTTAAATGAAATAATTTACTAACTGTGAATGAACATGTATTGCATATCCATCAGCCTCTCCAGTACACGACCTGCTGGAATATTAGCAGAGGATTTGCAGTGTTGAAGTAGCGGGGCAAAGGACGTCAAACAAAGGCAGCAGTTGTGATGTTGTTTGGGGGAGTTTTTCCTTTTCCTACTGGTGTTACACAAATTAGATCCGCTGAAAACCTTGTTCTCCCCCCTCTATGGAAATGACCCACATGCTGTAAGTTAGGAAACATGCAGTGGATGATAATAATGCCTCACCTTTCCTCCAAACCCTTTCAGTATGGTCTGACAAAAAGAAAACCTCGCCTCTTGTGCACACCAACGATGATATTCAGAGCCTGCATTGTCCATTGACTAATGGAGGTTTTCCATTAATCCTCTGTGAAGGACATTTTTAGCTGCTCACTTTGAATAAATCTGGCTGTGTAAACTTTTTACTTCATCATAACTAAATTCCAAGGATACTAATCTTTTTTAAGAGATAGCTCATGTCTTATATTGACTTCATCTGCTTGTCATAAATCTAAAAAGGAATAGTTTTTGATTTAAAGGAAATGGAAAGAGCAGATATTACTCTCAGCAGAGATCATTGTTGTGTGGCTCCATATTAAGCACAAGATAAATCCAGCAGGGTTTGAGCTCAGACTAATAACTGTTTTAAGTCCCAATAAAACCCAAACATCTGAGACGACTTAAGAAGTTGATAGACACTTGGCAAGGATGGAGCCTGCTCAAGATGTTAAAACCCTATTGTCGGAGTCGTCCTGCTACAAAATCCAAACAGACGTTCATAATCACCTTTCCCTCATTTTATTTATTTATGTCTTATCAATGTTTGTGCATAGCACCAATGCCAAATCCCTCACTGCGCAGGCAGGGATTTTCCAAATGTAAATAATGGCAGAGAGAGCAAATATCCACTTCTCTGCCAACATCTTCATCAATCACACCTTTTATTACCTGAATCGAGCAATAGAGCAAATGTGGGAATAATTCATTTTACTATTATTGTTTGGCACATTTGTAATTCATTTGGCGATACTTTTAAGCAACTACATTTGAGTCCCGCTAAGTTTGCTAATTACTTAAATTGCAGGAACAACTGGACCATGTCAACCCTGAGAATCACAGATTCTTTTCTTGTTGCTGTTGTCGGAAAGCAATCCAAACACATGGTTACGAGTAAATTCTTTGCACATGGTGAACAACACGAGCCAGTGATTTACAACTCGGACAAAGTCGTCTTTGATAACAACATTTCGAAAAACACTTTTCTGTTCAACACAGTTATTCAATTCCCCGTTTTAAAATGTATCCAGGTTGCTATGGAAGCCCATCTCCTACCAAGGTTTAGGAATCAGTTGTTGTTGTTTTTGTATGTTTTTGTTTATTCAGGATGTCCATTTTACCACCAAAAAAGACATAAAATAATGTTATACTGCCAGGGACCCACTGCTACGTCACATCTGCCGCGAACACAACCTCCACAAACTAACTGAAAAGCTCCTTCTTTGTGAGTCTGAATTCCCTGCAACTAACCTCCATCATGAGCCACAGGTATTCCACAACAAGACACACTTTGTCATAGTGGGCGGTTGCACACACATTATCAGCCCTAATCCTCTTATTTCCTTTCTCCTTTTAAAAATTTGTCTTTCCTCTCGACCTCATCAGAGGAGGCAGCATTTCTATCCTACATGCCGAATGGCAGCTGCTGCAAGCTCACACTTCATTTTGCGGGGGCTCCATGAAGCTCAAGGTCCAGTGAAACACAAATAACACATGGTGTAGAAGAAGAAGAAGAAGAAGAAGAAGACGAAGAAGAAGGAAAAAAAACTGAATATCCTTTTCCATGTGCTGCTCATCTGTATTATAGGCTGAATCACAAAAAAAAGATCTGGCTGACGGAGAATGCTTTGAAGGTTTTAGTCATACCCCAATGTGCTGGTTTTCTTCTCATGCGCCTCGTCAAGGTCTCTCCCTTGTGCGCATGGATCGTAGAAGCTGGGCGAGGATCTGGTACAAAGAGAATTGCAGATCAACCCCAGCTTGACAGTATATGAATACAACCAAGCACAAAGAGACTAAACAGCACTGCCTGCACCTCAACATAAGTAAAAAGCTTATTTAATTTAGCATGAAATGAGCAGAGAGGAATTTATGCTTGTATACATAACTCTGTGTACATTCCCCTTTTGGCATTGTGTCAGAAAGAGAAAAAAAAAAAACACAACACATTGTTATTTCATAATCATCCTTGCTGCTTGCAACAGTTGTTAACAGTTAAGCGTCGTATTACAACATTTATGAAAGCGAATCTACTGAGGCACACGGCCGTGGTTTTGCAGCAGTGCAGCAGGCAGACAAAGCTTTGCTGAAATAAGCGACACTGCTGAGGACGCCGCTGTGATTGTCCTTGCCAGGCATGATGGCTCCAGCATCATCATAAACACACACAACCCTCCTGTGCTTTTCATCCACTGGACATCCCACAAGCCTTTTAGTCAATAGTTCTGAAGGCAAAAAAAAAAAAAAAAAAAAAGCAGCTCATTAACGACTGAGACTGATAAAGGCGAGCAGAGATGGAGCAAGTCGACGGGCGAACCACAAACAAGCAAATAACAGCACAGTCGGGTGTTCATAGGATATGCGTGGTGTTGGAGACCAGCTTAAAATGTGTGATTTATTTCTCGCTCCCTCTCTTCCAAACACAGCTGTGTCACTCTCTGCAGCTAAGATGACTTTCTGAAGGCAAAGAAAAAAAAATCTATTTCTGCCACTTCATGTTTGTTTACACGGAAAGAAATGCAGAGCAGCCCAATTTCTCTCTGACACACACACACACACACACACATACACGCACACTCACAAATGTGAAAACATCTCACAATTAAAGCTGAAACACAGCTCAAATCATTTCACAAGCATGTGAGTGTGTGTGTGTGTGTGTGTGTGGATACAATTAGACATTAGTGCGGTGTAGTTGTAACACTCTTAATTTCTCCAATCAGGTGCGGGCTGCATTAACACTGAGCAGATGTCAGTTCAAACTCCATATGTGCAAAGTCTCTGTGAATGAAACAGGCAATTTAACAGCCAGGAATCAGGATATTATGAATAATGAATAGATTTTTTTTTTTTAATTCCCACACTCCAGACTGACACCTTTGTGACTTTAGAGTCTTCTACTGATCTCAGAATAACTGGGATTAAGAAGTGGATAATACACACATGCATCTTCCAGACAAACTTTGAATCTTACAGTTTATTTTAATTCATGAAACCTCAGAGGTAGTGAAATTAGTATTTTTGTCTCTTCTTATTGTTTATATTACCATGTTCCTTACTGTTTTAGAACTCAGTGATCTATTTTTCACCGTTTCTGTAGTGCGGCATGATGACAATAAAGCTTCCTGAACCTTGAATTAATTCAGTGTTTAAAATATACTTTAACGAAAACAGCTCCCTCGTTGAAAATAGAACATTTCTGCACTAAACTCACTTTAAAGGTTTATTTGTTGCTGCTGTTATTGTTATTCGTGGTATCTCTATATTACTGCCCTTTTATACTTCCACTCCGGGAACACTTTCACTGTGCATTTCTCGTCGTAGGTGGTGAAAACTAAGTCAAATCAACAAATAGTTGTTTATTATTACGTTGACTTTAAGATATCTTTTTAAATAACAGCTAAAGTAAAAAATAGACTGCAGCCACACACACACACACACACACGCTGACACACACAATCCTGTTTATGCAACTGCCAATACAACTTACAAATTACAGTGTGTGGAAAAGGATGTCACATTTCCCTCCACGTCTTCGAGGAAAAAAATAACTCAGTGTGTTTACGTGAAGATGTTTTTCAAGCCACTCAGTGAATAAAAGACAGATGTGAGTGATAGAGGAGAGATTGAGAAAAACTCTATGAGACATAAAGGAGATAAAGGAAGAAATATCAAAAGTGACGCGACGTCAACTTGTCAATAACTTTATAAAACTACACAGAACCACTCTCTGCTGCCGCTGCTGACAGTAAGACACAGCTGCATTTCACAGCACAAAACACATCGGCCTTTGTCACAGATGAGCTTCAGGAAGGGAACCGTGTATGGTGAATGCATGCGGTAAAAAAAATAAAATAAATAAAATAACCACTGTGGCAAAGAAATCTGGACCAGAGTGGGATTTTTAGGAAACTGTTAATACAGTGACTTATTTTCAAAAACTCCTGTTCCACCTCATAAAATAATGATCATTGTTCTTGTCTCCAGATATCAATGGAACCAGTTCTCTCTCTGTCCCGCTTTAATCACTCAGATGAACAGTTTTTAATCAAATCTGGAAAACTTCAATGGATTTCAACCCCCCCCCCCCCCCCAGCTTTGCTGCTCCCCTCGCCTCCATTTTCCCTTTTACTCTGCACATCAAATGTGTCTCTCTGTTCTACTTCTATTTGCTTGTGTTGTGCTTCCGGTTTCCTTGTATTATAAATGGAAGAAAACAACGTAATAATTATAATGCGCTGTCTTTCCCTTTTACCCCCCTCAACAAATAGAGGAAGAAGTTACCTAGCGCTCTGAAGATATTACCAAGAAAATGAAGGGCCTATTTCACAGACATGGATTAAACTAATCCTGGTCTAATACACTGAAAAAGAGAACTTGGTCTGTCTGTCTGCGAAACCAATCCTTAAATCTCATTGAATTTAAAATGTCTGATGTTCCTGCTTTACGCTCAGCTCCACTACACCATATGGGAGACCTATCAATATAAATGTTTCTTAATAGCACAACGTTGGATCATAAACATTTACATAAACATTTAAACAGGTTTACAGTGTACAAATGTACATTAAATAATAAACTCCACATTTGTTTTGAACTCCCCACATATGTATCTCACTGTCTCCCCCCCCCCCTTTCTCAAGACTTCCAGTGCTTAATGTATTAATCTATTCCCTTTTATCCACCACTTCAGATTATATCAGACCTCTGCTGTATCCCTGCAGTGGCAGCCTATATACTGTTTAGTGTCGCCACAGTGTGATGTCTAGCAGAGGACAGAAAAATTGATTGTTAAGCCTTGATGTTCTTGTCCGATACGTTTTCTTCTACATTTAACTGACACTTTGACACAGTGGGGGGTGGGGGGGGGGGGGATTACACATGGTTGTGGGACTTGTTGTCATCTCCCTCTCCATCTTTTGCTATTACACAGAAAATATTTCACCATAGCCGGTGCTACAATAGCTTTAAATATTAACTTGCATATGAGCTCGCATTTTGTAGCATAAACACAGCTGACTGTCTGTAATGTTCAGTCTGATGCAATAAGTCAAATATTTACATGCACGTGTAATTACAGGATCTTCGCACAAGATACGGCAGACAAAATGATCAGCGGTGACCGCCGTGCTGGATATGAACATTTACATCGCTGCCATTGTGTCGAGCCGAGCCAGAGATTTTGAGCTCATCTGTCCTTGACTCAAACCTGGCCTTTCTGCTGCACTCAAGGATTGTTTGATGTGAGAACATTGCCCCCTGCTGATTCACTTTCATACACTATGAGAGCCTCTACAAGCTGACTGACAGAAGACATGTGCGACGCGGTCACTCAAATTCTGCACAACAATCACTCTCAGCTTTGACAACTGTGTGGTTTGTTGTTGTTTCTATTCTCGTGTCACTCAGGAATCGGCTCCCCGTGAGTCGCATCTGTAGCGGCGAATGTGTCACATTCTGGATATGTTGTTGATATTGGTTTGGACTTCACACAAGCTGAAGTGGTTGGAAAAAATCACACAGAATAAAGTTTGAGATGCCTAAATAATTCACAAATATCACAAATAAATATTTATTGCATGCCAGAGAGAAACTACTAATTGATGCAGAGCATCAAGGCAACAGTTATTTTCAGTGCAGCATCAAAGCCCATAAAAACCTGACTCCTTATCTTAAATATTTTATTTCCTGGCATTGTTGCGGCTTTAATTATTTATGATAATTTTTTTTTTTTTTTTTAAAAACAACAACAATTGAATTGAAGTTAGAAATCTCTCATCTCATTTGAAACAGGTAGGTTTCATCAGTAACAACTGTTCATTTTATATTTTACATCAAATGCTGTTAAAAAACTGATTGGCTGATGGAAGAACATGAGATCACCTTTGTTAACTGGGATCCAGCATTTATGTATTGTTTTACTACTTGTTTATTTATAAATATTGATTGTCAGGTGCAGTTGACCTCGTGTTTTTATAGGACTGCAATAACAACAATATAGATTCATTTGCAGATTCATTTTTCTTAATCATTTTTCATTCTTAATGTCTTAATCATTTGGTTTTCTTCACTAAATATACAATTCCCACAAAACCACGGTAGGTTTAACTTCTTATTGATGTTCACCAAGCTGATTAATTGACCTATTGTTGCAGTCAGTGGACACAAAAAAAAACGTGTGGTTCGCTGAGCAAATGCTGCAAAGATACATGGGTCTGATGTCGGCTACAGAAAGAAAACATCCCAGACAAATGGTGAAATGGCCAAAACCAAATGTGAACCCCATTAATCATTGATTAACAAAACTTGTTTTCAGGACTTTAATAATAAAGGGGACAGAGATGGAGTGCAGTGAGCAATGGAAAAGGAAACTTTACTGTAAATTATGTGTTTCCTTATAAAGCTCTAGACAGCAGCTGTCAAAGATAAAGTTCACTAGTTCAAGTATGTGTCACAGTTCTACATGCCATGTGGATCCCATTTCATCTGTCAGCCAGTAAAGTAGATATTTCACGATGAAACTCTCATGTCCACCAGTTGAGTCATCCAACATAATGGTTGAAAGATGGTGAAATTACCTGGTGAGAGAAATTGGTATTCTGACAGCATCCCTGCCTCCAACTGACGATAAGCCCTATTCTCACCATGCCTGCCTTGTTAGAAGAAAGCCTTCAATTAGCAGTCAATTCTATTCAGCATTTCCTATCATGCCAGTACTATTTACATTCACTGCCTAACAGTTGCAGGAATCACTTCTGCGTGGTGAGAATATGAGTAACCCTGCTGTGAGCAAAGTGCAAAAACAAGTGTTTCGTAGTAAT
Source organism: Microchirus variegatus (assembly GCF_963457635.1). Lineage (NCBI taxonomy): Eukaryota > Metazoa > Chordata > Actinopteri > Pleuronectiformes > Soleidae > Microchirus > Microchirus variegatus. The sequence goes on from NC_139806.1 coordinate 18,985,045, forward strand.
CACAGTCGCGGGCCTCTAATACCTGATGCTCCATGCCATGGGCTGTAAATGTGTTCAACCATAAATTGAAGTGTCATCCTTTCAGTACCTTACCTGGATGAGAAACGGAGACTCCAGCAAAGAGATGAAACACCTCTGATGCTTTGATTTGCAGTGTCATGCTGGTACTGGTCTGTACACACCATCAGCGTGATGCTTGTCCCCTCACCAGGTGTTCCTATAGTGGAAAAAAAACAACTGATTTATTTATTTATTTTATTTTTTAATTGTTGGATCCACAACAAATGCATTCAAAACAGTAGCGCAAATGCCATGCGGTTTAATTCAGTCAAATAACATGGTAGGCACATAAGCCTGAGGAAGCTATAATAATATTAAATTAGTATTTGCGTGGGTGGCATCACGCTTATTCTTGTGAGCTGACAAGCAATGCTTTGAGAAATTATTTTCTGAGGATAATAAAACATCAGCAGTCGGCCTCATGTCTTGCAACTCAATGGCCAAGCTCATACTGAGAAGCTGAGGAGCATCTAAATTCCTTTACGTGTTTGTAAATTGGCCCAGTGTGACGATTTTCATTTAATGTCGTTATTAATAGCGTTGTACTAAGGTAATAATAGGGGGCAGACACATAAAAGAATGTATTTTCAAAGCCATAAGCAGACCAGTGGGAGTCTGTTTTCAATGAGAAGGAGCTAAAGGCCAGATTGCAGCCACCCCCACTTCTACTCAGCCCCCGTGTCTTGCTGGGTCAGCCCAAATGCAATCCAGGTCAGCTGGATTTCCAGAAACCCCTGCTGGACTCGGTAAACTGAGACAAAAAATGTAATTGATTTTTTTTTTTTATGTGGTGCACTTGTAAAAAATTAATGTAAACTCCAAAACAAACTGGCTACAGGAGTGCAGTGATCTGAGGGCAAAAGCTGGAGATCAAACAATAAATAGGCTAATGGTGTAAAAATGGCCACAGTTTACAGAGTAATTAAGTTGGAAGAGCAAATATGTGTCATAACTGTTTTTCTCTTAATCCACAGAGAAAATATTTGTTGCCGTTCTTATTAGGGCTGACAATGTGGTTTACTTGATAAACATATTATCATGGTTTTTCCCAATAATAATGGATCACAATAAAACAAACATAATACATGTGCTAAATAACAGACAAACCAGTGAGGTTGAGAACAACAGTGTTCCAATGTCTTGGTAGAAATGACATCTGAACTCGTTTTCATTCATTTCAACAGAAACTGATCATTTAAAATGAATTCATCATAGAAGCATAATGCCATTGAGCTAAAAGTTCATACACAATATTTTTTTTTTAATTCCTCTCAGTCAAAGCGTAGATTATGGCTGTTGGACAGAAAACCTTGAAAAGAAATGAATTTACAAAGAAAAATGTGAAAAGATATACCATGAATAATGAAAACCTAATCATATACCTCCACTGCTGCCTATCTGAAATTAATTGCTGAATTGTGTACTAATACCCAGATCAATTTGACTGGGGAAAATCAGTCTGACAGTTGCCTAATTGCTTGTCATACACTTATATTTAATTTCATTTTCATTTTCTCCAAGTGAATTTCATTAAGAGAGTCATACTTGCTTGCATCTAAATGTTGGTGTTTATTTGGGGTTCATCTTATACGTCTGCAGACAGCTCATCTATAGGGATTTTGCACTAGCAGTCTAAGCACTTTATTCTGCTCTGCAGAATAAATGGGGGGAGGTAAGGATAATTGTATGTTTCAGTGAAACAATCCAAAAAAAAGGCTATGTTTGAACTCATAAATGCAGTATCAAATAATACATATTCTCATGACTGGGAGGCACAAAAACAACATCAATATACAAAACTGTCACTGAACAACCTCCAAAAGGAAATGACTACAAACACTTTTACAACCACAGAAGCTGAGTTTCTCTTAACAAATCTGAACTAAATTTTCAGAAGTTCTGCAAAAGAAAGTGCACTTTTGTGTTTCCATCGACTGCATATTGGGAGTTAGTTTGTGAAGTGAAGCAGTAGATGATGCAAAAGCAGGTCAACACAGAAGACTAGGAAGGAGAGCCATGCGAGATTTAAAAGTGTGAGATCAGTTGCTGTTTCACATCTATAAATGTAGTAACATTTGCTTGTTGCAGTAAATGGAGGTTCCCTCTGTAGTTTTCCTTTTCCACCATTTTTTCAGTGCAGTGAAATGTGGAACTTAGAAGTGACATTTCAGTATCGGGATTTCTGAACAGCATTCTTTTTATTCACAGAATCTGTTTCCATTCCACTTATTTTCATTTATCTTTTTATCAATACACCAACTATCCACCCCCTCTTGCATAAACACTTTTATGCAATACTTCAAGATAGCATACCTCCCATTTCTGGCATGTTCATACATCCATATTTCCAATGTAATTAAGGCACTTAGGCAGTCTGCTCCTGATTGCCAAACCTGGGCCACACTATAGCCATGGCATGGCTACCGGTCAGTAAAGAGTAAACACTTTGCAACGAGCATCTTTGCTAGAGAAGGCCCCTAGAACAGTGGTGTGAGTGATGGTACTACAGGTGGGCTGTGATAGGTCATTAAATATAAATAAATGTATGAATAAATAATAAATATGTATTTCATTTTCAGTTTCGCAATTTGTAAGGTAGATTTTTAACAAATACTGATGAGGAATAAAACAAAGACATGGTGTGATAGCAGGTAATATATATGTATATATATATATACATATATATTATATATACATATATATATATACACATATATATACATACACATATATACATATACATATATACATATACATATATACATATACATATATACATATACATATATATATTATATATATATACACATATATACATACACATATACATATATACACATATATACATATACATATACATATACATACATATACATATATATACATATATACATATACATATATACATATATATACTATATATATACATATATACATATACATATATATACTATATATATATATATACGTATATACATACACATATATATATATATATATGTGTGTATACGATGCTATGGAAGAGAACCACATGCATGTGTTGAAAGATATGAAAGTTCGGGGATAAAATGAAGATTTTTGGACCTCATGCTCGGATGAAAACAATAATATATAGGGCAATTATTGATCCTCGTCTCTTGTGTTGATCACAGTTGTGATTCAAGGTTTGGGTGTGGGCCTCAGAGGATTTTCAGATTTCAAAGTGAATATTAGGGGTACATATAACACATCACTGCCACAAGTGACCCACATATGATGCTAGATTATTTTTTTATTTTTAAATCAGAGGAAACCCACCTGGAGGAGACTGATATGCAAATGAGCAATAATCCTCATGAGGGCCAAAACCTGATCCTATTGAGGCAGAACCTCATTTCTGAGTAACTGGTCAAGTTTATGGCTAAGATTTGAATTATGTTAGGGTTAGGTGTTAACTGGCTCAGGTTAAGGATAAATATATTGGGTTTTTTCAATGAAAAGTGCAGTAACCTCAGAAAAGTGTGTTGCATGTTACCTCTTTGTGTCCAGCAGACCACATTATCTCACATTCCGTCCGTGTTTGTCCGGTCTGCGAGGGGAGGGTGGTGTTGAGTTGCAATCATCTGCGTCAATGTTCAAAACAGAGGAAGTTGTAGCTTCACTGCGCCAATCAGCTGTGAGGATATTCGGGACGCCCTGCCTCTCAACAAAACAGGCAGCAGCATAGAACAGCAGCTTTAAATCCTGTTATATAATTTTCACAGCTCCTGCCGATCTATTCATAGACATTTTTGTTGGAGTCGCAAAATGAGCGACTTCGCGGCGGGTAACTTTAATCCTTGCTGAGAGGAAATGGCAGCGTACACAGACTCTGTTAACGACTGTTAGCATGGTGCCAGATGCTAGGCGAGTTAGCTAATGTAACCGCCGGTAGCTAGTCGTTTAAAGTAGCGTTATTGGATCTTTGTGGGTGAGTCGCACCATGGCCTTGAGCCATTGACCATTTTGGGTATTAGGTGTCAGTCAACAGAAGCGACCAGTCGGCACTGTCCGATGTGTTTCCTATACTCGTTACCACTGTTGCCTGGTTGAAATTCAAGCTAGCAGGGGGAACCTGGAGTTAGCTTAACCGCTACGTCAACAACAACATCCAGCAAACTGGACAAAACGTTGGATTTAGTCGGGTTAAAATCGGGCTCGGCGGGTTCGCTGACCCCTCAGAAGAAGATGAAGAAGAGGAAGGAGCTGAACGCCTTGATAGGACTCGGGGACAGTAAGAGAAAGAAGACAAAAAAGGGGTCCGGTCACCGCCTCCTCCGAACCGAGCCGCCGGACTCCGAGTCAGAATCGAGTTCAGACGACGACGAATTCAACAACCTGAACGGCGGAGTCAACTTTGGCAAGTGAGTGAACGGCTCAGTCACATTCTGTCGTAGGGTTAGGGTCACTGGTGTGCAATGTCTTTAAGTAGCTGCTCAAAACTAATTTCTGAAGAAAACGTCAAATTCTACACATAACAAGGTTTAAAGTTGTTCAATAATCGATTCCTACCCCCAAAACAAATATCAATGGACAATCCTGAATATATTACAGGAGTTAGTTTAAGGCACAAATCCTGAACTCAAGGGTTTGACAGCTCGTTGTCATATGACATGCATATTTGATAGAACATGGGAATATTAGGGATGCAGGATATTACGTTTATCATCACATTTGAACACTTTTTGCTTGGGCAATAACTTACATCCGGGGAAAATTTATTTAAAATCTGTTCTTTACTTTAAAAATGCTGTTCAAAGACAGACAGACCTCCACTTTTTGTAAGGCTAACAATGTATTTTGGTTTTCTTGGAACACTGAATTTGAATCTATGTCCATCCATTTTGGTGGATGACCAACACAATCCAATAATTTCTTCCTTGGGTCACAGCCTTCGTCCTTGGATATTTTCATCCAAATCTGCACTTTACTTTTTGAGATATGCTGCTCACAGTCAAACAAAGCCTATAACACAGTATCCTGGACAAATGCAACAAACTATCCAAAGTGCGAGTATTATACAATGATGTACTATGGTTACTGTGGTATGATTATTTTTCTGTAGTAGTGACAATCCTCATGAGATGTAACGGGCTTCTAAAAATACCTTGTTCATTCATAATAAATGAGGCCTTGAAGTCACGTCTAACTTACTCATGTTCCTCCTTTTTCACAGAAGAAGCTACACACAGTGCTGCAGTGTGTGCTACCCCTTGTTTCTGTTCATCATACTAGCTGCTTGTGTCATGGCCTGTGCTGGACTCATTTGGATGCAGATTGCCTTGAAAGAAGATCTCGACTCCCTAAAAGAAAAGCTGCACAGCAGTAAGATTTTCTTTTCTTCATCATAAACCAACTGTTATCCTTGTGACATTGCCTTTTAATATACTGTTTTGTTTTGTTTTTTTGTAACAGTGGAATCCAGCCAGAAGGTGTGCTCAAGTGAAATTCCAAAACTAAGTGACGACCTGAAAAACAAGGACAAAAAGCTGGATGACATCGAGAATGGGGACAAGGGGTTAATTAAACTCTGGTCTAACCTAACAGAAATGAATAGAAAGGTCAGTTGTCATTGTTAAATGTAATTTTTAAAATATATAATGTCAAGTATAAACTTTATAGTTTGTCTCATCAGCACAGCTGTTAACAATCACTGTGTTGGTTTGGGAAAGTTACATGAGTTGCTTGTGGACATCCCAAAGGTCCATTATGAAATAAAATGATCAGATTACCTACCTAACCCTACTTGGTGATGTAACTGTTTTTTATCTCCTGCAGATCACTCTGCTGGACTCAGCTGTGAACCACTTGAAGGCCAACTTGAAATCGGCCGCCGATTTGATTAGTCTTCCCACAACGGTTGAAGAGCTTCAAAAGGTAAAGGCCGTGCAACAGAATAAAAAAAGAAAGGCCCAGAAACTTTCCATTAACATTCTATTCTCTGTTCTCATTATTTTTTTCTTTTCCAGAGTGTGGCCACAATTGGTAGCACACTAACAAGTGTCCAGCATGATGTGAAGACAATGCAGTCTGCCCTTGAAAATGAGAAGAAAGATGATGACTTGAAAAAGACAATGGTAAAAAGCCAGTGACGTTTTTTCTTTATTATTATAGTTTATAGTGTTTCAACTCTGAACTCTTATTCGGTGACACTAATAAATAACAGCTAAATGTGACAAAGCACAAATGGATGTGTAAAGTAAATCATAACTTGCACTCAGCAGTGTTGTGCCTTGTTCTGCCATGGCACAGACTGGAGTTAGTGTTCATCATGTTTATCTTGATGAATCATCTCCTAATATTGTCAAACTGGTTGTGGATGGAAAGTAAACGTACAATCATTTCTATTGTTGCCAAAGAGGTTGTGGAAGGAAAGTAAACACGTTTATTTGCTTTTTCATATGCAGATTTTCTTAAAATCAGGTCTAAATGTTCACAACATTTGGATAAGACTCTACCTATTATCAGATTAAGAGTGATATTTAAGGGCTGTAAACTGGTAAAACATCAAATCTTCTAATGTGCATCTTGATGCTTTGTATGTCTGTGTGGCAGGATCCACCACATGATTTACTTTGAATATGTTGGCAAGTGGGTGTGTACAGTATCTATTAATATTGTCACAGAGTGATCAACACAACAGTGTGTGCATACCTGACTTTTGTTTATGGTTGTGTTGTTAACTGACTTCAAGGATGGGTGTGGTCTGACCACTACAGAGTGGTGTTGTCTTTTTTTTTTCAAGAAGTTTGGGTTTTCATTCTATTGCTTACATCTCTCATGTTATCTCTGTTTTTTAAATCAATTTGTGTGCAAACATTCAATTCATTTATTAGTCAGCATGAATACATTTTCAGAGTGTTTCCAGCCTCCAGTGACTGTGACGATACATAAATGCAGTGAGATTGAGAGGCAGTCGATGAGAATAGACTTAACTCAGTCTGTCAGGCTGTGTGTGCAACTGCTCAGAAGTCAATACAGTGCTTTGGCCTATTGACAAACATCAGAGGAGAATACATGCTATGTAGTATAGAGCAGCACAAGCTTTTGTATTCTACAAAGCACAGGCGGTGGATTTTTTTTATTAGTCGATGTCAAAGTTGTATTTTACTTGTGTTTTTTTGACAGCTTGTCATTTTTTCTTCTCTATGTTCTCTGCAGACGTTGATAGAAGCTGTTTTTCTCTAACTCCCTAAAATCAAGGTCAAGTTTATTTTTATAGCACATTTAAAAACAACCCCCCATCGCCCAAAGTGCTTTACATCATTAAGTAAAGTAAATAGAAATAATAATGAGGTAAACAATGGGTGTGTAGGAAAACAAAGCAGTACATTGTGTTTTAAATTGATCGACTTAATAACTTGATTTACCAGTGTCTAATTAACCCCTTCTTGATGCTTAATGGTGGTTCTTTTGCATGTTTGTCACGATCTGAACTGATTGCTGCGTTGATTATATGTATCATATTTTATTAAGTGAAGCAGTAGTGAACTTCACCGCTGGCATCTGTTTTATCAAGCATGCATGATTTTGTAGTACCTGCCAAGCTTGATTTGAAAGGTTAAGAAGATCTTTTCATTGTTTTAGATCCTTGCATTGTTTTTTTTGTTTTTTTATAATACATGGGGAAAAATGCAACAATCTATTTTGGGTGATCAGGCGCTTTATTTATTTATATTTGTGGAGTAAAACTAGGTCACACGGATGACCTCTGCGGAATGTTTTCTTTATTTTATCTTTCGCAAGCAAAACACGATGATGAAAATGATGTAGACCAAATAATTATGCATGTGTATATATGTGTATATATATTTATTTAAGGATGTGACCTCAATTATGTGATGGCAGTGATGAATTCCTTGTAGGCTGAGATCTCAGAAGCCTAATTAAGGAAGATTAGGAGTTTATCAATCTATCAGCTGGGACCCATGTGATTTAGCATGAATACACTGTATTTTAAACCAGAGCTATAAAAGAGTACACTGCAGTTTGCTTCACATCATTTTTTTTGATCGTCACAGGATGTAACAGACCTGAGGAAAGCAGTTGGTGAAGCTAACAAGACAGAGGAGCAGTACCATACCTGGACCGCCGAGCAGATCCATGTTCTCCTGTCTACACTTGCAGATCTACGTCAGAGAGTGGAGTCATTAGAGAGCGGCTCAAAACAAACTGTGAGTCATCTCAAAACTCTCAATAACTTCCTGCACATTTAGACTTTTTTGTACGTTTTTGTGGCATATTGTTCAACCCTGAGAGTAAAAATACACTCAACACTCTATCTTCCATCTGTTTGACAGTTAAATGACGATAATGCAGCGGCCATACAGGCGGACGTGAGTGAAACTGCAACAACTGAGACGGTGAAAGACGCTACTACAACCGAAGCACCGCTTGAAGATGTGCAAGGTACAGGGTGGCACAAAGCACCCCCCATCCTTCATGTTTCAATTGTGTATTTACTCAGTACATTTTATTTTCACAGAGAAATCCACGTCACAGACTGCGCCGCTCACAAGGAGACATCCACGCTTCTTCCCTTCAAAGCGCTCCAAGAGGAACGCTAAGACGAGATGCCCTGACAGGATCTCCCTGCCTGGTGTCAATTCTCTGAAAGGTACACACTAATGTTATATCTTAGCATTAAATACAACAGGACTAAACACTCTGAGCTGAAACTTTGGAAAATGGCAAGAAGGGGGTGAGGGAGAAGAACAGGGGGCGTGGTTGTCTGTACAATGTAGAGGCAACACACAGAATGTTTGCCTTTGGCCAGAGAGACAGTAAACACACATTTTTAACATAATGTGTAAGTCAAATACTTTACATTGTCAAGCTTTGGACCTAGAGCAATAAACAACATACTAGTAACCTATATAGTATATTGATATATTATATATATCAATCTCCTCATCTAACTAAACGTGTATTTCCATGATGTACTTTTGCTTAAACCTGCCTTTTGCTTCTTTTGTGTTCACAGAGTTGGAGGACATCTTCCAGCAGGCTGGGGTTGGACATAGTTCACTCGGACTCACTCACCAGGACCTGAGGAAAGTATTTGGAACATCACTTCCTGGTGCTCAAACTTTTGACTGCTTTGACAGTGACAGGAACCAAAGGTATTCCCTAATGGAACTGAGAGCTGCTGCTGGTTTTTGAGCACATTATCACTGACCGCAGTGAACAGTATTGAAAACCCAGTCGGGTCAGGGGGGTTTGGAGTTCCCTCCCTTCCTTTTGTGCACTTTTGTGAACGGAGTATTTTATCTTACTGATGTGTGCAACAGCGCCGGCATGTCCTCCTTACTCACTCCCCCTCCCCTCGGTCCGTTTCCACACGACCCCAGCCACAAATCATCATCTTAAATTTGAACACTAATCTGCAGAATATTGAGCTCTCATTTTAGCAAATGTATTGGTTTGTATTCATTAAGTGTAAAAAGTGAGTATTGTGAATTAAGTTGGATCCTGTTCTGTTATCAAACTTGCTATTATTCTCTTTTGTTTTCTTCTTTTAAACGATTGGTTTCATCTTGATGTCACACTTTTATGTATCCATCGTCTTTGGAGGCTGTAAATGTCGCATCTGTTGCAGATGTCCCCACCTATCAACACCTGGTACAACTCACATGAATCTTATTTATAGAGCTCCACATGGACATTTTATGAATGTTTACAAATGACTACTATCAGCAGACTTTTTGTGAGAATTGTTTTTGTTTTTAGACAGTTTCCTAACTTATCTGAAACACAAAACTGAGTACAAGATGTAAGTGTTTTTGTACGCTCTTTTCTAAGCTAAATCTGAAGTTGCTGTTTTTGTTGTGTGTTTTTGTTGTTTCTTAGTTAGTTGTAGTAGGGGTTGTATGTTTAGTCGTAGTGCATCTGTTGTAGGGCTTTTTTCCCCCACTCGTTGCAGTTTTTAGTTGTACAAGATTTGAAGGGCTATAAACACTTTGAATCTCACGTAAAGAATTCCGTGGTAACTTATGAGGCATATGTAGCAATAACAAAATGACATAGATGTTGCTTGATTGAAATTGCAGTAGACAGAATGCACACCTAGCTCAGAGTTTTAACAGGTAGTACAAAAAGCACTGATTATCACTCTACTTGATTCATTTTATTCCATTTTTATGGACCTAATATTAGTGTATTATTTACATAACATGGTTGTTATACTCAAATATTGTTGTATTCTGTAAAAATGGTGTAAATGTTTTCTCCACTGATTATCTTGTACAGGGGACTGGGTTGGCAAAATTTGCTTTACGGTCTTAATCTCAAGATTGTACATTTATAATAGTTCTGTTGTGCTTTGCATGTTGCTTACAACGTAACATGAACAAATAATTTAATCTTAACATAATCAATGACTTGGTTTTTTTTGCAGGACAGTGTTCAGTTCAAAAATGTCAAGTAGCTTTTGGTTCCATGAGATTTAATGAATGTGTTTTTGTGTGGACACCAGGTAATAAACACACTCTTGAAAGGTTTGATCTGTGGTCTGTCTGATGTTTAAAGAGGTGAAGCCAGAGGCCTTGTGTGGTGGTTGTTGCATGTTTTATAAGGACTGCTTGAACTTAAATAAATGAAGATTGTTCCTCATGGTGGTTTTGTTCGGCCAATAACTTATAAAGGCAGATAAGTGTGTTTTGTTTTATAATTTTTATTATACACTTTATTTAATTCCCTTGATCAGTGTGTCTCTTTATGTGGCCCTGGGATGGACTGGCGATCTGTCCAGAGTGTACCCCGCCTATCCCTCACGTGGATGATGAAGTGGTAGAAGATGGATGGATATTGCAGCATCATCCCCAACTGCTTTTTGGGCAGAGATCTTTAACTGATGAGTTCTGGTTAGACAACAAATTAACACTGTGCAGGCGTTATATTTGTTGCAAGTCTTATTGTATTGCAATATTAAATGTTATCGCATTGTACTTTCTTAATGACATTTACAAAAATTAGGCAATGAGGTTCTTTTGACAAATGTATTTACAGACCTAGGACTTATACAAAAAAATATCTCTCTTGGATGTTTTGACAACATTCTGGAAAAAAACCGTCTCAAAACTTTATGCCAGTGCCCCTTTAGCTCTCCAGTCGCTGGACAGAAGTCCCAGCAGCTCATCTTCATCCACCTCTTCCTCCTCCATGCACTCAGTCTCCATTGGTTCCTCCTTGCTGGACAGATGTTTGCTTTTCACTGCATCGCGCTTGTCTCTCAGCAGCTCAACCCTCTTGTAACACGCAATCTGTTCATCGATTTCGTCGATCTGACGTTCAAAGCGTCCCTCCTCGTCGTCCTCAGCCACGATCGCGTCTGACTTTGTGTTCACCTGTCTTATCTCTTTCTGAAACTCGTCCCACTCCTTGTCCATTTGATCTTTGGGTGCGTCGACCTTACGCACTTTGGCATCTCTCACCGGGTCGTCGAAGAACCCCTCAGGCAGCGCCTCGGCTGTGTTTTCCTTTTTTTCCGCGCTCTTCTCCGGCACATCTGCCTTGAGCACGGATCCAGAGTGGGAGATGGCGGGTGTGGATGGGATGGAGCTGTCAAAGAAGTCGTCCGGCAGCCCTGCAGCTTCTGCTTTTTGAGGGGGTGGGTTTGAGGTTCCTGGCTGACCTGCATCTTCAGCATCTGCTTCATCATCCTCGTCCTCATCATATTCTCCAACCAGGAGACTCAAACCTGTAGACTTGGGAGCAGAAGCAGCTGTCTTTTCACTGGGTTTCTCAAAAAAGTCTGCAGGCAGCTCCGACGCAGACTGACCCTCAGCCGTCGCTGGTTTCGTCTTTTTCCCTTTAACGTCCTCGGTGTCCGGTGCTTTTCTTTTCACTGGCAGGGTCTGTGGAGTCGCTGGTTGACTCTTACCTCCCTTCAGCTCAGCAACCTTCTCTTTATGCTGTTTTCCGAGAACATGAGCCGGCCACAGCAGCTCGGACTTCACATGCACAGCGCACAGCACACAGCTGAGCTGACCCACACTGTTGTATTTAGCGAACGGAGACTCGACGCGCTTCTTTTCTGTCGTTTGTCTTTGTTTTGCTCTCATCATACGCCGTAGTTCATCTTGGTTTACGACTTTCTTGCCTTTCTTTGAGGCCGACATGTTCGAAAGGATAACAAATAATGAGCTAGCTAGCTAGCTGCTCGCTAAGGATGAAGTAAAAGTCTGTCGCATACAGATGACGTCAGGGTTGCCAAGTCTGCAGTTTTCCAGCATTAAAGGCAGCTTTTACTAATCAGTTAAGTCCTTTGGTTTTTTTCGTTCTCTAATGGCATTTTATAATAACACACAGTTGTGTTAACATACACGAGATATAGTGTCATACTGTCAATATGCTGATCAATTTACTGACGCACAAAAACCTCTGCTGCTCATTAACATGAGGTGTGTCTAAAATAAGGTAGGTAATAACCACAGTGCATGTATGAATAAACGGTATAATGTACACAGACGAATCGTGTAGCCGTGAAGTGAAATAATTTACAATGCGCTTATTATGTTTAAAGATCCCTCGTTATCTTGTCATATTTTACTCGCGGGCAAGAACCCCATTCTACGGGAATATCACAGACCTGGCAACCTTGGGTGCCAGCCACTGCACAAACGAGCTTGCGTTCAAACTACAGGGAGACGCAAGATAGTCTCGCGAGAGTATCTAGCTAGCACGTAAGTTAGCTCCGCAGGTTCATTGTACAGTCTGATCTTTGCCACAAAGCCGATTGAATCTATCGAAATTTTAAAACGCGTTACAGAAACGGTAAAGACAACGATGTAGTCGTTTCATGTTTGTTATTATTTCAAGCATGTGTTAATTTAGTGCGTGTCTTTTGATATGATAAGAATTATTTTCTGTATCCATCGCCGCGCCCATCGTATTAATTTTTATTGCGGGCTAGCTGGGAGCTAATGTTGACTGTGGAGCCGTGCAGCAGGTGTAACGTTATTTGAACACAACATAATAACCAGCGGAAATCGTCTCGGCGCCGGATTATCAATCGCATTTTCTTGTTTTATTTATTCCGTGTTGCTCGTAGCCTGTCTTTTAGTGAACTAGTAACGTACACGACCATCGCTGTCATGACAGGTGAGAAGATACGCACCATGCGAAAGGACCACAACAAACCGAACAAAAACGAAGAAATAAGGGACGCACACGACGATACCTCCAACGAGTCCATCCCTAACGGTACAAGTAATAATTTCACATCCAACAAGGCTTTTCAGAAGTCAATCAAATCCTCCGCGTTGCAGCAGCAGCAGCTCAATGCAAAGAACATCAATGGGAATCCGCCATCAGTTGGTACCGTTGTCATTGACAACAACAAGAATCCTATCATTTTGTCAAGTGAGGACTTGGACTTCCCTGTTCACGAATGCGTGTTCAAGGGAGACGTGCGTCGCCTCTCCTCTCTCATCAGGACCCACAGCATCTCCCAGAAAGACGTGCATGGTGAGCTCCTGTTATTGTTCCATTGCCTTTGAGCAGTGAGTTAACATGGTTGTTGATGTATAGATATGTTAATCTGTACTTAAAAATATTCGTTGTGTGTTTTCTGTTGTACTGTAACATGTTATTATTCACTTTACATACACTTTTTTTTTTGTCACACAGGATTAAAGTAGTAGTAGTACTATGATCTTCGGCTGCTGTTCCGTCTGCCTCAATGTGTTCTTCTTTATTCCTTGGTTGTAACAAATGGTTATTTGTGAGGTGGCTGCGTTTCTGTCATTGTGGGTCAAGTTGGACATTGTCCTCTGGCACCAACAAGACTTTTTTGTGCCATTCTTTGTTAACCATATGGTGCATGAAAATCTCAATAGATCCGTTTCAGGCCCCAACAACCGTACTGCATTCAAAGTCACTAATGCTCAGTTACTTATATAAGTCAACAGGTTGTCATTAGAGCTGCAACTAACGATTATTTTCGTAATCATTTATCTGTCGATTATTTTCTCGATTAATCGATGAATCAGTTGGTCCATAAAATGTCTTAAAATGTTAAAAAACGTTGATCAGTGTTCGTCAAACCTGGAAATGACGATGTTGTTGAATGTCTTGTTTTGTCCACAAACCAAAATGATTCAGTTTTGATGATTTCTTTGATATATGGAGCAAACAAACCAGACAATGTTTACATTTAAGAAGCTAAAACAGTCAGAAATCTTGTTTTAATCATGAAAAAAGCTTCAAACCGATTATCGATTATCAAAATAGTTGCAGATTAATTTAGTAATCGATTAAGAATGGATTCATCGACATGCCTAAATGTGTTGATTTGCTGCCATGAGATTGGTCTATTGGATATTTGCGTCAACAAGCAGTTGTTTAGGCATTCCTAAGTGGCTGGCAAGTGAAGCTGTAGTGTGTGTGCGCTTTGTAATTTATACTAATCCTATTCTTTTATAGCTGTGGTGTATGGTTTTGTATTTGATGCTTGTCTTTTAATTTTTTTTTTTTACTCTTTATTATGTGTTTGGCTGTTATAACACAAGAATGTTCCTTTTATGGATCATAAAGTACATGTATCCATCTGTTTTTCCACACCATCTATCCCTCCACTTATTGTTTTGATGTGCTTCTCTTCACAGGTAATACACCTCTTCACCTGGCTCTGATGCTGGGCCACAAAGGTAAATCTGAACATTAGTGTGATCAAATACATTTATTTTTAGTTTGTTTTTTCTTAAAAGCCAAGTTTTTTAACCGAAGCAAACAAAAAGCTCTTCATGAGATAGACTGTTACGGTTAGTTTGAACCTGTCGTGCTCCATGGCCTTGCTTTAGTGTGACTTAAATACTGTAGAAGAGAAAAGAAAATCCTCATGAAAGGCCATTTTTTTTAGCGCAGTCATTTCTGCTATTTGTGAATTGGCGTCCAGGCTTGGTCACACTCCTGCAGCGCTCAGCATGTCTTTTCTGACCTCTGCAGTGTGATAACAGAGACTTGGTTTAATAGATGTGAGGAAAAATGTACCAACAATTATAATTGCATGCAGTGTCAGAGTGAGCAAAAGACCTTTGTGGGGTTTGCGTTCCTATCGTTCGATTCACACTGTTAATTTGGCAATTTTGTGATTGTTTAAATCAGAGAGGAAATAACCGATGTATCGTAAATGAATAAACCCTCATGTATCTGAACATTAAGGCACTGTCATGCCTTAATGATTCAGTGTGTGTTAACTATTTACATTTTTTTCTTCTTTCAGAATGTGCCCTCCTCCTGCTGGCCCATAATGCACCTGTAAAGATAAAGAATGCACAGGGATGGAGTCCTTTAGCAGAAGCCATCAGCTATGGCGACAGGCAAATGAGTAAGTTAGCAGTGCTCTCATTCTATATCCTGATAATATATATATATATATACATATACATATACATATATACATATATGTGTGTATATATATAAATTATGCTTGATAATGTTTTTTTAATGAAGAATTCTATGTGTTTTTAACAGCAACAGTGCTAAATAATGTTGGGAGTGGTGGCATGTGTGTTTTGGAGGACCTCTCATGAGCCATTAATTGAAGTCAGTATATATAAAGACACAACTGCTATCTGGTCAGTCCAGCTAAAAAGCTAAAGGCTGGGATTTTCTCTGAACGGTCGTCATCCAGATGGCTGGAACTCTGCCTTAATAATGGCTTAGTGTTCACTTACAGACCGGTCAACATGCTGCTTTTAAATCTCACGTCCAGTGAGTCAGATGACATGAAAAGCACCAGCTAATACCGTTGAGATTAATTCATTTGTTCTGACCTTTTTGACGTGTTGTATAATTCACTGAGAGGTCGAGGGTTTAAGAATCAGTGGCATCTAATAGTGAAACTGTGGATTTGCAACAAACGTAGGACTCCACCGCTCACTCTTTCCCTTTCCCAAGAGTCCCAGGGAACTAAGGTGGCCTTGGCTTTGCAGTAAGGATGTCAGTCGTCTTTGTGTGCATAGTTAGCTTCTGTTTTAAAACTGGAATTGCATGCTCTGTAAAGCAAAGCACTTGTCAGGTTAGGGCTGGACGACATGGTCAAAAAATTATATAACAATTAAAAAAAAAAAAAAAAAAAGGAAATCAATTTTGTGTTGTGTTTGCACAGTGCATACACCTTACATCAATATATACAGTGAACCTGTGTTATAATAATACATCAAGAAAACTAAACTGTAAATTGAGTTGAACTATAGCCCAGACCTAAAGTACATATAAATATGTAATAGATTTACATTTTAAAGTGATTATACACTTATATCTATGGCTATAGTATTCACATCTTGCCAATATACCCTCCTAAATGTGATATACTAGATATTTGAGGTAAAACAAAAAGATGCAGGACAGGCTAAATGACAAATAAAGAGACTGAATACTGAATAATTCACTGGATCACTGGTTTCAGTTGTTGCTCTGTGGCTGCGTCGATAACATCCAGTAAATCATCTGCATCATCTTCCTATATTTCCTCTCGTGGAAGTTGTGAGGCCTAGCGGTTTGAGGAATGACCCCCAACCCTTGTTAGTATGCATCTCGACTCTCTGAGCCTGAGTGTGGCAGGCCCGGCTTGGGACTGAGACCACGAGTTTCACTTTGAGAAGGTCACATCGCTCACTAGGGTGAAGGGGAGGCAGTGAAGCAGAGAGAGGGGGGGGGGGAATGGGGGCTGGGTACATTCACACACCATCAGCAAGGACATGCAAAGACAGTAGAACTCCAGTCACAGTGGGGTATTTAGGTTTAGACTTTTGGATAAATAAGATGCGGCAAACAGCTGGTGATCACTCAGTGAGGCAAATAATGTGAGCTTTGTGTCAAATACTTGGATTCCAGCCTTTTCCACGAAACACCGCAGTCCTGTCATCGTTCATCACCTTTCGCTTTTACACGTGTGCACTATGCGTCAGCAGAGCCTTGCACTAGTTGTCTGTGTGTGTGTGCAGTGAGTACGTCAGCACCTCTTTCCTCAGTCCACTATTACCCCCTGCTCAAGATAACGAAGATAACGTGCCAGATATGTTGATTTTATTTGGTTTTCGTTAAGTGCCAATCACTGATAATGATTCACGTATCGCTCTATCTGTATATCTGTGAATATCCGAGTACTTGATTGTAGATCAAGGAGCAGCACTCTCCTGGACTGATTATAAAACAAATGCATATTGATCTCTCAGTGTTAAAGGCGATCGTGAAGAAATAAACTGGCAAAGTAGTTCTTTGACACAGCAAACCAGCAGAATTATCTGAGAAACAGAGAGACGTATGTGTTCATCTTTAACAAAGCCATCAATTTAGTACATCATCCTAGTGTCTAGCATTGTGGGTCTTATAATATTCTGCCTAGGTATTTTCTAGCCATTTCTTTTTAGTTATCCGTCCCCAGGTGCTCTGGTGTTTGAGGATGAGTTTTTGATTTGCAGCTTTCTTATCACCTCGACAAGGTTACAGAAAGGGAGGAAAAAGTCGGCCGCTCCACAGACAAAGCAAGCTCTCGCTTCTCACAGGGGAGCTGTGGGGAGACGCTGTCTGCGTATGGTAAATTAGTAAACAGATTAATCATTGCTAACGCAGAAGCCAGGCTGATAAATAATAATAATCCTTTAGAACACTTTTCTAAACCACTTTACAAAGTGCTTCACATAAAAACTACACCATTTCATTTAAACAATTCACATATAATGGCACAAAACAACCACAAGCAATCAATAAAAAAGTCATTGTAGAATAATGAGGAAAATACTTTCAGCAAGTGGGCAATAAAATCAAGTTGGATCAGAAAAGGTTCTCTGGAAAATGATCACCTGTACTCCATCCAAGTCTATAACCGACACGTTTACTCTCCTCTTTCCTCAGTCACAGCTATACTACGGAAGTTAAAGCAGCAATCCAGGGAGAGTGTGGAGGATAAGCGGCCAAAATTACTGAAAGCTCTCAGGGAGGTGAGGATCACAGCTGGCTTCTCGTTCACAGATGTTGCTGCCACAATAAAATGCCTAGTGTGCAACTGCTGCTGTTCCGCATCATTTCTCTTTGATTATATTGTATTTTAAAAAGTCTCTGCAGGCTTTGATTTGCGCTCAATTTATTTCTCACTGTAATATGCTTTTTTTTTTTTTTTTTAAGTCACAGTATCTCACAGTTGAATTCATTTAATTGTGAATTTTCCTGTAGCTTGGTGACTTTTATCTGGAGCTACATTGGGATTTTCAAAGCTGGGGTGAGTTTTTCACACAAACAATAAAGTTCCCACACCTTATACTAAAACGATTTGAAATGTTTGTGGGCTGTTGAATTATGTGGCATGTGTTGACTTTGTCTGGTGTCAATGGAGAAAACGGAAGTCATTAACACTAATTCACTCATTTATATTTTAGTGCCTTTGTTGTCCCGGATGCTGCCGTCAGATGCTTGTAAAATCTACAAGCAGGGCATTAATATTAGGTAAGACTCCCAAGTGCTAAGTAGTGTGTTTGTTGCTATTGAGAAAATCCCAATTTACTCTGTGTGTGAAGCAGCTACTGTTAGACATCCAGGTCGAGGACTTCTTTTAGGTCTAAAAAGTGGGACATCTTTACACGCCCTCTCATCTCTTTCCTCTTAATTTAGACTCGACACCACTCTCATAGACTTCACCGACATGAAGTGTCAGCGCGGCGATCTTAGTTTCATTTTCAATGGCGACGCTTCACCCTCCCAGTCCTTTGTGGTTCTGGACAACGAGGCCAAAGTGTACCAAAGAATACACCACGAGGTGAGCGAGCGGCATCGCTACACCGTTTCACACGGTGTCATCAGCCGTTTAGTATGAACAGCTGGAAGTAACGTTCTGTGTTTTGTTTTTTCCTCCAAGGAGTCAGAGATGGAGACGGAAGAGGAGGTGGATATTCTGATGAGTAGTGACGTCTACTCTGCGACTCTGTCCACCAAATCCATCACTTTCTCTCGCAGTCAGATTGGCTGGCTCTTTAGAGAGGATAAAACAGTAAGGCTTATGAAAACTATTGTTTATAAATGGAGTAATTCATGTTTTCTTTTTCTTTTTTTAGAAAAAAATATTCAAGATGTCAAATTAGACGTTAAAGGGGTCCTATTATACCCTATTGCTCCAAGTTAACCTAGTTCCCTGGTGTCCTAATGAACATGTCTGTGACATGCTTTGGTCAAAATACCATAAGGATGAAGGACCACAGCAGTTCAATCACCCTGCCAAAACAGCCCTGTTCAGAACACTCCGTTTAGTAGTATCTCTTATAAAAAAAAAAGTAAAAACGAAACTTAAGGGACAGGAAATGACATCAGCCACAGAGGCTACTGGGAGCTAACAGCAGTCAGCATTTGGAAAAGTGATCATTTGCAGGCTCCAGCAGGCACATTGCTGTCATATATAACATGTATTCATGTTTCACCCCTTAAAATACACTGACTATCGCATTTTTTGCCGACAAAGTCTTCCGTGCCAAATTTCTTTTTTTATGCATGTTAACCCCCTCCAAAATGAGTGCAACGTTGGAGAAAAATGATCAACTGAACAGAAACAATAGGTTCCTCGCACTTCGCACACGCCCTAATTACAAAATGTACATCCCGAGGACCCTTGTTGAACTGTGCACACACAGACACAGAAAGCATCTGTGTCATTCCATTAAAAGTCTGAATTGTATTTGTTTAATAAAATTAATGTGGAGCGTGAGACAATGTTTCACAGAGTGGACATTACCGAATACCAAAGACTACTTGCTTTCTGTACAGGAGAGAGTTGGGAACTTCCTGGCGGACTTTTATTCAGTGAACGGTCTCGTGCTGGAGTCAAGAAAACGACGCGAGCACCTCAGTGAGGAGGACATCCTGAGGAACAAAGCCATCATGGAGAGCTTAAGTAAAGGGGGCAGCATCAGTGAGCAGAACTTTGAGGTGAGAACGCGTTGATGATGACTAATAATGTTAAATGGTAAAGGTGTTGTGTTGGCTAACATTTTCCTGCTCTGCAGCCTGTGAGGAGGCAGTCGCTCACAGCTCCAGCCCCCAACACCATTTCTTGGGAAGAATACATCACTGCAGAGCAGGGAAAGTAAGCATCTGGTCTTTTGTCCTCATTTAATTGGTCCTTACCCTGATTAAGAATTTATCAAGGGCAGCTACAAGAACGATTCTGTAAATGTTGAATGTGAACCACCATGGATTATTAAAAAGCAACATTTTTGTGCGTGTGTTTGTCTTCGTCTCTTCCCACCTCCAGGCCACCTCATCTTGGAAGAGAGCTTATGTGCAAGGAAAGCAAGAAGAACTTCAAAGCTAATGTGGCCATGAGCCAGGATTTCCCTCTAGGCATCGAGTCGTAAGTACATCCTTCCTCCTCAGATCTACGTACAAAGCTTTCTCTGTGGATTGATCCCAGGTGAATACACTCAGATACACTGGGGATCTGAAGAAGGTGGTGAGGAGATGGAATAATTCAGATCAGATAATTGGGCAAGGTAAACTTGGGAATAAGAACCCCCTGGTGAGATGTAAACAAAATCTATTTGTCCACCATGTAATGACAGAATACGTGTTTTTACTTTATTATTTAATCCAACAAAGCCTTGACATTAGCTGCGTTTGTTTTGCTTGCCACACTGAAGCTCCTGTACTCCTGCCTCATCGTTTTTGACCAAATGAATGCATGTGAGATGTTAGTATCGGTCATATGCTGGGTTTTAAAGGCTGATTCACTTGATTGCGAAGAACAAAAACATAGTGACTTAATGTATGATCATGAATTATGAAAGAAAGATATGAGAAAATCTCACAAAGGATTAAATCATGATACTGAGTAGAAGAGGAGTTAGGATTCAAACAGGATGTGGTTCATAATGGGTTACAGGCAGTGCTGTAAAATGTTACTGGGACATAATGTAGTACATTGCTTTATCTCCTCTGCCGAATGAACCTTAATGGAGCCAGCACTAAAACTCCATCCTTTATAATCACTAATGGTTTTTTAATGTGATTTCCCCCACCCCATTTGTATTACATGCTTTGTAATGTTAAAATATCTTGCATTTAATGTTGTTTGAATGTT
Source organism: Microchirus variegatus (assembly GCF_963457635.1). Taxonomy (NCBI): domain Eukaryota; kingdom Metazoa; phylum Chordata; class Actinopteri; order Pleuronectiformes; family Soleidae; genus Microchirus; species Microchirus variegatus. The sequence goes on from NC_139806.1 coordinate 19,006,190, forward strand.
AAATTTACCACCATAGTCTCCAGGACCAGAAGAGAAGTTATTTTGTAGTGCACTGCATTATCTTATATATGAAATAATTAATGAAACTAGTATTTATTGAAGTTATTTATGAGGGTTTTGTCTTTGAGAATGCTGACTCAATTTAAAATATTACTCTTAATGTAGCTGTGCAGTTTTTAATAATCCTCGTAAAGGGACATTTTAAATGAAATCAAGAGCTGCAAATATTAAAGGTTTCATATTATGCAAAATCAGCTTTTTAATCATTTAAATCCTTATATTTGGGACTCTGGAGGTGCTATCAGTCGGCAAAGTGTGAAAAAAGATAACCCACTCATGTTTTTGTGGTCCTCCTCAGTCTAAGTACAGGAGATAAATAATTCTTCACACATTGGGACGTCACAAAACGCTAAATTCCTGGAATTGTTGTCTCGTGGAGCTCCGCTTTGTCCATAAAACACGTGAGAGTGATGGCGAGGGCAACGGTATCCGAAAACCGGAAGTCCGTTTAAACGCTCTATTCTTGGCTCCACAGTGCAGCACAGAGTTCTACACAAACTTCCAGCCTCAGAGGATTTATCTGTCCAGTGGATACATGTTATATATGACAGCAATGTGCCTGCTAGATCCTGCAAATGATCACTTTTCCAAATGCTAACTCCTGTTAGCTCCCAGTAGCCTCTGTGGCTGATGTCATTTCCTGTCCCTTAAGTTTCGTTTTTACGTTTTTTTAAGGTGGAGCTAAAGAGATACTACTAAACAGAGCGTTCTGAACAGCGCTGTTTTGGCAGGGTGATTGAACTGCTGTGGTGTGGTTCATCCTTATGGTATTTTGACCAAAGCGTGTTACAGACATGTTCATTAGGACACCAGGGAACTAGGTTAACTTGGAGAAATAGGATATAATATGGGACCTTTAAATTATAGAACCAATTTTAAAAAAGAGTAACAATTTGATGTTTCCACATTCTTCTCTTTCTTCACTTGGTTGTTGAGATTTCTGTAAAGAAAAGATATAGGAAGGAAACAGCAGACTGACCCACTTTCTGCCCCCTGCAGGTTACTGAACGTGTTGGAGGTCATTGCTCCATTCAAGCACTTCAACAAGCTCCGGGAATTTGTTCAGATGAAACTCCCGCCTGGGTTTCCAGTCAAACTGGGTGAGTGTGTCTGTGTCTGTGTGTGTGTGTGTGTGTGTGTGTGTGTGTGTGTGTGTGTGTGTGTGTGTGTGTGTGTGTGTGTGTGTGTGTGTGTGTGTGTGTGTGTCTGATCGACTGCTGCGCTCCCTGTATGTGGCTGAAGCTTCCAGAGAACGACCATAAACTCTTCGTCTTCTTTTTCTTCTTCCTCTATTGCAGACATCCCAGTCTTCCCCACCATCACAGCCACCGTCACCTTTCAGGAATTCCGCTACGACAAATTCGACGAGTCTATTTTCTCCATCCCCGCTCAGTACAAAGAAGATCCCAGCCGCTTCCCAGACCTCTGACCTGTTAACGCAAAAGGGGAAAGTGTAAACCAGCGAGTGTGTAAATATAGGGAGGTGCGACAACAGAAATGAGGGATCTTCTATCGTTGAGCTGGTCTTACTGATCAGTTATTATTGTTATTTGCTACTATTCATTTTAGCAGATGGATCCAAAGCAAGTCAATGCAAGCAGATGTTGCCATGTCACATGTAATAATATGCGTGTCAGCAATTCTTTGTTTTGTTTGTTTTGCTTTCATCGTGCTCGCTTTTCATCTACTGAGCGGCTCCATCTCCTGCTGCTGCTGTCGTCTCCTGTGAAAGCTGTCACAGAGTTCCGTCTGGACTCTGCATCAGCTTTATTTATCACGTGTGATATCCATGGACCGATGACTGAATTCCTCATTTTTGACACTGCACTGACGCTCACCTGTAAATAAAAAAAGACTCATCTTAAAGTCAGAAAAGAAAAAAGATATAGCTACATCCTCAAACTGAGCTTAATATTCATTTATATATTATGAACTATACATATAAATATAAAGATAGAAACGCAAAAGGAGTAACACTGTGTAGCAATACATTTCCAATACTTACGAATGTTTTTAACCAGCTGGGAGAAGGTTTAGCTCAAAAAAATAAGACACATTCTCAACAGTTCAGTATTGAAGCCTTTTTCCCTGTGCAGGACGCAGTCTCCTGCATTTTCAGGTTAGCTCACGTTACCTCTTGGCTGTCTCCATGTTTGTCGTCATAGTATGAATTCTGTGCTCAGTGTGAATGAGTAAGTGTACTGTGTTAAGGGTTGTCGTGTGTGTACGTGTGTGTGCGGGAGAACCCAGATGGGAATATCAGGTAAACTGTTCTTTGTTTAATACTGCACTGATATTACGTATATTTAAAAGGCATGCTATGGCTGTGTTGGCCCACTGGATCCACATGCATCTTTAAGGTATATTCTCATGTTTGTTATATTATTATCTTGCAGACTTATCGGTATTTAGATAAAGTGACGACTGTAACACTAACACATCGAAAACACCTTATAGTGCATATAAAATCTCTCCCCGATGATGGTCTGCCTATAATTTTCCTTGTTGTTTTTTTGTTTGTTTGTTTGATTCAAGGAGAGTAAACTAAGCTGTGAAGTTGATCATTGCTGGATATTTCCAAAAATGCCCAGATGGAAGTTAATCTCATCCAACTGAGATTTCTCTGGCTTCAGCTAATCTGTACTGCAACCACACCCACTTCACATCCCTTTAAATAAAGCACCAGCATCATGTTCCACCTGATTTTGTATTCATGTATGTTAAAAGAGGTTATTTGTAGCTGTCAGATAAGTTCTACATGTTCTAGATTTACATTAAGTTTTTTAAATCCAGTAAAATCCATGGGGACACATGGTGGAGAAGTGGCTAGCACTGTTGCCCTATATCAAAAAGACCCGGGTTGTCCAACCAAGGGGTGTGCGAGTTGGTTTTCTCCAGATACTCTAGTTTCCTCCCCACAGTCCAAAAACACGCAGAGGTTAACTGGAAACTGTAAACACACCTGATTCAAATGGTCAGCTCATCAGTAAGCTCTGCTGAAGCCTGATAATGACCCATTTATTTGTATCAGGTGTGTTGGAGCAGGGAAACGCACAAAACATGCAGTGGCTCCTCAGGACCAGGAGTGAGAAACCCTGCTCTAATTTGGCCATGGGTGTTAATGTAAGGCCACATTTATAAACTGAACAAAAATCTAAACGCACAAACTTGAACTGGTGAACAAAAATAGAATGTCATGACAATGCTCAGATTCTTGATGCATTTGTTCATGGAATTATTTGTTTTGCTCAAACCCAGTAGTCCAGTGTCACTTGGCCTCTCCTGTTGACTACAATCTCAGATTGAGTATTTCAACTCACGAGAGTCATGGAAAATGGCAGAGTGGTGGTCAATATGCGTGACCAGTACACAGACACCCCTTATGGTCTGGTCAATAAAAGGGCACACCAAAATGTGGACTTTTGTCACTTGTCAATATACCACAGATGTCACCAATCATGAGGGAGCGTGCCATTGGCATGCCGAGTGCTGGGTTGAGCGTTACAGCTGTGGCAACACAACTGAATGATGCCGTATTCACCAGACATGTCACCTGTCGAACACCTTTGGGATGTTCTGGATAGGCGTGTCCGCCAGCTGGTTCCAGTTCCAGTTCCCCAGAACGACCGCCAACTTCAAGTGGCTCTGCAGGAGGAATGGGACCCCAGGCCACGATCGACAACCTGGTGATGTCCATGCAGCGCCGGTGTACCGCTCTGCGTGAGGCTAATGGTGGACACACACACGTTATTGAAGTTTGTGAACTTGGATCATCGACCCCCATTGCGTTCTTCCTGTCATTACTCTAGGGCTTTTGTTTTGAAATTGATCCTAATGCTCGCAAATTAAAGCCACTTTATTGATAAAGTTGTACCGTTATTTTTGGATAGTTACTCTGTTTTTTCACATAACAATAACTACTAAGTTTTTCTTTGTGCGTTTATATTTTTGATGAGTGTGTAGCAGACAAACCTACGGGAGAGGATAAAGCCATGCAAGCCAATCAGAATCAACAACAACGAACACTAGTGACACTTGAGAACCCTAAAACCCCGTTTCTCCCAGTTGACACGACACGACAACACATAAGTGGCATTTTCAGAAACCTCCACTTTGGTCAGAGTTTTTAGAAATAATCGTTTTCTGTGATTAAAAAAAATGAGAGGCCAAACCACATGGAAATATCTGCGTTTACACAAAGGGAAAACGGGGCCTAAGAGTGTTCATCTCTGTGTGTTGGTGCTGTGATGCGACCTTTCACCCCATATCAGCTGGGATTGGCTCCAGCTCCCCCATGACCCTCATGTGGAGGGTAATGCAGCAGTAGACAATGTATGAATTACTGCAAAGTGCTTTAAGTGCGCTTAATCAGATCTGCACAAAGGGTTTAATAAGTGTTTCTTTGGTTCATGTCCTATCCTGCTATGTTAGGTGGTTGTCATTTGAAGAAGAAAAATAAATGTGAATCTTTGGAAATATGTTAATGAAACTTAGTGCAGCAAAATATTACATTTCCATGGTCCTAAAAACAACACTGACAAGTTGACAATGCTTGCGTGCAGATTTAAAAACCTTGACCTATACCCCTGAAGATATGAAACTGGCTTCCACTCAGTGACCAAACAGTTCCCCTTTACTTTCCTCCTTTTAATTTGAAAGCTTTGTTTGGTTATTGTGGAAATAGCTTCAAGGGGAAAATGTTCTTTATTTTCAGGAGAATATTAAGTGTTGACTGAAACTATAAGGCAAGGTATGGTAAAACAGCAGATTCCCCCCCCCAAAAAAAAAAAAAAAAAAGCTCTTTCCCCCCATATGCACAAACATTTCAGGCGTCAGGTCTCCTTCAAGACCAGAAGCATTGTGACACTGACTCTCATTTATAACCTAGGTCACTCCCACTTGACTCATGTGTTGGCAATGAAAATAATTAGCCTCCACCTGTTGAGAGGGAGCAATCAGTCAAGGAGTTTCACTGTTTTACATAGAAACAGAAACCAATACAAAAAATCAAAGATTTGTATTACATGTACAGGCAAGGTTTTAACAGCAGTATATATGTCATGAAGACATTTAGCTGTACATCAAAGATGTTCATTATAAGAAACACTTTAGGTCAACACTTTGTGTTTTGTGATTTGCGTTTGTGCTTTGCGATTTGCGCTTTTGTTTTTTGTTTTGCATTTGTGTTTTGCGATTTGTCTTGTCATATGTTGGAAAGACAGGTAGAGCATTAAAAACATGAATTGCAGAACACAGGAGCATGCTTTGTAGTTCAAGTATGAACTATCCAGTCTCAGCACAGTTTTACACACAAAATATCCACTTTTACATTTACAAAAATGGTTATATTTGATGTATAGCTGTACAGAGAAAATGTCTTTGTGACATGTATACTGTAATGTATATCTATGAGAAATTCTTTTTTTTAAATTGGTGTCATCAGTTTCTATGTTAAAGTTTGAAACTCACCTTGACTGATTGCTCCCTCTCAACAGGTGGAGGCTAATTATTGTGATCGCCAGCACATGAGTCAAGTGGGAGTGATCTACGTTATAAATGAGAGTCACCTAGTGTCACAATGTTTCTGGTCTTGCTGAAGGCTGGCATGTCATCACTTAATTGTGAAATTTAGCAAGTGTGTGTGTGAGACGTTCTCTTGTTTTTAGTCGGTTTGTTTCTTAGTCATCGTCACCTCAAAGGCAGCATTGTGTGCATTAGGGTCTCTGCAGGTTTCAACAAGTCAAATTTAAGATTTTCTAAGACCATAATGAATACAATTTAAGACCCATTTCAAATCCATACTGGCAAAAAAGTACAAAAGACATGAAGGAAAATTGGAGCCACAAATTGTTGAACAATTCGGCTTAGCTGTGGGCTTTCATTAAGTTTTCACCGCTGCTATGCTAAGCTAAGCTGTAACACACCGCGGCGAGCACACAGCACACTAGCTAGTGGTGCTCTATAAATTCTCACCGGGCTGCACAGGTGGCCTACTTTAGTTCCATGTTGTAGTTATGTTACGGCATCCTCAAAAATAGAAACATTTCAAAGCGAGACTGAAGTTTATGCATGTTTTAAATGAAAGTAACGTTAATAGATTTTTAAGACATTTCAAATTTGTATTTAAGACCTTTTATGAGATTTTAGGAGAATTTAAGACATTTTAAGGCCTTAAATTCAAATTATTGGATTTAAGACTTTTTAAGACCCCACGGATACCTTGACATATGGTACTAAAAAAAGCACTCGGAGAGCACAGATCTCCGCCAAGGCAGCTCAGTGGCTACAAAATACACCCTGCCCGCGTGCAGCGTCCATGGATCCCACCCAAAATGTAATCACTTGTTCCTGGTCCCATTGCGGACATTTCCTGAAAATTTCATCTGTCCGTGACTTTTTGAGTTATGTTGATAATAGACAGACAGACAGACAAACTCCAGTGAAAACATATTATGTAGTTAACAAAAAAGTTTGAAATAACTAAGATTCCTCAAAGTAGCCATCCTTTGCACACTCCTGGCATTCCCTCAATGAGCTTCAGGAGGTAGTCAGTCTTGAAGGCGTTCCCAGAGAAGAATACAACAGAAAAACAGCTAATGGGATCAGTAACACCAACACTTTTCCAGCAAAAACACATCGAAATGGCTGCTGTGCTACAGAGCCCATTAAAATCTCTACTGTAGTTTTACACCGGCTCACCATAAACCAAACAGTTCTCTCAATAGATTTTCAGCGAATGAGCTGGAAATAAGGACATCAAAGCCTCGGTTCTTCAAATAGGCTTTATTATAAAAAGAAATCCCTGATAAAACATCAGCACTTTTAAAGAACAAGAAACAAAATGTACTAACTGTTTCCAAAAAAAAAAGATGGGGGAGGAAGAAGCCGGAGCATCACAACCACATCACACAACAAAAATGTAATGATACAATATATATGAAGAGAGGAAATCACAAACTTAAGAAAGCAAAGCAAGCCTACTTCCAGTTTTATATTGTCAACTCAGTAGAAGCCAAACACACATGAATGCTTTAAAGGTCCAGTGTGTTTAGGAGGGGGGAGACATTTAATAATCTACATGTTTTGTTGTATACGTGTATAATTACTTTAAAATAAAAGCTAATAAGGTTTTTTGTAGCTTTTGTATGTACTTTTTTTTTTTTACTTTATCCACTATTTTCCAATGCTATGTCTCCACAGCTGCACCAGTTGGAGCCTGTATTTCACATTTTGAAGCAGATAAGTCCAGATACAAAGAAGAATGACGTTCTTTCTGGTATGGAAGAGCCACCGTAATCCTCCATTTGTTACAATTTACAGTATCGCCACTAGATGTCACTAATTCCTACACACTGGTTTTTTAAAACAATGTGACAAAGCCAGAGAAAGACGCTAACAGTCCAGCATTGAACAGTTCAAACATTCTTCACATTTTTGCCCCATTTACCCCAGTAAGAAAGACAGGTTTTTTTTTTTGTAATGCAGTCACAGCCAAAGTGGAGGGTTTAACGCGGGGGGAGAAAACAGGACGGAAACCTCAGTCGCTGACATCCATGTCCTCTTCATGATGATCGTCAGCACCGTTAACTTTGGTCTGCTTAGCGTGGCGTGCTGTGCTGTCGTCGCGTGAGTGAGGAGACAAACCAGAGTCGTCCGAGTCCTTCCTGTACTCCCTCTCCTTCTCGCTGTCATAACCTTGTTCTTCTTCATCATAATTTCTGGTGATCTGTAGAAAAGTGAGTCACATTTTAAAATGGAGGGGGGTAAAATCACAGGCCTGATTTAGACCGTCTCAAAAAAATAGCCAACCTTAGCATCTCCTTTATCACCCTCTGACTTCCTGTCCCACTCTTTCTCTTTGTCTTTACTTTTCTTTTTCTTGCTAGTGGAGCGTTCGCGTTCGCGTTCTTCCCGAACGCGCTCTTTATCACTCCTGCGGTCCCTGTCCCGTTCCTTGTCCCTTTTCTTCTCCTTCTTGTGTCTGTAGAGGAGACAAAAAGTGTGAGGTGAAAGAAACTGCAGGTAATACACCAACCTACAAAAACATCACATTACACACCAACCTTCGTGAAGATGGAGAAACGGAGGTTCTCTTTTTGGGGGACTTCTTGGGTGATCTGCTGTTGCTGCGACTTTTCCTGTGTCTTCTGTGGAACAAAACGAGATGTAAAACTGTAACCGTTTCCTGACCTGGAAAAACACAGGACTTGGTTTAGCTATTGAACTACATTGTGCTGAACTCACCGGCTCATGCTGCGTGACCTCCTGGCCGTGCTGTAGCTCTTGGGTGGTGTTTTGGATCTTCTTCTCCCAATGTCTTCTCTCTTTCTATCTCTGTAAATAAATAAATAAATAAATAAATAAAGTATTTTAAATTTTCCAACAGGATGTTTATCTCCTAGAAAAGCTTTAACGGAGTTACTCCACCTGGATCTGCTTTGTGATCGCCTGCCTCGGTCTCTGGAGTGGGTGTGTCTCTTACGTGGGCTTTTGGAGCGCTTCCTGCTTCTAGACTTGGATCGCCGCCTGGATCTGCTTCGCCTGCAGATAGACAATGAAAACATTTCACTTTTTAGTATGCTTGATAAGCATCCCCCATGACAAGTATTCACAAAATCAAGTGAAGATTTCACCTGTGTCTTGAGCGGGATCTGGACCACCTTCTTCTGGACCTTGAACGGGAACGAGAGTGTTTCTTTTTGCTCTCCTTATCTGCAGAACAGAAAAAACAGATGGCGTTATTAATACTAAGTCAAAATCCTGGCAAGGAAGTCATCTTGATTATTGTTCACTCACTTCCAGGTTCAATCGCAGCGGAAATGAGTGACTGAGCTTCTCTGACTCTCTTCATGGCCTCTTCAATTTCCTTATTAGAGTTATCAGACTTCAGGCCTGGATTGAAGTTTAAGCCTGCAGCCAGTGGATTCAGCCTGAACACAGGAATATTCTTTAGCAGGCTCATCATTTCTACTAACAGCTATTTCTTGACTTTGTGATTTCAAAACAGTTGAGCATTTTTTTAAATATAAAAACGTACTTTGGATCGGTCATCATCTTTAACAGCTGATCGGCAGCCTGTGAGGAGACAAAAATTAGGTAAGGTTTGTACTATCAATTATAATGCACAGTACGACAAAACTGACTAAACTGATTTGCAGGAATACAATAATGCACCAATTATTTTCTCACCTGAGGATTCAAGTTGGTTCCTGGAAAGCCAAATGCAGCCATTGCATCCAAGTTTGAACCAAATGGGTTCCCTCCCATCTGGAAAGAAAACAAATAATGGTGCCTGATTTCTTAGATGATTATGATGATAGAAGATTTCTATTATTAGATTCAAGAATATTTGTTAAAGGTCCCATATTATACCCTATTAACCCTAGTTAAACTAGGTCCTGGTGCCCTAATGAACATGTCTGTGTCATGCTTTAGTCAAAATATCATAAGGATGAAGCACAATAGCAGTTCAATAACACTGCCAAAACGGTCTTTTTCAGAACACTCAGTTTTGTGCCTGGTCATTCACATGTGAATGGGACCCAGATAAACACACATCCACTGCTTCCAGGGGAGTGTCGATCTAACTTACTATCCACAGCCATACTGTCACCACTTATCACCTATTGTCATGCACCGTCGTCACAACCCACCGCTCCATATACCCCATAGTAATGTCCGTTTACCCGTTGTTACTGCGTTTCACCGTAATGCATATAGTGACCACAATTTTGTCTTCTCGCGATCATAAAAACATTAAAATCGAAGAAAAACGATTAATGCGCCGCGGCGTGTATGTAAATTTCCATGCTAGAAAAAGACCTTGAACGCACCTGTGTTACTGCGGCTGAAAGTGACGTGTGTGGATCAACAACACGAGGAGAGAACGTGGAAACACGACAGAAAGGAAGCCTTTGGTTGAGAAGAAATGTAGGACAACATCTACATCTTTCTGCAGTGCTTTCAAACGCGTGCTCCTCATATCACCGATCCACACATGTCACTCGCTAACCGCAGGCATGTAACTGGTGCGTTCAAGGTGTCCCTCCAGCATAGGAATTTACACACACGATCAACAACAAAGGGCTTGTGAAGCTTGTGAACATTTTTTTCATCAATAAAATATATCCACTAAACACAAAAATCCTCTGAGTCTAGAAGTTTGTGTAAAACACTGTGCTCTGCTGTGCAGCCACTCTTCCTCCCTCGTCTGCACTCTCGTATTTCACAGGGACAAGGGGGAGCTACGGTGGAGCTGTGAAGTACTCTGCCTGGCGGGGTGCCAACATTCACGGTGAAATGTCCGCACTGTCGTCATTTGGTCGGGAGCTGTAAACATTGCGTGTTTTATCGCCTATACTTACACAAAGTGGAACCACTAAAACATGACAGTCTTGTTTTTTCACATTTTGGGGACTGGTATGGCCCACTGAGTCCCAAATATAAGTACTAAAAGATTAAAAAGTTGATTTTGCACAATAGGGGACCTTTAAAGAGCAGAAATGATCCTGACAGTGTGGTCAGAGATCACAGTTTAAATTTGAATGAACACGTTTCAAGTGTGAAAACTAAATCCTCATTAACCTATTGACTTTCTCATTTCTCATCCATCGATTAAAGTGCTCCCTTTTTAGTTTTTAAAAACAAAAATTCTACACGAAAACATGAACCAAGTTTGTTTTATCAACTGCAAGCTGTGGACAACTCATATTTTCAAATTGTATGTGGTGTGACAAACAGCCAAGCCACTGACAACAGTTACTTTCATTATCAATTCATCATATGATGATTCCGTCTATTCTTTGTCAATATTCCATGTCAAAAAAGCCATTGACAATTACAAGTTATGTCAAAATGGTTTGGATTTAACCAGCACCAAGGGTCAGTTTAAGGCACCATATGTAAGAATGCGGCCAAAAATGGTTACTAGACTCAAATTCAAAATTCAGAGGTCTTTTAGGTTTGTTTTCTCCGCCATTGCAGCTCATACGTAACTGGCAACCCGTGGTTGCTCGAGAGCTGAGACTCTACTGACTGCAATGATTGGTAGACGGCGGTAGGTGGCGCCACATGCTAAAACATGATTTCAAATCATAAACATGATTTTCAGCCCGCAAAAGATCTGTGTGTGAATGTGAATATTTTGACTGTACTGTTGTTGTCGAGTTCAGTATGTTGTATGAACATTATTCCCGAGTCTCTGTGACATATTAGGAGGATTTAATGGCGAGCTGCTTTAGATTTATTACATAACGCACCTTTTAAGTGCCAGTATCACAATTTTTAGGATTGTTACCCCTTGAAATGAAGTCTGTAAAACTATACCACTTTTTTCACAACAAATTAAGATTAATTTGAAATTTCCTCCCATTTAATTCAAACACTCCAATGCCATTCATTTTTTCTGCTGATTTACACTAACAAAGGGGGTTAGTGGTTTAAATGCTGGTTCCCTCAATCCATGTGCCCAAAAAAATCTGGACATTGAACCCTGACAGCTGTGTCACAGTGTGTTGTATGTATAGTGAATAGTGTAAAAAAGGTATAGAAATTGACAGTCTACTATTACATCAACTGAATAAAACACTTAATTTTGCCACTTCATGCAGTGAACTTTGTAATGATCAGCGAGTATAAGGTCTTACATGTGCATTTTGGAGTGGGTTGGGTGTTGGAAGAAGTCCTCCACCAGGCAACATTCCTGCCACAGCATTTGCTGGCGCCATCAGTGACAAAGCTTTAGCCTCATCTGGAATGGAGCCTACAGAAAAATAAAATCAGGCATTAGGAGAAAACTTCTTCACACATTAACTACACACAGACATGTTGGAAAAAGTCTTCACACTGCATTTCTTCAAAATTAGGCTCAACAAACAGGTTACCTTATAGGTCAGATGAGTTCCCTTGATTCAACAAAATCATTGCAGTGACTTAACTATTGCTGGAATAAATCACACTACTCCAATGAACACTGCCAAGAGTATATCACCTGAACATGTGTTTTTTAAGTCATGAACCAAACGTTAGCAAGCACAGCTGCTTCTCCAGTTGGGTGTGCCCTCAATTTTCATTTAGACGTTTACTGAAACAAGCGACTCACGTTGGCGGCTTCGCTACTAAAAGCACAGAGAAAAATCGAGATACACACAAACAAAGAGAGATTTAAGGATTTGGCAAGAACACTACACAAGCTGTCAGTGTCTACTTACCGAAACACATTTCAGAGAGTCAAGTGGTAACAAACACTAAATGGCATAAACAGATTTATGGGTAAGTAGTGTGCCACTTGTACATCATTATTCTGATATCCTTACCTGACATCACTGCGTCAATTACCCAACCCGGACTGAATTAGACCTGGGCTGGTCTAATTCCTCTGTATGATCAAAATGGGTATGCTCCAATTTGCCTTTATTTATTATTTTTGTTTGTTTTTTCATGTTCTTGTATTGCATCCATCCCCAAAACTCACATAAATATGGACGTACAATCATTACAACATATAAACAAAAAAACTGGAGAGAGAAAATTCTGCAGGAGACAAAACTGTTGGATGGAATTTTCAGCAGGGCCTGGTAAACAGGACTGGCTGAGCCAGGAAAAAGAACTGTAAAACACAACAACAAAAGAAGACCACTGTTAAAATAATGATCGTACCAACATTGTATGATGTTGGTGGCTATCTTAGACAACTTAGGATAAAGGTGAGTTTAAATGGTTATATCAGACAAGATATTTACCAATGCCCACCCAAAGGTCCAGTGTGTAGAATTTAATATATAAAAATCAACTTTTCACCTAATTATCACCACCTGTAAATTAAAAACTGCTGCGCTTTTGTTACCTCAGAATGAACCCAAAGTGGGTCTTCTTCCAAGGAATCTGATTTATTTGTTTGCTGCAATATGCTAATACAACCCTTTGTGCCAATAAATTCTACATACTAGACCTTTAATTCCCAAACTTCACTCGTATGTTTAACAAAATGTGAAACTTCTGCCACTGAACCAAAATAAATATTATAAAAAGGATAAAGCTAGGTATACTCTCATTTTAGTTAAATCCCAAATCTAACTTTGTCGTAGTCGGTCTGTTAGTCTTATTCTCTGTCAGTGGCTACCAGCTAACTTTGCTGGTGTCTCTGAAATACAAATATGTAATTTCACATCAAAACTAAAAAATTGTGTGTGGAAATGTTTTTAATGTGGACATTTGCTGTACGGGCAAGTATTTATAGCAGCAGTACGATCACCCAGTGTAACATTGTGGTTCACTGATGCCTTAAATATACCTTTTGGGACCATGCGTTTTGCCTTATTATAATATTTAATGACATCAAAAAAAATGAAGGAACACAGTTTTAGCCATAAAATTGTTGAATGGCTAAGCAGTGTTCAAAAGTGTTGCAAAATAGTGCAGAATTAGCACCCATTCAGACGGAGTCCTTCATGTCTGACCTTTATGACTGCAGTTAAAAATAAATTATAAAAAAAAAATAAAGGGAGGAAAGAGGGAAAGAGAGCAGAGAAAGAATGGAGGAGACAAAAAACAAGAGGGGTGGGGCTTGAATGCTTGCTGGCCTTTGCAAATGTCTACAGTCCCCTGTTGGCAGGCAGAGGACCACTTTCATCAATGAGGGGCTGCTTTTGCCTTCTTCACTACAAAAACCACACACGCGCACTCACATACACACACACACACACTCGCACAAATAACAGAGAAAAGTTTAACAGAGGACAGTCCAATGTGGGGGAAAATAAAATACATATGGTTAACAGCTTCAATTTTGAACTGTGCATCCCACAAGCTGAGTTTTTAAATAGCATGTAAAAGTGATTTTTTTATACTGCACTTTCTACATGTCGAGCAAATCAGTGTTTTAATGACAGACGCACACCTCATCAAGAAACGTGTGGTGGTCATAATAAAGCATACCAGAGATCAAAAACTAGCAGTCAACATCTTATGAGCAATATGAGAGGAAAGAAATTACCAGTATCCTTCATTTTATCTCATAAAGCTCATATATACAGGCCAAGGTGAGTTGACTTCACAAAGGGGAGAGATGAAATTGTTCTCACTCTTTGACATTATCACTTTTCAGGAGTTATGACATTCAATTGACAAAGACTTCTCGTACAAAAAAGTAATTGTAACACAAACCTTCAGCAAACGGGACCACGATCAATGCTCTGTCCACAAACACAGTGTTGGTCAGATGTTGAGAAACTCCAACAGACTCTGGCTCCTGGAACTTAACAAAGCACACCCTGGATGTCACTGGCATCTGAGAATCGCTGTTGGGGAAGAAAAAAAGGTTTTAATGTAATGTGTTGCAAACGTTAAACAGCACAGTGTCCAATCATAGCCACATGGACCGTGTGGAAAACGTGAAGTTGCATATCCTCGCGCATCACTTTCAGAATAACAACGCATAACATGAATTGTGGTTGATAGCTGTAAACTGTGTGATACTATATCAGATTTAAAATATAGGATGTTGACAAGGAGAAATAGGCTGCACATTAACTGACATTTAGTAAATCAACATTAGCAGGATACTGAAATTGAAATGAGTACAACAGCGTGCAAAATGAGTAAACAATAAATAAAAATGGCGGTTGCAATGTATTGAAGATAATAGTTAAGATAGTGAGAACAAACAGTAATTTAATTGGATTTCATACCGACATTCTCAGTTTAGATATTGCATTATGAAGCAATGATATGGGCCCCGAATTATTTGAATGCAACTGTGTAGCATGAGGTACAGTATGTGTACCCTGTTACAGTTAGCCATGCTAGTTAGCACGGGCCTACGTGGCCGTAACTCTTGGTAGTTAACACGATTAACAACCCACCCAGCTCGATATCGACTGAACCAGTAAACCAACAGCCAGTAAACTTACTCTGGAGGAAATAACTTCAGCTCTTCGATGGTTCCCAGGAAGCCGAAAAGAGTCCTCATCTGCTCCGATGTTGTGCTCGGCGACACGTTCGTCACCTGCACTACCTTCGTAGTGTAACTCATTTTTCTCTACTACCGGCCCTTAAAACATAAACAATAACGTAAACTTAAATTCGAATTACGCTTATTAAACAGCTATTAACCCGGTTGTTCGTCGGTACTTGGTTAGCTATGCGTTAAATCTCAACTACAACGACGGACTGTTGCATTTCGTCGCCATATTGAATGACTCAGAGTGCGCATGCGCAGTGGGGATAAAGGGAAATGTGATTCCTGTTCCATGTATTCATAAAACATAACAGTTTATTAATGTACTTCGCCTCATGTGATCAATCAGTGTAAAACCAGTTTTGCGAACAATGTTGCGTAAGACTACGTAGGAAGATTTTTGCATCCTGCTACGAGCATCCACCAGAGGGCGCCGTACACTTGTTTTCAATGCATAAACACAGTTTGGATGTGCTTGACGGTATAACTTGAGAACTTTCAGTCACAATCGTACATAGTTATATATGCATGATCTCAGATGGTTTCCAAAACTATTGTACCCAATTCTAAATTATTTTAATATGTTTCATCTATAAATAACAAATACATTTGTTGTTTCTTATTAGGTCATTAGAAAGCAATGCACAGGTTACCACTACTACTACTACACATTGTCTAATTTTGTTTTTGCACAGTATGGAATCAATACAAAATGCTCTTTATCAGATCAAGTCAGTGCAGTTCATGGCTATATAATGCATTACTTACTGTACACAGTTACCTTTGTGACTGTCCATAGTGCAGCTTTCCTTTAAACATTTAGTGTGTGTTTAAAAGCTCAACATGGCATCAAACAGTTTGAGTTAAATATAAGTTATTATCGAGTGTAAATAGGTCAATTCATTTCCACGTCACTTATACATGTTATTGTGATTGTTTAACCCCAACACTACTCTTCCCTGTGTTTCACATTTTTAATTCCTGGCTGGTTTTGTTACCCCGTGGGAGCCAAATATAGCAAAAATCTCTTTTGCATAAACGTTATCAAAGAAATGTTGCTAATTAAAGTCACATCACATGCCACTAACACTGCCCCTGACCAAACGGCATCTGACGAAACATTTTCTACTAATAGTGTTTTCTCCCAGGAGAAACAATACAGCGTTTGTCTTCAGGCTACGTCGAACATAATCCCTACACCTGAGGATTAGGCCTGTAGTTGCACTCGGACAAGAAAGTTCACACAATGACTTGGCTACATTCCATCTGGTTTTGTATTGTACAATAACACGAAGTCAAGGTTTACCATTAAAAAAGGTTGTTTCACATATTTGTCATATCCTCACTGTATTATTTCTAATCGTCCATCCATGCATTTTATACCGCTTTATCCTCCACAGGAGGGTCGTGCATTTATTCTGAAATAATGTTTATTATTTTCCTGAACCTTTTTTTTTGAATATTTGAATATGTTATATAGTTCTGTCTATAAATTCACCACTCAAAAAAATCTTAATTGTGAATAAAATAACTTTAATCCACTTGCCCTACATATGCATCAACGTTCAGATTTATTCTACACAGCACTTGGCATTACTCGGCATGACTTGAAAAAAACAATCACATGTACCATTGCAACACATGTTTCTGTGTATTTAATATTCTCCACAATAAATCCGGTTTCAGAGTGGTGGTCATTGAGTCACCCAGCAAAGGATATTGGGACAATGGCATTCTTGTTCATCGTGCAACATGATTGGCCAGGAGAGAGGTTTATACAGAGCAGATTTCCATGACTGTGAGGGGGACCTGACAAATAAATACCCCAAATCCACTGAGAGATCAGAGTGTTTCAATTCAGAAGAGGACCAGAGTTTTCCCAAGAGCTGCTTAAGGTGCTGCCACAACAAGAAACATGGTCAGCCGGTGAGTTTCTCATTAATTACTCATTTAAAAGAAAGAATACAAACCTTCCACTGATTACCAAAAATGTTAAAATCAGAGTTGAAAATTGTGAACAATGTAAACATTTTATTTTGTATAAACATTTGTTCAACTTGAACCATGTGCAGTGTTGTATCTGCTGCTGAAAGACTTTAATGTTCACGCTAACCTCTTAGGCCTTGAACTGCATGAACCGATCCAGCTCTTAAAGCTCTGAACCAACAGACTCACAGTGCAACAAAGGCTGCAGTGTTTGTTGACATCTTTGCTTTGTGATGGCAGATTTGAACACCCAGCTGGTGGCTACAAAAAGATTTTTGAGACATGTGAGGAACTGTCTGAGCCTCTACCAGCATCAGTCACAGGTTTGTTTACAAGTTTAATATTTGTCAGACCTTTTTTTTGACATTCATATACTAGTTGCACTGAAACTGAGTTCTTATTCATTCTTAGAACGTAAAATGAACCATGTCTCATTTATCTCTGTATTATTGATGCTTTACAGGAAGGATTCCTTCATTTCTGAGGGGAAGTCTTCTCCGTTTGGGACCTGGGCTTTTTGAGGTTGGAGATGAACCTTTCTATCACCTCTTTGATGGCCAGGCACTTATGCACAAATTCGACTTCAAGAATGGTCAAGTTACCTATTACAGAAAGTGAGACATAACTTCAATTAATGCAGATCATGGTTTTCTTTTTTTTTTAACCTCTTTAGTGGTTTGTTACCATGCTTTTTTGCAAAATAATTTTCTGTGAAAAGTCATCAGATTATTGCTTTTGTGTTTATGTAATACAACTTTAATTGTTGTATTATCTCCCGTGTCTTTTAAAGGTTTGTCAAAACAGATGCTTACGTGCGAGCCATCACAGAGAAACGTGTGGTGATCACAGAGTTTGGCACGTTTGCATATCCCGATCCCTGCAAAAACATTTTCTCAAGGTGAATGACTGAAAAATTCTAATTCAATCTAATATTTATCCACCATGTTAAATGCTTCTGAAAATCACTAGACTTAGACCTATTATACACTCTTAGAAATAAGGGTTCCAAAAGGGTCCTTCTACAAGGGCTGAGGTTCTACCTGGAACCATTTGTTTCTGAAAAACCCTTTCCCGAAGAAAGGGAAGCCAAAAAAGGTTCTCCTATATAAGGACAAGCCGAAGAACCTTATGTGGTTCTACTTAGCACTTTTATTTCTAAGAGTGTATAAGCATGGGGGGGTGTTGGCGTTTCAAGGGCATTTGTGGGCCAAAATCGACTGTATGTACATTTTGTGTGCAGGTTTTTCTCCTACTTCAAGGGTGTCGAGGTCACAGACAACTGCCTGGTGAATGTCTACCCTGTTGGCGAGGACTTCTATGCCGTTACAGAAACCAACTACATCACTAAAGTGAATCCTGACACCTTGGAGACACTGAAGAAGGTACAAATATACCACTGAATCTTCATTTATAACAATAAAAAAAACTGCTCTTACCTCATTTACAACTGCTTTTATCTGTGAAGGTTGATATGTGCAACTACATCAATATTAATGGAGTGACAGCCCACCCTCATATTGAGAATGACGGCACAGTGTATAACATTGGAAACTGCATGGGGAAAGGAGCAACTCTGGCCTACAACATTGTCATGATCCCACCCACACAGAAAGGTAGGCACCAGTGAGTGTGTCAGTGGGGTGAAAAGATCCACAGGGTCTCTTCTACTTTGAATGTGTTTGAGGAAGCACAATGACCCCTTTAAAAAGCCAAGGAAATAAGAAAATGGCAAATCTTTCATGATTTTTCTCCCTTGTGATGTTTAAAATACAATCAACCTATTTAGCACAAAGGAAGTATTGAAATTGCTCCTTCTTTAAACATTTTCTTTGGTATTAATGTGTAAAACCACTGTAAAAAAAAAAAAAAAACCTCTCTCTTAGATAAGTCTGATCCCATCGAGAAGTCCAAGGTGGTGGTGCAGTTCCCCAGTGCGGAGAGGTTCAAGCCCGCCTACGTTCACAGGTGTGTGAGTTTGTCACGAAACACTTGTGTGTTATTGATTCTCTGGAATTGTTAATTTTTTTGTTAATATTGTCCCCTAATTAATTTCAGCTTTGGCATGTCAGAAAACTATTTTGTCTTTGTGGAGACTCCGGTGAAAATCAATCTGCTGAAGTTCCTGAGTGCCTGGAGCATACGAGGATCCAACTACATGGACTGCTTTGAGTCCAACGAGAGCCAAGGAGTAAGATGTTGTAGTAGATTTAATGTCCTTTGTGTTGTGTCCTTTGTAATGTCCTCATTTCCTAAAAATCTCTATTTTCATGTACTTTTTGTAGACTTTGTTCCACATTGCCAAAAAAAACCCGGGAGAATACATTGACCTTAAGTTCAAGGGAGCGGCCATTGGCATGTTTCACCACATCAACGCCTATGAGGACCAAGGATTTGTTGTTTTTGACCTGTGTGCCTGGAAAGGGTGCGTGACTCTTTTTTATCTTCTGATCTGTTTAGTAGGAAGGATAGAAAATGAATGAAAAACAGGTTTCAGTTAACTACTGTTACAATTCCAAGCATTTTCATGTGATCGAACATTTAAGCACCTTTTTAAAACTTTAAGTACTTTGAAGGATTTCAAGCACTTGTATAAACCCTGAATTGCATAAGTCACCACTCGATTGTTGATGCAGATTTGAGTTTGTTTACAACTACCTCTGGCTGGCCAACCTGAGAGCCAACTGGGAGGAGGTGAAGAAGGCAGCCATGATCGCGCCTCAGCCAGAGGTCCGCAGATATGTTATTCCCCTGGACGTCCACAAGGCGAGTCATCTGTCATACTCACAAAGTACTACACACACATATTACCGCCGACCCAGTTGGAGTCTTATTATTTGCTGTCATCTCGTCGTGGACGTGATTTAGGAGGAGCAAGGCAAGAACCTCGTCAGCCTCCCGTACACCACCGCCACTGCAGTGATGCATTCTGATGGGACAATCTGGCTGGAGCCTGAGGTGCTGTTCTCTGGGCCTCGCCAAGGTACCAACAGAACCATCAAAATGTATTGTTTTTATTGGATACAGTGACATTAAGTGGTTTTTAACCATCTTTTTTTTTTTTTTAAATAGCTCTTGAGTTCCCTCAGATCAACTACAGCAAGTATGCAGGGAAGGATTACACGTACACCTACGGTCTGGGTCTCAACCATTTCATACCGGACAGGGTAAGGTCTTCAGTCGGACACTATACGTGAATGAGAGTGTGTAAAGCAACCTGCATTCACTAGTGTTTTCTCTTCATTGTGTGCAGATCTGCAAGTTGAACGTAAAGACCAAGGAGACCTGGGTTTGGCAAGAGCCAGACAGCTACCCCTCAGAGCCTCTGTTTGTCCAGACTCCTGATGGAGTAGATGAGGACGATGGTCAGTCAGCAGCAGTGAAAATGCATCTAATTTATTTCTCTGTCGTCAGGGATAAATATTACTTAAAGATAACCTTGTGCTTTGCCAACAGGAGTGCTGATGACCATTGTGGCAGCTCCCGGCTCCCAGAGACCGGCTTATCTCCTCATCCTTAATGCTAAGGATCTGTCTGAGATCGCCAGAGCAGAAGTGGAGTGCGACATTCCAGTCACCTTTCATGGGATGTACAAACCCTAAAATTATATTATCTCACAGGATGTCTTTAGCCTTTCTGGGGCAAGATGTTATATAACAGTTTGAATGTGGTAGAAGTTATATTAGTTGAGTGTCATTGTTGGGTTTAAATAATAGAAATGGATTTGTTGTCAATAATATTTCATGGTTGGAGAAATAAAAACATCAATACACACGTGTGTTTTTCATCTCAGGTCCAGAGTTGTGAATGTGAATCTTTCGTCAGTTAATCTGAGTTTAAAATAACTTTTAGGTCATTTGACTTATTTTCCCTCAACCTGATCTACATTTGCCATGTTTTCTTAAAACAAGTATCAAGTATTTTCCCAGTTCAACAAATGCAAGCAGTGCCATTAATCCTTCAGCCAAAAATTCTTAACATATTTAAGGAGATTTAAGATGTTGCCACAGAAAATCTCATTATGGTCACATTTGCAAGTGACCTTGCTGTGACCGTCCTTATTGTGCTGCTCAGTTGTCTTAAAAAAGAAAAGAAAAGGAAAGAGCGTGCACCGCAAAGCTGATTAACTTTTGAGAGAGAGAGAAAGAGAGTGTTGTTGAATACATGCATATAAATAAAGTGACCATTTGGTGTGAACGGTGTAAACCTGTGTTGTCCAGTATAAAGGAGGGTTTTACCATGATTTTATAATTACACATCCAGTCTCAGATGTTCTAAACAGGAAAGTTGATTCACGCGTTTTTCGTCCCCAGCTGATGCAAGACAATGAAACAAAGCATGAAACAGATTTTAGGATCTTCATTAATGAACTGCTCTTGAGAAACATTTCGCAATCCTGTCATTCATTCTGTAATGGCTAACTTCAGTTACCACACGGTTTTACAAATCTGTCCGCTTAGAAGCATTTAGTCCACTCTGACACTCCTTCATTACATGACATCATATAGGTTTTTTCACTTTAGTTTATTTATTTATTTTTACACAAGGGCTTGTCAGCCTTCCAGAAAAAGGAACAGAAAAAATAATAAAATAAAAAGGTTACAGAAAATATTAATTTTCAGAATAAAGTTAAGCAGAGAAAAACTTCACACCATGAGAGAAGTCTCACACATTGGGACAGAGGTTTGCACAGCCACACATCAGCCCCCTGTAATAGTTAAATACTTGTTGCCCTAAATTAAAATTTGTGAAATGTGAAGAAAGCAAAAGATAAAACACAGGTAACAAGGAAAGCACAACCACACCACCACCACCAAACCCTCCACAAATACAAACAACACAAGCTTAATTCATTATTCTGTAACAAAAATGTGATGGATAACAAGTAACATGGACTCAAATTTTAACACTTTTTAAAAAAAAAAAGGAATAGTTTGACAGTTATAGAAATACTGAATTTGTATACAGTAAATGTAGAGCAACACCAAACTGATAATGAGCTCAGTTTAAAAATAAAAAGTTGAGAAGTAGCTGCTTGGACTCAGTCCAGAGATTTCAAGCAAAAGACCATCACTTAAAATCTTTAAAATATGAAAGAAATAACAATTCCTAAGTTGTTACATCCTTATTCCTTCTGTCAAGGAGGTTGTTTTTGACACATCTGTGCATATGTGAGCAGCATAAATCAAACTACCTAAAGTAGAATTTTCTTGGGCTTGTAAGTTATGAAATGATCATATTTTGAGTGCACGGACACTGTGGGAAACTGAGCGCTGTTGGCTGAGTGCTTTCTCTATTTTAACAGCATGTAACTCCCTGTGAAGCATGATGATTAAGTTTCATTCTGTGCAGTTTATTCAAACAAACAAACAGTGTGTTACTTTTTATCTGAAGGTGTTGGTGGGTATAATTTCCAACTTTAACAGAGCCAGGCTAATTCAAGCTCTAGCTCCCCTCTTTGTTCCCAGTCTTTGTGGTAAGCTCACTGCCATTTGGCTGCAACTCCAGACTGGTGCCACTCTCACCCCCATTCTAAACACAAAAAGCAAATGAGGAAATTTCACAAAAGCGTTGAACTTTTTCTTTAACCATGAGCAAGCCTCTGTCCCTTTACCAACACATAAAACACACAAGTCAAAAACAAAGCCAAAAGAGCGGAGGTTCACACTACGGTTATATCAGGCTTACTTTCGATGTGGTGACGACTGACTGCTTTGAAAATGTTTTTATCAGCCACATTAACACATTTGCATCTCAAGAGATAGAGGAATGAAATATTGATAGTGCAAGGTTGTAAGGTACATATATTAATATATTGTTTTAGATACTGTCCTATAAGTAAAGTGCAAATCTCTGGATCAGATGAAAAGTGTGCGCAAGCATTTCTAATTTTTTGACTGACTGATTCACCCGCCTATGCACAAGTGAGCCCTTTACACTTGCTGTAAGCTATTCTACGCACGCCCTGTGGTCAAACAATCACATTAGACATCACCATTTCATCACATCAACTCAAAGCATTTCCTTAAAGACTGGTTGAAGACAAACATTGAATCCAACAGATTTCTAGCAACACCTCTGATCATTTTGGTCAATAACATGACTAATTGGGAATAAAAATAAAATGGTGTCAGCTGAGGAAACACCAGTGAGACACTCACTCACTCACAAATCCAACATGCTCATTATCAAGCAGATTCTGTGCATTCAAACTTTGCAGGGTCGACTTCAGTTTCTCTAATGGATGTATAAGACCAGCTCATTTAAACGTGGGGGTATAGAAGGCCAACATTAGGTGAGTAAAATTTGAACTTTTCAAAGTGCAATACAACAGCAGACTTATTTTCCCAAACTTCTCACACTAGTTGAGGGCAGTTGTAGGGTTTGTGTAAAGGGGAGGGACGAGGGGGCCTTCTGTTTGATCTAAGCATGGAGTGGTGAAAAATCTGTTTCATAGGTGGAGAGCAGGGCTGCATCCACAGGCTCCATGCAACAGGGGCAGGTGAAGGATCTCATCAGCCAGTCGTCTATACAGTCCATGTGGTAGATGTGCATACAGGGCAGGAACCGGATGGGGTCCCCATAAACAAAGTCCAGCATACAGATCACACACCTGGAAACAAGATAAGAGCATATATACACCACCATGTAACAACACCACACAAATCATCAAATACCAGCTCCTTGGTCATTATAGAAACAATATTATATTACTGGTATTAGACATACAGTAAAATACTGTAAATACTCCAGCTATGGAGGACTTCAGCTGAGTAGATGGTAACTAATGCATCCTGAGAATAGATTGTATTCATGAATGTAAACAATTGTGGCCACATGTGTCTCAAAACCACATCTGAATGTGGCTTTTGTGATGGGATCAGAAGACACACTCAGAATGCATTAGATGCAATCAGACGCACACCCTGGCTGCATGGGTTCTACTTACACTGGATATTAAAATCAAGTCTGAATGTTGTCTTAGATGTGTGAATGAGTTCATGTGTCTCTCCTGGACGGAAGCCTTACCTTGCATATACTTAACAATAATAATTTGCAATAACACAAAAAATGCTTACTCTCTAATCTTTTTCTCTGAGCCATCTTTATCTCCATCATAAACGCCCGTCGGGAGGTGTTGAATCAGACCAATGCGCTGAGCAATGCGAATCTGCTCCTCCTCCGTCAGCTGTGAGGCCAGACGGGCCTGACTCAGCGTGGGGTGGTACACGGGCATATGAGCCTGCTCCTGGTAGCAGAGAAAACACAAAAGACCAAATTGATATCGGGTCACTTACATGTAGACAGGCATGGGATGATATCAAACACCGGCTGTAGCACTGACAACATTTGGAGTTTTTACTTTTACCATCTTTGCCAACAGTGTAGCAGAAACTTCATTTGTCAAGTACTGACATGAATACACTCACTGACCACTTCGTAAGGCAATGTAGTTTGACTGTCCATTAATCCAAGTGTGGCTGTGCAGTGCATCAACATTGTATAGACAACCCTGTAGAAACCATGTTACATTACAACTGAAGAAAGTTATTTCATATTATGCATTATTATTTAATTATTGCCCAGCCCTAGTCTCCCCTAATAGTGTTGTTCACCACATCAATCCTTTTATGACCACAGAGCACCCTCAATCTGATTGTTAGCTACTTCCAGCAGATTAAAGTGCAATGACACAAAACTCAAATCTCAAACTGTTTTCTTCAACATAACAGTGTTCCAAAACATTATCAAACGGTCTCCGTCACCAGATCTCAATCCACCTTTGGGATGTGGTGAAAAGGTAGATTTGCATTGTGGGATGTGTAGCCTTGACAGATGTTATGCCATAATTGTACAGTTGTAAAAACGGAGGTGCGGTCCAAACGGGAAATATCGAGGTGTCGCTAATAAAGGGACAGGTGCGAGTAAACGTCAATGGTTTTCACCTGATAGGGTGGCGGTGGTTCCAGGTCCGTCCCGTCCCAGAAACTTGCCCGACGTGACTGGGCATCGTGAAGCAGTGAGATGTCATCGGTTGTTTGCGACTTGAGACAGTTGCCCATGTCTTCGTGTCCCCGCTCCACCTGGGCGACGTAAACAACACCAAACACAGCCTGAGCTTGTTGTTTGCTAAAGTTGCTCTCAGTGGCTATTGGTGGTGCTTTCCTTTTACTGTCCCGCAAACGACGGCATTACAGTTCGGAAACATTGTATGTATGTCTTAGAAAGGTTCTTTAGCGTACGCTAAAGCTTTACAGCAAACGTCTAAACTAAACTGTTTTCATGTTTACACGGAAAAACAAAACAAATAACTCCCTTGCTAAATATATCAAGCGGCAGAGCTAGCGACTTCTTCGCCAGACTTCGATACGTACCAGTCACGCCTTTGCATAAAATTGGAATTTTCACAAAATATCAACTTTAATGGAAACTGTGACGATGAAACTAAGGAGTCTGAGAAGTGGACCGAATTGACATCGCTGCCTTAGAACTTCGTGAATTACATCACTCAATTTGCTTCCATGCTAGCTCTTACTTAGCTCTTTCTTTGAACAATCGACATGTTAACAGTCCTTTGGATATGACGTAGGTGTTATTATGCACCGGTGATTGGAGGATTTCTGTGACGTTGCAACAAGCGATCCAAGGCCCCGCCCCCTTTAATGACACCAATAACAAAACGAGGAAAGTGTCACTACTATGTCTATGTCTAATATAATACTATGTGAATATGATCCAAAGTGAAAAAAGACAAACATTTTACTTGAAACAAATTGATTATTATTTTGTGGTTGTTCAATAGTACAACATGATGTGTTTCTAGCCTCATATTGTGTGTATGTGTGTACAGTATGTGTGTATATACACACACATATATATGTATATGTATATATATGTATATGTACATGTATATAATTAGAATTAGCTCCTATTGTATCTCTATAAACTTCTAATTTAAGCTATGAGTGTGCAGCACATCCCTTTGTTTAACTTAACAGTTAAGATAAATGTAATGAGGAAATTAAAGAAAGAAGCTTTACTACTTAGTCTTGATTACATGAACAGAAAACACCCAGTAATATGTTTAAAATTGTTACACTAATAAGGTAAAATTCCAGCGTGAAACAGTGATTGACAGTAACAAGCTCCAGCAAACTGTTTGTGGTAAAACAACACTAACCCTATACTGAGCTATCTAATAGTATACATTTTAAAGTAATGACATTTACAGTGGCAACTTGAGGACACCTTTATTTTGTTATATACAGCTATTGTACACATAAAAACCCACACATTATTTGCATTCCAGGAATTTATGATACAAATCTTCATATTTTTGGTTAATTGAGTTTCACAGAATTGGCCATCTTCAGGCAAACAAAACAAACACACAAATCTTAAATAATAATTTTTAAAGATTCCCTTACCTTTAAAGCTCATGAGCTGACAGTGTTTATTTTTTTCCTCTAAATGTTACAACAATATAATTTCTCTGTACATTATTAGTGAGTAAAAGTAATGTTAACTTATGAAGCAAAAAGTGTCATGTTGTGTTCTCTATCCTCTGCAATGGTTCGTACAATATTCACAAGGAAGAACAACTGAAAGGTCATTTGTTTTCCAATCGAGCCATGTAAAATTACATTCCAGGAAAAATAAAAGTTAAACATCATTGGAAAGTTCTCAATAAAAAGGTGAAAACTGGTAAAGCAAAAGTAAGTTTTGAAGCATAATAAAGAACTGTTAAAGGTTTGTGGTTTGGAGGATACTTGATTTACAAAACACAGGGTAAAGTAACAAATAAGCATCTTTTCTATGTTATTCTAAAACTGTATTCATATTTCACAATGTATTATATGCAATACCAAAAAAAAAAAAAAAAAACAACAATGGGGAGAATCAAGCAGTTTTACCCAGCATATTCATTCACACTGTAAAAAAATCCAGCATTGTTGAGTATTAGTATCCAAATTGTCTGGTAAAGTATCAGATCACCTTTTCATGATGGCTTGTTGTATTAATCTGGTCTCCTCAATGGCAGTGGTGTGATCATCACAATGTATTTACAAAACATGTTATTTATAAGAAAAAGTAGTTACATATTCACACACCCCACAGATAAATACTCAATCATTTAGAAACATCTCCAGAACTGAAAATACCTTATACAGTATTGACACAAATGACATATTTTCATCCATGTATGTTTATTTATTTCATTTTCTGCATCCACAACTATTTGAAATGCATTATTACTTTCTATTATCAAGTACAACTCAGGAAATAGACCTTATGTATTGTCAGTGTTCTGTGTGAATTGGCAACTACAGTTTCAGGAAGTATTGTTCTTCATTGTTTTTTGGGTTCACATTTGACCAGACATCCATAAGAGCTCATGGCCTCAAAGCAGTGTTGTAAATAGAGTCACAATAACCTTCTCTCTGTACACTGTCGTACATCTTCCTCTTCACACCTCTCTGGGATTCTCCCTCCTCTTTCATGCTGTGACTCCTTTCCCTAGCATCTGTCGTCCTCCTCTGTGTCGCTGAGAGGATCACAGCCTGCAACTGAGGCCGTCTGTGCTAGACGTTTCCGGAAGTGTCCGTTGGGGACCTGCCAGCCAGTCCGCAAACGTGGACGGGCAGAGCTGACGGTGTTTGAGCGTCCCAGGCTGCAGGCCACAGCTGCCTCGAAGGTCAAGGTCTCAATGGGACCAGTTGGATCTGGGCTGTGGTCGTCCTCTTGCGAGGCCAGGAAAGGCTCAGATGGGTAACGGCGAGGTGGGGACTGGTGTCGGCCAGCCTCGGCCTGCCTCTCTCCCGCTCCCGCTTTGGTCTGCCAGGTGGGCTTTCTTCGCCTCATGGTCTCTGGGCTGTCGTGTTCATCCTCATCTTCACCGACAGACGCTTGTGTACGACACACAAGTGGGGAGTAGGAGATATGAGGGCGAGAGCGGGGTTGCGATAAAGGTCGTCGGCCACTGGGAGTGCTGGACTCTGAGGTGGAGGGCACTGGACTTTCTGAGCTGTTGCCCTGAGAACAAGAGTTACTTGTATTTCATTATTTCCTGCAATAAAGCGTTTGCGCTGATAGAATATGTTTACTGAATTACAGAATAAAGGCATATCGTGGCAAGCAATGTGAACTGTAAATGACAGTTGACAGTTGTGAAAATGGCAATACGTTTGGAGGATATGTTGTCAACATCACTGCAATTTCAACATCATGTGAAATAATAAATAAACTTTGGGCTGTGTACACAATATTACAGACTACAAAATATAAAATTATCATATTATAAAGTGAAGGGTATGAAAATAATTGTTAATCATGGACTGTAAATAAAGATGGGCATAGTCTTCCGCTTAAAAAATTAACCTGAAAAGTACCATGTCAGTTTGTCACCTGCAACCAGGCACCTTTTAGACATTGATTTCCACCATCTGCTATGGAATAAGACCTGAAACTAGTAAATGAGACATTAATCCTTCAGAAAAAATTAAAAAAGTTATAAATCACATAAGAAGATTTTCGTCAAAGTAAGCAAAGTAATTTAACTTCTTGGGCTTCACTTTTCAAATCGGAAGACTATGTTCATTTTTGAATACACAGGTATTTGAGTCACATTGTTATATTAGTCACAAAGTAATAGAGTCAGGGAGTTCTAGGAACACCCTTGCTGTCAATCAGGTTCCTGCATCAGGTTTTTCTGACCTACCTGTTTATCTTGAGGGTGTGCTCTCTCTACGCTGGAGGAGCGTGACGGCTGCAAGCTTCTTTCTTCTGAGTTACAGCGAGATGTGTCTGGAGAAAGGAGATGACAGCGCTCCTTTGATCGGCCACGATCCCTGTCGCACTGCTTCCAGTGTTCTGACCTAGAAACTGGACATTCATAAAAGGCCACAATACAAAATTACAGAATCAAAGTAGCAATATTGAAGCCATTGTATGGCTGCATCAGTGGTGGTGTAATTCAGAGGTAAACTACACAAACTATTTTGGTAATAATAGATGAGTAGACCAACCAGCAGCCTTGTAGCTTTTGTGACGAGGTCGATACAACCGCTCAGGACTTTTCTCGTCCTGCCAAACACCATTCACTCGCTGATCCCCCACAGTGGACACTGAACGCTTCAAGGAGCCACTTGCCACCTCAGTTTGCTTGAAACAAAAACACACACAGACAGAAGTGCAAACACAAAGTACATATACAAATAAAACATTAAAAACATTGAAAAAAAAAAGAGATATTCCATAAAAGTGGAGCAGTACATGTCTTTAGCAATGCATTCTTTCTCATGCTATTATAGTCTTTGCTTCATTCTGGAGAAAGAAAGACGTTGCGATAGGCATCAACATTCATGGTTCACAACCTGACTCCCTGCATACCAAAAGTCAACCAGAAACCTCACCGATTTAACCTTGATATCTCATGCACAAAACAGAGAAAAAGAGGCACCAAAGAGGAGTCCCTGTCATGGAAGATGAGAATACCTGGGACTCTACAGCCAGACGGGGCATGGAAGCGGCCCGCACACACAGGCCCTTCCCCAGTGGAAACTCCAGTGGGGCTTCAATCCCCCTTCTGCACACGCCCACCTATGTGAGTACAGAAACAAGAGAGGAGGGCAAGGAGAGACAGAGCACCAATCAGGCTCGTCCCTGCCACGACTGCGTCTACACACGCAGGTCCAGGTCAGGTGAGAGGAGGGCAGCCATGCCATTTCATCACTGAGGGTCATCTATCATAGCCATCATCCACTCACAAGCCATTCCAGCCATAAAACGGACAGATCAACAACTAACAACATGAAAACTTACTTCAAAGAAGAAGAGAAACAGAGTGTGAAAGAGGGGAAGAATGATAGAGACAGTAAACAAAACAGTTTACAGGGAAAGATGGGATCCAAATGTATTCATGCATATTCAAGTCTTTATATCTACACAAACAAGAGGCAGACAGCATCTCTCCATAGGCCAAACACATTCCTCTGCACACTAATATGTGGTTATTTCCCTATAATCCTGCATCATTCATCAAACAGGCGATGTAGGCCAGTAAAACCAGACAGTATACACAGCAACACATCAACACCTGGACAGTCAACGTCCACTACTCCAACCTCCACACGGGACTAAAACACAACCAAAGATGGGCACAGAGAGTCAGTGATGCCGTGCTGTTGCAAGGCACTGGAAAATCAAAGCAGGGTCATTTGTTGAACGTTTAAATGCTTCAGAGAAAGAATTTGTGATTCAAATCAATGGTTTTCAACCTGGGAAAGATTTTCACTTGTGGTAAAATATACCCTCTAAAAAGTATATCCTCGAGAAGTTAAAAATCATGTTTTAGTTTATGTGATCACAACCTAGAATCACAGCCCCAGAGTGAAATTACTGTAATATATATATATTTTTGTTGTTGTTGTTGAATACTCCGTGAGCTTGCTTGAGTATAAGAATGTTGCGATCAAATCTTTTGGGTTCAGATCTGGCTCAGAGGCCTTTAATATTCAAGCAAATCTGAACCAATGTTTGTTTAAGTCATTTTACAACTAAGCAGCACAATGAGGCAGATATGAAAATATTACGTTTGGCATTACAGCACTACACAAAATCTAAACATCAGCTTCAGTGTGGATCTGTTGTGGCTGAAAGGTGTAGACAAGAGTAGGACACCACCTGCAATTAAATACTAAAATTCAGTTCAGTTCAAATTCCCTTCTGGTTCAGTGACAGTTATTGAAAAGATTTTACTCTGGTAACACTCCTACAGTTCCCATTCAGGCTTTCGTTCTGTTTGGGTGCTCACAGAGAAACAGCCTAGGTTCACACAAGTTAAGCGGAGCAAAAGTTCCTCCACTTGATGTCAGCAACAGTGGGCAACATGTGAGGAAGTAAACAAAACAGTGGCAACATTATGGATCACAATGAGCTCCTGTAAGCTGGAATTCACAGCTCGTCATCAAACATTTTGTCTCTTACGGAGATCATTGCATGGTCTTTGTTTCCTTTGCCATTTTCACCAGTCTGTCTTTCCTTTCTTTTCCTCTCGTCAACAGCTTACATTGACATGCCCAATAATGATGGAACAGTTCACAAGAAAAAAAAAAACTTCTCTCTGCTGGGAATCAGCTTTTCAAGTTCTGAACCAATTAACGTTCAGAGTTGAACGCAGGTTCAGAACTTAGGTTTGGGAAATGGAGCCATGCAGGAGCCACAGCAGAGTGAATGGGCTATATGTTTCTGGTCCTTATGTAGGACACGCGTTCTATATTTCTGTGACCAGATGGTCTCAATCTAATTATGGTCACTGCTCCCGCACATGTGCAGTGACATGTGACACGGGGTTGCATGTAGATGGAGAAGGGAACCACTTCTGTTAACATGGTTGTGGTATGAATGTTGTATGTTCGTGTTTGACCTCTTTCTTACCAGATTCTGCTGTTGACCTGCATCAGTGTCGGAGCTCATCGGCTGCAAAAACAGCTCCTGTGGTGAGATCGGGCTCAGCGCCACAAAGCCTCCTCTGGTCCTGTATCAGGACGGAGAAAAAAATAACATGATTCAAACACAGAGATGC
Source organism: Microchirus variegatus (assembly GCF_963457635.1). Taxonomy (NCBI): domain Eukaryota; kingdom Metazoa; phylum Chordata; class Actinopteri; order Pleuronectiformes; family Soleidae; genus Microchirus; species Microchirus variegatus. Next base: position 19,037,773 of record NC_139806.1, read on the forward strand.
ACATACAGAGAGTAAAGAGGCATTTTATCTCACACTCACAGGGCTGAACCAGCACTGTGAGCCATCAGTGGCAGAGGCTGGGTGTTGGAGAGAATGTCCTCTGGTAGTGCAGAGGCATCCAGACGCTTAAACATCAGGCTACTCTTCTGAAATGAGAAACAAAAACACAACAGGTCAAATAAAAACCAGAGATGTCCACCCACATTTTGTTTTCAAGTGACACCAGGAACAACAACGAGCTGACCTGAGCTTCGAGCTGCTGCCTCAATTTCTTAGCCTTGTTCTGTTTGAAGTAATCCATTATCATCATCGAAGCATAGATCTTCCCCACTGTCATGTCCGTATCTTTGAGCACAGACACATTGCATTAATTGTCACTGCTTGTCCCTCAGCTGCACGCTGATTATTTATTTCATAGTGAGAGTCAGACCTTTGTTGATAGGTACCAGAAGATCCAAGTTCTTTTGGGGAAGATACGGCCAAATGATACTGATCTCCTTCTGCAGTTCACTATCCAGGGCAATACGGTCCTCACCACCTGTGACAAACAATCACATTCAGCCACTTTGAGAAACACAACATGTTCAAGGCCTATTGATGCCATTAAAGCTGAAATCATTAGTCAGATGATTATAATGTATTGACCATTTGCTATACAAAATACTTTAATGTCACCCCAGGCTTTAGGTAATTGGACAGAACATTTTTATTGAACAAATAATTCATCAAATAAAACATGAAAATAATCATTAGCAGCTGCTTTTGCACCCATTATATGTGAGCCATGCTTGTCAGCAACTCTAACCTCGGGCTATTTTGATGTCCAAAGCTGTGCGGATGAGTGACATCAGAGTGGAGGTGAAGTGGACGCTCATGTCCTCGTCCACAGGCATGTTCATCAACACCAACCTCTGATAGAGACAATTATTCATTAGTGATTTTCACTTCAATGTGGACTTCCATCACATGTATACAATTTATATATTTTTTGTATACCATGTGTTTAAATACCTTATAGGCAATTTTTGCAGGACATTTTTTTCCCAGGCCGAGGGGTGGCGACATGTGTGTTAACATCTCGTACATGGCTGTATAGTGGATACGACCACTTCAGACAAAAAAAGAAGCATTAAGTGTAACACCAAAACTCCCACAATTCACATTTCAATGTCTTGCTGTTCTTATTTGGTGTTTAGAAAAATTACTTTTAAATTTGTAATTATTCGCACATTGTTTTCATAAAAATAAATAAAAAGAAAATATATATATTATATATATATATATATTTTTTACTGCAATAAATATAATTATTGCAATATAAATCAATATGCCCACTGTATATGCTCACTGCTACATAACATTTCACACCCTTTGGCTGCCCTCTGCTGGAAAGTAGTGGAACAATAGCCTGAATGTGAGAAAATGCAGCAGTAATGTCTCACCATGCCAAACGATCATACTCCCCCCAGATACGGACAAACTCGTCCAGGTGATGGGGACCAAGGATTGAAGAGTCTCGGGTCAGGTACTCAAAGTTATCCATAATCACAGCCACAAACAGATTTAGCATCTAAAGCGGAACATCAAAATTAGAAGAGGAAAGTAGTAGGAGTGAACAGGAATATAATTCCGGATTTTGTTTGAGCCCTGACCAGGAACGAGCTGAAGAAGATGAAGGAGACGAAGTAGCAGTAAGCAAAGTCAGTCCCGCAGCCTCCCTCGTGGTCAGGAGACATGGTGAGGGGTGCGATGGAGGGGTCGGGTTCACACTCCTGACCTGACAGACAGGAGAGCATGATCTCCTGCCAGGACTCTCCTGTCGCACTCCTGGTGGTTTCAACGCAAGCATAAACAGCAACAGCGACAAAAGAGTATGATGAACGTTAACTCAGATTTATCATGAGATAATGTGAAGATGTTTTTTGATAAGCTCACCTGAACAGAAGCATGAGTGCACCGGAAAATGTCCTAAAATTGTTGTGCTGATTGATGTGACTCTCATCATTCAGCTTGATGTTTCCAAACACCTGCAGAATACAAGTTAGTTGTAGTAAAACATAAATATATACATAAAAAGTGAACACTTGAATGCTAAATTATTTCATTCATCCATGAATACAACTAAGTGAAGACATTTCAGTGAGAGGTTTTTCAATTGTATTGTTCCTGCGAGTGACAAACCTGTAACATTGGTGTACAGATTTAAATTATTATTATGCAAAAAAAAAACAAAAAAACATAAATATCTTCAAGAACGCAAAAAATAAACATAAACATAAACCACTCACGATTAGTAGTCCATCTAATACAACAATAGTGAGGACAAGGAACTGAACAAACAAGCTCACTGAAAAATCAAAAACTGTATTTAAGTTTGCAAGCACATCAGATAATTGTTTCAGAAACGTAGTCTTACCACAGTAAAAATCTCAAAACATAGCAGTCTTTTACACTACATTATTATTATTTCTAATATGAATAATTTAATATGATTATTAATGAAAGGATACCTGCATTCCAATAATAGCATATATGAAGAAAAGCATAGCAATAAGGAGACACACATAGGGAAGAGCCTGTGGCAGAAGAGACAACAAAGATAGGAGGTTAAAAACCGCTATTAGGACAGGAACTTACTTTATTTTTCAAATAAATAATAATGTGTCTGACCTTAAACGATTGCACAAAGGTCCAGAGCAGAATACGGATGGTGTAACCCTGTCTCAGCAGCTTGATCAACCTGGCTGCTCGGAAAAGCTTCAGGAAACTCATGTTGATGTTGGTGTTCACTGACTGAGAGAGAGACACACACAAATGGTTGTTGGAGAGAGAGTGGCAGACAGAAGGGAGAGACAGGACTTGAAACACAGATGGCAAAATTCATCACAACACGACTTAAGATGTTTTCTGGAGGAAGGGATCGTAACACTCGAGGGGAACTCGCAAAGCAAGAATGGCGCGTTTAGAGCGTGCCGTTTAGAGAGTTGTTTTTGTTTTTTCACTGGCTGCAACAATGTGAAAACCGACGCTGCCTTGGCAGTAAGTTACCTGCAAATCCACGATTATCTCAGTGATGCTGCCAAGGACGGTGATGAAATCGAAAATATTCCAAGTATCTCGAAAGTAGTTCTGCAGGAAAGAACACAGGGAAGAAAAACCTCCTTATTTGTTCACGTGGAGCTGATTTAATTTCTCATTTTTTCATTTTGACTGTTTGTGTATTTTTTTAATCAAAATACTCACCACCAATCCAAACGCCATAATTTTAAGTATACACTCCATAGAGAAGAGGACGGTGAACGCTGTGTTCAGGTGTTTCAGGACTGTGTCGTATGCTGTTGGTGCTGAATGATACTGAAAGAAAAACAAATTCATCTGTTATGTTTTGCTATGATATCTTCACCAAGATACAGCAAATATGATTTTTGTTATTTGCCCATCAACTATTATTTCATCATATATTACTTTTGACTATTTTCCACAGAATACCTCGAGTTCATAGAACCGTAAATTGTTTGCTTCACTCCATTTCATTTTGATATGAAAACACTACTGCAGAGACCAATTGAAAATGGTTCTTTGTCTTTTTATATCTTTTAATTATTGTCCTGCGGTGCAGAAACATCGAGTAACGACTCTCCTGCAAAGTTTTGTCTTGTTTGAAGTTTCGCCGACGAAATGCGTGGTCTTTGCTGTCAGGTCTGGTGTCAATCAAACACCGAAGACAACTATAAATAAAGGAGAGCGCTGTGACAAGGATTGTCTGCTTGTTTTTTTCTCTGAAAATAGTTAATTTTCATGTCTAATGACTCATACGTGGTGGTTCATCAACAATTATATTTGAACATGCCTATAATAAACCCATAGTAAGCAAATTAAGTGCTGAGATCTCAGAGTGTCATGGCAATCGGATCAGGTTATTAACAAGCTGACTAATAACCTGATCCGATTTAAACCTCAAAACAAATGCACCCAAAAACTCATTCCTAATCCTTCACTGCACTGAAAAACAAACTGTGAGCATGTACAACAAGAACAATAGGTCAAACATCTTCGCTAATCATTTAACTAATGTGTTTAACTTAAATAGGACATTTTTATAACCTGAATTATCCCATGAGACTTCTTTTTTTTTATTTTGCCATATTCCTACCTCTTTGAAGGAATGCAACAATACAACAAAGAGCTTGTTGAAAAGCAGCAGCATTGATAAAAGCTCATCAGCAGTTACCCCACAAGGGGTTATAAACAGTGCATGTCAATGAAAGCCAGACAAGATGGCAGACAAGAAAATAAACAAAAGTAACTAGAAGAATAATGGTCATAAAAATATAGGTAATACAAGTTTAGACTGTAGGTGTTAGAAGATACTAACTGTCAATATAAAGGTCAGGATAAGAGTCAGGTAGATGATATAGAACTAAATAATGAATGAATGAATGAATGAATTAATTAATTAATAAAAAAAAGACAAAGTCACAAGAGGGCCACACGGTTGGTTAGCACTCATGCCTTTACAGCAAGAAGTTCGAGGCCCGGTCGCAGCAAGGACCTTTCTGCATGGAGTATGAATTCTCCCCGTGTGTGCGTGGGTTTTCTCCTGGGTCTCCGGCTTTCTCCCATAGTCCAGATACATGCAAAATGGGGATTAAGTAAATTGGACACTAAATTCTACCATAGGTGTGAGTGTGAGTGTTGTCTCTCTATGTGGCCCTGTGATGGACTGGCAAACTGTCCAGGGTGTACCTCGCATATCGCCCTATGTCACCCTGCGACCCTCATGTGGAGGATAATGTGGTAGAAAATGGATGGATGGATGGACAAAGTCAAAAGAATGTCAGTCTATATATAAATTGGTTGTAAGAGGCCATCAATTCTCCTAAGGCAGGCCATTCCAAAGTCGAGGGGCCCTGGCGGCCTGAGCCTCGACTTTGGAACAGTCAGGAGGGCCCTACCCGAAGATCTAACAGGGTGATGTGATGGTCAGACATCTAAAAAGTAAAACTCAATTTGAGGTACGAAGTTAGTCACATCTCAAGCATTTAGGCCAATAACAGTTGATCAGTTCATTGTCATCTGTGATTCGTCAGTGTTGGTGCTATAGGTTCAGCTCTACAGTAAAGACAATGTTCCTTACCTTCATCATGAGGACCACAGTGTTGAGGGCGATCATGACGAGCACTGTGTACTCAAACGAGGGCGATGCCACAAAGTGCCACAGTCTGTACTGGAAGGTTTGTCTGTTCTGGGGCATGAAGCGGGTCATCGGTTTGGCACTGGTGGCAAAGTCGATGCACGCCCTCTGATGGAGAGAAATTGAACCAAACAGACACACACACAGAGAGCTGCGGATGATCCACGATCTTTACTTGAATACACAAGACCGTATATAATTCATCTGTGTTTCACTGTGCCACACCTCGTTCTTCTCCAGACTGCACTCCTGAATCATCTTGTCGCCCTGCTCCTGGAAGGTGATGATGATCAGAGCCACGAAGATGTTGACAAAGAAGAACGGGAAGACCACAAAGTAAACTACGTAGAAAACGGACATCTCCATTCGATTCCCCCGGCTTGGCCCCATGTTCTCCTCTGTTACATCAGTTGAGTGCTGCAGGACCCTAGTAGTAGAAAAGACAGTTGGAAACTGTGGGAAAATGGGTCTTTCCAGGGATGTTTCCAGGTTCTTCCCAAAGCATTTCATCAAAAGCCAGTAAGGAATGGAAGGAATAGCTGAAACCCTATGAAGTCAGAGTGTGGGGAAAAACTCAGTAGTTATATATTGTGATTTATTTATTTCAGAATTGTGATATGACAGAAACAGTTGCCAATTCACCTCAAAATGGAAGGTCTGCTTATCAGAGTTATCTGTAATCCAGGGTTTTAAAAGACATTTTGCATTTTCCTTTGAAGCATTTTAATATGAAGGTTTTCCATTTGTGCTGTGTCTTGGCCAACCATTTTATTTTATTTTCTTACAGCACTAGCTCAGCGAACACTGAGAAAGCAAAGACCAAAAACACTTGGTGTGATTGTCTGATTGTGTACAAAAACAAAACATTCTGTTATGTACCACGGTCCCATTGAATTTAGATAAACATCAAACTGACTGACATGCAATGTTCATTGATTTTGGAATAAAGGACTTGTGGGTTATGATCTAGAACATTGCAATTATCAATACTTGACACCAAAGTATCATGATCAAAACCTAATCAAAGCATACTGTCCCACTTCTACTATGAAGAGTGTAAGTTTTTAAAGTACACTTACTGAGGCCACCCCTCTCCTGTTGAGACAGTGAAAAGTGTGAGCAGGGCCCAGCAGATGTTGTCGTAGTGAAACTCGTGCCTCTTCCACTCTCGCCTCTTCACCTCCTTTTTGTCTCTGCTGTAGTCGATGTAGTAGCCTCTGCAGGGAACAGAGCAGCACATTGGGCCATTGTTTCACTTTCACTCTCGGATTAAACCGTCAGTTTTAATGAAGAAGAATCTATTACATCTATTATTACAAGACATGTTCAGGCTACACTTTATACTTCTGGCTGTGGTTGACCAGGCTGTCTTCCAACTGTAAGGTCTGAGGTTTGTCACTAGGCTACCTGCCGATGTGTTCTTGGGCTTAAACTCAAACTCAAGCTAATCTTGACAACTGCAGCAGTACACTCTTAGAAATAAAAGTGCTAAGGAGAACCATATAAGGTTCTTCGGCATGTCCTTTTTGGCTCCAGGTCGAATCTTTATAAAAAGGTTCTACCTGGAGGGTACCTTTTGGAGGGTTACACAAAGAACCCTTTTAAAATCCTTTATCCTTTAAAAATAAGGGGTTTTAAAGGGTTCTCTGGATCATAATGGTTCTAACTGGAACCATTTGTGTTACCAAGAACCCTTGAAAACCCTTTCTGTACCACTGTTTTCTTGAAAACCCAAGAGCTGAGAACCTCAGCCCTTATAGAAGGACCCTTTTGGAACCCTTATTTTTTAAGAGTGTAGGGTGTGATGTTATGACAGATGTGTGATAGAAAAGTGCTGCATGAATGCCTGAAAGAGAGCCAAGCTGTAGTGTAAAGCACTTTGAGTGGTCATTCAAGACTACAAAAGAACTATATAAATACCATCCAAGTCTTTCTTTATTGACGTTATCAAGTTAAGCGTAAATTCTACAGCGAGGAAACATTCACTTACTGACATTCCTTCTCTGAATTCATGGAGCTGTCAGTGCAAAAGAAGAACTTCCCCTTAAAGAGCTGCACCGCAATGACGGCAAAGATGAACATGAAGAGCTGGTACACGATGAGGATGTTGAAGACGTTCTTCAGCGATGTGACAACACAGTCAAAGACAGCCTGCGAAGAAGAAACACAAGAAAATCAGATCCACGACTCAAACATCAGAATACTGGAGAGAGGCCGATGTCATACCTTGAGTTTAGGAAGTCTTTTGATTGTTTTGAGAGGTCGCAGGACTCTCAGAACTCTGAGGGACTTTATTGTCTTGATATCTCTGCCTTTGTTGTTCCTGTGAACATTGAAATACAGTCGTGAGGAGAATAGCGGAGGACACGCAGCAAAGACACGTTTAAAACGGTGCAAAGAAAAACACAGTGAAATAAAAGAGGAAAATATCAACAAAAAAGTGCATATGAAAAAACACACACAATGAAACACAGAACTGCACTGAACTGTATGGAGCCCAGCAGGGGTCGAAAGGTTTTTTCTTTCTCATACCTTTTATGCCTTTTCTTTACTTTATGGTTAGAGTGTTATTGTAGGTGAAACATAATGCAGCCAATTGACTCCATAACAATACAAAATATTCCTCATAAATAGGGGGGAAAATAATCAGGGAACTCGAGTTCATATAATGATACGAATGCTGTAAAGTTGCCTTTTACTGTTGAAATGTTATCAAAGAGTTCACCCATGATACCGGTCAGGCTCTGCAGTAGAACATAAAACATGTTAAGTACAAAAACACATGAAAATTAAAGAAATATGAAATATGGGAGAGGCGCACATGACAAGTTTACATTTAGTGTGACTGAAATGTTTACCCCATCACATTCCTGGGAGCACCAACAGTGACACAAATCCCAGGAACAACAGAGAAAAAAAGGTTGAGAGAGAGATCAGAGGATCACAGCTATATTCACAACAGAGAAATTAACATGTACAGTCCTGTACATTACAACGCACGCTTATAGTTCTCAGAAAGCTGTGAAAGACAACAGAAAAAAGAATCGACATCAGTCATGACACATTCCACCCATGTATAAAAATCCGCCTTCTCCTCTTGTTTCAGTGTGAACATAAGTCTGTGTTACACACACTGTACACAGCCAGGCACGGAGCTGCCTTCGCTGACAGAGAAGCAGACGGCCTTCGTGTTTGTTTAGCGGCTGCAATAAGTGCCTTTGAGTGAAGGTTGTTTATAACAATACCGTTTGCTCAGAAAGTGATTTACCGCAGTGAGTCAGTCATTAGTCATCAGCAGGCAGCACTGCACAGTACAGTGACTCACGTTAGAGCAAAGGCAATCAGAGCTCCCACCACCACGATGAAGTCCAGTATGTTCCACATGTCTCGGAAATAAGAGCCGTCGTGAAGAATGAGACCCTGGTCGATCATCTGGAGGACAAACACGCCCGCGTTCAAGGACATGCAAAGAGAACACGGGAAACCCCCCCCCCCCCACAATGGAGCAACATTTTTTCAGTGTGTCACAGGTGTTTTCATTGGCCTACCTTAATGATCATTTCGAAGGTGAACACTCCGGTGAAGACATAGTCAAAATAACGGAGGACCTGCAAAAAAGAAGAAAAAATCTAATTTAAAAAACAAAACAAAAAACAGTCCAATAAAAATAGACTAATTTTCAAACACATGCTCACCATATGTAATATGTAATATAGTTTTAACTTCTCTTATTAGCATACCAATCCATATATTTTTTCTCACATTATATGAACAGCTATTCATACAATATACATGGATGATCACTAGCAGGATATGGAGCACCTGCTGCAGCTGTTCCACTGCTGTATCAGTATTTTTCAGTTTCACTTATTCACGAAGAAAGTTAAAATAGGCTTTCTGCCCTGCCTTTTGCCCCATGTCAACAGGGACTGACTCTAGCTCAACCCACGACCCTCATGTGAAGGATAAAGTGGTAGAAGTTGGATGGATGGTTAGTTCATGCAGGACACTGTTGTCATACACCTCAGCTATAATCAGTCAGTCAGGCACACTCTCATCACCAAGGTGAAATAACACTCATTTCTTGCAACACCAATGCTGTCTTAACACTGCTGCCATTAGTAAATCTTTCTAGATCAGATTTTTTTTGTGTGTTTTCTTTTTAGAATCAAGAATAACCTTTCACAGGATGAATCTGTGCATTTATAAACAGTAAAGGTCAAAGCACAGCTCCATATAACCATCATTATGGGGCTGAAAAGATAAAAGAAAGACGCTGCAAGAATCTCAGCGATAAAAGTCATGTGTTTGATGCTGTAAAGAGTTACACTGTAATGCCAGGTTTTTTATACTGGGATTATTTACTTCATGAGTGACTTTCTTCTTTTCTCTCATTCATTCGTCGATTTTAGTCATGCGCTTCATCAACTTTACTCGTGACACTTTGCACAATACTGAGTGATAGAAATCTGTGCAGACAGAATTGCTGATTCCCTCCTTGTATGTGTGTGAAACTAAATGTGTCATGACACTTTGTTGCTGGCACAGTTTTACGTCGACTTCACATCGAACCTGTAAGAGTTGTGTGTGCCTTTATTTTCTTTCTTTCGTTATTCATTTTTTTAACAATGAATACATTTGTGGATTGTATTTTTCCATCAGATTTTAAGCTTTGCTTTATTGAGGACGAAGAGGAATTAGAGTTCAAACATACACACATTGTATAGAAAGGTTTTAGAAAGTTACAGAAATGTTTGGATGCAGCCTCCCACTAAAATAACGTCTGATATATTCAACCATCCAGTTAGTATAGCTCTGATAAACTTTATCCTAAAGGTTGTCCTCATGCTTCAAATGATGGTCAAGCAGCATCTGGAGGTCCCTCCACACACTATGACAGAAATGATTCACACCCATTTCATTCATTTTGCTTCTAGAGAGACATATCTGGATCTCACCTTGTTTCTGTCTGAGTTGGTGCACACAGGATCCTCAGCAGCCAGCGCAATGCTGCTCGCCACAATAACAAGCAGGATGGTCATCTCAAAGTAGCGCATAGTGACCACATAGTGGCAGATCCTTCTGATGCTGTGGACCAAAAGGGAGGATGTTGAATACTTGCTTGGTGAATGGCAGTAAAAAGAGGAAAAAGTAATATTTTTATCGTCTGGGATTTAATGGATTTACGGGTTGGACGCCTTGAAGATGAACATGCTGTCAGGGGCAACAGGTTTGGGAGGAATTGGAGGTTCCTCCTCCTCCTCCTCCTCCTCCTCCTCCTCCTCATCTGTCTCATCCTCATCATCCTCCTCCCTCCCTTTCTGCTCAGACCGGTAAGCCTGCAGCGCTTTACTGTTCACTGAAACAGAGACAGAGGTAGCAAAAGGAGAGATAAAAAACAATGTTTCAGCCACTAAGACAGAGAACAATGTGAGTCACCAGAACAATGGATGCATCAAAAAAAAAAGACAAGTGCATGTGTGGCACTCGGATGTCAGAAACACCCACACATAAGCGATGATAAAAAGCGACACAGACACTGTATCCCACTTCATGATGCACAGTAAAGACTGTGTTGGCAGTGGGATGTGAACACACCTGTCATCGGGGTGAGCTCCAGCAGCGGTTGTGCAGACATCTCGATGACAACGCTTCCCTCCAGGTTGGACTTACTGTGTTTGACGGAGACTGGGCAGTGTTCAGACTCCATGGCACTCACAGAATACTCAGTGGCTTCTAAGGCCGGCTCCACCGGGACGTTTTGACACAGGGGCTCGTACTGGTCTGTGTGTTTGCCTTCATCGTGCTCCGACCAGGTGCAGTCAAGAAGTGGCTCACACTGAGGAGGATCAGGGATGTCTGCGCCGGGAACAACAGCTCTGACAAAGGGAAGAAAACAAAAACATTGACTTTAGAAACTACTGCAGCACGGAGCAGTGGTGGTATTCTGAATTGTAGTACATTTTTATGATATTTGTTGTATTATAAGACTTTATTTATCTTTTTCAGCAGTAATCAATAATATAATAATCAATAAACAACACAGATTGACAGACACATACAAATAGGATGCAGATAAACGATGCAGACAAATCACAATTCACATATTTTATTTCTTTAAAGGGCTGTATTCTTATTATTGCTTTATTTCTTTAAAGTAAGTACAAAGGACAATCTGAGTGTGTTCATGCTCTTTTTGCAGAGACTACACCTCTGTCTTGAAGGGAGCACATAGAGCTCATCATGCTGCAAATGCTGAGGGTCAGAATCAAAAGAGTACTTTTTGAGATGGCTCTTGCTTCATACAAGATTTGTGGGTTAACAACCAGTGATTCCACAGGACAGTTTGTTCAATTTGTTCTAGTTTTTGAGACCAGTGCCAACTCAGCAAAGCATGACAAAAAAAGGTTTAATATTGCTGCCATGTGGCAGTGTATTTGACAAAGGTGAAAGCAAAGGCAGCTTAATTACTGAAGTAATGAGGATTTTTTTGTCTCAGTCTCCTCCCTTGGAGACATATTATAATGGGATTTCTTCACAGCCAGTTTAGAGAGCGTGTAGAGGACATGTGAGCAATGTTTTGAGGTAGAAAGAAAAACTATCTATTTGTGGAATAAATGATAAATAGAGAAATTATACATTTTAAGTGAAGACTGTAGACTGAGTTCATGCAGAAGTGGGGTGCCTTTTAAAGCCTCTAAACCGATAAATACACAAGCCTTACCTTCTGCATTCTTCTCCAACTTCTGCATATGGATTGACGATGCACGTTTCCATGTCGTCTTGGACGGACCCTCCTTCCACCTCTGCTTTCACTCTTTCCTCTCTTTCATCCCTCTCATCCAGTATCTTCCTCTCCTGGCTGAACGAGCGTGTCACTTGTGGCACCTCATGGGGCGATTGAGCACAGTCCAGACTCTTGACCTCAGTGCGAGCCTCGCGGTGCCGGTGGCGCCTGTGTCGGGCCCCTTCCTCCGGGCCCTGATTGGGTCTGAACTTGCGGGCCATCCTGTGCCTGCCCCCACCTGTAGTCCGGTGGTTAGCTCCTCCAGTTTTCTCCTCATTCAGGTTTACCAGCGGCTCAGCCGCAGGAGGCTCAGGGATGGGGATGGAGATGGACATTGGGGGTTCAGGGAGAGGCATCCCAACCGACATGGGAGACTCAGGTAAGTGACCTGGACTCACCTCTGATGAAATGGCAGGTACATGGGCGTTAGTGGGAGTTTCAGCAGTGTCCTCTGTAGGGCTGGCAAACAGCTCCTCTCTGCTCGCCATCTGGCGGCGTTTGCGTAGCTGGTTGGCTCTCTGCTCCCACACTGACATGTTAACTTTTCTCCTCCTCTCACGGCGGTTGGCGAAGGCGTTTGAGCCTTTGAGAGGCTGTTCGTCTGCGGCTACCGGCACAATCTCTGGTTCATCTGGGAAATTTGGACGACCTCTGTGTATCGCCCGTTTCCTGTATAGGTAGGGTCTTCTTCGCCCACTAAGAAGCACAGTATAATTATAACACATCACTATCAGGCCAACAGTTAAGGAATTTTTGACAAGAAACATCACAACTAGCATGTGCATTCAGCATACCAGTTATATCAAAAACATAAAAGAAACACATAAAATAAAAGCTCAAAGAAAAGGACAGGCCTTTTCTGTGATTTTATAGTTTTACTTAAGTAACACAAAGATCCCATGGAAAAAAAACAAGTTTAAAAAATACAAATGCATCAAAAAAACTCAAAAATCTATTGGAATACCTGAGGGGTAAAGGGCAGATCAAAAGGAAAAAACAAAACCCACAAGTACCAAAGAGGGAAATGTGCAGGATTAAAGAAGAAATAGTGTAATATCTAAAAAAAAGAAAAAGAAAAAATAAGCTCAATAATTGAGTAGGAAAACTCAAGAAAAATTGTATGTGACAAAGATTCATACAATCATACTTACTGGTATTCAGATTCTTTTGATGTCCATGTAATCAATGAGTGATTATTTGAAAACAAGACATTAGTGTTTTACACCATAGACAAAACATTTGTGGTGACACAGAACAAAATACTGGTTTTGAGGGTTTGAAATCTTTGAGGTTTTTTTTTGTGTAAATGTGTGATTTGAAGGTCCAGTGTATATGAGTGAATAACATCTGAAGGTGGAACTGCAAAGTGCAACAAAGGAGGACCTTGGTTTGGTCTAGGCATATATGAGGGCACAGACTTACAAACGATGAAGCCAAATGTACAAAGACAAGGCTTCTTTTTTTTTTTAAGGGAATTCACACTTAATACAAACATCCTTATGTATGTGTATAATCCCTTTAAAAATAAAGTGTATTTGGTATTTTGTATGCAGAATATTCAATAACTCCTACTGGACACACTGAACCTTTAACGACCACTACAGCCTTCAATGTTGACTATTTCTAATCAATTCTTACATGGTGTCCTTGAACACAACATTTTGGTCCGTGTCACATAACAGGCATAAAACAAGACAACGTGATGAGACCATCAAAACACTGTAATGCACGTTAATATCAGCACCTCGATAGCTGCGACACATACAAGACTAACATTCAAATATGTCACGGACGAATGATACATTCAGAGTCAACAAAGAGGGTAAAAATTCACAATAACTTTATGTTTTTAGGGAGTGTGAAGAACCTGCTATCACGGATTTCTCGATTCCTGTTTTCAGTTATATCACTGGTTCATCCATTCATCGTCTACCACTTTATCACCCACATGAGGGTCGCCTATAAAGGCGGGGTGCGCCCTGGACATCTTTAATCAAATTGCAGAGACTTAAACCAATTTGAACAACAGGTAATGCCTCACAGTTGAAAAGCCAGGGCAACATTTTGTTACAAAAATGAATCCTTATTAATAATTTTCATGATAATGAGAATTGAAATTAACACTAATTTGCGGTGGAAGTGCAGGTATGTTTGAAGAAAGGAAATCATTTGCACATCACCTCCTTTTTTCTGAAGGTGCAAGGCCAACAGAATACAAATACATAAGCTACAGGAACTACACTCTTATTCCACGCCACAGAAACTCAATAGAGGCCAATGAAACGTAGGTGTGTGGACTCTGCCTCCTTTTGTACGTCAGTACAACGATGGACAGGAAGGAGCAGGAAGGCCTCTAATGTGTAGTGAGTCCCAACAATGATAAAAAGAAAATCCTGCTGTTAATTTTAACATAAGTTTGATGAGGGGAAAAAAAAAAGCGAATAAAAAACACCATGGCGATTAATTGCAAGCTTCAAGTCTCTGCAAGTTGTTTTTCACACAAATAAGTGGCCACCTGGAGAGCAGGAACAGCACATTCACAGGTCTATTAATGAACATTTTGTGGAAAAATAATATAGAAAATACAGTCATGCAAAAATAATGAATTAATTCCTTCAAAAAGGGGCAGGTCAGTCACTTCAGGCCACTAATGCTCCCGGTGTCACAGTATTGCAAAAGCTCAGTGCTAATCAGACAAAGTAGGGAGGCTTCACTAAAATCTGACACACTCCAAAGTGTGCTTCCTCCCAGCAGAGTGACACACTGAGCTCCCAACTGTTCCCAATATCCTCTGAAAAATGCCTCCTCCTCCTCCCCCTGACTATCTGGATCATTAGACCTATGGGAAGGCCACCAGGTCAATAAGAGGAGCAGGAAAGTTATTAACAAAAGAGGCTACTCCATTCCAGTCATATAGGTCAAGGCAGTTACAGAAGAAGTCCGTAACAGGTCATGCTTTTCAATCAAGCACATTAAACACACATTCATCACTGTGTCGTGTCATCAATGCCTTAGACATGCTGTTCTGTCTTTTTTTTTTTTGCATTCACCATGCAGCTGAGGAAACATAAGCATAAAGTCTGCTTCACTGATTCATAGAGTCCACAATCAATTCAGTCTATAGGCTCAGTGGTATCTCCTCTCCATAACAGAGGATTCAGGATCACCATCAGTTTTTATCACAGCATAAGTACATCTTAGTTTGACTGCACTACATAAAAAACTCATCAGTCCAAATCAAATGAACTATTTGTTGAAGAGGAAAGCGTCTACTCTTGACTACTAAGATTTACTTATGTGTTGTGAAACCTCGGGGGTTATCGCTTGTTTAAACTATCCACTAATAACTTACTCTGAGATCAAGCCGTCTCTGCCTCTGGAATATCTCTGGTTGAAGAACTCCTCTTCCTCTTCTTCATCCTGAGACAGACAAAGGCAAATGTATGATTCTATACAGTATAGGTTCAGTTTGCCTGTCATAAGTAGTGCCGTGCAAAGGTCTTTAAAGTCTAGGGAAATGATGATGATTTTAAATCTGAATCAGTGAGAATTTCAAATGTTGCAAACCTTTGTCAGTTCCTGTGCGTTGGCCAGATTATCCACAGCGATGGCCAAGAAGACATTTAGCAGTGTGTCTGACAGGAAGGCAGTTAAGAACACAAACACACACTCACACATACAGATATGTAGCTTTTACTCTCTTAATGGATAAACTTTATTGATAAAGCTTTAGAGAAGAAATAGTTTTTTATGGGCTTTTGAATAATATTTAAAGCTCTTGTACATTATTATAGTGATCGATATTAGCTATACAATAATAGTATTTCTTTTTTACACCAATTTCACGACCCGAGGCATGCAGACACAGTATTCTTGAGCGAAAGAGATGTGCACATCATTGTGTTAATGCCTTTTGTCCGTACCTTTGCATATCTTATATCCTGGTACCTGTAATGGATGTTTTAAATGTTTGTACTGACTTTTGTTAGTATGCGTACATAATGCATGGATCAATGTGTCACGTAAATAGTGCGTAGTTCAATGTTTTTGAATGGTCCCACATTCTTCCTTGTACAGAGATGTACACAATAAAATTTGGTTTAATTTGTTGAGAAACTGGCAAAAGGTGTCTATATCTTTTTCTTTTAGAGATAAATTCAGTAGCATATTTATTTAGACACCATGCAAACATGTCAAGATGCTAGATCAGCGCTCTGCAATCACATGTGAAAGGGCTTAACAAGGATACAGTTTCCAAACAGTGTGAGGACAATGAAGTAGATGGACGACCACATGCCATACTGCACACCTCCCTGTGAGCGAATCCCGTTGTACATGACCTCGTTCCAGTCCTCACCTGTCAGAATCTGAAGGAAAATGCACATGACAAGCAATAATTAAATATGAATAATTATATTGCTCATATTAGACCCAAGGCAACACTGGCTTAAAAGATATAATCTCTATCTACAAATCTGATGAAGATATGCTTTTAAAAATGGCAGCAAGATGTATAATTACTATGTGTGCTGATCAAAACACTCTTTCACAGTGCAGTTGGTTTTGTAGCAGATCTGATGTGGGTTTGTTCACGTTTCACTTGTCTGATATTCATGTGTGCATATGTGAGCATGAATGTGTGGGATGATAGCGGAGGCAGGGGGTGGAGAGCGAGTTAGCAGAGTTGTTTAATCCGCGCCTGGGGTGAGAAATATCCCAGGGTGCAATGTGTCATGGAGGAGCAGACAGAATGAGGGGATCTGTGGGAGCCAAACCTGAAACACTGTCATGATGGCAGCTGGAAACGTATCAAAATTGGTGGGAGTGTATTCTTCAAAGATGAACCTAGAGGGGAGGCACATAGAAAACAGGGTCAGGTGTGACCAAGGAAGAACAGGAGATGGAGAAGAAGGAGGAGGAGGAGGAGGAGGAGGCCATGCTATTTTTATGTCATTTCCTCTCAGTTTTAGCAAATAATCCATTGAAGAAACTGCTGCACAGTTTACAGGGTGCAGATACAATTTCTACTGAACAAATCCATCTTCTGTAAAGCGTATTCGATGTCTTCCTCTTGTGCTCCTCCTGTACTTGAATGATGACCACTGAGGGAAAACTTGCATTGCCATACACCAATGACACCCGGCTTTATGTACAAAAATGGGAATGGGAATCATTTTCACCCCATATAGCACCAGCACTAATAGCATGAACAATCGTCTAATGAAAGACGTCTGCGTTAATCGTAAGTGTAATTCTCACATTTTTTGTTAGATTTTTCGTTCATATTGTGCTTTATCCATTGGAGGCTAACCTAGATTAGGTCATTTATTTCTACTGCAGATTTAGAAAAGCTCACCAAGGCTTTTATTGCTTCAAGATACTTTATTGTGGGGTCAGAGAAAGACTGATGTTATATATAGTCCTTGGTCTCTTTACTGGTCTCCTGTGAGTTCATTGAACCCCTTTATTACAAATATTTACTCTTAAAGACTCAAAGGGGAGGATTTTGACATCGTAAATCTTCTCTTACCTTCCTCCAAAAAGCTGCATCCCCAGTAGAGCAAACACCACAGTGAAGAGGAAAAGAAGAAACAGCAGGCTGATGATGGACTTCATGGAACTCATGAGAGACACAACCAAGTTCCTGAGGGAGGCCCAGTACCTGACAGAAAAATAAAAGACATGGCCTGCTTTTTGTGTCTTTTTCACCAATTATCTACAAAAAAAAACCACACAGTCTTAAAGGTCCCATATTATACCCTAATTCTCCAAGTTAACCTAGTTCCCTAATGAACATATCTGTGAGATGCTTTGGTCAAAATATCATAAGAATGAAGCACCACAGCAGTTCAATCACCCTGCCAAAACAGTTGATTTTGCATAATATGGGACCTATAAAGTTCAAATTGTCACACTTACTTTGTGATCTTAAAAATCCTCAGAAGTCTCAGAGCCCGAAGAACACTGATCCCAAACGACATGCCAGGTCTGAAGAAACCCCAAACCACCTCAAAGATGCTGCCAACAATAACCTGAAAAACATATGAGATAAGATATCAGATATAATGAATGTACTGGTGGATGTGACCTTGTGGCCAAATTAAAAGGACTACACCACCATCTCATTAACACTGGCTGGAGGATATATTGTTACACCTTGAGCAAAACCACTCAGCTAGAACATTTTTTAAACACCTGACATCACGTTTTAAGTGAACTCAACCCCATTTCATGTGTTAAGCCCTAATTTTTCGCTTTCTTTTGTTGAACTGCCCTTAATTTTCCCTAACTGTAGGACTAAAATCTTTTTATTCTTCACCAATTCAAACAGCATTGAGAGATGATAGAGGCAAAGACTTTACTTTGTTAAAATGTAGTTAGAGAAGAAGAGAAATAATTCTATGATATGTCAGAAATCCTCAGTTTATTAGCACATTTTTTTTTCTTTTTGATATTAACTAGTTTGAGAGATTGAGGACCTCACCCCGCAGTCGAAGCAGTTGAAAGACGAATGAAAGTAGAGCCGGAAACCCAGACCATACATTTTCAAAAACATCTCAGCCAAGAACAGCCCCAGGAAAACAAACTCTGCATAGTCTGGTGGTTATAAAGCAAAAAAAAAGAAAGAAAAGGAGAATGAGGCAGGAGTGCAATTTATCAGACATGACATTTTAGCATCAAACCACAGAGAACAAACTAAGAAACGTGAAAACCCACAGAGGAAGATGGTCAGCCAGTCGGGCTGGTTGTGGTGGACGATGGCCACACAGATGGTGTTCAGAGCCACCAGACTGAGCACCATCAGGTAGAAAGTATCCGTCTTCACCATGCGGCGGATGGAGATGCGCAACATGCGCTCTTTGCGACGCAGGTAGGCAGCAGGACCGCGCCGGCCGCTGCGGAAGTTCATCCTCGATCGCGACATGTCTGAGCAAAGAGGAAGGTAATAAGATTTGGTCAAACAAAGGTGGAATATACAATAAAGTTTCAAGATCTCAGAGAAAGGTAAATCATTTAAGATCGATAATACAACTCACTGTCTATATACTTGTCATCCCCGGGTGCTCCTCTTCTTGCACCAGTCTTCTTACTCCCTCTCTTTAAAACTAATAAATGATGAGCAAAAGTTAAGTTTCAAAAGAATATACAGTATCTGCAAGTATACATACAAAAAAAATGACATTAACAGATGCATATGTAATGGAAAATTGGCTTTACCTTTTATAATGTGTGCTTAGATTCAGACACTATCTCTTTTTTGATATCAGCGCTACACAATCCGGATTCCTTTCTTCAAGGAAAGATAAACACACCCTTCGTCTCATAGGACTATAATAGAACAATGTCTCTGCACAGACTCTTTGTCATTCTCTCCTACAGATTGCATGCGTGCGTTCTGTGTGACAGTTAGTCCTATTTACAAAGATTAAACTCACGCAAGACAAAGAATTTCCATAACACATTGATAAATACAGCTGTCTTAGAAGAGGTCTCATTTACAGATAATTGGCCAAGTTATTGTAAGACTTATTAGTTAGCATTTATTAGCTATTATTATTGTTCACAATAGTTTATTCTGTATTGCCTTCTTAAAACATGATCTGAATCATGTCTTTAAGTACTGTATACACTGCATGCACGTGACTGTACATTTAAGGGCATTAGAGCTATCCATTAGTGTCTTTA
This sequence comes from Microchirus variegatus, assembly GCF_963457635.1. Classification (NCBI taxonomy): domain Eukaryota; kingdom Metazoa; phylum Chordata; class Actinopteri; order Pleuronectiformes; family Soleidae; genus Microchirus; species Microchirus variegatus. The sequence continues at coordinate 19,057,440 of NC_139806.1, forward strand.
TAGAGACACAAGTTCACCATGGTCACTTACCTACAGGCTTTTTATGTTTGTGTGTTTTTTGGTCTGTTTCACCATTGAGACTCAATAATATGACATTGATATACCATACGCTTAAGCATTGTTGCCATGGATACCTTCAGTCCAATATATCCTATTGTGCACAACGATTCATTGACGAGACATTTTGTCGGATTAAAACGTTATTAGATGTGTGTGTATTTTCTGTGGTACAACCTCTAAGAGAAGAATTTTACAGTTATAAATAGCAGTGTTACAGATACAGGTGTTAGTTGTAGGTGTGAAGGTGTGAAACTCACCATCCAATGGTGATCTCCCTGAATTTTTATTCTCCTCTGCAAGCATCACCTCCTCTGTAATGAAATGGAACTAGAAGTTACTGTATACACAGGCTTATACTCTATGTTGTTTTTATCGAAGACAAAAATAATCAGACATAGAAATATACTTGTCAGTGTTGCATTTTTATTTATTTTTTACTTTAATTTACAAGAGCTGAGGCCAAACTGATGTAAGCACTGCATGCTCTGGAGGCCAGTGTGATCTTCTTCACAGAAAGAGCTCTTCTTCTCTCCCTTCCCACACTCTCCCACATCTGTGCACATTAACTATGCACAGCACGTATCTCTCTCTCACATACATGCATGGAAACACACAAACACATGGGAATGTGAGTGCGCAGATTTACTGTACACGTGCACACATTTAAGTCAGTGAGTCAGTGTCACCTTTTCCTCACCCTCTGCCGATGTGGGAGTCTAGAGATGTAGATTCCTGAGTGTGTGAGTGTGTGTGCGTGCGTGTGTGTGTGAGTAGTATCTGTCTCATAATGTGGAACATAATTGAAAAGATATTTTGAGAAATATGTTCATACACTTCTCTTTGTAGGGTCAGTACAGAAACCATTACCACAAGCAGCTGTTAAAACATAGCTTAGCATAGTACTAACAATGGGGGAACAGATAACCTGGCTCTGTCCAAATTTCAAAGCACCTTTTAACATTTTTTCTCAGTTTTGGTGTAGTTGTTGATTATGTTATTATTCTGCCTCAGTTCGGTCTTCACAAACAGAAAGGATGTCAGTTATTTGTATCCTCCATCTGAAAATGGGCTCTGTCAAGCAATACTATCAGATTTATGTGAGGGAGCATTTGTGTGTATACACCAGCAGTGCAGGGACACAAATCATTTATCCCATCAAACTGCAAAACCATTAGATAAACAGCAGAATTAAGTTTGCTTGGCGCTTGTTTTCAGTCATACTCCAACCTGTTTGCAGCTGTCTTGCTTTACTAGCACAATGTTGCTGTTGCCTCCATCTGTTCTGACATTTAATGAATCACTTCCTGTGTTCAGTGTGGGAGATGTCATGGGATCTAAACACCACTATACTGAGAAACAGAGCGAAAATCATGTAGAGCAGAAGAGCGGTGGAGGATTAAGCGGTAGACAATGAATGAGTTTAATAAAAACATAAATTATTTTAATTGTGCGTTATTAGCTCAAGCCCATTGTGTTTGTTATTACTTGTGATTTGAATGACGAACAGATCACTTTTTATGACAAATTCACAGAAAATGGGTTCACATTCTTTTTCTAGTCACTGTAAATAACAAACCCTGCCTGTATATATCTGCATGCAACTAAATAAAAAAAGATTGTATAAGATGTAAAAATGTTCTGCTGCTCAGTACCTGCCCTGTCGATCCAGGCACGGTAGCCGTTCAGTTCTCTTTCCACTTGCTGTTGGCGGCGCAGCTTCATGAAGGCCCGCCGGTTTTCCACCCTCTCTCTCTCCTTGGCAAATTCTCTGAAGATGAGAGCATGAAAATAGCTTTTGTTTTCCAGAAAACAGGAAGAAACATACTGTATATATGTACATAATATATGTCACTCACCCAGATAAGACTCCCAACACCAGGTTCAGGACAAAGAATGAGCCAATGATGATGAGAGGAATAAAGTATATCCAGTTCCATGTGGCACCCAAGGCATCATTGGTCTGAAATCCCCAACAATCAGTCATTGATTATCGCAATCATTGTGATGCTCATTTTCATGTGTTGAATAGCTAATGCTCACATTGTAGAGAACGGCTGTCCATCCCTCCATGGTGATACACTGGAAGACCGTGAGCACAGCGAACAGGATGTTGTCAAACTGCGTGATGCCGTCATTGGGCCCGATCCAGGTGTCGTTGCAGTCGTATCTCTCCGGACACTTCCTCACTCCACATGCAAAAGCCAGTTCTGACGAGTCAACGGTCTCATTTTCTACACAAAAAAAGATGGATGTAGTAAATGTTCCAGTCGTCTGTTGATGTACTGTACGCTTAATATGGAGACTAATGTGTATTATTCTGGGTGCCCAGGTTCACCGCCAACCACTGACCCATCCCGTTCCATATAAATTAAATCAGCTCCATATGTAGAATCTACATTACAAGCTGCCATGATGTATGTGGTATACATTAACTCCTCACACCCCAGTTATTTCCTGCCTAACCAAACCATCTGGCATCAATCACAGCATGAGTATCAATTCCATACATTGAATCAGACATTTTGAGAAATACACTTTGCTTTACCTTTTCGAGACTAAGATGAGAAAATTGATATTAGGAAGCAAATGTGACATTGTTTGATTAAATGTGTGGTTAAAACCAAAGGTTTCATTCATTATTTCATTAACCCTTAGTGCTCCCGAGGCACAGATCCTTGCCGCAGGTGCACTCTTGGTAAATTGCCTTTTTGTTGATCCAGGACAATTTTTTTTGAGAGAGACTGTACACTCTTAGAAATCAAAGTGCTAAGTAGAACCATATAAGGTTCTTCGGCTACCTGGAACCAAAAAGGAGAACCCTTAGTGTTACCAAGAACCCTTTTAAAACCGTTTATTCAGGAAAGGGGTTTTAAAGGGTTCTCTGGATCAAAATGGTTCTTACTGGAACCATTAGTGTTACCAAGAACCCTTGAAAAACCCTTTCTTCAGGAAAGGTTTTTTTTAGAAGCAAATGGTTCCAGGTAGAACCTCAGCCCTTGTAGAAGTACACTTTTGGAACCCTTATTTCAAAGAGTGTAGGTGTGAGAGTGAATGTTTGTTTGTCTCTATATGTGTCCCTGTGATGGACTGGAGAACTGTCCAGGGTGTACTCTGCCTCTCGCCCTATGTCAGCTGAGATTGGCACAGCTCATGTGGAGGATAAAGCGGTAGAAAATGGATGGGTGGATGTTTTTAGACACTGTTATAATTATATTTCTTCAATGCATGACGTCGTCAGAATGTCGGTCACTGATGGCCAGAGTACCATCACAGGAAGAGGCATGTGCCAGACATACGGCACAAGAATCAAGCCGAACAATGGCGAACTGTAGATCAGTTAAGAAGACTTAACAATCCTAAAAATGTGGGTTCATCTCCAACAATTACCAGGGAAATGTCTAAAATCTCAAAATGTAACAGTGTCTGGTGTATTTAGCAACAGCACTGCTGATCGCGAGCGGCGAGAGGCATCACAAAACCTGCCATTATATTTCACTCCAGTGACCGTGTCAGATGGAGTCTGTGCTCTGGTCATAGAGGAAATACTGAATGAATAGTTTTAATTAAGTGATTCTTATGATTCAATTACACTGAAAACAACTGCTTTACAAGTCACTAGTCACTCGTATGTGTGTTTCACGTGTATAACAAAGTCATGGCAGTTTCATGCAGCCGTGCAGTGATGACTCTGCCCACATTGTGTCCAAACTAGTTCTAACATTTGTAAACTGTAAGCTGTGGTGCAGCTGAACCTTTGAAACAAATTTTTAAAAAACATATTTTATATGTTAAAATATAATAGCCTCTTCTTCCCTGACCCTCTTTTTGGAGTCCCTGCTTGAAAATGACATGCCCAAACTAAATAGAGTAAATCACTGCCGTTACAAGCTCTATGTGGATTATCTTATTATCAAAATAAAGATAACGCTTGTGAGATTCCACCAGAGGTGTAAGTTTCACTGTAAATATGTAGCAGGAGCTTAAAAACACACGGAGGTCATGTAACAACATGTGGACATGAGCTGTGCAAAGTCTGATGCTGCTGAAGTGAAGCAGAGTAAAATGACAGGTTTTAGTAAAGAGATGTCTAGGCGTCTAGGCTCATTTGGCACAGTTTGGCACCATTATTAAAACCCATTTAATTATATTTACATGACACTATTTGTATAAAAATAACTTGTTTTGAAAAAAAAAAGTATGATAACTCTCTGTAAATCGATGCTCCCTGTGCGTTGTGTAATAACAACTCTGTGACTGCAGCATCTTCAGTTACGCAGCACCATAGCTCTGGCTTACCTCTGTCAATTTGGGTGATTGACAGCTTGTTTTAAACCTCTAAACCGGTAGAATCAGACTCCAAATGCGTGTGAATCACTTCATTGGTGAGTCAAAAGGGCATAATGCATACGACGCATTTGTCCGTACATTTGTCCTTCTCTAATCAGAACGATCTAATGTCGCTCTGTAATGACCGGGAATAGTCCCAAAATCATGCTGGAAAGTGTAGTTCCTCATTAGAAGTGGTTTTGTTCCGGTGGAAATAACTTGTTTTGATAAACAGCAAAGGTAAGACAACATTTCTGCTTGTATTTCTTGAAAGTCAGTTGTTGTTTTGCTCAAATTTTGGGGCTGGGTCCGTGAATCTTGGTCGTAGAGTGATAAAAAATTGGTACCGCTGGAATCTGTGGATTCTCAGCTGTCCAGTCAACACATGTTTTTATAGTTTACATATGTGAACATAAGAATGGTTAATATGAACTTTTAGCTGAGTTTCTGACCTTTCTGTGGGTATGCAGCATGTCTGTTTTTTTTAAAAGTTAGATATGGTTTTATGACACTTTTGTCGCTGCGTGTGACGCGCCCCTACTGGGGGCAACCGCGAAGAAGAGGTTAAACCGGACCTAGACCGGAAGTTCCAATTAACGCTGTTAATTTAGTGTGTATCTGCGTCATTAACTTGTTTACGAAGCCCTGAAGTTTCGAAACAAACAGTTCAGCCATTGCTGAGAACGCTGTGTTTTATTGTAATGTCCGGCTCAGCGAGATCTCTGAAAACACCCGGTCCGGTTACGTAAACAGCAGTTCTCCTGAACAGCAGATCCTCCTGCTCCGGGCACTAGTCCGGGCACATCCGGTTGCGTACATTGAACCGCAGAAGAAGAATAACGTCCGTTGTGGAGGTGTTTCACGAGCGACAGTGTCTTCTGACTCTGGGTCTGACTCCGGGTCAAAGTCATAAAAGGGACTGTGGCTGGGAGTCGTGACGAAGCTATTTTTAAACATTGTTAAAACAATGTTTTGATAATGAGTAGCAGTGCATCCACCGTTCCAGAGGGGGGTGCTGCGCTTCTGAGAGCGGGTGTGCTGATTATGCCACTTCCGGGTATTGGCCAATCACAAGACAGTTGGGAAGGCTCTACGCTGGCTGGCCAATCACAACACACTCTGTCTTCTGGATGTGAGAGTTCAGTCTGAAATATCATGGCTGAGGACAGCATTAGAAAAGAGAGATTCCTATTGGCTCGTTTACGTGTTTACGTTTATGTGAGCTTTAAAGAGAATGAATGGGGTGTAAGAATCTTTGATGGTTTTGGGGGACCTTACGACAAATATGGTATTTCAGCTTTAAATGCTGTCAACTTATTCAGGTTTTAAATCACAATCCATCTTGCATTGTTCTGGGCAATGACAGTAAATACCATGGTGTGGCTTGTGATTACAGAGTAGTTGTTGACTAATTAAGCCAGGATCAACTCTAATGATACACCTGAGCTCACTGCTGCTGCAAACTGTGGAAGGTGTCAGTTCCTCAAAGACAAACACAACCCTTCTGTTTGAGATCATATATTTGATTTACCCGAAGGCAAATCAGTTATGGTAGGTATGCTTTATGTTATATTTAAACTCAAGTAAAACGATTTATTTGAACTATAATAAAAAATAAATACATTTTTAAAAAGCCTGTATGGTTGATGGTCTGCCCTCTTTGCGGTACAAAAGGAAGGCACTGTTGTGTGGATGTGGATCGTACCAAGAATGTCGTCAGACGGCAGGCAGGTGTGGTGAAGCTTCCCGCTGTAGAACTCCAGACCAATGATGGCAAACATGAGGATGGCGAAGAACAACAAAAGGCCAATCTGGAGCAGTGGGATCATGGCTTTCATGATGGACTTCAGCACAATCTGGAGGCCTAAAAATGGTCACAAAGAGAGGGACACTCCATTAAATAATATAATCAAATTCCAGGTAAACTGTCCATTTCCTGTTCAAAGGTCCTGACATGACACGAAAAGCAAAGTGGAGATGATCATAATGATTAACAACCACGAAGTGACACTGTTTCTGAACACTGTTTTCCCACAGAGTAAAAAGAGCTTTTTTTCCATCAATGACTCATCTGAAATGCCAGCATTGATGACGAGGAAAACATCTAAATATAAGGAGGAGAATGACTAATGGTTATGTGCCGCAATTTGTTTGACCTTGACAGTGCCATACAAGAGGACAGTATATGACTCACTGGGGATCCCAGAGACGAGTTTGAGAGGTCTCAGCACTCGAACAGCCCTCAGCGTTCGAAGGTCAACTGGGATGTTCATGTGGGCACCAGCGGTGGCCAGGATCCTGGTGGAGAACACGCACAAACACTTTTAGTACAGGTATGCATATAGCAGAGTTGATTCGTGCTTTACATTGTGATGCAGAAAGAAAAGGACATATAAAAAAATGCACCAGGGACACATAAAATAGGCTAAATCTGGTGCAAAGCCCAATCTTTTCTTCAGTTTGTCTATGTTTTGTAAATTAAATCACAAAAATGGGAGAAAAGATGCAACTCAAGGACAGTTGTGGGGAAGAATTGTTATATTTGAGGAAAGAAGGAATTTGATTTTGAGTGCCAGCATCACCACCCAGAAGAAGACACAGTAGTTGATCCAAAGATTTCACCATTGACATAACATATTATGTCTGTGTAATATGTTGTTAATTTCTGTGCAAAACTATCTGCAGTGCAATGTGAGGATCTGTGCAATACTGAGATTCGTGCAATATGTGGTCATGGTCAACACCCAAAAGAAATTTCCTCATGGGGACAATTTTATCATATCTAGCTATAGACCAAGTTGTATCTGTGTGTCTGTCTGTGTGTCTGTGACAGGCATATCTCGCTGACCGTTCGTCAGACCACCCTGACTAATTTTATAGAGGAATTTCAATTTTTGCTGACTTATCACGCTACACCAGACAGGCAGCGGCTCATCAGCAGCAGCTGCGCTGTCTGGAGCGGGGAGGTGGGAGTGAAGAGGCTGTCCTCACGGTGGGTGAGACATTTTCACACGGTTCAACGCAGAACATGGTGTTAGCGAGGCTATGATTAGCGTTAGCATAGGGCTAACATAATAAAAACACTGTGCAACCTCATTAGGCACAATGCAATTGTTTTCAATTTTTGATTAGAATTAGCGTAGATAGCTGTAGTGAATGAATGGCAAAAATTTGCATTGTGCCTAATGAGGTTGCACAGTGTTTGTATTATGTTAGCCTTTACATTCCTTATCATGCATTACCATAACTGAAAAATCTTCTTCAGCTCCCACTATAGGAATACATACTTCCTACAGTCACTGCACTAGTTATTCTAACGTGACAACAGACAGTTTTGCACCCAGTATGCAGCACAGCATACTGTATTTATGTAGTACACCCGACTTATATGGTGAGAGACAAAGAATGCACACTGAATTCACCTGGCAGGCATCTCTACTCACATCTGCCCACACTCATATTGATGTGCCTCCACCTACACACACAAACCCTGAAAAACAGCATCCGGATCAACCAACAAGCAATCTCTAACCAACGATCAACAGAAATCCTTATTTCAATGTTTCTTACAGCAACGGCAAAAACATAATTTATTATTTCAAGTTATCTCAAGTGTGACAATAATTCCCCACAAAAGAGAAAATTTTCATTTACATTTTTTCCATCTAAATCAGCCAAGTCAATTTGGTGAGCCACACCACTAACACTTTCACTGATGAGAGGGTCAACATCCTCTGCCATGTAATGTTTGAAGTGAGCCATAAAAATGATACTGAAAGTCAAAATGATCTTCCACATTTTGTCCACCTCTCCCTCTTTTACACGCGCAGAGATATGAAATATACAAACTCATAAAATCTTTGGATGGCATTGGGAAGTGTGAGAGAGCGTGTGTGTGTGAGAGAGAGCGGGGAGGTATTAAGCACACGGCAGAAACTCAAGTGTGAGCCCACGCAGAATCTCTCCTGAAAGCAGTGGGAGGGAGAGAGGCAAAGAGAGTGAGTGAATGAGTGAGGTCATATTCAAGCAGATTCATGCAGATAAACCTGAAAAAAAATGCTGTTCAAAGTGCTGAAAGCTCGTCGTCCAACACGACACGTTCGTGTCTTGTTTCTGCGCACAAGCGACCGCAGAGGCAGAGCAGCATAACATCAAAGTAAATGATGTGAAATAATACATACTAATGTACACAGACAAAGCATTTAGTTATTCTGTGGCACTGAGTGATTCTTTCCCTGTTCCACCTCCTCTCTCCTGCCACAGTGATTGCAGGCCACTCCCAGATGTTACACCTGTTCCTCATTATCATCATCTCACAGTATAAAGGCTCCACCCACCAGTTCGTCTTGTCAGTTCACATCCAAGCTTTCTAGCAGCCTGTCTCCTTGTGTTCAGTTGCATTTGACCTGCTTTATTTTTTTGTCATTCTGAAACGTTTGCCTTGTCTGACTGACTCCTGATTTGCTACAGTAAACCAGATTGTTGCCCTTTTATGTACTTTTCAGGGCAAAGAGTGAAGGGCCTTTCACCATTCCGAGTCATGTGTCCTGAATCGGAGTCTTTTATAATAAGTGAGTGAGTGAAAGACTGACTGTCAGACAAAGAGATGACACGGAGTGGCAGCGCAGCAGTGACAATCTGTGGAAATGCTCTTAAAATCAAACGCACCAACAAAAACTCAAGTTGGCACTTTGAGCACAGCAATTCATCGAAGGCTCTGTCGAAATGAAAGAAAAATATACAGTCTGCTTGTGGAAGAGCATGAATCATCCCTAAACACATTGTGTTAAGTTGTCTTCAGTTCTACAGCCCTCATGCAAACCCCCATGTTTACAGCATAGACGCCATATGCACGATAAAATAAATAGAATTAATTCCTAATTAATAGGCTGGCAAGTTTACAGAGGCATTTCTCTGGGCAATTTTAATAGCAGTGATCATAAATGAATAAGCAGAACATATTTACATCTGTAGACCATGATGGAGATCCTATACTAAATGGAGTTACAATTATACATCAAAACAGTAAGATCTAGTAAGGATTAGGCAAATGTTACAATAAATACTTATAATTCCAAAGACATGCGTCAATACCATAGAGTGGTGTATATATGAGGTTCTACAGGATTCAATATAAACCTCTAGTAACTTCATATTAAAAGGGACATATGCAAAATCAACTTTTTAATCATTAAAAACCAAACCAAAAACCGGAAGTCCGCGAAAAGTTATATTCTTGGCTCTACAGTGCAGCACAGAGTCCTACACAAACTTCCAGCCTCAGAGGATTTATCTGTCCAGTGGATACATGTTATATATGATGGCAATGTGCCTGCTAGAGCCTGCAAATGATCACCTTTCCAAATGCTAACTGCTGTTAGCTCCCAGTAGCCTCTGTGGCTGATGTCATTTCCATGCTCAGTCAAAGTTGCCTCTAAATGTGCATACATATTTCTCCTTTGATTATTATTTGTTATTATTATTATTTAAAAGAAACCTGAAACTGCCTCGTGTGAGTCATTCTGTCTAACTACATTTGCCATGCCGTGTTTATCCACATTATGCCAACACATGACAAATAATCCAGTTTGTGGGAGTAAAATATAATTTGAAAGAATTCACCCTGACAGGCAGAAAAATCTAACAACCCCATAGCAAAACTGTTATGATCACTTCAGCACAGCTATCAGTAAAATAACAACACAAACATATGAAATAGTTGCGCATATGTCTCATCTCTTCCTCGTTGGCTTTTTTAAGTGAAGCACTCTTGCACAGTATTGTGCCAAACTGGCTGAGGAGAGGGTGAATTCATTACATGCATAGAATGTGAGCCTCTCCCACACACCTCCACCTACACAAAGAACACCACCAAAAACTACAGTAATCAGCAGCATCACATTGCTCACATTTCAGCACCCGCTCTGCATATGGTAATACACGGCTAAATCAACATCAACATAACGCATTAACAAATTAATGCCTTTGACTTAAATTGAGAAAAAACACAAACGATGCATCTAATGGTCACATCAATAATGTTCTGGTGATTTGGGACTGCATAAAAAGGCATTTGCTCATTAGAATAAATGGCTGGGTGTATGTTTTCCCAAAGAAAACCCACCTGGGACCACAGGCTACTGTTTATTCAAATCAATTATACAAAGAAAATAAAGCTAATAAAACTGCAGCTGTCCTTCAAGCACAAAAACACAGTGGTGATAAGGTTGTGTTCAAAATTGAATTCCTGAATTAGATGAAACATTTGGAAAATTGCATTTGTAATTTAACTATCAGTTATGTTCGCCTGGTGCTTATCGTTTCCATGCAATCAAGGGAGATGAACGTACAATCTCAGCAGCAGCAACACACTATCTCACACACAATACACAGTTGGAGTAAGAAATGGGAAAAGTTTGCAAATGACTGAGGCTCAAACTTCCAGAATCACAATATTCCACTAGAAACAGAGCAACCACGTCATCACTTTGCAGCCCTTCCTGGGCTCTCAGTCGCCACCGCCGTTCAAACGCAGCACAGATGTTCACTCTGGTCTTGGATCGTTCTGCATCAGGCTTTTTTTTCTTGGCACTAGCTTTCCCGAAAAAACGTCTTTCATTTGCAACCCACACCTGTTGTTGTTGTTGTTGTTGTTGTTGTTGCACCTTTTCTGCCATAACGTTGCTGCAACTGTCTCATTGAATTTAGCAAGCTAGCATAAGCTCATGGCGTTGTCTTCTGGGCATGCGGGATTACTGCATGAAGAGGTGTGCGCACATATGGGGGTGGGATGGCAGATGGCAGTTTGATTGATGTATCACGATTCAATTATATAATTCGGGCCGTTCAATATGATCGGATGTTGTTTTTTACATGTATGCATTAATTCATCGGGTTGTGAAGCAGATTTTAAGGAATATAGTAAAAAAATGCGCCAGAAAAAGATCTCCTGATTTATTTGATTTCTGACAGTACATTTGTGAGTCAAGTGACACAATCAAAAATGATAATGTCAATAGTTTGCTCACATGGTACGCATTCTGTTGTCACTCTTTTATGTAAACCAAAATGTAGGCCTTCATATATAATATATATGAATATATGTATATATATATATATTACACTGGAGCTCTGTTGTTATATTCAAGCATTGGAGGCGGTGTAACAGTTGTCTACTGTGCAGTGTTTGTGCACCGTACTTGAAGGTGATTTTCATGCAATAAAGAATGCAGAGGAGGCGCGACACTTCTGCAAATGTTTTTTTTTTTTTTAACCTCATGGCCACTTATAGTTAATCTGAATACAGACATTAGCATTTTTGTGCCAGATGGCAAATGAATCACTCCCAACTCTCACCCAGTTGTATTATTCATTCTGTCTAAAGAGCAACCATTTTAGTAAAGTATCACACTTTGCAGAGGGACAGCAGACTGACTGAGGCGAAAAGGGAAAGGTGATATCCTTCACACAACATAGGGAAACTAACACACATGCACATACGCAGCGACTGAGCGGGCACAGCTGGGTTCAGCCATATCTAACAACATGAGGGCAACAGGATCTCCAGCAGTAACATGTGCCTTATTAATGGAATAACAAGTACACACTCATGCTCAAGTCATTTGAGAGGCATTTTATTGCCAGTCAACGCATCAGATCCACCTGTAACAATCTGTTTGCCCCAGGATATAATTGACCATTTTCGGAATCTCACTAATTACTTTAGTTTGTGGATGAGTTGTTCTAGCAGGGGTCTTTTTTGCTACACACTCTTAACTCAGATTAAGAATTTTAATTGAGCTCAGTGTCCCAGCAGATTTGCTGTTAGCGATTCATTAATATGATATGGAACGAATGCCGCCAGCGCTGGCCCAGTGGCCTCGATTTCATTCCCAACTGGCCTCGATGACACATATGTGTTTTCTTTTAAGTCTGACTTACTTGTACTGAGCCACTAAGTGAGAGGGAGTCTGTCTGTCTATGTGTGTGTGTGAGAGAGAGGGTAAGAAATATCGGGAAAGTAACGTGTGACCAGAAAATATGTCAGATTGAAGGCAGGAAACCAGGTCATCAGTTACCATTTCCAGCTGTGGCTGGAATTGGGTGAGTTGATCTTTGGGCTGCACAGTGATGATTTTTTTGTGCATTTTATAAAGTAAGTAACAAGACTGATGCAGAAAGACTTAAAGTGGACATATTATACCCTATTTCTCCAAGTTAACCTAGTTCCCTGGTGTCCTAATGAACATGTCTGTGACATGCTTTGGTCAAAATACCATAAGGATGAAGCACCACAGCAGTTCAATCACCCTGCTTAAACAGCCCTGTTCAGAACGCTCAGTTTAGTATCTCTTTAAAAAAAAAAGAAGAAAAAAAGTAAAACTAAACTTAAGGGACAGGAAATGACATCAGCCACAGAGGCTACTGGGAGCTAACAGCAGTTAGCATTTGGAAAAGTGATCATTTGCAGGCTCTAGCAGGCACATTGCTGTCATATATAACATGTATCCACTGGACAGATAAATCCTCTGAGGCTGGAAGTTTGTGTAGGACTCTGTGCTGCACTGTGGATTCCAGGAATTTAGCGCATTGTGACGTCCCAATGAGTGCGGCAAGTCAACATCGCATGTTTTATCTCTGTTTCACATTTTGCCTACTGATAGGAACTCCAGAGTTCCAAATATAAGGATTTACATGATTAAAAAGTTGATTTTGAGGTTAGAGAAGCAACAGAAAAGCCACATTTTTAGTTTAGGTGCACATATTGTCAATGCCTGGGCTTTAATTTAAACTAATTTATTGACCACCACTGACGTACACAATTTAAATTGAATGTGCATAACTTAACGACTGCAATGTAAGCCATAGCTAAACAGCTAGCTCTCTGGACTTCATCTCAAATGTTGCCCTACTTGCCATTAAGGTCCATTGTATAGTATTTATTTTAGATAACATTGAATATTCTAGCCATAAGTATTATAAGTTTGTATAAGTGTATAATCACTTTTAAATAATAATAATAATAATAAAAAGCCTTTTATATTTACTTTGGAAAGAACCTTGCTTTGTTGAAGCTGTGCCACCATGTTGCTACAGCAGCCTGAACAGCACAAGCATGCATTTCACATTTTGAAATGGAAGTTTATTATGCAAACAAGGCAGGCTGACATCTTTTTTGGTATGCGTAGGCCACCATAGTTCTTTGAGACTTATGAAAGAGTTCTCTGTTTGTTACAATCTGCAGTCTCACCTTTAGATGTCACTAATCTGTACACAGTGGATGTTCTCTGTCAATGACAAGAGGTTTTGAGGAATTTAATCTTTTTTTTGGGACGGTGATTGGGTTGTTGATTGATTGACAAAAACAATTATTTTAAAGGTTGCTCAGTTGAAGAACAGTTCTATTTTTGGTAGAAATTTAGTGGAGCTAAGCTGCTCAGCGTTTAGTGCAGCTTTTAAGCGTGTGTCCTTTTTTTTATGTAACAGGCAAATCGAGAGAAAGCGCAAGACAGAAAGAAACATAAGAGATACAGAGAAAAGATACAGATTGAGGGAAAGATGTGGGTGTCAGGTTAAAATGAGATGTCAACATGCCGACAGCAATCTCCCGGAATACTGAAAACTGTACAAGTAGCCAAACAGCACACCAGTAACAATCCATAAGTTATGCATAAACAACGCACTTAATCTAATCTCACAGGGAACAAAAGAACGAAAAGTAATTTATATTGTTTTCTCCATCGCTTCACCCCCTCCCTGTTTCCCCCTCTTTCTCTTAACCATGCGTCCATTCTTTCTTTGCATAACATCTCTCGCGCTGCATTCACATTTAATTCAGAGGTCCTGGAGGCGAACTGCGGCAGGTTTTAGATACAACTGCCAATCCACTTATCCACCCACCTATTACTGACTGCAGAGCCTGACTGTGCCATGGAAACAGACATTTTCCCGCATTTATGTTCTCTCTTCCCATGCATACACACGGCGTGTAAATGTAACATGCTCGTATAGAAAGGAATCACATCAGCGTATCGACAATAACGTCCACCTGGCAAGGTCAGCCATCGCTAACCATGTTGCAATAATGTCAGACATGAGGTAGAACACGCAGGAAATAGAAATCCTCTCAACTGCATGCATGGAGAAATACTGATAAACGTCGACACAAGGAGAGTCACATGCATGAATGCACCAACATAACTTGACAATCAGTGTCTGAAATTAATCATTTGGTTCACTGGTCGCAGCCTGCTAAAGTGAAAATGAAAACTGTCTAATTGCAGAATCAGTTGCTGAACATTAATTTAAAACTTTGATTTTTTTTCATTCTCTCATACAGTCAGTCAAGTTTGTTTTTCATTATGGAGTTCAACCAAATTCAGAATTAAAAGAGGACTATTGGAGGCATGTGTCACATACACATTCACACTATTTTATATTAAAGGACCATTTTGCTGACCTTTGACTACAGCTAACAACTTCTATTTCTCATGTGGGCAGTGTGACACGTTTACCAATAGGCTGACAATACCTATTTATTTTTGTTGGTCAACAAATAGTGTAATGAATCCATCCTGCTAATGAGCCTCTGAGCCACAGAGCTCGGTTGTTGTCCAAAAACACATTAAAAGCAGACTAATGAGCCACATTGTTGTACTGGGTGACATGTCCCTTCGTTAACTTGAGTATGAGTGGTTTATTTTTGACTCGGTGCCATTTGCTGCTCACCGTAGAACGCACACACGAGAGCCATCTGTGTTCGAAAATAGTCTGAATAAAAGCAACATTTGTCCTGCTTGCTGGACATTGGTTTCCTACATTACCTTTTGTTGCTATGGTGAACTTGTTCATTAACAAACGAAAACATCACTGTGGTCATTCTGTGATCATGTTTGTGTCCACCTCAAGAACAAACATATAATATCCACGTGATTTAAGTCATGCATTTGTCCTGTACCAACTCCAGGGAGGAATATCTGGCTATTGAGCTTCTATATACATCATTATGTTCATCTATTCAAAGTCTTTAACTGTGTCTGTCAGCAGTTTGAGGCTGTGCAAGTGTATTTTTTGTGTATGTGATTATTCACATCTGCACATTTCAAACAAAATAAATAAAATATCTATTAAACATCCAGAGGAAATGGGACAATAAATTGGAGAAAACCTTTAACCCTTTGCCGGGCAAGCAATTATATTTGATAACGTCCACGAACATGCGAAAACACGTTAGTGTGCATTACCGCAAGATCTTAGAGTCACATGGATTTCACCCAGCCAATCAGCAGAGTTCCAGCTATGTCATAGAAAACGTCATTGTGACATTTGACCAATCATCGGAGGCCTGTAATACGTCCTGTTGTATAAAGGATTTTAAAAATGGTAAGCTAAAGTATCATTAAGCTATCAAAACTGTGGAGAAACAAGGCACTATAGGAGTAGCTACCTCGGGTTATGGAAATGTATTCAAAATATCAAAAGTCACAGGTTTTAATTATGGCACTAAAAAGACCTCTGGTCATCTAATTATATTTTTTTATAATTGACTGATTTTAATGGTTGGGGTGGATTTAATTTAGATTAATTTAATGAAAGTATTTACTGGGTAGGTTTATCAATTGCAGCTTACTAAACATGATTCAGAAATGATATTGTTAATTAATTAACTGACTGTTCTCAAGAAACTCCAACTCCAAAGTGTGATATTTCAGATACACGCAGTGGACTGTTGTTATGGAGACCGGCTGATGTCACTCACCCACTAAGCACGACTATAAAGTCCATGACATTCCAGCCGTTCCTCAGGTAAGAACCTTTATGGAGAACGAAGCCAAGGGCCACCAGCTTGATCCCCGCCTCAAAGCAGAAGATCCCAATAAAGTATGGCTCTGTCTTCTCCTGTGGAAATAATCGAGCATAAGGAAATGTATTGGTGATAATAAAACAACAAGGTTGGCAGCACCTGTTGCATAAACGGTATAAAAATGGAGCCACCTTGGAGTGACTCCACTGGTTGCAACAATATCTAAGTTTGAACGGAAGTCTATGGGAAAATTAGCTTCTACTTCTCGCTTGATTTGTGACATGAGTAAACATTTTCCTGAGCAGATAATGCTCTCAGGTCTTCTTAGACAGAACATGATGATGCATGGTATGTATGAGAGGTCACACTATGATTGACAGCTGGTATTAACCAGTAGGTGCGTGGTTGCAAGTGAAATCTGAGAACAACCTGTTGCAAAGACACGGGCTGTTTCTCAATAGGCATACTTTGTACATACTTCCAAAGTATGCAAGCGCATCCTTGCATACTTGGGTATTGAGAAACAGCCATGGTTTCAGTCCCATTGTGTATTTAGAGGCTTTAAAACAAGACTTTGTTTTGCAATAGGAAGACTACCTTCATTTTATATGCTCTGTAGAAACGAAGAAGATGAAGTGGGCAAAGTATTAGAAATAGCCTATATCATAACTATGAAGAAGACATAATGTCACTTGGGTTTTCCTTATCCCAATGACATTGGAAGATATTTTTGGGGGTCACCAAATACATTTGTAGAATTTAATATGAATGAAAAATGTAATATATATTGGAAATGCATGTTTATCTTCATCTTATCTTATTTGTTTTCAATATCATGCATGAAATGACTTTCCTTTTTCATTATCTTCTACAAACATCCACTCTTGTCACAGTTTTAAATTGGGAATTGGGTCTCGATAGTTTGTCATTTTTAGTATGTCTCTAAATAAACAGTTGGCTGAAAACCGGTATGGATTATATTCCTTATCCAAGTTGTCATGGCTGCGTGCACAGCAGGGGTGAAAAACACATAGACCTGATGCCATGGCAGGTTATATATGAGGGAAAACAGTGATGGCAGACACATTTAATGAGGTCATTTCTCTGAAACACAGATTATGTCCTCACCAGTCTTTTTGCCATGGGGGTCTTATCTTCTCCGGGGAGGTGCTGCTCCAGCGCCAGGACGACACAGTTGGCGGTGATGGTAGCCAGGATCATGTACTCAAATGGTGTAAAGACCACAAAGTTAAGGAGGTTTCTTTCATCAGAACACAAGTGGCACGTGAAACAAACAAATTAGGATGAACTGTGATGGCGAGAATATCTCAAATATCATCATTTTAAATAGATTCGTAGTACAACGATAAGATAACATACAGTACATGCAGTACTTCTATATGCTATAACATACATACAATATATTTATGTCCAACACAGTATGTACATATACTGCATATCTATGACTATTTAATAAGTAATTTAATAAATAAATGTGTCTGTGGTGCAGTGGGGGAAAAAAATCTAGATGCATGGATGATTGCATGACAAATGATTTGTAGCACGGCTTATATTTTCTGCTATACTGGAAGCAGTCTTTTAGAGAGATAGCAGTATCCATGGCAACCTGCTTTTAAAAGTGCTTTTCATGAAAAGAAAAAGAGCAGGTGAGGGAGGGAGGGAGAGAGGCAGAGAGAGAGTAAATTGAGCAAGGGAAGTCACCTTGGCCTGACACACACTTCCTCTGAACTCCTGTCAGCGGCCACAGCTCACACAACATACAATAAATACACAGTGATATCCAACAGTTTCCGTGTTTTTCCCTTTTCCTCCAGTCTCTCTGACTTTAACAAACCAGGTTTTTGAAGTTGTCTTATCTGAAGCCCAGGAACTCAAAGGCAAATCCAGTTTAAGCATGAAGAAAACAAATAAAAGGTTGTTTTTGTTAAACACACTCTAACACCAAGTCAACAGAAATGCAGTCATCAGCAAGAGGTACAAATATGTAAAGGTCCAGTGTGTAATAATTAGTGACATCTAATGGTGAGTCTGCAGATTATTACAGAGGACCCATCCATTCCACACTCTCTTTCCAAAGCACATCAGGGAATTACAGTGGCCTTCATTTAAAAAAAGGATTTTGTTCTTTGTTGCTTGCACAGAAAGATTATTTGCTGCTTGAGCTGTTAAAAACATGGCAGAACAAAATGGCAGCCTCTGTACACATACTAGAATATTCTAAGGCTAATAAAAGAAAAAAAACTAAACCCAACTTTGCCTACACAATGCAGAGTGCAAAGTTTGAGGGAGATTTTCTGGAGCAGCATACAGCATTTTTTTTTTTTACTGTATTGCTTAAGTTATCTTCACACCCCGATAGTAACCAATCAATTCATGAACTTTTCAATTGAAAATGTAGTGTGTTAAAAAGGTTTGACTGAGCAATTACACACCTAACTATAATTAGGGCTGTCAAAAGATTAACATTTTTAATCAGATTAATGACAGGGTAGCTGTGGATTAATCACGATTAATCACGATTAATTACCATTCGTAAATATGCCTGAAAAATTCAAATTTTCTCTTTATATTGTTGTAGGAACGGAGAGATAAATAAATTATGTGAAAATATAAATGTAAAGAACAATAAAATACTGTAAATAACTTGTAAAAACCTATACAAACTTAGTAAAAAATAAAAATTACATTGTAAAGAACCCACATTATAAGACAATATAAATAAATAGCGAAAATAAAATACTGTAAATAACTTTGAAACAACTACACATTGCACTGTAAATAACTCACATTATAAACAAAATATAAAGTATAGAAGTTATATAGTTTTCTTACTAAACCCACAGCAGGAAATTCCTCATCAGCACTTTGAAGCACTGCTTCTACTAGTTAGCGTTAGCGTCAGCTAGCATTCTGACGCTAACGTTAGCTGCTGTCTGTGTCCCCGTTAGTTAGACAGCGACTGTTAATGTTATGATTATATCATTATCTGCGCCAGCAGCGCCACTTACAACTGTGTGTCTTTCTTTCTTTTTTCTTCTTCCTCTTCTAACTTCCTGATTGATAACTCCTCTTCATTTTCCTTCAGCTTCACACAGGTTAACGTGAGGAGACGTGGGGCCTCTTTAGGGAGGTTTCCGACTGGACTGAGATGTCATTGCAAATCAACCCTTGTTGTTTAAGGGAGACGGGGATGCAGCTGCTCACTGATGCATTTAGGCTCCGAGTGTCGGGAGCCCCCCTATCGGCTCGGAGCCCCATGCAGTTGCCCGCCGCCTTGCCTGTTCATAAACTGCACGTCTACTCGTAGCGCGATGAAAGTGAGAAAGTGCGTTAATGCGTTAAAAAAATTGACAGCCCTAATATCATTCTCTTTATATCTTAATATCATTAATCAACAGCTGTTTTTGTGGGTCTCGTGATAAGAGGTGAGGGTACACCACAGACATGTCTCTCTCTGTAAGAAACCTGTATTGCAGATTGTTCTCCACCACCCCTGCTCTCGCTCTCTCTTTCTTTCTCAAGCAGATAGCTCACTTACAGCTCAATGCTTCTTCATAAAAGAGAGGCTGCCACTGTTGCCATGTGCTTGCCCACGGTGAAAATGGATGGATCTCTCTTATCAAAAACAGTCCAGTATGAATGAGAACTGCTCCACCTAAAAACTGTGTCCTGAGAAGGACTTTACTTCTGCTTAGGTGTTATTATGCGACTAAAATGAGTTTGACGAGACTTGCAAAATGACTGCAATAACTGCATAATTAGATCAAATCTGCAATCGATGTTTTAGAGATGCTTGGCTGATTAATAAATCAGAAGAATAACTCAATCAATAAATCTGTTGTGTCTGACAGATTTCTGTGTGTGTATGTGCACTGACACATGCCTAAACCTGCGTAGACGCCACATGTGGCTACATACATGTGATTATACTGTCCCAACACCGGTCTGTGCAGTGACTTTCAGGCTCTAGGAGTTCCCATGAGGGATCTGCTCGTTGTTATTAATTTTTCCTGCTATGAGTGAAATGGGTCAGTGACTCACAGAGGGGAGCTCAGATGGAGGCCTCTGGGACACACACTGTCTCACATTGACAGGTCCGCACTCCTGCCATTGCCAGCAGTTAAAAAGCGGGAATGGTGAAAAATTCCTCAACTCCAAATGGAACATCCTGTGAAAAAGCTATTTTGCACAACCGAAAAACATGAACGAACACAACAAATTTAATCAGACGATATTTGGAAATTCTGTCTGAAACAAATCTTGATTTCATCTTAAAATGACCATATATTAATGTTCCATATCAACTCATCTGATTTAATCACATCCATGTTTGAATGAAGCTCCAGAGTGAAAATATATTATATTAATATTTACCGCAACTAAAAAAAAATCAGGGCATTTTAACTCGTAATTATTGTGTTTTTCTAATTATTTTCAGTTGACTAGTTTCTACTTAATCACACATATTTTGCTGGTGCAACTTACAGGTCTGTTGGTACGGTCCAATAACTTGAACGTTGACCTTGGTCTACTTAATGTGTGAGAATTGTACCTCTCTAATAAGTTTGCACAGCAAAAATAAAAGCTAAAGTTAAGAAGTTATGAGTTGGTTTTCGAAGAACTTAACCGTGTATATAACTAAACTGGAATGTTTCAAAATAACCCAATTAACTTAGCTGTGTTTCCAGTTTGTCCAACTATTTTCTTTTTCCAGGGCAAATTCAAATTCAAGTAAATATTATTGCTTTGAAGTTCTTTTTCTCGTGCCATCTCAGAACACAAACACTAACTGCAAATCTCAGGGTCTCACACAGTCAATACTCTGACATGTGTTGCTTTTACATCCCACGAACCACCACTGTACTACTGGCCAGCTCTCTCCCACATACTTCTGCCTCTATAACACCGACAGCCACATTACCGCGCTGCCAGTGCGGCCAGCTAGTCTTGACCAATACAGCCCCACTCCCACACACCCACAGAGCCTGTGGTTAGATAACAGTGGGAGACTGGCACACTGCTTTGGAGGGGGTGTAAGACAGGAGGAGCAGTGGGTAGATATGGCAACTGAGTGATGTTATTGAAGCGATTATGCCATGAAAACATGCACATAGTATACCAGGAAATCACTTAAACAAATCAGTGAATAAAGTAAATAAAAATGGACGAGAATGCTGATTAGTGTTTCTCAGTATAGCAGTGTTTAGATATTGTGTCTCCCAGCACCATTCCTACACTACATACAGAAAGTGATTTATTTTATAAGACTGACAGAGGGAGGCAACAGGAACATTACGCGAGTAAAGCAAGATGACTGTAATGAAGTTGGAGTATGACTGATAGAACAAACAGGCATGCACTGAATGTTTCAGAAGAGAATTCCTCTGCTTATTAACCCTCTTATGACCATCAAGATAATGAGGCTGCCTGGATTAACTTTAATTTTATGGCTGTAGTATTGTAAAAATAATTTTAAAAAAGGATTGCGTGATTCTGCCCCTACTTCCAGGATAACTTTTGCTTTTGATATCTGGCAGTTATTCAACCGTTTAGGAATAAGCTAACTGTGGACAGTCTTTCCACGGAAGTCCTGATGTTCTACCGTAATGACAAGTATATGGACGCAAAGCGATATTTCTCTGCTTTCCGGTATCCATCTATCTGTCTTTTACCACTTTATCCTCCACATGAGGGTCACAGTGATGTACCAATCTCAGCTAACATAAAGCAAAAGACGGGGTCACACCCTGGACAGATCGCCAGTCCATAGTTTTTGAATTTTCTAGATATTACAAATGGTCTTGGAGATATACGGTAATGAGAAGTATGAATGCCAAATCCTGTCGGCGACGACACGATGGTCACAGAAGGGATAAAAATCTGGTCACTAAGCTGTTTGATGGAATTAATGCTCTTGGCTCTGCCCACCCCTGCTCTGCTGCTCTCTCAGTCATGTCTGATAGTATTGCCTGACATTTTCAGATGGCATTGCCTATTTTCAGATGGAGGATAAAGCATACAAGTAATGTTACTCCTCATGAAGACCAAACAGAGGCAACATAATAACTTGAGGTTACAGCGCAGTTTTAAGTACATAATAGCACTGTTGATATTACATGTGATAAGTGAAAAGTGGTTTCATGGTATGTCCATAATATATAATTCTGCTGCAATAAACTGACTTTCCTTGTCATATAATCTTAGATCTGTAGAAGTTCAATGGAAAGACATAAAGTGTTGGCTGCTGCAGTAGGAAGCAGAGAAGTGTTGCCTGGTGGATCTGAACTGACACCTACTCATGGCCAGGTTCATATTTCAATGAGCACTAAGGCAGCAGAGATGTGCCCACATACCTCCCCCACAGCAGCGAGCACTGGTGCTTCTAATGATCACCACATGCTAACGTTCTGTCTTCTGCCAGCACTGGGTCACATGGGAGAGCCCACAGATGAATCAAATGCAGGGGGGGGCAAGTTATAAACAATTATGAAGAGGTTACATGAAGCTAAGCAGAGGAATCAATTAGAGATGTTCAATCTGCTGATATAGCTCACAAGTGAAGTGAACAAGGAGGATGCAAGACCTCCTTCACAGGAAATCACAAGGTTTGTACACTTACTACAAATCATGAAAAAAATTGTGAGTACTTCTTTAGAACATGCTGCAGGGCTGGGCGATAATACAATAACAATATTTATCGCAATATAATTTTCACAAATATATATATATATATATGTGTATACATTTATATCAATAAAATGTTTATGCATTGTGCAAACACACCTCACAAGTGTGAGATGTCCTATAAAACTTTCACTCTGCAGCCAAAATATAAATCTTTATCTGATAATTATTACTTATCGCGATAATTTTTGACATTGGCTTATGTGAAACTTTTTTTTTGAATGGTGATAACGTTTCAAATTCAGTTTTAAGCTGCAGCTCATCACACGCTTTCTGTCGCTGTCCATGGTGCTGAACTCTCATCTGAAGATTCCCTCTGTAACAAAAGTATCGTTCAAAAGCACAAACAACTTAACACATAACTCTTAACGCTTTTTATGGAAGGATATGGCCATTCAATGATCCTCCTTGCGTATTTCCTGAAGCAGTTGTCCTCTGCGAATATGAAGAGCGACCTGTTGACGGTGAGGCAGTTCTGCCGGTGGGGGACGGGGTTGTACAGAGCCATTGTCCGGGCCCGCTGCGCTTTGGCTTGTTTCATGGAAGCGGTCAGTGCCGCCGCCGCCTGGTCCTGTTCGTCCCCACTGCGCTCCAGCTCCCCGTCCCCGGAGTCCATCGTGCTGGGAACGGACTCGTCTCCAAACCGAGCCATTCTAAAAAAAGAGGTGAGGAGACGCTCGGCTTAGAGTGTTTTACCACTGCAGGATGACTTCTAACAAGGAGGAAACGTGTAGTGGAGCTGTGCGGGGGGAATGGTCCACTTTCAATCCACGGACAGCTTTTCAAGCACCAAGATTCCACCGAAAAAAGTTGCAGATTCCTATCACTCCATATCCACAGGAGAAACTCATATCATTCGGCTGGTTTATACTTTCGGACAAAACCATCCATTTATTCAGTGTCGTTGTCAGCACACGGACTGCAAAACACCCAGCATCTCTGTCATCCCATCGGTTTAACAGCGCGTAATGGACAACTTTTAATTTGAGCGCGTCTCTTAACTCAACAGATGAGGACAAAAAATCCACCGAGGGTTTTTTTTCCCTCCCTACGTTTCAATTTCAGACAAATCTGACAAACAAACGGCAGCAGCGTGATGATCACAAACTATCGCGCGCTCGTCAGATGGAGATATCCGAGGAAAGTGTTGGAAAAGTTTACGCATTTTCTGGATCCATTCAACTTGATTTAAAAGATAAATAAATAATAATAATAATAATACAAGATCGCATTCAAAGGAAGTCCGTTAAACCAACGTCTGAACTTCTTCTCTGTGGAAAATGTAGCCTCGTGTGAATCGTACACTCTTATCTCCAGCAGGAAAAATGATCACGCATAAGCAGTGGCAGTCCCCTCCCGCAGTATTACAGTTCATGTTGCCAATTTCAAAATGCATCTGAATGAAAGCTGGTGGAGAGGAGGGACATATATTTTGTTTCCATAGCAATTACAGATTGCTGGGTATGAACAAAAACGTTTATTTAAAAAATAAATAAATAAATCCGAGCCTATATACAGTAGGCTGTGTGGGTATGTGGCTAAAAAAACAATTATATAAAGATGTTTGTGGGAAGAGAAGGGGGAGTAAAATACATGTATCACTAAATTATAATGGCTGAGTATGTGGTTATAAGACAAGCAAGTAGAATACATTATAGAAGAAACAGAGGAGCTCCTATATGAGTGACTCATTTCCTACATGCTACATAACATAGACAGGAAGCATCCCCATATATTGTATTTTTCACTAATTGAGACATGCTATGAAAACATTTGAAAGTAGGCCATTGTTCTAATATTGGAGTGAAAGGAGTAAAAATAGAGCATGAAATAGATCTTATAGTGCTGCTCCCTTTTTAGAGGGAGAGGGAAAGAAAGCAGGGTCTTTTTCACACTCGGTGCCACAAGTGAGACCTCATTAGGCAACTGGGCCCTCTCGCTCCATCTGCTGCTCTCTCCCTTTCCCACTGTTTTCCGAAGATGACCACTTCAGCCCCCACAGACATGATATTCTTCAGCCTTTTTTTTTTGCTGCTTGTCACAAATAAAAATCAACAACATCATCAGTGCACTTAGAAACCTCTACCTGACCTATAATGTCACTGGGATGCTGGACTGATGCAGGTATGACACAGACGGGCAGCGAGTGAGGGCTCAGACGGGGGATTGTGAAAGCAATCCGAGAGAGAGTGACAATTTTATGCTTTGGCAAACAAGTCAAAATCTCAGGGAGATGGGGGGGGGAAAGCTTTTTAACAGGATCTATGAATAAGTCCCATGAGCTCTTGAAACTCAGGCGTAATTCTGTTACTTTCTTCTTTCTAATGTACATGAAGAATGAACACAGGAGAGCAACAGAAGACTTTCATGACCTATCGAGCAGAGGATGTAAAAATAGCAGCATGATTTAATCAGCATGTGACCTGTAGAGTTTAATGAGAGTTAATGCACGGTGTATTAAAAACATTTCACATTCAAGTCGTCTACTTGTACGTTGCCCGATGACAATATTGGTCCATCTCTGCAAACAGTAGGCTACATATGTGTGTGTGTCTCGAGCTCTCTCTTTGCTGTTGTTTCCATAGCGACATAGCTCTATTGCATTCCTGCTCAGTTCTTTTCATTTCTGCCAACAAAAGCCATGTTGCACAATGGATCAACCTCTTCCTACAGAAATATGTTTCTCTCGACGCGCACGCTCACACACACACACACACGCTCACACACTTAAGCACACAAGGTCATCTCACATCTACACAGAGGAGACAGACTGGCTGCTTTACAGCACCGTTGCTACACAGATTATCCATTCTGCTGCACAGATGACCAGATGTAGTCTCATTTAGAAGTGTTTGGTTGTTGTTCTGCTTTTGTCCAAGGCCTACTCACTCAAATGTGTCTCTAAATAGCTGTTAGTAAAAGCGGCAGAGAGTGAGACTCGTGTGAATTTGCCGCCCGAACCAAAACTTTGAATGATGCTTGAGCAGAAAGAGCCTTCCTCGAGTGAGTAGTATATAAGGGAAGCACTTTTAGTAGCAACACACACATTTATGTCTATATTTTAGGAGAAAAAAAAATCAGAAACACCATATTGGAAATATAGAGGAAGCAGGCACAGGTGACATGCACTGTGAGTTAAAACGTTAATGGGTGTACTTTGAGCCAGAACTCTGAAGAGCATTTATATAATTGTAGACAGGCTTTCACCCAACACTGACTAGAGTGGTTTTAGCGTTTTATTTTCCTCTCTGTTCCCTAGCAACAGACATCCTCTAGTACTGAGTTATGTCAGTTTGATTCGACCAATAACTGCTGCTCATATTATCGCGGTAGATTGATGCCGGGCTTACCTTGAAACATTAGTTTCAGAGCAAACAGGGCGTCATTGATTAGCACCATCACGTTACATAACCTCAAAAAATAAGTTTGAGTGTAGGGGGAAAATAACTGCACTCTAATTTATTCACTTACAATATCTGAATTTATAATTTCTGAACAGTCACCTACAGTCAAATAAATGTGATTAAGATTCAATTATCTTCATAAAACCTGTCTAGTGTTTTGTAAGCAAGCTAAACTGTCTCCAAACTCTAATATCTGCCTCCCTGCTGATTCTACTTTGGTTCCCTAGCATCCCCTAATGGACAAATAAGCACAATACATGTACAGTACTCTGAAATCAATGTTGCCCCCATTCAAGGTGCTCTCTTTTTCATATTATTAGCTCATTCTGACATTTACATGCTGAAAATAAGAAAGGCATCTATTCACTTTAGTGTGTTTCTGTACATGTGAGGAAAAATATGGACAGGAGAGGACATCATTAAAGTGGACATGGTGTGGGTGGAAGAGGAGGAGGAGGAGGAGGAGGAGGTACGAAAAGGTAAAGAGGAATCAGAGAGTGTGTGTGTGTGTGTGTGTGTGGGGGGGGGGGTCTCGTTTGTGGGTAGAGGGTCGTGGTGATGGAGTACCACTCCACATTCAAGTGGAGGGAAGCAGGTAATCAGAGTGATGTGGCTCCCAAGTTCAAAGGTTCACCGTTAATAACACAATCCAGCAAATGATTTCACTAAACCACAGCTAATAATGATGAACAGACATGAGCGATGGAAAAAAAAGAAAAACAGATCAACTGATGACAGCAGCAGGATCTGATTCATTGGTGGAAGTGGAACTATCACTGTCTGCAACAAAGGCATTGGCATATTACTGTTGAGTATCTTTTACAATAAGCATTGTGTATCTAAGCAACAAAACAATAACAATAAGTTGTTTCGCACAATTGCTGGCCATCAGCTGGACCCTTGTGTTTTCAATACTCTACTCACCTGGCAGTTTTTAACCAATAAATGGATGGCTTCATATTGCACCCAGTGATCAGCCTCCATCTTTTCGTCTCCCTTGTGTCTCAGTCCTCTTTTCCTTCTTCAATGTCCTTTGTCCAATATAATCACTGTCCTCCTCCTCTGCACGTGACCAAACCATCTCAACCATGAATCTCTTACTTTATTTCCAAACCGTTAAACAGGAGCTGTCTGTCAAATATGCTCATTCCTATCATCCTGTCCATCTGGTCACTCCCAACGAAAACCATTTCAACTCGATACATTTACTGTATATCACTTAAAAATCCACAATGTGATGTGATAACACAATACCATGTAAAGTTTGACCACTTGGGGGCATACTGTACTATCAGCACTTTTATTACATGACTAAAACTGTTTTTATCAAGCAATTCAGCCTGAGTTTAGTCACAATAAAGTGTATAAATTGACAGACCTCACTAGCTAGAAGTGTTTGCCATTTGTTTTCTTTCTTTCTTTATTATACCTTATTAATCCCTTGGGTAAATTATTTCTCTGGATTTAACCAATCCTCGACTAGAAATCTTCCTAGAATTAGGAGCAGTGGGCAGCGACTGAGCAGTGCCCGGACGCCTGGGGAACAAGAGGTCGGGTACCTTGCTCAGTGGTACCTCAGCCCTTTGCCTTGTTGGGGACTCAAACCAGCAACCCCTCCAGTTACAAGCCAATTTCCATTTCCAATTAGCTGCCCATAATGTAATAACTTTAAGTTACATAATACAATACTTAATCAGTGCCTGGTTAGGCTGATGTATGTTGGACACTGTGCAGGACCTTTTATTTGTTGTTTAAAGTCTTGTCACTGCAGTTCTACACACCTGTCTCTGAAAGTATGTTTTTGTCTAACCAGACCATTTGGGGTCATGTTGTAATTTGTCACTATAACAGACTGTATTTTCTTTTTTTAAATGGATGTAGTCTTCCAGTTACAAAACAAACTGTCATTCAGAAGCCTCAAGCCTGTTTCAACCCGGAAGTTCACTGACGTCACCTGCTGCCAGCCTCCTACTGGATGACACCAGCTGTCAATAATACTGCAGACTAGCAATCCAGACCTTTAACTCCTCAATAAAATAAATGTTTACTATAAATCAAGTGATTAGGTGTTTCACTTTCCTTTGACCTTCATTAAATCTGAGTTACATTTGCAAGTCGCCCCCTGGTGGCTAACTGCTACTTCTGCCCTTCTTCCTAGGCTTCAATAGGAGTCTATTTTTATATCCAGTCTATGGTCAATATCAATAACATCTATCAGACAGACACTTGATCCAACATATCAACATAATCATGTGTCTCATGATCCAATTATTAAAATTGTTGAAGCTTCACATTATGAAAGGAAACGCACAGATGTAAAGAACATGTGTTTGGCTGCGTTCCATTTCCAGTCTTGCTGAGACATATACATGGAACTGTGCCATCCTCTCTGTTTACAACTGTGCATTTTGTGTAAAAAAAAAAAAAGAAGGTCTGTTGACAGAAATATCTTCATCAAAGAAACCTTTTTTTTGTTGTTGTTTAAATGACATCCCAGCATGCTTTTGGAATGGACCCAGAAGGCAGGTTGAAAAGTTATACTGCAAATACAGCACAGTATATATGCACTCTTTCACCCTCACACTTTCATCCTCCCCCACAGAGATTAAGCATCTTTACAAGTACAATTTAAAAGGACTCCATTGCCTCTGAATCTCTTTTATACTTACTCCCACTCTTTCCTGCGGGCCTGAGGCGTGCTCTGAATTTTGTGAGCCTGGTGGGCCATGATGATGTCCTTCTGTTCCACAAGTCCTCCACGTCGCCGCAGCATGCAGTGGGGGCTCAGAGACCCTGAACCCTGATCAGACGAGCCCTCTTCCTGACCATAAGGCACATCGAAGCTGGCTGCTC
This sequence comes from Microchirus variegatus, assembly GCF_963457635.1. Taxonomy (NCBI): domain Eukaryota; kingdom Metazoa; phylum Chordata; class Actinopteri; order Pleuronectiformes; family Soleidae; genus Microchirus; species Microchirus variegatus. Next base: position 19,086,591 of record NC_139806.1, read on the forward strand.
GAGGGGGGAGCACCAGGTAGTCGGGGACAGTGTGAGGAACCTGAAGAGAACATGAGCGAGTTCCCTGAGTGAGGCCGTGACGGGCTGTGGAACTGGGTTTCTTCCAGGCCTCAGGCTCTGGGAGAGACAGAGTGGATTGGACAAGTGTCTCTCCGGCAGAGTGGAGGCTGTGAGCTGGTGTGAGGGAGAGGGAGAGGGACTGGTCTGAACTGGTGAGCATCTTGACAGATTTGTGAGGTCGCTGGTTTCAGCATACTGCTGCGAATGAGAAAACAGGTAAAGACAATTACGCTCTGTATGCTGCTCATAAAACATTTGAATTCATCTATATAAGCCTCTGTCAGTGTGGCTCAGTCAGTCCACCACTTTGTTCCTTCCTTCCAATGTTTGGATGGATTGCCTCGAACTATAGTTACTTTTTCCTGTCTTTTTGAAAGGTGTTGTATTATATGTATTATATGTATTGGTCATAAAATTGTGTACAGACTTCTGTGGTCAACATGTGATTAATTTACCTGTCACTCATAATTCCATGACTTTCCAGTTTGTACAAAGAACAGGACAAAAAGTCCACTGGTAGTCATGTTGTTACAGTTACCTGTTATCTTTATAAAAATACTTATTTACTGAATGTGTCATGTCTATTGGAATAAATTAAATCTACTATTCATTATGTGTATAATGTTAAAGGGAATTTGGTTTTCATATCATAAACCTTTAATATGTCCTTTAGCGGGACCTGTCAGGCCACTATCTTGTGCTGCCATGTTTCTAAAGTGGACTGAATAGGGTCTGAGCATGCACATTGAATTTTGAAGCAGAAGCCTATAATGTTATAGTTTTGAAGTTATTTTCTCAACCAACATATTTTTCTAGTAGTGAGCAAGGATCTTTAAACTCGTTTTAGAATTTCAGTGGCTTCATCACCTGAAAAAGTCGAAAATGCTCCAAGAAGATACCTGTTATAATGTTTCTGATGTCTCTGGCCTTTATATAAGCATTTTCATTGTTATAATGTCAATATGCTAATGTTAGCTTTTAGCTCAAAGCGCTGCAGTCGTAAAGTGCAGCATCACAGAACTGCACATTTGTCCATAAACTCAAGTCTGTTTGGTTTCTTTGTGTAACAAAATACAATGTGGTCAAATTTCCACTTTGGCGTTTTAAAACTAAGCAACTTAGTATACTAGATAGTATACTTTCAGTTTCCTACAAACATTTCAGCTTGAATGCAGAGTTACAAAGGGAAGGCCACTGCTTGTCTGTATCCTTGCTGCCACAGTGTTTGACTGGAGGAACAAAAGCTTTGAGGAGCAGCAGACGTGCAAAAATAGAACCGTGATTGCAATTGTCTGCAGACTTCGACTTTGCGCAGTAAAAAAATTATTGTTTTGTATCACCAACAAAGAGACGTTCTGGTGCCTCATTCCAGTGACATGCTTTGTTTCCAGAATACTGAACACAACATAACAACGTGTTGCTGCTGCCATGGACGTGAACAGATATATGGTGTACATGCACCTTTTTGAAGGATATTTTTCAGTTGTTTTTTTATCTATATTAAAAGTGTGCAGTCCTGGGGCCGTGTAATGGGAACTTGGCATGTGAATGGTTCAAGTCAGGTGTCCCTGAGCAAAGTACCCAATCCCCATTGCTCACTGTTAATTGGACACTCTATATTGACCCTAGCCATGAGGCTACATCCAGTGTACAGCGCTGGTCCCAAACCTGCATAAATGGGTGGGTTGCGTCATGATTTGTTTGCCAAATCATGTGTGCAGATCATCAACTGTGACAGCCCTGTGACAGGGAGAAGTTGAGAGACAAAAGAAAAGTGTGTAATACTGCCCAAACATTGCATTTATGTTGTAATTTCGCCAAGAAAGCAGTTGTTTTTATGCAATAATTTTGGGCATATTCTGCCTGTTTGTACGTAGGTTTTTTGGGGGGGTTCTCCGGTTTCCTCCCACAGTCCAAAAAAATGCCAATTTCTGGAGTAAATTGGACACTCCGTGTAACCGTAGGTGTGAGTGATGGTTGTCGATCTCTCTATGTGACCGTGTGATGGGACTGGCGACCTGTCCAGGGTGTACGGTGTCTTTTGTCCGATGTCAGCTGGGATTCTTGTGACCAGGGCTGTTTCTAGCTGTTTGGGGGCCCTATGCGAGATACTATTTGGGGGCCCCTATTTTTTCTAAATGTAGCGTTTCTCTCCAGACCCATACGTCCGTTTTGATGACATTATAATTAGTGTCCTGTTATTCTCATCACTTTAGTGGAAGGTGGGCGGCTGTCAATCATCCTGTCAGACTTGTAGCCCAAAGGGGATTTTTACCTGATTAACCCACAAACACATTTTGCAAATATATGCATGAATGCATCCAATACATGCAAATAAAGACAGGTACTTTTAATTCTCAAAAATATAATAAAATATGAGTCTGAACTTGCAGTTTGGGGGCCCACTGGTGGCTGCGGGGCCCTAAGCAGCTGCATAGTCCACATATATCAAGAAACGGCTCTGCTCGTGACCTTCATTTGAGTGAGTGTTTGGTTTGAAAATTGATTTGTGAAATAAATAAGTATGTAAATAAAACATTTATTTTCCAATGCAAGGCTTGCTTTTATTTTCATTTGTCAAAAAAAATGGCTATTTCAAAAAATGGAAAAATGTGGGCCACAAAGTTGTTGTAGTGGTTAGTACGGGTTCAAAGCCCTGGTTGGAACATGGGCCTTTCTGCATGGAGGTGTGATTGTGAGAGTGAATGGTGGTTTGTCTAGCGAACTGTCCAAGGTGTACCCCGCCTATCGCCCTATGTCAGCTGAGATTGGCACAGCACCCTGTGACTCTCATGTGGAGCAGAAAGTGGTAGAGAATGGATGATGGATGGAATTAAAAATAATGACAGGGTGCCCTTCTTTCACTTAAGTCCCTGCCCCTTTAATTGTCTGCAAGCCACTGGTTGCTGCTGTAATTATCCACAGTAATTGTCATGAGAGACGGACAAAACAAGGTTCTATGCTGTGAGCCGGGGCCGAGAGGAAGATGACTGAGTGTGGGAGAGCTGAGACAGCGGCACACTGTGACTCACTCGGCAGCATCAGCAGCAGCATCAGCATGACTCCTGCCCCTCACATACAGACTGAACAGAGTCTGAGCGCAACTCTCTGCCCCTAAACGCAGCGCAGCGCGCGCCTGAGAGCCGCGACAGGGAGCGAGGTCAGCGCGCGCATTTACACGCGCGGCTTGATGGCGACTCCTGCTGCTCGCGCGGGGCGGGCTGACGCTCATTTTTAGCACAGACACGCAAGTTCACCCAAACACATGCCCTTTAATGACAGAAAGAAAATGCAGACTGAGCTGCGAGGAGGGGGGGAATAAAATAATAATTTATATCATCAAACACACTTGGATGCTATGTGGGGTGGAGCCATGACGTCTGGCTCACTTATTTAAAAAAATAATAATAATTAACACTGATGAATTTGTTTTATATATAAGAGCATCAAACAACCTCGTGTTGCATGGCTTGTCTCGTTTATTAAAGTTAAAACACTTGCTTTCCAATTTCAAATTCAAACGTCTCATCTCTCCAGCTCCTGCTTGTGATCTCCGCTTTAATTAGACTCACTGGAAGAACAGGCAGCCCCTTCTTCAGCAGCAGCAGGACGCTAATCATCATTTATTTGGCAACATATTCTCCAGCCTGCTAATTGGAGGAGATGTTTTTTTTTCTTTATTCTTTTGTAGTTAAGTGCCCTTGGTCTACAAGCAAGTGAAGAAATAAAAGAAAACAGCCTAGAAAGAGATGATTAAAGATCCTCCAGTGTTCTCCAGAGAATGGGGATTCATGCAGAGCTCGCGACAGGAAGCAAGAATTGCAATTAAGTCATGAAATGATGAATTAAATTGACAGGTTTTTACCTTGAGCTGCCGCGCGCTCCTTCATCGCCACAGTGGCCAGATACAGGTGGATCCTTCACGCAGATCCTTCCACGCAGCACCTCTCACCTCAGTCCAAGTTTAGAGGTCTGAGGATGCTTTCTCGTTGGATTCCTTGGGTGATGATTGCCGCTGCACGGCTATAAATACCGCTGGGTGGCTGCGAGCCAGGAGAGTGTGGCTCACAGGAACGTAAACAGGCATGGGGACAAGGAGAGAGGCATGGAAATCATCCTCATCATGTTCACGGTGGCAGATTATGAGTCACTCTGTGTGGTGTGGCTCACAGTGAATGGCCGATGGCTTCATTCTTTCTTTCTTTAAGAAAAAAAAAGACTTAATTAAAACTGTGCAGTTCCTCAGAGGAAGATGAAATTAGTTTTTAAGTGAATCAATGCAACAGGTCTGAAACGACAGCAGCACCGTGTGTGTGTGTGTGTGTGTGTGTGTGTGTGTGTGGGCACCAGATGCTCTGACCACTAGATGGTGGACTATAGCCACGCACCTGCGCCACAGCAGGTGAGAAAGAGGAGAAGCATTGAGATTAATGGAGAAAGCACAAACAAGAACATCAATGTGGATGTTACCTTCACCTCCATTCTTACTTTACTATAACAGGAATGTATTTCACTGTAGGTCACCTCATGCAGTGGTTCTCAAATCCATCCATTGAAATTATGATGTCGATATATGTGTACACTCTGCATTGACCTCAGGTGAGAGTGGATGTCCAGTGATGGACTGGCGACCTGTCCATTGGCTGGGATTGGCACCAGGGACCCCTGCGACCTTCATGTGGAGGATAAAGGGATAGAAGGTGGATCGACGTATGTGTGCGTGTCCGGTCTTGAAGAAACCTCTTACTGTAGATGAGAGGTAAAACGGTGAAAACATCTTCAAACTTACGTCTAGCAAGTCCATTTTGCCTACAGCTAACCTTCACTTGTCTCAGGTGTTGGTAGGATCTTGAATTGAGACCGGGGGACACAGATTTAGATTTTCACACACTACTTCAGATCAAAATAGTGGAGAGTGTTGTCTGTCTGTCACAGTGAAACATAAAACGATAACAGTAAATGTTGTTTTCAAGCAAGACACTCAAGGACACTTCCCTGCGAGTACAGAGTAAAAACAGACATTTGTGACACACCCTCACACTCCTGCTCACAAAAGGGATGAAACAAGAACATCCCAACCAAAAACATAATTAAGTCTTTAACTTTTGATGTGATTAGTTTGTACAAATGAGACCACGACTACAGTTTTGTAGTAGCTTCCCTTGTCGTTGTTGGTATTTCTCTTCCATCACACACTGGTGTTTACCTACACGGATATCAGTTTCATCAATGTTCTGCTCCACACATCCTGACTCATCTGCTGCTACTGTAGAAGCCACGTCCTCCTCCTCCTCCTCCTCCTCCTCCTCCTCCAGTTTCACCTGCTGCATCTTTTGCCTTCATCCTCAATATCCACAATAGCATATTGTCCTCAGTGAGTTTGACGTACAAAGACTGGAGCGACAGATAAATAGATCCAGGGCTCTTCAGACAACATTCACAGATAAACCCCCCTGAAGCCCAGGGCTAATGATGCCTCTGTGTGTGTGTGTGTGTGTGTGTGTGTGTGTGTGTGTGTGTGTGTGTGTGTGTGTGTGTGTGTGTGTGTGTGTGTGTGTGTGTGTGTGTGTGTGTTTGTGTGTGTGTGTGTGTGTGTGTGTGTGTGTGTAGTTAATTAAAAGGTCAGTCTTGTTCATTTTAAAGCAATCCTGTTATTCCCTGAGCCCTGGAATAGGTGTTAGCACCGAGACTGGGAGCCCTGTAGAAACCATCTGCTGCCACCAATGCTGAAAGGTAAATGAAGACTTCAAAATCCCACTCACACACAGACACACAGTCTGTGTTCCTTTGCCCATACATCTTCATTTTTTTCATTTTAATGATGATGATGTTATTCTTTCATCGCCTACTATAAACACTCACTTAAGGTTTTAAGGTCCACTACGTAACATTTATAAGGGTTCACTGGCAGAAACTGAACACACAGGTGTATATTCACTTTAATATAACATTAGTTAAACTTTGTAGCTTGTAATGTGTACTTTAAGAGCCTCTTGTGCCGCCGTGTTTCTACAGTAGCCCCAACAGATGTGTATTTCTTACCTTGCAGTGACAGCTTACATGTAAACAAACCCCTATGTGTTAATAAAACAAAGAAGAGGGAAGAAAGAGTGGTTCACTTGAAGAGCGGAGAGAGGTGTTAACATCCTATTAACACCCTTTCTGTTCCGCAAACGCCACCGTACTCATGTAACACACCTGGGAAAATTGCAATGTGCAGTCTCGCCATTAGATGTCACACATTTTTCCACAGTGGACCTTGAAGAATATCACTTTTAAGATAGGTTTCTGAGGATTATGTGCTTTTCTAATGTCTCCATTATAGTTTCTAATGTGAATTAGAAAATGGATTTATATAATCTAACAGGGCCATCTTTATGGGAGAATGAAGTTGTATTGTCCTCGAGGCACAAGGCAAACTGAAGAGAAACTGCTGTGGCTGAAAGAATGTAACGCAGAAAAAAAGAAAAGGAAGCATCACATCCGAATAAACCATCAGGTGTGTGTATGTGTTGGGGGGACGTGCATGCTGTTCGTTGCATGAGACAGTTGGTAGTAAATGGTTGGCAAATCAAATCTGGTCTGGCATGAGCGGCTGCCCTGAGGATAAACATGAGATCTGGTTTGAACGTTTACTGGCTCACATTTTACAGACTCCTGCGCCGTGTAATGCCGCTTAATTTTTTTTCCGAGGCTGACGGAGACGGGTGCTGTTGTTTACGTCAGTCAGTCCATGAAGAGTTGAAGAAGTGAACGACGAGTTTAATCAGGTCCCGTACTGAAAATCACTGTACTGTGATCCAGGCAAATAAACTATGTGGGAGTGTTAATAAGTACATTTCATCAGTTGCTGGACATCATGATTTATGTCATTCTTTTCTTTTTACACCACTTAAAGGTCCAGCATGTAAGAATTAGTGGCATCTAGTGGTGAGACTGCAAAAAGAGTCAAACAATTATTTTATTTTAGAGCCATTATACACTCATATACATATTTATGAGCATAATTTATTCACATTATGCTAATCAACCCTCCTTAAAGTTACACAGTGGCGCTTTAATACACATGTATATAAGCTTATGTATTGAGTGAATAAGAAAAATGTTAATGAGGGTCGAGGGGCTGCTGGTGCTGGTGACAAAACCCAGGTCTTTTCACTACATCAAAATGCAAATTTGCTAATGCTAATAAGAATTTTGTGAGAACCCCCGCTAACAGCAGGGTCCCATGCTAGTCTGCAACCAAAAGTTACAGCATTTCATGAAATGTTCATAATTAAATAAAGTAACACAAAACATTGGTGGATGAGATTGCAGGTCCCAAAACACCCTCTGCTTTAACACCTACTCTGTGCCTGGACTTCATTCTACCAAATGTATTCCAAGTTATTCTTGCAAAGATTTTTTTTAACAGCATTTTCCAACTCAACTGGAAGAAAAATATCTGTTCAGGGATAATAAAGTTGCACATTGAAGGGCAGTGACTCAGCAGAGGAAACAAATACAACTTAAAGTATAAGCATCATCTGACTGCTCACTCTGATTCAGAAAGTCACTTTTCTTTCTGAAATATGATGGCAACAAAACAAACTAAAAGGACATTTTAATCATCAAGAGTCAATTTATTTTTCATATTCTAAAATTCAAAGGACATAACAGGATTTGAGAATAAATCCAAGGTTGAGTGCACAAAAATGTTTCACTGCAAGCGATTATGTACAAGAATGAAATCAACAAATCTGTACAGAATTCAACAGGTACTGCATTAATATTTAGAGTCAACTTTGTGAACCTAATAACGTAGACTAGACTGGACTTAGATTCATTTGTCGTAAAGGTATTTTCTTTTTTTTTAAAACACATCACATTAATTCATTTACATTTTAGTGAACTTCTTTTTTTTTTGCTGAATTGTAAGTTCACTTTTAGTGCATTTAAGGATCGACTTGATGTTTGCTTGTTTTTCACACATTAAAGATTATATCCCGTCGAGCTAATGCTACGTGGCCTCATAAACGGACCTGTTAACATTAACTGGTAAAGGAGAGCAAAAGCAAACAAACATCGTCCCCATCTGTTTGCCCAAACATGCCACCCATTAATACATTGGCTAGCAATTACAATTTGATTGTACCATCATTGTATAATTAACGTGAACATTAGTGCGTCATATAAACATTAAAAGTCTATGGTAAATCCTTAAATTGTTTGACTTGCAGCACAAAGAATAGCTGCCATAAACATTTTGGCAAGATTTTTTTTTTCTTCTGTCAAGCAGGTAACCTGTATACAGAAGTTATACAGAAACACGACTTTAACCAGCATGGAAATTATTATGACAACTAGTTAAAAATTAGGGCTGGGTGATACAAACACGTCCTCATAAAGATCATTGTGTAATACATTTGTTTTTGTTTGTGTGGTTGCGTATGTTGCTTAAACCTTTGGGGGTATTTGCTTACAGGTCCTAGTTACTCACATCTGTTGTCAGAGCAATGAATACCGCAGCTGAAACATTTCGTTTTAGACGGAAATATGTTCATTTTCAGACAAAGGCGACAACAACAAACGGTTGCGCATTTGTCAACAAGGTAGGTTCGTGATGCGTCAGAGGAAAACGAGTGGTAATATGAGTAATAATTCATCGATTTCTATACACGTTTGATCATCACAACCAGTGTAACTCACCCAGCCCTACTTTAACCCCATGACTTTTCTCTCGCAGTGTCCGTCCATGAATCAACACAGCATTCTGCTGGAAATATTCCTCTACTGAATACAAGATACAATGGATTTGAAAGCTATAATTCAGTTCAACACTATGCGTGCTATAGAAGAGAAGGCAAAAAACACTCACTATCAGTTGAAAGAAAAAAATCAAATATGAAATTGACCATTTCTCATAACACCGATGAGTTTAAATACATGAGTTACACAATATTCTTTTCTGTTTCTTTTTTTTTTTTTTTTCTTCCAAACCTTCAGTAGGGAATAACGAAAGTGCTCTTGGTCAAACCTGTAAAAAAATAATTTATACACTCCCTTGTCATCTCACCGGAGGGTTCGTCACAAAATGGTTGACAACTGTTTTGCTTATTGATGGTCCTCCCCCCAGTCTCTCGGCAGCTTCTTGCCCTCACCGTCCCTTGGTTGGATTAGTTGTCATTTGTTAAAAGGAAGGCAGGCGGGCAGAATGACGGTGGAACAGGCTGGGCCCGCTAAAGGCTCCGCCACCTCTCCCTCCAACTCTGTCCATGTTCCTTTCTCTGGGCTGTAGCAGATGGTAGAAGACTTATAGGCTCCCTGAGGGAAACAAAAATAAAGTCATTCTCGTCATTACTCTTAATGCTGTTTGGATTTGTAACTGGGGGGCATAGGGGGAGAAAAAAAATCAAGCATGTGATCAAAAAGAAGGGGAAAATTTAATGTAAAAGTCTGCAGATTTTTTTTTTATACTTTGTTCCATGCAAAGCTTAATGGTTTTGAAGTGAGCCACATTGTTGCAGTGGGAGACGTGAGGCTTCATTACAAGGCGGCATGGGCTCTTAATGTTTTTTGATTTAGTGTCACATTCACCGGCCTGATGCAGTACAATAATGATGTATATTCATCCACACCTAAAAATAGCTGTCTAAAATTAAAGTAGCAAGCTGTTTTAATAAATTACAAAGTTTGTAACTGTGAATGAAAATGTCACGTATTAGGACACACACTAAAGCCTTGCCGAGTAAGTCCTGATGAAAAAACACTGGATTTGGAATGCTGACAATAAAACGGAGAATAAATCATGATATATAGTACGTGAAACATGTGACTGAAGTGCTCACTGAAGATTCAGTTTAGAGTTAAGTGGTTAACATTTCTAAATGAACAAGAATGCCATATTTTCATCATGTTTTAGGTTTTTATTGTTGCACTTCTAACCACACCATAACACTGCTGGCACCAGTGTGGAGGATTAACACCACCAGCTGTTTATCCTGATGAACCAACTCCTAATATTCACATAATGGTGTGGAAAAGTGGAGGGAAATGTGTAATAAATTAGCAGATTTTCTCACAGTAAGATAAAATATGTGCAACACTTGGATAAAACAGAACTGCGTTGTTTTCACCACCATTCGGGTAATAAGTGTGATTGAAGTAGCAGGGTTAATATCTGTTTAGAAACCTGGATCGCACATTATCCTGATTGTGAGAAAACTGGATGTGATACTTTGGATTAATCCAAGAGGAGTCACATTTCTGAATGAGTGAATGTTGTTTTTTGTTATGTAAAGTGTCTGTAGATGACGTAGGTTGTGATTTGGAACGATACAGTTATATTTTATATTTTTGATTTATACACAGAGCCTGAGATATACATGGAGAAGAAGGTTATTTCATTTTCTGTGTGAGTGACATTAGCGAGACCTGAAAAACCAGGGAAGTCATAATCATGTCAAAACGTGTACTATAAAAAAAATCAAAAATAAAGTACCATGCTCCAGCTGTAACCTCCCACGAGGTAGATGCTCTCATCCAGAACAGCACAGCCCGGGCCACTACGGCCCTCCAGGATGGGTGTCTGCAGGATGTTCCACTGGTCAGCTTTGGGGTCATAACATTCTACCAACATCACGTCTAGATGTGAGAAACCTGTGAGAGCATGAGGACAACTGTGTTAGAGTAATGCAGTTTGTGCATCTGAACATGTCCTATCATGTTGGGTCTGTGTTACGGAAGTAAATCAGTTGTTTGACTATAAAAGCTCAAAAATATATGCTCACTGCTTCTTTTCCCATGTACATCAGGGATATCTGACGACCTTTGCATACCAGAAATTATATAAACACTCTTCTACAACTGTGACCACTCTTCCACTATTTCCTCATTGGTTTGTGCATTAGGTTTATGTGGCCAGAGCTATTTACCTCCATTTTTGCTCAGTAAGCTTCTACTTGTGTAAACGGCCTGCATAAAGCAAGGCCTGTGCCTGAACTGTTGTTAATGTAACATATTTTTTTTTTCTCTTCAGGCTTCAAAAAACAAATGGCTTTTATTTTTTAAGTGATATTCCAACATACTTAAGGGTCGTATATTAACTGTCTGCCAATAACCACTCCTAAATGTTACAAAATGAACCTTTAAATACAGTCTTAAACATTTTCATCTGGATCAAAACATATTTTTCTTTTCTATTTGTCTCTCAGAGACTCCTGAAGCCTTTTTTTTGATGAAATATACATGATCCTGCTTTTCAAATGTACCTGGGAAGTGATATCAGCATCTCTATTTACACCGTTTAGGACTAAACACAAAACAAACCAACAAAAAGATCAATCTGAACCCTTATTTCTGTTGATTCCCTGAAACGCTGGAGCACTTACCTTTCAAATGGTTTCCACCAATAGCATATAGGCGGTCATTCATTCCTGCCAGGGCATGAATAGCACGCTTTGTGTTCATATCCTGTTTCCGAGCCCACACATCCATTATGGGGTCATAACAGTAGAGCCAGGACACATACTCTCCATTGTGAACTCCTCCTGCAACAAGTAACCACACAATCCTGTCTATAAAATTGTGCTGAAATACATGCGGCACTGCAACAGTAATGCTTTGATTTATTATTTACATAATATATTATATTAGATAGATATATTTACTTGAATACTCACAGATCTGTCTGCATATATTAATACTATACAGAAACACATGCTTAAAGAAAAGCTTATTGGCTCTTTTCAAACCAGAACCTTTGTTGCTGGCTTAACATTTTTATTTTAATAGTGCGTCATAGTTAATGGTGCCTCCTCCAGTCAGCTCTATTCAAGCACAGAGCTGGCGCCTTTGTTCCCTTCTTTCAGTTTTACACTGTAATCACCGCCGTGGTGAATAATCCAGCACACTAGTCACGTCATAAAGTTCACCAGTGATTCACTGATAGTCAGCTTTTGGAAGGGGGGAGGATATTGATTAATGACTCTCTGCATTTGTGTGATAAATCTTTGGCGAAAACATAAAGATGTCACAGATTAGCACGCTCTACAATAATGGTAAGAAAAATAACAGTGTACTGATATGTATAGCCACTCCATTGGTTACAGCATTTTGTAAATCGTGTTCCCATTTAGAGGGAAAACGATGACGCACATGTGAGCGGACACCAGAGTGATTGACAGCTGGTATTGTCCAATCGGAGCCTGGCTTGAAAAACCTTAACATGAACCTCAACGCTTCAAAATGGGAGGTCAGATTCTTATGGGTGACGTCACAACCACTACTATGTAACAAGTAATTAGTACAGCTGTTAAAACACATGTAATCATGTAAAAAGTCCAACATTTTCATATGAAAATAGATGGAATTAGTATGACAATAAAGACAAGAAAGAACAATGACTTTTCGGTGGATAAACAGAGGCTGTGTGATGCACATTTTTTTTTTTTTCAAAAGGATAATAAATGTGAGCGAGCATCAGCGTCTCTTCTTGTCTTCTGACCTGATATGTAGATCTTGCCATTATGTATAGCTCCTGCGTGGGCAGCCAGCGGCTGAGGCAGGGACGACACATAGTTCCACTCGTTAGTCTCCAGGTTGTAGGACTCCACACTGGAGAGGTAGCCCGTCTCGTTCCGACCGCCAATCACGTACAGGTGCTTCTCCAGGCGGCAGGCGAAGAAACTGGCTCTCCTGAGGAGCGAGTGTCAAAGAGAACAACATCATTAAAGCGGCAATGACGAGATTTTCAGAGAGAAAAGGACATTATTTTGGGGGAAAAACATCATAATTAAGACGCTATCTCTCTTTAGTTTTACAGTTGAGGTGCGAATTAGAAACACAAGAGTTACATGTTTGCCAGGTGTGACCAGCTGTTAAACACCACAGCAATGGTTGGGCTCACTTTTACATTTGACATGCATTTATTTATTATTAGAAATGTTTTTTCAGTTACTCTAAATACTGTTGATTTAACTGTGCACAATTTGAAACATCTTTGCCTACATTTCTTATGTCTCTCCATTTTCAACAATCAGGCCTTAATATGTACTCAATTTAAAACATTCATTAAAAAAATTTAATCCAGATTTACAAACAATGCTTAGTTTACTAAGACTAAAAATCCCTTAATGCTCCCAAATGCTTATACCTACTGTTTACTGCCCATTGAAAACCTTGCATTTGGAGAACATTGAACAAAAGCACTGATCCAATGGAAAATACAACATAAATCCATACACTCTTAGAAATAAAAGTGCTAAGTAGAACCATATATGGTTCTTTGGTTTGTCCTCATAGGAGACACTTTTTGGCTCCAGGTAGAACCTTTTTTAATAAAGATTCCACTTGGAACCCTTTTGGAGGGTTCCACCAAGAACCCTTTTTAAACTGTTTATTCAGGAAAGGGGTTTTAAAGGGTTCTCTGGATCAAAGTGGTTCTTACTGGAACCATTAGCGTTACCAAGAACCCTTGAAAAACCATTTCTTGGGGAAAGGGTTTTTCAGAAGCAAATGGTTCCAGGTAGAACCTCAGCCCTTGTAGAAGGAACTCTTTAGAATGTACATACAGTATGAATGCATGAATAGACAAAACCACATCAAAATAAAAATAGGCTCACCTTTCTTGCATGGGGGGTAACTGTATCCAACTGTTAAATCTGGGGTCATAGCGGCTGACAAAATGAGTACTGTGCTTTCCTGCAAACACGGATACAAACCAATATTAAAGAAAGTACTTTATAGTGACATTAAGTTCACGTTAAATTAGCGCAAGTCTTTGCCAAAGTCTTGAATGTTCTCTGATAATGTTTGTTGCTAAATAAACCCCTCATGATTCCATCACTGAAAATGTGCTGTTGTATTTTATTCATTTTACTCTTAATAACTGTTTTTTGTTTTTGTTTGTATTTTTAACCCTGTGCCTATTATTGACTGGAGTGTTGTGTGTCCACTTAGAGCTGACCTGGTTGCAGAATGAGTGTTTGAAACACTGTGAAAGTGCTACATTTACTCTGATGTGTTTCCACAGCTCAAACTGCTCACAACATGGAGTAAACACTGGCAATTTGTTGCTGTGTGAAGTCAGTGGGAAAGTGTGTGAAAGTGTTACACTACCGTTTGGGTTCCACTGGTCCTCTCCACCCAGCAGCATCAGGAAGTTCTCCACCTCCACCACGCAGTGATGGGCACTGTTGTAAGGCATTACTAGGAGACACATGAAAATATGTTATGTTATGTTCTCATAAATCAGCTGTAGATTAAAGTGTGTATATAGAAATGAATGTACATCCAATCAAAGGCTATAATTGTTTAATACAATATTAATGCCACGACCCTCAGACTTAATCTAATGAATCACATCGCAGACGACACGTTTGTTTCCAACAAATCAAAGCAAACATGTGGTTATTACGGTAATTTCACGGTAATTTTTTACGGTAATCAGCGTCTTTGTCACCAGAGAGGCGAGAGTTGGAAAAACACCTATACATAATTCCCATTTTTAGACATTGAGACAAAAACTCAAACAAACGTTACTTTGAATATGTTTTATACGCACTCTTTTAGCATGCAGCAAATTATATATAACAGCCAGATACTGAAAGTTATTCTGGAAATCTGGGCAAAAGCACTCACTCACAGGATAATTTTCGGACTCTTTTACGGTTAAAATAAGCAACAAAAAAAAAGTCCAGATGGATATTTTGAGGCTTAGGTGTTAAAGGGTTGAATAAAATAAGAGCCCATTGATCCACATATTGTAGATTTAATTCTAACACCTTAGTTTATTTGATCATTACATTTGCATCGCACAAATTCAACGACACGTGTACCTGTCAGTTTATTAGATAAACATTGCTAAAAGTAATGGAGTCTAAAACAACAGTCCTGCAACAAATCCTGCCTTAATGACGGATATAATGTTTCATTTTTATTGAAACTGGGTTTTTTTTTTCTGATTCATCTTTATTGTCTTATTGTCAGGCTGCGTTTGTGATGACACTAAACTGAACAATCACATGTGGACAGATGTGGCTATTAGTTTGTCCGTCCTCTTCATACTAATGAGCGCGGGCTAAGTAACAGACACAACTTTGTATAATGCAGCAGAGTTTGAGCGTCATCACAAACTACATCCTCCGAAATCATCCCACAGTCGAGTGAGCGCCTCTCTTAAACAACTGCAATAAAAACTGAACATTAAAACCTTTATGAAGGATGATTTATGACGTTAGAGCTAAATGTATCAAATAAGCTGGCACCTGAATGTGTGTGTGTGTGTGTGTGTGTGTGTGTGTGTGTGTGTGTGTGTGTGTGTGTGTGTGTGTGTGTGTGTGTGTGTGTGTGTGTGTGTGTGTGTGTGTGTGCTGACAGGAAAAGTTACATTTGTCCTAAAACAAACAACTTTATCAATGAATTTTTATTCTTAAATTAATTAAAAATTTAATTTAATTTATACACATATATAAAATGGACACAGTCTTCCGGTTACCTCAGCTTAGTCAATCAGCAAGTAAGAATATACTGAAAAGCCTCCAGGGGGCGACTCTACTGTTTGCAAAAAGAACTTAGTTTGAACAGAAGTCAATGGGGAAAATGAGCTTCCACCTCTCACTTGCTTTATAACATCAGAAAACTTTTTCCCTGAGAAGATAATGCTCTCCACTGTTAGTTTCAGCCTTTCTTCGACATTTAAATTCTGTCTCCATTTAGAAAACAATTCATAACTAAAGTACAGAGCATATGAGTGGACACCAGTGTGGCTGACAGCTGGAATTGTCCAATAAGAGTGACACCTCTGAACTTTGCCAAACCTCAATATGGCATGATTTTGGAGGCTTCAAAACTTCAAAACAGAACTTCAGATTCTTATGGGTGATGTCAAGACCAGGGGCAAATAAATGTTCAATATCTTAGCAACATTTGTCAAGTTTTTACAGATGAAAAATGTGAAACAGTCCCTTTAACTGTTTAAAAAACTTGCCGATCCCTGATGAAGGTCTACTTTAATATGTATTACTCATAATAAAAAGGTTAATGTTATTAAAATGTCTTCAAAATAGTATCTCTATTCTTGTATGACATCTGGTCCTGATTTTAGGTTTCCCCCACTCATTTTATCTTGCATTATGCCACAGCATCTATTAATCAACTACATCCCATAATACCAATGAGCAGATAGTGTACATCATCTTTGCAAAAGTTATCATAAACTGCTCTGGGCCCTCAGATGGAGCAGGACCCCTCATGGATAATATTCCCTTGTGTGTATTCCCTTGTTTTTGTGCTCCCCACCTTCTCCTCCATCTTTTTTTTTTTTTTTTTTTTGGTGAAGAAGTGACCCCATTGAGATGTAGAGAAATGGTCTTAGGTGACAGTCATAATGAACATGATCGTGTTCACTCAATAAATCTCAGGCCCGGTGCTTTTTGAGCACAAATCAGTGGAATGTTAAAGCCCACCTGTCTGTCTCCATCAGTCATTTCCACTGTCACCTCTCCACCGCCTGATGGATCACAGTTGCAGCAAAATTAGACAGCCTTGAATCTCATTTCTTTCCTATTGGTCTCCCCCTGCAATCTCACTCTGGCGGGCTGACATGTGCCGGTCCTCTCCATGGGAGGGGAGTCTCAGAAGGGAACTAATACCACATGCGCTAAACACAGATTTATCTTGAATGAGGGGGGGATTAGGCTGTTTGCCTCTGGTGCACCTCAAAGACAAGTGCCATATGACTGGCAAATTCCCTTACATGCTATTTACATTATCGTTCAGTCAGCAGTGTATAGGACACGGATGGGCTGCTTTTTATTTGATGTCTAGCGACTTGCACTCATACTAAAAACCATCTCGTGCCCACGTGAAAAGGAGATTATTGCTTTACAGTATGTTGCAGGCGACAGTATGAGGACATTTGCTTCTACAGGTGCCACAGATACAGGTGAGCAGTGGTATAAATAAATATAGGGCTATACTAAGTGTGGACTTGTGTGAAATACAACATGATATATTTTTTATATTTCTCTAAATTCTGAATTAGAATCTGAGAAAGAGTATGAAATCAAACTGCATATTTTTACCCTAAATCTTCCACTAAGCCCAGAGGTGAGCAGCCATACGAGGGCAGGATGAGCACGTCCTCCATGAGATGGACGCCATCACTCCAGTCTACAGTGAGCTGCAGGGCTCACTAGAGGGAGTCAGAAACCTCTGCATAGAGGCACATTTGGGGTCGGTTGAATGACTCCACAGCTAATGCACCACTGCTGCTCCAGCTCTGACGTGCTTTTACCACCATTACAATTGCGTCCCACTGAGCTGCGTTCCTTTGTTCCAGGCCACGCTGTGTGGACGACGTCCATTTCTGAGTGTGACATTTTAATATCGGGACGTGGTAAAGGAGAGGAAGAGAGAACAGTCCTCGGGTTTGTGGCTGAGCCAGTGCCTGCCTTTGTCTTGTGTTTGTCCACGCTGCCGTGGGTACACTAGATGGCAAACTTTCCACTAGAATCACCCGGCAGGAGCAGCAGCAGATATTTCTCACACTGAGAGAGATCAGATTCTCCCCAAATTGTGTTGATGAATGTCTTAATCAAAGGCTGTCCCTCTCAGGTTTCGCCTCATTGAAAAGTTATGATTGAATGTTAATAATCTTCTATTCCACGTCCATTGTGTGGAGGCTACATCAGATGGCCATTGATGTGTTAAGGGATGATTTTGCAGTTTTGTCCTTCCACTTGGCCACGGACCATTTGAGTGTTAACTTTTTAGTTTTGAGTGATGGAAATCCCTATTGACCTTTTGCTTTCTGCAGTTTATACCCAGGAGTGTGACTTTAATGAGAAAATGACAATATAAACACCAGTGAGCTTCAGGCTGTTGTGTATGCATGCCTCCTTTTAATGGAATGCACCCCAAATGATTTAGACAAACAGGAGTGTAAAACAAAAACAAGATGACTGCCAACAAATGTTATTTGAGCACAAAAAGGAACCAGCTCCAGTAAAGAGGCTGCTGCTGAATTTAAGACCCAACAACAGAAACATCACACCTGAATTAAGAGCTCGTGCCACACAGTGAGAAAATAAACTGCACAGTGCCGAGCTGACAGAAAACAGACCTATAATGTGTATAAATGGAAAGAGGCTGCCGAGATATCACTCCAGCCCAAACAAAAGGACAAAAACTCGATATGTCCAGCAATGATGATGCAAAGGACAAATATAGTTTCCTATTAGCTCTCGTTTGACCTTTGCAATATGGCAACATAGTGGTGAGCCTCAAAAGGTCAGGGAAGACAGAGAGAAGACAGGGAAAGGTATAGGTGTGTTGTGTCGGGATGTGTTTCTAAATTCACAAAGATTAAGATGTGTTCCCCATAGATATTGTTTTGCTTTTTAACAGAAGAATTATTTTTTGTGAAATTGTGACATCTTGTTTTCATTATAATATCATGAAATCGATATAATAATACATCCTGACAAAACCCCCCTACAGGTTTCGGGATACGTCTTTATTTTCTTTTATTACCATTATAATTTTTTTGTTGAGCCCATTACAATCACCTATCTATTGATTATTTGTATGAATATTACAGCTGCTGTCTTCCTGACCTTATCTGTTGGCATTTGCTTCACCTGTTACAAACCTGATATCAATAGTGACACTGGGTCAACAGGTTAATCCCGTGCTGTTGTATGAGTATGGATTGGTGTAATTCGATGTTGTGCATTGATGAATGTGAGCAAATAATCAAGCTAAAATTTAAATGCTATGGCGATAAGATGTCATTCATTATAACGCTGCCTCTGCCACAATAGATCATTACACTCAAGTAAATCTCATCATGCATCCTGCCAGCATATTTCAGCAAAAACAAGAGAAACCGGGCATGAAGCTCCACAGTGCTGTAAAGTCACGCTCTGATTCAAAACTTATATTAAAAGTGATAGTGATACATTATTACCTGAAGGATTTAGGGAACTCCTTCCACTCATTTTCTGTTGGAAATTAACCTGTGTTAAAGTCATCCATAGGAACAACTACTTCTCATCATAAAATCCACTAACACACGATGCCCCAGGTTAAAAGAGGAAAGAAAAAAGGAGGGAGCAAAGCTTTTGGTACTCACTTGTGAGGATCTTCCATGTCTTTTTCTCGTCGTCATAGTACTGGACCAAATTGCTGGGGAGACGATCGGGTCCAGGAGGCAAACCACCCACCAGTAACAGCATTCTCTTACTGGAACGGATTCTGTAATGTCAAAAGTGCGCGTGTGTTGACAAGTGTTGGAAAGAGGAGAAAGAAAACAGGTATCAAACCTTGACATAAAACAAAAAAAACACAAACCTGCAACCTCTGATTCCTTAATTTGCATGATTCATTTGACATTATTAACAGAGTGTGTTTTAATTGCTCACTTAGTGTAAAAAATAAAATAAATGCATGATTAAATAGATATTGCACCCTTGTCCGACCACAACTCCAGAAGTTGTGACTATACAATTAGGCAATGTGTGTCCATGTTCATTATAATTAACCAAAACCAAAAAAAATTTGCTCTCCACTGCACTTATCCTTTTGATGTGTTATTGAACAATTATTGCACTCTAAGTATATCTTTTCAATTAGCTGTGAAGCGAGGACAATCCTGCAGGGTGCCATGCTGGAGGCTAACGGCACAATTGACTACATAAACCTGCCTATACGACGTCTCCGTTTCATTGGCTGCGGTGATTCATGTGACATCGCTGAGCCAGTCGTGAGATATTTCCTACTGTTTGTATATGATGTATAACCTCAAAGCTGCACACTTTACTCTACATTAATGACCATTATCGGGCTCCTAATGGATTTCAACGTAAGTCCACCAATTAATCACAATATACTGTAAAAAGATTAAGAGTAGCTGGCCTTTATATCCAGACACGTTTTTCCCCAGTTTCATATTTTACTTTTTAATGCATGGCTAAATCACCATTGTCTCGGTAGGTTCTTCCTGCTACTGGCCCACTCAGAAGTGTTTGGGGGTTATTCATATGCAAATGAGCCCCTGGACATAGATAATAATGATTAATTGAGAGGAGAGAAACAGTGGCATGTGAAACTAATTATGAGGATTCCTGATTCCCTGCTCATTTAGGTCCATATGTGGGAATAGATATGTTAGTGGGATAATAGAGAAAGAGGTAAATGTGAAATAGTTCTACTTTGACATTTAATTTGATCTGAAATATCTGAATAGTGAAAACATTTTCTGGCTTGACCAACAAGCCACAGTAAGCTGACAACAGCACCAACCAGTCAACTTAGTGACAACACATACAAGCCCCTCAAAGTGCTCATCGGGACAAACAGGAAAGCAAACCATCCGTGACCGAGTGAGACACGAGCATCTAACCTGAATAACAAACACTGCCGTTTAAAAAAGAAAAAATGTTATGCAACACTTTTTTATCTATAACCCACATGGATATACACCGAATTTCCATTGACTGTGTTCTAATTCTGTTTTTGTGTGACGTCAATACCAGGGTGGGCCTTGTACTTACATCATAATTGTTACGTAATTACCATGTAATTCTGGTCTAAATCTAATTATATCGTTTCAAAATTGAATTCACGAGAGTTCCCACAAATCAAATTCATAACTTTTATCTGGTTTGTTGCGTCTTGTCTGCACAGATTAGAGAGCAATTACACAGATGTGTGAGGAAATAAAAGAGGGGATTTTTTTTTTCTCCTTCACCAAAACATAAGGTAACATTGTAATTATGAATACAGTGTAGTAGCATCAACCCTTGTGACTGCTGGGTAATATTTTACAGGAAGAACCCCCCCCCCTCTGTTCTCATCACCTGTGCCTCAGACTGGCTCACACTTCTAACTGACCACCCGCACTGACCAAACCATGAGTGAGTGGGAATGTAATTTAATCACCTTACATCCACCTTGGATGTGTGTGTTTGTGTTTGTATTGTGCTTACCTGCTGGCCATAGTCTGCCTGCAGTGCTGCCTGAAGGGCATCAGGTGGTAGTTCATGGCATCCAGGAGTAGTTTCTGGCACACAGGGTCACTCCTCATGAAGTCAACAGACTGCACCCTCTCCACCAGCTCTGGGGCAGGTATGAGGGCGAAACGCAGCCTCTTCATAAGGTCTGGTGCGTAGTGCATGCGAGTCTCCCGGTCATGCTCCAGCCAGAGGACTGACATCTGGAAGAGAGCCAGCTCTGACTCCACCGGGGGTGGCAGAGCATCTAGCATGGCACACATCTCCTCAAAGTTCAGCAGAAGCACATCCTCCACCAGGTACTTGTTGGCCAGCTTCTTGGTCTCATCCAGTCCATGGAGCGCTGCAATCTTGCAGATCTGCTTATAGTTCTGCACGGAGATCTGGTCGTTGAGGAACTGCACGCTGAGCTTAGTAATCTGGGGGATGTTGAGGATCTTGCTGACTGACAGCACCTCTTCCACTGTGTCCAGGGAAAGAGTCACATTGGCAGTGTAGAGGTACTCCAGCACTAATCGCAGTCCAATGGAGGAGCAGCCTTGGAGTACCAGGTTGTTGATGGCCCTGGCACTGGGGGTCACCAGCTTGTCATCAGGAGAAGATGATGGGGTCCCACTGCTGCCCTGGTCCCCTTTGCTCCCCTCATTGTTGATCACATTATGGGAGGAGAAGAGGGATCTGAAATACTGGGAGCAGGACGCCAGCACAGCTTTGTGGCAGTGGAACTGCTGTCCCTGGGCAGTGAGAGTCACATCACAGAAAAGCTGTTTCCTCCATAAGAGATTGAGCCCGTGCAGCAGGGTGTCACTGTGTGTTGGGTCAAAGGTGGATGTTCTATCACCCGATCTGGACATGACTTCCTGACTGTGAACGCCACCTAGGCAACAAATAAACCATGCAAGCCATTTACCTCAGGTCATTTATTTGCACAACACTACATGCAGCAGCCCTATGGATGCGTTCAGTCAACTGTCACAATAGGAATAAACGATTTCTTGAATAAGTTATTGAATAGATCGCGCGTCCATCCAGCAGGGTAGAACCGGTGCCATGTCAGGCGGCGACAATCGACATCCACCAGCGCCACCACCGCCGCCACTGCCGCGGCTGCAGCCGCTCTCAACTTTGCGCTGTGGTCGTAAAGCAGCAAACAAAAACGCAGTAGTTCCCACAGCGTGCCACTCTTATTCATTCTCAACCCGAGCACCAGATGATCTTAATGGAGGCTGAGGTGTGAAGGGCGCAGTCAAAACAAAAAGCAGGAGGATACGGACGGAGATGCTGCTGCAGCTCGGTGGCGCCGGCTGAAGTTGAGCGGATGAGGGGAGGAAAAAGAGACGGACAACATGCAGCATTCAGCCAACACTTATCCCCTCTCCTATCTTCCTGCACACCCCCACAATGAGGACATTACACATGGCACAGATTTACGGAGTCGTACAAAAGCAATTAGTTTGTCTGACTGCAAGCCGAGCAGCAGCAGCAGCACGTTTTCTCTTTTAGTCTACCTGAGAGTTACGCCGACGTGAGTATCAAAAAAATATTCCCGAGAAATGCAGAAGTTACATGTAACATGCATGCCTAATGTTTCCAGTAGCGGACACAAAAGCTATTTTTAAGGTGCGTAATGTGCGCAAACTTGGCACAAGCGTGTAGCAACGTTGTCGCCAGATTCACTAAAAGCGCCTGTCACAACTAAATGATGTGAGCAGTTTGCCTGAGAAACTTACCTGACTTCAGCTCTTCACCGAAAAAACACCCACAGAAAGTAAGCTTCAGGTTTCCAATAATTTTCCTTTGTTCTCCTTTTGTAAGAAATGTCCTTTCTCCTTTTAAAAGTCTATAGTCGCTGGCGGTGCCTTAAAATAACCATTGACTCCCAACTCTTAAAGTCACTATTTCAGGTTATTTGTTGACGTTGATCATTTGTTCTTCTGAATTAACAAGAAGTGTGTGAGTGTGTGAGAGGGAGCTGTGCTTTCTGCAAGAGAAGAAGAAGAAGAAATATACGTGTGACAAATTATGCTACCAAGAAACAACACATCATTATCCTTGGGCCTGGGGCTCAGTGAGTCGTAACGAGAGTAATAGGAAATCCACGGTTGGGGAGAGAAACGGTCGTGCATGGCCGGTGGAGAGAGACCATGCAGGGGTATGGATGCTGGAGAGACTCGCAAAATTATGGCTCAAGGCTATTGTAAAAACTGTCGAGCGTAAATGACTGCGATTTCAAACATCTATGGAAGAAAGAAAAGAGAAAGGGGGGAGAAAACCGAGTCTTTCCCTCGCTGTTATAGAGAGAACCGTCAAGTTTTAGTGCGCATTGCTAATTAGTCAATTTCTCTCTGCCTTCACAGCCCGACGACTTTGCTGCTGAGCTGAAACTGCTAATTTCTGGGACCAGCCTTTTTTTGGCTGTGAACTGGATGGATGAATGGCTTGTCTCGCACAAATGACAAAAAGCCCCTGCCTTAATCTCCATCGCCAAAATAACCCCTCATCTCATTCTGCTCCTGCTAGTCCTTCAAAAGAAGGTGCACAAACTCAAGTTGTTGCATAGAGTGTATTATAAATACTACATCATGTCCTTACAATGTTTATCATGTTTAATTAAAGCACATAAAACCTACCCCCCCACAACAACCCCTCCACCCCCAGAAAAAAAACTCTAACACACACACACACACAACCAAAGTGATGGAAAGTTACCAAACAACATGCAGAAAAATGAAGTTGCACACAGTGTATATATACAGTGTTCGGATGCACAATTATCTCATCTGGTGCAGTTCATTGTTTCATGACCTGCAGGCCCAGCTGCAGGCCTGTAAACACAAAAGGGCTGAAACCTAATACAACATCCATCAGTGCACAGTAGTGTGCATGGTGGAGCTATGTGAAAGTCCAGTTTGTAGATTTAGATTTCACATCCCCGAACTACGTTTACCAAGCATGGTTTAAAAAAAAAAAAAAAAGCATCTTATTCTACATGAATGTCCACCTGACCCTATGAGTATCAACAACTGCATCGCAAGCAAGTAATAAACTGAAAGTTATGACACATTATTGAGTCTCACATGTCCAGTTGCTTTATTTACCTCAGACTCTTCTCAGATAAATGCACATATAACATTTTAAAAACCTCTATCAAGACACATTCAAATGCAATTAAATGAAGAGTATGGCCTTGCACATCAGGGAGTTAGGGAATGTAATCCTGATTATTAGATAATTGCAGGATGGAAAGGAAACAACTGCCAATCAAACAATTTTAGATATGACTTATTAGGACAGAATAAACTGTCAATTAAATAAAGAGCTCAGTTAGAGTAAAAAAAAAAAAAACTTGCATGCAGGACTCCCATGGGACCAGAAGTGACAGATACCTCACAAGTTATGAAATGACAGATAAGGATAAATGGGTTTGTTCATGTTCTATGAAATAGAGCCACACCATACTTGTACTTGAAGCAAAAACAGGCCACATATAGGCAGCTTTTTCCAACATCGTTGGGCATAACTTGCCGTCCTGCTAACGTGTGAGACGACTGATTAGCGGCGTTGCATTCTCCAATAATTATCGCCACTCAAGGAAAACTTTAAGGCTCAAGCATTAATTAGTGGTTTTCTTTGAAACCACCGAGAAAGCAGTTTATGTATTGATGACGGATATTAGAATTGTGTGGCCTCTCACTTTCCAGGCACTTGCCACTACAAGGCATCACAGCAGTTCACTGTATTTCACGCCGGAGTCACACACTGTTATCGTTAGCAGCTCTGCGTTAGCACTACATTACCCGAGTCTCCAGCGAGCTATTCTAACGCAATAAAATGACCATTTCTAACTCTTTCAGCTCTTTGTAGCAACTCAGTCTCCTGAGGCCACTGGTCTTCAGATTGCAGGGCGTTTATGGTTGTAAGTTGTTGCAGTGTGCAAAAGGAGGGAGGGAGGGGGAGGGGAGGGGGGGGGGTCATCAGATAAGAGAGGAATTCTAGACTAATTAAACCCTTTGAGACAAAGAATCACACTACAGTGATTTACAACCCTCTGTACCAGTTAACCCGACTCATATTTATCTGTCATATAACTCAGATACCATATCTACCACTAAAAACATGTTTTTTTTCCCCCGCATCTTAATATTGTAGAAACACAAGGAGAGACATTATTAAAGTAAATAACAACACTTAAATGACATTTAAAAAGAATGGCGTTTCACACGGACACGTTATCAGTTTCCAGCCAGATTAAAGGTTCACAAAGATCCCAGTCTTCCTCTCCAAACGGTGCAGTGATGCAGTAAGATTGTTCTTTTAACCTCGGATACTACACAACTTTCTTTGCCGTGCTCACGGTATACTACATTTTCTTTATTGTTTACAGCGCTGCAATTTTGTGCACAAAAGAACCTCCCCCCAAAAAAGAAAAAAGCAAAGAAAAATGAACTGTAGCCATTATTACAGCCTTGGAAGAAGAAGAAAAAAACCGATTAAAGAGCAAACATTTAATTTAATCAGTGCAATGACAGAAAAACAACGAGAAGCTCCAAAGTTGTGAATACCAAAGTCTACCAGGCATAATTCCTCTTTGCTGGCTGCTGCAGAGGGGGTATGCTAAGATAGAAAGTATTATTTTCCTAAATGGAAGGTGTCAGATGGTCACGGAAATGTGATCGGCTGTTCAAGATCACTGCTTCCCATCTGCAATTTGTGACGTGTGAAAGATTCAGCCCAAATGTGCTCACCAAGCGTAAATCCTCAGCACTTTTTCTTATCATGGAAAAGCAAGATAACCAGCTGTTTACAGATCAGAGAACATATCATATTAATATCATGGAGAGGGTGATATCATCTTGTTTGTAAAATATTTTTGTTAACTAAGTGTGGTGTGGTAAAGCATCCTCTAAAAGTCAAAGCTGGAATTTGTGTTTTTTTTAATAATAATAATGTATTTTTTTTTTATTTTTAAAGCCCTTTCCTTGTTAGAATAAAACTCTTTTTAAAAAAGGAAGAAAAGATCTGCATGGAGCCACTGAAATAAGACAGAATTAATATTGTACAATATCACACATTATAAAGCTTTCAGTAGTTACATTTAAAGGAAAAGACCAGCCCTCCCTCTAATTCCAGTCCACAGTATGTTTTAACACAAGCAGGATTCTTTTAATTCAACATCTGCCTCCCTGTATTTAACGTGATCTCACAACAGTTTACAGATAATGTGTGAAATGTTGATGGAATGTGAAATGACTGCTTCTGACAGTGTTTTATGGGGTTTTGATTGGGGCTGTGACAGAATCTCAGTAAACTCTGACTTCAACTGTCTGTAGCAATGCTTGTTTCGGTTTGTCGTAATCTAAACATTCTATATGGGAGGATTTCATGTATACCAAGTGCAACATTTTCTTTTTATTTCAACAGTTCGACTTGTCTTTATCGTGATGAATTAAGAAAAAAAAAAACAGAAACTTAACTCGATTAAAACATTTTTGTCAGACATATATTCTGATTATTGGACTGATTAGCAATTGCTTGTCATCTCAGATCAAACTTAGTCAGCGATGATTCATAAAACATCCGCTGTGTAATAAAGTGGAAGCACTTATATTTGCCATTCAGGGAGTATGGGAGGCCTGCTGTTTTAAACCCCCAGATCCCCACACATGGTGTAGCCACCACAGACACGGCTCAGAGAGTCAGCCGGCAGCCGGGAGGTGAGCAGAGAGGAACAGGCGGTGTCCCCTCCAGAGTGAGCACGGGAGTGTGTGTGTGTGTGTGTGTGTGTGTGTACAGTACTCATGTGTGTGGCGTTCTCAAATGACAAAAGGATACCAGTTGTGCTGCTCAGGTGGGAGGCGGTGTGATGGCGATGTGGAGACTCACCTGAGGGGAGAGTCTGAAATGTTGGGACTGGGGCTGTGGTGGACATCAGGAGTCGTGTGAAGGCCGCAGGAGGCCAGTGTGCTGTGGTAGAGGTGTGGGGGCTGGAGGGAGAGAGGGCTGGGGGGGGGTGGGGGTGGGATGGGGATGCTGTTGCGCAGTCTCCCCAGCGTGATGCATCTACCTTCAGGGTGGCAGCAGGCGTGGAGTGGGATGCGATGGAGCGAGCACAAGCTCAGTGGCGCGGTCACCTAGGGACGCTGAAGCTGCTGTAGCAGGACTGATAGTTATTTCTTGGGAGAATTGCAAGATGAGCCCCATTGTATTAGCAAAACCCTTCTACTAAAACTGTATCAGTGCTCTCGTGTCTTTAAAGTTGGGGTTCAAAATATCTGACACGGTTCTGAAAAGCAAGTTTTGTGTTTAGCAAATGGAATATAAAGGTTTAAAGGTCACACGTGTCAAGATTTAGGTGAGAAATTTGGTGGAAATGGAATATGGAATAATTATAATGATGGTTTTTTTTTTTGAGTGCACAACCACCTGAATGTATGGAATGTTGTTTTTATTACCACAGAATTTATATTCATGTCAGGAAAAGGTGTTTTTTTTTTAAGGAGGGTACCATGTTGGACCACCACTAAACACATTAGAGTAACAATATGGTAATGTTATGATTATAATTTTAATAAGGAAGTATTAACATGGCAATATTATCTGGTTTCTACAGTAATACTAAGTAAAAAGCTTGATAATAACAATGGGAAAATATGCATTTCAACTTCATAATCAATAGTAACTATTACCATTGTTATTATCAGGTTGAATATTCTAATTAACAAACTATTACTATCTTGTCACACCTACCGTTATGTAAAGTGTTACCAGTCTGGTAAAAATGTTCTAACCATACTCAGTTACTATTGTCCATTAATTCTAAACTATACATTTCATTCACAGTCGCATCTGAAGTAAATTCAAGTTGAACTTCAGTGAACTCTTTTGGCAAAGGGCGAGGCAGCAAATTATTCCATACTGATTTGAAATTTTCCGACATTAAGCTTTTTAATTTCCGAGCCGCACTTTTGTGTCGCGACTGTTTGAGTCGTATCTTTTCGAAAAAATTCTCTGTGTCTAATATGGTCAGCACTCCCAATTATTCACTCCACTGACAAGTGAAACAAATGGGACCAACCAGTGCATTCTGTATTATCTACACCCCTTGGATTCCCTGACAATAATTAATACAATGGCAAGCTGCTGGTACCAGCCTCGACGACATGAGCTCAACAACATAAGCTCTCTTTCTCTCTCTCTCTCTCTCTCTCTCTCTGCCTCTTTCTCTCTCCCAAGAACTCTTGAGAGGAAATTACATCCAGCAGTGAGGTCATATACATCACGACCGCGAGCAGCCGGGTCAAATCATGCCACTGTCTGGGAGCCTAGATCAGAAAAGGGTCCTTATGTCGAGTGCTGTTAACATTATCGGGTTATTACTCACATCATTACACCATGACTATAAGGTGCAAGGGAATATGTCACGAGTAATATGGATGTAGTCCTGACCACAGAGATATAGTACACAGGCTGTAACAGCACACACTGTCCCATATTTATCAGGAAAGTTCATTAATATGCCACATAATCTTACTGAGGCAGCAGTGCTGCTATGGTCACACACCATTATGTAGGGTTACTTTATTTCCTCATAATACAGATTAACAGGAAA
Organism: Microchirus variegatus; assembly: GCF_963457635.1. Classification (NCBI taxonomy): domain Eukaryota; kingdom Metazoa; phylum Chordata; class Actinopteri; order Pleuronectiformes; family Soleidae; genus Microchirus; species Microchirus variegatus. The sequence goes on from NC_139806.1 coordinate 19,115,253, forward strand.
ACAGCATCACTAACATATATAAATAGTATATATACTGTATGTAAGTGGTGTCAGGAGATTTAGGTGTATATTTTCCGAAAGAACATTAGTCTCGTGATAAAATTGAATAAATACGGACGTTGTTTATTTTAATTTTATTTTTTTACTTTAACACTTAACTGACCAATTCTTTTAAAGAGTTGTCATGTAATAATACTAACCCCCTCTTATTTTAGCCTGTGAGGATATTAACAGGTTTTTTTTAATTATAGAGGCACACATTTCCCCCCAAACATCCATTAAAGGAATGCCATGCTAATTTTAAATCCTCGCAGCAGGCACTGGCATCAACAGAAGAAAAGCGGATGAGTTTCTCTTTAACAGCTGTAATTTGTGTTTTCCAATCACCATGCTGATTTCTGCTCATTATACTCTGGTTTCACACCGGTAAGTGAGAAAAGTTTGGATTGATTGACTCTAATTAACTAAAAAATGTTCCAAGCCACGGATTTATTATCATGCTAGCTAGCCACAAATGTCAGAGACTTTCACAAATTATTATCCTGTTAAGATAAATATCTTTGGAATCAAATGAGTGTGAAAACACGAGGAACATGCATTGTTATACTGATGGGTTTGTTTGGCATGTTTTCGGCGGAGTTCCGCACTGAAGAATCACCTGGGCAAACACTGTTCCAGTGTATTGTTAAGCCGTACAGTATGACTGAGTGACAGATGCTGTAGTTGCCTCAACTTTAAAGCAACATACTCCCCAATAACTTTGCTGTAGTGTGTGAATTCTGTTGGGAATAAACAGCAGATAATGTTTAAAGTGATTGCATCAAAAGGAGAAAAATATCCTGTGAGATAAAAGATATTAATGGTCACCAGTGCAGAACTGACTGGTGCTTTCTATGTTAACAGAAGTGCTGTTTCCTCTTGTGTTTTGCAAAACCTGGCAGCATCGCCCCTCATTGATATTTTAGACACAGTAGCACCTCTTTCTCTCTCGCCACTCACATTCCTTCCTTGACTCCATCAGCTCCATTGCTCAACTCTTCACTTTCTCATGAACAAAGGCAGGACAGTTGGAGTGGTCACCTCCATTTTCCACTTTTTTGTTGTTGTTGTTTTTTTTTATTCTTTCTTCTTCTTCTTCTTCTTCTTCTTCTTTGAAAAAATCCTGAGGCAGAATTTTTGGTAAGCTACAGAACGTTGCTCTGACTCACTTGGCTTCACATCAACAATCACAAGCGATCACTGGAGTGAATCCAAACGAAACGGGCCCATCGCCTGCATGGTGTTGCCAGGCTGAGAATCATGCTGCCTGTAAATCAGATTTCCCCAGCATGTTTATTGAAAAACACTGTATGCCCTCTTTACAAAACTATGGATAAAAGCATATAAAGTATCAAAGAATACAACGGCACACAATGCGTTTCACTGTAAATGCAAAAACTAATCTTCTGGCCCTCATCTGCGTTGCCACAGTTCACCCTCTTTAAAGTTGCAGCAGGTCGGTGTGTGTGTCCACTCTGAGGCTCGCCTGCAGATGAATGTGATGACGTCTAGCTGTAGCTCTCTTTCATTTATTTAGGGGATTGATTGGATGCTAGGAGCGCAGATTAATGCGTTGGGGAGGCTCTTTCTTTTGAGATATTGCCACGTAGTCACTAAAGAATATGAGACAGACGGAACATTTTTCTCTTCAAGGTGCTCTCAGAGATCGAGGGGCATCATTGCTTTATGAGCAGTCAATATGAGGCATCGCCTTAGAGTGCATGTGTCACAATGCAATATTGTACTATATATATATATATAGTACTATATGACATCTATACATCTGTCTCTCCCTTTTCCATATAGTTGACAAAGAAACACTGATCTTTAATCTGATTAAATGATACAACCCCACTAAGATGACAAAGTGGACCATGTTGCGCTCAATAAAGTGTGTTCAGGGTTGTGTTGTCCATGCTGCCCCCTTCTGTCTCTACTAGTAGGAGAGGCATCCAGCAAATCAACAAAATAACAGCGTCTCTATTAACCAGGCACAGAGAGAAGAGCAGTCTAAAAGCACCTCTAACAACACTGGAACGTAAAGAATGTCAATGTCACATTTTCTTTTATACATATATATATATCGTTTTCAAATCTTTAGAACTATATGACCAATGTTAATTCAATATTTGTTTCCTTTTGTGATAAATCAAGTATCTTCAATCATATAAACATTGATGTATTTTCAAACACTGATTTTTTTTTCTTGCGTGTATAAAGCAACTTTGCTATTTCTATTCGGTTGTATTTTTGCTGCCCATGCAGTGTATTTTATTTCATTATTTAATCACATTTAAATATAAACAATATATACATGCCACCATGAGAATGTTAATTAATCTGCTCATATTTAGACAAAGTTCTGTTCCGCTCGAAAACAGTTTCACGTAACTTTTGAAAGTCTATATAGAGCAGACATTAGCGTCGTCTGCCATTAGTATGACATTGTACACAACATGATGAAACAAAAAATCAATTTTCCACAAGTACTAGATGTGATTCGGTTAAGATTCCAAATTGAAAACAGTGTTTCCCCGGGGTTCTTTAGAAAAGCCAGTGGATAGTGCACACACAACATCCTTTTGTGCACACTATTTACCCCTGGATTGCTTCAGGCTAATGTCTCAATAATTTTCACTCCTTTCTCAGGTCCTTCCCACAAAGGACTTAACTAATGATCCATGGACAAAATGAAGCATTTAAATTTATTCATTAATCATTCATCTCCAGCTCATTGAAAATGCTAAACTTCCACAAAATTAAGATTGAATATTGAAAAGTGATTGAGGGAGACAGCTTTCAGGGAATGTGGAGCGAGAGGAGGGAGTGGAGGAGCACACGGCGTGATTACAAAAACAGGGTCTTCTCCTCACAGACAGTGGTCTTCATGGCCATGGTCAAGGTGGACAAGGTGCACTAAGTGCTAGTTAAGGTCATAGGGTTTCACTAGTTGTAATTAGATCTCGGAATCTGGAGAAGCGTAGAATTTCTGTCAACACTGCCTGTAATTATTCTCTTTTCCAATTAATGGTGACATAGATTAATTATCTGATGAGGCAAAGCCAATTGCAATCATTCACCCAGCTAAAATTAGATCAGTCCTGACAGCAGCATGAAAGTCACCTGTTTCATTGTTATGGATTTGCTGCGAGTGAAGAGGGGGGAATAGTGAAGCGTGCTAGGGTAAGTAAGTTGTCTGGTACAGGTGAATGTCCAATAACAGTGCTATGTGAAGTGAGGGCATCTACTCATCTCGATCAAGCAGCATCTGGACTGGCTTGTTTGTTCACCCCGACATCATGACTGGTAGTAGAGTCATCTGTCAAGGAATGCAGGAAGGCAGAGATGAGCTGGATTTCTTCTGACAACTCCTCCTGTTTGAAAACATGGCACACACACACACAGAGAGAGAGAAATGGAAAGAGCCTAATTAAGAAAGTGCAGTTTTTGTTAAAAGGCAATAAATGTCTTGAGTCCGCGCACATCCCACAGTTGTGAGAGGAAAGGTACCATCTTGTGCTTATTTTTTTTTTGTGTGGAAGGAAGAAGAAGGGGCTCCTGGTGAACCATGTCCAGGTTCAGTGCTCTTCTGTTTTAAAAACCTCAGCATCCAGTTTTTCTATTAAACTGCCTGGCACTGTCAACCAGCTTGGGAATCTGAACCGGCCTAGCCATGCAGAAATTCTCTGACTAACAATTATATCAGAAACAGGATCTTGGATTACTGTCCCCTGGGACTGGGGCAGTGGGCGTCTGCTCCAATCATTACTGGCCATTCAACAAGGCTCTGCACTGCTCTCTGCTGTTAGCCATTGTCAATTATGCCATCCCTAGTGTAAACTCCAAGAACACAAAGCTGAACTGCCAGTTCTGGCAGGAGTGTAACAGGATGACAGCCCGCTCTCCCCCCCCCCCCAGCTCCACGCCCCCCGACCACTAACACCCACCCACCCATCCACCCACCCTAGGGTTCCCCGGCCTTCCTCCCCTCAAGATACTTTTGAGCAAACTGCCACTTGGCTTCTGGATCTAGCACGCCTTAGCCGTGAAAGTGCTAACCTGACCTCGCTTATGTTCTGCTTGTGAGGTTAAGTGGATATGATGGATTAGTACAGGCCTCATCAGGATTCACCCCGGTTTAACTCCACTTACATTTGGCATCCCTTCTGTTGATGTATTCATTTATTTCTTACAAACTGATACTGATAATCTGCGCATCATGAACAAGGTCTGTGCGAGCATTTTCCATGAGTTGAAGTAAAAGATGTAGGATTTCCCGCATGCAAACAAAAGGCTTCTTTTCTGTCATTTTTGGTTATTAAAATCTGTTTTAGTGAGCGATACACCTTATATTCAAGGTTAGACATATAAAAATAAATCGTACATATTTTACTTCAATTCACAGAAAGTGGGAGCAAAAACAAAAAAAGTTTATATTTTAGTGGAGTGTAACTGAGTCTCATGTCGTCCTCTCTGACTCGAAATGGCTCGTCCTCACTATGCCAGAACAAACTGTTGGTGCGCTACTTCATGGATCACATTCAAGGTTTCCATATTTAGGTAATCATGCACATTGTGTGTTTACGCATGCTCATAACCTCTTAAAGGTTTTCTCTTTTTTTTTCCTTTTGACTCAAAATGGGGTCTGTGTGTGTAGACCCCGAGCCGGACTGCTCATGAGGAGCCTGTTTAAAGTGAATGCTGCCTGCTCTGATGGACCCAGTGCTGAGCTGTGACGGGTGACGGTGTGGTGCGCTTGACTACACCAGCTCTTTTGTCCTTCACACTCTGCAGCTCGGTGATAGCTCCTCCCCCCTGTGCCCCACTCCTCCCTGCCTTGAGCTGTGATCTGCCGGGGCCTTTAGAGGCTGGGCTGACGAGACATGGCCGCTCCCTGTAATGTGTGGAGCAGACCTATCAAAAAACATGTCAGCCACCACAGGAGGAGGAACTGAGAGGGGGGCCACTTAATAGTATTTGCACTAGGTACTCCCTGGAAAACCTCTAAGCAAATTTTTGAGCATATTTTGCCTCCAGCGTGTGATAAAGTCAGAAAGATTATTTATATTTTTCCTTCTGGCAAACAACAAATTTAACAACAAAAACAAAGACGGAAGTTAGGATGCCCTGCGCATATTAAAGATCCATATTATGGTTGCATGCTTCAACTGCTGCTGTAATGCTGGACAGAACATTTCATAAAGATTCATCACTGTCCCTCTGTCCGCTTTGACCTCATCTCACGTCACAGCAGAGATTAGACACCGATTATCCTCTAATTGAAGATCCTTACTTCTCAACCTTGCAGAATAGGCTGCGACTCGTCTCCGAGGCAGACAGAAGGTTACTCTCTCCGCCAAAAAAAAAGAAAAGAAGCTGCAATACAGACATCGACCATTTGCATTTCACTCACTCTGAAATAGATGTTAAAGTCAAAAAGTGCCCTCCCTAAATAGAAAACAGGTCCAGACGTTAATGCAATGTGACCAAACACAATGTGTTGTGTGTGTATATATAGAGTTATCTAGAGAGGCAGAGCTAAGCCAAGACAAGGGGTCACTGCATAGGCACTCGCAAAGACACATCATCCATCACATCAGTCTGTGATCTCATGAGTGAATGTATAGACTGTAATGTAGGACTGGCATCTTTAACTCCACCATAGCCTCAGTAGGTGTGTGCTTGACTGCCGTCGCTTTGCAAAGAAGACACAAGGCGACTGCCGAGCCGGATGAGGCTCAAACACAACTGAGTATAGCACAAAGTTACAGTCTTATGCAAAGGAGTGCTGTATGCTCCCATCCGGCAGAACACGTAGACAAGGATAAATGTTGAATAAAGGGCCTTTCAAATGAAAAGTGATGGCTTGTGCAGTTTCCTGCCTGTTTTACATGTATACGTACAAATACCTGGGCTGTTTTTATTTTCTGGTTGGTCTCTTGAGAGAGAGCCTGGCACCGATCCAGTTCAGCCTGGCTGTAGAGGTTGCGTTGTTTGAAGTATTTCACCAAAGCTTTGTGCATCCTCTTCTGCAACAAAGAGAGCTAGGGGGAGAGAAGGCAGAGAAAAGGAATTGGTAAGGCAGGAGAGGAAATTAATGGCAGTGTTCAAGAAGAATGATGGAGGGGAATAGAGAAAGCAGTCAATAGCCCATTCTGCAGTACACGGGCCTGACAGGAATTTCACAGTCTCTTGGTTTCTCTGCCCACTCGTGTGCACTCATCAGAATCCAGTCACATCTGGCTGCCAGGATGGGGGGTTAATTTTCTCTAAATGCTTCAGCAGTTTTGTTCTAGCCGAGGCAAACTCTGTGACTGCAAAGCTGATGAGTAAAATATTTCTACTTCACCCAGTTTAACTTTATACCAATCCCCTCAAGACATATTTTACACATACACACAGAGTCATGAACCCCCCACTGAAACCAGAAATTATTCCTAGTCTCTCGGAAAGACATGCTGCTTGCTTTATTATTTGAACACAGTTTCAAGCAAAGAGGTTTAAATTCTGATAGATGCCATTGCTTTTCTTCCCTTCTTCCCCCTCCATCTCTCCACTCTCCCTACAAAGCTTATCATTGCTCGGCAATGTGTTCCCCAGTGCATTGAAAACTAAAGCGAATTAGCTCAGTCATCAGCTCCTGAAGGAAAGACAATAACAAGAATGCTCTTTATGGTGCGCCCTGTTAAAAGCCAAGACATGAAAGCCTCCACATAAACAAAGCAGCGCTTACATGTACAGTACATTCAAGAGCATTTTAATAAGAGGTGCATAAAGGAAAGTGCTATTAGATGATGGATAGATAGATTATGGGTTTTTTTCTTTTTTTTAGAGAGAGAAATAAGCAAATTTGATTCATACTTGTTGAATTTAGACGAATACTTAATGTACCTCCTTTTATATGGCTTTCCTAAAATTAAAAAAAACCTGGCAGCTCTAAACTACAGTCGTCTTTACAGTACAGTGGGTCTTTATTTGCTAATTAATAAAGAGAACATACTTGTTCCACGGAAAATATAAAAAGGTTCTATATTTGTGTAACTTTAGATAAGTTAAATTATCTGCATCTGAATTTCTGTTATAATAAAGCCGCAAGTAATATACAGTGTGCTTATCCCAACTGTTTATTAGCATACGTACATAGTTCATTTAGTGTGTTTGTGTCTAATGGTGCTTTCCATTTCCTTCTATCAAGACAGTCAAGTGACACAATCCTTCAGTAAGTAAGTAGTTACACTGAAAAATAACTTCTGGTGAAAATGTCACAATGTAGAGCATCATCCTGCTGGATTGTTATTACTGATATATTACTGTATTCAAAGCATTTTACTGTCTCACTGTTGGGCAGTTCAGTCCAGTACAAGTACACCTGTGGCTTGTACAGGTGTACTGGTACTCCTGGTTGTGTCACAAAGGTTCGGAAAATACAATGAAAAATGACACTTTACATCACAGGACAGTAACAATGTGGTAATAGTGTGTTGGTCAGTTTAATAGAGAGTAATATTATGGTAATGCAAGCTTATTTCTATTGTAACCAGCAAGTCACAGCATGGTAATGATCATGGGGAATGTAAATGACATGACTGTAATATTATCTACATATTGCCACACTATTTTCATTGTTACTACCAAGCTGGAATGTGCATTGGAAATAAGAATTACCATATTAGTTATTAAAAATGATTAATACCATACTGTCATGTAATGTTCAGTTATCTTTCATTATTTTGTATGGTTTCTGTATCTCTTGAGACAAAAGCAAAGAAAAATACCATATTCATAGAAGTAATTGAATATGTAAGATAAGATATGTAATCTTTATTACATAATGTAGTATATTTTTCATGTTTATTTTGTATATATTTAAACCATGGGTTGCATTGTGTGTCTTAGGTGGATGAAATAAAAGAGATTACACACTTATGATGACACTTGTGATCTCTGATCTATCAAATGGTCTTAACAACGTTAAGGATAAGTTGTGCAGGGCAACTATGTTGTGTATTATGTGTACAAACTGAAATATACACTGTATGTGCAAACATTATAAGGACACTTGGGATATTTAAAGAGGAAAGAAGAGAGCACTGGAATCCTCCTGTATAAATCAGATTAAATGTGATAGGCCTGCCTCAACGTTTTCAGAAACATTGTTGATTATAAGCTTGTTATAAAGAAACTAAATTTAGGCATGAAACACTTGCCGAGAGGCTGCTGCTGTAGAAGTGCAGAGTTGAAACAAACAAAAATGGTGAAGGCTGAATCCAGAGTAAAAGAAAATCAGGCTTTGATCATGAGCGTGGAAAATCCTGTCCACAGGATTTTATTTTTGCATGCATTTCTCACTTGATAACATTCATGCAGTTAGATGAGGAATTGCTCAAGTAAAGGTATTAGCCATTCTGGGGCGGGGGGTGGGGGGATAAATAATATGTATTTTTTTTTTCATTGCAGGAGCAATGTGGCTTCTTTCTGGTGTTATGGTTGTCATGTGTGGATCTATTCCACTGAAACCATGTCAGAAACTATAAAGATTAGAGAATAAAATGCTGCTGAGGTGTCTCCCTCAGTTAGTCAACACCTCTGATGCTTTTTTTTAGTCTTTTAGTCTGATCTTAACAACTGCAGTGGTGAGCAGAGGCACATTTGTAACACAATGATAATGAAGCATTTCACCTCTGATCACCTTAAAGAAACTAGAATCAGAAAAAAAAATGTGCATGTACCATCAACCTCTTGCTTTACTCCCCTTGGTGGCAAAACTACATAGTTATCATTACATTATGTCACATCCATCATCCTCCTCCACTCAAGTTATCTAATCATTATTAGATTGCTGCAGTAACCTCCTCGCTGGTCCCCAAGCTGAAACCCTCTTTAAATTACTGCCCATGCAAAGAAGAGTCATCTTGTGCTACGGAGAATAACATGGAACATGACGGGGGGAAAAATGCATGGTTAAAGGTTAGACTATGTGTACAAAATGTATTAAATTAAGACCTAAAATGACCATGGTGTGGACAAATGTTGGAGTTTTGGTCTGTTGCACCACCCACCACCTTTGACCAGTGACACTTCAGCATACAGGGCGCCAGCAGAGAGCAGCTCGGTGCTAAGACTTGGAACCTTAAAAAGCCTCACTACCACTTTCAAAAACATCTCAATCAGACAAGAAGAAAAATCAAGTGTCTGCAGTGGAGATATGTTCAAATATAGCCGGCTGAAGGATGGATATTTAAGTACGTAATGTTCTAAATGTTTTTACTGTCGGTAACTTCGCCTTGTCTTGTCTCGTGACAATTTTCCACTGCTGCTCTACAGCAAACACACTTTTATTGTCAATCCCTGCCTGTTGCCGACAAGTTAAAATTAAGCAAACAGGTTTAATTATTTTTTTTTTTTTTTAAATGGACAGTGGGACAATTGCATATGTATATGTATGAACACATATAGTGGTGGGAGAATCATAAATTCTGTAGATCACGACAATGTGATAATTAAGTTTAACTGAAATGCTATAATATTGTTTTTAGTCACAGTGTATATGTACAAATGAAAATTGTCTATATCACAGAACAAATAACACACAACGACCAGCTATTTGTCTACACACTTCCCTCGCAAAATCCACATAGGACTGTCTGTGTATGTTTCTGCAACACTGTCAATCAAAAACTGGAGGCAATTCCTCCAATCATCATGCAGAAGCCCAGCGCTCCCGCCCACTGCTCCATTGACTCCCAGAGAAGCTGAGCTTCCCTGGAAGTGACGTTTTTGCCGTATTTGGCCGCATCACAGTCGAGCTCACGGAGGTGAAAACAAAGTATTCTGTGCCGCCCCATAGAAAACAGATGAATCTGAACTGATGCGAAAATCACGTAAGATGATCTGTCATCTGTGATCAACAGCTGATTCTGAACTAGTTCAGAAACACTTGCCAATCATGCTTTAGTGCACATTTAGTTTTGAAATGTAAATTCAACACAGTACATAATGGGCAACATTTCAGAGCAACCACCACTGGTATTTACAGCTTTTTTTTTTACATACATCGCCTTTAACAGCACAGATTTGAAGTCATGACACATATTAAAACAAACGTGGTGCCATTATCTACAATTATAGCAATTGGTACATTACCTGTGTGTAATAAAGAAAACATTTCTGTTCATGGTTTTTGCTGCTCAGTGCTGATGCTGCCTCTTGTTTGGCCTCCATGAGAATCTTCTTAAGACCTTTGTACTCAGTTGCCAGCTGTTTGTTCTCCTTCAGTGCAATTTCCAGTGCTTCCTATACACACACACATGCATGAAATCAAAAAGTTTAAGTACAACAGTGTCAGTAAACAATATGTTCACCATAGCTTCTAAATAACCACCATAGAAACATACACTGGTTGATGGCACATTATTATCAGAACTACACTACAGTGTCACTTAGTCTTTGGTTTTTTTTAAAACTCTGAGCACCTGACTGCATCGATTACTGTGGTGCTAAAAACATGACTCAGCAGTCTGCTGGGACTGAATGAATATAACTCATATTTATATTGACATTAACCCAGAGACCATATTTACACTAACGTGCATCAATCACACAATGATAACGATCTGGTGTATCTGACTGGGGTATCATTAGACGTCACTAGTGTACTAAAAAAAATGACAAGGACTGGAAATAGGAGGCTCTCACTGTGTCGTGTTTTTATAGAGGTTTGTTTAGACATATACAGAGACTGGGTCAAGACACACAGCTGGGTCGTGGTGAGATTTATTCACCAAATGAATTTGCCCAATTTCTTCGAGCCGTTTACTCAAGATTTATGAAATAATGCATGCATAAAATAGAGCTGTAATTCATTTAATAAACTTATAAACTTATATCTGCTGGAAATTGCTGATTTATCTAATTAAAATAATATTAGGTGTTTATTGAGAATTATATATATATATATGCTGTGAAATAGTCAGAAAGTGGGAAGATTTGGAAACACTGGTTTTGTGAAACAGTGAAACTTTGTCCGTAGTTTATGACATAATGCATTTATTTGCCTTTGTGTCCATACTGATACGTTTCAACACAGAGTTACAAACAACATGGAGTTGTCCAAAACTGTTTGCCCTCGTCAGTAACACTGATGTAAAAAAAATATGTAAATTAAATACTGCTGCTACACACTGATAGCTTTATATCGGTGTGACCAATGTGTTCGTAGTCAGACACAGCTACTTCTAAAACAGATATGCATGATACCACAGGGCAATATAGTCACGAGAGATGGGAGCAAGTCACACACATGAAGGCTTATGTCTTAACCTTCAAGTGTCAAGCAAGTCCAAAGACATTCATGCAAGAATGAAGCAAGTCAAGTCGAGTCCCTGCTATGAATATAGAAGATATTCCACATTTAAATATTTAAATTATGTTAAAAGTAGTTTTATCTGTAACAGAAACTCATACAATGTTTTGTGGAGGATATCAGTAACATCAATAAAATGAAAATTAATCAAATAATACTGACATTAGGCCTACATTAAATCATGGGAATGTATTCCAGATATTAGGCTAAAAAGCAGCACATTGCGGACACTAATCATAATCAGCTTTTGAAATTAACCAGCGTTAGATTAACGCAACCTGACTTCCCCTCTTACCTGATGTGTTCAGTGAAATGTCACATAGTGGCATTGGTGTCGGTCTCGGTTGCCAGGTTTGTACCCAAGGCCGCGAAAGCAGACTACCAACATTTTCCGTGTTTCAAAAACAAAATGTAACAGTAACTCCTCAATATTTGAGAAAATGTAAATATTCCACTTCAGTCCCTTAGACTTAAGACTTTGAGTCCGAAGTCATGTGGGTCAACTCTAAGTCAAGTCGAGTCTTTCATCAACGTTAGTCAAGCGAGTCCCCCACCTCTGAAATGTAAACAATAGAAAATACATGCATTTGTTGAAAGAAAATAAAGTCCATATAGTGTTAAAAACGAAAAAATATCAAAAGTAACACAATAACATCATGACAGCACACAGGCTATTTACTTGCAGTACTTTTACCACTGACCTGCCATGTGTGCGTACTGTACACTGTGCTGTTAATTAGACCACTATGATAATAACCAGACACACATCAGCAATGGACTGTTTTTTTTCGGTGAAATCAAGCAAATAAATCACAGTGAGTATGTGTCTCTCTGCTTGTCCCCCTCTTCATTTGAGCAGCGTTTCCCCGAGTACTGGATATGTGATTGGTGAATATCTCAACACTACCTGCAGACATAATGAAGTGTGTCTCTGCAGTAAAACAGAACAGCACTAAAGTGATGAGTTTAACCCAGCAGAAAGAGGGGCTGTAAACATGACAAATGCCTGCTATTGATTTCAGGTTTAATTACTCCATGCAGCACTGACAAAGCCCATCTGACGCTGTTGTGAAGTGTAAATGGAACAAATTACACTTCATTGCCCATAAGAAACTGATTGCGTCGGCATTTTGCATTGTTTACTTTGTCCTCACCGAACGACAAGCCGTGATCAAATCAAAAAAAAAAAAGCAGATGCATGTATGAAAGCAGATGTGTGTGGGTTTAATAGAGATAACCACATATTAAAATGCTGCCCTAACATACCTCATATTAATACCCTTACACCAACCTAATACAGTCAAATTAAAGGTTCTGTATGTAAGAATTAGTGACATCTAATGATGAGAGTGAAGATTGTAACCATTAGAGGACTCTTAGGCTAACCTCGGTGTCAGGGAACTACAGTGTTACTACAGTTTTACAGAAATTATGTAATTCTTCTTTGTTTGCACACTAAGTTTCTGCTTTTGGTTCTGGTTTTGTCTGTTCAGGCTTCTGTAGAAACATGATGGAGCAACATGGAGGCCTCTCTAAAGCAAGGCCCATGCTGACAGTGCATACAATAGGCTTATTGTAAAGCTAACAAACCCTAACATGTTTTATTTTAAAGGGATTATACACTTGTACTTAAGGGTATTATATTCGATTTCGGTAAAAAAAAAAACCACACACTTGACTTGAAAGGGGACATATTATGCGAAATCAACTTTTTAATCATTTAAATCCTTATATTTGGGACTCTGGAGGCCCTATCAGTCGGCAAAGTGTGAGAAAAGATGACTCGCTCATGTTTTTGTGGTCCTCCTCAGTCCAAGTACAGGAGATAAAACATGCGATGTCCCTCACGTCACAATGTACTAAATTCCTGGAATTGTTGTCTCGCAGAGCTCCGGCTTTGTCCGTAAAACACGTGAGAGTGCTGGCGAGGGCAACGGTATCCGAAAACCGGAAGTCTGCGAAAAGTTCTGTTCTTGGCTCCACAGTGCAGCACAGAGTCCTACACAAACTTCCAGCTTCAGAGGATTTTTCTGTCCAGTTGATACATTTACATATATGACTGCAATGTGCCTGCTAGAGCCTGCAAATGATCACTTTTCCAAATGCTAACTGCTGTTAGCTTCCAGTAGCCTCTGTGGCTGATGTCATTTCCTGTCCCTTAAAGGGACACTGTGTAGTATTTATGGGTTTATATGATCCAAAATCCACTTTTGTATACATATTATGTGCTCCTGCATTGTCTAGTCGCTGTATAATATTCTTTGTTTCATTTTCGTAGTGTTTCAAAAAGTCATGTAAAATAACATGGTCGCGGGCCGCTACTGCATTGCCACGACGCCATGTTTCTACGGGAGCCTGTAAGGACAAGCGCGAGAGAACAAATCAAGCGTCACTTTACTTGTAGCGGAAGTCCCGCCTCCACTCTCTCCACTTCGTCTGCTACGGCCGTGGTAGCTCGCCCTCTCCCTCGCCTCACGAACCTCATCTGCTGACACGGAGAAAGACGACGAGGACGACATTTGACCGGCTGAGGATACCGTAGCGCTCAGGGAAGGGAGGGGGTGAGCAGAGGAGCAGTTCTTTGTTGTAAATTTCAGCCTCTCGTCTAGATGGCACTATAAACTACTTACTTCACCTTTAAGTCTCATTTGATTTTTATTTTAAGGTGGACCTAAAGAGATACTACTAAACAGAGCGTTCTGAACAGGGCTGTTTTAGCAGGGTGATTGAACTGCTGTGGTGCTTCATCCTTATGGTATTTTGACCAAACCATGTAACAGACATGTTCATTAGGACACCAGGGAACTAGGTTAACTTGGATAAATAGGATATAATATGACCCCTTTAAAATGTCTGATTGTTATACTAACCTGTACAGGTTTGTGTTTTAGAGAGGAGCTGCATCCAGGAGAGGTTTCCCTACAGAAGGGATTTTAGTGTCAGGTCAGTATCTTTACAGGAAGTCTCATATCTGAGTGTCTGGCCATTCTGCTTCATGCACTGCTGCCTCTGAATGTGCTCTCTGCTTATTATGTTATGCTAATGCAGACATTATGTGTTCTTTATATCAGTGCCAACGACTAAAGTGACCAATTTCTCCACAACTTCCGACTCTGATCTTTGTATCCGCTGAGCAGTATTGTTGTTTTTATCATCTTATTTCATAGAGTGAAAAGACTAAACCCGTTTGTTTGCATGGCTAATTTTTATCCGGCTAATGGGAGTTGTCTATGAGGAAGACTTCTAATTCTTAAACTGTCTCACACCAACAACTTCTTTAAAGTTGCTGCACTTGGATGCATGGCGGCTTAAGCTCCATTGCCTTTTCTTGTTTTGAACTAATGCATTCTTGATCACCGTTTAATGAAACTATATACCACATGGCGATTTCACATTAGATAAGCCATGTGAAACCCCCATCAGCAAAGAGGCTCTGGCTGGGGCTGATAATCCTGCAGATGAAAACCTACAATAAACAGGGGCTTCTCTTACAAAGGAGTGTTCAAACACATGCCATTTTGTGCACAGAATATTCACGCTTTCAAAAGAGCCCATTTGTGACATTAATATAAAAAACAGAAAATCCTGATTACATGCTTGCTTGATATTGTGAAATGTATCCATATGTTGAAAATTGCAATTGATAATGTTGGCCCACAGGTAACAAAACAGGCAAAGCCTCTCATCGCGACACGCATCATCAAATTCGTCCAGACAAAAGACTATAACAACAGTGAGTTGTCATTTGTGGGAAAAGCACTTAAACAAGATGGCCATGGCTTGTAATTTTAATTGCACACAGCTCTTTTCTCTGCATCTTAAGAGAAGTATTGTGACAAGCAATGTGCTGACACTAATCCACAAACAAATAAACAATGAGATGTGTTTTACAGCTTTGCCTCTGACGCCACATTATATCACACACAAAAAAAGGCATGTATTCACACAGGGTGTTACACCGAAACAACATTTTCTTACCTTGGTTTCTTCCATTTGCTTTTTCCTTGCTCTAACGTGAGCAGTGTGTGTCTGCATGGAACGCTGTGTTTGTCGTTGGCAGTTATTAATATCAGACTGCAAGGTGCTCATTATGAGAGCAGCTGATTTGTTTTGGAAATCCACCACATCAAACGCACTTCTGCGAGGAGAAATCAAACGTGTACAATGAAATTATGCCTCCATAAATAGATTAAAATAGATTTTTAGATTAAAATTATTTTCAATCAATGAAATGCTAAAAAAAAAAAAAAAAAATACAACAAATCATTGCTGAATAAAAGAAAATCTTACTGAAGTTCTGCTATGATTTCTGGCATGCTTTCAACTATTTGTTCCATTTGATCTGAAGCATCTTGGTATTCTTTGGTCTTCCTTATGAGGTCACTGATCCTGTCCTGAGTGTCCTCATATCTCTTTATAGTTGCAGTGTGTAAATCCTGTTAACAAAGAGCAGCATTATTACTGCAGTCCCTGATAAATAGCGAATATGGATCGCTTGATGCTGAGTAAATGTGACATAGCGAACTCCTGACCTGTGCAGCTTTCAGTTGATCACGTCTGCGTTCTTTCTCCTTCTCGAGGTCGAGTAACGCGTTCTTGTGCTCAAGCTGAATCTTTTCCAAAGTTTCTGTCACTTTCCTGATTTTCTTAACAAACCAAAACAAGATCACACATGCAGACGATAGCTTAACACACAATGCTGCGTTCAGAATTACTATCACGCTTTATTGGTATACCTCGATTTTCGTCTCTAGGGCTTTTGTTGCTGAAAGCGCGTCTTCAAAATCTTTCTGAAGTTTTTGTTTGGAGAGTTCTGAGCTTCTCTTCTGTCGTTTCATTTCCTCCTTAATGTCTTCACACTGAAGCTGATGCAAAAAAAAAAAATGTATCCTACAACGTGAACGTGGTAAAAACAATGTAAAATGTAAAAAAAATATCCCATTGATGACACACATGCATGTAAACTGCCTTTATGACAACTGCTCTGTTTTTATTGGCACTGAGTTTGTCTCCATGACAACACACTGTTGCCATAAGCGTCTACAATCTGCAGAAAATGACAAAAGTTTGCAGCTTTTCAATTTAAATCTGCATTTCAGTTTTGCAGTGACGTTTTTTTTTGCTCCCCTGTTCTCAGAGTGATGAATCTGAAACACCTCATGAATTCACCTTCAGCAGCTCAAGCACAGTTATGTGACCTGTCAGGTCTTTCTTCAGGTCTTCAATCTCTTTCTGTGGAGCAAAGAATAAAAAAGGCACTGTGTAACACCGGGGGAAAGCAGCTATAGTGTCTCACATTTAGTATTTTTAGAACATGTACAAACATTGCATTCTGCCACTGACCCTGGCTCTCTGTTCCTCCAGGAAGGTGAGCTGCTCCTGCTGCTCCAGCTTAGCCTGAATGACACTGTGCTGGGCTACAATGTGGGTCACTTCCTCCTTGGCCTTTTCCCACTGCTCATCGCTGTCAATGATTTTCTGGAACATCTGCTTCGTCTCCGTGCACATCTGTGCCACTGCTTTCTCACTAACAATCACACAGTAAAGTCACGGTAAACACACAACACACTACTACTGTATGTTTGTAGTACTATGTACTAAATATTGCAAAAGTGCACCTCTCAAAAATCTGCATCTTGTAATGCTCAACTTTCTCTCCATACTCCGTGTTTTCTTTGCGGAGAGCTGCAGCAGCATTACTTTTTGAACGGAACTGCTCTTCTATGCAGGGAACCTCTGCCTCCCCATTAAGTTTCTGTGGAGACCACAACGTTCAATATATGCGCCACTGAGTGGACGCACTTCACTGTGAAAACACCTCACTGTGCCACGGATGGAAACATTATTAGCATGCATAACTCCGCTGAGAGTCCAATCACAACCATTGCAGTTGCACGCTATGCTTTAACCAATGAACTCTCAAGACACACATGCGCCGCTGTATGTTAAGCAGAAAGGCAGCGGCAACGTTACAAAGAGACGTACACTAACTGTGCCACTGAGACTTTTTTCATGCTACTGGGAAAATACTTACAGATCTCTCAATATCTTCTTGCAGAGCAATTATTTTCTCTTTTAGTTTCTTATTCTTTTGGACTGCGTTTTCAATTTCAGGTTTCAGATGGAAAATCTGTAATGAAAGAGGGGGGGAAAAAACATTAATTTAACTAATGTTGGGGGATAACTTTTAGAAAGGAATATAGAAAATATTATTGACCCGGTCTTTTTCAGATCTCTCAGACTCCATCATCTCTGGGATGTGTTGCTTTATGAGAGCACACTTTTCTTCTGTAAGAGCAACGGTCTTCTCAGCTTCATCTATTTCAGCACATACACCTTCCTCGAGCATCTTCAACTGGTTTAAATCTTCCCTGAAAATAAGAATGCTTAGATATTAATCTCCGTATGACAGCGATGACCTCACAACCAACATGGTACACGATATAAACATTGATGTATGAAGAATATAGTTTTATGACCTGATCAAATAACACATTTAAAGCACCATTGTTAAAACAATTCCAAATCCATTATTTTGTGGAAATCAGGACACCTACATCCTTTTGTATAGACAGTTTAACAAATGGCTGGGTTGCTATGGATACATGCAGTAATATACTTTGGCTTGTGCACTGATACAGAACACTGATTAAACTGTCCTGTTTTTTTCTTGTTTTTTTTTTTATATATATATATTATTAGCAGACACCTGCCAACCAAACAGAAACAAGTGGTTCTCGGCGACCGTGACATACATTTAAATACAAAACCCTGTAATAACAGTTGATGAAATGTTTGTCAGGATAAATGTATGTGTTTATCAGTCCAGAAATATGTGTCTGAAATGTCATTACACATAAACTGGACAGATGTCAGTATAATATACTGTGTATTTTGAAGGTACAGTTTGTAGAATGTAGCGGTTGCCAGTTGCAGCTGAATATCCACCACCTCACATTTCCATTCAAAGTGTGTTTCATGCCAGTTATCATTCAAAGTTGAAACATAATTTTTAAAAAAGTAATGAAAAATGACTGCATACTTATGTAGCAGTGCAAATTATTATTTTGTACACTATGTGGAACTACTGTTTTTAGTTGTGTTTCCCTATTGTCCATTTTGTGGGTGCACCTGTGTCTCCCGTGTTACCTCCTCCCTTCCTTCTGTGTGATATGCCAGGGAAAAGGTATGTGACATTTTTATCCCTTGTTTATATATATAAATATTTGTATACATATATATATATACATAGATCACTACTTTCGCATGTTATATGTATGTAAACTTATATATATGTAAATATATGTAAAATTCCGGGGCTCCACATGTGTCTGACTGGTGTTTTTTGTTTATTTTATGCACTCCAGTCCTGGCTTCTTTTACTCAATACAAAACAGAGTGTGTGACACTTTTGTTTTTATATGTATAAAAAATAAATAAATAAACCTTTGAAGTGAAAGCTACTGAGTAAACTGTATACAGTAGATGCATCTTGGCTGACATTACTTGTGATTTAAATTGATGAAAGCAATTCAGACATTGATGAAAGATGTCTCCTGTCTACTCAGCTGTACTACTTTGATAGTAAACCTGTTTTGCTTTTCTTTTTCTTTCTCTCACAACAGTGAGGACACACACTCACAGTCTGTCAGCCAGCTGATTCTTCATCACCATCAGTGCATGGTCCAATGATATTTTTTCATTGTTGGCATCCTCTTCCATCTTTTGTAACTCCTTCTGGACCACGAGGAGATCACTTTGAGTTTTGGAGTAAACTTCATCAGCCTTAATATCAAAGAAGGAAGGGGG
Source organism: Microchirus variegatus (assembly GCF_963457635.1). Classification (NCBI taxonomy): domain Eukaryota; kingdom Metazoa; phylum Chordata; class Actinopteri; order Pleuronectiformes; family Soleidae; genus Microchirus; species Microchirus variegatus. The sequence goes on from NC_139806.1 coordinate 19,134,463, forward strand.
GGGTCATAGGCTTATTTTTGAGTATTGAAAGCCTTGGATTAACGTAATCAGATAACTTGACTGATGCGATTAAAGGACATTTAATGTATTGTAACAGCCTGGTTTTCCAATGAGCAAGCATCAAGTTGACCCGTTGCCCGTCACTTCCAACAGTATTTGCATGAAAACATTAAGCTCAAATTACAGCCAAAGGTCATTAAATTTTGACAAATGTTGTGAAAAATTCGATAAATTTTAAATAGGAAATCAAAATTAAATGTCAAGGAGTTATTAAATTAGTTAGGATTCACTGTCTGGGAACAATGGAGGTCTGTGCCAAATTTAATGGCAGAGGCAGTCAGTTGTTAAATAAATATTAGATATCAATTCAAAGTGTTGCATAGAATAGACAGTGGACATGACATGGATACTTTCCTTTGCACATGTTTATGAAAAGTTAGTTATAAAAATAAGTTATAAAAGGGCAAAAGAGATGACGCCAGTCAGCGATGCAGAAACTAGTTTGTATGAATCTATACTAGTATATATTGCATATTAACCTTGTTTGGAATGGTTAAAGATTACAATCCTGCACAACTAAATTCAGTCAGAGTCAGATTAAAAGTTACCTCAGCTTGTGCCATGTTGAGTTGATTTATGAGTTTGTTCTGAAGGTCCAGGTTTTCTTTCACGATGGGAATCCGTTTTTGGTCAAAGTTGACGTCCTCGTGTAAACGCTGGTTCAACCTCTCAGTGTCTGACAGTTTCCCTTGGACCTGGTGAAGTTTTCCCTTTTCCAGCTTCAACTTCATTTTCAGTTCAGTGATGTCCCTCGTGCAAGACTCTCGTGCTAGAGAAAATATTGAATATTGAAGTTTGTGTGGCAATAATTCACAAGAAACAGCTCCACAATGAGACAACAAACCATCTTACAGTCCCTGACCTTTTTGGACAACAGAAGAATGCTCTTGTTGCTTCCACAGTGAAATGGTGCCAAATTTCTTCTCCAAGAATGTTTTTCTCCTCTTCTCTTTGTGGAGGGCTTCCTCAGCATTCTGACGATCAGCCTCCAGACGCTCAATCAGACACATAACCTCTCCAAGGACGTCATTTATTTTCTTCAATAGTGGCGATAATGTCGTACTTCCTGGAGGACGGAAAACTTAACGAGATTAGCAAACTGTATTGTATTTCAGTTTAATAAAAAAAAAAGATGCAACACTGTCCTATAATAAAATGACCATCTATAAAGGAAAGGTTAAGAAAGTCCTCATCCATGGAATCTTATTTGCAAATCTATAGCCTACAATTTGTTATTACTGAGGTAAGATATGTGAGAGTAACCAGGACTTTATTGTCACAGCAACTGCTACAAGAAATGAAACATTATCCAAAACTAGGAGTTTTTCTACTTAATGTGCTGCTCTATTATCTGCATGAGCATTAGGGCCAGTGTTTGCTTTTCTATGGTAGAACGATAATTGAGAGAAAATCATTTGGAAATGACTGAAAAACATTATTTATGTACCTCGCGCACTAATTGCAAAGCCTTCAACAAACAACTCTGTAGTCATCACCGCCTCAGTGTCTGAGTCCCTGGGCTGAAATCTGTTAAAAAGCATTTGGAGTTGACTGTCATTATCATTTTTGCTGTTACAGTTAACACAACAAATGACAGGAAATTAAAAAAATTGTTTATATTTCACCTTAAAGTTTTGCTGTATTGCTGCTTCTCCTGGTCGATGTGTGCTTGATATTTCCCGCACTAGATCAAAACAAAAGGGCATTTTATGGTTGAGTTTTGCTCTGATGAGGATGTTAAGGCTTGATCACATCTGCTATCGCTTTACCTGTTGACACCAATTCTCCACAGCCATCTTGAGCTCGTGCATATGGTAAATAGCATTGTTGACATATGGCGAGGGACTGTTGAGCAAAGCACACGTGCGACGTCGACCAGAGCAAACGACCGCGAGATCTGCTTGATCTGGAGGAACAGAAACAAAACTTAGGAAACAATTGCTTTTCGAGGAGGAAATTAGAAGACACCACTCCAATTTGCCGTATGGCACAATTCTCCTGAAATATATTATTTATGAGGAGAAAAAAAACACACACACACTCTAACAAATTATCCATCAATGGAAAAAACATAAACCTGAATTTTCTTGGAGCAAATAATCATCCTACTTCATTAACTTTACAATGAAAAGTAATTAAAAAAAAATATGTTTTTGACAATGAACAATAATAATCTTTGTTTCTTTCCTTTCTCTTAGATTCACTTTGCATAGACTGTAATACATCAGTGAAAGAGCAGGGACAACAAATTTGAGCATCTCAAGACAAACCCAAGGGCACATTTCTTGGTGGTGAAAGGACGCCATCTGGCTGAAAGAGAGGGAAAACATACAGTGGAGTGGTGCAGTTGAATCCACAGTATACACGACAATATCACTTTTACCTTTATTAGGTTTACCGAAAACAGCATGTTGGAGGCATAAAATGTTCACTATATATTGTGTTAATGTATTCTTTTCTACATTATATCATTTGTGATAGAGTCACAGAGAGTCAAATTAACACCAGGATAACATAGCATCAGTTCTTTTTACGACAAACAACACTGTAGAATTAACAATAAAATAGATATACAGATTCCCACTCCTCATTCATACACTGAACGCTGTGTATATTATTAGGTAAGATAGTGTTATGCTTTTTTTTTTTTTTTATCACTGCAAGGTCTATGAGACAACCGGTGAGAGAAAGAGAGAGATGATGAACAGAAAACAGTCAATTTCATTTCATCTTTTTCATTTGTTGGGTTTTCTACTACTTTATTTTCAGGGTCAACTGTTTTGCTGGAGTTGTCTCGCTGCATAAAAGGTTTACTGTGGATACTATTTTACGTATCATCATAAAATGTACTTCGCTGAATATGTTTGACAAATTCAAACAAATGCAAACTATTATTTGTGCTTATTAACAACGACATTATTTGAATTTTAAATTGTCATGTCTCGACCAAAATAGTAGGTGATTTGTGCTATTATATTGTAATGATTACGATTAACATGTTTAAAGACAAATGCAAGACAGGGGTTACATTGTGTTTTTCATAATCACTTTAGAGACATTTTTAGCTGTTATTATAGACAAGAAAGAAATGAGAGATTCAATAAAGATTCCCGGCTTGAGTCTTGGAGAGCTCTGACACCATTGTTGGACAGGGACTCAAATCTCCTCATCTTCATCTCCCACCTGGATAAACAGATTAGTGTTCATACGAAGCATCCATTGGTTCCACATCTAAGATCAGGGGGGGAAAAATGGCATTTTATGCCAAGACAGTGACATTTGGTGTGGTCTGGCAGTCTTTACTGGGCAGCGTTTCATGTGTGGGTAGTTGATTAGGCCTCTTTAGTACAGTTTTCTGTCAATAGGACACTATAGTGACTCTGGCAACAAATAGTTGTTTTCATAATCAATTAATCTGTCAATTATTTGACTAATTACTTGTTTGGTCTGTAAAATCTTGACATTCCCCTTAAGGTCATGATTTTTGTTTCTTTCTGTCTGTTTCCTGTTTTATTGTGAAACGTACCTCTCCTCTCGTTTCAGATCGCTTCACTTCCTGCCTCCAGTCTTGATTGTCTGCCCTCATTAGATTCACCTGTCTCGGTGTCTCCTTCCTTTGCTAGTTCGTCAAATGTTTCAGCTTTCTTGCAATTCATCGTGATCTGTTTTCCTGTTTTTCTGGACTATCGCATGTTTACTGACTTCCGCCTTTGCCTTGCCCTTTTTGGATTTGTTAGCCTGAACTGTTTGATCTTTGTGTACCGAACCAGCCTTCTGAGATAAGTAAAGGGATTTTGCTTTGAAATGTCAACTGTTTTTGTCATGCTATTGAGTCCTGCTTTTGTGTGCCAGTGCCAGTCTTAACATAATGGAGTAAAGAATCCAGAAAATATCCACATTTAAGAAGCTGAAAAATCAGAAAGCGAAACTTTATTATTTTTTAAAAATCGATAATCGATTAATTGTTGCAGCCGTAGTGAGCCATTTGTCATTCAGATAAGAACACTGTGTCTGCTGTGTGAGAAAAGATTGGTGATTTCAAACCATTTAGTTATGTAACAACTCGGGATGGGAATCGGTATCTGTCTGATATTGGTCAAAATCGCTAGATCAGATATCAGACAGATAAAAATGTAAAATCCAATGCAATCCAAAGATCAGATATGTAGCATTGCTTCACTGTTCACAGACTGTAAAACAATGTTCAGCAAAACCATTTTTTAGCTTTTTTGGGTTGTTTATTACAATATAGGTTACACAGTTAGAGGATTATGTTGTTGAAATGACTCAGCACAAATGTATTAACAGCTTCATATTTCATAAATGGTCTAAAATTACTGTTTTGGACTAATATCGGTAGATACTCGAGTTTGTGATATCAGCATCGGTATTGGACACAAAAAAGTGGTATCCCAGGACTCTTTATCATGCCGTCAGAAACAACTGAGGAAGGTTAACCAAAATAATAAGAACAAAAATGGCTCCTATGGTGCAGCTACAACCCAAATTATAAAAGACATGCAGACAAATATGCACTCTGATCAATTTAAAAACCCTATATTTGGATCTAGTTAAAGCTTGCCCACCTGATTTGACAGACACGCCCATTATTCTCCATTAATTAGAAGAATGGCCCGTGCGTGAGTTGACTCAGACCAACACAAGAGCAGAAGAGAAAGAAAAACTACAGGGACAAACCAGGAATAAAGGCCATCTGTTGCATGAGCAGTTCAAATGAATAATACACAGTGAAAGACCCAGGTGGAGGAACAAAGTTGGGGGAACGCAGTGTAAGGGAATACACCAGTGGCGGGCTGAATTAGCTCTATATAATGACAGGGTGTATTGTAGACACAGAGCAGACCCATGTGAGTGTGAGGGCCAATCATCTACCATTTAGCCCGTGACATTAGAGATTAGAGTTACATGTCTCTAATGCCATTCAGTATCATCATCACAACAGCAGTAACAGTCCACTGTTGTGGTTTTTAGAGTGTCCATCATTTCTTTGATTAATGCATAAAAACGACGACATTGAACTTGAACTGACAGAACTGCTCCATAATCTGTTAGAATATTTACAGATTTGACTGTGGACTTTAAAATAGCTCAGATGAATAAATCATCACCTGGATTTATACAAGGGCTGTTTGAAAGGAGTCGCAGTGACGTGAGAGGACCTTGCACGCGCCTGTTTGAAATAAATAAATAAATACATTTGTGGACAAATAGCAGGGACACAGTGTGTTTTCATGTTTTAATTAATTCCATTATGGAAACAATTGGAACAATTCTCATACTTTTTGCCTAAAGCTATGGTTTTGGGTCTAGCATTCTAACATTTATTGCCTCATTCTTGCTCTCGCATAACATTGTTTGTGTTTCATAAATAACTTTTTAATGACTATCATTATTATCATCCATCATCATTAATAATAGTAATAATAATGATAATCATAGTGACACTTTTCATAGTTTAGTTCGGTTTGTTTAAGTATTACATCACTTAAACTTGATTCTCGCTCAGAATCAAACGTGACAGCTGAAGTAAAGTTTATAAAAGAAGAATTGGATATAAAAAAAAAAAAAAAAAAAAACATAAATGAACTAACTAGTTCCATTTCTCACCTTGTTGACTCGGCCTTCCCTCCCTGGATGGATATCTGAGAGGTTCCACGTCGGGCATCGCTGCAGCTTTGCTGTTATTAATGATACAACCATCGACGGGGGGTCGTTGTCATGGCAGAAAGTGAAAGCAATGAAGAAGAAGAAGAAGAAAATGGCTGTCTGTCACCTTACTTTTCCCCCCTGCCTTCTTCTAACCGTCTGCCGTCTTCAAACCAGTTGTGCGCTAACGCTGCAGCTTATCCTGAGACAAAAAAAAGTTGCCTTTTGTCAAAGTTTCCTTTCACATGAATCAGCTGAAGTTTCTGTCAATCTCATGTGCTGGTTGCTAGGAAACAGTGGGCTGCGCTCCGAGAGAGTGAGATGCGTTCAAGAGCAACAGTGAATGTTGGTGCGTTTGTGTTGGAATGGTTCAGTGAGGTGATTCCTATTGGTTTAATGAGACGATGCATTAAGAATAGAATAGAATAGAATGATAGTGGCTGCGTATACAACAGTTAGAATCAAATGTGTTTGAAGCACTGATAGTGAAAAGGAGAATCAGATTCGAATCAGTATTGATACCACACAATCAAAACAAGTATTAACGATTCAAATATGTTGACTTAAAGGTGCAGTATGTAAGAATTGTTGTAAATTGTGTGCACAAGCTTAAAGGGACACTGTGTAGTATTTATGGGTTTATATAACCCAAAATCCACTCTTTTATACATATTATGTGCTCCTGCATTGTCTAGTCGCTGTATAATAGTTTTTGTTTCATTTTCGTAGTGTTTCAAAAAGTCATGTAAAATAACATGGTCGCGGGCCGCTACTGCATAGCCACTGTTAGCAGCGAGACGCCATGTTTCTACCGGAGCCTGTAAGGACAAACGCGAGAGAACAAATCAAGCGTCGCTTTACTTGTAGCGGAAGTCCCGCCTCCTCTCTCTCCGCTTCGTTTTGCTACGGCCGCGGTAGCTCGCCCTCTCCCTCGCCTCACGAACCTCATCTGCTGACACGGAGAAAGACAACGAGGACGACATTTGACCAGCTGCGGATACCGTAGCGCTCAGGGAAGGGAGATGGGTGAACAGAGGAGCAGTTCTTTGTTGTAAATTTCAGCCTCTCCTCTAGATGGCACTATAAACTACTTACTTCACCGTAGTTGAACATGCTCTGGAAAGGCGTAATTTCCTGATTTACAAAAAGTATTTTTGTTTACAGATTTCTCAGAGGATTATGCTCCAGCAGGGGTGCAGAGGTATGTGCATAACCGCAAAGCTTTAGTAAATCAGGCCTCTAGTGTTGAAACTCCTGATTGCAACAAACAGAGGAACAAATCATCAGTGGCCTTCATATAACAGAAAAGGATATTTTTATCCATCATTTGCATATGAAACTTCCACTTAAAAATGCACACTCTGGCTATTTTGTCCATTGAGCTACTGTGTAAACATGTTGGCACAAGATGGCAGCCATGCATATAAATGGCTTCTTGTCTTTATTCCCATTTATAAATATATAGTTTGGGAATTATCATCATTAGTTACATCATGTATTTTTATTTTATTTAACCTTTATTTAATCAAACCCAGTTGAGATCAAAATCTCATTTCCAAGGGTGACCTGGCTGAGGTCTCAGCAGCACACATCTTAGGTAAGTAGCACAGATTTAGGACACAGGCTACAAACAATTTAGACAAAACACTAATTTAACAGTGCAAAGGAAGCTTGACATTCAAAGTGCAGGAGTTGAGGTCACAGTAATCATTTAAAAACACACAGTGTTTAATGGTTTCTTGTTGTCTGTCTAATAAGATCGAGGAAAAGGCTCCAAGGGAGTTCGGATCAGACAGATCAGTCTGGAGAGTGTTCCACGCAGAGGTTCTAACACGAGGAACAAATAGATGGAGAACGTTACACAAACTAAGGACAAAGTGGCTTTTGGTTCTTTGCAGAAGAGTGTGCAAAGAATCCAAGAAGAGCTTTATAGATTCCTATCAGCCAGTGTGTATATCTGCATACACTCACTATTGAGATTTAATGTAAAGTTCACCACTGCATCATATTCTTAAGACTTCACATCAGACATTTTGACATACCATGGTAGTGAAAGCTCAGATGTTACTGATAACATTCATAATGGCTCTGCAGTTCAGGTGTCTCAGCGTGACGGTGAGCTAGCATGCACAATATACCAGGAACATGAAACTGAAGCAGCGAAATGGAATTCAGCCGTCATTCATTTCCCCACTGCAATGTGATAAAATATCTGCTGTGGGAAAAAAGGCCTGCATGATGATCGTCAAATGTGGTGTAGCATCATCATTTTCATGTGAAAAGCTCATCAAAGACGTCAGTTTGCTCGTGTGCTGAGAAAGGGAAAACAGTCATTTCCTCAGCTTTGTGATAATGTGTGGTACAGCTAATCCAAGGGGGGTTAAGTTTATTTGGCTAAAGAATAAGGAGAATCCTCTTAGACCCAAAAGGAACAATTCACTAGGACAGTGTTCCCCTTGGAAATATGGTGGTAGCATAGCAAACAAAAAGTGAAATACCCAAGTAAAAAAAGAGTACTCTATTGTGATGAGTTTCAGCTGCTAAGAGGAAGACGTTTGGGTTTACGTTCATCATGGTGAACAGTAACAGTTTAAGAACTGGTCACTTGATGAATGAATTCTAATTCTACTGTATAAATATGTATATTTGCATCTAATTGTGAGGCTGCTCATTATAACATACCAAAATGAGAAATCACAAACAACTCCTTCACTCTCATCTTTTGTTATCAAGTGCTTTGAGGAACTACGGTGGCCTTCACATACCAAAAAGGATGTAATTCTTTGTTTAGTTGTTTTCTCCTTCAAAATATGAAATGGACACTATGGCTGATTTGACTGCTGTCGAAACCCGGTTGTGCAATATGGCAGCTTTGGTGAAGCAAGGCTCTTGACGATGATGTTCATATGAAATAAGGCGACAAGACAAAACAGTTTTTATTTTAACGCTATATACACTTGTACAAACTGTGGGTATTCAGTTTCTTTAGTGACATCTAACAGTGAGACAATTGTTAACAATGAAAAAACTCCTTTCCCAAGCACATTAAGGAACTATGGTGGCCTTTGCATCCCCTGCCTGTATCCAAACGTGTCAGAGGAAGATGTAGCATCGTCCTCTTCTTCTGTGGTGGGAATGTGTCCTAAACACTGTGTCCAGACTTATACCTGCACCTGATGGTGAAGTGGGATACTACAGGACCCTGAAGCACGAGAATACCCGAGTCTGCGATATACGACTCACACTTCAGCACTTTGTGCAGCACATACGTGGAAGTATACTACAGGCTTTATAACGACTCTCTACACTCACTCTCTCTGTAGTCTCATCTTTATTATTTTGTTGGTTCATGCATTGATTTTCCACCTCAACATGAAACACACACTGGCGGCACAAGATGGCAGCCTCAGTAAAGCAAGGCCCTTACATGCAGTACAACTTGTTATTCTAAGGATACTAAAACCACAAAGGTTTTTTTTTTTTTTTTTTCAATTTCCACTGATTAAAGGTGCCATATGTAAGAATGTGGCCAAAAACGGTTACTACATTCAAATTCAAAATACCAAGGTCTTTTAGGTTCCCTTTTCTGACGTAACTGGCAACCCGTGGACAGCTGAGACTCTACTGACTGCAACGATTGGTAGACGGCGGTTGGTGGCGCCACAGGCCAAAAAATTATTTGCAGTCTGCAAAATATATTTTTTAATGCAAATACTTTGATTGTACTGTTGTTGTTGGTGAGTTCAGTTTGTCATATGAACATTATTCCTGAGTCTCTGTGACATATTAGGAGGATTTTATGGCCAGTTGCTTTAGATTTTTTACATAATGCACCTTAAACCCTCCAAAATATCTGACACTGTTCCTTTAAATTGTTCTGAGGGGCAAATATTTTGAAATTGATTAAATTAACTCTTAAAGAATGCATGCCTTTGTTTTCCATCCACACAATTAGCTGAAACACGACTCCTTTTAATGACATGACGTCATAATCATAAATAGCTGTACAACAGGAAATGACTGCGTTTATGTCTCAATCCTTTTATATGATCTATATACGCATCTGCGTGAATTCTTCCTACGAGTTTATTTATTGATTGATTATTTGTGTTTGCAGCGAGCACTTTGCAGCCGGAGCACACTGACGCAAGCGGAGAGATCCCGCATTACGTCATCGCAAAGGCCACACACTGGAGGTAAAGCAGCGGCTGTGTGTGCGTGTGTGTGTGTGTGCGTGTGTGTTTGAGCTCAGCCAGTGCGCCGCCGCTGCCCGAAAAATTTCCACGACACGAGCTTCCTGCAGGAGAGCGAGCGGCTCAGGAGGAGCGGCCAGCTTCGTGCAACGATGCCGCTGCAGCCCACACCAAAGAAGAAGTAGCGCCGCAAGGACACGGTCCACCGAGCCAGGCAGTCCGATTCCTGAAGGGCTGAGAACTGCGATGTTGCATGACAACATGCCCCGATACAAATTCTGGTGAGTCTCATTGCAAGTGCGCCGAGGCTGCAGCTGTGTATGGAGCTGCTGCTGCTGCTGCTGCTGCTGCTACAGCGGCTGCTGAGCCGAACAGGAGCGACCTTATCCTACTTTGTCAGTCACTCTGGTTGAAATGAGTGTACTTACACGTTTTGACGATGAAAATGAGGATTGAATCACGGAGAGGATGCAATATAGTCGTGTATATATATGCAGAGTGATTACTTGTAACAGTGAGACCTTTGTTTCTGGTCCATACAGGTGTCAGTCAGTGACAGGTGATGCTAAAGCATAAAGGTGCCTCTTGCCTGTCTGCCTTCATTGTTTCCTTTTGACAATGTTGTGCTGGAATTGTGATGTTTTTACACATGACAGTCCTACATCTATTTCTTTGGACTTCTGGTTTAAATGTAATGACATCCCACGTATGCAAATGTAAATATACTGCATTTCCACCTATTTTCTTTGTTATGCTTCAAAATTAAACTCTACACGAGAAAGCAAACCTCTGTCGGGCCAGTTTCCCACAGTGTCAAATATACCCCTCAATCTGGATCATGACCAAAATCTAATACTTTATTCCTTGGACCGCGACCTACAGTACGTCTCCTGAAAAAGTTATCCAAGTCTATCCTTTTATGTTGTCAGTGTGGTCAGAAACATGACCTCCTCAGCTGAGGTAATAGCAGTGTCACAGAGATTTAAAAAACAGTGCTGACAACTGCAAATTTGTAGGTGGATGCAGAGTTTTTGGCCTTTTTGTCGCTGAAACCATGGCGATCATCAGCAGGCGACAGAGAGCACATGGCCCTGTGCAGACAGCACACATCACTGACTGGTACCACTCACTACCTCCACAGCTTTTACTACAGCACCGAAGAAACACAGCAGCTGACTTACTTTAAGTCAATGGTGCAGCTTTTCTTTTCTTTTTTTCATCCCTGTCACTGGCTGGGATTGGAATATTTGGATGCCGTGGTTGTTTATAGTCTTATGATGTAAAAATAACTCTGGCCCAATCAGTGGCAACAGCTGCGATGAACTGTACGGAGCCAAACACAGATTTCTCTGTAACTCAAGCACAAGCGCTTGTGTTTGGACATGTTGTGTGACAATCTGTTCCGTGTACACGTGGGAGGATATACATTCACCGGCCTCTCTGTTGTGTTGCGGCGACAGAAATAGATTCACAACATAAATAACTGACTAATAAGGGAAATTCTTATCGCCCCGGCCTGTAATGCTCTGGAAGTGAGGTCCAAAGATAGAGTGAGTCATAACTGTGAGACTCATATTTTGGATTTGGCTGTTCTCTGCCTGACCAGTTATGACTGCCTCTGACTGTGATGTTGGTTGTAAATGATGATTTGCTCTTTTTTTTTAGAGGGTTAGAGGGGAAGTTATTTATTTAATGTTGTCAGTGTGACAGTGCCACAGAAAGAGAAAGAGTTATGTGTGCTGGGCACATGCCAGCACTGAGGTTTGGGGTCTGCAACTGGAGAGCCAGCAAAGCTGTGCAAGAATGTAGAGCCTTCTCATTTGTAGTTAAAGATAGAGGCAGTGCAGGCTGTATCCTCGCTGATAGTTTCTAATTTCAGATATCATCAGTCAGGCCCGTGCTTTCAGACCACTCTTGTTTTAATGATTCCTTGTCAGTTGGAAGCTGCGGACAATTGTTTCTAGGAGGAGAGTCAACTCAGCTCAGGAAAGGGAAAGCAGCTCAACCATGGTGCTTTATGAAAGGTAGAGTATGTCGATCTTCTTGCTCCCTACGCCGGCATAGAACCTCTGTATGTTTCAGCTGGTTTAATATCTGCAGTAGATCGTATCAGTCAGATTAAAGAAGGTCACAGAGCTGGAAGTCAGGAGGTGTTTGCTTGTGACGTGGAGAAGGATATTGATGTTAATCTGTAAAATATCATATATTTGTACACTTTCTCATTCATTCAGTGTGGAGGTGATGAATGGCCTCGCATATCCATTACTTTCAGGAAGACAGTGGACTCCTCGCTGTGGACATCGCTGTGTTTACATCTAACACTGCTGTTTACAGTTGTAGATTAATATATATATATATATATATATATTTATATATACATATTTTTCCCTCTTAAAGGTACAGTGTATAAAATGTAGGACACATTTATTGGTAACACTGCATGCTGTAGCTGAATATCACAGCTCACCTTTCCTTTCCAAAAGTGTTGGAGGAGTCATGTAGCCCTTAGCAAGCATCAAAATGAAAATAAAAAAAAATCAAATTGTCCATTGTGGGCCGGTAAAAAATGGTGCTCATATAAATATAAAAGGAGTGAATAAAAAATAACAGTTCACACAATCAGGTGATTGTGCTCTAATTTAAATGAACACAATTTCACCTTCACAAACTGGATCTTTAAACTGGATTTCACGGATGCATAGAGTGGCGTAATGGACTTGCTTGCATTTCCTGAAATCAGATTGCAAAAAGGGAAAGAAAAATCATGCTGTTGTTTGCTTTTTAACACCAGGCTAATTTTAATTTCTGCACCACAGGCAGCTGCAGCATAATATTCAGGTCTACCAATTACTGTCAGAGTAATTTGAAATAACATGCCTGAACGATTGTCTCACAGAAAAAAAAAGTGCTTTTCGAGCCACTCGCCCAAGAAGTGCCACTGAGTTCTCAACTATCATCCCACTGAGCGTTATCTCACAAGATATTAACTCGTGCACAAAACTTTCCTCTGCAAACTTTGCTTGTCTGCAGTGGGAGGTGTTATGTGTGGTGTGTGTGTGTGTGTGTGTGTGTGTGTGTGTGTGTGTGTGTGTGTGTGTGTGTGTGTGTGTGTGTGTGTGTGTGTTGGGGTGGGCGGTTTACCGCTATGTTTTTACGAATGGAGTGGCTGGGATCTTTGCTGCCATGGCAACCAACCACATGACTAGGTGTATTAGATTGCCTCGGACATTGTGCAGTGAGGCGTGGTGTGAGCATTCTATGCTGCTTTAGCCCTTTGAAAGTCTTGTCCTTTGCTTACTTAAGTACCCCCCCCCCCACACACACACACACACAGCTAAAGTAACCTGTCATGTGGACCGAATGGTCCAATAATTTCTCATTGGGCACAATGAGTTGTGGTGCCCCTTTTTTTCCACTTTAATGCTTTTGGAAGCCTTCATATTAGTCAGTCCTCCTTCAAATAGCGGTTGTCCAATGATAGTTTAGCAACCATGACTTGGTACAGAAGGGCCTTTTTCAGATGTTTGATTCACCAAGTTAAAGCAGTTTAGTGTAGTTTTTCTTCCCTCTGTATATACATATTGTGAAGTTCCTTTGTCCAGCCTCAGGAGCAATAGTTAAAGAAACTCTTTTGTTGTGTGTTTACCTTGTTTAAAGGTCCAGTGAAGAAGAATTAGTGACATCTAATGGTGAGACTGCAGATTGTTAAATGGACACAAGATGGAGGCCTTTGTAGGGCCTTTGCCCATTTGCACAAATAAAAGGCTTATTGTAAGACATACTTACAGAAAGTTGTAAAAGTCTGTCAATGAATCATCCTAAATATTGTGTGGTGATCTTTAAATCTTCTCTGCTTGCCAGGAACTGTTATTTCTAGAGGTCGACTGAGCCTATGGTTGATGTATGATGCAGATTTGTAAGCAACAGGGTAGGCAATTGTCTCGGGCCCCAAGTGGTGACGGGTTCAAAGAGGGCCCCAATTGCCCTCTTTACCCAGGGCCCCCAGAGATCCTAGCTCTGAATAATAACAATAGAAATGATACAGAAAATTGCTCAGTTAAAATATACACTTATTGAATCGCAGTGCACGTTGTAAAAGAAAACAACATAACATTGGATAAAAACAAATAAATACTACTCTGCTGATATTAATCAGTCAATGTTGAATAGTTAAAAATGGTAAAAAACTGACCAGCCCAACCAAACTAAAGTCTGTGAAGTTACTTGTTATTACTCTTATTTCTGTCATTTTTATTAGTAATAATGTGTCATTTAACATGAAATATCACAGTAGAGGTGTAAGTGGCATTATGCCCAATGGACATAATATTGTTACAGTCTATCTACTATGTTATCTGAGCTGTATTACACTCATTACATTGTAAACAGAATGTAGCACATGTTCAATAGGAAGCACATTTTCAGTGGTAGAACAATAATATGCCTCAATTGAAACAAATTTGGGATACACACAGTCTCTGACATGACTTTCCCCTCTTCCTGACCAGAATGATTGAAGATTCCAGACGGAGAAGTGACAACATGGCAGATAGAAGGCAACTGTTTGTCGAGATGAGTAAGTGCTCCAGGACACAGCTCGGTGTGATTTATGCAGGCCTGTTTTACACGCTGACCGTAAAGATGGCAAATTACTCGCTGCGACTTTCATGTAACACGTTTTCTTTTCTTCACTAGTTTGATTTTTAACACTGGCAGACAGGCACTGACTGTGACCTCGTCCACTTTCACTATTTCACACAAAGTGAAAATTGCGCTTTTAGGTTTGTTTGTTATGTTTTTTGTTTTTACATGTTTTCATTTCGTTTATTTCATTTACAGTTGATGTATTGGCATGAAATATGTAAACTCAAGTGCTACTTTAATGGAGATTCTATTCTATTGAATCCTAATTTAATCTCGAACACTTGAGTTTATCTATTTCTTAAAATGTTTTTATTTTATTAAAGTAGTTTCATTATAAAAGTATCCGTGTCGGTTTTAAATCTAAATTTTAGTCTAAATTTACATTAATATAGTGACTGTTTTTAGCTCTGCTCCAGTTCTACGCTGTCAGACTTATTTATAGCAGATCTTAAATATATTTTGTGGTTTCCCATGGCTGTATAACAAGAAAATAAATATTCAGTGTGTTCCTTATATTAAATTGACAAGTGACATTCCACAATTTGGACAGACACATGCTTTTCAAAGTTTCCTCTTAATATAAATGGTGAAGTGTGACGGTTAGATTTCATAATATGACAAATATGAATAATATTGCATTTTTTTCTTTTTGATGTATTGAATAGTCTTGGAGTTGCCTGATGTCTGACCTTATGTAATGATACATTCTTATACACAGGGGCTCAGGATTTGGATTCCATACGATTATCTACATACAGAACAGCCTGCAAACTCAGATTTGTGCAGAAGAAATGCAATTGTGAGTATCGCGCTAAGTACGTCTGAGTGCACCTCATTTGTTTGCCTCATTAAAAAAAAAAAACATGATGATATCCCATTTTCCCTGTTTGCTCTCCAGTGCATCTGGTTGATATTTGGAATGTCATTGAGGCTTTTCGAGAGAACGGGCTCAACACCATGGACCTCAACGCCGAGGTCTCTGTGGCTCGTCTGGAGATGGTGCTGTCCACTATTTTTCACCAGCTGAACAAACGCATGCCCACCACTCACCAGATCAACATGGATCAGTCCATCGGCCTGCTGCTGAACTTCCTGCTGGCATCCTATGACCCGTGAGCAGCCCATCACATGATAATCTGTGTAATTACACGTCTGAGCGTTTGACGTGACCTAATGTAATGTTAGAGTGTTTGCAAACGTGAAGTCATGTTTAATTGAATAATACTGTTACAACCTGCTGGTGCAGAGTGAATATTTTTGTGAGGGTAAGAGCCAAGTTAAACACATTTGAAGATCACTCCAAGTTTGCCCTTTTAAGGTTGTATCTTTCACAAACACAGTTGAATTCCTTGTATTGTTCTCACAGCATTACACAGACCTTTACAGCTAAATGACCATGATGTAAAATGTGTTTCCTCCTTTTTAGGGAGGGCCATGGCAAGATATCTGTCTTCGTTGTGAAGATGGCACTTGCAACCATCTGTGGTGGGAAAATTCTGGACAAATTAAGATGTAAGCAGCACAACAAATCCTTTCATTTTGTTTTTAATTGTGAAAAATGAAATAAAATCAACCCCTTTCCCGGCAATAAATCAGCTAATTCACTTTGTAAAGTTCATACAGTCTCTACTTTAAGTAATGTATTGCTATTTATTATACAAGCTTATTGTTCTATTTTCTGTATATGTTTACTCTAAACCTATTGCTCATAAAAGAAGCAGTGCTGGCTGATCAATGGAGAATTCATTATTCATCATCTGAGAGATGCAATTTATTACATAATCCACTAAATCTGCGGGTGCTCTAACAAAAGATCATGAAAGAAATAGGGAGGGCCATGTGGATGGTGTATTATACCATGTGATTTGAATAACTGCTTTACTTTGATTTGTTTTCCCAAATAAGTGGGATAATTGCATTGTGTAACGCATAATTAGCCGACTGTGGTGGCAATTAGTTTGATTCATTTGTATAATCTCTCCCCGCGTTTGTTTGCAGATATTTTTTCACAGATATCAGATTCTGCTGGAATAATGGCGTACACACAGTTTGACCAATTTCTGAGGGAGGTTCTCAAATTACCGATGGCGGTTTTTGAGGGGCCTTCATTTGGTTACACAGAACAAGCAGCAAGAACGTGCTTTGCACAGCAGGTGAGGGCTCTTTAACCACAGCGCTATAATATGAATTGGATTCTGTGATTGCCTTAGCATTAGCAGTGTGAGTGAGTCTCCTCTGTGCTGAACGTCAACAGAAAAAGGTCTCGCTCAACACATTCCTCGATACGTTGATGTCAGACCCGCCCCCTCAGTGTCTGGTTTGGTTGCCGCTCATGCATCGGCTCGCCAACGTGGAGAACGGTAAGCGGGCATGCGGAAGGTTTAGGAACGGGAAAAACCATCAGGTCTGGGAGGATGTAAAGTTCAGCTTCGCGTCATAATCTGCAGTCACCACAATCTGTCACGCAGACACCCACCACAAAACACACACCTAGTAAATAGGAACCTTAGAGCATGTGCATGAGAGTGTGTTTATGCTTGTTTGTGATGCACTCGTCATCTCCAACCACCTCCATGTTAGCGGAAAGGAACAGTGTGACCTATACGCCTTGATGCTGCCCTGGGTTGATTGTTGTGTATTTGTTTAAAATCAAATCAGAAAAAAAACAGGCTTGATATCCCAGCACATCTGTGCGTAAATGAACGTGAATTAATCCTCTACTTGCTGTGTTGTGCAGAATACCTGGGTTTGTCATCACGTCTGATTGTGTGCATGTGTTTGTACGTGCGTGTGTCTCTGACCCCTCCCCTCCTCTCCTCCCTGCAGTCTTTCACCCGGTCGAGTGCTCCTACTGCCATACTGAGAGTATGATGGGCTTCCGCTACCGCTGCCAGCAATGTCATAATTACCAGCTCTGTCAGGACTGCTTCTGGAGGGGGCATGCCAGTGGTTCCCATAGCAACCAGCACCAAATGAAGGAGTATACGTCATGGGTAAGGTGGGGGTGGGAGGAAGGAAGGAGGAGAGGGGCGGGCAGAGGGAGGTGTGTCTGCACTGGACCAGTCACTGTGGCTATTCTCGCTCTGCTTCACCACAATTTCGAGCACGTTCGACAAAAAGGTTGGGCACAGGTGACGGAGAAGCTGCCACGACGCCACGTGCTCTGAAAAAGAAAATTTGCGTCTTCCGTGTTGCCCAGAATCTGTGCCTCACTGCTGTGTTTCTCCCCCAGAAATCCCCTGCTAAGAAGTTATCCCGCGCACTCAGTAAGTCACTGAGCTGTGCATCCAACAGAGAGCCTCTTCACCCCATGTTTCTCGAAACGCCAGAGAAACCTCTCAACCTAGCTCATATTGTGTGAGTTCATCTCCCTTCTGTTTTCCGCACAACACAGAAACATAGGAATGTGGCTCTGCAGTCAGAGAGAATCACTTTGAAATACAGAATTTCAGCTGATATTCATCCTGTAGCTGCCTGTAAGTCTGTAACTATCGGTTCACCTGATCAATGAGGCTTAATTATGGCTGAGGGAAGGATTGTAATCTGCAGTGCTTTGTGTTTTCTTGTAAATAATGAGCCCAAAGCCCACACCAGCTCAGACTATGCAGCACACAGTCTTGTAATGGCTAAATTAGATATGGAACATAAAGCTACTTATGCTGCTAATACGTTCACAACTGGTTTGTGTGTTTATCCTATCACTTTCAAGATATCTTAACCTTTGAATTCAATAGTCTCAATATTCAAAAACCCTTTAGAATTCAGCAGCCACTTTTCTAGTCAGACACTTATTGGAATTTAAAGCTAAGTAGAGTTATTTGTCTATATGATTATTTCATAAAATAATATGATTTCAGTGAGATATTTTCCACTGCACCACTACACTCTGTACTGCAGACAACTGTGATGAGATGTTTTGATTCCTGTCACTTTCATTTAGTTGTGAACATTTTGTCAAATGTGTTTGCTGCTGTACTTTTTTGTTTTGTTTTGGTTTTTACAATTAGTGAAGCTCAGTTGTAATAAATGATTTCCATTCCTTTCTTTGTTCTTTACTCTCCTCAAAATAGAGACACGTGGTGAGTTTGTCCATTTTTTGATTATTTGACAAACCAGAAACATGCTTTTCAGTTCCCCGTCCTTTGTACTCCTTGCGCTAATCACAGTACCATCCCCCCCGCAGTGAACTGTCAGTGTCTATTACTGGTTTCCCTAAGAGCAGTTGCTGCATTTGTTGATCCAGTCATCAGTTCCTCAAGCCATTGCATGTTTTCATTGTTGACCACATCCTTACTAATTGTACTCCCATTTTGTTGCCCCCATTCTGTTACATGTACAGAAAGATATGTACTGTAGTCCAAAGGCGACCACAAATAATCCAGCTGAAATAAACAACAATGGAAATTTTTTTTAAAAAGGCAATTTGTTTTAATAGTAGTATTTGGAAAACTAATATTTATTTTCCTCCACAGGCCTCCTAGACCTGTAAACATCACCAATGACTACTCATTCTCCCACTCCATGCCTACATCAGGGAACCCGTACTCCACCAAAAAGTGAGTATACAACAGGCGGAACAATGGACGTCCTGGATTTTACAACAGCTCTTTTCAGTTTACCATGGTCCCCGAAGGCCCCATGTGACTCACACTGTCTTTAGTTTATCCCAGTGTGTGTGTGTGTGTGTGTGTGTGTGTGTGTGTGTGTGTGTGTGTGTGTGTGTGTGTGTGTGTGTGTGTGTGTGTGTGTGTGTGTGTGTGTGTGTGTGTGTGTGTGTGTGTGTGTGTGTGTGTGTGTGTGTGTGTGTGTGCGTGCGTGCGTGCGCGTGTGTGTGTGTGTGTGTGTCGCCACGTCTTTCTGTGGCTCTGAATGTAAATGACTTGCCTTACAGCGAGTATAAAGACATTGAGCAGAGAAAGCCCTTGACTGAGGCTGCTCCACATCTGTTGAAAGGTAAAGGGTAAGTGACACAGGTGTGCACATATGAATGCTTTTGTAGCTCAAATGCATGCGTGCACTAATATAGATAATAATAACAGGGCATTACCTCGAGTGCTTATCGTTCTAAGGAGACTATTGGCAAACTGGTTTTCTTGGAGAGGGGCTCACAGTGTTGTACACTAGGGGCTATTTCAAAGGCCATTCGTTTAGAGTGCCTGTCACAATCTTTTCAGTCACATAAAAGTGGACAAGTCTGACTGCTGCATTTCAAACATAATGTGCGCTGAAGTTATTGCACCTAAACTCTATAAATTCCCAGAATAATTTTTCTTATGATAAATGTTAAACTCTGTTTAGATGCAGTGGGTTTAACCTTTTTGTCCGTCGCGGATTTCTCTTGTAACGACAAAGTCTATGTTCTGCTCTGCACCTGCGTATGTGATGTGGACAGTGTTTCATCAGCGAACACTACTCCCTTTCATTACATATATAAAAACATACAGAATATGATGAGTGATGAGCAATTGGAGCTTATTTTCTCCATGTGCGTGTCAGAGTGTCTGACACTGCAGGCTGAGAAAATGTATAGTAAAGGGCTTTAAGGTGCTGGCTAGTTACTGATGAGATGACTTGATTATGTTCCTAATGTACAACTTTTATGAAAGTGCACGAGTTCAACAGTTAAAGGGGCAATCTAGACATTTATTACTGTACTTCTGTTGGAAGATTGTGATATTTAAAGGTCCCATATTATATCCTATTTCTCCAAGTTGACCTAGTTCCCTGGTGTCCTAATGAACATGTCTGTGACATGCTTTGGTCAAAATACCATAAGGATGAAGCACCACCGCAGTTCAATCACTCTGCCAAAACAGCTCTGTTCAGAACGCTCTGTTTAGTAGTATCTCTTTAGGTCCACCTTAAAAAAAGAAAAGAAAAACGAAACCTCTTAGATGGCTATGACAGTGCCATAGGCACCCTGAAGCCTTACTGTCACCCATATGCAAGGAACCTTGGTGTTATTTTGGACAGTGACTTTAGGTTCGAGAAACAGATCAGCTCCATTGTGAAAACAAGCTTCTTCCAGCTAAGATTATTAGCAAAAGTAAAGTCTTATCTCCCCAGGAATGATCTCGAGAAAGTCATTCACACTTTTATTACTTCACGGTTAGACTACTGCAACTCTTTGTTTGTTGGTCTCGACCAGTCAGCACTGCGCCGTTTACAGGTGGTCCAAAACGCAGCCGCCCGCCTGCTGACTGGAAAGAAACGGCGTGATCATATCAGTCCTGTCCTTGCATCTTTGCACTGGCTGCCTGTTCATTTTAGGATCCAGTTCAAGGTTTTATTAATTGTTTTTAAGTGTTTGAATGGTCTGGTACCATCTTATTTATCAGAGCTCACTTAGGTCAACAAACCAGCTGCTTCTGGCAGTACCTCGGTCCAGACTCTCTACTCGTGGGGACAGAGCCTTCTCAGTGGCGGCCCCCAAGCTGTGGAACAGCCTACCTTTCCAGGTTAGAGCTGCACAGTCTGTTGAGCACTTTAAAACACTACTAAAAACCTATCTTTTTACCCTGGCGTTCAGTCCCAGCTAGACGAGAATCCTTGGCTTTCCTATTTTATTTATTTTATTTTTTATTTTATTGTATTTGTTTTTAATTCTAATTTTAGTTTTTGTTTTAAACTAAGCTCTTACTATTCCTTTATTGTTTTTATTTATTATCATATTGTGTGTGATTATATTGTATTCAAATAACTGTGCAGCACTTTGGTTCAACTGAGGTTGTTTTTAAATGTGCTTTATAAATAAACTTGACTTGACTTGACTTGAAACTTACGAACAGTAAATGACATCAGCCACAGAGGCTAAAGGGAGCTAACAGCAGTTAGCATTTGGAAAAGTGATCATTTGCAGGCTCTAGCAGGCACATTGCCGTCATAAATAACATGTATCCACTGGACAGATAAATCCTCTGAGGCTGGAAGTTTGTGTAGGACTCTGTGCTGCACTGTGGAGCCAAGAATAGAACTTTTTACGGAATTACGGTTTTCGGATACTGTTGCCCTCGCCAGCACTCTCGTGTGTTTTACGGACAAAGCAGAGCTCCGCGAGACAACGATTTAAGGAATTTAGCGCATTGTGATGTCCCAGTGAGCGCGGAACTCAACGTTGCGTGTTTTATCTCCTGTACTTAGACCAAGGAGGACCACAAAAACATGAGTGAGTCATCTTTTTTCACACTTTGGCGACTGGTAGGGCCTCCAGAGTCCCAAACATGAGGATTTAAATGATTAAAAGGTTGATTTTGCATAATATGGGACCTTTAAATTTGATAAAAATCCCTCAATCCCACACAATATGCCTCCAACCTTTCTTCATAGGCCCAGTTTCTGCTGCATGCCTTTGTTAAAGCTGCACTAATTAATTAATGTTTTACTGACAATGTATGAAAGGACTGGGTATTAAAACAAAAAAAGATTATCCCTGAGTACAGAATGACTCTTAATTTGATTGTTTGAAATGGTTTTGTTTCATTTTTTTTATTTCACTCTCACAACCTCATTGTGTTCAGCTGTTTGTAGACAAGTTTATGGACCAGCCATTGAACAAAAAGTTCAGTGGTTTGAAGGACGGCTCTCGAGTTTGTCGCAGAAGCAAAGTAGTTTCATATTTGTTGTTTTCTATTTGCTGCATGGCCAGAAACAAATGATTTTAAATGTTAGTTAGCAATGCTTAATCCACCTAAATCTGCGGCTGTTTGCAAACGCTTTGGCTTAAGCTTGTCCCTCTGTCCCTAAGCCAAAAAGGAAATATAATAGGACTTGTCATATGTAGAATGCATTGACTTCTTTTACTCTTGTATTCCCATGACTGTTTCTCTGACTGATTCTGGTGCAGTGTCCAATGATGTTAGTTGACATATTTTCTACATAACAGATGAAAAAGGTGCCAAGCCTCTTAACTGAAAATGATGACTGTGCATGCTTGATATGTATTTAGAGTGTGGGTTTGAGTCAAAAAGTATGAGTTGAACTGAGTGAGTGCATGTAGCTCATAGAGTTCATGAGCTTGTCCTAGCCCAAACATAATATGGCCTTGTTTCTCTCTAGTCACCCATGAAAGGCTTCTTTTCAGCCACCCTTCTCCTCGTTTAGTTTTCTCTTCCCTCTTGTCCCCCGTGCCTCTTCTTGCTTTCACCTGTGTAACGTTGTGTTCTATGTTTTGTGAAACCCTGCACTGTTTCAGGTTGAACTACAACCTTGATGTTGCTGATAGACTTGCAGACGAACATGTTCTGATTGGCCTCTATGTGAAACTACTCCAAAACAACCCCAAAACCTGGTTAGTTGGTGTTGGTGTGCCGCTGTGTTTGCCAAACACCAGTGGAAACTACGTGGTCTGCTGCCGACCCTCGCAGTCCTTCCCCTGATCTAACTCCGAACGTGTCATAGTCCTAACGCTGCATGCGTCAGACAATTATGCTAAATAGATGCCATGACATTTGACGCTTCCATCAACACATCATTGCTCTTCAGCAGTAAGTGTTTACTATGACTGACCTGTATCCTAAATGGGCTGGATTGGATTCCAAGTTGAAACACAATTCTTCATATTTTAGTCTTTCAAAGGACTGTCATAATGATTTTAACATTTGTCTCAATTGTACATGTTGCCTTTGCACATCATCTATAATTTGTCAGATTATGTTGCATTACTCCAAATGTTCATTGCAGTTTAGTTTGTTTCTTGGTATTCAGTACTTTACAATCACTTTTAGCTGGTGAGATTTGACTTCATCAGCAAATCTCTAAAAAAGTATTTGATATGTTTGATTAGATTAAATATCTAATTGTGATTACTGTGACAGGATTGTGATATGATTTGCAATATCAGAGGGAATTATACTAAACATCATTATTCCCTTTTTTACTCGACAAAGCTATTTAAAAATTATTATCTGTGAGAACCAAAAATCTTCTATTCAGTCTGTAGAATAAGATGTATATAGATAAAGACAGTAATTCATCTGAAATGATATTTTGCTACACATACACAGCCTACTGTAGGCTGTATTGCTTTGATTTGATTCAGTAAATGATGCATATTAATGGAAATATCTGCTTCTTTCTGATGCACAGATGCTTATAACGGTGCTTATAAACAACACTAAAATAGTGTTGCATGTTTTTCTGTGCGTGCACTAATACTTGGCTGGTGTTAAGTGCTATCTAACATCTTTGTCCACCTGTGTTCTCTGGAGCCTCTGCTGTCTGAAGCTTTTCTGATTAATCAGACTTGAACAAAATTTACTTTTTTTGTGTGTGTGTGGGGGGGGTGTATTTTTTTTGCATTTCTTTTGCTGCGTTTTTAATATCGCTTTCACCATGTATCATTAACTGTGCTATGTTGTGACTCCCATCTCTATTTTCCTCTTGATCAGTTTGCTCGAGAGCAGTAACCATCAAGATGAAGAGCACAGTCTCATTGCCCGCTATGCTGCTCGACTGGCTGCTGATGCTGCGGTGAGATTAAATATCTATATATATTACACCCATTATTTTGGAGTCAAAATCCCGTCTGTGATTAGAAAAGGGTTTAACCTTTGCTGCTACTCTCTACCTTTTGGGGGTTTCCATCCATTTTACTGCTGAGATGAAAAAGGGTGGTGATCATTTCTAAGCAGACTCGTGTGCAAGTTTATCCTCTGAACACATCTTGATGGATGTCTGGTGACTTAACCGTTTCATTCCCCCTCTGAGATATTAAATAAGGTAGCAGATGACATCATCCTGAAGGAAAGCCAGCTCACGTGATGTCTCTTGCTTGGTTTCACCAACAGGCTCAACAGCAGCGGATCCCCACAGACCTTCCCTGCTCTCTGGATGCCAACAAACAGCAGAGGCAGCTCATTGCTGAGCTTGAGAGCAAAAACAGGTCAGGGATGATTGCCTTGGTGAAGCTGTTCAGCCCTTTTGTCTTTGTCACTTTCCGGGATACATACAGTATTAAACTGGGTTATCTGTCAGGGCTTTAACCTATGTTTCTACATCATTTTTGTCACTTATGTGGGATCCACATTGTATTGAGCTTTGAGAAATTTGCAGTCAGGTAAATAAATGATTACTGATGTTATAATAGATGCACCACGAAGCAGGCACGCATTGGAGTAGAATTGTTATATTCCTGATATAATAATTAATAGTTGCATTAACTAATTGGCTGTTAATAAGCAATCAAAAAAATAATGGTCTATCCATCCCCATCCCCATCCCCAGTCGATGACAAAAATATATAGTTTATAATATTATTACTTGTAAGTAAAGTGAGATGGCTGCAAACAGTTGACTCAAAACACAGACGCACCTACAAAAAGTTTAAGAAGTGAATTGTACAGCAGTTTGATAAGATAAATATGTCTTGTTCCCACCTAACCCTGCACTGCTTTTGTATACACAAATGCTTCCTCCTTCAGGTTTGATAGTTTTGCTTGACAAAGCGTTCAGATAAAGGACCTGTTCAAGAAGACCAAATAGAGGCAGAATAATAAAAAACAATATTCAAAGAAAAATCAACAAAAGTTAAAATAATAGCAAAAATGCTTCTCATTCCTTGTCTTGTATTGATCAATGGCCACAACACAGCAATTCCCAATTCCCAATTTGCTCCTGAATTTGCATGGCTGTGCCCCAATCACAGAGAAATCCTGCAGGAAATCCAGCGTCTGCGTCTCCAGCATGAGGAGGCTTCCCTGCCACCTCCTGACAAGGGTCAGCAGAATCCCACTCTGCTGGCTGAGCTTCGTCTTCTCAGGTACATTTGCTTCCTCAATTCAACACACTAATTGTTTTGGTTTTACTGCAGTAGAACTTATATTATCTATAATGGCAAATGAACAACAGATGCTCACCGCGTCTTTTCCCGTTTTTGTTATGGTATCATCACACTGTACAACTTGTTTCTCCTGTTAGGCAACGCAAAGATGAGCTTGAACAAAGAATGTCTAGTCTCCAGGATAGTCGCAGGGAACTCATGGTGCAGCTGGAGCAGCTAATGATGCTTCTCAAGGTACCAGAGACATGTCTCTCATCTCACTCACCGCACAGTAGTCACATACAGATTAAGTCGCCTTTGTGATTAGTGAAGGAAGACACACTCTGTTTCCAGTGGGGAACAATATGCTTGTGGTAATTCATTATTTTTTTTAAACATTTGCTTCTTGGCCATAATCAATTATGTTGCAGTTCAAGTTTGCATGTTTATATAATACTACATGGACATGTAGAGCTTGTATGTTTTCTTTTTTCACATGGATGCAGGTGGTCGGCAATATGGTTAGATGATGAATGTACCTTGTATTACAGTTTCTTCCAGCTGTGGCTGATCACTCCAGCTAATGTAACGCAAACACTGCACTTTACAGATGAGGAAACCTAAAAAAAACAAAAAAAACATGTCCATTAGAGGGCGTCCATCTTTGCCCGCCAAGCTCTAGCATACTCTAGCATACTCTTAACATAAGAACTTGGATTCACATAACTATCAATGATAATTAACCATTTAATCAATTAATATAGGCTACTAGGATAGGATAACAGTATTTTTGGTATATTGATATACATCAACAAGTATGTAAATGTGGCAGAGGGACAATTTTTTTTGTAAGCATTTGAATATTGGGTCAAAACATTCTATCTCCATCAGGCAAAGTGCCATAAAACGTTTTGAGTCAGAAAAAAAAACCCACGTTTGCTGCCTTATGCTAAAAAATAGCTTGTAGCTTGTTATGAAGACAAATGCGTGTGAGATGTGATAAAATAATTGAAGATCTGATTTCTTAAATCATCTTCTGGGCCAGATACTGATGCTGCTGGGCCAGTTTTGGACCTCGGGCCACCAATTGCTGACCACTGCTCTAAATTGACCGTAGAGTAACTGGTTGTAGTGGTGTACCCAGCCTTTTCACCCTATGTCAGGTGCGAATGGCTCTAGCCCCCCTGTGACCCTCATGTGGAGGATAAAGGGGTCGAAAATGAATTAATAATATCAATATGTTAATGTATCTCACACTGCCAGACAAGTTAAGAACAGATTACATAGATTAGGATGATGCTCCATCATACCTGACAAGACAATATGTCTATCCATCTGTGTAAAAAATTATCATAATTGTGCCATCAACAAGACAGGAGAGCCTCAAAGCCTACATAAACTAATTATTATATCAGTGAAGTTGGGGTAGGGTGGGGGTAGCAATCCAAT
Organism: Microchirus variegatus; assembly: GCF_963457635.1. Lineage (NCBI taxonomy): Eukaryota > Metazoa > Chordata > Actinopteri > Pleuronectiformes > Soleidae > Microchirus > Microchirus variegatus. The sequence continues at coordinate 19,161,232 of NC_139806.1, forward strand.
TAGCCTAAAAAGATCAATGTTAATCCATTAAAGCTGAATGAGGAAGCCACATGCTCATCACAACCTGGGGGGAATAGGGCAATGATTTATTTATATATATACGGCACTGTGCAGAAATCTTAAGCCACCATTAGATTTGATGTTTTAACAATGCTATAATGACAACAGAGGATAGTTATTTCTATTTCACTTTACTGGAACACATCCAGAAAATATGTATGCAGTTTTTTTGTAAAAAAAATTTAATATTTAGGTCTACCCTTACACCTGATCAATAACACAGCTCTGTTAATACTGGAGTGGAACCTTAATTAATGTGACTGGTAAATCCTGTGTTTGTGTGTATGTATTTCTTTGTGTTAAAGAAATATATGCTGTTAAAAAAAAAATGTCTATTATGCCAGGTTTATTCAAGACATGCTTGAGCATTACATACACATGTTGCATGAGTTAAACTCATTGACAGCTCGCTAATTTATAAGTCCAGCTTTAAGTCGCATCACTTCATTCCAAATTCACATGATCACAGAATATGACGGACAGAAAAAACAACAGAGCTGGTGGTGCATGAAACTTTTGCACAGTACTGTGTAATATATTTATATATATATTTATATTTATTTTCAGAAATACTCTGAAATACAATTGCTCTTGTTTCATGGGCCATAAATATTGTTTTTCAGCTGGAGGAAGAACGGAAACAAGCTGTAAGTGTTAGAAAACCCCAAGGGCAACGAAAGAGAGTGAAACTTGGAAGCATGTTTGAACTGAGTACTTGAACCTTAAAATGTTTATCTTTTCAATAACAGCAAAGAGATGAATTTACTTCAATTCTTTTTTTTCTATTTTTTACATATTTTGGAAAGATTTTGTTTACCAGACAAAAAAAAACACATGTGGTTTGGTTTGTGGGCATAATTGGAACAGTTTAGGGAGAAAACTCAGTTAAACAGCATGTCGAGTATTTGAATAATTTTGTGTTTCAGCTTAACGACTCTGCATATTGTACATTTCTAACATGCGCGTAATGTGTGTTGCTCGCAAAGTTTTTGTGGTCCACATGTCGGACAAAATGGCCTCTTGATAACCTTTAAAAAAAAACGTTAAACTGAATTGTTGCAGCTGTGCTTTGAGGTTTAAGCTCCTAGAATGAAGTAGACAGATTAGTCATGTGACATGCTGCTTATAGCGTTTGCGTTTATAATCATATATTATGTTCTTTTTTACTGTCTTGCCATTTTAGCATGATTTTCTCCCTCAGTCAACGCAGTGTCACAACACTGAAAGTGCGTGTTTGTGTTGCAGACTCAGGGCCCTGGCTCTCCGCGCTCTTCCCCCAGCCACACCATCAGCCGCTCAATCCCCACACCGATCCACTCAGACTCTGCTGGCACGACCCCGACTCACACACCTCAGGACTCGCTCATGGGCGTGGGTGGGGACGTCCAGGAAGCCTTCGCTCAGGGTAACGTATACAGTCCATAAATATTGGGACATCAACACAATTCTCTTCTTTTTGGCTCTATACACCACTACCATGGATTTGAAATGAAACGAACAATATGTGCTTTAACGGCACACTTTTTAGCTTTACTTTGAAAGGTGTAGGAATTACAATACTTTCTATATGTGCATCCCACTTTTTAGGGCACCAAAAGTAATGGGACAAACTAAACAATCATAAATCAAACTTTCATTGTTTAACACTTCAGTCAATTCCAGCCTGAAGTCTGGATGGCATAGACATCACCAGACACTGGGTTTCATCCCTGGTGATGCTCTGCCAGGCCTCTACTGCAACGGTCTTCAGTTCCTGCTTGTTCTTTGGGCATTTTCCCAAGTTTGCATGTTTCCCTCCCACCATCAAAACATGTATGAATGTTAGAATGTTTGACAGATTCGGCCAGGTTGGTCACTTGTGCCAGCACGCTGAGTCGCAGTGTCTGTGTTCAACCCTTCATCTGACCTTTTAATTTAAAAAATGAATGTTTTTGATGAGGCACCAGGTTCGAGATTTGCAGCATTAGTTTTGTGAAAGTCTCATTACTATCTCCATATCTCCACAATCAAGCAAAATTGGTATGGAAGCTGAAATATCTCTAGGCATATTGCTTTCAAATCGAATCAAAACTGAAAATCAAATGTAATCTGATACCCAGCCCTACTACATGAACATTCTTTGTACTCAAACTTATCTTTTTGGTCGTATATTTTTAAAGGTCCGAGGAGAAATCTGAGAAATGACCTGCTCATTGCTGCTGACTCCATCACCAACACAATGTCGTCACTGGTCAGGGAACTCAATTCAGGTTGGAATGAATTCCCAAAGTGCTGACCACCTGTTTGTCCATGAAAGTTTGTGTAACAGCTGACGTTACATGTCTCTGTGTTTATACAGAGGGTGGAAGTGAGAGTGAGAGCACTGTGGATTCAGACTTTGGACGCAGTGACCTGTTGGCAACGACCTCCTCAGATCCCTTCATCGCATATAAAACAAGGTTGTAACCAGATACAGTGTCATCAATAATCGCTGTATTAATATGAGGAAAACAATCTCTTTGTCTTCACTCTTCCATTTGATATATTGCTATATGATATAACCTGAGATACTGCTTTAGTTCACCTTAGTGTTTGCTCCATAAAGTGTCAGAAAATGTTGAAAAATGTTGATTGTTTCTTCCCTTACATCGAAAACATGATATTCTCAAATGTCAAAATTACTTTACTTTATTTTATTACAAATTTAAGAAGTTGAAAAATCAGAAAGCTTTAATTCATCATAATAAATCGATTCATAATCAATTTATAAAATAATCGCTTGCTGCCTTGCAGTGTTGCTTTGTTAGATGGAGTCATCTCCATTTCTTTCAACGAGGTTCTTTTCAAAGACAACAAGTCTGTGGGATGGTTTTCAGTATGAAATTAAATCATGTTAATTGGAAACCATTTTATAAACGTTATACCCTGTATTATCTGGTACGACATCCATCTTTGGTCTAGTATTAAACTGTCTGATCTGTGGTGTAGGATGACCAGTGCTGCAGATGCAGAGAGCTTTGAGAACGACCTGGAGCAGCAGCTGGAGGACGAGCTGAAGATGGGGGAGCTTATGAAGCACCGGCAGGAGCCAGACAAAACATGCATGGTGAGACTGAAACTACATTAAAGAAAGATAACTGCATTAGTGAGTCCTGCTTCTCTGTTTAAAATCTAACCCGCTGTGTGTGCTGTGGTACAGGTGACTCTGCAGCAGTGACTGTGTTAGCCCATGTTACTGGTAAGTTTATTCATGTTGTAAACACACAAAACGTTCCTTTATTACTGATAATGTCAGGCACTTTCTGTATATAATGCCATGTTTTGTGTTCTCTATAGGTGAGCAATATGAAACGCAACAGTAGTAGAAGACACTGGATGGGCCAACGCCACAGAGCACTGAAGAAACAAGGAACTTGAGTTGAAAAAAAAAATGTTAAATCCAACCACAGAATACATTTATGTAAAGATATATATTTTTAACCAACCACATATTTAAAATAATACTGTGAGCTGATGTAAAGAGATTAATTAATGAGTCTATGATACCACAGGTGCCATAAAAACGTCATGATTTGGGGTATTTTTTTTCTTTATTTTGTCCTTTTTATATGAGTTGTAATCATTTTACAACAAAGCGGTATGTACATTCAGTGACTATTCTGATTATTTTAAATGTTCATGTCTCCAAGTTTAAATGAAGTGAACCTGGTTTATGTGTAGAATTGTGTTTGAGTTGGAATTATTGCAATCTTTTGTAAATGGCCTAGACGGGCAGACTGTGTCACTATTCCATAGATTTATTATTGTTGCTGTCAAGTGGCTTTTGCGTTATTTTTCCTGTTGTGACTTTTCTTTTTGGAGCAGGCCAACTGTTACTGATCAAATATGAATAGATTTCTATTATTACACTATGCCTTAGCTGACTGCGACTTTGTTCAAAGTGTCAATGCCACTTGTAGATAACAACATGACGAGATCTGCAGCGATGCTAGATGTGTTTTCTGGGATAAATGAGGTATAGCTTGTTTTATCTGATGCTTGGAATGGATTTTATCTGCTAATATGTACACTGACTACATACAAACGGTTAATGAAAGGTAAGTTAAAGACAAGATCAAAAGCTTCTTGGAACATAATTTAAATAAAGATGTAACAGAGAGTTCAAATTCATAGGTGGTAAAGACATTGAACGAATTTACCATTAAGGGTTTATGGATTAAGGTTTGATCATCACTCATTTGCCTTTGCTTCCTTTGTTAGCACCAGTGCTCTCACACAAATCTGTGGATGACTTGCAACACAAAAATACACACTCTTGATGTATTTTCCGAGAGTGCGCGAAACTTTACTCAGTCACTTTGAGGAAAGTGGCAAGCCAATCTAAAATCATAAATGTGTGAAATATATCTACTTTGATTTTTTTTTTTTTGGAGCAAGTTCATAGCAGTGATTTTGCATGGTGGTGATGCATAATAAAGTGTTGACACAATATCACAATTTTTGCCTATGAACTCCTTCTCTCTTTCTTTTTCCATTCCAGAACGGCACACTTCAATTGGCTTGGTTTGGCAGTGCACATTTATTATCTGTCATAAATGCACTGTTGGCTGCCCTCAACCTATTGTCTATAATTCATCACACAGACTCACTATCTGAGGTAACATAAAAGCAGCCATCCAGCTCTGAATCTAACATTCATGTGGATATTAGGAAGAGGATTTTGCTCTCAGACTCAGGCAGTATTATCAGCATATGAATCAACTGATAAGAGATTTCATTATTATCAGTATTAAATATATATAAACAAGGGGGCCACATTTACAACATTCAAAAACAGTATTTATAACAGACCTACAGCATCCATTATTATATCTTAACATAAATGCTCCAAAATTGTGAAAAATAGTCCCACAATATGTTCTTTATGTGGTCATTGATGCACCTACTCTCAGCACAGTTGCTACAATCATTGATGAATTTTATACAAAGCCTCGTCTTCATGTCTTTTACCAGGCGCACGACTGCGCCCTGGTGTTAGAAGAGTGGGAATGCAGCTGTGTGCAGGTTCAGTCAAACTAACAACAGTCATTGAAAAGCTACTTGCAACATGTTGTGAGTTATGCTACTAGTTACCTTACTTCTATATTATGCTCAAATTTTACTTTATTTTTGTACCTAGAGCTATGTAAATACATTAAAGCAGATGAGGGTGACTACTAGAATAATATGCTACTAGATAGATAGATAGATAGATAGATAGATAGATAGATAGATAGATAGATAGATAGATAGATAGATAGATAGATAGATAGATAGATAGATAGATAGATAGATAGAGGTGAAATTAAAAATATACATCAAACATCTAAATATAATATTAAAATGTCTAAATTAAATATGACAAATACATGGACATATTCCACGACAGTAAAAAGAAAAGGAATACAATATTCGAATAGAATATATATATAATATATATATATATATATACAAAATTATAAGAACATATAATTTAAAATAAATAATGCATTTTGAGATTTTATGAAGGAAAAATTAAATAACACCGGTCAAGCCGGAAAAATGTGTGACGTTTCCCTGTGATCAACGCATCAAGACGTGATTGGTCAATGTCGCGACAGATGTCGCCCGCGGGCCAATCAGCTACCACTTTGTTGACAGCTTGTCCAATCAGGTGTCCTGTCTCAGCTCGCTGTTGTAGTGAGTAAGTCTGGGACGTTTAAGGTGGGGTGACTCGGCCGGAAAACAGCTACTTTCCCTTTTTTTTAACACCTTGTAACCTGAGTTACCTCTGTCTATCTGCGGGTCACAGTTTACAGGTGAGTCCCGTTTGCTTTGCTCAACAATTCCAATGTCGAGTTCGATTTGAAAGCTGCAACCATATGTGTACGTGCATTGAAAAAAAAAGCCTGGAGCGTGTTGACGTGGTTTTGTGATGTTACCCAGGGTCAGGGCATATGTCGGCTGTCACTGAACGGAACAATGTGACAGTAAAATTAGCTTACTGTAACTTGGCGGTTAGCGGAACTAGACGTTCTAACGTCACATAAGTACGAGTCTGTCTCGTTCAAACACTGTTGTTTTGTTCTCTTCACTGACCACGGAACTAGCATGTGTTTAAATCACTGTCCCTCTTTACGAGAGTTAGCTTCATTCACAGCAGCTAGCTGCCTCCTCACAGTACTGACACAATACTGTAAAAATACTGTAAAATTAGCACATATAGGGTAGAATTACCTCATGCTCCTTCAAAAATAAATCTCTGAAATGAACATTGATTGCATAGTATTGTCTCATCCCTCCTTACTCGCCCATTAGCAACAATAGTAGTGATGACAGACGAGATGATGGGGTGACCAGACTCCGGAGAATGGAACATTTCTCCGTATTCTCGTGCATCGCGTTAAACGCAATCATGATCGTCGATTTGGATGAATTTCCATTATTATATTATTTAATAATATTTTTAGCTTCTGCCAGGGCCGTTTCTAGCTTTATGAGGGTCCTATGCAAGATGCTGTTTGGGGGCCCCCAGTTTGCCAAACAGAGGGTGGAACGGTTCGGTACGTATTTTGTGTTAACATTAGCAATTGTACCAACATAACTGGCCCCTACCATTCCATGTTTATGTACCTTTCCCTTGGGGTACCAAAGTAATGGTACAGTCTGGTACAGGTGGAGCTAGACCCATGACAGTCAGCTGATTGGGTGACAGAAAAGCACCACTGCCTTGTGATCGGTGTTTATTAAACGCCCACAGTCTCGTCTCATACAAAGCTTGACATCTTTTTCGAGACAAACAGCCACAAACCAAGCAGGGAAAAAAAACGAGCTGCTGGATGTCATCCTGCGTTGTTGTCCTCCATGTTTGTAGTCTGTTATGTGGCGTTCAATGCCGTTGTTCGTTGTCAGCGCACCGGTACAAACAATGGCTTCTGCCAATAATGCTTTGCTTGTTGCGCCACAATATTTTATGTGACCAGGTAGGTTTTACGTGCATTTTTGATTCACGCCTTTGAAGAACCCGAATGGAAACACATAAGTACAATCTTTTACTTTGCCATTTTCAAAAAGTTCCCTGTAAAGACGAAATTTTTTCAGGAAATATCTCTGTCCACACGGAACCTCCTGAAATGATTCAAAACACTGTACATATGCCAGGACTGTGTTGTGCTGTAATGCTACACCAAAAACACCTTAGATTAAAGGTTAATGTAAATATATGATATAATATTTTCAACAGAAAATAGGCAAACATGTACAGAAACATACAGTCCTAGTGATTTATTTGTAAGTGCCACATGGGGGAGCTGCACTTTTTTCTGTCATTCCAGGACCTCATGATTCATTATGAGCTTGTTTAAGATGGATGTTTTTCACGTTAAAAACTAAAAAACTAGAAAAAAAATCCTAAAAACTTGTTACTATTTTTAAAGTTTCCATTTTTTAAATGGCAATTGAAATTTTCCTCTCATGTTGAGTCATTTTAAACTTGAAGATGTGATGAATTAGTGCTCCCTCCTCACTGATCCTGGTCCTTCCTGCCCTCTTTAGTTTTGTGGTTCCTGTCAAAGTGTTTATACTCGCCCTGATTTGTTCTTTCTGGGATTAATATTTTAGAACCATTAATGACCTGTCCACACTTCAGCTCAGGGCAATGACTTTGTTATATTATGAATGTTGAGGGATTCACTGTGTTGGTGGAGCTGCCATCCATTCTCACCCACTTACTTGATCGACCAGCTCGAATGAATGAAGAAAGATTGGAGGACAGCTACAGTATGTAGTCTGTCCTCTAATGGAACAAGCTTAGCATTAACAGCTAAACATCATGTATTAAGGCTGTCATGTTACCGCATACTCGCATTATTATGGAAGGAAAGCAAACCAAAGAATGTTTGCTTTTTTAGATTTTTTTTTTCGTCATTGTTGAATTTTTGAGTTAAACATTTACTGACCAGCTGATTAATTAATTCATGTTAGAGGTGAAGAAGCCACGCCATGTCTGTGTGCATAACTATAGGTAATCAAAGAAAGGCTACTGACTGCATCTTGTTGGTGTATTTTCTGATGAATGAAATGATTGTGTACTCCTTTTTGAAAGCACTAAAAATACACTAAAAGGTATAAACATGTACAACATAAGCATGAATAAATAACCCTTTTCCACTTTAGGGATAAACCTCACCTTATAAATCTAAACCCTGCTGTTACCCTACTCAAAACTTGCCTAATGCAAGAACAAAATGCGACTTCTTTAAATTCCTTGAACCATTCCTTTGATGTTGAATGTTGGAGAGAATATGTTCAGGTTTCTTTTCTTTTCCCTTTCTTTTCCTTCTTTTTTTTAAAGAGTGCCTCGGAGGAGAATCCCTCTACAGGTGAATCTGTGAGCACAAACGGGCTCAGAGAGCAAGTATGTCCCTCTGAGCTATATGTATTCAAATCTTAGTCTCCACATTCTGAACATATTTTAAAAGCAGCTCGTGCATGCTTCTATACCCTAGTGGCACTTCAAGGCCCTTCAGATTGGTAAGTGACAACCTGCCTTTGACTTTTTCACCCAACTGTGCAGTGGCATGCTAACATCCACAAAGATCTTGCTGCCAATGAAGTTACAGAGCTGCTGGCCATCTGATGCAAAAGAAGGTTGTGTTGCAGGTTGAGTGATTGTAATGAAACAATAAGCTGCAGTTGTCACTTTCCAGTCTAATATGCCCTTAAGCATTACTGTAGTGGAAATGTAGTTCTGCATGCTTTTGGCTCCTAGAGGAGAGTTCCTTAGAGTCCATCATTTCACCACTTAATAAGATTAGTTCTTAACTGTGACTTGTGTTTGGCTCTGCAGGAATTTGTGTAAGGACCTAAGAATACTTTTGACCCAGTGAAGTAGCTGGTTATGCTGTATACATTTCCCTCCATTTTTTACTACAAAGTAGAGATGGATATTCCACAACTTGTCGACTGCCTTGATTTATTTCTTGTTTTCGCATTATGTAAAAAACGCCTCAAATAAAAATCTAAATGCAAATTGCAGTGTTAATTTGTGTTGTCACATTTAAAAGTGTAATCTTCAGGGTCAACGTAGACTGACATAACTGAGCTGTGGTGGTGTAATTGTGGCTAGGCGATTAATCAACTTTAACGTGGGTTAATCTCCGACAATTATCAGGGAAATGTCGAAAATCAAATTTTTTAACAGAGGAGTCTGCGACTGGCATTACACTGCTGCTGTATTTCAGTCCAGTCTGTGCTCCAGTCATGGAGGACGTACTGAACAAATATTTTTAATTAATTGACACTGAAAACAACTGCTTTACAAAAAAACGAGACACTCGTTTGTGTGTTTGTGTGTGTGTGTAAAACATCATTCATTTGCATATTTATACTAATAAATACAATCATTATTTTGTATTTAGTAGTTTGAAAAAAAATAAAATATATATATATATATAAAAATCTAAAATTGGATCTGGTATAAAAAAATCAGGGATTTTATTTTTTGGCTACATCGCCCAGCCCTAGGTGTGATTAATTTTAGTAAAATAAATCAGATTGGTTAGATAGCCTTAGATGTGTGAATAAGGATAATTATGGTCACTATAATTATATATAAAATAGATAATAATGCAAATCAAATATTTTACTCGTAAGGAAAATGTATGATTATTGTTTCTGGCTAACTTTAATTCACTTTATTTTATTCATTGTCTTTTTGATTTGTATATCCAAATCAGAGGCAAAATTGACATCAACATTGGCCAGATGGTGGCACTAGAGTTTTAGTTGGGCCAAGTGACTAAAGCCAATAGTTCTGTATTTCACATCCACATATTTTAAAAGCAGAAAACTGAAAACATTGTTTTGGTTATTCTGACTGTCTTGTCCTTTTATTGGTGGAAGTGTACACTGAATTGTTTCAATCTATTATTATATTATAATTATAATTAATCAAAAGATGCCTTCAATTCAACTGAGGTAGGGCTTCAGTCAGCTTTGAAGAACTGCAAAATCAAGTTGACAAATCTACATGATGGACTCATTGTCACACATCTCAATTGAAAGACGTTCAAGCTGACTCTGAGCTGACCTGTGGACTGAATGATTGTTGTATTGATCTCATGACGTACACCCACCTCTCTATCTGTGTTCACATTTAAACAAATACTGATAAAAGACTTGGTTCAGCTCCGTTTTCAACTAAAGTGACAACACATTAAGACAATAACGTGTCATAGGCAGAATAAGAAATGTAGCATGAAAAAAAATCAAGGCAGTAAAACAACATTGGTAATTAATAGAAATATTATATAAATAAATATAGCTGGACATACTTGCATAAAATTCCTGTTAATCATCATAGCTGCATTGCATTAGCTGGTGTTGAAGTCCAGTGTTGTTTACAGAGCTGTTTCCCCATCATGCATCTTATCCTTGATTACTAACCATGTGCATTTATCGCTAACTTGACAAATGTGAATGTCAATTCAGCAAAAAGAAGTGTCAACATACAGACACCTACATGATAAAAGAGCAGCACTTAAACAACAGATAGTGTTTTTTTACTGACTGACGTGTTATTTTCTCATTCAATTCAATTGAAATAGTCATTTTGACAATTCAGCACAGCCCAAAATTGTTTACATAAGACAGAGAAAATGCAGTAAATCCTGTTAAATTGAGAGTCTAGAACTAGCAAATGTGGCCGGGATGTTGAGAAAAGCAATTAATTGTCGAGTTTAAAACATGCTTGATTGTTAAAAAAAACTGCAAGACTATTTTTATTTTATTTTAAATTGACAAACAATTTATCAGTTGAAGGATTGACATTTTGTGACAACGATTAACTCACAGTTTACAGTGCACTTATTATTTGCTGCAATTTTAATTACAATAGTAAAATAGATGAATATCTTTGTCAGTCGTATGACTTTCTTTTATAGAGTTACTCTTAATTGAAGGATTAATCAATATTGAAAGCAATGGTAGCAGTGCTGCTTACTATACCATGATATAATGTGTATATAAAAAACATTTATGATATGTATATATACTGCTGATAGACATCAAATATGGTGTTTTAAAGTGAAGCGGTATCTTTCATACCCTGTGGTTAGTAATCAAAATAGCATTATATTACATACAGTGCGTCATCATTTTCATCAGCGCTACTTTTATCTCTTAGAATCTGCCTGCTTGTTTACTTTTTAACTAGGGCTGAACAATTTTGGTACAGTGTCTAATTGCACGTATCACGTATGTGATTTATTTTGCAACAAGCATATTATATTATATTATAATGTATAGTCAAATCTAAATTGAGATTGACACACAACATAATCAAATTAGAAACTGCTATACACTAATGCAAGGATGGGAACTTGATCATGCTGATTGCCTTTTTCTGGCTGATGTACAGTATATGGCCACTTATCTTCCTCTCTGAATCTGAATCTGAAAATGTAAATAATTATTGAACTAAAGTCTATCAATTCAGTCTGCACCACAGTACACTTCTAAAAAATTACATATGAAAAAAACCTATGAAACATGCAATCAAAAGATTTTTTAGAGGACTGATGGCATTTATCAAGTTTTTGACAATTAAATGTATAAACATGGTCACATACATGGGTAATAAGTGGCTATTCAATTAATAATCAATGCAGATTGTTTCAAACAAAATGCACCTGTTAATCAGCCACACATTTACCTGTATACATTGTAATTGGCATAAAACGGTACAATCAAGACTGAATTTGTTCAATGTGCAGCCTTTGTGTTTTGCTATTGGCGTTAAGATTTTGCCATTTCAGTTTGAAAACGTGTAATTGTTCAGCCCTACATCTAGGATTGTGTTAAAAGCACACAAGTGATCAATGTAATTCGGTGTGTGTACTGAAATAGCCCAACATTAGGAGCAGGCAGCCAGCCCCGGCGGTCACGTGGTGCAGGGTGCAGCAACGTCACTACTAGGGGAGAGATTGTGAAGAATAAGCAGGCAGATAGAGAGGCAAAGAGCCCCGCAGGAGGTGCGCTACTTTCTTATCATTTCGCATCGACACTTGTTTCTTTGCTTTTGGGTGTTTTGTTTTATTTCCTGGGCAGACAGAGAACAGAATATCTGTTCGACATTTTAGAGACCCAAATGCCCGGTCCCACCCAAGCCCTTTCCCCAAATGGAGAGAATAACAACGACATCGTCCCGGACAACGGCACCAACATCATTCCTTACAGGAAAAATACAGTGCGGGGAGAGCGCGCCTACAGGTAAACTAGTGAAATGCCGCATGTGATTTCATGTAAGAATAAAAAAAAAAGATCATTAAAAAATGGTGCAGACAGAACCCTGCATTCTGGCCTCCTCCTCCTCCTCCTTCTCTTCCTCCTCGACGTGTGTCGGTTTAAGCTTTGCTCCCATCCGCTCTTCTTCTTCTTCTTCTTCCCCTGCTGTCCCCCACTCTCCTCTCGTGTTAGCTCTGTGATTATGGCGTACATTTTTCGTATGAAACCTTGGGTTCGTGCTGGCGTGTAGCACACGGAGCTGTCGTTGTGCTGCTGTGTAGTGTTGTCATGTGTGGGCAGATTATTTTTTTTGGAGCCGTGGAAACGGTGCAGCTTGTCAAATGACAGGAGTGCACCGACAGTTGCTAGAATATTCCCATCGTGACATGGCGCCCCGCAGCTATACGTGATTCCACCACCTCTTCTGTCACAGTCTGTGTCTGTCCGGACCGACCATTTCATGCACAAACACACCGGTACTTGCCACGCAAACCTGTAAATCACCCCCTGTTTTGTTTGGGTGCAGGCATCAGCCCAGCCCTGCCCCGGCTAACAAAGCATGCTAGCAGCAGCACATATGAACATCCGCTTTGTTGACATGAGATCCTCTGGCCCACTTTCCTTCCTCCCTTCTCAGAGAATCCCTGCTCCTGCAGTGCTGCCATAGCCCAAATTTAATGATGAAGGGTTATTATTATCCTGCCTGCCCTGGTGTGTGCTAGTTCATGTGAAGGCGATAATGATTTAGGGAGATTTGATGCCTCATTGGTGTGATTTAAGGCACAGGGCTGTGCTGTTGTGGTGTTTTTGGAGAACACCTCAAGGATGACTGCACTAGATCTGGAGGATGTGGCCAAATAGGTCATCACAATAAACGTCAGTTGATCAATTATGAATGTCAGGTGATGAAGGGCTGATTTTTGCTTGAGTGAAAGGTGAAGAAAGCAGTCAATTTTAAATGTGATTTTTTTTTGTGAACAGAAAACATGTTAATGCATGGCACATCTGAGGTAAAAAATAGTAATAATAAAATGCACGAATATTACGTGAATATACTGTACAGTGAATATTTGCTACATTGCAATTGAAGAAAGATGTACAAGTCACAGAATATTTGCCCAGCCATAGATCGTACACTCTTTATATGTAAATAATATACAATTAATACCCTTCTGTACAAATGTATAACTGTACGTTTTAAAAGCAGTGGTAGAGATGATCATTTCGTTAATGAATGGGGTGGAATATGTGCAATTTTCTCTACACAAGAAAAATACTACTTAGGTTAGCTGCTTAGGCATATTTAATGTGTGTAATGATGTTTCTGCTATTAAGAGCTAATAAATTAATTTGACTTGGGCTTACAGCTATGGCTCAGTCTGACCATGTGGATAAAGGCTAGATCATATAATAATGCAGTATTGCTGGGTGGCTTCCAGTGTCATAAGGTAAACTGAACAATCCAATCAAACAATCACTTAATGTGATGTGAAGTTGTTTTTAATAAAAAATCAATAAAGCTGCTCAAAATACTTGCTAGTTTTTTCACAAGGCTTTCATTTGTTCAACTCCCTCCTCTTTTAGCGTTGCTTAGAGCAAGTTTATTAAATGTGATTATCTTTCTGTTGCAGTTGGGGGATGGCGGTCAACGTATATTCTACCTCAATTACCCAGGAGACTATGAGCAGGCATGACATTACTGCCTGGGTAAACGATATTCTCTGCTTAAACTATACGAAAGTGGAGCAGCTCTCCTCAGGTGAGAACAACCAAAACCTCTTTCTCTCTCAATCACATGCTGTACCCTCTTCTACCTGTGTATATTTTCTTTTGGTCTTTATTTGTAGAACAGTGTTGTACAAGAAAACCAACAATAATCCTCTTTAGTCCAGGTGAACATCATTCAAAACAGAAACACAGGTTATCAACCAAATTTAGTGTCTATTCCAAAGAGACGGTTTGAGACAGGGAACGTGTTTTGGAGATAACATCTTTTGGAGTCGATTCATTTTCTGTGTAAGCTGACAGTAAAAGCAACTTGTGGAAACAAGCTCACCTCTTGCAGTTGTCTATAAATAAACGTGTAGCCTGCCGTGCTCTCCTGCTGTGACCAAGTAATCCAAATCCAATTTCAGCCACTATCTGGAGACACAAACAGAGCTTTGCACACTCACACTTGGTTTAAGTGTAAGTTCTTTTTTTCAGTTTGAATTGCTTCTTGTGTGCTATCTAGTCAGAATTGTGTAATCTGATCTGGTTACCCTTTGCCACATTAAGCTGGTGTTTTCAAATGGATAAAAGTTATCTGTTAGACTTCAGTTAATATTAACTGTGCAGCCAAGAACATGCATTAATAGTTTTCTTTTTAAGGAAACTATGTCCGTGGTCTAGACACAGAAATGGCTCCCAGGCTTTTTGTTATTCCAGGGGATTTTTGTCACGCTAAAACAAACAGACGTGATAAATCCAAGCCTGTGGAGTCAATGTGTTGTACGTTATACACCCAACTAACTCTTTATTACATTTTTAGGAGCTGCTTATTGCCAGTTCATGGACCTGCTCTTCCCTGGCTGCATCAGTCTTAAGAAGGTTAAGTTTCAAGCCAAACTGGAGCATGAGTACATCCACAATTTTAAACTGTTGCAGGCGTCCTTCAAAAGGATGAATGTGGACAAGGTGAGTTTTGCATAAAAAAATACTTGGAATGTTATTTTCCTTAAGTATTATTAATTTAAATTCTGTTTCACAAAAGATGTTACATGTTTTGTATTTACCCCCCTCCGCCGTGTACAGATCATTCCTGTAGAGAAGCTGGTCAAAGGGAGATTTCAGGACAATCTTGATTTCATCCAGTGGTTTAAGAAGTTCTATGATGCCAATTACGATGGTAAAGAGTATGACCCAGTTGCAGCCAGACAGGGCCAGGATGCCATCCCACCACCTGACCCTGGAGAGCAGATCTTTAACCTGCCGAAGAAGTCTCACCACGCAGCCAGCTCCCCCACTGCAGGTACACTTCAAGTCATTTTCTTTTTCTATCTAGTCAAAGTTTTTTTTCAGAAACACTTATTTTAAGTTGCTACAACATAAATGCTTGTGCCCTGAATACTGGATCCATAAAAAAAAAACTTAATGACTGGATCTAAATTCTCATCACTTCTAGATTTACTCTTCTGATGGGCAATTACATTATACCTCCAATGTGTTATTCAACCATGTTGAATCAGGAATTCAGACATTTTAGCAGTCACTCGTAGGTCTGATGATAGTTTTTTTTTTGGCATATATGGCATCGATATCACGACTTTGATACTGATTCCTAAACAATTTTTTTTAAACCAAAAACCACAGAAATACACATTATATTAAAAGTTTCTTGCAGTCAAATGTGGAGCGACTTTCTGCTCTCATATTTATTCCCTGAACTTCAAATCTTCTTGACATAAACTTCATTCGTTAAATTAAAAAAGCACCATACCCTCTAAACACAACACAGACACACCCTCTCTCACACACACATGTTAAGCCCAGTCTTCCTGTTCTCCTTTAGGTAAATGACTTCCGTCACTGGTTGTAACTTCCTGCACGTCGTGAGACAGCCAATCACGAGCACTTTCAGATCTCATTCTCAGACAGCCTGCCAGATGTTTATTGGCTCATTGATGCTGATGAGTTTAACTCCTTAGGCACTGACATTTGATATTGAATGACAACTCATTTTCAATATCAGGTAGTGTGTTGATACCAGATTGTACTGACGTTCAATACCCGGCTCTATCCCTGAGTAATTAGCTTTTTATTTGCTTCCAGGAGCATCAAGGTCAACCGCTACCACCCCCAAATCTGCAACACCGACATCTCGACCCTCCTCAGCCAAAAAGGTCCCTGCAACAACAACTCCAGCCAAAGGGGAGAAAGACCTGGAAGCACAGGTCACACAGCTCACCGAGGAGGTTGGTATATGTTTATGGAGAATCAGACAAGAATTATTTGTATTACTTATTATCAATTTTCATCAACTTATTTATCAGTCAGCTATGCTAGTTAGGCCTCTACCTTCCACTTCACTCTTAGACTATTATTGTTACTGTTAACTCCATGCACAGTTTTAACAGATATATACAGCTTGGCTTTCTTATTGGTCAGTAATGTGTTGTCTGTCTTGCATTAACACATAATCATGATCAGCTGAAAAGGAATGCATAATAATACTTGTCTATATTTCTTAGTCTGTCTTTTGGAATTTATGTCGGTCTGCTAATAGAGATTTGTGACTGCTTTGACGTAATACATGGTCAAACTAAGTTGCGTATCTATTGCGATTCATTGTGGAATGAAACATTAGACATGCAGATATATTCAAGAGGCACTGTACATGGCTGAGTAGCTTTTAAAATGCAGAGCTACACACACACAGTCCAGTAAAGAAGAAGCTGTGTGTGTCTATTATAATTGTTCCAACATGATTCTGCACATGTAGACAGCTCCAAGATGGTGTTTGCCTATGTAGTGTGGCCTGCAGCCAGTGAAAACCTCCTGAATTAACTGAAATATATATATATATATATTTTTTAATATGAAGAGAAGTGGCAACATTGTGTAGTGGTAATGAGCAAAGATGAAGCATATTTACTTGACAAATGACTAAATCAATGAATAGACGATCCCAAAACGACTTGAGTTACAGCCCATAGAATGATAAAAGCTCTAGTATTCTGTCATGTAAGAGTTGTGCACTCTAGACAACTTGCTTCAGTTACATAATGCTAAATTTATTTTATAGTGCTTTGAGTGGGTCTCATGCTGATCTCAGTCAATGCTGTGTGACTCTGTGATTGTCCAACTGACCTTATGACTTCTCAAAACGTTAGTTGGCCAGTAACTCGGATAATTAGGGCCTGTAGCTTTAGTCTTGATAGTCTATATATTTATCTGTAATAGAAAACGGTGACACACATGGTGCAGATTGAATGCCATTATATCAGGTGACTGCTGGTTTGGAGTCTACAGTATGTCTGCAGGCCAGTTTAACGGTCTGTCCCAGCTCTGATGCAGTTGGGATAAAGCAGAGAATAGACTGTAATACAATAATTACAAGTTGTAATAATAATGTATTGATTTTTGTTTTCGTAGGTGAACCACTTACAGTCGACACTGAAAGGGGTGGTGAGTGAGAGGGACTACTACTTCAGTAAGCTGCGGGATGTGGAGACGTTGTGCCAGGAACATGTTGACGAAAATGCTGAGCTGGTAGCGGGGCTAATGGAGATCCTTTACGCCTCAGAGGAGCAGGTCAGTCATTCTGTGGTCAATCATTTGTTTTCTGATAAATATACCATGAGCAAGTGTCATATTTGCTGGTGGTGAAATCATGTGAAAGTTATTGTGCAGTTGAAAGAAATAAGATCACAGATCGGCATGCAATCGTGCGTTTGCTACAAAGAATATTTGACATGTGTCCTTTTTTTTTTCTCTCGTCTTATAGGACACAGCGGAGGAGGCTGAGGGTGACGGGCAGGAAGTAGACCAGCAAGGTCAGGGGGAGGAACAGGATGAATACTGACTGCCACCATCCTTCACTACAGTTACACCCCTGTTTTTAATATGTGAGAACTGTTGAACGGATTTTTAATTTTTCCTCATGGTTCTTTTTGTTGTCTTCTCCAAGACTGAGCACATGAAGCAACCTCCTGAATAGAAGCACCATTACAGCTGTTATTTTTTTGTATCCTTTTGCTCACTGTTCAATGTTTTTGTGACTTTTGGTGAACTGCTGTGGCAGGTTTGTGGTGACGACCTCCACCAGTAGACAAGCTCAGACCATCACGGACGTTTTCCGAAGACTGTGCGTGGAAGAAAACGTCAATTCAAATCCTGCAGTAGATGTGATGAAATGCTGAAATTTAGACAGGTAGCTGTTACCTGTCAGTGCAAGTGTTAACTTCCCCAGCTTATGTCCTTTTTCCACTTTTATTTTGTTTTTATTTTGCATATCAACAATACCAATCACAAGAATGCAATAAGCAAAGCCCTAAAAGGGCTCATTGTAGCTCTTATTTAACCTCCTTCCATACATTGCACTGACATTTGACTCTGTATTGGACAATCTGTCCATAGACTTTCACCATATTTATTATTGTAAAGCCTTAGAAATAGTGAAATATTTTGAATTGCAGCCTCATGAAGGAGGACAATACAGTTGATGAATTGTGGATAAAATGTAGTGTATAATTCCAATTTATGACTGTTTGACAGCTATCCTTGCAAAATACAACATTTCCAATAATCTGTACGCTCCACACTGATACTCACGCCATACAAGTTTGGTGTTAGGCTAAGAAAATAATGTTTTATTTGTCCTTAACATAGGGAGGGAAGAATCGTTATTGTGGACTAGTCTTCTTAACATGATGCAGCGTTTTAAGTTTTAAATCTCATCTGGAACCTGTGGTTTGTTCAGATTTCAGCTGTTTGTTTAGTTCCGAGGTTTTTCTTTCAACCACTGGTCTTAGGGAGATGAGTCGGTTCACTGAGTAATTTGCCATAGTATATTCCAGTAAGTACATTGTATACTCTTTTTCTTAATATTGCATTTACTAATACTGAATCGGGCAGTGCACCATGATGCTTTAGTCCTATATTATTGTGTAAATGAAAAGGAATGTAAACTTGTACTGTCAATAATTATTGAATGGTAAATGTTTTTCTTTCCATGTCCCACTCATTATGCATTCCCCAAAAAACTGTGTTGCATGTTTGCATTTTATCTGTGAATAACTTGACTGGCTTTTTACATATTTAATAAAAAAAAACAAAAAACAAACGGTATGTTAAGTGAGCTTTTGTATGTTTAACCTGCTATTTGAAAGATGTTGCAATTTGGGTGAATTTGCTGAAATAAAAATTATGTTTTGAGTCCATGTGAGGTTGTCGTGTCACTCCAGACAGTCAGAATTAGTTCACAGATTTTGACAATATACTAAATATAATTAACTTTTTAATTTAACTATATTTGACAGGTCAAGGACCAAAGATACAATAGAATACTCAACAAATAAACATAAATGAACTCTATTTCATACTTTTGACATTTTTCACTGAAACAATTTCGCAAGTTATTCTTTCCTAAAAGTTAAGTTAAATCTATAAAGTATTTCCAGTGTTTGGAAATATACAATGTCAAATAGACAAAGTCAAATCTAGTCAAGTAGTACCCCGCCTCCGGTACACGCCGTCAAATCATCAAACACACCCCTCTCTGTCTGCATTTTGATTGAGCAACAGCAACAACTTAGTTGTGCATGTTCGTTAGCTTTACGTGCACAGTAATGAGGAGGGGAATGCCGGCGAACAGTCACTTTGCCAGAATAGGTTGATAAAAGTGATTTAGTTGGCTGCCATGTGAACTTCCGCTGTGATGTAAACTTTGTTTTGTCGCCATGTCTCACAGAAAGGTAAGTAAACCTGCTTGCTTGCTAGCTAACGTGCTAGCCACTTATCGCTAAACTCGGTGGCTAGTTTGCTTGAGCAACACTTGTTGTCAGCCGCTGATGCCTCAGTCTACATCTGAGTGGAATTTCACTGTCAGACACGTATATTCAAATGTATCTTGACAGGCCTGCACAACGACACAGTTATGCACCGATAACAATTAATCTGACACAATACATTCAGGTAAAATGGCCATGGACGCCACTTTCAACATCACTGCTGATTTTTAGAATGAGATTTCAAAGCGAGTGTTTAATTTAATGGGATGAAGCAATGTTAACTTTACTCTCGTGGATTCTGTGCAGCGTAAAAAGTATCCCAGGGATCTGCAGTGTGTCCTTTTCCCGGATGATGTCATTGACGGTGCTCCACGTATGAAGAAAGAGCCTTCACCCCTGTCACCAGCCTCTTCAGCCAAGAGCTGGGAGAAGTGTGGAGAAAGCTTTCTGCAGTCTCCTGTGGTAAAGGTCGGTAACGTGTGGTGCATTATCTGTTTCCACTGGTGTTGTAATCTGAGTTTTAAAAAAAGTCTTCAACTTAATTTTAAAATGGCTGAATATTTTCTGTTGCCCGCTGTTTAACAAATGTTACATTTATGAATTTACCTAAAGTGATGAATGTAACTTCATTCATTCATTAATGTGGCTGTCATTCATCTGAATCTTTGTTTATGGGTTATGGGTCTCTCTGGTAACAAGTGGTTCCCGATTTCTTTGTACGGGTCCCACTTTTGACAAATCACCATTAATTCTCTTAATATGTAGTGACACAGTTTTAGGGCTATACCGATGAATCTATTGATAATTGATTACTGAATTAATCGTCAACTGTTTTGATTATCGAATTGATCAGTTTCAGTATTTTTATAATATAATAATTCACATAAATGAGTTTTTAAATGGCAAACTGTCCAGGGTGTACCCCGCCTATCGCCCAATGTCAGCTGAGATAGGCACAGCACCCCTGCGACCCTCTGGTGGAGGATAAAGCGGTAATGGATGGATGGATGGAGTTTTTAAATGTGAATATATTCTGATTTCTTTGCTGCATATAACATTTGAGAACATCATCATTTCAATGTTTTGGAAACCCTAATCAACATTTTAACATCAACAAGTAAATGATTGACAGGTTAATTAATTATGAAAATGAACTTTAGTTAAAACCCAACAGAGTTTTATTTATTTTATTTGTTTTTTATTTGTTTGATTGTTTATTGTCATGATGTTCTTCAGCGATATTATTTTATTGTTTTGTTTGATTTTCCAAGATAATTATTACATATAATGTGTGATGAATCAGAATTTCACTTTGTATTATTCAATAATTCAAAATTTATTTGGCAGCTCCCCCCAAGAATTTGCCACCATCCATCTGTGTGAGCACCTCACTTTGTCCTATGCTGGACCCACAGAATAAATCAAACACATTAACTGGCGATGATATACTGTGTAACAGTTGTACTGTGCTGCAACATTATTGACCATCATATTATTTACGGTTTTGATCATGTAATGGCTTTGAGTGTTTACCTCTTCAATAATCTATTTAAAAGTTAAAATTGTGTTAATTGAATAATTACATTTCCAGGAGTTATTTTTATATACATCTGTGAAGTCCAGTCAAAAATAAGATACCAGATTCAGGGTTTGTTTCCAATTATACTTTGATGGCTATGGAAAATTACATTCTGTCTTGTAGTAAAAGGCTGTAGATTTTGTTCAGTGGTGTTGATTATTTTTTGTTTTTGTCACAGAACCTCAAGTCATCAGGAAGAACTCTGTCTGCAATACGAAAGTTGTCACCTGCCTTAGGTAATTCATGCAACACAGTGGCCATGAAGGCTGTAAAGCTCAGACACTATTGGCAAAGATTCAAAAACTTTTATTGCCAATTTTCTATATGTACAGGACATACACAAAATTCAAAATACCGTTTCTCTTCTCCTCAGTGTGGATTTGTATATGTATCCAAAGGTGTAGGGTTACTCAGCCGTATAGACTTATCTCATAGGTCTTAGTTCCTTATTGTTAAGCTTTTCTGCATTGTATCTATAATATTTCTACCTTATTTATGTGTTCTCCCAGTGCAGACCAATGGCCTTCACTGTACTGAGGACCCGGTGCACATCGCATGGAGCTCCAGTGATGGTGAACAGTCTGACTCTGAGACACAGAAGCAGCATCTGACCAGAGATAGTGCACTGCAGCAGCAACAACGTCCTCATCGACCTTCGGCTCCCATTCAGTCTTACTCCAGAGAACTATGCATACTCAGCTCTGACAAAGGTAATTAGACATATCAGTCTTCTGACTCAGAGATGCAGTAAAGTGGTATCATCCACATGTTAAATTGCAAACACTTATGACAATGTCTTCACTTTCTGGGAGTGACGACTACCTGTATCATATGTACAGTACAAACAATGTGATGATGGTTCAAATTTAATTTGCCGGGCAGATAAACAAACGTGTTTGCAGTGTAAAATGAGTCTGTGTCACAGAGAACCAGCAGAGTGATTGTACACTCTCTCTCAGCAAAGCTGCACCTGCATTTATTTATTTAATTAACTTTATGACAAAGTCCATGTTTATGACAGACCAACTTACTTCTCTCTCTCTCTCTCTCTCTCTCTCTCTCTTTCTCTCTCTCTCTCTCTCTCTCTCTCTCTCCCTCCCTCTCCCTCTCTCTCCCTCTCTCTCTCTCTCATGATGTGTGTGATTAAGGAGTAAAAAAAACATTATGTTTGACCCTTAATTAATTGCATTTAACACTGCCCTTACAGCCCTAGTTTTAATTTTCTCATTTATTTGTAAGAAGAGGTAGTCGATAGTTACTGTCTTCTTATTAGCATTTTCCCTGGTTTTCACAACTTTTACAATTTATTGATGTCATCCTTCTTTTCATCCTATGAGGAACTTTGATCATGTGATAATAGCCAAGCAATATGTGTTTTTTCTTTTTCTCTTTTTTTTCCCTTAGATGACCTCCCTGTTATAGACTCGGACAGTAATGTGGACGAGTCTGACAAGGACGTTGAAAAGGACAGTGGACAACAAATATCTGAGTGTGAGTCTGAATCCTCTGAATCTGATGAACTGAAGAAATTGATTCCCAAATCAACAAATGTAAGTGAGATTCATTTATTCTGCTAGAAACTCTGAATTATTTAATCTGGCGTGTAGAACACCTAATGAACACATTGGTCTGTCTGAAGACAGCTCCTTTCAATGGTGTGCCAGTGGTGTTATTTCTGCTAAAGGACACTAGGTGGGGCCATACACTTTCTTAAGCTCTATCCAGTTAATTTCTCTGTCCATATAGCTGAGATGTAAAATTAATGTTAGCTGCCAGTGCACGAGCTGTGAATGGCAATGTGACATTATGTTCATTGTGTATATTAAACATGAGGAGTTGTATTTTTAGCTTTCATACTATTAGGTTTCATATTTTTTTATCTGAAATTTAAAATTATATTTGTCATTTTATATAGTATGTTTTTCATGTCTTGATAATGAAATTAATTAAATTGAATTAAATGTATTACTTTATTTATTATTGCATTATACCTACTTGGATTTGTTTTACTTCTATTGTTTTACCCTTTCTCCACCAGATGGTGTATTGCACTCATGTTTTAATGTCCTCAAATAACCTGACAGGCTCGAACCAGCAGCTGTACTGAGCACATTGTAGATTCAAGTTCCAAACTGTCAAAGTTCACAACATAGAGGTAGCAATAAACCGCTGAGTGAATATCTCGTTCATTTATCTGTGGCAGCTATCAACACACGATGAAGATTCGAGATGAAGACATGTTTCATCATTTGTAGAGACAGCAGCTTCATTTGAACCTCTGAAATTCAACTGTGTTACGAGCTAAATATCACAGTCGATGCTATATTATTGACTCTCAAAATATGTTGAATTATTTAGTCCTCCCTAAATGGGGGAATTTGTGCTTTTAACATGACAAATCAAGTGATTCAAGGATGTAGCTGAGGGCTCTTGGAAAGCTAAAGGCCATTTCGACTGTCATCTTAGACTAGAATTTAAAGTGAAAGTAATTTGGCCTTTTATACAAGTCAGGAAAGTATTGTAGCCAACACAATTCTTCTGATTATATAATTAGTAATATATGTGTTATCTTTGTATTTAATCTTTTGTGGCCTTCTCTGTTGACTTCTTCTCAGAAGTAATTCAGGAGCAGTGTTTGTGAAAGGCAGGGCTCGCTTTGAGAGAATGTAAAAGGAGTGGTGTGCTTGGGTCTAAGACCACACAGCACAAAGGGTTATCGCAGCACGCGCATACACACGTACACGTACACATCAACATGTAATTGATCTAACAAGTTGCCAGATCGCTGAGGTGTCTTTCGAGATTGTGCTTCATGAAAAAACATCAATGAAGAGAATGTGTGTAATCATCTGAGTCATCTCAGTACAGTACGGTACAGCACAGCGCTGATTAAACATTATTAATCATGTAATTAAAAGGCGGGATGAATTGAAGTAACCACTGCCTTGGTTTTGCAGGCAGTTTGTGCAGAGGAAGCATGTCAACAGATAAACATCACCCCCACAGACCCAGCTACTTCCTTTTGTCACAGTTTATTTGCTGCTATCAGCTTTCTGGTGTCAGAAAAGATTTGAGATCACCCAACAGGACGCTGGAGGTCAGAGGCCCACTAAATGACTGGTTGCACTAAAGTTTATATATGGGTTATTTTGTAGGCAGCTTGATTAGCGTGTATTCACGATCACAATTTTGTGTTTATGTTGGTCCATCATCATATTCTAGGGCTTTATTTTATTATAAACACAGATTTTGATTTAATTAGATGAGTAAAATTGATTAACCTAGTTTGAATTTGCTTATTCAATAGTCCTGTAGCGCCAAATGTAAATCAAACTGGATTTAACAGGCTACAGAGGGGGAGGATCGCAGTTCAGGTCAGTTTATTACTCTAGATAAATGCATGGCTGAGTCACTTGACATATGTCTGCCAGATCTCCGTGTTATTGTGCTAACACTGTTAGTGGATAGGTGGAGTTGTGAGTTAGGGCCACTTCCCAAGTGCTCAGTCCAAGTCCCTGAAGAACAGACTCCACCATCACGTCAGGTTTTTTGCTGGATATGGGCTGTACCATCAGAGCAGGACCATAAACATAATTTTACTACTGTTTGTTCAGGTAAACATGAGAGTGGAAGAGGCTGCACAGAGCAGTGCACTTACAATGCTTTTAGTGCCGGGTGAGGACATTTTTGAGCCGGAGCCAGGAACATAGTGTTCCTTTTTCTCTGTGGCTGGTTGGAGTGTGACGTCTGCTGGCACGCCGCCTAGCAGGGTCAAGTTGATTCAAATAAGACAGCGTGTTGGCTGACAGAGCCTGGTATGCTGGTCTTGTCAGCACATGACAAGAACTCAGGTTTCTCATGGATTTTTCCATGTGAACTGATTCCCTCAGGTGTAGTGTGCAGTGATACAGCAAAAAAGATTGCTCTGTTACCGTATCGTGTTGTTATTAGTCAGCCTGCCAGTGTGTCAGTGTACCATAACCACACACAGCATCACTGAGTTTATTGATTTGTATTTGATCTTTGTTGATTCCTTGGTAATCAACTGAATACTGAGGTCATATTAACAATATACTTGGGATATGATGGTTGATGGTTGAAAACTGGGTGTATTATTATTACTGTCATTATTGTTATGATGACAATTATGATTATTATGATAATTATTATTATGATCATGAAAACTCTCCCTGCACAACCAGGCAACAGTCAGGTTGGTTGCAGGAACAAGAATATGTGGATCAAATGTGGGAGGAAAAATGCCCACTGAATTATTTTTATTTTTATTCATAGTAAATGAGTTTTGCTCTTGGGTTTCTCTGGTTGCTGACGAGCTGAATGAACCTGAGGAAGCCACACGCAAAACTCGTTTTTCATTCATGAATGAAACTTGGCGAAAGTCATTGTCAGTGTGCAGTGTTATTTTAACTTTTGTTCCTCGTACTTATTATTGTTATACTTTATCCTTAGGTGGCAGAGCTGGAGATCTCAGGCTATGTGTCTGATGGGGAAATCATTGGTGACTCAGTGACCCCGAGCAGGCTGGAGAGCTCTCCTCTCCAAACTGTTGAGGGCAGCAGAAGGTCAGTCAGTGACTGGGTCAGATCTGCTCAGGCGATGCTGCAAACACCTCAGAAACCTCTTGTCCGACAGTTAAAGACCCCTGAAGACTCTGCGAAAAAGAAAAGAAAGTTTCAAAGGTTTGATTTATTCCTTTTTTTCTTTAGTCTTATTAGGGATGTGCCCATCCAGTCTGCTTCTTTAATAAAGGTCCCATATTATACCCTATTTCTCCAAGTTATTCTAGTTCCATGGTGTCCTAATGAACATGTCTGTGACATGCTTTGGTCAAAATGCCATAAGGATGAAGCACCACAGCAGTTCAATCACCCTGCCAAAACAGCCCTTTTCAGAACGCTTGGTTTAGTAGTATCTCTTTAGGTCCACCTTAAAAAAAAGTAAAACGAAACTTAAGGGACAGGAAATGACATCAGCCACAGAGGCTACTGGGAGCTAACAGCAGTTAGCATTTGGAAAAGTGATCATTTGCAGGATCTAACAGGCACATTGCTGTCATATATAACATGTATCCACTGGACAGATAAATCCTCTGAGGCTGGAAGTTTGTGTAGAACTCTATGCTGCACTGTGGAGCCAAGAATAGTACTTTTTGCAGACTTTGCGGACTTCAACTCTTAATTGCATACTAATGGTGCCTTTCCCCAAATATAACTCTATGAACTGATTGGGTTCAGGTAACATGAAGACAGGGTGTGCTTTGTGAAAAAAAAAACTTTGAGTCAGCTGCCTGATAAGATTAAATTGTGTGAGTGATATCATTTTATTATGGCATTAAATAAATAAACTGTACCTAATGAGGTGTAACAATCATGTGTGTCTGGCCAATATCCGACCTGCCTGATAAAGTGCCACACTATCTCATGTAGGTGTCACACATTCAGTAGCCATTTTATTCGGTACGCCTGTGAAATCTAATACAGCTCAGGCATATATAGATTTTGCATTTATCTATCATGTAGTTGCTGAATGGAAACATAACATTTGAAAAGGTCTTGTAAATCACACTAAATGTGTAATGCTTGAGGAAGAAAAATGTGGTGTTTTGATAAAAAGGTAGATGTGAATGAGTGCAGTGGAAATACATTAAGCAAATGAAATCTGCTTATAAATGCATGATCATGTGACTCCCTCACACTTTTCCACATTTCACTTTACTGGTAAAAATTTATAAATGGCAGATACAGGAGGTGAGATAAACGTGGTCGCATGAGGAAACCACAACAAATGGCAACCTTGAACCGACAGCAACTGGCATTCACTAATTATGAACATGTTGTGTAGTAATTTAATGATATGTTTGTTATTGAGGTTGCAGTAGTGTTGAACTGAACTCTTTATAATGTTCCCCCACACATTTTTACAAATAATGGAGGAAGGAAATTAGAAGCACATTTTCAATAAAAATGAGCCCAGTTCAACATCCCCTACAGCGCTACAGTGTTGTTTATGTATAGTTGAATTGATTACTCTTGTGAAGCAAAAGAAAGTGACCAGGAAGTTTGCACATTGAGCTGTGTTGCGTTGCTTCGTGCTATAAGCAGACAAATTAGACAGCAGCACATGGTGCTTGTTGCCAGACTTGATTGTCAAACTTTGGCGGCAAAGATTCCAGACCAGAAGTGACGATGAAAGGGACACCTGGCGTCATAATGTGGGTGCTAAATGTCATTGCCATCTCCGTGTCCTCTGATGCTAACAGATGGCTATCTGTTGTCTTTGACAGCTTGCTGCCTGCATCAGGGAAAAAGTTGAATTTCTTTGAAATAAACAGTTTTGCACATTGCCTTTGTTCAGGTTGTATGTCTCGTGTGGGTTCATCATATAACATCTGCATCTGTCTGCCTATCTGCTGTAAAGGGGCGGTCTTGCTGAGAGGCTGAATCAACTCCAGAGCAGACAGAGGTCAGCTGTTAGCCTGTGGAGGCATCAGTACATTTCTGACACATCATCAACAACAACGGCAACAGGTGATTCATACGAGACCAACCTCACACAGAGTGTATACACACACACACACTCACACACCGAGATCTATAAGGAACTCTTCAAGTGAATGAACTTTGATTTGTGAGTGGGATGATGCCCTCTTTCTAGGCAGTTGTGAGTTTTTTGTGATCACATGGAGAGGTCATACAGAGGAAGTGCTTGCTGTAGGTCATGAACAAAGTATATGTGGGCGACAGGAAACTGTTTACCTACGGTAGTTCTTTTTTTTTCCGTGGTGAAACAAGCCAAACCCTTCTGTTCTCTCGATGCTGAGTATCTTATAATGGGAGCCAAGGCGGTACATAAATGTGACCGTTGATTGTGGAAAAGTAAAAAGAAAAAAACTTTCAGGGTGCATTTGTCCCCCATTGTGACCACCTTTTCAGCTGATGTTGATTGGTCTGTGGTATTTTCACACAAGTGTGAGAAGAGCTTTTCTGGTCTCTGTTCTCGCTCTTAGTTTCTCACGTGTACACACAAACACCGTCAGACTTGTGATAAAATGTATTCTTTCAAACAGACATGGCAGTGTATATTTGATAAAAGGGCGATCAAATGTGGTCTTAGTAGAGGCACTCAGGGTGTGTTTTAACGGCAGGTGTGAACGAGTTATACTCGGCGTTGTCCGCATGTGTACAGATCACTCAAGATGGATGTCAATATAAGATCTGAACGGGGCCAATGAGTCGTGTAAGGTGTGTAAGGACTTGACGAGAGGATGAAAATACTACGACTTTTAAAGATCCCTTGTTCTGTTTGTGTTGAGCTTTTGATCCATTTACAATCAAATCATTTTCCTCAAGAAGAAAAAGCATGTATTTGTGTGCGTCACCAGACTTTCAGGATGTGTTTCTTCAAGCACCTTTTTAGTAATAACTGAGACGCTAGAGTGTTCTATTACAGCTGTTAAACTCTGTTATAGTAATTTTGGTGGGTGATGCAAGTCCTTGCACATGAACTTGTTGGAGATCTGATCTGTTTCTTGACATAGTTCTCTAGCTTCAGATCATTATAGGTCAAGAGGAGGACTGTTGTACTATCCACGTTTTGGCCTGCTGCCTGAGTTTGTTCTGCTGATTTTGTAATCTGGGACCTGAATACGCCGAGCACAATTGAAGCATTGAACATTCATGTTTGGACAAATGCGCATTCAAACTTAATAGCTCTCTAGCGATCCCTTTGATGTGATTGATGCTTATTATATTAATATTTCCCCCTCCAGCCACATGCAGGCATTAACATACACTGATATTCAACTGCGTTCACGTGCTTCACTTATCACAATTCGCCTGGAATTTGCATACAGCCAAGTTGGTTTCTTATCTCAGTTTGATTTATAACTTTGGGGCATTGTCTTAATTTATCTCTGTCAACTTTATTCATCGTATTTATCTCAGACTACTTTATTTTGGAGCCAAAAGTACTCTCACAGCAGTGGTACAATTCCAAGAATTTGCACATTTGCCCAGTGGGCTTTCAGTTTTATTTGCACCTCAGCCTGAGTCACTAACAGCTTCACAGCAATGTAGTTCAAATTGTTCTGTTTCTAAAAGTGGATTACTCCAACAATGCATAATGCTTCCCACAGAGAGCTAGAGTCCGTGAGAGCACGGGCTCTCTCTGTAAGCAAACCCATACAGTTTGCAGATGCACACTGAACATCTGTGTTGTTGTTGCTCTGCTCTCCAGTGGACAGGCCTGGTGTGCTAATGCTGGAGGTGCTGGAGGTTCGGAAGGAGTGCAGCATGCAACTGGCGCTCTGTGAGCCCCACCAGCCTCATGGAGAGGGCCACCAACACAGTAACGCTGTCCCTGAGGACAGCGCTCGTGTGCTGGTGTTATTCAACAGAGAGACTGCAGCGCAGCTGATTCCTGCATCCAGAGATATTATCCACATATACCCGCCATGGTGAGAGAATGCAATATGTGTCACATTTCTTTTAAACTGTTTTCAGATGAAGGATGCAGCATACAAGTCCTTGTTTCTGTTTCACTGAGGCAGATTAAGCACTTTAACACCTACAAAAATCACACATTGCAGTAAAATTATAAAAGAAAATATCTCTTTACTCACAGATAACACACAGAATATCAACCTAAACGCAGCAGTATCAGATCATCTGTTCTATAAGCATCTAGTGAAGCAACATTTTCACCATTTTGGCCACAGTTTTAACAACATTCTGCGCATAAACCTCGTCTCCCTTTTCATCTCTATCAGTCGCTACCTGCAACCTCACAGCAGGAATCTGGTCTTCTTTTGATTCTTGTCTACTTAATTTTCTCATCTTTAGGAAAGTTAACTAAAGTGCTAGAGCTTATATGTGTGTTTTTGCATCCATGGAAGACACATTTGTGAGACAAAGATATCTCAGCTAGTAAACTAACCAGTGGCAGTGGCAAAGTAGCAGGTGCATTTACTCGCGAGTGAACGGGTAAACTGCTGATGAAGCATAATGAGTCTTTTTATATTGTTACATCATTTAAGGAGGTGTTGTGGTAATTATTTATCCGGTGCATCATTGAGCCATATTTTTAGACACAGATGCCTTTTTTTTTATTTTTGTTCTCAGCCATTTACTATTAAATCTCTTTTTACTCAAACATGCATTTGTTCTACTTCACTTGGATGTTTGACCTTGATTGTGTCGAATGATGCATATGCCGATCTTTTTTAAGGCCTTAACTTTAAACCTGCAATGCATCAATAGATTTTACATGCCAGTTAAAGAGACATGTTTTGTGTGAAGCTGTTACGTTTGTGTATATGTGTATTCATAGATTCTTATCAAAGATTTCAGATGGAGGTTGAAATATTAGATTGGATGCAAATGTATATACGTCAACATCATATTATTCAAATCAAGGCCTTCACTCCGACAGCACCAGTTCATTCAAGATAGGATCTTAAAATGAAAAAAATATATGTATATAAATATGTTTTTTTTATTATTATTATTATTTGTATTTTAATTTTTATTCTGGGCATTCATTCACAAATTAATGGATGTTTGGAGCTTCAGGGCCGTTAGCAGGGCTTAAAATTGGCACCCCTGTCTCGCACTGACTGCCAGAAAACTGATTTGTAAGATAAAGTAAGACGGATCATTTGCCGTCTTCAATTCTTAACGTCTGTATTTCCTTTATTTATCGCCGAGTCTGACAAGCCCAAGTATACAATAACATACTGTAAATTGCCCGAAACTGAATAAAAAAAAGCCCACAGAAAAATGCTTTCAAAAGACTGATTCAACTATGATGAGATATGATCAGGGTAGCATAGTTCATACTGTGGTCAGTGAAACCTATTCTAACATTTCTGCGTTTTTTTTATTTCACCTCATGACAGGTGATCAAGAACTTTTGTTACACAAAGCTGATTTACTGCAAAAAGAAATGTATAGTAATGCTAAGGAGGTTTTGAGAATAACTTCATTGTTTTAAAATAATTCTGTAACAGTCGAAGTTGTTTGGGGTTTTAAGTACGGACATGAAGTTCTCAGCTCACATCAGTAAGCAACAACAGCCCAGATGTGAAGAACATCTCCTCACGTAAGGAGCAGAGAGGCTTGCAGGGGGGTTGTGAGTGTTTTTGGGATTGTTATGGAGTTGGAGCGAGGCAGCAACAGTTGACTCCAGCTGTTGGGAGTTTGGGCTGAGTGTGCTCTGGAATATCCAGGCTGGCGGAAGTGCAGGGGCCTCCTCTGTGCTCTGACGTCACAAACAGCTCCAGGGAATGCTTCACATTCCTCTTCCTGGCAATCGTTAGGTCATTTCCAGCAAGCTGGGGAAAAAACACTGTTGGATTATTTTCTGGAGCATTTGGGAGAAGAGTGTGGAGGGAGCCAGAGGGCTGAGATTGAAAACACATGGTGGTTTTGAGAGTATCTTTGGGTTTAGCACCTCTCGTTCCATGTTGTGTTGTATTCCTGAAAGCACACGATAGAGTTGAGAGCCCCTCCCTCATCATAAACACCCATTAATTATTTTGGAGAAAGTGAACATGCCTCTTTTCATCTTCTTTGTTAGTGAAAATTACTTACAGACGTTACAGCATTTGGTCTACATTTTAAATCATTCACTAGTTTTTAACTCGATAAAAAATCAGAAATCAGAAATCAACTGTCACAACCAAGAAGAGCTGATGACAAGCTAGAAATCCTCCAAAGAGATTATTAGTTTATCCAAATTTAACAGCTACAGAACGGCCCAAAGTGGAAAAACACAGAATTTAGAGCATCAGTTTAGCTGGTAAAATTCCTCTTCTGATTTTACTGTGTGACAGTCAGAGGTTCAACCTCCCCCATAGTTCCGGCAGTGAGTAGGTTGACTCCTCCCACCTCCCACACCTTGTTGTGAGTGGGCTGGGGACTGAGCGGAAATACCTGCAGGGATTATTCACTGATGAGCTGTGACGCCAGCAGCCAGGGCCACTCCTTAACCTGGCTACCTGTCTGATGATGACAGCTGCCCACTCACCTGTTCACTTCAGGGCCACACTTCCTGTACAAACGTACGTGTCCCTGCGAACAGTACGTTCTGCTCTACTAACAATGAAGTATAGCTTTTGGCGATTGCCGATCTCTGCTGAGATATTGGACTGATAACAGTTACCAACAAACTTAATCATAACAGGAGTGTTAGCTCTGGGTCTTTTGTGAGGTGAGGTTGTGGTTGGAAACACCTGTTTGCAAAGTAGAAAAATAAAACCACACAATGAAATGACTCAATTTTTAAAAGTGCTTCATTTAAAATGTACTTCAAATATTTAATATTGCAAAAATAATGCAGCGTCAGTGGACTATTGTTATATTATTGGATGTAATGATGGATCAATTTAAAATTCTGGGCTTATACTGAGGTTTAAAATTACACGTTGGCCAATAGTCGATTCATGTACTGTTTGTCTTTGTTTTAGGGATCTGTGTTGAAAATAATTCAGTTCTCTGTAACCGACTGGTTGAAAAATAATAATAATATCACTACCTGTGGATCAGTGTGGTAATGTTTACGCAGATCAGACATTCAAAAATTCAGGTGAAGTGTAATAAATGGAGATTTACACAGTGCTGCTGATCTCAGTCCACTCATGTGAACTCATTACTCAGAGTAACAGACATTCACTTGTGTGTTAAAGTCCCATGCTTTAGCTCTATCATGTATTTATCAATAACCATAATTATTTTTTGACTGAAGGCTGTGGTGTAAAAGATAATTGATGACTGTACAGTGCCAGCAAATTTTACGATGTCCTTATTTGACAATTGACACAAAATTATTGACTGTCACCGTAACGGTGGATTCATTTTCTTTTGCGTGAGCTATGGATGAGTCACACTTATGCCCCAACCTGTTTGGGGAATTAAACTCTTATGTAGTGGATGTACGGGTTACAGGTTACAGGAACCTTATGTGCAGTGAGTTTAATGCAGTCACAGGCGATAACACTGCAATAAATCTGTCTTTGAGGTTAAACTATAAATTCTATTTTTTTATTGAGATGGTGTCAAAGAGATGTTGATTTATTTGTATAAGGTGGCTGTGATTTAGTTGTCACTATGTCCAGCTTCTTCTATTCAAATGTGTCTTTAATACAGTATATTACAATTTTATAGCTAATAGTTATTCATTAATAGAGACCAGATTGATTTGTATGATATTCATACATAATCGTTTATATTCATAGAAATGGTATGATTTCTCAGTTTAACACATAGTTTATCGGAACTATATAAAAATGTTTTTTTTTTTTTTTTTTTAAATAATACTCTTAACTGCTTTAATGAATCCAAACACAATGGGTTTTCCCGCACTTATCTGTGTTTTTTATTTATCTGGTTTGACTATCACCACAGGTCTACGACGAGCTGTGACATGTACAGCAATTCCAGTCACAGAGTGCATTTGGCTCTGAGTCAGTGATAAGCCATCATCACATGATTATTCATTTAACATGTGCAAAAAGTAATAAACTAAACAGCAAACAAAGTGCCATAACATCTGGCTGCTGTAAAGTATCAGACCTGAAAGGTTCCTTAAGGTTTTAAAAAATAAAGTGAGCATCTTCTTTGCAATCACCGGTGAGAGAGGTCCAAGGTTGAAACGTTTAAATTAAAGAGTAGCACAAGAGCGCTTCAGGTCACACTTCAGACTCCCTGCTTGTGATTTGTGTTTTTAATCAGCAAACTCTCAACCTGTTTGATTGCACCGGGTGCTGAAGTACTTTTCCACATATGACGTCACTTTTAAATCTAGCCTTGCCGGTCTGCAAGGTGCAGCCTTTTAAGAACCTCAATTACATGGAAAATTGTGTTTCACCTCTGTGAAAGAGGACAGTTACATGTGGTGTGTATTTGAAGTTGCCTCAGATGAGGTACATGCATTTGAACATGTACTCTGTGCTGGGTGGTGCACAGTGAAAAAACCTGCAGAGGTGGTTGGTACCTTATCTGAGTTTGACATTCTAACAGCATGGAGCCGCCAACCCTCCTACGTTTATCCAGCAACTGATTCTGTTTAATGTAAAATCAGAGTTTGTGCACGTACAGATAGGTTAACATTCCCCAACATCTAAATATCATTTTTATCATGCACTTTTATCAAAAAAGTTCTTGAATACCTATATTCCAAGTTAAAACTGATGATCTTTCTCTCTGTCAGGCAAAGACTTTCTATGGAGGGCTTCACCTATGATATTATTCTCAGCACACACTTCAGCCAGAAGGTGTTCTGTGATTCCAAACCTGCCGCCATGCCAGTCTCAAGAAGCCTGTTCCCAACAGACAAATGCATGCCCTATTATTTGGGTAAAACATTTGGACTGGTGGAGGTGTGTATGCTTTCAATGCATCAATCAACACGAGACAGAAAAATGACACCAATCTTCAGCTGAAATGTGATGACAGCTTCACTATGTTGTTTGCATGACAGTTTGGCTTCTGGCCAGAAGATGAGATTTTGATTTAGCTGTCAATGTCAATAAACATTAACTTGGAACACTGGAAGGTTGTTTTACTTTTCAGGTCGTAGTTATTAAATCACATCTGCGACTCTCTGAACAGAAGGGTTTGTTCTGTTCCTTTGTATTGTTCCAATTCATAGCATAATAACCTCTGTGTCTGAATTCAGTTGCTGCTTTTCATGTATGTTTAAACCCCCACTTCTACTTTGAGTAAATACAAATAAGCCAAGGTGATTCTGGTAATGACCACAAAACATAAACATATTCTGTCACACCATTGTGCTAAAGCAGATTTAAAATAAAATGTTAAAAAATTGTAAATCGAATTTGCGATTTTTGTTGATATTGAAATACGTAATACATTGACATGCCCATGGGAATAAGTCTAATTTTATAGAGTTCTCTGTGGTTTGAGTGGGAAGGCTATGGAACTGCAGCTATAATTTCCATTTAGCCATTTAATTATTTCAGATGCCAAATATAATTTGTGTAAAGTATCATCTCAATATCATCTTCTCTCCTCTCCAGGTTGCTCTTCCAAGTACTCTGAGCAGATTTGCAGGGTGGAGGGATTTGGCAGGACACAGCGTTTCTCTCCTTGAAGCCATAGAGGGACTGGGTCAGGCCGGCTCTGTAGGGCAGGACATAGAGGTGGTGGTCCAGAGGGTTTTCTCCAGTCCTGTGCCTGACTGCTCTGCTGTGTCCATCGTCAAACCCAGAGTTCCCTCCAGGTCATCCGCAGCTCCTCCTCCCGCAGAGAGAGGGAAAACCAGGTACTGTTGAGCACGCTGGCCCAGTGAGGCCTTTGGTTTGTCACTCAATGCCAGCAAGGCACTTCATCTGCTGTGTGTGTGTGTTTCTCTCCCACGATATACATTGCTCTTTTTGTTGAGATTGCATGCTAGTTTCCTTGGTCCCAGGCCTCACATGCTTCCCCTTGGTGGCAGAATGTGTATTGTTCTCAGAGCAGCAGGCCCCACAAAGTGCTCATGCTGTCTCCAGCCATATGGCATTGCTTGACAAAGGACACAAATACTTCTAATTGGATCCAGCCCTGTTGTGAGTGATTCTAGCCAAATTCTCATGAAAGACAGCATGATGTTTTCAGAATCTCGTGCACCAGCAAGCCCGGAGTTGAAATGATGCCGACTCATGCTCCTCCTTTCTTTTCTTCTACCATATCGTTCCAAAGAACACCTGCATAGAGTCTTTTTTTTTAACTGATGTCATTCATTTTAGTCCAAACAATGCAAATACTTAATAGATGGACAGGAGATGATTTGTTTTAGCTTTAGTCAATGATGTGAAGATGAAGCCAGGATATTGTATTATATTCACATAAAAGAAATCTGGGTGGAGGAAGACCCAAGGAAGAACCCATTAACTTTCTGATTGAGGATCTGATAAAGGGGAAATTGTTTTTGTATGAATTCCTGACATTTTCATGAACATTTCGAAACAAAAAAAGCATCCAACAGAAATGATTTGCTCATTTGCAGTCATAACAAGTCCAGATATGTACTGCTCTCCTTTTACAACACATTTTGTTCTACAAGGATTTTGCGGCTAAACTAATTTATCCCGTGTTTCCAATGAATTATCAGGACTGTGGTGACCATAGAGGGTTTGCAGGGCTGTTTGTAGGATTGCTCTAAAAAGTATTGAACCAAACAATTTTAGTGGGATTGATAAAATGGGGTCGACATTAGGTATGTATGAAAATATTGATACACGTAAATGTTGTGATATTTTATGCCATAAGAATGATCAAATCTTTGAAACTATGTTTCGATGGAAATGCTGTTGACAGAGGTTTTCTGATAGTGGTTTTGCGTTGTATTTTTAGCCTCCGACCACTAGTTGGCAGCATGCTTTTGGGCATTTGATTGTTTCCCCCTTCTTCCACTCATCTTACTAGACAAAGAAAATATTGTGCAGGAATACATACTTCTTACGGGCACTGCACAGCCCTGTTCAGATCGCTCTGTTTAGTAGCATCCACCTTATTTAGGTTCACCTTAAAAAAAAATGTAAAACGAAACTTAAGGGACAGAAAATTACATCAGCCACAGAGGCTACTGGGAGCTAACAGCAGTTAGCATTTGGAAAAGTGATCATTTGCAGGCTCTAGCAGGCACATTGCCGTCATATATAACATGTATCCACTGGACAGATAAATCCTCGGAGGCTGGAAGTTTGTGTAGAACTCTGTGCTGCACTGTGGAGCCAAGAATAGAACTTTTCACGGACTTCTCGGACTTACGGTTTTTCGGACTGATAGCGCTAGTGTGTTCTGAAGGCGCCCCTTCCTGGTGTAGTGTGATAAATCAGCGAACAGTAAATTTTCTCAAGGAAAATCAAGGATGCACACCATTGGGCCATGCTGAACCACATATACAAAATCTTAGGGCGATCTGACTAACGGTCAGTGAGATATGCCCACAGACAGACAGGCAGACACACACGCAACTTGATTTATAGATAGAAGATGGTCTGTATTTATTTACACATCGGCAGACTACAACCCACAACCTTTGAGTTGAAAGACGACTCGCTGTACCTTTGAGCTACCGTCGCCCCTAATGAATTTACAAGTTATAAGTCTCATTTCAAAAAAGATTTCAATATAAAACAAGTGCACCTTGTATTCAATTCAAGCTGTTTCATGTGCGCTGTGTTATTGACATGACTTAGAGGTTTACTTGAGTGGTCTTGTTATAGTTAATGAGTAAGTGAATGTTCTTTTTGAAGCAAATCCAGTAAGTTTCCTGGCTCTCCCCACGCTTATTGTTTTTCTCCTTTGCTGAGTAATAAAAAGCAATAGTTTCTCAGAGTGGTGGGGGCTGTGGTGGTGGTGGGGGCACGCTGTGGTTAAGGGAGGAGAGCCCCAGTCAGCTGACAAGCAAACTGACTAAATGAGCAACAGTTGTAATATGACACTTGCTGCTGCCACGCTGCCTCTTCGTCTGGTAAACAAACGTCGTCCTCTGACCGGAAACTCTCCCACCCCTCTGTGTTGTTTCTCTTGATCTCAACCAGATTCAACAGGCTTGGTTGATAGTGAAATGATGGTGGGGCAGAGGTTTAGGAGGCGATCATGTGGGCTCGAGTCCAATATATCTGGAGGACCCTGACAACAAAATCGCCATTTTTTACGGTCTGTCCTTCTCTACATATACAATAGTTTTACCATCTTGTTTTTGTATGCTATAGAAAAGTACAAACAATATAACTATAAATGCCAAGACCACAATCACTGATGTGCCTTCACATGAGAGGGTTTGGTCTGAGTGGCTGCACAGAAATAACCACAGTACATTGTGTTGTTATAGTACTTTTCCAGTGTGCTTGTCTGCTTTGGAGAGAGCACTGCAGTTTACTTCGCAACCCATTGCCTTCATTCTGTGTCAAGACAAGGACAGTTTGTACCTCTCATGTTGTGTCCCCTGCCCGTATGACTCACTTCCCTGGTCAGCATGCTTATTTGATCCTTTTGTTGTTTAGCCTCTGTGTTAACACACAAGGGAGTGAGGCCAGTATGATATTTATGCCTGAAGAAGATGTTAAGTTCCCGTAAATTCAGAGTAGAATAAACAAGAAGATTAACTGTTTGTAGGAAGTGAGAAGAGGCTAGTTGTTTTTTTTTGTTTTTTTTTCTCGCTGGAGAAGGAACACAATGTGCTGCAAGGATCCTGTTACAAGCGTGTTTATTGCTTTGCCTGCACTGATTGGTGCACAACACATAGGAAGGAATCCCGCCTGTCCACCCCACACCAATGAGGCCCCTCTGCTGTATTCTTAATGTGTGAGTCGCTTACTTAGCATGTTGCCAAGTAATGTTCATGTGTGTGGGCTTGCAAGGTAACACTGTATGTGTGTGAGTATGTGAGTGAGTGAGTGTGTGAGTGCGTGTGAGTGTGAGTGTGTGTGTGAGTGAGTGTGAGTGTGAGTGTGAGCGTGTGTGTGTGTGTTTGAACAGACCCAGTGTATCGTAGTTCCTGGAAGGAAAACTGAGTTGCTGAGAATTTTCTGTGATCACTCACAATAACAAATTCCTGAAAAAGGCCACTGACTACAACCAGCCAATGGCAGAGGATTGTTGGGAGTGAGGGGGTTAGTCGTTTGAGGAAGTGAGGCTGTGAGCAGCTAAGAGGAGGGACTGGAAGGAGCTGTGGATGTTTATGTCAAGCTGCTACCACCACAAGTCTCATCACCCTTCTATCTCTTCATCTGTTAACGTGATTGGTCTTATCAGCATTCACCCTGAAGTGTTTTCAAGTTCAGACAAGTGGCACCAAACGGGAAAGTCATAGATATTTATAAAGATATATATATATCACAAAATTAACATTAATCCACTTTTATTTCAGGCCAAGTCAGATCTTGAAATACTGATTTAGCCCTAGTTATTGGTAAAGCTCACAAAGTAAGCAGTATACTATCAGCGTTTATTTGTGAAGATATGAATACAGTTTTAGTCATTATTTTCCTTCGCTTTATAGAAAGTGAACAGTTGCATTAACAGTGGTGACATATGGCTTTCTTAAGTTTATTACCCAATAGATTATTAAATCAGTTGTCAGAAATTGACAAAATATTGGTACTGTGCTGTTAATTCTTTGACATCAGTCAAAACCAAGTTTTAGATTGAGGTTGTAATCGGTGATGGTACCACACTTGTCCACCCCACCCTTTTTTTTCCTGAACTTCTCAACAATTCAGAAATCACAAATGCCAGTGATTCGTTAGTTTTGGTTCATTGTTAAAAGATTTCTGTGACATTTTTCATGTTAGGACTGGAGCTTTACTCACTCAAAACGTAGCAAGTGTGATATTTTTGACTTTAGAGAATGTGAAGAATGCGATTGTGCGTTTTGACGTTGTGTTCGACTTGTCACCAAGTGATTGGTCTTTGCTGAGATACCATCTATGCAGAAGGGGGCGGGGGTCTGTTCACATTGCACTTTGAACTTTTGCACTTGTGTTAACTGGTCACTTTCAGAAAATCAGATTTTTTTTTTCTTTCGGAGTAGATGTTGTATAGTTCTGATTTTGGGTTGAGAATTAAACAAACAACTGGGAGTAATCTTGGTTGAAACTTTGGCTTACATACCACCAGAAGTTATGAGAGGAATGTTATTTAGATATCTATTTCCAGGTCTCTCAAAACAAACACAGACAGACCTAATGTTTACCAACACAAGACATTTATAGGCCAAATCAGGTGGTTGAAAATGTCTCAGAACGTTCCCAATGTCTGGGATGGGATATGTGCATGCATGCACATGCATGATGACAATCCTCCTCCCTCCGTTTTTTTTTTTCTTTCTCATTTTCTTCCCTGGAAGTTGTTTGTTGAACCAGGGATATGAACTCCACTGTTTACTCTCGGGGCTGGTACTGGGCTGTGTCTGGGCTTGACTGACTGAGACTAGAGCCTGTAGTAGTTGTGTGCTCTGGGAGTGCAGCGGCCTTACAACTTTGTAGGCCAAAGGTCTTTTCTGTCAGCAGCAGCCTTGTCAAACCAGCCACTAGTATTAACACCTAAAAATGTCAAGTCTTAACTGTGCATTGTTCAGTGTACCATTGATACCAGTGGTGTTTAATGCCTGTTTTTGAATATCTTTTATCTACAAATGACTTTTTCTTTTGGTTCACCACAAATATTTGTATTAGGGCTGTAACGATGTGCGTATCGAAATCGAAATCGTGATACTCAGAGCCACAAACCTGTCTCGTGGCGTGAGAAAAATCGCGAAACGCCTTTTTAACTCCCACTTATTTCAGCCACATGATATGAGCTGTTAGTGCTACCAAACTTATTTTTATTAGGGGTGACAAATTATCGCGTTAATTGTAATTAATTAATTACAGTCATCATTAACGCTTTTTTTTTTTTTTTAATCGTGTTAATCTCTTCTTTACTGATGTCTCTGCTACTGGGGCATCGTCAGAAGCAGCGTCATAAAACCACGTCTAACACAGACATGCTGCATACCCACAGAAAGGTCAGAAACTCAGCTAAAAGCTCATATAAACCCTTCTTATGTTCACCAAACACAGTTAAAACACCGATGGATCAAACCCGCAGGAGCGAAAAAAAAATGTTACAGCGCACACATTGAAAAGCAGCACCGGAGCGCCAGCGTGATTATGTAAACAGCGGAGATTTCACAGATTCTAACGGTACCATTTTTATCACTCTATGAACAAGATTCACGGATCCAGCCCCAAAATAAGAGCAAAACAACAATTGACTTTCAATAAATACAAGCGGAAATGTTGTCTTACCTTTGCTGTTTATCAAAACAAGTTATTTCGACTGGAACAAAACTGCTTCTCATGAAGAACTACACTTCCCAGCATGCTTTGGGGACAAATCCCAGTCTGATTGATCATTTACTTTGTATTTTGTTACAGAAAAGAGAGAAATCTTTGGTTATTTATTTATGTATGTTCAAATCTGTTCACAGTGTTCCAAAATATGTGTTATTAATTGTTACATTAAGTTGCTATTTAAGTAAATGTTGTTTAAATAAAATCGTGGAATGTATCGAATCGTGGGTCAAAAATCGTGATACAAATCGAATCTTGAGTTTGTGTATCGTTACAGCCCTAATTTGTATCCATGCATATGAGTAGTTGAATCATTTGTTATTATTTTGATTGACTAATGTGTTGTGACTCTTGTACAGGTGCAACCAGGATAAAGGCAGCGTTGTGACTTGCACAGATTTCACACAAACATTTGGACCCCGAAAAAATTTCTTTATTCCAGCAGAGTTTGCTTTGTTGCCATTAACCTGCAGGTTTTTCTTTGCATTATTTTTCCATTGTTTGAGACCACCCATCCACACTCAGCATGCTATTCTGTGTACATCTTGGTAGAGAAGTATTACAGCGTTTCTAAGATTACTTGTTAAAAAATGTAATTGATTACATATTCTAATTGTCTCTGCTTATTGTGTCTTTGTGTTTTTCCAGGCTGTGTGTGCTTGTCCAGGAC
Organism: Microchirus variegatus; assembly: GCF_963457635.1. NCBI lineage: Eukaryota > Metazoa > Chordata > Actinopteri > Pleuronectiformes > Soleidae > Microchirus > Microchirus variegatus. The sequence continues at coordinate 19,203,177 of NC_139806.1, forward strand.
AGTTGCGGTATGTTTAGTGTAGTCCAGCTTCACCTCCTGCCCTGCAAGGATGACGTCCTCCATTATTGCCAGAAGTGGCAGGGGAAGACCTGTGTCCTGAGAGGCATTAAAGTGGTTCAGCGGGTCACTCGAGAAAAGTAAGATCCCAATTCCCCTTTGTGCTCCGTTCTGTAAATTAGGAAAGAGCCACCAATACCAAGTTTGAATGTGGGTTTCTGCTGTATGGGAGATTATCTGATCTCACTCCTCCACCATTTTAGACACCAATCCAGGGTAAATACCTGTGATACACAGGTCCTTATATGACAAGCTGCTAAAGTGTCATGAGGTGTGTGGAATCACTGAGACGCTCACACTTAAGTCTAAAATGATCTCCATCCATACGTATCTTTTTACTCTTTATGAAGAAATCACCCCCAAAATGCAATTCTTTCTTCCTTGGGTCATAAAATATAGAGCACTTAATTCAAATCTGTCCTTAACCCTTCTGTTTCCAATCCTGTCGGCGCCGACAGGATTTGGCATGCGTACTTCTCATTACCGTAACTCCTAGACTGTTGAAAACTTTAGAAAATTCAAAAATCTATGGACTGGCGATCTGTCCAGGGTGTGACGCCGCCTTTCGGCCTATGTCAGCTGAGATTGGCACAGCACCCCCGTGACCCTCATGGAGGGTAAATGGGTAGAAGATGGATGGGTGGATACCGGAAAGTAAAGAAATTTTAGCTTTGTGCCCCTATATACTTGTCATTGCAGTAGCCCTCAGGACTTCTGCAGAACGAGCGTCCAATCACAGGATTTTCACTAGCGTGTCGCACGTTTGTGACGTCAGCTTCTCAATACCATAATTCCTAAACGGTTGAATAACTGCCAAATATCGAAAGTAAAATGTATCTTGGAAGAAGTAGCAGAATGGGCAAGAAGCACTCACTCACTGAACAGTTTTTGCGAGATTAACTTGGTCATAGGAGGATTAACCTTGCTTTATACTGCTCACGAACAGACAGACACTGCTGGCAAATACCTAACTTCCTTGGTGGATGTAACATACCACAGGTAACACACTTGTTGTTAACAGACTTGTTGTTCATTGGTGTGCCAGTGTAAACAGGAGGCAGTCTGTCTCCTCCACAGATACTACAAATGAGGATAAAACATTGTAGACTGCAGGGTATCTTTGCTTGGGCTGAGGACGGGGTGGAACTGTGACTTTAAGTATCGCTTGTATTGTAATTCATTATACAGTGCATTCCCTTGTGAATCCACACTAAAACATGACCAAAAGAATTTCTAAATGAAGACGTGTCCAACACATATGAGAACTTCAGAGTAGTGTGGAGGCCAGCCACTGCAATTTAAAAGTCAGGTGCTCATATCAAGGGTTTTAAAGTTGCCATTAAATTGATTAACGGTTTTTATTCCAGTATTCAAATACTAGTGGGGAATTAATTTATCGAATGAAGTTGTGTGTTGGCCTCTTCTATGATAGCTGGCGAGATTTGCGTAATAGGTGATACATGATTTTGGTGCCTTATGTGTGAATCTTCAGCATTAGATGGTGCAACAAATCCTCACATTAATGCTGTGTGAATCTGTTATGCTGTCCTGCCAGCAGTACCACTGTGTTTACATGTAAAGTGATCCCGAGGTGCACACTCTATGTCCCATGTGAGTTTCCATAGTCAGGATCCCAGATTAGAAGCAGTGACACTGGAACATTTAGAGCCAGGCTGGGGGTATGTTTACATCCTTGGTATTTTCAATACTCCCACAGCCTATAATGTCTCTGGAAGTTGTCTGTGGTCAGACTGACTGATGGGCTATGTTCAGGGCTCACACATGAGCTGCCTTAATAGCTCAAGTGGAAAAAAACGTGGGGCTGGTGGTGACAAATCAGTCATTCATATTTTACGTCCAGTTTCTTAGAAGCAACCAGACTTCTAAGCATTTCTTAATAATAGTTCCCAGCCCTGTTATTAGGATGGCCAATACACAAATGCATCGTCCATTGGTGTTGGTTGATCACAATAATTAACCCAGCATTGTTAACAATAACTATAAATGACGTGAAGTGCAAAGATGTCCCACTGGGGATTTGTTGTTGTTGGATTGTAGAGTGGTATTACACCCATGCTGATTTCACCCTGCCATCCCATCTCTGATGGTTGTGGCTATTAAATAGTATTTTTATCCAATTGTTAGAACTTAAATGTATATGTGCAAAAAATAATATTGATAATTATAATCAAGGAAAAGGGTACAAATACAGGTTCATGACCAGTTCAATGTGAGTGACACCTGGTTCAGTCAAAAAGATCAGTTTCCTTAGCTGCCTGTCAAGGTAATGTGTCAAAAACATTCTCACAACTCCTAGAGTTGCCTGTCATTTCGCCAGGTCTCCCTTTAAAACAGGGGTCTCAAATGAGCTGCGGGCACTGAGTGTGTAGTTTGGTCAGTAGTGGGAAAAAAAAATCAAACTTCTTCAGAGAAAGACATGGAAAGCATATTTATGTTGATATTTCACATACTTTCAAAATAAAAGTGTTTGTTTTGATATGGAACGATAAGTAGTTGCAAAATGAATGCAGAAATGAACATACAAAAATGAGTCATTATAACTTGATATTAAGTGGCGGGCTGTATTAAATTGATAGGGGGCCCGCATGTGGCCCGCAGTCGGAAGTTTGAGGCCTCTGCTTTTCAAAGAGGTCCCTGATCTCAATAGGGCTTTGTCTTGGCTAAATAAAAAAATGTGACTTGTTTGCCAAATCTCATCTCTAATCAAATGATCAGAAGGCACTCAGTCACCTGTGTGAGTTCCTCCCCGTCATTATTACTGACATGGAAAGATAGATTTTGGATGTGTGCCCATGGAACTCTCTTTGTGTGAAAATACTTTGTCGATGCCAGAGGTCAGAGGAAACTGGCCTGACTGCTTCAAAAATGTTAAAAGGGCCAAAGATAGACATTCACAAGAGTATCTTAAAGAACCACTTCTTATATTGAAGGTAGGCAGAAGACCTTCTCCGAAGGCACAATTTGTCAAACCTTAAAGCAGATAAGCTACAGCAGCAGAGACCACTGCGTGTGCCACTCCTGCCACTTTATTAGGTGTCCTTTGAACCTAATAAAGTGGCCAGTTAGTTTATTTAACCAGTTCAAACCCTCAACTGTGAAACAAACGCACTTGTTTGCCATGTCAGTTCACTATCAAAGTGTGCAGAATGAGTCCTGTCACTTTGCTGTTACTCTTCCTGGAGCGGGCGTCACTGGACTTGAATGGGCTGCAGAACCAGTTCCACACAAAAAGCCCTGTGATTACAGGCTGACTAACAGGTTGTTAACCACAAGCTGATATGACAGCGCCTACATGGATGAATAACTAACTATTGACCAGCCACCCTCAACAACATGCATGACTTAAGACAGAGACAATGAATCAGAAGATTGACATGCTCTGACAGAGCTGCGACTTTGTTCTCTTTTTACATTTTTAAAATCCCTCTTACCAGAATCCGTTTAATATAAACAGAACATCATGAGACATAACTCCGCTCTGTCATTATGTAGATTAAAGGTAGCAAATGACGCATTGTGATTTAAACTGGCATGTTATTGGTTTTCTAAACCGGGGTAAATTTGCACCATAATAGTAAAGGGATTTCCATAGGGTGTGAACACTTTTCCCAGCTTTCAGTATTGCTAAACTTGGCTTGCGTGAAAACTGTTTTTGCATGTATATGCTCTGCCAGCCCGAGCATGCTCCCAGTAAATTCTAGGTGATGTTAGAACAAGCACTATCCTATCAGATTCATGTTTTCAGTGGAAGTGAAACTGGTTTTGAAACTTTCTGTCTGTTGTCCCTGATTCAACAGTTTCTCCTTCTTACCCTCCCCCTTCTCACTCTGTTTCCTTCCTCATTGCCCGCTGGTAGTAGAAGGCTGGAGGCATTGTATTTTCAGGATGTCCATTCATATGTCCACTATGTACTTACTACATATAGTAGTACTGTGCAAATGTCTTAGGGCACAAGCGGCTTTGTTGTTTGGATGTCTGTCAAATTCTGTGATCATGGGCTTTTGGATAGAAATGATTGAAAGTCTTTTATATTACTAAACTGTCAATGAGTTTAACTCGTACAACATGTGTATGTAATGCTCAAGCATGTCTTGAATAAATCTGGCGTAGTCGACCTTTTTCACATGAAAAAGGACAAACACAGATTTTACCAATAACATTAATTATCTTTTCACTCCAGTTGACAGAGAGCCAGGGTTGTGCTATTGTTTTCAGATTTGGCACAAACATTCAGTTGGACTTGAGAACAAACTATTGGTCGACAATCTAGTTGTTTTTGTGTGTTGCGTTGTGAATGCGCTATCGCAGTTAACACTTGCAGGGAATCCTTTCACATTTCGCGCAAATATGTTACTAGATTTAGGTGGTGGTAGGTGAAGATCACTGTCACCTCACAAAAATTGTGACTGGCTTCCTGAACATAAAATAACTAGGTTTGTTTTTGTGGTAAAAATGTGTACAATGAGACGTGTACAGCTGCTCGGAGATCATTCTACTCTGTGTCTGACTCTTAGGCGCTCGAGGCTTTTCAGCTTGATTGACAGTCTTTGGCCTCCAGTGCTTCCTCTCAGAGATCATGGAAATACTCCAAGCACGTCCACGGTAAGTTCATAAGTACATAAGAATTCATATAGCTTCCTCGAAGCCTTAGATTGGTTTGGGAATATGACTTCATTTCTATAATTTTTTTAAGCTGCTGATTTTTTTGGACAAATTAATTAAATATAATTTGGTGTGTAAAATGTAAGAAAATCAGACCAAACAAGGGATGCACATTTATCACTATTTTTGACATTTTACAGAACAAAGGAAATAAGTCTTTTAAGAGTTTTTCTATGTCTGTATATCAACTTGTACAACTGCTTCAGTCTCATTCACACCTCATGTAGCTTATTCTTAGCCCCACCCACAAAGCCGTGATTGGCCATTTTTTACTTGGAGACAATGTTCAACAGGGTGCAAAACACGACGCTTCTAAGAAATCAAGATGTGCACAGAGACTCATACACCACCGTTCAAAAGTTTGGGGTCACCTATACAATTTCCTTGTGTTTTTCATTAAAAGTCACACTTTTATTAATCAAAAGAATTGCAAAATGAATAGAAAATACAGTCAAGACATTGATAAGATTAGAAATAATGATGTTTATTCAAAATAATAATTTTGCCCTTTTGTCAAAGAACCAGCAAAACTGTTTTCAGCGTTAGAACACTGGAGAGATGGTTTCTGGAAATGGGCCTCTACACACCCATGTACATATCCCATTAAAACCCAGATTTTTGCAGCTAGAATAGTTGTTTACCCCATTAACAATGTATGTGTAATTCTGATTCATTTAATGTCATATTCATTGAAAAAAGGTGATTTTCCTTCAAAAATAAGGACGGTAGTAAGCAGTAAACTGCACTCTCAGAGCAGCCATAGAAACATGTTCCATCTGAAGATCTGAGGAGAACTCACAGCTCTTTGAGGCAATAATGACCTATTGACAAGAATATCTACATCAAGCATTTAAAAGTGTTCACCGTTTGCAGGAGGTCAGAGCTGCAGGTCCAGCTCCGAGTTTCTGCTACCTGCTGTCGGGTCGGGAAAGCTCTGTGGAACCCACTGAGGTACAGAGCGTGTCCACACTGTATGTTCCCCCCAAAAGACAAACCTTACGAGACATAGTGCAGGTGAACATTTTCTCAGAGCACACACATGTACACGTTTATAAACTTTGCAAGATTAAGACTTCAGTAGTTGGATCTCAAACATTCGTTTTTCTTTTTCAGAGTGAGGTGAAACCTGGTCGCTGCAGTTTTGTTGCCACTGTGATATACAAGAAAGTGCAGGTATTGTATTTTCTTTTTTGGCTTTGTCTTATATCAGAAAAACCACTGATTTAATTTGACTTTAACCAAACATTCTGAATAAATAGTGTCTTCTGGAGCTGCTTTACAGATCATTTGAACCAACAAACTGATAAGATTTCAGCTCTGACGTTAAGCAGTTTTCATATCGCTGTGTGTAAGACAATCTGTGTCAGGCCCCTGTGTTCCTCATCATTGATTGGTTCAACCTTTAAACTTTGACCAGGGTGAGATAGTGGCTCAGGACAAGTTGGTGGACTTTGTGACATGTTTACGATACTGAAACATAGATACTCGTTTCAGAGCTGTTGTAGTAAATCAGCGTTGTGTGCAGCTTGTTGCAGAGTGACTTAACTCATCAAAGCTGTTTTCAGAAAAATCGCTGTGCATCTAGTTGCAGCTTTGTGAGGTTTTGTTATGTTCTGTTTCCATTAAACGCTTATTTTCTAGGTCATTCTGGCTTTCTAAGTATTCCTCGGTCTGTGTGTGTGTTTTTAATTTAATTTCTTTGTTTGCCTTGTTTCAAACATCAGAGCTGTGATGTAGGCCAGGGTGAGGTTTGGCTGGTGCTGACAGATCCAAGTCTTCAGGAGGAGCAGCCTGACAGACCGTGCAGGCGAACAGTCACCCTGCGTGTGGGCACTTCCTGTGTGCTCACTTCCTCTGTCCTCGAAGCACTTCACTCCCCCGCTACTTGTCATGTGTCATTCAGAGATGCCATCAAGGAACATGGTAGATAAAATATAACATGACTTATTGTGATATGCCATTTAACTACTACTGAAGGTCCAGTGTGTTACATTTCAGTTTTACTTGTAAAAATCAAATAAACTAACCACTCGGGCTGTCACTTTTTGTACGAAATTCAAATTTATATTTTCGAATGTGGGTTTAAAAAAATCATGTTCAAACTGTTTATACGCGTTTGAACGCAATATATGCAAGACAGCACCTGTGTACAAACACACAGCGTTCGCAGTGCTAGAGGCTCATCCATGGGTAATAATGTAAATGTGTAAGAGAGCCACACTCAAGATCTGTGTTTCTGTCAATTAATATCAGAAATGTTCGCATTGACAAATGCTGACTGGATCTAACATTATTACATTTTAGTGTGGAGTGTTTATTTCTTTCCACTCTACTGACTGACTGCTCTATGCCATTCATTCTCTAACACTAGTTAATAATGTAACAAATTAATTGTAATGTAAAAATGATTAAAATCTTAAATAAAGTAAAGAAAACATTTGTGGAGTATTGGGGGAGACATTTTTGGAAAAAAGTGACATCCCTATTAACCACAATTATTACATTTCCTTTAGTACTTATTTTAAAATAATTTAGTTTTTGTTATATGTATTCATGCAGGCTGCCATGTTTCTACAGCAGCCCAAACAGCATTTTTCAGTGGGAGGCCACTATGCAAACAAAGGTTGCCATGCTTTCTGGTATATGAATTCTTACACACTGGACCTTTTATGTTGTCTATTTTACAGGACTAATCTGTGTACATGTGTCACCATTATGTAATTCCTTCATAGTAATTGTGGAGCACCTGTAATATGCTAAATTATTGGCGTTTTTCCACTACATAGTACCTCCTCAGCTGGACGCTACACGGTTTGGTCGCATTTCCATTACATTATAGTTCCTCCTCAACGTGGGCGGGGTCATCACAACACGGCTGCATGAAACTGCCGTGACTTTGTTTTATCCGCGACACACACAAACTAGTGACAAGTCACTTGTAAAGCAGCTGTTTTCGATGTTACAGAATCATTTAAATCAGTTGATTGAAAAGATTTGTTCAATACTTCCTGCATGACTCTGTCTGACACAGTCTCGCCACTCGCGATCACAAGCTTTCAGGAGTGCTGGCCATAGATACATCAGACTCCTCTGGTAAATGATGAGATTCTTTTCCTTGCTAAATGTTAGATGTCAACACACGTTTCCACGATTGTTTATATTCTTTTTAACTGATCTACAGTTCAGCATTGTTCGCTTGTTTCTTGTGCCTCTTCCTGTGGCGGCACTCTGACCAATCAGTGGCCGGCAGTCTGACGACGTCGCGCATAGTATCAGCTCAGCTCGCTTGGAAGCTCTGCCTGAGCAGGTACTATCGCTAATGGAAAACGCAAAATAGCTGTGCAAGGCCGAGGCAAGTCGAGCCGCCCTCGTGAAAAAACGCCATATTTCTACTCCGCTACTCCGCTGACTTTTACACCATTACTTCATAAACGTGGTAGCTAGGCTTTGTGAGATAAGTACTTACATCTAGGTCCCTGCATTTTAAATATTTCTGCAGTAAAAGCACAATTTATCTGTTGTAGCTGTTAAAGGTGGACCTACACCGAGCACTATAACATCGTTTTCACACTGCTACATCGTGGGTATCCTGTTTCTTTTGGAGTCTGAGGAATAGTGGCCATCTATCCCTCCAATGTGTTTTCAGATAAAGACTCCAGAGCAAAAAAAAAAATCCCATGATTCTTTTCAAAAGGAGTAATATAAACATTTCAATCCCTTCTAGGGGTAAGACCAAGGGGGGTATTTAGGACTGGGCCTTAGTCCAGTTGTCCACACCCTTGGGGTTAGACCCCTCCAAATGTTCACCAGATAAATCTGAGGGGGGTCATGAGATGATTAATGAGGTAAGAAAGAAAATAAAATGCAGCTGTGCAACAGAAATGTGTTATTCTTCTCTAACCTTAGGATTTTTGTGAAATATTGGATAATTTGAGCAGTTATTGAAGAGAAACAATGTGGGGAGTGTTTTATCAACCAACACATGGCGAACAATAAAAAAGAGGCCCCTCAAAAATAGGATATTAAATTAAAATAGTAGTTAAAAATAACTGTAATGTGTTTAAAGTTGGGCAGAAGTCATTATTGTGTGTGTGGATGTGTGTGGTGTTAGTAAGTTAAATGGTGCAGCAAACCAAGCCTGCGTTTTTATCCTCGGGATAAAAACAAGGACAGTGGGAAACTTGTCATCGACATCTAAAACTTAAATTGAAAAGTACCACTGGTCAAGTAGTAATTTAACAGTTGGTAGGCAAACTATAAAATTACCATAATTACAATAAGTTTGTACAATGAAGATTAAACCAGTGGTTCACAGCAAATTTGTGGTTCCTCACAAATAGTGGGGCTGAATGGGGCCCTTTGTCATGTCTCAGATATCTCTACAGAGACATCTCTCCCCTAAACTTCTCACATGTTTTCATTTAAAGAAGTCGAGGCCCAACGAGGTAAAATTATCCAATATGTCAGAAAAAAAAAGTCCTGGGAAAACTCCAAAAGAAAAGGGAATACACATTTGTGCAAGGAAACTTGTTGTTGTTGTTTTCTTTTGTCCTGCCATGTTTATCACCACAAATCCTCTGGTTTTGAGACAGACAGACACTTGTCTTTATCTTGAGTTTCATCTTGTGTTTATGACGCACTGATGCTGCAGTACTCTTGAGAATTTAATGGTCAAAATTCAAGGTCAGTCTGACCTCACAAACACATTTCTGACCATAGCTAGTTTTTAGAAGTTTACACAGATTTCTAATTGGATCAAATGAATAACTGATAATAATGTATACACAAAGAGTTATGGTCACCCTTTGACTGACATTGTCAGGGTCCACTAAATGTCTTTCTGTGCATTTATCAACTTCATACCGAAGTAACAACTGTAACTATTAATTAACTATTCGTTTTTTGACATACCCAAACTATTTGGATATGAAATGATTTATTAAAAATGCAAAACAAGCAAAAGTAATCTTGCCAAAGCCATGGGCAGTGAAATGAACTTTTCTGTGATGGCCATTAGAATCCTTACACATTTAAAGAGGTTGACACCAATGTTGTTAGGAGCCAAAATGTTTGTTTATAAAGATCTTTATCCTAGATGGTGTTTTGCTAAAGCTGCACTGATTAATTGTTGACCCTACACTCTTAGAAATAAGGGTTCCAAAAGGGTCCTTCTACAATGGCTGAGGTTCTACCTGGAACCATTTGCTTCTGAAAAACCCTTTCCTGAATAAAGGGTTTTTCAAGGGTTCTTGGTAGCGCTAATGGTTCCAGTAAGAATGGAATTTATGAAAAGGTTCTACCTGGAGCCGAAAAGGGTTCCCCTATGAGGACAAGCCGAAGAACCTTATATGGGTCTACTTAGCACTTTTATTTCTAAGAATTCATTATTATTCAGAAAACATATCAGTAGACTGTGTCTGATAAAGCTTTGAGTTTACGCTGTAGTTCATGTTTTAGAATCTTGTTCATCAAAGTAGAATTCACAGACGCGACTGTTGAGTGTTTATACACCTGTATTTTCCTTTCTAACACCTAGGTGTCCTCCTGTGTGACGAGCATTCGGTCATTGAGGTTTCCTCTGCAGAGCTTGTAGGCAGCCTCCAGTCCACAACCAGGCCGGAGATACTCTCTCAGTTGTCGACCGAGCCTCAGGCAAAGACCTTGCCCCAACCTGTGAGACTGGATCCCCTGAGTCTAGAAACCACGCCCAACTCCCTCTGTACTCTCACAGGTCAGTTTCTCCCCTTGTCACTGTGCCCTGAAGATTTTTTTTTACTCGGGGAAAGAAAAGAGCTTGTTTTTTTCATATATAACTTTACAGCTCAGCAAGAGGTCTCGATGTGGTTTGAAAAAAAACTTTCTTCTGTTTCTTATTCACTGTTCTCAGGATTGCATTGTTTGGCGCTCAAGGAAATAAAAACACATGAAATATCATAGCATTCATTTCAATTCCTATATAATTTTTCGTGAAATTAAGATAAAAAAATGTGTGAAAGAAACTACACTTCTCACAGTGTAATTAAAATATTGATTAAATCTAGGCCTTTTTCTGATTTTAACTCATTTGCAGAAATATTTATTTCCCTAAATTCTTTGAAACCTCGTCAAAATGGTGCAGAACGGAGAGGCTTAAATCAGAGAATAATCTGCATCTGTCGCGTTTGTGCTGCAGTTGAGGGCAAAGATCAAACTGTGAACCCTCTTGGTTCTGGCCCCTCTGGCTGTTAATGTTTGGTCAGGTGGCTGGAAAAAAATAAAACAAACATATTATCTCTGGTACGCGTGTGCAAACAGAATCTTCTGGAAATGACCAATGGAAAAAGCCTCAGACTAGAAGGTACGAGAAGAACGTGTTAAACTCAGTGTCTTATTAAAAGGTCTCGTATGTGTGTTTTTACAAAGTAGCTCTGCGTGTCGGGTGAAATGATGCAGAGGCAGGGAGTAATGTCTCTGCTGCATTTATCACTGCAATCTCAGATAAAAAATGTTCTGGATGTGTTTATCTCCTGTCAGACACATGCACACACTTTATGTTTAGATCATTTATCAGTGTTTCTTCTAGTTGGGCATGAATGTTTTTACTTGGCGTAACACCAGTTCAAAACCGTAAGAAGCATAAATAAAGCTAATTTAAACCATAAGCAGGTTGTTGCTGAAGAGTAAATGAAAAGTCGGGTTTATATGGATGATTTCTAATGGTGAGAGTGAATGTCGATGTTGATTTTAGCGTGTTTGTTTCTGTCCGCAGGGGTGATCGTTGGTGTAGATGAGGACACGGCTTATTCCTGGCCTGTCTGCAATGTCTGTGGAAGTGACAACTTGGAGATGTCGGCTGAAAGGCAGTAAGTGTTCACAGTAAATCAGAACATCTTCATATTAATCACTATATTAAGTCAGCTCTTCATTTTGTCATTTTCTTTCCACAGTCAGAACCTCTACTGCGTTCCGTGTAAGTTAGTCGTGAACAAGCCCGACACAAAGATTCAACTGGAAGTGTTTCTCAGTTCTTCATTAAGCAATTGCACTTTAAAGGTTAAGGTGAGACATTTGTTTTTGATATTTTTAAGTATGACTAGCCCCCCCTCCCTCAGTTTAAAGATGAAAGGATTGATAACACACTCGTACCCCTGATAAGTACAAAGCAACACAAAGAAAATTGTTAGTTAAGCTTAGCATCAAGATTGGAAATAAAGGGGAACAGCTTGACCCACTCTATCCAACAAAATCCCCCCAGCAGTTCTCTCTTCACCCTTGTTTATGACTCTTTTCACATTTTCATTTTGTTGCATGGATTAAACAAAGGAAATGTAACGTGTTAATCACTGAGATTTAGGGGATTTTGTTAAAGGACTAAGCTGGGTCAGCTGTTTCTTGTGTTTATGCTAATCTGAGCGCACCACCAACCTCTGCTGCTGTCAGGGTTCCTATTTGCAGTACGTATGCGAGAGCCATTTTCTCACATCACCCTCATCAATAAGTATTTTTGAACGTGTTTAGCTGTTGCATTAAGACAGATAGAGGTAAATGTAAAGTCAAATGCAGGCTATGAGGGTGGTGCAGCTACTGAAAGCTCAGTTCAGACCTTGTTGAAACCTGCAGGAGTGTCCTTGAACACAACACTGAATCCTCTCTCATGCTCCCTGAGTGCTGTCCTTCAGTGACTCCGCAGATTTTATTGACTTGTAAAGATAAGATCCTGCATGAATATTCTGCACATTAAAACTGCATTGATAAGACGTCCCAGTGCACAATAGTGTCTTTATGTTAGAAAACCTGCTATGACTCTATAGTGATAAAATGTCCTCCTTTCAATGTGTGAACCAGCAGTTTAGTTTGGTTTTATTCCTCATTTTCAACATCGGGGCTCTAATTAAAAAGACATTAACGACTCCACACTCTCTGATCTACTCAACAGCTGCAGAAAAAGACGATCATGTCGATTCTTAACGCTGCAGCGCTGGAGGGTAATGAGGTAGGTTTTGCTTTTACAAACGGTTACATAAGGCTTGGCTGGACTGCACGGTGCATTGATCATCTGTCAATATGTCCTGAAAGCACAGTCATCTGCACGTCACAGAGATAAAGCTGAAAAAAAATCCCTGAGTCATACTGGTCGTTGATGTAACTGAAAGAATGTGCCTTCAAAATACAGACACAGTCTTCACGTTAACGTATCTTTCTAATTTTGCCTACAAGTGGTAAAGCATTAGTTGCATTAGGTTTGGTTTGACTAAACCTTACTATTTTTCTAAATGTCTTATGTTTAGTGTTTTATAGTAAAAGACAATAATGTAAAGATTCCTCAATGAAGGAAGTAATAATATGTGAGTAGCAGCAGTTGAAGTTGTTATTTTTTTTGTGTTTCCTAGAGAGTGGTATCAATGCTGACCAATTAGAATTCAATGATCAGAACCTGAAGTGCACTTAAAGGTCCCGTGTATAACATTAAGGAGGGTTTATTGGCAGATATTGATTGTAGTCATAATTATTTTTATTTTTTTTTACAGCCTTAGTAAAATTATCAGAACTTAAGGCAAGAGCCGTGCTTTACGCAGGCTGCCATCTTGCACCGACACGTTTCTGTCGCAGCCCTAAACTGACAAATCAGAGAGTGAGTTTCACTTTTTGAATCAGACGCTCACGTTTCCTTGTGCAGCTGCAATTGAAACAATTTTTAGGTTTTTTTCTCAGCCTAAAATAGTCAAAAATAATAAATACATTTTGTGAAACCGTACGATTTATGTACCAGGTACCAGTTTTTCTCTTTTTTTTTTTTTTTGATGGACTGTGTGTCTCAGTTCCCAGGCTACGATGTGGAGAATGTCCTGGGAAAAGAGGTGGGCCCCCTTGCAGTTTACGTCCGAGTCATCACCAAGAAACCTGCCCCCTGGATCGGCCTGGAAGAGATCTGCCTCTAATGGCTGTCAGGGCAAGTAGCTAATGATATCAATCCTCAGGCTCCAAGGATCTGCATGCACACTAGGCCGTGGTCTGAGCCAGTTTAGTGCACCGCCCCCTTCTCAAGGCCTCCGTGACAGCTTCAGGCTGTTGCTGAAGTCAACAGGCTGCATGCAAGGAGACAAGGTCTTGTTTGTGTTAATGATATGTGATCCTGTGCACCAGGAGTTGACAGCCCAAGGGTAGACCAGTGGCATGCAGTCTGTCAAAGCAGCCCACGTGGTTCATCAACTTGGATCTGACTTTCAGAGGACAACTTTTGAGTTACAACACATCTTTAAGTGTCTTTAAAACCCCCTTTCAGACCAAATCATCTACCTCTGTATTTAAGGCTACTGACACTGTCAATAAACATATTTTTTGCTGACTTGACATTTCTATTTCCTGTTATGCTTTCAGACATGTTATGAGGCTACACATGCAAAAACTACTCAGACCAGGACATTTCTGCTTCTTTTCAATGATTTTATTGCATATTCCATTAACAATAAAATGTTTTTTTTCACGGTTTCATACAAACTATATAAAAGATCATGCTCTGGCTCTTATACAAAGTTTGGAATTATAAAAAAAATGTACCATATCACGTATATCATCATTGTATCATATAAATGCAGTGGTAAAATAATTTAATAGAGAAAATCCCACAAAAAATATGGCAGCAACATCATATATTTTCCAGTGCCATTATGGAAAGCTTAAAATACATCTGGTACAGATGGTAAAGTTTGAGGTATGTCTCCTAAAAAAAAAGCGCAATTAGTTCACAGAAGTTAGTTCATAGGTTTGTCACCGGATCTCCACACTCGTGGACAGAGCCGCGTATGAGGAGTTGGGCATCTGCTTAAAGAAATCTCTAAGGCCGGTGAGTTCTCTGGTGAGCTGCTCGATGGTTTTGTGGAGCTTGTCGTTGTCGGAGCCCAGTTCCATCAGCTTGTGCTGCATCTCTACGTTGCGCCTCTTGGCTTTGTCCCTGCTTTTCCTCACTGCAATGTTATTCCTCTCTCGCCTCTGTCGGTACTCCATGCTGAACCGGTCCACCGACTTCTTGCCTTTCTCCCTGCCGCCGATCTTCCGCGGGGAGGACTTGGCCGAGCTGACCTGGGAGCCAGGCTCCGGGGTTGTCGGGGGAGTGGGTTGTCCCGTGGTGAGGCTGACAGAAGTCTGCGCGCAGTTCTCGATCTGGGAAGGCAATGACGAGGACACGTCACTGTCGCTCCAGTCGGGCTCCTGCTTGATGGGCGCGCAGAAGGCGCCCTTGTCCAGCTCGCTGTCAGCTCTCCTGTCCGCTGCGTACGCGGCTGTCAGCTGCTGCATGTTGCTGGGCAGCACGGACGAGCTCTGCATGCTGTAGTAATCCGTCTTCTCCTGCTTGACGCTGTTGAACAGGTCGAGGAAGAGCTCGTCGTTGCACAGCTCCAGGTTGGGCACGGCTGTCATCGACTCGATGTACTGGCTGAAGTCGATGGCGGTCTCGTCGTCGTACATGGCCGGGGCGGTGTTCAGCTCCACCATGGTCTGGCTCTCCTCAGCCGCGCTGAAGCTCCTGCTGCCCGGCTTGCAGAGCCCGCCGTGCTGCGGGCCGCTGCTCAGCTTGGTGCACTCGTAGAAGTTAGCAGGCTCCATCGCCCAACTCATGTTGCATTGTGGAGACGCGCAGTGGGTGTCCAGGTTGTATATGTCACACATGAACTCTGGTGACTTGTCCACGTGGTGGGCGAGAAGGAGATAAACGTGTTATTTAAACCCTTTTTTTTTTTTTTTAAGTCAGGTGTGACAGCTCTCTGTGTAGCACAGTGACTCTGCAGCTGCTGCGCCGTGAAGTCTAAAGTCTGATTTGGATTCGCTGTGATGTCTCGCTGCCTGTCAGGCTGCTGTCAGTTACTCCCACTTTCACACTTGTTGTCACTCATCTGAAGTGAGTGAAGTTTCGCACAGTGTTTTGTATCGTTTCCCCCGCTGACGTCACACGTGCCGCCCTCTCAGGAGCCAGTCAAGTCCAAACGGAGGTCACGTGGCCTCCCTTAACTTCCCATTTGAGGAGAGAGGGGCGTGTTGCTCCTGCCACCCACTCTTTACTATCACAGTATGAATGGTTCAGAGCTGTTTACATGCTGTAGACTGTTCTGGATTTGTCTTCAATATTTGTCAGTCTATAAACGTCCTGGTGAAACTGTGGTGCTTCTCCAGCATGAAACGTCTCTATTAAAATGTTAAAGCACAAAATACAAGATCTCCCTTGTAGAAGTAAACCATTATATTCCTATTATCAGAGGCCATTCTAGAGTCTGTAGGGGCCCTAAGCAAAAATTCCCAGGGGGCCCTTCCAACTAGTGTTCATCGCCATTATGCTATAAATAATCTGACACCAACGAAAAATGTATGAGTTCATTTTTTTTCTTCCCGAAATGAATGAAATAACATGGAAAAACCTTGTAATTAAAAAGTATGTGAAACTATAGATGTAAAGAACAATAAAATACTGTAAATAGCTTTTTTAAAAACTATATAAACTTAGTAAAAAAAAATACATTACACTGTAAAGAACCCACATTATAAAACAATATAAATATAAAGAACAATAAAATACTGTAAATAACTGAAAAAAACATATATAAACTGAGTAAAAAAGATATGCATTACACTGTAAAATAATCCTCTTCATTTTCCAACTTGCAGAACGATAACTTCATACAGGTTAACGTGAGGTGGGGCCCCTTTAGGGAGGTTTCCTACTGAGATGTCATTGCAAATCACCCATTGTTTTTTAAGGGGGACGGGGAGGCGGCTGGTCACTGCACATTTCAGTAAAAACAGCCTTCAGACTCCGAGTGTCAGGGGGGCCCCCTATCAGCTCGGGGGCCCGGAGGAGTTGCCTGCCTTGCCTGTTCACAAGCTGCGCCTCTGCCTATTATGTATTTTATGTGGCTTATGCCCATCTTTTTTTTGTGATTTAAGGTTCTGGTGGTGAGTTTCAATCACTCACTCGCTTATCTTCTACCGCTCTAACCTCCACATCAAGGTTGCAGGAGGCGCTGGTGCCAATCCCAGCTGACAGGCCAAAAGGCGGGGTTCACCCTGGACAGATCGCCAGTCCATCACAGGGACACATGGAAACAAAAACAACCATTCGCTCTCACACCCACGGTCGACCGTTTAAATCAGTAGGTTAGTGAACTTTTTTTAGTTCGGCATTTGTGTGGACAGCAAAGAGAAACGTGTTTTTTCTTACTCTACACATGACGATAAACACTTTGAGTCTTACATCTAGATTAGGCTTCACTGTCACCACACCAGAGAAATTCACTGGTTAGAGCAGGGAAGGGTCAGAGGTCAGAGGTCAGGAAGAGGTCAAGAAAATATAATTAAGATATTAACATGATATACAATGTATAGCTTGCAGTATGCAGTGTACATGAGAATGTGTCACACTCATTTATACAACCTTATACACCTCTCCTCTGCCCCCCATTTTTTTTAATCGTTTTTTTACATTTATATCTGACCAATACTGATACTAACTGATACCCAGGAAGCGCTCCTGTAACTGTGGGTGCTTCACTCTGCTGCTGAATGAGCTGTGTGAGATTCTCAAAGCTCCCACATTCTTGTGTCGGGGTGAGAGGTCTCTTGTCCAGGATGCGTCTTAGCTTTGTCAACAGCCTCCTTTCACCAACTTCCACAGTGAAGTCCAGAGGGCAGAGCAGGACCAGGGTTTTATTAGTTACACAAGGCACATGGGGCACAGATCCAGGGGCTCAGAGGTCCCACACGCAAAAATGTGACTGAAACACATCCCAAATAACAGGAAACACATGAAAATGTATATAAAATAGTTGCAAAGGGAATCGATCATTTCTATGAAGATGTGAAACGACCACAAAGACGCAGAATGACCATTAAGAGGATATTTCTATATAAACTGTCCTTTTTTTGTGTGCGTTTTACAGCCGTTGGCATCTGTGGTGTTGTGTTATTGCCTCCTCCTCTTCTCTTTCCTTTGCACACCTTAGCTATCCCTCCTCAGCTGAGGCACCAAATGACCACAAAGAGACCCAACATTTCCACAAAGACGCAGAATGACCGTAAAAAGAAACACACAAAAGACCCCAAGGAGGCACACAAAGTATTCACAGTGAGAAATGAAGAGCCAGAAATGGCCACAAACACATTTCCTTTTGCCTGGAGGCTGACACAGAGGGGATGGGGGTCTTTGGTCATTGTCTCAAATAATTGTGAAATAATCTGAAATGTTTGTCAGATAATGTAATATACACTAAAGATTTTAGTCTTCTGTCCCAGGTTCTACATATTATTATTATTATTATTATTATTATTATAAAGTCCTCCACACTACCCGTTCAATCTCATGCCCCATCATTCTGTCAGAATAATCCAAAATACACATTGTATTAAATCAAATTTTACAAACCTGTATGTTTTCTCGCACGTTTTTCAAATACCGTGAAGCTTATACAGTCAATATTTAAAGGTGCATTTATGCTGATGAATTTCACACAGATGTGACAAGAGAGACACAATTAGGTGTTTGTAGAAATAAAGGTTTGCCATAACAAGAGTCACTATTACAGCTTGTTTGAAAAGCAACAGTTGCATACTCAAATACAATTAAAAGTCCTCCACTGAATGTGTACTTCAAGTAAAACATACGAACTGAAGTAAAGTGTAGGATTTTTATATTATAGTTAAGTCTGTATGTAATGATAAAAAATGGAATATTGATCAGTTATGCACTGTATTTTAGTGTTGTAGTTGGTGATGGTGGGCACAAATCAAAACAATCTCCGTGTGAATGTCACTGGAGTCAATCCCAGCTGACATGGGGCAAAAGCGGGTTCGCATCCTGAACAGTTTACCAGTCCATCCATGCCTCTTTTTATTTAGTCTACCACAAACTATTATGTTATAAAAAATCACTCTATTTTTAACCGTAAAGCAACAACGCCAAATGTACACGGTCAAGTAAGAAGCACAATGTTTCCTCCTATTAGCATCACTTCAGGATTCATCGATTTTAAGACGCCTCATGCAGGTAAGAGCTGAATATCCAGGTGACAATGTCACTGTGTAGGAGGAGTGGAGCATCAGTGTGGTTAATAAGTTACTCATTTACTCTGTAAGTTTAAGAAACAAGATTATACATTAGGGATGGATGGATGGACACTTATTTGTTCTTTACAATGTTGTAATGTAACACAGTACAAATACTTTGTTACTGTACTTAAGTACAAAATGCATGTATCTGTACTTTATTTATATCTCTAGCAGCTCTTACTTTTACTCCACTGCATTTCCTCTAACTATCTTTGTTACTCGTTACTACCCACAACCTTCCAGTTGAAAGACAACTGACCCTACCACTGATCCACCATGGCTCAACCCTGACTCCTCACCTTTTATAAACACACACACACACACATATGAAACTTAAGTACATTATATATCAGAAAATTACCTTTGACACTTATATATATAATATATAATATATTATAATATAATATATATAACTCCTACCATTTTCTGGTAAGACACTTGTACTTTTACTCAAGTATCCCTTTAAGCTGCTTTATAGTAAAAACTACATGTGGTAAATAATGTGCAAATATGGTCAGAGATTACAGTGAAGGTGGTTAAAATCTCCCTGAGATCATTAAAATAACTGATGCTGGTGATTTTATCCCAAAATATTGTCCATTAGAAAAATCCCACCCTATAAGACACATGATGTACTGACATGTACTGACACACTTCTCGGAAATACTTGAAATGTTCCTCTTGGAATGCGAGCTGTACTTTTCCTCTTCTTAGCCACGTCTTGAATGGAAACTGTGCCACCCAGTGGCCAACTAACATACCTGCTGGTTGAAATCACAACACACTTGTCGATGACAATAGTCTTCTTATTCAATTTAAAAGAAAAACTTTCCCACGGGAATAACTATTCATTTCAAAGATGTAATTAATACAGTTTTATTTTTAAAGTGATATTAGATGTATGGATTGATAGATGTACTTTTTTGATTGTTAAATTCCAATATTACAGTGAAGGCATCCGGCACACAACACAATATATTAAACTAACATATAATAATATCTTAATCATTCAAAACAATAAGGGATTACATTTAGGTACATAAATAATAATAATTAAGATATTTGCTGATGTACAGTTTATATTATAATAACATTTGCGAATATAAATAAATAAAAAAAACTAAGAAATTAACAAAAATGTTGCAATTCAATATTAACATGAGGTCGTTCTCTATCTCAAGCTGATGGTTGACTGGTTTATGTTACATGATTACATGAGGCTTTCTCTGTGTTTTTGTTTCTTCAACGTTGTCAATAAAGACAGGGGCGGGGGGAAAACTGCTGGGCCAAACCAAATCAGCTCAGGGTAACAGCGAAACTAAGATGACGCAAAGCAAATATAAGTTTAAGTTAATTATCATACAAATAAACGTATATCGTTTTGTTTTGTTATTTGAAAGTATTCATGTCCTTTGAAAGACGTCATTATGTTGAATAAAGTCGCACTGTTACAAATTCAACATGTATCCCCCCCTCTGCAGTGGACGACTCACCGGGAAAGAGAGGCAACATTCTGGTCTCCCATTGGTCCAAAGTTCCCCGCGAAAATAACGTCACTCGCAGTTTCGCGCCACATCTGCAGCTCTCGAACGCGTACACAAGAAGAGGTAAGAGCAAAGCGACTTTAGTGACTTTAATCCTCATTAAACTGTGGATTCTGTGGCTGAATTTACGCGTCGGTTGAAGAACACGTTTACTCGCGTGTGTCTCATCGCGTTGTTGTGTGTTTCTGCTCAGCGGTTAGCGATAGATCAGTGCACGGAAGTTCGAGTCTGTTGTTTCCTCCTGCAGCCACATGTCAAATGGTGGAAAAGTTATTGTTAACTGACCAGCGGTTTTTGACAAAAGAAACAAGGACACGCTGGTGATCGATTACCTATGGACAAACTGAAAGTTAAAAAAAAGCCAGGATGAACATAATTATAGGAATATAATATTCTTATATCCATAACTCTGGGACTCTAGTATACATCCTAACTTGTCTTTTTCTCATTAGGGATTTGCACTTTATGTAGCCTACACTGAGAAAGGGAATTAACATAAATATCATCTTATGCAGCAAAGTAGTACGTCGTATGTCAGTAGTATGTAGTAGTAGTATGTCCCTCTGCCCTTTTCATCTACAGGCCATATGACGCAGTAACCATGTAAAGGAAACGACCTCAGGTGTAGGAAAAGTTAAACTGCCAGGAAACATACCATGAAACAAAGAACGAAGTGCCTCTGTTATTGTATGCAAATGTAGTAAATTGTATAGCACCTTTCATAACTTGATTGCAGCTCAAAGTGCTTCACAATAAAAGGAAAATACAATTAATTTAAAATAGCCTAAAGTCAAAACCCTGTTTTAACTTTGAATTAAAACAATAGATGAACATTAAACAGTAAACAGTAAAATACAACACAGGGTGGAATAAAATGAGAAAAGGCTATAGTCAAGAGATTAAAACCCTTTTTAAAACTTTAAAATAAACTAAAAATGCAACACTGGTGGAAGGCAAGAGTAAAAATATAGGTTTTAAGTAACTCATGCATCTTTGACGCAAACTATAGAGCGGTTAATGCTGTGAATCTGTTATAAAGTCAAGGTTGACCTGAACCTTGCCTTTTAAAAAAAGGCATCATAAAGCATAATAATGATATTAATAATACACTTTTCAAAGTGAAACTAATCTCAGGTAAATCAAAGCATACATTATCTGAAGGCACTTTACATACTAAGTTGGAGACTTAACAATATTATAGAGAGAGATGAGAAACCCACCAACTTGGCATCACTGGAGAGAAACAACCTCTTTTTAACGGGAACAAATCTCTGGCACAATCAGACTCAAAGATGTGCAGCAGCATCTGCCTCGGTCGGTTAGGGTGAAAGGGGAAAAATAAGGGACAGCGGAGAGGTGGGGCACAGAAAGGTCTGAATTGTTCGTGATATTCTTTTCAGAGTATTACAATGTCAAATGATTATACTGACAGCAGTTGATTTGAATCCATTTGCTGTTTATAGGTTTTTTTGGCAACAATGTCTTCTCCAACGTCGACTCCTGGTGGCCGCAAGCGCGGCAGAAACACTAACCCCTCCACACGTAAGCTCATTGTGTTTTTATTTTGTTTTACACCCAAGATGAATTCAACATTTTGCTTTTGATTTTCAACAATTATGTCTATCTGAGATGACTAATATTGTAAGGGCTGTCTTTCTCTAATATTTGGTTTAACTTCTGATGCGTTGTCTAACCTCAGCCAGCAGCGAGGGCCCCATCTCGCCTCCCTCTCAAAAGCGCAGAGGTCAGGACTCCTCTACTGGAGACCTCATGCAGATGCCCATGTCTCCAGCCACAGACGTCCTCAGTCCTTCAGCACCACAGGACACATCTTTGTTCTCTAGCCCAAGACCATCAGGTAAGACTGCACTTTATCTTAATTCTGCCTGTTTTATCTTAATCCAGCACAGGTGTAGGCACATTTCGATCATCTGGGTTAACACTTTGCGGAAATACTGTGGCCTCTTTTCAAACAGTCGCGCCCAATGAAGTGGACATGAGCTCCCCTCTCATGTATGGAACCCCCAGCTCCAGAGTGGAAGGGACTCCTCGGAGTGGAGTGCGCGGCACACCAGCGAGACAGCGCCCTGATCTGGGATCAGTGCGGAAGGCTCCACAAGTCGACCTTCAGTCTGAGCCGGTCAGTCAAGTATTCTCTGTTTATAGTGATGTTTAGTCTCATTATTTTTGCATAAGCCAGGATAAATAAACACAAACTGTCACTGTAAAGAAATAACAAGTCTAAGAAACAAACCACAAAAACTGTTCATGTTTGTTTTTCAGCCGAGTGCTGAGGGAGCAGTTGCCAGTGAAGTAAACGCAGGCCAGAGGCTGGTGATCTGGGGCACTGATGTCAATGTCGGCACCTGCAAGGAGAAGTTTCAGGTAAGGATATAATCACAGATTTAAGCTTTTTACAAAGTCCACTAGACCTTCACGTTTTGTACTGTTACTGTTTTGCTTGCAGAGGTTCCTGCAGAGGTTCATTGACCCGACCTCCACTGAAGATGAGAACGCAGGTCTGGACCTGAATGAGCCGCTGTACATGCAGAAGCTGGAAGAGGTAGTTTACTGACACAAGGGTTCATGTCATCATGCTCTGTGACCTGGTCCACTGTTCTTAATAACAGAGATTTTCTTTCTCAAAATAATCATGTTCACACACACCACGTTCTCAATAACATCTTTGTCCAAATGAAAACCCCAAACCCCATGTTTAGTGCTGTCAGAAGCATGTCAAGTGGTGGCGATGGAACCATAATTGAATTGCCCTGTGGGCCAATCACAAGACACAAAAATATCTCTGTTTGTTTTGGTCGGCAAACGACGATAGCGCAACCGCAGGAAAGGAGAATGGTTTGTTTGGACAGACGGTGAACTTGAGCTATTCCTCAACATCGTGCGGGTAAATAAAGTTGCTGAAGCGTATGATGCCGTGACACAACTCGCCTCATGTAAACAAATGTGATGATGTTCCAAGCTGATGTCAAACAGAGGAGACGCATAGATACAAGCCAGAAAACCTGCAAACACTGAACGGAGATTGTGAAAATATTTTCTCCAAACTATGCATTTGTCTCTCAGTTTGCATGCATATGAAAGCTAAAACTCAAAGAATAGAGCTACGCTTTCCTAAATACCTGATAAGATGATTCCAGTCAAAACACTGGTTTATATCCATTTCCTTTATTTTACCTACTTTTTGGACTCTTGCTTTAATTAGACAGAGCTGACAGGAAATAATAGTTGAGAGAAAATTGTGTTTTTTTTACATATATATATATATATATATATATATTTTATTATTTTAACAAAATGTTGCCTTTTGTGTCTCACAGATCAGTGTTGTTGGTGATCCAGTGCTGAATGTGAGCTGCCTGCATGTGCAGTCATTTGATGCAGAGCTCTACAGGCAGCTCATCAGTTACCCACAGGTAAGTCACGTACGCTATTTCAAACCAAACATTATTCTTGTTGCGTCATGGGAATTCATCCAGTTTTCCTGAAGTTCAAAGGAACAGAAATTTAAGTGCTGACGTTCGTAAACGTTCGCCACTGAATTGCAATTTAGGGTTGAAAGACGCAAAGAGGGAGTTTAAAATAATTTACCTTTGTCCTTGTGCGCATGTGAAATGTTGCATTGTGATTGTCGTGTGAACTTACTATCAGGGTCATGACTTTCAGTCAGCATTATCTACAGGATGATGCACACATCAGTTTGAAGTAGGGGTGGGGAAAACATCAATTCAGCAATTAGATGCATTCGCAAATGTCCAAATTCTGATTATCTAAATGTTAAATAACGTAAAATAGGACACTTGGGGAGCACATAACAAAGAAGCATGGAGCCGAGATACACTGGCGCTATTTTATTGAGTAGGCAATCGGGACACTCAACAATAAAACCGAAACAAAAATCACGGGTGAAAGAGGGTCCGGTAGAATGGCGCTTCCACGTCACTACAACAGACAATTCAGTTGATATTTGGTCTTAAATATGTGAATTTTCATTCAAGATGTCACTTCACTGCAATGCAGTTGTAACTTTCCAGTTTACACATTTCATTTAGTTTAATAGATGATAGTGGAAATGAGTTAAACTCTTGTTTCTTATTGCAAATGAGCAGTGTGAGTGAGACAAAGACTTTCAAAGGATTGATTGAAAGTGCGTCGATCATCATTTTATAGTCGAATTGTGACCCATGAATCGTATTCGAATCATGAGGCACCTGAAGATTCCCATCCCAAGTTTGAAGCACCATTTGTCAATGTTGTGAAAGTTCAAATGAAACTTGTTCTTCAGTGACTTCTGTGACACGCTGTAACCAATAATCGACTCATCCGTTTCCTCCGCAGGAAGTCATCCCAACCTTCGACATGGCAGTCAACGAGCTTTTCTTTGAGCGTTTCCCAGACTCCATCCTGGAATTCCAGATCCAAGTCCGCCCCTACAACGCCCTAAAAACCAGGAACATGAGGAGCTTGAACCCAGAAGGTGTGTGGATACATTCACCTTCTCCATGTGACCAGATGCCTGCAAACTCAAATCACACACGTATTAGGGCCAAGATATTCACACCTTCTTCCTTTTGATAAAATGTGAGGTATCCGCTTCAGACTAACACTTCGTCGATGCCTTGTGTTGTCTCCGCAGACATCGATCAGCTGATCACTATCAGTGGCATGGTGATCCGCACGTCTCAGCTCATCCCAGAGATGCAGGAGGCGTTCTTCCAGTGCCAGGTGTGCGCCTACAGCACACGTGTGGAGGTGGATCGTGGGCGCATCGCTGAGCCGGCTGTGTGTCGCAACTGCAACACCACCCACAGCCTGGCGCTCATTCACAATCGCTCACTCTTTTCAGACAAACAGATGGTGAGAGTTTGGTGGGGGTTGGTAATGGGGGCAGATTGCTTACAGTAGCTGACACCTAATGTCAGAATATGTCAAATGGTAATTGGTCACATGTCGAAGTCATGACATCGGCTTATTTGTGCGGTCCTCTTGTGCAACAGATCAAAATTCAGGAGTCTCCAGAAGACATGCCGGCTGGTCAGACGCCTCACACAACTATTGTCTACGGTCATAATGACCTGGTTGACAAAGTGCAGCCAGGAGACAGAATAAACATCACCGGTAAGCTCTCCTAAATATCTGTGCTGTGATGGCAACTCTTAACTTTACTCTCACAGTTTTGTCCAATCAAGTTTCCCCAAATTGAGTATTTGACATCTTAATAACAGAAAACTAGGGGAGTGCTGTAAAATAAAAAAAATATATAGTGTTATTTTTAAATAAAAAGGGCTGTTTGTTAATTTTCACTGTGGCTAATGAAAGCAGCTCAAGGCACAGTGTGTGGTTGCGTAACAATGACTCCAATTTGTTAGTGCCATTCACTTTTGTTGCTTTTCCATTATACAGTTCAAGCATATATTATTTTTAAATGTAAAAAATAACCTTCTGTAGAAATAATAATACAAAATAAATCTGCAAATGGACTTGTAATAGGCCAGCAAATCTTCCACTCAATAGAAACCCTCACACCTTCTCAAATGACCCTGCAGGCATCTACAGAGCCGTCCCCATGCGCATGAACCCGCGCCAGAGCAACGTCAAGTCCGTGTACAAGACGCACATAGACGCCATCCACTTCCGCAAGACGGACGAGAAGCGTCTCCACGGTCTGAACGAGGAGACCGAGCAGAAGCTCTTCACCGAGGACAGAGTGCAGACCCTGAAGGAACTGGCGGGCAAGCCGGACGTCTACGAGCGCCTCTCCTCGGCCCTCGCGCCGAGCATCTATGAGCACGAGGACATCAAAAAGGTGTGTGAGAATGGACACAAGCCAAAAGGCATACATTTCTAGGAAAAGCCAACAGTTGGTTCATTAAATGTAGGGTATACACAGGAAGAACAAGTTTCAGGTTCCTTGGTGCTGTACATTCACATTTCCTGCGCAACCTCGAACAGCTGCTGTTAACGATGAGAATCTCAAATGAGATAGAATCACACAGAATATCTTCCACTGTCAGGAAGGATAAACTATAAAGAAATTAGCATCTCTTAAAGTCTTTATTTTCTCTCTTCCTCCCAGGGGATCTTGCTGCAGTTGTTCGGCGGCACCCGCAAGGACTTCAGTCAGACCGGCCGCGGTCACTTCCGTGCCGAGGTGAACATCCTGCTCTGTGGAGACCCTGGCACCAGCAAGTCCCAGCTGCTGCAGTACGTGTTCAACCTGGTGCCTCGTGGCCAGTACACGTCGGGGAAGGGCTCCAGCGCCGTGGGTCTCACCGCCTATGTGATGAAGGACCCGGAGACCAGGCAGCTGGTGCTGCAGACTGGAGCGCTGGTGCTGAGCGACAACGGCATCTGCTGCATCGACGAGTTTGACAAGATGAGCGACAGCACGCGCTCGGTGCTGCACGAGGTCATGGAGCAACAGACCCTCTCCATTGCCAAGGTACGTTTGACACTTCTTTTTTTTTTTATAAAGGTGTGGAGGAAACCTCAGCATGTGAATGCTGAATCTCAATCTGTTATATTTTTCTGTCTGTAGGCTGGCATCATTTGTCAGCTGAACGCCCGCACTGCAGTGTTGGCCGCCGCCAACCCCGTTGAGTCTCAGTGGAACCCGAAGAAGACGACCATTGAGAACATCCAGCTGCCTCACACGCTGCTGTCCAGGTGAGTGCGGTCACTCGGGACAATCACTATTTTGTTAATGTGTCATCAAGCGAGATCTGTCACTGTCACCATGTAGCATCTACAGAAGAGATGTGGCTTCATCTTTGCTGAAAAATGGCAATTCCAGAAAAAATGCTGAACTCAAAGTAACTTTACTAACTGAAATTACTGAATGAGAACATGGTTACTCGTGTTATAAATCAAGTGAGGCAGAAGACAATGTTTCCCTTTTTGTAATCTGTCACACCCTGGTGGTTATTCCATCCATCCATTTTCTACCACTTTATCCTCCACTGGAGGGTCGCGGGCGCACATGCTGTGCCATTCAGCTGACATAGGGCGATAGGTGGAGCACAGCCTGGACAGTTCGCCTGGTGGTTATTCAATG
This sequence comes from Microchirus variegatus, assembly GCF_963457635.1. Classification (NCBI taxonomy): domain Eukaryota; kingdom Metazoa; phylum Chordata; class Actinopteri; order Pleuronectiformes; family Soleidae; genus Microchirus; species Microchirus variegatus. The sequence continues at coordinate 19,230,606 of NC_139806.1, forward strand.
TACTCTTAACCCATTAAGGCCTGAAACGCCTGGAAAAATGCCTCTAAACCCTGAGCTTCAATGCCAGCTGAATGACTGATTTCTCAGCCTCTGTAGCAGATAGGAACACAATTCAAAACGTATTTGAGAGCATACACCTGTGGCTTTCCTGGGGAATTTAGTTTATTTAGATACAAAAAATGTCAAAGTAAAGTGAATAACTATTTTCAATTAAAAAACAGTAAGAAAATAAAGTAATATAAACTTGTGTCGGTGCCTTGATTTACTCCTGATGGAGTATGAAGAACAAGAACAGCATGTAATTACTGTAACGGTCTGCTTCACATGTGACGGTGATAGTACTTACAGCATCTGCAGGTTTATCCACTTTCACCCCTGGTGTGCGGTTGAAAACACTCTGTCAATTACGGTGGTAATTCTCCGTCTTCCGTCACTTTCAAAACCTTCAAACTCATCTCGTCTTCAAACATAATTATGTCTTAACCATAAATCTCGGTCGATTTGTTCAGCGTGTTCAAAGTTATCAGCAATGATGTCATCGAAGTTGAGAAACTCCTTAAAATCACTGCCTTCAGAGATCTCTTCGCTGTCAAAGTCCTCCATGTTTGCTCGAAGAAATTTCTAAACAATGACGCGAGGAACCCTTTTATACACCCCTGAAAATTGACTTATCTTCTTTCTTGGCGTCAATGGTAGAATTACGCAGCTCCCGGCGTCAATGGTAGACATGCAGCAATGCTTTCCCGCCATCAATGGGTTAATTCCAGGCTGGTCTCAGGTGGCAAACTAAACCGGAAGACCACATCGATTTTCATTTACACTATTGTCATACCACAGCTAACACTAATGGGGCTCTAAAGTTATTACTTGTTGGACATCCTAATGTCGACCTGCTCTCCCAATTTTCATGACCTTTAACCTTGTGCTCCACCAGGTTTGATCTCATTTTCTTGATGCTGGATCCCCAAGATGAGGCTTATGACCGCAGGCTGGCCCACCACCTGGTGTCCCTGTACTACCAGAGTGAGGAGCAGATGGAGGAGGAGTTCCTCGACATGGCAGTGTTGAGGGACTACATCGCATATGCACGAACATACATTAATCCAAGACTGAGTGAGGAAGCAGGCCAGGCCCTCATTGAGGTTTGTTAGTTCTCCTCCTTTCCCGCACTTGATAAACATTATGTCAAACATTGCTGACCTCTCGCGTGTTGGTACGCAGGCTTATGTGGACATGAGGAAGATAGGCAGTGGTAGAGGCATGGTGTCAGCCTACCCCAGGCAGCTGGAGTCCCTGATTCGTCTGGCGGAGGCCCACGCCAAAGTGCGCTTCTCTGAGAAGGTGGAGACCATTGATGTCGAAGAGGCCAAGAGGCTTCACCGCGAGGCCCTCAAACAGTCTGCAACAGACCCCAGGACAGGTTTTGTTGACATCTCAATCCTCACAACAGGTATGTATATCAGGCAAAGGGCCTACCTCTGTGGGGGGAAAATAAACCCAACTAGTTTTTCATTGTGTGCTTGAAAAATATTAGTAGCTTTCATTGCTTGTTGTAATCAAGTCTGCAACTGATCATTTATTTGATATATTAAGTAGGTGACAAAGAAATCTGTCTTGAACGTTCAAGCAAGAACAATATAATGCATTTATTGTGGTACAGGTATACATTATATACAAAGCTTTGAAAAGTGAAGCCCATGAAGCTGGACGGAAGTAGCAATGAGCCACCAGGGCGCAATTCCACTCCTGGCAAACTCGGTTTGAGTGGGAATTTTCCAGAGGAGTTAATGGTCTCAATCAATAGTTTTAGGTCTGCATGTGATGTCAATTTTGTAAATTCCCATTTAGATAAAATTTAGATGTACAGCAAATATGAAAGGACATTGGTGTGATTGACAGCTGCATTGTCCAATAGGAGCCTGGTTGTAGGTGATGCCAGAATTTCTTGGTGAAAAGCTGTCATAGAGCTCCGTCAAATTGCAAATCTCAAGGTTACAGAACAGAACCAGAATACTAAGTCCGCTCATTATATAGTCTATGGAAGTCTAGGAAAACAACTCTGACACTGGAGACGTTAAAAACCACTAAAGGGCTGCTAGTTGTGTTTACACAATCACTTGAATGATTACTTCGATAGATTTTTTTTGTCTATAGATTATTCAACTCATGTTGTCAGGTCTGGCTGGATCTACAAATGGAAGCAGTGCATGTCAGTCAGTGTGTTGATTTCCGTTCACAGGTATGAGTGCTACTGCCCGCAAGCGTAAAGAGGACGTCGCCCAAGCCTTGAAGAAACTGATCCAGGCCAAGGGAAAGACTCCTGCTATGAAGTACCAGCAGCTCCTCAATGATCTCAGAGGACAGTCTGAAACTGTGAGTATTTATTTAGCATGAAGAGAAATAATGACAAGTTTTGCCAGGCAAAAGCAGAGTTGTTAAATGTTTTTCTATAGTAATGCAAAATACGTGACTAAACAATGACAAAATGAATTTACCACAACTGCTGTGCAATGTTGGGGATAAAATTTAATTTAGTCTTAACAAAAAAAAAAGCTGTGAAAGTACTTGAACTTTTGAGCAGATGTTTTTTTTTTTTTTGCATGTTTCCATCAACGTCACCACTTCCTCTAACGTCTTCTTCTCCGTCACGTCACTTTCAGGCAATCACTAAGGAGCTGTTTGATGAGGCGCTCCGAGCCTTAGCTGACGACGATTACTTGACAGTTACTGGAAAGACTGTTCGTCTCCTTGCCTAAAGCCACACCCTGCAATTATGTACAGTCTTTAATTTTAAAAATCTTTTTTTTGTTGTTCTGCTTTGCTGTAAAAAGAAAAAAAAAAAGTATTATTGAACCACCAAATGTTTTCTGGGTTTATAAGACATTTAAACATCCTGGATGATTCAGTTACCACCAGATGACTCATTCAAACTTGAATGTTGGTTTGATTGGGGGAAAAAAAGGTGGAAAATGTAAGTTTGCCTTGCTGTTAACTGAGGTGATTGTTTGTCTGTTTTCAAATGAATGCTCTTCATGTGAAGTTCTCTGTGAAGGTAAAAAGCTCTTGTTATCTAAATAAGTTGTTTTTGTTGTGTTATAGAAAGTCTTTGTTTTTGTACCATATTTCTATGACCAGATTAGAAATGTCCTTGTAGCTTGCATTGGCCATTTGTTAATAGAGAGAAAATAAAATGTTGCTCACTCAAGCTTGGTAAGTTGTTATTTTTATGTGTGGGTGACTTTAAATCAGGTTATGTGTATCATTTAATGTTTTCACTTGATAGCACATCTTATGATGTGCACCAGGGTCTTTGTTTACCTCTTTCAAGGAGGTCAGGTTTTTTTTTTGGCTAAGTTTGTCTTCTCGTTTTCAATAAGCGACTGATTTTGAAAAAAAATTCTGGGAATGTAGGTTATGGCTGAAGGATTCAAAAAAATGTAGATGTTGGTGGTGAGGATTTAGGGGAACGGCAGTCTTGGTGGAAATGAAGCAATGTGGTGCTTTCACAAACACGACTGTTCTCAGTCTTTCATTCAGTGCCTTTGGATGTTGCCAAATCTTCAAGGCCTATTCTGCAAGTGTTGTGTTCACGAAGGTCCTTTTAATGTATTATTTATGGAGACAATCGCATGCTTCCTGTATAGATCCTCATTTATCATCATCGACTGCTTCATCCTCCACTTGAGGGTCACGCAGGGGGACATGTCACCAGTCTATCGCAGGGTTACAGTCATTCACTCTCACCTATGGTCAATGTAGAGTGTCCAATTAGTCTAATCCCCAAATCTGCATGTTTTTGGACTGTGGGAGGAAACTGCAGAACCTGGAGAAATCCACCACACACATACACACCCAGGTCTTCTTTCTGCAAAAGCAAGAATGCTCATAATCCAGAATTTAACTACACAGTAACAGAGATTACTATAACATCATATAATTGTTAATGAAAATGAAAATGTCCAACAAAAATAAATATATCACCACCAAAATCTAATAATTTCTTAATTGGGGCATCTCGAGAAGAGGCAGACAAAACAAGCAAAACAAAATTCCCTGAGAAACGTTGCAAATTAAGGGATTAAACAAATAATGAAAATGTACAACTTATCTTTTGATAAAACTATATTTGCAAATTGCGAAGGAAGAAACTAGCATTGAAGAGGACTAGTGCCAAATTAAACGTTTTTGGGAAACAATAAAAATGCTATAATTCTGAGATTAAAGTCAGAATTCTGAGGGAAACAAAAGTCAGGGTTCTTAGGTGGAAGTTAGAATTCTGAGATTAAAGTCAGAGGACTGGCACTTTCTGTGGAGGCAACTCGATTTCGCAAAAATTCACAAAATATCTTTTTGCAATTATTAATTAAGGGTGTGGAGTGCAGCAGCGGGCAGCTCGCAGTGCAGTGATCCACCGCTTGGTATCCACGGCTGTGACGTCACACCCGTGTGTGTGCTTCTTCTGGACTTGACTGAAGAAGAAGATGGCGGCCTCCTCAGGTTTGTGTGCCTTCAAACTAACATGTACTGAATAACGGAGCGCGGGCGAAGCCGAGGCCTCGTGCGCATCCGAACCGACGAGGGTGCTCGTTAACCAAACCCAACGCGTTCGCACAATTGCTCGGAGTTCTTTAATTTGTCGCAAATACGTGCTTTCGCTACAGTGGCGATGATCACAGGGAGCGTGTTGTTGGCTAAGGCGTTGTGACTGCTAGCTTGTCTTTGTGAGCTAGCTGAAATACCTCAGTGTGTGCACAATGACATCTGCGCTGTTAACGTCACATTCATCTTTGTGTTTTAAAGCTAACCACGTAGCCAACTCAAAGCGACGTGAACCTATAATCAGCCGTTTAATAATATCAATTGTATACTACTGAATGCGGTGATAGCTCTATTTGCTGCGAAAGCAAATAAGCTAGTTGCTAGAATATTCCAGTGCGGCGCGACAGCGACTGTCGATCCCACTGCAGCCCCGTATATTTACTCTAAATAATCTAAATAATAGTGTAATCTGTTCGAATCGTATTTTTGCTTCCACTTAAACTAACATATTGATAATAAAAAAATAACGGTAAAATGGCTTCTCTGCGGTGACCAGCATGATCGTGGTGAAATCGTCTCGATAGCATTAGAGCCCGCTGCTCTCATTAGCAACCAACTTGCTAACGGTATTTTCTAAACGCAGCGGAGTGTTGTCTCTCGAAATTTTAGAGACATGCGTGTGAGAAGTCGTCGTCTTTGTCCGAGGCAGGTGTTTGATATTGTTGGGTGGGGGACGGAGGAACACACTCGACTGCTATAATGTTACAGCGAGAGTAATGTAGTTGCCATGCTTTGCTCAGCAAATAGTCAGAGAGCTCGTGTCAGTCTAACTGCTCCACGGGAAGCGTTGTTATCTCAAAATCATAGAAAGAACATTGAAATATATATTTTGGTCCGTGTGCGTTAACAATGTACGTCAGAGGATGTAACTGCACGGTCAAAAACGGGAAGTGTTTTTTTTTAACCACAATCGAATCTCAGGGCGAGCTGGTTACGAACTGCTGCTGATTCATTTTTAACCTAGCATGGTTCAGTGTCACAGATAACATGAAGTGAAAGTAGGACCAGGAAATAAAAACAGCAATGGCTCTGCAAATGTTGCGCATGTCAGTGTGTAATTGAATTTAACTTGCACCGTATGCATCATTCTGATGGAAGTTCCAATGTGTACATTGTGTGCTTTTTCTTTGCAGTTCACTGTAATAACTAGAGATAGGACTGAGAGTACTAGACTCTGCTGATGACCCTTTTACCACACTGTCATGGGTCTAACCTGCATGTCCAAAAAATGTAATCAAAATCCATCTTTTATTTTTTAGTCATGTACAATAGTATGATGTTTCTTTATTTTTTATTTTTATAATGGTAATTAGGGCCGCAACTAACGATGTGTGAAGTGTCTTTCAAACCTGGAAATGATGTTCTCAAAAATAACTCTGTTTTAATGATTTTGTAAACCGATTAATCAATCAACAAAATAGTTGATGATCTAGTAAACAATTTATTAAACGATTTAAAATCACGTAATTGTGTTTCAGCCCTAATGGTAATAGTAAAATGCCAGTTCTTTGAATCTGAAACTGACATGTTTAGCTTAACTGAATACAAACAAGGATTTTAACAGAAGTAGCTAATGTGTATCTTCTGAATCTAGTAGTTATTTGGTCCGGTAAATGCCAGAAAATGTAAAAAATTAAAGAAGGAAAGAAAAAAACTTGATTGGTGCTTCCCAAACCTCAAAAATCAAAAAGTAGTGATTTTAACTGGTTTAAATGTTATTTCAATAAGTTTTCTGAAAATGTGTCAATATAATTTGTTTTTTTTGGGTGACCCATAATAGTTGATGTATTACAAAGCAGGAGTCAGCCATGTTTTGGTCCAAAGGGAAAACATTGAAACCCCGCAGGAATTGGTGACTCTTGAGCACAGATGGACAATATTACACAGCTGATCCCTATGAAGTAGTAGTAGTAGACCGTTATTACATAGGCTGTGTTAGGCAGGGAATCCAACCTGTTTTGGTTCATGTAAAATTCACATTTTAAAGCTTTGTTATAGTTTTTATTAGCTCGGTGTTAATTAACAATGAAAAATGCCACTCCTAACACTCAGTCATAAAATGCCTTGTGCACTGTATTAAGATTAGTAGTATTTTGGTTATCAAAGCAACAACAGTTAAAAAGAAGTCCAGGAAATGTTCACAATGTCCTTATCTTCTAGGAAACTGAATGTTCAAACAAGAAAACACTAAGCTGTTTATTTGATAATCTTAACTATTAGAGCTAAACCATTCATTATTTTCAAAACAAACTCAATTTGAAAACATGCAATTAGCTAATTACGAAGGCTGCAATTGAATTCTATTTTTCACTGTTCCATCTTCTATGCAAATTAGAAATGTAACTCAGTCATGCAGGAAACACTTCATATCTTTATCATCCTTGCAATACAATTTAGTATTTAATGTTTTTGTGGTGACGTGTTAAAAAATATTGCAAAAAATGAACTACTTCAATTAAAGTATATCTCAAGATGAGATATACTTTAATTGAAGTAGTTCATTTTTTGAATTGATCTGGAATATGTGCAATTTAAATTGACAGCACAAAAGGTAGCTGAAAAAAAGCAATAAAAGATGCGTAAAAAATAGCAATTGGAAGAGAAATGAAGTGACAGCAAAATATATATATATATATATAAAAAATTTGCAATTGCAATATCTGTCTAAGAAATTCAATGACACAGTTTCCCCAACACATTCAGCCTCTTAAGCATTCTTTGAGCTCCAGTATCACTAGCTTTCTTCACTACAGTTTTGCTGATTTTTTATTTTTCGCAGATCATGCCTATGCTACAATGTGCTGAGCTAAACGAAATCCATAATCACTGTCTTTCTCTAGCGTTTGAGGCATGAGAGGTCAAACTAAAATTTTTAAAATGCACACCAGATAATCTGAAATGATTTGAAGGGTTATTTGATTTTGATTTTTTTTTTGGATGTAGAGTTTGATTTAATGTTATGTGAAACTGGAAAAGTTAAATTAATGCCCCACTGGCAAGGTAATATGGCTTTGGGCAGCTTCAGGCTTGTGGCCTTCTTCAAATGCTCCCATTACTTGCTTCCCTGTGAATTTGACGGCATAATCATTATTACGAATAGCAGTAGCCTTAACTTAAGTGCTGTCCCCTCAGCCGCCACCACTCCTTCAGCGATGAGCTATAAGTGGTTCATCACTTACACCACCATGAGTGCCTGTCAAGATGTGTCTTTACATTTGAATCATCTTCCATGAACATTTTTCCATTAGCTGAACATTTTTGACTAGTTAAGAATTATGTCATTATTAACTCAGCTGTTATGACATTGGTCATAAGACAACTGGATCATTTGTTAAAAATCAGCAGGACGGGCCCATGTGCTTCAAATCTCATGACTGTTTTCAACCTGCTGTCAAGAGTGCAGAATTTCATTAAGCTCTGACATTCAGCAGCAGCAGAGAAAGAAAGAATATCATGTGAGCAATATATCAAATTAGTTTTCCAGCAGGTAGGTGAGACACTGATATATACTGTTGCAACTAGTATATAGTGCATTAATCCAGGTCATTATTCCTGTACCAGCCAGTCCTGTTTTTTTGTTTGTTTTTTACATGGATCATGATGCTAGTCATTTGGATGCATTGGTTTTCTATGAATGGAGAGATGAATGTGTGTCTGCATCAGTTTTCATGAAAGGATGCACAGTTGGAGCACCAACAATTCCCGAAGGCTTGGATAATTATGCTGCAGTCCTGTTTCATGTAAAAAAAAGAAAGAAAAAAGATGCTTATACAAAGATGACGTCTAAGGCTATTGATTATTAATCAGTTTTTTTTTTGTTGTTGTTTTACAAGCTCTGAACAAGAGTTCAGCATCTGAAATGTGAATATTTTGTGGTTTTCTTGTTCCATACAACAAAGAACTTATTGAAAGGGGTAATTGTTGGTTTGTAGACAAAACGAGACATTTGGGAACATCATTTTGAGGTTTGGGAAACACTGATCATTTTTCAGAATGTGGTGACATTTTGTGGATCCACATCAAGTAATTGATTTTGAAAATAATTGTTGCTCCTGTTCACTTTCCTTGTCAGTTATTTACATCACAATCACTTAGCCCACCTGTAATGACTCACTAAACTTATTTGTTCCAGAATTCCCAAATCATGAAGCCAATGGATCTATGACCTTTTAACAGTAGCAAAACAAGCTATCCAACAACCTATTTTAAATGAAGGCACATACCAACTTGTTTATGGAAGAGACAGACGTTAGTAAGATTCACAGTATCAGGCCTTTAGACTTCTGGTCAGCAGTCTAACCAGAAAATTGTTGCTTTTACACTTGAAGAATTTTAAATTTGCTGACAGTTAAGTTTGGGTACACCTCATCAAAACAGTCACTATAATCATGTAAGAGAGAAGAACATGATCTGATATCCTGAAAGCATGAAAGTTTAAACTGTTTTCAACAATCTGCAGCTTTATAAATACGCTCACTCTGCCAACAGTGTGTCATTAATCAGCAGTCTCTCTTAAAATTAAAATGACTGATGCCCAGATAGATGGTTCCAGTTTATAATGTAATTAAAATGGAAGTTAACAGAAATGGTGGTGGACAAGTTAAAGCCCTCAAAACCCAAGAAGACCTCTAAGGAAACTGCTCCATTTGAAAGAAAATCATAAACTCCATTTGACTGCAGAAACCTTCAGAAAGATTAGCAGACTGTAGTGTTGTCGGCTCATCTGTATGGACACGACCCTCATGGAGGAGTCTTTGAAAGAATCCTCTGTTCTTGCTACATATATTCTGTGTCAGATATTTGCTGAGGAACTTTTAAATATTTCTCTTTGGAGTTTGTAGCAGGAAAGTGAGCAAAATCGACCTTGAAAGTTGATAATGTTTCATGCTTCAAACAAATCATAACATAAGCTTTGGGGTGAATCAATGTATTTGGGGTGGTGCCAGGAGTTGGAACATTTCACTGGCAGAGAAGAGAATGAATTCACTTAAATACACACAAACTGAAGAAGCATACAGAAAGTATGGCTGGTTCCAATTTTGGTTCAGGAATCAGAACTGTGAAGGATCCATGCCAGTGTAAAAGTGTCACCAGAGCCTGTAACATAACCACTAATAGAGCAGCGCACCCCAGACAGCCAAAATATCTCTGAGAACTAGATTTATAGAAAGGACAAAACACTGAATTGAGTGCAACACAAAGGCTTTAGAAGTGTTCCAAAACTGAAATTTCAGAACGTTTTCCTTTTTTTTTAGGTAATTTTGCTTCAAATACTAAAAAGCCATTTAAGTGATCAATGGTTCTCATTTTAGGAGTTAAAGTTCCACGCAATTTTCGCTTGTTGGAAGAGCTTGAGGAAGGGCAAAAGGGCGATGGTGATGGCACAGTCAGCTGGGGCCTGGAGGATGACGATGACATGACTCTCACACGATGGACAGGCATGATCATTGGACCAGCAAGAGTAAGCAGAAATAACTTTCATAGAATTCTGTCTGTAGATGAGCAGATACTGAATTAAACGTGTTTTTCTGATTCTCTACTTGTGTTTTCAGACCAATTACGAGAACAGGATATACAGTCTGAAAGTGGAATGTGGACCTAAATACCCAGAGACGGCCCCGACGGTTAAATTTGTTACAAAAATTAGCATGAATGGGATAAATACTTGCAACGGGATGGTGAGTGTCACCGCAGAAACCGACAAGGTTGAATGTCCAGTTCAAAAATAGATTTGAACCGCAGTTGTGTGATATGTGCGATATGTCATTGTCAGCGTTCCTGTCACAATGACTGATATGGTGACTCTGTTTTCTTCTCGTCTTGTCTCACAGGTGGAGTCACGTAACATACCAGTATTAGCAAAATGGCAGAATTCTTATAGCATTAAAATTGTTCTTCAAGATTTAAGGCGTCTTATGATGTCCAAAGAAAATTTCAAGCTTTCACAGCCACCAGAAGGACTAAACTACAGCACTTAATCATCATGGATTGTGTCGACCCTCTGTCTTAAACCTTACTCTCTTAGAAATATTGTGTAAAATCATCAAGAGGTTCACTTCGCACATCAACAATATCATCTGCAAGAGCAAGATTGGACTTTCGTATTGCATAGCTCATTTAAAATGATGCCCCTGCAGTTAAACACTGTAGGGTCCACAGTTATCTGCCTTTAATAATGTTACTTTGACAATGACTCTTATGTTTGACCGGTTTCAGCTTTGAGGGGGGCTCGAAGAAAGAAGCATGATGCCACGCTGAGGTTGTCCCAATAGTTTTTTGTCCAAACGACTGAATCACTGACGTAAACTGACTGATCTAAACCGACTGAAGTAAATGGCGAGATGTGCAAATGAAGGCATGTTCTGTAACTAATACCTAGTCAAAGAGAAGCCACTTTTTTTGAGTTGTTAGTTAAATTTAGCAGGTTCATTGAAACACCACGCAGATTGCTGATTATTAAACTGTGACTGTAGTCTAAAAGTAGTGTCACGAGGTGAGAAAGATTTTTTTTTTTATAAATATAAATATATATATATCTGTATTTGACACAATACCAATATGTTTCTGTTCTGCAGCTCTTTGACATGTAACAGACGTTGAAGCCTGTTCTGTTCTGAAACCCTTGCATTTAACTTCTAGTGAAAATGGCAGGTGTATGAACTTGTGATTTTCTGAAATAAAAATCACTGTCTGCGACAAAAGTAACCCAGACGTTGGAAGTTTCTTTGACTCAGTAGCTGCACCTTCAGTTGTCACAGCAGGGCCTTAGCTGACAGGTTGACAACTGAACGCACAACTCATGCATCATGTTGTAGGTCAGGGTTTCTCAGTCCTGGTCCTGAGGAGCCACTGTCCTGCATGTTTTAGGCGTTTCCCTGCTCCGACACACCTGATTCAAATAAATGGGTCGCTATAAGGCTTCAGCAGAGCTTACTGACAAGCTGACCATTTGAATCAGGTGTGTTGGAGCAGGGAAACACCTAAAACATGCAGGACCAAGAGTGAGAAATGCTGTCTGTCACAGAAACCAGTTTAATGAGAAGTCGGGCTAAAACCACAGTGCAGGTATTTGATGCAACATATTGTGCTATTTATTGAACACTTGTATTATGTTTTTTTTTAGTAGATGAACAAGCCCATTTCAGTCTGATTGATGGTTAACTCCTGACCATAAGCACTGATTCTTGATTTAGTTGTGATTAATGTTCAGCTCTTTGACATTTCATTAGTTTATTGAAGGGAAGAATGGATTCAATTTAATACAAGCAGATTAAAATGAATGAAAAGTTTAATTAACCAAATGTTTAAACTTGACTACACTGAAGACTGCAGCGTTACTTCATCAGTTTTAAAGTTATGTGTCACAGATTTTTGGGTTATATTAGCTTCATTATTTTTAAGTCATGCCTCCATTATTTGGAGTACAGCTGTTCCTCCTGTGGTCCATACATTTGAAGAGCAAACCCAACAGTACAGAAACAAAACAACAGTGTCAGACGTGTTCATTTGACTCGGTGGTTTTGTTTGTCCCCCTTTACAGAAGCTTGTGACACTAATCTGATAATGTGTATAACCTTATGATGGCTGTTTGGGTTTGAAAGCCACTGGCTCTTTATAAGAAGGTTTATCTATACAAACCTCAGTCCTCGAAAACATTCTCGTCTCCATTACTCTGTATATGTTTGACGTGTGGTGTATAAAACATGATGAACTGTGGTGGCATCTGCATTTGACCTGTGTAACCTTTCGGGCAGTGTATCTACCTCATTGCAGCAGAGCCCGTGTCCTAGCAACTCGTCGTCTGGGGGTCTGGGATATGCATACGACTGCTGGCCAATCTGTAACCTGAACTGTGACACGGTCACAGTGACATGGCGACAGTTCAGTGTTCAAACATGATCGCCGCCCCCTTTTTGGACTGGGGTCACATAATGTACAATACTCTCAAGACAGCTGATAAACACAGAAATAACCACAAAGGGTCTACCGTTATTGTTGACTTATTAAGGCAACACAGTTCAATTTATAGAGCAAATGAATGCACGTTCAAGGTGCTGTACACAAATATTTCAAAATAAAGTGACTGATATGGAGGTAAGAAGTACAATCGATAACAAATAGTTAAAATTAAGGTTAAACTTTTAAGAATTAAAATGTTAAGAGAAGTAAAAAGAGTTAAACAAAAGTCAAATAGTAAATAATTAAATAAAATAGTTTAGAAAAAAAGAACACAATAAAAAGAATAATCTTATGTTTATACAAAATAAGTACATTAGAAATTAAATGTTTAAAATGTTTCTGTTGTAAAATGTTTCACACAAAGAAAATATACCTTATACTTTTATATATACTTTTGTTTACAATTTTGAAGCTGCATGACATGGTCTTTTGTGTGTGTTCGTGCGCTGACACTCGCTTTACTGCTTCTCATGCACAATCAACTCAGTTCTGCGTCCCTAGAGGGCGCTCCACGCTCATGTAATGTCCTCGTCACTGCTGTGTGGAAAGGGAGGGAGGGGGGGGCTGCTGCTGTTTAGAGGACATGACTTGTCTGAAAAGGCAGTGCCACTGTGTCGCTTCCGGTGCTCTTGTGTTGGTGCTTGCTGTCATTATTGCTTCAGGAGAGTGACGTGTGTTTGGCAGTCAGCTGCAGGGAGCTACAGCCCTGTCTGTTTAGTAGTCCTCTGTTCAGCTGGTGTCCCCGTGTGTCCTCACCGAGACACTGAGGTTGTGTGCACATTTATAGATGTCAAGTGAGCACTGTGGAGTTGTTGGATCTGTGGTAGATTTCCTTCGATGAATTTCAGCGTGTGGGTGTGAGATGAGTCAGTGTGTGGCGCTGCCTTGGCGATGACCTCGATCGTCTTCACTTTGAGCGTGACACGGTTCCACTTTGTACATGTGTGACAGTTAGTGAATGGGCCAGTCTTCTATCTGCCACACTTTCTCATTCTTTCTTATTCTGCGTATTTCCGTCCCTCTCCAACTCTGTTAGGATGTCATGAATATGAAATCAGATTTGGTTTGTGTTGCATCCAGTTCACTCGACGCACAGCAAGGACATCCTTCCAGGTCGTATTGTGTTATTTACCACATGCACCTGCTGAGTTGTCTGCTCTGAACCTCTCTGCTCATGACGACTACACTTTTTTAAAATCTCATTTGAATTGACGTAGGAAATCGTCACTTGAATATTTAAAGGCCCAGTGCATAACATTTAGGTTAAATTGCTTTCATTTGGCAGAAATTGAGGATAAAATCACCTGATTGTATGAAGTGTTGTTTTTCCATGAGCATAGAGTGAACCGTTAATATTTATATCAAGAGTTGGGTCCACTCCATGGAGGCTTGGATGTTTTACAACAGTGGACAAACTGGACATCCTTTGGAGTTTTGATGCTAACTTAAGGCTACATAGATTCTCCCGCACACTTGGAAGGGAAGAGTGAGGTGAGGGATATTCAGCTGCAACTAACTTCTTAAACTGTAGACACTGTACGTTTAACGTGCAGCTCCTTATGAGTCTCAAACTCAGGCACCTGCATCAAAAATGAAATAAAAAGCTGAAAAGTGGCAGAGCTTATACCACTCTATCACATACTACCCAGTCTATTTCTATGTGTTTTTTTGTATACGAGTAATATTGCTTTAGGTTGGAGACAAATGTGGACAGAAAGCCAGAGAGAGGAATCTTAGAAGGGAAGGAATGTGGCGAGGGGGACATACGTCTGGACTGCCGGCAGACTGCTGGAACCAGGCTTCTGCTCCCAGACTCTCACCTTTTGCCCCCGAGAGGCCAAAAGGCCATGCCACGCGTCTGTTGGTACTGTAAAAGGCTTTGTCTTCTTTATGGTCGCCAAGCGGGGAGAACTTGTGTGTCTTCCTGAGAAACTCCATTTGTTCCCATTCTCCAAGTCCTTAGCATAACTTCCATTTTGAGAAGAGGATGCAACTATGGTTTCATTTTCTGAATCTTTTTTTTATGTGATGAAAATATTACAAGCCTATTTCAACCATGGTCTTTGTTATAAAGATAGTGGTCCAGTGGACAGGATGACCGCAAACTAATGTCAACCCAACATCATGGTCCACAAAAAAGTTTAGACGTCAAACAACTAAATCAACCACTATTATAAACTATAACTATGACAACAAGTAGAACTAGACTGTGCAGATTTTGGCCTATTTCATGTGAACTGCCTCTGTGTAGTATGATGCCAGTAACAAAACTATCTGTGTATTTATGTTTCAGTTCATGAGTTCCTATCCATATATTTATTCAGTTTACAAAATGAAATATTCCTCAACCTAATCCAAAATCTAAATCAGTCAGATGTAATTTAGCAGCCTGTAAACCAGAGGCCTCAAACTCAACAGTGAACTTCTGCCAGGAGGGAGCTGGTCAAAGTGGAAATAGTCAGATAGTTTGGGAAAGAATGAACTGTTCAGTGATTAAAATGTATATTTTGATAATCCATCATGATGTTACAAGCTAAAAGTAATCGGGATGATTTTCCACACTAGTGTAAAACAATGACTTTTACTAGTCAAAATAAAAGTGTTTGTTTTGATATAATTATAGTTCACAAAAATGAACATGATGACAATGCACAATGAATTTGTAACAAAAAAACAGACCAACATATAAAATAGAATCAAAACAATCATTAATTTAATACATTTAACAGTCTGATTATTATTATAAAAATGTTGTTTGGGCCAGTTTTCATTCTAACTTGATAGTAAATGTCAGGCCACAGGACATGGACTGAGGGGCCGGGGGTTTGAGACCCCCTCTATATACGGTAACATGAACTTCTTGCAGTAACTGAACGTAAATAAACATGTTCCCATGTTGGTATACGTTATAGCTCCAATCTTGGCAGACTTGTGGTTTTCTGATCCTATGAAGGTCTTCGAGATCCTCATGTCCTTCATCCTTATGAATTTTATATACAAATATAAGTATATACAGGGACAGAACTTGATCTATCATTGATAACGTACAGATCAGTTATAGTCACACAAACCACAAGTACATTGTTAGAAGAAGAATCAATCAGCAATTAAATTTATTTAATCAATTAACCTAAATTCAAGTTTTGTTTAGTTTTAAGACCAAATCATGTCCCAGATTATATCAACAAGATTTTTTTCTTTCATATGTCATTAAAAAAGAAAATGTTTAAACTAACCTCAATTAGGCACACAGACAGTTTTGAGATAAATACAGTACAGCCGTGTTCCTGTATTTACAGTGAGATAAATGAATGGGCTCCTCTCTCTGTGAGAAAGCACACAGATTGGAACCATATGTCTGTTGCACCGCTGGCTCCCTGGTCTATTGACATGCTCTTCACAGAGCCATCCACATTAGGATGTGTGGCTGCTGCTGCTGCTGCTGCTGCTGCTGCAGCAAGTGCTCGACTTCATTTTTATGCTCACTGATGTTGACAGACTATAAGATTCGTAAAGCGACAGACTGGAGTTATAGGAATGCTTTTGACTTGAGTCTGCTGCCGGACGCCGTATGATGTATGGATCCTTTTATCTGGGACATGAATTTAAAAGTCAGCATGGCGCTTGTAACAGCACAGCCTCGTCCTGGGTTTAAGTGACACAGAGCGGTTCTTCTTACTAAATGTTGCAGAGAGAAAAAAAAAGAAAAAAGTCAAAATCGCCTGTGTGTGTACTCACTGCATTCCAGGTTATTTATATAGAGTGAAAAAAAACTGTATAGACTTCATGTCTCTACTTGGTGAGAACTATTAAATTACTGCTGGATGTTTTTAATTACTTCACATAAATGTTTGAGCACAACACTTCTCCAGTGTTTGGAGGAAGAGGGGGGGTCTATAATGTCTCACATGTTAAGGGAAGCACTGGCTTGCACTTAATCATGGTGGTCCCTGTGTAATTCTGGCGTTGGAAATGTGGCTTTGTGAGAGAAAAGTGAGCATTCCTTCTGCTGGCGCAAGGGAGAGGAAATGGGTAATAAAACCAGGAGAGAAAAAAACCTCGGCGGCGTGCTGGAGCCACTGATTCTGGGATCCACTTAATTGCTCTTAAATGAAAAAGATTTTTGGCTTCCCATTTGCTGTGTTTAAAGAAAAGTCAAGTCAAATCCCACATGTATACCAGCCAAGCAGTGACTTCTCATCCAGCACTATAAGCACTAATCCCTCTCTTTCACTGGTGCCATTGGCGATATTATTATTAATATCGGTGAAGCTGCTGTTCACAAGCAGTAAATGCCAGAGGAGGGAGACGTTCAGCTCTTCTGCTCATTTACGAAGGCCAGAGAAGTCACTGGGGAAAGATATCAATACTAGTGTGCTGAATGTTTTTAATCTCTCTGGATGCTTTTCTGATTAATGACAAACTTAACTAATCTTTGCTTTGAAATAAGCACAGGCAAATGTTTAATTTTTGTCTTTGACACGACTCTGTCATGTCAATGAAATGTAATTCCCCTCATGGCTCCATTTAGTCATGATCTGTGGTGAAAGTGTCATCAAACACACTCCCAAGTACTCATTAGGCAGAGAGTGGCCTCTGGAAGTGCCATAGTATTGGATCATTATTACTGATGTATTACTGCAGTATTCTTTCAGCCAGTTGAGGTGAGACTTTAATTAAATAGTGAGTGTATATACTGCTGCACAGTTTAAGAGAACTGCTTCATATTTTATTAACGTCTCGTATATTTTGCTAATCGGCAAAGTAACCGCGAACCGTCGCAGTCAAATGGGCTTGATGTAGTGGAGTCAAACAAATACATTATTTGCCCTTGACGTGTAGAGAGTTACACAAATAAAATGTCAATAAATGCCCTCAACGGTACAGACAGTGTGCAAGGAATGCACAGCATGAAGGGTGTGTTTTTCATCATTCCTTCATTGAATAAGCGACCAATTATTGCAAGTGTTTTCCATGTCCCCACCATCGGCCATTTTAGTTCCAGAGTGTGAAGGCTTGGTGTGAAGACGCCACTCAGCGAGCCATTAAGGCCTGAAGTGCCATGTCGTGTCAGCCGTTCCTTTTGTACTCATTAATTGTCGAGAGAAGTGTGTCACATCCTGTCAGGCTGACTGCTGGTGTCCCTCTGGTCACCCCTCAGTGCCCAGTGCCCGCCGACGCTATTGTGGCAGCGGTGGCTGCAGAGGAGAGGACAGAGGAGAGCCGGGCCCTGCAGGATGTGAGACAATACTGGGAAGGAAGAGGAGGGAATCCCGGAGCTGTGTGCAGAAGCTGGGTCGACCGAGTGTCTCTGAGAGCGTTCCCCTGTGACCCCTCCTCCCCCACATTTTCCCCCTGAGGATAGACTTTATCATCCTCTCACCTACAGTGTGTCGCCCATGTGACAGGAATGACAATAACCTTTTTGTCTTTCGTCTTCAGAGGCTGTGTGATTTGTTTTGCACATGCAGAATGTGCAGTTTATCTCCACTCTAACTTTAGAAGCAGTTTAGAAACATGCATTCACAGGCCACTCAAGGTACACCTGTTTAACTGCTCTAAACAGACAATAACGTGGCTGCAACTCGGTGCATTTAGACGACCTGGTGGAGTTCAAACTATTCATCGGAATTGGGGAGAAAAAGGGGGTTTTCTGTTAAGTAGTTGCCAGACGGCTGGTCTGAGTATTTGAGAAACTGATGATCTACACACAACCATCTCTAGAATTTGCAAAGAATGTTCCAAAAAAGACAAGATATCCAGTAAGCAGCAGTTCTGTGAGCGAGGAATGCCAAAATGATGTCAGAGGTCAGAGAAGAGTGGTTCAGAATGATAAAAGACGGTATAGCAACAACAAAAAAGTCATTACAACAACGGTATGCAGGCTGTTGCAGGTGTCCTGTGTACCCAACAATAACCTTGTTTCATAAAACACCTGAATGCATTCTAAGAGCAGAGGTATACATGCATAGTATAGATCATAGCTGGATGGATGACAATATGTCAGAATACTTCTTTTCATAACTGGGTCAGTGAGGACCCATAATTGCATCAATGCTTTTCGTGAAATAATCCTAATCCTAAATATTGGTCTGAATACTGCTTCGTTGCTACTAAGCTACTGAATAATGAAAACAGATTATCTGTAACCACAAGAATCTGTTGTGGCTAGAAAGCAGAACTTGCCCTGCATGATGTAGAATTAATAGATTTGTCCACACAAAAATAATAGGCCCACAAAAGCTATGTAATTTTAGACTAGTGTTATAAAGTTGAATACACACACACTGGGGACATAGGCAACCTGCTAAAAAAACATAAATGTAGTAGGGAATTGAATATTGTTGTAAATATTGTGACCAATTACCTATCATCACGTGTCTCATCCAATGTCGTTCTCAATAGTTTTCTAAAGATGCATAAAGCCTAAACAGCGGGGCCTATGCCTCCTTATCCCCCTCTTGGGACTTGACCTGCTAGAAAGCAAACATTAGCTAAATATACAGGACATTACACAAACATTGTTTAATGTACTGGTCATCAGTCTGCTGATTATAATCTTTGATATGGCAAAAATAGTTTCCTTTGTGTTTTTACTTCCTGCATATGGAGAGTAAAAAAAAGAAGAGAATTCACTTGTTCATTAGAAGACACGAGTTCACCCCTTCAGGGATAAAACCTAATCCAAATGAACGATTTTATGACACCTCTGTGAACTCTGTAAGCTGCTTGACTGTCAAAAAAAGAGAGAGAGAGAGACCCAGACCCCATGTGCTCATGTTAAAGAAAAAGCAATTACATGAGATTTTCCTCATGTTTCCACAAGCAGTTTCACCACACACAACACTGCTGCAGGATACTCACAGTGACCATTTCTGTCTGCCTGAAAACAGGCCATTACAGGGGCCGTGTTATTATGGACCACTGCGCATGAATCAATGCTACAGCAGTGATAGACTACATGGCACGGATGGAGAATTAATGAAGAAGAATCTGCGGTGTCGGGGATGTGGTTGCAATTTGCTCCTGCTGAGTGGCTGAAATGCAGTCACACAATAAAAAATTGCAAGACCAACCTTTTAAGGTTCTGCCTCTGGCCACTTGAAAACATGTCTCTCAACCACAAAAGATGATGCACTGGGTTGTACTATAGACAAGTGGGAGAGCAAAAAAGATGTCCAAATATTTCCATGGCTCCTGTGGCCTTCTGCTTGCATAGTCCTGGCATGAGCTCATCGTTGTGTGGCTAGTTTGTGCTCCCTCAGCACTGTTCTTTCCCAGTCTGTAAGTATCAATGTCAATGCTAACTAGGCATTGACAAAGTCCTCTGAGCTCCCTTTCCCAGTACCCTCTGACTGTGGCTCCACTTGGAATTGAGGGTTTTCATAAAGGCACATTACATGTGTGTGCCGCCTAATAATGAGAAAGTGCAGTTCAGGCTCTCACATTTGACTCACTGGAGCTCTTAGCAGGCGTATATGGATAATAGCACAATTTATCACCAGTTATATGTGTTCTTTGTGGTCTGTAATGTCTTTTTAGGTGAGCTTACTGCACAAAACAATCATTTCTTTAATTCTCCCCCCCCCCCCTCCGTCGTTGTTTTTGTAAGCTCACATCCAAATGGAAAAAAGCTGCCACACAAAATGTTGAGAGGACAGACCTTCTTCTGAGGGACAGGCATTCTTTTCAGCTGCAAAGAGCGACTCTCTTGCGGTATTTAACCAATGAATAAATTGACATGAAATGTATTCCTGATAATGCAAACATCAGGAACAGAGGAGCCAGAAATAACTCTCCCAGGCAAGATGTGGAAGAGATTAAGGCTGAAGCAACGAATAAGTGAGTGGAGGCGGGAGGTTGGAAAATGAGATGGGGGGGAGAGTAGAGGTAAGAGGAGGTGAGGAGATGGTGTCTGTAAGGGTGAGTGTATGTGTGTGTGTGTGTGTGTGTGTGTTAGTGGGGGACTCAGTCCACAGAGGGTTCGCAGAGTGAGTTGCAAGGCGAGAACTTCGCTGAGAGGAGGGGTGGCCCTGTGAAAAGGAACTCATAAAAGTCACATTTGTTGGTGATGCATGAGGAAGTGAAGCCAGCTTTGGCACATGTGTCTGTGGTGCTAAATTAACTGTTAACACAAATAATCAAAGCGCAGGGCCCATTGAGCACTGGCGCCAGTGAAATGAGGGGGAGAGGCTGGCCCGAGCCTCTCTCTGAGAAGTTACAGCAGGCTCGCAGTGAGCGAGCAGGTGGAGGTCTACCAGGGGCTTTCACAGGATGGAAGTGCTTACAAAACAGGCTGACCAGCCCACTGACAGAGGAAAGCACCGCCGCACTCCTGCTTTCCAGCTATTGTGTGGAAGTGTGCTTCTCTTTTTAGATCTTTCTTTGTAAAGCGCGACATCTCGGAGGAGCAAAGGACGTGGCACCAGCAATTACCTCCACGACTGGCTGATTGTGATTAAAACGCCACGACTGTGACCTTGAGAGCTTTGTGGGCCACTTACAGGATTTCCAAACAACTGTACGTCCACGTCACCAACGGCAGCGTTGTTGTGAAGTGTTACATGAGCCCAATCAGTGACAGGGTTTTGATAAACTTCTAAAACTAACATTAGAGCAGGGGGAGCAGTCAAACTCATTTTAGTTCAGGGGTCACATACAAGGCAATTTGATCTCAAGTGGGTCAGACCAGTCACATAATAGCATAATAACCTATAAACAACAAGATCACCAAATGTTTTCCTTAGTTTTACATTAAAGAAGTATCTTTTTACAAAACGTATTACAAACAATCAGAATTTTCAAGTCCAATTTCAACAATATTATGCAAAGTTTAGCATTTACACGTGTTTATAACAACTTACATATAAACAACTTACAGATCACAGTGGATCTACAAAGCATAAAACATTTAGTCACAGGTATCTGGAACTGATAAATACAGTTTGGGAAATTTTAACAAATTCATCCTGCGGGCCGGATTGGACGCTTGGATGGGCCGGTTCTGGCCCACGGGCCGTATGTTTAACACCCCTGCATTTGACAAAACATTTTCAAATCCCTCCCAAACATCTGTATTTGTTGTCAGGGTTGATGGACAGTTTAATTTTGGGCGACATCATCAGCTCTCTCTTCCTGTGCAAAGCCTTTTTAACGGAAACGTGAAAGTTATTAATAGCAATGTTCACCAGCACAAGTTCGCCAGCGTCTTGTGTATTTGTCAGTAATTAATCACGACTACTCGTTGCCATTTGCTTTGTGTTCCTTTGCACCAACTTTTTCCTCGTAAAGTGCAAACACACCGAAGAACCAGACAAGAAAACAAGACCATTCCCATTAACTCACGCTGCTTCCAGGCATCGTCAATGTAGGTATTTTCTTATTGTTTTTATTGAGAGACCCCTAGTGGCAAAAATAACATAGTGTGCATTTAATCTTTTTAAAAATAGATTTTGCACGGTGTTTAATTACCAACATGTCTGTTTTGGTAAATGATTGTTGCTTATCTCATATTACTGTCACATTTTTCCCTTTGGACTTGGATATTTTTGAAGCATTATTATTTTAAGTAAAACATTCTGTATCTGTAAAAATCATCATAATAGTTGTTGCAGTCATATAATCCAAACCAGTGGCTTTCTTTTTTAAATTTTGCCTATGGGAATCCTCTGTCCCCACAGCAGACACTGCATGACATTACACTTTACATACATTTTGCTCTAACCCTGCTCCATTCTAATTGCTCACTTACATTTTACATTATGTAATGCTTAGGTTTCCCCACTTTTTCCTTGACCTGTATTTTACTCCATTAAAATGTTACTTCTTCTGTATAAATGTATTTTATATCCCTTTTATTTTGTGCCAACTCTGTGGGGAAAGGCAACCACTTCACTATATTCTGTGCATTTGCCATACAAATTCCTCTGGTGTCTTCATAAACGTTGACATCAAACTGTGTTGAAAAGTAAACACATCAAGATGCTGTTCTATTTGCAAAACAAAGTTATTAATCCTCGCATATCTTTGATGTCTTCATTCAAGGATTAAACACACAAGCAGTATTTGACTTTGAGATCAAAAGAGCAATCTTTCTTTTTACAAGACCATTTTCAACTCGTGCTTGGCCCTTGCCAAAAACAGTCAAATCATGAGGGGAAAATAAATATAACAATTTGGAAAAAGTAATACCCCACAGCTTTGTGACATCAGCACAAAAGAAGCATGGCCCCTGATGCTCTCTGCTTCCCATACAACCCACAACTGGGCCGTCGACCGAGGTTGCCTGGCGCCACAGTCATCATGTGTGTCAGTCACTTGCAAAACTCACTGTTTTCCTTAGAGGATGAACTAAGCTCCTCCTTTAGCCCTAACGATTTATTTTAGACTCCAGCGTCCAGAGACCCCCTCTCTTGAAATCCCAGTTTATCTTGGCCATGTTGTTTCAATGTGAACCAATCAGCTTAGCCTCCAGTGGAATGTCCCCAGAGACCTGCCTTGGTTTCCCAATAGGCTCATTCATTTTGAGGACACAAGTTTAACATCTGGTTTGTATTAGAGCTCCCTACAATAGCTCTCATCTAGGACTCAGTTGCACAGGAGGGACAAGACGGAAATCAGTCCTTGCAGAAATATGATAGGACATGTGTAGAAATAATTGGATACTAATTAGTTGGCATAAAATCTATTGTTTGACATTTCGTTTTTTGGGAGGAAAAGACCTTTTTCTTTTGCCACAAGACGGATTTTTCAAGATTTCATTTTAGATTGGAAACTGATGATTGACCAGACATCCTGGTGGCTGGCTGCAATAGATATGTGGCTTAAGGTCTGCTTAATTCATGTTGGCAAAGTGGACATGGATAAAACAATATACATAAATAAAACAAATAAGGTTTAATCCCCATCATTCTATTCAGTAATAATATATAATTCAATAGTATTGTCACTAGAAATCTGCTTCTGTCCATAGGTGTTTACTCCGTTCTCATTTCTTCTTAATTACTAATATCCTTTTTACACAATATAAACATAAATGGTCCAACAAGGTTAATTCTGTCTTCTTTGTAACATCACTGAGTTTTGTTCAGTCACACAGAAAAATAAGTTGGTTTTTTTCATTGCCTTGACCTGAGGAAGAACACAGGAAGTGGTTGAAACATGCCAAGGTAATGAAAAAAAACCAACTTATTTTTCTATCTGACTGAATGTAATCCAAGCTCATATTTGCAGGCTGTAAAATAAAGGTTTAAAAACTGGCTGCACGGTTATTACCAGTAAAGCCACTACTTCAATTGAATATGTTTCCTTAATTTCTGATGATACTGTATATCATTGTCTATTCATTTCTTGCATAGTGCTCCTTTTATATATCATTCAATGTAAGTGTGCACATGTATGACCACATCTTTGTTTTGTTTTTTTATGGAGTGAACACACACATGTTGGATGTCGCGTCTGAGATTGGTCGACTTCCCTACATGTAAGACGTTGTTGGCTATGTGAGCTATACTGTGGAGCTCTGAGGAGACAAATATCTGAGATGGCAGACAAGGGCACGTTAATACTCCAGTAATGAACCTCAATGTTCCGGTCATATCCAGATGTGCTATTGTGGGGTGTGTATACTCAGTAAAAACACACTGAACTAGCAGGTGCACGTCTCAGGTAAAGGCTGCTCCTGATAAGCAACCACTTTTACTTTTCTCCTTCCTCCCCCACCAGTGTCCTCCCTCTCTCCCTGCCTCTCTCCCTCTCTCTTCATTATCTGTACCACCCCAGAGTGCAGAGCATTGAAGTTGCTGCCAAAACACAGTACATGCCAAATGAAGAGCAAGAAGGAGAAGCAGGCAAGGGTGCTCTAACTCTTTTATCTGGGTGCTATTGAAATTTTCTTGAAAGAAATAATTAATTTTCCTCAATTAGGCCCAGGCACTAAAACGCCATCTTTTGACCACGTTATTAAAGCGCTTTCACTATTGATTTATCATCTGAGCATCTTAATCATTAAAAAAAAAAATGGAAAAAACTTTTTTGTCTTTGAATTAACATTATTGAGAAGACAGTGCCTGTTTGAGTTCCTGTTAAATCAAATGGAGCCATTAAAATTATGAAAATGAGAAAATGAATTACAGGCTTGTTATCTTTTTTTTCTGTTTTGCTCTCTTGGAATTCGACTAAGTTGTTTTCACACATTTCAAAGCTGACCTGAGGGTTGCTTCACAGTAACCTTGATAGCGGATTAACCCTTAGTGCTCACGTGGCATGGATCTGTGCCACAGGTGCACCCATGGTAAATTGCTGTGGGGATAATACACAACTCCTTATATGGAGATCCTGGGTGTGCGTGTTTATAGGTCACATATTCAGGCTTTTAAAAAAAAAAATGTTTTTGAGTCAAAGTTATGATTTATTTTACATCACATTTTAGTAGTGGTTAGCACTCTTGCCTTTGCAGCAAGAAGACCCGGGTTCGAGCCCTGTTTGGAACAACTTCTGAACAAGGGCCTTTCTGCAAGGAGTTTGCATGTTCTACCCGTGTGTGCGTGGGTTTACTCCGGGTTCTCCAGCTTCCTCCCACAGTCCAAAAAAATGCGATATGGGGATTAGGTGAATTGGTCACTCTAAATTAACCGTAGATGTGTGAGTGAATGTTTGTCTCTATATGTGGCCCTGCGATGGGCTGGCGAACTGTCTGGGGTGTACCCCGCCTATCGCCCTATGTCAGCTGAGATAGGCACAGCACCCCCCGCGACCCTCTGGTGGAGGATAAAGCAGTAGATAATGGATGGCTTTTAGTAGTGATAAAAATAACTATGCAGAAGTCACAAAATAGTTTTTCTTTTATGAACTTGAACTGTGATATATATCCAAATGTACTTTTTGCTCAGGTGTGATTATACAGTTGGTTGCCTAGGTTTTGCTGAGAAAAAAAATTATATAAAACATTCTTATAACCTCTGTATCTACTGAATGTTTAAACATAGTAATGGAAAAAAGCAGCTGAAATGCTCTGTGTTCTCAGGCTTGAGCAGGGTTTTTCCAGTTATCATGACTTAATTCATCTACAACATAAAACATACATTACCTCATATTTTGATATAGAACGCTGTGAACGTATCTCTGTCACGTATCTCAATTAATGCAAGGCCTTTACCTAAATCACATATAGTATAAAAGACTTTCTCTAAAGCCAAGAAAGTCAAAGGACCAGGCTTGACCGAGCCACACCTCCTAATCCTGACTTGGCCTACGTGGAATATAAAGCCAGGATGGACTGATCTGATTAGGGCCTTATCCACTTTCTTTTTTATTCTTAAAATGTTTTTTTTTTTGTAAATAGGCATCATTTCAAGAAATGACTTCATAAACATGAACCTCCCTAAAACGTGTATATCTGTATGTGGCGCTGTAACGCTGCCACAATACACCAAACCCTGAGAATATTTGCAGCATGCACATAAAGCTTGAGAGGTGGGGCTATGACATCATCAATTTCCCTACATTGGTTAAATATTATAAATATATACACGTAAACCTTAACAAATACAAATCCTGTGACTCATCTGTAGGTCCTGACCCAGTCTCTGGCAGTAAGTGTTCTCCAGTACGAGCCTGGATGTTGAGGTCACTGATTCGCAGGCAGACTTCATATCAAACCCTGGTCATGCTCAGCCCATGGCGTCTCTCTGAAGCCCAAAGATTTTGACCTCTGACCCCCAGGGAGGTTTGGTTTACAGCCGGAGTTAACAGTGCTTATAGCCTGCTGAGAACCTGCTCATTTGATCCAGGAGGCAGCGTTTTTTACAACCACCAGCATCCAGTTGATTATCACAAAACAAATGTCCATTCACTTTTTTTTATTCTTCGCTTCTATGAATCCATGTTGATATTTGTCATAAAAAAATGTATCAGGACACACAATAATATTCTTTTGAGCTATTGTTTTTTTTTTTTTTTTTTTTTTAAATTGGCTCCATAAAATAGTGAATTAATGACCTGGCTTAGTCCCAGAGTCGTGATTACAGTTGAGTGTGGTTGGTAATAACAGACAGTGTTTCTAGTATCACGCTGGACACACAAGTAGATTTATAAACATGACAAGTCAGATTACACAAAACAGGACAGACTCTGCTCTGTGATGTTTTCAGAAAAGTATTCTGGGGACTAAACTTGTAGGGAGTCCCCATTGTGGGTATTGAGTAAGTGATAGTATGGGTAATGGATGATGGTACTGATATGTGAAGTCTTTGATTAATGTTTTTCATTCATGTTTAATACTTTTATGCTTTATTCATGCAGGCCATCAGGCGTGCCATTGTATAAATAAGAAAAATAATGTAGTCGTTAAAAAGGGGTTGAAGGGTAAATATCCACCAATGGAATTTTCACAAACTAGCAAATCCCAGCTATAAAAATGTGTCTCTTGGTGAAAGTTACTGCTCATAACTGCATGATAGTCACTGAGTCATTCATTCAAATGTTTCTGAATATGTTAGATGTATGTCATATATGCATGTATGTGTATACATGTATAGTACATGTATACATTACTGCTGACCTTAATTAGTTTCCATTGAACATGTGAACATGAACTAATATATCACACTGCGACATCTCACACGTACTTGTCAGGCCAATGTTATTGTTGTTTGGTGACGCCGTGCAGACTTCCTTTATGTAAACAAGCGTTGTGTTTTTCTGACTTCTTTAGACAAACAATTGGCTCATATGGATGTTGTGAAAAGGGAAATATGAGCTTGGAAGCTGTTTAGCCGTCGACTCTGAGGGTTTTTGATATCAGAATACTTTACCAGTTCACAAATCAACATACTGGTTCAAACAGTATACTTATAACTGTCTTGCAATAGAACAAACACCCTGACAACACTAACACACACTACAGTAAATCTTTCTTTGTCTTAGAAGAAGTTTATTTCCACAGTTTTGAAACATCAGCATTAATATATTCAATAATCTATGAACTCTGCTGAGCAGAATAGTCAGCACAATGCAAAGTACAGAGTTGTGAGTTGGAAATATTTATGCAAAACCACCCGTGTGACCTTTTGATTTAAGCTGAGGCAACTTATCAAGCATGTAAAAAGATCAGTAAAAAAAAAGTCATATACAGTTTGTTGTATGATAGACATGTAAGTCCAAAAAAAAAACAGAACAAGAGTCATAAAAATGCCATTATTCTATTCAAAGATAACCAGAATGTAATCACAGAGTTCAGACACAAGAATCACTCAAGTCACTGACACAATGACTTATTTGTACCACAGAACATTTGTCATTGTGACAGCTAAAAACACTTAAAAAGATGGAACACTTAAAAACTTGGATGTTTGACTGTAGCAGTGTCCAATGTAGTATAACTTTCCTTTGATGGATGAGTGGACGTAAATGGGGGATCTTTTTTATAAGCTGCTGAAACAACAGCAAATTTGGTTAAAGGCCAATTCTGGTGTTCTGGTTGTATCAGTTTTCTTTATGGTTCATTCTCACCCACTTAATTGAGACAGAAAAGCATGTTGTGCTGTTGGCTGAAACTGCTGCGACGCCGTGAGTCTGAGTGAGTCTTGCTTCACAGACCATCTGTCTTTTTGATGGTCCAAAATATCTAAGCCCTCAATTTGATGTCACAAACTTGAAATGGAGGGCAACAACAGATTGGTGTTATTTCAAAATGACACAGTGGCTCCAGAAATGGTTGCAAAAGTTATAACAGTAATACAGCAGTTGCAAAAGCATATTGTTAGACATGGGGAATCTATTTCTAGGTCAACAGATCTTCTAAGTCATAATGGTCTTTATAAAATACATGATGGAAACCATCTTGTTTATAAGCTAAGACTTTAAATAGCACTGGACTGAAAGCAGTGATACAATCATGGTTAATATCTGCAGCAAACCTATGTTTCACCTTTCAGTGACATTAAATACTTTCTCTTATTATCTCTTGCACACAATGCTATGAATTAATATTTGCTCTTAAGTGGTTCCATAGGCCCTGGACACAATGGTCTGCTGTCAGACAGTCACTGTAATGATTAAGTGGCGTGGACCCGAAAGCAGACGGAGACGGAAAGCTATTTCAAAACAATATAAATTTATTTACAAAAATGTGTAACATAAAACGACTTCCCAAAAGTGGGAAGCGATAGGGGATAGATGGAGGAATAGGAGGAAAATTGTCCTTGCAGCTACTGCGGGGGTGACTCGGCAGGTCGGCGGAAATCCAGAGTGGAAACAACTCACGAACGTGGCACAGGAGATCCCAGGAGAATAGGGAGACCGGAACAGCCAAGGAGTTGAAGACCAGCAGGAGACGTGACGACCTGGAGCGGAGACGAACGGGTAAGTAACTTTGTAAGGTAAGTACAACGAGAGAGCTAGCAGCATGTCTTTACCCATGTAAGTTTGAAAACGATCTGACACCGGTGAGGAGAAATGGCTCCGCCTTTAAACCCCGCTGATTACACATCTGGTGCAGGTGAGGAGGAGCCGCGCAGGTGCAAACGATCACCGGTGTCTGGGAACTGGATCAGCCACGCCCCCTGCAGAGTCAGAGGAGAGGGGACAGAGCAGCAGCCACAAAAACAACACTAATAATAAAATTGAGGAGAAGGTGCAGGTGGAATCGTAACAGTACCTCCCCCTCAAAGAGCGCCTCCTGGCGCTAGGCCAGGCTTATCCGGGTGGGTCCGATGGAAGTCCCTCAGCAAGTCTTTGTCCAGGATGAAATGGCGTGGGACCCAAGATCTCTCCTCCGGGCCGTACCCCTTCCAGTCGACGAGGTACTGGTGACCCCGGCCCCTGCGTCGGCTGTCCAGGATACGCCTGGCTGTGTAGGCCTCCCCCCCGTCGATAAACCTGGGTGGAGGAGGAGGGTTGGAGGGTGGGACCAGGTCCGACTCCTCCACTGGTTTTAGGAGTGAGACGTGGAAGGTCGGGTGGACTCGTAAAGCTCTAGGAAGCTTCAGGCGGGCGGCGGACCTGTTGACCATCCGCTCGATGATGAACGGCCCAATGAAACGAGGTGCCAACTTCCGGGACTCGACCTGCAGGGGAAGGTCTTTAGAGGACAGCCATACCTTTTGTCCTGGGCGATAGTCTGGAGCCGGGATGCGGTGGCGATTGGCCTGCCTCTGGCTCTGGATGGAAGATCGTTGAAGGGATGACCGGACCTTTCTCCACACCGCGTGGCACCGGCGAAGGTAGCTCTGGACAGAAGGGACGGCGACCTCCTCCTCCTGGAAGTCGAAGAGGGGTGGTTGGTAGCCCAGGGTCGCCATGAATGGGGAGATGCCGGTAGATGCGGAGACCAGGGAATTGTGCGCGTATTCCACCCATGGAAGCATGGAACTCCAGGAGGCGGGGTGGCGGGCGGCGACACAACGGAGGGCACTCTCCATGCTTTGGTTGGCCCGCTCTGTTTGGCCGTTAGACTGGGGGTGATACCCGGACGTGAGGCTGGTGGACGCCCCCAACGCCGAGCAGAACGCCTTCCAGACCTGGGAAGTGAACTGAGGCCCTCTGTCTGAGACGATGTCCTGCGGGAACCCGTGGAGTCGGAAGACGTGTTCGACTAGAAGGTCCCCCGTCTCGATGGCAGTTGGGAGCTTGGTGAGCGGTATGTAGTGGACGGACTTCGAAAACCGGTCCACCACCGTCAGGACCGTGGTGTTTAGGCGAGACGGTGGTAGACCGGTAACGAAGTCTACCGCAATGTGGGACCAGGGACGACGTGGGATGGAGAGCGGCTGCAGGAGACCAGCTGGAGGGCGGTTCGAGGTCTTCCCTCGGGCACAGACGGGACAGGCTCGGACGAACTCGGCAGTGTCCTGAGGCATGGAGGACCACCAAAATCGCTGGCGGAGGAACCGGAGAGTGCGATTGAGGCCGGGATGACATGTGAGCTTAGAGCCATGTGCCCACTCTAACACCTCCGATCGTGCCGCGCCCGGGACGAAGAGCCGATTGGGAGGACCGTCTCCTGGGTCTGGCTCCGCTCCTTGGGCCAGACGAACCCTCTCCTCCACCGGCCAGGCAGCAGCTCCCACGATGCAAGCTGGGGGAATGATCGGCTCGGGAGACAGAGAAGGTGGATCAGGTGAGAATAGTCGAGATAGTGCGTCCGGTTTAACGTTCCTTGACCCAGGTCGGAAGGTAAGGGTAAAAACAAATCTCCCCAGGAACAGGGCCCAACGTGCCTGCCTGGAGTTGAGACGTTTAGCGTCTCGTAAATAAGATAAGTTTTTATGGTCTGTCCAAACGATAAAAGGAAAAGACGCACCTTCCAACCAATGTCGCCACTCTTGGAGTGCCAGCACGACCGCCAACAACTCCCTGTTCCCCACGTCATAGTTCGCCTCGGCCGGGGAAAGGCGTCGGCTGAAGAAAGCGCATGGGTGCAGCTTTTGGTCGGCAGGCGAGCGTTGCGAGAGGACGGCCCCAACTCCAGTGTCGGAGGCGTCGACCTCGACAACAAACTGTAGGGAAGAGTCAGGGTGGGAGAGGATAGGTGCAGATGTGAACAGTACCTTGAGTCTCTGGAAGGAATTCTCGGCGTCATCGGACCAGCAGAATGGTTGCAGCGGAGAGGTGAGTCGAGTGAGGGGTCCAGCCACCTTGCTGTAGTCCCGGATGAATCGCCGGTAGAAGTTCGCGAATCCAAGGAATCGCTGCAGCTGCTTTCGGTTGGAGGGGGTCGGCCAGTCCCTCACCGCGCTGATCTTGGCCGGATCTGGAGACAGCTTACCCTGGTCGATAATGAAGCCAAGGAAAGGAACTGAGGAAGCGTGGAAGACGCACTTCTCTGCCTTGGCATACAGCTTGTTCTCCAGCAGTCTTTGCAGCACCATGCGGACATGCTGGACGTGTTCCTGCTCGGACTCCGAGAAGATGAGGATGTCATCCAAATACACGAACAGGAATTTGTCCAGCATGTCACGCAGAATGTCGTTGACTAGGTGCTGAAAGACTGCTGGAGCGTTCGTTAATCCAAAAGGCATGACGAGGTATTCAAAATGTCCCATTGGCGTGTTGAAGGCGGTCTTCCATTCATCGCCCTCTTTGACGCGAACCAGATGGTACGCGTTGCGAAGGTCAAGTTTGGAGAATACTTTAGCCTTGCACAGAGGGCTGAAGGCAGCGTCCATGAGCGGCAGCGCGTATTTGTTATGGACCGTGATCTCATTGAGACCACGATAGTCGATACAAGGGCGCAGAGTACCATCCTTCTTCTGAACAAAGAAAAAACCGGCTCCGACAGGGGATGAAGAGGGACGAATGAGACCAGCGGCCAGAGACTGGTTGACATATTCTTCCATGCATGAGCGTTCGGTCTGGGAGAGGTTATACAGCCGTCGGGAAGGTAATGTGGACCCCGGAAGCAGGTCAATGCCGCAGTCGTATGGTCGATGGGGAGGAAGAGAGAGAGCCAGGTCCTTGGAGAACACCTCCCCGAGGTCGTGGTACGCCGCCGGAATCGTGGAAAGATCTGGTGGCTTGGGAACCGGAACCGGAGTGGTCGAAGGAGCGGGCAGTGCTGAGCGGAGGCAGCGGGAGTGACATGGAACGCTCCAGCTGGAGAGTTGCCCAGACGACCAGTCGAACCGAGGATTGTGGAGCGCCAACCAGGGCAGACCCAGCACGATCGGGGAGGAAGACGACGGAATCAGGAACAATTGAAGTAGCTCGTGGTGGTTGCCGGACAGGACCAGGGCGATGGGTCTGGTGCGATGAGTGACTGTGGCCAGGATCTTGCCGTCGAGGTCGTGGATCTCCTTCGGAGTCTCGAGCGGGATCGTGGGGATCCCGGCCTGGAGGGCAGTGTCCAAGTCCAGGAAACAGTCGTCTGCGCCAGAATCGACCAGACAGGGGAGCGTGATCGACTTCTGGTCCCACCGGAGTTGACCTGGGAGGATCACACGTTTCTTTGTGGCCCGGGAAACGGCACCGCCTGCCAACACTCCTGCGTGTGTTGGAGGGCTTAGTCCTTTAGGGCGTACTGGACAGTTTGCCCGTTGATGGCCCAGTTCGCCGCAGTAGAGGCAGGCCCCGCTTCTCACCCTCACCGTCCGCTCCGCGGAGGTGAGTCGAGTACGCCCCAGCTGCATCGGTTCAGGTGAACCAGGAAAGGTAGAAAAAGGAGGCAGAGGAATGGGAACCGGATTGTGGGGACGTGAGTGGCTAGTGACGCGCCGGCTACTCGCCGTTCTCTCTCGATCCCTCTCCTGGATGCGATTATCGAGCATGATACACAAGGCAATGAGTGAATCTAAATCGTGGGCGTCGTTCCGTGTTGCTAGTTCATCGCGTATTTCTCTATTCAGATTTGTAACGAACATAGCGCGCAGCGCCGCGTCGTTCCACGAACTCTCCGCAGCGTGAATGCGGAACTGAATAGAAAAATCGGCCACCGACGAATTGCCCTGTTCAGTGTTGATTAATTTGGTGGAGATGTCGGACTCCTGAGGAGAGTGATCGAAAACCTTGCGCAACTGGCTGGTGAACGACGAGTAGCTAACTGAAGCGGGGGCTGCGTTGGATAGCGTGGCCGTTGCCCACTGAGCGGCTCGCCCCGACAATAAGTTCACCACGAAGGCAATTCTGGCGTTGTCATCGGGGTAGGTGCGTGGTTGTAAGCTAAAAACTAGCGAGCATTGAAAAAGGAAGCTTGTGCATTTACCAATCTCCCCGGAGAATCGTTCGGGGATGGGAACGAAAGGTTCCCGTGGCGAACTAGCGGAAGTGGCTATGTTAGCGCTACTAGCCGCAACGATCCGCTCCGCGCTAGCGGAAACGGAAGTGGCGGAGGCTACGGGAGGGTTAGCCGACCTAGCAGCATTAGCCGAAAGTTCGCGGAGTGAAAGAGAGATTTCGGAAAGCATCTGACTATGGCGCCCGATGAATGCGCCCTGGGCGGAAATAGCCTGCTTTAACGCGTCAAAGTCCGCCGGGTCCATGTTGGTCAGATCGTTATGTAATGATTAAGTGGCGTGGACCCGAAAGCAGACGGAGACGGAAAGCTATTTCAAAACAATATAAATTTATTTACAAAAATGTGTAACATAAAACGACTTCCCAAAAGTGGGAAGCGATAGGGGATAGATGGAGGAATAGGAGGAAAATTGTCCTTGCAGCTACTGCGGGGGTGACTCGGCAGGTCGGCGGAAATCCAGAGTGGAAACAACTCACGAACGTGGCACAGGAGATCCCAGGAGAATAGGGAGACCGGAACAGCCAAGGAGTTGAAGACCAGCAGGAGACGTGACGACCTGGAGCGGAGACGAACGGGTAAGTAACTTTGTAAGGTAAGTACAACGAGAGAGCTAGCAGCATGTCTTTACCCATGTAAGTTTGAAAACGATCTGACACCGGTGAGGAGAAATGGCTCCGCCTTTAAACCCCGCTGATTACACATCTGGTGCAGGTGAGGAGGAGCCGCGCAGGTGCAAACGATCACCGGTGTCTGGGAACTGGATCAGCCACGCCCCCTGCAGAGTCAGAGGAGAGGGGACAGAGCAGCAGCCACAAAAACAACACTAATAATAAAATTGAGGAGAAGGTGCAGGTGGAATCGTAACAGTCACTGACCGTTCATAGCCGTGGTTGGGGGCAGTGTATGGGGCACTGCTGGCTCTTGCTGGCATCAACAGACTCGACATCGACGACTCTAGCGCCACATCCATCTTTTTCTAAGCCACGGTCGATGTCGGCGTCACTGTGCTATCATCTGACCATTTTTCTGCGTGATGACTGAAGTGACAAGCTAAACAAATGCTACAGTGTGTGCTCTACCACCAAGTTTGTCATTTCCTGTTGCTCAGGTGCAGAACACACTGTACATGCAGTATAGCAGTTGTTAGCTTGTCTATATTGACACAACTGAGTTGCCTGGATATATTTTTGATGTATCTGAACCTGGTAGATGTTAAGAGACAAGGCAGTGAGTGGCTCTGTACTCTCCATGCAAGTTGTGGGCTCAAGCAATACTATCAGACCTGATAGAGGGAGCGTTTGTGTGTATACAGTGGTACAGCAGGGGCTGGTGGGAGCAAGACGAGTTAATCCAGTCACTGCTGAGTGACCGGGATGTTGAAGAGGACATTTCACCTCTGAAAGTTTGCTTGGTAAACTTTTCATGCTACTTTCTGTTTTCGGTCATTCTCTAACCTGTTCGCAGCCGTCTCCCTTTCCTCGCTCTATGTTGCTGTCACCACCATCTGTCTTGTGTGCGGTATCTCAGTATAGCAGTATTTAGTCTAACAACATCTCTCTGGGGGAAAAAACAAGCTGTATCAACGTATTCTTGAATTATTCATTTAAATTTTTTGGCACTCTTCCCTTGGGGTACCAGAGTAAAATGGTACGGTCAGGGTGTTTCTTAAGCGCCTGCAGTCTATTCTCCTTTTTATTTCTCACGTCTTGTTGAAACATACAGCCACGAACTGAGCAGGAAAAGAAAGAGCTGCTGGATGTCCTCCATTGTTGTGTCGATGTTTTTGTTCGTTGTTGTCATGGTTGTCATGGCTCAAACAAGGCTTTTATTTGTTATCTTATCAGTTATGATGGTTTTCCACGGTACAGTTCTAGCACGACTTGGCTCAGCATGGCTCGCCTTT
This sequence comes from Microchirus variegatus, assembly GCF_963457635.1. Taxonomy (NCBI): domain Eukaryota; kingdom Metazoa; phylum Chordata; class Actinopteri; order Pleuronectiformes; family Soleidae; genus Microchirus; species Microchirus variegatus. Next base: position 19,265,798 of record NC_139806.1, read on the forward strand.
ACACAGTTTGGGTACTCCATAGTACCTCCTCAACGTGGGCAGGGTTGTCATAGCACAGCTGCACGATACTGCCGTGACGTTGTTTTATACAGGACACACACACTCTGTTAAATATTGAGATTTTAGACATATCCTTGCTAAATGGTGGAGATGTTGTATCTATTGATCTTTTAAGTATTTTTAACTAGTTTGATTTGTGTGTCGGACATCACGCTCATGACTCTACCAGTGTGATGACACTCTCTGCCAATCAGTGACCAGCAGTCTTGGAACTCACCAGAACAGGTACTGATGGAATCGCTAATGGATGGTAGAGTCGAGCCAAGTCGTGCGAGAACTGTGTAGTGGAAAAGTGCCGATTAGATGCTCAAAGGCTTTTTGTAGCATGACCTTGCACAACTGGAATTTGTGCTCTGCTCAATCTCTGGAAAATATTGCTCTATAATCTGGTTTAAAAGTGATAATATCATTATAAATACAAGCTACAACAGCTCAGTCAGTGGTCGAGTTCACACGTCTGCTCTGAAGTGGAGCAACTCTCTAAAATACCAAATGAAACCATCGCTGATAAGCATTAAAGCCATCTGGTTTCTGGATCTGGTGGAGCATGACAGATATCTACAGCCACTTGCCAGATCACTACTTAAATAAGCTTTTCCATGAATTATGCTTTAATCCATGAAATGGAATTTCCAAGATAATCAAACTGATATTTCGAAACAAGATTGCATAACATCTTTGATGCAGACGTTTGGTGGCGCCAAATAAAATAAATGGGGTTTTTTTGTTTGTTTTTTTAAGACCCAATCTAATGGGGCACCATAAAGAGAAAATAAAGGAGCCTTTCTGATCAACCAATGCTTTGTGAGAATGAAACTAATAAGCTCTAAGTATCCATTATTAGGGCTCCACATTAACAACCTCATCCCAGACTCTTTAACTGCACATTTATTCCCTAATGAGCTGCAATCCTGTGAATGGCTGGCAAAGGATCTCACTAGCTTCTCTGACATAGGTTACAATTAGGTGTATTGTATTGAATTAGCATTGTGGAGCCTGAAGTCGCGCTCTGTGAGGGCCAGTGTTTTATTTGTCACCTGGGAGCACAGCTCTGAGGCCAGGTCACAGCTCCACACAGCAGGGATCCTGTAAATCGCCTGTTGCTGCCGCCGAGGCTGACCTGCAACAGGGCTGCCATTCAACCATCCTGTGAGGAATGTCTCCTGCAGCAGTGGGGGGGTTGAACGGAAGTTAGATGTGGTTTTAAAGGAACACAAGGATGAACCCGTGTGTGGACAGTGTTTCCTTTGAAAAGCCATTCAAAGAATCCTTTGAAAGAAACCATGTCAGCTGATTACACATCCTCTAACTCTCTTTGTCTAATGTGTTAAAACAATAAAATCTCAAGCACTGCATTTTGCTAAGCTCTGCTTACTCTGTTGCAATCATGAAACGTTTCGTTTATACTAGATGTACACATCCTTGATATAGTATACTCCTCTACCCCTATTAAACAGCTGTATTTTACCATAACCTGTGGTTTCTTATATTGCAGCTCCCTCTTCTTCTGCTTCTATGATGGACCATTGTAGCATTTCCTGCTCAGGACTCCACAAACAGCCTTCACCCTATCCTGCTCTCTGATTGGCTGGAGTTGTTGCAGACTCTATCAAGTTAGGGATGCATCGACGATCCTCTCTAATCACATCCTCAAGGAGATCACACGGTCTCTTGTTTGTGATACTACTGCAAAAGTAGTATGTTTACGTGACATTGAAAAAAAAGAAAGAAATAAGAATGATTTAAAATACTGTTAGTCCAACTGAAATTGTACCAAATCAAGTCAGACCAGCCCACACAGGTTATGTGATTGGGCGTGATTGTGATTGCGCGATTGTGAGTCGAGCTACAACTGAGAATCATCAAATATTGCATAAAAACTTGAGAGAGGTGGAAAAGTTGATTAGTAGTTTAACTTTAGTGAAGAAATAGCAGAAATGGTGGACAAGAGAAGGTTACATAAGCGTGGACCTATATCTATAGTCCAAGAAGCACCTCAATAATAGACGTGTAGCAGCAACAAAACGCTTTTTAATTACACACTTTTTGGTGCTCTTTATTTACATCCACAAGTTGCACGACTACATCTACTACTTATCTCAGTGAACTTACTCCCGTTATGTTTCAATATTTATGATGCATATTAAACAGAAACCAGGCGAATGTAAGCTGGAATTGACTCCTCCGAGCCAGATTTCCTTCCAACTGGGGACTATTTTATTATACATTATATCTCCATGTTCGGAGCTGATCGGTCAAAGGTCACTGCCAACAAAATATCATCAGCATTTTTTCCCCTAAGATATCTCATCGATCAGGACAAAGAAACAATTCAAACCACATGCGGACCTGAAACATTTTCCCGGGCATGATATCATGAGAAATTAGGTCAGAAAATGATGTAATATGCGTTAACATTTGCATGGTATCGTCTCAAAATGAAAACCTCACAAAAAAATAAGATCTGCAAACTTGTAACCCCGCCATACACAAAATATATTCAGATAAAAAAAAATTATACATGTGTCCTGCTAAGATGTGATTTCATATGAATAGATTGACATAAACTGCGCTCAGTTTTACTTACTGACCCACTTTTTAATACCATATTTCTTCTGATTATACGCTTAGACTTTTCCCTTGATTAGTCAAGTGGTGACTCGGCGGTCCCATAAGTGCCGTAGACGAAGTTTAATGTTTGTCTAATAATGTTTCAACTGTGAGATGAATGTCGTGCTCATAGAAACATAATGATGGCACCTCATTAGTACCTGGAGTTTTCACATAAAAGAAATGTTCAACTGGCCACAGGAGCTAAAAGAGGGGAAATTCTGAGGTGATTAAAGAGGGTCAGACGGGATTTCTGGCTGAAGATGGAAAAACGGCACAAGACACTCAAACCCGCTCTCTGCAGCCAAAAGCACCACGACGTGTGCGTCATCAAATTACCAAGAGTGCTGCCAGTCTCAATTGTAGGGTAACATAATGAGTGTGCTTTGCTGTAATACCAAATAATTGCAATTCTAATGGCATGGCATATTTGTCTTCAGCGCTGTACAGTTTCATCATACAGTTTTTTTTCTTTCCCCCTTTGTTGATTCTTGCCCTATCACTAACCTTTCAGCCTACTGAGATAATTATGTCAGTCTGCAGCATTCACAGGACACAGTGTGTATCACACGACCTTACTGAAGTTCTGCAAGCTTGTGATTACAGAACCACTAATACCAGCTCAGCCTTCATTATTCAACCATAAATGAGGAGAGAGAGACACTTGAGCAACATTTTCTCAGTCAGTTGGTACTTAGGTAGCAGTGGCAGTGAATAGACCAGCCATGACTGGAGCACAATTAGCTGCAGCAGCAGGGAGCAAACCTTAACAATGCTGTTGTTTTCCTCTTGTCATTGTGGTTCAGTTTTACAGACAGTTTTCAGCACATGTTTTCACCTATGTTTTACTTTTACAAGGCTGGCCGAGACGATGTCTTGTTAGTGAAACTAAAACCTCTTTTCACTCTTAGATTTGCAGATTCAAGATAGTTTAACCCGACTATTGTAACACTATTGCGATTGCCAGTAATTAGTCATTTCACCCAATGCGTGAGATGTGATGTCCCAAACAGATGTACTGAATTATGTTTCATTTAACATTGATTTTTGTTATAGATTTTTGCTATTGTTCTGCATACTTAAGTAATGTTGTGTAGCTTTGTAACTTCAATTTTAGATCCTGTATTTTAGCTGACATTGTTGCATCTGCCCATGAACTACAAATGAAAAATTGTATCTTTAGAAATTCTGGCACATTTACAGGAATGTTTATCAATGTGCATTGTCCCTGTTTAACTCAATCAATCAATGAATAAATGAAATAAACTCGCTGGGAACAAAACAATTTGGAGTTGGATGAAAATAACAGCAACAACAAGAACACAATGGTGCTCAGTGTTTCTGTTCTTTTTCATCCTTCTGTCCTTCATTCAACTCAAACTCAAAGATGAAATAAAATATATTGAGCACTACCCCAAATTGTAAAAAGTAACATTTGCTAAAAACATTCATGGCTAACTGCAGGAAGATGAATGCATGTTGTAGTTTTGCACCGGGTTAGGGTTAGATCCAAAAATGAATCCAGGTCTTGAGTTATTTCCCACTAATGCTAATTAGAGCTGAATAAGAACCTGCGTGCATTGTGTTATTTTATCTGGGAAATACTGATTAAATATATTTCTACTGGTCAAACTCTGAGTTTAAATGGTTGTTTTGATAAGTGGGAATGGGGTATCAGTAAGAAAAACATATAGTCAAAATATTCTACTTGCAGTTTGCACTGTGGGGGGAAACTATGCAAAGAATTGCACTTCACATTTTCCAGCACAATTGCCGTCAGGTGTAAGAAACATGAATGCACACATGCTGAAAGCAACCTGCCATAAGCGGCAACATGTGTAATGAAATGCTGTGGCGACCCGTGCCAGTTCGTGGTCAGACCTGTGAGTGTGTGCTGCCGGATAGAATTGGCACATTCAGGGCTGAGAGTTGAAAGGGCGAGGAAGGTGGTGGCAGGAGTGGAGTGTAGGATAGACCTCCAGTGTTTGTGAAGGGAGGGAGGAAGGCCAGCTCAGGTTCTGGGGGAACTGTGGGGCTCGTGGGTTGGCTGAGCAGGGGGGTCAGTGGTGGTGGCGGGCAGGAGGGTTTTCTAACCTAGAGACTGTAACTCATTGTAGCCTGACTCCACTGGCTTGGGTGGCAAAGATCATGAAGTCCTGGACATTCATCAACCTGCCGAGGAGGGCCGACTGACTGGAGCCAGGGCCTGTTTTCTTCCCCCCTTCTTCTCCCTCTCACCGTGTCAATGGATCCAGTGCGACTGGGCCGAGGTAGCCGCCCTGAGGAGACAGACCCGGGTCAGTGCAAATAATCAGGCTTCTGACGCCTTGCCTTGTTACTGAGCAAGGGGGAGGTAGGACCCAATGTTGAGTGCGGGGGATCCCAGAGGAAACTGGGGGATTGGGGGTCAGGCAGTGGGTCTGTCATTCAAAGAGGAAAAGGTCATGATATGGGCATACATACAGAAGGATATCAGCATAAACACACAGCATAGCCCGTAGACTCTAAAGTGAATCAGTTTGAATACAACGATGCGTCGATGCATACAATTATCTCTCCCTCATATAGTAATTCTTGTCCTACGAGTTTATCAAACTCAAAAGAGACATGCAGCTGGGGAAATAAGCTTTCTGTCATTGTACAGACTGAGACATAATAAGAAAATTATTGTGATAGTCCAATGAAATAATATACTTTTATAATATATGTATGTACAAATAGCCAACACACTGGGTACTAAATATCAAGCTAATATGATTGGGATTTGAATGACTAATTCACATAAACATTACGTTGGACACAAACTGGCGAGGGCGCTCTAAGCATGTCCATGGGTCAAAGCCAAACGAAGAAGAAGAAAAAAAAAATAGTGAGAAAAACATCTGAGCAAGTATTTTTGGTACTGATGAGGTCAAATTTATGCTGAGGATGCTAAGAACTACCAGCTAAATTGTAAACCTCCTAATACAAACAAAGCAGGCATATCGCCACCTAGTGTAGCGGAGGCTGACACACTTAATTCCATAAACACATTCCCTGCTACTGCTTGTATCCTCGACACACTAGTCCTATTAAATTGCATGGAAAGGAAGTGTACTGAGTGCTTGTTGTAAATTTTGACCGAGTGACACTTAAAACAAAATAATATCTGATCACTCACTTTCACCCGGTTATTATTTGCCGCTTTCTCATGCCTCAGACTGTTCAGCGAGACAGAAACATGGATGACCTTTCATACAATCGGATGGGAGGAAACCACACTGTGGACAGAGTTAAAACATTAGTCTGGACACGAGGGCTTCAGTCTGTAAGTCATCGGCAGCTTTTCCTATGAGTTGGTCTGAGTGATAATGGCGCTGAGTCAGGGCCGAAGCTCTGAGCATGGGAAAATGTAAAGGGAGGAATGTGCGGGGGAAACGCTGTCTGGCCTGATGACACTCCAGAGTCTGCTCTGTGTCCTCTCTGAAAAAGGGCTCCGTGTTCACAGTGACGCAGGCCTCATTCATGTATTTACATTAAGTGAGTGATGTTGTCATGTCACTAACTGCCTCTTTCTCTATTTATATTCCACTTGTGGCACCTCCGTCCACTTGTGGTCACCTGCTTTAACTGCTTGCAACCAGTAGCAGGTCTGCAGAGTCTTTCTGTCTTGCTGTCCTGTTTTATTTTGAGGCTTGTTGAATCGTTCTTTTATATTTTTTATTTTATTTTATGAACTTGTCATTTCATCCACTTGGAGCAGGATGATTTGATTTAGCACATGCTGAAATACCCCGGCTGTGACCTGCTTCCACACTCATGTCTCCATTTTCAGCAGCAGATAAATTTCTCTGCGAAAGTCATCATTTATTCTTGTGCCGACATCATTCTCTCCTGCTCATTTACTGTCCCGCTGCACAGCTGAGCTCATTATCCCCTTGGACGATATTATTCAGACATTTGCTGCACCTTTTGTGTGTGTGTTAACACTCTCTGTCTCATGCTGCTCATCAGTTTCAGTTCTGAGTTCTCACTTCCAAATATCCTCCCCTGTCCTCCCCCTCTCTTTTTTCTCTTCCCCGCAAACACCACCCCCTCCACGCCGCCTCCACCTCCCCCAGGACCTCATGGGAGCTCGGCAGTACAAATTTCCGTTTATACCAGTGGCTAGGGCTGACGACACCGCAGCGCTCTACCCCACAGATTGACGAGCCCTCAGATGCCGATTTACTGTACATGGCAGCCACTCTGGAGCCGCCGCACATCTGGAGTGGAGTACGCTTACTGAAAAACAGGGGCCAACCTTGGCCCAAACAAGTGTAGCAGAGCAAAACCGATGAAAGGCAGCCCCCCCTCCCTCACACACACACATACACACACATCATCAGAACCTCCTCTCCCCTCTGTGCAGCCCAGATCTCTCAAGCTTTTACAAAGACCTTGGAAGGACTGGATTCTGTAAACATAAACTTGAGAGAGGCATTAAGAGACATGCTGGGGCTAATGATGTGATCATGGTGGGAATGTCTTTACTGGAGCTGCTGAAATCTCCACTTTGAAAGTGTGACTGTGTGTGTGTGTTTGTGTGTCAGTGACACAGTCACAGTGAAGCAGCTTTCAACAGGAACACTTACAAAAGTGACAACTTTAAAACAAAAACAAAAAGGAAGCAGACAAATGAACTAGGCTTAGATTATTCAGTATGTGACCCATTTATTTTATTTAGCATGTAGTTGCGTGTAAAAATATACACATTTTAAAAAATACATCAACATAGTAGTAAACATTTGGGTTGCTTTGCAGTTTTTAAATGATTTCACAAACTAATGCAGCATCCAAAAAAAACAAAGCAACAGAGAGCAGTTGACTTCCTGTAGGAACTTCATATTTTGTAATCTCATCTGTTGCAATTTACAGCTGACACTGTTCACCACAAGACAGAGAGGTTTCATAAAGCTGGGACTAAGCCAGAGCAGGAAAAAGACACACAATGTCAAAAACATCACTCCGCATGAAGAGAATTTAAATCTGCAACTGCCTTTTTATGTCAAAATATAATTATACAGCCACTGTCACAACATAGTTTAAATGTATTAAATCTCCAAATACAAAGCCAAACTTTTCTTAGTCATTTTTTTTTACGTGATATGCATCTTCTATTAAACCTTTAAAACAGGCCGTGTTCAGTTTCCCAAAATGTGCTCGACATCCTGCTTGTATTACTCTCAGATCTGGTTGTTACTCAGCTCCAACCGCAGGGATGGCGTCAGGAGTCTCTCCTGCGCACCATATTGAAAGTGTGTTACTGTGTGTGCGTGTGTGTGTGTGTGTGTGTGTGCGTGCGCGCGTGCGCGTGTGTGTGTACACAAGGCAGAAAGTGTCAAGGAATTCATTGTCTGTTCTCCACCTGTTATTATTCTGGTCCCAATCAACCTGCTAGCCAGTCTGGAGCCAGTGGCCATCTGGAAACACTGCTCTGTTTATAAACTTGGCAAGGATCAGCACTCCGGGGCTCTGACCTCCCACACAAATCTGGAAACAATTAGAGCAAGACAGTCTGGCTGATTACTGCAAAAGGGCCCAGCGTGGATCCCACTGACGGCTGTGGGGACGCCAGACCCTTGTTAGAGAAAATGCAAACTCAGTATTACACAAAACCCTTGAACCATTATCACACACGCGTGCACAAACACACACACGCGCACACACACACTTACACTTTCAGGATTATGTGGCGTTTCATCCATTCGTCTCTATTTTTGTATTTATGACCTTATTTTTTGTTCTCACAGACAAACGGACACATGAAACCACCCACATGCACAAACAAAAACAAACACAATTTATTGATCTTTTTTGCATTGTTCACGAAAATGACTTGCACCCTGCTTTCATGTGAGGAAACTGGCTCCCATAACCTCTGCGCACATGTTCACTCATGCTCGTGAAAACTGCCAACATAAAATCTAATTTTAGAAATGGCTTTGACAAAAAGGAAAAGGAAAAAAAAAAACTTCAGTTGGATAATAATGTTTTTGTTTCTAGATAATGTTAAACCTTTTCTTGCATGCCATAAATAACCTTTAAAAAGCTCATATCCATTATATACACTCATCTTAACCGTGCCTGTGTAATGCCAAGATGTTTTAGAGCCTGGGAATCAAAGGCGACTTATGTTGGTGACAGCCCATGAGGGGTTTCCCTTGCAGAAGAGCAGGGGGTGATGCGGAGGTCATGGTATTCTCAGTTTACATGGATGTTAAAAGTCTGATTTTAGTCGGACTATGACAATCATTTGGTTTTCTTAATGTCACTTAAACACGTTAGTCCGACTAAAATCGAGCTAGTCTTAATCAGACTAACATACCAGCTTTGCTCCTTAGTCGGACTGGAGCTGGACTTGGCGTTCTGCGTCTGCACCGATTGCCTTTTTTAGTTGGACTACGGCCTTAGCTCAGTTAAACTGTGCCTGTTAAGAGTGATTCTTTGTTTTCTTGTTGAGTATCATCCAATTATTTGTATTTAATGTATACAAATATCATGTGTGTAATATTTAGGAGGACTTATTGGTTGGAATTGAATATAGAACCCATTAGTATGTATGGATAGGTGCGTAATTCAAAATCATTTGACATTTTAATGCATTTGAAGAAAGGGCCTTGCTTTACGAAGGCCACCATTTTGTTTCTACAGCAGCCTAATTGAAAAAAAGCAAAAAAACAACAACAATCAGAGGACATAGTAAAACCACATTCTGATTATTTTTGACAGATATTGCTATTGTAAAGTGAGTCATAATTGGTATGACTGATAATTTCATAGTCATGAAAATACATTTTTGTTTTCTGCCAAGAAACTATTTTAATTTCTCATCTGAAGAACAAGACCTGTAGGCCTTTAACTCCACGCACCACTGCAGACTTTTATCATAGTGCAGTTTGTTTTTATCAAATAAGCGCAGTGTCTTTTGATTTATACTTACTCTTGCTTATATTGTAGTTTTGATTGTTTTGTGATAAATTATTCAGCCCTAATGGAAATGAAGAAGAACATCATCCTTTCTGGTATGCAAAGGCCACGGAAGTTCCCTGATGAATGAAGGGAGGAATCCTCCATGTATTGCATTCTGCAACCTCACCATTCAATATCACTGCTTCATTTACACCGGGCCTTTAAGTAGATATGAGACCTAAACAAATCTTTCAAACCTACTTCTTCGTTGTTATGCTGTAAACTGATGTCTGTGCGGTGATTTGTGGTCTATATTAATAAAATACGGCAAAAGATGAATTAACAGTGCATATTTTTCATGATAAAAGGTCTGATTCATTTCTCACTCAGTATTCAGACCAAACCTAGCAGTCCCGAAGCTTCATTGTGCAGGGATGTGGTTCTAAAAATGCAACACACATTCATCACTGGCAAATATCAAAGCCATACATCAAGTCATGAAATCTCACATTTTGTTGATGGTGTTTGTCCGGCGCGTTCTGTCTCACTGATTACCATCACTCTCCTGTTTCTAATAACATACATTTTCCCTTTAAATAAACTTCCAGATGAGAAGAAGTGGAGTATATGAAGTATTGAGTCTACAGTATTATATCCGCTCTTGCTTTTGGAGATCCAATAATTGGGAGAATGATGAATCAAAATGATAATAATGATGGTGAGTAATTGCTCTCCCCATCTCTCTCATGGTTGTCTTCTTTTCTGCGTCTCACACATTCAGTCTTTTACTAGGATTTATGTGTTCTGTTGCACAGAGCATGCATGTGACTAAAGCAGGACGGGCTGCTTTTAATAAGCAAAGATTATAGAAAATAGGCTGAAAGCCCAATAGAACATTTCCAGCTGGAAGTCCAGCCCCTGTGCTTAGGAAGAGTGCAGCTCAACAACTCTAGTTTAACAAGGGGGGAGATGGTGATTGAATGCAGATACTACACATGGCACTTCCCTTTTTCTGTTTCATGACTTATATTGTTGGCTGCACTGCTCCTGTGCTCCCAGTGTTGCAGGAGGTAGTCAAATTCTTGACCTACAGTACGCAAACGTACCAATATATTCATGTCAAAAGTTTGACATAGTATTATCAGCGAAATAAAAGTACCAGCGCTGCAGAACAAAATTGTTACAGGGTAAATATGGAGTGTTGTAAGATGGGGAATGGGAAAAAAAAAAAAAAAGTTCTGCATGCACAAATATGTCTTCATTTTTAACTTCTCCCATATATGCCTGGTTCTGGTGTGCAATATTGGATCAGTGGGAAATGTAAATGTCTCTTTTATGAAACAGCTAGCAACTCAATCTGATTAATGACCAAGGGCCCCAAATAATGTTTTGTAAAGAGCACCTGAGCCAAAAAAAGAGAGTAAAACTTTGAATGTATTTCACCATTCAACTGATCCAGAAACAGTTTCATTATGACTATGATTTCATCTTATGTGCAAAAGTTTTTTTTACTACTTTTGTTTTGTTACTACTACTACTACATATATGTATACATATATATATATATATACAATATTTTAATATAATCTTATGATATATTTTTTATTTAATATTTTCCCTAAAAAATTATGCAGTATAACTATACAGTAAAATATGCATTTAAAAATGGCACCTGAGTGCTACTTTTCACCTCTACACAGGCCTTGATCCTAAAAGAAGCTCAGTGGTATCAAAATAATGTTGAAACAGCTGTATTGTTATTGCACTTTGGTCCCAACAGTAACTACATATGACAGGTTTGAGCTTAAAGGTCAGCGCGCTTTGATAAAGTCAAGTGACATATGAATCACTGTCATTTTAACATGACATGGACTCAGAAGTTGCAGTACCCCAGTGAATCATCAGTGCTGTTGCAACGATAACTTCCCCAAAATCCCTCAAACCCCCAGATAGGTATAGACTCTATACTGTCACGAGCTATCAATTATTCCCACTTGGTCACAAGCGTCCTCTAAAATTAGACATCATGCCACTGCCTAGGAAATTACAACCTCTCTCTCCGCCTTGTTTAGTCATGTGTATAACAATGAATTCATGCCGCCTCAACGTTGACCCTTTGTCCCCTTTGGAAATGGCAAAATGTGGAACAGAAAAAGAGTGAAAACAGGATCCTGATCGTGCAGCGTCTGGTGCCAGGAGCTGGTGTATTTTTGACGTGGCAGAGGAAGAGCGAGGGCAGTGTCCTTCCTGGTTTTCTACAGCTTCCTGTACAAACTGGAATCTGATTCATAGCCATTCAATCCCGATGCCATTGTTTCCCTGGCCATTGATCTATGATGATTTGCTTCAGCTGAAAGCCCAGCCCTCTTGTGATTAAATACATTTACTCAGTACTTCCTCTTAAAGGTCCAGTGTGTACAATTTAGGGATTACGTCAATAACAATTGAGTATAGTATTAAAGAAAATATATGTCATTCATTTAAGGGGTTCTTGTTAATTTCTTACGGAGCTAGTCCACTTACACGTGTGTTCTACTGCCAAGTTTGCACAATAGCCCATAATCATCGACATTGAACATAACAAAACAGACAACAACACAAAGGAGGACACCCAGCAGCTCTGCTTTTCTGCTCGGTTTTTGGCTGTTTGTCTCAACAAGACGTCAAACTTTGTATGAGAACAGCTTTTCTGTCACCCAAACAGCTGACTGTAGTGGGTCTAGCGCCGCCCGTACATTTACTCCACCATACCATTGCTCTGGTATCCCAAGGGAAAGGTACCGAAATATGGAACAGGTTATTTTGGTTCTATTCCTAATGGAACCAACTTCACCCCCTGCCACTAATGCCACTAAATCTTACACGCTGGTCCTTTAATTGCACTGTCATCCTAAGAAGTAGGATGGAAGTAGCATTTAGCCACCAGGGGGCAACTTTACTGGTCGCAAAAAAACTCAATTTGATTTATGCGATATATAACATCAGTAAGCTTTTTTCTGGAGACGTTATGGTCTCAATTGTTAGTCTTGCATCTTCTTTAGTAAGACATGATGTCAATTTTGTAAATGATGTTCTCATCCAGAGGAAAATAGATGATAAAGCACATCACAGTTTGTGGGCACCAGTTTAATTGACAGCTGGTATCTTCCAATAGGTTCAGGTTAACAGAGTTGTTAAACTGTTAAAATGAGGGAACTCCTGATTCTCTTGTGCAAGTTTGCTCCATCATGACTTCATATGATTCAGGAGTCAGGCTTTTGACAGTTACGAAGGGAGCATACTACACTCTGTCTGACACAATCACACTGGCTTCTTGTTGGCTTCAGGATTTAGTTTAACATCCTCTGAATCATATTCAAAACCATCCATGACACGACAATATCTGAACTTAAAACATGATACGGTACACTTGTGCCCGATCCACACGTGAACAGTAAGAAATGTAAACTCTTTCTTTATTCTTTATTTTCTCTTTTTTTAAGTTTTCCGTAAACACGGCATTGTTTCAGGAAATGTATTCATGCGCACAAAACGACTCGACCCCACATGTTGTAGTACATATGCCAGGCCTTTACGTGGCGCTGTAGTTCTGCTACACACTGAGCATGTGCGTAAAAGCATTTTTTTTGTTTATATAGCTTTATTCAGACAAGTACACATTACAATGTATACAATCCAATAAACAGAGTCAGAATGAACCATGTCAGAGGGACAAAAGAAAATAAAAGTCAACATAAAGTGAACAGACCAAACAAGAGGAGGATGACAACAAAGATAGTGACAACGAATACAAGCAAATGCTTATTTGATTGTATTGTGCTTATTTCTTATTATTGCTTTAATTTGTCTCGTTTTAAGTTGTCAAATTTAGCTGTAATATGTGTTTTTGTAATAAATTGTACAGCATAAGTGCTGTATGAACAATGGTTATAAAAATTTTAATATTGTTTTGCCTAACAAACCTCTGCAATATTCAGACACATTTTACACTTTCTCAACAACCCTTTGACCCCTACCAAATACCAATGTGCTTGTGTGTGTGTATAAGGAGCTAATGCTTATGAGGATGAATAAACACACCTGACTCTTAGATTCCAGGTGCTCCCTGCAGGTGATGATGCACTGCAGCTTTGCTCCAGCTGGTGGAAACAGACTCTTATTTCACTTGATGCAACATCCACCACCTCACACTCCTACGCACTGCAGGTCTGGCTGAGTCATAATAGTATGCTATTTAGCTGGTTACAGGCAGTATGATAAATATTTATGCCCCACAACTCCACCACCAGAGATTAAAACGTTAAACGCCCCTCTGTGCAGGAGCATTAGACGTTTTATTAGCCTCAGAGTAAAGTTAGAGTAATCAGTTCAAATTCATTTAATTAAGCACTGTTTAGTGAGTTTAAAGAGCCTCATTAAAGCACTTCTACACATACTGTTTGATCAAAGGCGGTTCATTATGGCATGGTTATATTTTAATTTTGGCCTTGCTGTTTAAAGTTGCTGAATTATGTGCACTTCATTTAATTCAATCAGTTCATCAAGATTGATATTCTCCTTTCAACATGCTCCACTCACTGTGTTTACATTATTTATACTGGATAATAAGCCTTTTTTTGACACTTGAATGTCATCCAGGATTTTCTTTGGTTACACTTTACAGGCTCCCTTAATTAACTTAATTAGTTAGTACATTATTAATTAATTAATAATTAATAATTTACTTATGACCTAACCCTTATCATTCATTGAATTATTAATTAACCACAGTTAACCTTTACTTAATGATTTTTGGACCCTTATTGTAAAACTTATTTCGGGTTGAAGGGATAGTTTGGGATTTGTGAAATGGGGTTGGACTTTCGGCTGTTGTCACTGGAATTTGACCGGTAAAAAATTGTCAAAGGCCAAAATGTCAACAGGTAAAAATTCAATCAATGAATAAGGGGCCGTCCACACAGAAATTGACTTTTTGGTCATTTTTGGATGACATACTAAAGTATGACTTTTTGTCAAAGTTTGGACAATTTTTTAACTTTTTGTCAAATTTTCGACGACATACTAACCTATGACTTTTTTGTTAAATTTTGGACCAAATTAAAAAAATTGGGAAATTTTGTTCAACATAGTATAGTATGATGTTTTTGTCAAATTTTTTAAACAAATTTTTTTTTTTCACTTTTTCAAATTTTGGACCCAAACATTTTATTTCAAAATTTTTTCAAAATTTTGGTGGACATAGTATGGTATAACATTTTTCTCAAATTTTGCACGACAAAGTATATTATGACGTTTTTGTCAAATTTTGGACCCAAACATTTTATGTAAATTTTTTTAAAAGGGTCACATTTTGGACAGCATAGTATAGTATGACGTTTTTGACAGATTTTGGACCCAAACATTTTTTTTCAAAAAATCGTGAAATTTTGGTTGACATAGTATAGTATGACATTATGTCAAATTTTCGAATAAAAATTATTTTTCAGAAAAATTGTCACATTTTGGTGCGACATGACGTTTTTGTCAAATTTCGGACCAAACATTTTTTCTCTGAAAAATTGACAAATTTTGGTCGACATACTAGTCAAATTTTAGACACAAGCATTTTTTTTTAAATGGTCACATTTTGGATAACATAGTATATTAAGACCTTTTAGTCAAATTTTGAACCAACATTTTTTTTTAAATGGTCACGTTTTGGACGACATAGTATAGTATGACATTTTTGCAAATTTTCAAAATAAAAGTTATTTTCAAAAATTTTTTCACATTTTGGGGCGGCAAAGTATAGTATTAAAGCAGGGGTTCTCAAAGTTTTGATACCTGAGGGCCAATTTAGGAACCCAACATTGGACTGAGGGCCGCCAAAGGGAAATAAAAGGAAAAAAACCAGAAAGAAATCCCATTTGCAATCATTTAAATGACCAGATTGCAGTTCTACAGTTTAGCGTTAAGTAATATAGGCGTTTATATAATGTAATTTAAGCATTAATATAATAACACTTTATAATTTACTGGGTAATTACCCATTACAACATTTAAAAAAAAAAAATTGTCAAACTTTGGACGACAAAGTATAGTTTGACGTTTTTGTCACATTTTGGACGACATAGTATAGTTTGAAGTTTTTGTCACATTTTGGATATACTATACATACTATAGTATGTCGTGCAACATTTGACAATTTTTTTGAAAAAATATGATTGGTCCAAAATTTGACAAAAATGTCATGCTATACTATGTCGTCCAAAATTTCACAATTTTTTAGAAAAAAAATGTTTGGGTCCAAAGTTTGACAAAAATGTCAAGCCATACTATGTCGACCAAAATGTTAAAACATTTTTGAAATCAAATGTTTTGGGTCCAAAATTTGACAAAGACGTCATACTATGTTGACCAAAATTTAACTTTTTTTAAATGTTTGGGTCCAAAATTTGACAAAAACGTCATATCGATAATGTTTTTATTTTTCAGAATTACTGGAGCTTGTGGTGGTCTAATAGATAAGGCACTGGCCTCCTATTCCAATGATCATGGGTTCATGCCCTGCCTTGGGCACCACTGTTATAGTTTAGTATGTCAAAAGTAAAACAATTACTTTTGGTCCAAAATTTGACAAACATGTCAGACTAAACTATGTTGTCCAAAATGTAAATGAAAAAAATTGTCCAAATTGTAACAATTTTTCTGAAAAAAAAAAAACATTCCACAGTGGTCTAATAGATAAGGCTCTGGTCTCATTCTTCAAGAATTGTGGCAACAAGTCCTGTCTTTGGCACCACTGTTATAGTTTAGTTTGCCATCAAAAATTGCTTTGTAACATCGTACTTTAATATTTCATCCAAAATTTGACAAAACATTTAGGTTCAAAATATGACAAAAAAAGTCAAACTATATTATGTCGTCCAAAATGTAACCATTTTTTTGAAAAAATAGTTTTTGGTTTTAAATTTGACAAAAACGTCATACTATACTATGTTGTCCAAAATTTGACAAAAACGTCATACTATACTATGTCATTCAAAATCGGACAATTTTTTGAAAAAAAAATTTGGGTCCAAAATTTGACAAAAACATCATACTATGTCGTCCAAAATTGGACATTTAAAAAAAAAAAAAATTTTTGGTCCAACATTTGACAAAAACGTTACACTATACTATGTAGTATATCATACTATACTATGTTGTCCAAAATCTGACCATTTTTGTCGAAATTTGGAACCTTTAGTGGTCTAATAGGTAAGGCATTAGCCTCCTACTCCAATGATCGTGGGTTCAAGCCCTGTCTTGGGCAAAACGTGACACTTTTTTAAAATTAGAAATGTTGGTCCAAAACTTGACAAAAACGTCATACTATACTATGTCGTTCCAAAATCTGACAATTTTTTGATAAACATTTTTTTGGTCCAAAACTTCACAAAAACGTCATACCATACTATGTAGTACATCATAATATACTATGTCGTCCCAAATGTGACCATTTTTGATAAAAAAGATTTTGGTTCAAAATTTGACATAAACGTCATACTATACAATGTCGTCCAAAATGTGACAATTTTTTGAAAAATAAATTTGGTCCAAATTTGACAAAAACGACATACTATACTATGTCGTGCAAAATCTGACAATTTTTTTGAAAAATATTTTTTGGTCCAAAACTTGAAAAAAACAGCATACTATACTATGTCTAAAATTCTACATCGCTGTTAATGAGAGGCAGAGAGGGGGAGAATAACATACCGGATTGGCCACTCGACGCGGGATTCGAACCAGGGCCACCTGCAGAGGGGACAAAAGCCTAAATACATGGGGCAGGTCGGGTGCTCTACCTACTGAGCTAAAGGCAGTTGAATACAGCCTTTTTAGTAAGATTTATCTAGTCGAATATTTGTCAAAAACGACATACTATAGTACTATGTCGTCCAAAATCTCACAATTTTTTTGAAAAAAAATGCTTTAGTCTAAAACTTGACAAAACATACTATACTATGTAGTATGTCATACAACACTATGTTGTCCACAACGTGACCAATTTTTGAAAAAAAAATTTGGTCCAAAATTTGACAAAAACGACATACTATACTATGTCATCCAAAATCTGACAATTTTTTTGAAAACATTTTTTATGGTCCAAAACTTGACAACAACTTCATACTATACTATGTAGTACGTCATACTACACTATGTCGTCCACAATGTGACCATTTTTAAAAAAAAAAATTTTGGTCCAAAATTTGACAAAAAAGACATACTATACTATGTCGTCCAAAATCTGACAATTTTTTTGAAAAACTTTTTTTGGTCCAAAACTTGTCAAAAACTTGTCAAAAACTTCATACTATACTATGTAGTATGTCGTACAACACTATGTCGTCCACAATGTGACCATTTTTTGAAAAAAGAATTTGGTCCAAAATTTGACAAAAACGACATACTATACTATGTCGTCCAAAATCTGAATTTTTTTTTGAAAAACTTTTTTTTGGTCCAAAACTTGACAAAAACTTCATACTATACTATGTAGTACGTCATACAACACTATGTTGTCCACAATGTGACCAATTTTTGAAAAAAAAATTTGGTCCAAAATTTGACAAATACGACATACTATACTATGTCGTCCAAAATCTGACAATTTTTTTGAAAAACATTTTTTTGGTCCAAAACTTGACAACAACTTCATACTATACTATGTAGTACGTCATACTACACTATGTCGTCCACAATGTGACCATTTTTTGAAAAAAAAATTTGGTCCAAAATTTGACAAAAAAGACATACTATACTATGTCGTCCAAAGTCTGACAATTTTTTTGAAAAACTTTTTTTTGGTCCAAAACTTGTCAAAAACTTCATACTATACTATGTAGTACGTCGTACAACACTATGTCGTCCACAATGTGACCATCTTTTGAATAAAGAATTTGGTCCAAAATTTGACAAAAACGACATACAACAGTATGTCATCCATAATATATTTAATTTTTCACATCTTTCAGAAATTGGTCAGTGGTCTAATAGGTAAGGCATTAGCCTCCCACTCCAATCATCGTGGGTTCAAGCCCTGTCTTGGGCACCACTGTTATAGATTAGTATGTCATCCAAATTGCTCTAAAAAGTCATGCTTTAATATCTCGTACAAAATTTGACAAAAAAGTCATAGTATAGTATGTTGTCTTAAAGTTGACAAAAATGTCATACTATACTGTGTTGTCCAAAATGCAAATGAAAAAAAACCCAATACTTTTAAAGTTTTGTCAGTGGTCTAATAGATAAGGTACTGGCCTCCTATTCCAAGAATTGTGGGTTACTGCCCTGTCTTGGGTACCACTGTTATATTACAAAAAAGTTTTTAACCCAAAAATATCATACTATACTATCTTGTCCAAATTGTAACAATTTTTCTTAAAAAAAAAACAACCCTTCAAATTTCCACAGTGGTCTAATAGATAAGGCTCTGGCCTCATTCTTCAAGGATTGTGGCTACAAGTCCTGTCTTGGGCACCACTGTTATAGTTTAGTATGTCATCCAAAATTGCTTTGAAACATCATACTTTAATATTTCATCCGAAATTTGACAAAACATTTAGGTTCAAAATATGACAAAAAAGTCATACTATACTATGTCGTCCAAAATGAATAGAAAAAAATAAAATAAAAACAGGCCACATTTTGGATGACATTCTGTCGTATGACATTTGACAATTTTTGGACTAAACATTTTTTTCCCAAAAATGTTCAAACTTTGGACGACATACTATGGTATGACGTTTTTGTCAAATTTTGGACCAAATTTTTCTTTGCAAAAAAATTGTCAGACTTTGGTCGACATACTATAATGATGTTTTTGTAATATTTTAGACCAAACCATTAAAAAAAAATAAAAAATAAAAAAATTGGTTACATTGTGGAAGACAGTATAGTATGACGTTTTAGTGAAATTTTGGACCAAAACCAATAGTAAATGATTCCTAGACATTATTAACTAAATACTAATATATTAACCAATGTGTTAATTAATGCCGAGTATAATACATACATAATGATAACTAATTACAATATTCAACTTTTATGCATGCACTTTGAGTAGTAAACATTGATGAACCGCTTATTGATGCATTAACTAATATGTTAACTTATGCTTAGTAACACATAATAACTAATGTAAATATATTAAACAGTATGACACTTTTCTTCTTCAGATTTAAGGATGTTTTCTTCAATTTATCCAAGTCTAACAAAAAATACATCTACAAAATACAGCTTAGTTTATGAACCTTCTTTTGTTTAATGTGCAACTCTGTGGAAAGCTGTAGCTTACATGCTGTTGAGACAAATTAGTAATATACTTTTGTGTTACTTTATACAATACAGAAATGCATTTTCCTCCAATAAATGCATTTGACAGCTTTAAATACTTGTAAACGAAAATTCTCAAAAATATACTGTAGATGCCTCCAATTACCTTAATTAATTATACTTATAATGTATGACTAAAACTTCAGTTGTCACACTGAAAAACAGTGTATATAAAAAAATAATGTATCAGTCATATTACTACATAGGTATTTATACAAAACATAGTAATATGACATCATGACATGATAAGCAAAACGTATATAAAGCAGCAAGTATCTGTAGTAACTGTCAAAAAATGTATCAAATTTAAAAAAAAAATTATTTCATTGACACATTTGTTCATCTGAGATGACACAATACAATCAAAACAGAAACTTAAAAGAAAAGAGAATATTTAAGCTACAAAAAAATCACACTCTCCACATGATGAAGCTGACAAATGAGACAAAAAGACCTGGTCAAATTACTGCAAAACGGCAACGTATTACATCGGAAAAATCAGTGAGGCGGCAATGAGGAAAAGCCTGAGGAGCCAAATATGTTTGTCATCAAGTCGAGACGGAAAGGATTCAGCAGAGCTGAACTCACACAGGGGAATGAAGATACACCAAGTTATGTCCACTGAAATCCTGTAGGTGGAGTGGATCCTCCTTCCTGTATGTTCCCAAGCATGACGCTCATCACTTCCACATCAAGAACTCTCTGTACACCTGTATCCTCACACACGGGGAATAATAAGCACTACATGGTCACATTAGTGAGTCTGTTTGATTCATGTGTCATTAAGGAAAAAACGGCAATGGGAAAAGATTAAAAAGTAGATAGTATGAGTTGGTATTATTGGGAAACCTTTCAATTCGAGTATCTTGGATGGAAACTCAGGAAAGTTCCAGTTATTGCTCAAGTGACCCCTGCACAGCCTGAACCAGAGTGGGAAAAACAGCAAGGGAATAAATATGTGAAAATCCATGGGTTTAAGAAGCATTTTTAGTTCTGGGCTGAGTTTAAATGTATTTATTATGGCTATTTTGGAGGGTTTTCTGCAGTAAGCCAACTGACAATGGACATTGTGGAGGCAGCAGGTGTTCCAGATTTGAGTGGCAGGTGGCGATCCATGCAGCCAGAGTGAGCCACCGCATAAATCTATAATTGGTTATTTCTGTGAGGCTACAATCCAACTCAAGAACCTGTAGCCTTTATTATACCACAAAATAGCAAAAATATTCATGTAAGATATAAAGGTGTATGAATAACATGGGCCAAGAAGATGCTGCTGCACTCATCTTTTAGTGAAAGGAGGCATTATGGGGGATATGCGTATTCAAAAATGTATAGCACTCGCAGGAAAGGCCGTGAGAATTTAACAAAGACTGTAACTGAACATGTCTGCTCTTATCAGCCTTAGACGCAAACACCTTACAGTATATTAATAAATGTTGCTCTGTTATTGATATTGAGAGTTATGTCTTGTTCAGACACTGAGAAAAAATTCCAGTTAGGATGTGATATCTAGAGGATATTGAAAGTCTAGTCAACAACACAGTGAAATATCTTTTCTTCTTTTTCTTTTATTTCTTTTTTTATGCCCACTTCTACCAAAGCAACTCATGCAGATGAAACTATGTCTGGACACACTTGCAATTAACAGTGCAGACAGTCCATCTGATAAGATGTGATCTGAGAGAGAAAAAATCTAATTTACTCATATGTGCCATGCTTTATCATCTATTTTCAGCGAAACAGAAACATAATTTACAAAATCACCATCATCTGCTATTGAAGAAGACCATTATAACTCATCAGGAAAAGGTTAACTGATGCCATAAATCAGGTGGGAAGCAGACGCATTTTCCCATATACTTTTATCAAGTTGCCCCCAGGTCTCTATTTGATATATTCTTACTTCCTGATTTACTTCACCGAGGAAACCAAAAGTCCACAGATTCATTCTACTCTTGTGAACGTGTCGTACAATAAATATAAAACTACAAGCAGCAGCCAGTGAAGTCTCTCGGCATTATGCCTGGGCAGGAATTAGCATATATTTGCAAGCTTCAAGCTCATTAATTCACAAGTTGCATTATGCTTTGTTGGACTGTATCGAAACAAAACGTGAAAAAAAAACACCTGTCGCAACTTGTTAAAAGCTAAGCTAATCAGCTACTGGTGGTTACCAAAAAAAACATTAAAAAAATGTAAACATGGTTTTATTCACAGTAATGTTTTAGGGTGTGTCAGGTTAGTGTGTACTGTTCTTTGTGCTCAGCTAAACTCATTCTTGATGATTTATATTTATGACACAGATGTGACAAATCGATCTTCATCAAGAAAATAAATGTTTCTAAAACCTTAAAGTGTTGCTTTGAAGCAACATCCAGAAGCCAATTTTCTATTTGCAACCTTTCGAGAAAATCACACCACATGATCCTTGTTTGGGAAATCAATCCCACCCTTGTCCTAAAGCTGTGATCTCTAAACATTAGCTCTGAACTATTTACTAAAACATTGGTGGCTCCAGGCTGCATGTTTTAACTTGCAATCTGTGCTCAGATTCACAGCTCGCAGCCCAGGAATGTCGGACTTTTCTGCTTGCTCGGGGTGGTGCTGTCGCTCCCAGCGTCAGTCTATCATTATTCCCGAGTTGACACAAACACGTCGACGCACATGTGCACACACGAACGCACAAATCTGAAAAGGTATCACATGAGCGACTGAGGCCAATTTGAATTCGGGTAAAAAAAAACAACAACAACAAAAAACATGCACACCATCTTTCAAAGAGCTTTGAGAGAGCGTTTGATGGCATAAATTATGGATGATTCTGAATGTTGTGTCAACACTCATTTATTTTACGTTTGGACCACACTCATCAAAACTTCATACAAAAACACTTTTATATTCACACACACACACACACAAAAAACCCTGGACCATCCTATATGTCGAGCCTGCAATTAATTGTTCTTATCAGATCATTTACTTTTAATAGACCGCTGAGTGCTTATAATCCATTAATAAAAGAAACCATTATTTATTATTAAGACGTCTCCAGTGGAGCGTTTAGATGCTTGTCCTTGGGAAACGAGGATGCATGTTACGTGAACCGCAACCCGTCGATAAAATGTTATATTAAGATTTATCACTGCGGAGGTGATTGATCGCCAAACCTGTTACCAATAGTTTGTTTTAATATCAAATTATTTATTTATTTATTTATACTTAATTGATCTGTGCTATCTCATTAGCAAGCGATGAATATTAGAAGTAGAGATAAATCAAAACCCTTGTTAATGTCATGGTAACATTCAGATGGTAAACGTAATGACTGACACTGATAAACCCCTAACAAACCTTTACAATGAATCTGCAAAACATTGGTACATGCACCATCAAATACCACATATAAAGCCTTTATTTGCTTATATAATGCTAATGTGAGCCTGTGAGGGGACATAATGTGCGAGCATGATTCTGCATTGACATGATCATTCTGACAGATGCTGAATGAGACTGAAGACATTAAAGTGACAGGCGAACGCCGCGTTTCCTTCGTGGTCAGGTAATCCTCCTCACAGGTCACATCCCTGCATTTCTCAGGGCACAGTGAGTATTGTCTGTGTTCCTGGTGCATTGTCGTCGTGAGCTGAGAGAACCAGCAGATTATATAACCTCTGCACAATCATCAAGATGCAAATAGATGAAGTGTGAATGAACTCGCACAAGGGAATAATAATGTATTCCCGCAGTGCGATGGTGGTGTTTTAATCATATTTGGAAAACACGTAGAAGTTATTTCTCTGTCTATTTTTGGTAGGAGACTCACAAAGAGGGAAAAGTTGCCTTTGCAGATCGCTTCAAATTATAGCTTTAAATTACAGTTAATGCTAATGAATGTTTTCCATGTGATGTGTTTAAATCTCAGAAGGTGTAATTTTGTGACTTTAAGCAGTCAAGCATCTTTCACAATCCTCAGCAAAAGTGCTCTAAAAAATAAAATGTAACTTAACTCAGGACATCAATATTTGACTGAGTGTTTTATACCTTCACACAAAAAAATCTAAACAATATTGGAAAACTTACCCTAAAACCATTTACACTTTGCATACCATAAATGTTGTAGGACTATCTCCTATAACATGATTCAGTGCAATTATGTGCTGTCTTTTACAACATCATGCGCACAAACAGTCTTTCTGCTAACTCAGCACATTTCACAATTGAAATGAACAGCTACGTGTTTGTGTTTTGCGAGGAAAGCAGTGAAATGAGCGCTGAACTCTTAACCTTTGCCTTTGGGCTGCTAATAGAGGAACTTCCTGTTGTTTTCATAGTTGCATGGGTCGAAAACTCTGAATGGATTTGGAAAAGCCTTACCCTAGTCTTGGCCCAGGGCTATGATTATAAAATAACAGATAGCTGAGGGTGAGATAGAGATACTTAAACCTGTCTTCTTCTAATTTGAACATGCACTATGTCTTAATAGAAGAATAAGTGGGCATCATGTGGCTTAATAATGACTGTCTGCAGGTCCCTAATGTTCTGCATTAATTAGCATGACAGCACCATGGGTGGATTCCTGTCTCAGTTGAAAACTCATCAGTTGTGTGGGAGATTTTATATAACTTAGACTATCTTTTTTTTTCTCTCAGCTCATTTTCAGTTTAAACTATCTCTATTTGTTCAGGTATATTTCCCAGTAGTGAGCGCTCCTGAGTCCACCATGCAAGCACACGTCTCAGGGGACTGAGTGACATTCCCTGCTTTTAAGAGGATTTTATTTTGTGAAGCAAGGGAGACGGACCATGGCGCTAATGTATTCTGACACTGCCATGCTGGTGGATCTGCTATTCATTTAGGCAAAGCAAACAAAAAAGGAAGGGCAGGAAGTTCGCTTTGCTTACTCTGCTGCCGTCTTTGTGAAAAACCCCACCTCCTTCAGGTGGCCGTGGTGATAATTGTGGCTAAACTTTGTGTTGTTAAACCCATACCATTACATTTGGCTGGTGGGGATAACTTACAGTAAAACCCCCCCAGTCCAGGAGGCTTAAAGAGTTCTTAAAGAGGTATATTTAAATTGTCGCTGGGCATTGACTTGATCTTTGATTACCCAAACCAGCATGAGGGCTTAAATTCTTTTACATCATCTCGCTCTGGGTTTTTCAACACGTGCCAAATCAGAATCTGGGTCTTAAACTTCTTAGCTCAGATCAAACTGCAAATATCCCACCATGGACATTTTAAAAGTCTTTAAAAGCCTACATATTTTCACAATGAAGAAGTTCTCTTTCTATCTGTGTCAGAATAAGATTGCATGGAACATCTTTTAGTCTGCAAAATGCCCATCTTGATGGGCCCAGTACAGCAAGAACATTTCCGGCGAGTGTAGCCCATGGTGAGTCACATCTCCTTTATAAAATTCTTCTACACATTTTCATACTAAATCTTTTCAATTTCCCCCCCCTTCACCCAGTCTTCTCTGTGCAGATGATTACTGTTGCGCTGTGATGACAGGAATTCTACCTGACATGGCCAGACTTGCAAGCTTACATTCGTCTGTGATTCGCTGTACTGTATAGGCAGCTACAGGTGCCTCTGTGGCGTAAACACAGGAAAAGCAGATTTGTAATCCGCGCACAGTCGGGCAGAGAGATGAATACAGCGAATTGTGAATGGAAAGAAAGATGAAAGATGTTTTATTAAGAAATATACAGCCACATCTCTGAATTACTCATCAGAGGGAAAAGAGAAGCCTCTGCTGTAAAACCTCGTAAGTGCTCGGATTATTATGTGCCCTCTAAAACTGTGGCTTTAGGACCAGTCCACTCCCATAAAAAATAACATTTTGAATTTTAAATATAACTGCCGAGCGCTCTGTGAATGACATATGCCTTCAGTGAATGTCTGTAAATGGCCTCAGTGCTTTTTAAGGGTGGGACATAAAAGAGGAAAAAAATCCCTGGGATTGTAATAGCTGTTATGATGTATTATCTTCCACATTAGCCTTCATGACATGCATCACAACAATCCTATAATTTTATGTTTAGTCCTTGGGATTTTCCAGATCCTCCATCCCATCTTGAGAAGCACAAGTCATACGACGTGGATCTGGTTAGCTTTTTCGAGCTGGGTGGTGACTGAGTCCTCTAACTTGTCCTGACAACTCGGCAGGTTGGGCACTTCTCAATAGAAACACCTCAGCAGCGTCACGTCTGCTACCTGCACCTGCCACAGGCAAGTGCTTCTGCCTTACAAAGACATAACTTAATGCCGGAGCAGGTCCCAGCCTGCATACCCCCCCCCCCCCTGCATCCTCTTACTCAGCCCTGCCTTGGTGTTCTCGCTGTCTTATTGTCAGACCTCAAGGAAGGCAGGGAAAAAAGTGACTACTTGACCTTCTCTGGTCAATTTCTTTGCCATGACTTTCACATGAGGGAGTAACTTGTCCTGGAAGAGCTGTTGGTTGGTTTCCAACATTCAGAACCTTTTCAGAGAATATGAATCCCTTCTCCCTGACGATGTTTTGGCTCACAGAATGAGCAGTGTTGATAATACTGTTGACAAGCAGCTCACAATGTGTCTCGTGCATTAGCATATCCAGTTTGTGTTCTGTCCTGGCCCTGAAATGTGCTCTCTGATCAGGTGGGGATTGAAAAGTTTTTTATTAAAATTTCCATCCTGATATATAACAATATTCCACCACAATATCATTGTTGTTGCACTGAAAGGTCAGATTTCCATAGCGTTAGACCAATGTGAAATGAAAGCACTTGAACAACAGTGAATCAGTGAGACAAAAGTCAAAACATGATCCCTCTGTGCTCATGATAACCCTGTGATGCATGCCCAAACAGATATTATTTTGAATTCCTTCTCCTTTATCTCCATCTTCCTCCGCATCTGCTGCCAATTACATCATCATAATGCTCCTGTTCCTGTTTCCTCCCTCACTTGAATGGCTGATCACCCCTCAGTGGCAGCCCAACAGACCCACAAAGGCATGAATTTAGAAGGTGCACATACGACTGTACTGTATGAACGGGTGAAGGGGAGTTATTAGTGTCAGGGATAATATTATTCTACTCCAGAGTGAGGAATTAAATTCATCATGCACATAATACTAATACATGTATAAACATTTGATTTGGATTTTTATGTCAATTTCAGCTATAATTTGATCATTTCATAACTGACATTCGGCCACTCAAATGTGATTGTGTGCTCCTTTTCCTCAATATTATACTAAACATTACTGAGCGAAACACAGCTGGCCTTGAGCGCTGGGAAACTTTATTTTAGATTTGATTTACATTTGGGAAATTGAGATTATTTTTGGACCAAAGTCATAAATCTCAAAGGGCATCCGTTACAGTCATACACATACAGTATATGATTCAGGTAAGCAAACGTATCGTACACAAATAAATCAATTGTAGGACAGACCCATTGAATGTTGTATTTGCACAGAAATAACACAGGAAATGACCTTGAAATCAAATTATTCTCGTATTCAATAAATTATTTTCATGTTTGATATTAAAAAATAAAAAATAAAAAATACATATGTATATTTGTAAATGAGTATTTACTGTTAACATTACTTGGTATTAAACTATATGCAGCATCATGAATATACTCGAGCCCTGGCCTTTGCAGTCTACTTCAAGCAGTTTCCAGGCTGAACACAGCAGTACTCTGTGGCGGAGCTGAGGCTGAGTTAATGTATATATTGAACAGTTCCTTCACATAATTGCTTGTGTCACATATTTTCTCCTCTCAGCCTTTTACTTTGCTGTATATCTTGCGCTGGAGTCTACTCTGAATGATGGACAAGAATATAGGTCAATACGAGGGCTGTGTGGTTGCTCTTATTATGCTCCATGAAAAAGCCAAGCCATTTGTCATTGACTTTCTCCCCCCCCCCCCGCCTGCCTTGCCTCACGATTACTCTTGCTCCTCTCCAACAATGTCTAATACCTCTGGGAGAGAGAGAGCAGAGAAACAGGGCAGCTACACCTGTGGCTGCTGAACAAGTGTATCACTGTCTGGGCGCTGTGTTCTGGCTTGTCAGTCCCTCTTACCTGGAATGTGCCGATGAGACAATCAGGTGCAACAGGCGCGTGGCAGCTTGCTGCAGGGAAAGATAACCTGATCTCAGAGGTCTGAGCAAAGAGTACAACTTTCCACCTCTGGTCGACGCTTCTCTAAAAGCCTGAGACATGCGAGATATGTGCCACACTGGCGGAGTGTGGAGGACAATTTCTAAACAGATCCTCTCCACGAGTAATGTCTACAGATGCATCACCGTGTAGGCCTGTTTGACTCTCCCTGCATGACTCACTCAAAGGGTGGAGTACTGTGAGATTTTGTTTAGCCTGCGGGGTAGAAAATTTCATTTCTATCAAGAAAAGGTCATGAGCAATGTTCCAGCTTCATAGGAAATGCATCAATGCACATAATTGGATAACCTATCAGTTTTGGGGGCACCGTGATTGAAGTGACACTATTTGCCAGTGATATTTGGTCAGCTGGATTGGAAGTGAAAGGAAAATAATGAATGCTGAGCACCTCTCTGTCCGCGCAGACCAACTGTTGCTGTAACATTAATCTTTTATTAGAGCGTGGATGCAAAGCATCTTGTGTTTAAGTATCATCAGAAGAGTTACTGAGCTTTGGACATCACAGTGAGTTCATATTTCTGTACGAGCTGCTTAAAATCTAATTATCAGTCTGATTTCCATCTATAAAATAAGACTGCCTCATTGTTATTTTCATTGGCTGGATTTTTCTAAGTGATACAAATAACCGTGTGACCTGTAACTGTTTAATTTTTAGAGAGTTATGAGCTTCCCCTCCAGTCACAGCCCCCACAGTTAAGCAGCTCAAGTCCTGGGTCACATTGTGGTTACGTGCTCTTTTTTCCTTCAAACACAAGACATCATAACCCTTCACTACTTGTAAATTTAGATTAATGGTCTGATAACAACAGGTCTCGTATTATCTTGAGGAATTTTTGTCAAGCTGCGTGGTTTTCTTCCTTCTGAAGGGAATATCATTTACCACTGAAATCCAAGCAGGACGTTTTGAGGAGAAAACGGCCCCTCTCAAGTGTTCATTTTTCCAGAATGTGTGTGTTTTTGTTGTCTAGGTTTTCCTTGGTGGCAGTGAACAAAGTGTTCTACTGTGGAGTTGTTTCAGCAATCGCAGACACAGTGTCTGTACAGGGAGTTCCTGTCCCTGGCCCAAACCCACAGACCAACAGCAGAGAAGGACAAGGTCAACCATTGCCTTTGCTTTTCTTCTGGCATCAAGGCAGAAGAGCTTTACCTCACACTCCTTCAGCTCCACACCAGTGGGTTTTTGTTTTGCAGTGCGACATGGGAAACACAAACTGTTGAACCCATACGTTACAATAGCACTTCATCAAGGACAAGTAGAATTAAGTAGGCTATTATTATAACATTTAAAAAGCAGGAAAAAATGTGAGGCTCAGCATACTTCATATTTCAACATATTACAATGTCGAGTGTTTACAAATCATCAAGATGACATTTTAGAGACGATGTGCACTCCGAAATGCGCCAAAGTGTTTTTTAAGTATGAGCTTCTATAATGTTGCCATTGTATCTGCGAACCACAGATACGAGTGAGCTCACATTTCGAAAACCAAAATTGCGTTACATGAGTTAGGCGCCTACAGACGAGCATATCAGCCCGATAGCGTTGTTACAGCTTGTGGCGCTTTTGGTTGACAGGAAGAAATTAGGGTGATTTCCTAGTTCTGAATGTGGTTCGGTTAATAAGGAACATAAGTGTTTGGTTAGTGCGAGGACAGGATCATGATGTTACAACGCCTGTTTTTTTCAGGGCACTTTTAGTTGGACATTTATTCTGTTAGGACGTTTTGTTGCTCTCTGTTTTCCTTAGCCTGGGTTTTTGGTTCTTTGTATTTGCTTTCCTGTTTTATTTTGAAGTTCTTCCTGTTGATTATCTGCCCCGCCCTAACATGTTTCACCTGTGTCGTGTTTGTCTCACCTGTGTTTGATTGTTCCTGCCTCCCCCATGCAGGGTCCGGTTTGCTTCATTTTGCTTTGTTTGTTTCAGTGGACTCTGACTTCCTGTTTGTTCCTGGTTTCCACAGTGGTTCCTGTTTTCTCTTACAAGTGTTGGAAGTATTTTTTCTGTTCAAGATTTTCTTTTGTCTCTCCTTCCTGCTTTATATTTTCCAATTTTGTGTTTTTGATTTATTAAAGACTACAGAAATGATCATGACCCATGGTTATTACCTCTAAGCATCAACATTCTTTCCATTAAAATCACAATGCGTTGCAGGGTTAACACACAGTGGGATCATGTCCTCATAATACAGCAAAATCTATAAAGACATGGTCAAGAACTGCAGCCTACGTTTGCTCTCTCCACTACACCCTACCGACATACTCTCCAATCTGAGTGACTCACTTACTAAAGAATGTAAATTTCAAATGTACAAATTTGCAATGGTTTACAGAAAATAAAAACATGTGGGGGGGGGGGGGTTATGTGGGGAGACCAGACAGATTGTTTAGCATCATTTTAGGACATGGGATGGTTTGCATATGTACAAAAAAAGAAGTGAATATCACTCCACCAAAGTAGCCAGGCCCTGTACACAGTAAAAACTAAACAAGTTTCATACAAAATCTATAGTTAAAGCTTCCATAGAGTGGTTCTATGCACATGTATGTGAGTTATGGTGGTCTACTTACATACATTAACTTGTTTTTATGGTCAAAAACCTCCTAGTTGCTTCAAACGAGCCGATAGAAATCTCTCCTCACTGAAGCTCTCGTCAGCCTCACTGTTTCAGACTGAAATCTCACCCCCAGAAGACGGACTGTGTTGTGATTGGCCAGCCAACGAGAGCTTTCCCAACTGTCTCTCAGAAGCGCAGTGCCCCCTCTGGAACGGTGGAATCAAAACATTGTTAAAAATAGCTTTGTCACGACTCCCCATCGCAGTCCCTTTTACGCCTTTGTCCCAGAGTTAGAAGACACTGTCGCAAGTGAGACACCTCCACAACAGACATTCATCTTCTTCTGCAGTTCAATGTACGCAACTAGATCCAGGAGCAGGAGGATCTGCTGTTCAGGAGACAGGATCCTTATGTAACAATACCAGGCTTTTTCAGACCTCTTGTAGAGGAGAATACAATAAAACCCAGCATTCTCAGCAGTGGCTGAACTGTTTGTTTCAAAACTTTAAAGCCCAATTTATACTCCTGCGTAAAGTGCTCTACGTAGGTTACGCAGAGCCCTCTGCGTTGACGAAGAGCCTGTCGCAGAGCCTCTGCATCGGTCAAGGGACAATGAAGACGGCAAGAGCTGCGATTGGTCCTCAGGACAGGCCGAGCTAAGCTGCTCTGTGCCGGCTCACAGTGCGCACCGAGCGTCCACAGAGGCGGAGCTGATCACCGCCGTCAACGTCGCTGCCGAACTATAAATACGTCATATCTTAATACACACAGCACATGTTTAGACTCTAAATGGCCAATTCTCGCCTCAAATTATCTTAAAACTGCGTTCCGTGACACAGAAAGGTGATAAACGGCCACTGTTTCAACAACAACAGTGTTTCTCTCTCAATTGCCATTGCTCACTGTAGCCAAAAGCACAACAACCTTGCGGAGCGACCCCTACTGATCGGGCAGGAAATTGCAGCGCGTATCCGTCCACGACACAGAAGTATGAAGGTTCGAGGTGTTACGCAGTCAGATAACGCATTACGCAGTCGGAGAAGTATAATGTGGCCTTCAGGCTTCATAAATGAGGTAATGGCGCAGATACACACAAAAAAACCCCAGTGTTAATTGGAACTTCCGGTCCATGGGAGCTTTAAAGTTTTAAAGTAACATAACCAGCTGCTCGCTGTAGCTTTATATCGCATTTTCCATAATCTCTAAGCAGTCCTACAAAGTCATGACTTCCCTGTCTCCACTTCCTATTGCTTCTCAGTTGTAGTCAAACCATAACCACCGTCTCCCCGTTGGTAACAGATGAGCAGTGAGTTAACAACAAAGACTCAGGTGTTGCATTTAGCATCACGACAGTTTTAGTGACCTGAAGTAGTGGAGTAGGAAGCCTATTTGTGAGCTGTCCTGCAGTCCAACTTGGTTTAACTCTTTGCTTGGGCAACCAAAGATTACGAGACAATTATCAGAGGCTGGAATTCCAGACAGCGCTGCACTTGATAAGAGCAGCTCAGCAGTTGTAGAAGATAAAAGCAGAGACACTCGCCAATGAAAACAGCCCAAGTCTTATCAGATCACGATGGACTTTGCAGGTCCTCCCTAATCTGTATGTGTACTTGCTTTGAAAAAGCTTTCACTGTCACATTAACTCCGCTGTATGTGATTTGTCACCTTGGTCAGTGTGGGAATGCATTTCTTTTATATCAAAAACATCTATGTATTCAAGGTCATTGATTTTAACTTTTTCAAACGTGTCCTCAAGTTCTCTTAAAAGCCGACGGGCAATTATTATCTATTAAATTTAGATAACATTCACATGTTACTGTGGACAGATGAAAGAGAAAATGACAAGATAAATATCCTGATTGTGCTTTAATTTTCTTTTCTTTTTTGTGATCTTTGACTTCAAAGTAATGAAAGTCTTCAATCAGTGCATAAAGCTCAGACTTTCATATCTTGTTACAAAACTATAATGATGCACATGATCATAACCAAACACCTCATGGGATATTACAGATGATGCAAGACTTCATTTCTGTTGTCTGACAAAAAGTGTACACATCCACCCTCATAACTGCACCAGACCAGCAGCAGGAGAGTGCCTGGCCTTTTGCAAATGCACCAATCTCCAACGTTATTTCAGTTCTAGATTACAGAGTCCATGCGCTTATGCAGCATTTTGGGGAATGTGACCTTTGACCACATGCTAACACTGACATCATCAATATGTTCAGAGCCAGAGACACATCAGTACCACATGATCTGTGAGAAAAGCAACATTTAAACCTAATAAGTTTTTCTTTATTTAATTTCAAATAGTCTTATAGAGTTAATTAGCATTCTAAATGCTCCCAAATAACATGTTTTGGTTACTGAGCAGGTTGCAGAGAGGGAACTCTCTATTTAACTCCTACCAACAGGCTTAAGCAGCGTATATACTTTTGTTAATGATCGATATTTGGCCTGTATTTGAGGAGTTCTCACACTTTGGTTGACATCAAATTTAAGGGCTTTTCAAGGACCGTCCACTTCCAATTCTCTCAAATTCAAGGACCGAATGTGCTAACACAGCTTAAGATGGGAGGGCAACTTGTAAGAGCCGCTTTGCCCATGACGTCCACGTTTATTGATTTGTTCAAGTGATTGTCCTTGGGCTCTTGGTCAAAGTCAGTCTTTGTCATTTTCTTTGATGAGCCAGAGATCTTTGAATTTGCATTTCCCAAGCATTGTGTAATTTGCTCTCTCTGCTTAAAGTTACTCACTCATTGTTCTGCATAGAATCTCACATAAATGGCGGAGAGAGACAGCGCATAGTGTCACAACACATGTAGTCTACGTACATCAAGCAATGCAGGGCACATGAAACAGTAGGTGGTGTTGGAACAAACAAGGGAGACATTTACCCAAATTTCAACTGAACCTCCTTCTTGCACAAAATTTAAGAACTTCAATTACCCATGTCTATCAAGGACCCATGGGAACCCTGAATCTCAGTTGCTAAAACATAACTGGCCAGTGCAAAACCAGCAATTCCTTCTTATTTATTAGTTTGGAGTCTGTTATAAAAAACGATACACTGCATCAGGGATTAAAGATTACATCCACGGTAAAAAAAAAAAAAAAAAAATCAATATTCTTATTGTCAATAAACCCAATTTGGAGACTAAAGTCAATATACACTGAATAATGTTAGGCTGTCCCAGACAAAACATGAGCAATGTGAAATATCATGGCAGTTTGTATTATTAGAGGTTCAAAGAGAAGCCACTGTCACAGTCTTGCAACCAAAAATTCCATCAAAAATGTCCTGACAGTGACAGAAAATTAGGATGCCATACAGGTATTACAGTGTGTGCTGCTGAAATGACGTATTACTCAACATGACATGGCCCAACGAAAGTGAAAGATTGAAGTATGCTAAAAAACACTTATCTCAAGCTCCCCTTTGACACCCCAAATTGGCCTCTTTTTCCTTAACCATGATCATGCCCACAGTCTCAGATTTTTCTCCCCACACATTAAAAGAACACTTGCCAGACCACATTTCATCTTGTTCTGCTGTTTACCACGAGTGCATGCTGATGATGTTTTTGAATTGCTTTGTAGCCCACGATTAATTTGATTCCAGTCTCGATTGTACAGTCTGCATAGAGTAAATCATACTTGATGTATCCAAGTTTCTTAAGATCCATGTTGCACATTGTAATTTGCAGTAATCCTATAAGATTCGCTAAAATCGC
Source organism: Microchirus variegatus (assembly GCF_963457635.1). Taxonomy (NCBI): domain Eukaryota; kingdom Metazoa; phylum Chordata; class Actinopteri; order Pleuronectiformes; family Soleidae; genus Microchirus; species Microchirus variegatus. Next base: position 19,300,223 of record NC_139806.1, read on the forward strand.
ACTCATCTAAAGGCCACTTGAGGCCAAAAAACTGATTTGACTAAAAATGTAACAAAAGAGCTAAGCACTGTGTCTAATTTAAGTAGACTTAAAACACATAACTGATTACCATTAACACTAAATGTGTATTAATCCACTGCTGAAGATTCCTGGCCAGTCTTCAGGAACTTTTCTATTTACTGCCCGGAGAGAGCTGTTTTGTGAAAGTCTATTTTAAGTTAAAGTAAACATATACAGGACTAGAATTAAAAGATTTGCTTCTTCAGGACAAACCAGGAGGCCTTTATTCGTGTCAAAAATTTATTTTATTTTCCTTTTCCTTCCCCAGTACCCCCCCCCCCCCATCATCAGCTAATAATAAAAACACAGGAACTCAAAACCAAATCACGTCATCTTTCTACCTTGATTTTGTTCACATTAATCAAACAAACATTTTACGTTTCCAGTCTATTTCCTGTATTTGTAAGCTAAGCTAAGCTAACCAAAGTAGCTAAGTAAGCTAACAGCAGTGACATTATATTTACCACACAAATGCTATGGTGGCATCAACTGTCTATTTTAAGTAATGGTCATAAAGCAAAGAAGCACATTTTGCCAAGATGATAGATTATTTCATATAATTAACTCATAACTTAAAGGTGCACTGTGTAAGAAATAGTGACATCTAATGGTGAGACTGCAGAGTGTAACAAACAGAGGAATCGTCCCCTCACCCCTGCCTTTGCCAGTGCGTCAGAAAACTACAGTGGCCTTCACTTACCAGAAAGGATGTAAGCACTCTAACACTCTCCCACTCTCTCTGCCGTTTCCTCCCCCTACTTCATTGGTTTATGCATCAGGTTTACATTCGGGCTGCTGTACACACATGTCAGCTCAAGAGCATGGCCTCCATAAAGCAAAAAAACTCCATCTAAAAGGCTTATTCTAGTAAAAACAATTTATACTAACACAAACATACGGTTAGTATATTCATTTTCTGCCAATATATCCTCCTAAATGTTACACACTAGACCTTTAATGACATTTTCAAACTTGACCCCAAAGTCTCTCTCAAACTGCATTACCATACATTTATATGGCAAAATAACAATTTACACATATTGTCCCTTTGAATCATGTAATACGAATCGTATTTTTAAAAACTGCACTGCTTTGCTTAACAAGTCTTTGATGTGGCACCCCACAGAGAACAAAGCACAACAGGCCTGCACTTCATGATAACAATACAATTATAGGACATTATTGGCCATGGTTGCTGCTTCATTTAACACATCATGCCAGTGAGAGCAGACCCCCCCATGGGAGCTCCCTTGTCTACACCACATCCTCGTGAGTAAGAGCAGCTCCAGACGCTGATGTACTCTGGGCCCTGCCTACTTCTCCACACCTACCCCACCGTGTCATCATGGTCAGGGCTACTCACTGAGCCGTAATTACCTCAGGCTGACACACACAACAAGGGAGATGCCTTCAAGTAAACACAGTCCAGATTCTGGCCCAGTTCACTTCAAAGCTGGAGCATGCTGATAACAAAACAGACCCTGGAGAGCCTCCCCAATCCCCTCCCACGGAGAGGGTGGTCAGAACTCCTTGGAGGAGGGAGGGGGGGGGTGCGATAGTGGTGGTGGTGTGAGAGTGAGCGGAGGTGTGAAGTGGCTTTTGACAGCACAGCACCTGCTGCGTCTTCACTGGCAGGCAGCTCCTCACCATTTGTCTCGAATGACCTGTTAGCTTGGACTGTGGGATTACGGAGTTGAGGGGAGGGGGGGTTGGGGGTCAATCTGGAGGCATGCCGATGGGGAAGGGTGGTGTTGAGAGAGTTGGGGGGGATGTTGTTGTGTGATCGGACACACCTTCTGTCATGCCAGTGGAACATTCCAGCTGTATGTGGCAACTAACTCTACTGTTGTGGGATGATGACGCGTCTGCCCCTCCAGGCCCTCGATTCATACCCATTGCTGTGCTCAGTGGCATTTCTCACACAGACGATATCATCACTCATCTCAAGCCAGTGTTTTTTTGTTTTTTTTTCCAGTGTCGCTTCAATCACAGAAGCCTAAATTGCCGCTAATTTCAGCGTCATTAGCATTATCTGCTAATACAATCCAAATGCTGCTTGTTGCCTTTAAAGTCGTGCCTTATCCCACATCACTCAGTGTCATCTTGATTCCTTATCAGCCGTGGTTTTTCTCTCTGTGGCTCATGACACAGCTGGATCAGGTCTCCTGTGATCAGTCCGCTGGAATGAAAGCATCGGTGCACACCAGGCAATCTCCAAAAATACTCAAAGGCTGTGGTGAAGAGGAATGCACCAATGTCAGACAATATTTATGACGGTGAAGACTGTGACTACTCGCTTGGAAACACAAACAATCTGTCTCTCGGAGGGGGATTGTAATATTGATGCAGTGTTTATTAGACTCATAATTGCAAAATATCACTCAGCGGAACTATTCATCTTGTTGCCTTGTTGTGTTCGAAATGTAATAGTGCTGAAAAATGTCCGGTCCCTATTGAAAAACAGGAAAATAGCTCCGTTCAAAGTAAATAACAGCTGACAGTCCCAGAGGTGTTTTCACTTCACTTTGGACAGATCTGTTGAATGCTGTTGTAAACATCAAATCTCTATATTTTGCTCCGTAAAACTTGTGCAGAAAAAAATACAAATAAATAAACAAGGAAACAGCTTTTTAAAAAACAACTGATGACACTCTGCCACGAAAAGGATTTTTCATGGTGCATAACCTGTCGTCGTGTGCCACCACTTGCAATCCATCATTTTGTATCATTTCGCCTCCAGTGTTATAATTCAGAATGTAATCTGCTTTATTGAGGGTGTCCCATAAAACCTTTATAAATGTGCAATTAAATTACAGGCAACCCTCACAGTGTTCTTAACAATGAAGGACATTCATCAGCGGAATTAAGTAGTGTGCGATAAACTTTTTTGTAACATCGGCCCACATTCAGACTCTTGGCATCTTGGCTTTTTAAGACCGAAAGTGTAACTCAACTGGAAACTGAAAAGCAAGATCAAAAAATCCCAGGCTGTAATGCCCTGGGATTCTTTGGAAAATAGTTTCAACTTAAAGTTTTGGCAGGAGGAAAGGTCTCTGGCGTTACTACAGTCAGCGGTTCATCCTTTTGCTAAACATCAATATCGTCACAAATCCTCCGGGAATCCTAGTTTTAATGTATCACATGTGCAAAAAGTGAGGATTTTGGCCGGAGGAAGATTTACGGTGTCCAAAATTGTTATTTCTGTTTGTCCAGTCAGTTTTGATTATGTACTAGTCATGTACAAGTGATTGAGTTTTTGACTTTCTATTGTGAGTATTTATTTATTCACTGTGAAAGCACTACAGCAACACAGAGCCCAAACGGAATTCCCCTAAGGGGACAAAAAGTATATAGTTTCAATTCAGAAAATGTTAGGATTCATCACGAGCGATGATATATATATAAATGCAGTATCCTCTGACAATCCCTGTAGTTGAGCGAAGGAGTCCTACCCATCCCCAGAGAAGCTTCTCTGAAGCTCCACGTCCTGTTGAGGCTTGTCAGAGGAGTACAATACCCAGAGTCTGAATAATGTGGCCGGGAGCTAGTTTATTCAAGCACCTTTTGTTTGCACTCTATACTCACCTTTTCCCTCCACTGATGATCAGATAACCACAAGACAGAGACAGAGAGAGAAATCTCTGGAGAAGCCTGAGCTGCCAATGGCTCCTTGTAGAGCGTGTCACAGTGGATATTGTAGATTTCTGACATTGTCATGGTTTGGGGCTAATGCCATCATCTAAAATGGTGGCATTAGTCGGGAAAAAAAAAAAAACCTCATTCAAGTCTTAAATGTGATGGCGCCTATAAACTCAGAGGCCCAATGTCACGGCACGACAGGGCGGCCTTTCTCAAGCCCCCAGAGTATTCAGTTTCACTATTTACCCATAAGTTAAGAGAGGTCACGGAGTAATGTGTGTGTGTGTGTCCGTGAACAGCTGCTCTTTGATGTAGGTACCTGGGACAAACTCACAGTTTTGATTGTAATTTTTTTTTTAAAGGGGATAGATTGACACATTAAGATGTGCACTCGTACCCCACTCACCCTAGTTAAAAAAACAGTTTCAGTCCCAGGTTAAACATGGCTTTTGACTTTTTCCGGGACAAGCAACTTAATGCATGCATGTTTTTATCGGCCTCTGGTTGGCATTAGTGGGAAGGCTACTTTTGGGTGAACATGGTCATTTCTTTGTATGACTTCTGGTGCACGACTATGACAAACATCCATCTTTCAGCTGTTAGCATAGCCGTTAGCCATGAATGTTTTTACCGAACAAATATTGAAATAATTATTTTGCTAAATTAATGATTTGAGTCATTTATTAGGGTCACAAAGGTCAACTCATACAATATCATACAATAAATTTGAGTTTTTATTGATGATTATATTCAATAAACGGCCTGTGTGTGCATAGCATTTCTCTAGTGTTGATGACCACTACAGTTTTTGCCATTCACTCATTCACTCACACTTTCATTATCTATGTGCAACATGTTTTTTTATCACATATCTTTCAGACCCATTTACAGAGAAAATCAGCGTGTGACGACTCGCTCTACTCGCTCTTTTGGGTCATGGCATTACATATTCATTGTGTCAACTTGGTCATTTATTTATTTTTAATTTTCAATTAATAACAATATCACAAACAATTTCACATATCACAGACATTTTTTTTTTCTAGTGATGCATGAATGTGAGGTGGAATGAAAACACACACCCCTCCAAGAATTCAAAACTACTTTTATCGCGGCTTAAATACTGTATATTGTTTGTATACTCTATATAGCTAAACAAACTGGCTGCCAAATGCAGATGTACTGATCCTATCATCTAACTCTTGGCAAGACATCAACAATGAGCTATTAACAATTATTTAACCACTCCATCAAAAAAATTATGACATCTATAAAATCTTTAAAAAACGTCTCTCAATCCATTTCCAGCTCATCTGACTAAGTGCTAATTGGCGTGCACAGGGGCTCTTTGTTGCTCCGAGCATCTCTGTTGTGTTTCGCTGTAATGTTGAGGCTGCGCACGCTGTTGCTGTGGAGAGTAAAACTACTTAGAAACGGCTGGTGGCCAAACACCTTTTCCCCAGCAATGATTCATCACAATTAGGGTAGCGGCTCGGTCTGCCGGCCTCTCAGGGATCATGACACAGTCACACCGCCACACACACCTCTGTGCACCCGTGATGCTGCTATGAGATAATCACTGATCAAAATAATACACCGTGATGAGCATGTCGCATTCGACCCTCTTTTTAGCACACGCCGCGTCTCCTAATTTGTTTGTGAATCCATCTCCAGCTCGTCTCTTTGTCTTTATCTTCCACAGTGATTAGTATAGATCTGGAGAATCAATTTGAGATAACAGCTTTTTTTTTTTTTTTTTTTTTTAACCTCACCTCACCTCACCTCTTAAGTGGGCATCATGTTAAGTTTCCCACCTACATTTCCATATTCAGGGCATGTAATAGATTGGAAAAAGGAAATACATTGAGCTGCACAGCGACTTCCAAATCAACACAGTGAGGATATTAATTTGAATAAATGACTCGGGACACAATAACAAAGTAAATGTCATTTCTGTGATGCTCATTTGGTCTATAGAGGTCTGGCGCGTTCTGTTTAGTAATTTCTCATTTTTTATATCTGGATGTAAATGAACACAACCTCAGCTGTGATTGGACCCAAACAGCTTGTAAATGTGCGATTGGCTTAGACCTCCTCGCTGTTAATTTGTTACTCAGAGCAGAGTTGATTGTAAACTTGTGTAATCACCTCTAAAAGCCGAGCTCCGGAGCTGTGAATGGAGGCTGCAGTGCACAGCATGTGGGACTCACAAGCTGGATGGTGTTACCTTAAAGATCCCGGGAGACAAACAAACATGTGTGCTGTAATTAAAGCAAACATTTACCATCTCTTGCTTATTTAAAAGTTCTGATGCTTGTTTACTTGATTTCACGAAATCCTCCCCGTTGTTCTTCAGATTCATCTTTTTCCTCTTTCCTTCTCCTGCCCGTGCCTTTCACTTTTCCCTCATTTAGTAAGAGACACAGGAACACAAATTGGTGCCTACAATTCATCACGGTAAGCAATTACCTACAGCCTAATGTTCAATTTGAACACAGCGCTCTGCGTATTTTTATTTTTCATTTCATGTTTTTGAAAATGCTGCTTCTGAAAATGATCAAAATTGACTTCAAGCAAACATCTTAACTATGGCAATTCAATAAAACAGGTGCTTCACAGGTTTGAAAAAAATAAGTCCTATTTGAATGCATTTTACCAATGCAACGTTAACCTTGAATATATGTTTTCTGAACCTTTTCACTGAAAGGAGCTGAAAAGCTTTTCCCTGTTGACAGTATTGTACAAACACAGTCTTTTCAAGTCCGTGTTTTTTCCACAGCTTTTTTTTTTTTTTTTTGCTTTGTTATGCTGACATAGAGGTTTATCTCTTTATCTGCACGATTCTTTAAACCTGTTCAAGTGTCAGTGTGACTGTGGTTTATACTCAGAAGTGGTTCATAAATCTGAATGAAGCTTTTTCTGCTGAAGAAGACACAGACAGACTCTCCAGTAGAGCCATTAATGGATGGTGCTTTCCCACTATTCAGTTCTAGCACGACTCAGCTTCTTTTCCATTAATGATAGTACCTGGTACCTATAACTTTTTTTAGTACCTCTGACGAGATTCCAAGTGAGCTGAGCTGATACTAAAATGTGACGTCGGCAGACTGCCGTACACTGATTGGTCAGAGAGTGTCGTCACTGCAAGTGTCATGAGAGCGACGTCTGACACATGAATCAAACCGAACAATGCTGAGTGTACTTCAGTTAAAAAGACTTAAAAATCCTGAAAACACCCATTAATCTCCAACATTTAGCACAGACATTTCTAAAATCTCAATATTTGACTGAGGAGTCTGGTGTATATAGCTGCAAAGCTTTCGTGAGACGAAATCACAACCCGATCAGCTGTATTTCAGTTCAATGACTCAAAAGTTCCATTAAAAGTCCCATTTTATACGCTATTTCTCCAAGTTAACCTAGTTCCCTGGTGTCCTAATGAACATGTCTGTGACATGCTTTGGTCAAAATACCATAAGGATGAAGCACCACAGCAGTTCAATCACCCTGCCAAAACAGCCCTGTTCAGAACACTCTGTTTAGTAGTATCGCTTTAGGTCCACCTTAAAAAAAAGTAAAATGAAAACAGGAAATGACATCAGCCACAGAGGCTACTAGGAGCTAACAGCAGTTAGCATTTGGAAAAGTGATCATTTGCAGGCTCTAGCAGGCACATTGCCGTCATATATAACATGTCTCCACTGGTCAGATAAATCCTCTGAGGCTGGAAGTTTGTGTAGAACTCTATGCTGCACTGTGGAGCCAAGAATAGAACTTTTCGCAGATATTGTGGACTTCCGGTTTTTGGATAAAGTTGCCCTCGCCAGCATTCTTGCATGTTTTGAAGACAAAGCGGAGCTCCGTGAGACAACAATTCCAGGAATTTAGCGCATTGTGACGTCCCAATGAGAACGGAAGTCAACAGTTTTATCTCGTGTACTTAGGCTGAGGAGGAGCACAAAAACATGAGTGAGTCATCTTTTTTCACACTTTCGCCATTGGTAGGGCCTCCAGAGTCCCAAATATAAGTATTAAAATTATTAAAAAGTTGATTTTGTAAAATATGGGACCTTTAATGAACCTTGTTGTGAAGCAGTTATGTCAATGACTGTTTCCAACAGTGAACAACAATGACCTTTTGGTCTTAGCTGTAGAGCATCGTCAACAATAAGTTCCCAAAAATGACGATATTTAAACATCCACGAAATGTAAAGTCTATAAGATGAAGATCATACAATATGACTGAAAACAAGAGAGTGGAAGTGTTTGTTAAGCATATTTACCAATGCTCAAAATTAAATTACATACAGTCAATAAGTGTTCATTTTTTCTTTTTTTTATAGTGTGTGTGCTACAGGTGTTTGGTCGTGATTACATTTTTTTACAGCACAGCAATACAATACAAATGTATGGCCCTGAAGAAATCTTGTACAGAGACAGAACCTGAGCCTTTGAAAGCTGCAGAAATGTTTGTTCATATGTTTCCAGTGGTGAAATGAAAGTTTCCGTCTGAGAGGAGAGAGGAGACTCAGTCAAGCGAGGGGCAGGTAATACCACCCACTGCTCATGGCTCTCCAACATAAATCGTATGATCAACGGCGTCAAAGGCAGCTCAGCGGTCTAAAAGGATTAAAAATTCACAATTTTCTGCATCCTCTTTTCAAAGAATGTCATCATCATTATTTAAATTATATAAAAGACCAAGCTCTGCCCACTTAGTGTGACAGCAGCTTCACACCATACCACCTTTTCTCCTGCACCTCTTTTGTGTAACTGACAACCATTCAGAGGATCCATCACATTATTATCTGATAAATCCGATGATCGCCACAGCATCACATTGATGTTCTCCTGAAATAACTCTGTTCCTGATGGATGTGGGGGAACAAGATCAGTTTGAAATGAGTCGGCATCTATGTCATTAGCAGCAAATCACGTGGTTCCACGGTGGCCACATTTGTGGTTTCTATGGAATGTTTTGAGAGTGTTATTATGAATAATTATTTTCAAAGTGTTAAAGGTTATGCTTGTATTTAAGCTGGAAAGACATTACTGACCCGAACGATAATCATAATGGCAAAATAGAAAATGCACAGGAACTTTCTCAGGTTCAAATAAATAAGAGTTAACACACATTTTAATAGCAAACTGTATTAAGTTTGCTATTAAGCATGGCTCGACTCTACACGGTTTGGTCGTTTCCATCACAATATAGCAGCTCTTCATTGTGGGCGGAGTCATCACTGCACTGAATCTGCCGTGACTTCGTTTTACACGCAACACACACACAAATTAGTCACTTGTAAAGCTGTTGTTTTCAGTGTAGTGAATCGTTAGAATCAGTTAAAGACCTGTTCAGTACTTCCTCCATGACCGGAGCACAGACTCCGTCTGACACAGTCACCGGACTGGAATAGAGAGGCAGGGCTTGTGATCACAACCAACGCTTTCTGCAGTGCTGTCGCTAAATACACTCTGTTAAATATCGAGATTTTAGACATTTCCTTGGTAATTGTTGGAGATTAACCCACCTTTTTACGATTGTTAAGTCTTTTTAACTGATCTACAGTTCTGTGTTGTTCGGCTTCAGTATAAACTCAGCTCGCTTGGAACCTCGCCAGAGCAGGTACTTAGAAAATGACCAGGTGAACTCTATTCTATTCTATTCTATTTATAAATGACAGCATGCTGAGCATACAGGTTTTCTCTTCACCATTTATTTGCATTTATTCACACCTCATGGACTTCATAACAAGTCTTTAATTAAAGTTTATATAAACAGAGGATAGATAATAGTTTTTATATTGTTTTTTTTTATCAACATGTCATATCTTATATTGAAATGCAGTAAATATACTGTGACTTTTTTTTGTATATTATGACTGTGGACAACAGCTAAAGCAATACAGCTGTAAGAGATGGAAGACATCAGGAGTTAAATTCACAAAATTTAGTTTGATTGATTTTTTTTTCTTACCCGCCGGAAGTTATGAGAAATGAAGAAATATTGACTTTGGTTATCATTTGTATCACATCAAATCACAGGAAAACAGGCAACAGGAAAAGTCCATCCGATCATGATAGAAAAGAAAATGAAGGTAAACTTTTAAAGCAGTAAGTGTAACTTTGGCAGTAATGGCCATAATTTAGCCTCTCTTTTTTGGCAGCGGTAAAATTAAGATTTGTCAGATAAGTCAATAACAGGATGTCAACATTATCATTTAAAGCAAAGTAAAGTGCTGTATCTGCATATTTTACCTTATTGTTGTATATAATAATATTATATAACTGTGTTAAAGTTAAAGATCCAGTCTGTAATATGATGCGAGTTGATAAGCAAAAACTGAATACACATAAGTGTGTTTGTATAAGTGTATAATCGCCTTTAGAATGACCATTTTATATCTATTATTATATATAATACTATGCAAAATCAACTATTTAATCATTTTTATACTTTTATTTGGGACTATGAGTTGGCAAAGTGTGAAAAAAGATGACTCACTCATGTTTTTGTGGTCCTCCTCAGTCTAAGTAGAGGAGATAAAACGTGATGTTGACTTTTGCGGTCATTGCTACGTCACAATGAGACATTCCTGGAATTGTTGTCTCGTAGAGCTCCGCTTTGTCCCTAAAAAAACGCGAGAGTGCAGGCGAGTATCCAGAAGAGCGGAAGTCCGTGAAGTGTTCTATTCTTGGTTGCACAGTGCAGCACAGAGTTCTACACAAACGTCCAGCCTCAGAGGATTTACCGCAGCCTCAGTGACGCTGCCATAGTTTTCTGTGTCTCATTTGCATTTAAAGAGACAGGCAATCAAAACCGAGAGTTCTGAACAGGGCTGTTTTGGCAGGGTGATTGAACTGCTGTGGTGCTTCATCCTCAAGGTATTTTGACCAAAGCATGTCACAGACATGTTCATTAGGACACCAGGGAACTTTACTGAGGCTGCCATTTTGAGCTGCCATGTTTCTACAGAAGTGCATTTGGTGTTTGAAGAGGATGTTTATGCGTGAATTAAGAATAAAAAACATTATTTATGAGAGGTGAGAGCCACCATACTTCCCTGACGTACTTGGAAAAGGGAGGGTTGAGTGGAGAGTTACACTGGTGCCAATCTCAGCTGATATATGGTGAAAGGCAGGGTACAGCCTGTACAGGTCGCCAGTGCATCACAAGAGACCCATAAAGACAAATTTAGAGTGTCTAATTTGCCTAATCCCCAAATCTGCATGTTTTGGGACTGTGGGAGGAAACTCACACATACACAGGGAGAAAACACAAGATATTTGTACACTGGACCTTTAAATAAGAATTGAAACTATTGTGTAATTTCATGATATCCCAAACACTGTAAAGCCCTTTTTCACATTTTCTCACTAACTCTGTAATGTATTGCTCTCTATCAGAACATTAGCAAACCCCCTAACTGTTATCTATGCCACTGCACTCTTCATACAGTATACTGCACAGTAGTGATTGATAAAGGGTTCAGCATGAAATGAAAAGAAGCTCTGATTTACGTACGATCCTTTAAATCATGTGAGTCCACAAAGGACTGTGTTGTTCGTGGAGATGATCTTTTGCAGCTGTGGTCATGCGGTCTGTTGTGTTGAACATTAAGGAGGAATACAGTCAAGTAAATGTGATCACAGGATCCTTTGACAGCTGACCTCTGCTCGGCAAAAAGGCAACAAAGCGAGGCCACGGCGCTATTGATTAAGACAACACAGCCTCGTCTGTCTCTGCTGCTCTCCTCGCTCCTGTGCTCTGAATGACACACTGAACTAAAATCACTGTGATCAGCCGCTGCTGCAGCTCGCCGCACAGCAGAAAGGTGGTCCTGTCTTGCTTTTGAGGTCTAGAATCAACTGTTGTTGACTCATTTTGTTGACCTTTTTATTATTTAATGAGATTATAGTAATACAAAAGACTATAACACAAAACAAAACTTCAAAAGAATTCATTCTCCCTTGCGGTTTAATTATGCTTGCTCGATTTGCATGAATCAAATCTATCGCCAAATAGAGTGCTGATGCAAAGCGTGCTGCGCAATTAGAGGCAAACAATATTATCTGGAGAGCATTAGCCTCCAACCGAACAGCACTGCCATTCTAAATAGATATCCGGTCACTTGAGGAGACAACAGAAATGAAAGAGCATCGTCTTTAACAAGATGCAGGAGCTCAATAAACAGGCAAACATTCCTCCAGGCACTCGGAGTAAAAGGGGAATACTTAATCATCTCCATTCTGATGTGGCGGCATTGCTGAGGAAAACTGAGGGTCACTTCCCAGCTTAGACAATCACACCTCAGAGGAACTTTATTTGTTCCACTTAATGGTCATTAAGTAATTCTGCTCCCTGATTCACCATGAAGTCAGCTGATTTCTGATGATCCCGCTTTTCATCCAACACACTGCACACTGAGGCTGTTCTTTATTTTTAGTTGTTATCACTACTGTAGATGCATTTATTGTACATGTGATATAATGTGCTTAGAGAGCATTATGAAAGGAAAGGAAAAGGGAAGGATCTTTGTTGTCATTATACAACTGAATCTGCACAACGGAATGACAAGGTTAGATGGAGGTTTGATCAGAGCCGCCGTGATATGGACTAATCAAACACTCATACATGTTTTGATGATTTCATGCTTTCACAACAGAAGTAAGAAAGGTGGTCAAATGTACTACTTAAAACGTATATTTAATTTGCACTTATAGGCTGCATGGTGCACTGAATTGAAGATATAATATGTAACATTTCTGCATTAAAATATCCAAAAACAAAACGTATGGAGTATATTTTGCTGAGTAGTCTACTTACAGGAGTCAAAAAAAAATTCCAACACGCTTTAAATCCATAGAAATATGTTTCTCTATCAAGGTAATGAACCATTTTATTTCGATTTTCCGTGATATCATCCACATGACCCATCACTGCCATAACTTTGAAGGCAAACCTTCCATGAAACATCAGAGAGCGACGAACGACTTGTTAGTCAGTGTGTTGTTTTTCATTTTCTTGTGTGTGTTTGTCACTAATGGTTCACAATTACTCGTTGCTGTTAGCTATACGCATCTCTGCCACTGAATCTCTCCTCGTAACTTACAAATGCACAGGGAAACCAAAACAAGACAACAATCCCATTGATCCTAATATGTCTTTTGTTATGCGATTGTGAGACACCAGAAATGACATACTGTGCATTTAATGATAGACAACACGTCACTGTTATGATACACTAATAGTTTTAGTCATTTATGAAGCAGTCGTAGAAAATATTCTCCAGTTCCAGCTGCCAAGTTGTGAGGATTTGATCGTTTTCTTGTCATGTTTGAAAATGAACTGAAAGCTTTGTCCAATAAACTGTCCAGTAAAAGAGGCTGTTAAAAAACCTCTGCCTTAGCCAAAGGGAATTTCCTGTCATTTTAAAGGTGCCATATGTAAGAATGTGGCCAAAAAGTGTTACTACATTCAAATTCAAAATACCAAGGTCTTTTAGGTTTCGTTTTGTGAAGTAACTGGCAACCCGTGGTTGCTCGGCAGCTGAGACTCTACTGACTGCAATGATTGGTAGACGGCGGTAGGTGGCGCCACATGCCATAACATGATTTCAAAACATAAACAGGATTTGCAGTCTGCAAAATATTCTTTTTAATGCAAATATTTTGTCTGTACTGTTGTTGTTGGTGAGTTCAGTTTGTTATATGAACATTATTCCTGAGTCTCTGTGACATATTAGGAGGATTTTATGACCAGTTGCTTTAGATTTATTACATAATGCACCTTTAAGGACAAAACACGTATTATGTGAGGAATAATAATAACACTCATCCATAATGAAATTGTTCACCAAATCCAGGCGCCATATATATTATTGCATTCACAAATTTTGATTGTTCTCTCCTCAAACATCAAAAACACCTACAGACTAAATTACCTGCCTTTGGCGTCAACTGTGCTACTATGAAGCGTCTTCGCAACTCACAAATATCAAATGTCTCACATTTTTTTAACACATCCATTAGCAGTCATATGTTTTCAAACAAATGAGTTCCTGCTCCCTCTCCTCCTCATCTCCTCCCACTACAACCACAACACCTAAATCAAATATTCATGTTGGAGAGGAAAGCATTTAACACATTGTGATTATCTGAGAAATCAGTCGTGCGGTTAATTGTTGTAAAAAAGGGGGGGATCTTGGATGATTATAAAACTAATTTAGCATTACGAATTCATGATTTCATGACAAGAGTAAAAGAAGACAAACAGCTTCAGCATCACAGCTCTAGAGTTTGGAGTGCCCTCTTGATGCCACTTTCCTTTTACGAGGCAAACAACGTGAATAATAAGAGTCGATGCTTGTAAGGTTGCCACGTGAGGTCACGGCGGAGGTTCTGACAGTCTCGGTGGACCTGTGGCTGCGGTTTGTATCCTCCATTTGCACCTGTTTTTCCAAGTGAGGTTGAAGAGCCCTGGAGCCACCTGGCTCAAACCAAAGTGCAGTGTGTGAGAACCTGGAATAGCTCGATGATGACTCACAACAAGGAAAATCTACCTACAGGGGAGTTCAGCCCATCACAGCCCGCAAAAACAAGTGTCTATATGTCAGTTCACATCTCTCAGGTCAGCTGCTTTTGGGCACCAGGGCAAACAGGAACACATTCTGGGATTTGTTAGAAAGAGTTCAACGTTGACTGTATCGCTTGAGGCGATTCGCTTTTTGTGCTCTGCTCTAAAGCATATGGCAAAAGACAACAAAATATAGCCTGAGGAAGTCAATTTAATCCATGATGGCAAGTTTCCCAGATTTCAAGGAGGTTGTCAAAGCAAATGCAAATCTGAGGTTTCTGTAAAAACACATTAGAATCTCGAGCTCAAATCTGAGTGTCCTTTGCTCCTGCAGTGATTGATCTGATTGAAAGATAAAAAGGCAACAAAGGCATTTTCCTCGACATAGTTTGATGACATTAGACTAAATTAGAAGTACTTTCACTAATAACTAATTCCTTGCCTTTAAACATAACACACACCTGGGAAAAGAAGGGGTCATGGGCCCTCAAAGGGTCTAACAAGTGTGTGCAGATCAATATAGCTAGTATGTGTTAGATTTCATGATTGTTTGATGTCTGGACAGGTTGACGGGGAACAGGTTCAGGCCTGATTCAGAGTTGAGTCACCTCGCTCCTCATATTTACATCTCCATAACATGAGATGGCGCAAGACGGATTAAATATCGTTTACTCTTGTGTGAGCTTTTTCTGTTTGAAGCTCCTGACAATCAGCGAATCCTGCTGAGCTCGGCTGAAAAGTGCTGCTTGTGCATCAAAAGCAAGAAAGAAGGCCTTGGAAGAGGGGGAGAGGGGGAGAAAAAAAAGCCCAAAAAAAGAAGTATACAAAAACGTCATGAAACTTTATTTTTCAAAAGTGTCATGAAAATATCAAAATCATTCAGCATCACAGTTTTCACTGTTAATATACAATCATCTCAGTCACGCTTACATTCAGGATATAAAAATATAAAATGAAACCGCTGTTGAAAAATACATATTATTGCCAAGTAAAACAGGCACATGATTGAAATCATATTGCTATCTGAGAGCTGCAAACCTGCTTCTAATGACTGTGCAAAAGTTATTATAATATTTTCGCCCTAAAAACTAAGTTTGCATTTGTTCCCTAAATAACAATGGCTTCAGTATTCCTCTGATTGTATTTATAAAGTCATTCATAATGCGCCTTTTGGTATAGATTGTGTGTTTTGTATAAAAAGAAAAGTGGAGAACTGCAGATCAGCCATTGAGAGACACTGATACAAACACTTGAGGATAACATGGAGAAGGCATATAAAACATTCTAGACATGCAGAAAAGTGCATGACTAGCACAGGTAGGTGAGTACATGGTTTGACAAAGCCGGCGCTGATTGCAATTCATAGAAACACTGCTTGAACCCGAGAAGCAAGTGAGCACAGGGCTGTTTCACTCTGAAATGAAATCGACCAGTCGCCAAAAAAACAAAAGAAGTCTGCATATTAGAAATCAAACCCCCATGATGGGATTTCCTCACAGTTCTCCTGGGTTCGGAAAAATGAAGAAGAAGCAACAGAGTTTAGTTTTTTTCTGGTAGTGGAATAGTATCCCAGTTCAGTTCAGTGTGCTACACAACAACCAGATTCCTCATGCTTGTGCAGAAGAGACATCCTGGAGAAAGTTTTGGAGCAGGTCTTGCATTGGTATTTCTTCACATCTGAATGGGTCTGTAGGTGTGCCCTGAGATTGGACCTGTCTGCAAATGCCCTGTTGCAGTGAGGGCAGGAGAACGGCTTCTCCCCTGGAAAATGACAAGAGAGAGAGAGATTGTCAGCGATTGTACACAAATAGCAATAGCCACAGTTGCACAACCTGTTGTTTATTAGCTGGTTGCCACACACTTGTAAAATAAAAAGGGCATTCTTCTCAGAGATTATAATCTGATTGTAAAGTTACATTTGTCAACACAAAATGCAATATTTTTATTTACAGAGCCACCAAATATTTTGTTTTTAAAAAGATACAGATATTATGGGAATTTTGGGAAATTCCACATTTTCCAGACTTCTAAAGCTGCTGAGTTTTACTGTAGCTGAGAACTTCATATAATTTTGTATTACAAGTTAAAACTGTGCCTATAAACGCCTAAACAACAACTATCCTGGCTCTTGTCAGTGCAGGAGGCCCCTCTCACACTCCCATCTCAGTGCAGCCACTCACCGGTGTGCGTCCTGATGTGTCCTTGGAGCAGCCACGGTCTGGAGAAAGCTTTACCGCATATTTTGCAAACACAAGGCAAGGTGTGAGTCCTGATGTGCATTTTGAGCGCTCCGAGGCTCACGTACTCCTTCTCGCAGTATTTACAGCTGAAGGATTTCCTCGTTTGGGCGTCGCAGTGCAGCTGCTTGTGCTTGAGCAGTCCAGAGTATGTGGAGTAGGACTTGCTGCACAGTCCACACTGGAATTTCTCTGCTTCCACTCCGTGTGGATCTGTGAGCTTGGGCAGCATCTGCTCGTCCTCATCACTCCTCGGGCTTTCGGAGCCGCTGTGGTCTTTGGAGGAGGTATCGGAGAGGGATGACGGGTATCCAGAGATGGGGGACAGGTCATTGGGGAGCGGAGACAGCGGCAGGCTGCTGGTAGTCCACACGGTAATGGGGCTGTACGCTGCCGGGCTCAGGATCTCCGGCTGGGGGATGACAGGCAGGGGAAGGCCCTTGTAGATGTGCGGCGTGAAGAACACTGAAAATAAAGACAGTTAAAATGAAACGAGTGTAATATTACGCGCGCTGTCATCGCTTTAAAGTGAAGCCAAATACGTTAGAAATAAGGACAATAACTTTTTTTTAAATGTCAACTCGTGAAAAAGTAGAAAAACACACTGAATCAACTCGATGTCATGTTACAAACTTCAGCTTTGCTGACTCTTGACTTGAACTTTGAAAGTTTTTACCTGTCGGGCTGTCCAACTCGCTATAATTTGGCTTCTTTGCGGAGTTTATGTGTTTCTTGACCAGAAAGGAGCGTGGCATCTTGGAGAACAAGTGGACAACTTTGTGACAAACTTTTGTTCTTCGCTCTTGAGAATGTAGCCGTGGACGTCACTTTAGTGTGTGAAGACGCAAAAAAAAAAAAATCCTTATGGGATAAAAGTTAAGTCCAGTGGATTGTCATGGTGCAGCGCTGCGCTCTTGGAAACAGTGCAGTGAGTAGCTGTAAAGAGCTGTAAATACTCCCCATCAGGTGCATGGGAGGAGCCATTCACTCTCATTTACATGCACTGAGGCCTCAAACCAATTATATCTCGCCTTTACCACTGTGGTTTAAAGACGCACTTTCTGCCTATTGGAGCACGCGACCTCTGGAGGGGATGGGTCAGCAGTCAGACAGGTGCTTTGTGCCACACATGAGTGTTTGAGGGATGCCCAGTGATCATGGCACCGTGCAGTTGACTTTGGCTGTCAACCATGGTGACAATTAAGAGCAGCAGCAGCAGAGACAATTACTGAAAAATGAAAAGTAAGCAGTGTTCAGAGCTTTTTTCTGCAATAATCGCACAACCACAGACAAAAAATATATGGATAATTAATATACTATTCAATTTTGGGTTGAAATATTTAATTGGATCTAGAGTTACAGTGCTGGTAAAGTCAAAAAGAAGGGGAACTAAGACTAGAATTTGAATGCTAAAATGTATTTCCAAAGGACAACGGCTATTTTTAATCTTCTCGGCATGAAATAAAGAACTCGCACAGTAAATTATGTTAGATATGATTCTGAAATGAATTTGGATGAAGAAAAATTGTTTCAGCATTGCAAAGTTACACTGAACAGCTCCATGACACACATGGAGTTAATGCTTTATATTGTGTATGACAACTGTTACGCCTGTGCCACTTTATTTAATTCTGTTGTGACCCATTTTTATATTTGTGTATTCATGTTTTTCTTCTACTTCTATACAAACACATACATTGTGAACTTGCAATAAAGATCCTTGAACTGTGATCTCACAGATGTGTGGCTCTTCAGCCATTTGTCACTATTCAGTCTCTCTATTTATTATATTGTATGGGCGTATGTTATACGGAGTATGTTAAGATATCAAAATGATGAAACTTAAATGAAAATTATTGTCTTTTCACTTTACTTATAGTTTGTTTAAAGTAAAAAAAAAACTGTTAATGCAATCATCACAGTGTCTGCACATTTCTGATTATCTTTGGTATGGGGGGGACATATATTTGAGATCACTCCTACCAGCAGCAGCAGCAGCAGCTGAGGACTGGGTTGAATGAATATCGAGGATTTGTCATCTACATGTGTAGATATACTTCCAAATCTACTGAAGTGACAAATCCATGGCGTCAGTGTCAGTGCTCAGAGCAGCAACGAGACCAAACTGAAAAGTCATTCCGCGGCTTTACCTAAGAGTGGCTCTCCCTAATGCACTTGCCCGTGGAGAAAACCACACATTTCCTTGCCAATAATGCAATAAGGCATCCCTCCTTGAAATTTAAATCTAAGTGTAGTTCCCTCTGAAGGTCAGACATGATATAATCAAATTTATCCCTCCCTCAGCTCATGCTGAACTGGACAAGGAGAGACAAACTTAGCAGTCTACGCCCCCTTGTGTTCAACTCACTCCTTCTGAAGGAGAGGCATGAGTTGCACATCTGAAGAGAAACAATGCAGAGGGAGAAGAAACACAAAGGATTAGCTATGGTGATATCGAAAAGTAGCTCCTGGAGCAGTTTGATTGGCTGGGTCAGCAGATATGAAAAGCGTTGTGTGTCTGGGCCAAGCCTGAAGTTAATTGTGAACAGCTTATCTTATCTGGAAAACATAATTGCAGATCATGAATAGTTTCCCTTTGTGCCTGCTTGGATTATAAAGGGAAAAGAAGGTTATCTGTGCATAATAACTCCAGGCTACTGTCACATATTTAGCGCTCTGTGAGCGGATGGGCGAGGAATTGTGGTGTATGGTGGTGATCCATTTGAAAACACTGTGCTCTGTAAAAGATAATATTTTTGAAATCAAAATTGCCCACAGAGCAAAACCCATCCAGGAGAAGGGAAACCATGCATGGCCAGGTGACAACATCCTCTCACAGTTTTCATGCTTCGCTTCTGTTTCCTCTCCACTCAGTGCTTGCGGAGGCTTTTCCACTGACAGTAATGAAGGCAGAGGGACACCACGGCACATATCAGTAAAATTCTGAAACGCAGAAGCATGCGTTTATGAGCTCGAAAATTAATTAACAGAGAGGAAGCTGTGTATCTCCAGCTCTGTGTTCTCTCATAACAGCATAGTGTGAAACCAGCAAAAAAAAAAGGGTGTTCAATTAAAACATGAACATGCCTCTGACTCTCTGGTCAAGTTCAGGTAAAGGAGCGATGTTTATTTGTCGGTTAGAGGCGACAGCGTCACCACCTGCACACTTCTGCAGCTTCCTTCACATCTACATTCAGATAAAGAAGTGCTGTTTTACGGCATTCAAACCTGTACATTGTTCGAGGATCTCAACAAGCATTGATTACTTACTCATAAACAACCTCATTAAAAAAATCTTGTTATATAGTCCTCTCTTTATAACTTTTTTCTCCTCCCATCCCTCATTACTTTTAATTAATACACACTAATCCTGTTTATCTTGCCTTGATTGTTTTTGCTGTGGTCTTTGCATAAGCTCTATAGCCTCCTTCTACCATCTGCAAAGGCTTTTGTTTACTTTTAACCCATGTATTTTAGTTGATAGGACTGTGTGTCTATTAGTACAAATGTGCCTTTTACTATGCATGTGTATGTGCAAACCAATAAAATAGACTCCGCATTAAAAGTATGCATAAAAAAAGGAATACCACTTAGGCCCCACATAATATTAAATATTCATGAGAAAATAAGTAACTATTAGCAACTGTTTTGTGGGCGCAGATTTGACTGAGCAAACAATGCCACATGAAAATCCTGACTGCAGCTCTGAAATATGAAACATCACCTTTTTGCACATGAGCCCTGCCCATTTCATAAATGCCACCATGTTTTGTGTTGGTGAGTGTGCGGTGTATGGAGCATGGGGACCATTAGGATGGCTCAGCTCTCACCGGCAGAGTTGCTATGAACTTAAATTCGACATTTTGACAGAAAAGTTTTGGCAGAGACACAACAGCAGCTTCTCCATTTGGATTCCGACAGCCTACTACTGCAAACCATTTAAAATATAGTATGTGTTTCATTACCTCCGCTAAGGAGGTTATGTTTTTGGCAGCATTTGTCTGTTTGTTTGTCTGTCTTTGAGCTGCACAACCTCAAAAAGTAAAAGATGGAGTCGTGTGACATTTCCTCAGGATATTAGTTATGGACTAAGGAAGAAATAATTAGATTTTTGTGGTGATCCATGTAAGGATATGGATCCAGATTCAGGATCCTGAACTGTTAACCGTTGTGAGATAGAGGAGTGTTTTGATCCGCAGTTTAATCATCTGAGTATACGATCTGAGTGTGCATGCAGAGGAGAAAAACAATTTATTGTCTGTGTACATCTGACTATACATATCTCTATGCACTAGTGTGTATTGAATCCTGTTTCCTGTTGACCTTTACGTCACAGTAAAACAAACAATGAACAGCAAGATAGAGTGTGAGATGGATCGTGCTGTGGTTCTTTATGTTGTGTACTTGCTGTACATCAGTCTTTTCTGTCGATCTAGCTGACGCCATCGTGTCGTTTGTTATTTTCTGCCAACAGTACTGCAGTTAAACGTCTTCTCCTTCTACTTCCGGGTCAAAGACAGCAGAGGAAACTTTGGTGCATGCACAGAACGACAAGTCCAGATCCATTCAAACTAAGTATATACATGCAGGAGTAATCAGACTATGAACCGCATTATCCAGGTATCTTAGTCTGACTAAGACTAGCTTGATTATAGTCGGACTAACGTGTTTACATGACATTAAGAAAACTGACTTAACATGCATGTAAACACACCGACTGAAGGAAAATGAAAGTTTGTGCTCTCTGAGTGCTTTCTCTTGTTGTTTACCTCAGTTATTATCACTTCTTTTAGACACAAGTGGTATATACCAGTCTTAAATGGCACGAAAACCATGTTCACTGTCCAACATGAGAACGGGTCAAAGTCTGTACCTCCTTGAGATTTAAAATGTAAGGTTTCTCTAACATCAGTATGGTCTTTGATATAACTGGTTTGATGTTAAGGTCTCATTGTTGATGGTGAGGCATAGATGAGATATTTGGTGACTGAGGTTAGGGAAGGATAATGTTCAGAATAAGGCGAAGGGAAACGAGCATCGTCTGACACAACACCAGCACTTTGCCAGTTTGGTTTTGGGATGTACTCGTTGGAAACAAAAACATGAATCACTCTGGTGTGATAAGCAAAACTTTGACAGAATATTTTTGTCCATGTTGTATCATAACTCAGAGTAAGAAGCCGACTGACAAAATATGTTTTCAGGGGAATTGGGGGGATTTCTTTCTTTCCAGAGAGGAAAAATACTTATAATACAACTTGGTGATCCAAGAACAGGGACAGTAAAGTTTTGGTAACCAGTGGCCTAATATGGTTAAAATGATGTGTGATTTACTTGGGGAAATGCAAATGTTTTTCAGTAACACATCTACATCATAGCAATTCCACTAATCCACTGACATACCTTATATCTGGCCCTCAGTCTTGAGCCACCATTTCAGTATCAGATTATCTCATCCCTGAGTCAGTTACAGGGTTAAAGGTGCAGTAATGTCAAATGCATTACACTTTCAAAGCAACTGGTGAGACCTGGAAGCTTCTGTATATAATCATCATAATCTGTTATCAGAAGTTTGCCAACAGATCACAGTTAAGCCATTAGGAAGGATGGGGATGGAAAAGCCTCACAGTGAAAGACACTTATAGACTAGTGAAGTGTAAAATCAGAGTGCTTCCATTTATTATCTGCAAATCACACCTCCTCTTGTTGCGGACATCTCTGGGAACAGCTGTAGGGTGAAGGACCATCAGGACCATCCAGAGCTGCAGGTTTATACGTTTAATTAACAAACCTTTTAAAATAAAGGAGTTGATCTATGCTGGGGCTGCAGACAGTGCCCTGTGGCACGCCGCTCAGGGTGGTGGGCAACATTAAACATAAGAGGAGTCAGCTTGCATCATGTGGGGAAACAGAGGGATCGTTCAGTTGGCATGATGACAGCATGGAAAATGAGGTGCACCTGGTGAGCCTGCTCAGCTGCTCAGGCCTCAGGGACAGAGTCCAAATACAACCTGGAGACTGAACGCATGTGCACACCTCTGTGTGTGTGTGTGTGTGTGTGTGTGTGTGTGTGTGTGTGTGTGTGTGTGTGTGTGTGTGTGTGTGTGTGTGTGTGTGTGTGTGTGTGTGTGTGTGTGTGTGTGTGTGTTGAGGATGTGCAAGTGTGCTCATTGACATAAACTGAGAGAATGTGACAGCAGAGAGCGAGGGGAGGGAGAGATCCCTTTTCATAATCCTTTTTATATTAGAATTCAAAAAGTTGATACCACTGTGCACACGCTCTGGCTTTCAGAATAAAACGAACCATGGAGTGTGAGCTGCAGTGTTTTTTTTTTGTCTTTTGAAGCAGTTTACTCAGCTACACCTGTTAGGACGTGCATTGACTTCTGTTCATTTGCACAGCCTTATCAATCAAATTCTTCAAGGCATGACCTTCAGAAAGACCTTTGTCAGAAATCTCCTTACAATGCTGGGTTTGAACAAAATGTGTCCTCAGAGACTAATAAAGACACGTTTAAGCGCAAACACAGACGCACACATTACACATACACATTTGGACACGCAAACCAAAACCTTCATCATAACCACAACTCACATCATCATTCTAAATTTAACCAGAGTGTCAGAGATGAGATTCTGCCTCTGTAGGATCTGAGAGATCACCCTGAAAAAGCCTGTTTGAAGTTGACAGGACTTGATTAAAAATGTCCCCTCAACATCAATATGTCTTAACAATAATGGTTCAGGCACACTAAATGACTTCCATTCCTTTGGGCAGCCTAAACAAAACATTATCCCTAACCTTAACCATAACCAGAGCCCAAACCTAAGCCTTGACTGAACTGCAATTCAAATCAAAGCCCTGAGCCTCAATTCTGCCTCATTGAGGATGAGTGGTTATGACAAGGTCAGTATTATATACACGATACAACTTTGTCGTCAGTTATAACTGAAATTCATTGTGCAGTTCATACGACAAACAAACAAACAACAATTAGGACAGACATACAGATAGTCATATTCTGTGGGCTTGATGTTATTTAACTGTTCACTGGTTCTGGTTCAGCAGCAGGATAGATGAGTGGATGAATGGATTTTTCAGTTAATCATGTTCAAATGTGGGGTTTCTGAATCGTCTGTTTGAGGGGAGGAGTTGGTTTTCGCCGTTCAGAACATGGAGGAGATGGAGTTGGCAAACCTGATCATGCTTTTTCTGTGCGCCTCGTTTAAATCGTGCAGTTTGGTTTTAAGTTTGACGGTTAGGCTATACTGAACCAGACCGTGCTTTAATACAACAGCACACTATGTACCACTGACATATAAAAACAGAGCAATAATCAGGAGTGTTGGCTCCAAAAGATCTCAGACTACGCAGGAAGTAGACACGCTGCTGGATCTTCTTACGAATAAAGTCAGAGTGACGTGTCCATGATAGGGCGGCGTCTGTTATGAGTCCTCAATATTTATAAGAAGATCGGTTTAATTTCAAATGTCCTAAATACAATAATAACAATACTTTTGCGCAACTATCTTAGTGTGGACACTCAGACATAAAGCATTCCCTAGTGCCATGGCATCACAACTGAATGGCTGGACTCTAACCCTGACCCTAAAACCAGGTTGTAACCCATGAACAGGTGTGAGTGAAAGTGAGGACCAGCCAAAATGTCCTCGTTTCCTGTGATATATGTTTTTTGTTCGTAAACCACACACACACACACACACACACACACACACACACACACACCGCAGTGCACACAAACGTAATTGGCAGCAGAAGAAGAATATAGAGGAGAGAGGGGAAGAAAAACGCATGAGTTGTTTGTGTATGTAACACAGTTGGGACATATGTGGGTCAGAACTGCCCACGTCCGTGGAGCAGTGAAAGTGTTCAAGCAGCATAATTTAATATTAATGGCTCAGAGTTGTGCGGGAATCCTGGATAAACGGAGGCGCTTGACGCGCAAGTGTTGAAGCAGCCGCATGTGAGTTTTTCCAGCCTCAGTCATTTTGGCAGCAGCAGCACGATGCGAAGAGAGGGAGAAGCAGAGGAGCCTCTGCTGGAGATGTCGACGGAGGAGAGGAATCCCTGAAACCGTCGCTGCACAGCAAACATGGACTAATCCTGCTTGGCGAGCGAGTGCGGCCAGATTTTACCTCTCGGTTTTCCTCCTTTTTCTTTCTTTTATTTATTTATTATTCTATTTTTTATTTTATTTTTTACAGTGTAGTGGACCAGGATGCCGTGTGGGCGATGCTGCCACAAGGGATACATTGTGATTTCGCAGAGATGTTAAAGCAGCCGTTGCTTGCATAAATTAAAATAAGAAATTAGAACATTTTTGGAGTCGAAGGGGATCTAACAAGAGGACATCGCCACCTGTTACGAGGATATCAGGTAAAGCTCACATTTACACTTCGTCAGAACACAACAGTGCATTTGCAGGTAGTTCAACATCCACGAAACCAAACATTCTCATCATATAATGTACTTTTTTTTCTTCCTTCCTAAAGCTGCGCACCATGGTGCATGTACCAGACACACACACACACATATATATAGATATATGATCCAATGAAAAGCGTCGCATCATCATCATCATCATTTGTTAGTCACGTTTGAACTGAGGCAGTGAGATGACCAGTGTGATTATGACGGGCCTCATCGTGAACCGCGGCTTATTATTGTGTGATTTGCAGGCTTTAAGCTGAGCATGGGTTAGCAGAAAGCTTTGCATTTCCTCAGTGCACGCACACACACACACACACACACACGCACACACACACACACACACATACACACAAAGCAGCACCCGCAGTTCCTCCGGTCAGTGCAGTGGCAGCAGCCTCTTTTCATCCTCAGTGCTCTTCAGCAGCGTTTAAGTACTCTCTCCCTGTACTGCCTGCCAATGATAATAATATTTTTTTTTTAAAAAGCCCTACTTTTATTTGTAAGAATGGCTCACACTACTTTTTGGTGTGTCCCTGATATCACACCAAATACAACAACATTCAGTCCAATACTGGGTGTTAATAAATAATCCAGCTGTGCTGATGCCATAAACTGGCCATTTGAAAAAAAAACATAAACTTTCAGCTGTGTAACAATTTATCTGCTCTGCTCCCATAAAAAAAAGGAAGATATAAAGAGGCTACAACATGACTGAGTTAAAGTCTCACCACTGCTTTGTATTTAAAGTTTTTCTAGAACCAGATAAAGCTTATAATATGTGCCGATATCACAACTTTGTTTTATCTGCAGATGCACATCTCTCTGTGAATAAATAACACATGATTACTGCAGTGTTGCTGACTGTGGTCATATGACAGTATGTGGTGCATGTGCTTACTGAGGCATGTCTGTGATATTAAGGATTTCTGATCAGTATCAGATACTGAGTATCACATCAGCTTAAATAGTTATTTTACAGCTCAAACGTTACTCCGCATTTCACAGATCGCTCCTTGGTGCTGCATCCATGTGTCTCATCTCCAGCTTCGTTCTTTAAAAAAAAGAAAAATCATCAACGCCTGTCTGTGGTAAAAAAAAAAAAAAAGAGCATTTCAGCACAGCCTGCTGCTGATGCTGCTTGTCCAGTGTGTTTTATTATCCCGAATACTCTTTCATGAAATCTATGTTACTTCTCCTACTGGTGTGGTAGGGAGCCTTCAAGGCGAGCTTGTTTTTTTTCTCATTATGGACTGCAAGGTGACAGACAATCAGTGCAGTTTGTGTGTGTAAGAAACCCACTGAGGTGTAGAAATCAGAATCCTTAACACTGATTTCAGGTTTGTAACCTCGGCGTGAGACGCTCTCTGCTCGTGCAGGCGTATTGAGCTGAGCTGAGCGCGTCCATTTGCTGGTCATAGGTCAGGAGCAATCTGTTTGATGTACTGGAGGTCTCACTTCGTGCAGAGGGAGAGACGTTGACATGTCATTGATGAGTTTATGCCCAAGCTCACGTAACCTCCCCACAACCCATTTCTCCATGTGTCTTAAATCAAACAGCATTTTGGCCAAATGACCGAAGGCAGAAAACCAGGTCTGAGTTAAATAGTTTCTGTTTGAGAGCAGGTATTTTTGCACCACTCATGTTCTAGTTCAGCTCTGCTTATAGAGGCTGAGTTGCCTTCAAAGTTTTACCACCGTGACCTTAAGTGTACCGCCATCAATCATGCTCTAGGAACAGTGAACACACTCCACAACAGAGAGTTCCTCCACACTTTATTTCCCCTACTTAGATAATCAATACGCCTCTGTTTCTCTTGCTGCTACTCAATCCCTTCGGGTCACTTAAAAAGCACGGCTTGCTAAATGTTTCAAAATATACAACTGGGATGAGCTGTCCTCAAGCATCACTAGAAGCATCGCGTGTATACATCAGCATCAATTATTAATGCTCACACATTCAAAGTGGTAAACTCCCCCAGCATCACACGGCACGGTTTGATACTGTGTGTCGTCGAGCAAATTCTGAATAATCAAGGATTGTAGCTGCAGTATGTATTCAAAAGAAAGAGTTTGGATCCTGGGAATAGAGCAATCCTTTTAATGGTTTCCTGCAGCGACTGTTCTGGCTAAAGGGCAGCTGAGAAAGCCTATGGTGTGTCACTGTTAGCCTGGACATCTTCATTACTTGCTTCAGAGTCCAGCAGCACGAGAGAAAAATGTCTCTGCGATGTGTCTGTGGAGCTTTTTTATCAAGTGTTTGGTCGACCATCCATACAAGAGGCTCCAGATGTTTGAATTCACAGAGAAAAAGCCATATGCTTTTTTTTTTTATTGCAGTTTGATGTATGTGCGGCACAAATAAAAGAAGTGTGGCCATTTCTCTGAGAGAAAGAGAGAGAGCGAGAGTGCTGGAGAGAAATATATATCAGTGTTCTGTCAGTGTCATGCAACAAGAAAACCATTAGTCTGTCTTAGCAGAGACTGATGGCTAATGAAGCGAATGCACACCAAACTCTTGTGGTGGGGGAACACAGAAGACACGACTCTCATTTATATGCGCCTCGTATACCAGCCCATCTGATTTAGAGGTTCAGGGCTGCAACACAAACAAATGCATTGAGGGCCACACATGATGATGATGACTGCCCTTAGGAAAGCAATAAGAGCTTCGGTCATACGCAAAGATTTATGATACGAAGCATGTTGCTTTACATACAAGTCACAGAACCCCTTAGATGTAGCATCTCCATCTGCAACTCCAGGTTTCTGTAGAGAGGAAGAGTTTCCTCTTTGCTTTATAATGTGTAAGTAGCTCAGACTGGACAATTTTGGGTCACACTTGATTAATGTGGAGACTCTGCCTATGCGTTAAACAGTGGTTCCCACTGACAGCACACTATACGCTCAACCTCATTCGCTGTAGAACTGCATTATTTGTGTTGTCTCTGTAGAGAACTTGCTATTGACTGAACATCAACCATCACAATTTTCATTTAAAATATCAACACAAAGCATTTCTGTTCACTGACTTGTTTCTGAATTGACAATTAAATTGTGTAGGTTACAGATTTGAGGCTCAGTGTTGTAAGGCTGAACAATTCTTTGTGTTCAAATCAAAATCACTATTTATGAAAATGCAATAGTAAATTGCAAAGGGTGCAGATTAGGATATAAGTTATATAGCACATCGGACATAGGGTTTATACTTAATTCCCAAATGTTTTCATCAACATGTTTCATCTACTTCTCATAGTCTTACTGGGATTGGTTTAAGTCATAGCTTTTGATGTTTTGGAATATCTAAACAAATATGGAAGTTCTCACACTGGCATTAGAATATAGTCATCATTTTTGATGGCATAATGATATGTCATGCTATAAATCTGTTACACAGTCAATATTGAACTGAAACGCAACTCAAAATTCATGCCGCAGACTAAATTGCAATCAAATGACTCGTCAGAAATATTACAAATACAAATGCTCTCAAATTGCTCTGCCCACACAGAAATTTAACATACTGTATGTTGAACTTTTGTTTTAAAAAGGAAAATAATTAAAGACTACCAATCTAACTTTTAAAAATATAGATGATTAAAAAAGTCATAAGCTGCTTATCCTGCACATTTTCTAGGTCATAAAACAAACTTAGAATCTTAACCTTTAAAAGATTTTTTTTATTATTATTATTAATAAACCTTCATTATTATGGCAGGTTCATGTCCCACAGGTTTAATTTGTAAATTGTATGAATTGAGAGCCAGCACTGTACTTTTATAATTTGTATGTGAGCAGATGTTCTGCCTCATTTTAGTTGTGGCCCTGCCTCCAGCACAATGTGCAGCTTTTTATTCCTTTCATGTACTCGACACACAGCATGGGTCCATTTTCAGGCCTCAAGTCTTCTTCTGAGGGGATGCTCAGACCTCCTTAGTTACAATACAAAAGAAGAGACAACATTCAAAGTCTATATATAAAGGATTAATTCATACACTTGTGTACAGTAGTAGGCTCTAATTAGGAGAATGTTATAATTCATGTGGGAACAAAGGTTGTGTGCTCATTTGTTGAGGCCAATTAAAGTGCTAATATGAGATAACACAGCCGGAGGAAATGCACCATAATGTCATATAAGAAAGAATAATATTGATTGAAATCTAATTGATAAACCTGGCAGCAGTGAATATACAGTTTCCTCTAGATGCAGTTCATCATGTCTATTACTGATACAAATACGTTTATGAAATGATTTAAGTTGACACCCAGCTGATATCTGTTTGCTCCCTATTGCCAGAAAACATACATCATCGTCAAGAGGGTCAGAGGCTCTGTCTATAAATGTGTCCATCACTAATTTACTCCTCCTCCTATCATTCATGAGCATCTGGCATATGGAGAGCACCGCGGCTGCTACTGGGGCTGCAGGTATTGGCTTGTGAGAGACATGTTTTTTTTTTTTTTACAAAAGGTGCTGAAAGAATTGAAAAGATGATGAGCTGCTCTCTCTATTTTGCCAGAGTGATCGATCTTGAGAATAATCTAAAGGAAAAAGGAGGAGAAGTGGCACCTCCTGTGGTGCACAAACAGGCTCTGTTGGATACTAGATGTGCTCTGTAAATACACAACTGTTCAAACAGCTGCCTCACTGCAGGAGTAAGACTGGGGGCTGGAGGTTCAGTTTATTAATGTGTCACAAACTGTCAGGCGGAGAGGATCCTGCACACCACACAGATTTAAGCAGAATATTTAATGTGCTCAAACTTGTGCGGTGTGTTTAATGGTTTAAGGTCGAAGTTTAGTTTTTTGGGGGGAAAAATATACCAATTATTGAAGTGGAGAGATCCTGTTTTACTTTTTTTTAGTTTTGCTCTCAGTGGTCCTAAGGTACAGGACACGCATTGTGTTTGACGTGCCCAAGCAACCACGAGTCACAACCCTTTCCCTTTGTGTTCCCTTAGTTTATTTTTACACAGAATTTCCACATTCAAAAATAAATGGATTGGTCTTGCAGAGTGAGGCAGGTGCATTACAACACCGAGATGTTTAGAGCCACTTGGCAGCAGTTTAAAACTGCATGGCTGCACACCTGAGAACATCAAAGCTCCAATCCACACACACACACACACACATTATGAAGCATAGGTACTTCAGTTACATCCCGACCAGGAGGTGGAAGTGTCAAACACTGCAATGCACCACCACCTCCTTCACAAATGACATTACACCACTACTAATACTTCATTATATGCACTAATTTAAAGGAACAATTCAGCAATTCAGTGTGTAAGAATAAGTAACATCTAATGGTGAGACTGCAGAGTGCAATCGTCTGCTCACCTTCCCTTTCACCAACAGTGGCCTTCACATACCAGACATGATGTAAACACTTAGTCGTTGGATTATTCATTGGGCATACGTTATGTTTTTCTTCTATTTGCATAAGAAGCTATAGAAACAAGTTGGCGGTGAAAAACGGTGGCCTTCGAAATACAAAGTTCTTGCCTGAATCACTGTACATACAAAAGGCTTATACTGAGGCTATAAAAAGCAACCAAGTGTTGTGTTACACTTACACTAACATATGTATGAGTAATACAGTATATTCCCTGTAAAGTCCTAATGGTACACACTGGACCTTTAATGCTAAACAAATCCAAATGGGCAAATAATTGGCTCCAACTCATGATCTTTTCCAAAGTCAGGATTTGTTGCATTTGTCTTTTTTATCACATCATAGTAAAATCATAGATAGATAATCATAGATTGTCGGGGGTTGAAGGATACGCCCAGTAAGACTGCTCCATGCTGCTACCAAACAAGACATTTGGAGATGACATCCTGAGCTCACGTAGCATTTTTTCTTTTTGATATCTTGGAGATATTAAGTACAAACTCAGCTGAAATAAATGTCTCTAATGGGGAAGATTGTGATAACGGATAATGAAATAACTTAACTTATGAAGGAGGAATTATAGAAACTAATCATGATTATTGCTCCGTTGTGTTACGTTTTAAAAAGACCTGACTACGATCTAATTTTAGCAGCAGAAATTTCATTACATTTCCTCACATGAGTGGGGCAGACGCTGTGAAATTGTGTTAGTGTAATGCTGTTGATGCTGAGCAGGACTCTTTTGGGATGCTTTAATATTTGAGTAACATAATGTCTGCCATCATCGCTGGCCAAATTAAAAAGCTGCTCTCTCTGGCACTCTATGTTCCAGGTCGCAGAACAAGTGAACATACAGTAAGCGAAACCCATCTCAGTAAAACTACATTTGCTGGAGCACTCTGCAGACAGCGGCTCCACCTGCACGCACAAATGGCAATTCATCATCCTGCATGGGTCGCAGCTGTCCTCAGGTCTAAAAGATGGAGATGTCAAGTTACGATCTCCGCATCATCCAGGCGGTCTCGCTCTACTCCCCTCGCTCTGTTTCCTGCCATTGTGTCATAGACAAGAGAATTATTTGGAAAAAAAAAAAAAAAAACATTGCTTGGCAGATTGGTAGTACTGAAAATATCTGATAGTGTGGTGGGGAAAAGGAGTTATGCCGAGTCGGCATAAAAGGCACAAAAGGTTCAGCTTATTTAATCTTTGGATTCTCACAGAGAGGAAAAAAAAAGGGGGGTTGAAGTGCTCGTATGTGACAGGATGTTGAGGAGGGCACCGTCTAAGACAAAGTACTCATCTCGGAGCCGCAGACACATTTTTCATGAGACCATGTGAACGCATTCATTTTTAAAGCAGCTCCACAAATGATGTCAGGATTTCTGTCACATCCATTAAACAGAGTTGGCTTGTCTCCGACAGCTCACAGTGTAGGCGCAGATGGAGACAAAAACTGTGAACGTGTTTTTCAAATTGAATTTCCACCGTCAATAAAACCCGAATAACAAAGCTCAGAGGAAAAAAACAACACACGCTGGCGTACGCTGAAGACGCATTTAATAGTTAACACACGTGTGTTTTGGGTATGAATAAATAAATAAATCACCAACACTGTTAAATCTGCCTGTCGTCGTCTATATGCAGAACATTGTACTAAACTTACAACTAAACAATCATTATTTTATTTACCGCCACACAGCAATGATCTGATTGTTGATTGCTCGTCAAGAAATCGGAAAAATCCAGGTATTTTTCCTCATCAAATGATTATCAATATTGCTGAAGATGACTTTTGTCTTAATTGACCAGCTGTTTCTGAGGAAAAGTAGATTATGTGTATATCAAATTTGCAGCAAATTGAATTAAATGCACATTCAAATACTTGGGTAAGCTGAAACAAATGCTGCGTAAAACATGTAATTAGAAGTGGACAAAATGTTTCAAACATCTCTTGGTATAATGAAGCACAATCAAACCTCATCACAAACACGCGCCTCCAACAGAACCATTCAGACAAAAAAAAACAAAAACGTTTTTTAACAAAGCTTCAACAGAGTGAACATAAACTCAATGAAGGAAGTATTATTGTTATTCAGTTTGTTTGTGTTGCTAACATCTATAATATCTTTCTGATATGCAGTCTATAGATTATACTGAGATTAACATAACAACATCCAAGGCAGAAACAGCCAGTAGCTAATGCCTAAAGATATAGGCCTAATTCAAGATTTATCCATTCAAGAACTATCAATCCATCTTCTTTATCCTCCACATGAGGGTCACAGGGGCTGAGATGGTGCCAATCCCACCTGAATTAGGGCGAAAGACGAGGTCCACCGGTCAGCAGTCCAACACAGGGTCACATAGATACAAACAATAATAATCACACAATAACCCGGAGAAAAACCATGAACATGCGGGGAGAACATGCAAACTCTACGGAGAAAGGCCCTTGTTCTGCCCTTGTTCACAACCAGGGTCTTCCCATTCATACATCCATTATCTATAGATAATGTCAGCGGGGGATAATGTCAGTGCGATACACCCTGGACGTGCACGTGCGGGGAGAACATGCAAACTCCTTGCAGAAACGCTGTTGTTCCAACCGGGGCTTGAACCCTGGCTCAATTCAAGAACCCAAATTTATCAGAATGCTCAAAAGACTACGGCTCACAGTGCGCACCGAGCGTCCACAGAGGCGGAGCTGATCACCGCCAACAACGTCGCTGCCAAACTATAAATATGTCATATCTTAACACACACAGCACATGTTTAGACTCTAAATGGCCAATTTCTCCTCTCAAATTATCTTAAAACTGCGTTCCGTGACACAGAAAAGTGAAAAAACGGACACTGTTTCAACAACAACAGTCTTTCTCTCTCGGACGCCATTGCTCACTGTAGCCAAAAGCACAACAGCCTTGCGTAGCGACCCCTGCTGATCGGGCGGGAAATTGCAGTGCGTATCCGTCACCACGACGCAGAAGTATGAAGGCTCGAGTGGTCTCCGTGGTTACGCAGTCGGATAACGCATTACGCAGAAGTATAATGTGGCCTTTACACAACACTTTTTTTTACTATTTTCATTCTTGAAAGAAAACTACTCTGAATCACTCACTCTTGTTTGGTGTCATCCACACACTACTCCATTTTCATTTAAAAGTGCATCAGTTCCACTCCAGACACACGGAGACACAAATAAGGGAGATTTTAAAAGTCTGTGTCTACCTTCATTCCCTTCTTGATTGGTTCTTACTGGTCACATCTCCACTATCACTTGTTAACATTTAATGGAGCCTTGTGATAGTGATGGTAGCAGGACACAGTGGTCACATGACCCAGCTGTAATCAGGTGACCACAATCTATTTTCCGACTGCCACTCTCAAAGGCTGTCCATGTAAATAACACTCATTTGTTGCAAGGCCAATGCTGCCTCACAGCGCTGGTAAAGCTTTGCTGCCTCCACCCCAGACTCCAGCTTTATAGATCAGAGTTTGACGGAATAAAATCCTTCAAATGTTTTGTCAATATCTTGCTTTTGTAAAGAGTTTTCCTGCATCGTACTCCAGGGGAGCATCTAAAGTCTAACTGTATTCAAATTTGTGAAATGGTTAGTTTGTTGTTGTCAGTCTCATAAAAGAACTTCCTTTTCACAGAGGTGGAAATAGTATTGAAGTACAACTATTTTGATAACATTTTACTGAAGTACTCTAGTAAAGTACTAAGTAAGTAAAAGTAATCTAATGAATGAATCTATTTACTTCTAATCTAAAAGTGTACTCAAGTTAAAGTAAAAAAGTAGCTTGTTTAAAATGTACTCGGTGTAAAAGATACTTTTTTCAACAAGGTTAGGGTTCTTTCTTGTGTCGCGCAATAAGGACAAGGGGACACAAATCTCACGTGAATTGTTTTTAATTAAAGGCAAAGCTTTGCAATTTAAAGTGCTGCCAAAATAAAACATGTAAACACATAATGTTTCAGTCTAAATGCGTCTAGGTCACACTTGTTTTAACTTTCTCACCCAGGAATTTTAATTAGTGCCAATTCACCTGTCCTTGTCATTCATAATGTGATGTGATTTCAAATGTAATGAAGTACAGTACTTCCAAAAAAAAAACATACTTAAGTTTCTAAAAAGTACAAGTACACAAAAAACCTTCTCAATTACAGCAATGCGAGTAAATGTAGTTCATTACTTTCCCCTATAGTTTCTCATTAGTTCATCCTGTTTACACATACACAACAATGTCCAGTGTAACTGAATGGTCACGTGATACACATGTTCAGGTGTGTCAGTATGGAAGCAGATTACTTCTGACACGGTCTGTAATTTTAAGGAAAAGTGCATTAGCATGGATGTGATACTCGAGGACATTTGCAAGCTCGATTAAGGCTACTCTGTCACCAAAAGTCAATGATTTATGTATTAATTTATTGTTCTGTGTAACAATAATCACAGCAGCAACACTGCAGCCCCACAAGAAAGTGGCATCAAGCCAACAATGCATGCTAACGAGGCGGATTCCTCAAGGGTATGCTGTTGGAATTTAATAAACACTTTAAAAGAGTAATTTCTATCTGGCATACAGAAATCCAAGGAAAGTAGAAGAATATGTGTTAATTGCATTTGTGCACATGAATCCACAGGTTTTTATTTATTTTTTGTGTGTGTTTGAGAGGTTCCTCCGTCACAGACTCCGAGATGGGATTCAGAGTTTGAATCTTTTCCTTGTTTAGCAGCAGCTGGGTGTTTGGGAGACGGAGATGTGAATTATGTTTGATTCATCATCCCACATACATGCAGCAGTCATATTGACATCACACTTATCTGTGTTGCTGGCAATTGTAGGTTACATCTTTTCAGTCGTAGTCGCAAGCATTTGGACAAACAATAATCAGTTATGTTTCTCAGCTTCTTTCAAGATATTGATTTTTTGTATTCTTTTTTTTTTTTTTTGCATTTTCTACAGCAGCTCTTCATCTGCAAGTGGGTTTTCTATCAGTACGATGCCATGGCCACATCCTGCTATTACTGCTGCAAGGACACCGATTAGGAACCACCAGCAGTGAAACCTCACTACATGATAGCCTCTTTCTGCTCTTCTGCTCCGGCTCCGCTGGGAACAATCCAGCAACATCTACAGCCAGTGAGGGGAGGTGACAGCTTCGCTTTCTCTCTCTCTCACACACACACATCACCAAAGTCTGACAGCCATGATTCGGGTAGGCCCTCTGCTGCAGCTCAGATCAAGGATCAACTCACTGCTCCATGGCTAGACCTCACCGTGCAAAGAGCTGGGGGCCTTTCTGCTGAGGTAAGTCTGTGACTCCCTCTCCAGCACACATTTTATCATTCAAGTGTGAGCCATTTTCAATCTGTACTTACTTGGTGGAGTCAAGTGGCAGTCATCTGATTAAAACTGAGTGGGACTGGTTTATGTAAATGAAGCTCTCTCACAACATTCATTAGAGACCACTTGTGCATCTGTCTTTCTAAAGTGAGTCAGATGATTTAAAAGAAGTACATGGTGTATGTTTTATTATTATTATTCAAACATCTCAGGTTATGGTGGAGTTTTCTTCTCTACTCTGAGAAAACGGCTGAGAAACAGGTTCTTAAGGCCTTGCTGACACGGCTCCACCAAGTTCATTTCGGGGAGCATTGGATTCAATATTGAAACATTTATTAGGATACCTGGGTTTTCGCCTTTGCTAATGAATTATTCATTAATGCTTAATGGTCTCGAGTTTTCTCCGGAGATTGCTCAGTGGGCAGCATGTCAATGAAAAATCTACCTCTCTCAATTGTCGAAAAGGCCAGGACTACAATGAAAATAGGCATCCTAGTAACAATGCTGGTTTCATTTGAATGCAGTTGTTGAGCACATACCTCCACAGTCTCTCACTCCGTCTTGTTTTTCTCCTTTGCAGTATTCCTCACTGCATTGTAGCACATGGATTTCAAGACTTCAAATGAAGAGGTTGGTAGAATTTAATCAATGGTACAGTTTGACCGGACGCTGACCACGATTATAGCCGCTGCCGTGACTTTTTCAATCACCAGAAAGCAACATAAAGTACCACAGTGTTTGTGAAAGTGTGTTGTTATAGAAGAACCCTTGGCAGCAAACATATGAACCCAACCCTCTCCAATTTTAATACAAAACATTGCACATACCAGTGCTATTTTTTTTTATTATTAAACTACTAGGAACCTAGTAGAACTAGAATTAGGAGCAGTTGGAGTTGTGGGTACCTTTGCTCAGAGGCGCCCTTGACCTGTTAGTATTCGATCCGGCAACCCTCCGGTTACAAGCCAAGTTCCCTTTTCACTCAGCCATGGACTGCCCAATTA
This sequence comes from Microchirus variegatus, assembly GCF_963457635.1. Lineage (NCBI taxonomy): Eukaryota > Metazoa > Chordata > Actinopteri > Pleuronectiformes > Soleidae > Microchirus > Microchirus variegatus. The sequence continues at coordinate 19,336,935 of NC_139806.1, forward strand.
CAGCTTGAACAGAAATATGTCTTTAAAGATTTTTTTTCGGCGCTTGAGCATGATGGGGATATCAAAGCCGAGGGAAACTTCTTCTGAGCAGTGACTCGAAAAATCCACCTTAGTTTAGACATCGGTGGTGATGGTGGTTGGTGCATTTTGAAGCATGAAAAATGACGGCTCAGATGAGACTGTGGAAACGCATGAACTCATGGAAACAGAGCAAGATGACTGCGGCAGAAAGAGACAACATCATTTTAAAAAAGATGGCCACGAGATAATTGGGTCATGGTTCAGGTGCGTTGAAGCTCTGTAGGAACAGATAAGACCGGCTGATCGAATCCCCTGAAAATGACAGCTGTGGGTGTGAGGAGATGAGAGCAGGACGTACGAGAATTAAAGTATGAATGAACTGCAATAAGGCAGAGCTTCATAATATTAGTAGAAGGGCTGTGTGTTGGTAAGAATCCTGTGATATAAAACAGATCCCGATATTAGGGAGTATGATATATTGCAGTATTAGTACACTATAAATAAGACAACATATAGTTTTCTTCAACACCGAGCGTAACGGCGACAACATATTTGCACATTTTACATGTCTGTAATTTTCTGGTCCTTTTATGGTTAAAATAAGCGTGCACAAAAATGGCTTAGGTGTTAAAGGGTTAAATGAGGAAGCAAGAGGAGGGAGAGAGAGTCAAATGGCCAAAGCCTGCTTCTATCCAGCGGTAATTTCTTACACTCATCATTGCATTGACATAGAAACACAGGTAATGAGTTGCTGTAGGTTCCCATTCGTCTTTGCCCGCTTTAAACATGTTTTATGGCAGATCTTTGGAGATTCAGTAAAATTCTCTGCCTTTGCTTTTTCTCCTGGGGCACAGCAGCTACCCACCATTTTCACTGTTTATGAACACAGCTGCTGAAGAGATGGAGAGTTCCCTGACATATTGCGTGGTATATGTTCCTTGGTGTGTGTGTGTATATATATATATACATACATATATATACATACATATATGAAAACTTGCTAGTTTTAGGTCTTCCATGATTCCAGTACATGATTTTGTGAATTTCTGGTTATGAAAAGTGTTGAATCATGAATCTAGTCATTACAAAGGGAGTCTGTTGCCCTTTGTAGCTCTGCCCTCAAAACACAGTGGACCAACTTTGCAGGATAGACTGAGGGCAGCTTCACTGACACTGAAGACATCGTGTTTGAATCATTTGTAGAAAACATAATGAACAGGTTGGCCAGTCAGTGACTTACAGGTGCGTTTATTGGTGGATATCAGGACGTGATGAGGATCTCAACAAGGATAAAATAGTGGTTCAGAAACCAGCTATAAAAAGTGTGGTGATAAATAATAAGATCAGACATATATAATGCTGGTCAAACACCATGCAAAAAGATCTTCTCCAGAAATAAAATTGTTCATACTGCGCATCTTACATTTATATTAAATACACTTCTGTCAGTACATTTCCATGCACAGTTAATTTGAGCTATGATTGTGGCTTTCATTCATTCATTCATCTATGAAATGAAGTGTGTCCGCCTTCTCACTGTGGTACAGTAGGTGGTGATTTGCCCCCTTTCAGCTTGATAGTGTTAGGCAGTTTCTGGTTTCAATGGTGGCCAGTTGGAAACACGTTTGAGAGCCATTCCAAGTCTTCCTACTGTCCGTGAAATTCCTTGCACTGGCAGAGCATAAACTCTGTCTCCTCATCAGTCTCCAGGTTTTTGAGCAGTTTTCTTCTTCTATGTAGTGAGTCTAAAAACATCATAATTAGTTTTTTCTAACGTCATATAGGCAAGGCAAGTTTATTTGTATAGCACATTTCAACAACAAGGTAATTCAAAGTGCTTTACATAAAACATTAAAAAGCATAGAAAATAAGCATTTATAAAATTAGATATAAAATCAAAAAACTAAAAACAAACAGGTAAAATGTATATGGAAAACATTAAGTAGAAGATTAAAAAATGAAATAGATACAAATAAAATAAAAAGATACAAATGATAAAATCAAGAGTATCAAAGGAATAGAGGTTACAGTGCAGTATTGGAAATTACTGAAATGCAGCGGCAAACAGAAAAGTCTTCACTCTTGGTTTAAAAGAGAGTTTCAGCAGACCTACAGTTTTCTGGGAGTTTGTTCCAGATATATGGTGCATAGAAACTGAACCGTTTAGTTCTGACTCTGGGTACACAGAGCAGACCTGTCCCAGATGATCTGAGAGTTCTGGATGGTTCGTAGCTAAGCAGAAGATCAGAGATTCTGGCCCTAAACCATTCAGCACTTTGTAGACCAACAATAGTACTTTGAAGTCAATTCTTTGATACACAGGAAGCCAGTGTAAAGACTTCAGAACTGGAGTGATATGATCTACTTTTTTGGTCTCAGTGAGGACTCTAGCAGAAGCATTCTGAATTAACTGCATATATAAACAACACTATTATACCCTTTGTGGTATAAAGCATTGTTCTAATTTCACACAGTATCTGCTGCTGTTGGCAGTGTAAATCGTCATGTGCAGGTAGTCAGATTGGAGACAGTGATTTTGATGCTAATTGAGGGTTGATGACAGTGAGAGTAATGAAACATAAGTGTGAGCCATGAGAGGTAAGGCTAATTATGTAAAGTGTTAATTATATACAACAGGTTAAAAAACACCCAAGCATGTGAAACACGGCCTGACCTGACTTTGTACAGTAATGGCACAACTGCCCTCATTTTGCTTGGTTAATGATTTCCACATGCACATTACTGTGAATAATGTGAATGAATCCTCGCTCCCATCGTTCCATTTCTCACGCTGCAGCTGCAGCTGTGGGCTCAAGCATACATTGCTTTGCTTTCCCTCAGTACAGGTGAAAGATAATGTGCTCCGTAAACTGACTTTGTTTCAAGTCTGACCTGGAGTTGAGACGGTCTCTGAGAGAAGAGCAGCAATGCAGCCGCCTGTCTTGTTAACTGATGAGTGTTGTATCCTAGGAGACAAGGATGCTGACACTAGTGTCCTTTTTCTATTAACAGTCTTGTCAGGTGAAGGTGCTCCTTTTTATTAAGACCCTTTTTTTTAAGTCAAGGACAGAACTGGGATTGCAATTAGTCAGGGAGGGTGAAGGATATGCAAAATTTATGCGGATTAGCATGTTTTTAATGGATCATTGGAAACACACCGGGTCCTCACACCTGCTGTGTGCAAGGCAGGGAAATTCAACTGCAGAGGATGAGCTCCATTCTACCCTCTTAATTTCACAGCTTCTTAATTTGTTGTCATCATCCGCCTTAAAATAAATGACTTTGTTTTTTTCCTCAGCATGGATTCATACTAAGCACACAACATTTTTTTTTAATGAATCACAAAAAGTCTTGTAACTAAAACCATACATTTTCTTTTTGTCTAAATGTGTTTACTTCTCACAGTGCTTAAAATGGTTATTTGTTACAACATTAGCACTAACAAGCCAAATAGTAAAAGAAAAAAAAAAGAAAAAAAGGAATAACTGATATTGCCTAAACCCTGTATCCTAATTTCCATGTTCATCCTGCAACAAGTATTCTCAGTGACATTTCATTTCATGGCCAGTTAATTTAGTCATGGAGGGATGATGAATGAGATTTTCTCTCTGACTGTTCGCAGACAAAGACTGGGATTTATTTGATGCAAGAAGGTAATGAGGAGCCATTTAATATTCGACTGCACTTGGCCAAAGATATTCTGACCATTCAAGAACAAGATGTCATCTGTGTGTCAGGAGAACCTTTTTATTCAAGTGTAAGTAACACGGCCTCACTCGTTCGTACTGAACGCTCACGCACCACCCTTCACACTCTCCACAATGAAATTACGAACCGTGTTCATATGTGAAGGTTACGGCACAAAGATGCTGGGAATTTCAATGCTAATGACACATTTGCATGAGTCGATCTATTCTGCGAAAGGTAAACGTGGTTATAAATAGAAATTCACCGACCGCTGTGATGATACTGTAGTCGTATCATCACGTTGGACAACTTTTCTCCTCAATCGTAAATGAACCACTTTCTTTACAAATTAATCTAATGAGCGCTGAGTCCGTGTCCTCTCTCAAGATGATCTTATTATTTTAGCAAAAACAAAAAAAAAAACCTTGAAGACATATGGACAAAGTGATTTTTGTCCTTTGAAACATGATTTTCTAATTACACAAAAGGGAAAACACGTGGGTTAAACCGCATGAGCACATCAGTATGTGCTGGTTCTTGTGTACCATCACCATGAAAAGCTCTGTGTTTTTTTTTCAGGCATCAAATTCACATTGTTGATAATTAGGCAGCTAAAATGATCAAATTAGAATGAGTAGTTTTGCACAAACACCAATTAGTGATAGTGAACTTGACCTCTGCATTAAACCCATCCTTATTACACACCAGTAGTGAACGCACAGTGGACAGCACATATCTGTGCCCAAGGACAATGGGGGAATGGATGCCTTGCTCAAGAGCAATTCCTTTCCTCTAGACCCTGGGTTGCCCAAATCAAAAATAATATAAGACCATACTGTTTGTCACACAAGACATGCCGTACAACAAATGGATGGGCACACAGAGATAGCAAGGATACGAGGAAGATGGAAACGACTCGTCTACATCACATGTCCAGATTATTACCAGTTATGACAACACTTCATCCTTCTCTTATTCTGATTTGCCCCCATTTCCAGTTTTCTTTGGAAATGTAACTCAATTGTTTTGGTTGCCTGTGGCTCCAAAACTACAATGCTGTTTATATCATTACCTGAAGGTAAAGATTGATATTTTTTTTTTTTTTTAAGTTTAAATACATTTAACAGGAATCAGTGTGAGAATCCAACACATTATTTTGGCGGAATTTCATTTTTCTGGTGTGAATTACACAACATGAAACCTGGCATTTACCCACCACATTTTTTCAGGTTAAAATTGTTTTTATTACATATATATTTAAGTGGACATGAATAATAATAATAAAAAAAAAAGGATTATTTGCTTTCTTCCATTTCCTTACTCTGGATAGATTGCATCCACTTACAATTTCGCAGAATGAAATAAACATAATTATTACTCTCTACAACCACTTTTGCACTGAAAGTACAAACAAATATCTAGTACCACAACTGGAAAGAAACTAAATAAACTATGATAGAACGTTTTATGTTTGCATAATTCAATCAGTGGTATTTTTATTTTGCTGTGATTGAATTGAGAGAGGCAGCCACTCCCAGCTGCTCTGTTGTCAGAGTCTCTGCAGGTTCAGCAGCAGCCTGAACTCATTTGTTCTCTCTAACTGAATCTCTTCTAGGAGAGGACTGTAACGATCAGGAGGCAGACGATTGGAGGGTTTGGTCTGAGCATCAAGGTAATTTAGATCGCAGCTGATTAGACCGCTCCTCCCAACTTCTTTAAATTAAGCCCGAACAAGTGTTATTGATTCCTTTCTTGTAAAACTGCTATAACAGCATTAGCAGAGGCTTTCACTGAAAATTGAGTTGCTCTCAAGTGTCTTTGTGTCTCTCCTTAGTGTTTGTGATACCTTTGCTATTCAGTTTAATTAAATGTTTCTCCTTAGGGTGGAGCAGAGCATAAAATCCCTGTTGTCATTTCAAAGATATCAAAAGAACAAAAAGGTAGATATAAAACCATTATGTTTTATGCATAACATTTTTTTATGGACATTTATTTGCTTGTTTTTTTTTTTTTTAAACCAATAGTGGTTTTCTGTTTTCCAGCTGAACTCTCTGGACTGCTTTTCATTGGAGACGGTATCCTTCAGGTAAAATGCCACAATTTACATTAATGTCTGTTTTACCCAGTTCACTGCAAAACAACAGTTCTTTCAATAATTCATGCGTTGAATGGTTGTGTGTTCCAAAAGCTATATCGCATCCAGTATCATTCCTCTGTCATTTGAATTTCACATGAATTTTGATGGGGGATAAAATCCACATCTCATGTCATATTCATGACAACTGTGTTTTCTAACACACTGGTCTGAGGGTCGATCGGCACAAAAGAAAGACAACAAACCGCGATGCTGCCTAACAGAGGCACGCACTCGCACACTGATCACCTACAGCCAATGAGCAAACAGCATGAACGTTCTGCACCTGTATGAAAAGAAATGATTTACTTTACCACCAGGTGGCAGTAGTCTGTTAGGTAGTTGCAGTTCAAACTAAAACACATTTGGACTGAAGCACGGTCCAAATTTAATAAGCAGGGTATAAAAGAAGGTTCATATACAGTAGGAAATAATTATTTGATCCCCTGCTGAATTTGTAAGGTCATCCCCTTTAAAAGAAGTTAACATTTTTATGTTAGGCTTATTTTTAACTGAGAGAGACCGAATATCAACAAAGAAATCCAGGACGAAAACATGACATAAAAGGTTATAAAGTAATTTGTATTTGACTGAACGAAATAAGGATTTGAACAAAATGTGACTTAGTACTTAGTCAAGCACAGAGGTCAGATGTTTCTTGTAGTTCATCAGGTTTGTGCACATCTCAGGAGGGGATTTTTCCACTCCTCTTTACAGATACTCTCCAAATGCTGAAGGGTTAGAGGCTGTCGCTTGGCAACCCAAAGTTTCAGCTCGATACAGATTTTCTACGGGACAAAGGTCTGGAGACTGGCTAGACCACTCCAGGACCTTAATGTGGTTCTTCTTGAGCACATTTGTTGCCTTGGCTGTATGTTTTGGGTAATTCTCATGCTGGAAGACCCATCTTCAGTTTTCTGACTGAGGCCAGGAGGTTCTCATCCAAGACTCTATGGTAGATGGCCCCATTCATTGGTCCCTCAGTGCAGTGAAGTTTTCCTGTACCCTTACCAGAGAAACAGCCCCAAACCTTATGATTCCACCTCCATTTTTGACAGTCGATACCAAGGAGTTCAATTTTGGTCTCATCAGACCACATCACATTCTCCCAAGCCTTCTCTGAATCATTCAGGTGTTTATTGGCGAACTTCAGACGGGCCTGTACATATGCCTTCTTGAGCAGGGGTCCTAGGGGGCACTGCAGGATGTCAATCCATTATGACAAAGTGTGTTAGCTTATTGGTGACTGTGATCTCGGCTCTCGTGAGATCATTAACAAGAGACTTCCATGAAATTCTGGCCTGATCCTTCACCTTTCTCAGAATCTTCCTAACACCGTGAGGTGAGATCTTGCATGGAGCTCCAGAGCGAGGGTGATTAACTGTTACAGTATCTTGTATTTCTTCCATTTTTGAATTATCGCAGCAACAGGGGCCTCTTTCTCACCAAGCTTCTTGCTGATGGTCTTGTAGCTTCATTCCAGCCTTGTGCAGGTTGACAATTTTGTCCTTGATGTCCTGTGACAGCTCTGTTATCTTGCCCTTGGTGGTGGAGAGGTTTGAAAGGAAGAGATTGATTGAGGTGTCTTTTATACATAAAGTGTACTTTAAAGGAGTACTTTATTAAGAAGACTTATATATATGTGCCCCATGGACACATAACCCTTCTGTGTGAGATCAGTTACTTATTTAACATGCAAATCCGTTTGTAAAAATGTCTTTGTTGATTTTCTGTCCCTCTGTGTTAAAATAAGCCTACCATAAACATTCTAGACCAGTTTAAACCTACAAATTCAGCAGGGGATGAAATATTATTTCCCCCACTGTATATGAACCCATGGTGGGTTAACAGCAAATCACAGCATTCTTTCTCATTGATGGACAGCAAAGCAGATTCAACATGCTGCAGTGTCCATAAAGACACAGACACAGCTCCTGTTGATGCCAACAAAGACCAACAGTGCCGCAAAAACCTTCTCGATCAGGACGATGGACATGATTGGACTGTTGGGACGGCGTGTCCTGGGCTCAAGAGCTATTGTGCTGCTTCATTAATCAAGATGAAGTTACAGTGATGTGATCCCTGCTGTGTTATTTAGTGTAACAATATAACTGTTTTTTCCTAGATAAATGGAATAAACGTTAGAAGCTATCGCCATGAAGAAGTGGTAAGCTGTCAGCTCATATCTCCTGTTTTATTCCACTGCGCTCTTATCTTGTCTCACTTAATGATCTATATTGTTTTGACATGTAAAGCCTTTTTTTTTTCTTAAATGTAACTGCAAGAATTGTGTATACAGAGTTTAAAGTAAAACCCTTCATCTTGCATTTTCTTGCCAAATATTGACACACTGTGTTTCACCGCAGCAAACAATCAGTTAAGATTGTACAGCTCTTGCAACAAAAATATTCTCACATTTATTTATTTTTTATTACCTTCCAGGTGCAAGTTTTGAGAAATGCTGGTGAAGAAGTGACTCTCACCGTCTCCTTCTTAAAGAAGACGCCCGCCTTTCTGAAACTGCCGCTGTGTGAGGACTGCACATGTGAGAGACCTCTATAAGCTCTTTGCTGTGCACAGAATAATCAACCAAGTATTTATAGCTGCTATTACTTTCTCTGTAGGACTGGTTGTCCTGGTGACAAACTCTAGCCAATGAGACAAAAATAAAATAAAAAAAACTAAATCAGCTGCTCCTCTTAAACTTGGTTGTTATGACAAAGTAAATATGTTATTTTTGCTTAAGAAAGGACAGGACACATCGCAAGCATCACATAAATGTTCAACAAGAAATGTGACATTGCTTTATACGACATATATGTATATACACTGTAAATATATACACACATATACACGTACGTACACACACACACACACATACACATACGCCAGGTTGACTGGCCAATCAAGCAGTCGACTGGCACAGAACAGGAGCTCATGCAGAGAACAAACACCATTTCTTTTGAAAGGTTGTGATTCAGTGTTCTTGGAAATCTTGAAATAAATATGAGTGTCACACTGAGTTTATTGGCTTTGTGTGTGTGTGTGTGTGTGTGTGTGTGTGTGTGTGTGTGTGTGTGTGTGTGTGTGTGTGTGTGCTGCACTTTCAGGCATTCCAAGTGACCAGAGTAGTGGGACGTCCTCTCCTCTGTGTGATAGTGGCCTGCACTTAAACTACCATCCTAACAACACGGTACATATTTTTTTCCCCCCCAACAATTTTTTCTGACTGCATCATCTTTTGACTGACAGATTCTATAACTGTCCCTTTGTGACCATGCAGCAGCATTTCCACTGCCAGGAAGTTGTATTCACGCAGCTGTCATTGCTGGCTGTTTGGGATGCTCTATCTTTATCCTTTGAGGAGGGTGAATCAGCTCCCCTCTGCAGCTTGCGCTCGCTGTAGTCCTGCCTGTTGTGTACCTGCAGCGGCAGCAGCAGCAGCACTCAAGCTCCTCACTTGTCACCTGTTAGAAATGTGGTGGATGGGAAACGACAAGCTCTTCTAACTTGAATTTCACGCTTCTGCAGGACACGCTGTCCTGTTCGTCCTGGCCCACATCCCCAGGGCTTCGCTGGGAGAAGAGATGGGTGGACCTGCGCCTTATTCCACTGCTACACTCCCGCCTGTCACAGTACATGCCGGGCTCTGATGTCTGCAGGTAAACTGCAGGGACTTCATTTTGCAGGGTCAGTGAGATCCGTTCTCACTTGCAGAGCTAATGTAGTGCTGACATGGTTTACATTTTAGGTGCTTTGGGGGCTTTTCAAATGGAGCAGAAAATATGTTTTGCAAGTATTTATATCCTGTTAAACCATTCATGATAAACACCAAACAATTGTGCTGTAATATTGCTTACACTAAATCCGTGTGTCTGCTTCACTGCAGAGTGCAACAGTGGATGCATGATGCACTTAACAGCAGTTGTCATATTTCTGATGGATCAGAATGGATAATTTAACTAAACTACTGTGCAAAACACACAAAACTCAACACTGAACTCACAATGTGAGCATTGAGTCTGTTTTCTGGAGACAGTGTGATTGCCGCATGGTACTATGGTGCGTGTGACAGGCACAGTATGTTATATAAGAGCCAGTCCACTATTGAGCTTCTGTTAGTGAATACACATTCCTTTGTGATGATTAATAACAATATTGATAGTTGTAGAAGAAAAACTACAGAAAGCTCTCAGAGAGAACAAACCTCTACTAAGGTTGTCTCACTGTATCTCACTGTGATGGTGATCCATGAGTTACGCAGCTCACAAACAAACATAACCGAAAACATAACCCCTTGTTATGATTCAACACAATACATTATGCTTTCCTCAATGTGTTTGTTTTGATCCCCTGCTGTAGATTGTATAAAACAGTAATCATGTGACATGCTTTAGCACATTAATTTGGGATTATATGTTGTTGTTTTATAGATTGATTACCCCTGTATTATTATATCCTTTTCAGTTTAGAATGAAGATTCACTCTAGTTTGATCTATCATGTCATTTTTGTCCTCTCCAAAAATCTGCTGGCACATTCAAAAGGAATTGTTTAATATTTTGTTTGCTGTTATGATTGGAGTTGGACAAGAAAATTGACACCACTGTGTCTGTGAGCTACAACTGCCAATTAACTTGGCTTAAGCTGGGGACACACTACACAACATTCACAGTTGTTAGCTATTTTGAAGACTTGCAGTACACACTGACTGGTTCATAAAAAGTTAAAGACCAACTAAACCCAAATAAGTGGAAATTAAACTTGCAACTTGAAATAAGGCAACAGCAGGATTTATTTACAAAAGAACAAAAGCTACAGAACACAAAATCAATAGAGAAAGAGGCTGGTCGGCGTGTTGGCAGAGCTCTGAGTCAGGAAACTGTAAAGTGAAGCATGTAGTTGGTCGCATAGAGATCAAAGTATAGTACTGAGGAAGTCTGGTACCGCGTATGGAGACAAGACGCACTGACGAGGAGTGAATGAAAAAGCAGGTGTGCGATTCAGAGACTTCACCCAGCCAACTGACCAAGACAATTGCAAAGACAGGAAACAGGAACCTAGCAAAATAAGATACAGAACATGAACCCATAACAGATTTTTTTTTTTTTTTTTTGAATGAAAGAATGATGACCACACATGTAATGACTGTGTCTGATGACGGATCGCAGTACACTACCCACTATTGAGTCCAGAGTCTGCTCCAAAAAATTCAAACATGTTTGATTGACTGCTACTGAGGTCACTCCTCAATCCTCACACACCAACAGATTTGTGTGCCAACCACGTCCACTGTCCCCAACTAGTGCAAACTATGCTCAACTGTGAACTGTGGGTAAAATCAGGCAAAAAGTCTTATAGTGTATCCTCAGCTCAAGTCCAATAGCTTGAATCACTTAGCCTGGTTCAGTCTGAAGTTCAGTATACATACACCAACCACAAAGTTGCAGTTTTAAAGTTACAGTGTGTAACATTTGGCTGGGGTTATTGGTAGAAATTGACTATTCTCCAATTTATTTTTGTATAAGTTTATAAGTTTGTATCACCTTAGAGTAAGCCTGGTATATACAGTATACATTAGGCAAAGGAGCTTCAGTCTCACCATTAGATGTCACTTATTCTTACACATTGGACCAAGGAAAATTAAGGGTAATGATTTAGATGTGTGAATCACTGCAACAGTGTTTAGATTAATATTTAATTCTCTATATCTGCTCAGGAAAAATGCTTTCCAGGTTATTGCCGTGGACGGCGTCTGCAGTGGAGTTATCCAGTGTCCCACAGCAGAGGACTGTTTGGACTGGCTGCAGGCAATAGTGAGCAACATCTCCGGTCTCACCAAGCACAATGTGAGTAAGATAAAACAATAACACTTCTTACTGTAGGTCTGCTGGCTCCTGCAGTCACCCATGTAAACCAATAAGGTATTCGGTTGGGTGTTGAGTTTATGAATCATCCAACAGTTCTTTTGTAAATGTCAACACATACCAAGTAGAAACAGATTAATGCCTTTTCACGCCAAGCAAAGCACACGCTACTTATTTCTAAGAACGCGAGATCAAAATAACCCAAATTGCTCTGCTCTACACTAACAGTTCTCCCTCAAGCTAAATCTTAGACTTGTATTATCTATAATTCATCACAATATATTATGTAATAAAGATACTCGGCAAGACAAAAAGGAATAACAATGTTGCCTTCTTCTGTCTTTGCTGGAACATATTTTTCCAGCTCCCCCACAGCTGATACGGAAGAAAAAAAAAGAAAAAGAAGCAGTGTGTTTTTGTGTTTCCAGACGGCTGATGATGCTCAGCAGGGGGAGTCAAATACAAACACTGCCAACAAGCTTCATTGCGTGTCTTGCTGGCTTACACAAAACCCAGAGAAAAAAATTGTCCAATTTTGAAAATGTTTATCAGGAGGATTTTGATGTTTTTTCCTCCGTTTCCATGCAGTTAAATGTAAATTTACATTTTCAGAGCCTCCTGAGCCTTCGTCTGGTAAAATGTAACCAAAATGTCACAGTAGTTTTTCTCTCTCAACATGACATCGACACAACACAGAGAAAGCAGCAGTGGAAAACAGGGCTTTTGTAATTATTCTGTGTCCATTGCTGCTGTCGCTGTGTGTTCTGTGCGGATGTGTGTGTGTTAGAGGCTTTGTGTGTAAAGGTCTGCAGGGGATAATGGAGCCCTGGTTAATTGGAGTGGACAAAGTGAGGGATACACTAAACATAATGTTGATGACTCACTGCCAGACTGGCCTCAACAATTGGGAGTTTATTTTCTCCTATAACCTTGGAGTCTGAGTGAGCTAGAAAATGGCAAGACGCACATGTCAATTTGTGACAGTGGATGAGTGCTCGATCTAGTCGAGTTTCAATTTCCCAACTCTGTTAAGCCATATTTCCATCATGGTACAGTTCATTTTGGTAAAGCATGATATGGTTTGGAACAGTGAAAACCCTCGGTCAGGCTTGCGTTTCCACTAAAAACAGTAACTTTTATTTTATTTAACCAGATAAAGACCTCATTCACAAGGGAAGCTGTACATGGTACGCGGGGTGTGTGCTAGAGCTGAAACAATTACTAAACTAATCATCAACTATTTAGATAATAGATTCATCGGTTTGAAGCTTTTTTCATGATTAAAACAAGATTTCGGATTGTTTCAGCTTCTTTAATGTGATTATATTCTAATTTCTTTGCTCCATATAACAAACAAATCATTAAAAGTGAATCATTTTGGTTTTGTGGACAAAACAAGACATTCGAGAACATCATCATTTCCAGGTTTGACAAACACTGATCAACATTTTTTAACGTTTTCTGACATTTTATGGACCAAACGATTACTTGATTAATCATGAAAAGGATCGACAGATTAAACGATTATGAAAATAATCTCTAGTTGCAGCTCTAGTGCGCACTGTGTCCAATGGCTGCATCAGCGAGATCCGAGCGTGAAGTCGTACCAGTGCACCGACAACAAATAACATTGAAAGCGACCTAGCAGACAACAAAGGAGGACATCCAGCAGCTTATTCTGCTCATTTTGTGTCTCAACAAGATGTCAAGCTTTGTATGAGAACAGACTACGGTCGCCAGGGAGTGACACTTTTCTGTCGCCCAGCTGACTGCCGAGGGTCTAACTCCACCCGTAACATACCCTTCCATTACTCTGGTACCTCAAGGGAAGGGTACCGAAACATGGAACTTTTGTTTTGGTACTATTCGTAATGGAAAATGCAAAAAAAAATATGTACCATATCGAACAGTTCCACTTGGTTGAAACACGGCTTTAGTCTACATGCCGATGTGTCCTCGGGCAAGACAATTAACCCCACATTGTTCCTTGCGGCTGTGTCGCAGCGTGTGAACGTGTCTGAAAGATGTGTAATAGAAAATGCGCTTCACATCGATGTTAGTATGAATGTGTGAGTGAATGTGACTGTAGTATAAAGCAACTTTGAGTGGCCAACGATAAGAAAAGTCTGATTCTGACGTAAATACGAGCATATATGATTCTGACATGGCCAAAGGAGAAGTCAGATATTAATAAGCTTCATAAGGAATGGTCTATTTTTATAAGTCGAGGCTAATATAAAAAATAAAGTAGACGATGTTCAGCATACTGAGAAACGGGAGAACCGAAAACACAATTTACTTGTTTTGATGTGAACAGGGTCAGCAGAGGGAATGTGTTGTAGCCTCGTAAACAAAGGTCCAACAAAAACAAAGCAAATCTAACTTTGCACTATATTTTAAATATTTTCATAGGGTTGCCATGCTGTCAGACAACTCTTCCCTTAGACACGATATTTTCTCAACATACACCTACGTGCCTTCCGAGGGCTGTCTCACAGCATGATAAACCATATAATAAAGAGTCAGAATTTTACTGCTATTTTTCCTTATGGACTCCTATAAGGTGTTTTTCTGCTCTCCCTGTTCACATCAAAATAACACATAAATCCTATTCTGCTTCTCATGGCTCATTGAACGACGTCTACTTTTTTTACACACAAAAAAAAACGCAACTATCCTATCAATAGAATAAATAGTTCTTCCAAGAATAGCTTGAATTTTTAATGATTGGTTCTCTGATGGTAATTTTTAATTATCTCTCATTTTAATGTTTTGCGCTGCATTAACTCTTTGTTAACCGTCGTTTATAAACTTTGTGCTCCTGCTCACAATATCACTCTAGTAACAATACGTTTGCAGGAAACCGCAAAAGGGCTGCTTTACTCGTCGCCAAAAGCAAACGGCATAATAACTATTTTCATACCATCTGCCGGCTCTTAACTCCCTGAGGAAAAGGTAACAGGAGCACATATAAACTCACAGCCAGATGGTCGATAGTTTATTAATCCGAATGTGAAACTGCAGCTTGATACAAAAACCAAAACAAACAACATGAGAATGAACTACACTGGTGTTAATCATTTAGACTCTAAATATGTTCCACATCATGTTTGATGCGTCTCACTTTATTTTAAAATTGTATTTGTGTTTTGAAGCCTTTTATGTGTGTTTGTGTGACACACACATGGTTTATTTCTCTGCTGCTCCTGTAATTGCCCTTTGGGGACAAATAAAATGATTGATTGATTTGATTGATTGTGCTGCAGATGAATCCCAGAATGATGTTAAGCAACAAGAAAAACTAAATTAACTGTAAAAATTGAGAATCTATTTGAAGGATTTGCCTTTTCAAATGTTCGGTTGTGTTTAAAAGACTAAATTAATATTCATAGATGGACCTTTTTAGAAAATGAAGATCAATGGAGCCCACTGATTAAGCAGGACAGCTCCATGAAGTGAGACGCGCAAGCACTGGACTAAAATGGCAACATTTTATATAAACATATTGAAATAACGCACGGATAGCTCGGTCAACCTTTGCTTCCGTCCGTCTTTGTTTGTTTTCGACGTTTGACCTTAGTCGTTTGTTGTCAGTATTGGTCCATTCATCACAAATAAATAAATAAATCCGCCTCAGTTCTCTGAGTGATGATGGAGGAGGGAAACTGCTCAGATCCCTGTGCTCCACAGATGCCCATAAAGGTTCCTCATTGTTTGGGTCCGTTAGCTCGTGGGACCGTCCTCGTGTTCGAGAAACCACTTGTGAGTTTGTTTAGCGGTGCGTTTGAAGGCTTCATTGAAGGCGATATGGGAGCATTATGAAGGAAGTGTTGCTCCATTGGCTCTAACGACTCCCACTTGCCAGCTACACAGCAAAGCAGCAGCTACTGCAGGCTGAACACTTCTTTTAGCTTTCTCCAAGTATGACTCACAATCAGTTCACATCTAGAGTGTATGTTAAGCTTTGACTCACACCCATGATTCATTTATTTTTTTTGTTAATGCGCTCTGTATCAGCGTCGGTCTTTTAGCCTTGGCATGGAATACAAGTGCTGAACTGCAGCTCAGACTGAACAGCTTTGGCTGAGACACAGATACAAATATGTGATCATTTAGTTTTAAATTAAATGTCTGTCTGTTCCGAGCCGCAAGCCTTGAAACGTGGCCACTGCTCATTTGTGTCGGGTCATGTTTGGTACAGACTCATGATTATTTCTGAGGCAGCTCCTCTCAACATATTGAGTGATTGAAGTGATTGTTACTGATGGATTAGTTTGTTAGAGTGGAATTGAATCATCTTCTCGAATACTGAAAGCAAAGTAACGCGGATCACCAGTTTATTTAAGGACACACGGTTGTTATGAAAGGAAAGGACTGAAATTGCACGACAAAATTTACGAGGTCAGATGGAGGATTGTTCACAGCTGCTGTGACTGAGCGTATCACACGTACCACAATGGACAAACGTGATCCAATGTGTGCCACATTCACATGTGTTTTAATGGCAGCAGAACATGCAGACGCCACACAGAAAAGTCCCGGACTGAGAATCAAACCTTCTTGCTGTGAAGTAACAGTGCTAACCACCATCAGGACTAAGCATAAAGCAATCTCATTGAGAATAACTTGAAAGGAGAGCGGGAGAAGACAGGCAGCAGCACAAATTGCAGACATAAAAAAGCATAAAATAATAAATGAACCCCTGAAGAATTCAGCTTCACGACTAGTTCAACAAAAACAGTGACATCTCTGGGAATTTGTCAGTCTGCCTCCAGTTCTTTCATCCCGAGTTGAAAAAGTCTTTAGTGAGAATAACTCGGTAAGATTCAAGTCCTTCTGCAGCACATTTTATGTAGCAGGTGCAGAATAAGCTGAAGCACCTTTTTTTTTTTTTTTGCCCGATTTCAATGCAAACATTTGAACCAGAAAGTAAAAAAAAGATAGTTTTAAAAACACAGAGAGAATTTACCAGTCCACTACACAAACACAGAGTTAAGACAGCAGCAGACCAATAATTGCTTTCGTAATAAAAAGCCCACCAGACTGAGCATGTGTGGCCATATCCTACCCCAGAACTCACAATGATGATTTATGCTTTGTAATACTCCTCAGGGGAGCATGGTTAACTGTGTCAGGCACATGGAGAAGCTGTGTTAACGTATGCATGTATAATGCATCTTCATAGCGTTATATAGATGGAGTCATTAGCAACTTGGACGTAATTAAAGCTGTAGTGCGCAACTTATGGTGATTTTTATTTTTTATTTATTTAGAAGTATTTGGGCTGCTTTTTTCCATTACTATGTTAACACATATACAGAGTCTATAAGAATGTGCAATATAGAGTGTCTTATATCCTGTTTTCCAGCACAACCTATGGGCAATTTGATGAAAAATATATCATTTTTTTCCAACTATAAAAACACACCTGAGCAAAAAGTACTCAATATTTTTTCATGTACGGGAGAACCCAGAGGTGTTTTTCACCGAGGCGCTTTGACGCGTTTGTCGTTACCAAGTAACCAAAACCTGTGAGCTGCTGAGATGACCAGCCTCGCTGAATTCATTCACACATTAAACTGTCAAGAAAAATAACTCAAACAAAGAAAATCGATTATCAGTGCCACATATCCCTCACAGCAGCTTTGCTGCTTAATGTGTGAAATAGGAAGAAAGAAAGAGGAAAAACTCACCATGTCTGCAGCGCTCTCGCCTTCAGCTGATTCAGGAGCTTTGTGTGGATGATGGAGGTTCAGGGTGAGACCACAATAAAGACCTTTTAGTATCAAAAGAGGTTGTTGTGGTTGCAATCTAGGACTCAAGTCCAGGACAACACAAGGTCAGTGCAGGTAACATCCATGTTCAATGAAGACGGTGAATGATGAAGAATGTCTCAAGGAAAAATAATCCAAGAACAAAGTGAAGCAAAGAGCAAAAGGAAAAAAAACTATATCTACTTATATAGTAGTAGTAGTTAGATCTATAACACTGGGAGAACATGAGCTAACAAGAAGAAAAACAGACGATTTAACAGAGAACACAGAGAAGAGGGTGAGTATTTATACACATGAGGAAGGGAGAGACCACAGGTGAAGCTAATTAGGGCGGGGCAGGTAATCAACAAAGACCAGGAAGTGGTGAAGACAGGACGAGGTCAGTATCCAAACAAAGAGGAAGTGTCAGAATAAAACAGGAAACAGAACCTACAATGAGAAGACAAACCCCAGTGATGACGATGAGACAAAAAATTAAACAGGAAATTGAAAGTCCAGATAATCAAATTTGCAGAACTAGAATTCAAACAAAGGTAAACAGTTTGTATTAATATAGCACCTTTCTAGTCTTGGTGACCACTAAAAGCTGCTTTACTCTATCTACAGTTTTTGCCATTCATCTATTCACACCCATTCACACAAAGTGGGGTGAAGCGTCTTGCCCAAGGACACGTGTAGACTGGTGGAATCAAACTCACAACCTTCAAGTTGAAAGGCAACTCGCTCTTCCACTGAGCTATACAGTATAACTGAGAATATAACTAATGATACTTTAACACCGAGCGTATCACCAAGTACATTTCGCATCGCCGTATTTACTGGACAGTTTGTGCTATCGGAAAATTTACAACTGTTTCTGAAAGCTGAAAAGTTACACATTAAAGCCAAGATGTGGTTATTACGGTCATTTCACTCGCGCTGTTACAGGTAAGCAAGACAATCAGCGTTTTTCACGCCAGACAGGAGAGAGTTGAGAAAACACCTGTACATAAGTTTCCATTTTTGGCTTGTTTTTATTGAAAAACATGATAGTTCAGTTTGTTAGAGTGGAAACAAACTGTGGTGGTCTAAATATAACTTTTTGTTTTTCTTCGTTTTAAATTGTTAATACATTATTTTAACATGCAGTATTGTAAATAACTGCCAGATATTGGACGCTACTCTGGAAAAACGGGCAATAACTTACAGGACATTTTCTGGCCCTTTTATGATTAAAGGTGCCATATGTAAGCATGTGGCCAAAAACGGTTACTACATCCAAATTCAAAATACCGAAGGTCTTTTAGGTTTCGTTTTCTGACGTAACTGGCAACCCGTGTTTGCTGAGACTCTACTGACTGCAATGATTGGTAGACGGCAGTAGGTGGCGCCACATTTTTAATGCAAATATTCTCTGAGAGTCTCTGTGACATATTAGGAGGATTTTATGGCCAGTTGCTTTAGATTTATTACATAATGCACCTTTAAAATAAGCACAGAAAGGGGTATAAAAAGTGGATATTGATTAAAATGTGCAAGAATAATTGTTTATAGAAATATGCCATTGGATACAATTTCGGAGAGAGAACAACTTTAAAGACTGAGCATTGATTCCCTGACAGCACGATGCTGTTACTATAATCACATGTATTTTTAGACAGAGCTGATGTGTGTTTTATCACTTGGAGAGTGTAAACTCTTCAGCCTCTCCTAATTGATGTCAGCCCTGCAGTAAGCTGTGACTGGCCACAACAACTCACAGCTGCACCCCAACAAACCCAGCGTCACTGCTCCCATATATCCAAACTCTCAGCTTTACTCTCTTCTGGCTGCTTTCCCTTCACTTCCTGCATACACTGAAAAAAAATTTAAAAAAGGAGAAAGTAAAAACAACAATAGCGTGGATTTTCTCCCTCGGCCCAAACTTCGGTAACTTTTCACAAAGAGCAGTTAGTTCTCGCCTCTATAGGAGGACGGTATCAGGCCTGGACAGCTTAATTTGGTCTTCAGCTCCTGAGAAAGAGTTATATTGATAGTGCGGCAGGAATTAGGTGCGAGTGATACCTGTGATCTGAGCAGAATGCTTTAATTTAAAGGCTCACTGATCCCTTAGTAGTTTTCGATGCCTTTATTACCACAGTGAATGGATTTTTTTAATGGATTTTATTTTTTTTTTTTTTTTTAGGAAAAGCCTTGTGTCCTTGTGGAAATAATTCTTTCTTTCTCATTTTTGTAATGTGTTTTTTTTAAGTGGCTCCAACAGTATTTATTCAGTGCTGTGGTTAACATGTCAGTAAGGATGAGTCATAGTTTATTTATTCTTACACAAATACAAATGATGACTGTCAGTCCCAGTGGGAGGTCCTGCAAATACTTCATATTCTGATATTAACTGGTGCCCGATTGTTAGTGTTGGATATTTTTAATGACTTATTGACTTTCCTCTTGAATTTAACAGGTGAAGAAGATTAACAGAAACTTTCCAGTCAACCAGCAGGTAGGTTGTTTTCTTCACACAGCAGCTGAGCTCCTGCTGCTTTTTTATGTTTTATTTTATTTTGTGTATTTTACCCAATGTGTTAAAAACAGAGCTGAATCTAAGCAGGTCAGTCAGTCAGAGAAAGAAAACAGGCCCCATTTTGCTCTTGCAACACAAAGAAAGTGTTTGCATCATTAAAGTCTACCCACAGAGATATGATCAGGAAGGGATTTCACTGCCTTCACTCAGTTAACGATCAGTGTCATCTTTCAGTTCAAACAGGGGCCATCAACGCGAGAGTGGGATTCTTTTTAATATTTCTTTGTTGTTTTTTTTTTGGGGGGGGGGGCTTCTGCTTCACAAAAACATGTGAATTCACTTGACAATTCATTTGAAAAATTAAGCTGCAAGGGATGTGACTGCTCGTCCCCAATCTTTCACGGGCTTATTTAGCAGATCCATCAAAAACAAACACACACACAAAAAAACAAGGAAACGCTTTACGTCTCCTTGACTTTAATGAGGAGCGATGGTGTGAAAGTCTTGATGTCTAAAATCAAAACTCGAAAATCACGCAGCTGAGGCTGTGCGCTCTTTTCATCTCCCTGTTGGTCTAACCTTCTTTTTTTTTCCTTCTCTTAAGAACTTCACATCTTCTCTCTGCGTGTAAGAGTATAAAGACATAAAGCATCACCTGCTCTTTTTCTTTGCTTTTTAACATCATGTTTACATATTTTCTCTAGGCACATGGCTACGATCTGCCTTATGTGCAGTGTCCATGTTACATAATTAAATAGTTTACTATTAACACTGAAACAGATGAGGCTTTGAAATTAAACAGTTAATCCAATTGAACTCCTCTTAAACAAGACACATGAAGAGTGTCTCTTCATTCTTTCGCCTCAGAAAAACCTTTCATTTGCATTCTTTGAGCTTTCAACATCAGCATCTCGCTTGCCTGACAGTGGTTATTAGTTCTCCCTCTATGAATACGTCATTATATCAGTATGACATCAGGTCCATAAATGTAAGAAACAAATACTTGAAATAGTTTTTATGTGGCAACTGGTTATCATCATCACATAGGACGCATCACAAGCTGTCATGTGTTACTCCTTTTATCAGCGTCAGTGTGATATTAACATCTGTTAATGGGGTTTTTCACTGCTTTAAGCAGCAGGCTAAATATGGAGGTTGTATTTTTAGCATTTTTATGCCTCCTTCATTTCTACTTCTTTGACATGATATGGCTGCCACTGCAAATTAATGTCCCAGTGGGGATTATTAAAGTAATCTATCATACTGTATAATGTACTGTTTGTTCTGCTTGTGATCATCTGGGCAATTTTTCAGACCGTTTAGTTTTTCTCTTACGTTAGGTTTTGTTGTTATTGATCTCTTATGCATGGTATTATTGGCCAAGAGTGCAGAAATAACACTGTTTTTTTTTCCATTTCTCTGTGTATTTACACATGGTAAAGACTTAATATTTGATATTAAATACATGTATTTGTGTTTTAACCTTAGATTATCTACATGGGCTGGGTTGACGAGAAGGAGCAGGACTCCGTTCAGGACCGAATGTATTCACCAAAGTTCCTCGCGCTGAGAGGTTCCTCACTCTTCAAGTTCTCAGCGCCGCCTGTAAGTTTTGGCCTCTCGTCTTGAAACCGCGCGGCGTCATTGTTAGAAGTGATGTGGCTCGACGCCGCGCGGGATTTCTCATTAAATGTTTATGTATTGCTGAAGGAGAAAACGCTTCCCTGCTGGAATCAGAAGGAAGCGGCTCACTCATAATCCTTTGTGCTCCATTGATCCTCCCCTTGATTGATGATGATCATTAAATCTGTTTTCATTCTGCCAGCCACTTAAGTGATTATAACAAGAGGGATAAGCTGTCGATGGTAGTGAAGATGGGAAAAGATTGATGGATAACTGAAATTGCCTGCTCATCTTGAATGTGCTGATATGAATGAAATATGCTAATGTGAGAGGATGGTGGAATATATGAGCCAGCTTGTTTTGAGACTTATTTATTATTAAACATGTGGTCTCTTCAAATAAATCCTAGCCACGAATAGGGATTGACTTTGGATTATATTTGAAGCCACACTTGAGTGTGGATGGACTTGTGTTGTCATTATTATTATTATTATTATTATTACTGTTGTTGGTATCTTTATATTAACTTTTTTCCACCTATAGTAGTAATATGGCATTCCATTAGATAACTGTATTTATATTATGATATTAAAAGTAGTTGGTGTTTTATTACAGGAGGAAAAGAGAAAGTACTTTTTGCATTTTATTTACCCAAAATAAATATGTATAAAATATGACAGACTGAAGACTAAATACTCTCCAGGTGAACTTACACTTACATAAAGTGCTGTTGACTAATTTTCTCTTATTTACGACGTGAATTAAGTAAAAAATGCATGTATACATAATAAAAGTCTTGTAAGTACCTTAAAGGGATACTTGTATTTGTCAAAGTAAAAGCTAGTCTATTATGTGTCCTTGACCAAGACACTTTTAAAGCCATGTTGGAGTGTGTGAATGGTTGAAATGGCAAAACTGCAGTGTAAAGCAGCTCAAATGTAATGAGTAAAAGTTTCTAGAAATACAAATAACAAAGTAAAGTACAGATATGTGGATTTTGTACAACAAGTAACATTTCTTTAAATAAACAAAACAAATGTGATTCAATGTATGAAAGGGTGTAGTTTGAAGTGAGGAGCTGTTCAAGTCCTACGGCCTTTCTTCTTTGTTTTTACAGTCAACTCAAAGCCTCAGAGAAAGAATTTCACAATTTCAAAATAAAGAGAAGAAGAAACTTTGTACATCAAAGTCTTACCATGGGCAGCTTGTTATGTCAGAACATGCACATTTGTTGAATTCAGCCTACATTTATATTTATTCTAATAAAATATAAATGTCTAATTGTGGCGTACGCTGCAAAACATTTCTTAATTGACATGGCGTCTTAGCTCCTACTATAGCTATATGGACAAATGCAGCTGATGAAAATTAAGCCTACGACACCAGAAACTAAAGGGCTTTGCAATCAGTCTGTAGCCTGTAAATAAAGACAGTTTTAAAAATCAGCTGTTTTCACTCCATTATCTGTGATATTTTCAGGTGACAACGTGGGACTGGACCAGAGCCGAGAAAAGCTTTACTGTGTATGAGATCATGTGCAAGATTCTGAAGGTAAAGCACCCTTTTTTTTGTGTGTTGTGTCGAGTTCTCTCCACACATGTAGAAAAGGAAGAGCCACACTTGCTACACTGACTGAATATAAACTCAATCCAAGGACTGCAGTAACAAAACTCACCCACTTACTGTATGTGTTCATCATTTTAAGCACTTTAAAGTTGTAAAATTGTTCGTTCTTTGCGGATTCAAGGTCACTTTTTGATTGTGTAAAATGTATTCAGGCGCACGTTATAGGAGCTTTATTTCCACAGAGACTCACATATGACCTACATTGCCATTACATGTGAGAATGAGGATGTAACACAATCCTGCACATTGTTTGGTTCCGCGTGCGTATAAACCCATTACCTTAATGTGAGTGTTGAAGAAGTGAAGTGCTCTCTGAGGTGCAGTCCTCGGACTGAAATGAACCTTCATTTAGCTGCATTGCTCTTGCTTGTCAAATCTCTGCATCACTCTGTACGTGATTAGCATTGGCAGTTGTGCTCGTCTTATCTCAGGATAACGACCTTCTGGACAAGAGGAAGCACTGCTTCAGCGTCCAGACGGAGAGCGGGGAGGACATGTTCTTTAGTGTGGAGCTGGAGTGTGAGCTGCTGGTCTGGGAAAAGGCTTTTCAGATGGCCACCTTCCTGGAGGTGGAGAGAATACAGGTGGGCACGCGAACGCTGGTAAACGTGCAGGGAATTGTAATGATTGGAATCTAGCATTCGGTGTTAGCTCAGTCGTTTTAGTGCCTTTTAGATTGGTAAAGATCGTAAAAAAAAAACATTCTGACTTTTGTGACCTTGTGGGTAACATCTTGTTCTCTTCCTTTTAACTGCAGAGTAAAACATATGCCTGTATCATGGAGAGCCACCTAATGGGTCTCACTATTGACTTCAGCATGGGCTTTGTGTGCTTTGATGCAGCTTCAAAGGTGAGTGGCACACGGTCACAGAGAAACAGATGCTTTCAGTGGGATGTTGTACACGGTGTGATGAAACTAACCACAATGCCTCTGCTTCTCTTTTTCTTTTTTCCTTTGGTGCTGATAAGCTTTTTTGCACTGTGTGCATTTCTAAAGTATCAGCACATTTATTTGTTTTGATGGCTGGCTCCCCCCTCTGCTCAAACCTCTCACTTCTGCCTGCAGTTCGTTTTTGGCCTTTTCCCAAATCTGTGAGCCATGTGGACTCCTCCACTGGTGCACATTATGTGCCGGTGCAGGACACAAGCACTGCCATATTGTTCTCTAAGATCCTGGCCCTAATTCCTGCAGCGTGGCGCAACAAAGTCCCACAGAACACAGTAAAAAATGTTGCCAGCGTGTTGTTTACAGAGTGAAAAGCACAAAAACACGACCCATACATAAACTACATGGCTGACACAGTATACAAGGTGGGATTTCTCCAGCATTAATAGCTGGTATTGGCAAATTTGAAAGTTAGAATTTGTTTTAATCGAAGACAACACATTGCGCTGTAATCTGCTGGCTGAGGATCTGGTGACATGTTATCCACAGTTGGAGGTTTTCACCAAATCCTTTTAACTCTTTAACAGCTAAGCCTCAAAATGTCTGTCTGGACATTTTTGGCTTATTTTAACCATAAAAGGGCCAGAAAATGTCCTGTGAGTAAGTGCTTTTGCCCATTTTTCCAGAATAACGTCCAATATCTGGCAGTTATTTACAATTTACTACAAGTTATAAATAGTGTGTTAACAATTTAAAATGATGGGGAAAATAAAAACAAAACACTAGTTGTACATGAACCCCAGATATTGCATGTCAAATTTGGAATTTTAACAGCATAAAACATATTTGAAATAACATTTATTTGTTATTAATGTCCCAAAACAGGCCGAAAATGGAAATTATGTACAGGTGTATGTACTCTCTCCTCTATGGTGACAAAGCTGATTTTCCGGCTTCCTGCAAACCACGTGTATTTGACGTGCAACTTCTCAGCTCTCAGAAACTGTTGGAATTTGTCCGATAGCACAAACTGTCACGCAATCAATCAGGTAACGCAAAGTGCCCTTGTGCAAACGTGTCGTCTGCGATACACTCGGTGTTAAAGGGTTAAAGCCTTGTGGAATATCGATCATAATTGAAACTTGTGTCATATAGAAAACAAGGCAGACACAACAAAGGTATGGCAAGCCGTTTTGACATTTAATCGCTAGACTGGATATGTATTACAGATATCTGTAATTCAATTCTTCCTGTTTCAGAACATTTCAGATATCCACAACGACATTCTTCCTATCCACAATTGTCATTTCAGATATCCACAACGTCATTCTTCCTAGGACAAATGATGTCACTTTTGCCATTCATGTGTATTGGGATTTAAATATCCACAATTACATTCTGGATATCTAGAATGAACATTCTGGATATCTGCAATAGAATTGCTAGGAGAAACTCCCATTTCAGATATCTTCAATCCAATCCAATCCAATCCAATTGTGGATAGGAAGAATGTCATTGTGTATATCTGAAATTGAAAGCCCAATACACATGAATGGCAAAAGTGACATCATTTGTCCTAGGAAGAATGTCATTGTGGATAGGAAGAATGACATTGTGGATAGGAAGAATTGAATTACAGATATCAGTAATACATGTCCAGTCTAGCTATTAAATGTTAAAACTTGCCATATCAAAGGCCTCTACAGTGATTTATAGTATATAAAACTGTAAAGTAAGGTAAACATGATCAACCTGTGACTAGAGGGTTTGCGTGCACCAATAGACTTCAAAATGGCAAGATCTCATGAATGGATTTAGATTGTAGCACTTTGAAAATGCAAAAAAAAGTGATTTTTCTTCAATGATTGATGGCTGTGTTTATAGCAAGTGAGCTGTCAAGACTCCAGTGTTTCCATCCTTGTGGATAACAAGTTAAACCGAGAGAAAAACAAACTTGAGCAATAATGGAAATATTTTGCTGTAATAAAACAAAAATGCACCAGATGACTAAAATGTGACAGACTGCAGAGTACCTTGACTCATTTGAAACAAATAGAAAGAGGGAGTTGGAGAAAATGATCTACTTTGTTTTATGTTGAAGAAACAAATACAAGGTTAAGATGTGGATCTCGTGTTCACATTCGCCTTCACGATAACCAGTTAATTACCAGCTTTAATCAGCAGGGTGCACACACTGTGACCGAGGCTGAGTGAAATCTACTTAACAAGCATAATGAACATATGGTTGCAGTGTCCAGCTTCTGCTGCTTCAACGCAATGTTAACCAAACAGAATGGTAAAAAAAGATGATTTATCCATTAATGTTTCATTAATTATTCATCATGACTTAAAAAGATTACCTAGGGACATTAAATAGAATTAATTTGGTTTGTATATTAGTATCACGAGTATATAAAGGTGTAGTTTTCACTGTGTTGCTTGGTGATGTTTGTCGAAAATTGCGCTATTTTGGATTAAGAAGGAATTCATTAACCGCCACGAGAAAATTATGTTGTTTATTCTATCAACATAAAATCACATTTTTAACATTCTGAAAAATAGAGATGTTTGGTTTTCAGTGATGTATAAAAAAGCCAGAGGAGCATGAACAGAGAATACAAACATTGCAGGAAATACATTTAAACGCAGTACACGAGTAGAAGTACAGAGAATCGCAGCTGCTCAATCAAACGTGTGTTGCGGTTGCAGGAGCAGACGACACAATAATCATATTCATATGAACAACATGGACAGTGTTGGACCTGAAGAGTCAGCCTGGAAACTCACTCTGCAGCCTTTGTTTATCCACTTCAGCACAAATTAAATTACTGAACTCTGTTATTTCAGGGGCAATTTCCGTGGCTTTGCTAAATCTCCTGATAGTTAAAAAAAAAAAAAAAAAAAAAACAATATCCCACAGAGGTTTGTGTCTGGTTGATTCATGGAGAGGGACACAGGAAGGAATTCATAAATTTGATTGCAGTGACTAGAGACGCATAGTGATTATGTTTTCTTGTTGTTTAAAGTTGATGTATATACGATATATACAACAGTGACTTTTGGCGTTTGAAATGTTTACTATAATCACAAATGAAAACCTTTCCAGGGGTATGGTTGGCATTAGACACTGCACTTATACTCGTCTTCATACCAAAGTGTTCTTCTGTCTGTTTTATATTTATACACAGTATAATGAAACAGCAAATGTATAGACACAGATTAAAAGTGAAAGCAACAGAGAACAGATAATTATCATGTTATGAGAGAAGATAACAAGGCGACTATAAAAATGCAGAGGTTAAAATTTGTAATTTTAAAATAAATCACATCCATTACGGAGTAAAAAAAATGTTGGCCTGAATTTAAATAACAATAATAATTCACGCACTGAAAACTGGCAGGGAATGATGAAGAAAGGTGAGTGATGAAGACAGGTGAATGGTGAGGACAGGTGAGTGATGAGGACAGGTGAGTGATGAGGACAGGTGAGTGATGAGGACAGGTGAGTGATGAGGACAGGTGAATGGTGAGGACAGGTGAGTGGTGAGGACAGGTGAGTTATAAGGACAGGTGAGTGATGAGGACAGGTGAATGGTGAGGACAGGTGAGTGATGAGGACAGGTGAATGATGAGGAAAGGTGAGTTATAAGGACAGGTGAGTGATGAGGACAGGTGAGTTATAAGGACAGGTGAGTGATGAGGAAAGGTGAATGATGAGGAAAGGTGAGTTATAAGGACAGGTGAGTGATGAGGAAAGGTGAATGATGCGGAAAGGTGACTGATGAGGAAAGGTGAGTGATAAGGACAGGTGAGTGATGAGGAAAGGTGAATGATGAGGAAAGGTGACTGATGAGGAAAGGTGAGTGATAAGGACGGGTGAGTGATAAGGACAGGTGAGTGATGAGGACAGGTGGATGATGAGGACAGGTGGATGATGAGGACAGGTGAATTGGCGTGAATAGTGAGAAAGTTAAAGCATTTTTTTTCTTTTACTTGAGTAGAATATTTCAGTACTCAAGTGTGTGAGAGTGAGGGAAAGAAAGATAGAGAGTATTTGCTAACTGTGGCTGAAGTTCCCTGTTTTGCTTCCCTGTCTGGGAGAAAAGTATCCACATCAGCATGTCTGTTGTCAACTTCCTGTTCCTCTTCAATGTCTATATTTTAACGCATCTCCACTGCAGACCCTCATTTTTCTTCTCTGGTCAAGATGTTTGTGAGAAGAGTGCTTTTTTTACAAGTTCAGTATCATTCAGTATTTCTTGGCATCCTTAGTATTAAAGTGTTGCTACCTGTGTTATTGGTTAAATGTGGTGGGTAGTAGTTGATGGTGCAACAGACACCAAACTAAATGGTTTGTATAGTGTTTTTCTAGTCTCAATGACCACTCAAAGCACACTTAAGTTTTGCCATTTACCCACTTTCATACAACATTCTATAACGCATTTTTGATATCCATTTAGAGCAACATGGGGTGAAGTTTTAAATTGTTAAAACTATTTTAACATGAAGTTAAAAAAAAAATTACTGCCAGATGTTGAAAGTTATTCTGGAAAAATGGGCAAAAACACTTACTCACAGGATATTTTGTGGCCTTTAAAAGGTTAAAATAAGCACACACACGAACAAGTCCAGACGGACATTTTGAGGCTTAGGTATAAAAGGATTAAAGTGAAACTGATATGATTTTTGTAATCTTTATATTTTAGGCAGTGCTGTGGAGATACAAGTTTTCTCAACTAAAAGGATCATCTGATGATGGAAAAAGCAAGATCAAGTTTTTATTCCAAAATCAAGACTCCAAATCTATTGAAGCAAAAGTAAGTAACATAAGCCTAGTGTTGTGCTGGAAGGCATTCAAAGAAATGCTATAGAATTTTGAAGCAACAAGGTCAAATGTAATTGAGTACAAATAAGATTTCTTTTCTCTCTTTTTCTCTCTTTCTCTCAGGAGCTGGAATTCTCAAACCTCTTTGCCGTGCTTCATTGTATTCATGCTTTTTTTGCTGCCAAGGTCGCTTGTCTGGACCCAATGTTTGTGGAGAGCCACGGCTCCGCAACCACCACTGGGATTCCTTCACTGTCCAGTATCTCATGTAATTCACAGATGCCCAAGCTCAAATATGTCACTTGACAGGCGCTGCTCTCAGAGCCCTCGTGAAAAAGACACTGAACTGACACACATGACCATTGCCTAAAAATGTGGACAGCAGAAGAGGAATAAACTGAGATTATGACACTCTATGGGGGGTGGTGGTGGAAGAGGAGGGACTGATACAGCCGTCATCTCTGAAGATGCATCAGATTTTCAGGAATTTCGGGAATAATTGTGGAACTAGACACAAACCTCTACTTTGAACAACTTCACAGAAACACTATGAACCCAAAATGTGGGACTGCAAATGTTTTTAAGTGGAGTTTTTCCTTCCTCAGACACACACACACACACACACACACACCACAACAATCGACACAAAAAAAATCCACTCCCACCATGGGTTTTTCTACTGTATGTCATTTTAACCAATTATGGGTTTAAGTGAAACATATTTCACCCTTCACTGGGAGTTCTGCAAAAATATTTCTCCAGGTGGAAAAAAACTTTAACTTATATTCAAATTTCAATTTTAAAGTTAAAAAAAATATATATATATTTTCCATACATATGTGACGTCCAACTAAAAGTTTAAAGAGTTGAATTATTCTATATTATTTTGCTGGCAGAATTAAGGGAAGAAATGAATGGGTTTTAAATCTGCGCTGGTATGATTCTATTCAATAACCTTGTTTCTATTCCTCTGTGTGTTTGCAGGATTACTGAATGAAAGAATTTGTCAATCAGGTTCACCTTCCACTCAACCATAATCTGACAAAACCACTCTGAACATGATTTTAAACAGCTGGCATAATCTTTTTCCTTCTCATTTATTAAAATAAATTGATTATGTAAATAAACACTGACATTCAAATGAACTTAAAGAATTACGGTGAGCAATTATGTGTAGGAATTATTGCATTTGTTCATTCGATGTGCACCAGACTCGAGTAGATAGACAGTGCATAACCTTGTCATTGTCATGATTTACTCTGTGGACCAATTTAGAAGAATAAAAATCAGCAATGGTGTATTTTTGGAATATTTTATCTTTTTTGACTCAAAGCTTGTAAATATAATAAAAGGGAAATTTTTGACAACAACAAATAAATAAATAAAACACTGCGAGCGAAAGGTACTGCAAATGTAGCAAAAAGATTTATGGCCCTTTAAACGTCCCTGTGTTGCACAGCGAGTGCAGCAGAGTCACAACTGAACTTTGATAATCAAAGAAAGTCGAGCCGCAATTAGTCATGCTCCTACTTTCATTTACAAAGTAGAACCCAAACACTAGAGGCCCACGGGTCAGTAAGTCTCGAGTCTAGAGGACAGCAAATTAAATTGGGTCAGTGAAGAGCTCGGTTCTGTGCAGGCTTGTTATGCCGACATGAGTGTGTGAGGGGAACAAATGGTGATGGTGGTGTGCTCTATGCAAAGAAAGTCTGAGTGATGCTTCTGTGCTTTAAATGATCCTGGTCGCATATTCCCTTATAACACAGGAACTAGAGTGAGGATTCTTTTATTTTTTGCAGATGTTTTATTAACAAATATGCTGTGTAATGAAGTAATAAATGAGGCCTTTTACAACATGGCTTACTTGTGGCGGATTTTTATTATTATTATTATTATCTCTCCCAGATTTATGATGATGATGATGATGTTTGCTTGGCGTGACGAGCAGTCAGACGACACTCTCAGAATGTTACTGAAATATTGATGTGTGTGCGATCTGTCATTGTGCTCAAATACATGTTAATGACACTATGTAAACACAAAGGTCCCATGCTATACCCTATGTCTCCAAGTTAACCTAGTTCCCTGGTGTCCTAATGAACATGTCTGTGACATGCTTTGGTCAAAATACCATAAGGATGAAGCACCACAGCAGTTCAATCACCCTGCACAAAACAGCGCTGTTCTGAACGCTCTGTGTAGTACTTTTAATCTTTAGGTCCACCTTTAAAAAAAAAGTCAAACGAAACAGGAAATGACATCAGCCACAGAGGCTACTGGGAGCTAACAGCAGTTAGCATTTGGAAAAGTGATCATTTGCAGGCTCTAGCAGGCACATTGCCGTTATATACAACATGTATCCATTGGACAGATAAATCCTCTGAGGCTGGAAATTTGTGTAGGACTCTGTGCTGCACTGCGGAGCCAAGAATAGAACTTTTTGCGGACTTCCGTGTTTTTTCGGACAAAGCAGAGCTCCGCGAGACAACAATTCCAGGAATTTAGCGCATTGTGACGTCCCAATGAGTGCAGAAGTCAACATCGCATGTTTTATCTCCTGTACTTAGACTGAGGAGGACCACAAAAACATGAGTGAGTCATCTTTTTTCACACTTTGCCGACTGATTGGACCTCCAGAGTCCCAGACATAAGGATTTAATGATTAAAAAGTTGATTTTGCATAATATGTCCCCTTTAACTGAGACCAAAACACTGATTAGAAGAAGAGGCATAATGTGATTGAGACCTTTATTTTTGTGCCAAACATTTACGGAGAAACAAAATCTTTTCAAAATGAACTAAGCACACACTATGAGAAATCAACCCAGGCATGGGCAAAAATTAACAGAATTATTTTGGCTCTTAACAAATGAATATATACGAGCAAAGACTTGGTAATGACTCCCCCCAGTGACCGTTTCTGTGCTCAAACTTGATTGAAGTTTTGCATAATATGGGACCTTTAAAATACTGCTATTTTGACGAGCATAAGTAACACCTTTAAACACACGGGTGTATTAATGATAGCAGTTATCTTACAATAATGTTACCATATATACAGCGGTAAAGCACCCTCTTGAGTCACAAGACACACACTAAAGTGTCCTCTGGAGTGGTAAAAACATGGGAAAGTGAAGTTCATATGAGGCCTCTAAAGCGAAATGTAAATTTAAAGAAAATTGATTGCAGAAGAGGCTTTTTCGAGGAGAAAAGTGATGCAGTGTGCTATAAGATGCACTCGTAACTTTGTTTCCTGTGGGTGTCCTTCAAATCAAAAAGGGTGCTGTTATGAAACTCCTGGTGTCCCTACATGGCCATGTCCTTAGAGCAGGGGTGTCAAACTCATTTTTAGTTCTGGGGTCACATACAATGCAATTTTATCTCAAGTGAACCGGACCAGTCAAATAATAGCATAATAAGTTAACTTACTAAGAACAGCCTGAAATTTCAAGAGCAGAGAATATTATTATATATTATAAAATGAAAGTTTAGCATTTGCACAACTTACAGATCACAGTGGATGGACAAAGGCACAACACATTGAGTCACAGGTATCTGAAACTGACAAATATTAGCAGACTGTAATCCTAATATGAAATGTTAACAAAATCATCCTGGGGGTCGTATGTGACCCTTGGGTGGGCCAGTTCTTCCTAAGATGAAATGTGTATTGAGTGATGTATAGAAAGTGTTCATCTCAGTGATAGAAATGAATGAAACAATAATATGTGGAGATCCATATACTGTAGAGGTCCACAAAATTCTGTCCCCAGTGACTCCTGGCCCACCAGCGAGTTCAGCAGGTGCCCTTTTAAGTTCCGCCCCTGCCCTTTCCAAATGTCCATGCACGCCACTGCATATACACGTGAAAAAGAGACATCATGAATGCCAAAAAGTGAACATCACATACAGTGACTGAAAACATAAGGGTTTCTCAAAGTGAACTCAACTCAATTCTCAATTCTAGGTACAGTGTGTAAGAGATAGTGGCATTTAATGGTGAGGCTGCAGATTGTGCTTCATTTGCATAGTAAACTTATATTTTAACCCTTAGAACACTTCAAATTTTGTCCATTACTGTGTTTAAATATACAGTGTATATACAGAAGCTATACGAATGTGCAATAGAGTGTATATCCTTTTTTAGACAATCCGATACTCAGAATGTTTAAATTTGGAAATACGGCACAGTTCACTTGGCTCGTTTTTATGAACAAAAAGAAAGGAAATAAATCACTAGTAAAAAGTGGTGCTTACTACACTAAAGTGTGTTCAAGTAAAAAATAAATAAAATAAAAATAACTTGTGATTTGGTATAAAGTATCCATGAGTATATAAAACAAGTTTTTTCTTTGAAGGTGTTCACTCTGACAGAATTTCAAATTAATTATGTGTTCATGACCTTTATGTTTGACTAAATTGTTTAAATGTTTTGTTACATTACGTTAAATGTTAAAGGGATGCAGATTGGTAACACATTAACCTTTTATTGCAGATAAAAGCCTGATTACACGATTCTGGTTGCTGTCTGTGTGAATAATTCCAGCGCACAATGTCAGAAGAACAGACGTAATTGAAGGTCATTCGTTGATTGCGCTCAGTGAGTCTTATGCTGAATCCAGTTATCACTGACATGGATCAGCTTTACAAAGCAAAAAAAACATCCAAAATACTCACCAACAACCAACAACAACAGTACAGCCAAAATATTTGCATTCAAAAAAATATTTTGCAGACTGCAAATCATGTTTATGTTTTGAAATCATGTTTTGTCATGTGGCGCCACCTACCGCCGTTTACCGATCATTGCAGTCAGTAGTAGAGTCTCAGCTGCCGAGCAACCACGGGTTGCCAGTTACGTCAGAAAACGAAACCTAAAAGACATCGGTATTTTGAATTTGAATGTAGTAACCCTTTTTGGCCACATTCTTACATATGGCGCCTTTAATTACAGTTGTCCAGACTATTATTTATGTAATTTAAAATAAATGTCTGTTTTTGATATTAATACATTATTTCCATCCATCCATACATACCTTAATTTTGCATCATAAATAGTATTATTAAGTACACGTGTGATATCATGATACAATATTGTGAACAGTTGTTTTTTTCCCCACTTTTTGTTCTCTAGGCCGGCCCCCTCTTGACCACAATAGATTCACATTGGCCCCCAGGTCATTTGAGTTTGAGACCCCTGGTTTAGAGGACTGACTTGCACTTAAAGCAGACATTTTATACCCAGTGTTGGGGAGCAACGAATTACATGTAACGAGGTTACGTAATTTAATTACAAAATTTACGTAATTGTAATCAGTTACATTACTGGGAGAAAATATGTAATTAAATTACAGTTGTAAATACAAAAAACACTTCATACAGACAGAGCAGAACCTGGTCCTGATCAGTTTAATCATAACATCGGCTATAAAAGTGCCGCTGTTTCACTATTTAACTCATTTACAGCTGGCGTCACCTTTACTTTGAAAGTCCAGTGGAGCTGGATCAGAACGGAGCATTTGTACGGAGGGAGAGATCGCGCTGATCCGCTGCTGTTTACTTTCTCTGTGAGCGTGTCCTCCTACTGATGTTCAGCTGCTCAGCGTCAGGAGGTCATTTATTAGGCTGTAGCCTATTTACCTTTATATACAATCACCACTGAAAGATGTTGTGCGCTCGCAGCAGGACAGATAATTTAACTTAATGTGGCCATGAATAAATGAATTGTTTCGCCTGTTATGTGTTGCCCAAACACAAATCTTGAGTAGGTCTACTCTGTTTTCTCACATTTAAAAAGGTATTTGTACAGAGACAACATGAGATTTGCTTGTACCGTAACCTATTTTCATACACACACCCAGCCTCGCTTTCAATAAAACACACACTGGCATTTTATAATTGTGATCAGTGAAATATATGAAAACAATATAAAACACAGTTTAAAACAACAGTTGTTGTTGCTCTAAAGATTCATATTTAAAAGCAGCTCAATGTAGATCTGTCAGAAATTAAAATCAGCCTCTTGTCATATTTGCAGCAACACTGTTGCTTCAGGCTTTTTTGTATCACTCATACTCTCTCCATTAAAACAACCTGCTCCTCTTGGCTGAAATCAGCCCATTGTCGCTCCATTTAGTGAGGAAGTGAGCCTCCTTCACAGTACAGGCCTAAAGTCACACTCATAATATATGGTTAAAAAAAGAGTCTTTTATTATGTTGTTTTTATATAGTCTTAAGTACTGCTGAAAGGTTTATCACACTATAGGTCTTAACATGTGAAAATGGTTAACAGTTGAGAGATTTCATTCAAAATTAAGAAAAGTAATCAAAATGTAATCAAATGTAATTAGTTACATTACTTTGAGAAAGTAATTGAAATAGTTACACTACTATTACATTTTCAACAGGGTAACTTGTAATTGTAACCAACTACATTTCCAAAGTAATCTTCCCAACACTGGTTATACCCTATTTGTCCAAGTTAAACTAATTCCCAGGGGTCCGTTTCACAAAGCAGGTTTAGTGAAAACTCTGAGCCTGTTAACCCTGAAATGAGGGAAACTCTGAGCAGAGGCACAGCTTATGAACAGGCAAGGCAGGCAATTGCTTGGGGCCCCGAGCCGATAGGGGGCCCCCGACACTCGGAGTCTGAGTTCTTACTGAAATGTGCAGTGACCAGTCGCCTTCCCGCCCCCCTTAAACAACAATGGGTGATTTGCAATGACATCTCAGAAGGAAAGTAGGAAGTTATCGTTCTGCAAGTTGGAAAATGAAGAGGATTATTTACAGTGTAATGCATATCTTTTTTTTACTCAGTTTATGTTTTTTTCAGTTATTTACAGTATTTTATTGTTCTATATATTTATATTGTTTTATAATGTGGGTTCTTTACAGCGTAATGTATATGTTTTACTAAGTTTATATAGTTTTTTTTTAAAGCTATTTACAGTATTGTATTGTTCTTTTCATTTATATTTTCACATACTTTTTAATTACAAGGTTTTTCCATGTTCATTCATTTTGGAAAAAAAATAAATTTGAACTCACATTTGAACGTACATTGAACGTACATTTTTCGTTGGTGTCAGATTATTTGTAACATAATGGTGATGAACACTGGTTAGAAGGAAGGGCCCCCTGGAATTTTTTGCTTAGGGCCCCTACAGACTCTAGAATCGCCCCTGACTCTGAGTGTTCCCTTTCACAAAGGGAGGTAAGTCAAACCAGAGAAAGAGGAGGAACTCTAGCCTGATTCACAGAGAGAGGTAACTTAAGCTCTCGGTCAGTTACCATGGTAACATGCTCTATGAACCTAACTGAGTTTCTCTCTGTCTCCGCCCTCTTTCAGACACACACGGTATTTGATTTCCTCATTCAGTCAGCAGGCGTGTTTTGGCGTAGTATAGTTCTGCCGTCTACATTAGAAGTTATATTAGGTGGCGACTATTTTCCACTACCATGGCATGTCCTTTTGACAGTGATCCCGTGGATGAAGGTGCAGCATTACTGCGCAGAGAATTCAATATTCCTCGGGAGATGATTATCAGACCGCGCGTAGATGTTCTTGCATTTCCGGACACTTTTCTTTTTGAGCGGTACCGTTTCACGTCACAGTCAATCATTTACTTACACAACCTGATCCGTCCTCACATTTCCAACGTTACCAACCGAAGTCACGCTCTCACGTCCCAGCAGACACTGTGCGTTGCGCTGCGTTTTTTTTCAAACGGGAGTGTTTTATACAACGTGGGAGATGCAGAGCACTTGAGCAAGGCAACTGTGTGCAGAGCGGTGAGAAAAGTCTGCCTCGCCCTGAAAAGACTGCTACCTGTCTTTGTCATTTTCCCTGGACATAAACCTGTCAGAGCCATCAAGGAGGAGTTCCACAGGATTGCAGGTGAACAGTGTAGAGATCCAATAAATTCATATTAAATAACATTCTCATCATGACATTGTGCTGCAACCAACCTCAGACTGGGATGATTGATTTTAACGTCTTTCAGGATTCCCCAGTGTGATTGGCTGCATCGATGGCACACACATCCCCATCACGGCTCCATCACATAATGAAGCTGATTATGTGAACAGGAAGTCCATTCACAGCATCAATGTGCAGGTACATGTGGACTTGACCACTGTTTCAAAATGTTAAAGACTGCACCATAGTTCAACACCTGTCATTCTCTGCACTGTCCAGATCGTATGTGATGCTGCACACATCATTTCCAATGTGGAGGTCAAGTGGCCCGGGTCTGTTCATGACTCGAGGATTTATCGTGAGTCTAACCTGAGCAACAGACTGCAACGTGGTAAACAGCCTAAAGATTTGCACAATACTGTATAATTCACTCATCTCCCTCCTTTTAATATACTCTAATGTATCCACTATACTTTACAGGAGAGTTTGATGGACATCTGCTGGGTGACGGGAGTTACCCATGTCAACCTAGGCTGCTGACCCCTTACCCTGACCCTGAACCAGGCCCCCAACAGAACTTCAACCGGGCTCACTGCAGGACGAGAGCCCGGGTTGAGATGACCATAGGCCTGCTGAAAGCCCGTTTCCAGTGCCTACGTCACCTCAGGGTCACCCCTGAGAGGGCCTGTGACATTATTGTGGCATGTGTTGTTCTTCATAATATTGCCACTATTAGAGGAGAGCAACACCCTGCCCTACAAATAGAAGACCTTGACGATGACCCCATCCACCTGTCAGCAGTGCAGGACGGCAGAGCAGCCAGAGACGCCATATGCCATAATCACTTTAGTGATTGAGTCACCATCACCACCACAGCAATCAAATAAAGACATGATACACATTTAATTTGGTCTTCTTAATTTCCTGCAAATACAAGCGCTACTTTAGTTAATGTTCCAATAGTTAACAAAATTCACCTGTGACAATGCACCTACCTCTAACTTCTGCTCCAGTATTTCAATTTCTAGGTCTGCCATCCTAATCTGGCGGCCCAAGAACTGCATTTCTTTGTCCTTTTTTTTTTTTTTTCAGCAGGAGTCTTTTATAAATTTCTTTGACTGGTAACTGGAAATGCATACAAGGAGGACATTATACAGTTGCACATGAATTCCGCTGAATGAATCTCTGGTGTCTACTGAACATCCATCTCACTTAACTCCAGGTGAAACTACTCCGAGTTGATCAAACTAACTCAGATCAGCTGTTGTGGAACCTCAGAGTTTCCTATCTCAGAGTAGATCAACTCAGAGTTCAGGGTTAGACTCAGAGTTTGTTGAACCCGCTTTGTGAAATGGACCCCAGGTGTCCTAATGAACATGTCTGTGACATGCTTTGGTCAAAATACCATAAGGATGAAGCACCACAGCAGTTCAATCACCCTGCTAAAACAGCCCTGTTCAGAACGCTAGGTTTAGAAGTATCTCTTTAAGTCCACCTTAAAAAAAAGTAAAACAAAACAGGAAATGACATGAGCCACAGAGGCTACTAGGAGCTAACAGCAGTTAGCATTTGGAAAAGTGATCATTTGCAGGCTCTAGCAGGCACATTGCTGTCATATATAACATGTATCCACTGGACAGATAAATCCTCTGAGGCTGGAAGTTTGTGTAGAACTCTCTGCTGCACTGCGGAGCCAAGAATAGAACTTTTCGTGGACTTCCGGTTTTCGGATACTGTTGCCCTCACCAGCCCTCTCGGGGCGAGACAATTCCAAGAATTTAGCGCATTGTGACGTCCCAGTGAGTGCGGAAGTCAACATCGCATGTTTTATCTCCTGTACTTAGACTGAGGAGGACCACAAAAACATGAGTGAGTCATCTTTTTTCACACTTTGCCGACTGATAGGGCCTCCAGAGTCCAAGATATAAGGATTTAAATGATTAAAAAGTTGATTTTGCATAATATGTCCCCTTTAATTGAGACCAAAACACTGATTAGAAGAAGAGGCATAATGTGATTGAGACCTTTATTTTTGTGCCAAACATTTACGGAGAAACAAAATCTTTTCAAAATGAACTAAGCACACACTATGAGAAATCAACCCAGGCATGGGCAAAAATTAACAGAATTATTTTGGCTCTTAACAAATGAATATATACGAGCACAGACTTGGTAATGACTCCCCCCAGTGACCGTTTCTGTGCTCAAACTTGATTGAAGTCACAGCAATCCCATTAACTTTGGTGGAGGCCGTGACCTGAGATTCCGACGCCTAATGTGTTCTCTAACTAGCAATTACATTTCAGACAATGTTTATAATCTGTTGTGTGCCCACAATCGGTCACATGAGCCTTAATGGATATTATGCAAATCAGATGGGATTGTTTTCATATAGGTCATAATAATTTCATTAATTCTTCTATTATTGCTTACCTGCAAAGCTTTCAGATAAAAAAAAAATGCAAAAAAGACAAAAAGAATTTACAGAAAATAAATGTTACCTCTTCAAACACAAAAACTACAAATAGATAATCACCCCGTTTTTAAACAAAATGTTTGTTTTTTTCAGTACACTAGAACAAAAGTGAAGATCTATATCACTATATATTTCTTACCTATTTAACAGACAGCAGTGGAGTTTTGATTAACAGAATTCCCAGTGTCAAGATACAGTACAGCAAGAGGGCGCTACAAAAAAAACCAATGCAAATTAACCTGTAGGCAGAATCATATCATAACAATACACATATATCACATTTATATTGAATAGAATTAATATTGACAACATTAACCTCAGCTCTTGGAATACTAAATTACGCATTCAAAGTGTGATGAAACAAAATCAGAGAGTCTGTGATGGTAGCGCGTGAAGGAAAAAGTGACATCAATCAGCGGCGTGCGGTTTTCTCTTTCACCGTGGAATGTTTTTTTTGTGGAAATATAGAGCATCGTTTGGGTTCAGTTTACTGTGCCAGACGACTCACAGACAGCCTAATGTGACGGGTACGTTGGCACTTAAAAGCCATCACTATAAGCGAAGTTCTGCAAGAAAATTGTACTTTGATTTAACAAGATTTTAATTCTGCCCACAGTACATGTTCAAACCCCGCCCCCCGACCCCCCAAAAAATAGCGGCACCTTCTTTTTTTCCGCTTGACGACTGCAGCTTAAGGTGCTTTGCTGGACACTTCTCCAGTCCAAGATACAAAAGGCTTCAAAATCCTCCATGATCCTGATCAATTAAAAAAAAAAAAAAAAAAAAAAAGGTTGTTTATAGGTTTCAAGGCCATTAAATTGATTAATGATCTTTAAAGTCTTTTTCCTTTGTTTAAAAAGTTGATCACTTGGGACATCACCTCCAGTGACCAAACATACCATGTAAAGCGTAAAGTCAGGAACACCCAAGACACACAGAAGTATAGTCATGCATGTAATCATAACTGGTAAACACCTCCCCCTGTTACCACTTCCCTCTAAAAAAGTTGAAAATATGAACCATAATTTAACACCTGCCTTCAGTTTTCCCCATTATTCCTAAACAACTGATATGACTAATGATTAATGAAACCAATATATTGTTTGCATTTACAATAAAAAAAACAAGGTAACAGTGGAGAGGAGAGGACCTACCACACCGTATCATGTCAAGAAGGATGTTACTTGTATGCAAAGTGAGAGACAAGTATCTATGTATCTATGTCCACACCTTGTAGAAAACATTAGGGTAATAAAAGGTGCACTGTAGAAAAAAGGATGAACCCATCTGGTCTCTCTGTTGTAATAGGAACGCACAAAACACGTTGACCTAAAACAATAATATCCAGAAGAGTGATGACATACGTGCCCCAGTCATGATTCCTGTCTTTTGTGTCGTTCAGCGTCATCAAATTGCCAGACACTGAAGTTAAAGCTTCTAAAAAAGGTGCAATAAATGTCCTGTTTTTTTGTTGTTGTTTTTTTAAATGGCATGATCATATTTTAACAAATATAGCAAGAACTTTTTCTGAGAACCAATTCTTAATCTGCACACTTCTGCAGAAATCCTGACATATTGTGATAAAATCTGAAATAAATTTCTGAAACATTTTAATACATACATATTTCCTTGTTCTGTTGTTGTTGTTTATCTACAAAAGAACCAAGTCAACAAAAACAAACGGGTCGTGACAATCCAAACATTATTATTATTATTATCCAGCATTATCTATGAAGTGTTTTTCCATAAGAATTGTGTCGTCTGGATTTCATGAAAATAATGCTACATTTGTACTGAAGAGGGTGAAAAATGGCATTTCAGCAGGAGCTGCACCCAGAGAGAATAGATATCCAGGGAATCAGTCATTTCTCTCTGTAATACAGCAAATATGCTTTCAGAGACTCAGGCAGGGGTAACGCCATTATTTGGTCTCTCAAGATGTTCACTTGCTTGAGTATTTCAATGTCACCAATGTCCCTCTCCTCTTCCTCCTCCACTTCCTTGTGCTCCTCTTCGGCGTGCTCCTCCTCCTCGCTCTCCACCATTTGGGGGATGAGCTGGTTGCCTACAAACACGTAGGTGTTGATGCGTCGCCGCCGGCAGCGTCTGCGCTTGCGCTTCTGGGGGACTCTCTGCACCGTCCCCTTGCCCTGGCTGTCCTCGCTGGACAGGTTTCTGAGAGTGCGGCGTATGTAGATCCGAGCGAGATCCTGAAGGCTGCGGACGGTCACCGGGGCTGAGGAACAAGCGGAGATGACACGGTCCTTTAGGGGCAGTGCGTCACAAAAATAACAATAATCTATACCAATGCACCACTGTTTTCTACTAGGTCAGCATAAAAAAGTGTGAAGCCATCAACAAAAAGAAGTGGTGTCTAAAGCTGCAGAGCAAAATTCATACATCTAAGCAAATCCTGCTGGAGGAATGATCTCATCACATCACTGTACGACTTTTGAAGATTCCATACTTTTACAGGATTAGGAAATATAAAAACTCTGAGGACTCAAAGAATGCCTTTTTCTTTTGCTGAGAGTGGTGGAGAAACTTACGCAGGTTAACAGTGTCTGGCTTCTCTCCATCCGCTCTGCTCTGTTGGATCAACGGGGCAAAGGACACTGCCAAAATGTTTTTGCTCTCCCATGTGCTCTGACCAGTCCTGGTTATCTGGGTCAGCTGCATAAAGAGACACAACCTGAACTCAACACTGAACACTCATAAAATATGAAATAGTGTATAATATTATAGAGAAGAGGGGCTAAGGGCCCAAAGCACCACAGTTTCTTTACAATGTGTATGTACTGTATTTTTTATATCCTATCAATGTTTCATAAACAGCATATATTTGAGTGGATCTGCCATTGAGTGTTCTTTTGGGACTTTTCACCTGGATATGTTCCTCTCCTGAGGTCTGTATTTTATTCTCCACCAGTGCCAACAAGCAGCAATTATTTCTGTATAAATACAATGTCTGCTTATTAAACAGAATGCACCCACTCAAAGGTGTTCTCCAACTGCTGGGTGTTCGTTATGGGTGGCAGATATATGCACTGCGACCCAAGAGAGAGGACACAGTATACGCTGTTTTACACTGGCATACATGCTGCCACATCAGATAAGAACATCACAGAGGAAATCATGTGGGATTCAAGACTGCGAGGTAGCCGAGCTTTGCAAGCACAACAATCTCAACGTTGCACAACAAAAAAGATGTGAGTATATGAATGAGTATAATACAATAATATATACTACAATACTTTATTTAAATTCTAATTAATTTGGCGTGGAAGAACTCGACTGTCCTGACCTCAACCCCACATTCAAGCACCTTTGGGATGAAGTGGAACAGAGACTGTGAGCCAGGTCTTCTCGTCCAACATCAGTGCCTGACCTCATAAATGCTCTACAGAATGAGTGGGCTCAAATTCCCATGGAAACACTTGAGAAAGGTCTTCCAATAAGTGTGGAAGCTGTAGAGCTGCAAAAGCTGCAAAAGGGGAACCAACTCCACTGTATATAAAGCCTGTCATACAGAGACCACACGGCATCTTTGTTCAAAAACAGTAGCTGACTGCATTAAAAAAAAACTGCTGCAACCAATTATTATTTTCAAAATGGATCCATTTGTGATCTCATTAAATTGTTGAATCATTTCATCCACCGTTAACACCCCATCACCCAAAGCCTCAGATTACCATATTGTTCTGCAAATTCTTGCATTTTATAATTAAAATGTTTATCAATTTCAAATTGGAGATAGAATATGTAACATAATCTGCATTAAAAGGTCTAAAAATGCCAAGATAATGTCATAAAAATATTTTGTATTATTTATACATTGGCCCAAATGTATCCCAACAGTCTTAAAATCCACAGAAATTCATATTTCTATCTAAGGTAGTGGAGCATTTGATTTGGCCTTTTATTGACACCATCAGCTTTACTGTCTCTGCTATAACGTTAGACGTTAACAACAGTATTCCGTGTATTTGTCACTAATGGATCGAGTCCACTCATCACCATTAGCCGCACGTTCTGCCGCTAAAGCTCTAGCCTTAAAGTGCAAACACAGGGGAGCACCGAACAAGACAAAAATTCCCATGATCCCACGCTGCTTCCTGCCATCATAGAAGGAAGTCTTTTGTTATTGTTTTAACCGAGAGAACCCTAGTGACAGAAAATGCACACTGTGTGTTTAGGCAATTAATCAACTATCTGTTTATTGTTGTCCAGCTGGCCATAAATTTCATCCACTGACTAATTAATTGTCAGTCTTACAGTCGCAGTTATGGTATGCAGTATTTTCTCAAGTCATTTACCTCGACCAGACACATCATTAAAAAGGTTGCCCTGAGCAGCCATCAGGTCTTAAAGCGTAATTACCAGTCCCCAGTTTCCGCCGACACGAGGCTGTGGGCTCATCGCGCATGGCGATAATGTAAGTGTACATTTATATCTTTAATGGTTTGAGAGGCAGTCAAGTGGCACAGGTTCAGTAAGAGCAGCAGATACGGAGAACAGCTTTAAGTATGGTTCACGCTTTCACAGCCATCTTTAATGTATACTCAGGGGGAATGAGTGCTTCATTGCAACACATTATAGCTCAAAGTCTCTGTGTGGTTACTTTTTTATTTTTTTTTACGATCTATACAGTCACAAGGCTGCACAGGTGTTTTGTGCTTAGATGTCTTTAAAACAAACTGTATTTTAAAATAAATATCATGAATGTGTATTCCTGAACATGTGCATGGATATTTCTTTATCATTTATATTTTTTTAAGCCATTTAGCAGCACAAACAATAACAACAAACAAAATCTATTTCACATAATGCGTTGCACTGTGGGTACAAAAAACAAAAGTGGAAGTTCTGGATGACAACGCTTGCTTGTTAATGTTGCCTCTTCACATTAGTATACACTTTCTGCTTCATTTTAAAACGCTTAGGTAGTGATGGATTGGAAAAAAACTAACTTTGCATTGATGAAGGGCCACAACAAAGAGAAATAACATGCGGAAAATGATTCATATTAGTTAATATGGCCTGAGTAAAAATGAGTCATAGCGCTGTCAAAGTCTTACCAAGATTAATGTTCTCCACCAAGTCTCATAAGTGTGCAGGCTGCTTTTGTTCCTACTATAATGCCTTTAATCATGTGGATTTTTTTTTTTTTTTAAAAGGTAACATTTTTAGCCAATACTGTACTCTGAATTCACTTTAGAGAGTCGTAAACATAAAATATCAAAACTTTGGTCATAACATTTGAGCTAACCCAGGTTTTTCATCAGTTCAGTTCCTTTTTCCTTGAAATAACTTCAACTGGCCCGAAATCCTTGACTGTGAGTCTGTCAAGATCTTAACCCTCCAACCTGGAAAGGTTCCATTTTTCATCCCAAAAAAA
This sequence comes from Microchirus variegatus, assembly GCF_963457635.1. Lineage (NCBI taxonomy): Eukaryota > Metazoa > Chordata > Actinopteri > Pleuronectiformes > Soleidae > Microchirus > Microchirus variegatus. The sequence continues at coordinate 19,381,666 of NC_139806.1, forward strand.
CATCAGCACTCTTAAATGATCCACAGTCTGTCCACACTCACACATCCACCATTTTAAATAAAATATTATTGTGTGTGCTTCTGACACAGCTGCTCAAATCCAGGGGCCGTTCTGGCTCAATAATGCATGTGGCAGTTACATAAGCCGTCTTGTAGGTCAAAACTATTTTACCTGGTTTTATAACGAGTAAATTCTGGATTATTCAGTGGCTTGTAGCGCTTACCTGATCCTCTATGGGCATCACCAGGATTCCTCCAATTTTGAGCAGCACTTTCATGTAATTTTCATGGTCCTTCTGAACTCCAGCGCCACAGTAAATGCGTTCGTATTGATGACTGTCTGTTGCAATTTCAAGACAGTTTCCTACCACAAAGACTGGCTCACAGAATTCAAACCTGTGACAAAATGACAACAGTGAATAAAATGCAGCAAACAACCACGGGAGACATATTTTCCTTTCTTTCAGGCTCAGCATCACATATGTGGCTACAGCAGTGGTCCTCAGACTTTTTTTTACCAAGTACCAGCTGAGAAAATATTGAGCTCTTGAAGTAACACCATTAATCGGCAACGCTAAATAGGTCGAGCAAAGTCAGCTGCAGACTTTTCACAGGAGGCAGATTTATTCACAATAAGATTTGCTCTCTCATAATCCTCCTCTTCCTCACATATACTTCACACACTGATATAGTGACATGAGATTAAGATGGAGCAAGAGATAAGGTCACTCTAACTATTATAATTCTTTTGTTATTTGTTTCATTTTCTAAGCACTCCACTCCGATCACATACCCTGGTATATACAGTAGATCAGTATTTCAGATTGTACTCCAAGTACCACCAGAGGAAGCTAGCGTACCACTCACTGGTGGTAAATGTAGCACAGTTTGAGAACCATGGGGCTTGTGTTGTAGTTTGTTTTTGTTTTTAGAAAATGCATTAATACTAGGGCTGTAACGATACACAAACTCACGATTCGATTTGTATCACGATTTTTGACCCATGATTCGATACATTCCACGATTATTTTGAAATTTAAAAAACATTTTATTTAAACAACATTTACTTATATAGCAACTTAATGTAACATTTAATAACAAATATTTTGGAACACTGTGAACAGATTTGAACATAAATAAATAAATAACCAAAGATTTCTCTCTTTTCTGTGACAAAATAATACTGTTGAAAAATACAAAGTAAATGATCAATCAGACTGGGATTTGTCCCCAAAGCATGCTGGGAAGTGTAGTTCTTCATGAGAAGCAGTTTTGTTCCAGTGGAAATAACTTGTTTTGATAAACAGCAAAGGTAAGACAACATTTCTGCTTGTATTTCTTGAAAGTCAGTTGTTGTTTTGCTCTTATTTTGGGGCTGGATCTGTGAATCTTGGTCGTAGAGTGATAAAAATGGTACCGTTAGAATCTGTGAATTCTCCGCTGTTTACATAATCACGCTGACGCTCTGGTGCCACTTTTCAATGTGTGCGTTGTAACGGGTTTTTTCCGCTCCTGCGGGTTTGATCCATCGGTGTTTTAACTGTGTTTGGTGAACATAAGAATGGTTTGTATGAGCTTTTAGTTGAGTTTCTGACCTTTCTGTGGGTATGCAGCATGTTTGTGTTTGTTAAAGTTAGACATGGTTTTATGACGCTTTTGTCGCTGTGTCTGACACTGCCCCCGGTAGATTAACACATATCGTTACAGCCCTAATTAATATAATTACAAATTTGTACAAACACCGTAGAGTAAAAAATGTGTTGTAGCAGTTACATTTTGTACAGATTAAGCACACGTTAGGGTCAGGCTGGCCGTTTCGACCTGTTTCCAGTGTTAATGCATGGCTAAGCAAAGTGGATGCTGGTTGTATATTATTATTAAACTGTCAAATACTAGGCTTTGAACCCTTGACAACAAGGGAACAAGATTCCCAGAACAATTCCTTCAACCACAAGTGGATGTACTCGAACCACCGTTTTTCATCTTAATCAGTCAGTTTTGGTGGTTTTTTAAAATCAATTTAACTGTCAACAAAATGTGTTTCCATGGCATGTACTCACTTATCAAAGCTGTCACTATTCTTTATGAAATCATCCAGTTTCTCTCTGGCATATTCAACCACATCCTTATAGAGCTCAACTCCATGGTTCACACCAAATGGCCCTGAGGGGAAAAAAAACAATTACCTTTCATATTAATGTAACAGAGAGCATTTTATTTTACCTATTATAGTATCATGTAGACGAGAGGTAAGACGGATATTATGATTCTGAAATTTGAGTACTATTAGTGTTAATGTAGTAAAGTATTACCTTTGGGTTTTGGACACTTGGTCTGACAAGAAACTCAATTCCCTTTTCAGCTTTTGGAATTTGTTTATCATGTTTAGCAACAGTTTAAACAATTTGTTAAATCAGTCAATGAGGTTCTAATATCCCAGATGTGTAATTTGCAGTCACAGGCTGTACTTTTCCAGGTAAATACATTCTCTAAATAACACTAAACCATCTCAGTATTTCCCAAATACATTAAAAAGAAAAGCACAGCTGTGATAAAAAGGGAACATGATGCTTACCTATGATAAGGCCGACCATTGTGCTCAGGTAGCCAGTTCCACTGCCCAGATTAAGGAAAGAAAGTCCAGGCTGCAGTTTGAGGGCCTCCATCACCTCAGAGTATATACATGGAGCAGATAGATGTATGTTGCCGTGCTTCCATGCCAAGTCTTTGTAGGCGCCGTCCCGGTAGCCATCGAGATAGTAGTCACCGCGGTCTATGGCTCGAAAAGCCTGTTCTACCTTATCTGTGCGGATATACTGAGCTTCTTTCAGATTATCAATGAGGTCGTCGTTGTCCTCCCCGGCGCTCACGGCTCCCCCCATGGCCAAAAATAAGAAGTGAAACACAAGGGGCGAAGTCGTACTCGGGATGAGCGATTCCTACTCACAGTAACATGGAGATGGCTGGCGTCACTGTCACTCCTCAAGCGTCACTTCAGACAACAGTCATGCCCAGGCAGAAAAAGTGACCTGAGAGAAGAAAAAAAAAAAGACAGAAACATTGTGATACATTAGGTAGAGTGAAGGCTTCAGATGCGGCTAAAAGTAAAGATTTAATAATATTGCCTCACAACTGGGATGGTCTTATGATGAAAAATTAACAACCGTAAGAGACACAGACTGAATAATCAATGACACACTGTGCTATAACAGTTTTCTCCCCAATTAGCTCCCCTCACGATAAAATGCAGGGGATTTATTTATTTTTGCAACATGCCAAATGAAATAATGTAGACGTATTTGTGTAACTGTTCACTACACAATATGCATTCATCAAGATGTCAGGTCTGAAAACAATACAATAATACAAGACATGCAACACATGCTATGTTAGAAAGAAGAAAATGGAAAACAGGAAAATGTCTTGAAAGGTTGGCTCGTTTTAATCTCTGTGGAGCGTCTGGTTAGAACTCTGGATATAATTCTACTGAGTGGTTCCAATAACGCTGCCTGGTTGGGGTGGAGCACCAGGTTGCAGAGGCTTGGAGATGATCTACTCATTTAAGTGTTTTATTTTCTTGCAGCAATGGCTCAGTGAAATAGGCAAAGCTAATTTATTTGGCCTGATAAGTATATGTTATTTACCACTGTCCCATTCAGTTTATATGAATGTCAGACTGATTAAACACAGAATTCAATTATGGTTTTTCTTAAAATTTGAGAGAGATTCTGGAAAATGGATCTAATTTGATGCTAATTATTTATTGACTAAAGCCACTGTTGTCACTGATATGGTGCATATTCGCAAGTTGAAGACAGGTAAATTAAAAAATAATGACATGATTAATAATAATAATTATACGTCCTGTCTCGTCCACAGACTTTCATCACTGATAGCTTCAGACGCCGGCACAGCCAAGTTTGATGTAAGGCATGAGAGGCTGTCTGTCACTGTCTGACTTTACTGTAGTCTGCTCGGTCCTAAAGTGAGGGGTTATGTCGTTAGACTGACAGGCTTTGACTTGTGGCCTTCAACAAGGCCATAAAATAACAACCCTGAGAATTAAGTATCTTATACACCGTATTTGGATGTGAAAAAATGACATATAAGGCAACATAACCTGGTCATAGATCATCAACAATGGCCTTATACACAGCAGTCTCTGAAAAGGTTTACTGCCAGTTTATTAAGTACAGCCTATCTAAAAGAAATGCAATCCAACACAACTACTCTGTACTAAATCAACAATAACATGTTTTGTTGCAACTGTTTAGAGCACATATGTCAAACTCAAGGCCCGGGGGCCAGATGTGGCCCGCCATGTCATTTTATGTGGCCCACGAGTGATTAATTGGTCTTAAAAATCTGTATTAAAAGGGTCTATGCTGCTTTAAGGTGTGCGTTGACCATACCGCCACTAGATCGCAGTGTATCATTTTCAACGCATCATGAGACGAGTGAAATTGAGATTGTGTTCACAAAAGCCACAACCAAAAAACGATGAGGCAGTGAAAGCTCGCTTTATTGTGGCTGAAGAAATCACCCGTGCTTCAAAGTCTTTTTCTGAGGGTGCGTTTTTGAAGCAATGCATGCTGAAGGTGTGTGAGCAGGTCTGCCCCGACCAGATACAGACTTAAAACTGTTAGTTTGTCAAGAAACACCATTGTGGACCGGGTTACATCTATAATGCATCATATTTGTAACTTGAATAAGTAATAAATACAGAAAGTTATTTTGCAGAGTACTTACCTTTATTTTACATTCTATTTGGTTACATTTAGTTACATTTATTCTGTATGACAGTTACATCTGGGCCCTTTGAGGGTAACCATTATGCTGATGTGGCCCTCAGTGAAAATGGGTTTGACACCCCTGGTTTGGAGTGAGGGCCAAATGGTTGGTGTAGTGGTTAGCACTCTTCCCTTTGCAGCAAGAAGACCCAGGTTTGTGACCCGTTTGCATGTTCTCCCTGTGTGCGAGTAGGTTTTCTCCAAAAACATGCAATATGGGATTAGGAAAATTGGACACTCTAAATTGACCATAGGTGCGAGAGTGAGTGGTTGATTGTCTCTATGCGGCCCTGTGATGGACTGGCAATCTGTCCAGGTTGTACTCTGCCTTTCGCCATAGCCAAGATTGGCCATTTATGAACTATGAAGCTGTTAACAACACCTTTGTGCCGAGTCATTTCAAAGACATAATTATCCAACTGTGTAACAAATAGTACTCTGCCAAAAAAAAAACTAAACAGCCCAAACATGACTAAAATTATTTTGCTGATTTTTATTTCCATTTTTACAGTCTGTGCATTATGAAGCATGATATTCGGATTTTACGTTTATATATGTCCGATATCTGAGCCAGATATTTTGACTGATAATGACCGATACCGATTCCCATCCCTATTAAGATTGTGATTCATGATGAATATGCAATCATGATGAACTGTCCAGGGTGTACCCCAACTATCGCCCTATGTCAGCTGAGATAGGCACAGCACCCCCCGCGAACCCTCTGGTGGAGGATAAAGCGGTAGATAATGGATGGATGGAAGCAATCATGACAGGGGCAAATTTTATTTTGCTTATTTAATGCTGTGCTAGATTATTGCTCATGTTCAAATCTGATTGTGGGTCTTAGAAGTTTTGCAAAATCTTTAGAGGCGTCAATGTCTGACATTTGGGAATGTTGCATGTATTGATTATTTTAAAGGCTGTATCTTACAGAGCTGTGTCTGGAATATTTAGTCTTTCTTTACTGGTAAATATGGAGAAAACAAGATAAACCTTTCTGACAGATCATCACACCAATTATTATCGCTCTCCGATATAGCTTACATGCTGATACATGATTCAGACTTGTCGGTGTATTCAGTAGAAATAAATTCCATTGTGTGGAGTTGTTATTTGCTGAGGCAGAGAACCAAACTCAAGGTTCATGGTGGCTTGTTTCCTCACATTATAACCTTTGTGCAGGGATCATTTATTGGATTTGTCCTCCTACCATATAACTTTCCTGTCACCCACATACCACATAAAGTAATTACATTACATTACCTTTACATTGATGCACCAACATTCAGTATTGGCTAACCTGTTCTATTATACACAGAAAGTTACAGGTTAAACAAAGTTAGTGATAGATTTCCAGAAGTATTTTGAGCATTTTTTCTCGAGTACTTTATGCACTTCAGGCCAAATTACACAGTCTGAGATGGTAAAACGGTTCTTAGGTTGAAGTGTTGACAACTCACGTCCACACTGAGGCTGTAATTTTGTGATGTGTGCAATGTGCATCACAAAACTGATTTATTTTAAGGGGTCCCAAGCCCAAAAGGTTCCGAGCCAAAGCTATAAGAGGCTGTTTTTGCTTAAGTAAGCACTACATAAAAATACAGTGGTGCTTTAAAACATTACACTAGCTCTTGACTTTACTATGTACACTTCCCTGTTAATACCTCATTATAACAATATGAAGGAAAAGTCCTCACATGCTAATTAAATTTATCATTTTATTAATGCTTTCATCCCCAAAAGAATATCCCACACTGCCTCAGCACGAGTGAGTAAATAGCTGGGGCTGGAGACACGTGAAACAAGTCTTGAATTTCCCCTCTGCCTTCTCAGCATCTCCACATCTGAGTCAGCTAATAAAGATTAAATTCAGAGGTGACTTTGTAGCGGAAGGCCTGTAAGGTAATTTTCCATTGGCTCCTCCAAACAGGCAAAAAGTCATTGCTTCCCTCACTATTACTGATTGTACAACAGTGTATTTTCTTATCCCAATATTTCCCTCTGAACTCTCTGAAATGCATAGTTCTTTGAGATTGCCTGCAGTAGACAGACGATCCAGGAAAGTGGGTCAGGGGAGGTATTCTGTAGGCAAATTGCTTCTGGGAATCGCTGTACATTTGGACCAATGATAATCTTGACTCTTACAACAGGTCATTATTCATCCTCTCTGCTAAGACAAATCAACGGAGGCCAGCTGGGTAATAACAGTCTCTGCAACAGTAAAGATAGTCTAAAAGAGAGGAAAAAGAATCTCTCATTATAAACAGGAATCTGCTGGTAAATACACACTGGATGTCCTGGGTTCACCTCTGGTGTATTAATGTGTAGAGATGCCATTTCAGGCCATGTATATAGATGCTGTGGCCCGACGAGGGACACCACAAGTTGACGAAACATGTAACGGAACCTCTGGTGACACAAGATAACCTTTAATGCTGTAACTAAATACCAAAGGACCGTCTAGCTCACAAACCCAAGACATGCTCGAAATGGGCATTTCAAGTAAAAATGCTTTTATCTGATGATTATTCATTGTCACCCCTTGAGCAGTCTGAGCTGTCGGAGAGAAAATCCTCCTCCTAGCTCTGCGACGCAACTCCACAGATTCAAAAGTAAATAAAAATGTAATGACTCCATACACCCTGTAACACTCAGATCAAGGGTCAAAGTAAAGCTACACCACGTAACCAGGAGGATAAAGAGATAGGACATCAGCCTCTAACTAATTTATGATTTCAACTAATCAGCGTTTTACAATCTAACGACAAATCAGCTATTCATGCCCATGAGACACAAAGACTGCTGAAGAACAGTACAGTGATGAGTGTTGTGGTTACTGACCATCAAACAATATACACGCTATATATATTTAAAATCATACCACATCACCTCTCCTACATAAATGCATTTGTGACGGTGTTATACTGGACTGTGCTGTTTTTAGAAGCCTTTCCAATATTCTGATTCAATCATGTTTGGGAAGAACTAAGAAATACATAAAAACGTGTGTTGTCCACTGCAGAGATCAGCTTTAATTGTTACATTAATTATAATCTTTAAAAGCAAATGAATGGGATTGTATTTGTGATTAATATTTTGCCCAGAGTACACTGCAGCAAAAAATGTGAGCCACTTAATGCTGCTGTCATCTTTTTATTATCATTTTTTATCTCTGCATGTATCAACGAGTCCTCATGAGGACTCCTCATGTATGTCCCCAGACGTTTCCACCTGTTCAACACGATTTAATAACCCACTTCCTATTACGCTACGGTAGGATAAATTCTTTTTTTATTGACCTTTAAACTCACTTTTTATCATACATTTCCATGTTTTAGATCTTGCTTTACTTATTTTACCACTTGTTTTATCTAAGTATTCTCTTTTTTTTCCCCATCATCATCATCATTATAATCCACATCATCATCTTTTTCTTTCACTTACTCTTTAAGTGCACTTTTAAGGGCCTTGCCAAGCAGAAAATCTCACCAATCTGCACATCGGGATCTGACCAAGTTTTAGGGTGACCCCATGAATTTAGCAAAAAACACTTTTTCACATTTTGCGTGCCCAGTTGCCATGCAGCAGACTTTCTGTCCAGACGGACGCTGCCCTCACTTTCCTTTGATCTGACGCTGTCCTCACCTGTCTTTGAACTGCATGTGGGTTACCCAGGAAACTGTGGTAGTGGCCAAAGGTTTGCTGGAAAGCCAGTCATTGTAGTGTAGTTGTTATTGTTATGATTTCAAATACGCTAAAATGCTCAATTCTCATTAAGATACATTGAAATCTGAACCATGTCTACATAATATTCACTCCCCAGAGGAGAAATCTGTTGAGCTGCTTCCACATAATCTCTTATTACATAAATCTAATGACCACACAGTCGTTGCAAATTGATGTGTCTAAAAGGAAGCCGCCATTTTATTATGTTGACCTCAATGACCATTTTCCACTTTCACTGTGGTACATCTTTGAAGGCAAGAGAAAAGAAATGTAAATACAGCAACATATTGTCTTCTGTACAAGAACATGTTGTTGTAATGGTAAACGAGCATTGGTAATTAATGAGGCTGAGGCCTAACCTCCGTGATCATTTCTGCTTTCTTCCTCCATCCACTACATACATTACATTTTTGATAAATTAGGGTATTTTTTTTTACACTTTATCTTTCATATGAGGGTTTGGGGGGGGGGGGGGGGGCTGGTGCCAATCTTGGCTGACATAGGGCGAAAGGTGGGGTAAAACCTGGACACATCACCAGTCCATCATGGGGACAACACAGAGAAAAAGAGTGCGAGAATGAATTGTTGTCCATCTATGTGGCCCTGTGAAGGACTGGTGACCTGTCCAGGGTGTACCTCACCTTTTGCCCTATGTCAGCTGGGATTGGCACCAACACCCCCAACCCTCATACAGAGGATAAAGCAGGAGAAAATTAATTTATGAATTAATTTAAATACATTTTTGAATTGTGGGAGGAAACTGGAGAACCCAAGCGCAAAGTCCGCACAGAAGGGCCTTTAGTTGGACCAGGTTTCTAACCCCAACCTTCTTGCTGTGAGGCAGCAGTGCTAGCCACTACTCCATCGTGTGGCCTTTGTTATATTTCAAAACATACAACTCTGTAGTTTGTCAGTCTAGTCTATTTTTCTACTCCAACCAGTTAGGCTGTCATATCTTTTTCTTCATCTATTTAAATAAAATGTATTTTTCATTTCAATGGTACAACTTCTCTGCAGTTATATAGATTGGAAGTATATACCAAGACGTTTCTATAAACAGACTTCAATAGCGACTCACTCAATGAACCGTGTATTACCACTTTTCCAGATGCGTATACAAGACAGACTGCCATGCAAAACTCATCCTCAACAGTGGATAAACCTTTGATGGAAGCAATAATGAAGATTTTCCTCTGGTTCCACCCTCAAGCTATAGTGGTGCTTTCAGACTTGAATTAAAAGTGTGTTCATGACTCAAATCTGTCTCCATTTATGCAAATTTGATCCATAGACTCTGCCTTAATTAGCCACAAACAGTCATGAGATGCAACAGTAAAGAAGTGTGTTGTGCCAGAGTGTGTGTATGTGTGAAACATCTCTAAAATAAAGTTCTCGAAATATACCAATTGTCTTACTCTCACGGTCTCTAAAAGATTCATGGAAGCATGTGTCAAAAAGTAAATCTTAACTGCTGTCGCCTGGAGCACCTTTTCACGTGTTATAAAGCATAATTAAAAACAAGAAAAGGTTGAGGTTAAAGTTAAGGTTGCATTAGTGTGAATTAATTAACTGTGGAAGATGTGAAGCCAGATAGCTGATGATAAGATGTGTCAGATCAACCAATGTCACTCAAGATTTCATTTCTTGGTTGGTTGTTTTACGGCAGTAGGAAATTGTAATGTTACATTACTGTCATTCTTCTCTTTCCTTTGCCTCTACTGCCTCCTTCTGCACTGCACCTCAGTTAGAATGTTGGTGGACACACTTTCCAAAACAGTCATTAACCTTTCATTGATCATTCTTTTTCATTCATCTACACACATGCAACGTCAAACGCTGTCGTTTCTGAATAATTAATTTGTCAATTAATCATATTTATCTTAATTCATCTTAACATTGACTAATTTATCACATAAACACTATGTTGTTGATCATCAGGTGACATAAATCTTTGACATGTAGTCATTCAAAAATTACAGTTATTTACAAATGAGTAAAAATAAAATTGCATGATTACATTTATAGAATTGAGGATACTGACAATTTGACAATAGTGTCTTAATACCTTACCGTAATACATTTGATCTTTCACTGTATTTACACTAAAATTAGCAATAACAACTTGGTGTTCTGTCTGCGCAGATCCAGGCAAAGCAACCTAGATCTATTATTTCATAGAACTTAAAGTGAATGAATCAATCCCCACTCTCTACAGTCACATCTCTCACGCCCATTTGAGGAAATAGTACCACGGTGTGTAGTTTGTCGTGCATCTTCCCCGAAACGTTGTTATGCAGATTAATTATTTGTGGTTTAGGAGAGCAAACTATTACAGACAATTTGGCAACATCTCCGCCCCAAGACAAACACACAAATTGTTCTCATTAGTAAAAGGCAGGGAGGGTTAGGGATGACAAATTGTTTTAACTCCTTATACTATTAGTTGCATTTGAGTAAAAAGATGGACTAAAAAGATGTCTGGGCCTGAGACGAGACCACATAGTGGTCATAATGCTGGTCCTGTGACAAAAACTTAGTTCTTGTTAAACCTCTAGTATTGACTATTTTTATACAGCCATTTATGTAACACCTCATATTATTTGGAATAAAAATAACAGATTCCCAAAAGATAGGTTTAGGGTTGCCAACTGTTCTGTACAATAAGGATTTCTTCATATTTGAAAGATAAAAGACACACTTTGTTCCTTATTTTCGATCATCAAGTCAAAGTCCTGTAAAACCAGGACAGAAAAATTACAGATTAGTCCACTAATGAAGATTGCGTGATTTGTATGAGGGAAATAAAATCCTCCTCCTGCTGTGAGGACCTCTCGATCTGTCGGTCATTCATTCCTGTCCAACAGAAAATGGGCACTCTTAACTGGTGGTCCGATTCACTGACAGTTCTGTGTATCATAGCAATGGAGATGAAAAGGTAAAATGGTGTAAAGGAGATACTGCTCAGGTGAAAAAAAATGACATGTCATACGTTACATACTATATAGAAATGCTATTGTAAAACAGCAAAACTGTATCTTTTAAGTGTGAAAGTGTATAATGTCGGTAATGTTACCTATGTAAAGTGTAGCATATCAGGTTGCCCCCCCTCCCTGTTCCTTAGTTTCTTACCAGGAAGTTAACAACCCTATATATACAGTATGTTGATAAATGAATCACAACCTTAATTTAAAACAATTGTTTTTAACAGTTTAAATGTACCTACGTGTAAGCAAAACTAGTATGGCAGCTATTGTAGTACAAGGACTAAGGATGCTTCTTCACCTCACCACAAACATGGTTTACTGTGTCTATTTTTCTGGCCACCAAAACCACAAAACTGACACCTGGTGCAGCCAATCACCGCCGAGCCTGGTCACGTGACGCAGTTGCCACACAGACAGCGGCCTCTCGGCCAATCACAGAGCGGGACACTTTCTTCGCACTGCGTGTGACGACGGAGCAAAACAACAACAGCGTTTTCACAAAATGTTGTCAAGCGCTGTAAATCATGGCTGCCCCTTTAATGCTGTGCGTCCACATACGTGTGTGAGGAAACACACGGCGAGTGTGACATTTGTTACACAAAGACAACACACACTGTCAGCGTCAGTGTGTTTGTGAGCAGCTCCCACTGCTTTTGTTCCACAGTCACACTTGACGACAAAAGCGCAGCTGCAGGTCGTCGGCTCTCTCTGCAGTAGTTGAGATTCTTTAGCTGGACCGGTTAGACGAGAAAACGCAGAAATATCACCGCTACGGCTTTAATAATAACAGCTTAGCATGAGAAATCACGATGAAAAGAAATGGAGTCGTTCATTTGCCACAGAGCCTCTGACGCCTGGTGGTGGAGCCAGAGTTTTCCACTTCAAGCACACAATTAAACACGCAAACACAAAGAAAATGAACAAATGTAGGTCACACTCGCAGCTGAGGTTAAGTGGGTTTAAATGTAGAACCGTGAGCATCCGAGTCACCGTCGGACACGAGCTAAACTTAACCCAGCTAACATTAGCTGCTGCGGGCCTGAGTGCGCCATCATCACAACACAGTCAGACAAAGCAGGTTATATTAACTGCTCCCACACACACACACACTCACTGTGCTGTGTCGCATTAACTAACGCGAACAAAACCAGTCAACACACACGCCAACGAGCGAACTCACTGTTAGTTCGTAAAAAAGACAAAAAACAAACACACACAAAAATACTCACAGTGTGGTGTCGCATTAACTCACTCCTTGTAACGGAGCGCGCTGTGCAATGTTCACAGGACACTTTGAGACGTGAAATGCCCCCTGCAGAGGCCGCCTGTTAGTTAACTGTGCTAACTAACTCGCTAACTAACTAACCAACTAACCAGCTGCACGGTTTGCTACAGGTAACGTGGAGTGGACGAGCCGCTGTGTCCAAGTGAAGGAAGAAAGAAACAGCTGAGCGGAGGATGTAAACACACGAGGTCACGTGGTCTGAAATGTTGTCGATAGAGGGAAGCACTGTTGCTTCTCTATCTATCTATCTATCTATCTATCTATCTATCTATCTATCTATCTATCTATCTATAGAAATAACAATATGAACTTATTTGATCTGCAAAAAAATATCCAAACTGAGAACTACAATAGTTCCACCCAAAACAAAATAAATCCACTTCAACGTAATACATTATTCCTACCCTTCCAATAAATGTATAATATAATATAATATAGTAAATTGCCCAATTGTTCTGGGAAGACTTTATGGAAAGGTGAATTAGAAAATACAGGTTTATTAGAAATTATAATGATACAAACACAACACAACATTAGACCTAATGTTTAATGTTTTTCTTATTTTAGCCACATTTTTCATCCACCAGGCAACATTTATAAAGAGTGCACCCATATTTCCATGCTTTTATAATGAGATACAACTCTATGTAAAGTCCCTAAAGTACATGAAATCAAAATGTGTCAAAGACCATTTTACATCACTAAAGCATGAGCTCACAAACTGAGTACTTTTTTCTTCTCCTTTCCTTTTTAAGTTTTTTTAATTTATTTCTTTAAATGTATGTTGTATATGCTTCCATATTTTTGTACACACTCTATCTATCATACCTTAAGCTGGGAAAGCTATAAATACTAAACTGTGTACTATATGCAATTGTGGCCTTGTAGATTCTTCATTCACTATATTGAAATGGTAATAAACGGGGATGGTGTTTTAAAAAGCTGTTTCCAGTCACAACACAAAATGATTAGCTCAGGATAACTTATAATGCACTTTGATATATAATATATTCACTGCTAAAACACTCTTTGAAGGTATAGAACAGGGGTCTGCAACCTGCGGCTCTAGAGCCACATGTGGCTCTTCAGCCACTCAGCAGTGGCTCCTTGTAGCTTTAGAGATCAAGGCGACAAATAAAAGTGTTTAAATATCTTGTGCAACATCCAATGTCGACGTAAAATGCAATATTCAGTACATGTTTGGATGTGTCCTGTCCATCTTTGGATCCACATACCGTTTTTCTTGACATACAATCCAAATATTTGCTTCATTTATTTCAAAGTGGGTTCATTTTAATTTCTTTAATTTGCCACAAACAATGAAACAATGGAAGAACCAGGTCTACGGGGTATAGAGGTTTGATATAAACTGAACATGTTGTAGTTCTTAAATGTCATAAATGAAAGAGACTATTACTATTGTATATAGTTTGTCTGTATAAAAACCTTTATATGTGTTATTATCTTCATTTTGTGGGTTTTTTTGCGGCTCCAAATGAATTTTTGGGTGGAGAGACGACAAAAATGGCTCTTTTCATCCTAAAGGTTGCAGACCCCTGGTATAGAAGAATCATATTTAACAATGGCTTCTAATCTCTGATGTGTAACTATTCTCTGACACGTTTTAAATAGTGGATCATCAAGAACAACCCGTGGAAAAATAAATACTTCAGGGCGTTTGTGGCTCTGATCATAGTGTAGTTCTCCAACTCCAACCAAATATTCAAAGTAGCACAATTATCACTGATGTTAAAATACAATGGAGTAAATAGGTCGAGCAAAGACATATCATCCTCCTCTTCATCACGTATACTTCACACCCTGGTATAGACACATTAGGTTAAAGGTGCCATATGTAGGAATGTGGCAAAAAAACGTTACTACATTCAAATCCAAAATACCGAGGTCTTTTAGGTTTCTTTTTCTGACGTAACTGGCAACCCGTGGTTGCTCTGCAACATAGACTCTACTGTCTACAATGATTGGTAGACGGCGGTAGGTGGCGCCACATGCCAAAACATGATTTCAAAACATAAACATGATTTGCAGTCTGCAAAATATTTTTTTTAATGCAAATATTTTGTCTGTACTGTTGTTGTTGGTGAGTTCAGTTTGTTATATGAACATTATTCCTGAGTCTCTGTGACATATTAGGAGGATTTTATGGCCAGTTGCTTTAGATTTATTACATAATGCACCTTTAAGATGGAGCGAGAGATAAGGTGACTCTTTGTTATTATTTCATTTTTTTATTTGATTTATTTTATACTCACTCTGGTCAAAATCCGTCTGCTCCACTCTGACCACATACCCTGATACAGTAGAACAGTATTTTCCACAGTTTGAGAACCATGAGTATAGTTCATTATCAGTGACTGGTGGTGATGATCTCGTCACTTTGAATCTCTTAGCCCAATGCCGTCCTTGTAACCTTGCACAGTTCCCTTAAGGAAAGGCCTAAATTTAGCCTCTGCGGTTGGTTTGTGTGTGGGAAGAGATGACGACCAGGTTTAGTCAGGCAGCATTTGTGTTTGGCAGATGAACACTGGTTTGGACAGGTGGGCTCTCTCTCTAAACAAGCTTATACTTGAGCTGCTGTGTATTGAGTGGTGTTTTTTTTTTTTTTAGACCAAATTTTTGCCTAAAGTGACGCTGTACTTTTCTTCATTTTTAGAAAACACAGACAACTAGTAATTAACACGGATTCTCTGTGTCACTTCATTTGAGTGCACAAAGCAAACTCAGGTAAACAGACAGCATTTTGTGGCAAAACACTTGTACTGTAGTAAGAACTACTCTTCTCCTGCAGGTTGTCATGTATTAGTGTGACACTAGCTATTGGACTTCAGCTACATACAATACATTTTAGGCATAAGGACAAAATTATGGGTGGGGGGGAAAATAATTTCAAATAGGAATCGCGATTCTAATCATCCACGGTTCTGAATCGATTCAAACTTCAAAAATTGATTAAAAAAATATAAAATGGTATTGTTGTATAGTTTGTGTTATTTGTGTACAGTTTATTTTTGTAACTTCTGGGAGATAAAGGCAGCTAGCCTAAGCTTTTATTTATTTTAAGTTAATTTAAGTTATTTTTTCTACAGTAAGTAAGTTTGTATTCGTTTTGAATGAATAAATGTTAACTTTTGTCTCTCAAAGTTTGCCTTTGTGTGTGTTCACATTATCACATTATCTAATACAAACTTTTTTGTATTGTTTTGATGCCATATTTTTGCCACAACACGCTATGAGAGAATCGATTTTGAACCGAATCGTGAGCCGCCCAAAGATTCACATCCCTAGACTAGTAGTCAAGGATTAAGTTTTCAATTTGGGTTTATTAAAGTTCGTCTTGTAATCCAATACCTACTCATCCATGATCATGAGATATGAGCATCTCCTTTCCCAATCTGACCAGATTTGACCATCATAGTGACACAGTCAGAGTCATTTATCTCTGTCCTGACATGATAAGTTGTATTGCGTTGTACAAGTTCAAGCCTGTCTAAAAAGCTTTGAAACCCAGTTTGAATGCAATAAAACATTTATCCTCTGCAGAGTTAGCATGAGGACACATCCAAGCCATATCTGTTTAACTTAATACATCTGGAACACGCTCACATTTCACACACACACACACACACACACACAACACGTATACAGTACACCAAGATAGAGTTTCATGTGACGATGGGGAACATGTTTGTTCGTGATTTGGTGTCAAATAACAGACTCATATTCTGAAGTGTGTGCTCTTACCACTCCACATATCTGCTGTTGTTTTTAGTGGCCCTTGAAAACGTCTTATTTACCACTATTGTCTGTAAATAAACGCATCAAGGACAGAGATTTCATGATGTAGTCAAAGACGTCTTTGAGCAACATTAGCTTTTCTTTGTGTCATTGTTAGATGTCTTCTCTCACATAATCGTTTTGATCTGTTCTAGCCAGCAACACAAACATATTCTTGTAATAAAACTATAGATAGTGCCATCTGAAGAGCTGACTGGTGAATCATTAAGTTTGAAAAGAAATCAGTTGTGTACAACTGTAACAAATGTAACAGCAAATGCCAAGGTTCAAACCTAACTTCAGTTTTAAGGTAATTAGATTATGCAATGGCAAATGTTGTTGATTTTCTTTTCCTGGACCTCATTACTTTCATTTAATTACATGTTTTCCTTGAATATCTAAAGAACAAAAACAGGTTTATTTTAGTTGTTATGACAGAATAGTTACTAATTTGACCTGTTATCTAATTCTAATTCTGTTTCCCAAACCCTTTAGTGGTGACCCACAACTTTAATCATGACATTCATAAAATAATACACAATATAATGTTTCTGACAATTTTCACTGCCATTTCCACAACGCCTGATGTTATTTTGAATGAATATATGTGTTTATTGAGTTATTCAAAACATACATATTGGAACAAAATTCTATTCTATCTCGGGTTAGTGATTGCAGTTATCCAAAGAATCTGTAAAATTGATTTAGAAGTAATCCATTAATTGACTAAATGTAATGTGATAGTGTTAGCCTCTGAAATGTATATAAAAATAATAGACATTACTCAGAATTGATAAAAGTGAAATCTATTCTGACATTTTGGAAACCAAATGTTATGAAGTTCATTACCAACCAAATATTGACCATATGAGATTATTTTTCAGTCCTAAAATGAACACATTGTGTTGTTCAATATATTTATAAATGATTAAGGGACATTTTTTTTTGTATTTTTAAAAAGGAATAACTTGTATCACAGCTACTCTGACAATGCGGAAATGTGACTTTGTGACAGTTGTTGGTGTCAGTGAAACACTACTGCCACCACTCTGTTGTTGTTTTACATGTAATGCCTAAGTTTCACCACTAGGTGATGCCGATGCCTAAGGAAAGTTGACACCTTTGACTTGACTCGAGACCACACAAGCATTTGAAAAGTTTATTTCTACCATACACAAACTGTACAACACAGCGCATATCTGTTTATTATGAAATAGTAAAAGTAAGAGGAAGTTTCAATTTACAATCTACGTCAACTGAGGAAAAAAAAAACAAAAGAGAGAGAGAGAGCATTACATTTTAATGTAAAAGAAAGGAAATACAATACAATTTCATATCATACTAATATCGTTCCACAAAAAAAGCATTTCACATTACAAAACATCAAATACTAACAGGGAAAAAATAAATATTATTCACAAAACTTCCTGAGCAAACGACGTGTGGTAGAGGAATTAACTTTTAGAAATGATAAATAAAGGATTGTTAGGTTTTTTTTTGTTTTATTAAAAGATTGAAATTCTCATATTTGGATCAAATACTTTTTTCTCAGATTTGGCTCTTTTGCTGTTCCATTTTGTCTCTTTTTGAAATGTCACAGGCTACATGTCTTTGACTTCCCTTTGCAGAAATGGAAAAATGTATTGCTCCAATAACTTACTTTAATTTCCTTGTGATTATTGTCGCGTCAATGTCAACGATACAGTGTCCAGTTTGTCGCAAGTCAAAGTCAGTATATGGCCAAAACAAATTTATGAAATAATCAAAATACAAAAGTGCAATTAATGCAAACACACAACTGATTAGCTAAGGAATATCATTTGTCTCTGTTTTCATTTCTTTTCCCCCCTTTTGTTTTTTAATGGTTTGGAATTGACAAGTTGTGGCTACGATTCAAATCTGTCCCAAGCGTTACAAGAATAATTCAAACTGTCAAAAAAGACGGCTTGAAATGTTAAGGCTTGTAAGCAGTTTGAGATAAAGCAGGAGCAGATGATTTGTTTTTTCGTGTTGTTTTCTTTTGGAAAAGTCACTCTTTCGTCCATACCCCCCCCCCCCCCCCCATCTCCCTCCCTCACAAAACACCAGACTTTTCAGTCCCAGTCATGACGACATGATTCTGAGAGTACAGCTACTGAGACAACAGTGTTTAAACAGTCATCAGGAACGTTTCCTTCTATGAAAATAAGTGTACTGTATAATAAAGTAGACACCATCCACATAATACTGTCCTACCACAAAACATAGTACTCGTATATTTTTATGGATTCATATACATTTAGGCACATACTATATGCACACTTCAAAGTGTGTGCACAGAAGGCAGTTAAATATTTATATTTTCATAAAAGAAAGACATCTTGACAAAGTGGATTTGTTTTGTTTTTTTGATTCGTTTGTTTTTTTCGATTCACTCTTGTTGTGGCACACGATGCAAAGCATAATTTGACATTCAGGTCACTGAGTGGTGTTGCATGTTTTTGCTCAGTGTCACCTCCAGGTTTGCATTCAACTGTTGTTGGTTGAGAAGGAAAAGGTACAGTTGCATTGCATTTCCTTGTTTGTTTGTTTTTTTTTTTATCTTAGTGTTTGCTATGTCTCACCATACATTCAGTTTCCAATAAAGAAAGCAAAAATAATGCTTAAAAATATTGATGCTTCATAATTTTGGTAGTTTTTTTTACTCTTTCCTTTGAACGGCGATCCAACTCATGGTCTAATAATAATAATAATAACAACAATAATAATAATAATAATAACAATAAATAATAATATAATTTTTTTTTTCAACACTAGATGGCGAAAGTGTGCCATAAAATCGGAAATGTGCTTCCATGTAATTTACAATGTGCAGAAAGTCAAACAGATATTAAGCAATTTACAATTTCCAGGAAATAAATACAAAAAGAAAATTAGAGGAAAATAAATACACTGATGAACAAATATAATAATAAATAGTGATAAATATAAGAATGACATGAACACGTACGGGTTAAAATCAAGCAAAAACCATACAAAATAATTAAGTGCCATAGGGGTAGAAATCTCACCGGGATAAACATATCAAGTGAATGCAGAAACAGTAAAAGCGTTACAGATCCAGCTGGTCATTTCCTCAGTGCAGTGTATCATTTACCAGGAAATAGTGAAAACATTTCCAAAAGCCTTGTCTTACATGCAGCCAAGCCAGCACTCATCTGTAAAATAGAGCTATCTCGTGCCATTATTCCAAGTCAAAGAAACCTATTGGTAGCTCTACAGCTTAAACATGGATGCCCTTAATAGCCTGTTTGATATTATCCAAGAGGGCCTTGCACTCTGGGGAGTATTCATGCTCCGAGTTGTTGTACATATCAGTTAATGTGTTCACATAGGCTTCAAAATTATGCTCACTGATGGGTCCCTGCAACAAAAACATGTTTAACTATTAGTGACAACAGCACAACAGAAAGAGAAAAACAGAAATGACATTTTTATAGAAAATAAGGTTTCTTCTTTGGTCTGTGGTTGAGGCTTACTGTACCATTTGAGGCAGCTGAATGTCAGTTAGACTGTTAATGAGAGCTTGGCTAAGGCGAGCGAGCTCCTTCAGAAGGCTGTCGTTGTGCTGTTCGATCATCTTGTTCTCCTCCTCAATTGTCTTCAGGTTACATTCCATAGACGAGATCTGCTTTCGGGGACAAAAACACACACACACACACACACACACAAAAAACGCACACATGGGAAAAAAAGAAACTCGTCAAGTTGAGCGAGTGCGGAAATAACTGCTGTCCCTAAAATGAACTCGTGAGAGTAAAAACTTACCTGGGTTTGGAGTTGCATCATGTCTGCTTCTATCTTCATGTTGGAATCGTTCAGTTCTTTTATTTCATGATCCAAATGTTGAATGTCTTCTTTGTTTTCAACACCTGAATTAAAGCAGAGAATCGAATTCATCGTTCATCAACTAAATCATTAGGGAAATATCAAATAATAAGACTTTGCATGCACTATTTTTGCTCACTGATAACTTTAATATTCATCACCACAGGAAAAAAGAGCCATAGGCCTCATGAATGAGGCCATATTTTGAAATTTGAGGATTTGTTTCTCTACAAAATGATGTAAATGATGTGCAAAGCCAATAATAAGTCACTTCCAGACATTTAAAAAAAAGTTATTTTTAAGAGGGGAGAGATATACGTTAATTCTAAGTAATTAACAGTTATTTTGTTTCCTTTATGTACACCAGTTTTCTCAGAAGATTAGAATTTTGTGGGGATAATACAAGACGAGCATGTTTAAGCTCCTTTTCACTGCGGTGTGTTCACTGTTTTGTGACTGAATAAAGCACTTCACGTCTGAGTGTCTTACCACTGCTGGCTTTCAGTTTGATAGTCATCATTTCTTCTTCCAAGTGTTTTTTCTTGATGTTCTGTGCGTTCAGTGGACAACCTGACAGGCTAGTGCAGCAGGACATAAATTAAAAGAAATGTATTTAGGTGCAAACTAAATAAATCACCAAAAACTTCATTATCAATAGGAAATGGAGAAAAACGGGGGTGCCACATGCTGACCACCAGTATTATTTACAGATAAAATGGAGGACAAGGCCACCTCACCTTCTGTGAGTGGCAAACACATTATTGGCATGTCCAAGGCCATTGCAGCCAGGCAAGGGACAATGGGGCAGTTCCTGTTTATTGGCCTTCCAGGCAAAGGGCAGCCCGTTGATGGACGACTCCTTCTGTCTTTTGGCAGCAAGTGGACAACTGCCTGCACTGCGGTGGGATGTGTATTTTCCCGATATATGGCCCTGTCCGTCACATCCAATCACTGGACACCTACCAAAGAAATCAACAGTTGAATGTGATGTAAAAAAAAAAAAAAAAAAAAAGAACAGAAAGAAAGAAAGCCAGCAAAACCAGAGATTATTAAAAAATCTCTCTTTCAATAACTAGACCGGAAGATTTGTTCACCATTACGCTGATTAATCCAGCCAAATGCTGATTAAAAATGAAGTCGCCAAAACTAGAAATGGACTCAAATAATCGCATTAACGCTAAGTTACTAATCCACTAAAACTTGAGGGAGAACAAACACCGTCGACTGATGTCTGCGCGTTAATAAAAAAACAAAACAACAACACAAAACTAACGCTGAATATCATTGAGTTTGTCGGTTGTGTTTTCACGCCTGTTTTGTGCAGGTCAGTAATGGAGTGACATGAATTACAGATAATTGTCATGTATCCCCTCATGCGAAAGAATGTAATTTGGAGGTGGCTAACCCTTTCCCTTATTGATAAAAGTGAAAGGTCACCTGAGATGATACAAATGGTACACATGCTGTAGAGTGCTGCCGAGTGAGCCTGTTTCAGCATTTTGTTACTCGACAGCACAGCAGCACTTAGAGGACAAAACAACACCAGTCCCATTACTTACATCTACCACAGGTAGGTAGCTTGATGCATGGCACCAGGACAATAGAGGCATGCCATATGGCCCACTATTTACAATAATCTAGGGTCTCCCCTCCCCCTGTCTCTCCCTTTCACTCTTCATGTGTATGAGATCTGTTCTAGTCTAATTCCTAAGCTCATGCCCTTTGCATTAGTAATTAAAAAGAAAAAAAAATCTGTGTCCAGATGTATAAGTACACAAGGGTCATATATCTGACTTTGGATTTAAACTGCAAGTCAATTACATTATATTTTTTCCAATAACACTTTGACAGAGAACAATGATTAAGCATGAAAAGAGTGCAATGCCACAGGAGCAGGCAATTCAACATTTTCTTCATCAGCTATAATTATAAAGAAAGCACTCAGTGAGGAGTGAAAAGCCAGATATTCCATTCAGAAAATAGGGGAAAAAATACAACATCCTGGGGAAAAAAAAACACACTGCTAATCCTTAGAAAATAATTCACTAATGTTATGACAGGAGAAGAATTATTTTCTTTGTTTAACGCGATGGCCTCCAGGTAAAATGCCCGCGGCACAAAAGCATGACACATGTTCACAGTGTTTTCATGTGTTTTTAATTTTGAAACAAAAACATGACAGCATTGGATGAGGGCATAAAAAATCTCTTACTTAAGCTCTGGCTCATCTTTGTCGTCCTTGTTTGGTGTGAGCTTCAAACCTCCCTTTCTGGCACGTGGACATCCTGACAAGCTAGAAATGGTTGGAAAAAAAAAACCGATGGGGTTAACATCAAGGAAATCGAAGACAAAAGCTATCAATAATACAGGCAGCTATGAGGATTACAGGGGCTTTAATTGCACACGTTTAAGCAAATCTATATGCACTGTATGAATCTAAGTTGAGATACATAAATGCATGAACTGGCAGCCAACTGGATCTGTAAGAACAAGAGCTCAAAAAGTGCAGCATGTTTGCAGCATAAAGTGAGAATTTCACCATCTGTTTGGAAGTCATACATCTGACAAATTTATTTCATGCTCAGTTGCATTGGGGTTTTTCTCAGCTACCTTCTGTGTGAAGCATAGTTGCCAGTCACATGTCCAGATCCATCACAACCAGGTGTTGGGCACCTGCAGGTTGAGAGACACAGAGACCAGGTGCTTTTTACAGCAAAAAGACTGCGAGTAGAGCAAAGGAGTCAGGTTAATGTACTGGGAGGGGGAAATAGTGAACAACTTGATGCATAGTGGAAGGGAAATGACATGATTTGTAACTGTATAACACATTTTTGCTTAAACTGTTTAAATTGGAATCAAATGTATTTTAAGTTTCAAAATAGAAAAGACAAAACCATAATATACAGAGCAGGATAAACATTAAAATCACAAACAGCTATGTAAATAAATTCATCGGAAAGGAAAGGATAAACAAGCTGCCTACTTAATGGTGAAAAATCCTTAAGCAACAAAAGCAGTTTTCAAAACACATACTTAAGTTCCTGAGAGTTGGCTGCCATCAGTGATTTGAGTGTTTTGTCAGCCAAGGGACACCCAGACACACTAGAGAGGATAAAGAGCTAACAGTCATTTTAATGCACTCTTTGATCACTGCAGGTATAAATAATCTTAATACAATGTCTCAATGCATATTTATAACACAATTATTTGAAAACACAATTCCACTTTTTTTTCCTCGTGAGAAAAAAAGCGCTGTTCCTGTCATCAGTGTGTGAGAAAAAAAAGAGATCTACAAGCTGCGTGACAAAATTTCAACTGTATTTGTCTTCAACTAATTAAGCACTGTTTTCCTTATCTGTACATCTGCTAGCTGGTGCTAACGAAGAGTGTAATTAATTTCAGTACCTCCGATGTGATGCATAATTCCCCGTCACATGACCGCTGCCGTCACAGCCTGGGGTCGGACAGCTGCACAAGAGCACAAAGCATTTAATACACAGATTACTCCATTTCCCACAGACGTCTGCAAAGCTTGCACTGAATCTTTGACACAGAGAACCTTTTCATGGTCGTTAAAGGACAAAAATGAGTTAGTACAGCGGGAAGTTTAGTAGAAAATTATTATTTGATGTTTCTTTATGATGTCTCTGAGTGTCACTGAGGAGGTAGGAGGGTGTGCTGTGCTGTGGAAACTATAGAGCGTCCTACTTTTCCTGTGGTGTGATTCTCAAGAAGAGACCCAGCAGAGCATGCACTCTAACTACAAGAGTCAAGAGTTGTAAGCTTGTACAGGACTTGTACGGGGGGGAGAAAACTCACTTTTTTTTAAATTAGATACATTTCTTCTCCACATGAACCTGTAGACATACCAGTTACAGTCATATGTAACACGGAGAGTTTCATTTGTGTGCTTTGACTCACTCATAACAAGCTGCACTAGTCAAACAAGGCTACGGTTTGGAGTTACACATGTTTAATCTCTGATTCTGACCATCTGTCGACTACATGGGAAGCTCACATTATGCACAGCTGACTGGATAAATATGTCTGGGGAAGTTTCAGTCTCTCTTACACGACGTACCTCAGAAGCTCTTTCTTTGAATCCCGCAATAGCAGCTTGGTTTTGGGGCTCATCATGCTGCCGTCGCCTTGATAGTGCTGGTCTTCCAAGGAAAGTTGATCATAATCCTCCTGCAGAGGGGAATGACATGAAAACACAACGTTGGCTGTCCAAAATATCAACCCTGAAAACAATCTGCAATGACCTAAAAGTGAATAATTAATGAAAAGCCCTGTGTAATGCTCTTAAAAGACAAGCCGCGAGGGTTAGGGAGCAAGGCAAAGAGATTATGCTTAAGGATACTAGTAGTAAATCATACATCCATTTAAAGTCACACTTAATCCACATAATATTTATGATGCATGGCATGACGTATGGATTTCCTCTTTTCTTTTTTTTTTTTCTCTCCACAAATGAGACAGTGTGCAGTCACCAGATGTTGTGTATGATTTAAAAAGCAGGTCAAAATGTGATAACTCCTTCTGACAACTTCAAACGAATACCACTTGTGATGTAAAGAAAAGAAAAACCTTTGCAGCACAGATTAAGCTTCACTCAGGCCTCGGGGCAAAAGTGTTACATGGGGACTGAAATAGCGCTGTATAGACCTCACTGTGGATGCTTGTATTATATACGTGTTATATGCAGTCACAGATCTGACTGGAGCTTAGAAAATGTCAGGATAAATATTCTTAACAAACACATGACAAAACCTGTGGAGGCTGATACAACACAACAGTCAGACTATGTGCACACTAAATTGCACACTGGAAAGAACAATGTCATTTAAAATCAACACATTTCTGCGATGGTTAATTTAGCCAAAGTTAAGTTTATCACATGATTAATTTTCCCTGAAAAAATAAATCATTAGCAAACCAATGAAAGATTCAAACTTCAGTGAGGAAAATTTAGCTTCATTATTTTCATTGAGCAGAAATTGAAGATAAAATAGTGATACTTAAATGTTTTAAAGTGCATATGGATTATTGTTTTTCATCAGCCTTTTTTATTTATATCAGGCACCGGGTCAGCTGTCATTTCAATAGCCCACAATCTTTAGAGTACTGATACTAAGTGAAGGCTCCATAAGTTGTCTAACACACTTAGATATTCAGCTGCAACATGACATTTTACGAGTAAATATTGCTACATTTTACACTGTATTCTCATTTTAAAAGATGTATGGTTTTATAGGACAGTAAGACAGAACCTGAGTATGTCTAAACTTGCTGACCAGGAAACCTATGAAACTTGTTTTTTTAGACTCGTCGTTTCATTTTTCATGTTCTCAATTCAAATATGTGTTATTTTCACCCCCTTTTTTTTTTACCTCGTTCTCTTGTAAAAGGTGCACTTTGCTGAAGTTGACAGGGATGGCGCTCTCCCAGCTGTCTCTGTCGCACAGTGGCTGGTAGAAGGCGGGGCTAATGAGCATGCTCCCACCTTTGGTCGCGGAGGACTCAGGAGAACACAGCAGTTCGTCCGAGGGCGCCTTCACCTGGGCCGTCACGTTTTCCTTAGATTTCTTCATGCTCAAGTCCAATGTGCCATTTTCATCCACTTCTATTAACATGTCCTGAAGACAAAATATCATTAAAAAAAAAGTTTGGTGCTTTAAACAATTGAAAACACAAGTCACAACACGATTCCGGAGGAAACAATACATTAAAATAGGCCTTTGATATAATTAGACTGAGAACTGGAGAATTACCTTTCATTAATATGATGGAAGTAATGAATTTGAACCCAGCAACGTCTTTTCATTTTCCTTACAATGCATTTAAATAATACGTACAGTGGTTATCTCACACTAGACAAAGTACCACACTGAGCCAGTGTTAATTCTTCTGAAAACACACACACACACATACACACACAAAATAATAATAATGACTGGTGTGTAGTTTTCCAGTGACAGCTGTGTCATCTGTTTTCTAGGACACACAACCAAGATGGCAGCTGGGAGGAGGAGGGGGGAGGCTGAGGTGGGGTTGCTGGTTTTAGGTCATCATTATTAAAGCAAAAATTAAAAAAGCTTAATGTGGCGTAAGTTTCCCCCGCTGACAGATGTATTTGTCGTTTTTTTTTTGTGCTGAAACGGAATAGTATAATGACTTATGGCCGCTTTATGATATTAAAAGTTTTACCTCGTTAAATGGAGAAATCCTTTTTTTCCAATTATTCAATGCATATGTTTCATTAAACCCGATTTTTTTTTCTATTCCCTTTTTTTTTCTTGGAACAAAGGGGAACCTTTCAGATGAATTCAAAGGGATAATTTACACGGACACTGGATGTGGCTGTTCACTTTAATTATCCAGCCACTGTGTGTACAGCATAACAAAAAAAAAAATAACCAGTGTAATATTGTAGGATGTAGTTTTTGGTTATTTATTTTGATTTTAATCTTGTTTTTAGCCCCTACATATATTTTGTTTAACTAAAAGTTAAAACTAGATATTTAAATTAAATTCTATAATTTTAAAACCACCTTATATTCTTTTCTGTCAGTAATATCCATCATATACATAATTATGCAGATAAGTTAAAGCATGCAATGCCATATAACACTCTAAATATGGACCCCCTTTTTCAGACTTGAAAGCTGTTCTTTAAACGTCTCTCCAAGACAACTAAGCTGTAAATGAGAACAGATGATTAACTTGCTAACACTGTTTTATTCATTCAGTGGGCTGGTACCTGGTACAGGGCCACATTCTCAGCTCAACAAGCTGGGAGACAGGGATCTGTGCTGTGTAGGTGTGGAAACCTTGAATCATCTACAGTACAGTGTGCACGTATGTAACCCACAGAATGCGTTCAATATTAATCATGAAGTGAGTTTGAACACAATGCCGGCTCAGAGATAAAGGCAGCTGAGGAGATTTTGGATCGGTGCATGATTCCAAGAGTTTGGATTCTGTGCGAATTAAACTTTTCAAATGTTAACTCCTTTTGCTGATTGGCTTAATCCCATAAATGCTTTTAAAGACTCTCTGGTGTAGTCACACAGCCTATTCTGGATCATATAACTAAGCAAAATATCCTCTGCCATCTGCAGTGGGCAAGATGCATTTTCAGACAACAGTTCAGGGTTTTACATGCCAGCTGATGTCAAAACTTAATACAATACCACATGTTGTATATTTTTTAAAAAAAAGAAAAAAAACAAGCATTTGTAATTAGGAAGGAAGGCTGATTTCTTCTTTTGATGTGATTACACAAATGTTCACTCATGTACATTAAAGCATGCGTAGAGAGGAACCCTCCTTGTTTTGCTGCCACCAGAACACCAAGCTCGTGGCCAAATGCCGTCTTTTGATGTCTTCCCTTTTTATACACAAATCAGAGTTCCTTTAAAATGACCACATTAAATACCTTTCCAAGTGGTCTAATTTGATTACCTTTGTGGTGGTTGCCAAGGGCCGGCCAGCGACAGCCTCCATGTCCTTCCTGTAGCGAGTGGAGAGGTTAAGGATGGCAGCAGTCGCTGCTTCGGCTTGGAGACCGTCTTCTTTTTTGAATTGACTCGGCGGGCTGTGCTGACCAGAGGTGGTCAGGCGGCCACCTGGAGCCCCGAGGAAGCCAGGATACTGCTGAGGTGCTAAACAACAAATAATTAGGGAATGATTTAGTTGCTAAGACCCAGGTGTTTTAGGCAAACTTAATAATAAAGTTGTAAGCTGATATTTGATGGTTTTGGCAGCAAAACATTGATAGAGGTAAAAAAATGAAGGCAACCCTGGAACAAAGACAAACTGACAAGGGTGCTACATGAATACAAGATTATTGTTATTCTGGCAGCTGAAAACACAACGCTGTCTTTATGAAATATACATAAACACATAAAAACACATACATAAAAAATATAGTGCTTACAATCAGGGAAGTGTGACATTTCCTGGTCCTGGTTGGTCACCATCAGAGGCTGTTTGCCGAAGACCTGTGCATCAAAGCTGGCGTAATCAAAGCGGATTCTGCTGTACTTGTCCATGTCCTTTGTGAGGCTAGTTTGCAAGGCTGCTACTGGATGAGAGAGCCTGTAGTTCAAATGGTTCATCTCAAACTTTTTAATCAGGCCGATGGCTCTACAAAAACAAAGACAATGACGCACACAAAAAAAGATTTTATTTTATTGAGGGGAATTTGTAGGATATGATGCCTCATATTAGGCAGTTAAGTACAGACATGGTTTGAAAGCATTGAGGCATGCCAGTACTTTTTTACACATAGAGTCTGGGATCTGATGTGTGTTGTAGATCCAAAGCCAGGTTGCCAGACTAATTAATATAGTAGGAGTGGGCACCCTGCCCATGATATATCCACAGGGAACAAAGAGTTCTGCTCTTTTATCATCTCTAATAGAGAGGAACTCACAGGACCAGCAACCATTGCTTATGTCTGCTTGGAAAGATTAAAATAGACTGTGTGTTCTGCAGGGATCAGTAAAATAAAAATATCCCACACTCTCCACAACAATAATGTTGTTTATCACTTTTCTGCATTGCCTCATTTAGGGCTTTTACAACTTCTCTCCACTACAGAATTGAATACAATTTGTGGATGCATGCTGTCATTGTTTTTCTGCACACGTGACCACAGTGAGAGCGAACGGTGAAAATCGTGGCATTATACCTCGGTGAGCGGTCAGGTGTTTGTCTGCATTTCAGGCTGTCATCCTGAGGTTTGGAAACTTTGACTGCAGCAGCAATGGGGCAGCCTGAGAGACTGGACAGGGAGGAAATCAAACACATTAGTCTAACAGTGTAACTCATCTATGAACAGGGTACAGAGTTTCTAATGGCTCTCGCCTGTGGATGTACCTCCGGTGTGTGCTACGGTTGCTGTTGACATGGCCTCTTCCTGTGCACCCGGGTGTGGGGCACTTGAGGACGTTCTCATGCATGGCCAGGACTGAAAGTGAGAGAGAAGAGGTGGACAATGGTTAAATAATATTCAACATGTGAGACATCACGAAGCTGGGAAAGTATAATAAGGTAAACAAAAAAAAATAGTTATATGTATATTTGTTTTGCAATTTGGATATAAAATTGTATTGAATATATATAAACATATAAACATGTATTAAAGGATGATTAATGTAACTGGCTGCTACATTAGAGCAAAAGATCCCACAGAGACAGACACAGAAAAAAGCAAAAGGCTTTCTCAATATGAGGAATGCTGTAATGTGGCTGAAATGTAAATAGCTTAGTGCAAAGAGGAGCGTAACAAGACTGCTGATTATATTCTTCAAAACAAACGCGTCGTTAAAGGTCCGCTCTGTATCCTTAGAAACTTCTTTTCTGTACATATTCTCCAATTAGTTTGTTGGAGTTGTCTATTTATTTTTGAATACTGCGTTAGCTAGCCCTTTGATTTGCAAATACTGCCTCCAGACTAAGAGCATGCGCTTTTTTGAAAAAGTTAATTACTTTTTCTGTTCCTTTTGTAACATTACTGTTTAATGTTGGATGTTTGTTGAGTTATATTGAAATGACTTAACAATCGCCAATGTGTGGGGGAAAAAAAAAGAATTCAATATTCACACATTACAACACATTATGAGAAAGAGAATGAGAGAGAGGGGGAGAGAAAGCCTTTAAGTTTGTTGAAAAAGTTACATGCACATCTTTGAATTGGATTAAGCAGGTTCTTCTTGTCTTTCGGCTTGTGCTAAGAGGATTTTAAATAATGTGTGGATGATTGTAAATCCTAAAACAGCCTTTTTAGTCATCAGCATTAATCAGTCATTGTACTGCCTGTGCACAGAACTTACTTTCAGGCGGAACTCGGACTTTATGAGGACACCCAGACAAACTCCTGTGATGTGGGTAAAGGCCAGTCACATGACCAGTGCCATCACAGCCAGGAGTTGGACACTTAATGTCCTTTTTATCTGTCCGTGGAGAATCTGTAAACACATTAAAATAAGATTTCATAACATGATACAACCCGTGAACAGATTTGTTATAATAATATGTAATCTATCTAATAAGGAAAAAAATGAAATATTTAGTGCATATAATTGTGTAAATATTGTACATAGATAAGGAGATTGAAATATCATGCAGCGCCAGAGTTTTTTCCCCACAAAATGCATCTATTAATCTGTCATTTTAGTTAAGGCTCTAGTACAGCACAGAGCATACACTTCTTAATTCCCATCCATCGAAAGATTACATCTAGGATTACACATTTAGCTGCAGTC
Source organism: Microchirus variegatus (assembly GCF_963457635.1). Taxonomy (NCBI): domain Eukaryota; kingdom Metazoa; phylum Chordata; class Actinopteri; order Pleuronectiformes; family Soleidae; genus Microchirus; species Microchirus variegatus. The sequence continues at coordinate 19,412,389 of NC_139806.1, forward strand.
ATTTGAAGAATCAGAGGGAAACATGAGAGGTACTTTAGGAGGATTTAAGACTTATGGTCATGGTTAACTATCTGGTCGTCTCTTGTCAAAATCCAGTCGTAGCAGTTCCATCAGAAAATGTTCTCCATTTTAGTCAGTTTATTTGTTACTTCTCTGACTTATTTTATTTTTTGAATGCTCCAATCATCCCAATCACACGTGGTGGATCTGATTTATGCTGAATGAAGGCACAGTTAAGAAAATTACAGATACTGTTTTTTCATTACCTTTTCCTCCATGATAGTTGAGTCTGTTCTCCATGTCCATCATCCTCTGGTGCCTCCTCTCATTGGTCATTTGCTCCATGAGGAACCGGTCCATTTCCCTATAGGCATGATGTAAAACCTGTCTTTGCTCGGTCTGCAAAGCTATGGCCTGCTCCAACAGGCTGAAGTTCACCCTCCCACTGCCCATTTCAAGGCCTCGCTCATGGAGGCCCAGCACCCAGTTGTCCAGCCGAGGTGGCCTCTCTACCTCCGTCTCCCCTTCGCTGTCCTCCTCTGCAGGGGGCGGCCTGTATCTTAAAGCCTCAGCCTGAAAAATGTTCGCTCTACCCATCAGCCCCCCCAGATTTAAATGAGGCTCTTCTTTAAAATGGCTGTTCCTGCCTGAAAGGTCTTCAGAGGCTCTGGGGGGACTGCAGCCTGAGCCGTTCACCTTTGCAGACAGAGACAAAGGCTCCCATTCAGCTTCCCTCATGTCTCCTACTGGACTCTGTGGAGATGATCTACCACTCCTCCTGTCTTGACTTTGGTCCTCTTCTTCGTTATGAAGGAGCTCCTCCTCCTCTTCATCCATCAGGGGTTCAGCTGGGTCCGGCTCACACTGTGCAGAGCTTTCAGACGTAACTTCTGACCAGCCAAGAGGATCACTGGACTTCACTGCTGCTGCATCATGGAAGCCATTTCTATTGGCCATCCCATTGATAGCAGTTATATTTCCATCTAAAAACAACAAGCAAACAGTTATTACTGTGTGTGTGTGTTTTAAAAGCAAATATGTTCTTTTTGACCCGCATGATAAGATTTCAATGTCTTTTCTAATCTTCAAATCCTTTAAGGTTTTATATTTTATATTACTTTTAAGTGACAAACATCTTCAGGAAAAACATGTTTTTATGAACATGTAGAGGATTTATAAGAACACATGTTGCAGTAGAAATGATAATCATAAGGTTGTGGGATTTCAAAAGCAAATTCCTTGAGTATTTTAGAATATATGACCCTTCATATCTCTCTGCTAGTGTTCCTCTTCCTCCTTGGAGCAACAACGCAGAATAGATTTAGAATAAGATTATGAGGGATTTGTAGCGCAGTGGACATTGGTTTTTAATTAGTAATGGTGTATTTTCAAAACAACAACATGTTTATCATCGGCACCAAAATATTTTAAATACACAAAAAATTGTTGTTTCCTGTGATGAGAACAAGGCGAGTGATGAGGATTCTTAAAAACACAGATGTAGGAAACTGCAAATACTAAGATAAATGAGAGGCATGTCTGTGAGCTGCTGGTGTCTGTGTGGCAGAGAACGCTTTCACAGAAGCCAATAATACACCGACCGACTGACGACGAAACTGACAATAAATTTGTTGGATGAAAGTGTCACAAGCAAATCGTCCAGCAATCTTGTGACTATAACACAGAATATCGACAAAAATTAGGTAAAAAAAAAATTATTATTATAATTTTTTTTTAAAAGACAGGCCTAACCTTATTATATTTCTAACCTAATCATTCACATTATTTATGCTAATCTAGATCAAGTAAAACATCATTTAAATGTTTTTCCTATAATATATTTTCGGTATACCATATAAATCACAACCGTTTCAGCTTTTGGCTTTTTAAAATTCCTGCAGTGTGATAAGATACCATATTATGACATATTATTGCATGTTATTAAAAATATGTTTACTGTACATTTGTTCTTAAATGTTACACTCATTTTGTATAATCTCTTTCCTCCAGCTGCTTTTACTGAGTGCTCTCAACAATTTAATTAGCATTGACCTTTGGCCCACTATGCTTTTTTATTTTTTTGTAAATTCAGAAATCCATGTTCACATGCATAGAAAGCCTCAAGACTGTGTGAAGCCACAGACATTAGTGAAAGTGTGATCAGACGAGCAGACAAAGAGGGTTCCTTTTTAGCCCTTTAAAATCTGAATCAACACTTTATTAAGACAACTGACGATGTTAAGTCATGGTCAGTGATTAACAATGGAGTGCTATCATCTGGATTGACTCCACAAAATCTCCCTTGATCCTCCAAAACCGGGCAAACTTATGCTCGATTAAGGCTCTTTGGACTGCGAATGTTTTTACTTTCAGCAGGCTAGACTGAATATCCTCTTAAGTGGCCAAACATTAGAGACCAAAGCAAATGTAGGATTGGAGAGGTTGAGAAGATAGACAGAGTCAGATTGTGACAATCAGATCACACTGTGGTGAGGGTGATTATCTAACAGCTTATTAATGGAAGCAATAAATTAACAATAAAAAAGGTAGCTGTAAAATTTAGAATCATTAGTAATTGTTTGCAGTGGATTTGACGTCTGGTTTCATGTGCATTTTGACTGGGCACGATTATAATTTGCCCTATTTGTGAGGGGGGAAAAAAGGTGTTTAAAGACAAACCCTGAAACTAAAGCCAGTTACACATATTTACATTCACGGGGAAAGCAACAGGGGTTTTGTATTTTCATCCAGATGGACTCTGCCAGGCCTGACACAGCCCCACAAAAGCACACACAAACACGCACGCACACACATAAGTGTGTTGGGAAAAAAAAAAGAAGAGAGATTGAGGAAAAAAACTTGGATCCCTCCAGTGGTTTGTGTGTTGGAACAGGTGAACAGTTTGTACTCCAGAATAGCCATTACCAGCACTCTGCAGCAGAGCTGCAGTTGGCTGGAGTTGAACACAGTGTGGCTCGACCAAACGAGAGGCTTATTTTTCTCCCTTTTTTGTTAAAATGCAGATATGACCAGCTTACCACTGCAAAAACATTCTTACTGCCTGTAGTTCACGTTTCCTTCCAATTCTAATTTTGCCACAGAAAATAGGCCCCAAATCTGCTAACAACAAAATATGGTCTTTATATGTTTATCAAGATCCATGTTTGTTTGACATCCGTTAAAAATGTATTCTGTCTGGATGTTTTGTTTTAAAGCTATATTTTGACTAAATTTCAGAGTCAAAAAAATAATAATAAAAGAGAGAATACAACAGTCAGTCGGTGCACAGTGGTCAAAGGAAAATATATCTAGAATACATAACAACAAAAGGGAAACACTGATAATGCACAGTGTAGTTCTTAGATAATTATATTGTAGCATGAACTCAGGGAAACAAATAAATTCCATTTCCAATGAATCCACACAATTCAGTGAGCTACTCTCCTGGTCCATTTAACTACACACATGTGTACTATAATGAGCTGTAGACATTATGCCTAATTATGTATTAGACTGTGTTAGAGGGCCTAACAAAAGCTTTTGAAAGGGACAATTATGTTTGTTGCTTAGTTACATCGTTAAAAATATACCAAATCAGTGCAGATTATAGTGGGTGAGAATGCACATGTACACCACAAGCTTTGTTGCCAAATGCACAAAATTCAATTCATTAAGAGGAAAGAAAAATATTTTTACTCCTGAAAAGGACAGTGGCATAAGTGAAAATAAACAGTTTGAACCGCTGTTGATGAAATTCCGCGGTGGAGTGAAAAACAGAGAACATCAGCCAAGCAGTGTTTACAACTCATTTGTTTTTCACAATAGGCTAACTTCGACAATCATTCTATATAAAAGGATGGAGGAAGTGTCATTTAAATCAAAGTGGACTGGTGCACTCCCCTATTCAGTATTTCATTCTATGGATTCAATGGGATTGGACTGGCTATTGAATAAAGACAGATGAGGGCTCTGAAATCTGGCCTCATCAAAAGAGGGTAAAGCCACGCCAAAAATATCACGGCAGATCAGCTGTCAAAACTTCAATTTGTGGACGTGAGACACAACTAATGTGGACCCAGCAGTGTAGTCTTTCACTTCCACTGCACAATGACTGTGGCTGCTGGCTGATGGCAGAGGGAGGGAAATATGAATGCAACAGATGGGATTTTAAAATTCAGCGTCAATTGTTCATCAAAACAGACAAAACAACAGGACATCTGTTTACCTGCTGGAGTGTCAATGTTCCTCAGCTCTTCTTTGTCCTGTGGCGGTGCCAGGTCCTCGCTCTCCTCTTCACATGCCTCGCTGGGGCTGTAGTGGCGGGGCTTCATCAGCAGGGACTTTCTCTTGTTGACGGGGGCGCCCTGCACCCCTTCCTGAGCACTTCTCTTCCTCGCCATGGACCCATATGGGCTGAAGGGAAAAGGGGAGCAGACAAAAAGGCACAGCAGGGTCAACGGAGGATTCAGCTGGTTCATTTGTTTTGAATGTGCAACTATTAAAACTTGAGACTTTCCCGAATAAAGATTTAAAATATGTGAGAAAACTCAAAGTGTTAGTGTACCTGTTTGTCTCAGTAATGCAGCCAGTCAAGCCTGTGGAATAAAGCACAAGAAATAACAGATAAAAAGTCGTGTTTACATTTCCACTGTAATAGCACAGCATCTGTCCATATATTCTTCATCAAAGGTTCAAGGTGACTCACTACTTTTGGGTTATTGCTAATGAAATTTTACAACGCTCAGTAAATATTTGTTCTGCAGATAATGTTTTAGGGGTGATACCAGCAGGTCTAATACTGCTTCATCCAGCCTTTTACCATAGATTTTATTCTCTTTTACAATGCCATCGGGTACAATCAGCATAAGGACAGAGAAGTGGTCTCCTCATTGATCTGAAAAGCTTTTCATTCAGGCTGCTCATTCTCTGGGAGACTGACGCTAGCTCATCTTTTGACAGCGTTGACAACATGATCTAAAAGGGTAAATCAATTTCCCCAGAGGCTCGCATCAATCTCACTCAGAAGTTGTGCCCATACTCATATGAAGCACAACCAATAATAACACTTTTCATGATGATTTGCCCAAATGTAGTAATAGCTCCAACGTGAGCAGGCAGAGCCTCAGAGGCCCTGAACACGTGCATAATGACATATTCAGTCTAGGGGTTTTCAATCACATAATATATACACACTCCTTAACTAATTTGAGTCAGTGTTTCAATTTAATGAAGTTATTCCCCTCTGAATAATGAAATGGCAGTGCGGTGCTCTTAACACTAGCAAGATAATACATAAAATTGACAGTTAGAAAGTTGAATTGTTGAACTGATACCCCTAACCCATGGTGGTAAGTGGCGTGTGTATATATGTGTGTGTAAAAACTAAAAGCTGCACTCACCTGTGCTACACGTGCTCAGAGTTTGCTCCTCACCATCAGAATCCATCTGTAAAATATGAAGACACAAAAAGACAAGATTTTATTCTATACTTGTTTGTTTAATTACATTTATTTAACTATAAATAAAAAATACAATATAATATATAAATATAAAAATAATATTTATTTAAAAATAAATAAAGAGGTTAAACCTTAAGATAATTGTGTATTTTTGGTCACCTAAAGCCAGTAAGCCTTAAAATGTGTGTGTGCACGACAGCATCACAAAAAGCTCCTAAAACACCAGTAATATGCAAACACGTAAAGTATAATGTTCGGGGAAGGGGAAGTTTCAGAGGTGAGTAAAAATGTAATGACAGTAAATAATGACATTAAAGCACCGGCTGCAGCTCGCTGTGTGTGTTTAGATAAAAATAGTTGCTAAAACCTATCCACTCTCACTGGCTGTTGCTTGTGGGTCCCAAATAAAACCTATTAAACATAATTATTCCAGGCTGATGGTGGCGGATAGTGGTCACAGGCCAGTGAAATCTGTGAGTCATAGGATATGCTGTTACTTTTCCCTGGTAATGGGAAACATGACTCCTCTCTCTCGTTTGCTGTTGTGATTGAAGGCACTGACCTGTCATACATTTATAATAGGGGAGCAGGTGTGGCAGTGATGGACCTTAATTTCCTTTAATAAACCTTTTATGTGCCACACTCTTAATGCCACGCCGGGCCCTCAGAGGTCCTGCTCATAATAGGTTCATTACTTTTGATTACTACAGCCTATTGAGACAAACAACTCCCAAACACTATAGATTACACTCTGTAGAAACGAATGTACCTCATTAGTTGGTAACACTTTCCCACACAGGCATGTTTCAGTGTGCCTTTGTATAAATCTGTGCTTTTCCTGTGCAAAATGTTGATCTTATATGTTTTAATCCGAAACAGCAACACGGACGTGAATCAAAATTCAAATCAGTTTAACTAAATATCACCAACACATGTTTATTACCATGGTTGTTTTTTTTCACTTCCTGACATTTTAGTTCTGCTCAGCTGTAAAATATTTTTATCACTTAAGCTAATATACTTTTTTATATATTATTCAAAGGTTCTCGGGCTAATCTTGAATGCTATTACTGTGATAAAAATAATAGACTGCTAATTTGATTTAAGATGGGGTGCTACACGAATCAGCTGAAGGTGTGCTAAAGTTCCTTCAATTAAAACATTTAGTCATTTTAGGATGGATCATGTCTGTTTCTGTACAGTATTATGTTTCACACATTGCATAAGTTTTACCCTTTTTTGTTTGTGTCACATGTATTTGTGACATAACAAACACATTAACAGTGATTATGACAATGCTGAGTTTCATAACTAATTCACGTAACAAAGAGTGACACTTAACAGGACAGGCCATGCTGTGGTAGAAGCTCTGGTTACTAACGGGTAGTCCAGGCTTGGCAACAGCATGGACACACGTGACGCTGAGCAGAACAAACAGACAGAGGGACAAACTGTTTTCATTGCTATTGTGTAAAATAAAATAAATATTCAGGTCATCATACGGGAAGGTAGCGTGCATTAAATGTCATCGATGGCAGGAACTTACTGCTTTGTAACAACCCTCACTTAAGCAGCAGTATGTAAATATTTGATAAACCGTTTAATGACCTATTAAAGCATATTGTTAGGAGTGTAATTATCCATATTATACATTTTAAAAGACAGTACACGACACAAGACTTACATGTTTGCGTATCCACTATTACTGCTACAACATGATAGTGTGAAAGAGTTAATAATATGAAGATCATTATAAAGTGTACAGTCATTTTTAATGTTGTTGTTTTTTTTAAAAAAAACTTCTTTTACTACAAAGCATATTTACTTTTTTTTTCTGAGCATTTTCTAAATATTAAGGTTTCTTTCTGTGTCAAAAATTCAACCAAGAAAGAACCTAATGTTAAGCAAACCATCACAGATCACAGCAAACTTTTCTTAAAATTACGTATGTATAGCATAAACCTCTCTCTAAACTTTCTGTTATGGTTTTGAATACAGTTTTATCAGGAACAGAGACATCCTGACACCATCAAGCAAACTCAGCGACACTTGTTTATGAGGATATTGTCTGCGAGCCTCCCACATCTTTGCATATTGTACATTTAAACCAAATCTGGGTTTGTGGCCACTGTGGTCAAAGAAACAGCAACACTTCACCACTGAACATGCTGCTTATTCTGCTACACAGTCATTTATCCTCAGTCAGATTTGTTTCTACACGACAAAAACTCGACTTCTAGATTGTACTGAGAATTTTAATCTCTGAGTCCTGTGTGTGTGTGTGTGTGTGTGTGTGTGTGTGTGTGTGTGTGTGTGTGTGTGTGTGTGTGTGTGTGTGTGTGTGTGTGTGTGTGTGTGTGTGTGTGTGTGTGTGTGTGTGTGTGTTTGTTTCATTTTTTACCTTTGACTGTTTTCCAAGCGCTTTGAAGGATAAGATGCCAGATCCACACTGTCCACTCTGGTCGATGCTTTCACACTTTTTATCTCTCAGGAGGCGATCGTGTAATTCATTATCTGTAACAGAACATACAGAAAACACAAACGACTGTAAACATTAGTTGTTGTGTCGTAATGATTTTTTTGTATTATTATTTTAGCAGGAAATCAGTTTTTTTTAGTATTATATGTTTTGATTATTGGGACAATATGCTGTGAAAAAAAGGTGTAAAGATCACATTAATACTTTGCGTGTAATAAGGGGCACGATGTAAATTGATTGCTCGACAGAGATCAAATTGCTTGCTTCTAATTAATACAAAATATCCAAGAGGGAAAACAAGGATGCAACACAATGAGTGTGTTAAGCCTCTTCACTTCACAGATCTTATTATGAAATTATTTATTTCTGTTCGCTTTGAAAAAACAACAACAACATCTTCTTAATTATATCTCACAGAGCATTTTCCCCAGGAAAACAAAAATGGGCGAAAAAGAGTGAATGAGGGAGGGAGGGAGGGAGGGTTATTCAGTCAGTACATTAGCATATGAAAAAAAAGAGTTACTATTTGAGCTGGTTCATCATCTGCTGAATCATATATTTATGCACTCACCCCTCCACATAAACACACATGCACAAATAATGTCTCTCCGAGGACTATTTCCCCTTCGTCTGGGACAGATTTCTCAGGGGGGGGGGGGGGGGAAGAAGGCAGCCTGATGCTGAGGGTCTATGAGATTTTCTATGTGTTAATCTGGCTGCTAGGTGTCCTTGAGCCCAGCCCGTTCCCCCCTAACCCCATCTGCTAGCATTCCCACCACAGAGGAGAGAATGGGCTGCAACTGGGTGCAGCAAAAGAGGGAGACCTTCCCAGTCCAGCAATCATGAATAACCATTGCCTCGCACCATTATCGGGAAGCCTGCATCCAAGCTGAGTTGGAGGGGAAATATCTGTAAAACACCCCAACGCTCCTACTCTAACCACACTCTCCCGTTTTGTTGTGGATGATGCTGTTATTATTATTTTCATATAATGCCTTATTAATACAGTGCAGCTGCTGTGGATATTCATCACTGACCTTGAGTCTTTGTGTCCCCTTGTTCCCAGCTTATCCATGCACTTGGGACGCTCTCATGTAATTAACACAGACATTATTGTGATGGAGTTACAAAAAAAAAGAAAAAAAAAAAAAAACCTCTGATACCTCATCTTGAAACCAATAAACTGGACCATAGTCGCAAAGTAAGATTCTGGAGACCATAAAATTAATTACATTATTTACATTTCCTTTAGATAGCGGGTACAGGCGAGATGATAGAGGCAAATGAGATTACACAAAATAAGATTTCAAAATGTCAGTGCTGCACACTCAACCAACCAACTGTTATGATTAGATTACTCTTTTAATATAATTACTGTCTAAGGCTGTGTGGAAACAATGCATACATAAAATAAATAAAAAAAACTGGAGCTGCATGCATCTTAACTGATTCCCATCCTTTTCTCTATGAGCCTTTTTCTCTTAACCTTTCTTCAACAGTATCATTTTGAATTATAGGGAACGGATGGGTGCTCTGTGCAAGGTCACTGTCTGGTGTGTAGCCCCCCTCCTCCTCCTTGTTTTTGTTTCCTCTTCCAGAAGCACACTGAGTGAAGGGTTAAAACTGGAATGGATTTAATTATGGAATGAATGGAATTATAATGCGCCTGCAGCAAGTTTTCCTCCTTATTTATTAAAGCAGCTGATGGGCCAGGTTTGATGAGCCACTTCTGGCATAATTGAGTCATCACACAAAGAGGGTTCCTCGCATTCAGAGTGGTTTTATCAGCAGCAAACAGACCTGATTACTGGCAATTACACTCTGATCTAGGGGAAGGAGAAAAAAAAGGGTAAATGTGCGGGGTAACTTCTGTGTTTATAGTTTACCCCGGGAATAATTTTCACATTAATTTTACATGCTAAGTGTTTTCTGTTTATGTATAATAAAGAGCAAACGGCAGGAGATTGCACCTTTTACTTTCATATTTCCTTGTAATGAATGTCTGAGGATACAGCAAACTGATCACATTTTATACTTTAGTCCATAGGAGGAATCAGCCACATATGGCCTGAATGTGTGGCTGAAAAGGAAAAAGGTGAGCAAGCAGCAAAATATATACCTGCTTTGAAAGTGATCACACCTGTTCTGTAGCGAGCAGGAGAAATTGTATACAGAGTGCAGGTGATTGATTTAGCAATTTTTCATTGAAATGCAAATGTCTTTGTGGTGAGAACATTAAGCTCTGCTCAGAGATTAAAATCAACTTCTGTAGCGAGATAATTTAGATTAAGAACTTTTCCTTTATTCTTTTTTTTGGGTCTTTTTATTGACAGGGAGAGGTCAGACGTCCTGTCCCTAAACACCAGCTGGACATCAGAATAATGGCTCAGGCATATATGAGCGGGGGAAGGGGACATAAAAAGAGGTCTAGGATGTTAAATTTATAGAAAAAGCACAGCTTGGCCTAAATTGTCAATACTTGTTAAATGTGAAGTAATATTGGTCGTTAAACAACAGGACTGGATATTTTGCTGAGTTATTAAAACAAAAAAAAATAACTGAACAGTCTTTTATAATAATCAACAATATTGAGTTTATTTAGAACTGCAAAAAAACAAAAGCTATGATATAGACGTGGCCTTTCAGATTAAATAAAAAATATATATTGTACGTGAAAATGATTCTGCCAGCATTTTATGAGCATTCCTCTGTCTGATGGAGATTTCTGGATTCATGCAGACACCCTCAGAAATCTTGAAGTCAACTGCGATTGCAGATATAACAGCCTCACAGCTACCCTGACGGCCAAGCAAAGTGTTTGTGTCTTTTGCCAAAGAGTACTTTTATAGAGAAGCGTATTGGCATCTTATCACTTCTCCAAGACAGAAATGCTTCAATAAAAGAACACAGCTAACAGAATTCTTAACAGACAATTAGAAGCCTGGCTAGCTACTATCGCTTCAATGATTTGTTATGATGGCATACCTACAGGGGAAACTTGTTATTGGACGTAGTTAGCAAGAGGCCCATAAAAGAGTCAGATGGTGACACCTTTGCCGAGGTGATTTATGAATCTTGTAATCGCTTTCCAAAGTCATCCCAAAGCCTTCCCTCTAAATTGAGTTCATCTGGAGCTGGACCACACAAAGGCACCAAGACCAGACCGTTTCTTCTGACATCAAAGAGCCAATTTCGGGTTTTGACCAAATTTCTGCTGCTCTTGGTTCTCTCGTCATATGAAAGGGGCCATGGTGATTTGCTATTTTATTCATGAATTTCAATCCAATTAGGGGACACTTAAATATTGAGACAAATAATAAAATGTGTATCTTATTGCAGTCCACCCTGCATCAAAAACATAGTCAATGGAGCTGCAGGCAATTCGTCCACTGGCAAGTCTCCAATCTGCTAAACCACTCTCATGTTAGTTTGAATCTTTGAATTTTGTATGGAAATGGTTTTTCAAACCTGTCTAATTTAGGGACAGGTGTTTGGGGGGAAAGAAGTTCCAGACCGGGTGTAACAAAGAGCAGAGTAATCCTGCTCATTGTTCCTGCCCAAGGAGGCCCTTTCATGTAGGAGGTCGTATGAATGCAACCAGGTGGTCTGCAATTTGGAGAAAAACGTAGTAACCGTTCCAGCTAATCCCCCGTCACAAAAGGCAGGTCTCCAGTGCTCTGGGGCTCTCAGGGGCACAAGGAAAAGTTTACCTCGTACACACAGTGTCTGAAAGGAGTCAGGGACTCGAGCAGTGATTCCTAATCAGATTGCGCTGAAGTGAACAGCTCGCATGGCAGCTGTAGTTTTCCCAGGGTTAATTACCTTTCACTGCTCTCTCTAAATGAGTCAGCTGTTCCTGTCATTAAACAACTCCACTCTATCTCTGCTCCTCTGTCCTCCACACACATGTGCACGTGTACGCACACATGCAGACCTCTGTATTCCGCCCAGCATTCTTAATATTTTTTTGAAAGGTGCTCCAGCAAAAGTTTTTTTTAAACGTTAATTATTTCGATATTAGAGCGACTTTGATCAATTCACTTCTAAGTCAGCGGCGACTGAAATTGAGGTCTTCTTATTTACGCCACTGATGTTCATGCAGAAAGAAGGCAGTATTCCCAACACACTTCCCCTACAATGTTAAAGGAAAATAATACCAATCTGTCAAGGTCAGATTCTAAACAGCCCCTTTGGTACTAATTGAGAATATATATAGGAAGCAAACATGTTCACATATGCACACAAACACAGGCAAAAGCCCGAACACACAGATACAAACACAGAGTCCAGCTCTGATATAGTCGTGCTGTCATCAATTCTGAACAATCTGTCTGCTTACTGAGCTCAGTGGCTCGGGATTGTTGGGGGAGTTTTAAGTGATTTTTGCCACTGTATGGTAAAATCCCTTGGCCACCTGGATTACAAACTCTAGTCCTTTAACTCATGCCAGTATAAATCCGTGTTAACTCGGATTTACCTCTGGCATATGAATTCTCAATCTGCGTAAGCTTTGTTTGGAATGAGCCGAACATAAGTATTTCATGCACTAAGGATGCCCAGTGGTGAATTCCTAATTCTGTGAAACACTCGGTGGGAGACACTTCAGGACTAAATCACTTATTAGGATAACCAGAAAAGCCTTAAGCAGTGTTTTAGTACACTGAAGAGGTGAGATGCACATTTGCCGATCACAATCAGGCGGAAGTGTGCAACGCTGCCCTGCAAAATCCACGTAACCATGGCAATGGATGTAAACTCAGAGCTGTGCACTGTGATCGAGAGTTTAATCAGATTCCTTATACTAAGATTTTGCTTTGCTTATTGTCAGACAAACATGATTTGCTCAGTTGTTCAAACATGAGCCCTGGTCTGCCTCCAAAGCGATCATGATAAAATATAATATGGTGTGAGCAGCCTGGAGGATCTAAATTAAGTATTATCCAATATCCATACAATCTCTTACACTCAACACACACACACACAGAGAGAGAGAATTCTGGGCTAGCAGAGTTAAGCCAGACTATTTTGTGCTTAAAAGGTTAGCAGGGCTGTTTTGTGAGTTTGATCCAAGCTTGCCAAATCAGCAGATGGCCCATGAATATGATTATATGCATCAATAAAAGAAGTAATCTTTAACAAAATGTAAATGTATATTAAGTCCAGGGTTTAATATACGCAATGGAGTTTAACCCAGTTAAAAGTCTGACAGTAGAGCATGATAAGCTAATGCACTTTTTTATTTATTTTTTTGATGGAGAGATTCAAGCACTGTGTTCAAAATGTGCATGTTTGTGTAAAAATAAATATCCATTCACTTGAGAGTGAGTATCTGAACAGAGTAGCCATCTATACAAAGTGAATAAAGGTGCCCTTCTCCTGCGCTTTCATTCTCTTCTCTGCTATGAATTTCAGTGCTTCTTAATTTAATTTCTTGTACAACGAGTCAAGCTCGACTCAAGGATCAACAACAGACTGACACTTTTAACAAAAACAGGCACAGACCGAGAAAAAAAACAACAAACCATCACCCTTTAATGAAAGAAAACCAGTTTAGCTCCATTACAAACTGATAGTAAGTTCAACTACAAGGTAAGTTAGTGGCTCAAGGAGAAGAAATGGAGTGAAAACTTTTGGCAGCTATTTTAAAGTTAATAAATGGTCAAGTAAACTGTGATGATCTTCATCTGAGTCACGCATGAAAAAAAGGCATCAATGTTATTGACCCTTCTCTGAATCTATTTACGTGAGCCTGAGCGTTACACAGCACAGCACATCTTCAGCACACTGACAAACACAATCACTTGTCTCCTCCATCTAAATGCACTGTTAACATGTCTGACAGGGCAGAATGGCGAGCTCGACTTACCATGCCCCCCTTTAGCCTTTGTTTTTCATCTCATAGTGACATCGGGGAGGAGACGGAGCAGAAGAATATCGAGGTGGGGTACAGGGTAGTCCAGTCTCGCTACTGAGAGAGTGTGTTTGGTTGGTATGTTAGTGTGTGTGTGTGTGTGTGCAGGGACACTGTGATATTCACCCCAAACGCTAAGCTTTTTTTCCTTTTTTCTGTAGCCTTTGTGTCATTCACTTAACAACCAATCTCATTAGCTGCTGGGCTACAATGGGCTGAATTATTTTCTGTGTAAATACACCACATGGTGATCTTCAAGGTAAGATCTCAGAGGGTCTTTTATTTTAGTCACAAAGAAGATAGATACACCCAGAAAATAAATAAGAGTTGACTACTGGAGAGAACAGTATGATATCTTAGAGGAAAATTAATAATTTTAATTATATATATATGTTGAGGTAAATTGTATGACAAGAAGTAATTTATGCAATTGAAACTTCAGTTTCAAAATTGTGCCTGAATTTGTCTTTATTTTATTTTTTTATTTTAATTATCTTCTCCTGCTGTGCTTGTTGGTGCAGAACCATGAAAGCATGTAAAATGTAACTATTGTAAGCACTTGAAGTCATGACAGCTGTCTATAAGCATCAGGGACATGTCTATTGGCCAACTTGACCCTTGTTAGAAGACAAAACAAATACAAAAAGAGAATACTGCAGCCTGGGACTGACGAGCCGGGTCACTGGAGATTTTCCAGACAAACGCCACACAGGGGAAGGGAGGGGAGGGGAGGAAGAATAAAAAGGACAGGCTCAGAATCTCATTTTAACAGACCGCACACAATCTGGGCTCCCACAGAACTATCTCTGCCTGACCGCTTTCTATTTATCCCTTATCAGTGTTTACCAACCGCTAGTTTTCTTTCATTCACACTGTGAGGCAGTTCTCTTACTATCAGTCAACAGCTGACACTGTGGAACAGCCTCAAAGGCAAGAGGAAGGGATCAAAACTAAACCAAAGCTGTTTAAACAATACAACAGAGGAAATAAATTCATAAATCCTAATTCTTCCCAACCCACAAGGGTATAAGCAGATCCTTTATAGTTAGGCCAACAAACAAAACCACAGCCAATGAGGTACATTACAATCAAGGTAAATTCTGAAATATATTTAGAAAAAAAAGGAAAGGCGGAAAAAAATCCCATGTAATATTAATTGGGAACATTTCACAGTCTCGCCCTGTCAAACGAATATAAGAATTAACTAAAAGGTTTTTTTGTTTTTTTTCTGTTGTTATGAATCCCCCCTTAATAAAAAAAATGTTTTAGATTTCTTTTAAGTAAAACCAGGGAAATATGAGGAACATTACACAATCCTGGTATTTTATCAGAATTTTAAATTTTCTCATAATCATCACCAATTATAATCAGTCATCATCATAATTACTATTAGGATCAGTCCACTAACAAAGAAAGATAAAAAAAATATTTTTTTAAAGTAAGAGGCTATATATATTGTAATTATTTAAAAGAATTGTGTTATCTAGAATTTCACATACATGAGTCCACCATTAGAATATTTAATTTATAATAGGACCTATTTAAATTAGTAGGATATTATGAAGATCATTTCAAAGTGACATTTCTGACATTATATTGATATAGAAGTTAAATTACAAAAGCTACTTTATGTAGCTGGAAGGAAAAATATAATAATTAAATGTGAAAGGTATTGTTCGCAATGTTGCTTTACATTTTTTTGGATTCATAAACAGCACAGCTTTTCTGGAATACTGTTCAAAAGTTAAGTAATTAATTACATTTATCCTTTCACCAGCTGCTCGGCAGCAGATGGATCATTTCTGAGACCTTGTTGAATTAAATCCACATAATTCATTTTCCTGGATTAACTAACTGAAGTTTGGGAAAAACAGGTAACATGGTGCGTTTCAGACTGACATGTACGCTGAGACTGTTCTATTTATTTTTTTTCTTGTGTGTGTGCCATTCTGTTGTTTACATTGTGTGCAGCCGACGGCAATTTGCTTCAAATTAAATCGAGCAATTTCAGTTTTTACAATAAGATCTCAGAGCATGAATAGCTTTATTTTTTAATGTATGTTTGTAAATAAATGAGAGTAGATTTAGATCATTTTTTTTCCATCGCAGACATTTACGGTGTATCGCAACAACGCAAACAAGTTTGTGAATCCAGTTTGGTAGGGCAGCAGGTACCATGGACAGTTCCTGGAGGTGAACAGCAGTGACATTCATGTGTTGTGTAGCAACTAACATCCGTGTCCTTTGAAGAGGAGGGTGTGGAGCGGAGAGGAATAAAGCCTTTTACTTATCACTACTTTACCACACGTCCCTGTCTGTGCTGCTATTGTGAGGAACACAGAGTGCAGAAGAGTAACTTTGTGACCACATGTCTTCTATACCTTCACGAGTTAACGTATCTAAATGGCTTCGAAACTTTTCAAAGGATTATCATCGTGTGACACCGTTACACGGTGCTGCGTTATCTAATGTCCTTTGTTGCTCTTTTCATGTTTATTAAGAGATGGGAGCTGACTGAAATAAGCTGATGGGGTTGTGATTAAATGGAGGCTAACAGGCAGAGTGACAACTGGCATTTCAGTTTATTTCCACACAGGTTTTTTTTTTTACAGAAATTCTTCAATTCTAAGATTTACCAGCTCAATCACAGAGTATAATGTATGTGAAAGACATGGCGAAAGATATATTACTATGGCACATGCTGTTAGTTTACATTATTGTTTCTATATACTGTATTGTTTAGTTTTTGTTCAAAAATAAAATCTACAGCATCTTCTTAAAAAAAATCTTACTTTTGTTTCAGAATGATTCACTTAAAGTTGGGTCATACACAGAGAGAGATTCTGAGCCATTAGTGAGCTGCAAGTTACTGGTAAATGATGAACTTTTCTAACCAGCATCCATCCTCCTAAATCAATAGTTGCCCTGGAGACTGTCGAGTGCTTTGGCCCCACAGAATTTGTTCAAAGCTGAGCCCGGCTCACATATAACACAAAAGTTCATGGTTGACTGTATTACTGTCACACACCACATTCAGCGTTAGCTGACTTAGCTTCAGTAACTTGAATCACTTTACCTCACTTACAATGGGAAGAATTACAGAAGAAAGAAAAGAAAGAATGTACCACTGTGTATTCAGATATAATTAATTTGTACAAATATAAGACTTGCTCATGGGTTAAAACACAAAAGGTGATTTGAAAATATTTTTTGTCATACTACATTCAAATATAACATGTAGTTTTTCAAACTTTAACAGTGTTACCATGCAAATTACAGACAGCAACAACAGACAGGATGCAATAAAATACTTCACTGACTGTTCAAATATATTATTGGAGTACAGAGTGTTTAAGTGCATTAGGCTCAGTGGTCTTGTATGTACAGCTGTTACTGTCAAAGCCACAGGCAACCTGACAATGCTTTGTCTCTGCATACAATACAAACATGTGTTCTTCTAAGACGGGCTTGTACCACACACAGTACTGTGAATTTAATTTAGGTAGACGGTATCACATGTTGTCGAAAATAGGTCACATATCTAGAGAAAAGATGGTATTTAATCCTCTCAAACTGTCTAAAACCTGGACAGAAGCTAGACTTACTTCCCAGCAAAGGTTTTAAGAACACTTTACCAGGCAAACCATGATCATCACTGGGACAACATTTCTTAAATCTTCCCCTTGACATGGTTTAAAACAAACACTAGCAAAAATCAGAACAGAATCATGAACAGAAAGTTGAACAGCTGAGCAAAATCTAAGTAAAAAAAATCAGAGTTTCTAACACACATTTCAGCTCCTGTTTTCAGTTGAATATGACAGCATCTAACAGGACGAGCTCAAAGGCTTATCGTTCACAACTGCGATGCAGAGTATCATTGATGATAAATGCTGACCAAACTGACAGTATATTAAATATAAAGAACTTTGACACCAACCTAATGCTGTGATCCAAAAAGTTTGATTTTCTCCCAGTGTCTTGATAGCTGAGCCGGTGCTGTGCCTTTGAAAGGTAGTCCCCAGGAATATGACATACTGTGCCTTTGACAGCCTCGAGATAAGCACCTGCGTTCGGCTCCCTTTTTACGTCACACCTCCCCATTCACAGCCCTTCAACATGATGCACATTTGCACATCAACAGCCACCAACCCCCCTCCTCGCTCTACTCCCACATCCGCAAAACACACAAACAGGCACACAAGAAGGCAGATGCGCACTAGCCTCCACTCATGAGCATGTACACTCGTACAGACACATGCACCACAGATTTGTGTGCTCTTAGTGGGAGACACAACATGCACACACAGACATATACACTCACAGGTGATTTATTTCTCTTTTTTACTCCTCAATCCATCCTTTTTCACATATTGATCCGTTTTCCGTGCGTTTATAGAAGAACTTTCACTTGCTTTGTCATAGGACCAGGGCATATACCCTCCCAAGCTCCTCATACATCACTCATCATGCAAATGAGAGGGAATGTCACTCCTCAGCAGCAGATGGCCAGGGATGATAACAATGGCTCAACAGACCAGTTTCAATGTCTGCGACTTTATCGCTACGGCAACAACAAAAATAGATGATATGAAATCCTTGTCTGTTAATTTGATTTCCCCCCCTTTTTTTACTGTTTGTACCTGTCAGCCTGTTTCATTTCTCATGGACAATTTGAATGTAAAAGCTTTTGTCCGAGGCTTCCTGTCACTACAATTCTGGCTATCAGTAAAACGCAGAGACCTGGAAATGATTTTTGGTGACTACGGAAGCCTGCTGCCTAACAGTTATTCAAGTAATTAGGTGTAATTCCTCCCTGTAGGCCATGTTAGCCTCCTGGGTTAGCTCATGCGTTCGACAGGCCTGGATAGAGACAGGGAAGAATAAAAGAAGAAAGGGGCCCCAAGAAATCACAAATGCAGATTTCCAAAGACCATCACCCCCCTCCCCAGCCCCCAGCCAAAGTGATGTCACCCTGCGTCCTGATGACTCCTGTTCATACAAGCCCCCATAGCAGAGAGTAAACAGTGGAAGCGTTTAGCAAACAGGGCCAGATTACAATGACAAAGGCAACCACACTTCTGGGTGGAGCCTGGGGCGAGAGGGGCAAAAGAGGGGAGGGTGAGATGGTGTGGCTCAGGATTTAAAATAAGTGATACCCATGAGGGGGGCCCCCCTCAATATCCAAGCATAGCCCTTTCCCAGCTGATGGTAGGGGCCACCCAAACGCGCTTATCTCTTGGTGATGTCCCCCCAGGTCCCCAGAGACTGACGTGTGAACACAATATGTAATAATAATGTATTTTCAGTTCTTTTTAGTGTGATTTGTGCATTTGATTATGCAAGGGTAGGGACTTGAGGAGAGAGAATATCATTACTTAAGGTTTGGCAGTTGACCATCACCTTGTTTAATGCCTCATTTGAAAGTCTAATTTCTAACTGTCTTCAAGAGCCAATTCATGGCACACAGTGAAAGAGACATACAAAGAGAGTGGACCTGCTCTCCTTCCCCTCTTTTCAGCATTTGTGCCTGATAATCACACACACACTTACACACACACACACACACACACACATATGAAAGTAAAGACTCCTCTATCTAAGCGTCTTATCAAATAACATGTTCTTTGTTTGCTGAAGCAGACAATCTTGCTGGGAGGAGACAGCAGCTTGTTATATGGATGATTATTTCATGTCCTGAACTAGACATCAGTGAGGAAAAAACACAAAAAGAATCAACTCATGTTAATGCTGTCTTGACAAATTGTGGAAAAAGCAACATATTGAAGACTACACAACATCACTCTTCTAAAATGTGACATTTGTTTGGCTCTAACATCTGCTGAAATCCCTAAAAAAAAAATAAACAGAGGGACCTCATTCAGAGTCGACATAGGACATAGACTAGTTTTTTTTGTCAAGCTATTTCATCAAATGAAAATGTGGGCATAACTGGAGAGAGCTGATGGAGAAATGAAAGAGGAGTGGGTTGGACAAAATTACATGTCAAACAAAGGTTCACATTTAAAAAGTCCTGCTCATATTTGTAGAAAGTGTTTGATTGCATTTAGAAAGGTATTACAATGGGTCACATCTGTGTCTAAAAGCTTTTTGCATCCTGCCGCAAATTATGTAAGCAAAGTGAAGTGTCACAGCACCCTGTTGTTTTGAGCACTATACCTTCCTCCTGTGAAACCTACACAAATATGTTGAACTGAATTCTTCTAATGCACTGCAAGATCAAAATGTCAGCAGTATAACTTCAACAAACCCTATCACTCAACACCCCGCCCCACAATTTCAACAAAGCAACGTGACTAATTCCACATGGCAGCCTGTAAAGCCACAACAACAATGCATATTCATACTGTGCCACCGAATGTGATAGATGTGTAAAAAAATCTATATTAAAGTGTGGTTAATTTCAGCGATAAAGCTTTAAGCTCGGTCTAAAATGGCACAAATGTGTCTTTTTAGGTGGTAGTGAACCCTTATTGTGCAACCACTTGATGCCGCTTGTTCATCACAGAAAGTCACATAAAAGGAATGAAATAAAAAAAAATAAAAAAATAATTTGCATATGCAAATACCAGGCAGAAAACATATAAGTACATGTTGCTGATATGGCTCCAGGACGTATAAGTAGCTTTATGTTAATGTCAGTAGACAGGAACTATTCTTTTGAAAATACAGTGCATTTTTCATGGGGATCATTATCTACACTGCATGTCACTGCGTCTCAGTTAAAAGGAATGATTAGATTACTTCACAGCAATCCCATTTGGGGCGATTCGTGTGTCACCGTGGGCAACCTTACAACATGTTTATTCACTGTCCTTTGAAGATACTTCAATAACGTTTGAAATGTGTTATGGACAAATATAGGTTATTTTATATATTTGCTTACAACGGATACATTTGGAAATAGGAACTCTGGAGACGTCATATTTGATTGTTTAAATCTAGTACTTTCAGGTATAAGAGGCCACATGTAAGTTTATCACATGACATACAACCAAACAGGGTCATCTGTGGTGTAAAAATCACCCTTAAAGGCACAGTGTGTAAAATAATTTTCATTTGGTAAAAAAAAAAAAAAAACATAATTAAGTGTACAACCACCTGATTGTATGAATGAAGTATGAAGATCTGAACAACAAAGATGTATGAAGATCTGAACAACTCTCAGGAGCTGGATCAGCTCTCCAGAGGCTGCCATTATGGACCAATATGGACAAACTAAACATCTTTTGATGCTAACTGAAAAAAAACAAAAAAACTGGACTTGTGTTACACATTTTGCCAACTTTAGATTATCCTTTACATTTCCAACAATGATTTAAACTTCAAGCACACAGTCCATTTTATTTGGTGTCCTGTTATTGTGCTGTCCTCCATGACACAGATGTGCCAAGAACTAAACATTAGCGAACATTTTTTATTTTAACTTTTAATAGATATTCTTCTTCTTTCGGCTTCTCCCTTTAGGGGTCGCCTCAACGGATCATCTGTCTTGCTCTTGTTTACTGTGAGAAATTATCACTCTGGGCCATATTGGACAGATAAGTAAAGTACCTCTCAGCATCTTGTGAGAAGTGCCGGTACTCATAATAGTAAAATTAAGAAAGTGTCTGTACTGCGTAGCGGACAGTAGGTGACGGATATTCAGCTGTAAATGTTGCTAAATTTCAATAATAAATTGTGTATATGTAAACAATACTGAAGGTAATTCCTAAAAACACATGGATGAATTAAAATGTTGATTACATTTGGTAATTACTGAAGGTCTAGATCAATACTGTTCACTTTTATACACCTAGGAAATCAACGTTTGACTGGTCAGCCAATGTCTAAGCATCCATCTCCCTGAAGGTTTAAATTATCCACTTTATCAGTAAAATGAAAACGTATCATTCATTTGTGGTCAATGCTTGTTCTCCCCTACCCTCAAATGAGAGAATCTGATTGCTTACATCTAAGAAATCAATGCTTGACTGGTCAGTCGATGTGTGACTTTTGTAGTTCATGGGCCGTGGACTCTTTGTGTTGTGTCATTGAGAGGTTAGGTCCAGATCTGGGGTGTCTCTGGGGGGTCCCTGCCCATCTTTTCTCCTCGGGCAGGCAGACAATGAAGCAGACACGCCTATAAATGGCAAGATAGGAGCTTGGATGTTAAGCCAAAAATGGGCATCTAAACAATGGTAACAGGTGTGTATAATGCATGCTTTGATAATGACCTTGGTGGCCATAATAGTATGTCTAGACACAACTAAAAGGAGGCATTTCAGTCTGGGCTCTGAAGTCCCGTGGGTGCTAAAACAGAGAAGATTCTGCGGAGCAGACATTGGATGGAGTTTTGTCATTAAAACTAAAAGAAAAATGTCTGACTTGATGTAACCTGATGTTATACCGAGACATTGGAACGAATGAGCAGTATTTTATCCAAAAACTTACAATTGAGTCTGCAGCTCAAATGTAATTATTTCTCATTTTTTAACGATATTTATGGGGTTGTATAGTTAACATAATACACCAAAATCATCTTAAGCATTCAGAGACATGCACTTGAAGAAAGAGAAGGGGGAAAAAAGACGTAATTAATAAGTAGATAGCTGGCAATTTTTGATTGTGCCAGATACAGGAAGCTTGCTGACATGAACTAAAATGCAAATGCCCTTTGAGCAAAACAAAGAAATTGATTATGAAGTAAGTTTCTCCAGCACAAGTAGCTGGCTTTGAGTGATTAATGGGGTGGGTCATTGATTTTCTTTTGTTTAGATCTTGGTTAACTTTGTGGAGACACAATTATAATTTGTTTCCAAACAATAAATTCAATCTAACTTGAGTAAATTGCATTTCCCTATGGCCTCTTCTGCGTCATTTTACATCAGACATGTGTTGTTATGAAAAGGCTTTGTGTGTGAGTGTCTGCTTTTCTGTTTATTTTTATTTATATTTCTGATTAGATATTGTGTTTCTCTGTATTGGGGAAGGTGAGCACCTCCTAAGATCAGCGAGAGCTGTTGTGACTGTGTAAACTACAGTGCAGAGAATTAATCTTTCAGTTATCACGTCAAGGCCACAAATACAAATATTTCTTGTGCCACATCTATCAAAAGTCCGAGATAAATACTGTCAAAGTTTGCCTGAAACATGACAAAATGGTGTTGAATAAGCCCATATTGTCAGTCTTAAAGGCAGGTCAATGTTCACGCTATCAGAGCAAAATGTACTTTATATTTCTCTATATTTGCAAGTCAAATTGCAGTTTTACAGACTACTTCATTGAAAGGCTTTTGCCTCACTCTTCAGCTTTACAACTTTGAAAACTTCAACAGATCCAGACATTTATACTTCACGATTTCTCGCATCATCTCTCCAAGATAGTGATAATACGATTTCTGTGTTTTTCGCTGTTGAGAAACAAACTGGATTATGAACAGATCACTACATAAACAGCTTTCTAAAAGGAGGCAGCTATTTTAAAAAGGGCTGAAGAAATGCAAAGAGGGATTTAAATTTTAATTTGAATTTATTCCAGCAAGTGAAAGGTTCTTTTGAGAGGGGATTTCAGCAAAGATGATGGTATTTAAAAGTGATAAACAAGCATCTAAACCTCCAGTGGAAAACAGTCATTTTGCTTCTTTTTAGTGTGGGAGAGGAAATGGGCTTGCTATGGTCACATCCAAAAAATAAGAATAAGTAATAGTAGTAATTAAAATGTAAATAAGCAAGATCCACGGAGATATATCAACTGATTTCTGTCATAAATTGTGTAATTAACATTTTGTCCTGACATACCTTGTGACTCTGGATGTATAGCTATATGTCCTCAGGTGCAAATTCATGTTCTGTGTACTTGGCATTGCATACTTTACACTGTATATGGATGCTTAAAAAATCTTTCACACTTATCACATGCAATTTACATCCTGTGCCTCGACACCAAAAAATTAAGACTTATGTTGATTAAGGATTGTTGTTGTGCAGTTTGAGTTTGTCCCTCAAAAAAATAGTGAATACATGCCTGAATGACTCACTGTGGGCAGTCACGTGTCACATTTGTGTGACAAAGGCTGTGATTAACCAAGGCTGTCATCTATGTTATTTGTAACATATGGATTGTGAGGATGTGAAGAGATTCCTAATGTTTCCATTCTCTCACGAATGACCAGTAAACTTAAGCACAGAAACCTATGCCACACAAGAAAGACAAAGAGTTACATCATTTTGTTGAAGAGTTAATCCGATCATGGACAGTGTTTGAGCATTAGCTATCTTCGGGAAATGCCAGCAAAGGCGCTAAGTAAACCTATTTTACAAGACTCCCTCACAAGGACACAGTGCCAGTATTGGGATAAAATTTCACACAGCAGCATGGCACAGTCACATAACCTAAGCAGGCTTAGGAAAATACGACACTACAAACTATTGCACTTTCTTTCTGTATGTTTGTTGTCATACACACAATGTTCAGATGAGTGAGGTGAGTTTGGGCATAAAAGCCAAAGTGAACTAATGGCTGAAAAGCACACACTCGATACTGCTGTAAATGCTCTGACTTGTTTAAAATGGTAGATTATGGCAGTGTGCACCTGGCATTCTGCAGACTAGCCTGGCAACACTCCTCCCTTATAATTATAATGAACACACAGTAATTCAGGGTTGAGGCTGAAATACGAACGATGTCCTCTGAGACAGCTTGTTTTAATGGTTATGCAGAAGAGTTCCTAGAAGTGCAGATGGCAGATGCTGTGCCTTTGAAGCTATGTACAACTGTACACTACAAGGTATGGAAAGACCCATAGTGTGAGGCCGCGTTGCTCTTTTGTGCTGCTGAATTAGACATTAAGCTTGTTCATGAAACACTAATGAAAGATATATACATTTACTCCAATAATGATAGCCCATTATACTAAGCAGTTAGATAGGAGGACTGCATGGACTGTGTGATTCTTTCAAATGCCCCACTGTTCTTAGTTTGTCCACATAGGGGTGCATTTGCTCACAACTTGGCTCCCCTATGTAGTTTTTTATTAGTCTCAGATGCCTCATTTTAGTTATTTGGAATGTTTAAAAAAAACTCCACTGTAAGATACAAAACATTAGTCAACGTTTTATGCAACCGGAAGCATAAAAAAGATAAGAGCCAAATGCTACGTGACATAAAACGATCATAAAAAGTATGGGTTGGACATTTTTCTTTGTTACATCACTCACACTGTATGTCCACATAAACACAGCACCACTTTAAATGTATCATACTTTTAACACAGAATGTTATTTGCTGGGTCTGGTTTATGAACATGAAAGGTATATATGTGTAGCTGTTCTAGCTGTTCACAATGAATACAGACAACACAGTCTATACATATCGCTATATGTCAAGGCTATGTACTGTAGATAAAACAGTGTAGAGCCTTTTGAATTGCAACAACTACAAAAAAAATGTTAACTCTGAGAAAAAGTTTTGCCGCATTAAAGTCACATAGGAGCCACATTAGCATGTGAAAAGAATAAACAGGAGCATTCTCAGTTACACACTCCACCTGGCTGCTCACCAACGTCCTTGTCAGAAGTCCACCCACCGCACTGGCTAACACTGAAAGACCTCCTGGGGACCACAGTGACCATTCACTCGGTTCTCTCTTTTTCCCATGCACCTGTGACTGTTTTTGTGTTTGCTATTTTTTGCTTTGTCTTTTTCTGGCAACACTGTATCATTGGAGACACACTTTCCCTCAAAAGGAATTCTCCTGCCCAACAATGTGGTTTGTTTGTTCACTGGATATGGCAGGCCAGAGAGTCAAATGGAAAAAAAAAACAAGTCACCACTGTAATAATTAAAATTGCCACAAGAAAAACAGAGCAGCATGAATGTTCTTGAAATAAGAAAATAAGGTACTTTTACCAAGTGTTTTTGTGCCATGTTGTGGGGCTTCACAGGTGCAGTTGGAAAGGCTCTCCTCCTTACTCTTCTCGGATGGCTCATCCGGCTTCTCCATGGTTCTGGACCTTAGAGAGCTGCTTTTCCATTTTCCAAAGGACTTTGCCACAATCGCTTTGTCCGCTCCTTTCATTGTTTTCTGTAAAACACATTTACAGCATGACTTCCCAGGTTTATCCCTCTTGTGAGCCATCTGCCCCCTTTTTTGGCTCTCAATGAACCTGGGCTCATCTTCCCCAAACCCAAAGTAAGAGAGAATTAGGGCATTGTGTGCATATGCATTCTCTTAAGCATTCCAGAAAATTTCCTGATTGCCCTGGCATCTTTTTTAGAGAGCACTTGGACATTGTTTTTCTCCTGACATTTTGCAGTCCTGTGTGGAGTGAGTGGCACTGATTGAAACACTGTAAAACAATACTTTGCAAAGTACCCATATAGTAATGGGGAAAAGGACACTGATTTTTTTTTTTTTTTTTAAACAAATAAACATGTTTTCATATTTAATCCAACTTAAAGGAAATAAAAATAGCACATTATGCCCTAATTGAGTGCTGTACAGTCCGCAAATACTATTACAAGGCCGATCAGGATTAGCGGTGAACATACCTAGTTATCTATTTCTGAGTGCCAAGACAGCTAGCAGTGGGCAACTAAATTTCAAAAGCTGGCAAATCCAGTTGTCTCCTAAATACAGAAAGTACTTAAATCCAGAGCTAACAGAAGAAAAAGACGGATAAAGGGTGCTCTGCATATCACCGAAAAGCTTGTGCACTTTTCAGAATCACTGGCTAGGTTAAACAAATATGCTAAGTAGAGATCAAAACAATCCTTTGATCTGCAGCCTAGTTTCCAGAGGAATGGTTTGGCTGTTGTTGTAAATAACTTGTATAAATCTATACACCATTTGCCTTCAGGTAATATCAAAAGTGCCAGGGATACACAGGCAAATACCTTGTGGTTAGGAAATAGATCAGATAAAAGCACATAAATAATTCAACAACACTGCACTCTGACATAGTGTGTGTTAACGCTGAGTTTTTAACCCCATATGGCCATTTTGCTAGTTTAGTTCTATCACACAAACACAAATAAGTGATCTAATAATATAAGTAGAAGTTTTTGGAGAAAAAAAAGAGAACGTTCCTACCTCCAGCATGCCATTCAGGTCAAACACAGAGTAAAACATTGTGCTAAACTTCATACACAAGAGGCTCGAAGAATCAGAATGCAGAAGCTATGCAACTTGCTGACTAACTTTGCCCTCTGTTTTGATCAACCACACAAAGAAAAACGCTGTCCATTCAAAACAGACAGCATAACTCTTTTCAGAGAGGGGGGGACTGTGAACAAACAAGGCCATGTCCTGAGCTGCAGTCAGTTTCCCGTCAGGCGTCCACAGTGCACGGTGAGGGCCAAAGGGACTGGGACAGGCTGACACCACACTCACAGGCAACAGAACTACTTTTGTGCACACTAACATCCCCTGGAGCATTTTATTTTCTTTATACTCAAATTTGGAGAAGTGTGATGCTTCACCTCAACCCCTTAGGTCATACTTTAAAAAAAAAAAGTGATCAAAATTAGTAAAACTAACACTTTAACAACAGTAAGTGTTTTACATTCCCCTCTGAGTAGTTAACATCACATTATCGTGCAGACAAATTATCATCAGCAGCAAACAAAATGATTGAACAATAATTAACCTTAATACTCAAAAATAAAATTGTTTTGATATATAACCTCTAACTTGTTATTCCACCTCAAGACACGTGTTAAAATTAACAGTCAACGTTTTAAGTACTGAGATTTAATAATTTATCATGTAACTAAAGCTTGTTAAAAACAATTTACACAAAACATGATGCTTCACAGGTTTGACCCTCTGTCTCTACTACTATTACTAGTAACTACAAACTAAATGTGTCAACTCAAGAGTTATTGTAGCCAAATCAACCTTTTTTTTTTATTAAAGCCTAAAACAAATAGGGACCAGGCTGAGTCAGGATGCTATGCTATGCTATGCTATGCACCAGCTAAACTAGCTATCAGCTAAGTAATGTGTCAAAAAGGTGAAGAAAAGTAAGTTTGAACTTACCTATTTCTCAAAGTCATCCAAGTACAGGTAGAACTTTATGTGGTCTGTGCAAATGACAGACTTTTGATGATAGCTTTTTTGAAAATGACATTATTTATTCATCCTCAGTTAATTTGTTAAGAGGCTACACACTAGCTAACGTGGCAGCCCTGCTCAAATCAGCAGCAGACCAAACACAGGTGTAACTTTTTCATAGTACGTGAGAAAAACAACATCGTTTGTTTTTCTTGCTTTTGTAACTGGAATTTGAACGTAATTAAAAACGTGTTTCACAAAGAAAAACACAGTTTAAGTACAACATTTAGTCCATGCAACACAGGACTTTTCTGTCTGTTTTATTTTATAACAGGTATATTTTTAGAATTACCAACATTATTTAGTTTCGTCTGTCTGACTTGAGGAAGTTTTCTGAGGATGTAGGAAATGGCCCAAGGAAGAAATTATTAAATGTTTGTGGTGATGTGAACACGAATGTGGATTCAGGATCCTTTTTTAAAACTAAAATTCTTAATCTTGAGTGAGGAGTAATGGGAAAATTATGAACATTTTCATAATTGACTACAAGTGCCTTCTGTAGTCTGAAAATGTAACTAGTATAACTAGTGTAGATTGTTGATTTGGTTGAACCTTCATGGCAGAAGAGAAGAGGCTGTTTGAATAAATGATGACAAGAAAGTAGACAGGTATGAATCTAAAAGACGGATGCATACATTCATTTATACAAGTGATGTAAATCCTACATACTCATCTTAGGTGTTTGAAGAATATCATAGGAGCGTTATCTACCTTCTCTTGAGTCCCGGAAAAGCAGGTTTGAGACAGAACAGACTGTGCCATATTCTTGACCTGTCTGCCTCAGATGCTCGCTGTATATGGAACTGAATGCTGGATGTGAATTGTATCGTTCCCTGTGTCAACTTGTTAGATGGCAGTTGCTGTAGTGGAGTGGTGAGAGCGGCACATATGCATTATAGGAGAAAATTGTGAAATGACAGATTCCGGGTGTGATACTGAGGGAATGACTAACTAATAGGAGGGGTGCTCCAGGCTGTTAGCTTTGAAAAGCAGTTTGCACATTACTTTATCTTGTCAATCAGATTCCTGGAATGGAAGAGGTGACTGATAACTTGAATTAATTATTTTCTTATTGCATGCATGTGTTAATTCATGTTAATTTATGTCCCTTACAGGCCCAAGCCAGAATATCCAGAGTAAAGCGCCACCTCTGGCACCCAGATCACCACACTACTCTCTTTGCATATATTTATATCAAATGAAGAGTTTTTTTTCTTTTTTTTTAATCCTGTTGGAACAAGGACAGACTGCCAAATTAGATTTTTAAATGTACTTTTAATCTGTTCTTGTTTTTTTGTTTTTTTTCATTTTTCCCCGAACAACTAGACAACATGGAGCAGTGTTTACGGCTATGATGGGATTTTAAAGTTACAGATTATTTTTTATAAGCAAATCACACCCCTTTAAAGCATACCCACTTTGATTTAACGGGATGCTAAATAATATAAAGTCAACAGTTAACATGCAGACCCCCTTCGATCATTAATTCTTCATGTAGTAAATCTAAATTAATTAAATAGCCCATCATCCAAAGCGGGGCTTATGTTCATAAATGGGGCTTCTTCTATTTTTTTCCTTTTTTTTTTTTTTGAAGTGAATTTGAGCCGCTGAAATTGTGTGGCACGCACAGAGCACACTTTAAACAATTGCATTTCGCTAAACGTCTTTAAACATTTTGACAAATTTAACTTCCCCTGAACACACAGGATAAGAGGAAAACATTTCTCTGATGAGAACAGAAACAGCAAGAAGTTCTAACAAGGAAAAGCCTGCCAGGTGGCGAACTGGCTGCACCAACAGAACGCACAATCTGTCTGCTTCTCCTTCCAAACCATTGACAGCTGCCATCACCAGCCTTGCACACTCGCACTCAGTGGCTCCTCAGCTCCCTGCCCATCCCTCTTTAGTGTTTCCTGCTAACCTCCGAGACAGGGTCACCTGGCCCCCTAGTTGCCCGTCTGTGGGGCCCTGCTGGCCCCCTGGAGACCTGCCTGCATGGGGGTGCATGGCTAACAGAGGTCTAGTAAAGTCTCTTTAATATGCAAACCAAGGGGCTATTCCTTTGACCTGAGACCATAGCTTTTCTAGCAGTGAAATCCAAAAATATTCCAGTGATGTATAACCATCAGATGTGATTAACAGTTTTTGATCTGCTGGTTATTTGATATCTAATATATTTGGGTATTTTCTTCAAGCGGGTAAGTCATTTATCAGTCATGATTGAATGAGATTATATTCTCTTTATTTGGAAAACAATTAATACATTGTGCACTTTTAACATTTCTGCTAAATTGGAAAAGCATTCCTCTTCAGTAAAACCTCAGCACACTGATGCACAGAGGCTAAACCGAGGAGAGCTCCACAAAGCTAGCATTGCAACTGGGCTAAAAATAAAACCTGGCAAAGTTATTCTGATCCCTTATTGGTCCCATAGTTTGATTTCACATTTAGCATTTGCATTCCCCTCCGCATAAACATTTCATTCTTCCTCTCCGGCAGTACAATGAGACTTGAGTGACTTTGGCAGCAGATTTTGGATCGGTGCTCCTGAATCCACCAGTGTATGTTATCAGCAGGTAAACAAGCTTTCGAACAAAGCCATAATGGAACTGCAAGCAGCATAAAGAGGCTCATCTCAAAAGCTATACAACCCATCAAAGCTGGTGTCATTTCCCCAACACTGCACTGCAGCTGGAAAATGCATGGCTGTTAGTTACAGTTTAAATCGTCTGTCTATTTTCAGACACTTCAGAACTATTTGTATTGATTATTTACTTGTCAGTGAGAAGCCAGATTACCAAAATAAGACAACAGATTGTAATGTTTGCTTGATTCTTCTGTTTTGTTTTGTCGTAGGAAATAAATAAAAAAAAAAAACGTGTCATGCACTAAATTAATGGGATTTGCACTATAGGGTATTTGAATAATTATTTTCTACTGAAAATGTAATACTTCTGTCTATATTTGGAAGGATTACTGATGGCATTGAACTTAATGTGAAAATAATTTGCCTTATGTAGCTGTAGCCTACACTTTCCTCTCACAGATGCAATCTTGTTAACCACACGCATGAATGTCTGTCACCAAAGTTTCCACATATTTGCCTTTTGGGCCTCGATCATGCACAAGTAAACCTACGCACTCTCCTCCCAGTGAGTGGAGAAGCCTCAAAGCTTCCCTTTCATATGCTGCATTATTTCTATGGTGGTAATTATCCATAAAACTGTGCCATCAGATGTTGATGATTCCCAATATGAACCCAATAAATGTATTTAAAATGTGAAATTATCATTTTTATGTGGATATGTGTTACTAATAGTGATTATGTTCGTCATGTGGGTAGAAAATCAAGCATCCTTGTATCGCGCGCATCCTCACATATTTCGCAGACATTTCATCACACATTTAATCTGCCCCTGTCGAAGATTTCCCTCTGAACCTGTCGTCAAGGCAGAGAAGGGGACAATGAGGGATGAGATTATGAAGCATGTCTGTTAAAGCATGTCTGTTTGATCATCATTCTGTTTAGGTGAAGTTCTCTTCTTGGTCTCTTCAGTCCTTGACAGCAGATATATAACCTAATCTCTTTCCCTAACCCTTTTCTTCGGCATGAATAGGGAGGAAATGTGATGGCATTAAGTCGATTTACACCTTGGTTTGCAGTTTCAGCCTTAATGCCTCTTGGCTCTTCTTCAACACACTCGTCCCATTTAGAATTTGAAAATATAAAATGTTACGTCGAGGCTTTCCCATTTATTTTCATTTATCCACCATTTGAAGTTCATCCATATATTTACTTCACAATAGAAGGCTTGTTTATTTGCAGCTCCATCTATCGAGTGCAGAGTCAGAGATGCTGGGAAATAAAATACAACTTGTGCATTATCTTCAAATGCAGGCGATATCAGTGACAAAGGGCAAGATATGAGACTGCGTGACATTCTTTGTGAGTCGTCTCTGACACCATTTTGATATTTCTCATTTACTCATCTAAACCTTAATTTAGTGCCTCCAGCACATGTTGACATGCGAAGAAAAGCTATTATAATGCGCCTTTGAATTTCAGCTGATGGCATTTGAAAGCTGCATTAATAAACCTGTCCTCATACAATCATTGCAGTGCACAATGTGATGTAAATAAAAAAAAAAGTTCAAGTTGGTTTCAGACCTGACACCAATAACAGCCTTGAATCTGAATGTTTCCTATATTGTCAATAAAGAGTGTAAAATAAAATTAAAATGTAAAGACTTATTTTGCAGGAAACTGTTTATTCAATTCATTAAGAACTGATACATTATCCAAAATAAACATAAAATCATGACTTTATTTACATTGTCAACACTACATCTGCAACTATGTTTGTGTGTGTGTGGCCCAGGCCCAATTTACTATATAAACATTCAAAAGTCATTTTCAAGGTTTTATCTTCCTTAGATATTTTATTTGAGTATCATCGGTGTACATTATGTACCCTGTATGTTTGTATGAGTAGATCTGAAATGTTCTTGTATTTCCTCATAATAATAAATATTATATTCTCAGGTCTTTTAAATAAAAGTCAAACCCTTCACTCGTGAAATCTTGACTTATAACACATAGATTTATTTGATAACACAATTGTTCCTTTTGAATATATACAGATCGGTTAAATTAAATGCATACAAAATAAAAAACAAAGACGTAGACCATGCTTTGCTTAACAATAGACATTTTTATGGAATGTTGTATACAGCTAAAGAGAATTCATTGTGTGTTTTAAATCTAAAGTTTGACAGCAAGTCAATGGCTGTTTTAATGATGGAAATAGCAAGAGACTACACATGGCACTGGTAAATCCCATTCAGCCTGATGAGAGTGACTCCCAGCAGCACTGAGCTCAGTGGGGGGTGGTAAACATTTACACTAAGAGTCTGTCCAGTGCACATGGTTGGTGCTTGCCAGCCACCTCGGTATTGAATGTTGTGTTGCATATTTTGTCATTCAGGCCTGTCCCGAAATTGTAGGAATCACACCATCAATTTATGAAGGAGCCATCCAAATGTGACAACAGGCTTATGCTAAATGGAGAAAATAGAGCTAAACATTGTTAAAACACCCCTAGACCCACATGGTAGAGAGCGCTCGGCAGCGAGCTGCTATGCTCCCCGCTGTGAACTGGGAAAGTGATGTTGGTGGGCTTCCTTCTCCATGAGGGCCGCATCGTTCTTGGGCCCCGATTTGAAGCCTTTTTGAAGTCTGTTTTCTGCAGTAGCGTGCCAACATTAATGTTTCCACGAAAGCAAAAGTGCGAAATCAAGTGAATACACTATACTGTGCTATTCCACACCGACTCCTGAATCCCCAGGAATATATATATATATTTTTAAAAGCATCATTAAAAAGCCATTTACCACAGATACCCCAGCTAACTATATTCTTTGTTTTAGATCAATAAGCTGTAATGGAAAACAGTTTTCATTCATTTATACTTTGCAAAAACAAACTATTATTTTTTTTTTTTAATTTATTAAACAAAGAAACATTTCAAGGCTGAATCCACTTAATAATAAAAAAAAAACAATAACTGTCGGAAACAGCAGAATATGTTTGGGATCAATCCTTTATTGTTTCAAAACTTAATCTTTTACAATACAGTCATTTATTGTTACATGTGTGATTTGATGGGTAATGTACAATGTCCTCTGATAATGAAACACAGTCACAAAGTATTCCTTTCTACATATCAATATTCTACGATAGTGAGAAGTTTTGGGCTGATATACTTAGTTCTGACAGCTCAATTACTTCCCTTTTTCAGTTCAACAAAAGCATGGTTTTTGAAAGTGCATTTCAAGGATTGCAAAGACGACTGTATTTCATCAGTCGGCCGTAATGTACATGTCAGTATTGACGGAGGGCCATACTGCTTTGTGAGTAACAAACAGCGTTAACTACATTTCCAACTACGACATTTATCTGGATAAGTAAATCAAAGAAAATATATCAATATGCATGCCATGAACATTCCTCCATAAACATTTATAATAAATGTATATTTTTTTTTATCTTAATCGTGTTGATAATGACAGTATTTTCCACAAAAGGACAAATGCTGAAAATGAGAACTAATGTTTAACATCCAAATCTTGTTCAATTGTACACACAGGTCGGATGGCACAAAGCCACAGTGTCGATAGGGCGATGCCCTAATAAGGTTAATAGCATTTGGTCCACAATAATAAATCTGTGTTTCAAAGAAAAGCAAAAAAAAGAAGAAAGAAAAGTGGTAGAATGTGGGATTCTGAACTGAAAATCAAAACTGTTTGATGACAATCTCAATTCGTTCCATTTTTCAACAAAACCTGAATTCGTTTAATTCAAGTTATGAATTATATGATGACATGTTTCTGATCAGAAAAATTCTGCAATATAAATATACATTTTTAGCTCATTACTTGGCTATTATACTTTTCTGTTCCACGGAACAGCTTTGACTCTGTAGAACTTGGTTCCTAAAGGAACCTTGAACCTGTTCTGGGCCTGGTGAGGACAAGAGAGAGAAGGGAAGACAAACATGAAGTTTAACCTGTGTGTGTATACACAACAAAACATACATATATACATACATGTAAAACAAAATGTTGTATTATTATTTCTTTTTAAGTTTCTAAGTTTTCCTTGACAACGCCACCACATCTTAAGTTACAATACTGATTCTTAAATATTAATTAAAACATTTAATCAACAAATGAAGTCAGTACCTTCTTTGCCTGGCAATATTCCTTCTCCATCACTTTTCCAAGTACCCACGGCCGTCTTGAAGCCCCTGATGCTTCAAAAAAAAAAAAATAATAATAATAATTGACACAACAAACACTCGGTGAACCACACAAACACAAAGCCATATTTGAGCGCAAACACTGTACACAGTTACACTTGACATGTGAAACCTAATTAACAACCTAAATGCTAAACAGTGGCATCACGAGACCACATTCAAAAAGTGCATTCCTCATGAAGCCTGACCTGGTTTGAGGTCCAGTGCGGTGAGAGACTCTGAGTGGAGGAAGTAGAGAGTGGGACCGACTGTGAACAGCACGTAGTTATCGTGCCTTTCATCCAGGATGATCAGAACCAAATCGCCTACCTGGAAGCTTTAAAACATTAAGGAGGACAAAAAAAATGCTTACAAATACACCACACGCTGTTATTTATGTAACGCTTGTGTTTAATTTTACTGTATATAACGATATATTTTTTATTTATTTTTTTTAAAGATCCCTTCATAAACAACATGTTAGGACCATATGTTCCGGGTTTTTTCCCCACTTACTCTCTGATGGCTATTTTGTCTGAATGCCGTGACGACACAGACGACATGCTTTGAGACATCTACAAAGAAAAGGATTAGAGCAACATTACACATGTTACAGAAAAGCGGTAACAATGCTGACAACAAATTGCTTCCAAGAGGACTTAGTTGTTGGACATGTGTCCATCAAGAGATTTGCTAGAAATAGGCTTAGTATTTGTATTTATACCCAACTGACAGAATCACTGGAAAACTAATATGTTCTTTTGAATAATACAAAAAAAATAAAGTGTGAATTTTCTTACAGACAGTTAAAGTTAAAATTAGTCTTAAATTCCTCCCTGTACATATTCTAATGTCAGTCTTTTAAAATATGTATTTGTCTTCACTGAGCTCTGCGGTCTTCAGTGTCAAGATTTTACTCTTTGATGCTACTGCCACCTAGTGGAGCAGGTGTTACACAGCCCGTGGTGTTGGTGATCAACATACCAGTCTCTGACTGAGGCGTTTGTTTTCTTCTTCTTTCATGTGTAAAGTCTGCAACGGAAATTAAACTTAGTTTAAGTAAAAAGACTCCTATAACACACACACGTGGACACTGCGTTTTGCTTCAAAAGCAAATATTAAGGTGTGGACTCACCCTCTCGAGCAGGAGAATCCGCTGCTTCTCCTCTGACATCAGTATGTTGTCGCTGTAAAAGAGAAAAACGTACATTTGCTGAAAATCATTGTCTGAAAATGTCAACATGGTGATTCCCCTTCAATAACACAACCAACTCTCCATCATCAAATCATGAAAGGCTTTAAACGTATATATCTTCTGGTCTTGATGCAACTTTGGTTTCTTGAACATGTTTTTGTTTATTTTTTTTGTCCATTTGTCAGCAGGTATGAAAGAATTCTTTTGATTCTGGCAGTTTCACACATCGTAACACTTTCATTTTGATTCTGCCGCATGTAAGAGCAAAACACGCAATAAATGATGTGGAAAACAGTGAATGGGTTTCCTTAACAATATTATGTTATTTATAATATAAAGCAGGGGTCACCAACCTTTTTGAGTCAGAGAGCTACCTTAAGGGTAAAAAATAATATGGAGGGCTACCATATAATATTTTTTTGTTTGTTTACCATTTAAATGATTAATATTATGCATTCAACTGCATACACATTCCTTCCAGTGCTTACTCCTAACGATTACCAGTTTTTATAAACAATATCAAAGATATTTTACTGACAGATCATACGGATACATGCAAGTGAGGTGAAGTGAAGTGAGCCCGCGGGCACCGTATTGGCTGCCCGCGGGCTACCAGGTGCCCGCGGGCACCACGTTGGTGACCCCTGATATAAAGTATATATATATAATATTATATTTGACTGTATCATGTAATGTCACTTTACCTTCTTAAACCACAGTGTAATGAGACATTTCTTGAGATGGTAACCAATGATTTTACCAAAACCAATGCACATTTCATGTCATTCTGACATTTATCTAAATTGAATGGGAGAAATTTTAGATAACATGTTTTTTTGTTTGTTTTTTACCGTTACATTTTACTGCTAAGTTTAGCTACCCCAGCTAATCATAAAACAATACACTGAATGCTAAAATTTGAATGATAAAAATATTTTCCTTTTATCTCCCCCATTCACAACAGTAAGTGAATAAAAACACGCTTACTGGACTGTCACCATGCTGGCTTCCACTGCTGAATCAACATGTTCGTCATCTTGAATGGTTGCTACAGAGGCCAGTCTGTCGCTGTCGCCCGTGGACTCAGAGGAACAAGCCCCAGCAACAGGCAGAGCTCTGGCTGTGGCTCCTCCAGCCTCTGTGATCTCCAGAGCTGACAGGTGGGGAGAGAAGAAGGCAGAGGAGACCAGTGCTGTGCTGCGTAGGCGATTAAGCTCTTCTTCCAAGTATTTCTTCTCCTGCATGACACTCGCCCGGTCCTCAGACAGAGTCTCTATCAGAGCTGCAATAAGTGAAGATAAATGAGGAAGACTGAAAAATGCCAATCTCCAAATTAAGGAGAATATGATTTTCTATTTATTAGGTATAATAATAAATCAATAAATAAACATTCTCTTTATGTAAAATGGTCTTTAAACTTAAAAACTTGATTGGCATAAAGACCATTATAACCTTTACCTTTGTCCCTTTCCTGCTGTTGAGTAACTTTCTGCAACTTTTCTGTAATGTCATTGATGATCTGCTCCTTCTTCAGCTTCTCTCGGGTTAGAACGGTGTTAAAGTTAGTCTAGAAAAAAACAAAAGACAACCTTTTTATGTACATAAAAACATATTTGTAGAATATCAAAGCACAGATGTGTTGAGGAGAGGCCCTTTACTTGCGAATGTGTAAGGATTCTTGTTTTGGTGGTTTATCTTTTACGAACCTGTTGAGTTTCTAGGATGTTCTGTATTATCTTTTTTACCATTTACGATATTCGGTGAGGAAATAACTGTTAACAACGCTCCTATTGGTCAACACAACAGAAACATAGCAGCATGTCCATACATTTCAGTTTAATGTGCTTGAAAAATCCCCAGCCAAGTGTAAATGAAGCATAAGTGATGCAAAACTAAAATATATTAATGTGTGGACATGGCCTTAATATATCAGGGCATCTCAGTGTGAATAGAATAAACAGTCTGTGATTATTAAGAACAAAATACATTCCATTATATGATGAGCTCTTATACATACTCTTACAAAGACATTGGATTAAGAGAGGTTTAGTTGCCATTTCATTACACAAAAGAAGACACTGCATAATTACAGCCCTAATACGAACCTGCTGCTCTGCAATTAGTGACGTCTTGAGGTTCTGCATTTCCTCATTCTTCTTCTTCTCCAGGAGCTCCATCTGGGTCTGCAGGGAGGCCCTCTCCTGCTGTAGCCGCTCCTCCAGCACTGAGTCCAGAGGCAGAGGTGCTGTGCTATCTGTTTGTCCCTCATCGTGCAGTGGCAGGCCTTCGTCACTGAAAGGCACACAAGAAACTTAAATCCTGACAGGATTCAATAATCTTGTTATGCAAACAAAGACATTAATGGTTCATTGTTGGCTTGTTTACATTTCTGATCGTCGAGTCCCTTCTTAATTTAGGCACTTGGTGCGTTTACATGCATTTAAGAGGTCCAATTTCAGTCGTACTAAGACAACAAATTGTTTTTCTTAATGTAATGTAAATAAAAGTTAGCAACTAAAATCAAGCTTGTCTTATTCTTATGTATAAAAATTGATTGTGTATAACACACAAATGAAAGCCTGTTTGAAGTATATGTGTATGTTAATTTTATATTCATTTTTGTATGTGTCTTGTGATGGTAGGCATTTACCTTTGGGAGGACTGGAGCTCACGAAGCTCAGTCTCAAGTTGTTTAATTTTCTCTAACATCTGCCTTTCCATCTCCTCTTTCTGCTGCTCCAACTCTTTAAAGGCATCTGGTGATGGAACCTTGGCTGACTCTTGTTTTTCTTCATTTTTCTCTGTTGCTTCTCTGTCCTGCTCTACTTTTTTAGAAAGCAGGTCATTTTCTGCCTGTACTTTGTTGATGACAGTCCTCAGCTCTTGCTCCAGTTCTTGGAAATTCATCAACTCTTTGTCTTTTTCTTCATTTAGAGCAGTTTGCTGGTCTACTGCCTGTTTAAGTTGCTCTTGCAGCTCAGCATGATTCCTCTCGGTGTCCTGGGCTTGCTGCTGCAGAGACAAGAGCTCATTGCGCAACAAAACAGTTTCTTCCTCGTGTCTGTCCACCAGTTCTGAGATGCAGTTATCCTTCTCAATCCTCATGAGAGTCCTCAGTTCTGCTAGGTCAACTTCATACTCCTCATTTTTAGCCTGAAGCTGTCGTTTGACATTTTCCAACTCGAGGCTAAGGGCCTTGGTCTCAGCCTCTACCTGGGACTTCACAGCCTCAGACTGCTGAATCTTGGCCTCCTCAAATAAGAGCCTTACCGCTTCTGTCTCCGACTCTTTGAGGGCAAGCTCCTCTTCTACTTTGCAGCGGAGTTCTGCAAGCTCAGTAACACGTGCCTCAAAGTCCTTGATTTGGTTGTCCTTGTCTCTGAGAGCAGTGGCATGGAGATCAGCAGCCTCACTTAACTTTGCACTATTTTCAGCAGCCAGATGTTCCAGAGCCTCCTGATTGTTCCTGGTAAGAGCCTCCAGTTCTGCTTTGTGTTCCTGCTCCATTCTGACTTCCATCTCCTTTAACTGAGATTGCCTAACGTCTTCCATCTCCTGTCGAATCCTCTGCTGGCTACGTTCAATCTCAAAGTGCAGATTCTCAAGCTGACCTGTCAGGGAGTCTCTAGCAGCTGAAATCACCTTGATCTCTTCACCTTGATCACTGATCACCTGCTCCAGATTTGTGATCCGATCTGTGAGGTTGCTCTCCGTTTCAAGCCATCGCTCTTTCTCATTCTCAAGCTGAGTAAGTTCTTTCTCTTTGCGCTCCAAAAGTCCCTCTAAATCAAGCATTGCACGCTGGACATCTCGAACAATATTCTGATTTACTTGGTTTTCCTCCGTTAGTGTTTCAATCTGCTTCTCCAGGTCTTGCCGAACAGAGAGAAGCTCATTTTGATGCGTCTCCTTAAATTTAAGTTCATGAGTGTGGCAGAAGCTGTCCACAATTTTGCACACCTCTGTGGTCGTATACTTGAGGACGAAGCAAAAGTCATGCTGCTCTTTTAACGCCAGACCTTTTAAGTGATGGAGGTCATCCTTCACACTCTTCAAGTTGGATTGTGACTCCTCTACAACGGACTGGTACTTGTCAATGACTTGTTTAAGGACAGTGATCCTTAAATTTTCCCTCTCTAGCGTTGTGGTGTCCTGCATGCGCTTATGGTCGATAGCATTGATCACTGAAGAGTACAGTGACTCTACCATCATATCAGGGCTAGTGGGGTCACTGATAGGGTTCGGGGAGATAGGGTTCTCTTCAATCACAAACTCATTGACAGCTGACATGAAGTCAGATTCAGGGCTCTCTGCTAGAGAATCCAGGTCAAGGGAGCCCTGTTGCAGGACAGGATCCATGTTTGGATGAACAATGGTTTCAAAATCAAATGTCTGTGCATCGATGCTGTCTGGGGACAAATCCTCTAGAGGAGCTGGGACATGGACATGAAGAGGTTGGCAGCTGGGTCCCTGAAGGCTAAGTGAGGCGGGAGTTTTGGAGGACACCAGGCTCCCTGGTATACTTTCAGACTGTGGGGTGCTCTGACAACTGGATGCCTTGAAAACAAAAACAAGTGAAGGGACATGGAGAGAAGGGAGAACTTATTATAGGGATAACTGAAAAACTGAAACTACATCAAACATCTGATATATTCTGTTTGTCATACAGAGTCATTTTAAACTGTCTTGCTATTAAACACCAATGACATTCCATTAGTTTCATAACAAACCAGAGCTGAGTTAAAAAAAAAACTGATTCATATTGATCTTCATTTAAAATATGAAATCATAAAATCTATTATTCTGCCATTTCCTGTATCCTCTGCACAAGTCTGACCACAAGTGTGATCTACAGATTTGTTTGCCATCTGTGTCAAACAAATATCCCTACACATTACTTTTCAGATCTTTGGTGTTGGGTTTGTCCACTCAGGAGAACAATTTAGCTTGTTTTTGTCCAAATTGCAGTCACAGCGCTCTCTGCTGGACAATGGTAATTACTTCAAAATGTCGTATGCGTTTCTATGCTTTCAAACTTGAGCAGGGGTCAGTATTTAATGATGCACCAGGTTATACAGATTCCTATTTGTACATTTTTGCAGCACTTGTTCTGTGAAAATCTCTTTCATAACTGAGTCAAATTGGTGTGGAAGCTAAATTAATCAATATTGAACCAAATCAAATCAGGACCTTGTGAATATAGCAAACTAAAATACATAATTATCGATAACACAAATAAATGTTGTTGATGAAGCAATCATTACCCTTTGTTCACTTAACAAGTTGGTTATAGTTTGGGACATCTCATCCACACTCTGTGCTGCTTGGACCAGCCGGTGAAGGGAGTTTACGTGACGATTTAAGGGTTCAAAGTCACACATTGTAGGAATCCTGGAGAAAAAAAGGATGAGTCATGAATTCAAGGAAATATTAATAAATACTTTCTGTTTATGCTATCATTAATTCCAGGACGTTTTTGAAATTATATTAAAAGATGAATCTGCAAAATCGTCAATACATTTTAAAATATAAATAACTTTAAAGCGTTCCTATCAAGATGAGCCTGTCTGAATATTGTAGCTTGGAGCACACCAAACCTGAATGAACGAATAACTATCTCATCATCTAATCTGGGTGAATATAATTTTGACTGTTGAGTTTATAAGTTTCAAAGACTTAGTGTAGAATAAGGAAGGAAAGGGAAGGAATTAGAAATGCACTTTAAAGAGTTATAAAACCGACTAACTGCCTTTTCTTAGAAATAATTGTCTCTTTCAAGTTACTGTGTGTTCTATACCTTGAAAACACCTCATTTCCACAGAAATAACATTACTTTGCATAAAAGATAACTACAATATTTACATTTTCAAAAGGTACATAAACTTCAAAAGATAACCATTTCTTTTGATGATATCCTATGAATATTCTTAAAATTTTAAACCATTTGAATGAATGATTTAAACAACTGAAGTGACTTACATGAGGAAAGGCTGGACCTCTACAGGACAACAAGATTTCAAGTACTGCAACTCCTCAAGGGAGATGTCTGGGAGTTCATCATCAAACCCTCTGGGCCTTTGTGTCTATAAATAATAAATAGCAAATGAAGATGACCCTTAAATAATCTGTAATATTATACATGAAAATACTAAATTGATCAAAAGACAACATACGCAGAATGACGATGAAGGCCACGATTCAAGTCCTCGAAATAAACTATTTTTGAGGAAAGATTTCTCTGAAAAGAAATACAAGTTGGTTAATTTAATAGCACATCATGACTATTGTAATCGACTGATTTTTTTTTTCCAGACACTTACTGAAGAGTTTCCCAAAGGATTTCCTTTTCAGTTTCTCTGCCTCATACAGCTGTTCCCCATCCTTCACAAGCGCATAAGCCCACTGAAAAGATTGACAGTAAAAACTTTACTGCAACAAAATCAAAATAATTCTAACTTAACTGATAAGACAACATGTTTAAAAGTCACAAAACAAGAGGATCGTGTCATTCCAAATCAATGTCATATCATGCCCATAATTCAAAACTAAGAAGCCTATCTTTTTAAAAGAAACTACTTAAAACAGAGTTTTTTTTTTGGGGGGGGGGTAAAAAAATGCAACAGTTTGCAGGTTCCTTTTGTATCTACCACTGTCAACAAACCAAATCTCCGTTTAAGACAGATAAGCAAAACCAGGTACATTGATAGCTTCCCCTTAGCAAGACGCAAAGCAAGACAAAGAGGAAAGATGACCGTCATTATCAGTTGACAAGGAATATATTTATATACATACAGCTGCCCTGTCCTAAGATTCAATGTGAAGAGACCAAACATCACTGAAGGCCAATACAAGTCATTCATGTGCCTGCAGAAGAGGATGAGCCACATTAAATGGCACAAAGACACACAGAACTGTTCCTTTGTTTGGTCTTCACACAGGACCAACATGTCCTGAGCTCATAATGCCAGCTCAGTTCATGTTTTATCACATTTTGTTAGATAATTCATTTTATAATTGTTAGACAGAGGGGGTAAAACATATAATGCCAAGCATTCCCTCCAAAACATAAAAGCCCACAATAAAAGAACAACTGTTCAATTAGAGCATGTTTTTTAAGCACCAAGAGCTACGCATTTCAAAAAACTAGAGTGGCAAAAGAGCTTGCCTATTTATATCACTAACTATGTCTGAAAGCACAATTAACTTTTAAATAATGCTGTGCAGCACTGACCTCTTTGTAGTGGTGCATAAACATTTTCCTCCTGACGACTTCCACCACTGCCAAGCAGTACATCTGGGGCGCAGTACTGAGGGCCTCGACTACTTTCACTCTTTCCTTCAGCTCCATCAGAAGTTTGAGTAGAGCCAGAAGTTTCTCACTGTCCTGGTCTGCATGAAGCATCACGTAGCAGCACCATCTGTTTCAAAAACATTACCACCGTTTAAGTTGTAAATGAGACAGTGGCTTTAAAAACAAACAACAAAAATAGGACAAAATCACTATGTACACTAGGTTGTGTAATGAAGCAATTAGATCAGATAAGAGGTGGTTTTCAGCTTTACTTGAGTCTGACTTGAAGGTTGTTTGCAAGTTCTTGTTTGGCAGTAGTGCACTTCTTTTTGATTTCAAGCAGCTTCCTGTGGTTGTTCAGCATGATCATCAGCTGGTTGGTGTGACTCAGACACAAGTCAGGCAGAACAGATGTATCCTTCAGGTTTTCAGCCCGCTTCTGATTGGCCAAAAATCCCTGCAAGAGACAAAAATGTGAGCCCAACTCATGAAAAATAGAAGCTAAACAGAAATATTGTTTATCACTAACTATACATACCTGAG
Organism: Microchirus variegatus; assembly: GCF_963457635.1. Taxonomy (NCBI): domain Eukaryota; kingdom Metazoa; phylum Chordata; class Actinopteri; order Pleuronectiformes; family Soleidae; genus Microchirus; species Microchirus variegatus. Next base: position 19,456,181 of record NC_139806.1, read on the forward strand.
CAAGTTCTTTTTGTTCATTCACAAACTTGTTACAGATTTCAATCATTTGGTCTAGAGCGTACAACCTGTCCTCAAGCCCCTTGATGGACTTCATGTTTTGATTATCCAGCTTGGCAATTGTTTCACGGCAATCTGCCAGGAAGGGTTGAATGATCCGTGGGTCAAGCTAAAAGAAACACAATATTTCAATGAAGCCTTCTATGCATCCCATTTAAGACTTTACTACAAACACAACTTTTCCATTTCAGCTCATTGGTCTTAGACTCACCCGACTGATGGAGTCTAAGCATTTCCTAACAACCGACTCCACGTCGTTGGGTCTGTCTTGCACATTGATCCAGTCTAGTAGTGTGACATTGAAGGAGGATGGGTTAGCAAAATCTGGAGAGTCATCATCCAGTAGGGCAGCTCTCAGCTCACCACTGCCAGTCATTTGGTCTGCTTCCTGGTCACCACGTTCACATGTGGCCGCCCCTGAAGCAGAGCAGGACATCGATGACTTTGTCTTTGCCTCAGTGGTGCAAAGCACAGAATCAGTGGACTTTTCTTCTGCCGTCTCATTTGAATCCTTTTCTGTGGTTGAACTGGACTTCTCTATGCTCGCTCTATAACTTTGTCTCGTCAAACTTTCCAGCAAAGGTATCCTTGCCATTACAGAAACTGCTGTCCCTAACCTGTAAACAAAACAAAGTGTGAATTAAGAACAAACATTTATAATAAGCAAGCATAAGCATTTTTACTGTTATTTTAGTCTTTTAATTAAGCTAAAATTGTGATTATATTATTCAGCGTGTCAATGGTATCCTGCAGATATTAATTATACAGTTTCTTCCAATAAACAGGATAGGACATTCAAAGTATAAAATAGCATGTTCTTCTCTGCAAAACTTACCTTGTAAGTTTCAGCTTAATTTCTTCCAAGCCATGTTGATAATTTGTATATGAAGTGTCAAATTTCCAAAGCAACTTCCGATAAGACAGAGAGCAGTCATCCAGATTAGCCATAATGGCAGCCCAGCCTTGGTGTTGAAGGTGTTCATCATGAACCAAGCGTTCACAGAAAGAGCAAAGTTTTTTGGCAACTTCAAACATTTCCTAGAGAGGCAATATCAGGACAAGTTATCAGTATTAGGCCAGAGATGTCTCAATATCACACATATCATGTCTCAATGTCATGCATATTTAGAAAAGAAGCAAGCAAACAAAATGTAGGCAGCTACCAGAGCAAGTTGTGTTCGTGAGGCAACAGTGTGAAAAACAGCTGGCATCATTAGACTCTCCTCCACCTTGACCTGAATCTCACTCTCAATCGAGAAGGTGGTTTTGGGGATCGTTGGATCCCGGTCACACAAGATCATCTCTTTGTTAAACAGGAATATGGGGTTGGTTTCCTACAGATGAACAGCAAGTTATCAGTATAGACATCACATGAACAAGTATGCCAAAAAGGCAAATAATTAAAAAATAACAATAATAATAATGTATAAACTTACAGTGCCTGCACTGTAGCTGCAGACTCGTCTCTCTGCAGACATACATTCCCCTCCACTGACAACAAGGACTTGATGTTGTACTGCAATCTTATATTTGGTTTGGATGGCATGTTTGAGCTCCAGCACACTGAAATAAAGGATGATTGTATTTAGGTCACAAGTGCCAAAATGTACTGACCTGAAATATGTTGGGGGGGGGGGGGGGGGGACAAACTGCTTTCTTACGTTTGGACAGCAAGATCGGTATTAAATGTCAATGTGCTGCCATTGTTGACCTGGAACACATACAACTTCATGTTGGATCAGCCAGAGTTGTTCTCATTTGCCTCTCTTGCTCATTAGGTCACTCAAGGACACCCTGGGGAAAAAACACAAACATGAACATAAGATAGTTAATAATCTCAACTTTAACAATAAATAAGTGGTACTGACACCGAGTACAAGCACAAAGCAACATTCAGGACCTTTTGCGTGGTGTTTTATCTGGGCTACAGCAGAGACTATACATGTTGTCCTAAATAATTTATATGAACAATTACATTTGTAACATAAGAGGTACATTACTGCAGGGTATATTTTTCCTAGTTACTTGATATGAAAGCTTAAGTTGTCTTACCTTGTCTTTCTTTAAAAACATCATAATAAACATCATACTGTACACTTGTTACTGAGGTATATTGCATTTTAGGATATTTGGCATTGTCTCATCCCTGATAATATAATAATTTTAAAGGACCATAATTTCACCTTCCCCTTCCACCTAAACTTGTAGGGCTCTTGAAGTTTGTTGTCTATAGAATACTTGACTTTAGAAGTGTTATTTTAGATCTGCTAAGTTACTTGACTTCTCTATAGAAAAGCCAAGTTTAAGATATTTGATATGTCAAACTGAGTTCATGTTAAGGCTGTCAGATTGACAGGTTTCTATTATAGACACGCGCGTACCTATATAAAACCACGGAGGAGCGGATAAAAGCAAAAAGACAAAAGGACAAACGTAATAATACACAGGATAACAGCTATAAGGACGACATCATATAAAGGCACGTCTGTTAACACGGGTTTTAAATGGTGACTTTTAAGAATACAATAATACTACGAGCAGTGTCACCTCAGGTATGAATTACGCTTGTACAAACTATTACAATTACAGAGACCCACTTGACGTTGTCATTAACCTCGAGGCCGCCATTTAGACGTGGTTACAGTGTCATACAAGGAGCCACCAGCAGCTACACTTAGCAAGCTAGTCAATAATAAAGCGCTGACTGGTGCGCTAACTGGCTATTGGCTAACACAGCTGTCAGGCTAGCGCAAGACGGCTATATGGAACGTATATGATTTTGACAAATGCAATACGACTGGCCAACATAACCAATCAATGTCATGTATAATTGTGGTATTACAATAAAATGACTCAAATGTAATTAAACACGATTACGTGTCTTACCCCACTTTGATCGCATCTCCCCGTTCTTGGTCTCCACCTCGCAAAGGCGAGTTAGCTAGCAAACAAGCTAGCAACTCAGCTAGCTAGCTAACCTTATTTAGCTTTGCATACATAGAGGGAGCTTCCCAAGCCACTTAGCAAACGTCAACCGGACCAGATTTCTGAAATGGTTTACGACAAGACGGTGTAACACACAAGCTAGACTATCAGTTGTTTTTCTCAAGTAGCTAACTACGCTAACAACCTATCGGAGTAGCCCTGACTGTTTTGTTGTTGTCATCTGCTGGTGTGCGATCCGTGAACGAACTGTACTCTCAGCTCGTTTTTACTGGCTAAAGTCACAAACCGCTATTTTATTTTGACAATGATAATAGTGTCGCATTCAAAATTATTTGTATAAGTAAGAAAAAAACAAGATACATTTATTAAATATTGTAAGGTTTGGAATGCTTTTCAACAACCCACATGTGATCAAAGTGCTTTACAACATATCAACATTACAGGCACACATCATTAAAACAGAAAGGATTGTCATAAACATAGGCCAGAATGATGGATTTATTTGAATGTATTTAACCAATATGTGTGTATGGCTTGGTACAATTACGTTTAACATAACATTTAGACCCTTGAATGAGTATGTGGTGATAAAAATATCAAGAGTTAATAATTTAACATGGTTTGTACTACAACAGTTGTGTTCCATGTTTGTATTCATAATTCATTCATAATTACATGTTAATTGTCCTGCATATCTTCCAATCATAAGAAAATTACATCTACTAAACAAGTCGCTTCTACCGATTTGGTTCCAAAGGTTCGATTCTGAAAACTGCGTCGAACTTCCCATCAGTTGTTGCGTTCGTCACTGTATTTCTCCAGGTGCATTGTGGGAAATGAAGAGCGAAAACGCCGTGGTGTGTTTTGCTGCAACACTAGAAGGGGTGTGGTTAACACAAGGAAGGCTGCAGTGACTGAGTGGATCATCCGTTTGCTGCAGGCAGTTTTGGTTTGTCCCATATAAAAGTCCACTTTTTTCACTGACATTTTTATCGTGTATAATTTATTGTTATTATTATGTTTCAGGCTATAAACCTGTGACAGTATTCATCCCATCAACACAAACGGTGTATCCCCTGAAATATATCACAAATCAAATGAGAATCTTAATACTTCTAATAATAATACCATTATTAATACCAAAATCGTTCAGCCCTACCTTGCAAGGTATCACATATAACCTACAAATAAAAAAATAATAAACAAAATAGGCCAAATAATGGAAAATGTGGGTCAATTTTGGTTAATTATCTGATAACTGATCATCACACTGCTAGTTTAACTAATTTAAATGACCCAACACCAACTACTGCCTGTTCTTTGATGTCCGAGCTAAAAAAAAATATCCCACGTTATATCTGAACTGACTTCCTGTTGACAGAGTACAGCGCGTAAATGTACTGCCTTGAAGACAGTTTTGTCATGGTGGCCACTCTGGGTACTGCAACAAAAAATACTCCTTGGGCTCAAAAAGCAATTTTCCCATTGACCACAATAATAAGAGAACTAGTAAAGAGACGCTTGTAAAAGTGTCCAGAGGACACCTCGAGACATGGACTTTTTTTTTAATCATCATAAAAGTACTTAATGTTGTCATTATTTTCTTGGATAATAATATATATAATCCCTGAGTTCTGTGACAACAAAATGTAGTATTTTACAACATTTTTGATAGAGCATAGAGTATAGCAGTGAATGGAAAATCAACATTTGATTTGATTTATGTAAGGGAAATCAGGCAAAAACATCCCTGTAACAATACATACAAACTAATAGCCACAGTCAATTAAATAAAACATTACATTTTAATCTTTAAATACGTCAACATACTTACTTAGCGTACTGTATTCACTATCGTTGGTTTTGCCATTTACAGTTTTTCTCAGTCACTCATAATTAATAGTTCAACCTCCATGACATTTAGTCATTTGTGCAACTTGTTCACAGTCACTCAGGAATGAATCCCATGAACCCTCACAAGCATATGAACCAAGCAGGACAGTGTGTACCATCTCTGCAATTCTGTGACACAGAAATGGAAGGTCAGCATCGTGGAAGAGGGGTGAGTATGCGAGGAGGAAGGGGAAGGGGACAAAACAGGGGAAGAGGGAGAAGAGACCAAATACATAGGCAGATTCCTAATGAAATTAGAGCTACAGTTGTGGACCATGTTGTCAATCAGGGTGCAACTAAATGTTGGAAGAACCATTGTGAATTCAATCATTCAAACATTTCTTAGGTAGAACAGGTCTGTATAGTATTGGACAGTAATCCAACATCTCACAATATCTCACTAACTACAGCAATGTGTAACTGTAGTTTTCAAATGATGTTTTGAGCATTTCTCTGGTAGTGTCACTGAGTTCTGACCCTTTTTTGTTGCATTGGAAAACACTGAGAATAAACTGTCATAATGAAAACATGACAAAGTCATTTAACTATCTTGTTCATAAACGATGGTGTCAAGACTTCTCATTTTGATGACACTGGCCGTTTCAATGACATGAATACTTGATTTTGAGGAATGGACGATGCATTTTGAGCAAGTGACACGCTTTTGCAGATTATCCACTAGGTTTTGCAGTTTGCACTAATTGTTTTTAGAAATGCACGAACTGCTGTGCAAATGTTAATAGTGATGTGAGAAAAGCACCAAAGCGCCTGAGAAAAACTGCAAATCCGTCAATATACGCCTGTCATTAGCGTACTCCCATCATGCCTTTTCGCTGTTCATGGACGCGCCCATAAATCATCCATGCAATAAATGCAATAAATTATTGGTACAGTGCCAAACACCACAGAGTAAACAACCCGCTACTGACACCTGCTGGTAAAATCAAATACTGTCCTCGAGTCCAAGTCAAGACAGAGACTTTATTGTCATTGCACAAGTGCGATAGATAGATAGATAGATAGATAGATAGATAGATAGATAGATAGATAGATAGATAGATAGATAGATAGATAGATAGATAGATAGATAGATAGATAGATAGATAGATAGATAGATAGATAGATAGATAGATAGATAGATAGATAGATAGATAGACAGACTGACAGACAGACAGACAGACAGACAGACAGACAGACTGACAGACAGACAGACAGACAGACAGACAGACAGACAGACAGACAGACAGATAGATAGATAGATCGATAGAGATCTATCTTAGTTTAAGAAACAATACACGTAGCAAAGGTAAAAGCTATCCATCCAAACTTCCTTCAGTGCATTAGTGACACTGATTAACCTTTGATCTACGCAGGTGAAGCAGAAGCCAATCCCAGCTGACATTTGGCGAAAGGCAGGATACAGACTGTTTGCCAGGGCTGTACTGACAACCCACAACATATTGTATACTGAATGTCTTCCCTTCCAGTGTCAGTATCTGAGTATACATGAACATAGAGTAAACCTACACAACTATGAATGGAAATAACACTACAATCTATATCAAGACTTGTTTTTTTCTGTCTCTGATGGAAATCTAAGTTTACCAACAGTTTACAGTGCCTGTTTGGCACTGATACCACTGCACCTATTCTCAGATGGGCTCTGCTGTTTCTGGCTAAACATCCCAAAATACAGGGTGAGGAGCTTAGATCACACATGACTTTATCATAACAAGATGGAGCTAAAAAGGAGAAGTTCTATCTTTGTCTCTCTATCTCCGAGCAGGTCCAAGAGGAGCTCAGCAGGGTGATAGGGAGTTGTCAGGTGTAGGTTAAAGACAGTAATAACCTGCCCTTTGTTAACGCCGCTATCCATGAGACACAGAGACTGACCAACATTGACTCACATCACGAGCCAAGATGTCAACCTCCAGGGTTATGGCATTAAAAAGGTCAGACTAAAAAACATATTTTTTCTACGTGGAAACAGAACTATCCCTATACTATCTTTTTGTTTTTGTTCTTAAAATGTTATCTATGAACCCTGTAGTATATATGCAAGGACTTTATATGGCGCTGTAATGCTGCCACAGAAATACAACCAAAATCTAAGAAGACGTGGAGCATACACATAAACCTTGTGCACTCAAGTGGGGCTATGACATCATCCTTTTCCCATCCACAAAAAGTTAGGCGTGGTGTTGTGAGATTTTTTTCACTCTCTGACTCTTTCTGTATATGTATTGAATATTACAGTTTTCTGACCTGGTTTTGTTTTGCTTTTTATTGTAGAGGGCAGTAAAATCACTAAAAAGTCACCTTGTTTTAAATTTACACTTTCGTTTTCAAACATATCTACAGATATCTTGATTTCTTTATTATGTATGTATATATATACATATAGTAGGGGGTACTTGTGCCTGCATCATTTGGGGGTCCTTGGCCTGAAAAAAGAATAGTTTCTAGTATCAAAACATGTTATGGTAACCTTTTTTTTTCAAAGCTGATAGTTCTGCAAGTGTTATATCCCTTATGACACCAGGTGTCTAGATGAAACAATGGCCCATGTGAACAGCAACACAACATTATCATAGAAATGAGCCAGTGAGTTTACTACATAATTCATGTAATCACAGAGAGGATAAAGCAATCATGCATATAATCAGAAACAATAAATGATGGTGTCTGGGGCAGAAAGTAATAATCTGTTTGATATTGAGATGTTTTCAGAGCCTCTAATTTGAAGTTCGACAAACCCTGCTATTTCAGTTATTACCTATGACACTATTCGAAAACAAACAAACTGGAGAGTGGCAGAATGAACGATCACTGCTGCTGACAATGTTCACAATGAAAATGGAGAGTAATCACAGACATGTCTGTGTGGAGCAGTTCCGCCTTTGGTCAGCAGGTGGCGGGAGAAGGCTGACGATACCCCACACCACTGACAATGAGGCATGCAGTATGGAGCTGAAAATGTTTGTTGTGATGTTATAAAAGTATACAAGTTTGTTGTTTCAGACAAAGTGTACGTTTTCAGTGAATAACCACTATTCAAAAAAATGCTTCTAGGTCTTGAGGGATTCTTAAATTTAACTCATGTGTCATAAACCACAACATATTGTCAGCAGGAAAGATGTTGACTCGGAAAAACACAGTCAGCAGCACAGTCCAAAATGTAAAAATAATGAGCATAATGATCTTAATCCTCAAAACAGAGCTCTCTGTTGACTGGTGACTTTGCTCAGATACAATAATACTGCCACACTGAAGAATGAAACAGTGTCTGTCATAATGCAGCAGTTTGGAGATGTGCATATTTGATGTCTCTGCAAGTCTGGTTACACAACGGACTAAGTAAACATAATTATGTACACACAAAAGACAGCATTTCTGAGCATTAAAACAACAGCACCACATTTAAATAAGCTACATTTGTGTTGTCATAGTATGAAAAAGCAAGATTTTCATCCAAAACTTTGTTTGGTAGAAGTTCAAGGACTGGAATGATGTCTTTTTGTCCTCCACCAAATGAATCTTTTTGACATGTTCTATTAATACATGTATTTTCTGGATCAAAAATCCTGACCTGAATGACAGTCAAATTACTTTCATGCCTTTCAGCCAATCAGTCACTATCTGCATGCACGTCACGGCTGCTGCTGCTGCAGAGCTTGGACTCGTCTGTCATATATGGATAGCAGCTGTTGGTGTAAAGCACATGTGTACCAGCAGGTGGCTCTGTCTCTTCCCTTTAAACTGTGACCCATATCACACCACTTCTTTATGAGCATCCCTAATGTGAGGCTTTCCCTATGTGACAAGAACTACACAAGACAACAGAGTACATGCTTAGATTGTCTTGTCTATGATATTGTAACACATGTGGACGCGTGCAGAGCTGGCCCAATACATAAGCGGCCCAATGCCCCTGTGGCCACAGAGGGGCCCCTAAGAATGCTAAAGATGTTCTGTACCCAACAAGAGAGTATTTTGTAAAATATTGCATTATGTCAGGGGGGAGTCATAAAGATGTAATATTGTGTCAACAGACTGAAAACAAATGCTACTGCTGCTACAATCTGATCTTTTCAGACAGACTGCCAAACACTGTTATCTGCAAGTCATCGAATCAGATGTGTGTGTCTGGACATAACCAAACCCGTCTGCCATGGTAAAATGCATCAGTAAGAACATAAGCATACTCATGTTTGCTGTGAAGTAGAAGAAGAAATCTGAATAACATTGCATGTCAAACCACCTCTAAACGTGACGAGTCAAATTTGGATAAATTAATTTCATATGCATTATTGCGACACAGCAGTCTGGACAATGTTTCCTGTTGTGGTTTACAGGGTTAAGTCTATACTTCTGCTTTGGGCTTCAATCTTGACACACACGTGAATTGTTGATCATCACTTTCATGTCACTGCTTGTATATGGTGACGTTATACTTGTCTGCCTGCCTGCCTGACTGCTATCTATCTATCTATCTATCTATCTATCTATCTATCTATCTATCTATCTATCTATCTATCTATCTATCTATCTATCTATCTATCTATCTATCTATCTATCTATCTATCTATCTATCTATCTATCTATCTATCTATCTATCTATCTATCTATCTATCTATCTATCTATCTATCTATCTATCTCGACACAGTCTTAAAGCCCTTTCTCCTTTATGCCAGGATTGGACGGCCACCTTCATCTGCCCTTGGAATCCAGTCCCTGGCATTATTATTATTTTATGATTAACTCTAAACTTCGTCTGCTACATTATGGACTTCTTTTTTATTAATAAATGTCCCAGAAGACATGTCTGCACTGATGTGGGAGACAAGCGTTTCACTTTGCTGCTCCATCAGCTTTGATTTACAAAAACAGACGAATGTAAAGAGCTGGTGTCACACAGTATTTTGAAAATACTATAACATTCTGATATTTTATCATTCTGCCTTATATTTTTCTTTCAGGTTTTTTTATTTTTTTTATTTTATTAATATTTTATCTTTTGTCTCTTGTTATTGTGTCTGTAACCCTGTTGAATGTGCTGAAATTATGTTTTTTTTTTTTTTTTAGATCTCAATAGAATAATACTAATAAGACACCTATAAGCAGTAACAGCATCAGCACTCCTTATGTCAGATCTTTAGTATCTCAGCAGCATGTTTTCTTCCTGTTCTTTTTCTTTTGTGGTTGCATAACTGTCAGGTAGCTTTTATTATCATGATGTGCACGCTGCGTTTTTCTCCCCCTCCGCTCAAACCCAATCACACCCTCCCCCATCTCAAGTACAATTACGTGATGGGTGACGTTTCAGCGTGCGGAGGAGGGCGCTGGGCAGGGACCACTTGGACCAAAGAGGACTAAACGTTATTTCGTTCCATCGCAGAAACAAACGCATTGACGGCAGCGGAGCAGGCTGGCGCCTCGCTGAAGCAGCCGAGCCCATTGTCTCCTTCAAACAGGGCAACCACGGAAAAACGGCTTTGACTCAAACTGCGGTGTGTGGCCAGTTAAGGAGTGTCCAAGTGCTAGTAGGCATTGCGGGAGAAAGAAGGGGGGGCCGTGGACAGATCTGGCCACTCAACGAAAAATGAATCACAGTCAAGTTTTAGTAATATGAACAACAAGAGCCGCGTTGTGTTGTTGCAGTTGACGAACAACTATTGACGCGTGTGCTGCTGACCGTTTTCCACCGCAGCTGTTCGCGCGGACTTCTTTTGTTCGCGTCGCCCGAGTCTCCAAATTCTAGTGTGCACGTTTGTGTTTGAGCCGCCGCTGCCGCTGTGAGAGAGTCACAGACGTTCGCTGCCGGAGAAGAAACGACCGGAGATGAATTTTCAGTCCGGCGTCCCAGTGTCCGGTATCACGCAGCAGTCTCAACCAGCCATGCCCACTCCAGGCACCGTCCCCGCGCCCGTCCCAGTGCCCCAGTCCATCCCGTCCCAGTTCGGATCCGGATCCTCTGCGAGCTCAGGAGCCGGACAGTTCGGCTCGGGGACTGTTTCGGGCCAGACTGCACAAGCAGGCGGCCCAGCGGGCTCGCAGTATGTTTTGTCCAACTCAGCCGCCATCAGAGCCGAGATCCACCGGTTCGAGTCTGTGCACCCGAACATTTACGCCATCTACGACCTGATCGAGCGCATCGATGACCTGGCCCTGCAGAACCAGATCCGAGAGCATGTAATCTCCATTGAAGGTGAGTAGAGGGGACCACACTGGACTTCCATTCATTTAGGATTTGGGGGGACGGAGGGATTGTTGTTTATGTTATGTGTGTATACGTGTGTGTGTGTGTGTGTTTCCTCTCCTTTGATGCACACATTGTCATCCATTGGTTCACAGCACAGTGTCAACAATCACACTTTGAGGCTGGGGGGTGTAGCAGAGCTCATTGTCCTGCTGGAGGATTGAATTGCCCCCCTGCTCTGCAGTGAAATGTTCAAATGCAGTCACAAGAAGCAGCCTTAGCAAATGTAATAATAAGCTCCCCTCTTTTATATATTTATAAAAAAGAAAACAGGTTCTGCTGCTTTTAGAGGCTTCTGTTAAAGAGGATTCTGTTTTCCCATGTAACCCAGTGGAGTGAGAGTCTGAGGTTGACTGTGAAAGAGAGGCTTTAGGCAAATTGTGAAATGTTCCCTCAAAAGTAGCACAGTGATCGCCGTAAAACAATGCAGAGGCACATTCACACTCACATTTGTAACACCGGGGACAAGACAAGACAAGAAGGAATGATCTTGTACCCCAAAGGGAGGACGTGATAGACTGTGTCAACAGACAAGTTCTTTGTCACGCCGGAAATCAAGTCTAAATGTTATCAGCAGCCCAAGGAAGAGTGACAGTGAATCACACAAGCGTGCGGAACGCTATACAACAGTCTGTTAAATCCAAGTGAGGGTGATGCACTCACTGACAAAATGTGAGTGTCTTCAATTACGGTGGCAGTTTCTTAACATGTTCCTCTGTGCTCCTCACCCACACAGACATGCTGTGGCAGAGAGAGGAGCCTATACCTGTCCATCAAAATCAGCTGTCATGGGTCCTGACAAACTATTTTCAAACTGTTTTCAAATCGAAATAGCAGCTTGAAACAACGCGGCTAGTAAACATCAAAGGGCTTGTTGTATAAAATCAAACGCATGCATGCCAGAGTTCTCAATGTTGCATTACAATATAGTGTAGTTAAAGGGCCACTTCACCCAAAAAAAAAATAAAATGTGTTGCACATTTCCAGAGCTAAATGTGTTTTTCAATCATCAGACAGTGGATATGAGACACATGTCTCATTCCCACAACAACAGAGGACAATGGGATCGAAAACAAAAGCCCTACACGGCTCTACAGTGCGTTTCTGTCGTTTTATGAGTAAAATTTCTGAAAAAATTCTAATAAATACAAAGAAACCTGGTCAAATTTAATCTGTAATCCAATGTGAATCAAACATACACAGCAGCATCACAATAATTTTAAATTCATTCTTCATTTTGACCAAGTGAAAAAAAATTGGGTGAAAATGCCCTTTAATATTTTACGGTGCTATGTGGTAATCTTTTATCACATTTAAAGTTTAACACAGTGGTGCAGTGGCTAGCATTGTTTCCTAACGGCAGGAAAGTCGCTCTCTGTGTGGAGTTCACATATTGTCTCCCCGAGTGCGTTCTCTCCGGGTACTCTGGCGTAGATTATCATTATTATGGTACTAAATTGAGTTTTGTCTCTGTATGTTGGCCCTGCGATTGGTTGGGACTTGCCCGGGCTGCACTCGCCTTTCACACCCTATATCAACTCCTTCATGTGGAGGAAAAAGTTGTAGAAATGAAATGAATGAATGAATAACTATTGAACTGAAGCTGCAAAATCTCACTCTAATCACAATTAGATTCCCAGCATTGTTGAGCCCTAGTCTTTAGTCCTTCTTTGTCATATGTCTTCCAACGTTAGTTCTAATATTATAGTTGCTACTCCTAAAAGTCAATAAAGCACAAGTGCTTTTGATTTATTGTTTCATTTTAGAGAAGTCATTGGGACCAGCTTTGTTGTTGGTCAAAATTATGCGTTGACAGTGTTGGTGATAAGATCGAAGATAAAATGTCTAGCCGTGTTATTGGTTAGTATTTGACTTCCAATTGTCAATTTAACAAAGTCAACACTTTGTATTTCGGTCATCAATCCCTACATTTAGTTTCTATGAACACTTGAGAGCACACCGGTGGCAAAGATTCATCGTAAATGTGTTGTTGACTCCAATTGAATCAGTAGCAACTGGAGGGATGGTTTCCTAGGAGACGTTTTACCTCTCATCCATGAACTGAAGAAGCCCCTTGGCTTGACATTTGACATGTGACCTGGATGAATGAGAATCTACAGGGACGTGTTGTTGCATCCTAACAACATATCAACATGTACAGTGCATTGATTGACACAAAGCCTGCACGCTTCCTGGTAAATGCAGATTTGTCATATTTCATGGTTATCATCAGATCTAAAGATTGTCACAGAGACTCTAGATAGTCTTTCCTCTATGTGGAAGAAACTGAATTTACAAGTAGCATTGGTTATTTACCAGGATATCAGACAGTGATGAGACCAACTGGGTAGTTTTGTCTTGGTTGGAGAATTGGGAGTGTTATGAAGAGGTAGATTGGGACAAATCACAGCAGAAAATAATAGTATTCTTGATGTGAAAGTCAAAGATCAGCATGTCTCCGTTTGAGTGAAGGATACATGTATTCATTTTCTCTCTGATCCCTGAGTTTAGTTGCATAATTTCCTTGGCGAGGGCGTGCGTCTTATTTAGGATAACACTGGAGCCTTTTATGAGTTATTTCTTTTATAAACAGAAAAGAAATTGCTTGTTTTTATTCTCAAAACTGTTTTTGACTTTTTGTGTCTTCTTCCTCGGAGATGAGCCAACTTCATTTTGGCATACTATACTAATTGTGTGGAGTGGAAACTTAATAATTTGAATCTATTCTCTAACATAGTTATCTAAAGGCCACCTCTAACGTATTCAACACATATGAGATAATGATATTGACATTGATATTACAGACATTGGATTATTCACTGCAGTGAATGCAATCTAGACACAATCAGACTATGCTCTGTAACATAAAGACATGAATGTGACTGGAAGTAGTTGAAGGTACTGATCTCACTGCAACATCTCTAGGTCCTTGTATTTTTGTTGTGTGACTATTGAACATGAGCAAAAATCTTAGAAATACGTGATTCCAAAGTGATGCTCGCCAAAGTCAGTGCTCCCTGTTGTTGTTTGAGAATTGATTTCCCTCGGAAGGCCGTCACATTGTGTTTGTCCTTGGTAGCCTCGGGCTTAAAAACAAAATGATGTTGTGGCATTATGTTCACACTTGCAGGCTTACACAAAGTTCTAAACTGAAAAAAACATTTAAGCCCAAAGCAAAAAATATCCAGCGGCGAAAAAAAACAGTCAGAAATACCTTGCTACGCTGTGTTTGTGAATGAGTTTATGGCACTGTGAATACTGTATGTTGAAGGTCAACGTTGGAGAAGTGATATTTCGATGCATGCACTGTATGTCAAAGGACGTTGGAGATATTATGCCATACATTGCATTAGCTGAAGTGCTGAAAAGCATTTTCTTATGTAAGTGTAACCTTAAGAGGCTGCAACAGGAGACTGGCCAACTCATCTTCCCCTGCACTGAAGAACTGCAGATCTGTTCCTCTTCAAACTTGCATCATTGCAGAGTCTGTTGCTAAGGAACCAGTAGCTCATGCGTTTATCTGAAAATGCTGAAGAGAGTGAATACAAATTACAGCCTTTACAAAATGAATTCCCATTGTTACTTAGGTCTCACTGTTGTTTTGTGTAGTAATAAGAGCTATTTATGACAATGACACACCATGCTGGTTTTTCCTATAGTTTTTATGTCTTTCACTTGGTTAAACGAATCGGATCACATGCTGACTTCTCTCCTTTCTTTTAAATCATGTCCTAATACAGGAATAATGTACACCGAGTTCAATGAACTGTTGGAATGACAAGGCCAGGGACTGTGTAAGCAAAATATCTGTGCCAAAGATAGGTGGACAGCAAATGGATTGCTTAAGTATTTCAATAGATGTATATCTCTGCGTTTTTGCAATCCTGTATGTGCCCCAGGACAGATATTTACCTTGTGTACTTCATTGTGATGTGCTCACAGGCACACACCAGACTTCACATACTGCGATACCTGTGTCTAGACTCTCTGCTAATTTGTGTTAGTTTAATTCGAAGACACACCACTTAAATTATGAAAATACACTATGTGAAATGAGATGTTTTAGATTCTGGGTCAAAAGATAATCCAGTACTGCAGGATGTGGTTGTGCAAATATGTGTGGAATTGTCTGACAATTTTCAAATCATTTAATTACCAAAAAAGAAACTTACAAATGGTGAATTTGGGACTTTACCAGTTGGATAAAACAGCCTTGCGGATAAGAGAGCCTTTACTGATTTAATGCTACGGTGAATTTCTCATCTTACTTTTTATACCAAGTACCACCTGAGCAAATATTGAGCTCTCAAAGTAACACAATTATCGCCAACGTTAAAATACAGTGGTGTAAATAGGCTGAGCAAAGACTGTTCACAGGAGGCAGATTTATTCCCAAAAGGATAATTTGCTCTCTCATCGTCCTCTTCCTCACGCATACTTCACACACTGGTATAGTGACAGATGAAGTGAGAGATACAGTCACTCTAGTTATTATTATTGTTATAATTATTATTATTATTTAGTTTATTATTATTTTGTACCACAAGAGGAAGTTCACGTACCACCCGTGGTACATGTACGACAGTTTGAGAAACATGGTCAACAAGACTTGAGAGCAATAACAGTAAGAGAAAGAGATTGATAGATTGAAAGAAAGGTGGGTAACATTAGTGAAATATAATGAATACATTTGATAAAACACATCATTTTGTCGGTCTGTGTTGAAGCATCATAATTGATAACGGCGCCAAAACCTGTTCTCTTTGTCTTGACATTTCACTGTCCGTGCCTCTCCGCAGCAGCCATCTTAAGTTCTCCCTGTGAAGTAACGTTGATGATGCAGAAGAAACACGATGTGTGTGGAGTTGTCATCCATGAAATGCAAATGCAGCAGAGGATTGCACCACGGCAACAATCACGTGGTATCAGGTTAAACTCCCAGTTGTGCAAGAATTAAAAATAGCAGGAGAAGTGTAGGGGAAATACACTTGTTGTATAAAATAATGTGACAATGTTTGACAGTGAAGCTTACTAAGTATATTTAGTTTAAAGCTGCTGTGCATAAGCTTGGTGATTTTGATTGTTGTTGATGTTATTATTATTATGTCTCAGTTTAGTCTTTGTTAACAGAAACAATAGAACTTTATTTGTATGCATATATATGTATCATATGGTTCATCAGGCTCTGTCAAGCAATACTATCAGACTTGACTGAGGGAGTGTTTGTGTGTTTACAGCAGCAGCGCAGAGGCGGACAGAGACGAGAAGCTATTGTTTTTAAATTGCAGAACAAAGAGGTGTTTAAGCAGAAGTCGTGGACGCTTCTTTGTGTTTTCAGTTTTATATTTTCAAGATCTAAACATGGCTTTACTGAGAAACACTGAGAGAGTTGTGGTTTGGATGCAACTGCAACTTTAAGTCAAGTTTATGTTGCTCACTGCAGTAAATAAATCCATGTTTTAGAGTATCTGTTTATCCAATCAGGAGCCAGAACTTGACATAGAGGCGGTCCTCTCTGTTTCTGAAGTAGATGCTTCTCTGTCAACAGAACATGTTTGAAAGGTGACATAGGGAGAGGGAGGGGAATGATAATAGTAGCTGTCACAGCAGCTTTAATAGATATAGTTAAGATATCCAAGCTAATATCCTGCAGTCATCTGGGAAAATACCATGCCCCTACTGCTTCAACAATAAGCAGTATTTAGATGTGTGATTTTTTAAAAACTGAATTAAAATCTGAATCGGTGGACTGTGAACTTCAGTGGTAGGAAAGTGATTTGATTGGCAGGATGAAGAGAAAAATCCACATCACTCAGATATGGACACAGCTGCAGAGACTGTATCTATATTATGGTTCCAGTTATATTTTTAGCCATTCATATCAAAGTGGAGGAGTGTTCAATTAACGAGACGATGCCCTGGGAATAGTGTTCTTTGGTACCGCTTGCATTGAAGTTCAGATTTTCTAGCCTGCTTTATATTCTTGTCAAACCTGTATGAACTTCTTCTAGTTTTCTGAGGACTTCCTGCAGATGGATGAATGACTACTGGGCGTTTGTGGGCATGCGGTGCACAAATCTGCCTGTAGTGTGTGCTGCGTATATTGCAAAGATCACGAACTGCACGGATCAGCATCTGACAAGGCCTTTTAGCCGCAAGATGTCATTGTACTCGGTCTACAGCTGGCGGTGACTTCAGGACACTGACTCCTGTGTGTGTGTATTTTGCGGGGATTTCCTTGAGCCAAGTATTATGATGTTGCATTGTTGTCCTGTTATCATGTATCTTGAGTAATTACTCCATAAGCTCACCCAGGCATTCATGTCTGCAACATGCAGTCCAATGTCAGAGCAAGGGCAGTCACCTAAATCCACTGCTACTCAAGAGGGGTTCTCTGGATTTCAAGAAAGAACTAATAAGACCCACACAATGGGACTTTGTGTGCTCAAATGGCACTAGGGACGACACAGAGAGACACAAAAAGCACACAGATTGAAGCCTCGCAGCTCTCTGTTGGCATTGTGTGGCATCTTTGCGGCTCCCTGGTACACACTGCGTCTTCTCTTCTAGTCAATTGCCAAGGAGGACATGAGTGCTCATCTGCTAATCACAAGCAGAGAATTATGATAATGCATCTCTCTATTGCTGCTAAAGCACAATTCATTTCCTCATGACCACAGAGATGTAAAATGGAAATATCTTAATTAACGCTGTTTTTATTGGCTGCCTGCTGTAATCATACAGTGTTGAAAATCGCGAGACATGATGGTAAATGTAGTTTTTAGTAGAGCTTCAACAATTCATCGATTAATTGATAAAAAAAAAAAAAAATGAAAACAGGTTTTTCCATCTTCTTAAATCAATATTTCTAGTTGATTTACTACATATAACAAAGACAAAATGACACTAAAACTGAAAGAATATCATCCTTTTGATGTTTGGGAAACACTGATAACTTAAATAATCAACAGATTAATCGAAGTTGTATTTGTTACCTCTTAAGGACATTTTGTGGCACAAACACTGACCTTGTCAGGACCACTTGATCTCATGGAGACCAAAACCTGGCCCTAATGAGGCAGAACCTAATTTCTGAGGAAGTGTGTATGTTTGGGGCTAAGATCTGCAATGTTGTTAGTTTAAGGTGAGGGTTAGACATTAATTGGTTATAGTTAAGGTTAAGCCCAATTTATACTCCTGCGTAAAGTGCCCTACGTAGGTTACGCAGAGCCCACAGTGTCGTCTCCGACTGCACTAAATATTTTTTAAGTGTCCGTCACTCCGTCAAGGGACAACGGAGAAGGCAAGGGCTGCGATTGGTCCTCAGGACAGGCCGAGCTAACGCTGCTCTGTGTCGGCTCACACTGCGCACCGAGTGTCCACAGAGGCGGAGCTGATCACCGCCGACAACGTCGCTGCCAAACTACAAATACGTCATATCTTAACACACACAGCACATCTTTAGACTCTAAATGGCCCATTTCTCGGCTCAAATTATCTTAAAACTGCGCTCCGTGACACAGAAAAGTGACGGCCACTGTTTCATTGTTATTCCGCTGCAACAGTAACAACAGTCTTTCTCTCTCGGACACCATTGCTCACTGTAGCCAAAAGCACAACAACCTTGCGTAGCGACCCCTACTGATCGGGCGGGAAATTGCAGTGCGTATCAGGCACCACGACGGAGAACTATGAAGGCTCGAGGGGTCTCCGTGGTTACGCAGTCGGATTAACGCAGTCGGATTAACGCATTACGCAGTCGGAGAACTATAATGTGGCCTTTAGGGATAATGCTTTGTTTAGGCTGTCCGAAGGAATGGATGGAAGACAAATTTGATTCAAACCTAAATTTAAAGGGCTTTTTGAGGGTTAACATTTGTTTTTAGGGTTAGAATTGGGTGGGTTTAGGGTAAGGATAAGGGTTAGGGTTGTAGTTATGGTAAGGAGCAAGGGAATGTATTGTGTCTATAAGTGTCCTTACTGACAACACTAAAAGAATGTGTGTGTTTAAGTTAGCTGGACTGGACAGTTGTCTCTGAGGGCCATCTGTGTCAGTAGAATGCTGCTGCCACTTCTGGCAAAGGGAATCTCCACAATGTGCTCATTATACTGTATTTCCAAACTGTATCTGCGAATATGGATCAGAAACTGTTGAAATGTCTGTCACAATCACCAGCTGTGTCCTCTAACATGGTATAGCAATGTAAAATTCTGTTAATGTAGAATGCCTGTGTTTATATAGCAGAGTAGAGTCGCTCACTGAGTATTTACTAGTTGTGTAGATCTTGTGCCCAAATAAAGTCTCAAACAAATGCATCTGTGAAGCATGGAGTAGGTCCCCTCCCCCTGTTTTTTCATTATACTAATGCACTTCCCTATACCATAGCATGAGGATTTGCGGAAAGGACGAACAGTTAGCTGCACTGCACTTTTTAAATGTGAGAAAATTATTATTTTTTCTTACCAATCAGCATCTTTCACATTCGTCTGTTTTATGTATACTGACAAGCTAACACAGGGAAATTGTTGCAATGACAAAACTCCACATTTGAAGTGTTTTTAGGTTGTAGTTCACCAAGAAATACTGAAGTTGCAACATTCATCTCCCTGAAACAACAGCCAACCTTTTCTGCATCCGAGATGCATGTGTTGATAGCAATACTTTTGTCAAGGTTGTTTATTTCTGCTGCCTCAGTCCTTATGCCAAATTAAACTAGAATAAAATCCTGACTCTAGCGTTATCATTAATGCACGAACACGAGTGTTGTATTCTTATCCAACTCGAGAAGAGAAAATAAATAAACTAAAATCTCAAAATATGAAACTGTAGTCCGTTTCATATCAGACACGTCGTTTTTCCATTACTATAGTACCTCCTCAACAGTGGACGGTGTCGTCATAGCACGGCTGCACGTGGACGTCTTTGTTTTCAGTGTAGTGAATCATCCATCCATCTTCTACTGCTTTATCCTCCACATGAGGGTCACATGTCAGCTGTGCCAATCTCAGGTTGATAGGTGGGGTACAGGACAGTCTATCACAGGGCCACATAATGGACAACTAGCCACTCTCACAATCACACCTATGGTCAATTCAGAGTGTCCAATATACCTAATCCCCATATTACACATTTTCGGGCTGTGGGAGGAAATCGGAGAAAACCCATGCACACACAGGGAGAACATGCAAACTCCATGCAGAAAGGCCCTTGTTCCGACCGGGTCGCGAACCCTGGTCTTCTTGCTGCAAAGGCAAGAGTGCTAACCACTACCCCAACCACGTGGCCCTCATTAGAATCGGTGAATTAAAAAGATTATTTCAGTACGTCCTGTGTGAGCAGAGCACAGACTGCGCTTGAAACAGTCACTGAACTGAAATACGGCTGAACGGGTTGCCAGTCGGCTCACAGTCACTGGTTTTTAGCAATTACTGTCACTAAATACACCAGACTAATCTGTTAAACATTGAGATTTTATACATTTCCTTGCTAAATGTCGAAGATATATTCAGGACGTGATGTGTTGGACGTCGCTGTGGCTTGCAGTCTGTTGACGTCACATTTTTGTATCAGCTTGAACCTTACAAAAACCGATACCAAAAAAAAGATCCAGGTACTTTCCCTAATGGAAAAGCAAAGAAACCAAGTAGAGTCAAGTCGAGCCGAGTCGTGCTAGAACTGTATATTGGAAAAGTGCCACTGAGAATCACAGGCATGCCACTATGATGGCGCATGTCTTAGACTAATGGACTTCAGGGATGTACTTCATCTCGCTAAATGACTGATCCAGTTACTGAGGTGGAAAGAACTCCAAAGGTCTACAGCCTTGTTGATGTGATGCACGTGGATTAATCTGAACTCCAGATATGTGCATGAATCCTCCACGTCAGTCAGGGGAGCGATGATTATGCTCTCCTTTTTTATTAAAATTTCTTATTCTCTTGATGTCAGACTCAGATTGCCTGTAGCACCTCTGTGCTTTGCATGGCAAGTGTCAGGTTTCAGCCATGTTTAATCTCCGAGAGTGGTGTTGAGAAAACACTTCACGTCAGCTTTACTGTACGTCACTCGTTTATTCTTGGGAGTGTGGTAGTAACGGATTCACACCAGCAAACCAGGGTTTGCACTCCCCTGACTTTCAATAGACACCCTGTTTTGTGTTAAGCACATCCAATTTTGCTCATCAGCAGCCACAGAATGCTCATTACATCCCCACTGAAATGTGTTTTAACACTGGAGGCCAACTCTTGAGTGTGGGTCAGCAGCAGAGGTGATCCGAGCTGGTGAGCTGCGAACAGAGCCCCGGTCTGACGTTTGCGGGAGGCTCGCGGGGTCACGGTGTCATTTCTGCGTTAGCCCTTCTGTCCTCTCCCGACTGCAGCACCATAGTATTGGCTTATTGAATGTGACACTATCCTCTACAACAGAATGTCCTCCATTGTGCCATTAAACAAAGGCTCCCTCTCTCTCCCATTGATGCACTGCTAATTTTTTTTCTTGTGTTCTGAATGGGGAGGGGAGGTGGTGAGCAGGTCAGATTTTTTTTTTCAAAGGGAATGTAGAGTATACTCATCCCTGTCTCTCATGAGTAGAATGTAGAGGGCTGTTGTTGTTGTTTTTTGGTAGTCTGATTGTTAATGGATAGCGTAGGGTAGTTCTGATCTAATGTTTCACTGAGTGTTTTCTGCTATAGGATATAGGAAAAACAACGAGAATCCATTTTGTTTTAAATGACCATGTGATGGATGGTAACGAGGTAGCGTACTGATTTATTTTATAGTATTCACCACAGAATAAAGTTTTTTTTTTTTTTTTTTTTTTTTACCTCCTAGTAGAAGTCATTCATGTTAACTGGCAGAACAATCGGTTGTAATTTTAAAAATGTGATTGATTTGTTGGCTATTTAGGAGTGCTGCTAACTCTCATTTTCATTGATTAACCTGCTCGTCTTTTTACCTGCAAAATATCTGTGATGTGATGTCTTGAAACGTCTAGTTTTGTCTGAATAGCAGTACAAAAACCCAAAGATCTTCTGCCTACTAATCATAAATGTCGAGGTCAAACATCATATTTTGCATCATTTTGGAATAAAGTGTGGCATAAATAATAATTTTATAGATCTCTGCCTTTTAACTTAATACCGTCTCTCTGCAAACAATAAGAACATCAGTCATGTCTCGTCTTATTTTAAGTTTATTAAAATTTTTTGATTTAAGGTTGAGACAATTTAATTTTCTATATAGGCTCTCCCCCACCCCCCTAAATTGTGCATCCACCATGTCCTATGGTGGAAGTGCTCACATTTCCTGCCAGTGGGGTAGGGTTGGAAACAGATGGCTGCTGACAGAGGAAGGGGTTTGGAAAGCAGTGACTGAGCAACAGATGGAAATGCGCATATGCCTCCAAGTCCCCTCAGCCTGCCAGCAGTCCCGTGACTAACTGTGGGAAGATTCTGGCCTCATCCAGGTTGGGCATGGACAGAGAATCATGGTAAAGACTGAAGTGTCCTTCCAATCGTAATGGGCTCTGGAAAACTCACATTGGGCGGATACATATTTTATTTAATTGGAATGAATGGATGATTGGTGGCAATGTCTCAGCCTGGAAAACCGGAGCGCTTTGTTTTAAAAGTTATATTTAAAAAAAAAAAAAAAATAGAAGGAGTGACCTTGATTTGGTTGTGTTCTGTAGGAAAAATAAGCTGCAGTCACATTTTCTCCTCGAAGAGAAATATCTTACTAGGGACTATTTTTGGCCCTTAAGGAGCACATTTTTTGTCTGAGTAGGACATGTGGCCCAGAGGCTATAGTGTATAACAGTGTACAGCAAGTTATAGCTTTGGTGTTTGAAGTATTTTGCTCATGCTCTCAGAGAGCCATGTAATTGAGAACACTCGCAGTATTTAAAGGTTGTGGAAAATTGAATGTAATTCCCTAAGGAGCTCGGGCACGTGTCACATTTATCTCTGCATCACGTTGTTCTCAAGGACGTGTTTGTTTCCACATCAGGTTGTTGTCGTTTTTCATGAAAGTTACTTTTACTGAAGGCCTGCGCTATTTGTATCTGCATGTTACTACACTTTCCAGAGCACCCTGTAAAAATCAGACCTCTGCGAGGAGGAACTCGGTTCATATTATCTCCCGTGTCCACCAACCCAAGGGTGTATTTATAGTAGTTATTGCTCCGTGTTTATGTAACAGTTTCTCATTTGCTCCATCATTGGGCTGTGAATAGGAAATCTTCACTACATATTAGGGATGTCACTTTTTCCAAAAATCAAGTTTGGATGTATATTACGTGACGTGCTGCACACACAAACACACACACACACACACACACACACACACACACACACACACACACACACACACACACACACACACACACACACACACACACACACACACACACACAAAGACATTATTTATTATCACTCTTACTATTATTCAAATCAGGTTGAACCAACTGGCAACTGGTCTTGATGTAAGAATTTGAACTCTCATTTAGAATCACCATTTGGTCGGCAGAATCACCTTCAACCAGCTGTCAGTCCCACTGTTGTCCGACTATTCGTGTCGTACTTTATTGACCTCTAAACGGGAACATAATTTACAAAATTGACATCATGTTCTGTTGAAGGAGACCTGAAGCTACCGAGTGAGACCAATAACTCATGAGGACACTGGAGGACTGCATGGATTTTTTTTTCTTATGTACGGTATATGGGTTTAACACTGCTCTGTGATGCCTCCTTTACTCAGAGGCGCTAACAGATAAGCTCCCAGGTGAATCTGCAGATTTGCTTGTTACTGTGCCATCTATGGCACGGAACCCAAAATACATCCAAACGCTGCTTTTCAGATGCTCTTAAAGGTCAACCAGTGCTCACAGCAACCTCTACTACTATATCAGAGAGTGTGATGGGGTTCCAGGCTGTATATTTTGAACTCCCAGCAGGTTTTTTAAGTTTGAATTGCCTCTTGAGTTTGAACATTTACCTGCATTTCAGTTAAAAAGTCCCTATTGCATATTATTTTTCACAGTTTATTTTCAATGAACTGAGAGTAGTTAAAGTACTGCCAACGCTAGCTTGCTCGGAGTACGCCTCTTGTCAGTATAGTATGTTTAACATGTGCCAGCTGACTGTTATCACACAGATCCTACATTCCTTTTGTATGTGTCATTGTTTTGATGCTGTTTCGACTTGTCCCCTGGCCTTGTGTTTGCTGTCTTTTCACAGCTCAGGCACCATGCCAGGTGCTGGTTTCCCACCTTATTTTTTATTTAGCTGGTTATTGGAAAATACATGGTCATCA
Organism: Microchirus variegatus; assembly: GCF_963457635.1. Taxonomy (NCBI): domain Eukaryota; kingdom Metazoa; phylum Chordata; class Actinopteri; order Pleuronectiformes; family Soleidae; genus Microchirus; species Microchirus variegatus. The sequence goes on from NC_139806.1 coordinate 19,480,651, forward strand.
TGGGAAAACAAATTTGCAGTGGACAGTTGGTTTTAATACATTGACAAACATGTTTGAATCAATGCTGAAGCATCTGTTCCTCAGCTCAACTCTGGATTAACTGTGATATTTTGGTCACTTGCTTTGTGTGTATCATAAAACTTGTTTGTTGTGTTGAGATGTTTTATACTGTGGGAATCATTAGAGAGGAAGTGCAGTGTGACTCCCCTATTTGCTGTTTATACTGCCGTTTCCTGCTTTCTGTGACTGGAATAACCTTAAGTTATTCCGCTGCTGAATCCCCTTGGTCATGACCCAGGACTGATGGAGTATGTGAACTGCATGCACAGCCCCTCTTGGAACACAGCGGTTGCCATTTTGGACCCAACATCTGAGGGGCTCTAATAGCACAGTGGGTTGCCTCCAGGCCGTAAAGATTCTTCCTTCCTGCAGCTTTCTTTAGCTTTATGGTTACTCTTTCTATTTGAATTTATATTTGTTTCCTTTGTGTCATTTATCAATACCAACGTGTTGCTTTAAATAGACCCCACAATGAATGGACTTAACGGTACACGGACCAGATACTGCCAATAACTGATATATGCATAACTAACAACAATAAAATAACTAGCAATAAAAACTGTGGAACACAGTTTGAAGCCCTTGATTATTTGTGGTGAGCAATAATCACAAGGGTCTAAGGCTACATCCACACTGGCCCCTTCTTGTTTGAAAAAAGCATTAGTTCTGCTCCAAATACGGCTGCTGTCCACACTAACCTACCATTTTAGACTCCAATGCTGCGGTCTCCTTTTTAGTTTGAAAACTCCTGGGTTGTCTGGACAGGCAAGAATGGGATACCTTTGAAAACGACAACATTGGTTACTCACATTGACTTTCTGATCGGTTCCTATTGGTCACTATTCAAGTATGAGCTGTGACCGAAAAGCTCCATGAACTCAGTTTCACCTTGTTTTCAGTGTAATAACAGGAATCTTTGATTTTACTTTTCACCCAATGGTAACCGGGAGTGACATCAGCTTCTAGAGTCTGAACTAGGGCAGAACGATTTCGGATGAATCTAATTGTGGTAATTTTGACAGAAATTGCAATATGATTTGTGATATCAGAGGGAATGGTACCTTTTACATAATTTTTCTATTTTTTTTTCAGATTTGAATGGAACTAGTGATTGAGACCGTTTTTCTCAGGAAAATGTTTACTGACGTAAATCATACGAGAAGTCGGCTCATTTTCACATAGACCTCTATTCAAATGGAGTTCCTTTTGCAACCATCATTCGTCATTCCCTGGTGGATATTCAATTTATTCTTACTTCCTGGTTGGCCTCACCGAGCAAACCGGAAGACTGCATCCTCTTTATGGTCTGTGCTTATTACCATTGTTGTTTTTTTCTAAAACTATATGCAAACAAATGCAGAGGAGAACATTGACTTCCTGTTTACACCAGCTTGTAGTGTACCTTGTCAGGAGACATGTTTTTAGGTTAGTGTGGACGACGTAGATAACTTCTGATGCAGAGCTGAAATGCTCGCATGGAAGCGAATAGTTTTTTTCTGAAAACACAGTTTTCAAATGAACACGTAGTATGGGTTAGCCCTTTATTTTCTTACTTTTCTAGAGCAAATATGGCGAATGTCTATGTCTGTAGGAAGGTTAATGACTTAATAGAGGTGTGTGTTTGTCCTGTGTTACAAACTACTGCCTTTGATACAAACCACACCACATTAATCTTAGTGTCAGATGACGTAACTGAATAAACTCTTATCCTTTATAAGTGTATTTTTTTTCACTGGCTGCCAGTTAAGACCAGTGTAACCATGGAGATTGAGAAGAAAAAGGTTTTTACCAGAATGCTGGATGTGTTTCTTCTTCTGCTTATTTTTAATTCAGCATTCACAAAATCAGACTGCAAACTGAGTTGGTATGCGAACAAACGCTGTGCTGTGCCCATTTGATACTTGATACGTTAAATGTTTCACAGTGCAGCTTCTCAACGGCTCTGGTTTGGACGATGACATTTTATTTTCCTCATTGAGGAGCCTGGCATCAAAAGTGCACTGTTCAGCAGCTTGACTGACTCTGCTCCGAAGATGAGTTCTCCCTCTCGAGTTTGTGTTTGTACACTGGAAAAAATTGCTGGGATTGAATAAAATATCTTTAAATTATAATGGAGGACGTATGACACACATCTATCCCCAGCCCAAGCATGCTGTTAGACCCATTCTTTTGAGAAAATGGACCCGCTGTTGTCTCGAGATGCACCCCGCTGCTGCATTTAAGTATAGAATACCCTTTGTATTCCTGTTGCAATACATTTACAACACATTTATTCCATCCTCGGCAACATCGTTCTGATGACCTGCAGCTCTGTTGCTGTATATCTACCAAAAATGTGTTTGAACGTAGTGATAACTTGCATTACAGATGTTTTTCCAGGGCCTCTCTGAAGGTATTCACACAACTAAATTGTGGCTTTTCACATATTTGGCTTCAAGAGACTTCAGCTCACAAAAGGGTATTGTTTTTTTTTTTGTCGGAATCAGACATAAAATCTGGCTTTGGTTTGAGAAATTGGCGTATAATGTGTGTCCAAGTTAATTCAAAGCCACATTTTGTCTGTTTAAACAATACAAAATCTTCCTGTGGTCTCTCCATGCCAATAGGGCTTTTAGTAAATAGGACCCTACCTTTAGTGGGCTGGCCAGTGAAAGCCTGGGCATGATTAGTGGTCCACTCTGAAAAGAAATCCTTGCCTTTTCCACATGGATTTTCAGATGACACATTTAGGATCGGGCCATCAGAAATGAAGTCTGTGTTTACATTATCAGGTCATTCAGCATCAGCAACCCATAGTAGTCTGTCCTCGTGCCTGAAACGAGTTGTCTAGGCAGAGACACTGAGAAGTGAACTGTTTTACTACTGCAGTGTACATGCTTTGGTGATGCATCGCTGCTTGAGCGTGGTGCAGCTCTGCTGGTGGATGGGTAGGCAGTGGCATATGTTATGTAACAGTTGTAGGTGGCTGGAGGTAGGTTTGTGGTGTGCATGTGGTGGTGCTCTGTGAATGTGTAAATGCCCCCCCCCCCCCCCCACACACACACACACACGGAGGCTTTTGCCCCTGACCTCGACATGAGTGATGATGGAGATGGATGTGTTGAGGGTTGTTGTGACTGTGTTGTTGGGGGTAGAGGTGGTGAAGGTGTTGTGACAGAGCCTCAGGAATAAGGTGTCAGGCACAGTCAGCTTATAGATTTCTCAGGGATTATAACTATCTTTTTTTCTGTCATCTCGGTATCTCTGCAGCCTCCTGTGCTGATAATTGACCTCATATCGCAGTGGGTGTTTGCTAAGACCTCTTTGTTTGCAGCTGGACCAGGACCAGAGCTCCTTATTTCTGTCAAAGAACGGCTCAGATCTCATCAGATAGAGTACCCAGAGGGCAGGTCGACCTGAGGATATCAGAGCCAGAGCTACTGGTGTGATGTATTTGGACGGCGATCAACGCAGGATTGATTGCAGCAGTGCAATCACACGAGGAAGAAATTTCCACTTCTTTCACAGTCGACTGCCAACATTAACTGAATTAATAAAATAAAATAAAAAGTTATTGAATACATTTTATTCAAAAACTTTTTGGAAAATGAATTAATTTCTATTTAATGTCACAGGGAGATAAAACAGGCATTGCGGGAAGGTCATTGCAATGCTCTCATTGGATGGTTCCTGTCTACAGACAGACTAGGCAGTGCATGGTATTATCGGCACAATATATACTTTAAAATGTATTATTCGATATCAGCAAACACAGCAAGATCTCCTGATATGACGAATGAATGACTCAAGCAGTAGGCCGGATAGGCGGCTGCCTCCTTGACTTCTATGCTTGTGTACCCTCTCCATCTATTACTTTTCTATGTTTATGGTTATTTTGCCTAATGAAGACAATCTGCTGCGACACGAGTATGCAAATGATGATGTTAATTTCACTACAGAAGAGACTAAATGACCTCTCCAGTTGGCTGCAGGGAAAATGTATATGTATCAATGTTTTTCATCAAGTTAGAGTGAAATAGTTAATCAGGGAGTCGAATTACTGCTCTTTACACCACTTTTATAATCACTTAAACATATGCTATGTAAAGTGTTTGCATTAACAAATATAAAATTGACAATCTCTACTTTGTTGAGTCGTGTTCTTAAATTTGCCAAACCGCTTCCTGCAGTCTTTAAATGCATATTTTTATTCAATGTAATTTCACCGGTTTTATTGACGTCATCCTCTTTATCCATCTCTACTATAACTTCTGGAATGAACCACTATAAAATGAAGAAAATATTCAGAACTACTATTTAGCCAGTGTTTTTTAATTTTAGTGTTTGCATTTGTCACTAATGGATCACAACTACTCACTGACATTTGCTATGAGTGCGTCCCACACTGCTTCTACAAGTCAAACTGGGTTATTTGCTATTGTTTTGATTGAACGACTCCTAGAGTAGAAATGTGGGGGAAAAGGTTATATTGTGAAATATTGTGTTTTTTTTGCATGATGATATAATAGCACTTTTCAGACACCAAGTATTGTTTTTTTTCTTTAGCATCTAATTTCTTGACGGATGTTACGAACTTTTGTGGATTAGCAAAAAAAAAATCAAAAATCATCTGACATTTCAGTCCACTAGAGGGTGCCAAGTGCTCACCCTCACAAGCTGTTGTGCGAGGATATGATGTTGCAACTACTCAGTATATCACACTATCGTGATAATATTGTATCGTAGTGTCTCTGGCGATTCCCACCTCTAACCCTAACCACATTCTCTACTTTTAAAGGTCCGGTGTTTATATAAATGAAAATTCTTTAGCGTGAGCCTTTTGTATTAACTATAGGCAAAGGACCTTGGTTTGTGCCACACTGTTTCTACAGAAGTCAGCTTTCAACAGAAGCTGGCTCCACAAACAAAGAAGAGCAAGATTCTTTCCGGTATTAGACGTCAAGAATTCTTCCACATTTGACATTTTTAGTTGTGTGTAAAAGTGTTCACATAGCTTGTTGAATACTTGGTTGTCATCTGGATCTTTCTCCGGCAGATTAATTATTAGTTGTAACCGAGCAACTAAGGCCACATCACACCACCTTACTGTATGTCACAGATCGAGTTTTATTCCACATCTCGTCTGTGTTATTTTTGTGTCTTAACCATTGCGTCCACGTCAACGCCGGTGGAAGTGAAGAAGCTATTATATGATGCAGCATGTGAATTGAGTGGTCTGCCGGTGACTCATTGAAAATTCTACGAGCTGCATATAACCCATGCTGAGCAATGCAACACCTCAGCCTGTACTGACTCAAGGACAGGGACCGCTACTGCAAAGCCAAACATGGAGTGGTTTTGGATGGCTGTGAGTTATTGGACATGCCGTGGAACTGAGCACTATACACACAGTCGTTTTTCCCTCAACATGGAAGCAGTTTAGTTTGTGTGGTTGTTTCTAAAGAGCTCAACTCCAACATCCTGGATCATTTGTCCTTGTCTCCATCTGGAGAAAATAACACCCACTCGCACCAAAAATGTTTTGGATCCCATGTTTATGAAGACTTTTATGGAGCTGAATTCAATTTTACAGAACCGTTACATAATGTTGGGAGTCTTGTATGAGCTGCCCAATATCAATCATATTCTGTTTTCTTTCGACACGTGATGCCGCTGCTCCTGGTGTGATTGTGTAGGAAATGGTGAACTGTTGTGCGTCAAAAGCTTAAATTACTGTGTGAGTGCAGACACTAACTCTGAGTAAGTGTACACACTGTGCGAAATGAAGAAGTTTCATCTATGTCGAAACTTGGACGCGGAAATGTCAAAGCATATGCTGATAAATTACACCCTGACGACGTTTGTTCGAGTTTTTATGAATAATTCATTGCATATTTTGACTTGCATTATTCATCTCCTTTATTGACTTATCATTGATAGATTGCAGTGTCATCTGCAAACAGTCAACTAAAATCATTAATTTTCAGAATATATTGATTGTTGCACTTATTAAACACAACGCCTTCTCTAGCAGGTGGCTCACTGAGTAGTTCTTTGTAAAGGTGAAAAAAAAATTGACAAGTTGACAGCAAACTGTCATTAGCATTCTATAGAGCTCTTCATAATATTAATGTAGTAATATTTAAACTTGAATGGTGAGCTGCAAGGTTTGGATTCGATCACAGGTTTCTGAATAATCAGCACACAATAATCAGTATATGCAGTGCATAGGAAAATAGATTTAATTTATTCATAATGAAAGCCACTGTCTTATTGAGCCACCTTATGATGTCGGAAGTAATTTATCTCCAACTTAACGTGTATTAATTACTAATCGATTTCCTTTCCTCTTTCCTTCCCCTAATGCCCTCGCTGCCATCGGACCCGCTTGATGAATTCCCAATAATGTGCAACTCTGTAGGTAAGTCACGCAAACGCATGACATTATGAACTGGCACTCTGCAGCATATTGAGATATATTGTTAAATGGATGGCCCGTTAGCCAGCCACAGTGGACCGTGTTTCACCTTACCTCACCTTACCTCTGCGCTGTGGATCCTGAAGCAGTCAAAGCCTCGACATATTGCCCTTTTACCCTGAGTATTATTAAGAGCCAGCTGCTGGATTGTATAAGTACCTGTGTATCAGTAAAGCTGCGCTTTGTGGCCACTACCATCTGGACATCGTGTGTGACAGCAGGTACAGAGGGGGTCACTGGACTCCATGAGGACTGAATAAGAAGCACTAAAATATTTGCGTTTCATTAACTCAAATGTCCAAAGAGTTTTAACTTTCGGACTTAATGTAAGACCCTTGAACGAGCCAATCCACCCATAAGGCCTCTAAATGTGTTGACTTGGCTGATTCCACATTCTAATCTGTTGAGGGATAATGTGCAAAAATTGGGGCCAGTGATTATCTTTGGTTTCTGTGCTGAGTAGATTCCCACAAAGTGTTATATTTCTAACATATGCACTGTGAAAGGAAGGGAACATATAGCCTAGAGTGGGATATAAGCAGGGCAGTAGTGATGACGCATTGAGGTCTAAGGAGCACAAATCTTCCTCTATCTTCTTCTGGAACATGGGGATAGCTCATCGTGATAACCACCAGACAGGATCACAGATGGGCTTGCCGTCCTCTCAGCTGGCCTACTTCCTTGCCTCTCTTCATACAAAACAATTTGTCCAAATCCTCCTGTTCCTGTTCTCTTGCTAAGTCAGCCGTGTAATTATTGTGTACAGTTTGGCCTTGGCGTCGGTGGAAGACACTTGTCTTACTGTATGCAGAAATTCCACAGGGTTACAGCATCGGTGGTGGTGGTGTCGGCGTCTGTGGTTGGAGCCCTGTGTGACATAAGTGATAGAAATACTCAAGTATAAGGAAGAAGAATTAAACATTTATTTTCTATGCTTATCTTTAGAAATCAGGGCAGCTGGTTTTTTCCCTCATCAGCGATTCCATGTGTTTCAACAGCATGGTTTCAGGCATTTTCTAACCCCTATAATCTAAAAAATAGAAGATATGAGACATAAATGCAAAATATACGCACAGAAGCCATACAAAGAAAATAATAATGCATATATGTACTATATAATAGTATGTAGTATAATAGTATATATATATATATTATATCACGTTTAAAAATATAAGGACATACGCCACAGATACACAGAGAATAATATATAAGAAATACATCCTTCACCGATATTTTTTTTTTTATATACTTGACAGGTTTTCTCTTTTTCCTACCATCTGAGTTTAACAATAACATATGATACATTTGATACACCTATCATCTCCAATCTGCATTTGCTGGCTCCACTGCACTTCCATATTTAAAGTCAAAATAATATATTCAATACATGAAACAGGGCGTCAAATAACCAACGTTGTCAAACAAACTTTTGGATGCAAAAAATAGTTGGCAACATTTATTAACTTTCTGTAAACATCAATGTGCAAACTCAAATATTGACTCAAAGACCACTCCACACAGGAACTAAATGGATTTATACACTTCTTTCTGGTCGCTTTCATGATGGCACAGAATTCTAAACCAGTAAATATTAGCTCAATAACACAGTTTCACTGATTGGGAAGTCTGTTACAAGCAGGGCCAACGTGTTATACAGCAATCTGTTGACATTTTCCACTACCCAGTTCCAGCACGGCTCAACAGGTTACACATCGACATGTTTTTTGCTTTTCTATTAGTTGTAGTACCTGGTACTTTTTTAAATACCTGCTTGGACGAGGTTCCAAGCGAGCCGAGCTGATACTGTGTGACGTCGACACACTGCCGCCGGCCACTGATTGGCAGAGTCTCGTCACAGGAAGAATCATGAGCGCAACGTCCGGCACAAGAATCGAACCGAACAATGCCGACCTGTGGATCAGTTAAAAACAGATGAAAATCACGAAAACGAGTTAATGTGCAACATTAACCAAGGAAATGTCTAAAATCTCTAATAGTCTAACCGTCTGGCATGTTTAGTGACAGCACTTCTCGGCCCCTGCAGCTGTATCTCAGTTCAGTGACTGTGTCAGACGGTCATGTAAGAAGCACTGAACGTTTCTGTGAACAAATCCTTTTTAATAAACGGATTCTAATGCTTCAGTATACACTGAAAACAGCTGCTATACAATCTATCTATCTATCTATCTATCTATCTATCTATCTATCTATCTATCTATCTATCTATCTATCTATCTATCTATCTATCTATCTATCTATCTATCTATCTATCTATCTATCTATCTGACGGGCATTTCTCGCTGACCGTTAGTCTGATCGCCCTATGATTTTGGATATGGGTTGAGCATGGCCCGATGGTGTGCATCCTTGATTTTCATGTTTTTTGGAGTAATTGTAATTTTTCGCTGAATTAGCACACTGCACTTTCGCTCAGTGTCGCAGTGTCGACAACGGGTAGGCAGCAGCTCATCAGCGGCAGCTGCGCTGTCCGGAGCAGGGATGTGGGAGTGAAGATGCCGTCCTCACTGTGGGTGAGACATTTTCACACAGTTCAACGCAGAATGTGGTGTTATACTGAAACGACAAAGTGGGTGTCCATTCACCATTACGCAACCACATATTTATTTAGCATTAGCATGCTACTATTTTGCGGGTAACTTGGCAAACCTGTTTCCGAAGGCAAACTAGCGAGGCTACGATTAGCATTAGCGTAACTGGCTGTGTTGTGACCGTCAGCCACGCTGGAATTACTTTACAAGGCGTATTTGATTTGCGTTGTGCCTAATGGAGTTGCAAAGTGTTTGTATTATGTTAGCCTTTACGTTCCTTATCATGCATTACCACAACTTAAAAATCTTCTTGAGCTCCCACTATAGGAATACATACTTCCTACGGGCACTGCACTCGTGCATTCAATTGCATACACATTAATTCCAATGTTTATATTATTATCACAGTTTTTTTTATAAATGATATCAATTATATTTTATCATATGGATTGATGGAGGTGATTTCATACAACATGCAGTTATCCCATGATAACAAAACATGCACAATTTTTCACCGTTTTTCACACACACACATGCTCTCTCTGTCTCAGTCAGCCATTAAAACTCTGCCGACACCTTATTGGATGTACCACTGTACTACCAAACCATGTAGAGTAGAGCCTTGCCGCGCTGTATAGTGGAAAAGCGCCAATACATTTTGATCACAGGCGGCAGGACATTGTACAGAGTCGGTGGAAAAAGAGCATTGGTTGTTTATAGCCGCGTCAAACTCGAAAAAAAGAATTCGCCATGAATCATGGACTGATTGCAAGATAGTAATTTGAGCTCGGCTTCAGTCATCTGTCATACCTGAGCACTGTCCGGTGCTTTATTTATATTTTCTGGCCTGTGTGGTAAAACCCTAAGCAATAATATTTGATTCAGTGACATGATTTACTTTTTGAAATGGTCAAGGAAGAATCCAAAGTGTAAAAATTGCGAAATAATTTACAGTAGTTTTGTTTTACTGCACTGATTTATTCTTGGTTGTCATGTGCAGTGTTTTATGGTTCTTATTAAATATATTCAGTGAAGAGGAATAAATCGTGTAGCGTTTATATCATGTTTGAACATTGATATGCTCGGGGGCTTGGTCTGATTCAAATGTTTTTTTTTTAAAGGTGCTTTTTATGGGATTCTTCTTATTTGGACAAACATCATGATTGTTTTTTTTTAAAAAACAGATGAAATATGAGGGGAAAATGATTCATCGGCCTTATTTACGCTTTATCATTTCACATCAGCAGTGTTTTTCATCTCACATGTGTGCAGGGTAATGCGATGTGTCAGTTAGAAGCATGAACATGGACAACCCTTCAATTTGACAGACTGATAGTGATCCCTACAGTTGGGCTACTTGTGGGTGAGAGGCGCATGTCATACGTCAACCCATTTGTGTAGATTTGGCAGTGGTTGGCCATGTAAGCAGCATCTAATGCATCGAAGTGTAATGAAAATCAAATTTCTTTTGCACGACAGACTCTGTTGATTTGGAGGCAAATTGTGTCTGTGATGTTGGGCTATATATAAATAAAATTGACTATGTGATGTAACAGCTGCTCTCACCAAATGTTTTGTGAAATTCGAGGCTCAACCAATCTCACATTGAACTCATCTTTTTTTTTTTTTTTTTTTTTAGCTTTTTATGAAGCTATTTTTAGCTATTTCATTTTTTAAAAATCACCCTAATTTGAAATGTTCTTATTGTGAAATCCAACTTTCGTCTACTGATCTTTCCAGTTGTCTTCTCTTTAGTGTTTGTAATAGTAAAGCAGAAATGGAAAGCACAAACTAAACAATATTCAGTGTATCAATGTGTTATCCAATTAAGTTGGATTTTAGATGACTATGAATAACTAATCAAGTCATCTAATAGTTTCCTATTCTTATGGTTGCATTAAAAGATCTGGGCAGCAATGTAGAGAACACAAACATTGGAATTGTTAGCAAATGTTATACTATATAGACTCTTTATTGTGCATATCAATGACCATTAGGTGTATTATCACTGACTCCAAGTCCAAAAATATGGGGTGTCTTTCAACCAGAAATTCGTTTGATCCCCGACTTTTCTCGCCTACTTGTCGATGTGTCCCATTTAATCTCAAATTGTCTGATATATCCAGTTAATTGTGGGTGGACGTGTTGTGGAGCTGGTCCCAGGCCTGGATTAATATAAAATTAATGCCAAATCAACAAAGCAGAAAATAAAAATCCACTGTCATGTCTCCTAATTGGACACAGCTAATAACTCAACACCTGTAATTACAAGTCGTATATAAATCTGGTTTAGCTCCTCAAGCATTGTTGGAGAAAACCACATAATATAGTTCAGTGTACTGAGCTGTATGTGCTGCAAGCGTGCGTTTAGGGTGATGCCTATTGTTGTGTGCTGTAATTGACTTGGAAGAGACGATGCTTGACTAAAGCATCTGGTGATGGGAGACTTTTGTGATCCAAGAGGCTCCAGACTTTCTCTGCTTTCTTGGCTTTTACAGCCCTGTTTCTGTAATAACTATATAATCAAAGACATGCAGTAGGAATCTCTCACCTCCTTAAGAGTTGCTCATTGCTTACAAACTGAATGGAGATATGTAAGATCTATGCCATCGTACTTATTCAATCAGGGGAATCATAAATCGTCTGGTACAGTCAAAACACAGTCGGCTGCTGCTCATCTCTTATTCCTCTTTGTCCTCCGCTCTCCTCTCTCTTACGCCTTCCTTTATGCCATCTGGAGGAGACTGTGAGATGCCGCTCTCATTTGTCCTCCAGCACTGAGGATTTGTAACTGTTCTCAGCTTCGAAGTGTATGAATATTGAAGACCGGAGAAAAGTCTTTTTTCCTTTGTCACATCAACACTGCTCTTCACATGTCTTTATTTCGCTTTGAGTCCATAATTTTTCTGGAGAGTTGCAAGAGTTGCTACTTTCCTTGTCTCATCAACTTTTCCAAATTAAGGGGGAAGCCTCCGACTCTGTGTTTCCTACTGTTTTCGAGCATTCCTTCAGCATCACATAGTTGGGTTTTGGCTGAAGCATCTTTTGAAAGTCTTCCAAAAACTTTTGAGAAAATAGAAGCTGATGCAACTCTTTCCACGCTAGTTGAATTTAGCATTTTCAGCCAGATGATTCGTTTTGCTGTTCTTGGAGTGTGAAATTTGCTGTGACGCTCTCTCTGTCTCTCTGTCTCTCTCTCTCTCTCTCTCTCTCTCTCTCTCTCTCTCTCTCTCTCTCTCTCTCTCTCTGTCTCCCTCCCTCCATCTTTTGCCATCTCTCATTCACTTTGCCAAACAATCTGTACCGCTTTTTTTCCCTCACCATCTTTTTCCCTACTCTCTTTCTCACTCACTCTTACTCAGGCTCTAAAATATTTCACCTCTATTTCTCAATCATTTTCAACAGCATATATCTTTTCAATCTTATATTGCACAATTCCACATGCTTTTACCTATGGCATTGATTTTAAAGAAGTCAATCTCCTTTCTCATTTTTTTTTGCTTTTTTTCATTTTCTCACATAAAAAAATAACAATATTTTGGAGCACACTTGTGTTGATTCTATTGCACCCAGTTTTCTTTCATTTTTCTAATGAACATCTTCAGGAAAGAATTAGTGCCATCTAATGGTGAGTGTGCAAATTAAAAACATGGAGGAGTGTGTCAAGACACTACAGTAGCAGTAGTAAATTCATATTGATTTGTGTAGCAAGCGTTTTCTTCGAATCGTGAAATGGATGCTCTGGTTTAGTTGTTCATTCCAGGCTGCCGTAGAAACATGGTGGCACAAGATGGCAGCCTTAGTAAATAGAGGCTCTTGTCTGAAGTACATATACACAGCTTATTCTAATGCTCTGAAAACCCAAATGATTTGACACACTGAACTTTAACTGAAGCGCGGAGAGCGGAGCATCCGGCCTCCATGGCCATGCCTGGCATGTGATGGGAGTATGAGGAGGAGAATGGGACTGAGCCACCGGATGTGTAGTCAGGAACCAGTCATCAATCTCTTCCTGATCTGTCTGTTCACCCCCCTGTTCATTACCATCTGGAGAGGATGCCAGGGACTGGCCTGGTGGCAGAATTGGACTCACAATCTTGGCGCGCTACCAGGCCATAGAGGAAAATCCTGCAGGGAAAAGGCCTTTCTGCAGTTCACACTTGTCTGTCCTGCGTCCTCGCTCTGCGGTGTTGGCCGGCAGCATGCGGTGCTGACGTAAGCTGCCCTGCCTCTCAACAAGACAACATCTAGCTCATCTGGCATCCAAAACATGCCCATAAGAACAAATCCCCTCGCCGTGGATTAGTCACAGGCTGTAGACAAGCATCAGCTCTGGGTTTATTGCAATCAAGCTGCACCTTGGATCGATGCTGTTTTTTTTATAATCTTTGCTGTTGCAGATTTCATTCAGCAGAATAAAAAGGATTTTCTCCCTTCTTTGCAATAAGCACCTCATTTAAAGCAGTTAAGGTCAAAGTCGAGGTAGAGGTGCCTGCACTCTTTCTAAGCTCTATTCCTTGGAGAGCACCGAACTGCCGAGAGCTGTCTTTCTCCAGGTAATGAGAGCACCAACCACCTAATAACTGACTGCAAACGTAATGAGCCCAAAGATGCACCGAGTATGTGTGCATGTGTTCATATACTGCCTGCTGTATTGACTGTCATGTGCCTCTCTCTGGGGAATGGACATATCAAGCAAAAATGGTAGTTGACAAGCACTGGATATTTTTTGACGGTTTTATACTCGCTGTGAGCTACAGAAAGGGACATTTTGTCTCTGTCAGTGCGGTTGATGAGCCAGGTGGAATTCAGGCTGCGTGGAGCAATAATTTAAGTTCACTCAGTGCACTGCTGGTGCCAAAACATCTGATTATCTGCCTTTTCCTCGCCTTTTTTTTTATTTCATCACCACAAGCTAGACAAACTTGCCATAATATAGTGGAGGCTACTGCTTTGCTTTCACCTTTTAAAATCCTGTCAGTTCAGTGTTACTGCAGCAGGAAGAAACAAGGACAGGGAGTTATAATTGGCTGTTTGAAGGGAATTGGATGTTAGTTGCCTGTGTGTGTGTGTGTGTGTGTGTGTGTGTGTGTGTGTGTGTGTGTGTGTGTGTGTGTGTGTGTGTGTGTGTGTGTGTGTGTGTGTGTGTGTGTGTGTGTGTGTGTGTGTGTGTGTGTGTGTGTGTGTGTGTGTGTGTGTGTGTGTGTGTGTGTGTATAAACAAAGTGGCCCTTGAATTAGAGCCACGACTCGCATCCCATGAAAGGAGCTCATCCTCTCTGATGAACTGCCTGTGATGGATTCCCTCCCTCCCCCCCTGCGATAATGTGGGTCACAAGCAAGAGACATCCTCCGGTGAAAACACGGATCAGTGAAGTCCAACATGACTTCCAAATTTCTCGCACAGCTACAATTTTGCAATAAGCGTCGGGCCTCAACGGCGACGACTGCCGCCAGGGGTTTTTGTAATGCAGAAGTCACGTCACCGTAACCTTCTCCGCCCTCTGAAAACTTTCAGAACAATCATTTACCATTTTCCCGGGTTAAGCGTTCATTTACACGCTCTGTAATTCACGTTCCAATATGAATCTCGAAATGGCGGCCAACGGCCATTTCTACACTGCCAGGAAAACCGTTTGAGTGAGCGCTGCTAAAGCCCTTATTTGTGTTTTTTCTTTTGGCCAAGGATTCGTCAAGTTTTAAAAAATAATTACGAGCTCATAAAATAATGCCTGCATGTAAGTTTGTAGTTGCAGAGACTGCTTTTACTGTTACAGAAGACGGCGGGTTATAGTATTTTGAACTTGAGCTACATTTCTTCACTCGTCTCCCCCTGATCTTACAGTTTCTCTGACATGACATTTTGTGTAATTTCCTGCTCCGTAATTAGGAAAGCTGAGTCAGAAACACAGTTTTTGTAATTGGGCTGCAGTCGCGCGGATTTGAGGTAGGAAAAGCATTAGTTTTCTAATGGAAGTTTCATCAAACTAAGTGTTGTTCTGACCTGAGGGCTAAACTGTACCTGAGCATTCTAAATCAACCTTTTCCCCCCAGTCTAAACCCTTTCACCTGGAAAATAGTGCATTTTGGGATGATTTAAAAACATAAACACAAGTCGTCAGTGGGCAAGGTTTTCGAGTACATGGATTTCCTTTTTCACATTGTTGTTGTGTCGTGTGACTGCAGCCACAGTAATCAAGGCCTCGCATGCCACTGTGGATTTGCACAATATGCGAGCGCATTGTTGGGTCGTGTAGTGGTTTGTAAGAAAAACAGAATGGAGCAATATGGTTTGTCCTCCCATAATGTATGGTTGGTTTCTCGCTGCGGAAGCAAGGCTTTCTCTTCTTTTGCCTCCCTCCCACTCTCTCTCTCTCTCTCTCTCTCTCTCTCTCTCTCTCTAACACTGCAAGGGTGAACGTGGGCGGCTGTACAGAGCATGACAGCAGTGCTCTGTTGAATGTAGACTAGGAATAAGGGAATAAAGAAACACAACACCCATGGAAACACTGAGGCAGTCTTGATAGAGGTGCTTGTTTGTCTTTAGGCCCGTGGCTTTGCAGCTGAGGCGAGTTGCCGCCACCATTTTGTTTTTGTCACTCCCACATTCAGAAGAAGGTTGATTGCACGACTTTATTTATTTGGAAGGCGGCGTCTTTAATTCACGACAATTTTATACACTCGTCCCCCAGTTGACAGTGTTGACTAATCGCGGTTGTTATCCGTCTGTGTTCGTGCCAAAGGATGTTTATATTCTATCAAACTTGGGATCAAACTGGTTACTATGTATGCCTTTATGTAAGCTTCCTCTTCCTTCCGTCGTTTGCGTCGCCCCCCCCCCCCGCTGTGATTTGTGCAGCGAGGGGCTCGGCAACAGTGACACTGATGAGCACAGCATGATTCCCCTTGTGTGTTTGTGCTTTGGGGTGAGTTAGCCTGTGTGTCACACCCCCTTTGACAGAGTAATGGCATGGATATATTCAACAGCAGCTGACTTGAATGAGCTTGAATATTATTTGGGATTGTGTTCTCCACTGCGGCAGATTTCAATTTCAGATTTTCGATTTTCTAACCTGCGTTGGGAAATGGCGCTGGTGTGTCGGATAACTGCACAGCGTTCAAACTGGCTGCAGAGCCGAGGCGACTTTGTGACGCGCTGAGTGATGAGTGACTGTGCAAAAAAAAAAATCAGCGGAGAGTAGATTATTATGTGGATGGCCTGCATGAAATGCATTTAAGATGAGCTGTTTCTGAATTATCTTCATACGATTTTTACGTGCCCACATGTCATTATATATGTATTAGGTACAACCTTGTCAGTTTGGATTATGCCAGCGTCAGTAATCAAAGGCGTAGTTTTATTTATATGAAGGTGTTATTATCTGGCATGAATATTTAAATGTTGTGTGTTTCTTTTAAGTATCAGGGCTGAACATGGGAGTTGCACATCCTTCAAAAACTCTCCCTTCTTGCCATTTTCTAAAATCAGGATTTATAATTTGTTTGTGTCTGATGAATGACTTGGATCGTGTCTTTGGCTTGAGTTTCTGCACATATTAATTGCTTTGTTGGAATGGGCACGCTGGAATTTAAATGATGAACTTTTTGGAATGATAATTTCTTTCACTCCCCGACGTCTACTCTGCGAGGAAAGACGAACGTCGTGTGTCACTGTGACAGCCGACAGCAGTGTTACAGCTGCAGTGTCTGCTAAATCACACATTTTCTCCGGAGAGCGAAGGGTTAAAATGTGAGAATGGGGTTTGCTCACAGAGGGAGACGGGCAGATGTCGGAAAAAGATTCATGAATGAATGGATGAATGGAGAATGAACTGTTCTGCAAGTAAAATGTAAAATAGAATTTGTCTTGACACTTAAACAGGCGCGAGGGTTTTTGAGGTTGCCTAGGCAACTGGTTGCCTGTGCGATGGATGGGCAAGTGGGTGTGGAGTCAACAGGGGTTTGTGGGCCGGTGAGAGTGGAGGCAGGCGATTGGTGCACAGTGCACAGTGCACACCACTCGCTGCATGGAGCTGCTGATGATCTGACAGCGGTGTGTTGACCCTCGTCCATCTGCCTGTGAAATGAGCAGGGTCACAACAATGAGGCGGTTGGGGAGTCTTTGTGCCACGCGGCAGCTGGAGACTGACAGTGGTTTGTGAAAACATCACAGCCCGGGGAACACCTGGCGACAGGATGTGTCCTCTGTTCAGCCTCTGATGAGTTGTAGTTTATTGTCTCGTGTACCTGTTGTGCAGAAGGTCACGTCAAGCTTTTCAGATCACACTTTTTGGCATGAGGTTTAAAATCAGCATGGGAACAATTATTTCAGTGATCAGTGAGTGGATGATTTCAGAGGTTCTAGCTTCTTGTTTCTGTTGATTACAAGTGATTATATTGTTGATTATATTGTGGCCCAGGCAGAAGTATGAAAATTGCTTGTTGTCAACAGTCCAAAACATGAATTTCTTCAAAGAAGATGTGTTCAATGAATCGCATTATTTGAATTTTGATTAATTAAGGAATGATCAAATTAATTGAATAGACTGATGTTTTCTTTTTATTTATAGAATATTTAATCCAGGGCCCACGGTTGGTGTAGTGGTTAGCGCTCTCGCCTTTGCAACAAGAAGACCCGGGCTCCCAGGTTGGAACAACTTCGAGCCCCAAGGGCCTTTCTGCAAGGAGTTTGCATGTTCTCCCTGTGTGTGCGTGGGTTTTCTCCGGGTTCTCCGGCTTCCTCCCACAGTCCAAAAACATGCAATATGGGGGGGGGATTAGGTAAATCGGTCACTCTAAATTGATCGTAGGCGTGAGAGAGAGAGTGAATGTTTGTTTGTCTCTATATGAGGCTCTGTGATGAACTGTCCAGGTACCCCACCTATCGTCCTATGTCAGCTGAGATAGGTACAGCACCCCCCAATAAAGCGGTAGATGATGGATGGATGGATATTTAATCCATTAATTAATCAGTCGTCCGTTGCTTTCTCTGACTCTGTATTTGAGTTGCTGCTGATGCAGAGTTCAGAAAGCATGAGGGTATTTCAAGCCAAAGGTAAAGGATCTTGTGGTCTTTTGTTCACTTTACTCTACACCGGAACCGCACTGACGACCCCACTGACCACACTGTCTGTGCTGTGAAAAACAGGTACGTGGAAACAACTAACCACCGCAGGTGCATTCACTAATGCATGCGTAATGTTTGCTTTGCTGTCATGAGCCTAATTATCATTCCTTGTAAACATTTAACTGCCCAGATCATTTGCACTGGGTAGTGTCTGAGTTAATAGCTAATTATTTACATAAATTGACAGCCTCTTCTGCTGCAGTTTTCTTCTCAGCCATTTTGTTCTTCCTTTGAGTAAGAGGCCGCTCAACAGATTCCACAGAGGACACACAGTACGTGGGCCACTACCCCACTGATGAGCCTCTTATGTAATAACTGTCTTCCATCCTTTCTCTGCATGCAGGTGGTGGGTTGTTTACTGTGAGCACAGGCTGGCAGAGTCTGCTTTAGCATAGATGTGGTTTATTGACTCAAGATCCATATTTTATGTTGTTGATGTTGTTGATGTGTGCATGAAACTTAAAGCAGGGTTTAGAAAACATACTAAACTATACTTTTTCATTTTTATTATCATAACAAGAATTCAGGAAAATATGAAAACAGTAATTCATATTTAATGTATATACAACAAATTCAGGTCTGTAGCTGCTGATTCCTATAAATATTTAGTATTTTCAAACTGCAACAGTGACCCCCTGTGGTCATGCCCTGCCACCGCATATATTACTGCTTTTCTTTTGACCTATGAGGTGAATCCCAGTTGACAGCGGAACAAAGAAGGAGGTATTGAAGAGAGGCTACTAAAGAGTTTCTGCAACGGATGACATTACCCATGAGCACCTGGGAGCCAGAAATAGAGGGTCTCTTTACTGTTGTGTTACGCTTGTCTCTGCTCGGTACGTGGGCAGAGCTTATGTTGGGATTTAGATGAATCTCCTCCGTTTATTGTGTCAAGGCAGTACTCAGTTGTTGGC
The DNA here is from genome assembly GCF_963457635.1 of Microchirus variegatus. Lineage (NCBI taxonomy): Eukaryota > Metazoa > Chordata > Actinopteri > Pleuronectiformes > Soleidae > Microchirus > Microchirus variegatus. Next base: position 19,499,757 of record NC_139806.1, read on the forward strand.
TAAAGTCAGATTAGCTGTTTGTTTACTCTCTGCAGCTGTCCCTTCTCCAGAGCCTCTGCACAGATGCTATTATTATAATAATATCTATTGGTATTTATCTCTGGATCTAGCCCCCGTCTATTTGGGATGTCTGAATTGGTTGAGTGAACTGGGACAGTTGCGACATTTTTGCCAAGCGACCCATGAGATTTATTAAACGGGACCCTTTTTTTTGTACATCTTTATCCCTGCAGTGAAGTTATTTCTGTTGGTTTTTGTGCCACAAGCCGAGTCCATGACTGTGACTGTTGCCTCCAGCTACTATTGAATATGTTTGCTGACACAGATGCTCATTGAGAAGTGGAAAGCGCACCTGCACGGTCTTCACTTTAGCCACATGTTCGTTTTTTTTGGTAGTAAGACATAATCTCTCACTTTCTAATGCTCACACATCGAGCTGAGCTATTTCGGGTAAAATATGGAATTGGCATTTTTGTAAAATACACTTAATTTGCGATATTGCCTTTAAGACAAAAGTAGCTTCAGTACTCACTAAAACTAGAAAAGCACTCGGAGAGCGCAGCCCTCCGCCAAGGCAGCTCGGTGCCTACAAAATACACATTGCTGGCGCGCCTGGGTCGGACATCGAGTGTTGTAACCAGTGATAGTGTTTACGGATTACGGCCAAAATGTAATCACTTGTTCCTGGTCCCATTGCGGACATTTCCTGAAAATATCATCCAAATCCGTCTGTGACTTTTCGAGTTATGTTGCTAACTAACAGACAAACAAACAAACTCCGGCAAAAACATAACCTCCTTGGCAGATGTAAAAATGACGGAGCCGTTATTGTAACCATTGTAATATCAACGACTATGCACTAATGCTAGAATAAGAACACAAAAAGGAATTGTTACCAGGCGTGCTACTTTCTATTCTTTTCATAATGGATTCATTTGTTCAAAAAAAAAACCCACTCAAACCAATTAATCGATTATCAAAATAGTTTAATTTAGTAACCAATTCGTCAAATCAAACATTTATGTATTACATTTTAAAAGGAATAGAACATAGACCAATTAAAAATAGAAAATGATTAAATTCCAGCCTGTGTTAATTGGAACCATTTTTTTTTTTTAGCCCTGCTTGCGTGCATAAAGTTGATGACTTTACTCTTGAGTAAGTTTAGCCTTATGAAAACTTGGATATTAGTTATCTGTGCTGTGGATCCATTACAGCATGAGTCATGGGCGGACCATTAGAAGAAAATGGAGAAACCAATTGGATTACAGGAGACCAAGCGGTTTCTTACATGCGAAGTGGATAATCAGCAGCTCAGTCTCCCACATATCTTTTATTATTAGAATGATTATTAAAATAGCCAATATAGAGTTTATTCATGGTCAGTGCGCCATGGGGTCCCAGCAAGCAGCGCAAGTTACTCAGTCTCAGTAGTGTTTGCTTCACGGTGAGCGTGCATGTGTCATGACTTTAACACTGTCTGTGTTCAAAGTAAAGTCTGCTTAGGGCTGAGGAAGTGAAAGTCAGTTGCAAATCTGGTCGAAGTATTACGAGCAAACACGAATTTACTCTGCAAGTACTTTGAGAGGCAAGAAATGACCACCGAGATAGACAACACGTACGGTCTCTCGTTTCTTAAATGTATCCTCGTGGGTTTTCGTTCACAGTGAAAACATCAAATATAGATACCTTAACAAGAATAACATCTATCTGCTACGGCAGCGGACTATAAAAGAACTGTTCCATCACTGACAGACTCGCTGTCGCCCGCATTTACAATGAGGATTGAATTAATATCCGCCTGTTTGAAAGCTTCAGGATCCACCAGTTCATCACTGCTTTAATTTATGCATTAGAATAAAAATCACTTTTGACTCTATCTGATCAGCGCTCCGCTGTAATATATCAGGTAAGTATGATGATCCTGACATCACCATGACAGAAAGGCTTTGTCTTCCACAGCACACATTAGGGTTGAGGAGATTATCACTTGACGTCACTTTAGGATTAAACAAGTGATGTCACCTGAATACATGCATGGATATGTTCAGGTGCTGTTTGGCTGATTATGAAATATGCCACAGTCAGAGATAAGTAACATTTAATAGAGCGATGTATCATCTGTCTCCTTTACTTTCAGGTATGAAACTCTTTCTCAGCTTGTTTTAATTTAAAGTTAGGCATTTTCAGGGACGAAAAATCATCTGTTTGTACCTGTTTAATGGAACCCAGTGCATGGCCTCAGACTGTATACCACCACAAAGCAGTAACATCAAAGTACACAGATGATTTTAATGTGACTCTAGTAGGTTTTGATTATGCAAATCCCTCTTTTGTAACTCGTCACTTCACACTCGAATTATGACAGTTTGGCCTCAGAACTTATTCTGAAGCACAACCTTTATGTCTGTTGTTGCACAAAGGTTTATCCCTTTTTGAAGATTAGTTTCTTTGCACAGGACGAGGCTGATTCATGCCATTTAAACAGTGGTTTCCAGGAGATTGGGGACATTTTGGGTAAACATTTTGGGTAGACAGAATTCTGGCATTACTTTTATATTTTAAGTCCTTGTCTGTGTCTTCTTATTAGTCAAATATGTACAGAGCCACTTCATGAAATAAAAAATCAATGTACTGAGAGATTTGAATGCCTGCTTGAGAAGATTCGTGCTTCTTTTGTTCACTGCTTGGCTGGCCTTCAGGCGGTTTAGAGCTGACATATCGGATACCTTTCTTGTTCGGAAAAATACCATAAAAGGTGGTGTCATGAAAGCCTGCCGCGAGTGACAAATATCCAGGGTTTTGTTCTGTCATTCATAAAGTTTTTTTTTTAGTTTTTTTTATCAGCCCTCCAAATGTAGCAACTCTGTTTGACTAGACTCACGCACACCACATGGGTGATAAGAGAAGGGAGTCTGACATCGATATAATGCCGGCCATCCTGCAGCTGTCACATTATGATGAGGAGCATAACTGACACTGCTGCTGCGCTGACGATCTCATCGGCGTGCAGCCGCATCAATGACCAGGCAGCCGCTTCAGATCCGATACAGTCGACGGCTCCTATTAGTCAAAAATAACCGCAAGTTACATGAGCCTTTACCTTTTGATGCCCACACACTGACCTTGACTAGCAACTGTTCCAACAACCCTCGTCACAAGTGAGGTAAATCAGGCACAGAGCTGGGATCCCTGCTACTTTTCTTTTTTTTTTTTTTTTGCTTTGCACCACGTGGTTTCTTTCCACCATCACAGTGAAGCTGTTGAGTGCTGTAGCACCTTTCAGCAGGTCCCCCCCGCCCCTCTAGAGCTCACACCTGTCTCCTCCTGCCAAGAATCCAGAAATAGTGCACTGCAGCAGTGTGTTTCTCTAGGGGTGGGTTTCCATGTGACCTCAAACTATAGTACCTACGGAATTGCATGCATAAAAATAGCAGAACTGTCGTCTTCTCCAAGTCGGGCATTGTGTGTGTGTGTGTGTGTGTTTGTGTGAGGGGGTGGAGTTGGGGGGGCTTCCCCCTGAATTGCATTAATCTTGGAGTGACTGCAGTTATTTATCACACAGGATTACACCGAAGAAAATCACATTATAGAATCACATCTTCCCAGAAGGTGTGGGTGCAAATGAAGGCGGTGAATCTTGGTGGTTTTTGAAGTGGCAGTAATTCGTAATGGTCTAGTTAAAGAACAGGTCTCCCCTTCTCCTGGGGATGCTGCTGATGCAGTGTTCAGTAAGCACGAGGACGGTGGAGGGCCGTGGGCGGGTAGCATCAAGCGAAAGGATGGAGAGAGACGCAGAAGGTGGGAGGAGGAGAACCTGGAGGAGATCGTGTTATTGTGTAATTTCTGCTGCTAAGGATTGTTTTCCAGGAGCTGAAGGCCTAAATTCTCAGCTCATTTGGCTCCTCCTTTCACTTTGGATTACTAAGTGTGTGTGTGTGTGTGTGTGTGTGTGTGTGTGTGTGTGTGTGTGTGTGTGTGTGTGTGTGTGTGTGTGTGTGTGTGTGTGTGTGTGTGTGTGTGTGTGTGTGTGTGTGTGTGTGTGTGTGTGTGTGTGTGTGTGTGTGTGTGTGTGTGTGTGTGTGTGTGTGTGTGGGCTCAAACACAATCCTCTTCACTGGCTGGGAGAGAAGTTGGCATTCATTACAGTGTAGGAGGTTATGACACTTTTAATCTCAAAGAAGTAGTAATGTAGAAAATCTACACTGAACATGCTTCTGCATACAATATACTTGCCATTAAAGTGCATTGATTGAAGAGGTTTCTGCTAAATGAAAAACTGGGCCCCAGCATGAACATCTCAAGTGCACCGTGTTTCTCTTTTGAAATCATTAAATGCTAATTCATAGCAATTAAATGTAATTTTGGTCCTTTGCTACAGTTGGTTCACATGGAAATGTTCTGGAGTGTTTGGTACGTTGCATGACATTAGTGCATCAGTGTGGTTCGGACCCTGTGTTGCACACATTTCACTTAAATCTGAGAGGTGGTGGTGACTAGGGCTGAAATTCTGATTTTGAAATCACAATACAGCCTACTGCAGTTTTCAAATCACAGGAGGTGAAAATGTGTGTCAAAATATCCATCCATGCATTTTCTACCACTTTCGGCCTCAACATGAGGGTCACAGGGGGTGCTGTGTCAATCTCAGCTGACATAGGGCGATAGGCGGGGTACACCCTGGACAAATCACCAGTCCATCACAAGGCCACATAGAGAGACCATTCACTGTCTCTCTCACACCTACGGTCAATTTAGAGTGTCCAATTTACCCAATCCCCATATCGCATGTTTTTGTACTGTGGGAGGAAGGCGGAGGACCTGGGAGAACATGCAAACTCCATGCAGAAAGGTCTGTGTTAAAACCGGGTCGCGAACCCACGTCTTCTTGCTGCAAAGGCAAGAGCGCTACAACTATAGCTGAAACTATTAATCGATGAATCGATTCTTAATCGATTACTAAATGAATCGTCAACTATTTTGATAATCGATAATCGGTTTGAAGCTTTTTTCATGATTAAAACAAGACTCCTGATTGTTTTAGCTTCTTAAATGTGAATATTTTCTTTGTTTCTTTGCTCCACATAAACAAAGAAATCATTAAAATTGAATAATTTTGTTTTGTGGACAAAAAAAGACATTCGACGAGAACATCATCATTTCCAGCTTTGACAAACACTGATTAACGTTTTTTTAAAATTTTCTGACATTTTATGAACTAAACGATTCCTCGAGAAAATAATCGACAGATTAATCGATTACCAAAATAATCGTTAGTTGCAGCTCTAGCGCTAACCACTACACCAACCGTGTGGCCTGTGTCAAAATATCATTGTAGATTAATTGTTGTCTTGACCTATACACGTCTCATTCTACAGACGGAAGAGAACATCTTTGTTTCTCACAGATCTGCACAAATGTCACACATTTCATCATGTCCTTCTGAAAGAAAATGAGAGTAATGATGTAAAAATGATCATTCCCTCTGATATCGTGAATCATATTCTGTCAAAATAATCGCAATTAGATATTTATTCAAAGTCGTTCAGCCCTAGGCCGCGGCATGAGCATCTCAAGTGCAGCGTATTTCTCTCTTTTGCTCATTAAATGCTTATTCATTGCAATTAAAGGGACAATGTGTAGTATTTATGGGTTTATATAACCCAAAATCCACTTTTTTATACATATTATGTGCTCCTGCATTGTCTAGTCGCTGTATAATAGTTTTTGTTTCATTTTCGTAGTGTTTCAAAAAGTCATGTAAAATAACATGGTCGCGGGCCGCTGTTGCATAGCCACTGTTAGCAGCGAGACGCCATGTTTCTACCGAAGCCTGTAAGGACAAACGCGAGAGAACAAATCAAGCGTCTCTTTACTTGTAGCGGAAGTCCCGCCTCCACTCTCTCCGCTTCGTCTGCTATGGCCGCGGTAGCGCGCCCTCTCCCTTGCCTCACGAACCTCATCTGCTGACACGGAGAAAGACGACGAGGACGACATTTGACCAGCTGAGGATACCGTAGCGCTCAGGGAAGGGAGGGGGTGAGCAGAGCAGCAGGTCTTTGTTGTAAATTTCAGCCTCTCCTCTAGATGGCACTATAAACTACTTATTTCCCCTTTAAATGCAATTTCCTTGACGAAATGTCCTTTGCTACACATAATTGTCTGGTACGTCGCGTGACATGAGGGCATCAGTATTGTTCTGACCTTGTTTTGCACACATTTCATCACTGAAAACACTGAGGTGGCGGTGACTGCGCCATGTATTTGCTTCATGATCTTAAGTGTACTTCTATGGCAGGTGCAGAGCGGGACACTCTCCACAGAGCTGCAGGAGTTATTAAAAATCTCTCTTTGGTACAACTGATATCCGCTGCCATTAAATTGACTCCATTCTGACACCTCCCGTAGGGCGAGCTCCCCCTTGTCTAATAAAGATGGCTTGTCAGCATTTGGAAGAATTCAATCTCTAGGCTGGATGTAAGTGTGAGCAAGTCCTCTGTAGTGACGCAAAAAAAGAGTCTTTTGATTGATATCAGTTAATATAAATTCTGAGTACATTTTCTATTTTTGCCTGCAGGTTGAATACATAGCACTCGTCGTCTCCCCCTATTTTGATATCTCTAACAAACTCTCGCCCCTCATAGCTCGTCGTACTTTTTTTCGCTTTGCTGATGTGGTGTGACGAAAAAAGCATGTTTTTGAAATAACCAATATTTCTGTTTAATTCTTTCACAAGAATCAGTTGTCAGAACCTGACGCTGCGGTAAAATATCAACACAAAAAAAGCACAGAAACTGCATATTCGGCACAGTGCGGTGGCCTGCAGAGAATCTGATCTTCTCATCAGCAGTTTTGATGACCTCACGAGAGGATGTACTCATGCTGTACTGTTGTATTGAACCGTTTTTTTCCCCTTGATGTCCCTACTGACTTGGGTGACATTATATCAAATGGCCTCCAGCAGGCCTCATTCCTCAAAAGCTAAATTGCAGGTAAAAAAAGAAAAAAAAGGGCTCTGGCCATTGGACCATCGCTCAGTGTCTCCATGTCCTTTGTAATCACATTCAGGCTCACCTTGACCTTTTGTCCACGCTTGCATCATCCGGCACTGAAGCAAAATGAGATATTTCCTCCTCCAAAGAACCTTGCACATATAGAATGATATGTCATTATGTTTAAGGGCACCTAAAAATATCACAAGGTGGATGACATGTAGCTGCCCAGTGGCGACTTTGACAAATGTGAGCTGTCACAAAATGTCAGTAATTAGGTTACAGATGTAGGTGCTCCCCCCCCCCCCCAAACCAGCTTCCATGTGTAATTCAACCTCTGGAGATGATGACTGAGCCTGCATCTGGCTGAGAATATTCAAGTATTTATTACATATTTTATTGTAGTGCTTACAAATAATGAGGTTTATGTTCTTTATTTTCTCAGTAAATTGGTGGAGGCAATCTGGACACAGCAATTTGAATATTTTGAAGCTATTTAGCCCCTCTGTCTTTTACATTTACCCTATGCATCATTAATAACCACTCTTCCACCGCGCCTGTCGCACTCCCGGTCGCATAACACGAGCTGCTGGAGTGTGACATAATTGCCAGTCACCTGTTGAAGTTAATCTCCTAGAGATGCTTCACAGAATGAGGTTTTCAAATTTTCATCAGTCACAGATATGCATAACAATTAATCTCACGTTGAATACAGAATCTATGGTGCGTCATTATCCTGGAGCCATTCTCTGGTGAAGGAGTGATTGCATAATGGCTCGTGGTTAAGCCGGTGGCACTAGATCAAGGGAGGAACACTGAAACACTGAGTCTTATCACATAGTTTTATTTTGTAAATATGAACTGCATCACCTTGATGGAAATAAATAAAGTCAGCAGCTGCTCCCGGTTTGCATGTTATTAGCACCGGTGGAGGGGGGGATTATTGGTGAATGATGGTATTCCTTCTGGCTTTTTGTAAAATGGTGTTGTCAACTTCATAATGAAGCTCCCAGCCTTTTGTCTCAGCATGTATGGGCGGAACAGGCACGGAGACAAAAGATGTGGGAAATTATTACATGGGAGCTTGTGCCCAAACGCGTCGCTATTCTTGGCCTTCTTATTCTAATTGGAATGAAAAAAAACCTTGAAAGGTGTAAAAACCAGACACCTGGGCAGAATCAAACATTGAATATTGTAGATTCAATGCTTCCTCTATGATGGACGTACACTCACCAGGCACTTCATTATCAAGTACACATGTTCAACTGTTTGTTAATCAGCCAATCATAGGGCAGTGTCGAGTGTTGCTGACCCGCATTGCAAGGCTGTTGCTTTGTTTTTCCCATGTTGTCTGCTGCAGTATCAGAGAAGTGGTCGAGTGTCCAATCATCAGTCATAATCGTATCATGCTATGCGTATATAAGGAGATAACCAATCAAATCATGTTTATGTGTGTAGTTCAAACACAACACAGCCCAAATGGAGCACTAACGACGAGGTTGTTCTTCCTACTGTTCAGGTTTCTGTTGGACAAAGTGCATTTAACAACTCTTGCTACATAGTCAGCCATGCCATACACAGCTCTGTTAACCTCTGGTTAGCTATCGTTCACCAGGCCTGCCCAAGGTCAAGCATTAAGAGAATAAAAATAATAAGAAAAAAATGTAAATATCCAGTGAGCTGCAGTTCTCTGGGCAAAAACATGTCTTGTTGATGCCAGAGGTCACAGCAGAGTGTCCAGACTGGTTCAAAATTATAGAAAGTAGGGGTGGGGGGAAAAAATCGCACACATAGGAATAGCGATTCTAATCATCCACAATTCTGAATCGATTCATAAACTTCAATAAAAATCGAAAAAAGAAAAAGAAAAATTCATTTGCTATTTTGAAAAAAACACACAAAACACCAGCTTGTGTGTTTTGTGTACAGTTTATTTTTGTAACTTCTGGGAGAAAAGGGCAGCTAGCCTTAGCTTTTATTTATGCAAGTTATTTTTTGTACAGTATTTAAGTTTTTATTTGTTTTGAATTAATAAATGTTAACTTTTGTCTTAAGTTTGCCTTTGTGTGATCACATTATCACATTATCTTATACAAACTGTGTTGTTTTGATGCCATAATTTGCCTTAACACACTATGCATTGTATCAATTTTTGAATCGAGAATCGGTTGAATCGAGAATCGATTTTGAATCGAATCGTGACCCTAGAATCGGAATCGAATTGAATCGTGAGCCACCCAAAGATTCACATCCCTAATAGAAACCCACCAGTAACTCAAAAACATACTTGTTCCAACCATGTGCAAAAGTCCGTTTCTGACCGCACGACGTGTTAAACCTTGAAGCAGATGGGCTGCAGCAGCAGAAGACTACACCAGACACTTCATGTCTAATGATGTGACTCGTGAGTTTGAACAACACATTAATCCAGAGCTGCTGAAGATGTTTCTGAGTAGCACCTAAAGAGCATCATGACCACCTAATATAGAAATACAATCGCACAAGTTACTGCACTACGTCGTAACATCAGTTTGTGGTCGACTGATGCCGTGACTGACGGTTCCATTTATTTTAGCAAGTGCAAGAATAGATGCAAGAAATACACGAGGTGCAGGAAGGCAGCTGAAACCCAGATGGTGCAGGACATATTACATATGTTATCATCCGAGGAACGAAATTGGAGATAGGAAATGATACACGATCACATGGGATATTGGTGGTAGTTCAATGTACAACACTTCCAACTCGGAGCTGTTCTGTGATGTAAAGGAGTTGCATTCAAATTGTGGGTTTCAAACTTCACATCACTTCCAACCTCTCATAGATAACAAGAGGCTGGTGCTTTATAGGAGAAGACCAATTACATCGTATTATAGCAATCACTGGCAATTATTTTCACTGAAGTGATTCACCAAATTCAAGCATATTTTATCCCAGCTCCCTGAGGATGACCTTAAAAGAGGCCTTTCTGTGCTACTCTGTAATAATACCAAAAATAATACTGATACTGCTGCCACTCCTACATTAAAATAAAGATGACAGAGAGCAATACCACATCAAAGCTATTGCATAAAAGTGAGTCAAAAGCAGGTTTTAAAAGATGACACCAGAAGTGAGCGGGGGTTTGCAAAACTAATGTGTAGAGGAGGAGGAGGACTGGGAGCTACCAGCCCACACAAGCCCGCCTGTGAAAACAGTGCATCTATGTGCGCAGCTTCCTCCTACCTCCTCTCACTGGTCATTTTGTCATCATCATCAAACCATTATGTTGCCTTTGTGTTCCCCAGTCCATTCCCAAATCACTGAAATGCACACGTGTTTCTATTTTCCGTACTCACCCTCTGCACCTTGTATTTCTTCAGCTGAATCAAAGACATCAAAGACACAGTAACATTCCGTAAAGTTTGTTGTGGTGGTTGTGATAGATAAAAAAAAAAGAAAAGAAAAACGCATCAGGAAGTCAAGATTGACACCTGTTTAATAACGAGTACACGTTCAGCTTCAGGCATCAAAACACAAACAACGCTGACACTGATCTGTGGCATTTTATGTTCAGTGTTGTTTTGTGTCTGAACAGAATGGGAAGATAAGCAGCGAGCATTTTGAATGTCAAAGATTCTAATAAGAGGACTTAATGTTGAATATATGGCTCGAGATGCACTTGCTTTCACTGTCTCTCTCCCATTCACCGATGCTTTGCTTCTCTTGTCTCACACACACATGCTATACAAATGCCGAAGCGCTCTCTCAAAACCTGAATTTTACAGACAGAAGCGTCTGGAATTTTTCACAGCCTCCCACAGACGTCCTCGAACCTATCATTTTCTCTGCAGTGGAGCAATAGTGACGTATGCTTGTCGCTAGTGCAGCTGAATTTTAAAAAGCTCGACACCCACGCTCAGTACCACTACTGCAAGCCTAATTATCATAAACTTTCCTTGCTGTCTGTAGCCCTTCTGCCTCTGTGTACGATTCTCCTGTCTTACTCATTTGCCAACATTAATTCAGTGTCGAAGCAGAAACAAGGGTGTGAAAGGGGCTTTTGGTAAATGTGTGTCTTTTTCTAAATTGGCAGGTCATTGTGTAATCACTGTTGCTGTGTAATCATCTGGGTATGTGTGTGTGTGTGTGTGGGGGGGGGGAGAATCAAAGAACATGTTTTCATCTTTTGACCGTGTGTGTTTTTTGAGTGCAGTAATGCATGTGTTCATTGCATGCACAGATGCACAGATTGTCTCGGATCACACCCAAACTGCACCCTAACTGTTTACACGTATCGTCTGTGAGCGTTTCATGTCGTGGAATTTGGGTAGAAACGTTGTGTCGTGCATTTTCATTTCACTTTTCCCGGGAGCAATAGGTCCTGTGTGTGTTCCCTTATCGCAACATTCAGAAGCTTCTGGGGGAGTTCACTGTTTTTCAGACCTGTTTGTATTGTTTGCGGGGAGCAACAGTGAGTGTTAATTATGCCTCCGAGAGCCGAATAGTCACGCCCCGGAAAAAAACATCCATGTTCCACAGGAACTTACAATTAACGGTGATAATTTATTCCCCCCGTTTTCTTAAAGATGTAGCGACAGATTTTCTTTATTTTCTTCCTCGTCGTGTTGCCAAAGTTTCATGATCTGGCAGGGAATACCTAGTAGGTTATGTAAGATCTTTGATATATTGAATGACTAACATGCACCTGAGAAGTAACGACTAGAATAGTGCTCCACAAACCTCCATCGAGAGTGTTAGTTGCAAATCGCAATATTGTTCATAGATAATAATGCATTACCAGCTCGCAGTCAATATAACAACCCATGTAGCTCAACATTAACAAATCACTAGACTCGATATCTGGAAGAAGTTGGATTATTGAGGGACGTTTGGACCTTTAAATTACGTTATAATAATTCTAACACAATTGGAGCAGGGAATAAATGAAACAGTGCAGACATTCGTGGAGTCATGTACCAATCTAATGATGATGATCTCACTGTGGCTTGATGGAGCCCTCTCCATTGCTTTAATGAGCATGTGGGAAACTTCAGCTCCCCTTCTCGACTCGTTCATCCTCCTTCAAATAAAGCAAACTGCAGCCAAACTGCTAATCAATTAATTAAAAAAAGTTAAAAGCAACCGTTCAGTAGATAACATGCATAACTATCAGTAATAACTGATTTTTTTCACTTCCTACGAATGTCCAAATCTCCTTTTTTAAATGAACCGAGTATCATCATATAGTGTTTCCTTCAGCTTTCTACCGAGAAGCATTTTTTGATTGCAACCGGCTATTATCAGAAAACCAGACGATGGCATCAGGAGTAATTTTGCTAATACGACTGCAGCCTCGGGCAGAATCTGGTACATGGGTCTATTAGCAGTTCAGAGCTGGTCCGTGATGACGCTAATCACAGTTTCTGACTCCAATGAGATTAGACAATCTCCTCAAGCGAGGACTCTTTTTCTGAGAGCTGTGAATAATTTTCTTCACCGTCTTCACCATGTTGGGCTTCCTGTGCACGGACATGTTGCTCACGTGGGGCTATATTTAAAAAGCATGACATCAATACCTGTGAAAATCATTCTGTTCTCATAAAAAAAGATTTGTCATGCAAGGCTCTCGTGGAACGCCGAATAATGAGCTTGACGTGTTTGTGTGTGTGTGTGTGTGGAGCTTTTGTTTGTGCGAGGTTGTGTCTTTCTACGTGGTACTGGAGGGGGATGATGAATGCTAATCAAGCGTGAGTTGTGATGCTGTGAGAATGTGGTTGGCCACACCTGTTCGACAACAGCCTTGTGCCCGTCCAATGCTGATTATTTTAGGGCATCTAATGTTCCTGTCACCAGAGGAAGTAATCTGGCTGTCATGAAAGCGTGTGCATATGTGCATGGCTGACTCATTTCCGAGTACTGACTAAGGGTTTGGGCGTTTTACTCACATTGCATCATGAGATCTGTTAGACTAACACCAGAGTTCGTCCCGCAGAGTGTCTCTGGCCTTATATAAACACACCAGTGTTGCCAGTTTGACACGTCTGCTGTTGAGACTTATTGATCTTTGCTAATAGGTTTTCAAAGATGATCACAACCCCTGGAAATTGCCTAAGCCCCGAACGTAATTGTCTCTTACTACAGTCTGTGGCTGCAGTGTGACGGCGTCTCAGTGTGCTGATTTAGTTTCAAAAGTTAGCTCAAACTCTGACTTGAGCGCTTTGCTTTTGACAATACTTTAAAATGCAATCTTCAAATCAATGTGAAGCTCCTATCTGTTGGGTTTATTACATCAAATCATCTCAAGTGAAATTGCAAATACTGTTGAATAACCAGTGCCCTCACAGAATTAGATACAGAAAATACAGAAAATGTAATTGGGTTTTTTCCAATAAAGCTATACAGTAGTGCCTGCTGTGAATTTGATTTGTGTGTTATTTCACATAAAATAAAACAAGCTAAAAGTTTCTACTCTTTTCTGATTTAGTTTAGATAAGCTCTGTAATACGTGCTTTTAGGATTCTCAGTGAAAATAATGTCATTTTTTTATCATTTATATTTACTGACATGTTTAGATTGCTATTAGAGTTGCCAATAATAAAATATAATGGCGTCAGTTTAAATGTACCAGGTTAGGTCTGAGGTGAGTGTAGTCCTAAGTGAAGTAAAGCTCATGTCAGAGCCTTGTTGGCAAAACAAGGACATAACACTCGTGTTTGTCACAGCGATGCATACAGGAGATAAATGAGTACGTCATTCACAAACAATCAGGCAGATGTGGAAACACATGCAGAGAAGGCGGCTGGTAATTCAGGAACCACAAAACATGCTCATCCAGTTTTTCTGAAAAACCCTCCCAGCTGCCATCAAGATACGGTTACAAGAGGGAGAAGCATTGAGCTGTGGGACAGAGGAGGAGAGAGGAGCACACACAAGAGGAGCTCTGTTAACCTGGTCAGCACTTTGAAAACCCCAGGATTTACCACAGCCCAGGTTTCCTCTGGATCGAACCACAACAAAGGAAAACAAACAGGATAGGGGTTTAACGTTAATCCTATCAGTGTTTCTGATGCAGGACATTGCTGAAACGACACCTGCGTTACACATTACCACAGAGGAAGCGACTCCAAGTGAACTGTGACACATGGTTTCTCTGGGCCATTTCTGCTGTCTGTCCAGCAACTGGAGAGAATTCTGCTGGTAACGACATTATCAGGTGTGCATGGAAGACGCATCATGGCCACAGCATGATACAACTGCCAAAACAGTGTTGGAGTCATGTTGGCCAAAAGAGGATTTACATATTCTGGATGCGATTTTCACACAAGTGCCCTTAAGAAAGAAGAGGACAAGGAAAAATGACAATAATCTGGAGTGATATGATGTTTCAGGCACCCTGATGTTTTCCTTTTGAATTGTTTTGTGAGTCATGGAGAAGGCCCTGAGGTTGTAGATAGACTATGTTGCTGTGCTTCGGGAGTCGTAGACGAAATCGACACCACCGTATCCAGTGGAGCGAAAAGGACCGTTTGCTTGATGATGAGCCCCGTATCATTTCAAACCCCTGCTACCTGGATGAAGGTAAAAAAAAAGTACCCCAGCAAAGTTGGCTTAGAAGATGTAATACTTACACCTAAACCTAAACCTAAAATCACTTTCGAGCCATCGTGACATGTTCTTCTGGTAATATTTCATACTCGCTCACTGATGAGAATCATCAACGTTGTCTGCTCGTACATGTTTTGTGTTGTTTTCGTATATATAACACAAGAGCAGCAGGAGGTATGAAATGGCTAACTGGATTCTGCCAGTTAAAAGTAATATCATTTTTGAGTGAGTGTGTTTTCTTCAGAGGGCTTTATGGTGTTTATTTTTCTTCATGAAAAAAGTTTTTCTTTTTCAATCAATTGCTGTAAAATTCCCATTTTGGCACAAAGCTGCTGAGATGCTTGAAGCTTCATAGTTCTACTGGATTTCTCACAATGACGACCTCAGAATGGACAGCCAGTGTTTCCATTTTGTTCTTAATGTTTTCTTCACCAAAAGCCCTTATGAGCTTTAAAAATAGAATGTAGTAATGCACGTATCCAATGTTGTATATAATACATACATATAATGAAAATACATTCATAATATCAACAGAATGTCCTATATAATAGCCACATAGAGTGTTTTCTGATTAGGGATAGTGTCAAAATCAATGTGTTTGGCTACTTATAGCAGTGTGTTTGAATCTCAATTGGTATTAAGCTGCCCTGATGGAAAATTACCCATCTGGGTTCTATCAGCATTTCTTTATCTTGTTGACCACAAGGGGGCAGTGTTTTAATTCTAACAGCACGTTAATGAAAGCTGCAGTGCTGGGTGAAGTAAAAGTAAAATCTGGCTTCAGTCACATGGCACTCTTTATGGTCCATGGCTCTTTTTCAGTTCATGAATGCATCATAAAGCATCCAACAAAGACTTAAAGCATCTCCCATCACCATTAGATGCTCCACAGTCTATCGTGGACACACACTGAGAAGCTGAGATTGCATGGAAGTTAATGTCCAATGCAGTGTACCATTTTCTTTAACATTTAACTACCAATGCTTAAAAACAGAAATGACAGTTTCCTCAAAATGAATAGCTGTCGGCCAATCTTGGAATGAAGTTGAAGCTCTCCCACATTGTGTAGGCTGTGGAGTGGGAGCCACAGGAAGCGTGGTATGTAGTAGTTGTGTGGAGACTCTCATATTACCAATGCAGGTTCCGTTTGTAGTCGTGCTCTCTTTGGTCCTGTGGTGAGAGGCAGACTTTTTTGGTATTCCTGTTTTCCCCTTACACAATAGCTGACCATGGAGTGTGTGCCACCTAAACAGTGTTCTTTAAATTTTGTGATAATAAATGAATAAAATACTTGGCAATTGCTCTGTCTTCTTGTTCCATTAAATGTGGAAAGGTGTCCCCTTAAAGTGTGACAAAGAGTCTATTAATGGTTGCTGTGGATTTGTAGTCTTCTTTGTTAACTACAGCAATGTGTTATCGGCTGTGTTTTCTCATGACCTCATGTTCACTGTAGTCTGCTCATTTCTCTGGGGGCTTTCTAGCAGCTCGGGACGGTGTGTTTAATGCCTGTGGGATCCACTCCTTGTTTTCCATGTTTCCAGGGGGTTGGAAAGCAGCTGAAAGTTCAAACAGAGACACACTCCCTCATGCTCTGCATGGAAAGAGCTCTGAGATTAAGAGGTTTGTCTGCACTGCCAACAACAGGGATCGCTCACTGTTCGTTCGTAACTTGCCAAAAAGGAAGGGTTATTCCTTCTTCTTCTTTTTTTTTAAAAGTTGCAACTTTTGAAGACATCACAGATTGGACTCTGTTGCAAAACATTCTGTGGATAACCTGCTTTTTTCCATCTGCTTGTACAGGACAGGTAGAACAAAGTGTGGGGGAATTACAGCTGTGTGAGTCTGCTGAGTAAAGGAGCCAGAGGATGCAGGTGCCAGCGAGGCTTTGCTTTAACTTCTTTGAAGTTTTTTCCCATGTCAAAGGTGACGGATTATGCCTGGCATAGGAAGTTAGTTCTCCAATGAACGGCTTCATGAGCTGAATCTCAACAACTTACTGGCAGAATGTGAACATTTGCCCATGCTATGCGCTTGTATTAGTGTGTGAATAAGTGATGCATGTGTGAATTTGTTTGAGTGAAGTGCCATGCTATTCTTCAGTAGTGGGCCAGTGGATGCTACCCCAAGGAGTATAGCCATTGACCAGCTGCAGCAGCAGGGGAAAGCAGCGTATCACAGCTCTGTAATCCTGAAGGAAACACAGGGAGATGCACCGGTGTCCATGCTGGGAATGGGCCAGATCACCCGCACCCTGGTGGATATTTGCCAGTCAGGAGCAGAGGTAATGAGTTTAATGCCAATGGAGAGCAGCCCCAGGTTGGGCAGGGCACAACAGGAGCTCAACAAGTGGCCATCCCTGAGCCGTACAGGTAGACCTGGGAGGCCTAGAGAAGAGGTTGTTGTGGAGGAGAATGAGGAGGAGTTGGAGGAGGTGGAGGGAAAAATGAGAACAGACAGGTTTTCAAAACAACTCTCCAATAACCTGGGGAACTCCTCACATCAAGGAAGAGATGTGGTAGCGATAACTGCTCCAATAGGCACCCATGAGCAACGCAATCAGAGCTCAGCGTCACACTCTGTCACTGTTCATGCCAGAGGGCTTGTGTTTGGAGAAAATGGCACCATCTCAGGACACAGCACTCTACCGCGGGCTGTGTTGCGAAGACCGCATCAGGATGAAGCCTCACTCAGGAGGAGAACGGTGAGCATGTATGGCGACCCAGTTGAGCAGCAAAACGTTTCTCAGCCTGAACAAGAGAGAGTGCTACGGAGGCCTAGAAGTGTTTGCATCCTGGCAGGCCCAGTCCTGACGGCACCCCAGACCCTAAAACCCCTCAAGAAGGCAGGGGTTTTAGAAAGCAACCTGTACAGGAGCAGGAAGGCTGAGCTGAGGGCAGTGGATGGGCTCAATCCAATGGTCTCCGCTGAGGTGACCCCCAGGGGTCGTCAGAAGAGCTGGAAGCCCCGGCCTGTCAGCATGACAGTGCTGGAGCTAAGAAAGAGGGGATCTGATGATGAGATTGACAGCCAGAGGAGCAGCAGTCACACAGGCAGTGATGGAAGTTTTCTCAAAGGGGGCTTCCGTTGGAGGCTATTTGGCAAATCACCTCAAGATAAGAGCAAAGAGAAGGACAGTGACAAAGATAATAAATCTTCTTCCAAATTCAGCAGAACTGATTCTTCAAAGAGTACACTTAGCACTTTGCGAAGGAGCCTCAGTCTGCGCATCAGGAGGAATCGGCCTCGGGACAAGGTTACTTTAGGGTCTGAGGGGGAAAAAAAGGAGGGCTCTCAGACTAAAAATACTGTCGAGGAGACAACAATGCCTCCACGGCCTTTCTCGTACCTCACAGGGAGAATGCTTCCAAATTCTCATGAGCAAATAGAGGATGGGGGCATGCAATACATTCATTACCACAGTAGGGGGAAGGTCAAGGTAATGGAAGTACCTCTCTGTCCATCAAAACTGTCCTCCAAACCAGTTCTGGAAGAACCAAGCATATGGCAGCTCATAGCAAATCGTTTTCGGAGGAAGGAACAGCAACACACTGGCAAATGTGAGCCCCAGCAGTCACAGAGCAAAAACACTAGCCAGTATCCCTTGGCTGGTAATAACAAGTCACAGCTCATCACCATAGAGACTCTGGTAGGCACCGACTCCCACAAAGGTCAAGGTAAGACCCACAAGATTTCTTCATTTATTTCTCTGCTCAGTTCTACATTTCAACCCCTCATTCACTGCACAGAGAAATGAGGAAATGTGCTTTTTCTTTTTTTTTAAAAGAGCGACAGGCAAATGAAAAACACATGGGGAATTGTGAGTTTGGATTGAGTTCAAAAACGTCTGGTTCCAGAGTCCTTCTGGAATTTCTATTTCGGGTGCTTTATTTCTCAGTGCTCTTTGTGTGTGAACCGCCTGTTTGTATGCACTTACACAGCAATTACTTGGTTTTACACAAGATTTTTGAAGTTTAGTAAATGAGTAGGTCAATAAAGTAAACCAGTGACTGATAAGAATTTGTTATAATGGGTTTGTTTTACAGTGGTTCGGCTGTGGTACAACACAACCCCAGCGCTGTCTCTGTGTCACCCAGACACAGGACGTGATAGTCTCTATAGTGCTGTCTGTTGACTTCACAGTGATGCAGCTGAAAGCAATAGCATTAAAGCAGTTAGTGGCTCTAATGGGGATGCATTTGGCTCCCTAGCAGGGCTAAATTAAGAGGGCTTACATGTTATAATGATGGGGCGAAGGGAAGACGACTTAAGCGCTGTGTTTAAAGGTTAACTCTGACACTGGGTTGTGTTTGTCCAGTTGCCTGCAAGAGCAGTGAACTGCAAATATTTGTAACTCTGAATTAATAGCCGTGACTTGCTACATTTTCTACGTTAAGCCCCAATTTTACATCTTCATGTGATGGCCTAATTAGTCGACTGTGACAACTTAATGACTTCCTTTAGTGTCATGTTACGTACACGGTACATTCACTCTCATTAAGCCAACCTTTGAACTACCATTTCAGATATGTAATCATCTCACTCACGTAAAGCTTGTTATAGGTTCTGAGGTCAAACCCGTTGGTGTCTATTTGTATTTGTGCATGACATGTTTCCAAGGATACCTTTTCCTTTGTGGGGGAGTTTCGTCACATTTCTCCATTTATTCCACTGCAGTCAGTCAGTCAGTCAGGCACTAGGAATGTAGGTGTGCCGATCAGCCTGAGCAAAGTAAGGTGTTCAATGCCCTGGGTGGGACTTGGTGCCTGTTGCTACCTGCTTAAGTGTTTGCTCCTAAATTAAATCCAGAAAGCTGAAGCTCAGCCCTCCCACAACTTAACACATGCACTCACACACACATGTGCATGCACTCAGTTTAAATGTGTCCTGACTCCTCATGATAACATTGGGGGAAGGGCAGTAACAGGGTGAGGGGGTTTGAGGTGTACAGACTGTGTCCCCACCCCCACCTGTGGATGAACAAAGCCACTCTGTTGTACTTGTGGAAGCATGAGTGATCAGTGAACTGAGTGGAGGGATGGGGGGGGGGGGGCTCTCTGTTTATCTGACTTGGAGAATGGTCAGGAGTGCAGTTACCTAGTGAGGATTGATGTGCTGAGGGGCTGTACACACAAGAACAAGGAGAAGTTTTGTATGGTTTCAGGTTTTTAATCCACAGGAACCAAAATTTTGGGAGCTCTCAAATGCCATGTTTTGAAAATTGGTCCCAGAGTGAAACAGATCTCAAAACATCGTTTATACTATGGTTTGGGGAAACAATGAGGTCATAGCCCCACATCGATCTTGCTCTTGCATTCGGTGTCGCTTGCTTCATCGTCGTTGTCCTCCGCTTGTGTTTGTTTGCTTAATGATAACTTGTGTTTTGTGTTCGTTTTTCGTTCCCCTGGCTGGCGTTACAGCGCCATATACAGGCTTGGCATATGTACTACATATTTGAGTGTGTGCGACATCGCTTGAAACAATTCCATATGTACAAAAAACTTGTTTATACTTTCGAATATACTAATTGCTTTAAAATAAAATAAAAAATGTCATGGCCTAAGATTAAGCTTTCTTATATGGGGCTTCTGTGTTTGTACAGCAACACAAAATGACAAATCTGCCCAAAAAAACAAACATCCTTCTCTCTGTTATGTCATGCTATCATACTTCCGTGACTCGCATGGTTAGTGGAGGAGTTGTGTGTTTGTCTCACCATCACTAATTCTTACACACCATACCTTTACTACCCTAATAGAATTTGTTTTTAAGCACCTGCTGCTGTAAAGTCTCCTCTTGGGTATGTGTTTTGTTTTGGCAGGTGAATAAATTCCTGCTCTTCTCCCACAAAGAAACCACTCTTAAATTAGTTGGGAGTTTCGGTAGCGCTCTAACATTTGTTGGTGTCTGCAACGCTGTCTTTAATTCCTGGTGGATTGTTTCCATCAACATGCTCTCCTGCTCTGTTTTGTGTCGCGGGACAGATAAGCTAAACCTGACACATTCCTCTCTAAGCTCCACAAATTGAGTCAATCAACCTGAGCATTGTCCTGCAAGCTTTTCGTGAAAACCCAATTTGCACAGCTCAGGTTAAATGAGGATGCTGTTTGAACCACAACGTCCAATTTATTTTCAGGGGAAGTAATCAATGCTTGTCAGCAGACAACACGAGGCTTTAAGAGCCTAAAGTAGGCCAGGCTATCCAGGCTGCATTAGACTGGCAATGCACAACTATTTTTACCTTGTTTTGTGCTTATTGTTTCTCTCACTTGCCTTCTTTGATAGGTACAATATAGTGATGATTTGGCACCCAGTGGAATAAATACAATACAAGCTCATACTAGATTCTTTGCTGCGTAAATTAGAGACCAGTAAACAATAAGAAGAAACTAGGGGACCGTTTTTGTTAACATGTGCGTGAAAAATGTATTCAGACATGGAATGTTGCTTGGTCGTGAGGTTGGGGAAGTAGAATTACTAATTGCCAGCTAAAATAACACTCTGTAATTTATGACGGTGGGAAAGCATGGCTGGAAAGTCAGTCAAAGTTGGAGTGGAAGTTTCGACCTCAAGGTTGTCCTCTCTCATCTCAAAAACCACTTTAAATTCACTGCACATACAAATGCATGCATGTGTGTGAATGTGCCCACACTTAAATAACCATATGCGCTAGGTTTTTGCTCACATTGCATTTTCTTTTCCTCATGAAACGGAATAAGTGGGTGGATGGGGAGGGTTGTGCTTCGCTACCTTCAGTCTGAGCGGTCATATTTATTCGAGTAGACATGAGCAGTGAAGTGAAAAACCTGACAAACAAGCTGGCAGCACAGTTTTCCCCTCACAGAAACAAAGACACTGGTGTCCTCTGTAAGCATCACACATGCTGGGGCATTCAGTGTCTGTCGGCATTCTGGGACACAGTGATGTGGCGATGCTCATATTCAAAGAGTGACGTAACGCGGCGCACATGGATTCAATTTGGGCTTACATTTACAGGCGACCAATAATGGTTGCACTGCAACGGCTCCAGTGATGGCACAAGTCATGCATAGGTCCTATATTACTATTACTAGTTAAGGCATTATTTGTGAAATGAAACACAGGCGTTCTAGAACATATTCAACAATGTCTGTGTTGGGTCCTAGATAATCTGTGTAGGGTATTTGTGAGTTTTAATGTCTTTGAAATGTGGTGCTTTTTCAGTAATTAGAGGAAAGTTGTGTTATCTGGTGATCAGCTTTTGTTTGAATGAGTCCATCTGTGAAATTCTGATACTGAGGAATATGAAACATGTGGCTGTTTTTGTTTTTGATTTGATTTGATTATTTTAATCTTGTTTTTCGGCTCATTTGTGTTCATGTCGGGTTACCACAGCAACTAAAGCTAAAGACTGGATCCTTTCGATGTGTTTTTCTAATTGTTAGTTGAACTCTTTTTTTCTTCTTTTTTTTTTTTTAAACAACCCTCCAATTATGTAGATATGAATATGAATGTCACGTTAAGTACAGAGAACACGTGGGAATAATGGGGGTGCAGACAAAAACAGGAAATCCAAGGAAATGAGGCAACAGATAAAGCTCTTGGAGATATCATCTCCAAGAGCTTTGACCTGTAGTCGGTTTCCTGCACTTAAGAACCAGATCATATTGTGTGTCTTCGTTCATGTCTTGACATGTCACACCTGCGCTGAGAGGGCTCCAGATGAGGCACGTGTTGTTTAAACACTACTCTGCACAAAGCTTGGTGAAAGGCCCCTCTGTTTGGGAATCACTCTCCTCCTCTCCTTCCTCCTCCTCTCCCTTAACAATTGAGATATCCAGAGCAACACAAAGCTCTCTGTGGATGTAGAGGTCAAAAAACAGACAACATTTTGGCTCCACTTGTACTAAGTAAAGGAGTTTTTGGCTCAGATTTGCTTATCTGTGAATCACGTCTACTTTTAACGCATATTATTTTTTGAGATAAATATTAAATGTTATTTATAGTGACAGTGGTTACGCCGGTGTGTCATTCTTCCATAGTCACATTGCCTGCGGCACAAAAAGAAAACCACTATTGCTGCAACAAAGAGGCTTACTGTAATGATGGGTCGCTGTTCGAGGATGAACACTTTAATTGTTATGGTTTGGACATCTGGGTGGTGGGGGGGGGGGGGGTTTGGTGGATCATTGCACACCTTGTTACCTGGAGACAGGGAGTCTACACTTGTGTATTAGAGATA
This sequence comes from Microchirus variegatus, assembly GCF_963457635.1. Classification (NCBI taxonomy): domain Eukaryota; kingdom Metazoa; phylum Chordata; class Actinopteri; order Pleuronectiformes; family Soleidae; genus Microchirus; species Microchirus variegatus. The sequence continues at coordinate 19,522,554 of NC_139806.1, forward strand.
GAATCTTCTTGGTGGAGGGTTTAAACCCAAAACAGGAAGGTGACCTTAGTTCTAATAGCTGTTATGACACAGAACCATGTACTCCATCTCTGTGGGAAACTGGCACAGCTTGCTGAGTTGTCATTTGTGTTTTTACTTCTAAGGGGTTTGCGTTGCATTCTGAAGCTAGTGCTCTTACCCAATGCCCATTTTCTCCAAATGTCAACATGCTGAATCAAGCCTGTTAATAGCTGTCCTTTCTTAAGTGGATTAACTAAAATCCTCCTCAGAAATTGCACTGTGTTGAAACCTTATATTGAGGCGGCCTGCGTAGATTGCACTTACACGGGCGTTTCACAATTCCTTCTTGGCAGTCGGGAACTTTTATAAGTCGTAAATACATAAATAAAACTGAGAAAATAAGAACTGAGCAAACTGGTGAGGGAGATGGAAAACTCTTTGTGCACTAGTCGGTGCTTTGTTTCCTTGATGTCTGAATTCAATGACGACTGACTTACAAAGAACATCCAATACTCCAAATATGACTCAAATGATCAATCAATAAAAATCAATATATGAAAATTAATGATTTTGATTATACTCACCCTAAAGATATGGCAAAAATAGGTTAAAGTTTAGCTTGTTAAAAAGTTGTGCTGTCAGTTACACGCATTATTAACAGCGTTTAACGGCATCACATTTTTTTGTATCGCAAGATATATCGCCTACCAAACTTGTTTTCCACATGCCGTTGCACCAACTAGTAACATTAGAAAAACTCCACCAACACCACACTGGATCTAGCTAGACCGGAAACAAAACAACAGGCACGCTGCACACTTGTTTGGGCTTGCTTATGCTTAAAGACGCCATATGTAAGAATGTGGCCAAAACGGTTACTACACTCAAATTCAAAATACAGAGGTCTTTTAGGTTTAATTTTCTCTGCCATTGTAGCTCAGACATAACTGGCAACCCGTGGTTACTCTGCAGCTGAGACCCTACTGACTGCAATGATTGCTAAAACATGATTTCAAAACATTTGATTTGCAGTCCGCGAAAGATTTTTTTAATGTGAATATTTTGGCTGTACTGTTGATGGTGAGTTCAGTATGTTATGACAGCACAATTAAAAAGCTATAGCTTCTTAACCATGTGACTTCTCGACTTCAGTCGGCCTGGGAAAGCAAGCCCCTGCAAACCCCTGCAAACCCCCAATCTTCTAATCCCCTTTGCAATCTCTGTGGATAACCTTGTGTGCGGGGAAATTAAAGATGATGGTAAAAGGACACAGTGAAAGGATGCTAAACATTGTGTATTAAAAAAATCAATCCTCCTGTAGGTTAACGTGCACTTACACTTGACAAGACTGTAGATGGATTTTGTCATATCTGTTTAACAGATGAACAATCCATCATGAAAACCTGTTGCACACAGCGACAGATAGCCTATAAACTGCAGCTGCAAAGACGTTTACCCATCGTCCAGTGGGAAATACTGTTGATAATGTATTGCCTGTAGCTCAGGTCAAGTGAGACACGGATGAATGGATTACTTTTCAGTGCGTCTTGACTTAACGTCTTTTCTGTCCTTCTCTTTTTAGACTCTTTCGTCAACAGTCAGGAATGGACATTGAGTCGGTCAGTGCCAGAGCTGAAAGTGGTGAGTAGCGTTTGATATTCCTCTGCTGAGTCGCCCTCACGTGTTTGATAGCATCATTGTCAGCGGGAAAGCACGTTCTGTCCATGTAATACTGGTTTTACATTTTACGGCTGGACTTTTTCCCCCTGGCTCATAGTGGGTGATTTTTAATGAAATGTGTTGGCATGGAGACGAAGGGTGGCTTGCAGCAGAACACGAGCTGAGTGACAGTTTTGGGCTTGACTAGTGACACATTCTGGGTCGGAGCCCACCTGCTAGTGAAGCACACACACAGCCCCTGCCAAATGCACAGCTTACATCCACACATGATTTGATGTCTTACACCCAAAAAGACAAGCAGCCTTAAAAATATCAACACCTCCACTCTGCCAGTCGATATTTTAAATCTGCTTTCATTGTTGGAACAGAGAAAAACTTCAATGGAAGGAAAAAGAGAGACGTCACAGCAAGTTCAAAGACTAACGTGCTTCTTTTTTTTCAAGTACTTGAAATGCATTTCCTTTTATATTTCTAAGGTGTTAATTGGAAGCCTCCACATTGGGGTTTTGGTAAGTGGACCTGGTGAGACTGATTAAGTGTTTCCAAAAAGCAATCATTCTTCTCACAAGTTTCTCAGAATTGCTCTTCAGCAACAAGGTCACACAGAACAAGAGTTAGTCTTTTGATTTTTTTTTTTTCAATGACGGTTATCAGAAGTCTGGACAAAATATGGGGGAAAAAAAACACCAAAGTATCTGTGCGACATGACTGTGAGCTGCACCCTGCTGTGGTAAAAGAGCGAAGGAAGCTTGGTTGTGGTCCAACCTTACCTTTATTTTTATCTACACTTTGCAGTATTCCTAGGTCAGAGTTAAGCAGCTACAAAGAAGAGTAGAAGTTTTCGACTTGTATAGTGCTGATAGGGCAATTTGATTTCACGACTTTATACCAGCAGGTTTACAAAGCCGGGCAGTTAAAAGCAGCAGGAACACTCGGTCTGCTGTAGGTTTAAAGTCGATTTTTGTTGACTCATAGCTTTCACAGCACACAGCCTACAACTTTTGCTAACTCTCTGCTTATTCATAGTTTATTCTGCCAGGCTGATAACCTTATGATAAACGTACATACTCCTGTAGTAGGTAGGGTTAGAAAGACACAAATGTCCCTATAATTAGAACCAGACCTGACTTTAACACCCACTAATGATCTGAAAAAGAGGGCCATGGTGGGTGGAGGAGGAGAAGGAGGAGGAGGAGGAGAGGGATGTTGTAGCCTTTGTTCTTCCCCAGACATGCTGGCATCATCAGCCCACCCTCCACCATGCATCACCCTGAAGGCACCACTGTAGTTAGGTCTGGTCTTGACTCCAGGGACAGGAAGCAGGGACTGGTTGCAGCCACATCGATGTTTGCTGAGGACTTTCCTCATTATGTTTCAACCTCACACTGCCTGCATATAGAACCAAGCCATCGCCTTTATTGTTTTGTTCCTTAACTACAAATAAAATCTATTCCTGCCCTCCTTATTCTTTCTGGAGTTTGTTTTGCCACCTTCCGGACAACATTTGTTTTCATTATCATTTCCATGTGTGGAGTACGAATCTACGTGAGAAGCACAGAGTTCCTTTTTTATTATTATTATTCTAGTAAAAGCTTATCTCTGCATGGTAATTACAGCCTGAACAAATTCTTACATAGATATTTAAAAGAAGAAAACAACACAATAATAAGATAATAAGATAATAATAATAATATAACAAACATGGTATCCCTTGATTTGGTTACTTGGAGTTTTGACCTGGATGTTTGATGATATAACTCATCAATACAATAATGATATATTCCTCAAACATTTCTTCTTTTGTTAATTTGATTACATTCCTGCATACAATATGAACAAGTCAAACTGTATGTCAGTGTTTCATTTATTTTGTCCTCGTACTGACCTTCCTTTGTGATGCGTTTGAGGCGACTTTCACAAAGATTTGATATTTGTCTGACAATTTTATTACCCTGTTCTTTGGACAATGGTTCAATTTTCAATAACGCTGTGATTCAATTTTTGTTCCTGTGGAACCCTCCATTACGACAAAAAATGGGCAGGTTGAGGGATTTAGGACACATTTCAAGGCTGTTGTCAGATGAACGCCCAGGACACCTTGTACTCTGTTTTCTTTCTACAGATTCACCATTGTGGTCCTTTATGTCTGTATAAGCTTGCGGGTTTAAACATTTACATCATAATCACATTATTTTGCTCTTGGCCTTGCAGGGCATTGTGGGAAATCTGTCCAGTGGGAAGTCGGCCTTGGTGCACCGGTACTTGACAGGCACATATGTGCAGGAGGAGTCTCCTGAAGGTAAGAGTCTGCTGGAGGGAGGTGTGGGTCAGGAAGTGATTATTGTGAACATGTCGTACACTGAAAAATGAAGACATAAGCCTCTTTCACACTGAAATTACCTGGTAAACTTGGGATTTAAAAATGAGGATGCTTTTCAAGACCATAATTAGAAAATCAAGCATGTTGGCACTGATTGCTGCACTGAATGGGTATATTGGGATATTACATGAAGCCACTGTTCTGCATTCTGCCCCGTGAGAGTATTACTAAAATTATACAAATTATATATATATAATAACAAGCCTCTGGAGCCAAGCTTTAGAATTGGTGTGTGGCTCAATGAATAGATTTTCTTATCACTTCTCCACAAACACTGCAGAGATAATGACAAAACTTAAATACTCTCAGTAAATTAGGGCTGTGAAGGTCACTGTTAAATCAATAAGCTTGAACTAAACGTCATGATTTCTCAGGGACTGTAAATGAAAAATGTTATCTCTGTCACAAACCTTTCACTGCCTTGATGTCTTGATGAAGAAAGAGCCAGAGTTTACCCTCAATATGAGGTCCCATCTCTAGAAAAACACCACTTTTCAGTTGAATTCATTGGTTACAATGTGATATATATAGTAGAACGCCCCCTTCTGGCCTGAAATGTAAGCCCTCTGTATAGAATTCCGCAAAGATGTTGGCAAACCCAGAGATGGCTGATGATCTTTGAGAGGGTTTGCAGTGTTTCATTTCTGTGTAATTATAGTGAGGATGAGACATGAAGTGCATAATTAGTTTCTGGCATTTTGCTGCACCAAAGAAGGAAAATCATCATCGCTAAATTAGTCCTTGAGAAATCAATGCTGGAAATGCTGGAAAAATGAAACATGGGTTGTTGCTGTAATCAAGTGTGGTGTTGGGTGGGGTGGGGGGGGGGGGGGACCCCGACACATCACCGTGTGTTGCTGTGATACAACATACCTGTCTCATGATTAGCAGCTGCTTAAACACTGGCTTCACGTTCAGTCAGGTCATTTACATTGTAGCTGTAGAATGTTTGCCCAGCGGAGAACGATTCAGCCATGACTGGTTTCTCAGTGTTTTGTTCCTGGGCTTTTGCTATGATATCTGAAAAAGAAAAAAAAAAAGAAAAAAGGTACCGGGGTGTGTTGCCATGGCAACACCGGATGGAGCTCTGTCGGCTTGTGGCTCTGTGTCAAGGTCTAAGCCTCTTCGTAAGCAGTGTGTGTGCCTACTGCGTGTTAACTGTGCCTACCAACTCTCTGTCTCTCTGTAGGCTTCGGGGCGATTAGTCGAGCTCTTTTCATGTGTGGTTTAACAAAACATGCAAGATATTCATCTTTCATTTTTTTTATTAAAGAAAGAGGAGAGCATGTTAGTATGCTTCGTTTATTCTCAGCACTGGTTTTCTTTCTTTCTTTTTTGACATGCTTTTAATTTGTCTCTAAATAAGGACAACCGTATCCTGTATGATTATGTAACTGAAATGGTGATTCCAAATTCCATGGTCGTACACATACTGGCTTCACATATACATGTGAAGCCAGTATAATGTATATATATATATATATGTGTGTGCTGCCAGCTTCTATACAAAATCTGCATTCTGATGAATCTGTTTTCTGTGTCATTCTCGGTGTAATGAGATCCCCCCAAACCCCACCCCATCCCCCCTTTTTTTTAAGACATGATCCGTTCCAAAGATCTGTGAGTCTTTCTTTCTCGCTTTCTCTTTCTCTCTCTCTGTTATACAACCACCATCCACCTCAACTCAAGAGCCTGTGCTAAAGGCTGGGGGAGTCCCACATTTGCCAAGCAGGCTAAAGTGGACTTAACAGGGTGGAAGTGTAGCTCATGTGGAGATGTGCTTTGCTTGCACAGACAGGAAATCTTCCTGCCTTTTCAAAATTACAGTGATGGCCGACTGTATTGTCCCCACAGCTCCTCTTTGATGTGAGATCTGTGCTTGAACAGCACCATGTACAAGTCCTCATTATCTAATCTCATGAAGGTTCTAGCTAGCCTGCATGCTTATGTAATTCCTGGGAAAGAGTAACAGGTGTACACTTATTTTTCTTGCCTTCACACCTGCTGTCAACAGTTTTTGTCCACGATCAGAATTTGTACATTATGCATTATTTGCTTTCAGCATATTTTTCTAATTCATATTATTGTTTTTTTCATTCTGAGCTCTATTCTCTAGCTCGCCGGCGTTCTAATTTCCAACCTTTTTAATCTCCAGAGAATCGAAAAACTATTCGCTTTATATGTTAAAATGTAATTTACTGTATAATTCTCACTGTGGTCTCTTGTTTATCCACAGCCAGCGTTAGCTAAAATATGTATTAGAATAGAAATGAAGAATGGGAAAGAGAAAGCCAAGGTTGCATTACACTTATCCAGTGCCAAGTGTCAGCTCCTTTAGTCCTGTCCTGGGGGCATGTGTGACCCAAGACACATCAGTTCAGAAGAGTTTCTCTGCCTCTGATTTCCATCTCCCATCGTTTCCTTTCCCTCCCGTTTAATCTCCGAGTTTAACTGCGAAGATGTTCAAACACATAAGAGACATAAGCAGACGAAGCCTGATGATAAAATGAAATAAAATATATTTGGATTTTCATGTTTTAATTCATGATTTTAAAAAGATTTGTACAGCTGCCAATTTACCTCAAAGTAGTGGATGTTGTGTTTCATTTTGTATGCTCACACATGTTTGCTGTGTCCTGTTTTGAACGTCTCTCTTCGTTTTGGCCCAGCTTCTTTTTTTTTTCTTTTTTTTTACAGCACTAGATCAGAGAACACTGTGTAGACAAAGTAAAAAAAAAACACCCATTGTATTTATTTTATCATAGGCAGGGGCAGACAAATGTAGTAATTAACTTAAAAGAAGAGATAAATGTCTGACTGACATGGGCTCTGCTTTGATTTCTTTTTAGAAATGTGACTCATTAGTTTGGTCTGAAGAATGTCCCCATACTTTGTTTATCAAGTGAAAGTTGGGTTTCTCCAGGACTTGTGTCAGTGCTGTGACAGGGCCACTGAACTGACTCCCTGAGCAGCTGTGCATTAGACATGCTAAAAGGCAATTTCTCGCCCACATAATTGGCTCCACAGAGACCTGTTTTCCTTTCGGCATATGATCACAACAGCTACACATTCAGGTCTAAATCAAGAAGCTGCATTAAAGCTCACACGCACAACACCAAACTTAGTCACGCCAAGCTGTGTTTTGATATTGAATTTAGTTGCATTTGATTCGTCGTCATTATTTTTTATGATTAATGAATGGAAAAATGTGTCTCCAGTTGTGGTTGACTTGAGAAAACCCCCTGGAACTGAGTTGTATCAAGAAAGACTCTGTGTTTGTTCTCTGTCTGACTCAACATATACGCTCTGTTTTCAGGGGGACGGTTCAAGAAAGAAATAGTCGTGGACGGACAGAGCTACCTTCTCCTGATCCGAGATGAAGGCGGGCCACCAGAATTACAGGTAACACTGTTAATTCCTTTAAACTGTCTCTCTATTGTTGCAAGATGAGTCACCCAGAGGCCGTTGGTGCAAACTCCCATGCAGACGGGGACTTGTTAAGAGACACGCCGTCATTTCACTGCAGCGCCGTCTGAGGCCGCGTGACCACACTCTGTGGCTGTTCCACCAAAAGCACTTAAAAGGGCAGCAACAGATCAATGAGCGTGCCGAGCCAAAAATCATTTTCTGTGGTCAAAGGGACAATGCGGCACATAATTGTCCTATTAGTATGTGAAAAACGGAGAGTCACCGAGCCAGTGTTTCATCCAGAGTGGGCCACTATTGATAATGTGATAAGACACTGCTTCATGGTTTGTTTTTTTTCAAAGGGGATAAATGAAGGAAGAGATTCCTGCCTTGTTTAAAGATAGAATCAGATTATTTCAGTTATTCTTTAATCATGATTTTACAGGGTTAGTTGTGTTTTCTCACCTACTTTCAACACTTCCAGGGCTTAATTATGTTTCCTAAATGTATTTATTTTTTGAAACGAGAATAGACACAGTGTTTTGATTATTTTTAAGTGGATGTAAAAATATAGCGATGTAAATTAAGAGTATAATAATGCAATATTATGTGACATGTGGAGTGGAGGCAGAAATGAGCATGAAATGGAAATACTGTAATACATTAGAAGTGTCTCAGTATTGCAATTAAAGCTGCTAAATTTAGTTTTTTTTTATATAAAAAACACTTAGTAGTGGGCAGTGTGAACGTTTGAACTCCCACGCAGAAGTGCCACTGAACTTCACTGTTCCACTCAGCGCGTCAGGATTATTTTATCTTAGTTTTTTAAAAATGTTTTTATTTTATGAATTGGCTGCTTTTGATTCAGTGTCTTTTAACATGAACACAGTGTTGTGTACAGATGTAGGAGGAAGAAAAAGCCAGACCCCATCTAGCAAAATAAGTAAGCAAAATGGAGGGTGAATTTTTAACTTTTGTGTCATGTTCAGAAACAGGATCCTAAATTAATACAGTCCTTTATCTGCTGTGCCGTGTGGAAACGAGCAATTATTTTAAAATGATACAGCACCGCGGCGATAAAACTGTGTATCCCTGGTGTGTAAATACAGTATATAACTGGCTCTTATTGCTAAGTCGCCAAAAAAATAATATAATGCAGGTTTAAACACAGGCCATTTTAGTTTGTGGAGTTATTTCCCACCACTCATGAGAGTATTCCATCATTTAACACTCTTATATTAGCAAAGAATAATGATCAACATATGAGTTACAAATATGTAACATATACAGTAAATGACTGTGGCTTTTATGTGCTAAACCTGCAGTAAACAGACAGTAAGAAGAATAGTAAAAGTATGAAGCAGCCACTCCTCGGTGATGACACGTTAGACCTGCTATTGGCTTCATTCACAAGATCCAGTGTTTCATGTCACGTGTGATCTCGGTGTTTTTAATGAGCACCCACAGGTACCTGGCTTGGCAAAGGTCACAGTCAGAATTACGCTCGCCTTCGCTTGCTCAGTGAGATCAGGGAATAGAAATGAGTTCAGCTTAGTTGTCAGCTGCCTGTATAATTAGTGGCATAATTAAAGGCCTCCATTATGTTCCCACTCACTGGAGGCTGAGCGGAGTTGTGGCTTGCAAGCCTGATTCCCCCCCATTCACTCCCTATGGGGATCGGAGGGTGAGATGTGAAGGCTCAATGAAATAGTGGGGAATACAAGGGAATAGTTATCACTTGATTGTCAGCGTTGGTACCACTCTGGGTTCTGCTTAGTCTCTTCCTTACAATGGTAGGTGATTACGATTGATTTCCTCCGCCCATGGGAAGCGTCTCCCCGCCGCTAGATCGTAAAGTATACGCAGAGTTGATGAATGTATATGACGCAGCAAATACAAGGATTCTAACATTATGATAGCAGTGGGAAATACAGAAAAATCACCAGGATGCAGCAGCGTTTGATCATTCACTGTCACCTCACCCGCTGTAAAACACTGCATCATGAGCGTTGCTACACTGCCCCCTTCTGTCCTTACATGTGAGCTTCACCTAAGAGATGGAAACATGAATCTCACCTCAGCTTTATTTATATCCAGCCTCTCGTGAAAACATTCAGCCCACAGTGTTTCAAATGGCAGGATGAAGCACAAAAACATGAAATACCACAAAATGTAGGCTTTATTCAAAAGTCTTAGACAGCCATTTGTTGTTCTAGCAGTGCTATCATGGCCATAAAGTGTCATTATTTCTCAATCGCATTAGTGGAAGACGTCCAGTTTTAAAATAATACATTTGTCAGAAAAAAAACCTATTTCTACAGGATAAAGTGTCAATTATTTGACCTATGTTTGAACAATAGCACAATTTTGGCTTTCGTAAACCTGGAACCATGATTCATTTAACTGGTAAAACCTGTGTTTGTCTGTATTTCATGTTGACAAATATCTTCTGTAAAAAAAGTTTATTCACTAGTTTATTCAATATATATAGACATGCTTGGGCTTTATTCACACATGTTGTATGATGAGTTAAACTCCAAATGCCAACATTCAGAATCTGACAGACCTAAAAACAACGAAGCTGGTGGTGCTCAAAGGCTTTCACACTTCAATTTATTCATAAAAAAAATGATTGACACGTATGGTTACACACATGTTCCAGTTTTCCTGTGTCTTCATTGTTGTGAAGTTTCAAGTTTCACATCATTTCATAAGCTTTTCACAGACACACGACCCATTCTCGTGTGTGGAGCGGTGGCAGAAACGCGTGCGAATGTCGCCCGCGTTCTAACGAGGCAGGTTTTATTTCACAGTGCGTCAACAATCCTCCTCTGCTTTGTCTTCAGTTTGCTGCCTGGGTGGATGCAGTGGTTTTTGTCTTTAGCCTGGAGGATGAGATCAGCTTCCAGACGGTCTACAATTACTTTCTGCGCCTCTCCAGCTACAGGAACACAGCTGAGGTCCCCATGGTCCTCGTTGGAACACAAGGTGTTTGCCCTTCATCTGATATATTTAGGTTTTATGAAAATATGGAATAATACTGTCTTTCAGGATGTGTTTTCTTATACAGTTTTACACTATGACTGGGATGAATCCTCTATTTTTCTCGCAAAAAAGATCTGACATTTAAGTGATCCCAATAATAAGCTGTCTTCTGTGAAACCAAAGGCTGATATTCATGACCTCGTTGTGACGTAGAGCTATTAGAGTATTTGAAATACTCCTTCTGAATACTGAATATTGACATACTCAACCTGGAGACTGACAACTTAATCTACAACTTAGAATAACCCTGACTGAAAAATGATGGTTTGTGATTGAATGTGCAGCCACAACACATTGTGGGACTTTTGGTTGACACACACAAAAAACAATTTCCTCCAAGTTAAAGGTCATTTCTCACCCCGTTCTCTTAGATGCAATCAGTGCTGCCAACCCCAGAGTGATCGACGACTCACGGGCCAGAAAGTTGTCAAATGACCTGAAGCGCTGCACGTACTACGAGACCTGCTCCACCTACGGCCTGAATGTGGAGAGAGTCTTCCAGGATGGTGAGGCAGATGTTTAATGAGGTGGACGGGCATTAGATGGGGAAACAAAAAAGTGTGGCTTGTACACGATGATGGTATAGTTTAGTGTAAAGTGAACTTTGTTTATTTATCCTCAGGAGTTAGCGGTCCTGCACCATGATAAAACAATTAGGCTGCATTTACACTGATGACCATGTCTCATGTTGCTTATATCTGATATCTGATTTTTTTTGTGATGACTTGCTTACATTGTCTTTTGAAAGTATCTGAAATCCTGAAATCCTGAAATTGGTTAGTTGGCTGAAATGAAAGTCAAAGAAATGTTGAAATCCCTGCCTTGAGGCTTAAAAGGCTTAAAAGGCATGAAACCTTGGCATGAGTCCATTAGCTTGTTGCTAAAAAAAAAACTGGCCAAAAACAAAACTTTGAATATGTGATTTTGATTATTCTGTGACATTTACAGACAAAATGAAACCAGTTTATTTCAGCTTATCACCTTATTGCCAGGCTGTACTCGCTGTAAAACCAATAGCTGCATTTATCGACTATAATCTAAATGATTCTTGCTGACCAGTGGACAACCACTAAACCAGTCACATTTCTGATTGTTTGGAAAGGCCACAGGATTTCACGACCAAATCCACAGCTTCTAGTACATGGATGTCTTCCCATTTAAAGAAAAGTGATTGTAAATGCATGTTAAAGAGTGATATAATTGATCAGCTATGACCTCTGAGGATTAGACGATTAGATCAATACCACCTTGAAACACCATTGTTTTTGTGTTCGTGCAATTAATTTATCTTTCTTTTAATGCCAGACTAATTACTAAGTAAGTACTTCATGCCATTTATGAAATCTGCTCATAAACGCTTGGCTCAAATTGAGCAGTGTACATATGCAGTAATTCTCTCTATTCTGCAAGGCTCAGCCGTTGTGATTGTCAGTGAACAGCAGTGGGACATTAACACACTCACTTCAATTAATGACACAGGGCTCATATTTTAAATTCAATTTAATGTAATTGGCAAACGGCCCCAAGTAGTTACAGATGCTGAAATCACGATGTAAGATTTCATATAAATGTGGCGCTCGAAGCGAGAGACCAGTTTGTGTAGCGTTGCCTTTAATTAGCGAAATATGCTTTTAATGTCTCTGAAAATTAAGATTTTCCCGGATCCATAACCAAAGTGATGTGAATTTCATTTGAAAACTTGACTGCTTTTAACTTTGGCACATTATCCCAGAGGCTGCAACTCCTTTGAAAGCCTGTCAACCTTTCACAAAACATCTGAATATGCAACGCAATGTTCGCTTTGCATGTCATTGACTGTTGATGCACAGGCAGGCATGTTGTCTTCCCGCCCTGTCTTAATTGCTTCCTGAAGCCCAATTTGAAATAATTAGAAGAGATGGAGTGCTGGCTGACTGGTAGGAGTTGCTGTGCATCGTGCGCTTCCTCCTCCGTATTTTTGCCGCGCTACAGCAGGCAGCGCACGATGGTCCCAGCTGTCAGCACAACTTCAAATCATCTCTCTTTTTCCTGCTAATTCACGTCACGCTCCCGCGAACATCACCTCCCTCCCAGTCCCTCACTCGAGTGTGCCGTGAATTAAATGAGTTGCACCAACTGCGTGGCAAATCAGGATGTTCCGATGGCAACAATAGTCTCATTTGGTTAACATCACGGTGTAGAGTTCAGTGAGAGACAGGAAAAAATTGCAGCTACCATTTTGTGTGATTACTTCTCTTGGAAATAGAGGTACCTTTTTGTCCCCGGGAGACGCGTATGAGCCATTTAGCATTATGTTGCTTACTACCTGACTGGAAAACAAATGACTCGAGGGCTTCAGGTAATGTGCTCATGTGGCTCTGTGTCTGACTGGAATTAGCTTTGCTTACTTTGGGGAAACAGAAAGTAGTTTTCAGTGTTTGTGTTGTAGAGCACTCGAGACATGACCAGCATCTCTAAACACTGTTTATACCAGTGCAAACATACAGTAGTGTCCCTGCACTGACCTTTTTGTCAATACAGGGACACTAAGGGATTTGTGCCATTGCTTTGTTGACAATATACTAAAGTAGATTAAATTATATTATAATATCTCTCCTTAAAATCTAGAGTACACATTAGGCAGATGTATCCAAAGATAAAGGCACTGATGATCAGTTTCCTTTTCTTCTCCCATAAGATAAGATTTGGTCTTTTAATGATTGTACTTACTTACTCATGGTAATTGTTAAAGCCAGAGTGTGAGACCTTTAAATATAACAACCAATGGTCAAACCATTATCAAATGAGTTTACTGATTCCGATTTAGCCTATTAGCTGCTCATGACTCCCTCTGTGTTTCTTAGTATAGCGGTGTTTTTTTTACCTCGTGTTGCCTGGCGACATTCCCGAGCTGCACATACAAAGTGATTGTTGTTGGTTTTTTGTCAAGATAGAGGCAATAGTTACACTGTGCTAATAAAGTCAGAAGCCTGCAAACGGGTAAAAAAAACAAACAACGGTCGTTCAACCGTTCTCGTCTCCGTCCACTCCTGCACTGCTGCTGTATACTCACAAACGCTCCCTCAGTCCAGTCACGTCTGATGGGCTTACATGTCAGAGTCAGTTTTCAGATGAAAGACACAGCATATAGATAATGTTACATCGCTTCCGTTTATGAAGAGCAAACAGTGGCAGAATAATAAAATCAACAACAACAAAAAACACTGAAAACCCAGCTTTAACTGCACCTTGTGTTCACATCTTTAGTGTTTTACATGTGAATTATTTGAACTTAAATTGTCAAACTCAACACTATTTGGATGTTTTCATATTTCTGATTAAATGAAAACAAGTCAAAGGTCCAACAAGAATATTTTTGGTTAAATGTGTTATCCATTCAGAAATATAGCTCTTTTTATTCTCAAATCAGTCAGAATTTTCCTTTCTTGCCACAAGCCCTGAAATATAGTCTGTTACTGTTGTAAGGGAGAGCTGTTACCAGTTCTCTACAGAAACAGTCAAAGTGCCTCATCTTTATGTTCTCGTCTCTTGAAGAAAAGAAAAGAAAAAAACTTTAACAAACTATTAACTGCCACTCTCTCTCCTCCAGTTGCCCAGAAGGTCGTGGCCATGAGGAAAAAGCAGCAGCTCTCTATTGGACCATGCAAATCTCTCCCTAACTCTCCCAGCCATTCATCTGTCCCTGCTGCATCTATTCCTTCTGTTCACATTAACCAGGTAATAAAAACATTTTCATAGACAGCAGCACTCTGTTTTACTGACTGATCATGAAGGGTACAAATCCACAGGACATAAACGTCCACTGTTATGTGATATTGTTATATCTGTCCTAAATTAACCTGCGTGTTTGTTGTTTTTTTACTCTCCACTTCTGATTTCCTCTCCATATTTTCCCCTCTCGCTTCCATTCTCCCTTCTTCCTGTGTCTGTTTGGTCCTCTTAATCTCTCCAACTCCCCAGGCGGCCAACGGTGGGGGTGCATTCAGTGACTACTCCTCCTCCGTTCCCTCCACCCCCAGCATAAGTCAGCGGGAGATGCGCATTGAGACCATAGCTGCCTCCAACACACCCACGCCCATCCGCAAGCAGTCAAAGCGCCGTTCCAACATTTTCACAGTAAGTATGCGACAGCTGATGCAAAGCAACACCCACTCACACTACTAGGAGGCTCATTGCCAAGCACACTTTGTCCACCAGAGGGAGACAGCAGGTAGCTCAAAATGCTTCAAAGCCACCTCTCCTGCCTCCGATAGCAGGTAATGAAAGCGTCTTGTTCACACGGCACTACGGGCAAAGGAGAAAAATCAACAAATTATCTTAGTTCCCCTAAAAGAAATATCAAAGAAAACACTGTGGAAAAAAAAACATCTCAACTCTTTTTACTTCATTTCTTTTTCTAATTGGATGTAGTAAGTGCACATGGATTAAGTTTTCCATCTCACCCGTATCAACCTGGGTCTTAAGGTTTGACTTCCCTCCCAACACTGCTCTCTTTTTCTTTCTTTTTTCTTTTCTGTGCAGTGATGTCCTTCCCACTTGGGGAGAGATGGCAGCAACAAACTGCGCACTATTGCTCTTCTGCCTAAGATAAACTTAAAAGTCCAATCTCTGGCCTGTTTACACTGTTTATACGGCACGTGAGCCACTTTTAACTGCGTAAGCTTAAACGGAGAAACACTCCATCTGCCCACTAAACTGACACCGAGTCTAAAGAACTCCCCCAATTCTGAAATCGGCCACCGAGATTCACTACCACACCAGTAACCCGACCCCCTGTCTGACTGCTCTATACCCCCCTGTCCTGTTGTACTTTCCCTTTGCTCTAACCAAAAACATATGTGTGCACTAACTCAAATTTCCTTAGCTGTCCTAAGCTTGTCTTTTTACTTGTAGCCCCTGCCCTCTTCCTCTACCCAGTCTGCATCCCTCTTTTCTTCCTTTCTCTTCACTCCTACACCAGCCTCCCGACTCTCCTAATCTCACATAGCCAGACCTCGGTCTCTTCATGCTCTCTGAAGTGGTTGAAAATCCGACCGTGAATGTGATCGAACCAATTAAGTCATTCTTTGACAACACACACAAACACACAAAAAAGACTTAATGCATTTTTCAACCCACAACTCAACTCCGTTTTTTCCAAAATGTATTCCTCAGTTTTTTGTTTTTTTTTTACTTTCATGAGACAGAGTTCAAGCTACATGAGATTCCCTCTTTCCTAGCTCCTCACTGATACTCCTCACATCCTTTCCCTTCCTTCTCCTCCTCGCCTATTTCCTGCTGCGATCTGACCCCATCCTCTACCTCCCGCCTTCTTCTCTCGCCCCACCTCCTTCTAACTAACTCCCTCTGTAACCTCTCTATCCATTCCTTCCCATCCTCTGTGTCTCTTACCGCCTCCTTCACCCTGTTACCCCAGCTGCTGTGGGAGCTGCAGACTTTGTGGCCTCTGAGCAGTACAGGCTGTGTGCTAGTTCCCCTTGTTGTCTCCCTTCCCCCCCGCTAGGTAGTGACTAACCATGTCCACCAGAGAAATGAGCCTCTCCCCGTCCGCATCATGGAGATGCCGAAGCACGCCACCTACCCAGTGTGGGTGCCGGAATGGCAAGCCGAACGGGAGTTTCAGCTCATGACCTTCTGAGGAGCGACGAGACCTGGGTGGGAGGAGGGGAGGGTGAGGGAGGAGGAGGAGGAGGATGATGGAGGAGGAGGAGGAGGGGATGGAGAATTAACAGGGTGATGTCGACATGTCCTCAGTGACACTTGAAGAGTGCGATGGGCTAAGGAGAGGAAGACTTACAATGCCAACGTTTTTTTTTGCCATTTTACAAAACAACAGAAAAAAAGAGAGAAAATACTCCATCAACACAAGAATGTCAAGGATCTCCCTTTCATAGTGTTGTCCCTTCTAAAAAAAACACACAAAAAAACAAAACTGACCTCTGTGTTAAAAAAGTTCCTCTAAAGGTCCTGCTGACAGCTTGCCAGTTGCCATTCATATTTTCTAGCCTCACTCCTGTAAAAAAAAGAAAAGTTCAGTCTGTTCATTTTTGGGAGTTTTAAGATAAGAGCTCAGTGGAAGAAAATATGCCTTAATGTCGCCAGGGAGATGAGTTTTGTTGAACAGCAGCAGACTCACACCTCAGTCAACACACGCAAGATTGCTGCGAGACTTATACACTGTCATGGCACTGGCATTGGGACTCTTGAAGTTAACAATATGCTTGCAATGTGCAGTTAATGGCGTTAATTCAGTGTTGGAGAGTAAAAATGAAGATCTTTTTGGCCCAAATTTAACATGACGACAAAAGCAACACAAAAGCCCCTCACAATAGATCAATAATAGAAAATGAGTTTGGCTGTTTTTTTAAAGTATGTTATTTAAACTCAAAGCTTTACTACACAAAATCTTATCGCTCTTGTCTTTTCACCGCCATCATAAATCTATCTTGCCCATCAATCACATCCAGTCAGTTTTTTACCATATCTGTCTGCGGCCACTAGGTGTCAGCACAGTACATGTTATTCTTTCCTAGTGCTTCCATGGTCAAAAACTCTGAACAATCTTGTTTTGTAATGTCAGTGGTTTGTTTCCCTGACGTCTACAGACTTGTCTGTCCCTTTTTTGTGTCGAGAAGCACACTGTTTGAGAATCGAAGAGTAATTATGGCATTTTTTATACTTCAATTACATCCCACCCGTTCATTTATATTCATAATCCATCCATTTATATTAATGTCCGTTGTTCCGTTTATCGCCATTTCATATATTTAGTGCATTGAATTGTTGCTGGATCTCAGCATATGAAACAAAAAAAAATAAAATAAAATAAAATAAAAAATAACCATTTGACACTGTTTTTCAATATTTGCAGATTTGTGCTTCTGTTTCCAACCTTTCTTCAACAAAAAGGGCTTTCCAACTCCTTCCGAATTAGAAGAGCATGATGGTTTAAAACAAAAGAGTCCCCCTGCTTTGCCAATCCTGATAGAGCAGAGTTTATTGGTTGAGGACTTAAAGGTTGTCACTGCTTTAGCCTTGCTGCTTTCTTGCATTTAGGGTAATGCATAATAGCGCTCGCACTTTGTGGAATGCGTAGGACTTTTGCGTCTGACGCAGGCTCGAGTCGAGCCCAATGCGAGCGCGTGAACTTGCTCAAAGTAGACCGTCATTTATCAGGACGTGAGACAGACTTTAGGGACTCTTCTGGAAACGCCCCGTCCATCCCCACCCCACCCCCCTCTCTCTCCCCCAACCCCCCCACTCTCATTCAGACATCCCACACAAAAACACGCTGTGCAGTCAAGTCACTCTTGGAACTGTTATCCAGCCGCCCAAAGGACACAACCTTTCCTTACATGACATCAAACTGCCTTTTGCCATAAATAAGGACTCAAGGACTAGAGGTGCCAAGTTGTTCTTTTGTTCTTCCTTTTAGATTTCCCTACATTTCTTTGGTCTGTTCTTTTTTTCAAAAAAAAAACAAAAAAAAAACTTTATGATTCATTCCTGCTTTTCAGAGAATATTTGAATGGAAATATGTGGTATAAATGTGTTAAACATAGAGGTATTTTAGATCCAGAGAGTTATTAGGGGGTAATTTTATGAAGGCCTTCATAAAAAATCTGGGTAGAGTGTGTCAGGGTGTTAAATATGACAGAGATAATATATGGAAAGTTGCCATCAAATGAAAATGGGTTGCACCGACTTGTATGAATGTAGTTAAACTTAACCTTTGATTTGATTTATTTAAATTACTTAATTTATTTGCACATTTATTTATTTTTGCTTTGTGTTTTATTTAGTTTTTGGGGACAGAGATTATGAACTCTTGCATAATCGCTTTTCTATCATGAAGGGATTGACGGAAAAAAAAAAATATAGACTGCTGTATATCTTGTATTGTATTTTATTTACGATGGTACTCTATACAAAGTACATGCATATAAGGAATATATGAAATAATGCCTTTATTGTCCATCCTATATTTTGTGGGAACTGCGATGTTTGGGTCAATCTGTTGAATATTTTGAAGTGAACCTGTGACTTGCTTTGTATGGTGTCTGTATAGAAGCTAAACAAGTCATCATTAAAAAGAAAAATAAAATGTTGGAAAAAAATATAAATGCCAGAGTTGGTTTACTTGAACTCAGAGTCTACCTCTTTTCCATTGGTGAGTGGACATTTCTCATGTTCTGAGTGAGACCATACACACTCATGTCTGTCCCTGCCTGTTCCTCATCTCTTTATTTGTGTCGGGGTGGGAACGTTTTTTTTTTTTTTTTTTAACATGATTTGTTTCTATGCAAGGTCTAATTTACTACCTAACCACTTGTTTTTTTCCCCACAGGCCTAATCAAAACTGAAAATGTTACTGCATTTATTTATGTTTTTTGAATTCTGTAAGGTGACACTGTTTTATCCCTGCATTAACCGTTAATGTCCCACCAGGTTTTACAGGTCAGGAGTCAGAGGAAGCTTCATGTACTGAAGTTGCTCTCAAAAATAACACGTTTTCCTTTCTCTCCCTTGAAACTGTGATAAACTGTGACTTATGTACCGAGCTGCACGAGCCAGTTGTGCCAGTGCAGCTTTGCTAAAGGCACAGCTGAAGCTCCACTGCTTATAGCAGCAGTTGGTCTGCAGGTCTCAGAGGGAAGGATCTCCCCCCTCCTCCTCCTTCAAAGGGTTTCAGGGCTGAGTCATGACTCAATGTGTGGTCGTCCTTGGTCTCCTCTGTGTTGAGATGTGTCTAGTGTGGTCTTGGTTTGGTTTTTTTTCGTTTTTCTTTTTTGAACTTGCACGTCAATGTTACTGCTGTTTGTTCCGCTGGTCTGCTTGTCTGTTTCATTTCGAGCTTCTTTTGAGACTTTTTATTTGCAACGTCGAGTTTCTCCACAAATGCTCCAAAACACACACACCTCACTCCACTGACCCCCACTCTTTTTTCCCTCTCCTACACACACGCACACAGACACACACATCCCAGCATACTGTCCACAACTACACCCAAAAACTCCCCTCACTACCCCCCGAACTCCCACTCTGCCTTATCGTCTGTGCGTCGCTTGAGTTGCTGATTGACTTTCTTGTTTTCTTGCAGTCACGGAAAGCCAGTGAACAAGCAAAGAGCGTTGAGAGTAAAACAGACAGCATAGGCAGTGGAAGGGCCATACCTATCAAACAGGTGAGCACTTTTAACACTCCTCTTTGTGCCCAAACATGTTCTCTTCTCGTGTGTTTGCCTCTCATATGCTGAGCTTTGAAGATTTTAATCACACAAAACAATGTGGATTATTTGGTATATCAGTGTACAGTACGTTGTTGTCACCACTAGATGGAGACATAATACAAGGTAACATAATCGTACCATGCCAAGTGCAAGTGGCGCTCAAGAGAGTGTAAGGATAGGGATTTAGCAAATCAGTTCTGAAAAAAGAAAGAAATATCCCAACACTGCACCTTTTATGAAGTCAAATGTACATAGTTTTATATTATTATTTTATACTAATGGAAGAATAATCGGAAATATTAAATATAGATAACTTGTCTTTCTCAGATAATTTAGGCCTATCTCAGATTTTTAGTTATCCTGTTAATCCATTAATTTGAACTCATTCATTTAGAAGATTATTCCAACTGTGTCATCAATTTCAATAATAAAATTATATTTGACATCCTGTATTATTATAATAATACTTTTAATATTGAAAAAAACATTTGAAGTGTGAATACTAATGTTATTGTTGTTCATAATTGTGTGTGGGTGATATTTCCCCATAAATGTTCATTCATGCTCATCAGTACCATCACCTGAGATAATTGTTAATTTGGCATAAATTTAATTTGATGTCCCAGTAAGCATGGTTTTCTTTTCTAGTCTGGCTGTTTTTAAATGTGATTTTACATTATGTTACTTACATTAATAATCAAAGATGTATTGGTATAACATTCTATGCTTTTTTTTCTTTCCATTTATTATTTTTATTCTTAAATTATTATCTCCATTTTATTTCTTTATATATATATACATATACCAGATAGGTGAATACTAAATGACACATTTGAGTAAGGGTACAGTAGTTTCTACTATGTAACTGTCACATTGATTAGTAATCACTCATGATTGTGTGAGGGCTTTTGAAGAAGGGTCAGCACCCTTACATTATCCTCTTTACCTACAAATGATAGAAGATAAAACATTCAGCCAGACCTTTTCCCCTGTTTGGAAGAAAATTGCTTTGGTCCAGCTGAAATAATGGCAGGGGAATTTTTCCAAGCCCACTCACTCAATCACAAAATCTAAGCTATAGGAAAACCACGGTGAAACAGATACAGTATCCATGGCCTGGAAAGAGTAGATGTTCATATCATAAATACAATTTTATTTATATTTAGTTTGTAAAATAAAAAATATATATATATATATATTTGTTCTTATCTTTCAAAAGAAATTATACTTTCAGCATTTTATTTCTGCGCTACCCCAAGAAAAAAGGCACTAAAAATCACAATAAAAAAGTTTTAGTTTGCCAAACATGGCATTTCTATTTGATCTCGGTAAAGCAGTTAGGTTTTATGTAGATTAGTGTAATTCCCTGCAGAACCTGGCTAATCTGCGGGTTGATTTTCAGATTAAAAAAGAATCCCCCTCAGAGCAATCTTTACTGTAAACTATCCCATTCTTATCTCATCCATTACAAGAGTCGAGGGCCAATTTCCTTCAGTGTCATAGCAACTTTTGACAAGATAACCAATCCCCCTCTTCTTCTTGTGGTGGTGGCGGGGGGCATGAAGACAGGGGGGGAGACACACTGGTGTGACTAACTCATCTCCAGGCCAGTCAAATGCACAATCAAGGAGATCAAAGTGTCAATGTGGCTTTAATTACCACTCCCCACCTTACACCCCCCACCCTCTCCTCACCCCAGTGGCCTAAATTACCCCACCCCACTCTCTCTCTGTCGCCCTCTCTCTCCTTCTGGTCCTCACTCCTGTCACCCCTCCCACCCATTAAAATAGTGAGAGAGAGGATAACAATGCATCCACCACTGTGGAGCTCCTCAGCTGTGAGTGCATTCCCGCCCCATCGCCGACCCCTCCCTACGCACACACATATGCCCCCCCCCCTCCCTCCCCTTCCCAGGCCTCTTACAAAGGGCCGGCCTATCAGTCAGCCACAGTGGCAGGATGCAGCTTTTCTCCTGGTCGTCTGACAAAAGGAGGGAAAGACGTTATCTCCTCAGTGTAGATATGACAATTGTGTGGAGACACCGCGCACGTCTGTCTATGGGCCTGTTTCCTTATGTCGCACAGGCTGAACACGTTCTTGTCTGTGTGTGTGTGTGTGTGGAGGGGAAGCACTGGACTACACACACGACCCTCTGATGTCAAATTATCGTGCTAAGACCAAATTGAACGAGTCCAGTGTCAATTAATTATTTTCATCCAGAGGTATTTTAGAGTCAGAAGCAGAAAAACTTTGTCTGCCATGTGGATGCAATTTCAAAATTCAAACTAGAATATACTATTTATAAAACTAGTAAAATACACTCTGTACTAGAACATAATTTAATGACATAAATGTAAAAGTGACATAGTGTCTGAAATATCAATTGCCAAAATGGATCGTGGAATAATTAATCGTCATGTGTAGACATAATTGTCTTCATAGATCCGCTTCACAACGCTGATAAACACGGTGTACAGAGCCCCACACTGATTGTGTGTATAGATTTATCTGTGCCTCAGTTAAGACCATGAGATGAGCAGCATATATGCTTGTAAAACATGCATTATAAAGTTGCTAGAGGCCGTGTGACCGGATCATTTACTTTGTATGATTAGAGGGCCATTTAAAAAGTGTTTACACTTCTTGTATTGACTAAATTGAGAGGAGTAGGAGCGGGTAGTCTGCAACTTATTGATTGAGTGACACAATGTGTCCTTCTGGAGAATTATCAAAGGTGTCAGTTACTAGTTAAGCCATGATTATGTAGATTTTTTTGAGCTATTAAAGATACATTTCAAAACATGCAAAACCATAATTAAATATCCTTTTAATTTAAAATCCTTTTTGACTTCTCTCACTGACAAGGAGAGGAGAATTTTATGCTGCTCAATTCTTGAAATTGATTGTTTTCTCATTGGTCTCAGTCATAGTTTTAAAGCAATGCCTTTGTTGGATAAGATACTATTTGAAAACATTAGTTCTCACTCGGCACTGATTTGTGCAGCAGGGAAATTGCCGTGGGAATAATACACAACTCCTTTATATGGACTTGAGGCTTTACAAAATGCATTTTATAAACAAAAACCAGGAGTAGCGATAAATGTGCAGAAGTCACAAAGAAGAACAAAATAGACCCTTTTTTCTTTTTGATAAAATAAATGAGCCAAGCGAACTTTGAACTTTGACGTATTTCCACATTTCGCAAATTCAATCCGATTTAAAAGAATTTGAGTACTTTTGACTCGGGTGAGTTTTCTATACAGTCTGTCGAGGTTGTGCTGAAAAAAAAAGATTTAAAACGCTCTATATTGCACATTCTTATAGCCTCTGAATATGTTTTAACATAGTATTATAATAATAAAACAGCCTAAATACTCTTGTGTTCTAAGGGTTGGTCTAAATTAATACAATTTAACTTGTTTATTTTAGTAGTAAAGGAATATTTCAGACATATTTGATGGTGGACACCAGGAAAAGCCTATGAAAACACTCTGAGAAGATTTGGAGAATCCCAAACTCTTGCCCCCCCCCCGCCATCCCACCCTCCAAAAAAAGAGCGAGGGTTTGGATTAGGGTGATTGTCGGCAAACAGCCTGGTGCCCAGGTCACCAAGGGTCAGCTCTTCCTGATGTGTTAATCAGGATTAAAGCCTGCAGGATGGGCCTGGCTAGCAAAACACAGCCCCTTTAACCCCCACCCGCCATTCCTACACACACACACGCACACAGAGGCTGTGGCTGTAAAAGCACAAACATTGCCCCGGCTTAATCCTCTAATTAAGCGGGCCCCTCCTCACTGTTTAACCCCAGAGAGCCTCCTGGCCCGTACCCTCAGCAGCATTTGGTCACCTCCAGCAGAGGAGCTGCATTGTTTACCACTGGATTAACTCGGCAGATAAGTTCGCCCTAAAAGGCCTCAGAAGATAAAGTAGAATAGAATAAGAGCCGAGTGGGCTTTGAAGAGCGGAGATCACACTCCCTAATTCCAGGATTGAGAGGTCTTTCAGAGTTCAGCATGTTATGTGTATGAATGCAGGGAGGAGGTTTGGCAAATTGGATTGTCTCCCTCTCTGAATGGTCACTGAGGAACAATCCAACCTCCAAATCAAACGTCATATTCAAAATAAGGATTAAAAGATATAAATGTGGTATAATATGTGTAATATAATGTGTACAAATAAATAAAGAATGTGTGTTTAAGAGGCTGTAATTACAATTAACGGTCTAATTTTAATCGCCTGCCTTCTAATTATCACTCACATTGTTGTTTGTTTGCCTCACGTCTCACCGTAATGAAAGAATTCTATGTAACCACCCTAACAAATGTGTGATAACGACAATAACGATGCCATTTTATAGTATTTAACATCCATAATGGCTCATATCATCCACCATGCTGCTTTGAGAGGAGCATATGCTCACCGTGATGCCTTGTCTCTTACAGGGAATCCTTCTGAAGCGAAGTGGCAAATCCCTCAACAAGGAGTGGAAAAAGAAATATGTCACACTGTGTGATAATGGCGTCCTCACTTACCACCCCAGTTTACATGTGAGTGTGAAACCTACACCCCCCCCCCCCACACACACACACACACACACACACACCTACCCCACACGCCTTCCCCATTTCTTTTTCAATCGGCTTTATGTGTTTGTTGCACCACTGTTTGCACTCGAGGGTACTGCCGGAGGTTTTTAATGTCGGGCGTTTTCAACCGCTGAGCACAATTCTGTTTGATTCGATTACATTTACAGCCACTGCTGAGGTGAACCGGATCTCAGCCACGTAGCCTTCGCGCTTTCTGCGGATGTGTATCAGCAGTGTTGGCTAAACCTGTGACTTCAAGCTTAGTGTTAAAAAAGCCCGGTGTCCTAGTGGTCATTCCGGACTCCCCGTGGTGCACATCCCCAGCGCTGGCTAATGGAGACATGGCTGTGCTGCTGTGTGCCCGCTGCGCCCGGG
Source organism: Microchirus variegatus (assembly GCF_963457635.1). Classification (NCBI taxonomy): domain Eukaryota; kingdom Metazoa; phylum Chordata; class Actinopteri; order Pleuronectiformes; family Soleidae; genus Microchirus; species Microchirus variegatus. Next base: position 19,547,258 of record NC_139806.1, read on the forward strand.
CTCCATGCTGGCTTGTATTTATAATGGTGCTCGCTGCATGGCAGCAGAGCCTGACCAGCCTCCCACATCCATCTTTGTCAGAGTCCCGCTGGGCCGCTAATACCTCTTAAACACTCGGCTGGCTGGCAGCACACAGCCTGGTGCCACACTCGGCGTTTGCCAGTCACTCTCAGAAATCACTCTGATTCCTTCAATCACCCTCCAATATTTGGTATGTTTAGACGTATGCGTATCCAGGTAAAATGAAAGATGTGTGCAGCGTCCGGTGTCTAATGAGACAGCTGCAACTTTTATGACAAGCCCAACAGTTACACATGAACCCTGTTTGTGGCCTTGTTGCACTGACAGTGTGTTAGCGGTTTAATTTACAAGCAGTTATTAGTCGAGTAGTGGTGTGCTACAGTGATGTATGTAATTGACTGAACGGGCTATCTCTTGATCATTACAGCTATTACAGGTCATCGGGACAATCTATGAATCTATGAATCTGTTGACTTTTGGAGAAAGGTGAAATAAGGGAGACAGTTACATTAGCGCAGTAACGGCTCAAGCTCATTTGGAGCAGTGGAGCAGAGAAGGAGTAAGAAAGAGAAAAAAGGGGAAGAGAGCGATTGAGGGGAGAAGAAAGGAGGGAGGGAGGCAGACTGAGAGTGAAAGAGGGGAACCTTTAATTTCGCAGTCAGCCAAGCCATCCACACAATCACCTTCTGTTAATTCTATCTGCTACATCAATTAAATTGTTTGTAGAAACTAATTGAATGTGGCTTAATCACACATCTTAATAGCTTTGCACGCTTCGATCTGGCTGTTAATTCCAGCAATAAAATGAAATGAGAGCGCTCACTGGGTAATTAGCGAGGAGGCTTGGGAAAGAAATGAGTGCTTTATGACACGGTAATAAAGCAGAGGAGCCGGTGGGGGGACGGCAAAGGCCGAGCTCGCCTCTATCTGGGTCTTTTTCTGCTGAGCCCAATGATTTTCACCTTGGCTTCCCACATTTGGGCGGTAGTCGCTTTAAACCAAATCAAATAGCCAAATTGAAAGCGAATGAGACTGTTTGCATACATTAAGCCTAACATCTTGCTATTTGGAGAGACTGCGTGGGCACAGGTGATGTATAATGGCTTTACAATAATTTTCCCACTATCACACACAGCCTTAGTGCAGGGTCTAAGGTGGGTTGTGACTAATGGTGATGGAAATTGTATAGTCTCATAGTTTGTTTTCCTTCCATAATTCCTGGATTTATGTTGGTCCACTGTGTATAATCAGTTCCCTGAGCTCAGTGAAGTAGTTGTAATATTTGGACTCTAACATGTGTAGAGTGCAGAACACTTACCGCTGTTATTCCTGTTTCTCGACTTAACACAGGACTACATGCAGAATGTGCATGGGAAAGAGATCGACCTGCTGAGGACCACAGTCAAGGTTCCCGGGAAGCGACCACCGAGAGCGGTGGCCACCGTCGCACCCACTGCTAGTCCCAAAACCAACGGGCTGACCAAGGACCGCAGCACCCTGCAGCTGGGCATAGGAAACACAGGTACACATCACTGCCTCCTTCAAAAAGTCAATGTAAAGAGTAAAAGTTTGGTTCTTTTGCATTTATTATTTATTCAAGCTACGTTATATCAATCTGTTTCCAAGAGCCAAAAACATTAGTCATATCTGAAGATAATAATTTGATGGTTCTAGTTTTGTGGTATGAGCTTTTTTAGCATTTTATCACCAAAACAAAGAACCTGAAAGCCTCACCTACAGCGTTAGGAAACGGTGATTGTAATCTTTTAGTACTTAATTGACAAATGATGGGCAGATTAAAAAAATAATCATTAGATCCAGCCATAGCTTGAGATTTATGCAAATGACGCTTGTAGAAGCGCCCAAATGAAATTTATCTAAATTACATTTGTACTGTGTGTACTGTTTTGTCAAGTCTGGAAGTTGTTGTTCTAAAGTTAGTTACGCATAAACATAACCTGAAAGGACAGACGTGTCAGGTAAACAGGGATCTGATACATTCAGTGTATTACTAAGTGGGGAAAAAAGCAGTCAGAGGTACGACGTGTAATGGTTATTCAATGAGTCTTTTATTACCGTGCTAATTTTCTATGTAGTCTGTTTGTGATTATTCATAAAAATGGCTCCCAACAGGTTAATTATATGCTTTTGATATGTTTCATTCATGCAAATTAGCTGCCTCATATTATACACAATGATGACTTAATGATCATCTTTTTCAGAAATCTATTAATTCTCGAAATTATCATACAGGGAATTGTCTTTAAATCACACGTCTGTATTTGAGAATAACACAAAATCAAGGTGTGGAGTTGTTATGACACTGACCAAGTTATGTTTCACCCTCTGTGGAAGGCGGGTCGTATCAAAGATAGTCTGGTCCTGACCCTCGTACCAGAGTTTCTCCACCTTAGAAGTTTTTTATAAATAGCGCCTTTTTTACCCCAGCACTCGGTGCCAGCGGAGTCTGGCGGGTGTAAAGAGTGGAAGTCAGTGATTGGATTGGGGGTTTTAGGATTAAGAGTAATTAATACTAATTAGCAAAGTGATCCCCAGAGGGAGGTGGGGCCCTTCATCAGCTGTGAAATGGGCACAGTGTTTCCATCGCTCAGGCTACATCTAAGCGTCAAGAGTGTGGGTACGGTGCCAGAGATGGGTCAGCGGGGACCATTAGCACTGTCCAGGCCAGTTACCATTAAACCTGGCCAAAGTTCTACCACTGCTGAACGGGTTAATCGCTCAAAATCAGACGAATGTAGGAGTTTACACAGCAGAGGACATTGGATCAAGGTTGCTTCATCCCACAAACTGTTAACCTTGAGTGTTGGGTTGAGTGCAGTCATCGGGGCAGAAAAGGGAGCATGAAAAACAGGCCAGACACGGGTTCTTGGAAAATTGTTTTCTCCCTCTGTTTTTTTTTTATTCTTTTTTTTTTCTACAAACCATTATTTTCTCCTCGTGTTCATGTCTTGGACAAGATGCCTCAATGACAAATTTAAGATCGTCAGTTTCCATCCATTTGTGCATCAGGGAACAATGTGAGGGAGATTTGCCTTAATCTCCACTTAGGAAAAGAAAGGTTACAAATCACATCAGGTCTCTCTCCGGGTGGAGGACCCTCTTCTGATTATGCGATTGGGATTTTGATTTCATTAGACATGCAATTGATGAAGGGAACAAAGGGATAATTTTTTATTCACCGCATCCAAATCACAAGCCTTGTCTTTGCCTTTGGTAATTCATTCATTCCTTAGCTCTAAAGACCTTTATAATCACTGGGAGAAGAGGGATAGTGACAGAGGGAAGGAGGGGTGGAGTGGATGGGGGGGAAGCTGGGAAGATGAAGAGGAGCGGTTGAGAAGACGGAGAGTAAATGAGAGAACGCATGCGCCCAGGAGTTTGCCAAGCGGCCAGGTTTAATTCCTTTGCTGGGTGTGGAGCGGAACCATTTTAAATATGATCCTCCCTGTTAACACGCATCCTGCCATGTCACCAACGACAGATACATTGTGTCAAAGTATTAATGGGCCCAGTCACTTTTAATCAATCCTGTGAGCGGGGGGGAAAGTGTTGAGCTCAGTTCCTTCCTCACTCTGCACCACAGTTTTTTTTTTGTTTCCTCCAGAGCTGCTCTTTAACATCGTAGTCTGATATAATCTGACCAGCACGTTCTGACACTGCTGATGTCTTGTCCTTTGTGTGTTTTTTTGTAAATCTGTGGATTCCTCATCTATTTTTTGTCCGATACCCTCAAATATTGGAGGTGTAAAGTATCTTGTATGAAGTGGAATTCAAATATGCGATTGTTGAATTATCACTCATTTGTAAGGCAAATAAACAAGTGTAACTTATTCAAACATACATTTACATCTGTAGTGTTTAGTTAGTGCCAGAAGCTGGATATTATGTTAATCCAGCAATTTTATGGGGCAACTTTTCTGCTCACTTGTTTCCATAGTTTCTATACACGCTTTGTAGTGTAAAGCAGCTTTGACTGGTCACCAAGATATACACCATTTTATTCACCATCTGTCCTGTTAAAATATAGTGTTTTTAACTCCTATGAAAACAATGGATTTCAGTAAATAATATTTCAATAAAGAGTTTAGCTGTGCTCTCTATATAACATGCCCTGAGATCACGTCTGTCATCATTAGAGCTATAATTATAAACTTAAAATAAAGTGGCCACTGAGGTTGCACTCACTGAAGAAGGTGTAAGAGGTGTCCTGGTTATAGTTTACTGTGACAATAAATGTACTAAACATAATCCATTTTCTACGCCATAAATCCAGACAAATAGGTGTGAGACATAAACGTGTATGGAGAGATGCACAAGTGCTCTCAATACTGCGTTGAATATTACCAAGCTTCATCTCTGTGGAAATTGCATCAAAATGTTGTCGCCCCCACAGTGACACAGTAGCGTAAGAGCAGTTGCGTGGCTCTGACAAATTAATTTACATTACATTAAACTGAAATGAAGGGGGGAAAAAAAGATCGTAAATTGATTCCGAAAGTGAGATATTTAAATACGATACGGAATAAGGCTTGTATGCCCCGCACAAGAGTGAAGTAATTATTGTAAAGTTGTTTTGATGCATATATTGTGTGAAATTACAGTGTATAATTCAGGGATGCAGGGGTGCGTCTGGGCGGTGGTTGGGATGATGGTGGTGGATTACACACAGCAGCAGATGATGTGCTGCCCGGCCCACATTAGCATGAATGCTTCATTATCCCACTACTTGTACATAATGGCAACAACTCCACGGAGGGGTCAGGCCTCGTCACGGCTCATCAGCTCACTGACGGCCCGGCCTAAAGAGAAATGAGAAGCAAGGCAGCACTGCTCCCCGCTAATCCATCGCCTCTACTTAACACCGCAGCCCCAGATAGCCTGCAGTACACGCTACTATATGGCTTTTGTTATCTCTATATACACGTGATGATAATGTCAGCACCAAATACTCTTTATTAGGGTTGGTACTTTGTAAGTTTTCATTAATCCTGACAAGAAATGTGCTGGAGGTGACATTTTGAATCAATAAATTATCAATTTACACTTCTTCTTTTTTTGCTAGTAATTATATTTTAATAATAACATGAAGTATGTGTATTCATATCCATTATTTCATTAGATATATTCATATCACAATTTAAAGCAGTCAATGTAAAAATCCTGTTAATGTGATATTATCTCACAGCATGGCTACCCAGTGTCATATTATTAAATATGATATTAATTCCGATGTTAGCCGGTTTTAGTTTTTATTACTTTACATTACCGTATATTTTGCATTTATGCCTAAATCACTTGTAGACCGTGCATGGCGTAAAGTAGCAGAAAATGAAAACACACATGTACAACAACGCACACAATTATTCTTTCTTTCCCTCCAAGGTGTTAATTGCTCACCTCAAAAAATAATCTACAGATGCTATAGATATAATTCATAGTCGGGTCTGATTCAAGAAGCATCAGGAAACTGTCAACAATATGTTCGTTTCCTGTCATTTTCGCAGAAGGCCTTAAGGAAACTGCACATAATCATCTCCTAAATCATTCTGCTGTAGTAACGTTATTTATATATATTTTTTACTAACTATATTACCTGCCATATTTGTATTTGACTCTCTTTTGGTGTCTGCAGTTGCAACATCCAGCCATTAAATCTGATCCTCTGGACCTCAGAGTACAGTGCACTACTACAGTGAACTGCACTCGTAGTCCACTATAGTGTCATTACATTAAAAAGGTCACGCAGACCTTTAGCCGGCTATATCTGCGTTCAGTGTACAGTGCTCTTTTAATGCCACCAGCTGATTATTTCTCCACTGTAATTACATTATCCTCCCCTTTATGCAGGAGTGGTCTCTGGGGACTAATGGATACATCCATGTATAATTCATTAATCATTAGCATCCAATCTGACAATTAGACGTGATTGTTGAATTTTAAATATCAATCGAAGTTGCCTTGTAGTTTATGGGGTGTTTTTTTTTTTTTTTACCCCGTCTCATTTTTAAGGCATCTAAGAGACAAACTTGGGGAATGAAGAATGTAGAAGAATCTGATATTTGTATTTGTGTTTAATGAAATAACAATGTGTTATTGGTGTTTAATCTCAGATCACGGCTGGAAACAAAGCCACACTAGTGTTTATTCGCTCACACATTTGTAAATGGGTTTAATTGAGTAATGATGCAAGCAATCAGAAGTCCAGAGCTTATTTTATCTCATTCATCCATCACTTTTTCTCAAACAAAAGTTTCACATTTTCATTTTAGTACCCCTAAAACTCCTCGGCTCTGTCTCCTCCTCCTCCTCCTCCTCCTCTGCTCTGATTTCAGCATGCTAATTTAGTCAGTGCTCCTCAGCATGATTCCCTCGCTCTCGCGCCCATTCTCGCTGCGATTCTGCTCCCTCCCCTCTGGGACCTGAAGATTAATATTCCTGGGCCCAACAAGATAATTACTGATACTAATTAGACATGATTATGTGAATTTGATACACTTATTACTCTAGATAATGAGTAGGACATATTATCCTAACAAGCACCCGTGCCGCTTAGTTTACTTTACACACGACCCACACACTATATTTTCTGTTATTGTCACCTCAATCAGAAACGGATATTCTCTTGTAATTATTGAATAAAAGGGCTTGATGTGTGATACCTATGCGACGGAAAAACACGTTGTGAAGAAAATCGGAGAAGTCTGGCTTTGTTTTTCTAAAACAAAACCTCTTAGGGTCAGAGCAAAATCTGCCTCATTATATTTGATTGCTTCAGTGCAACCTTTAAATGTGTCAACATAGGGAATACGTTCTGAGATCACTGTGACGTCACCTTAAATACGCTTTTACATATTTTTTTTTTTGGAGGGGGGGATCAACTTTCAACTAAATCATTTTGATTTATCGCATGGTTCTATTGGTTTATAGCATTTTTAATGCTTAAACAGTTCATCAGATTCCCTTCACATGACTGTAAGTGCGTCTACGGAGTTTTTCAGAGTAGTTAGGACGTGTTGTAGCGGCTGCTTGTGAACAGGAGGGAAGGACCTCACATGGCGCAGCCTAGCCCATGAATTAGTAAAGAGAGCCAGGCGTCCGTGGCTTGCCTGATTGGAAGTTAGGGAGAGAACGCCTGCTGACGCCAGTGGAGATCGATGTGGCAGTCAGAGGGATGAGGCGAGATAATTAGCGTTCAGAGTGTATCTTGTTAATTAAGGGCTAATTAGAGGCAGAGGGAGAGGGAGAGGGCTTCTTGTGTGTGTGTGTATGAGGAGGTTGTTTGACTGAGGGATGTGCACAAATAAGGTGGCAGCCGCATTAAAGTGCTGTAGAAACTACTGAAAAGCTCAATTACATCATTGTCACTTCGTTCGCGCTCAAAGAAAAACAGTTCCACAAGTTGAAAACTCAAAAAGCTTTGGGGAAAAAAATAAGAAGTGGGGGATTTAATGTGCTTGTGTCTGTCACTTGTCTTCCAGGTGCTCCTCACTCCAACAGCAGTACATCCCTCCAGACGGGCGGGTCGATATTCGGCGGCAGCAAAGACGGCATGCATCAGCGCTCCTTCTCCGTGTCCAGCGCCGACCAGTGGAATGAAGCCATCAACACGAGCACAAGCAGCGGAGCCCGTAAGAAACTCCACCCCTCTGCACATTCATCCTCCTAAGACTCATCCAGTTCAAACATTACCACAAAGTTCAGTGCATTTAAAACAAAACAAATGAGCCTAAACTTGAGGGATAGTTTGATGGAGATGCCATTTCCTGAATTTCTGACAGTCGAAAACAAGCCTCATTTTCATAATGAGGTGATCAAGGGCTGTGATGGCTGTGACCTTTTTGGCAGCAGCTCTTTGATAGAGGCGGCGCGTTTCACAGAAGAGGTGCAGCGTAGGTTCACTTGCAGCTACCGATGCAATGCATCACCTCTCACTGCCACTGTGTCACATTGCACCTCGTCACTGTAGTTGAGTGAAATAAGATAATATATTCAGCATGCATGTCTGCCCCCACCCCGTCTTTACCTTCCATCTTACTCTCTCACCCCCCCTCTCCTCTGTTTCCCTCTTTTTTTTCCGAAGAGGAAAATGAATGCTTTTCGGGGGTACCATTCATCACCAGTTATTTCCCTCTCTTTGTGGTTGGCAGTAAAAAAGCACTTAAATGCACATCAACAGAATAACAGTCATTTCCATGCATGTTTGCACTCTGGTAGTTCTCATTAGCGCGGCGGCGGCTCCCTCCCTCCCCATGGGCTCCCAGGGGCCCCGGCAGTTTAAAGAGCGCACTTTATGAGCGCCGCTGGAGTCCAACTGCATGGCCCTCGTGGTTCCGCAGACAAGCCTGTCTCTCATTTGGAGCTGCCAAACGATCAATTCTGCGTGGACGCAGGCACTTCCATCACCCCCTACCCCCGTCTCCCATCAGCAGCATGCCCAAAGCAGAATTACTTAGATTCGTGGGGTCCTCAAATAAATGAGCGCGACTGTGCGTTGAGTATGTGTGTGCGTGTTCTCGCAGAATATTTTTGTAGCTGTTTGTATGGGAGTATTTTCCACGGATCGTGTTTGTGCCTTTGTTATAATGTGAGTGGGGGAAAAAAAAACAAAAAAAAAACAGGCTTCATAGTGGATGTTTATGAATGTGTGTTTGGCAGTCGGTCTCCGGCAGACAAATAGGAAATCTTGAGCATTGCGCTGTGGACAAATAAGGTGGCTGGAATTTCCCATTTTCTTGATTGGTAAACTGAAAGCCCTCGATATTAACATAGCTCATTAACCAACATCCAGTCCTCAACTAAATCAAATCCATAATTTGCCCCATTATTCTATTTTCTTCAATTATTTTCATGCTACTCTTAAGGTAACCACAAATGAGCTTCAATGAGGCAAATGAGCTGAAAAATAATACATGAAACATCGCGTCAAATGATAGATATGGTGTTCGTCCTCTGTAATCAGAGCGTCGTCAGTGCAGATAGCAGAAGATTTGCAATGAGCAGTGGAAGCGGCGTCTATGCAGCTTCAAAAAACTTTCTCAGTTTCTTGTTGTTGTTATGTCTCCTCACGACTGAAGAATCAGAATGAAAACAGGAAAAATGCGTCTGCGGAGTGAAGCACGACGGGGTTTATCAGAAAATGTAAACTTGATTGAAATGCGAGCCTCTTTCATCCTAATGTGCATTCAATAATCAATAGAGGGTGTTCCACAGTGAAGGCTGCTCATGTTTTGCCATTTCAATTGACTTGAACCAAGCCCAATCACTCCATTATCCTTGGTGAAGGTTGCAGGTTAAAACAAAATGTGATTCTCAGATGCAAAAACAGCAGATTGATGATTCACTGGAGAATGAATGCATCTTAGCCATGTAACCATTTCCATATTATTTAAAGAATGTCCTCATTTGTAAGCCTATTGGCAGAAGCAGGGGTACTAACATCTCTTGAATATTGAGCGCAGATTTTTGATTAAATCCAGGCCCAATTTTTCTATTGCTTGCATTCATAAAGACTCCCATTCTTAATGCACCAGATGCTTGTTTAGATCCTGCTCTCCTTCACACACCTCAATCTTTGAACCTGAATTAAAAGCACGAGGCTCAAACAGCTGCATGAGCAATGATTGGAAGGCTGATGACAGTAACTAAAGTCATTGTCATAGTGTGAGTGATGTCACAAAGTCAGACCGTTACTATAAACCTGTCATCCTAATGTGTCTGCAATTCAACAATTAAATTAATAATAGCCCAACAATTTATGCTAAAAACTGTATTAGTTGTTGTTAAGCTTATGGGTTTGCTTAAAAAGTCCTTAAAAGTTGCCCTTAATTCATGTAGAAACAAAACAATGATTCACTTGCATCTGGGGATGAAATCATTAGTTGATTAATATTGATGCTGATCAACAGAAAACTTGACTTCAGTAAATATACTGTATTATGTGTTTTACACTCGCATCACCGTGTTTTTAGAGATCTTAGAACCATTGTGTTTCACTATGTTACTAAAGAGTTGCTAAAGAAGATCATTGTTATATAATGATCTTCTTTAGCAACATACACAATATCATTTTATAATACATTTGCACCACTTTGCCTCCATGAAATCTCTCCCCCCCCCATTTTTGTACGCGGTGTTAATGCATGTAAAGTGTTTTTTTTTCTCCTCTTAAGTTTGCATATCAGGACACAGGTAGTTAACGCACAGATAGCCTTTTCCTGTGGCACAGTGTTTTATATGTTGGCCTCCCGGCGCGAGGGTGATAGCATGTGGGGCGTTTGATTTCTACGTCAGGCCGTAATGAAGTTTGACATTTAGTTTGGAGAGAGCAGCAGAGCGCGATCAGGCCTTGATTAGTACACTCTAATTGAGGATAATAAGGGGAGGCGGTGATTGTTTCTAATTTTTGCCATTAATTGCAGCTGTTGGTTTTGATTGAGGACAGGCAGGGCTGCCATGTCAAGGGGGCTGGCGGAATCATAGTGCTCCTCACCCAAAAGCCTCTTGAATAACAATGAAATGACTCCCCCCCTTTTCTTCACCCCCTGTATCTCTCTCTCCCTCACCCCTTTTTCCCCTCTCCGTTTGGCATTGGTAAAGGAAGGAAGCTTTTAGTGGCCCCCTCTTTGTCTTACCCGCAGCCTTCATCCTGAAACATGTTTAAATTGTCATCTCCATGGTGGCAGTATAATACACTGTAATCACAGGTTAGGCTGATACCGTTCTGCTACCCAGGTGATCTTGGTGGAGTAGGAAAGAGACTCCTGATCCCAGTGTGCTTCATTACCCAGCTTGGTCCTGATGGCCCTCATACTCACTAATAGCCAGCTAATAATGCCAGAGTGAATTCTTGGCTTGCAGAATCAATCCAGCTCCAACTTCATAGTTCTCAACTTGCAAGAAATTACGTACTAATCAGAACCACTAAGAACCACTTTAAAGGCAGCAGACTTAAAATTATATAAACCAATTAGGGCTGCGCGATATGGCTAAAAACCTTACCACACTATTACATCAGTCGATATTGATAATTAGCCTGGTAAAAGTCAGATGATTACGTTTTGAGTCCTGAGTTAAAGTGACAGAAAACTGGTTAGGTCTGATTTGTGAAAGATATTTTTCTTTATGGCTTTGTGACTTTCTAGTAAAATTCTTTCAGCTTACCCCTCTCTAGGGGTGGTCACAGAGGATCACCTGCTCTTTCAGTGATCTGCATATTTGATTTGGCAGAGAAATTTCACGCAGAATGTCCTCCCTGACGAAACCCTCCCATTTATCTAGGCTTGGGACCGGCACGAGGAGTACACTGGACTTGGCCCCTGTGGCAGGGGGCAAGTTAACTGGTTGACTTTCTAGTAAAATAAAGGTTAAAAAAATAAAACATTTTACAAATTTGATAACTGATAATTAAGATTATTTCATTATTACTCAGCCCTAAAATCATTAGGTTCCAGGTGTTTTGATATTGTTGATCACTGGTATGTCCTTTATACATTTGCTGTTACACACTTTGAGGCCGCTGTGTGCAAACAAAGAAAGGTATATCACCCATTATATGTTTCAGGTGCAGGATGAGCAGGGCCGGGGTCATTTTCCACAACATTAGGGGCAGAAATTGATAATTAGAGGTGTTTATGACACGGTCGGGGCCCCCGAGGGGCCGCCCTCCCCTTTAACCTCAAGCGACATTAAACAAATGCTTGCTGTCACATTGGAGGCAGGTTGGAGCTCAAGTCTTCCACCCGCCATACGGAGCTGTACTGGCGGGACAGACGCTAGGATAGAGAGGGAGGAGGAAGCAGAGGGTTGGGGAGGGGGGTTGCATTGAGGACCCCTGTGCCCCCAGCTGTCTGAGCCAGCTAATGACTCGTCTCAGGGGGGCTGTTGTAAGAGAGCAGGGAAATTGAAACAGACGCCTCGACTAAGAGCTGCTACATGTGTGGCTGTGTGCTGCCATTCAAAACACCAGAGAGCGCAATGTATGTAGTGCAGCTCAAGCATCAGTGTAATGTTTATTAATGTGATGACATATAATCAATATTTTTCTTTTTTTTTTTTTTTTACTGAAATACTGACCGTAAAGGATGGTCTTATTTATGTAACAAATTTGAGTTTTTTTTGCTTTTTTTTAATGAATTTGGTAAGTTTCCCAGTAATGACATCAGTGTTGTCGTCTTTGTCGTAATGCTGAATCTAAAGATAAGTATGGACACAGTAATGTGTGTCTCAGGTATTGCCTCCTATGTTTTGCCCATGTTCAAACAATGCATCCCCGAGCCTCTAAGCTCCACTCTTCCCTCATGTTAGCATCGTCAGTCCCCTGCTGAGCCCATCTTAGTCCTCCAAGACAGCCCCATCTCCCTAAAGGTAATGACCGAATTAGGCCTAATGTTGTACACTGGCTAATGGCACAGTGCCTCACATTATAGCATGTGCAACTGGCAATGACAACAGCAATAATCCCTGAGCCCCTTGTCCTCCTGCACTCCACCCCTGGGGCTGGGACGGTGCACAGGGAAATGAATGGAGTTTGCCACACTACAATGAGCTTTTGATGGGAGACAATGGAGGAGGCTGCCAGCACCACACAGGGTGGTAAGAGCAGAGCAATATGGGGCCCATCTACTGGCCCTCCCTCCCTCCTTCCCCGAGGCCCCTGGCCCCCACTCGCAGATTCATAATGGCATCCGGAGGGGGAGAGACGGGAAAGTGATGTCAAATGTCAGGAAATCAGAGAGATGGCAAGCTGACAACCCCCCTCCTATCGTCCTATGCCTTCTATCCCTTTGCCCAACGGTAGCACAGGTTAATATCACATTTATAAAATCACTTACAAGAAACAAAGCCAGCTCTTAGCCCCCTGTCATTCTCTGACAGTCATATAGAGAGCTTTGCTGCGGGCTAACAGAGGTAACCATTTGTTCACTGAGAGCACCGTACCTGTGCCAGAGTCACACAGTTACTTTTGGAGCACTCAAAGCCATTTTCAACTCTTACTCGTGAGGACACTGTCTGAAAGTGACAAGTCTGCCCCAGTTTTGCATGAAGCTTTTATATTGATACATAATCACACATATTTCCTCACTTGCAATTGAATGTTTTTTTCATTCCTGTGTGAATTACTTTCCTGGCAGATATTTGTAAAGTTGGACATGTATTCAGTTTATCGAAACAAAGCTTCATTCTCCTCATACTACCAAACCATCAATGAATTAGTATTTCAACTGCAAACTATTAACATGAAACACTAATACTTGTTTTTCTATCCATCTCCTTTCAGCAAATGGCATGGGCGATCCAGCAAACTCCAGTGTGGGCAGCGCAACGAGTCCTAAACTTGAGCCGCCTCCTTCTCCTCATGCCAACCGCAAGAAACACAGACGGAAAAAGAGCACAGGCATCACAAAGCCAGATGGCTTATCTGCAGGCAATGAAGGTACAAAACTTGCACTGCTGCACTAGTACTGAAATGACCAAAACTTCTGAAGCGGGAAAGAACAGGTGCCTAACTGGCCAAACATTCACCTATCAATGTAGGTTAATTTCCTATGAGTGCAAGTACACGGACAAATATATAACACTTTCAGATTTATTAATGATCTTGTGTCTATGTTGCGCACCCACATGTAATTTTCATTAGAGTCAAGGGGGAAAAAACAGTGAACTACATAGATACTGCCCAATCTCATTTATATGCCTTTATTTGATTTATTTATTGTGTATTGTAATTAAATACTCAGTATGCCAATCATGAGCTGCAGTCAGACATTAACTGAACTCACTTGGGTGCTGTGTATGTGAATCCACGGAAGTCGCTCACTCCAGAGATTCTCTGGTTAATGTCCTGGTGAGATTAAGCAGATAATACTCTGGAGAATCCACAGCGAGTGAAAGGATGAGTGTGAGTGTTTAAGCCCAGGCTCTTGAGGTTTTTGCAACCAGAAATTCACAGACGTCTCACTAGGCACACGTTGGATTATCTCAGCTGTCAGTCACACTGGTGTCCACTCCTGTACTGTACTGTACTATATTATCTATTGTCCTCTACATTGGAAAATAATTTACTATACTTTACTTTAAACTAGTGATTGAGACCATTAGCTCCTCAGGAATATGTTTACTGTCATTATAAATCAAGTGAGAAAGACTTCCTTTCCAATGAGTTGTCCCCTAGTGGCTATTCAGTATATTTTTACTTCCAGGTTGTCTTCATCTGAAAAACCACCACCACACTGTACTGTCAAAGACTGTGTCTAGTGTTTATCTGTGGTCCCACTCAGTCCATATCCCACTGTGTTCTTCATATGTCAACAGCAAACTCTGGAGAGTGTCCAGACAAAATAAAACATCATCCGTAGTTCCTGTCAGAAACGGCTACGAACACACTGATTGAGTTCATCCACTTTGAAGTCAACATTTTTTACATACTAATCAGGTTTCTCTGGTCATTGTGAAATAGAATATGTCATGATCTATATTCTAGAAGAATGCGTCTATGAAGTACATAAACGGTATGTGGTTCTGAACCTCAATGTGGCCCCCTGCAATGTGCTCTGTCACAGCCCCCTATTTCTTTTACCGTCGTATGAAAAGCTCCAGAAGCCGTTGCCCTTCTCAGCAGGGGAGTGGCAGTCGGCTCTCTACCCAATTAATAATGATTCTCCTGCCCAATGATGAATTGAGTACCCTAATTGGATGGCATTGTGAAAACACTGAGACGCATTTCAGAGGCCATAAAACTGATGTCACCGGGGCGATGATCAATCAACAAGATTGATACGCTGGATAACAACAACAATGGCATTGACACCTCCTAAATGGGGCCTAGCATTTATAATCATTATACTTTTTTATCATGGTCTCTGACAGCTGCTCTTTAAAGTCTGAATGGGTCTGTTGACCACATTGTTGTTGAGAGGGAACATCATCAGCATCATGGAGATAAGTGCTGTGAGATAAGTGGGGCTGCACTTGGCCCGTCCACCATGGTTCAGTGCTGTGTCCCCAAATATTATCAAGTTACACAAGTGGTCTGCCAGTTGTCATGTGACTTAGAGAAGTTTCACCATTGGTCTGCTGGCTAAGTTTTGGGAGTTTATACATTACAATAAATACATTTTGTTATAAAGCAGCATTTATCCATAAAGCACCGACCAACAAAAAGGGCTGAACAATGAATCATTTGCAAATGGAAATTGTAGTTAAAAAAAAAATGCAATTGGCAAAAACACAGCTGCAGCAATTTAATCATCCTATTTTTAAAATTTGTAGTACTTATGAAGAATTCATTTATTTGAGTTCACATGCTCTGGGCTTCAACTAGAGCTAAAACAATTGCTCAATTATTAATCGATTAGTAAATGAATCGACAACTATTTTGATAATCGATTTATCGTTTTGAAGCTTTTTTCATGATTAAAACAAGATTTGTGATTGTTTCAGTTTTTAAAAGGGAATATTTTCTGTTTTCTTTGCTCCACATAACAAAGAAATCATTAGAAACTGAATCATTTTGGTTTTCTGGACGAAACCAGACATTCAATAACGTCATCATTTCCAGGTTTGACAAATACCGATCAACATTTTTTAACGTTTCATGACATTTCATAGACCAAACAATTACTCGATTAATTGTGAAAAAAATAGACCGATTAATCGATCATGAAAATAATCGCAGCTCTAGCTTGTTTTTGTTTTGATAACATTTGAAATGTTAAATAATGTTGATCTGGAAATGATGATGTTCTCTAATATCTTGTTTTGTCCACAAACCTAAATGATTCAGTTTTAATGGTTTCTTTGATATATGGAACAAATAAACCAGATGATATTTACATTTAAGGAGCTGAAAAATCAGAGAACATTTTTTTAATTATTAAAAAAACACTTGAACCGATTAATCGATGATCAAAATAGTTGACGATTAATTTACTAATCGATTATTAAATCTTACTATTACTAAGACTTGTTGCAGCCCTACCCATCCTTGCTTCACAGTATAGTAGTTAATATGACTGTGTCATTTGGTAATGACTCTTCTTTTTAAAAACAATAACACAACAACAGCAACAACAAGCTTCACCTCCCTCTCTCTGCATCGGCTCTGTCCTGTGACTGGCGGAGAGGCAGAGCAGGAGTTTGTTCCACAGATGGAGGCTGTGTGCCGCGTACCAGACAAAAGCTGATTTCAGACACGCACTGCAACCCTGAACTTTTCGAGACTTTACTCAGAGGAGCCGTAAGTGTGCGAACGCAAATGTCCGAATCGCTTTAACTGGACATTAAGCAGACTCTATCCTGCCAAATCCCCCGTGCAAAGTCTGCGTAATGTTGGTTTGAGCCAGCGTACAAACAGATCAAGGGCTGAAACCATCTGACACTGGTCAGAGTGAAAATACAACAGCACCATGAATGTATTCAACGGTGTGTTCAGGTTCCAAAGTGGTTTTCAGCCACACCGTTTTTGTCATTGTAATGTTATGATACTCATGTTAGTTTAAGTAGTAGTGGGCATCATCCTTCATATTTTGACCAGTATATTTACAGAAGCAGTGTGCAAATCCCGGTGTCTCATCAAGCCCGTTAGTCTTTGATGGTGTGACTTGACTTTTTAGCTCCTGGTGGGTTGTCTCCTGTCAGAACTGCACCTTAAAACCTTGAATGAGTGATGTTTGGCATTGTCAAACATTGGCATATCTTATTGATGAATGTCCCACATTAGACGAAAATAGCAGACAGCTTTGTCCCGGACTTTCTGAGGAAGAAGGTTCAAGAGTAATCAGACTGTAAAAAGGAAGATTGTGAATGTTTCTCACGTTATCAAACGTGCACATTTTGTTTTCTATCTTCCTCACTGTTCCTTCCCGGTGAGGTTTTCTATTAGCATCAACCTGTCTGTTCTGCTGAATGCTTTGGAATACAGACGTATCACTTAAATATTGGATTCACCCACGTCTGAGGTGTGAGTTGCGTTTCCCGCTGAAATAGCGAGAGGAAGAGAGTGAGAGAAAGAGGGAGAGAGAGAGAGAGTTGGGATCCTTGAATAAATTGCTATCAGTTTGTCTCATTTACGGGGCAATCAGAAGCGTGCAATGCAGGCTGAAATTGAATTTTAGTTGCTGTGAAGTATCATCAATCAAAAGCCGCGTGAGTGTCTTAAGGTGAGAAATCATTTTGGCCAAACATGAAATGTGTAGGATGTACATGCAGCCTAGAGAAACTGTTGCACCATTATTTCCAAATGTGGCACGACAGTAGTTAGCGAGCGTCTTCTGCTTGGTTCAGACAATCCTAGAATGAGGCTTAATGACTCACAGGAATTTCAACACAACAAACAGGAAACACCTTTAAATAGGTTTGATTAACTCAATGCAGAATCCAGCTAATGGCCTTAAAAACCACGTTCAGGTCCCTGTCTTACTCCCGACCTAAAGCAGCCCAAACCACAACGGTTAACAGTTTCCTGTTTAGTGTCCTTGTTTGTTTTTATTTGCTAATGCACTTGTGCACCTGAGCATATTTAAGTTTGTGCAATTTGTGAAGGAGTCAGTGCTGCAGTTTATTTTGTGCCTCACACAGTGCACTAAGATTAATTGAAGTAAAAAAAAAAAAAAGATCCCACTATATGTTTTATTTGATATAAAGGTAAATGTATTTCATATCAACGTAAAGCCATATTTATTTTGAATGAATTTAAAGCCATATTTCGATAGTTTGTGAATCTGGCTACAGTGCTGTACTTCCTACCTAGGATATGCAGAATGGACACGGTCCCTAATATCCTATGCACTGTCAGAGCTGTGTGCTGTAATGAACTTCTCATGTGCTTAAAGAATGATGCAGGATGCATGGCGAGACAACTGACAGCCCCGTAATGTGTTTCCCAGCAGCCACCCGGCGACGAGCTCTCTCGGTGTGTCGCTCGCCATAAACCCACTGGAAAATCGATGGCCGATAAAGAGTTGTGTTCAGGGGGAGCCCCCTCTGATTAATGCAGACTGTCAGGGAGCATCATTAATGTATTTCTCTTTTAAAGAAAGTGTATCAAATACTCATTGTTTTGGGGCTTCTCGCTCGTCCACTGTGAGCAAGGAGGGGAGGGTGCAAAGATGGAGTGGAGTTGTGAAGAGAGTGGCATCTTCCTTATTCTTAGATATTTATGGGTGAAGATATTTTTACCCGTGCGAAGGTCACAGAAATCAAGGTGAAAAACGAGCTGGATGATTTTAACATAAAGGAGGTGTTAAGGTCTTAATTTACATCTTCATCACTAGATGTGATTTGATGCCATTTCAGAGAAACACATCATCAAAGTTATTATGCATTTTTGGAGCATTTTTGATTAAAAAGACCTACAGTTCAAACAAATGATAACAATCCAAAAGACTGAGGTCAGGTCACTTCATTTTGAAAAACTCTTGAATCAATTTAAATAAATACCTTATTTAATGAAGTATTCTCAATAATACTCTTTAATTAAAACACTTAGTTTTATTGTATTATTTTAACTGATTAGTTTAGAGTGGATAACAGCACTTCACTGGATTGTATCAGCAATTGGAGCAGGGTGGTAAAATAATGTTCATGTTTATTAAAGGATGGTGATGTTGTTTTCATGTCACATAGTGGCCAAGGTGCGATGTCATCTTTATTCATGAATTCAGTGCAGAAAATATGAATCGATGGCAACCTTCAGCGGTGTATGATAAAACGTATCGACATAGAGTATGTTTTCCCAAATTTGAACATAGCAATGAAATCCTTCCATTGCTTAACTTAAAACAAATGATAAAGCAAAACCAAAGTTTCCGAGGAGTAAACCGAAGTAATGAGATTACATTGTGATCAGTGGAAGCGTTGCTACTAATAGGTTAGTGGACAATTCTGGATCATTGAATATAGTTTGCCTCAAAACTTTCTCTACAACACTATTATCCTCACCACCTGCTCCCAGATGTTCTTCATGGGTTCAAAAACGCTGATGATTCCGACTCATTCAAAAGAACCAGAGCTCATATTTCCTCTTCGCTCTTCATCGCGAACCACGCTGCGTCCAGTTCTGATCAATAATCGTGTTACGTTTGCACGGACAGGCCAACTTAATCTACTATCCTATTGTCCTGTACCTTAGTAAACGAAGGGTTAATATCCTCTGGAGTCCAGCTGAGGATTAGGAAATGGAGGTTTAACTGCCTGTGCTAATGGTGGGTGTTTATCTCAATACTTTGTTTTGTCACTCCCCGACTCGCTCTCATTTCCGAAAGCTGTCCCTGGAGCCTCCACTCTTGTAATGGCTTAGCTTTCTGAGCGCCACAGTATGGAGGGAAAGGAATAACAAGATTCTCATTTGGGCTCTATACACACTGCCCACAGATACATGTATAATTGGCCCTGTTTTCATTCTGCTCTGTTGTTAAATGCACTAGCTATTAGGGTAGTGGTATTGGTGCTGATTTCATGTGTTTGTTTATTGTTGGAAGGTGTGCTCCTTGTTTGTTTGAGCATGTGCGCGGAGCCTGTAAAAGTGTTCAGGATTGTGTGTGTGTGTGTGCGTGCGCGAGTGAGTGTGTGTGTGTGTGTCAGATAGATAAAGAGTGTGCTCTATCTCTCTCTCTCCCTCCCTCTCTCTTCTTTCTGAGTTTGGTCGTGGTTCCCCTGGGGCCCCTGTCGCAGTAATGGCCTGCTCCTGATTGCTCTGATACAGGTTAGGAATATTGGCTTTAATGATGTGTAAAATGAGCAAGCAGTGCCTGTGACATTTACAGATGGCACCGCCTTGGCCTGTTCTTCCCAACTGCTCGTTAATTCACGGGAACGGCAAGCACTTCTTTAAGTGACTGCCTGATGCATACACACGAAACAACAAAACACATCCTGCACACACCACAACAATCCCTCACCTTCTGCACCTCTGCACCTTGTCATCATTTCAGCCAAGTGTTCACAACAAAATGGATTTAAAAAAAAAAAAACACACAAAAAAAAAACGAGGGAGTCCTTAAGGCTAAAAGGTGTTTGCGAAGTCCTTTTCGGAGGGTTTGTCACACTAGTCTCCGGAGCTTTTTGAGAGGCTTAGACAGAATAGATGCTATGCTGCTGTATAGACAGTCCAGCTGGGCTCAGCACCAACAACCCTGGGGTCATAATCTGGTCCACAGGTCCTCAGTGGTGCATCTGCAACATATACACCATAAAAGAGGGATTGCCGTCCTCGGGTCACCCTCTCATCTGTGCGTGTTTGATTTTCAGGTCAAACATATACTGTACCTTTTATATTGTACAGCACATCAGAAACGGTAACTGTTTCCTCTAATGACTGACTTTCATTGTGTATAACACTTGATTTCAAGGAAAGGTAATTCTAGTCAACGTTGTTGCTCGATGCCATCTTCTCATAATGTGCAGCTGTAGAATTTTCCTGTATTCCAATATTTTGTTGCACAGTCACTGTCCTCATGTTGGTTTAATATCTTCAGATTCAGCTGTCTGACCAAAACACCTCCATTTCTTGCACTCCTGTTGTCCTTTTTAGTTAGTTAGTAACTCAAAATTTATTATATCAACATCTCCATCAAATGTATTGATTAACAGCTATTGATACATGTACATAAATTGTAGATGTAGTTTACTGGTTTCTTAAGTGTTATGTGAGGAGTAATGGTTACACTATTCTCTCCTTTTTGTGAAGCATTAGATGTTTTGTCCTTTTTGGGCCAGTAACATTTAGTTTGATAAGCTCATAAGAATCCCAACTAAATCCAAGTAACTCACAACTCTACTTAATAAATGTAATTTGATTGCAGTCAGTCAATATTAAAAAGACACTTACCGCTTATTTTTGTATCTTGAAGCTGTTAGTTATCACTGAAGTTTATTAAAGTGCTGTTTTAGCAGCCATGAAGTATCTGATGAACACCATCTGTAACTGAGCATTTCTCCTGTGAATGGTGGACGACGGGTATCTTTATCTTTTAGTACCTTTACATGGCTCTCTCTGGCCATTACACTCCAATCTCCTTTTTTTTTTTTTTTATTACACTATGTTAATTAAGGAAAATCATATTTCGCTCATTCTTCACAGTTGGGTTCCCCGTTGCCTTTAAACTGTGCGCTGCCTTGTCCGCCCACTGGCAGGGCTCTGTTAATTTATTTCTAATTGCCAAGAACTTGTTGATTGTAGGCTCATAGACAGATATGGTCAGGAGGTTAATGCCCATGTTAATGTGACAAGGTGATCGCTCGTCTGCTCGCCACGTTCTAACTGCGATCGTTGAGTAATAACAGACGCACTAATGGCCCTTTTACAAGCTCATCATGGCAGGTGCCTGTAAGATAGCGGCGATATCTTTTAATACATTGTTCAGACTCTGATTTACTGTCTGTGACATCAACACTTTGACCTCAGAGATGGATGGCATTTAAAGTAATATGAGTGTGTTGGAGCTGGATGTAGTAACGATACCGGTGTCACACATAAAAGATTCCTGCTGCACACACACACACGCTCTCTTTAGTGAGGGAACTGTGTCTCATGTGCATTACTTTGCATGGAGAATAAGATTTGTTTCCCTTGTATACTCATCAGTTTAAAAAATCAGCCATCCATTGCTTTTTTAATCTCCATAATGAAAGTGTTTTAATGCCTCCAATTTATTGCCTGGGCAGCCAACAGAATAATTAGCTTTGTTCAGGTTTTTTTTTTATTTTTTTTTTAGAAAAAACAAGTATAAGAACATTTTAGTCTGGGAGCCACAAATTATAATCAAATGCACATGTACCTAAAGATACACTGGACTAGAGGAAATTGTATTATTTACCAATTAAACAAAAATTGACCGTCTTTTTTTTAGGTTGCTTAGCTGCTTCAAATGAAGGATGATATTATTGTTTTAAAACATCTCGCTCCAAAAAGCAGACTTTTCCCACTGGAAGTCTAAATAAAGAGGCTCCCAAGTCTTTATTGATTTTCTGTGACCTGTAGTCAATTTCACAAACTAAATCAGATAATTGAAGTCGGTGTCGAGCTAATTGGATTATTGCTTTTCCCCTGAAGAGCTCGCCCTCCGCCGCAGCACAGGGATTGCTACATTAGTGGCGTCCATCAGGCATCTGTCATTTAATGTTACAGGGCTGTTGTCTTGCACCACGGAGGGCAAGCACATTAAATACGGGCGCGTGATTCGTCTGAAGCTCTTTTTCACCATCGAGATCATCAGTATTTTATAAGGAACGAAGTCGGTCAATGTCAAAATGTGTTTGTGAAACTTCATGACAAATGATGTCAATACTTTGGGTAATTATTACAGAACAGTCGGAGCACATCAGGAGATCTAATCCCACAACATGTAGTGGATCAAATCTACACAGGGAGAAGAAAAAAAAAAAACATCCCCTGTGTGTCGACTTGCCTCCAGTCCTGCAAACATGCTGTATGCAAATGAGACGACTATTTGCATAGACATAATTAGGTAATTACAAATCATTTGGCTATGAGCTCAAGCATGTGCAGAGACCAGAGACATTACACGAGTCACATTGTACAGTACAGACTTAATGAATTGCTTCCGAACAGCGGAGGCATTACAGCATGTGTTGGAACATATGTTGTGTCAGGCGTCTTGTTTGAAGACGACAGGTGACATTTTCATAAGTGTTAGTTAAGCGTGGATCGCTGATGTAGCAAAACCCTGCTGTTTCGCTTTTGACCGCATATGAACATATGAAATGAGCAAGATTGGGATTTACATGTATAACACTCGACAACCTGCCCCTGTTCATTTTGTGATTGTCAAGGGGAAAAAAAGTATCACTCTTTAGTCTTAGAAAAACAGTTTTGACAAAAATTATTGGTTTATTTCCCTCCCAACAAACAAACACCCAATATGTAGTTTAGTCTCAGATACAGAAGGCCGAATTATCAAAATGTCAGAGTTTGCAGTTTTTCACAAAAAAAGATGGTTGAAGAGTCTCTGTCACATTCAGATTTCCCCAAAATGTCAACTCAATTATTGCCACGTCATACTTTAATGCTATCTGACCAAACATCATCCTATGCAGCTGGGGCGATGATAGCTCTGTTTCAGAGCAAGTCGTCTTTCAACTCAAAGGTTGTGGGTTAGATTCCCGGCTCCACTAGTCTATCAATCAATCAATCAAATTTTATTTATACAGTCCTCAGTTTACAAAACACAGTTTGTCTCACGGGGCTTCACAGGGTTGGTAACATCCTCTATCCTTAGACCTTCGACCAGGGTAAGGAAAAACTACCAAGGAAAAAACCTTATAACAGGGAAAAAAGGTAGAAACCTTAGGGAGAACCACATGTGAGGGATCCACTCCCATGTCGATATGTCCTTGGGCGAGACGCTTAACCCCATGTTGGTCCTGAAGGCTCCAACGTGTGAATGAGTCTGAAAGATGAGTGATAGAAAATGCACTGCGTTGTATGAAAGTGTGAGTGAATGGGTGAATGGCAAAACTGTAGTGAAAAGCAGCTTTGAGTGATCATCAAGACTAGAAGCTGTGACAACGTGGGGGGAAGAAAAAAATGACTCAAATGTAGAGAAACTCTTTGAGCTTAGTTATTACAAAAGTGCAGGCAAGATGAAACTCTCTTGTGACTTAAAAGAGTCATCAACAACTACAAAACTGATTTCCTGAACCAGTAAACTCACCAAATGTATTAGAAATATAATTGTGAGGCAGAGAAACTTGCTGCAACACAGAGATGTGTTTTCATCAGAGCTATAGGGAGTCTCTCTGTAAGCGCACAGGCACACAATGGTATAACACTGATGATAGCTGAGTGAGTTTTTAAGGGGAGTGGTTGTCATGATTTCTGTTTATCCACAGGTGGGAAGACTTTTAGTGACCATTCCACAGTGTGCTGTTATGTCTGCACCATGGAAAGCTCTCCTGACACTCTAATGTTATACATTTTAAGGAACTTCACTTTTAACCTCATTTTCTGGACCAATTTAAAAAGAAAAGTGATGACTAGAAGAACACAAACTGATGGAAAGGAGGAAAGGAACTTTATGCATTATACAAAATCACAAGGTCGTCAGAGCTGCTGCGACTGAACGCGCTGCCGCACAGGACCAACCTGACCCAATGTGGCTAACATTCATACATGTTTTGATGGTGGAGCCATCGTATTTCCACTCCTAGTATTTATTTATGAAATAAATAAAGTCTACTTCACACTGGTGGAATGATCTAGAGAGTGCTACCAGAACAGGGATGTCCCCCTCTGTCATCAAGAAGCTCTTGAAGACCCAGCTTTTCCAAAAGCATCTTCTGTCCAAGCACTTACCTTAATACCTGTCCCTGCACGATCTCCATCTGCACTTGGATTTCCCAAGACTTATTCTATGTATCTTATTCCTCTTTTGTGAGTCACTTTGGATAAAAGCGTCTGCTAAACTTTAGGACACGTCTGATCTAAATGCTAAAGTCGTCAAAAAAGGCATGAAATCATAAAATGTATTTTAAAATTTGGAAAAAGGAGTCATTTTAATGTGTCGCTGGTGAATGGTAATCGTGATGATCTTTAAAGTTGTTCCACTCTATCAAAAAAAAAAAAAAAAGGAATCAAAATGCATTATGTTTAGGCCTCATCAAACAAAGCAGGTGCCAGGAAAATCACTTGAATGTTGCTGAGTTTAACAGGAGCTCATTCCACCGTGCGCTTGTGCATAGATGGGCTTCAGTCACTGAGCTGTGGCGCTGATTTGCAGAGTCAGATCGTGCAAGCCGCCGTGTGTTGTTGCTCATTCTACTGTGTTCCCCTTCACTGTGGTGACAGGTGATTTTCCATCATACAAATGTGAAACTGAAAGAAGTCTAAACCTGTGCCAGAATCCGCTTTGTCCCAGGAAACAGAACTATCACCCTTCAGTTCACTGCTAATCATACATTTCCCTTTGTTTTTTCAGAGCAAGAGGATTCCTTTGAGTTCGTCATTGTGTCGTTGACGGGTCAGACGTGGAACTTTGAAGCGTCCACGTATGAGGAGAGGGAGCTGTGGGTCCAAGCAGTCGAGAGCCAGATCTTTGCCAGCCTGCAGTCTTGTGAGAGCATCAAAAATAAGGTAAAGAAATAAAGAAATAAAATCCCAGGAGAAGTGGCCAGAGTTGGCAATTTCCCTACAATTACAGCAGCGTCACTGTCCTGCGATTCTGCTGCTTCATTTACATTCCTCTTTTTCCCTCCCTTCTCTTCAACCTTTATTGTGCCCTCATCCTCCTCCGCCTCTCCTCACCCTCTACAAGCTGTCACATGTATGAGGGTGTCAGACAGGTGCACCGCAGTGTGGGGGATCTCTTATTAGTACTGACAGACATCAGAGATAGAACACGGCTTGTGTCAGCATGCTGGGGAGACACGGCCTCATTTTCATATTCATATTTTCTCTGCCTCAGTCTTTTCCCTAAGACTTTGAAACACGTCCTTCCTCCCTCCCATCACTGCTCATTTATGATCTGAGTCCGGCTGTAATTGTTTGCCTTCTCTTACTCCTGCGGTGATTAGTTCGAGCTGACTTGTTC
This sequence comes from Microchirus variegatus, assembly GCF_963457635.1. Taxonomy (NCBI): domain Eukaryota; kingdom Metazoa; phylum Chordata; class Actinopteri; order Pleuronectiformes; family Soleidae; genus Microchirus; species Microchirus variegatus. The sequence goes on from NC_139806.1 coordinate 19,572,844, forward strand.
TTTCCCTCGTTCCTTACAGTCTCGGTTAGGTAGCCAAAGTGATGCAATGGCCATTCAGTCCGTACGGAACGTGAGGGGGAACAGCTTCTGTGTGGACTGTGATGCACCCAGTGAGTATTAATCTTCATAAACCCTGATATCATATTGATTAAGGTTAAAAAATTAATATTATCTGTATGTATTTGAAGATTAAAGCATTTTCTTTGTTTCAAGACAACATCCACACACGCATATACTGTATATACTATACTATACTATACTACTATACTGCTAAGTGTTTTAGAGTCCTAAAACGTTTTTTTAAAAACTGCTTTCTTTGTTTGAAAACTGGCTTTGGACACAATAGTTACCTGCACAGTTCCCTTTTTGGTTGCTTCTTATCAACTGACTCACAGGCTCAGTTTCACCTAGTTCCAGAGCTTTTAAGCAAACAGTTCCACTCAGACAGAATTGGCTTCCTGTTCACACCAGCATGCACATGTCTCATGTACCCGATTGGTCACGTGAAATAAGTTTTTAGGTGTATTAGTATGGACGCAGATAACTCCTGAAATTGAGCTTAAATGCTTGTCTGGAAGCAGATTGTTTTTAACTTTTATTGTATGGATGTTGGCTTAGTCATGGTGGGTACTGCTTGGTTCTTCCCTTGCCCACAGTTTATCTAAAATCAAATCAAAATTCAAATACTGACTTTTTTTTTCAAAGCTAATTTGATCAGTGTAGATGCAGAGTCTACACAGTTCCAAGTTTAAAAATGAAAGTTATCTCGATAAAATGAGATAAATCCATCCATCCATCTTCTAACGCCTTATCCTCAATGAGGGTCACAGGAGCGCTGTGCCAATTGTCCTGCTTTTAATTTTTTGGAACACATGAACTGTGCAGTAGAATCATTACTCAACCAATTCGCCAAAAAAAAAAAAGAGAGATTTGCAACAAGAAAAAAAGGGAGATCATAAATCTCTGTTTCCGACTAATGAATAAAGCGTTGCTTGTCACTTCTCTGACTCCTTCACTGTCATGATCCATTCCCGTCCTCTCTCATGCAGACCCAGACTGGGCCAGTTTGAACCTGGGTGCCTTGATGTGCATCGAGTGCTCAGGCATCCACAGGAACCTGGGTACCCACCTGTCACGTGTCCGCTCCCTGGACCTGGATGACTGGCCGGTGGAGCTCAGCATGGTGATGACTGCCATTGGAAACGCCATGGCCAACAGTGTTTGGGAGGGCGCTTTGGAGAACTACAACAAGCCAGGGAGCGACAGCACCAGGTTAGCAACCCCTCTGCAAATAAAAAGGTGCTGCTTAATGAAGCATTCAGAGATTACAGAATGAGAAGCCCGCGCTGCCTTCCCTCCATTAGCTGCCATTTATTAGCCACCCACATTTCAGCGCAGGCACTTGAAACCACAAAATGCTTCATAAGAAGCACCAGGGGTCCATAAGTGTCAGTCTATTGAGCCAGGAACACAGTATTTATGTTTCAGTCAATCCTGTTCACAGTCATCACAATAACTCCAGCAGAACCTTGTTGGCATCTACTCTGTGTCTCTTTCTTCAGCTCTGGATATAATGCCTTACATTAATTTCCACCACTTTATCTGTTGTCCTTGCACTAACTCGCCCCGAAACCCCATAATTCATGAAAGGAGTGTTGTGTGTGTGACATTTTGCACGTACCAGATAAATGCCAAGGCTTTGCTCCGAGTCCGTCAAGTTTTGCCACCTGACGTGTAAGCGCTAATCAAGAAGAGATCTCATCATCTAAACCACATCTGAAGCCTAAGCCCATTTATTCCTGCTTAAAGCTACAGTGTGTAAACTGTATTGGTGAAGTTGCATGTTGCAGCTGAATATCAATGACATTTGTCCATCGTGGGCTAATGTAAATGTAGTCCCAACTCATACATTACAGGTGAATACACTAAGTATGAACATTTTATTTTCAATCACTCAATGAACCGGTGGATACAGATGGGAGTTCATGTAGCCCACTAACTTAAAACCCTTTCACACCTAAGTGTCAAAATGTCCGACTGGCCTTTTTTTTTGCTCATTGTACTCAAAAAAAAAGGGCCAAAAAATGTCCCGTGAGTATGTGCTTTTACTCATTTTTATTCCAGAACACTTAAAAATGTTAATATCTGGCACTTATTTACAATTTATTGCATGTTAAAAGAGTGTATTGACAGTTTAAGGTCAAGAAAAACTTGAAACATGTAGTAGTTGTGCATGAATATAATATTTTGCATTTTAATTTTGAAATTTGAATAAATTTGAGAGTATTTGTCTCTCAATGTGCAATAACAGGCCAACAGAACTGGAAACTATGTACCTCGGCAGTGGTTTTATCAGATCTTCAGGTCATTTTGTGCAAGTGCAAGTTCTTAACTTTCAGAAACCACAGAAATTTTTCTGATAGCACTAACCGTTGCATAGTTACGGTAATGTAAAGAACGCTTGCCCAAAAGTCTCACACACACACACACACACACACATATATATATATATATATTTATTTATTTTTTATTTTATTTTATTTTTTTAATAACGCACCTTCCACCACTTAACCCATGCTCCCTTGCCCTAACTCACCCCGACGGCCTGTGTTTGCTTTCCTCTGAGGAATCTGGTAGGAGGATTGTTTATCTCTCAGTGACAGGTGAGACCTGCCGTCCCAGTCTGACTAATGACCTGCTGTGTGGCTGTGCAGGTAATTAAGCACACCATTATGGTTAACTCCACCCCCAGAGCCAGGCCCTCGGGCCCCCGAGCTGACCTGTCACATATCCATCACACGAGGCCGGGTCATCACTCCGTCTGTCACAGCAAAGACTGTCCGGAGGCTCTGCCTCGTGGCATCAGACGGTTTTCACGTCACAGCTTTGGAACTTTGTTAGGAAAAGTCACATACAAATAGCAAGACACTGATGTTTATCGTTACTGCTGCGGTTGCAACAGTCGATACACTTTAGAAGTCATGAAAATGTTCTAAAATACAGTATAAAGGCTTGAGAGGGGACACATTATAATATACTATATTATTAGAATTAAAAAGTAATGACACCACATGAATTAATGTGTCATTCAGTGGCATGACCGTTGTGTACTTCGTTGATAATAAGATTTGATAACAGATCAATTAATGGAACATTTTTATAACCTTTTTTTTAATTGTAAAAGGTTAAATCAAAACAAAAAACAATGTAGAAATGAAGTATTTTATATTTGACAGATTGGGGAAAAAAAAGCTTCACCTGAACTGATGATCTGACCTCTTCACAGTCAATGTTGGAAAGAGGAACGATTCCAATGTCTCCTTCCTCCTTCAATGTACATATGGGCTTATAATTTAGGGCATTATTTTTGCTGATGCAACAGTATATTACAAAAGGATTGATCCAAAATCCAATCCAACTTTATTTATAAAGCACAACAGATACAAAGTGCTGTACATCAGAGATAAATAAAACAAATAACAACATGAGATGTAATAAGATGTACATAATGTCTGTTTAGACCTTTTAAATTGTCAGTTTTTGTCTCCAAGACGACTCAAACTATCAGCAGTGGAGAAAATCCCAAGACTTTTCCAACATGCGTCACCCAAAATACTGTTAAAACCTGTGACATATCCATGTTATCAGGAGTTAGTAAAGGTTATTATAAATGAATAATATGAGGCCCAGCTTTAAACAATAATATCAACTAAAACACTGTTTGTATCTGAGCGGTTTTTCACTCCTCTGGGAAATGTTTTTTCTCTTAAATCCCTGCTCCGCTTTTTGGCCAGTTCAGAGCTGAATGATGGCCTACAGTTATTTATTGAATGGTATCTGTGCTAAAGTGCTCCACCGTGGACTTGATGAAAGATTATTGATGTTGATTCCTCTCCCGACCACTGTCAGTCCCACGTCGCCTCGAGCGGGAAGGTTCTTCATTGTCTTAAAAATCCGATCTTGTCCCCGCAGCGGCATCTCCATTAGTTTCCACTGTCAAACAATAAATCTCATTTTCGGCGTAACTAATCCTCAGACAAAAAGCTGCTTTTGTAAATATCAAACATGGCCACTGGTTATTGAGATGCTGCTGATTTTGTGGGCCTTGTGGGCCAAACGATGATTATTTTTGCTTTATCGTGAATGATGAATTAAGACCACCTAAATGTTTTTTTCACCTTCTTTCAACACAATAATTCCTCACCGGACTCCTGTGTATGATTCTCATGACGCACATATGGAAAGATTTTAATTGTGTGACATCAGTGACATGAAGCAGCTTTTTGATGGCACAGTCAGGCAGTGTACGGCTCGCGACTCCCACTAAACATTAGTGACACCTAATCTAAACGATTCAGTAACTACCTGAATATCAACTCGGTATCTGATTGAATGTCTCCTGCAAGACTAGCTTTACCCCTTTGCATTTTTGAGATTTAACTTAAAAGCATTCATCCACAAGATCGGTTTAGCTTATGATATTCAGGATCAAAAGAACACAATATACAGATTTGTCGTACGCAGGTCCGCACAGCAACGCTGAGATTACTGACTGATTACAGGCATTTAAATTGGAAACACGCTCGTGGTGTTGCACACGAACATGCATGTCAGCATCACCTGCATTTCCTCTTTCCACTTTCTAAAGCGTCACCTGTGATACTGCATTTTAATGGCTTCATAAAAATGCTAAATAAATAATTAGATTATGCTTTCAGCATCAGAATGTATTTTTGGATAGCCATGTTTGTGGAAAATCTATTGGGCATGATTCAGAGCGTACATTTTCTCCTAATGAACTAAAAGGTTACTAATCTTTTAATAAATGCTCATCCTGTTTGAATTAGTTAGAAATAGTCTAAAATAGATTTGAAGTTGTCTGCCTGTCTTTTTCCCACACACTTCAACCAGGCCAAACCATTTAAAACAACCCAAAGGTTGTTCCTGACTATAACTTATACTAAATTAACAATTAATTAACCATGAAGACATTAGTTACAATTAATAACTCATTTACCCATGATGCCTCATTAGGAGCTGATACTAAGTGGGTCAGAGGCAGAAGTCATATCTGTCTGTGCTGATGGCACATTTATGGAGACTCTGTATTGAGGCTGATCTCATATTGTGTGTGTGTGTGTGGGGGGGGGGGGGTTGTTGCTTTAATTAGCACCTGGGAGTCACTGTGTTTTGCATGTTACCTCTAATTGCTTGACATGTTCATGTTAGAAAACACCACACAACTATTTTGACTGATACTGTGGGGGGAGGTCCAACTACCGACTGTACCCCCTCTACTACCACAGACACAATAAACACACACACACACACACAAACACACATAGAGACACAACTTCTCATTTGGGGGAGATGTCCTGGAGCGTGGACGGATGTGGACGGCTATCCCTCACTGACTCGGGCCTCTCACTGTCACCCTCTGTAGGCTCCGCGCCGCCCTCGGCCACAGGCAGGTAATAGCTCTGATGAGAGCCCTCCACTTTGTTTCAGAAATAATTTGCCACTCCTGCCGCCTGCAGGGGCTGCGTGGTAATAAAAATGAATCACTCCGCTAACCTCTCCAAACCTGGCCCCGCTGCCGCTTTTAACCCCTTGTGCTCTGGCGGTGGCATCGTGGTTTCCGTCCTCTCAAGCTGTTTGTTGTGTTTACAACATCAGCGGTCAGGCCACTGGACCCCTGTTAAAGGATTTTTGTTCTCACATTGGCCTGTGTCCTTAATGCTAGTCCCTAAAACACAGAGCAAAGATTCCCGGCGACTCACAGGTTAGGAGTGCTGAAACGCCAACTCACAGAAGAGCTGTTAGAATAGCCGGCCTTGCCAGGAGCCCTGGTGGAGGAAGAGTAATTAATTAAGACAAATTAATGACTGGGTCTTCCCCTGTCCTCCTCTCTTGCTCGGTTTCTCTCTCTTCCTCTCTTTTTCTCTCTCTCTAAATGAAACCCACAGGTCAGTAATTAGCCCTGTGTGGGTGGAATGGTACCACAGCCTCTAATTGCCCACATGCCATCAGGTTTTGGAGCCAGGTAGATGCAGAGGAAGGACTGATTCATTATGACGGAGTCCATTCTACCACGCAATTCAGTTTCAGCATTACAAGATCATCAATAAATATTCTTACAAAGTGAGGTGAATTATAAAGGATACATTATTGCTCTGGTCATTCCCACGTTGTTGTCACTTCACACTTCCACATGCACATATGGTCATGGTTCCATTCATATACCCATAAGTCCAGCCTTTCATGTACAAGTTTCCATAGTTACCATCTTCTTCGTCATTTAAAAAAAAAAAATACAATTGCGTAAAGTGTCGACTTGTGCTCGCACTCTTCCGCACGGGCCATCGTGTTTACGTCACGCAGTCTCCAGCGGACATTCGCGCAGACACAGGATTCAGAGACGTGTCGGGTTTGTGTAAAGCAGGCTGCATACACAAGCAGGGTGTGTGTGCGTGTCGCCTCAGCTTTGTGTGTGACGCGAGGGGTTCAGCAAGGGTTAACAGCATGAGCATTTAAAGGTATTAGGTTTGCTGGCACAAAACACATCCACTCCATCATGAGGGGTCTGACAACCTCATTAATGTCACAATATATTCAGCTCTATAGAGCCCAACACGGCAAACCCTCTGCTTGTTCTCTCTGGTCATCTGTTCACTCCGCTTTCTGGTAGCAAGAAAAGCGGCATCTGTCCCACTCGTGGAAATATTTGTCTTAATTCTTTCGCAGCCGTTTTTCTTGGAGCAGAACATACCATGTCATCACTGTACCCGCTGGACCATAGGGGACCTTATTTAGCACTTTTTTGCTGCGGCATTTACTGTGTTGCTCCTTCATTTCTGGCCCTTAGCAACCTTTGATGCTTTGGGGCCCAGCTTTCTTTCCCTGTTGTGTTCGCTTTTTTTTCATCTGACGTTTTCCCTCTAAGCCCCCTCTCCGTCTTTCTGCTGCTGTCCCTCTTCCTTGCTCTCTGTCTCTTCCCTCCCCTCGGTTTGTGGAAGTAAAGCTGTTGGCTGTATGGGAATCAGGCCCATACAAGTTGCCCACCCCCACTGAGAGGTCTGTTCAGGCTGCTCAAACCCTAAGGCCCCCCCCCCCTCCAACCCCTCAACTTCACCATTTCTCCCCTTCAGTGCGTCTATTTGATGTGTCCGCAGTGAATTTGGATGCTCGGGGAAGAGTAGGAGGAGCCGTCGAACTTTGATTGTTTAGGAGGACTGTGTCTGTGTTTGAAAGATGGGATGGTGGTGGGACGGACATCCTCCTCTTCCGATGAACCAATGCACCTTTATTGCAGGCAGTCAGATTGGTCATTCTGTGGCTACTCCACCACTGGCTCCACCCCCTCCGTCTCAGTTTTCCTTCCTATAAATTCCCGTTCGCCTTTGTCTTTCAGGCTTGACTAATTATCCTTGTTTGTACCTCTTTATTTGAATTCAGTCATGTGTTCTTGACTCCATGGGCTGGGTTTAGGAGAATCATTCCGCCATTTGCCACTTAATTAAGTCAGGGTCAGGATCCATTCCTCAACAGAGAGCTGAAGGGACAGAGCTCTAATAGAATTATAAAAGAGGCCTTTCTCTACTGTTAAGGCTGCTTTTATCTAGGTGGGCTCTGCATAGGCAAATGAAAGGGGACACCAGGAATCCCATTTCCACTTACGACTCTGTAAGCATTTTGATGTTTGCCCAAGATTTCTTTTAAATAAAAGGCACTGAAAGCAAGTTAAACAATGATGCTCAGCTGTGAGATAACTCTGAATAATGGAGGAAGTTTGCGGCGAAACAAACAACATGGTCTCTCTGGCATTTTTATTGGGAACCTAGCAGTGCTCTCTGTCCCCTAAGCAACAGAGAAATTTAGAAAAAGCATGTGCTCCAGCCGGGGTGGTGTCTCGTAACTCATGTCCGTGCGTAACCTTCATGTGTATATAACAGTAACCATCAGTTGGATTTCCTTAATATCCCCCATGCTGTGAAACTTCACTCTCTTTTCCCTTGCCACCTCCCCTCCCACTCTGACCAGGCGTTTTGACATGCTAAATCTTCTGATTTTATTTTTCTTCCTCCTGTGGTGAGGAAGTGTCCTTTTCAAGGGTCTCAGTTTCCCCCCGACTGTCTAAACCCTACCTCTGTTTGGATTGTTGTTCTATTTCAAACAAAAGACAGAGGGGATTACCATTTCACTTCCTTCCACTCTTTCTTTCAAGTGGCAGCAGCTGGGGGATTTTTTTTTTAAACACACTGCTTGCTTGCTTTCTTTCTTTTTTTAAAAGTGCATATCTAAAAAGAGCTGTGGTTGAATTTAGAGCCCAGCATCAGTCGTGAGCGAGGCTTGGCTTTGGGCTGGTTTTGCAGCAGAGGCTAACAAAGTGTCCTCGGGGCTCCTTTCTGAGATGTTGACGTCTTCTTAATGGCTCTCCTCAGCCTTTTTGTTTTGCATCTTGGTGCTAACTTTCTGCCTCATTTAGCTCATATCAATTCACTGGGCTCCACAGATCCAGCATCTCATTCACGGCCAAGCTTTCTGCTCCACACTTTGTGGACAGCAGCTCTGACAAAGCTCGGTTTTAACCATGCTTTGGCCATGTGTTTGTTAAAGGTTTGAGGGTTACTTTATAGGTTACAGAGTTTTCAAGACATACTTTATCCTCTTTGGCAGTAAAAAAGACACTTGTTTTCAAAGGGTCCACCGGAAATAAGAGGGGAGGGCGGGACAGCCCCTTCCTGCTCTGAGCCGTCCACTGATTCTAAGACCAATTGATTTGCTAACAGGATTGTCCTCACATAATGACTGAGTAGGGATTGATGGAGGTCTTACACCATAAAACTCCGAGCCACTGCAATTGCCTGCCATTAGAGTTGTATTGTTGTTCACATAATACCCTCCATCCTTAAGAAAAGATTTGCTTATGGCATAGCAGGGAAAAAAGACTCGCTCCTCCACATTTTCTTCCTCCAGCTTTAAGACAATTTTAAGTTGTTGGTGGAAGTTGCTTTACGAGCTTCCAGATGTGTTTTGCAGTTCATCATTTTGTGCTTGGGTGCTGATACAGGCTTGCCCCTTTTACATCACATCCAACTCCTGTAGTAAGGGCGAGTGTCGTGCTCCTGTGTGCAAGACAAACTGCTCTGTGAAGTGAGTCTGGCAGCTGACATATGAGTCTCAAAATGGTTGCTGTCTGGGGTTTGTTGGCATCCCCGACATCGAGCCACTAAGGTCGTAATCAAGGAGCGTGGCAAATGTTGAACCACTTACTCATTCAAACGGCTGCTGTAATTGGAAATGAGCTATTTGGTGGATATGCTTGTCATTTATTATATTAATATTTCTTTGTTTTTGAGATGTCACCCCGGATATCCTGTCCTTGTCCCAATAACACTTTTGACGTTTTGGTAAACTGTCTGTAAAATGTAAATTCATACCAATTGATACATCAGGATCAATGTGGGGTTAAGTCTTATGCCCAAGGACACATAGACATGTGCCGGACCCGGGAATTGAACCCACTACCTTCTATTTGAAAGACAAATGGCTCTACCACTGAGCATGCAAACGTGTGGAGTTTGCATGTTGTCCTACTTCCTCCGACTGTCTGGAAACATGTTCCTCTCCCTATGTTGTCAGCTCATGTGGAGGATATAGTGGTAGAAAATAGGATCATTGTGTGTGAGGCTAATGTATTCTTCTCAGTTGTATTGAAATTAAAATAGAATTATTTAAAAACCTGGGCAAATAAAACCAAATATGTAATAAAACTAAATATTGCTAATTATAATTTTAATAGACCAATAATGATAATAACATAATGTCATATGAACATGTTTCATTGCTCATCTAAAAGGTTTATTTTCATAATTAAATTGAACTCTCTGGGTGTTTTTTGTTTGTTTGTTTGTGGCGGGTTTTTTTTGTGATTGCAAAGAAAACAAATTGAAGTGGATTAGATTGTCAGTTAGCACTGGCTACTGAGCCTCTGCCCATTGATGGAGAGCCCCATGAGAGAGGTGTCACTCCAGCTAAGCGTCGCTGCTTAAACTTATCCGTGCGAACCGTCGTCTCTCTGTCACTCATCCACAAACCCAAACAACAGCCTCTTTCTGCTCCTCTTATCACACCGACCGGCAGGGTCACAGGGTTAGTGCCACACTGGGCATGCTCAGTCATTCACATATTGATATTGATTTTATTTTTCCTTTTTCGTATGAGGGCAGAGCATGAAATGGGGTGAAGATGGAGAGCAGTAGATAGAATTCTGCCTGGCGATATACAGGACAGAGTCTTCCCCCAGTCTCTATTCTCTGGTGCAGGCTGGAGTGACGGAGCCCCACATCGCACTGTTCCTCCCTGGCTGCCATTCAGCCCCATCGATCTGACTCTGGGCCCAGCCACCCCAAGGGAGACTGGGGCTTAGAGACACACTGCCTCTTTTGTGGAGGATCCATCAGTTCAGACTGACAGCCGACAGTGCTGATAAAAAAAAAGAAAAAAGAAAAAAAACAACGTCCCACTCCTTCCTGTATTGTCCACAGCAGACATGCTGTTCAAGATGTGTAACCTTTAGAAAGCTGGCCAGACTATAACCGCCTTTCTGTCGACAGTGATCACTAAAAAGTGGAATATTGCCCAAAGTGTCGCACCCTCTGGCATTCACTCATCTCTCCAGCCAATCTCGCTGTATTATTTCCCACTGTGATCACAGGGGCTTGTGGTTTTCCTGCACTCAAATGTGACTTTACACCAGTGAGTCTCTCAGGCCAATTACTGTAATACTTCCCTTGTGTTTTTTTTTTTTTTTTGCCTTTGAATTATGAGATATGCATTGAAATTTCCTTAACCCAGTCACTAAATTGCATATAGCATGTTCATCATGTTTCACCCTGCCTGACCTGTAGCGTCCCTGTCATTTCCGTCTCTCCAGGGAGGAGAAGGAGCGCTGGATCCGAGCCAAGTACGAGCAGAAGCTGTTCCTCGTAGGGCTGCCCCAGTCTGACGTGCCCTTGGGGCAGCAGCTGCTTCGGGCTGTGGTGGAGGACGACCTGAGGTTGGTGGTGTTGCTGTTGGCCCACGGCACCAAGGAGGAGGTTAATGAGACCTACGGGGACGGAGACGGGCGCACCGCTCTGCACCTATCCTGCGCCATGGCCAATGTGGTCATCACACAGCTGCTCATCTGGGTGAGTGAGCGTCTTTGAATAAAAAGTGAAAAAGTCGGTAGTGTAGACATCCTGAGGTTATGCATCCAAGTCATGCTGCACAGATCAATGCCAAACTTTGAAATGTGACGTTTTTCCAAATTTCACAAATTAAAGGTGATTCATCAGGTGATTCATCAGATTGCCTGTAGGTTGTGCTGAAAAAAAGTTATAAGTTTATTTTGCACATATTATAGTGTCTGTGTATATGTTTTCGTATAGTAATGAATATTATATAGCAGCCTGAATGCTCTGTGTTCTAAGGGTTATATACTGTATGAAAAATGTGTAACCAACGAAAATACTGTCTCAATTTCTCCTATAATTATTACCACGTAAATCATTCCAACAAACTTCAGATAGAGTTATTCAGAAACGACAGCTTCATAAAACATAGCACTTTCATTGACATTTTTAGTGTGGTTGTTATTGTCAAGGTTCCAGAAGTTCAACATACTGACTTATGCTAAATTGCCCAAAAACAAAAACCTCTAAATTCACAGAAAAATAATAAATAGGGTCTGAAATAGCTAAATGTGTGTAAAATGATGGAAAATAGTGTTGGGGTGTTTCTGTGTGATGTTATGTTTGGACCAAAATTATGTGACATCAGCGCTTTAATATCACATGATGTGGTAAAAAACATTTTTTTATTTTTCCAACTCTAATGGAAAAGACAAGGGAAGGAGAAAGAAAGAAAGAAAGAAAGAAAGAAAGAAAGAAAGAAAGAAAGAAAGAAAGAAAGAAAGAAAGAAAGAAAGAAAGAAAGAAAGCCAGGCACCAGATGGTCAGATTAGATGGGATGTAATGTTATCAGTTACTCAAGCTTCAGTGTAATATTACAGTGATTGTTATCATTTACAGGAAACAGGCTCTTCTAACAACAAACAAAGCAGCAACAATGCATCTGCTTAGCAAAAATGAGTGAGGATAGAAGGGAAATTCTTAAGTTTCTAATTATTGCAGAGAGTTTGTGTTGCGATTAGTTTGAAGGGTTTTTGCACTTTATAAAAAAAACATGTCTTTTGAAGGATCGAAAAAATATGGAATTCTTTTATTTGCTTCCACAGTACGGTGTGGATGTGAAGAGTCGCGACGCTCGCGGCCAGACGACGCTGTCCTACGCGCGGCGAGCCGGTAGCCAGGAGTGTGCCGACATCTTGCTTCAGCACGGCTGCCCCAACGACACGAGCACGCTGACCTCGGTGCCCACGCCCAACATGAGCCGCCGCAACCCCAACATCAACAACAACAACGCCCAGTGTGAGCTCAACCGCAGCATAAGCATCATGTAGGAGCCCGAGAGCACACGCAGACAGACACTGAAAAAGAAAAGAAAAAAACCTGCACCCACCTATTATCTCTTCCCTGTACTTCCTCCTGTTTCACACTGTGTAACCCAGCATAGGCAGCAAGTGCAGAGATGAGTGATGGACCATTGTTAATATTCCACGATGCTGAAAATAAGTGGGGGTCTGTGAGGTTTCGGACATTGTACATTGTTTGTTTTATATTGTTATTATTTTAATTGTTTTCGTTAAACTCATTCAGTCTTGATCTTCTTGGAAAGATCATGATCAGCTTTAAGCTTTGTGTTTCTTAAGCGTCAACCAAACAAATGACTTACTTAGGCATTCATACCTACCCTACGAAAAGCATTTCCTTAATGCTTGAACATTTCCTTTTATGTCTCCCTCCCCCGCGCAACGTGAGCTGATTTCATAATGAGCGTGAATGAGAAACTTCCTCGAAATTTTCAATCCTCGCCTCGTGATAACGTGAAACTGTGAGGAATAGTTGCAGAAGTGACAAAACACTGATGTGGGAGAGGAAACTAAATCTACCACAATATCAATGGCTGTTAGAGCTTTAGTAATGATGCATGTCTTCAACGCAGCCATCAAACTCTTGACATACTATTCATATACAAAGGCAAAGCAATAATAGCTGAAGAGTCCAAATGATTCTGATATTTAATTCAAAGAAAAGGGAGTTTGGTTCATCATAAAGATGTTGATTGTAGAATCCCCAGTGCAGAGAAAGTGAGTAATTTCCTTAGCCACCCTTATCATGATCCTCCAGTAAAAATGTACATGACTATAAAGGAATTAAGGGGCATAATATTTTACGACCACTGAGCCGCATGGCTTTGTAAGCGTGCCTCTTCAATCAGAATTCATTCAAATTCAAGAGTGTGATTGAAACAGTGAAATTGCACCATTATCGTGTCTTTGTTGGAGTGATTCTTCCATTGACTAGATTGTGTTGACATTGTTTGACGTAGATTCATGCAATTGCAAACCACCGTGCGTACTGGAATATCTATCGATCGTCTCCTGTGGCCAAAGGCTGTAAAAATGGTAACCCGGAGTGCATTTTCCTCTGATATTGCTGTGAAATACATACAAAGGTACTGTGCGTGTGTGTGTGTGTGTGCACACGCTGTACGGTACGACACCTGTGTGCTTTACGTCTTTGTTTGTGACTTTGTGTGCAGCAGAGAGCGACCGGATATTTCTGTTAATAAACGTTGGAGGAAGGACACTGTGGAGCAAAAGGTGCTACAGTGAAGATCTGGGAACATAACTGTGTTTATTAATGTACAGAAAAAAAAACAAAAGAAGAAAAAAAAAAAGTAGTTCTTGTTCCATTGCCTTTTTCCTTTTGAGAACAGTTTTACTTCACTCTTGACTGTTAGAGTTAATATGAAAAATTCTCCTACGACTTAACCCTATAAACCCGTCCTTATCCTGAGAGACCGTCAGCCTAAAAGCAGGGAGTCAACAAAATGCATTCAAGTGACTGAAGCTAGAGTGATATTTAGGGAGTAGAATAAGAAAGGTTTTTAATTAGTTGGATTCTCTTTGCATTGTTATAAATATCATAACCTTTCAGTCAAATGATTTTTTTTACCTGGTGTCGGCACGTTTCCCGTTTATTTAACCGCTATTTTAAAGATTTGAAGCTGTCTATTTTATGGGTTTACAAATGCAGGATGAGTGTGTTTACAGAGCGAGTTATTAACTTGGTACCTTCAATTGAATTTTGTTGTCGCTTTACAATGTTTTTGTTTTCCTCAAAATAGGAGAATAGTGAATAGGTGCTACATAGTACAGACATCTGTGCGTTTATGAATTTGCAAACAATTAAAAAACTGAAGTTTGACACTTTGTGAGGTTATGTTTATTTGCTTATTTTCTGAGAGTTGAGTCAGGAGGTGAATGGTTCTCTCACGTCCGCATTCTTACTTTACGTATGGAGACGATTGGCTCAGTCGAGCCATTCTTTTAACTCTTTTATTGTATATTATTATGTATGCATTAGACAAAGATACATGACATTTCCCTATGCTAAGGTGTCGTCCTCCAGAATCCTCACAGAAGGAAAGCAAATAAACATCATTTACTGAAATGTCAAAAATGTGAAACATCACACACAACCAACCACAAATGAACCAGGTACCTGCACCCTACTGTCGTACTGGCCTTTACTTGACCAACTTATTTTAAGTCCACTTGAGTGCAGGAGGAGGTTACTGAAAGAAGTGTAATGTGTACAGTGAACTGAACCTTTATTTACAAACAGTACTGTAGATGCAGAAAAAAAACAACTCTTAAAACTGCCCGTCCCCCCCCCCCAAACTCACCATGACGTGTACATATTAGCTTAATGCCTTTATCTTAAAGACAAGCTCAAGTTAGAGAAACAAACTGAACTGGTTTTTTAGTCCTCTTGACTTATGAACCGATTTTTTTAATATGTCGCTTTTGTTTCTCCTTCGGCTTCTTTTTGAAGGTACTTTTGTTTGGTCTGGATATTAACTGACCATCTATGGTACTTGTGTATAATGATGTACATTTGACATATTTATAATGCAGTATGTAAATATATTTTTTTTTTGTTCTGTTCTTTTGTTTGTTTGTTTTTTGTTCAAGTTCATTTTTCCTATTGTAATTTCCTTTTACGTTGAGGACGTGAAACAAAGCAAAAAGCTAAAGAGTAATTTGTTGTATGCTTGGATGCTTGGCTGACTGTTGACCTATTAATAAACACTCAACAATGTAGCCTTCCCTGGATTTAGGGGAATCAACGCATTTGTCTGGCGTATGTGTGTTGTTCATTCATCATCCATCACGCTCCTCCTGTCGCTTCTGTACCCGATCTACTGAAGCCTAACAGAGAAGGTGAGGCTCTCTCTCAAATTAAAATTCTTCCCCCTTCATTTCAAGCAGAAATGCCATTTCATGTTATCTCCTTTTTCCATGTGCCATCATCATCATCATCACACCGTGTGCAGAAATTCAACTTTCCTGGAACGGCGAATCTCAGAATAACCTGCTCTATCTCGAGGTAAGTAAAAGCAGCCGCTCCACTTCCTGCTTGTGGGACCCCCAACAGTTGCTGAAAGAGGATTAAGATAAATGGCGAGCTTAGTGTCAGTCAGCATAACACTGTAGGGAAAAGTGAGAGGTCTCAGTGTTCAGAGGAGTCAAACCCTTACTAATCCACTTCTTATTTCCCGCTAATCTTGTCTCGGCATATCTTCATCCCCTTCCTCTCTCTGTTGGCTGGCATTGTTTGTGCTTTTATTACCTGGTGTCTTCTTCCCTTAACACTGGCGTGACATCGAGCCACAATCCACAGTCGCGCTTGAAAGGCACCGAAAACTTCCTTTCTTAATCGGCTTCTTGCTGATTGAATTCACTGTAGAGCTGCAACTAACGATTATTTTTGTAATCGATTAATCTGTCGATTATTTTCTCGATGAATCGATGAATCGTTTGGTTCATAAAATGTCATAAAATGTTTAAAAAAAATGTTGATCAGTGTTTGTCAAACCTGGAAATTACATTGTTCTTGAATGTCTTGTTTTGTTCACAAACCAAAATTATTATAATATATTATTTTTAATGATTTCTTTGTTATGTGGAGCAAAGAAAATTTAAGAAGCTGAAACAATCAGAAATCTTGTTTTAATCATGAAAAAAGCTTCAAACCGATTATCGATTATCAAAATAGTTTGCGATTAATTTAGTAATCGATTAATAATCGATCAATCGTTTCAGCTCTAGAATTCAGGTCCTTCCACAGCTACTTTTCTAAAACTGGGATATTTGAGGTCACGTTACAGCAGACATTTCTTCTATTACTGTTTCTTACTTATTATGTCAACAACTTCTGAGGCGATGAAGCCCCTTAAACCTTTTACACCTGAATTAACTATTTTTGCTCACTTGGGAAAATGGAACTTAGTATCTACCTGTTTCTGGCCAACTAACCCTGACTTTTAGCTCAGTTGTTGGTCTCCACCCATCTCCCAAGGGAAATACCTGGCTCTTCAGCTGTTTTAATGTCCACAAGTAGTTGCTTTGTTTTGTTGTTTGTTTAGTTTTTTCTCTGGTGCCGGGCAGAAAACATTTGGTGAGTTTTGTCTCTCCGCTTGAAACGACTCTGATGAGTGAGCTGAACGTGAACCACAACAGCCGCGTTAAGGGCCATAAAGCCAAAACAGTGACAAGAGTGTTACAAGTGCTCTCTGAGTTCAGGAGAAGCTGCAGAGTCTCACGTTAACTCTGACAAAATCCATACACATGTTCATTCATTCATTCAGGTATAAGAATGTGTTTTATTGTTTGACACGTGGCTATTTAATATTCACCCACTTATTAGCTCTCCCATTATTAAAGGGAAGGGAAACTTGGGTCTTCACAGCTTAATTGTTTGAATTTGTGTCTGCTGTTATTATCTGTGTGAGAGGAAGAAAGTACTTCCAAAACTTAAAACACTCTTCTGTAATAGTTTCTTATTCTTTCAGCACTGGGCCGATTTAAAAGCTATTCTTTCAGCTTGAAGCGACTTTGATTTGAGTGACTCAAGTTTTATTGACTCGTTTACCTGCAGCAACTGATATTTTAATGGGTGAAAACTATTAAATATAGCAGCTATAAGATTTGACACTGGTTCTAAAAGTGCTTAAAATGTCAGACCTTGGTCACACTGAACTGAACGAGTGGCCATTTACAGTATTCATCGTCGGCCTGAGGAAATATTACCACACATAGAAAAATCTGCCCTGTAATTTATTACCACGCAGGCCCCGGCCACTTGTGTTTGTTGTGGTGAGACTAGAGAGCTGGCTTACACTGCTGTGTGTTTTGATATTTCATCAGGGCCTGCTAAACAGTGAGGAGGGCTCTCTGCCGCCCACCTCTCCTCAGACAAATTGCCTCCGAGATTGCAGAGGTGGGTCTGAGGCTGATGGATGGGTACACAAAGACCTGACGAGACCATATTTGCAAACATTAAATCCATATTTCCATAACATGCAGGATCTGCTTGGCCACAGGCCACTTTAATAGCCTGTTTAGCAAACAGTCAGCGATGTGCCATCGCAACATAAATGTTATTTCAAGGTGTCGTTAAGCGGCGGTTTGTCTTACGCGTTTGCATCGGTTACTGTTGCTTCCTCTTTTTTGTAATCCTCCCATCAGCCTTTAACCCCTTTAACCAGTAATTACATCCGCTCCACTCTCTCCATCTGACCATCTCTCCCCTCCATAATCCCCCCAGACCTGAACATCCATTTATCAATTTCAGCTCCATCATGTCTAACCAGTACATCTGTGTTGCACTCTGCCCTTTCTGACTGCCTCAAACCCATGTCTCTGTCCTCATTTCCATATCCTTGAACCTCTAACTAATCAGCCGATTCCACCAAGTCTCTGCTTCACTGTTCTCCCCCGCTGCCAGCCCGACTCTCTCATGCTCACCAAACTAGCTTCTCTTCATTCTCTTCTCACTTTAGTTTTACATAAATGCTCTGTTCCCATCACTCTCCCACCATTCTCCCCTTTTTTTCTTCTTCTTCTTCCCTCTCTCTTTCGCTCCCATTCCCCGTTGGCTTTTGCCTGCATTTCTCTGTTAATTTGCCTGAGAATGCATTAGCTGTAATGAAGGCTGAGGGCCGAGGGAATCCTCCAGGGTTCCATTAATCATCCCCCCTCAGACAGGCAACCTTGATTACAAGTGGCAAGAAATTCATTAGAGCCGGGCCTCTGACAACTCTTATCTCCGCCACTAGATCTGACTCATTAGGCAGCCAAATTAAAGCTATGATGGCCCTGATGAAACTCATCGCTTGTTTATCTTGTGCGATTTGATGCATCTGCCCATACATCACTGTAGCCACCACCGTCCAGACCCTCCCAAGAAGTCAGGCCTCCAGTCAGCGCTGAGCAGTCTGCACACTCACACAACCAGCGAGTAATGAGCATCCTTCTCTACGCCTCACACACACACACACACACACACACACACACACACACACACACACACACACACACACACACACACACACACACACACACACACACACTCTCTCTATCCAGGTGGGATTTTTAGAAATGGTTTAATGTCTTTGCTGGAGAAACGTCTGCTATTTCCATTTGTGATTCAAGTAGCAGAGTGGCAAATAATACAGTTAGTGACTTGAGACACACTTAAAGGTACAGTGTGTGGGATTTAGCCACATTTATTGGTGAAGTTGTTTCAGTTATCATGAAAACTCACACTGAAGAAAATAATCCTAATTTCACCTAAAATTTCACCTAAATGAGACTTTGATTATTTTATTATTAGGTATTTATTACTTAATGATTTTCATTATGCAGACTCTGCAAATTGCCAACTTTGTGAGTTAATATTTACACAATTCAAAGAATCTCACTCTGTAATAAAGCAGGAATGAAATAAGCTTCCACTCGCGGCATCTTGATAACAGCAACCAATTTTAAAATGACCGTCTATGCTGTGTCATGGCTCCTCATTGTCCTCACCACCACCACCACCACCACGCAGCTCATAGAGACAGAAATAGCCGCTGCACTCTGGCACAACGTCGTGGAATTGACTATAGTGTATTAGTCAGCTCTAAGTCAGGACTATGATAAAACTTCCACTGCTCCTTCACACGGTCGTCACTCCTTGAATCTAAGTGCCACAGTCGCAATGTATGAGGTGGACAGTAAAATAAACTTCACCACTCATGGGTGCACAGGTCATGAAGAGTCAGTTTATGCTCTGAGGTCAAACTGAGATAAAAGTTATTTTTCATCCATGAGAGGGAATAGGATAAAAGTGTGTTTCCTGGTGTACTCAAGAGCATATATTTGTGACAGCACCTAAACTCTAAAAGAGAATATCTTACATTAAAATGTTAATATTAAAGAAAAAACTATTTGAAGAATCTCACTATCATAATACTTCAACAGGTGCTGCAGGGGAAAAAAAGAAGCATGTGGCTTGAGGAATTTGGTCTTGGTTTTAGAAGCTGCAGGGAAATGATTCCAGCATCAGACTCTCCTGGAAACAGTTGAGAGAAACGTGTAAACCCTGCAGAGTTTGCATAATGAACACCGAGCCCTCTTCTGCGTCTCCTGTAAGAGGATCGCTATGTGCTTACACAATAATTTTAGTCACCCATTATTTTAATATTGCTGCTCCATAATTTCACGTCACCGTGTGAGTTTTCATGTTCCAGTCTGAGTGAGCAGCTCACGGTTTTCACTTGTTTATGTCGCTGTCTTGCAGATATTTCAAAATATTTGATTTTTTTTCCTTATGTGTCCTCCGGGAGCTTTTTTAAAGGCAGATTTTTTTATTATTATTATTATTATTATTATTATTATTATAATATGTAATAAAAATGTAATATTATAATTTGCAAATACAGGTTTTAAGTTAGAGTCTCCACAGGTGGCAATATTTAAACATACATATTAAATCAAATGTCTAGATATTATCTTGATATTAATACATTTGCACATTATTTAAGAAAAGCCCTGTATTGTGTGAGACATTTATATTCCTGAGTGGATTTAAACATATCATAAGCCTCTTTAAGTATCTTATTTAATTAAAACACAGTCCTTTGGTGTTTTCCCTCACATTAGAAAGAGCTGCTGTGGGATTCTCGTTCTCCGTTGTGACTGATGGAGAAGTTCATCACAGTGTGTTGAATGTGCTCAGTCTAATGAGGATCCATCAGTCCACTTGAGACAACATGGCCTCCTAAAGACAAATCAATCACTGCTGCTTTTTAAATGACCCATCTGCCTTTCAGGTCCTGATGTTATTGGGAGGGGGGAATAAATGTAACATGATGTTAGATTTTTGAAAAACTTCAGTGAACATATATAGATTAACAATCTGAATTGAAAAAAAAAAATCAAGTGTCATCCATAATTTTTGTTGAAAACCTTAAATTTATCAGAAATATTTTCATTAAAATCTTAAGTTAAATTCTGCAGGATTACAAAACAGTGATCATTCCTATTTGAGGTGTGTTAAATCACATTATAGCAGCCTGGTGGCGTCTACTCTGTCTTTTAGTTCAAATAAATAAAAAAATTAAAGTCACTCTTTAAAAAATGAAAAAATAAAAGTGAAGGCGACATTTTAATAATTATTACATGTGTTTCCACTAACATTAAAACATATAGTTTCTCGAACGTCTCGCGAAAAACAAAAAATGATTCAATCTGGATCCAAACGTTCGTATAAAGCGATTTATTAGGTCAATATACTTTACACTTGTCCCTTGTTTGGTCATAACTTCCTTCACATCTTGTTTTTTTTTCACATATAGCTGTCAAAGGTGGATCTACAGTTGACAAAGTAAATTTGAAACGTCTTAAATTACATGCTTAACAAATTGTACTCAACACAAAAACAAAAAACAAACCGGGAAAGAAAATCCAGAATAGTTTCACCAAATGTGGACATGCACATAACCAACAGAACATTATGGCCCTACATATAAATACTTAAAAAATCTTTACAGTCTTATCTCATAGTGCCCATTTATATTTACATATTCACAGAAGAATAAATAAAAATGACAGCATATTGCCAAATATTTGATCTGTCTGCAAGAATCCTCTGCTCAGTCTCACCTCTCAGACACGAAAAAATACAGAATCCCCTTTTTTGTGCTTCATGCGTTCAACAAATTAGTGGAACATAGAGTCAATGTAAGTGTTTTTTTTAATTATTATCATTGTTGTTGATGATATTGAGTTCATGGCCTGGTCCCTTGCTCTATTTGTTGATGCTGACTCCTCACGGCAAACCTGTTGACGTGCACGGGGATTGGCACCACGATTTTGGGATTACGCACCGGTTCCCCTGAGCGGTTGTTGACGTTGCCGGCTTTGATCCGTTTCCACTTGGCCCTGCGGTTCTGAAACCAGATCTTCACCTGGACCTCGCTCAGTTTAAGTGCGTGTGCGATCTGGGAGCGTTCCGTCAGGGACAGGTACTTTTTACAGTGAAACTCCTTTTCGAGTTCGAGCAGCTGTTCGCTGGTAAAAGCTGTTCGTCTCCTCCGGCTCTTCCCCGCCGAGCTGCCGGGCGGCAGCGCCTCCTGCGAGCCCGTTTTTAGTTTGCTCTTCTGCGACATGGAGCCACAGTTGTTCCCGTCCGAGAAACTTTCGTTCTCGCTGTCCGCGGAACTGTCCTCTCTGTCGCTGCAAACGGTGTCTGCTGATTTTAAGTCCAGCTTCTCGTCGTCTGAGCTGTACAATTTGGTTTCACCTAAAATGAATTAAAAGCAGAAAACACACGTTAAGTCATTTATTTATTTATTCATTAGCCAAAAACGACCATTACGCATTTTGTTAAGACATCATTCACTGCGTGTTGAGCTCACTGGAGACAAACAACAAAACATCATCCAAATGTACAGTAGAAGGACTTATTTTACACATTTTGGCCACTTTGTTTACAACTTAATGTATCACTCAGTATATTTTCCTTTATTTGCCTCCAGTATATTTTAAATTTGTCTCCAAATTTTTAAAATACAAATAAATCAAAACTTTTTTTGGTTGAAAAACTAAATGCTATAGTTCCACAATGGATGATTAGTTGTTATTGTTGTTATTGTTATTATTATTTTAATTTGTGTCAGGCAACACTTGTTAGATAAGTGTCTTCATCCTCACTGATTCCACTGCTCTTCAGAAACCAAATAGTCTGGATTTGGATCATTGACCTCAGCTCTGGAGCATTTTACGCACAGCGGTCACTGTATGTAGTGGAGATAAGTCGCGAGGCCGTGCTTACCTGATATTGTTTGGAAAGTTTCAGAGAAGTTGAGGAGATCGGAGCTCTTGTCCCGGCTGTGCAGCTCATCGGAGTGCGGACTCTCTTGCCTCCTTGCTCCTGGATCGACGGCGCTCAAACGCGGACCGGGAAGTTCCTGTGGCGGGTAGAAACTGTCCGGTGGATCCGAGAAACTTGGCATGGTTGTGGTGAGCGCAACCATGGAGGGCACCCCCTGTCCCAAACTGGCACAGAACGTGTTGGTGAGTCGCCCCGCAAAAGAAGCCAAAGGCGCAAGTGGAGGTATACCAGACGATAGAGGCGAGTGGGATAAAGCTTGTGGAATAACCAAAGGTCTGTATGGCATGAACATGGGATAGCCCGTGTAGAGCAGGTGTCCCGGTCTGGGCTGAGGAGTCCCTATCAGGGAGTCGATAGAAAACGCCGTTCCTTGAACGCCGGGTCTCTGCATTTTGCAGGTGGACACTTTTGTCGGGGTGGGAAAAACTTGGAAGCAGGTGTCCTCCTTTTCCTCTGCGACGCGCAAATTAAAAAAAAAAACTTTTCAGTTCACAGACGCAGAGTGGATTGAAAGTAGATCCTCTGGCGTGTTGTCATCCCTGGGATTGTAGTGGACTTCCTTCTCCGGATCTGTGCGCTCTGTGTGCGTCGGTCAGTGCGCAGGACGCTTTGTTGTGAGAGCCACTGCTACCTTTTGCCTCTTATTTGTCACACACTGTGACATAAACACACGCTCTCTCTGTCTCTCTACCTCTCCCGTCTCTCTGTGAGACTCTAACCTCCGCCCCTCTCCACTGCACCGCGTGTGTGTGCGCGCGCAGAGAGAGAGAGGGAAAGAGAGAGAGCGCGCGCATTGGTTATAATCTGCAATACAAGAGGGATGAAAGGGGGGTGTTTCCCTGGGGGCTCATCCATCTTCCTCAAATTACGCTTCATTTCCTTATTCAGCCTCTGACTTTTTGGCCGTCTTGAGAGGCGGTAGTTTCCCAGTGGAGACCAAATAGACGGGTCGCACCCCCTCCAGCCCTCCTCCCCCTGTGCCAGGCTCACCATTGACTGCTAAAACTGTGTGAGAGAGACTGCTCCAGCCCTTCCCCTTCTATAATCGTTGACCACACCAACCCAATCAGCTATTATTAATTTTGATTGATGATAAGTAATTACTCTGGATTGAAGGGACAGCCTAAAACAACGGTGGCTTTTGTGGGGAATATTGGGGCCGATGGGCATCAGAGTCAAGAGGAGGAGGAGGAGGGAGAGGAGGGAGGAGAGAGAGAGAGAGGCAGATGTTTCTCCGCTCTCTGTGCCATTCTCCGCGGCTAAAAACAATGTGTTTGGCTGCAGAAAAAGAAGTGCTGCTGCAACAATTGTTCCCTGGAGAGAAATACTCTGCGCGAAATTAGATTCAGATAAAGGGAGTGTATGTGAGGTCAACGTTACGCACGCACCGCGTGGCCAAAGTCAAATCTGTATGGATTTCCACTTCCACTTAAAAAAAAAAAAAAAAAAACTCTGGAGACTTTTGTTGTTGTTGGTATAACGCTATGTAACATAAAAATGTCAAAATGTCTCCTACTGATCATCTGCCAGTTTAACCGAGAACATTTTCAATTAATGGAATAAGACACATTTTTACTTTGCGCTTAAGGAGCATGGTAATTTATCCCTGATTCAAAACGCACGTGGAGAGAAAAATCACATTTTCTTCTCTCTTTAAACTGTGTTTTAATCGCAGATCATTTCACCTTTTAAATGGCTATTGGAACTGATGATGATTAGCCCTATTGAGTCCTGGGTGTCCGGGCTCTCCAACTGGTCGTCTGATTGCACGAGGACACAAACATATCACCAGCGGCTCTGATTAGCAGTGGAGGGCCAGGCTAATTCCTGTAATTGCCAGTGACTTCAGCAGCACCTCTCTTTGATCTATTGAAACCATTTGCTGAGACCCTCTGCCTTTTCTCTGTGAGAGCTTCAGTAATGTGACACTGATCATCTGGAGCCTGGACGCACTCTTTTATTTTACGCATTTAGTCACAGTTTTCATCTGAAATTAACTTAAAAAAAAAAAAAGGGATTAATGGAATGGATCGGATTTTATGACTTTTATCACGTGCGCCTTAAAACTGTTAACACGTTCACATTATTTTCTTGATAATCTACATCAATAGACAGACGACTGAGCATAATCTTAATTTTCAAACAACACACACAATAATTAGATAATATTTGTTTTAAATAAACTAATTCCTAGAAATGATGACAGGTGTATTTTTTTCAGATTTTGTTTGACGCCAACTGTTTTAATCATATGATCAGATTTAATATTGTCTGCCTTTTCATAATAAAAGCACGCATTATGGGAAACAACCTGTCTAAAACGATGCAGTGCAGGCTCTGTCTGCAATCCGGCTTTTATCATAGACATTATATTTCGTTTATTAACGTTGCTTGCATACAAAAAATATAATATTTTGGTTTTTAAATATATAATTTGCATTGTGAATTTTCCTTTTCCACTATAAAACCTATGATGGTGAAAAACATTAAGCAGCACTAAGCATGCGAGAAGACTGCGGAGTGTAAAATATATCAAGACATGAGAAGTGACAATGGTGGAATATTTTATTTTATGCCTGTTCTTCATACAAAACAAATTAACAATCGTATAGATGTGAATTATACATATTTAATAATGGATAATTTGAAGTAAAACACAAAATTACCCTGGGAGTTAATGTTCAATTTTGATTATTATCTATAAAAAATAAAAACAATTTAAAATATAAGCAAGATAGCATATTCACTATCAAGTGCAGAAATAGAAAAATGTGATCACACATTAAATGAAATGTAAAACACAGTTGCATGTACTTGCTTTGATAACCTATACTTTGTCAACTCAAGTCTATAGCGCCCTCTTGTGGTGCTATGGACAAAGTCCAACACATTATACTGTGCTGAAAGATTCATATGGAATAAAAGAGAAAATAGCAGCTGCTTCTTCTCACAAGGTCACCGGTGGCACAAAAATACAATCCACATTATTATACGTGTGAGCATTGTTCTCTTCAGTGGACGTAGCCTCTGAATTCCAGGAGCAGGTAGTTCTTGATGAAGGTGGGGAGGTCGAGTTTTGGCACCACCAGGTGCACTCGGCCCTCCAGGAAGCTCCTGAGTTTGCAGCGTGCCAAGTGCTGCAGGGAGCGAGGTGTCAGCGTCAAGGAGAAAACTGACTCATAGAACTCTTTGTGCTCCTGATTGGACACAAACAGACATGAAGTCAAGTTCAGTTGGTCAAACACTGATGTCATAACTTCCAATGAACCAAATTGTACTGAAAAAAATAACTTTATCTACACTGTCATTATAATGTAGCGTGTGCCACACAGTTCCACACCCAATGTTTTAGCAATTATTTATACTTTTTAACATCTTAATAATAATAATAATAATTTAGAAATCACATTTCATTGGAGTTTATGTGCATCTTTTTGTGCATGAAAATACCCCTGAAAAACGAAAGAAAAGCACATCAAGGGCAGAAAACGACTACTCTAAAGTGCTTGCCTTAAACGCCTCTGTAGGAACGGACTCGACCCAGGTGTCTGTGACTTTGAGGCGACTGTAGGCGTTGAGAAGAACCTCGATAGTGTGTGGAGACTCAGCACAGTGCTTCAAAACCTAAAAGACAACACCACAACAGTTAGCAGAGCTCGGCCACAGGATTCATGTAGCTATCATTTCAGGTCATGCACAAGCTTTTGACTCGTTCATGAACATAGAACTGAAGAAATAAAGTAATTAAACACTTGTGAAATGAACAGATTGGTCTTCCCTCCAGGGGTTTAACTGGAAATTATGCAATTAGTGCTAATTAATCTCCTATTAACACTTGCCTAATTAGGAACCATGCATTTTGTCTTGTGCACGTGGGTTCATTGATAGTTGTAGTCTGTTTCCCGCAGAGAGAGCAACACTTCATGTTGTGTCATGAAATGGAAGATTCAAATGTGCAGAAGTCTGGATTATTGCAAGGAACTGTTTCGTGTTTCAAGACTCTTACTCAAGGTGTTACTTGGTGCACTGTGGCTTTATATAGATTTTCATTTCTCACCACTGGTAGAGCTCCAGGCCACACGCGGATAGAACCATGGTTGAGCAGAGCACGGACGATCCTCTCAGGGTGATGGGAAACCTTGTAGCACACCACCTTTAGAATGTTGTGCAGGGCAGTTTCACCACCGTAGTCCATGTCGTTAACATGGGCCCCGTTAGCCAGGAGCAGATCCACAATGTCTGGATTTGCGCTCTTACAGGCCATGTGCAAAGGAGTGTGTTTGTCTTGGTCCGTCGTGTGGACGTCAGCCCCCTCTCCCAGCAGCATCTGGCACACCTTGAAGTAACGCTGGAGGTCCTGAACCTGCTGAGGCTGAGAACAAGCGACATTGAGAGGGGTGAGACCCTCCTCGTTCTGTTTGTCCACAGTGGCTCCATATCGCAGGTACAGCTCAGTGTGCTCTGGTAGGCCGTTCCTGGCCGCCACATGTAAAGGCGTGTCACTTTCATCCAGAGTGGGGCCACCGATTGCTGCTCCATACTGAAGCAGATATTTGGCACATCTGCAGACAGAAACACAGAACCTTGAAAATGACTTCAAAGTTGAAGTCATTTTACACCATCCAACTTTTTTTTTGTCAGAATGTTTGATGATATTGTTTGAGATATTACTTCGACGCCAAAATATCCACATTTCATCTATGCGGCACTTCCATTTCACCTTCTCCATTCACCTGCCAGCTATTTGTTTTCATTCCCCCTCAACAGAGGTGGGTGCTGTTACAGTGAGACGTCTCATATTCCTCTAATAAAAGTGTAATTGATAAGCAACAAATGCACTCCTGCTCAGTTCAGTGCACTCACGGGGGTTGCAGCTACAGCTTTACTGGCTCTTTGTACTATATGATGATAAATGTTACTTGTTTCACTGTCTTTATGAATGTAGAATTAATTAGCAAAAAAAAACAACTTTACCAATTAAATACACTCAGGGAGGTTAGAGATATACAGCAATAAGAATGTTCTACAGCAACTTGACCTTAAAATCATAGCACAATATTCCATCACGATATTGCAATCACTAATGATATTTCACAGAATTTCAAAGTAAAAGTGTTTGTTCTGATTCTGCACGATGTGTAGTTCGAAACAAAAAAAACATATTTATGATGCAAACTAAATGTAATGAATGAAATAAAATAGAATGAAAAAATAAGGAAATAATAACATAATGATAATAATTTTATGTTGAATGTAATACATTAATTATTTTTGCTTTCACCTTCTATGTGATAAAGTGGTGGACCGCATGGAATTATTTGGGGGGCCACATTTGAGACCTTTGTACTTATTTTAATAATAATGATTGTTTAAAATGACTATTGTGTTATTTTATAATATGAATATTATTATCAAGTTGATCAACACACTTTAATGGGCCACTTCACCCAAAATATAAACAGATAGGTAAATGTGTTATTCGATCATCAGACAGTGGATCTGAGATATGAGTCTCATTCCCACAACAACAGAGCACGTTGGGATTGTTAACAAAAAAAAAAAAATGTCTAAGTCACTTTACTTTTATGAATATAAGCTCAGAAAAAAATCTAATAAATAAAATAAAAAACTGGTCAAATTTAATCTGACTATGTTATAGAATGGGAATTAAAACAGTATCATCATAAGGATTTTAAATTTAATCTTCATTCTAGACTGAAAAAAATGAATAGTTACTATGACACACATTTATAATTATATTTGTTATGCACTCAAATGGGATCAGGGATGAGATGAATCACTGGTCTACACGTTCTTCTACTCACTCAAAAGATTCTGGACTTGTGCAAACGTGCAAAGGCATGAGGCCGTCCTCAGAGACAGCGTTGGCGTTAGCGCCGTGGATCAGCAGAAGTCTGGTGCACTCTGGCTGGCAGTTTTCACACGACTCGTGGAGGGCAGTAGTGCCACCGGGTGCGAGGTCTACATCGGCCCCACGTTGCAGCAGTAGTTTCAGGCAGTCTGTGAAGCCTCGA
Organism: Microchirus variegatus; assembly: GCF_963457635.1. NCBI lineage: Eukaryota > Metazoa > Chordata > Actinopteri > Pleuronectiformes > Soleidae > Microchirus > Microchirus variegatus. The sequence continues at coordinate 19,601,273 of NC_139806.1, forward strand.
CCGGCTGTGATGTGAAGTGGCGTGGTCAGTTCCTGCTCATAAGTCAGTGACCACAGTCCTGCAAGAAGAACGATTCACATTCAGTTACTCTGCCAAACAGATAAGTTCAAGGTTCTCGTCATTATAGCATATAAAACAAAGTTACAACATTCATCTGAATGTCATCTGAAGGAATCAGCGATCACAGCTTTAAAATCAAGCACTGGAAATCTTACTCAGGCCTCTGTAGTTAAATCTGAAGCTCTTCCATTCCTCTATGTTGCTGGTGTCATAAATAGCATCAACAAGGTAGTCATACTCGTCGTCGTCCAAAATGCTGAGAATCATCAGTTCGTCACCAACGATCAGAGAGTTCCAGAAGTGCAGGACAGAACCCGTGGTCTTGGCTGTGGCGATCACGTCAGTGCGGTAGGCCTTTCGTTTGTGCCACTTAATCTTAGGTGCTACATATGCCATACTGGAGCTAATTAGTTTGTTTTTAACTGTGGTGCGAGTGTGTTTTATCCAGAAGGAAATAAGCACTTATGAAGCTTGTTTGTGCACACAGGGCTATTTCAGGCAGGGGCCAGGTGATATTTTGCTTGACCCTGGGAAACTTGCCAGTGCAACGGTCTTGGAGCCAATAACTACTGCTCTTTCCATCACATGATCACTGACGCAGTAAATCTGACTTGCACGGTGCATTCCGATAATGTAGAAGAGACACACACTGATGACGAATGTAAAATCACTGGTAAAATCTAATGTGGCAACTGCCAATTTATGTTGTGAAGTTATACAGGATTTTGATTTCATTTTACTGATATACTTTAGTTTACTATTATAATTTCTGGTTGAGAAACAAGCATGTACACGCAATCTTAAAATGATAGTCTTTATTTCAAAACAAAACAGTAAACTATTTATTGCATCTCAAGTGAAAGGCCATAGTTTTATATCCAGTGAGTCCTTATTATATTGTCTTATTATATAGTCGTTTTTCTTTATTTGTGTTCAAATAAAAAGTAGTTCCACATTTCGGAAAATGTGTATGCCATGAGCTATTGTGTGCCACATCGTAAGAATCCCTGAAATATTTCAAGACAGATGCTGTCTCCTACCTTCCCCACTGGCGACCCAGCGCATGTCCCCTCCCTGTGGCTCAATGATGAGGTTTGCCGTGGATCCTCTAGGAAAGAGGCGCTGCATAGCCTCCAGGTCTCCTGTATATAAAGCATTCTGAATAACCACATCTTGGCACAATGCTGGTGGAAGAGCAGAGCTGGACCTCAGCGGTTCTCTGTCCCTGGCCTCCCTCTTCCACATATAGCTATTGAGATGATGGTAGGCCATCTGCCTCTTGTACTTGTATCTCTCCAGCATTTCCTCGTCAAGTTCAAGAGAACGCAAGGCTGTGGGTGTGAAGACAAAGCTGCCTCGCAGCATGCTGAATGGTTTGCCTTCAACAGATAAAAGCGGTTGCCAGCGTTAAAGTGCAAAGACCTTCTAAACAGACCTTGTTGTTTCACTCTCTCTCTCTAGCTAATGTCCACTATGTGCCTGCTGGCTGTTCACAGGGTTGGTTCACAGAGTTGTTGTTTTGATATTTGGTATGAGACCCTCCCTGCAGTGTGACAAGTAATGCTATTTTTATGTCTCACGTGCAGCCATTCGAGCCTCCCATGTTTGCCTCCAGCCAAGTTAAAGCCATGAAGTGACTCTGTCAGGCTGCAGGTGTCAAACAAGTTGAAAAGCCTTGTTCTTTGTAACCACAAAACAATGACCTTGTTGGACAAAACTTTAAGAATATTTTAGGGTGCTAGTAGTCCAAATAGAGGATTTTTATAAATTGCTACAAGAACATTAGCAGGGTATAAAGGAATATGTAAATTAAAGCTGCAGTATGTAACATTTAGTGGATTTGTTGTTGTTGATTTTTTTTTCATTCTGCCTCTGCTCTGGTCTTCATGAACAGACACAATGTTCCTATTTTTGATATAATGTGTATGCTGCGTCCTTTATTCTGCCGTAACGTAGGTTACGCAGAGCCCTCTGCGTCGACGGAGAGCCTGTCGGAGAGCCTTTGCGTCATCTCCAACTGCACGATATTTTTTATATTATATATTTTTTAAGTGTCCGTCACTCCTTCAAGGGACAACGGAGACGGCAAGGGCTACGATTGGTCCTCAGGACAGCCCGAGCTAAAGCTGCTCTGTGCCGGCTCACAGTGCGCACCAAGCGTCCACAGAGGTGGAGCCGATCACCGCCCACAACGTCGCTGCCAAACTAGAAATACGTCATAACACACACAGCACATGTTTAGACTCTAAATGGCCAATTTCTCGCCTTAAATTATCTTAAAACTGCGTTCCGTGATACAGAAAAGTGAATCGGCCACTGTTTCAACGCTCACTGTAGCCAAAAGCACAACAATCTTGCGTAGCGACCCCTACTGATCGGGCGGGAAATTGCAGTGTGTATCCGTCACCACGATGCAGAAGTATGAAGGCTTGAGGGGACTCCGTGGTGACGCAGTCGGATAACGCATTATCCAAAGTATAATGTGGCCTTTATGGCACTTTTCCATGTTACAGTTCGAGCAGAACTCAGCTTTTCTCGACTCGGCTCAACTCTACTATTACTATTACCATTACTATGTGAACGTGGGCATCATAGCATGGCTGCATGAAACTACCTTGATGTTGTTTTATAAGCGACACAAACGCACAAAGCAGTGACGAGCAAAGCAGTTGTTTTTGGTGTACTGAATCATTAGAATCAGTTCATTAAAACGATTACTTTAGTACAGACTCTGTCTGACACAACGTCACTGAACTAACTAACTATATGGATGAACAGGTTGTTTCAGCAGTGCTGTCGCTTAATACACCAAACCCCTCTGTTAAATATTGACATTTTAGAAATGTTCTTGCTAAATGTTGGAGATTAACACATGTTTTTTGGGGGATTTTTTAAGTCTTTTTAACTGATCTACAGTTCGGCCATTGTTCAGTTGGGGGGGGGGGGAGTACAATTTACTTCTGAAACTTTTCATAGATACAACATCTCATTTAATAGTGTAATATTGCAGTTTCCTCTGTCTGTCTCGATATAAAACAAATCATGAGATCATGAGCGACATGAGATCTAAACACCATTATACTGAAAAACCCAGAGAGGGTTGTGTGTAGCTGATAGACTTAATCAGCATCATGTGAACTCATTTGACAGTGGTTTGAATGTATTTGACCTTTATTAATATTTAAAAGTTATGTGCAATATTCTGTGTTTCTGTGACACCTTTTATTGTCATATTTTGCCATGACATTTGCTCTTAAGAAAAGCAACTAAAAAATAGAGTCTCTGTGATTATGAGTTTTTAAAAAAAAACAGTTTTTCTGCTCGTTTTTTTGTATTATTATTATTATTCAAGAGCCTTAATGGCTTTTATGTATCCACATGGCTCCCTGCATTAGAGCATTAGGCTAAATGACTAGCAACCGCTGTGTTACTCTGCCCCACGTGTCGTGTTCTGATGGTGGAGGGACAGTGTATAATTAAGCCTCTTCAGCCTTCTTCCTAGGCGTCTGACAAACATATCTTTTGACTGATGGGCCATTTGCTAAAGCTGGTAGAAATTCTACTCAGTAGCAAAAACAGGTCCAACTCTCTGTTGACACAAATAACTGTTTTTTATGTTAATATCTTTGAGATTTATGAAGACTGAATAACAAATTCTGATGTCACCATCGACTAAAATTAGCTGTATTGGAGATGAGAGTAATAGAACAAAATATGTCCATGATGTGATTCTGTGTTGAGTCTATCAGGATACATGCAATCTCTGCAGAAACAAGGTCTGTAGCACAGCTGGAGAAAGACATGATATTTGTGCAGAGGTTTTTGCCTTTTTTCCCCCATTTGAAAACACAGAAGCATAACTGCATCTCATCTATACCTTAATGACTGTTCGGGTATGGAAATCAAGGTCATTTATTTTATGTTACAGTTTGGTAATAGATGCCACATTAAACTGAAGGCGAGTAAGAGTTTCAACTTTGAAAACACACATTACCAGAGAGAGACTAGGAATATTGTTTTTGCGGCTGGAGTACATCCTTTTAAATGATATACATAATGAGTTTATAATATGCATCTGGGCTACCTCCTCTCTACTTTGATGTCTTCCAAATGGCCCGGGTGTCATCAGCAGAACATGTAGGCACTTTCCCGCCTCATTGACTCCCAAATGTATTTTAAATATCATTCCTGGTAACGCAATTATTTAAAACGCTGAACTAAACACTTACTAATGGGGAAAAAGACAGCGACTTCGATAAATTCATTTCTCAAATGGTGGGCATTCATGTTTCCTTTTTTTTTCCTTCTCTTTCCTCTGTGAAGCGGAGGCAACTCTGATGACAACAAAAAAAGAAAAACATCAGCAGCAGTAACAGCCCCTGCCCTGCCAGCTCCCTGTGGACATATTAGATTTTTGGTTTCCTCACATTATCGGTCAGTTGCTGTTTCTCCAAGGTTTTCTGCATTGTGGTCAAGTGAATGCCTCTCCCAAAGGCAGCGAGAGGCCGGACATCAGCAACAGCCCTGATGAGAGTGAGGCACTTCATTTCTGCAATCATAGGCAATTAGTTCCCTCTGATTATGTGCCTCTTAATGCTGTTTTGAGTACTGTGGCACACTGTAATACAGAAAGAGATTAAACTGTAGCCCTCCCTCCACACTGAGCAGTCATTTAATATACTGAGAACATAATGAAATGTACACAGTAATTACAGTAATATTAAATGCTAATGGCTTTGCAATTGGATCTGCTGTTAGTTTAAGACAGAGTCAGCGCGCCCAAACAAAGTCTAAGTTCAGAGATAGCATCGGCCATGACATCAGAGCACTCAGTTATTCATCAGGTGTTTCTTATTGTAATGATTCGTGTGTTATTTCATATCATACCAATCAGAAGGAGGCAAACGGATGCCTGGAATATGAGTTGTTCTGTGCTGGAAAGAGAAAGAGAGCAATTAATATGCAATTTACACACTTCAGCTCTCTCACAGGGAGTTAAACAGAAAAATAGGGTCAAAAGTTTTTTTTCTTCTGGTGAGAGAGTAACTAGGATGTCACCATGGAAACATGATGAGAAATAATCAGCGTGCTTAATTGGCTGGTGACATTTGCTAAAGAGAGGATGGTGACTGCATTTATGCATTTGTCTACTGGTTATTCAAATGTTCTTAATATCGTAGCAACTGTTTGGTCCATACAGACACATTTAAGTAGACACACAGCGTCTGCTCGAAGTCATCAGTGCCATTAAAGTGCCTTCCGACACTGCTTTATTTCAATCTATATACGTATATGGCACAGGCTTAGGGTGGCACCTTGTTTGCAAATCAGGTCTCATCACAATGCTTGATGCTTGGTGGAGAGACTAAATGAATTTGTAGAGGCAGAATTGAACAGTAGCTCCAAACTATTCAGTAGAAGCATGATTACTTTTTCCTGTACTATTCCAGCTTCGAGCCCACCACCTATAATGTATTGTATATCGGTCTTTGCAGATTCCAATTGTCTCTCAATGCACTGATCACCACGCAAATAGCCCCCTGTTTCATCATGACAATTGAGAGGTTCATATTTCAGCCTAATAGTCTTGTATAACTTTAACCATCTATCACAACCTCATTTCATTGCGGTTGCAGTTAATACGCGCTTCCCTGCCAAGTGGAACATTTTCTAATGATGCACTCACACAAAAACAAGGCAAGCCAGCGCGGGTTCTGCATCACTCAGTAATGCATCCATCCATAATATGTTCATAGCAGCCTGCCGAAAGCAGACAGTGATGACTACCAGTATAGGCATGGGCGTGAGAGGGGATATGAGGAAAGGGTGCAAGATACAAAACCTATAAATGGCCACGATAATCAAGATCAAGTCACTGCCATCAAAGACCGTATCCCCCTCATAATAACATCTGTAGATTTCATGTCATTATCAAAAAAATACCAGGAAAACATCTAAAATGGGCTTTTCAACAATAACAGTCAGTGGCTGGAGTCGTATTATTATAACAGTGATCCTGGCTTTGTTTGCAGGATGTTGATACAACAGCAGGCTTTACGACATCACGCTTTACATACATGTGCTAGCTTGTAGCCTAATATTTGAATGTAAAGCCTGATGTAAACAGCATCCTAATTAGAGAGAGAGCCTGATCAGCGCCTTCATTTTATGCAGATTGGCCTCGTGCAAATACTGGTGTCATTATCCTGTAATCAAGTACTATTCAGTTGACAGTGGCGTCTTTTAAAACACCTGATGAGAATGCACAACAAGGATTTAAGGTGGCATTATTTCCCCTAACAGTTTATAAATATGTCAAACTTTAAAGCTAACCAAATCAGGGATCTTGTCAAGAATGAATGCATCAGAGAGAAAAAAAAATTAAGATTACTTTAAAAACATGTCCTCTGTGGTCTTTTGAAATATAATTATAAGGATATTAAACACAATTGCTGAGATGAGAGATGATTACGGGTGAGTCACAGCTTGGTACTGCTTTTCCAACAAGCATAAAAAACCCAAAACTGTGAACATGTGTATAAATTTAATTGGCTGTTCATATAGGACAAAAATAATTTCTGTGGATGGGTTTTGGCTGTTTTATTTAGTAAAGTCAGGGGATACACTCCTGTTTTATATTATATCACATATCACATATCACAAATTATTCATTAATTTTGTACCACTCATAGTTGAGGGTTGCAGGGAGGAGCCAGAGGAGGTGTTCATTCAGGTCCGTTCATCGGGACCTAATATTAATAATGTAATGTAATAAACAGAACACATTTTATTTTCCTTGTGGCCAGTAGTAAACAATCACATTTCTAAGTATGGTGTAATATGTATGGGGTAATACATCACTCATGCAAGCAGATAATATTATTGTTATATATATAGTTCTTTTTTTTTTTTTTTTTTTTTTTTAAACTGTGAAGCATTTTGTGATTTTCTTATGCTCTCACATTAAATCTGAAGCCTCTATAGTGGTGGAAAATAATAATAATAACAACATATTGTTGAGTTCTGATAGTAGTGATTTATCAGCGCATTTTTGTTGTTGTTGTTGTAACATTACACTTCTCTGTTACTTTTAGAGGGAAATTATCATTAAAATATAGATTTTTTTAAAAGTAGATATCAATGTTTTTGGCATTTGTATTACTTTAAAGATCTGTGTGGTTCCATATAGTCATGTCAAATATGATTTAGCAAAACAAAAGTGAAATATTCTCTGAACATTTCAGCAGCAGTAATGAATAAAATAAAATAAAATAAAATAAGACCCATACATATACAGTATACAGTCACAAGAACATGTGCCACCATAGTGAATCTTACTTAAGTACAATGCTAAATGGATGATTGTTTTAGCTTTTATTTATTTATCTATTTATGTTATGCTGGCATTATAATTTGAGTTCTTTTTTCATCACTGGGTCTGTGACATTTCATTTCATTTCATGGTTGGATCACATACAGCAGATGACATGCTAAAACTCTGAATAAGCTCCTGTTTGTCATCAACAGTTACCAAGTCAACATCACACCCACCTGTCTATAATACCCCACCTGTCAGACCTGGTGTGCAGGTGCAGGTGCACTGACATTTTAGTTTGACACTGGATGATAAGACTAAATATTTGTTGTGCATAATGTAGTTAAGAGAATGAAAGGGGTCTTTATTAGAAATTCGTTACTTCAATTTAATTTAATAGATATTCCAAATAGCCCAAATAGCATAGTGTAAAAATAGTCTTATGGTTTGATATTAATAGTACTGAGCAAATACAAGTGTGTGCAAAATCTGGATGCACTATTGTAGGTTCCCAAGGAAATTGTATTTGTACAGAAACAGATCAAACCACTTCTTTGCATTATGGATTATTTAGTTTCTGATCGTTCTCTGACCTTTCTACTGACTAGAGAAGATTACACAAAAAAATTGTATGCGCTTGTACAGCAACTGTGTATGAATGGCAAATAAAATAATGGAAATAAATAAAATAAAATAAAAATCTATGATTAAGTAAGTGGATTTATCCATGGTTAATACTGTAAAAACTGATTTGACTATTAGTACCACTTGTATCCGATTGCACATGGGGATATTTTTAGCTTTTATTTCCTCTGTATGAATATGTTGTGCAATATCAAGTGTGTTGCCCCTGTATGTGAGAATGTATGTCGTGTGCAATTACTCCATCTAGTGGCCAATAGTGGTATGTTTAGAAACCCCCTCCGGTAAATGTAGTTTAAAAAAAATTAAAAATTAAAAAGAGAGAGAAAAGGAAGCTTTTGTGCGTTTATTGAAATCACAAAGTCACCGAGGCACAGGTTGGAAGCACCTGTCCAGTGGTGATGAAGGCTTCACTTGGAGCTGGTGTACTTGGTGACCGCCTTGGTGCCCTCAGACACGGCGTGTTTGGCCAGCTCTCCCGGCAGCAGCAGCCTCACTGCAGTCTGCACCTCCCTGCTGGTGATGGTGGAGCGTTTGTTATACTGAGCCAGGCGGGAAGCCTCCGTGGCAATCCTCTCAAACAGGTCATTGACGAAGGAGTTCATGATGCTCATGGCTCTGCTTGAAATCCCCGTGTCCGGATGCACCTGTGGAGACAGACGAGGACAAGTTCAGGGACACATCAGTGGCTCAAGTCGGCGGTGTGAGCTTCCTCCACTCACCTGTTTCAGAACTTTATAGATGTACATGGCGTAAGTCTCTCTTCGTTTGACTTTTCTTTTCGCCTTTTTCTCACCCGAACTCTTCCCCCTCTTCTTGGAAAGGTCATTACTCATGTTGGAAACGCAGTAAGGTTTTATGAGAATTAATTTTCTCAACTTCCTGGTTCTGGGCGCGGCTGTTTATCGAGCGGCGCTAATTGGTGAGTGATTGAGTTCACCTGTTGTGCGTTTGGAGCTGAGACTCTGCTTATTCTCCCATTGACTGTTCAACGTTCTAATTCAGGCGGTTGATAACGTTATTTAGCGTGTTAGCGTGTTTTCAGCAGCAGACAGTAACTTCAATGTCGAGGAATAGTTTCTGTTAAGTTCTAGCGACAGCGTGGCAGGGTTTTCACGGCGCGTCATCAAACCGGAAGTCGGTCGCCATTTTGGAGGTACTCCGCAGGTAAACAAAGCAGTAGATCCCGAAAGTCAAACAAAAGGAAATGATGAATTACTGCCGTGTTTTGGGCTGCACCAATCGGTCATTTTGAATAACATTTGGAGTTTTATAGACTACCAAAAGGTATAACAAATTAGGGAGAACAATGTCAAAAGTTATCAGAGGAAAGGAGGTGCTTGTGGTTAATGAAGCTAGACCAGGATCTCAAAAATCTGGACAACATCCAAATTTGTTCGGCTATTTCTTGTCAGGTAAATGATAGCAGCGGCTCTTAAACCTTTTAGCACCATAATAGTAGATATAATTATGTACTTTAAGGGGCAGTTCGAATGATTAAGTGCGAAGTAGCAAGGAGTTACAAATAACCATGCGCTGATCCCCGTGGTTGACAAAGGGTTTATCTAATTTTCTACTGTGATGATGTTGATAATATAATTCATTATAGCGTACAGTGTATAGAACATTTAGACTGTGGTCTGTGGACTAATGCATATCAATGCATGTAGGTATTTGAAATGAAAAACTCTTGGCTAACGTTACACCTTGGGTATTCGTGATATCATACAGTTAAGGTTAGGTTGAAGAAGACTCCGGGTTGTCATTCGTCCAAGACGAGGGAGCCAACTGGTATGGATCTGCACCACCAATAAACCAATTTAGTGGTTTATCTTTTCGCCTTCTGTTGAGCCAGTTGATACATTACAGAAATGTGTGATTACATAGTTCAGGATATGTGTTGGCACAACACATGGAATCTTGTTATACCATAAGTCATTTTTGGTGAGATTGAGAAAGGACATTGATGTGACCTACGTTCTACTATTTGGGGGCTATGTGTTGATTTTGTGTGTGTTGAGTGGAAATAGCCCCTAATCTCATTATATTGCTACCCAAGTTTCATATGCATAAATAAATTGAAAGTCTATTTCTAGTTTTCTAGTCTATTTTCTAGTATTGAAAGTTAAACCCTCATTTTTTTGTGCTTTCAGTTAGGATGTAGAATTCTAATTTATAACTTTACTTCTTGTTACTGAAAAACTATGAAAACATTGACTGTGTGCAGCAGATTTTATATCTTAATTTCAAATTAAGTATGTACTCATAGGAGTATGTCATTGTCTATATAATTTTTGTTGTTTCTCTACTTCTTATTGTATTATCTTGTGTTAATGATGGGTGAGGCAGCATGCACTATACCCGAGCCCTGAAACTGAAGCAGCTAAATGGAATCCAGCTTTAATTATCTTTATTGTTTATACCAATAATATATCAGGGTTGTCATGTTATGGATGGAGGTTATTTTAACAGTTTACACCACTGTACATATTAAAGATGTCCACTTGGTGGCAGACTGGTACCGCTTTTAAAGGCTTATGTATTCCAATGGTCAGTTCCATATCGCAGGTAGTTCAGAAAATAATTGTCTAATATCTAGGAGCCGATTTGTGGTCATGTTGATGAGAGATGTATGCAATCCTTTCCAAATGATAATTTGTTTACAGTCATTAAAAATTTATAATATGGAGTATAAGGCGGAATTAAAATGGGCTGTTGCTTATAATTTTTCAGACACAAAAGCCACAGATTAATTTAATGTACTGAAATATACATTATAATATAGATGTTTGGGACTAGTCTCCAGGCTTTACCTTTTACATGATGGATCATATAATTTTCATTAATTTGTTGGGCACATATTTAATTGTATTAAATAGTTTGTCCCTAAACTGTATGCGTCTCTTTGCACAGGCCAGGATGTATTAAAGCTTAGTAATAATAATATTTAAAATATAATCTCTCTTCACTGAGAAGAATTCGCCAACTATATACATTACATACTTTTTCATCAAGTCGTGTTAATCAGGGGTGGTAAATGTTAGCTTTAAAATAGTTTTCGGTCGCTCTGCCCTCTTGGTATGATTCACAAAATGTATTTTATTTTTAGTTAGTGTTCTTATGTTGTCTGATTTTGTTATTTTGGTTTAGTAGTCCATCCTGTGCTCTATCTAAGCCTGTGTTTTCTGTGGAAACTTGTATTTATAGAACATCCTGCCAAAAAAATTTTCTGCTGATTATTGAGATAAACATGTTTTTGCTCCAGGCACGTATTACCGAACTATGTTATCTAATAAAAAACAGTGTACGGTTGTTGTAGTCTCTTAGTAGCAACAGTGTTGTTGTGACTCTACGTGCCCTGTGTTTTTCATGTGCTAAATGTAGCTTGTGCATTTTACTCTTGCATAACCAGTTGCCCCATTGGGGCCCAAATAAAATTATTGAATAATTTATAGCCTGTTTGATGCTAAAAGTGTATTTATGTGTATTGTATTGTATTGTATCATCAATCTCACTTTAACACAGTCTTTGTGTTTTTTTGTTTTTTTTCACTTGGACTCTACAAACACGTCAGTGAGGCTCTACTGAATTTTTGAGATGCATCCATCCAGTGGACAGGTGAGCAAAAAACGAGAGAAAGCTGGTGCCATATCACTCCCCATAGGTTATTTAGGATATGTAGTGTAAAGTAGATTGACAGCAGTGATAAAACCTGAGCGTAGTAACATTTTCAATATGAAAGTGGTGCTGGAGTTGAATCTCTTAGAAGCTTCAAAAATGAGTTTATTTTTTATCAAACAAGGTATGAAGAGACATGTCATGTTGGTACACACAGTATTTTCATACAAGCTTGAGCAATATAACATTATTTTGCGCACAGTGATGAAATATCATTATGACTAGTTTTCAAGGTTCACTCATCTTTAGTTTATGAAAGAAATGGGTTTATTTGTACCTTTTGAGTGGGTGTTGTTAGTTAGTGGTAGGGCGATTTGTCTTTCAACTGGAAGGTCAAGGGTTTGATTCCTGGCTCCTCCAGTCTACGTGCTGATGGCTCCCTGGGTAAGACACTTAACCCCACAATTTCTCTGACAGCAGCATGTGAATGGGTGTGAAAGACAAGTATGAATGGTAAAACTGTAGTGTAAAGCAGCTTTGAGTGGTCAACAAGACTAGAAATGTGCAATATAAATTTAGACGGAGCATAATTGGTGCAAATATCCTTGTAAAATGTCCACCGTCCTTGACTATCTCTTCCGCTCTCAATTTTGTTCTCCACAGGCGTACAGCAGATATACTACAAATAAATAAGTCCTTATCGTGGACAACATTTAAACAAGGTCATTTGCAGCAACTGTCGCACGGTGAATAGCAGCCATTGGGTGAGTGTATTTTGAAGGCCGCCTTCTCTGTTGTCTGGGAGATTTTTGCTGTTTGGTTCTTTCATTTGTGAAGAGAAAATGGGAACAGGTGAGTGTGTGCACATCTGCTACTTCGATGTCTGTCTGACAGCCACAGAAAAAGAAAAATGTTGGCCCTTCTGTTTATCGCAACCTCTCATATCGACATATTGCTTAAGGCTATGAGGTGTGTGTGTTCTGTTGTGGTGTGTGTGTTTTTTCCCTGAAGGATTTGTGGCTTAATAGAGCAAAGCCTTGCCTGATACCTGCAGTGATTACTCTGTAGATGTCTCACAGGCTTGCAAACACTGTAACATATATGCATAAAAGCAACAATGTCAAAATATATATATATATATATATATATATATTTTTTAAATACATATCTTGATTCAGTCATTCTGATATGTATTAATTCAAACTGTTTTTATTACAGGTCCTGTTAAATGTGTTTGTGTGAGCAACAGGACATTGTATAGGAAAACAAATTGCTTAGAGGCTGAGGGAGTTTTTTTTTTTTTCCTTTCCTTTTTTTTCTGCACCATTTTTTGCATGCAACATCTCAAGGCACTTTACAGAGACCTAACAATATTATAGCACAAAACCAAGCATTTAGTTCCACACTGAGGAAGGACGTGGAGAAAGTGGTAATGAAGAATTCCATTTTTAACATCAAAAACTTTTAGCTGAACCAGATTTAGGGTGGGCGGCATTTATAGGTTTGGTTTGAAGGAGAGAAAATGGAAAAGAAAAAGAAAAAGAAAATGTATACTAAACATTTAATTACATACAGTTTGGTTTATATACAGTACTCTTTTTTATATCTTTTGAATTCTATGAGCTTTGGCTTTTGGAACAGTATGATTTGAAAGTTGGTCTCATATATTGGCAACCTTTCAATTAGTTAATCTAAGTGTATGTAATGCTCAAGCATTTCTTTAATAATCTAGCATAATAAACCTTTTTCACAGCAGATATTTGTCGACATGAAGTAGTTTGGCAAACACAGTAACATTAATTAGGGTTCCACTCCAGTTTTAAGAGAGCGAGAACCTGAGTAGGTGAGAAGCACGATATGTAATTATTTAAAATATGTCAAATATGTTTATCCTCATTTACTCTGCACGAGTCCATAAACAGGGAAAATTAGCACTAATTAGTCTAACAATTACATGTTAGGGACAGGGTAACAAACTGCATGAGGCTGAGGTCAGGTTTGGACAAAATGTGTTAAATTTGCACCTTCTCTGGTATTGGACAGACAAGCGACCAGAGCCAGGCTGATCTCTAGCATTATATGTATGTTGTGAAAGAACTGACAGAGCTGTTGAGGTCTTAACTCTAAAATTGCTGTATCTATGTTGGTTGTTGACTTGTGTAGTTGTACAGAGTGCTGTAGTGTTTTTCATATTTCTCCTGTAAGTCTGCAGCATCTAAGCCAATCTCTTAGCACTGCAGCAACTGTTGCTCAGCCCCCATGCAGTCTGGTTTACATACTATGGCTAAAAGATGATAGTCTTAACTTCTGGATTTCCTAATAATCCAAACATGAGAGAATATTAAAAAAAGAAATCGCACCCCTCTGCAGTGGAAGAGAGAGAAATGCTGTTACGTATCCAGTGCAGTCTGATTTTTTTTTTTTTTTTTTTTTACCTTCAGTAGTTCTTGTTCAATCATATTGGTTCTGTTCAGTGCAGTGTCTGCTGCTCTTTTAATTTCATGACTTATATGCTCTTAAATGTCAAATGCTTTACTGTCATGTTCAGGAGCAATCTGTCATGTGTACTGCTTGCCAGTTGTGCATAATTTGGCAACCTAAGTACTTGATTCAGCAGTGATATGTGTAATATCCTTGAGTGTATAATCCAAAGTTTATCATTGTTGTTCAGATAACTTGTCAAATCAGGCTAAACCTTTATTCAAAACATTTTCCCAAAGTGTCTGCCAACACTTTGTTTACAGCAGATATATGAGGCAGTCTTCATTTGTTGGATATCTTTATGACACTGAGTGTAGCCATTTATCGCATGTGGTCAATATTTCATTTACGTGTACAGTGTCCCAACAATAGTTCAAGGGATTAATAAACTAATTTGTTAGGGTCTTCCACAAACAGTGTACAGCAATAAGAACTTGAATTAATAATTGTAATTTAACAAGCATTATGTCATGGTTGCATTAGGGTCATCAAATCCTAGTAACTGCCTTGAATAAAGCTGACCCCTAGTTATCATAACCTGCTTGCATAAATGTATGTAGACCCAGAGTGGGTGGCCACTCTGAGTCACTGTGGAAAATAAGATGAACAAGATTAATCAATAAGTCAGGTGTGTTTTCAATTTGGATTTTTTTTCTCTTCATGTGATTAGTTTATAGTCAAACAAATGAATTCCAAGGCCCCAGAAATAGTATAGTGCCAAGCAGTGCCACAAGTAATACCATTCCTTATTAATGTTCACTGCATTATGATGTGCATCCTACCATCCACTTGAAAGCAAATTACTATTGTAAAGTCTACAACCTTAATCCTGCAATCTGCAACAACAGGCCCTCCAGCAAATATGAATTTGGAATTTCAGCTTTCTAATCTTTACATGGGACAAGGTTTCCCCATATTTGAAGAGAATTCAAATAGAAGCTACATTAAGAGTATTTGCACTGTGTAAATGCAGACTTGTATAATAATATCATGGCGACAAAAATCACGATTATTTATTGAGATTTTAAATAAGCTTGTATCACTGTGGACAATTCAACTATAGGCCATTTGCACAGCAGCCATTTTGACATATTTTAGCAGTGACAGTGAACCAGCTTGCTCACTGAATCTGAGAGAGCTAAATAGGGCTCAGCCATCATTTGATCATTTACACCAGTGATTTTCCTGTTGTGACATGTCAAAGTGGTTGCTGTGTAAAGGGCCCATTTATCATTGTTCAATTACTTTGAAATCATGTGTATAGTCACAGGATTTCACCTCATTGTTTCCTGTTTTACTCATTTAAACAATTGACCTTAATTCTTATGCAAAGGTTAATATCATGGAAAGACTCGGGCCTCTGCACATCCACCACACTCGACAAACCCATCCAGTCTCTGGAGAAGAAACATGATTGCTGCTGCTGGCTTGCTTAAGTGCTACATAATGCTCATTAAGGTATTCTGCATGTGCTTTTCTCAACAACATTGACTTATGTGACACTGCATTTATTATTTTCAACAGTTAATCGCAGCGACATATGTGACGCAGTTTGTTAGTGAAGACCTCGAAGCCCAGAGAAACTCTCACATGTTAAATGGACACAACTATCCATCATGGTGAAGAGGGTTTTAGCACATTATACATTATCAGTCGTGATACAAATAGAGCTGCTCAGTTGTATACATTTTAATGTATAACAGGACTGTAACCAGCCTTGAGCCATACATCAGTCTCTTCTAATGCAAACATCTTATCAAGTGAGGGACACTCTATTGGATATATTTGAAGTGTCATGATTTTATAAGTCATGAGAATGACATTTAATGACTTGTTTTTACTCGGGCTGCTCATTTTGGAGTCTCAAAAGTCTTTTTGAAATTGAAATATGTCAGATATTGCTCTGGCACAGCTGCTCGAACTCTTACCATATTCACTGTAAGGTAAAGAGTGTGATGGTAAATTTAAAAATACATTAGTCTATCACTATTGTGTTTCCTCCAGTGAATTATTTTCAGATAGCGTCTTGACTGTGACAATGCTGACATTGTATGGTTGACATTTCTCAGATGTTTTTGGATGAAAAGGTTTTCATAGTTTCATCAATTGCCAGCCTCTATAGTGTTGTGGGTAATAGT
Source organism: Microchirus variegatus (assembly GCF_963457635.1). NCBI lineage: Eukaryota > Metazoa > Chordata > Actinopteri > Pleuronectiformes > Soleidae > Microchirus > Microchirus variegatus. The sequence goes on from NC_139806.1 coordinate 19,617,527, forward strand.
CTCTGCTTGGTTACTACGACTGAATATTGATTTATTCCTCAAGGACTGTGGTCAAACCGCTTCTTCTATTGTCATGATAATAAGACATTGCTGGGTAGCCAATGAGTGATAATCTTGTTTGGTCCTAGGAGAAATGAATAGGTTTCTCAAAATGGTGTGGTGAACTTTTAACCCTAATAAAATCACCAACTGCATTACTGGTCAAGCCTGAGACTCATATGTAGTCACGTGTAGTGAAGCATAACTTAGGACTGCTGTATCCAATCTGTGAAACACAAGTATGTTCCTTTCTAAAAATACTACAGAAAATAGTATATAAACTAGGGATGCCCCGATTGCCATTTTTGGGGCCGATTTTTAAAGAAGTTTGACCTGCCGATACCGATTTTAGCCGATTCCGATTTAAATTTTTTAAACCACTTTACAGCATACTGAAATATATATATTTTTGCATATTTTCTTTAATATAACATTTTAACATAGAAATACAATCAGTTCACATCCAATTTCCAACTAAAAATACAAAAAAACGAATCACTACCTGTATGTGTAGTTTATTTAAGTTTAAACATATTTCACAACATATTACCTACACACAAATGAACTAATGACCAAGAGCTCAGAGCTCACTCTCTCTCTCTCGCTCTCTCTGTCTCTCTCTCTCTCCCGCCCCGTGCCAACAATGCCTCACGCTCTCTGTGCACACAGGTTTAAATGACAAACAAACAAATGCTGAGTGCTGATCAAAAGTTTTGTGCAAGTGATTTAAGATCCTGACTCTTGTTCCAAATATGACAGGCTTCGTTCAGTGATTGAAACAAATATATAAACATTAATGAAACGTTTACATGCACGTGCCCACTCGCAAAGCAGACAGCTGTTGTTGTGTAATCAAATACACCGGTATGGCCGTATATTAAAAATTCATATCATAACGGAAAAAAAACAGTATTAGGTGTGAACCGGTATACCGCCCAGACCTACACTCTACTACATGTGCATGTAGTCGTGTGCACGTGTGTTGCTGATGCTGCGCGATGCGGGTGCATTTTGATCGGCTTAATAAAATCGGAATATTCTGACTGATCGGCCGGTCACCAATTTCGGCCGATCACGTGAAAATCGGCCGATTCCCCTCACTGGCCGATTAATCGGTGCATCCCTAATATAAACCTATGCAGTCACAAGAAACATAAAAAATATGAATAAAATAAATACACATTTTTAAAATTAAATTCAGATGTATCCATCAGACATGGTTAAGTAATCCTCTCCTGATTTGGTTATATATTTGTAATTGTTTTATTGCATTGCAAGGTTATTTTTGGACCTCTATTCTGTAAGTGCAATAAACATGCAACCTGTGGCATTTTTGTGTGTGAGCAAACAAGGCGACAGTGGCTGTAGGAGCAGACTGGAGAATAATAACACAGTGAAGGTGGTGTCCAGATTGAGAGACTTCAGCTGTGAGCACAGACACACAAGCAAAGCAACCATTCAGCAGTGGGATGGATCCTGACTACTAAAGAGGCGAGAGCGAGAGAGGGAGCGAGAGAGAGAGAGAGAGAGAGAGAGAAGGAGTGAGCGCGAGAGCAAGAAATGGGGGAGTGGTGGCAGAGAGAGAGGAAGCGAAAAAGAGAGTGAAAGGCTCCACACGGCAGATTATAAATCTGTATGTTAACAGGACTAAATCTGGAGGTCTTGAAGCAGCTTTACTGGTTATGCTGGTGGGGGGTGGCCATAAAGCATCAAGAGGTGGTCTTCCCTGTTAACTGAGGATCTGTGCAAATAAGGAAGTGGGACCCGTGGAAGCTGTGAACGCCGGTTGTCAAGCTCAGTGGTAGGTTGGTCGGAGGTCTCTGACCCTCTTATTTTCGTTTCTGGAAGAAAAGAGGACAGCAAAAGAGACACGAGACAAAAGACAGCAAGGGACTAGTGAGCCATTTCTCTCTTTATTACTTCCATTCACAAAACCATTGCATACCATTATCACAGCGATGTAGAGGCATTCTCTCCGATTGGCGGAGGAAGGGTCCCATTGACTGCTCAGGCTTAGCACCTCACTCCAAACGCTAGCCCTTTTCATTGCAGTCTCCGCCTCATCTCTCGCCTCTTTCCTTACGTCTGCTGTTTTCTCTGTTCGTCCCTCCTTTCTTGTCCCTTGTATTCTTGTCCCTTTCCACACCACTCAGGAATCAGGAAGCATTGCATTTTGGTAGAAGTGGGGGTTTCTGGAGCTGTCATTGTGTTTGGTGCCACTACAAAGGATAGCTGTGCAAAGAGTGAGAGAGACAGCTTTGGAGATAAAAAAGCAGCCTGAAAGACAAGGGGGGGGGGGGACCTGGGACTACAGGACCAGCTGACAACCACTGGAAGGTGAACTGTGATGAAAAGAAAAGTATCACAAAGACTGACAACCATTTTAAGGTAGCTATTCACTGAGACCTTTACCACGACTTGAAGGAATAAAGAAGCAGTGTGCTAAACTAGCACTGCCAGTTGGATCCTGCTTTTGCTGTTGCTAAGCAAAGTCACGAACCTGAAGTTCTTGGAGAGACGGTGTTGAGCATCACTTCACAGCCATGAAGGGAAGCTCAGAAGAAAGCATTGAAAGCGTCAGGCCTTCCAACCTGCAAGCTTTTGCAAACATATCAACCCTACATGGCATGAGTCACATATTTGCCTATGGGCATATGACATTCCGCCGGTTCCTTTGGACTCTTTCGTTCCTGGGTTCTCTATGCCTATTGATGATTGTCTGCTTGGATCGAGTGTCCTATTACCTGGAGTATCCTCATGTCACCAAGCTGGACGAGGTGGCAGCGGCAAACCTCACCTTTCCAGCAATTACCTTCTGTAACCTTAATGAGTTCCGCTTCTCCAAAATTACCAGAAATGACCTCTATCATGTGGGAGAGCTCCTGGCCCTCCTCAACAGTAACTACCAAATAGCCAATCCACACTTGGCTGAGCCTGAGGTTCTGGCTGCCCTAAAGGATAAAGCAAACTTTCAGAACTTCAAACCAAAACTGTTCAACATGACTGATTTCTATAACCGCACAGGTCATGACATCAGTGAGATGCTACTGCAGTGCACCTTCCGAGGAGAGGAATGCTACCCAGTCAATTTCTCCACAGTAAGTGTTCATTCTTATTTTACCCTGCTGTAATTCTGCACAGTATGTCTCCCGTTTTATTTCCTGCTGGAGTGGACAGTCTGTCTCCTTATGTTCAAATGATAGTGCTTGATTTAATGTTTGTGGAATATATTGGAAGCACAAGCTTGGTTTAAATGCAACTGGTACTCAAATACAGACCTATGTTAAAAAAAAAAATGTTGGTGTTGCTGCATTACATTTTTGCTAAGAACAGGTAGTGCGTAAACCACGTGGTCGTGGATCAGGTCCTGAAAGTAAATGCTGCCCGAATGTTATTTTTTACCAGTAACTTGGTTAGTGATCTTAACAGATTGACTGCCAAGAGGAAATAAATTATTTTGGTGTTGTATCGATGAAGCTCTGATGTCTAATGGGTGATTTAACTATGCATACAAGCCTTTGTTTTGGCTAATCATGCCAATGCCTCTTTAACGTGCAGTAGTTCAAACAGGTTTCTAATTGACTATTACTTTGTTGTGAGGATGTGGTCACTGTGGTGTCTTATGCTACGCCATTGTTAATTTTAATCTTACATATGTTCATCGTGTCCTAAATTATACATCAAAGTGTTATTCTGCTCCCCATCTATTCATCTATCAAGTCAAATAACTCTTCATTGACTATACATTATGAATGAATTCCACTTAACAGTAAATGGTTTCCTCTTGTGTGTGTCAACACTTTATCTTTATCCATCTGTAGACCAGTGGCCATTGTTTGATAAGACGGAACCAGCAGACACATTATTCCAAAAGAATCCCCTCCTGAGCTGATTATAAGCAGAATTATGGGTTGAGGTGACATTGGACATACCCTGTAAAATCACAGCATAACCATTTACTGCTGCTGAATTGTGATGGACACAGTGTTGGCTGTGTGATCTGAAAAAGTGGCAGATTAACGAGGAGTATCCATAGGCCTTAATGTAAAGCTTAAAGGTCACATAGAGTGGTCCTGTTGCACATATATGTTAGTTATGGAGGTCTACTTACATATATTAACTTGTTTTTATGGTCAAAAACCTCCTGGTTTCTGTAAAATAGGCGATAGAAATCCTCTTTTCTGACAGTGTTTTTCAGCCGCGATGTTTCAGAGTGAACTTTCACCCCCAGAAGACAGAGTCTTGTGATTGGCCAGTACTATCCAGCACATCCGTTCTCAGAAGCACAGCGCCCCCCTCTGGAACGGCGGATGCACTGCTCCTCATTATCAAAACATTGTTTTAACAGTGTTTAAAAATAGCTTCTTCACGACTCCCCGCCGCAGTCCCTTTTATGACTTTAAACCGGAGTCAGACCCAGAGTCAGAAGACACTGTTGCTCGTTAAACACCTCCACAACGGACGTTATTCTTCTTCTGCGGTTCAATGTACGTAACCGGATGTGCCCGGACTACCGCCCGGAGCAGGATGATCGGTTGTTTAGGAGAACCGCTGCTTACGTAACTATTACGGGATTTTCAGTGATCTCGTTGAGCCCCGAGATTACAATAAAACACAACGTTCTCAGCAATGGCTGAACTGTTTGTTTCGAACCGTCAGGCTTCATAAACAAGGTAATGACGCAGATACACACCAAAAAAAACAGCGATAATAGGAACTTCCGGTCTAGTTCCGCTTGAATAATTCTCAATTTGTGTCTGAAAATAAACAGGTTCTCTTTTGGTAAAATCATGTGCTTACTGAGCTTAAAAATAGCTCAACTTAATCCATCATTAACAAAATGTATTGAGAAAGTATGACCGTATTACCATTTTTTGTTAGAAAGAAAAGACAGACGGAGAACAAGTTTCCTTGAGTAAAATACAGACTCAAAAACACACCCAAAAGCTCTCCTCATCTCAGGCTGGATTTTATATTATTTTATGAAAACAAGAATATCCCCATTTATTACCTTTTTATTCATCTCCCTGTGCCTGTATCCCATCTGTTCAAGTGCAGGTTTGATGGAGCAACATCTAAATCACACATTTAAGTCACACTTAAATGAATGGGGGTATTTTTAAACCTGAGTGAACCCTCTAAAAAAGAAAGGAGTGTACATTTCTGTTGCCAGTGGTTGGTCAGTCCAGAGGTGTTTTTTTCCCACCACTGCATCACCTGTGCATGAAATGTGAGATCCAAGGTAACAATGTTACAGTCCTTACTAATTTGTACCTTTTACTTTTAGTCCCTCTTTCAAACCTGGTAGTGAGTGAAACATTTAAAGTTGCTAGTTAAATGAAGTAAGTTAAATATACTGAGCACTGACCAATGCCAACCGCATACCTCATCAAGATGGCGTGTTGCACTGGAAGAATTTACATTGCTGCCAAAAATGAAGCCGAAAAAGAATAAAATAACATGGTCATCTTGGCTTAAATCCCCACTGACAATTCATGGCAGAGTCATTAAACTGGTAGAGAATGCTGGAAAAAAAGAACTTGGGATTGAACTGGGTTTTTGACCAGTGGCAATTGTGTATAACTTACCCCTGAAGTGAAACTATCCACTCATAACACAATTTCTTAACTATACTTTGTCTTTAATCGACCCTGAATGAAACCCCTGAAGATGGCCAGGCTTAAGTGATCAGTTAATCATAGCTCTTCTCTAAGCAGATAAAACACTAATTAAATGTTTCTTTTTAATCCAAGTTCTTTTTTTCCAGTTTATGTAAAGATATTGTAAATCTCCATTTATGTGTACACCCAGGAGCACAGAAAAGCAACACACTATTGTGTACTTTGATTGCTACTACTTAATAGTCCAAAATGTATGAATTTGATCATGCTGTTATTTTGTTTTTGTGAGGCAAATGCGGTCTTGTAAGGATTGTTTGTCAGATTGGAACAGTCTTGATGCCCCATCCATCACTCTGTTGCATTGTTTAGATGGAGTGCCTCACCATAGTGTGTCATGCTCTCAGTGGGTAGAAATGTGCTTGTCAGGGCTTGGATGAGTGCCAGTGTACTACAGCCATCTAGCTGAGTGTTTGGTGCTGTATCTGATAATAATCTTATTCTACTAACTGAGGTGACTCTTGCTCACTAAGAGAACAACATAACCTGCTTCAGTGGATTTTTTCAAAATTCACTACAGAAAACACAAAATCAAAATAAGCACACCAGGCTGTATTTGGTTGATTTTATCTACTGATTATGTATTTGTGTGGGTTTTCCTTTCCAACCAGTATAACTTCAAATGTACTAATGTTCAGATAGTTGGCAAAGGAAATGTTCAATTATTCAAATTCCCCCACAGTTATGTTGATAGGAAGATTTACAATGCAAAGGACTGTGGGAGTGATGAGCCTTGACCTTGAATAAATGAAGGAAGAATCCCATCAAGTCTGGATTATGATGCAGTTGGGAAACAAAGCATTTAAATGTTTTGCACTGCAATGGATGGGTGGAAAGAGGGAGAGTGGCAATTTGTATATTTAACATTTAAATCTATTCTAATGATTTTTACGTGTCACGTGTGCTCTGTTGCCAGTGTCAAAAAGCAAATCATTTATAACCCTTGTGAGGCAAAATTCAAAAACGGTTTGTACAGCCATTTGAAATCAGTCAATTGAGCTTGTCAGAATATGAATGTTATTGTGACGTTGGCTCTGTTGTATGCTTGACAGAAGCAGCAGGGCAGTAATCTTCATCTTTTTAGAGTCTCATGGGCTTTAAATGAGCGTCTGACCATTTCCTCTGCTGTAAATTATTTTCACAATGAGCTCACTCTTTAGAATGATGAAACACATTTAATTTGTTGAACCACAGTTCATATCTGCTTCTTATCCTCACTTATCCCCTTGAGATGATACTTCTATATCTTGAAACCTCAGTCAGACTTATATTTGGATGTTGAAATGTTGCGTCAATGTTCAATGTATCAATGCTAATTAACCTATTTGACTTGATTATTCTTGTACCTCTTGTACATTCATTTGTGGTTGTATCTGGCTTTAAATGGCTCACTGTGAACAAAATGATTTAAAACATTTTTTCTGATACCACTGTGTGTGTGTAGCCAGAGATACACTATGTAAATGTCACCTCTGTCGATGATAGACAACTGATGGTGAACAACAGCTGTTCAGATATAGTGCTTCATTCTTCAAGCCATGATAGGTCACACGTCCCCCCTGGATTACATTTCTGTCCTTTTTTTCTTTTACAGAGTGTGTAAAATCAGTATTCATCATTACATTTTGCTGAAGTTCAGTCTTTAAGATGTGAGTTTTCTTTCATCTTATCATTCAGACGACAGCAGGTGTCATGGGTATGAGTTGTGGCTGCAGTTGAGGTGAGATTGAATGACACAGTGTGACTTGTCGATCTGAAACATTTTGGCAGAGCTCCTCCCCATTCAGAGGCTAATTTCAGCAGTAAAGCAAGTGACGCTAGAAGTCGACAGTGATATTATTGGCTTGTCAATGATACTGTATGACAGCAATGTTGTCATTTTAAAACCATTCATTGTTTGTGAAGCTGGTTTATTTGTTTACACTACTCTGCAGCAGCTGTGTTGGGAGAGTTAAATGTCACACTTAAGCAGATGCAGGTTCTGTTCTGTTAAGAGACAATTTGAGAGAGACTGTAAATGTGTCTTTGTCCTAAAGACTTGTCAGCGTAGTGTGACTTTATGCATCATCTTCAGTGTGAGTCCCACACTTGACTTGCCAGGGCGTAGATATTTTGCTTATGTATATGGTAGTTAACCCTTTGAATCCTTTGCATCCAGATATGCAGCATTTGCGGTCCCTAGTTATTGTGTTGCTTGACGCTCTGCTGTCAGACTGAATGCTCCACTTCAGTGGTAACTCTGAACTGCAGAGGTGAAAGTTTTCTGTATTTTTATATCCGCAAAACCATATCATTACTTACTCCACAGCACTCTGACTCAGGGAAGCAACAGTGAGAAGAAGAAAACATGCTCCACCGAATAATGTTTCATGAGTTTTTTAGCAGGTGATGAGTTGTGAAAAGCTTGCAGCAGCCACACTCTGGAAGCAAAAGAAAATGAGGGAAAATATGAAGTATGGGCTGCAAGATCACTGTATAGCTATTAAGGTGCAGGGCATTGTTGAAATGAAAAATCCATCACCATCCTTTGTTTCCTATCTCATAGTTTTTCTTCTAAATCTACCATGCAGATGAATAAACCCCTTAAGTTTAGTTATTTCCATACAGGTTTAGTTAAAAAAAAAAAAATGTTAACCTGCACACTTCCTCACAGAGCCTTCAAGAAGATTTAGAAGGCAACACAAGGTCGACGAGAATAAATCAGGCCTACTCGACTGTAAAGACGGTAATCGACAGGAAGAATACAAATGAGGGAGACACCCCAGTTGTGTTCATATCAGATGAGCAAGAGGCGACTGTACACCCCATAGCCTTATTGAGGGAGACTAAAGAGTGCTGCTGCTGCTTTTGCTGCTGTTCATCATCCGAGGGTCGTGGGGGGAGCTGGAGCCAATCTTTGCTTATGCTGGGCCAGAATACCCTGGTCTAGGTGCCAGCCAGCCTATCACAGGGCCCTAATGTATACACTGATCTCCATAATTACTCTCCAGTGTTCTGAAGTGATCTGTGCACTACTTTGTATGCACAGGTAATTATTAAGAATCTGTATTATTAAACAACATCAAGAAATGGATGTGTGTAATTTGAAAAGTGCAGCAGCAGCTTTAGGAAAAAAAATGGACATATACAGTAGCTGTGGTGGCAAATTATTAGGATTATTACAGACATGGAGAGAAGGAATATTAATGCATGTGTGGAAACGATCTTATCTAGCGTATTAAGTTTTAGAGGTATAGGCAGATTCTTGCCATGACTCAAACCAGGTCTAAACATTTATGGCACTAACCTTCATCTTTGGGGATTCTCAGTCATTGAGGTCATTGCATATTTGAGTGGTAGAGATAGCCAACTGGACTTGCTTCAGTTTAGTTTAATATGTTTCTTCGCTCATCCAAGAGGCTTCCTGAGTTCTCTTCAGTTCATTTAGACCTTTAGAGTTGGACAATGTTCAGTGAGATTCACACAGGAGAGTGGTGCATATACACATGTACTGTACATTATGTATAACTTGGGTAGTGGGATTTTATTAATTATTTATCTCATAGATAAAGACAGCATCCACTTTTTCCATCTATGGCATTAATAAAAAGTAATTAAAGCTCCCATAGAGTGGTCCTATCACACATATATTGAGTTATGGAGGTCTACTTGCATACATTAACTTGTTTTTATGGTCAAAAACCTCCTAGTTGCTGCAAACGAGTCGATGAAAATCTCTCCTCACTGAAGCTCTCGTCAGCCGTGCTGTTTCAGACTGAAATCTCACCCACAGAAGACAGAACTGTGTTGTGATTGGCCAGTAAATGAGAGCTTTCCCAACTGTCTTGTGATTGGCCAGGTACCTGGAAGTGACGTAATTAACACACCAGGTCTCAGAAGCGCAGCTCCTCCTCTGGAACGATGGATGCACTGCTACTCATTATCAAAACATTGTTTTAACAATGTTTGTCACGTCTCCCCACCGTAGACTCTTTTACGCCTTTGACCCAGAGTCGGAAGACTATGTCGCAAGTGAAACACCTCCACAACGGACGTTTTTCTTCTTCTGCGGTTCAATGTACACAACCAGATCCAGGAGCAGGAGGATCTGCTGTTCAGGAGACTGGATCCTTACGTCACGATTCCAGGCTTTTTCAGACCTCTTAGAGCCAGAGAACATCTAAACTGTTTGTTATGAAATTTTAGGGCTTCATAAACGAGGTAACGAGGCGCAGATACACACCAAAAAACAATGGAATGGAACAATTGGAATTACCGGTCCATGGAAGCTTTAATGATATATGTTGACTTAAATTAGGGATGGGGCCGATCCTATCCAGTATCAGTATCGGTTCCGATACAGACAGTTGACAGATCCGAAATTCCCGGTCCAACTGTAGAGATTTCTGATCCGATCCGTCTGTGCTTTAATGGTGTCTGCTGAAATGACTCTACAAGTGATTTCCTGACTGCTCTGCTAGCTGTTTGTAAAAAGTGGTACATATCATACTTGCCTGTATAAAGGAGTTTTAAAGCCTTATATAAAATCAACAATGATGATATTAATATTAAACCAAAGAGAGCATCCATATCATTTATATCTAAATTATTAATGATTTACTTAAATGCAGTGCTTCTTGCAAACAGTATCCTGTACACAGGATGAACTCAAGAATAAAATTCCCTTCTTGTGCCAATGATCCCTGTAAAGGATGAAATTAATGAGTCATAGTGGGCTTCTGTGACTGTAGTCTTAAGCAACAGAAAAAACTAAAGATCATGAGTCATTTTTCCTTTTTTCTTTATGTCTTAATTACTGAATAATTATCTTGCGACCTTGTCTTAATGTAAGAAGTTTAGTCTAGCTTGTACTCGATGCTCACTCAAATACCTTTTGTTGAACAAATTTATGTTATTTAAACACTTTACACATAGACTAACAAGTTGCTTGATAGCTCAACTATGTCTTCTACCCTGGAGACTGTCAGCAGTAACTTTTGCACAATGACTGATATTTGACTTCCAGTGCCACCTGAGGAAGATAAAACTGTCCAACTTAACTGCAGTTCTTGTCATTTCCCTCAACTCAAAGCGGCTACTTCCATCTGCATTCCTGTCAGGATGCCTCGAATGAGCCTAATCTCCGCCTGAGATTGCCTTATGTCACCACTCACATCTGACATCAGTAGATAACAGCATTAGTCATTACAGTTTATACTGCTGCCGCCATGATGACTCTCTAGGTATATCGGCAAAGACTTCCAACAAGGACTGCTACTGCCCTGAAAATTTAGTATTTAATGATGTTAGATTACATAAACTGCAGCTTGCTTGTAGGCAGTATCATGTGTGGTGATATTCATTATAAGCTACTCTTGTACATGATGGTGTTGTTTTTTTGTTTGTTTGTTTATTTTTTAATGAAAATTAACAGACAGTTTTGGACTTAATATTTTGATCACAAGAAAACTGCTTATTCTTGATCCTAGTTACAAAATAATACAAACATTAATATTTTGGGTTTGCCTCAGATATTACTCAGCAATACATATGGCTGGTGTATGGTATAGAAACAAATGTATTGCACTAATTATTATCATTTTACCATTAGTACGTGGATAAATTCTCTTCAGTCAAAAAGTGAAACCCAATGGAGCCACGTGGTTATAGAGTTATACTACGACGACGACGACTACTACTACTACTACTACTACTACTACTACTACTAATAATAATAATAATAATAAATGTTATACTTTTCTGAACAAATGTTGCAAAGTACTTAACACACCAATGAAGCCTAATCAAATATTAAAAGGCCTAGCAAGGAAAGACAGAAGCCCACCAGTTCACGCAATGAGCAAATCATTCAGTCATCAGCCTCGGCTGGTTGGGGTGAGAGGTAATTGGGGGACAGAGGAGAGGTGAGGGATAGAAAGGAGTAGAGAAAAAAGAGAGGAGTTACAAGGAGAGATGAGAAACTGAGATGACAAATCAAACACAACAAGTATGAGAAAATAAAAGTAGGAGGAACGGGAGAGAACAGAAAGAGGGAACATGGAGCAACAGCAAAAGAACAAAACAAAGCAATATAACAACAAAATAGGGATCCTAGAAAAGACTCCACAATAAAACCAAAAGGTAAAAATTGAGCTCGAAAAGCTGTTGGGGACAAGAGAGGAGGATAGCAGAGGAGGAGTGAGAGGACAGAGACAGAGAAGAGCACAGGAGCAGAAGTGCATGAGAGAGGGAGAGAACAATTAGAGGATGAAGTCATAGAACAATACAAAAGTAAATGACTACAGTTAGGCCAGTCATGGAATGTCTTATCTAACTTGTGTTAAAAGCCAGTGAGAAGAGATAAGTCTTCAGATCTTTTTTTGAATTCTTCAAAGCTCTGGGGCATATGGTAAAGCAAAGTAGTGGGAATGTTCAGAGCCAGCTTTCAGCCAGTCGATCCATTTTTATTGATTGATTTGGCACAAAATAGCTGATAAAAGTCAATCATACTGTTTGCGTTTAGAGTATTTGGCCACATGTCAAAAGGTCCCCGTTTGTCTCTATTAAAACACTGGAAATGACACAATAACTCTACAACAGGATCATTATCAAAAAGGCTGGCCAAAGGGAATTGGTAGTTATATGCTAGTGTACACACTATAAAACTATCTGACTATACTTTTTACTCTGTAAATAGAATCCACTTGATATGACTGGCAAGGTTTTGTATTGGGGGAAATCTTTGGAGGTAAAACCCCCCCAAAACAATTTATGATTTAAAGCCTCAGTGCTGAATAAACCAAATAAAGACTTATAACCTGACATTTATTTTTGCTCTGTAACTCTGTTCACACAGATATTGAAGTAAATTTTAGTGGTAGCAGGATTACGCACGCACGCACGCACGCACGCACGCACGCACACACACACACACACACACACAGAGTCACAAATACAATAAAAAATGTCTAATCTATTGAGAGGACATCACAATTGGAGCAGACAATGTATCTACTGTAAAATAAAGATTTGTTTAAAGGGTAATTCTTAAAAGCCCTCCTGAAACCTTTCCGCTGTAAAGGTCAGTCTAGTTTGATTTATGGATGATTTTAAAAGATGTTGCTTTCACAAAACGTCTATATCTTTTGGTGTTGCCTGGGTGAAAAATGTGTTCTGAACCCTGTGTTTGCATGAGTGCTTTTTCCATTAAAGTACAGCAACACTACAAGAAAGCATATATTTATATATCTGAATAAATACATTTTGCTTCCAACGTGTCCAGAATATTAATTTCCCCCCAACTCAATCTTGAAATAGGTGTGTCTTTTTTGCATTTTTGTGCATTCAAGCACTAATCACACGGACAGAACTGTGCTGGAAAATAATTTAACTTGTCATTACCTTGATTGTGACTTGCATTGCACCATCAAAAATAGAGCTACAGTGCTTAACTCATTAACATTCATGAGCTGTGGTGGTTCATTTATCTTCACCAACACTTGATTACTTTGTATCCAGGCTAAATTGTCAACATCTCCCTCTGTATAGTACAAGCCCAGTTTATGCTGGGTGATGTTGATCCAGTAAGTTTGACATACTCCAGGCCACACAAGTGTTGTAGGATATTACAGAATATCATAAGATATGTCATACAGTATATTTATATATTTTAAGTAGGGATGCACCGATTGCCATTTCTGGGGCCGATTCCGATTTAAATTTTTAAAAAATTGCTAAAAAATGATATTCAAATATTCCCTCTAAAAAAACACAGATATTCGAATATAATCTCATAGTATTTGCATCGCGCATCTGGTGTGCGTTGCATCCGCTGCATCTGGGGGCTGTCAATCAGCCAGACTGTCAGGTGATGACAGCATGACGTCAATAACAGAACAAACTAATACAACGAGGCATAACTACCTGTATATGTAGTTTATTTCACAACATATTACCTACACAAAAATAAGTAAGTGAACTGATGACCCAGATCTCTCTCTCTCTCGCACTTGCTTGCTCTCTCTCTCTCTCTCCCGCCCCGTGCCAAAAATGCCTCGCGCTCTCTGCACACACTGGTTTAAATGACAAACAAACAAATGCTGAGTGCTGATCAAGAGTTTTGTACAAGTGATTTAAGGTCCTGACTCTTGTCCCAAATATGACAGGCTTCATTCAGTGATTTAAACAAATATAAACATGAATGAAACGTTTACATGCAGAGCGCGCTCGCAAAGCAGACAGCAGCGCCGCGGCTGCGGGGATGTTGTGTAATCAAATACACCGGTATGGCGGTATAAATAAAAAATTCATATCGTAACGACTAAATAACCAGCCCTGCACTCTACTACATGTGCGTGTAGCCGCGTGCATGTGTGTTGCTGATGCTGCGCGATGCGGGTGCATTTTGATCGGCTTATTAAAATCGGAATATTCTGACTGACCGGCCGGTCACCGATTGCGTCCGATCACGTGAAAATCGGCCAGTTCCGATCACTGGCCGTTTAATCGGTGCATCCCTAATTTTAAGTGCATTTCCTTTTATTGCTTGGTGGTATGGTGGTTTGCATTAGCGCGTGTGTTCTTGGTTTGTGGTCACCAACTGTGCAACTGAATGACTGTTGTTTGTCATTGCATATTTTTCCTCATAATTGTTTTTAGTGTGCTTTATTATGCGATGGTGTTACAGGTTTCAAGTTTGTGAAACTGAAGCAACAAAAGATTATTGTCTTCAGTGTTCCGCTCTCTCTCCAGTCTGGGAAAACAGAGTTTTGGCGTCAGTAAACAAGAGAGAGCGAACCACCATCTTTTCCTCTGAATATTGATCTCATTTATTACAAAATTCAACATATTGAATAAACAATAAACATTCCCTCATGTACTCACATTTCACATTTCAATGTCCGTTAGCTGGTTCAAATAACAATACATAACAGTTATCTCTGTTTCAATAGGTGACATTTTCTTTACACACACATGCCAAACATAACCATCTTTGTATGAAAATAGACACCACTCTTGCTTCAGATGCAACAATCCGCAGCAACTAGGCCTTATTTGTATTATTTAAATAACAGTGTTTTCATACTCATGTACTGTTAAACAAAATAAACAGTCTACAATTATATTCATATAATGTATAACAAACCCGCTTTGGTTGTAAATAAATATTTAAATGACCTTAGACTCAGTGACATGAAATATATTACACATAGGGAAAACATTTAATCAACAATTTAATCATGTGCTTAACCACAAACCAGATATAGAATCTACTCCTGCCTAACTTCAGGATAAACATATGTGCAACAACAAGCACTCAACCTCAACAATTCTATCAGAATATGCTGATGAAATAAATAAAACAAAATAAATAATAATGGGGGCGGGGACACCTGCACAGAAAGTTACACCTACACCGCCACACACACACACCAAAACGGTCGCTCGCGCCGTTTTCCCTTTTTTTCTCTCTAACTCGTGATTAGAAACGTGGCTCTAAAACCCGTTTTTTTCACCTCAAGAATCCGACTTCGGACCGTTCACAGATATAACACACAGTTTCACAGTATAGGAGAACCCACTTTTAAAACTTTTACGGAGTACTGACCTGGGAAAACAGAGTTTTGGCGTCAGTAAACAAGAGAGCGAACCACCATCTTTTCCTCTGAATATTGATCTGAGGGCAGAGGGCGGTGTCCCTCACCTTTGAGGTCCGGGGTGAACGGGCACCCATACTTTGGTTCCGCCTCATTTTCCTTGGTTCCCCAGCGGTTTATCTCCCGCAATAATTAATAAAATATTGACAAAATTAAATTGACATTGAGCTGGTTATTGCCGGCACTAATAAAATAATATGTAATATTAAACTCATGTAAACAACAGACCTGGACGGCGTGAAACAAAAGATGACTAAGTATACTCACGTTCAGGTGTACCACAATGGCATGAATTACTGCTGTTAAAGGTCCAGTGTTTTAGGGTGCATTCACACCAGCCCTTCTTAATCGAATCGTAGTTGTTTGCTGGGAAAGTCTGGTTGGTTTTGGGAGGTGTGAATGCACGACCAAACTCTGATCCGCACCAAAGAAGCGAACTCCGGTTCCGCTTTCAGACATATAGTTTGATTGCTTTAGGTCCGCACTAGTCCGAAAAATGTTACAATGTAGCAAACAGACGTGAGTGCAGTTTGCTTTCACATAGTGAAAAAAGAACCAAAATAGAATGCAAAGGCCATAGGCACCGGAACCAGACTAACGCCCCTGATAAACATGGAGGAACATCTTTGCGTTGCGCTCATGGCGCTGATCCTCACGCATTACATTGCACGTGTAGGTAATTTTCTCCAAACAATTAATTTCGAACATGATACGCGGCTGCGACTCCAAACAAACCATGATTTATTCGACTCGTAGACGGCGCATTCCATGCCACTTCAAGGAGAAGAGACGTGCCCTCCTCCTGAATGATCATTTCATCATTAGCCGGCGATCTTCTTGCAGATCCATCAGGTATTCCATAGGTCTATCAACACAGCCTCGCCACACATTTTTCATCTTTTATGTGAGTACAGAGAGGCATAGGCTTGTTAGGAAGTTGTCATACAAATGGCAAGCTTGCTAAACAGAGCTTATGTAAGCGTCGCGTGGGTGTGACGTCAGGGGAAGGCGACATGTTTGTGTTGTCAGTTTATGGCATGTGAATAAACGGATTGTTGCCCAGCTCCAAAAGAGTATACTTGTTCCTGAGTTTTTGTCAATACAAAGAGTGGCTTTAGAAGCCTTTACATGTCGGAACGCTGCATTGGTGGAAGCGGTGTTTGGTGTGTATCCTGTTTTTTCTGGTTTTTACTATACCGTTTCGTCCCATTTGGTTTGGTTGCTTTCACACCAGAGGAACCATACTAAAGTAGGGCAGATAAAGTGGTCCGAAACCACCCCTTCAGGCAGGTCTCAGACCAGTTGATTTGGTGCGCACCAAAGTACCGAGATTGCGTTCACACCAACAAAAACAAACTGAACCAATGGGCCAAACATGTTTGGTGCGCACCAAATGCTGTAGGTGTGAAAGCACCCATAAATACCTAGGTCTCCGTTCATTTCAAGCGAACCAAAAGCAGGAAGCAGACTGGGCATTGTGGGTAAACACAAACAAAACATACGCGCATGTAGAACGTTAGCCGACAGAAATGGCTGAGCCCATTGTTGTAGCGTATATGTGTCGTATGTTCACATAAAACAATAGGATTTGATGCAGCTCCATGTTTTGCTCTTACGTGGAGGAAACAGAAGTTGTCCTGCATTAACCATAGATGAGTGAGTTTTTTTTTTCATTTTTTGTTTCTTCTTGATGCAGCGCCACCTCAGGTGAGGAGGGGAATACGTTTTAACTGGTTTTAAATGGTTGGTCTCGTTTTACTAAAGTGCAGCGTGAAAGCACCGGCTGAATGTTGCAACCCCCAGTTGAACAGAGTCCCCACCTGTACTGGGTCTAGCGGACTATTAGGTGTGAAAACAAGACTCCTGCTTAAAGTACCAAAGACCAAACAATGTTTTTTTATTTCAAAGCAGATCTACACTTTTATGAACAATCTTGGGGGTGGTATATTAAATTTCTGCTAATAAACCGTTCTTAATGTTATACACTATAATAGAATGTATCTTGGGAGAGATTAGTGTGGGCCTCTGAGCTTTACACATTTTCCTCTTTTTTTTATCATTATACCATTATTTATATTTAATCATGGCCCGTACCTTGTTGCATTCTGTGTGTATGCTATTTCCCCCAATGTTAGCTGAAATATGTTTGAGTGATACATGGCAGGTTCATGGCCCTCAACACACTAGTATTTTTATGAAAATCCAATCTTGCAGTGCAATGGCCAGAAATAGAGGGCTGCTCACAAATAGGCTTTGTAACAGGTTTATTTCGATACACTGTTATAGCCTGCAGCGGTAGAACATAGTGCAGTCACAAATACAACGCCGTTAGATGATGTGATAGCCTGCAGTCTTTGACCGAACAGAAGGTCACACCTCTGCCAAGCGAGGAGACCATTCAAGCATTTCTCTGCCTTCTCTTGTGTTAGAAAGTCCCTGAAGTTGCTTGAGATTTTTGGTCTGTATCGATGCATGGACAAATCTAAGACAAATCTTTGACCTGTGTTGTTATTAAGCTTAATCTATGTATGGCAATAGGCTGAAGAATATGTTGAATACTTGCTGCAAGTGTATGTGAAATGTATAAAAAAAATTATTGGAGCATTCATCTGCTGTTTTCTGCATATTTTGACAAGAGTGGTGTGGCCTCATTTAGCCCATCAACAACTTAGTATATAAATGTATAACTGCTAAAGAACCTGAGTGTTGGTGTTAAAGAGAAACAAAATCACATTAGCTGCAATTTGTCAGCTGAAAATACATCTGCTGATAAAATGATGGAGGAAAAGCAACACATTAACATCTTTTATAAAAGAGAGATAAGCCAATTTCTCAGGGATTATTTGAAAACCGAAGTAACCCAAGGTGCCCCCCACACCCCAACATCTTTTAAATCATCACCTACTGTCAGTGTTCTTAACTCAACACTAGTGAACGAATGACATAATTTGCTACAGAACCTCATGTCTCCCTGGAGTCTCCCTGTCCTTTGATATCATGTCAGAATGGCAGCATCTCTTGAGTGAGGCATCTACTTTGCTGCTTTTACAACTTCAGTGTTCAAACTCTGGATCTGGTAACAATAACACATACATTTTGAATGTTTATTGGTAAATTGAGAAACTTTTGTTTGATTGAACTACTTGGCCAACAATCATAGCACATGTTGAAAAATGGTTGAGTCTCTCGAGTCATGTTGTAACCTGTTATACTTATTTACCTTATATTTAGCAGCCGGTGCATACACAGACTTAGGCCCCGTCCTATTTCTCCCCCTTAAAATTTCCACTTGGTTTGGAATGCCCTCAACCGTAAATTCACCTCGTTGGTGGCTTCCCTATGGAATTGGGACACCGCTATATGCAAATTAGAGTAGTGAACGTAATGAACGTGCTAACCTTCGTCACATGTTGACGATTCTGAGTGCTGGGCAAATCAAAAAATTGCACTCTCCCTTGCTCCCCCCTACACGAGAACTCGCAAAATTTAGGGTTAAGGCAAACATTTAGGGTTAGGGGAGGTATTGGGACGGGGCCTAACAGTTTTGTATAGGTTATTTCTCTAGGAAGCATTATTGGTCCACTCTTGTTATGCAGGGATGAAAGGAAGTTAAACATGTTCCTTACATGTCCCATATAATAACCAGTGGCTTTAATTTGAAATAATGGTAATGTTTTTCAATTAGTTTCTATTCTGTTTTATTATTGGCTTGCCTTTATCATTCCGTTTTGAATTTTAATCTTGTGAGAGATAAATTGACCACTCTTTAATATGAAAGCAAATGAAATAGGAAAACAAATCCAAACTGTGAAGAATTATTATTCAGTCTTTCAGTCGTAACCACCTTTGTCTCTGTATTACAAAGTTGTCCTGGTTACTGAAAGATTTCAAAGGATATAGCCAAAGGGAATGTTGTTGGATTGATGAGGGAGCCCAGCAATCTGCGTTTGCTGCAGTGTGTTTTAGTAGTTTGAATGTTAAAATGCCTGACTGTCTTGTAACTGATAATGGCAGCTGTGTCAATAAGAAAATACTTAAACATGAATCACATTTGTCTGAGATGATGCAGCTTTTCTTAAAACCTTAAACCATTTGTTGCATAATTGTTTCCAACTAGATCAAAGCTTGACATTTTGGTTGACAATAAATCTGTTTTCCTTATTTAAATCTGGCCCCTTGCTATTGGGCACGTCTGTTGCCATGGCAGTGAGACATACCCCTCTGCTGTTATCATGAATTGCATTACTCTATGTTCAGCACAATTACCTGACTCATCTAACCAGCTTTTAAGGTGCAGCAGCACTCCTCCAACATTTAACAACCCTGCATCTCATGTTTTCTCGTTTCCTACTGCATTTGCTGCGAGGCGTCACTCTGTACAGAGCACTGATCACAGCGTTTGACCATGTTGACAGCAAAATGACATCTCATTTCCATGCAGATCAATATATTGGATCAGTGAACATTACAACACACGAAAGGAGGCACTCTACTCTCAAGGGAATCGATGTGAGAGCTTTAGCAGGGGGTGAGGGGGTTCAGAATATTTTAAGAGAGAAAATGTAGGTGGCTCCATGTTGAGGTGTTTGTCCTGGCTTTGATATTTGAATAAGGTTGTCTTAAAGGTCCACTGTTAAAAATTATTTGAATCTGGCAGAAATTGAAGATAAAACAATGTTACTTATTTTTTTATACATGCACAACCACTTGAATAATTGTTTTTCATCCCCACAGAATGAACCTTTTCAAATTTCACCCAAGTGGACAAACATGTTTTAAAGAAGCTGCATTTACAAGAAGATGCATGTTTCAATTAATCTCAATTTCAAATATAACTCAATACATTTTTGGGGCAATTTTTTTTTCGTTATCTGGTATTTACACAGGGGGGTATTCATTTGCAGTTCTGTCACTTTTACTCTAGATGAATGCCTGCTTACAAAAAGTAATTATTCATATTTATGTTATCTTGTTGTTCTATAGACTGTTATGTTTCCTCATTCTGTGTGCAATACCTTGCCGAAATGATTTGCCTTTGCAGATCTTGTGTAAAATTGGTGTACCATACATGAATGCCTTGTGTATGGTTTTCACATACAACACCAGTTTAGTGATTGATCTAAGTTAGGACAACTGTAATAAGTTTGTGCTTTGAGAGAAATGTTTGGAATCACTGTGCAGTCCACTGAGACTCATTATAATTGTGGAACTGGAGGATATAAAATAATGATTTGACTGGGGACACAATTCTCAGCAGATACAGTTTTGGAACGTAAAGTACCCAACACAACACTGCCACTGTTGCCTCACAGCAAGAAAGTTGCTAATTTGCTTCCCTGTCCGGGCTTTTCTGTGTAGAGTTTGCATGGACACTATAACTTGCCCATAATATGTGTGAATGAATATGGGCCGCCCTACAGTATGTCAGCTGGGATTGGCACCAGCAGCCCCGTGACTCATGTGGAGGATAAAGTGGTAGGTAATGGATTGATGGATGGATGGAAATATCCAACCTTGTGACGCTGTCCTGTGTTGACACTGAATGAAGGGTGTTTAAGTTCTGAATTGTCTATTGTCATTAATATTTGAATGTGACTTTGGGAAAGTTGTAGTTGGTATAATTTACTACCAATGGCACCACCAATTGTCAGTACCAGTCTGTGGATTAGCAGTGGTTTCAGTAATATCACAATAAATGCAGGCCATAGCTCATTGTATGGGAGAACAGTGACTAAAGGCAACCCTGCAAGAGATACCGAAAAAACAAACCCACAGATAGCACAGCACTCCAGCACTCGATTGTTATTATCTGCACTGTAATTGTAATGACCTTACCTGAAATGTGTTGTTCTGGTTCGTGCCAACAGGAGTTGTGACTCATCTAGTTTGCATTTTTCACTTATCTCAAAGTAGCGTCTGAATCTGTAGCTCTTACCCGCAGGGTTCATACCGCCTTGTCTCCCCCGCCTTTGTGTCCTGCTGATTCATACTTTGCTCAATACACCACTGGACTATTTTGATCATAAAATGGTGATTTCTTGGTATGATCAGACAGAGGGACTGATACTTAGTCCACATGTTGAATTGTGTTGCCTGTGCCATGACGATCACTGTTTGTTCTGTTTTTCTTTGTTGTCTATTAGTAGTAGCTCAAACTGAACATGTTAGCTTGTTTGGCTGTTAATACCTATGGTTTGAATAGCTTTGTTTTGAAAAACCTTTTAACGAGAGCTGTTATTTAGGTGAGTAGTGTGATACAGTAATGTCATAGATACAGTAATACATACAGTAATTACTGTATGTATTTACATTACTGTAAATACATACAGTAATTAATGTCTTAATTACATCTACATGTATTTACATTCTAGTAATTACTGTATCCTCTGGATACAGTAATTACTAGAATATTGTACCACTGCATTTGCAATAGCCCCTTTGCACTTCATAAATGCAGCAGTCGTGTAAATGTATATATACCCCAGAAAGTCAAAATAATATTTTTTTCTTTCTTCCCTCGTATCTGCTTTATCCTGTCTTTGTTTGATCTCTATATCCCCCTCTGTCTCTGTCTCCCCCCATATCTGCCACCAGTCTATTAGGAGTACATTTAAAAAAAAAAAAAAAAATGCTCCATTGCGAGCTGAACCTTTAATCTGTAATGGCTGGTTTTGTGGCAATAAGTCACTTCCAAATATAATCACAATGATATTACCTTTATTGATCAGCTGCTTTTGAAATATAATTTCTGCATATGGTAACTGAAGTTTATTAAGGAGCATCTCAAGCTATTGTTGTGTACATTTTGAAGTCTTCATATGTCAGTGTAGACCCACTGTCCACAGCTGAAGGAGATGTGTTTCTTTTCCACGGGTCGTGGGAAGGCTTTGTGCAGACAAGTCGATGTCTCCCTCACTCTGCTTAGTCAGGCCTAACACGCCTGAGGCAGATCACTCTCTGCCTGCATATAAATTAAAGCAGATAGCCTTGTCCATGCTTTATTATCTGCTGTGCTTCTGAGTGCTGTTTCAAACTTCGCACTGAGAGGTGGCGCTTATATCACAGAGGCTTAAGATGAGAACATGGACCTCATTCGCATGCTCTAAGCTCAGGATGAATGACTGTCATGAATTTAATAGATTTCTTGCAAATTAATGATCAGTGATTCAGTGACATGCTTCCTTTGCTACACAGCTCCAAAGGAAGACCTTTGCCCATGGTCAATACATTAGCATTCATGCACTTTGAAAAGATTAAAGAAATTGTGACATGCATTACTTCATGGATTTACCAAATTTTTCAAAAGAGATTTCTTTGTAGGTTTTGTTTTCAATGATTACTGGTTGTTATTTTGTAATTGGACACAAGCATCCGGTGTGGATCTGGAGTAAAACAAAAACTATGAGGTTAAAGCTCAAATTTCCAACTTCTATGCAATCCATATTTTGTGAACAGTATGAATTAGTAGAACTGTTCATTAACTCTTTCTTGATTTAAAGACACTGCAGGATAGTGGTCTTAAATGAGCTGCTTAATCTACCTGGAAACGTTCCTTCATGATAAAATCAATCCAGTCAGTCCATCAATATATCTGATGTGTATCACCTGATGAGAACCAGAGCCCTCAAAGACATAAAACAATTGTTCCTGGTAGTAATGTGGTAAACAAACAGTTTTAAAATCAACAGTTGGGAAACGTGCTGTACAGTAACAATAAAATAAAGAGAATAAACACATACACAGTATAAAAAGCAGTCACCAATGAAATAACATGAAAAACAACATGAATACCTTTAATACCTTAAAAGTCAAGGAAAAAACTACATTTTAAGAAGAGACAGCCAGTGAAGAGTCCTCCCTAATGTGGATGGGTAACTCATCCGTTTGTCAACCTCAGCTCTCTGAGCTCCATCCTTGTTTCTGGGACAACCAGGAGCATTTACTGTAAAGTTGAAGCAGGTCAGGAAGGTAGGGTGAAGAGAGGTGTTTAAAAGTGAATTAAATGATTTTTAAATGGTTTCTGTCACAAATGGGGAACCAATGAAGGGCAGAACAGATACATGCACTGACATTTGTGTATTCCACTTAAAATCCAGTTAGCAGCACTTTGGAATATATGCGGGTGTTAAAGAGAAAACTAACCACTTCCAAAATAAAGGGCATTGCAGTAGTCCAAATGAGTTGTGATGGAGGCATGGATCACCTTTTCAAAGTCATGGCTACACACAACAGACTCAGTTATTGCTGCCCCAACTGAAAAAAGCTGGATTTCATTACCCATCCAATCTGACATTTTATATTAGCCATTTGCAATCAACAGTATCACATTAACTGTGATTTAATTTAAAAGATCATTCATTCATAAATCAAACCATTATCATATTGATTTTCAGATTCACAGAGGTCAGTTTCACATGAACAGACACTGATCAAGACTTATAATGCATCCAAGAGTAAGACGGATTAAATTAATTTGTTGGCCACCACTGTCTCTTTTCCTTTTTTTTCATAAAGCCTAATTCTTCATTGTCGTATTCTGCATAATATCCAGCCTAACGGCTGACGAAATAACTGCATCAAACTAGTTTATGGTCTCTCACTCAAACATGAAGTGTTTGCGCTCTGGCAGAAATCGGTTACATCGGTTTTTACTGGGAACACAACATTGTACTGGTGGCAGTGCTGAGGAGCTGTGGCTTCGTAATCATGATCGTATTCTGCAGCATCTTATCTGCTCGATTATTTTCTCGCATCTGTGTTGGGTTTTTGCTAATCTAAATTGCTTCTGGAAAAGCTAATACAAGGGTTTAAGATGCAGAATAGAAAATCAGCCTTTGGCACTTCCATTATCCAGATGAACTCATTACGGGTCTGATAATTGTACTCTGCTGGCACAACTGATTGGAAGTGCTTGGTGAGTGATATTTCAACATAAGTTTATTTTCTGTATTTCAGCATAAGTTAATTTAAGACACTGAAGAATTGTTAACTACTCTTACTGGCACAATTGGAGCAATTTGCAAGGATTGTTATTTTATGACTGCCGATGCTGTTGTTATTACAATTTCGTTGGGACCGATTTTAATGTTTGATTCACTCACATATGAATTATTAAAAATAAAGAGTAAAGAATTAATTGAATTAGTCGAGACAGAGAAATAGAACATGTGCCAAGATTATCTAGATTCATGGGAATCTGCCCACAGAAATTTGGGAGTTAAAGTTGTGATGATTCAAACATTTAACCTGGGGAGAAAGAAATGTGTTTCTTTGTTTGTGTCCAGAAATAAAAAGAACAAACACAAATAAATGCAGATAGATAGGGATGGATGCAGATTGTTATGTTGCATTAGTCAATGATACCTTTTTATATTTATCAGAGGCAGTTTTGCTTGAGTTAGTATCTTGGCAGGGGCAATGCTCGCTTAAGCTGCTTTCAGCATGCAATGAAGTCCAGAAATCTTTTGGAGCTGAATGTGTGCGAATGCAAAAGCCCACAAATGTTGCTTCGGATATGTTCCAGACATTTCCCCTGCCATCCCCACATGTCAAAATGAAAATGTCCAAGCGAGCCCTTTAGTGAGAATACAGCAGTAAATTCACAGTGAGTGAGTGTCCTGCTTCCTGCAGCCTTCAACCTGGACACCAGCCTTCAACTGACTGTTCCAGAAATGTTTCTGCTGCTGTGAATGTGTCTGACACCAGACAGTTTCCTTCTGCTTTTGTCACATGTATACAGCAAAGAAGAAAATGTCCAGACCTAGGTTTTGTTGACAATTTGTTGAGTTAGTGTTTGAAAACAGACTCATGCTCCTCTTAATTTATCAGGTTAAGTCCTTCCTCATTTAGGCTTGTCAGGACTTCACTCAATCTCAGCATCCTCGGTCCTTTATCGGAAGCTCACTCAGTCTCATTCAGCAGACCAATTTCCTGTCTGGACTGCAAACCATAGCCCATGAGAAATACAGCGTGTGTTGGCTGGATGTCAGTAATGTGTGTTTAAGTGTGGCTCATGAAATGCTTTTTTTATGGGTATTGCTCTGATAATTTAATGCATTTTGTTTCCAGTAATCTCCGTATCACCAATAATGCGATGTGGTTCTCCATTTATTAATTTTCCCTCGGCTGCTCTGTTTAAACACATGATTGTTGCTGTTCATGCAAAGTGCCGAGAACTTCTTACTGTGCACTTCAGACTGTTGTGAAAAGTTGTAAGAGACATTAAAGGTGCCATATGTAAGAATGTGGCCAAAAACGGTTACTACATTCAAATTCAAAATACCAAGGTCTTTTAGGTTTTGTTTTCTGACGTAACTGGCAACCCGTGGTTGCTCGGCAGCTGAGACTCTACTGACTGCAATGATTGGTAGACGGCAGTAGGTGACGCCACATGCCAAAACATGATTTCAAAACATAAACATGATTTGTAGTCTGCAAAAGATTTTTTTTAAAGCAAATATTTTGGCTGTACTGTTGTTGTTGGTGAGTTCAGTTTGTTATATGAATATTATTCCTGAGTCTCTGTGACATATTAGGAGGATTTTATGGCCAGTTGATTTAGATTTATTACATAATGCACCTTTAACATCAATAACGTCACACACATCTAGTAAGCAAAATAAACTTGAAGTCTTGTTAAAATGATTCCATGATTCAGTTTTTCCCCCCAGGCTTGATACAAGTCCCACATGCCATCGGCGTGCTCTGGCAGAATTGTGCTAGTCTTGTACAAGGGGTGAGAAACGTCCTCTTCAGCCAGCAAGAGAACATTCTTCTCCCCTCCATTCACACAGAACCACCTCTTGCCAAGAGCCTCCTACTGCACTGCCACCTGGTCTTGTGTAGTGAGTCTAGTCACAGCCAGAGACCCATCCATAAGGCAGCCAGGATTCCTTATCACGCTGTAGTCCTACAATCAGACCTCAGCAAGGACCCTGGCAACAACTTGTATGAATAACTAACGGAGCATTAGTGCCAGGTGTGCTAGCTAATCTTCTTTGTGATTGAATTACAAGATTTAATAAGCAGAAAATAGTTGCCTTTTATTTCACAAACGTGTCGTACAATTAATGTCATCCTTGATTGAAGACACTTGTTGACATGGGCAACAGTTCAAATCAAAAAGATGTGTAGTCATAACTCTCAAGTCTGAGATCATTAAAAATGAATCGGGATTAGAAGGAACATTTGTGTTGATATAGCAGCCTTTCCAAAAAATTTGATTTTTATTGCACAAAAGCAAAGGCATTTTACACCAGTTGCATGCTTTTGATACAGGAGGCCAGTGACACACAGGGACAAGACATTATAGGTTGTTCAGTATGAGGAGAGTTGAGGCTGACCTTTTTAAATGGAATTTTCCCTAAGAGCAGTCACCAGTGACCAAATTTAAGTCTTCAATCTTGTAAATGTAAACTCTGACATTCAGAGCCTCTTCGTTTATCTCATTGATTCAGCAAACGTCAAGCACCAAGGCATTGCAAGTAAATTCCCTGCTTGCCTCCCCTCTGCCTGCCATTTTTCACCTCTTTTTAGGCGCGTGTGAATGATGAATACAAATTGTATGTGATATTTAAACAGCCATCACATTTGCCTAAATCGAACAGCCAATGCCTGAAGGAGGGTTGGCTTCAGTGGTTGCATACTAAAAGTGTCCTGTTGATCAGGGTCTTTTAATTTGCCCCACCATCTTATGAGAGCACATTAGCTGCACGCTTAGAGATGACAATGCTGCTGTGCTGTGAGGACTATTACTGAGGATTCACAGAGAATTTAGTTTAAATCAAAATTATCAACTAAACCTCTACTGACGTCATGTCACAGCAAATCTAATATGATATATATATTATAATCAGTACATCAGCAGCAAGTCTATGGTGATTTCTCAGTTGAATTACATTTTGAGCCTTGTCATGAATGGATTCTCTTGTGAGTGTTTTAAATACACTGAATAATAATATGAAATATAACAGAGGTCCCATATTATACCCTATTAACCCAAGTTAAAGTAGGTCCTGGTGCCCTAATGAACATGTCTGTGTCATGCTTTAGTCAAAATATCATAAGGATGAAGCACAATAGCAGTTCAATAACTCTGCCAAAACAGCCTTTTTCAGAACGCTCGGTTTTGTGCCTGGTCATTTACATGTGAATGGGACCCAGGTAATCACACATCCACTGCTTCCAGGGGAGTGTCGATCTAACTTACTATCCACAGCCATACTGTCGCCACTTATCACCTATTGTCATGCACCGTCGTCACAACCCCCGCTCCATATACCCCATAGTAATGTCCGTTTACCCGTTGTTACTGCGTTTCACCATAATGCATAGAGTGACCACGATTTTGGCTTCTCGCGATCATAAAAACATTAAAATCGAAGAAAAACGATTAATGCACCGCGCCGCATGTAAATTCCCATGCTAGAAAAAGACCCTGAACGCACCGGTGTTACTGCGGCTCCAACTGACGTGTGTGGATCAACAACACGAGGAGAGAACTGGAAACACGACAGAAAGGCAGCCTTTGGTTGAGAAGAAATGTAGGACAACATCTACATCTTTCTGCAGTGCTTTCAAACGCGTATATCACGATCCACACACGCCACTCGCTATACAGCGCACACAGGCACATAAGTGGTGCGTTCAAGGTGTCCCTCCAGCATAGGAATTTACACACACGATCAACAACAAAGGGCTTGTGAAGCTTGTGAACATTCTTTTCATAAATAAAATATATCCACTGGACACAAAAATCCTCTGAGGCTGGAAGTTTGTGTAAAACACTGTGCTCCGCTGTGCAGCCACTCTTCCTCCCTCGCCTGCACTCTCGTATTTCACAGGGACAAGGGGGAGCTACAGAGGAGCTGTGAAGTACTCTGCCTGGCGGGGTGCCAACATTCACGGTGAAATGTGTTGCTATGTCGTCATTCCGAGGGAGGTTAAAACATTGCGTGTTTTATCGCACTTACACAAAGTGGAACCACTAAAACATGACTGAGTCTTGTTTTTTCACATTTTGGGGACTGGTATGGCCCACTGAATCCCAAATACAAGTACTAAAAGATTTTGATTTTGCACAATAGGGGACCTTTAAGTTAGCTAACTGTTGCAGGTTATATCACCTGTATGCCTGGCAGATTATCCACAGTTTATCTAAATATGGTGTGTACTGGTGTGTGATAACTTCTAATTTCTCTCAGGCAAATAGTGTGTAGCTGCATGAAGTAAACCTGAATGTGACTCTACAGTTTTCCTCTGCCAAGTGTCCATAAAAACAGCACGATGAGTCACAGCACAAGCTTCGTCTCCCAGCCCAAACTGTGCATCATGTTGCATGTAGTGGATCTGCAGATTCATGTGAAAACGGATGAGGAAATGTGGGGGCACACTCGGCTAATTTCCCATGGCTGTGTGGCACATGGAGATGGCCCTGCCCAGGGAGCACCTCCCCTTATTGGGAGCACAGAAATTATGCACAATCCAACACAAAACTACTGCGATCAGCCATCCAGTCATCCTCAACAGCATGATCTGAGCCCTGGAGGCGCACTTCCCTGATTAAAAGAGGTACTCCCTCGTAATAAAGGTCTTAATGCTCCACATATTTTAAGCAACCTTTTTTTTTTACTAGTTCAGTGTCATAGAATGACCACTGTTTTAACACATTGAAGACTTGACTTTGTCATCTTGTTAAACCTTTACTAAGCCAGCTGATCTATTAATGATGCTTATATCTTTACTTTCTATGTAATATGTGGATAAATCTATTTTGCCACAAGCATCTGCCATTTTTTTTGTCATCTAAGATCATCCATAAACCAAACTGAGGCATATGTGTGTGAGAGAATCCCCATGTGTTACACTTGATCTGCATACCATAACATACTGTTGTCCATGTGTGGTGTCAGACAGAAAGCAACACCAGTGAGCAAATGGCAAGGCAGCTGCATTGTCCCTTTGTTCATTACTGAAGCACAAACAGTGCACGGAGCTACTGGAGCTATTTTTCTTCCTCTCAGTCTTTTGCTATATTGCAGCAATGTGGACTGGTGTTGAACATATGTTATTACTTGGACCTCTGTAGGTGGGATTAGGAACAAAATTAAAATTAAAACCACAAAGGGAATGCAGGAGCAGAGACGGCACCAGGCATTAGTGATTACGCTGGGAACAGTAGTGATTGCCACACCACTGTGTGTTTGTGTGTGTCTGCCTGTGTGACATAAAAGATGGGAGAAGCTTAGAGTGTTACTACAGTGTGTTGGTTTAGTCCACATGAACTCTCATCTGGCTGTGGTGCAGTGAAGGTATTTATGTTAGGTTGACACACCCAGATGCAATAATGGTTGCATCTGTTCTGTCAGCCTGACCTCGGGGTTCGCTCAGTTTACAGAGCACTGAGACAGTCCTTAGATCTGTGACCTGATTGTCAGGAGGCTTTTTGTTTTGATTTTAGTAAAGCTCCTCCAACTGTGTAGTGCTGCTTTATGATGGAGAGAGAGAGATATTCATGATCGAGTGATATTATTTCATGGGCATTTGCTGGCTACTGAACAAGATGGACCTTTGATGATTGTATAAATAGGGACAGATGGCTGGGATGATATGTAAATATGGCAGTGTTTGTACATGTGTTGACACTAGTTAAAAACTGAATGCATCAATTTTTATAGCTAAACCCTCAATCTGCTCTGTTTCCATGTAGACAATATTTGTGAGTGTTGTCATTTCAAATATCGTTCCAATGTGAGCGTTTCATGGGATTCAAAAGGGCAAAACTAGCAGCGTCAGATGTTTAGGGCAAATCAAAACAACTTGTATATACTTAACCAAATATGTATGTGTCACTTTTACTTCAACTCTTGTTTACGCTGCTTATTAAGTCACTGAGTTGCTTTTTCACAGTAAAATCGCACATACAATTCAAGGAAGTGACTTCTCCTATACAGCCAATTATTCATCACTTGTGCTCGCCTCTTTCTACAATCAAGGTTTGAAAAATTCTATGGGCCTCCTGAAAACAGCCAATAGATTATTATATGATAAATTCAGTTGACCTTCAAGAGATGCAAAACTAAAAGCTTTTCGCTTATTTCCAAGATGTGTGCATCAACATTCTACGTTGCAGTGTAAGGATATTTGTAAAAACAGATCCATCTGCTGTTGATCGTTGTTGTCGCAGCCCTCAGGCTACTTCTGTTGTGATGCTTTCAAGGACATGAAAACACTTGCTAACCACTGAGGTGTACAATCATATCACATTATGGCATAGCAGTCGGATGAAGTTGTTTTTCAGGGTATATTACTAGGCTACTATATAGAGTCATTTTGGCCTTTCTTAGCTGTCATACTCTTGGCAGGAAACTGAGCCAACCGCCTCACTTTTTGAAGCATGATTGTGAGTTGTTTGCTTTGTGCTGGCTAAAATTACACCTCAGAGCTACACATGTTTAAAATGATTTATGTTTTTATTAACAGCGGTAGGAATAATGTTTCCCCCTTGAGAGCAGATATGTTGCCAGTAGCAGCCATTGTTTAAGATAATGTGTTTCACATGGCAAAATATTTTGTCAGCAGTCTTTAAGTGTGCAGTTCTGACTTGTCAAGCAGTTTGCCCTGCAGGGAGCTCGGCTAATTGAAGCCACCGAGAATAGTGTACAAGCTCCAAATCGTTACACTTCTGCTGATGTACGAGATGAAGTGGCAATGCATGATCACACAATAGTGGCACAGCTCACTCCTGTGGTCACAGCTTTGAAATAGATGGATGGCGGGGAGAGATGAAGAGAAAAACAGACACATGTACAGAAATCTGTCATTCAACAGAAACGTGTTCAAGGGAAAAAATAACATTAATGCATAATTGGCCTCGACATTTTGTTACAAAAAGAACAAGCTGAGAAACGTTTTGACAAACGGGTACATTTTTCAGTATGGTACAGATAATTGATATCACATGACGATGGTTTCAAATTGTATTACAGTAGAACAATGCACTAAAGCAAATTAAATGATTTTATGCTGTGTACATCATGTCGATTAGGTTCCTCTTTCACTTACTAACTTGAAAGCTTTGACTGCCTTATGTTTTGTGTCACTTTGTAATACAGCTTTATATAATTGTGCAATAATGGTAATAAAAAAAATATGAATCATTTATTTTGCTAAAGATAAAATGCGGTTCAGTGGATCCACAGAAATGCTACAGCCAGCGTTGTTTTCTTTTTAAAAGCTTTTCTTCCTGATCACTGTCTCGGATGCATCTGCAATATCACCCTATTTATTCCCTGCTTGCAGTTTTGAAGCACATAAGGAAATTGGTGTCTGTAGTGGCAGCCAAATTCATTGCCACATGCACCTTCTCACTATTCCCCTCTCTGCGGGACAGGACAGCTCCCTGCTTGTACACACAATACTGCTGAGATGGCACCTTTTGCATTTAGGTTTATGATGTGAAGTCATCAGCTGCAGCTCAACACACCATGAAAAGACAGATGTTTAGTTGTCATTTTGTTGCTCTGCTGTACGGAAATAAAAAAAAAAAATGTTTGATAAGAAATGTAATTAATTTTGTATTCTTATCTTTTTTCTGCCCTGTGGCACCAGATTGACAGCTGCATGTGTTTGGGGGTCTATTAGACATATTTTTTTAAGTGTTTCTTACAGCTGTCATGTGCACAAAATTCTGAGAAAAGTAATTCTGAAAAATAAAATCTCTTGTAATTATCTTTTCTGGGCTCATTGCCTGTCCATACTTGAGTCCAGATTATGTGCAGCTTGGACTGCCTTGATTTGATCGCAGTATAAAGTTGGACTATCAGTCAGCCCAAGGCTTTCAGGAAGTTTAGATAAAGCCAAGTGGAATATTGACTGAGGCTCTGCAAACAACATAGGTACTAAAACACTTGGGTTGAAGCTTTTAATGTCTCCCTTGCCTTAAGTTTTCCTGGTCGCCGAAAATAACACGTAGTGTTAGATGAGATACTCGGTTACTCAGCTGACAACATTCTGTGGCATAAACAGTGATTTTAGTTTTTCTTCCAACTAAAACAGCTGATAGAGGGGAGTAAAGGAGTTCCAAGCTCATCGTTATTGCATACAGTTTTCACAGGGGCATTATTAACAAGCACAACCAGTTCATGCACTAATGCTGTTGTAAAGTGCCAACAAGAAAATGCAGTGTGTATTGTTTTTTTCTGTGTAATGAATACAGGGTTTTTTTTCATGTGGAAAATTCAGCACATTTTACTTAATAGCTTTTAAGATTTATTTTGTTATCTTGGTTTAACGCCAAATGCAAAGTATTTACAAGGTTCACTTTTACAACCACTTGTAACAGTCAGTATTGCTTAAGTACAGTACACTATAATGCATTGCTGTTTTTTATGAGAGCACAGTTTAATCATCATGGAAATGGTGACGCTGACATCATAATTTCTTTTTCTATAAGTTGTGCAAAAAATGTCAGAACAGTGTCTGAAATCCCTTAACAGTGACACAGCCCAATATCCAGATTTTCTTTTTTTAATTTCTATTTTGAAAAACAACACAAAACACCAGCTTGTGTTTTTTTGTGTACAGTTTATTATTGTAACTTCTGGGAGAAAAGGGCAGCTAGCCTAAGCTTTTATTTATGCAAGTTATTTTTTGTACAGTAAATAATTTTTTATTTGTTTTGAATGAATAAATGTTAACTTTCGTCTTAAGTTTGCCTTAGTGTGATCACATTATCACATTATCTTATACAAACTGTATTGTTTTGATGCCATAATTTGCCTTAACACACTATGCATTGTATCAATTTTTGAATTGAGAATCGTATGAATCGAATCGGTTGATACGAATCGTGACCCTAAGAATCGGAATAGAATCGAATCATGAGCCACCCAAAGATTCACATCCCTAATGCAAAATCAACTTTTTAATCATTTAAATCCTTATATTTGGGACTCTGGAGGCCCTATCGGTCGGCAAAGTGTGAAAAAAGATGACTCACTCATGTTTTTGTGGTCCTCCTCAGCATAAGTACAGGAGATAGAACACGGGATGTTGACTTCCACACTAAATTCCTGGAATTGTTGTCTCGTGGAGCTCCGCTTTGCCCTGGTGAGGGCAACAGTATCCGAAAGCCGGAAGTTCTTGAAAAATTCTATTCTTGGCTCCACAGTGCAGCACAGAGTCCTACACAAACTTCCAGCCTCAGAGGATTTATCTGTCCAGTGGATATGTTATATGACGGCAATGTGCCTGCCAAAGCCCGCAAATGATTACTTTTCCAAATGCTAACTGCTGTTAGCTCCCAGTAGCCTCTGTGGGTGATGTCATTTCCTGTCCCTTAAGTTTTGTTTTACTTTTTTTTAAGGTGGACCTAAAGAGATACTACTAAAGCGTGGGTTGTTTTGGCAGGGTGATTGAACTGCTGTGGTGCTTCATCCTTATGGTATTTTGACCAAAGCATGTCACAGACATGTTCATTAGGACACCATGGAACTAGTTTAACTTGGAGAAATAGGGTATAATATAGGGCTGCCACAAATTATTTTGATAGTCGACTAATCACTGATTTTTTTTTTTGTCGACTAATCGGATCATATGTAAATAGGTATATGCTAACTAAAAATTAAGACATTTAAGATGATAGTTCTTTAAACCTTTAATGAAATACGCTTGAAGCAAAAACCATAAAGTGCAAACAGCTGAGTAAATGGATGAGGCACTGTTATAGCGTTACTTAAAACACATTAATTATGTGTGCTAAGACAAATGAATCAAATCGTCATTGCTAATGTTAACGTTTACAGCTATCAATATGAGTAAGTAGTAAGTTAGCGCTCTCCATTATCTGCCGCTTTATCCTCCACCGGAGGGTCGCGGGGGGTGCTGTGCCTATCTCAGCTGACATAGAGCGATAGGCGGGCTACACCCTGGACAGTTAGCCAGTCATTTGCAGGGCCACAAATTAGCGCTCTGTTTACGCTAATGTTAGCAGCTAATTAGCCAGTTAGCTTGCCAAGATGACGGTCCCTCTTCATTGTTGTCAGCCACAACGTGCTTCCTTTTCAGCTCTGTTGCCGCCGGGTATCCATGATACCGGAGAGCCTGTCTGGTATAACTTCCGGTGACCACTACTTAAATTAGTTGTTGACGATTTTAATAGTCGAGATAATCGTGACTAGTCGACTAATTGTGGCAGCCCTAGTATAATATGACCCCTTTAAAACATTTATGTGGTGTACAAAATAGAAAGTGGTAGAAAAAATAGATTGTCTTACAGTAATGATAAAGTTGTCACAGTGTGGTGCAAACATAAACACACAGGACATTGATACAAGCATGGGTCATCATAAAAATGAGTACACCAAATTTGCTTTTGCTTTAGTTTTTGTATAATTGTTGATTCATGTTTTAAAATGGGCTGCTAGAGCTTTGTGTCCACTATATTCTGTAATAATAACTTGTGGGGTAGATGTCATTGTGGAGTGGGAGTTCAGAAGGGGAGGAGGGCTGCAGAACGCCAATATTATTTATTTACATCATTGTGCTGTGTTCCTCCTGCTACAGTAACCTGCTGTTTTCACTGGACACAATTACAGGCAGCAGAGCGTGGCCGCTTTAAACAGATATGGATATAAATATTGTTCACTCTCTTAAGAACTGTATTATCAGTGGGTGAGGCTGCAGTCATTAATTATCTCTCACTCACTTCATTATACGTTTCACGATAAGTGATGCCAGAGAAGTTTCATAGTGCAGGGGGTCAACTAATTCTGTGTTGGACCAGAGAGGGAAGGGTTGAGCTGAAAGTCCAGAGGAGCGCAAAGGCAGAAATTGGACCACTGATCTCTGTCACAATATTCAGGATCTTTTCTGTCACTGTTTGGAGCCTTGGACATCATTGAAAGGTCAGAGACAGTTGGTGGAGGAGCCAGTAAATGTTGTGTATACACACAGACTGACGGTGACACACCAATCCCATGCATGCACTTATCCTCCCACTCATTTGTACACAGTGACACACACAAATACCGGTGCAATGCAGCCTCCCACACACATATGCACATAACATAGGAATTATAATACAGAGATGCACACACAGTCATAATCCTTCTCACATCCTGAGCATTTCTATTAAAGTGCAACCTTTCTTTAAAGTCGCCATCAGAGAGCGTTTTCAACCTTTGGGTTTAAAGAGTTAAAGGGATGCTTGGCTGGTCTTGGCAAAGGAACAGAGAGAAGTTATTTAGCATTCAGGCATGAACAGTCATTATCTTCTTTAAAAAGTAAAAAAATGTCTCTTGTGAAAAAAATCACGCGAATAAAATCTTCATTCTCTGCTCTGAGACGGTGTGGCGTGGCACATTACAGCCGTTGCGCACACTTGCACACTATTCTGGCCAAAGTGGGAACTGGAGTCCGTGAACGTCAAGGTTCATCAGTGTTTCTACAGAATATTAACTTAAACACTCAGGTAACATGTAGAGAAGTGGCATTTTCACCATTTTGGTGCAGTTTACTGGCATATTACACACAAACAGAGCTTGTTTAGCAGCAGTCCTCCACCCTCTGTCTACCTCTTTCTCCTTATCAGCAGTACCTGTAACCTCACTGCAGGAGTCTGCTCTTCTTGCTGTTCCTCTACTTTATTTCCTCATCTGTAGGAATTCTAAATTAAGTGACAGAGCTGTTCTGTGTGTTTTTACATCGAGGTAAGTCACTTTTCGGGAGAAAGACATCTTGGCAATAGTGTAGGAACAGGTGCAGTTATAGCACACTACTTTATATAGGGTTTTTCATATTGCTAGTGTTTGAGGAGGAGTTATGCATGATATGGCTCCTGTGCGTCATGGAGCCATATCATTACCTTTACCTTTATAATTCTTTATTTCCACAATTCAGTCACTATGTTCTATATGATGTGTGAAGAGGAGAAACTCTGTATTTTCCTTACTGAGTCTTTAATTATTTAATGAGATGTTTGTATGTGTGTGTGTTTCAGTGTACATGTGTAAGAGGTCTATATAAAGTTTGTGATGATGGCAAAATGGAGTCCAGTTGAACTGTATGAATGCAGGGAGCATTTTGTATGCATCTTTATAGAGGCATAAAGATGTGTAACTGTATCCTGGAGAATTGCTATTATTATTGAACTGGCTTTGATGAAGTCATAAAGTTCGGGGACAACATACATTGGATTCAGTGCACTACATCACTAATGCTTTTATGTTGCTTGTTAAGATGCATAACTGACAAAACGATATGTCTTGATTTTGCTAAACGGTTTCCCTGCAGTAATCCGTCTAGGTTGACTCTACCTTTGCACTGAACGTGAAGCAACTGATGTTTTTTCATGATTTTGCTGTTCGTGCTCTGAATTGAAAGTTTTTTCCTGGCAAATCAAATTTTCCTCCTGGCTCACATTGGTGAATTTCAGTGACAAAATATTAGATACATTTTGGGATCAGTGTATTGTGCAAAAGCAAACATTACACTTAAAATAAATATCACCTGACACTCACCCACCTATTCAAATAGAACTGATGTCAGGTACTCTGTTGTGGTCATGTCAGCCAGGCTTAGATTTTATTTCTTTCCCTTGTGCCATCAATTCCCATAATTCCAATATTCAGTTAGAGACCAAAATTTAGGATATGACCTGTGCCTCCCAAAATCCAACCACAGGTTACATCACCTACAGTGGTATGCAACCGTTTGGGCATTGGATTCACCTGTGTATGGAGGTCAAGGGTCACTGAGGTTACCAAACAGATTTTGGGTTCCAATAATTAGTGCTAAAGGTAATGAAATCAATAAAATGACATGGGTGCCTACATTTATGCACATGCCTAATTTTGTTTAAATAATTCTTGCACACTTTCTGTAAATCATATAAACGTTATTTCACTTCTCAAATATCACTGTGTTTGTCTCCTATATGATATATTTAACCAACATTTCTTTGGTTAAATCAATCAACAATCAATGATTTATAAAGGAAAATCATGAAAATTTACAGGGGTGCCAACCCAAACTTTTGCATACCACTGTACATGTGTCCTTCTGTCAAGCAATCTTCTCTTCACTAGGATTTTACTGGCACTGACATGAGAAATCTGCTATATCCAATATGCACAACTCCACATTCGCGAGAGGACTTGGACTTTACAACAGTAACAATCAATACTCGCTGATGTCTCTGACTGACCTCGCAACTTTTCACTCACTGTTTTCCGTTTTTGTTGAAGATCACATCTCTCATCCAAGAGTGTTCTTCAGTTATTTTTCTATAATCTGCAAGTTTCTTACAAGTCCTTTAACAACAGGTTCTCAGTCATCCATATTGTGTCACCCAGTTGAAGGAGCCTCTTAGAGGAAAGGTTAAACATCTTCAATAAAACTCAAAGTAATTAGGATTGCATATATCTATGTTCCTGAAGGACAAAACAACAAATTGTTTCTCTGCCATGGATTACTAACAGAAAATATGTCCCAAACAGGGACTGTCAGAAATGGAAAGGCTCTAAATTGACAGTGCATGTGAAATGCTTGGAAATATGATGAAGAGGTTAAAGAATCCATAGCACAATTTTTTTCAGGCCTTATCAAAAAGAACAGACACAACTCCAGGCCTTTATTTAATGATATGAACCGTACAGCATAGAGGGTCCTCCAAGTGTCAACATAGATACCTCCCCTGTGAAATGTGAAGCATTTTTAACTTTCTTTGTCAACAAAATCTCTATCATCACAACAAACTTTACCACTTCAGCACAGGAAACAGTTTCTTTAAAAAAAATACTTTAAGGATTTTTGAACCTTAATCTATGAAGAATCAGGATTTTTTGACCATTCCATTTAATTGGAATGTCTCCATTTTTGGATTGGTTTCTCAATTTTTAAAGTGGCTATTACAAGATCTCCTGGCGTAGCCATCTGCAAGGTACAGTGTCTTCTGTCCAGATTACCCATGGGATTCCTCAAGTATCTGTTTTTAGACTGACTATACATCTTAGTCCTGAAGGATGCTATGAGCAACCATAACGCAAGCTTCCATTTCAATGCTGGTGACACACAAATTAATGCATAATTCACCAAAATTAATATTCTCAATGGCTGCAACCTTGACATGCTGGATGGATCAACATTTCCTACAGCTAAATATTAATAAAACTGTTGGTAATTGGTAATTAGGGCCCTGACAGAGTCACCCTGAACACAGTCTGTCTCTTTTTGTAACTATAACCTGGAACTATATAAGACAATGATCATCACAGTTTTATTTTATTCTAATCCTGTCATACATGCACCATTTCCTTTCCATCTGTTACTCTCACATCTGAGCCAAAAATATAAGCTACATAAATTTCAGCTAACAATGGGAATTCATCTTTGTTCATGTCTCACAAGCCAAGTTCTCAGTTACAAAGCCAAAAAAGCAAGTCTGAGTGAGGCTGGGCTGCATCAAGTAAAAAAAGTCCGGACTTTTTGAAAGACCATTATGGTGACTTATGGTGAAGGGCAAGTAAACGGAAAAAAAAATAAATGAATTATTATGCCAATTCTGTAACATTGTTTTTTAATCTAATTGTGTTATTATGGCTGGGACTGTGTGTACTTACAAAACTAAAGTCAAGGCATTGCAATTATAGAGGGTGCCCCTCATTCGGTGGGGGCCTTTTTTTTCTCTGTACGTCCCTCCAAGCGGCCTCTCCGTATCCAATGCAGACTGGATAATTTCTCTATGTGAAGTTATATCCCCACATCCATATATGACACATACATAATGATCTTTAGGGTCGAGTACAGTCGCGATGAAATACAGGGGATCCGCGTAGATCTTATTAAAACGTGTTGACAGATTTTCAAGAGCACACTTTTCATTGTTTTCACTTCGGTCCCATGTTGGAATCGTTTTTATTTGTGTTCCAAACTGATCTTGGACAGACTCTAAGCGGGTATAGACAGGCGCGTGCTGGCCGCAGTTTTTTGCGTCCGTCATCACAACATCGTTTTGGTGGTTACCGGGGGAAACGGAAGGAAAAAATAGGGCATCTTTAGAGCGTTCTGCCTAAAAGTAGAGCGTCGAATTTATTTTTATTTTCAGTACAGTACAGACACCCTGCTGGCTAAAAGCCTGCACTTTGCTCCTGTCTTCTTCACATTACAGCAATCCCACAGTCAGTCTTATCCTCAAACTTCCCACTACCAGACCATTGACTCTGTTGAACACCACGGTTATATCCTGGTTGCAGCAAGTGTTGACTGATATCTTCTCCCTGGCACCTGCGGGTGGAGAGACTGCAGCTCTACGGGTGTGGCGGGCCATCGCAGCCGCTGAGGATGCGCGGACGCACGTTTAAGCGAAAACAGAATCACATATAGGCTGCTATAGTAACTTGACAACAGTTGAGACGTTGTGATATAGATGTGTGTGTGTTTGTGTGTGTAACTGCTGTTTTGAATCAGCAGCTGCTACGGTCTGCTGCTCTTCCTTATCGCCACTGCGGGCCGCACATACGTTAAACTTTGATATCAAGTGGGGGGCCACAAAATATCGTCCTCGTGTCTGAGACTACTGCTATAAAGAAACATGAAATGACCATGAACGTTTTAATATTTAATATATAAAAATGCCTTGGAGTTTCCTTTGACTTGTGTCAATCCAAATACCACCTCTTACCAACATAATGAGTCCAGGAAGTACTATAACCAAATAATACCTAAAAAAGTTCTTAGTTTTTAGTCAACTGCTTCCATGGGAAATGTCTCAAATGACCTGGTTAAATATTTTCTCTATTGATAAATAAAACAAAGTTTCAAATAGTTCAAGTTTAAGTTCAGGCAGGAGTAAATAGTCAAAATGAATTAATTAATTCCCTTCTACTTTATCCTCCAGATGAGGGTCGCAGGGAGCTGGAGCGAATCCCAGTGGTGAAAGGTGGGGTGCATACTGGACAAGTCACCAGCAAGGCCGACAGATAAATTGGCAACATAAAATCTGAAATTACTTGGAGCTGTATGAGTGTAACAGCGTGGGCAGCCTGCTCTTCTTTTTGAACCCTCAGACTTTTTGAGAGTTTCAAACATGCCTCATTTTGTCAGCACAAAGCCTTCAATGCTATTTCACTTGAAGACAATACTTGAAAAGCAGAACAGTGTGCAGCAATTGCAAATGAAAACTTGCTCTGCAGCAGTGACAACATCAGAAGAGGCACCGTGTTGCCTGCTGGTTTGATCGGGTGTCATTATTTTGGCTGTATAATTTTACCCCCAGCTCTCTACAGAACAAACAACATATGCAGCTCACATCTCCTTGACCAATCTATCCTCCACATTTGGCATGTAGCCCTCTGCTCTTCTTTACTCAGTCAATTTTTGTCCAAATCAATGTGCACACAGTTGCTGCTGTGAGCTGCTTCCCTTTCAAGCTGTATTTTAGCTCAGATTGGTGAAAAACAATTCCTTTTTATGCTTATTTCCAGTGTCTGGTTGATCAAGTTCCTTCACAGCTACAATTAGTTAGCCAGAATAGTTATATTTTATATATAATATATATATTATATTCTCCTTTTACACTGCTTATATGTTCAAGAATCCCATTCTCTGTTGTGTTAGTTCTTTGCAGTGAATTATGTTAGGAGCAAACCAGTATTTACTTACTTCCTCTTCTCTATGTTTTTCTCCTTCATATTGTACCTAGTTATTAAAGCATGGGAAGTCGGATCGGCATCAGCAGGGAGTGTGGATTTTTTTTTTCTGCACTCAAAATGTATTCCAACCTAAGGCTCATTTGTTGATATTCTGTTGCATTTTGACATGGTCTCCCCATGTTATTCCCCAAGGGGCTCAAAGCTGTAGTTCCTCATGGTGTGGTGTTTGATTGATGCAACCTCTCTCCATCTATGTGTGATGTGTTCACTGATGCAGTGGTTAGTGGTGATGGAGTGAGATAACCCTGCTGGAGCTGATCCAGTGTGCAGCTGACCCATGTTTCCTGCTCACACATCAGTTTTGCAGTTGATTCTTAAAACATGTTCCTCCTATATGTTCCTCCTCATTATGATGTGAGGGAATGTTTTACTTGGATTGGGAAAAATTATATCATAAGCAATTTGTTTTTAACTTCAGGTTTGTCTATAAAAAAGGTCTCCACTATTTCAATTCACATTTAAGCTGGTGAGTGATGGAGAGTTTAGCCTTTTTTTTTTTACCATCATTAGTGATTGACTTGACAAGTTTCTTCTTCTATTGGCTTCACCACAGCGGATCATCTGCCTCCATCTTGACCTATCCCAATCCCATGTGTCCTCTTCTGTCACTGTCCTCGTGTCCACAACATCCATGAACCTTCTGTGTAATCTTCCTCTTTTCCTCCTTGACCAGTTTCCATCTTCAACATCCTTTGTCCAGTATAATTACTATCCGTCCTCTGCACGTGACCAAACCATCTCAACCTCGACTCTTTCACTTTATTGCCAAACCGTCCCGACAGCTGTCCTTCAAATATGCACATTTCTAATCCTGTCCATCCTGGTATCTGCCAAAGAAATATCAGCATCTTCAGCTGCCACCTCCAGCTCTGCTGTCAGTCTCCAACCCATACATCATAGCATAACATCTCACTAATGTCTTCAAGACGATATGTTTTTATTGAATCAGATGATACATGTGATTGATTTGATGAGTGTAATAATGGAAAATGGTAGTTTGTAGATGTGTGCCAAAATTACTATATTCTACTCCTCAGGCAGTAGCTAATAAATACAGAGTAAAAACAAATACAAAAGCTGGTTGTAGTTGAGCTTTATCTATTTCTAACTTTAGACGCCTGCAAGTGTTGAAAGGTGAATAAGATTTTTAAATTGAGTCCATAACAAAACAGCTCCTGTAGGTGTAATTCTTATGTGACAGTAATTCGATTAACTTTTCTCATATGGGTTTGTGAGCTTAACATTGTTTGTAGCCACTGTGAGGTCATGTTACGCAGTACAAAACATTGCTATGAAATTTCGTGCATAACTGACATGTGTCCTCTGTAGTTATATCTACTTCTTTCCAGCAGATGCATAATAACCTGCATCACTGCATATCATAGGCCTGAATACTGGCAGGTCATTCTTTACATGCTCTAAAGAATATACACTACACTTCGAGAAAAACATTTTTCTCTTTGGCCATCTTCTGTGGTTTTGTCACACTATTTCCTCCTTTGTGTCATGTGCACATTAAAGACACTCACAGGCCAATTTATTAGGCACCTAATGAAGTGTCAGCAGTGTCTTCTGCTGCAGTAGCCCGTCTTCTTGTTTGTAACAAAGTTATTTCAGTTACTGTTGTTAATTCTTGAACCAGTCTCGCCATTCTCTTCTAACCTCTGATATGAACAAGGCATTTTCCCCCAGAGAACCGCCACTCACTGGACATTTTCTCTTTTATGGAGCACTCCCTGTAAACACTAGAGACGGTTGTGCTTGAAAATCCCAGTAGATCAGTGCTTTTAGAAATACTCAAACCAGCCCGTCTGACAACAGCAACCATGACACTTTCAAAGTCACTTAAATCACATTCTTTCCTCATTCTGATGCTCAGTTTGAGCTTCAGTGTGTCTCTTGATCATTTCATGCCTTAATACATTGAGCTGCTGCCTTTACCTGAAGATACCAAGTTAAACTTCACAGGTGGAAAAAGTATTTTCTGTCAGAACGGTTTTATTCAGTAATCTTTTAATGCTTGAAAATTCTGAAACTCTGATGCTCATTGACCTATAATAAGTCTCAGTTGAATGCCTCGACTGTGGCGGTTGAGTCACTGTTGTGACCATGAACACCCTAGAAAAACAACACTCTAATCTTCTGTGCAATATGGAACTGCTCCTTTGTTGTTGCACGAAGCTGACTTTGAAAACTTGGCCAATGTTCATTTGAATTTGCATCCAAATGAGCTTTATGCCATGGCAGGACTATCAGCTCTAACCAGAACATGTATTCAGAAAACTAGAAAATACTAGAAAATGATTCCAGACACTGTAGGTCTACCTTTTCTGACTTGATTCTGTACTGAGCTGCTCATAATTGTCACATTGCAAAATCAACCTGTTCTTCATCCTGTGATTCACCAGTGAATGTTAGTGTAACTCATTCAAACCCCTGCATGAGGTAAAGACAGGCTTGCATCCCGTAGTTCTTTCTACTACAAAGGTCAAGGGATTGGACTGCTGCAGAGGTTCAGCTCTACATGCTGAAATGTAGTAATTCTTATTACTCTAACAATAATATTCTGTTGATATAGATGTTGGATTTACTGGTGTAAACATTTTATATTGAAAATAGCTTTTCTTTTAGAGAATGCTACTTTTTTATTGAAATGGTTTATATCCCTAGACATTCTGTATTAAATTGACCATAAGATCTTTAAGTCACTGCTTATTAGTGCGTTGAGGCGGCTATTATAATGTCTTTTTTTCCACACTCACCGTAGTCTGATTTTGCGGTGAGTGTTGAACACATTTATCAGTAAAACATTAATGAGCAACTGAATCATTTCCAGTGTGCTGAAGTATTCAAATATTCTGAACTCTAGCAAAAATAATGCAGGGTTCACAGCATGTTGAGC
This sequence comes from Microchirus variegatus, assembly GCF_963457635.1. Lineage (NCBI taxonomy): Eukaryota > Metazoa > Chordata > Actinopteri > Pleuronectiformes > Soleidae > Microchirus > Microchirus variegatus. Next base: position 19,661,490 of record NC_139806.1, read on the forward strand.
TGAAAGCACATTCAAGATGCATTCAAGAAACCTCTTCAATGTTATTACTTCTGCAAACACACATGCAGTCCTAAAAGCTCTTTCACCTTGTGAGAATAGATGTACGACACATTAAGATTAAGATGTCTTTCAGTTTTGTGTCTTTTACAAGCAGTCACGTCAACTGATCAATGTTTTACAGTCAAACAAATATTTGAATAATCGAACATTGATGCCCATCCCGACTATGAGCTGTGTCACTCACTGTTCCAATGAAACATCAAATTTCTATTGGACAAGACATTGTTGAATACACAGTACAAATGAATTAATCAGTGTCTGACATTGTTTATGACCGTTCAATATTTTAGAATTGTTAAAGGTCCCATATTATGCAAAATTATGCAAAAAACGTTTTAATCATTTAAATCCTTATGGGACTGTGTGAAGTGTGAAAAAACATGACTCACTCATGTTTTTGTGGTCCTCCTCAGTCTAAGTGCAGGAGATAAAACACGTAATGTTGACTTCCAATCTCATTGGGATGCCACAATTCGCTAAATTCCTGGAATTCTTGCGGAGCTCCGCTTTTTCCGTAAAAAACACGCGAGAGTGCTGCGAGAGTGCTGCGAGGGCAACGTTATCCGAAAAATTGGTAGTCCATCAAAAGTTCTATTCTTGGCTCCACAGTGCATCACAGAGTCCTACACAAACTTTCAGCCATTTATCTGTCCAGTGGATACGTATATGACAGCCTCAGTCATATGTGCCTGCTAGAGCCTGCAAATGATCACTTTTCCAAATGCTAACTGCTGTTAGGTCCCAGTAGCCTCTGTGGCTGATGCCATTTCCTGTCTCAAGTTTTGGCAGGGTGATGGAACTGCTGTGGTGCTTCATCCTTATGATATTTTGACCAAGCAAGTCACTGACATGTTCATCAGGACAGCAGGGAACTAGGTTAACTTGGAGTCCTTTAATGTTGATGTTTTTTAATGTCATGGGTTATGCAAATTATATTTCATGATATGAGGCAGTGAAGTTCAGATTTGAAGATAAAGCTTTACATAGGCTTTAGGTCCTACTATAAAATGTGAAGAATATTTTGGTGGTGGAAAAAAAAAACCAACAACTTGGTGTCATAGCTAATCCTCATGATAGTCTTCATTTGCATATCAAGACCTGCATTTGTGCGTCGGTTTAATTATCCTGGAAGGTGCATTTAGTCATCCTCCTCCTCCTCCTCCTCCACACTGACATTTTACCCCCTAGCACAATTCATCTCAAACACCTGATCAACAAGCGTCTGCTTCACAGACCCTAAATGCAGCATACGCTATGATTCAGCACTCGTCAGCTCAGAAAACAAGTAGATTGACTGTAGGTGGGTTTCCATCAGCCTGTTTTTATGCATATTTTCAAATAAACAATGACTTTGTGACTCAAACGCCATTCCAGCTTCTTTTCACTGCACTGGAAAAATAGCAAAAGCGTCAAATGAGATTAGGTATGAGTGGACAGATGAGGAAACTACAACAGTCCTTGACTTAGTGCAAGATGTAGATATTACTACAGCTATCTATCTGTATCTTTGAAAATGTGGTTAAATTTGCAATATATCATAACAGAAACCAGTGAGTCTGATCCCCGATGACTGCCTTGAAAGAGTTTCTAAATGATGTATTGCAGTTTGAGGTGAAGGGATTTTTCTTTAATTCATTACATCTAAATCTTCATTGTCCCATTGATCAATTGCAACCCATGGGTATCACATACACAGATTAATACACAGATTATCTTCTGTCATGAAAACAAAGGCTCCTTTATGTTATTACTGTCATCATTGACTGTGAATTGTGTCACCTTTTGTTTCAAAATTATGTTTATTATTTGAGTCAGTACATCAACAATATAGCACAATAAAACAACTGATAAAGACTATCCCCTCATGGCATGTACTCACAAAAATATACTGATCAGCCCAGCTTAAAATTTAAACAGCATAAAACAAAAGCAGAAAATACTCACACCTTTTAGACAAAGTTGTAACATAGCAATGTTGCTTGATGAATGACTTTGACATTGCACTAATTGTGTTTTACATGACAATAGAGCAAAGAAATAAATTCACATCACACATATTATGTGTAATGTGAAAGGATTTAAGTGATACATCAGAGGATTACAACCAGACTCCTCAGCTCTACAGTGTTTCACCATATCATTCAACATTGGGGTTTGCCCCTTTGTTCTGCTGCCCCCATTTGTTCAGAGAACACATCATCACTTTATTGTGGACTAATTGTTAGCGTTCTCACCTAATGTGTATATGTACAGGAAAGAAAACAAAACAAAACACAAGTTATGTCATTATATTGTGCTAGAGTATATATATATATATATATATATATGTACATATATATATATACATATATACATAAATAATATAAATATGATCATATATTACTGTTAACCGTCATATACTGTACTAAATATCCACCTTCATAATCCTTATGGTATGATAATTTGTATAACTTATCACATTTTGCCTTATGTTGAAATGAGATTGTTCAAATGGAAAAATCCAGAAAATGTGTTTCTGCAGCAGATGTTCAAACTTCTGTCTTCATATTTCTGCTCCACTGAAGCAGAACCTTTGCTCGACTGCAGACACACCACCAACTTCAAATCGCTCTATTTTACCCGAAAGAAAGACAAAGCAAACATATATTTTTGTTAATACTCTAGATGTTACATTTCAACATTTAATTAAACCAAACCTGATTAATCCTCTGTGCTGGCCTTAATATTAAGGCAACGAATGGATGCATCATATTAGGTTGTGTCAGAAAATGTGCTCCCATTCTTTGCTGAACCTTCAATCATGAATACTGAGAGAACCAGCCACACAAGACGAGACCAGACTCATAATTACGAAAGGCTCAAAAAACAGTTGTTCTGGTGATGCTGAAGAAATGACTATAATGAGGTTTAATAGCAGTGACTTTCATTATATTTGTGTGTGTGTGCATGCACATGTATGCATATGTTTGTGTTAATGCAAAGGCCAGATACAGATACAGGAGCTGCTCTGAGACTCATTAAGTCAAGGCTCAAGGATAGTTTTGCTGTTGACAAATTGTTTTATTATTATTGTTGTTGTTATTATTATTATTCCAGTCCCAGTAATGTATGCTTTTCTTTGTTTGCAACAGGAAAAGTCCATATTGTTGCTCCTATTGCAATACATTTTTTTTAACAGAATTACAACTGGCAGCCATAGTGCTCTATATTTAAGATTTATCACTGTCAGCTGATCTGTGTTGATTTACATAAAATGTAATCACCTATACTAAGTGGATCTGAAATGAAGTTTCACTTTGGGTCTTCTTTAAACTAATTCTTTCTTGCAATTGCTCCAGACAACATCGATCTGAAGAGAATTATCACAGTCCCAATAGAAATAGACTGCAACACCGACTAAAGGAAAAGTGAAGCATCATGTTGAGATACCGCACTAAACTGTGACGAAGCAAGATGTTTATGCAATATGAATATGGTCGCAAACCTTTTTAATGCACCCTCATATCATACAGAGAGGCAACAATCAAAGAAGAGGACAGAAAACAAATTACACTCATTATTATTAAAGTACACACTGTCCAGGACATGGTCATAGACTAGTGTACAACTATTAACAGCAGACTATAACCAACCGTGCTCATATCCCTTTAATGTAGTAGTATAATTAGTAGTATAGTAGTAGTAGTATAATTTGGCATACTATTTTTTTCTTCTTTCTTGTATTATTTCAGATATTCTGGGTTTGTGTCATAATTTGTAAAGGAGAGGAAAAATAAGCCTATTCCTTTTTTGTTTTAATGGTATCACAGTTTATTAAGATGTAAGGTGTGTATCTTGATGTAGAGGCAAATAATAGAAAAAGAAAGAGGGCTCTGTGAAGGAAGCAGAAATTCACATGTACTCTGCAGCAACCAGCCAACCTATTGCACTCAACTTATAGGCTTTCCTGTTTCTGTTTTCCTGCAATCTTAAACGTTTTTTTTTTACAAGATGCTGCGGGTCTAGAGAGCTGTGATACTGCTGGTATAATAGAGATCTGTATCCAAAACCATCAAACATCCTGCACCAGCATCTTTCCAGTGATATATTACCCAAATTTCAAAAAGAAAAGAAAAAAAAAAATGAGGAGTTGTGAAAACAAACTGTGCCATGTGAAAGTCGTGTTGTGTTGTTGTCTGTCATTCTGGCATTTGGATTGATGTGACTGAACGTTGGATCTAAATATTAGCAATCTGTCAGTGAGTTTAACTTGGTTGTAATGATCAAGCATGTCTTGAATAAACTGGGTGTAATAGACCTTTCTCAAAGCTGATATTTGAAATAAACACAGGTTTTTACCAATAACTTTAATCTTGATGTGTTCCAATAACGTGATTGAGAAATAACTATCCTGTAATGTCATTAGAGCATTGCCAAAACAACAAATCTAATGGTGGCCTGATACGTCTGCCGTGTAGTTCAGCAAGTCCTTGTGCTGGATATTTCACTTGTTGCACATGTTTGTTGACAATTATTTGTGTTACAGTCACACAATAACACAATTATGACTATCTAGTGATGCAATCTATCCACATTCTGTCCATATTCGGGAGGGAAAGTAATAATGTTAACAGAAATAACACTAATGATGATGAGGTTAGATTCTCATTAAACAGATGCCTGGAGGAAAGCAAGATAACAGCATAAACTTGATAGGTTAAAAAGATGGAGAAGACGGAACTGGCAGTTTGTAGCAAAGACAAAGAATGATGGAAACTGTGGTATCAATTTAATGAATCATGAACTTTGCATAATCACTTTGCGATGGAAGTGTTATCAGCGTACGGGAAACATTTTTGTTCCTGAATATCTAATTGACCTTGGTGTAAGAATTAATAGGTCATAGACTGAGAAATTCCAAATCAATTGTTAATTGTTTATACTCACAAAGCCTTTGAGTTTGTTTCAGTCTGAGCATATTTTCATATCACCAGACTAATCTTAAATCCTCAGTGCCTGAGTCTGTCGCCAACAACAGATACATCATATGTTGTTGTGATTATATTAATCTACTTCGATCAGTGCAGAGAAAAACAAATCAAATACTGGGGATATTAAAGTCTATCTCATTTAAAATTTCCCCCTGACACAGATGGGCACCCTCTCTGTAAAGTTTAATTACTTCTCATCACGTGGCGTGATGTTATTATGCTGTAAAATGTGGTCACTCGTGCCAAAACCCCTCAAACATGACCACTCATCTATGCATCCTATCACTTTAACACTTTTATTTTATAAAATCATGTTTTCTATTTACATATTAGTAATAAATCTGTGCATGTTGCTGCTTCATGCCCATTGACATGTTACTATAAATAGCCTGCAGGGTTTTATAACCAATGAAAAAGAACATGACATGACTGGATACCTCCCTCACAATTAATGACATGAAACACTTCATGCAAATTAGCTGTGGTCTGCCTTTGCTGGAAGATGAAGGAATCATTATCCTTTGCATTTGATCGGAACCAAATACAAATAAAATGAGAGTATACCCTCAGCCTTTAAATGCCACAGAAGTGTGGTTATAATTGTATGTATTGGTGATATTTCCAATTTAAACTGTTAAAAGTTATGTCAGTTATCCTTTCATTTCAATGGAATAGCAATAAAAAAAAGAAGCAATAATTAATCGCTTATATTTTCTGTCCTTCTATTTATTAGTTTTCAGTGTCTGTTGTGATTATACTCCATCTTCTGAGGCAATCAGAATGTGTACACGTGTTCAATAGAAAGAGTGGTTTGCCCAAGGCACTTGATTGTATTGTTTCCCTTCTATTGATTTAGGGGGAAATGAAAAGCATGATACGAGTGGGCTTCAGAATAAAAAGTGCATCCTCTGCTGCAGTGTATGTATTCATCAATGGAGGCATAAGGAAACTCGGAATCTACTTAACTAAAAAAAACATAAAGCTTATAATGTATCGTGTCTAAACTTGCAGGTTAATTGCGGTTCTCTATTACTTAGAAGCTGAATCTTTGTATTGAAAATCTATGCAGTTTGTCCCTTTAGTCGTGGAAATGAAGTAAGTTGCAAACATCTATTTTTACCCTGTGGGGAAAATCAGAATCAGTTGTGTACACACTGTTTGCATATATGAATGTACTTTACATAGTGACTGCAGCAGTAAGTGAGACCCTGTTCCTTGCTCTACATGCCCACACACATAGCTGTGTGTGTGGGAGGAGGATTGGATGACAAGTCCAGGATATATAGTGCTTGACTCAAGCTCACTTGGTATTCCTGTGTATTTCAAAAGCCACATAATTCACACAGATAGGCAGTTTTCATGCCAGGGCCCACCACGTGGAGCGTTCACTTTGCGGTTCATGTTGCATTGTAATGCATGAATAATATCCACTTTTGCCAGCTGTGAAATACACAGCAGCATCTAGATGGATGAAGAGGTGCCTCTTTGTGCTGCATCTATTTAATTCCCCACCCCCCAGAGCTACAGGCAGGAGCCTTCCCCAGCTAATGATCCTTCACAAATTAAAAGGCTGTTGCCCTGAAACCAAAGCCATCTCCTCCCATCCATCAGAACATGCAATATCATTGCACCAGTCTGTATTGATATTGACCTAATCCAATGTTTGCTGGTGACATGCAGTCACAAAAAAAAAGTGCTGTAAGGCAACAACGAGATCTAAAGACTAATCAATCACTAATATGAACAGCTTTCTATGTAATCTGACTTTTGATTATCTCTTTTATGTGGACATGAGTCAGTATATGTATGGCTATAATCATTATGTGAATAATTGTCTAAACCATCATTGTCAGATTACACTGGTTACATGTAATCTGTACATCTAATTCCTCTTTTTCCCCAGTTCAAAACATGTGATGACAGTCTGAAAAAAAGATTGTTCTTGAATTATAGACTGTTCATGGAGACAAATTGCAGTGCATCGCACAGCTTTTCTGTCACCTGCAGATTTACTTGAAGAGCATTTATCATGGGTGAACAGACTTGTGCACCTTCCCCCTATTGGTCATGGAGGCTTGGGAGTAATAGGTGGAAAGCCAAGTCCCTCTGTGCTGTCATGTACAGTTCCTCTCACAGACTCACATACCTCGCTGTAATCTCTCACACTAGTGAACTTAAATTAGAGTTAAATCCTCAGGTGTTAAGAAGGCATGTGCCCTCGTCAGTAACCCCAAGTCTATCTACTACTTCTAAGCACCTGTCCTGTTGTGGGTTTTTGCACGTTTAAGTCCGAACACAAACATTTAACGTTTTCAGATCAAGGTGCTGTCTCAGTGGCAATGGCAGCCATCATTTATGTTTGGGGGTGCAATTGTTAGTTGTTTAGTTTTGTTTACATTTTGTGCTACAAGTCATTTTGAAATGAAAGCAAATGAATGTGACATAAAAAATTAAATCTACAAGAATACAGACCTCACAAGTCTAATCTGGAGGCTCACCTCTGCTGCTAGAGCAGATCTGTGTGTGTGTGCGTGCGTGCGTGTGCCTGCACTTGTATTTGTTACCTCTTTAGAACCATTTCTGACATAAACACTAACCTTGACCAAAATCTGGTCCTAATGAGGCGGAACCTCAGAGCTAAGATCTGATTCAGGGTCATTAGTTTGGTATTAACTGGTCATGGTTACAGTCAGAGATAAGGCTTTGTTTAGGCTGTCCAAATCAACGGAAGTCAATACAATTAGCTGTACAAATGTGTGTGTGGAGCTGTGCGAGTCTATAATGTATAGCATTTAGCTCAGTATTTAACAAAGTAAAAGGTGTGATCTACTCTACACTGGACTGAAATTATAATATATATAATCCTGTACAATCCAGTCCAGTGCCAGACAGCTGTGTGACACACTCATCCTTTAATAATCCTAAAATGGCCAGTTGTTTATTTAGACCTTTCTAATACGCCCCCACGCACAAAAACACACACATTAAATCTTTCAGTGTAGTTAAGTTTGCTGCTGCTGTAATCTTCAACTTCAAAAACAAAGATGCACTTGAATTAGAAGGAATAATTCCTCTCTGACAGTGTCGACCAACACTGAATATCTTCTTTTATGTTGAGTTACACTACAAGTGTCTAATAAATTAGTCACTGACCAGTTAGTTTGAAAAAACATTCCATCCACTGTCGCTTTTACAGATACAGCATCTCTTTTCCACAATGCTGAATCTCTGACTAAATAAACATTGCCACCTGCTGCCTGCCTCTGTTAACTGAATCGAGGCTTACAGAGAGATTTTGGAACACATTGTGTCGGTGCGCTAACTGAAATGATGTTATTTTCACCATGACCAAAATACTGTTGCTCATTTGAATGGGGGGAGGGGGTGAAAAGTGGAACTTTGAGAGCACAATCCTGTGCATGTGTCTTCACATATATCAACGTGCATTTAGCATCTTAGTAAAACGCAGGCACGCACACACACACACACACACTGAGATCCTTGAGCTGACATACACAGGAAATGCAGCTGTTTAAATCTTCACACTGTCTCAGTTTTAGAGGCATACAGGGATGTGGTATTGAAGATTATACTTACTGGGGGCGGTGAAAACAGTTTTGCGGCGACTGTATTGGTAGCAATCGCTCGGGTGTATGAACAGTGGTGCAGATGCGTAGCAGATAGCTTTGAGGCACACAGGAGAGCTTGTTAGGTGGCAGCTGAAAGGATAATGGAAGGTTCTGGTGAAAGGCCCAGATTAAAAAAAAAAAAACTCTACTGTATGTAAGCCTCCAATCCCTCAAATGAAGACAGTTGTATGGCCCTGTAGCAACTGTCAAAATGGAAAGACAGGGAGACAAAACTGAACTTAAAAACTGCTCTTAACAGTTGACATTATTTTACAGTCAGCTTCTTCACACATTGCCCAGAGAGACGAAAGCCAGAAAAGGCTATAAACAAGAAGGGGTATAATAACAAAGCCACAGAGCAGAAGGAGCAGAAGGAGCAGAAGGAGAGGTCAGTGACTGATGCTTGTTTCTCAAGAACAATTGCCTCTGTTGAGGATCATTTGTAACATATATAGTACATGACAGGTTGCAGGCCTATTGATTATATTTAAATTGGAGGAGGGTATGGAACGTTTCATATGTAAAAGCAGGTTGTGTCCTTGTTTTTGTCCTGCTTGGTTAATCGTCAGAAAGTCTGAGTTAGTTAATCCCATGGGGCTAAGAGATGCACGGCTCAGCAGGTCATTTTCATGGATTAATGTCACAGGTTGTAGTTGAGGGAATGTTTACTTACCCGATTTAATTGAATTTTTCATGCTCTGTACACAGCCATTACAGGCAAACGATGGCCTGATTAGTTAACTCAAGCCTGAAACCCAGTGACACCTCTGTGCCACACAAACGATTGCAAGGAAAGATTTGAGCAATTGGTAAAAATACAGACTTTAATGCCATTAACTCCAGAGCCCAGTCAGAGTATGTGCTCATTTATTTAGCCTCAGGTTAAAGTTGCCTGTGAGTTATACAGAAAAGGAGGTAATTGGTTTGAGTGTATTGTTCACACACCATGTCCACTTCTGTCTCAGCTCAGACCAGAACACTGCACACAAAGTTTTAAAGGTTTATTAAACCAAAAGGGAAGATAATCTCAAATATGTAAATCAGGAACATCGGGAGTGTGTGTGTACTGCACGGACAAGCAGGCACGGAGCGTTCATTTGTGTGGTACATCACATGAAAAGAACACAGGAAGGAGTGGTGTAGTGGTTAGTACTTATGCCTTTGCAGCAAGAAAACCCAGGTATGTGACCCGGTCAGAGCAAGGGCCTTTCTGTTCTCCCTGTGAGTGCTTGGGTTTTCTCCAGGTTCTCCAGTTTCCTCCCACTGTCCAAATCATGCAGTATAGGATTAGGACAATTGGACACTCTAAATTGACCATAGGTGTGAATGTGAGATTGAATGGCTGTTTGTTTTCTCTGTGTGTCCCTATAGATAATTGGATAATAAAAAATACTGCAAAGAAATAACACAAATGTTAGACTGTATAGTTTCATTGCAGAAATACACAGTCACAGATTTAATACAGGTAATAAAAGTGGTGCAAAGAATATAAATGAAGAGACAGAAACCAAAGACCTTTCCTGTGATGGGATCACAGCAGCAGCGACACCTGTCAACATGTCCATGGTTCGAAATATGAGCACTCTGTGGTTATTACATCTGTGTTCATGGGTCATACCATACTCATCTTTGAACTTTGTCTTGATCTCTGCTGTCTTTAAAATTTCATGTCTGTATCTTGCACAGCTGTGATAGTAATGCAGTGATGTCAGCAGTCCAAGATACGATTGATCTGGATTATAGCTCCTGCTCTAGTAAATGTCTCCATCACTGCACACACTTGCACACACTGAATTAAATGTATATGTAAAGGTTCTGGACTATTTAAGATTGTGTGAAGCAGCAGCTAAACTCAAGTTTATTGCTCTTTGTATTGGCAATATTATGTATGTTATTATTGTTTTTGTGCCATTTGGTGTGTTATAGAACTGCAGTAACTGCAGGATAAAAGACCAGGGCCAACGTAGTCAGTCCTCTGGACTCGTAGAAAGGTCTCCTGTAATTCACTCGTAATTTGCAGCAGTTTATACTGCAACATTTGAAAATGAAATTCCTGCTCAATGTACTGGAAAAGCATTTATATTATTTGTTTTCCATTCTATACATTCACTTCAAACATTCACTCATGGCAGAAAATATGTTTTTTTTTTCGATTTTATGGTTAGATAGGTAACTTAAACACTTGGTTTGGGTTGAAACATAAGACAGGATAAGTTTTTGCCTTCATTTTCATTTTGTTTTACCCCACTATGGAGAGACGACACAGATGGACCAGTGGACATAATCAATTCAGGCCAAATTGAATGTGTTAATCATGGCAACTGATAAATATTTAAGGTGTTAAAACTAAATGGTTGCAATCATTCAGCTGTAGTTTATTTCCTATGGTGGATTTGACCATGAAAGAATTTACACCATCTGAAGACAAATAAACCACAGTGTACCTTCAAATCCAGTAATTATAATATTATATTATATTTATATAATATTTATGGCATTGCAGTAGATAAAGCAGTGAGAGAAATCATTCAGATAGCACAAGGCGACATGCTTGACACTGTACCCTTGAGAGGAACTATTATGTCACAAATACAAATGTTAAATGAGGAAGAGAAGGCACAGAAGATGAAGATGTTAGAGCCCAGACAAGCACTGCACTGCTTTGAGTAATGAGTGTTACTTCATCACAGCACTCTTTGCAGATGAAGTCATTGCGCCAACTGGGAGTACAACACTAGAGTGATACCATAATTATATGAGTACAATCAAGATGTTATTTTATTCTTTATGTCTCTAATGGCCTTAATGGTTCTCTACGTTGGCCTGTTTTTCCGTTAATGCATATAAGTGCATACAAGTTTAGTTCACAGGGAGACTATAACAATAATAACCATTTAAATATGCATCTTCTGATTATGTTCTTTTTTGTAATGCAACACCTTTGTACCTTTGTACTCTAGCCTGCATATGTTCATGTGTAGGACACTCTCTGTTACTTGCAGTATTATTGAAGAATCTTTGCTTCCACCTGTTTTGTTAAAAACATTTTTACAAGCTTCAGTGGTAAGATAGGAAGTGTGATTAATAACAGCACATTAATTACATTATTATTATGATGATGATTGCACTTTTCTGAGAGTAATTTTGAAATTCTCCTTCATACCAGAGATAAACACATCAATAAGGATGAAATATCTATATTCTTGCTGTGTGTTTTAGGTAATAAAAAGCTGATTTAGTTATTGCCTCATCATGGTTTGACAGCAGAGATCTATCAAAGCACTGAGGTTTCCCAGTAAACCATTTATCTTTATAGTGTGCAATCAGAACACATATTAAGTCTTTCCTTATTTTTTTTTGCCAAAACAAATGTGTCATCCTGTCTTTATTGAACTGAGGGAAATGTAGTCTCTTCCCATTGTTTACTTTCACATTATTCTAAACCCACCGAAACAATAGCTGAGAATCCAGCCAGCACAGGTGTCTGCCAGTTTTCCTAAGGGGAAAGGACATCAGCAGCAGCAGACTGCAGGACAAGGCTCACTCTCACACTGCTTGCAGTTACTCTGTCTTCTTCCTGTTTCTTGCTGACATCTTTCTGACAGCTATTGTCACAATCAGTCTCCCTCCAGTAGCATATTAATTGTTTGAGCAGCAGCTGGCTGTTAGTTAGTTGGTGGCGAACTTCTCTTCTTTTCTCCATGCAAAGTTCACACCCAGACATAAATGAGTGGAGCGAGTGTTTCTTTAATGGCAAGAATGCACAAAGTCTAGTGTCTGCTTTTAACTGTCATTGCTAATCTGGTTATTTGACCTTGTTCACAAGTGTAAAGTCGGGGCAAATCAGGCCGTAACGCTAGTCTAATACTTAAGTGTAGTCGATAATATAAGCATTCCTTTACAACATTTGACCATAGAACTCCCTCTATAATGAATTATATACCGCTCAAGCTCACAACAAATCTTTAATCATGTTTAATGAGCTAGAAAATAAGAAAACTGGACTTGAACACCTGCTTGCAGAAATCTAAGTTGTTGTGATGAAAGCTGAAGTATCTCCATGACAACATTAGAAAATCCTATCTGCTGATAATTACTGCAAGGTGCAGCTGAAAGCTGTTGGGGAAAAATATAATATCTTTATTTGAAAAACAAATTTCAGGTGAGTGTAATTCCATAATTTATAAATAACAATAATATAATATGATATGATATGATATGATTATTTTATTTTATTTTTTAAATAGTTATAATAATGTACAACATGAATGCTACAAGAGTCATTAAGGGAGGGAGGGGTAACATTATTTTATCACAATTTCTATCCATCAAAACCTGCACTTAAAGTAAAACTGAAAGTAAATGCAAAATGATGACTGTTAAACCAGCAAAGGCTCTCACACATCTGCGTGTGAATGCATTTGTTTGGTCAAAGTCAGCAGCAAAGTTAAATGCACACCTTATCTGTTGTGTAGTATGATGCTATGATAGATTACAAATGTCATTATTGTTGAGTATAATGCGGGCTTACCTTCAGTGAGCCCTTTTTGCTGTACGGCATCATCATCATCATGGTGCTGTGATAATGTAGGAGAGCTGGTCATTATCATAAAATGAGACCTGACACATGAAGCGAAGCGTGGAAGCCCTTGTTCATTCTGCAGGGATGTTTTTCGTTGACATGGTCCTTTATCATTAACAACAGGACAGGAAATGCAACACTTGGATTGGCACGGCATCTCTCTGGAGCTCCGCTTTGAGCTCCCCATGCTACATGTAAACAGCATTGATTTTGGGAGTTAAAGCACCAACAAGATCATGTAGCACAAATTAAACTCAGCCAGCACATACAGCAGAGAGGAGCCTTTAATATCTGAGTGACAGGAGAGGAAATTGTTAATTATCACAGGTCAAAGATCGTCAAAGGCTTCAGTAACTGTAACATTAGATTTTCAGCTTCAAACATCTAATCATAAAAGGTCCTGTGTGTAACATAGCAGGGTTCACTGGCAGTAATTGAATATACTACCATTGTGTATTTTTTTGTAAGTCTATAATCACTTATTAAGTTTGTTTATAATAATTATGTAATTTAAGCCTTGCTTTTTGGAGGTCGCCATCTTTCTCTGTCGTGTACATTTCATGTTTTGAAGCAGAATGTTAACATGCAAAGGAGAATGGCTCCATCACATACTGTAAGCCCAATGTATGATGACTAGGAGGAAACGACAGGGAGAGAAGAATGGAGTTTTAAAATGTTGACGGGTTCAGGCCTCCATTGTTCCCTGATACACTTGAGAATGGGAGCAGTGAGCAAAGGGGTCCTTGGTTTGATGCACTCTACAGTTTCACCATTAGATGTCACTAAATTATACACTGGAAGTGGTTCCTCAGAAAATGCATGGGTGTTAATCTTAATGCCATATTGAAGTTGAAGTTATTGGTCAGTCCTTTGACTAAAGCTTTGTCTCCCAGTGACATCATTATTTAGAGGCCTGAGTATTTTTTTTGTCTTTTGGAAAATAGAATAACTTTTGACATTGACATATCATGTGATATTGGTTCCTTTGGAAAATGTGTATCAGCATTGTTCCCTGACTCCACGAGAAACCTATCCACTGCGTTCATTTCTGAAAACTTTCAGCTTTGAAGAGTCGAGGTATCTGCAGTCTGCAAGGATACCAATGTTATGTCAATGTCATTTTAGATAAGATTTTTTCTCAAGAGTACGGCTTCCATACTGTTCTTAAAAAAGGCAGAGGAGGGGGGAAGTCACCTTTTATTTCCCTTAACTATACTCACAGCTAATTGCCGCCTTATGGACAAAATTAATTCTTGAAAGAGCCTTTGAAGTATCCACAGAGAATGTTCCCTGCCTTTCATATTCATTGCGATTACTTTGGCAGCTACATGAAGTCCCCTGCTTGTGTCTGATGAATAACGGTCTGCATGGAATAAGGTATTAAGAATTATTTCATGACCAAAAGGAACAAAAAAACAACGTCATAGAACATGCTCATGCAACTCCAAAGTATGAAACCATTACTGTGCACCTGATATCCTCCCTGTATGATTTGCAATCTATCCAGGACAGGTCTTGGGGTCAATAGTGAAGTATTGAATTTCCTCATTACTCATTGCCCATTTCCTTTTTTAGCAAGAGAATCAGCTGCATTCTATGAGCAATTAAGTCCCTGGTTGCAATATTTGGTATTTTAAATCGGCAAACGTTGGAGAACTGCAGATATTAGGGATGTCCTCAGATTGTTTTTTTTTGTTGTTTTTTTTTGAATGAGTAGAAAATGCAAAATGCAAAAACTAACATGACTCAGCTTTGTATGTTGTGATTCAGAGACAGATTTTTGTTGCAACTGGATTCCCGGTAGAAAGAGATACTTTCTTTGGGTCATTGAGTATTTAATTACACTGTTAGGGAGTGATTTTGGAAGTCATTTGCATGTATAGTTTCATTTTAGCAAATATAGGAAATTGAAATTGTCATGTTTCATGATAATAAAATCAATAAAAATAATTAAGCAGTAGATGAATAATGAACTTGGGTTTTAATTTCAAATATTTCGCATGGTCAGCAGATGGAGTTTGGTCAGTTTAATATGAGTAAAAGGTGACTGAAAGTGTGGCCATTGATTGACCTTTGCTTGGCTGAAGAAATTGACACTTAAATGAACCTTGAAGCTTAACAGTCAGGACTTTTGTGTGTGGGGGTTTAAAACATCTTAAAGGAAATGCAAACATCCATTTCTATCTGGTTGATTTGCATATTTGTTCATCATTATCTCCCTGAAGCTTATTGATGCGATGTGTCATTAAACTAATAATGTCAACTCAGCACTTTAAGACTTGGCTCGTCTTCTCTGTTTTGATTTTGGAAATACATTAAAGGAGAGTGTGAGTGCGGGGGAAACTTATGCATTAAATGCTTGTGACTTGAAGTGTCTTTTGCACCATGATCTTTTCAGATTGAAACCTTTTCCCTCCACAGTTAGATTTTAAATGACCTTTCAGCAAGAGGAAAATTACATTATTTTACTCTCCTCCGTCACATCCACTAGGCCAACTCTGGCAGTTGGGATACATAGTGGCTGATGAGAAAGAACATTTAATCTCTGAAGGTAATCAGTAATCCTGACATGTGAATGCAGCCGACAATGGTTCCTCCCACTGTGGAGGGAAGACTATAGACTACAGAAAGCCAGAGTGAAGCCTTAACGCATGGAGCAGCTGATTTCTTAAGGCAGCATCAGCTAACTTGAAGCAGCTGGATAAAATCCACACTGTATTGATTGAGTGGTGGCTTGCACTTGCACTTTGCGCACAGTGCACCTGTTAATTAAAGGAATATGCTCTGACCACGTTTCCATTTACTGTGGCTGTGAGGTGGCAGATTTTTTACTGAAAGTGAAGTAATCAAAGAAAGGTAATCGAAGCAAACCATGCATGAAATTAGTTTGACGTTTAAAGCTCCATCTTCTTGTGAATTCAGTTACTGTCATTTGATACTTCTCAAAACAAAGTTCAAACATGATTCACGAAAAAAAGTAAACATTTAATTAAAATATTTGTATTGTTAAATGCAACAAAAGCTATTTGTTCACAGTCAGGTGCCATTTTCTTTTTGAATGCTCAGCATTTAGGTCTGTCGACTTGTTATTGTAGTCAATATCACTTAGTGTATGATTTATTATTCTACGTCTCCATGCCAGTCTATGAGATTATCTTGAATAACAAAGATGGTTTAATAACAGGTAAGAGGTTGCAGTAGGAAATCAGTCAATGGGTCTCAAGAATAGATTTATTAAAACTGTGGGATATTGCATTTTGAGCATTTCCATCTTTTCCTTGTTAAAACATAAACTTATGTTTCTTGAGATTCTTATTAAACAAAATCAGAACATTTGTCTTTGCTCTGGTTTAACAGTAGACCTAGTAATGTATTTAAAGTCCATCCAAGAACAACACCAGTGATATAATTATGTAGTAAGTGTAAGATAGCGCTCTTCATGTAGTGACAGTTAAAATATGAAAGTTATTACTTTGTAGTGCAACATAGGTCTGCAAAGTGTCTATACTCCTGTCTATACCCTGTTGTTTTGGTTACACTTCTTTGTTTCCTCCTCACACGTCTCACAGTGTTGCTTCCTGCAGCAGCAGGCAGCTGTTTTCAGTCAAAGAGCTCTGATTATAAAACCCTTTACTTTGCCTGTCCACCACTGAACTGAACATCAAAAAATAGCAAATTGCTGGTCCATATAACGGAGCATTTAGCAGCTAAAGAGCCAAGTGTTTCTTTAAAGAGTCGGTTGAGACACCAACGAAGCTAACGGGGCAAACGATATTGTACTAACGTTCACCAGCTTGTAGGAAACATGTCTGCAAATGAACACTGATGTTGCCGAGTGTCTTAAAAGACAACAGTTTGCTAACACATTGGTGTGTTTACAGTATGTAGTTCTCTGCGTGCGTGTGGGTTTTCTCCGGGTTCTCTGGCTTCCTCCCACAGTCCAAAAAAAAAGCATATTTGGGGATCAGGTAAATTGGTCACTAAATTGACCATAGGTGTGAGAGAGAGAATGAATGGCTGTTTGTCTCTATATGTGTCCCTGCGAAGGACTGGCAAAATGTCCTGGGTGTACCCCACCTACCGCACTATGTCAGCTGAGCTAGGCACAGCACCCCCCGCGACCCTCCGGTGGAGGATAAAGCGGTAGATAAATGATGGATGGATGGATGGATGGATTTATTCCCCTTTTAGGATGTAATGTGGTGCATCTACCGCTTTATCATCCACATGAGGATCGCAGGGTCACTGGTGCCAATCCCAGTCCATTGCAGGGCCACACAGAGACAAACAACTCTCACGATCTCACTGACGGCCAATTTAGAGTGTTCACTTAACCTCTGCATGTTTTTGGACTGTGCGAGGGAAACGGATGTAGACTCTAAATGGCTTAAAGATGAAATTTCACAAATGCTTGAAGGAAGTTGGTCATAGATATCTGCCAATTATCTGGAAAGCAGTAAGTGAAAGAAGCAGAGGAGGGACAGCACAAGGCTGATTTTGAGAGGAGGAGGACATGGGAAAATGTAGGACGACGGGGGACAAATCAAGGGGGAGGAAATGTAAATGCTGGAGACAGATTGATGTGTTGGTAAAGAAAGCTGACGCAAACAGGAAAGGCTGGATTAACCACTCATTGGAAGCACTGTCAGGTGATTAGAGGTGTGCTGAGATCTCCAGACATCAATTCAACTATTAATTTCATTTTAAACGAATGCTGCTTTGAGGAGAGTCAATATCAGTCGAGACAGATTCTCCTCACGGTGGACCCAAATAACCTCACGCCTGCATCCTGCGCATATACACCTCTGTCCATGAGTTGAATGTATGCAGGGGAGTGCATTAAAAATTGATGCTCTTACAAAACACGATAGGGAGGCTGCAGCAAGATGGATGATGGATGTTCCAAAATTAAAGGATCGGCTTTGTTGAATCCACTGTTTTTGATCATTTTAATTTATTTAAAGTTATGAGGATAGCACTTGCTTTGACTCTTTCATTTCTGAGTGGCTTATGTTACTGTATTACTGTATGTAATAGGAACATCCACACGCCCAGGAGGGGTGATGATGGCCAAAAAGTAAAGATCTAGTCTGTAACTACAAAGTGAGTTTTAAAGCTGGTTGCAAAAAGCTTAATGGGAATCATAAATGAGTAATACTCTGGCTCTTCAGCACATTATCGGTTAAGGTTTCATTAAGGGAAGTAGTAAACCCTTCCCGCATAGTAGCTTCTTAGTAATTAACAATAGATTATTATGGTTGTATATGGTAATTCTCACTTTGTGTGCATGTGCTGATGTAACTAAGTGGGCATTGCTGACATTGTATCTGCTAATTGCACACTTTTCAGAAAATAAGACCGGATAATTTCAGTGCAGGACCTCTCATTTGTTGTGCCTCCATTTGGTTTTTATGTTTTATTTTTACTTATTACATTGAATATGTTTGTATCTGGTCCATCAAATTGAGGTTGAAATCTAGGTGTGTTAGAGGTCACTCTTCAGTTTTCATCAATGCATCTCTGATGTGCCACTGTCTGGACCCAAGCAACCCACTGTGGGATCTGATCTTACTTCCCCAAATGAAACCGGATCCCTTGAATTCAATGTGCCCTCTAAGATCTTGCTGAGGATTGGTTGACGCAACAGTCCATTACTACTTCCAAGCTCTCGATATCAACCCATTCCCCTCCCTCTGGTGCAAAGAGGAAAACTCGACCCCGACTTGTCCAGCCTCCCTTGTTCATTTAGTCGGGGGGAATTCAGCAAGTCACCACTGCAGCAAGACCACGTCCTACAATCACAGAGCTTAACTTGGAAACTCTTTGGATAAAATGGGAGCCCCAGAGGAGGACACACCACGTCCACCATCAGACATCACAGTATTTGGGGCTAACTCTACGCTGCATGGCCTGAGCCACATCTTTCTGCCCGGTGGAGTGACTTTTCGACGGTTACTTTGGGCTGTCGCATTCTGCTCCTCCCTTTCCATCTTCCTCCTCCAAGTAGCTGACCGTATTATTGAATATTACCAATACCCCCATGTCACCCTCCTGGATGAAATGGACAGTCCTGTCATGTACTTCCCCGCCATCACCATGTGCAACTACAACCGCTATCGAAAGTCCCAGATTCGCAGGAACGACATCTTCTGGATGGCTGGGGTCCTGGGTGTGGAGCAGGGTGATTTTGATGACTTCATGGCTGCTTTAGGGCAGCCCACAGACAACAGCAAATTTTTCCCCAGCAAGACCTTCAACATGCTGGAGTTTGTGCAGAGAACTAGTCACAACATTGAGGAAATGCTGCTTGACTGTAAATACAGAGGCAAGGACTGTGGTCCAGAGAACTTCACCACAGTGAGTACGGCTCCTTCCGTGGTTCTAGACTCAAGTCAAATTAATGTAAAGTACAATAGAATTATAAGCCAAATCACTGATCCCTAGTCTAATTATAATATGAGAAATTATATCTTAATATATATAAGAATATGTAAATATTTAAACTAAATAAATCTAAATACAAAACGTATTCAATAAAAGGATACTATTTACCATTACTATAAAGTGAGAATTAACAGCCTTTAAAAGTTATTTTCCTGAATTCTGAAAGTGTCATTCTGTCTGCATTGAAATGAATTGCTTTGTTTTGATTTAATGAATGACATGACAGCAGAAAACAGCTGTAAGAAGAAGGGCTCTTTATAAAGTGAGCATTGTCATGGTGAGATTAGCACATCCACATCAGTTATCATTAGGGAAGAGACATCACAATTTTGTTGTCATTGCTTAATTGTTTCTTCAGTAATGGTCTTGTAATCCTACATTTTTTTAAATAATTAATAGCATGTTTGTGGAAAGATTAAGTCGCTCAGGGGGCGGAACAACAGGTATGGGATGTGTGTGTGAAGAAAAGGTTTCTGAGGCATACTAATGCAGCTGTGTGTTATCTTGTTTTACAAGAGCTGGTGCTTAAAGTGGCAACACATCTCCTTTCATTGTGTTGTCAGTACTTGCACTGTGTCCAATTCTTTATTTTGTAACTTAATGTTAGTCTTTTTTTTCTCAACGGAGAAATGGGAGTTTCCTTTCTTGACATCACGCATTATGATGCAAACGTATGCTGTTTAAGATCATACAATACCATATTTTAGAGGAACGATCATCTCAAGAGGCAACAAACGTTGGAGTGACACAAAAACAAAGTATTGTCATATTTATAATGAAAGTGTCATATTTGTTAACTCTGCACTCATTTTTGTTCAACACATCGTTTTGCCCTCAATCTTTCAGGCCTTTAGCAAAGAGATAAAATTATGTCAGCAGAATTTGAATGGAACTTAATCGTCATGCTGCAGAGACAGGGGAAGGATTGTATTTCGATGAAATGGGCCATTGATTTGAATGATGAAAGCCCAGCACCAAGATGAGGTTGTCATGCTGCACATTTTCTTTGAAAAACTGGCAGCAGTGAAACTGAGGCAAATGATTTATATTAATTACTTAGTACATCCAATAGTGGCAAAACTATTATTTGGAATGAGACAATGGTTACAAATTGATAGATGATGTTTGGCTTTTTGAGACAACTCCAAGCCTTACATCTGCTATAAGACAAAAAGAGACAATGGTGCAGTGGCTTTGACTCGCAAGATTCAAAAAAGTGTGAATGAAACGAGGCAGATTTTGTTATCAAGTGTGGTCAGTCAGATGACCTTGGCTCTTTCACATACCCACGCACAAAGGGCAGATTTCAGCTAAATGTCAGAAACTGGAGATGCTCTGGGGCCCCAAGTATAGAGGGGACTAATTAAAGATTCATGGAGCTGCCTGAATTCCCTCATCTCGGCCTGCTGATCTTACTGTGGGAGGCTCAGAGGCTCGTCCTCTCACAGGAGTTGAGATGTGATGGATTTGAGATTACCCACAATGTACCTCAGCAAAATCACTGCATGATGACTCACACCGGGGCCAGACAACATCTATCAATTAGTCAACTGAATTTCGTTAAAAGGATGAGAACATTTACTTTTAGGCATTTCGATATCAAATTAAACAGCACAACGTTTTAATAATTAAATAAAAAATTAACTGCGTGATAAATGAATCCCTGTATTATTATTTTTCTCTCCTCCTTGTGTGTTTATGTGTTTATGTCATTTGCATTTGTCTCAAAGTCAAACAAAGGAGCCATGGCAAGACATTCTCAGCATGCCTACAGTGACAGGAAACACCAGATGTTTTTAACTAATGAGCTGAATGTTGGCGCAGTGGTACTGAGAGAAAAGAGAGGAAATATCAGGGCCCTGAAGTGCAATTATTCCCCCTCACATAAATGAATGAAACATTTTTTTTTTTTTTGGTGAGAGGATATTTTAACTCACTGGAGGAGAACAATTCAGATATTAAAAGGCTGGCAGATGGTATATGCTGGAAATGTTTTACCCTGTGCTATAAATACACACAGAAGGGTAGACTTGAATGTCCCTATATCAGTCTGTGAGTGATAATGTGGTTTCTTCCAGTTGTCGTTCTGCGTGACTCTGTGTTCTACTAAAAATGTATCAGACAGTGAATATGACTTTAGGAGAACTTTCAACACAACCAGTTAGTCGAATAACTGTCGTAGTGAAGGCTTTATTTATTCATTAACAAAATTAAACTCCTGTTGCATCCACACCGTCTGTGAACTGGTGTGTATGTGTGTGTGTGTGTGTGTGGCTGTGTGTGTGTGTGTGTGTGTGTGTGTGTGTGTGTGTGTGTGTGTGTGTGTGTGTGTGTGTGTGTGTGTGTGTGTGTGTGTGTGTGTGTGTGTGTGTGTGTGTGTGTGATTGATTGTCTCATTAATACTCGGAGCGTAAACACCCCTAACGCAGCCCAACTCACTGCTGTGGAT
Source organism: Microchirus variegatus (assembly GCF_963457635.1). Classification (NCBI taxonomy): domain Eukaryota; kingdom Metazoa; phylum Chordata; class Actinopteri; order Pleuronectiformes; family Soleidae; genus Microchirus; species Microchirus variegatus. Next base: position 19,683,624 of record NC_139806.1, read on the forward strand.
TAAAACTGCAACACGGGCTTTGACCACATAAATCATTTGTCAGAGTGTGTATATGCAGGACACATGCAGTAGTTAGTGTAATATCATTTCAATCGATCACCAGCTCAGTGCTTTGGTGAGTCAGTGCCAAGCAAATTTATCCATTTACTGTTGATATCATGTGCTGTGATTGAACTTCCTGTTAAGGTATCGGCTTCTGTTGAAACCAAACCTGGGGACCGTTGCTAATATTACATTATGGTGTGTCTGCGGTGTTGGGAGATGTGTTCGGGTTCTGCCAAACCAGAACCAGGATGTGGTGATACACAATCATCCATTGCAGTATGTTTTGGACGCTGTGTTTGGCTTTGGAGAGCAAAGGAAGCGCAAGTCAGGACTGAGTGTCAGACCTGTTCAGTAACAATGAGTTGAAGACGGAAGCAGTGGGTGAGATGAGTATAAAAGCAGAGAGGTAGTTTTTTATAAAAGAAAGATGGATAGCAACTGATGAGCAAGAAAGAGAGCTAAGAGTATGTGGAAATCAAAGAGAAAGGATGAGAGAGAGAGAGCATAAGGAGGCAGTGCTGTGCTTAGATTGAGGTGGGACTGGGACTCAGTTGAGGACTGACACCATTGTGATTCAGCCTGCTTTGGGGCCGAGCCAGTGCCGTGATGCACAACTGGAAGCTTTAGGAGAGATGAAGGGAAGAGGTGTGTGAAGGAGCACAAAATTATAATGCTGCCGAGAGTGTGAAGCGGGAGGGGTGAATGAAATAAAGCTCCGCTGTGCAAACAATGAAATAAACAAATCTTAGGCAGTGAGCGTAGATGACAGGCCGACTAGCAAATACCTAATATGTTTGTTCCATTACTCAGTGTCACTAAAGGCCAGTGTGAGAGCCAGTGTTACTGTAAGTGCAGTATTGGCAGTTCGATCAATGGCGCTGAAGAGAAGTAGTAAAGGAATTCATAGGAGGGATGCTGCACGCCGATGCTTTTTGCTGACGCGCACATTTGGGAGCAGACACTGCCAACGGCTGACATTGGAGGTGCTGGTTGACAGAAGCTCTTAAGTTAATTAGCTTGTTGGGTGGAGACACCAAACACAAGTGTGGCTTTGTCCAAAACCAATACTGCTGTTATGTTATGTTTTGTTATGTTATAGATTAGCAGCTTTCTGGCATGTTAACCATACAAAAGCATGTCTTAATGTCCAGATTATAATGCTTTACTTGATAATGGTGGGACAAAGTGACGGACCATGATTTCTTCCTTTGGATCTTGGCTTGCCTGTCGAGCCTATTTTTAGCTTTTGTTCCTACTAATGGACTATGGGATCTATATTCAACTCTCTTAGCCAATAAAAGCAATGCAGTGCTTCTTCCAAAGTATTGTATCGCTCTCTTCTTTCATGTAAACTGAGATTTCCTTCGACATTACGTGTCATTGTACAGGGAAAGCAGGACATGACACATTGTTTGAAACGGCAAAGGTTTTTTCTATATTTACAGGTAGAAAAACCTATAAATGCTGGATATGCATGTGCAGCCTTGGATGTTTAAGGAAAGTATTTGAGTTTTTGAAATGTTTACCTGGTGGTGGAAAAACTGTTCTGCAGGCAGTTTATACATTGCACTTTTGGGCCTCTGGCAAGTGCTTACTCTGCTTAATTTCCGAGCAAGCATGCAAAATAGATTCAAAAGCCTACAGCTGAGCAAACAAGATGAGGACATGCTAAAAAAAGAAAAAAAATATCCTTTGCAAATGAAAGTACCGGGGGAGGAAATTTCAGTAGTGACTTTATCAAAGTGTGACTGCAGGCTGCAGACTGAAAGCTTGAGTGACAGCACACCTATGTTCTTTTTAGTTGGATTCTGTCTGGATGGAACAGGGAAGAAAGACTCGGGTGTAGCCAACAGCATCTGTTTTTTTATTGATTCAGACTGCATCTGCTCTTCAGCCGCTCTGCCAGGGGGCATATACAGTACATGCTGTGTCAGAGATGTTAACAACTTTGGATTTCAAAAAGGTAACACTCCCTCCTGTTCTGCTTTTTTCCATTACTGAACCTGGAAAACAACATGTGGCAGAGAAAAAAATTGCGTTTTCCGAAAAATAAAAAGATGAGAAAGTTTAATGACCAATAACATATAAACTGAATATACTCTCCAAAAAACCCTTGGGGTTGGATTTTATTTTTTATCTTTCAAAGTACATGTCAATATTTCTCCCTTTTTGATTAATTTTATATGGGATATTTCACAGTATATGCCTCTCATAGCAAGAAATCCATTCTTGCCTCTCTTGCATTACTCAAACAGCATACAGAGTGGCTGTGCTACTTTCTAAGGAGGAGGTTAGTTTAATTTAGAGTCAGGCCACAAGATGTCTCCCTCTGCTTAAGAAGCTGCCCGTCCACCAGAGTGACAGACCTGATTGCAAATGCTTCAGGTTTTATTTTTTTTTACTGTGACTCTTGGTCTTAAATCACAGTGTAATGATGCTGCAGCTTGTTTTCTAGCCTTGACTTCAGCTCTGGAAATTCTTAGAGACTCGAGTTGTCAACTTTTCATGTGAATCCAAGTGTGACATGCTGCATTTTAAGTAAGCTCACGAAAGCACCCAGAACTGACAGCTGGGAAATTTTGATGTAATTTATTTGGAATACTACAATTCAGCTATATTTACTCGAGCTTTAAATATTAAAGGATGTCACGTTTTCATGTGTGAACAATTTAAGGCTAAAACAAGGAAGTGCTTATAAGACTATCTGTCAAATTAAAATGAATCGAATATATTAATTTCATGAATTTCATTCACATTCCTATGAATGACAAATACACACTTAATGAATTGCCTAATCAATCAATTTATTATTATGTGCTATTATTATTTTTTCTTTGTTGTATTAAACTTAATATGCATTATATACCTCAGTCACTATTAAATAAAATCATCTGTAACATCACCACACTTTTTCACAATATTCTCGCACACTAGCCCAAATGCTTCAAAAGATTCAGTTTTAATATCATACACATACATGTATGTCTTTTTGACGTTTTTATCCAAACAATTACTTGATCAGTTATAAACTGACACGAAGTCTAGATCTGTGTTTGTCTGCATGTTCAGTCCAACTCTACAGTAACTGGACATTCATTTAATTCGTTTTCTTTCTCCCCCTCTTTGTCTCGGCCCTGTCTTTGCTGGGTGTGTTTCTGATGTGTGACTAATTGCGGCCAGGATTTCATTTTGTGCTGAGCATTCTCACTGGGCCTTGACGGAGCTCTTTCCTTTTCTTTGTTCAAACTTCTCCTCCTCTAATGAGACCTATGGGGCTCAACTTGGCTTTGATATGAAAGAAAATGGCCGGTGTCATTCTCCGACAGCCTCAGGGTTTAACATAAAAAAAAAAAATTGAAAAGGGATTCATTCTTTTTCCACAGTTATTTCCCATCATGCTGCAATCAGTTGCTCATTTGATAAGTTGTATTATTACACCATGTTTTTCTAATTACATGCTTGAATATTGAGGCAGAGATGAAACGTGTTAATATTCTCAGGAAGAGAACAATAGTCATGTGTGAGCTGCAGTGTCTTTTCAATGAGGAGACTATAGAAGAAGGAAGAATCATTAACTTTTGCTCCCAGCTATTTATTTTCCTGACTGATTGCAGCCATGTGTTGATGGTCATTTTTTAATTAAATCATTTAATGATAATAACACACAAATATCTGTTTAAAACAATATTTAGACTTGACTCCAATCCTATGATCTAAATTTCTACAACATTGTTGTGCCATGTTACCTTCTAAAATTGTTTCCTCAACTTCCGAGTTGAATGGAAATACTCAGTCACCCATATCGACTCATAGTCTGTCTGATAACATAAGTGCAGAGGACAAAATACAGACTTCATAGTCACACACACTGTTCTTTACCTTGAGTATGTAGTAAGAAAAACATGCAAACAATATCTGTAATTACAGTGGCTGTGGTAATCAATTGAGTAAGGGAAAAGATGGCTGTGTGTTATGTAAATAACAGTCTGAAATAAGTGTCCCTTAGTTCTATTGGTACATTTCTCTGGTGTGGTGTTAACAGAAATGGAGAGAGTGGATCCCACTCAGAGAGCGCAAACCTCTTTCAAGGCTGCTCCAGTCCCCTATTTTGCAAGTCCCCTATTTTAATATTTTTTCATCTCCAGAAATTTTTATCCAAATCCATCCTTTACTCATGGAGTTACGCTACTCGCAGGCAAAGATGACCAAGATAAAGATAAAAAGGAGTGTGGCAATGATACTCAAGTGGCCAAAAATATGACTTATATGGCGTATTAATGCTGATGTTGTTCTGTGCAACTACGTAACATAATAACAACGCTATATCAACCTTTTTGATGACATGGACCATGGTCATCACACTTGCTGCAGCTAGTTGCTCTGCCCCCAAGTGGCCAAACATATATAATGCAGTGTGTCAATAATAAAAATCTGAACATTTTGACGTATTTCACTTTTGGCACTCAAATTTCAAGTCCTGTTAATTAAATTAATCATAGTGATTTTGAGTCCAACGCAAAACAAATAACTTTAACCTGCATGCATCACACAGTTGAAATCTGAACTGAAGAGCTACTACCGAAGACTGAAAACACAGATGTTAAAAAGACTAATGGTGACTCACATGTTGAACTGCGTGTAATGAAACTGCATTTCATTTCAAACCGCTGACGTTTGGGTAATTCAAAGACTAAAGAAAGCCACCTGCCTCTCGCCTCCACTGAGCTTGTATAGGACAAAATGAGCTCAAGCAATTAACTCGCAAGTTAAATGTGCCTCATATCTATTGACCGACTTCAAAGAAATGGAGAATAAAGGAAATCAATGCAGCTGGTCAATAAGTGGAGAAACCAGTTGGCCAGCTGTAATAAGGTGATATTGTTGGAGATACTGCCACTGCCACTCGTGCAGCATTACAATTTCCCCACCCCACTTTTTGACATATATTGTTTTTATTGTGCATGGATTTTACATTTACTTTTTGCATTTATTTGTTTTATTTCGATAGCACTTTGGTCAACTGAGGTTGCTTATTTCTACACTATAAAAAGTAAAGTTATGTTCATAACCCTCGAGTAATATTAGTAAAATGTTCATCAATATAACACCATGTTTCCCATAGTGAGACATCAAATGGGACATTAGGAATAAGAGGTTGAAACGTAAGGCATAAGAATAAAGCCAGGAGAAAATATACACGTTGCAAAGATACAACACATATAGTAGCCGTCAATGGGCTTATTCAGACAATTAATGTAGTTGTTTAGCTGCTGCAAAGCCCTTGAAGTTGCACACAGAGGACATCACAATACACAGTAGTGGAGTTGTTTCTTTGGGTTTTCTTTATTTTCCCAGCCCCTAGAAATCCATTAATGTTATCAGATTTTTAACCTTTGAACACGGAGAACATTGCTCGGCTTACTGCTATCTTTATTATGTATGAATAACTTTTTGAGCTATAATTAAATTGGCTGAGAATGAATTGTGATGTGTTGAAATAATCCTATTGAATTAAGTTCTGCATCTTAGTCAAATAACAAATGTGTTGGGGAAAAAAAGGCTTGTGTGACGAGTTCAACATTTTGAACGGGCTCCAAACTTGGCAGGTGACTTATTAAGTGCACCGATGGGTGCAGCAGTGACTTTGGCGGTGTTTGGTAGAAATGCAACAGATATAATGCCAAAAGAGCACCAACATAGAACATCTTCTTTTTTTTTAACAGAACTTTAGCTGTCTAAAAGTAACGGTTTTCACTCACCAAATAATTATGACGAGGTACATATTGAACAGGTACTGCATTAGTTTTAATTCATGTGGAAAAGGGAGCAGTTATCTTCTTCATAATGTGTTCTCTAGTAATGAGTGATGGTGTGAACACAGTTCATGTGTGATTATTACAGCTGAATCTAATGACATTTAGTTATTATCCTCACAGTAATCACGCGGCTCCTTCCTTCTCTGCACACTTGGCTTCACTTTCAGAATTGCCTGCAATTGGTTTTGATTGAAGCAAGGCAGTAATATAATGCCAGTTGTAATAAAGAATTGTTGCATTAAAACCACAGCGCACGCACTTAAACAGACAATACATTTCAATGCGAAGGGCACTCTGAATAAATCAGTGGTTATGTTTGACATTTTAAAGCACACTTGGTGGAAATTAGACGGTAGAAGTCTGTGGTGGGAAAGATTAAAAAGCTTTTCCTCTCTTGTGACAAGAGAGCAAAGAATAATTGCAGCCAAATAAAAGTGAAATGATGGGTCAAGGAAATTTCAAATGTAGTACGTGCAAACATTTACCATGAACACTGGTGTCTTAACAAAATGTTTTAAGATGTAAATGAAGTATGAACTTGACTCCAGCATTGCTTTTTACCACTGCACTAATTAGAATATTGTGGCTTGATTATTCCTTCCATACATAGTAGGGTATACTGATAATAAAATGAGTCATTACGATCATTTTGAATTATATTTAAACTGTGTAAAATCCTGTTATCTGTGGTCCAATCATGTCAGCCATGATCTAACAATATAAAAAAATATAGTTTGAAGCTAAGCTGAATCCTCTGATAGCCTCACATAATTAGAGCAAAGCCATTTTAATACCAGCCAGTGCCACCTCTGCATGCAGCAAAAATGTCAGCTCTTATTACAACACATTTCTGAAATTATATTTTAATCAGGCAGAGCAGGAGAACTCGTGATTTTTTACCATTTCATTTCTAAAGCAGTTTTTATATTTTCCCTTCGACTAGATCCCGTCTCCTTTTTAGTTTTCATTCTCTTTTTCCGTTTGCACAATCTTTATTACAATTATTTCTACTTTGATTGATACCTTCCCCCCGCCTCTTTTATACCATTGGAGGTCTACTTCATCACCGGAGGAAAACACTTTCATTCACTGGCTCCACCTCATTCTCCATTCGACTGTAGAGAGAGGCAGCAAGCTTTATATTCGCTTCTGCAGGCTGCAAGTCAACAGTCTAAAAAGCATCTCTTCAATCTGTGCAAAAAGGGAGGAGTTGGATTCTGGGCTGCTACAGCACAAAGAGAGAAACCAGTGAAAACTGCAAGTATTGTCTGGCACTGGAGAGGGAGATGGAGGAGTGAAAGACCTGAGCAACAGGGGTAAGCCTCACCGGATTTTCAAAGTGATTGCCTCTGCGAGTGAAGCCATCGCTTACATCTGCAATTTTCACATCCATTTATCTATTGATGAAGGACTGGTAATGGTTACGCATGATGGTTTTTGTTAATGGCGTGATTCAGCTGTTTTTCTCATGAAGGAATCATTATGTAAATCAATTTTACATCCTCCAAGGAATTCACTTCGTTTGTTTATATCTTTTTAAGCCTGAACAGTGGGACAGCTGTGTATTAGGACTTGGCTGCTACCTGGAATTTCTGCCTGGAGATGGCTGTGGGAAAAGCCGATTATAAATTAGGGAAGTACAGGGTGGACTAATAAAAGACTGCATCTACTAAAGAAGCACCTGCCCACACTTGAGCAATTATGGTCAAAGCATCCACATCTGAATCGATGGCCCTGGGGACACACAAGCGACATGATGCCCAGGAAACAACTCTCCAAACCAATGATTCCAGCTCTCTGAAATCAACATGGAAAGAGATCACGGTGGCTTTTATAATGAAGACCAAGATCCATGGTTTGAAGTTCATCTTCTCTGCAGACAAATCAAAACCGCAGCGTTTCATCTGGATGATGGCCTTCTCTGTTTGTGTGGGTCTTCTCGCTACCTGGTCCTGGAACAGAATCCTCTACCTGATGTCCTTCCCCGCTGTCACAAAGATCTACATGGCTTGGGCTCACAACTTGTCCTTCCCAGCTGTCACTTTCTGCAATAAGAACGTTTTCCGCGTGTCCACTGTGACCAAGCATGACCTTTATCACAGTGGATACTGGATGGACCTCATGTACCCTAATCACACCGTGATGGAGAGGAGCCTTTCAATTCTTAAGGACAACCAAAAACAGGGTCTCTTGAACCTGCTGGACTTCAGCAACTACACCCCACCCCCCGATTACCACATCAACACCACTGAAATGATAGGACGCCTCGGGCACCAGCTGGAAGACATGCTGTTGGAGTGCAGGTTTCGCGGCGAAGCATGCACCTACAAAAACTTCAGCACTGTATGTACAGAAAGAAACATGGCATTTACCAGGTGTAAATAGGAATGTTGTTCAAAGGGTGTATTAATAATTCATGCAAGCATTTGTCGCAGCTCCCTCCAGCAGGCTTTGTCTAAGGATGTTTTAAGGTGTTGATGTTTCAAAGCCACAAAAAAAGCCGGTCCTGTTGTTGCCTCTCAAACATGACAGCTTTTGAATTATTACATTTGTGTTTTCAGAAATTCACGCAAGGAATCAAAGCACAGACCATAATTTGTGGTGGGAAAATCAGTGTCCTCACCTGTCACTTCAGTGTGTACGGAATTTTTGAGTTGCCAAGAATATTAAGGGGGGGGGATTATTAAAAACGCAAATGTCATAAATCAATCCAAATTAAAATGTTACTTTCGCTAATGAAGCATCTGGAGGGCATGTAGAGTTACAGCTGAGTTTCCAATTTAAAACACCAGATGGAAGTCTACTGTACCTTTAACACAGCAACAAAGTGGGTGACAATTCCCAACCTGAGTGTTAATTAATTCAGACTGGAACATTCCCCAATAAATACTTTCAACACAAACTTGCAGCTTTTATGGCCATCAGAAAACATTCACAAGGCCAAATGTCTGTGGTGAGAGTTAAGCACGCATTCACAGAGGCAAATTTATTTTTGCAGCACTGAAAATAGTTCTGTGACCACGCTTCGTCAGCACAAGCACACGCTGGTATTAAACCATCAGACTTAGACGCAAATCCACACTAGATTAATCTAAAGTCAAGTTGTGAAAGTCCAACTGTGATAGCTTTAACTGGACTGAGACTCGTGTGAAAACTATGCGCTCTAAAAAACTCAGTTATCGCGGCCAGCTTGGGGTCATTATTGGGATTTACATTTGCTGTGTTTTGTTTAAGCAACACATGGTCTAGCTGTGCTATGACTCAATAAATGTCTTATTTTATTATCTTACCATAAATGGAAAAGAAGTTCACTCGTTAGATGCTTTCTACTCTTCTTTGCAGCCCTCATTATATAACCAGCAGGGGCAAAGGAGCAAAGCTTGGTAATCTGTCTCAGCTATATGTGAGTCTGTCTGAGTCTGGATATGGAACACTGACTTTGATCTCTGGAGATTGGCTTTGCTTTTGGCATGCTGGTTGAATTTTATGTCATCTGGCCACTTACCACAATAGTATTTTGGATTTGGCTTGGTTTTTGCTTTGATATTTAAACTGAATGCCAAATGAATTTATCACAGGTGGAGTGTAATTGAGGTGTGAATGATCAACAACAGGCATGGGAGGCATCTGAGCAGCAAAGTATCTGAATATTCCTGTATTTCCTTTTGTCGTTAATTGGTAGTGGAGGCCGGGGGTTCATTATTTCAGCCAAAAGCTGCAACTTAAACTGGTATGGGTATTATTAATGTTGGAACTATGCAAGCAAGTGAATACCTAATCAAAAGTGAAAAACTACCACACAGTAAAATTATTTTAATTGTCATGCATTATAGCATGAACAAAGTAATGTGGTGGTTTTTCACATTTTTGCTCATATTTTGTATTCCTGTTACTGATCAGCACCTACATTTTTTGTTTATTTGGGTGTGTGCAGGGTTTACAACACCTTACATCTTGCTTTTGAAATCTATAAAATGATCATATGGAATTGGTTGACTTGCATCTTGTCGTATTCCTACATTTCCTCAGCCTCTCAACCTGTATGCTTAATTATTTTGTCTTAAACCACGATGAAGAACGAGCTCAGTTCAAAATGTCAAGTCTAATCATGATAGACGTGTGCTTGTTTTCCTGTATGGACGATCATTTCCCAATCACTGTGAATGAAATGTCAGCCTGGTAACTGTGAGTGCAAGAGTAAGAGCTGAATATAAATCAAGACAGCTGGGTTCATTACATCACAGAGACATTTGATGTGAGCAAACTCACCACAGTGACTGCACATCAGTTGTTAAATACCACTGAGCTTTACTGGCACGGATTTGGTCTCTTACGATGTTTTTTTAAGTCAGGACACACACAAATGTATTTTACGAACCCAATTTAACTCCAGCCTCAAGTGTGTCTTCTTTAATGATAGCAAATAGTGCATTCGTTTTAAATGACTTAAGGGAAATGTGCAGGGAATGGGATAAAGTTTGGTAGTTGCTGCTGCTGCTAAGTAGCACTCATTAATTCCTCAAATCAGCGTCAGGTGTCTTTGAAGAGCTAGCAGTGGTTTCTCAGGTAATCACAAAACCTCTCCAATTATTGCCGGTCTTGGCTGACATGTGACACATGTGCTGTGCCGCTACTGAAACACTATAAAATGCACCTTCCCCCCCTCTTTTTCTTCACAGATTTACACACGCTACGGAAAATGCTACACTTTCAATTCTGGATTAGATGGCAACCCTTTGTTGACAACATTGAAAGGTGGCACAGGGAACGGCTTGGAGATCATGTTGGATATTCAGCAGGATGAATACCTCCCTGTGTGGGGAGAGACAGGTCAGTGGAGCTCTATTCACCATTCTGACATTTACAGTAACATTTGTCTTGTCATCTGAGCATGAAGATGTGTCACTTTATTTAAAGAAAACTAGATTAAATACAGTTCTATCCCTCTGCCAACCAGTCAAGCCACATTCAAATGTAAAATGTCATCATGTAAACGGCAGAAAATTCTCAGATAGCAGCATTTACAAGAATGGGAGGGATGTGAGGCCACAGTGACTTTAACCTTTTGACTTTTGGTCACCAAATTCTTATCAGTTCATCCTTAAGTACAGGTGAACGTTTGTAGCACATTTGAAGAAATTCCTTCATGGTGTTCTTGAGATATTGCATTCATGACAACAGGCTAGGATAGGACCTGAAAACATAATGACTCCATGCACCCACAGCTGTCGCTGGTGTGGAGGCAGAGCAAAAGCCCAAGATTCCTCAGGTCTCATCATTCATTGATATCACTGCTGCAAAATCTTTGCATTATTCTGCTCCACACACAACGTGACGTACAACTAAGTTTAAAGGCACATTATCTTGATATATTACATGACGTGGCATATTTTTCCTTTCCATGGTGAACCACAACCCTTCTGTGCCATATATTCCCAAGCAAACGAGCAAGTAATAAATCCTTGATGTAAACCTATAAAATATTGTTGTGCCCCACTAACTTATGAGTATTCTTCTCCACATTAGCTCCTGGCGTGTTTAGAAAATCTCTGTCCATATACAACTCACTGCTAGTGGGAAGGATTAAGGGCCACAGAGTGGGTTTCCATAGCCATCCACACCTTTTGTTCCATTTTCTGGCGTGCTGTATCCACAGATGAGACCTCCTACGAAGCAGGCATCAAGGTTCAGATCCACAGCCAGAATGAGCCACCCTTCATTGACCAACTGGGATTTGGTGTGGCCCCTGGTTTTCAAACTTTTGTGTCATGTCAGCAGCAACTGGTACCTAACGTTCAGCCTCCTCCCGTGCAACCCCCCCTCGCCTTTTTTTTTTTTTGCTCTGCTTCATTATGTGTTTGTCCTCAAACCCTCTCTGGCTAAAGCCCATTACACCTGTGTGACAGAGCATGGGGCAAAATCTGCTCTGTGATTAATCTTGTGTGGGAAATGCGCAGTTAAAGTGTTAAATAAATAAACATCCAATGAATCTGGGTACAATAAATGAAAGCAATGAATTATAGCAGCCAAGGTTCGTTGATCGACCAGGGCCAAGGAATGATTGGACGCAAGCGTACAAGCATACTGTCCTGATCTATGCCAAATAACCTCAGACTCTACAGCAGGCTACATATCTGGCAGAGTATATGTTTTATTTTCCATATTGAGCCTCAGTAACAAGAGAATATAAAAAAAATCTTATAACAGATATTTGAATGCTTTGAAAACTGTCTCTTGTGGCATGTTTGAAGAGCCAGTTAAGGATTTCACACAGACCTGGTCAGCTGATCAAAACATTAACTATGATATATATAACATCAACCTAATTAAAATGTTTTTGAACTGCGAATTAATCTCATAATTAACAGCCTTAAAAATACATTAAAACATGAGGGATTTTCTCAGCGGCATTAGTGATAATATTGAGCTATTAGCTGCCACTTCCACTCAGTTTCAAAGCTTTACTTTAAATTAAGAGGAAGCTCCAGCTTTAATGTGTCTTGATAGCAGGAAAGCTTGTTGTTATATTAGTTTAGTTTACACATCCACTAACAATTAAACTAAGTATCCATAGATGACCCACAGCAATGTGTTGTCTTATTGCACGTTATCAATGACAGCACAAAGGCCCCGTAGCAGATTTGTTGACTGTCCCCTGCTGCCAGTGAAGGATGACAAGTAATAACTATAGTTGAGTCTGAATTGATTAGAAAGCCTGAGTGAAGGCTCCTAATACTGATCTCACATGGATTTCCTATCCAAATGTAATGAAACTGTAGAGCACTCTCTTTTGTCTGCACTAGAATAACACACACTCTGTGGTTTCTAAAAGTAAGCATCGTCAGATCAGGAACATTTCCACTGTCAAACGGCAAAAACCCTCATTGTAAGTCAAGCAGCCGTGTCACAAAGGACTGTAGGTTTTTGCGACGATTACCTCTGAGATCAAGTGTATTTTTGTGCTCTAGGCTTATTAAAATTCATACCACACAGCCATTGCCTGTGAATTAAGTAATGGATACTCCTGCAGTAAACCAAATTCATTACTTTAAGAATTAATCGAGCCTACTTTAAATGATTTTGCTCCTAAAGTTAATGGTCTTGGTCAGTTCCTGAGCATGTGATAAAGGATCAAATAAAATCTTCACCCCTCTTTTCACAGACTAACATGGGATGATTGAGGCAGAATTTTGGTTTCTTGAAACAGACACTTGGACACCACAAATGTGACAAATTTTTATTTTATTTTTTAAATATATGATTTATAAAGTATGTCGCTCTCTCTCTGTCTCTTTCTCTTTTTTGTCTCTCTCTGTACATGGTGTACCATTCAGCCATCTCCAAAGAGAACAGAATCTGATCTGTTTATCACCATCACTGAAGTTTCCTCCAGGAAGCAGAAGTGCATGCTTTGTCATTAATAATCATGACACACGTTCCCATCCCAGTGTCGGCCACAAGACGTGTTTACGACCTAGAAGATGTGCTAAATGAATTAGGTCTGTCGTTAAAATCTGGCCGGCAGTGATTTCAGTCAGTCTCCGATGGTGCTATAGTGCGTAACAAGTTTTGAAAGCCCTTTTAAATGAGTTTGCTTTTTAATGCAAAACTGTCACTTATGCGTCAAGATGAATGTGAAGAATATGCCATCACATTTTGGTTTACAAATTATGTAAAGGAGATTTACTAGAGAGATTTCACGTGAGAGTGGGTGTTGTAGCTGTCTTGTTGCTGTGCTGACAACAGGTTGTCTGACTGTACAGAGGCGGTGACCACTTTCTCTCCCTTACTATACTGTTGCACCTCTCAAATCTTATTTTTCATAATTATGTGGGCTGTGTTCCCTCACCCCTCGCCCTAGATGAGACGTCCTATGAGGCCGGCATAAAGGTTCAGCTTCACTCTCAGTCAGAGCCTCCTTTCCCTCATCAGCTGGGCTTCGGGGTCACCCCCGGCTTCCAAACGTTTGTTTCCACACAAGAGCAGAGGGTAGCGTATAACTGTCTGGGCTTGCTGCATGCCAAAGATGGATAAACAACAAAAAAAAAACATAATAAAAAAAACAGCTACACTCGTGTCATCAGGTTCCATACTTTTCATCTGCTGGCATCCACTTCCTCAGCTCCAGTCTGTGTGGCTGAATAACATCTGCAGTCGCTCCTTGTCGCCATTGTCTTCTCTGTTGTAGATATCTTCATTTCAGCTTTAAGCCTTTCATCTGTGTCTGTATCATCATGAGAGCTTTTGCTTGGCTTTGCTCTTTTTACTGTCATGCATAGTTCTCTTCACATTTTATTTTTATGTGTCAATGGGTCGATTCACTGGACTGCCCCTTAATGTTATTTGGAGGGACCAGCAAATGTGATTCATTACATATTTTAATTTTTATTACCCACAAGGACACTGGCATCAGTTTGAAATCCAGCATTTATTGCACTATTGTTTTATCTCCAGTGTAACTCCAGTTATGAGAGTCTCTAGACTAGAACTGGAGTTCAATAAAGTCTTAATCAGGTTTGCCCATTTAAATTCACCTCCTCAGTGAATTGTACTCTATCTCTGTCGCTCTATATCGACTAAATGACATGACATTGTCAAGAGTTAGCCAGGTGGGAGCTGGTGGAAATGATTGGGAATTACAGTGAACCCTCGCTTGACAAAAGTGTAATTTCCCTGCGAGAATCGATTGTTGGCGAGCACCAACTGCAATTAGTGCTATTTATTCAAACGCCCAAGCAGGCATCAGTGCCCTTCATAAATAATTGGTTCATTTTAGTCCTGGAGATTTTTTGTAGGCATTGTTGTCGTAAATTGCTGTAAACAAGACTTTTAAAATGGACTGAAAGTCTTGCATTTGGTTCTATATCAACATGTTCAATCTGCAGAGAAAAATGTTGTTAAAGGAAGCTCCAAACATAATGCAAACATTTAATAATTAATGTGGACAGAAACCTTCACATTAATTAAAATAGTCCTCATTAGATGGTTCAATTAGAATTCCCCAAGTTACTCATAACGGCGGTGACCTTCTCCTCACCCCATTAATGAGTTTCCCCCAATGAGACCATGTGTATATACACTTCATCTGCAATCCATTCTAAAACTGACTGTAGACGCACACCGCTGTTTTAAATCGTTACTCAACAATAAAACCACCATCATTAACTCAATTAATTAGGAACTATTTCACTCAATATACCAGCGACGCATTTCTGCTCAATAAAACGATATTATCTGTGTAAAGTCTTGTAAATTTATTTGACTGTTCCATTTGATTACCATAAAAACTGTTTATTGTTCTGACTCTCATTCTTAGATTGCATTAATTTGTTCTGTTGCTTGTGGTGTCCTGTTCTGAAAAGACATATTTGACAGATTTATATTCAGCCCGTCTCTAATCCCATGGTACTCTGCCTCCTACTGTGGACTTGACCTGCATTAGTAATGCCCTGCATGGTGTCTGCTTGCTGCAAAACATGAGCAATAACGTCGTTGGACATTTTATGCACATATCGTCTCCGTGCACATTTTCATTTAAACGTATGCATATATTTTGGGGTTTTTACTTTACATTTGTCCTCTTGTCTGCATATCTGTGCTGCATTGCACTTGCTTTGTTTGATTTTGATTTTTTTTTTTTATAATTTGATATTGGTTGTGCTTATATACTGAGGGGAAAATGTGCCGTTTGCTCTTTCAGCTTCAGTACCTCCCTCCGCCTTGGGGAGATTGCAAGTCTACCCCCATAGAGTCTGAATTCTTCTCCACGTACAGCATCACCGCCTGCCGTATTGACTGTGAAACCCGGTACCTGTTGGAGAATTGTAACTGCAGGATGGTTCACATGCCAGGTATCAGTTTAGATTCGACTTAACAGATGGGAAATGGTGCATACTTTTGTGCCCTTGTGTGACACGTTCATATTCGATGTGTCATTATCTCCATGTTTGTTCTTTCAAACAGGGACCTCAACAGTCTGCACACCTGAGCAGTACAAAGACTGTGCTGACCCTGCTTTAGGTGAGCCCAAACTATCTGTACTGTAGATGAATCAAATATTTGTGTGATAGTTTTGCATACAGTAGCAGACTATCCCAGCCTTGAGATAATACCCCTGCAGCTTTACCTTGGGAATTATTTATTTATCTATTTATTTATTTATTTTTTAATCTCAGACAGCACTGAAGCAAAAATAATAAAGTTAAATTATTGTTTAAAAAATCCCATTTGGGAAATTTGTAATGTGTCTGTGCTTCACTGGCATCAAATAAATCCCAGAGTGCTTTTCTCTCCCTCTTCCTTTAGCTTCAGTTATTACTTGCTTTCATGGAAAGTGAACGATGGCAGCGAATGTAGCTTCTCCGTCGTGTGAAGATATTTTTAGCACAAACTGCATGCAGTGTGTTTGATTTGTCGTAGTCACCGCAATGTTTTTTGAATGACTTTGATCATCCACAGACTTTTTGGTAGAGAAAGACAACGATTACTGTGTCTGTCAGACCCCCTGCAACATGACTCGCTATGGCAAGGAGCTGTCCATGGTTAAGATCCCCAGTAAGGCATCTGCTAAATATCTGGCTAAGAAATTCAACAAAACTGAGCAGTATATTGGGTAAGTTGTGAGTTATTCAGGTAATGGCCTCTTTGCTTTTGTTCTGTTGATGGATGGATGTACTGTAGCAAGACCCAAGTCTCCATCGTTCACCTTCAATGTAACAATAACCAAAGATAGTTAGGAAATGTGAGTTATGGTTTAGTGTAGCGTAATCTCACTGGAAATATCACCTTTTGCATATGCTGTTGTCTGTCTTTTCTCCAGAGAAAATATATTGGTCTTGGACATCTTTTTTGAAGCGCTGAATTATGAGAAGATTGAGCAGAAGAAGGCCTATGAAATTGCAGGGCTTCTCGGTAAGCATTCTCTCAGTTTTGGGTCCACCGTGACAGACTCAGCACGCTCAGCGGGCCATCGCTGCTGCGTCTCACCATGTGTGAACACACATGGCGTTTGAGGTTTCTCCTCTTTGAAGTCGTGAAACAGGCTGAAGACATAATAATCTGATGCCGGGTTGGTTCTGATGAGACGTTGGGGCTGGATGCACTGAAATGTGATGCTTTTGCTTAGATTATTCAGACTGATATTAAAGAGGACATATTATGCAAAATCCACTTTTTAAACATTTAAATCCTTATATTTGGGACTCTGGAGGTCCCATCAGTGGGCAAAGTGTGCAAAAAGATGACTCATGTTTTTGTGGTCCTCCTCAGTCAGAGGAGTGCAGAGGATAAAACATGCGATATTGACTTCCGCACTCATTGGGACGTCACAATGCACTAAATTCCTGAAATTGTTGTCTCGCGGAGCTCTGCTTTGTCCGTAAAACATGCGAGAGTGCTGGCGAGGGCAACTGTATATGAAAACCGGAAGTCCTTGAAAAGTTCTATTCTTGGCTCTACACTGCAGCACAGAGTCCTACACAAAGTTCCATCCTCAGAGGATTTATCTGTCCAGTGGATACATATGTTATATATGACGGCAATGTGCCTGCTAGAGCCTATAAATGATCACTTTTCTAAATGCTAACTGACTGCTGTTAGCTCCCATTAGCCACTGTGGCTGATGTCATTTCCTGTCTGATAGAAAATTAAAAGTGGTTTCACAGAACGTTCAATTGCTGTACCTGCCCATGCTTTATCTGTTCATCTCTCGTTCTCTAGGTGACATTGGAGGTCAGATGGGGCTGTTCATCGGAGCCAGTGTTTTAACAATACTGGAAATATTTGACTACCTATACGAGGTAAAATTAAAAAATGAATAACCATTAATTCTTAATGATGTTTTTATACCAAGGATTATTAGTGGTTATTTTGACAAATGCATTCTCTCTTCCCTGCTTAGCATTTGATCATCCCATGTGTATCATATGCTGCTAACCTTACAATAACACATACAAAAAAAAAACATTTGGAGGATGGGTGGGGGCTCTGAGAGAAGTAGAATAACTTTGCCCAATCAAGCAATAGTTTGATATAATTGTCCACAGACTTAATGTTACACTAATCAGCCTGTGGTTGTGACTCTATAGTCAAAGATGTTTTCCTTTTACAGCTACATTTTTTCAGCTAATATTTCGACTGTACATGAATTAACAGTGTCTGTCTGGCTATGTTTCCTTTTTTTCATGTCAGTGATTGTGTATTTAGTAGATTTAAAATGTGTAATTTGATGGGTTTTTTTGCATTTAGGTGTTTAAGGACAAGGTTATGGGTTACTTCGTACGCAAGAAACGGCCACAGCGTTGCCAGAGCGACAATCTGGTAATTACAGTCTCTCAGAATGGATTTGACTGAATGAAATGAATGTAATGAGCTCAGGAACAACAGCAACAACAGCAGCAAGAGCAACACATGTCTGCTCATACTTAAAATGCTACTAATGAACAGCATCAGAGAGAAAGCAAAGCCACGCGTTATGTAACCATTTCTGCAAAAACTGTTTTTTTTCCAAGAGAGCAGTCATTATTTTTACATACATTGTTTGTTTGTGTTTTTGCACAGTGTGAATGCATAATCAGATGCATCAGAAATATTATTACAGATATATCAGTCTTTTATTTACATGGTGAACATCACAGAGAAGCACTGCAATGTAATGCCCTAGGAAAGCAAAAATCTACAAAGGTTTTTATAGATGAACTCTATATGAATATTTACAAAGACCAGACTCGATTAACTTGTCTCACTTGGCTTTTTATGGTTTGTCAAATTGTTTGACACTCGAGTGTCCTTTTCCCTCAGTGCATGCAAGTAGAAGTGAAACATCCAACCTCCTCTCCGCTAACTTTCATTTATGACTCGCCAAATTTACACGGATCTCACCTTCAGTCCTATGATTAAATGTAATTACAGTTCACTTGGAGCAGGAAGAACTGTTATATTGTGGCTGCTTTTGTCTGGCAGAATGATTAGAGCAAATTCAGAATAGATTCATGCGAGAGTAGATGAATGAGCAGAAAGCAGAGATGGATAAAGGGCTCTGGGACTCGTATTAACATTTTTATGATCAACTCCTTTACAAAGCCTTCGAGGCAATAAACCTATTTTAAGTTCAAAATGAAGTCGAGCATTGAGAGGCATTCCTCTCCTTTCCTAAATCACAGCATTTTGTTGAGCCCAGTGGTTGAACACAGGGCACCTAGAGGCACTTCCCCTGCTGACTGTTCTATATGATAAAATTATTTATGAACCAAAATTAACATTCTAATCAGCAAATGTGCTGCACATGATGCTGAATCTAAGCTTCATGAAAAGTTGTTGCGTTCAAAATCCGATCTATCTGATAGAAAACTGTTTTTTTCTGACGTTAGCTGACTTTTACTATTATTATTGACAGTATTTCATTATTTTGACACTTGAAAGTAAGTGTTATGCCTTCTTATATAAATCAATCCTCAAAAGTCCATAGAGTAAAATTATATGCTGTCCTTTACTATTAGTCATGTCAGTGGAAGTCATGTTCAAAATCTTGCCTGTATAAAAACTTACATAAATTATGACACTAAAACTAATTAAACAGTGTAATGATGGAACATTTAGAATATGTGTAAACAATAAAGTCAATAGTGATCATTCCCTATCTACCATGGACACATGCAGCTTCAAAACAAATCCACATTTGAAGCAATTTCTATTTGACCAGCACCATGTCAGATTTTAAACGATTTGTATCTTCTGTTTTCCTCTAAATGAGAACATCATTTCCAAAATGAACATCATGGTCTATTGAAGAAGAGCTGAAACTTGTGTTTACTGACGTTAATAAGACATAAGTCGACTCATTTTCCCAAAGGTTTTCATTCAAATTGATTTGAATGAAAAACATCTACTACAACTACTCATTTCACTGCATCACATAGGGATCAGTGATCATGTCCAAATATCGGTTAAAAGCACTGAAACAATAAACCACTAGACTCTGTAAATGACTTTTGAAACAAAATCTTAAAACCTCTCTTCTTCACTGCTGCTGTTTAAATTCAAAGCGATTAAGCAGCTTTTACTTCAGACGTTTCTGTTTGTCCCTCAGGATATTGGATCTAACAGTCGGCATCCAGCTTTCTTGACAGCTCTGTTTCTTTGTTGTATTAAAAAAAAAAAAAAAAAAAAAAAAGCCCAAGACTTCATCTTAAAAACAAAACCCCAAAACATGTAAAAGTAGGTTGTTGTGCAATTGTTTCTTGAGACATGAAAACAAGTTGTGTGTTTGCGTCTGCATGAATGATTGTAATTTTGCATGCTTGGTTGCCTCAGGTTCAGAAACTGGTTTGATTGCAGATGTGGGAAGAAGAACAGTTTTTTTTTTTTAGTAGAAGTAGATTTATGTTGACTTAAGCCAACATAGATGAGGAGGAGGTTGTGGTTTAGAGGATGTCACATTTTTCTGACACAGGTTTTTTTGCTTACTATATTCCTCTCCATTCATGCCATGCTGTATGTTTGTCTGCCAACTATATCCCATCATCTTTGCTTCTCTCTCTCATATTCAGTAACGAGTCCATTGTCACATCTCCACTCTAACAGCCTGACAATGAAGCGATGCATTTAGCTGCTTGTGACACTATTTATAGTTTGACTTTCATTCTCTGCAATGATTGTCCACATGT
Source organism: Microchirus variegatus (assembly GCF_963457635.1). Taxonomy (NCBI): domain Eukaryota; kingdom Metazoa; phylum Chordata; class Actinopteri; order Pleuronectiformes; family Soleidae; genus Microchirus; species Microchirus variegatus. The sequence continues at coordinate 19,704,148 of NC_139806.1, forward strand.
CTGAATGACAGTAGCTGCATTGTGCCTTCTTCCCCTGCTTATTAAAGGAGGGGGGGGTATGCTTCACTACTTGACTGCTACCATGGAGAAGAGAACATGCGCTCGCATTATTCCCCACTATTCTAACTAATAGCATTTGCACTGTGTTTATTTTCATTTCACTCACCCTCACCCATCTTTCTTTTCATCGTGTCTATTCCAGGAGTTTCCAGAGAACCCAACCAGCCCTGGTGTCACGCCTAATCATGCCCCCAGGTAGCACACCCCATCAATAATAGCTGCTCCCTCCCATGCTGTCCCTCTTTTTCCTACTAGACCATCTCATACATCATTTTTTTCCAGTGACTACAAATGATTTGGTTGCCTTTAATAGACAGCCATGAAAAAAAGGGGGGGGGAGGGGTGATCATCTATTTATTTATTTACCTCTGTGTCAGGAAAGGATAGTCTGGTGTGTGTCTGTATTGATTGAAGACATGAGTTGGTTGGATTCTCCAAATGCATAAAAAAAACCGGACAACTCGCTCCTTCCACTAAATAATGATGCTTCCTTTCCCTTAGGTTATAACGCAGCACTCCTGTGAGAACAAATGACATATTTATTCAATTATTGTACAAAAGAGCGGAGCCACATGAGACCCATTTTGTGTCCCTGCAGCCAGGATAACATCACTAGATGCATTTCTTTGTGACGTTATCACATGTTTGCGTGCAGTAAGTTGGCGCCAAATAGAAATGATCATTGTTGCTATGCACATATCAACATTTTTCTTTTGTAATGCACACACAGGGAAATGCAGTCATATGTGGATGTTTTCAACTTCCGTAACATATACAATTGTATATGTTAGTTTAAAATCAAAGACTAAAATATGCTGTTTTCTTTCTCCTGTCCCTCCTGTCATTCACCTTTCTCCTCCTCCCTCCAACTTTCTTTAAAACTCTTCACAACCTGTGGCTCATCTTTGAAACCTCCTCTTTGAAAATCCATTGTATGTGTTACCTCATTTATTGTCCACATGTCTATAATTCATTGTCTTCCATTATTATTGTTTTTCCACGTGTCTGGCTAAATTTCTCTTCTCTGCATCCTTCCACGGTCATTTTGGTTGCTGTTATTTTTCCCTGTGCATCATTTCCTTGACTATTCATCGTCATCACCCTTCCCCTAACCCGGTTGAACTCGTCTTCCCTCCTTCCCTCCCCCTCTGTTTTGCAGAGCACCTGTGACACACTCCGGAGTCACTCGGACAGTCTCGGATTCACGCCGAACATGTTACCTCGTCACCCGACTCTAGGCAACTTTGAGGAGTTTGCTTGTTGACAACATTAAGTAGGGGATGTGGGTGGGGTTGCACACCTGGGGACTTGACAGCAAACTGTGAAATAATTTGTGCATTTAACAGAAAAATGGGTTGATTGTATAACTCAAACACACATATAGTATAGAGTTTATCAATGCCTGAATAGAAATAGAATACTATCATCAGAGGAGAACAAAAAAAAGAAAGAAGAGAAACCACTTCCAAAACAGAACTCAGGTTTAACTGCCATGTCAAGGCATCAGCATTAATTTATTCATGTTTCATTTTTTTTATGGAATTGTTTTTCCTCTGCAGTCACTTTAAAGGTTCATACAATCACTGAAGATAAATGTGTCCAAAAGCGACTCTGACCCGTGTTGAGACGAGTTACTGTTGTGCTAGTTTTCCTGTGATCAAAAAGGTTAAAAAAAAAATACAAATAAAATGTGGGTAGGTGTGTGTAGCTTATCAGTGTTGTGTCTCCGGCATCAAACCGATGCCGTATTGAGTGACCTTATACCTGTCACTAGTTAGAACAGGAGTCTTTTTAGAAAAATCTGCTCGACGTTGAAGAGCCGATTGTTGGAGAAAAGAGCTGCTCAGACCTGAATCAAAACACGAATCCTGTGTTAAATGTTGCCTTTTGCTACTTTGAGGCGTTTAATTGCCTCGTTATTATACAACTGTGCTTATTCGATTGAAAAACAGAGGAGGAACTTGACTATTTGTGTATATATGCAAATATTCAGTTGTGCTCCACCTGACTCACTGTGTACATACAATTCATTAAGGTTTAAAAAAAAAATAAAAAAATAAAAGACAGAGCGAGTCAGGAAGAATGAAGGCTGTTGATTGTATCTTTATATAGCGGACATTTTTATTTCCATTTATAATTCCCATTTTTCTGGGAAAATGTTGCCATGGTGACCGTCACAAAATAGTACTAGCATTAAGCATGCTGTAAATGTTGGCCCCTCTTTCCTTGGAACCATCAGACCAAAAAGCGCCGGGCTTTCTTCTGCCTTTTCTAATAATTGTGTTTGCTCCTTATTGTGTCTTAAAAGGTGTTCATCAGCACAATGATAGTAATCTATTCTCTATTGAACATGAGGGGAGTTCAAAAAGGCCTGTTGGTGACATTCCTTCACTTGACAGAAATGTGTAAATAAACGCAACTAAATGCCATGAATATATAGTTTTCTGGTTATTATAATATTCCACCATGACTGAAAGCTGGAGACTTATTATATCTATTGCCTCAAAACATCCAAACCACCATGCACCTCAGCGTCATTCACTTAAGTTGATTTACAACAGCAATGCATTGTACAATTTTACCACTGTAACCTAATATTATTAATAATACTATTATATTATTATTCCAGAACATGTAATAAGTCACAAATCCCAGTTTGTGATGTATAAATGATCAAGTATAATAAACTCTATATTTACCCATCACACTCATGTACACAATGTTCCTTCTTATCTTCACGTCGGTCCACTTTGGCTCTAGTTCATTCACTGTTATTTCAATCCTTGACACCACAGTTACGGACTTGTAGGTACGCTTTCGCACCCATCCTCTATAAATACTTTATTGAATTATTTTTAAGAACAAAAAAAAAAAGGGAAACTTTCAAGTATAATGCCAAACAAGTGATTGGTGTTCATATTATTGTAGCTTTATTACTCTGTTGTCTGTGTATTAGATGACTGTTGATGTGAAGCACAAACCCTTGGAGATCAGCCATCACTTGAAAGCCAATGACTGGACGTCTATGGTTGTGACTACCTTTTATGGATGGAGTGTTAACCTCTCACTGTTACACGTGGTCCGTTCACTGCTCCAGCATTTTCAGGAATCAGAGGCTCCCCAAGAGGAGCCACAGACCACCTTGTGAAGAGACTGGAAATCTTTACCTTTCAGGAAACGAGATAAAAAAAAAAGGTGAATCAGTGGCATTGAGCAATAAGTGCACTGAATCAGACGCCACTGTTACTTAAATGAAATGATTTGATTTGGGATTACCGCATTCAACCGCGAGCAAAAGGAAATGACACAGATGTGCGAAATAGCAATCCATTTCCAAATTAAGAGACACAAATGCCAATTCATGCCACACAATGATGCTATTCTGAAGATGCTGCATTGCAATGATGATTTCAAGTCTGTATGTATCATGTTGTCAGAATAGAAAAGCGTAGTGAAAAAAAAAAAAGAGCCAGAAACCTACTGTGAAGTGTAGGATTTGCGTCGGTGTCGCTGGTCTTTACCTCTCCCTCTCACTCCTGCCTCAGCAGTCAAAGAACAGCAGAGTGGATCTGAACTGGCAGAAACTATTATTGACCTGTTTATGCTCATTAAGTAGACGGACTCTTACTGCATAGCTATGACCAAGTAGAAAACAATATTCTATACTGTTATTATACTGTACAGAGATTTGAGCTATTTTATTCTTACAGTCAACAATTAAACGGCACCTCACTCATTTTCTTCTTGCATGAACACTGTGTATTCCTATTATCCCTGGTCTCTAAATGTAATATTAGCCATGCTTTTCATTTTGTATTGTCCCAAGTGTATTTTTGGAGTCAGATGAATCAAAGCAATGTTCTCCATATCCTGTTGTGCACTCTTTATAATCTAATAATGATAATAATAAATACCCTTCTTCTAACTAGGCATGGTGGGGTAGTGCAATACTCGACAAAGGAACCGTCGTGTGCAGGTATGGAAAACTGAAATATCCATAGTTACACTTTTATTGATTCTAAAAAAAACAAAACAAAAAACTTAATGAGACTTGCAGTGAAGTACAAATGTGCCTTTAAGACTGGTTCTTACTGGTGACACCGAGATATTCATGCTCATGTGGAGAACTGGAGTTGCTTCATCTTCCTCCACGTGCTCTATGTGCATTTTATTGTAGATACTGTGATTTTAACTCTGAACTGTACAATAAATAGTTATTACACTTAGCGCTGTGTGACGTACTCAGTCGTGAACGGTCGAGAGCTAATCTCTGTTTAATCTCAGTGACATGAGCAGCCCACTGTGATTGAACGGATTCGATTGGTGCATGTTTTTTTCTATGAGGTTGAACATGGCTCAGGAAAATGTAATGTCAAGCCTTTTCTATTTTAACAGTGAGAATGAATCAATATTTGACTCTAAATGTGACAATTACAGCTCAAACCAAATCAAACAACCACTCAACAGCAGATCTCAGTATGTTTGTTACCATTGATCTGCATCTTTTGAACATGACCTTTTTTTTCTTTTAAAGTTATTCATAATGTTTCATTGCTGTGCAATAGAACATTATGAATAATGTTTCAATGAACTTTGGAGAGAAAGTCTGCTCTTTTCTAACTCTCTAAAGTGTAATCCATCTTCTGTTTCAGTCGGGCAACAATACATGTTCCCAACAAAGGAGTAAAAGATGTTTGTCTAAGAGAGAAGTGAATGACATCATTCTTTTAAGAGACGTTTAAGTATTAGTGTCTGTCCACATAGTACGTAAATGAGGACACGTCCAAAACATGATCTGCAGGTGCTTCACCACAGCACACACTTATGACTCAGATAATAAGTGCAACGCAGGATCTTGTGTAAGACCAATCCTGCTCCCAGGCTGCTCATAAGGTTCATTCTTAATAGACATTGGCCGCGTTTCCCAGATTCGTTAAGAAGCTCTTAACGCTAAGATCTTCTTTGGAGCGCTCTTAAGAACGCTGTGAAAGAAGAACGCGTTTCCCAGAGTCGCTCTTAGCTTAAGAAGATCTTTCACTAAGAAGGAAACGTAAGATCGAGCTGACCCACTCTTAACAGCCTTCTTAGCGATCAAATGTTCAGTGATCATAGCGGCTAGGGGCGTCTAGATTTCTAGGTTACAGTGATCAAGCCGCATCAGGGACATTTATATCCTCCACTTTTTGAAATAATAAAACAATGTTCAATGTTGAAATGCGCTCATAGCTGTGGACCACTGGCGCAAGAAACATAGGCTAATAGTAGAGAAGAAAAAACTGTTATTGAATTACACGTTTATGAGTTTATAGTACTACACATAATATAATTATAATAATAATAATAATAATAAAATAATATAATTCCTCATTTTCTGAGAGGCCCTCGTCCCCCTCAACATCAATGCCCCCTGTGATGCCTTCAGAGGCCGTCTTCCCGATTATGGACAGGACTTTCTCTTCATCGGGAGTGAGGGTCGTCCCACCCGATGCCAATTTCTTCCATTCTCACGTGTGCCAATATTCACGGGGGTATATATGCGCTAATGGGCTTGATTACTACTTGGATACACCTGATGGCACACACACACGTTATCAAAATGAACTTAATGCTATATCCACGTGCAAACACTTTGTTTGAGCGGGAGAGACGGTAACTTAGCCTTTATAGGGCTGTGTAACGTTGATGGGCGTGCGTACCATAGCATTAATTCATGCAGAAGCCCCTGAGCCTAATTGCACCTGTGTGGGGGGACCACGGGGCGCTGTGTGTGACTTATGCGCTGATAAAGCGGTGGGTGATCGATTTACCTGGCATCGATTGGTTCAGTTTCAGCACCACCGTGGTGAACAGCTCTCGTTAAGAGCTTCTTAAGAAGCTTATTTGGCTTGATCTTACGGTTCTCCTAAGAAGGCAGTTAAGAACGCGTCTGGGAAACACCCGTATCTTAGCGCTCCTTCTTAGCCATTCCTTCTTAAGAGCCTTCTTAAGTCCTTAAGAAAGATCGAATCTGGGAAACGCGGCCATTGTTTGTTTGTTTCTGAATGACTGGGTTGATGTGGAAAATCTGAAAATTGTCTTTGTAAGAAGTGTCTAATCTAGAAGTAGCAAATGCCTCCTGAACTGGATCCAGATATGTATTGTGTTTTTAACAGTAGACAAGTGGTATATATTAAGATATTAAGGAATTGAGAGCCATGTCACTTTCTTAATATGATGTGGTTTATGCTCCCACAGAAAAGTAAGAAAATGTTTAAAGAGGTGTAGAAATTTGTGGAGAGCAATATTTTTTAAGAGATTAGTGCAACCAGCCAATGAAAGGGACAGTGTTAACTGCTCATAAAAACCTTGTTTACAGTGTTCCAATAATGTGGAAATGGTGTTTTTGTTGCTGTGGAATTTTAGTGAGCACCCTGAGAATTTACCCCAATGCTCAAATCTAGACATTGGTGAATGTATGTCACGGCCAGCGTCCACTACACAGTCTCTAAAGATTCATTTTGAAGATGTTCTGAAAATTTTGATCACCTCTCATACTAATCCACAGCAGATGAAACTGTGGGCTTGTGATTGAAAACTCCAGAGAAGCTACTGAACGAACCTTGAGGAACAATAACTTTGCCACACGCCGTGTCCAAGCTCAATAATAATCTCAAAAGCAAACATGTATTTATGTCAACTTTACTGAATGTGGAGATTTCAGGAAACGGTTGAAATGCACAAAAAGGAGTAAATGACAAAAAGCATCCAGATTTCTACCTACAAAAGCAAACATACTAGCAAAGTGCAATCATCACTCTTCATTTAAAAATTGAAATTTAGGCTGTATGAAGAAACTCTACAGCAGTTCATGAACGTCTTGACATCATGAGATAAATTAACACAGAGCAGATGTTTTCTGATAAACATTATAGATCCTTTAAGAGGCTGTCAAAACACTACTGATGCGAGTATTATTAAAAGCATCCAAACGGAGTTTCTGTGTCAGGTGAAGCTGTGCTACATTTAAACAAATGCAAAGAAAGAGCAGACATTCCATCATTAATAAATACATGCATCCATTATCTCGTCTTAAGTAAGCAAAAACAACAATAAATCTGTTCTCTATGAACAAAGCTACTTCAAACAACTCCTTCAGGAAGCTTTTGTGGAACAAGTTGCACTGTAATAGTCAATAATAGTCAAATAACACTGCACGCTGTTGACCATGTTAACGTAGGATTGCGCAAAGCAATCGTGATAATAAAAATCATCAACCATGCTTTTTCCGCCATCTCTAACTTAACTATTACAAAAGAAGAAGAAAAAAAACCCTTATAATGACAATAAAGATGATGTCAAAATATTCAAATGTGTCACGAATGGCCCACTGGTCATTAACATATATTGGCCCATTTATTGATAACTGGCTGTAATCCCAGCTGTCAGTGTTCAACATAAAAAATATCAATGACTTCACGATTTTAAATAAAAACCGTCATTTACAAAGTGCACAAAAAAAAAAATACAAAATTATAAATTAGCCTCACATGTGATTATACAATCTTGTAATAGTTAGTGGGACACTGTATTGTTGGTACGTGAAACAGAGGAAACAGAAGTGTGTTCTGGTTTTAGGACAAACGTGTGAATCAATCAAATAAATAACAAAGAAGTGTGTAACCAGGCCTCAAACGATGACCACTTTGTTTGATAGAACAGTTCCAATCAGTCAAGTTGAAGTGTGAAAACCTGTGTACAGGCAAAAATACAATAATAAAAAGAAAATTACTAATAGATGATTATTTACTCTGGTGTAATTATTCCAAACAATATTTTATCCATCATTGTACCAAAATGACATGTTTCTGACCAAGAATTAAAAACTGTAAATGCCAACCCAAGCCTCAAAATTGTGTAACGTTCACTCGAGCCTTTAGAATTGGAAAAACAAATGCTAAACCTAGCATGTTCTATTTATCATAACTTAAGTTTAAATAGCGACTTTTTCAGCATTAGCTGCCCCAGGAACCTGAGGTCTCCACTAAAGCCAATATATGGATAAATACTAACAGAGAACACTGGTGTATCACACATTTATCAGTACCAGAGTATGTCATGGACAAAAACAACTACAAATGCCAAATCTAAGATAATTATAATTTAGAAAGTGTCTTAATGGTAAAATATTCCACACAGAACACATGTGAACACACTGTGTCCCGGGCAAAATTCTCAAATAACCAATCCTCATCAAACATGTACTTTAATTAAATTTGTCTGATATGGTTTTTCTCTCTTAAAATATGAATTGTGGAATTGGCCTTGAAATGCCATCACTCATCAGGTTACAGTTTGCAGCAGTGTTAGTGAAAGGCCACTGGCCACAATGCTGTACACATTAGAAGAAGAACAGAAACTAGTATACTGTAATAAAAAAAAGGCTGTTTGGGTCACTGATGCAGTTTGTGCTACCTGTTTGAATTTCAGCCTCTGATCACCAACGATCTTTTGTTCATTTCATGGTCAGCTAAAGTCAAATAATCACCACATGCCAATTTGATTCTCCTGGATCAGAGAGGCTTCGTGTTCTTCAGCGTCATCTCTGCAGGTGGAAAAGTTACTCACTGCAACACAGAGTGCTTCCTCCAGCAACAGTGCAAATAAACTAGGAGGCGTACAGTATATGTACCATATATATAATGAAAACCTTGTAGATCCACAAAAACTTTGTGACACATAGAGGCACAACTGACTTAATTGCTGTGGAGTGTTTGGAAAACTGATGAGCGACTGAACGTAATGAAACCAACAGAGCAAAGGATGATTGATTCTGGCGGCTGAGCTTCACCGAGCGGCAGCGTGGCATTTACGGTGGGCAGAAATCAGCAAAGTAAGGGTGCTGCAAGGCTTCCTCTGCAGAGATCCTCTGCACAGGATTACATTTCAACAGGTTCTGGGTGAGAGGAGAGGAGAAATGTTTAATGAAAGCGAGCAGAGAGATCAGATTTCTTGCAAGCAGAGACATGTGGTGTAGCTTACTGGCAACACAACGGAATCAGGAATATAGCTGCTACTTCCACAAAGATTGACAGAAAAAAACAACGTTTTTGTGAAAAATTACCACCAAAAGAATTGATGTTAGGGCTTTCCTCAAAATGATCCTGTCCACACATGACAAGCACAAAATACCATCATATGTGGGAGATGTGGACTGGGCTTTTAGTATTTGGGAATTGCATGTGTGCATCACCTATAAAACTAGCCCATTGTTAAAAAATTTAACTAAAGTTAGGCATGTTGAAAGGTGAAAATACCTGGAGTAGATCCCGTCCTGTGCTACTTAGTTTAGGGACCACATTCACCAGTGAGGTGGTGGCTGGATACATGGGATATGGCTGCAGGTAGAAAAAGAGGCAGTACAAGAAATTTCAGTTTGAGAATTCAGTCAAGAAAAATTTTAAAAATAAGCTCAGGAAACATCAATAATTTACCTTGTAATCAGGAAGTTTGGTCATTGTTTGCCACTGTTCTTCAGTTGGTGTCCCCAACAATGTTCCAAGTAGTTAAAGAAACAACGAGTTCATAAATAATTGATCACAAAACAGATCATTGCCTGTGCACAAACATGTGTGGTAGCCGAGGACCACACACCAAACGTCACTGTATATAATCGGGAGTATCATCATGTCAATACAAACTACAAAAAAAAAAGATATCTGAAGATTCTTTTCAACTGGTCGTCCACATCATTCCCAGGGAATAAAGGCCTTCCAGCATTAGCCAGCTCTGAATCACACAAAATAACATGGTTAAAATGACTGCATGATTAAGTTTGGTTTGGTTGTGTTCCCTAAAAGAACCACAGAATGTAAGGATACAACTGAATAGTGAAACAGGAGTAAACTAATATGTGTGGTCCTCATCAGCACCATTACACCTATCATACATTTATTTGGAAATGTAATATATTAACCCATCTCTCTTTATCTAATTTCACCACAAAATATTCACCCGTTTTAAAAACTTAAACAGGATCTAAACACTAAAACATTAGCAGCAGAGAAGCCATCATTTTGAATTACTATTATGTTTATCTGCTATTATATTATGCTGAGCCCAATCTTAAAACACCTCCAATATGTCTGGTGCCTTGTTGTTCTGGCATTTACACAAATTACCACTGAAACCTCTTTGCTATGCCATCGTCTCAAATGCAACAAACTTAAATGTCACAATATACATTTTTATTACTACTAAACATGTTTTGGTCGACTTTATCAAAGCTAAAGAAAAAGAAAAGAGACAAGAATAGAGTGACACAAATGGTATCCTCACTTGCATCAAACCACAATCACAACAAACCTGCAAATATGCATCCAGCAGACCACATGTCAATTGAGGTAGAATAAAGTTTGGCACCGAACAGCACATCTGGAGGCCGGTACCACAAGGTCACCACCTAACAAATAAATCACACCACAGTAAAAATAATTACAACAAATTAGTGTCAAACATTTAATTAAAATGAGATTCATCATGAAGCATCCAAGCCAGAGTAAGAGCTTACTACTCGAAAACGTGTGGGTATGGTTTGCATTTACATTCAGTACACACACTCTTCTAGTGTCAAAAAGGTAGTAGGAGTCTCACTATAATACATTCTTTAGTACAGATTGAACCTTTAACATGACCTTCCATCAAATTCTCAATGCTTCAAACTTTTCCCCCTCTGGGTCTTGTGTTTGTTTTATTTTCAGATCGTTGTCACCAGTGTCACCATGGGTCAACTGTTCCCCAAAATGAGACTGGCTCACTGAGCCCTCAGATCAGCCAACCAAAAAAGAAATGATATTTGAGTCCTGCCCATCATTTCTCTGATTACATCAGCAACAACACAAAAGCAACCAGCACTTAAACCACATGCTGAGGTGTGTTACTCTGTTCAATCACTAACTTCACAACTTAAATTTCAAGACCTCAGAGAATGAGACATTTTCATGAGCGACATTTGTACAGAGCTATATTTCATTTTCAGTCATGTCATCCAGCCATAAAACCCAGTAGAATGTAAACCGAATTTAAATGCCTGAGCCTAATTTATCATTAGATATACAGTAGAATGTGTCAAATGTTAACCTATGTCATTTCACACAGGTTAGAGATTTAAGCCTGCTTTGTTTATGTTAAACTATGTTTACTCAACTGACCTCTGCTGAGTAACACCTCACAGGAATTCCAAAGGCTCGAGCCAACCCAAAGTCAGCAAGCTTCAGCTCCCCATTCTGAAAAGAGAGAGGTGAAAACAAGTTACCAGCTGACAGCAACACTCACTCATTAACACACATTTAACACACATTTAACCAGACTTCAAATCAAAGTCCAATTACACCTAAAAACTCACTCTGTTGATGAGGAGATTCTGCGGCTTCAGGTCTCTATGAAGAACGTTTCGACTGTGACAGAAAGCAAGGCCTTTCAGCAGTTGGTACATGAATGACTGCAAAGTAAAAGCAAATACAAAACAATATTTAAGATACCATTTAGTGTTTTGTACTGTGCTAAGTTTAAAGAACTGTTGTTGATGTTTCACCTTCACAGTTTCTGGGTCCAGATCCCCATTGCAGCTGTCAAAATACTTCTTCAAATCCTGAAATAGTTAAGAGACACGCGTTAGCTTCAGGAGACACACAATCATACTCATACTGCAGGTTTAGGATGACTCACCTGATCACAATATTCAAAAACCAATGTTAACTTCTTGTCACTGTGCAAAACATCATGTAGTCTGAAAGAGACACAACAGTTTTAAATTGGCGTTTGTTTACATCTGGGTTGAATACATCCATCTGAGAATTCCCTGTCATGATTATCCTAAAATGACAATTGTAAAAATATGCTTCAGTAATTATTCTTCTCTTTAGTTTTTTAAGACTCTTAAATGTCATTATGGGGATCCTTCTGTCTGTATTCTTGTTTCATTCTAGTTTGTATCCAGCTACTCGAGAAATGTATTACAGATATATGAAATTAAACAACTTCATTCTTTCTAGGAAAAATGTTGTGTTCAGGGTTAGTCATGAAGGGGAACTTCAATTAACCTTTAGATTGTGGATATGTGCAACTGTATTAATAATGAGAATGAGATACCTACAATTAAATCTGACTAATCTTAATCTTCAATTTCCCTAAATTTTGGATACCTACATTATACTTTTTAAACTATAGATATTAAATTTTAACTTGTCAAAATGACAGTTCTGATATGTTAAACTTGAGGCTAGTCAAAATTGTGATGTGTAGATATCTCCAACTGGGTGTTCATGATCAAATTATCAACTATAATTATCTAAATAAATTTTGATTTGGAGATATATCAAATTGGAGATACTTGAACTTTCATTCAACTACATGTATCTCTGTAATTTTAGCCAGTAAAAAATTAATTATATGGTTGATGTTTACAAAGTTTATAAAGCGATTAGTAACATGTAATAACGAGTTGAACTCAGTCTGAGTGGAGGTCTGTCACTGACCTGACAATGTTTTTATGTTTTAGTTCCTTCAGAAGGCAGATTTCTCTCAGAGCAGAGCTGGGCACCCCCTGCAACAAATGACAACCACTGCAATTAGCACTAGCCTATGCTTATCACAACATGCATGGAATAAAAGGTTATATTCTAGAGACATACCTCATCGTCATCGTCCAGCCTCACCCGTTTCAAAGCCACTATTTCGTGGGTTTCTCTGTTTTTAGCCTTAAAAACTGTGCCATACGTGCCTACGAGGGAGAAAAAGACGAGTTAAATCCCATTCAGTCTTCACATTAGCTTAACGCATTTTACAAGTGTTCATAACGTAAACGTTAGTGCCCCTAATTATTCGGGCAGATTTTGTTACTTACACATTCAAGTGTAACTAAAATTGTCGCTTTGTACATGGTTGTGTGGGGCGTTATTTGACGCAGATACAGATATTTCAGTTTAGCCGTCGTTAGCTTACCCCACAACTACATGAAAGCTATGTTAGCAAACCCGACTAGCTAATGTTAACTTTATTAAAAATGCTCATGTAACTTACCCTCCCCGATTTTTTCCAGTTTTTCATATTTCTGCATATTTGACCAGACAAGCCAGCCTTGGGCCAGCCACCAAATTAGCGACTAAATAAAAGCCCCAGACTGGGGTTAATGAAGTCCTGATAGCTAGCGTTAGCTTGATGCTACACTTGGCAGCTTCTGAAGATCTGCAGCAGGTTTGTGTTATTGTCATCTAGAGGCCAAAAGAGGAACTGCAACATTCTTGTAGCCCCACATTCAGACAGAGGTTTTAAACATTCTTCTTAAACAGTTCTTTGGTCAACTAATATATATTATACGATATATAATATATATTCCTATATATATTACATATAGGAATGAAAAGTTACTAAGGTGATAGTGAATTGGACCTCTGCATTTAACCCATCCTTATTACACACTGGTAGTGAACACACACAAGCCAGGCACAGGACAGGAGCAGTGAGCAGCACTAATCTGCGCCTGGGGAGAAGGCACCCCAGCCCTTTCACTGTCCCAGGATTGAACCAACTGGATGATAACCAAAATAATTAATACCATCCAAAGCATGCATGCTTCATTCATTATACAGGTGTTTTCAACCATGTATTTGGATGAAAAACCATTAACATTCTCAGTATTATTAGTCCTGAAAAGGAAAATAAATACACTAGAGCAATCAAAACAGATTTTAAGAGTTTTTTTGTTTTGTTATACATAATAGTTTTTATTTCTATACATAATAAAATAAAACAGTGTTAAGACTGTACAATAGTGAAGTGTGTGGTAATTGTCACAGGCTGAACAGTTGGTCCAGTTACAAATGTTCATAAAATGTGATTTTCTCAAAAAGTAGACATGGAGATAGTAGATTTACAATAGATTTTGTACAACTCATCATGTTTCAGCAAGGGTCCTCTGCATTAACTCCAGTATTTATTATTGATTTCAAGTTCATTCCTGCCCCTCAGCCCTTTGCCTGCGGATCAGATCAGAATAAAGTCCTCCTTTGCTCAGCAGTTCCAGGTGAGTACCAGCCTTAAAAGAAAAGAGGGTAGATATAATTAAAGTCTATATAACATAGTAAAATGAGAAGCACCCAATACATCTCTAGGAATTACTGACAAATAAAAGTAGTCAACCATCCAACCCTACGGTGCTTCTTTGAATTTACAAGGTTGTCTAATAAATTAGGCAAGACATTTAATAGATTAGAACACCTCTATTTTTTGAGTACTTTCACTCAGCTACCTCACCTCCACAATACGGCCATTGCTCATTACACAGATAAGGTCAGCCCCTTGAATGGTGCTCAGCCGGTGGGCGATGATGAGCACGGTGCGACCGCTTGTGGCCCTGTCCAAGGCCTCCTGCACCACCCGCTCAGATTCCGCATCCAAGGCGCTGGTGGCTTCATCCAGCACCAGGATGCTGGGGTTCTTGATCAGGGCACGGGCGATGGCAACACGCTGTTTCTGGCCACCTGATAGGGTCACTCCTCGCTCACCTGAATTAAAAAAAAAAAAAAAAAAAGAATAAACAAAATAAGTAGTGCTTAGTAGTTACATGTCCCAGAGTTTTAAAAGCTTAAATGAAAACACTTACCAACCACAGTGTTATAGCCGTCTGGGAAACTGGTAATGAAGCGGTGAGCATTGGCTTGCTTGGCTGCATTAATGACCTCAGCGTCTGTAGCCTCAGGCTTCCCGAAGCGAATGTTCTCCATGATAGATGACCCGAACAGTACTGGCTCCTGAGCATTGAAAGACACAGTGTGGAGACAACTGAGTGGCTGGAAATGTGACTTATAAATGTGGATATCAAATCTATCCTTTTTTTAATGTTTACCTGATTGATAAATCCAATAACTTGACCCCTGAGCCAAGTCAGGTCGAGTGTTCGGATGTCAAGTCCATCCAGCATGACTACGCCGCTGGTTGGGTCATAGAAACGCTCCAGCAATGAAGCCACAGTGGACTTCCCTAAAAAACTTTGGATTAATAACTTAAGGCTAAACATCTTGCCACACTTCTACAACTAGAAAACTCAATCAATTACCTCCTCCAGATTCTCCAACAATGGCAACAGTTTTACATGGCGGCAACGTTAAGTTGAACTTATTCAGAATCTGATGGCCAGGTCTGGTTGGATAACTGTAAATACACAATAAGAAATAAATAAATATTACCATCTTATGTTACTACACAGATAATGTCTACATTGTCTTGAAGCTGAGGCTCCAACCTGAATGAAATGTCCATGAAGTCCACTCTTCCTGTCAGAGAATGGAACGGGATGCGTCCGCCCCCAGCAAGTGTGATCGTTGGCTTCAGAACAAGGTATTCAAACACTCGGGCACCAGCACTGGTTCCTCTCACCATCTGTAGCAATAAAATATGATTCTGCATCATAAATGTGTCATTCAGATAACATATACTGATATACATATGTATAGAATTCTTATTCACCTGTCCAAATAGGATAGAGATACTGGCCAGTGACCTAATCAGAGCGACATTACACATTATACACCAACACCAGCTACATGTAAGCAAATATTCAATAATGATAACAGTGATCATTTCTTTAGAAGCATCATGTGCGTTTTACCTCTGAACGGTCTGAGAAGCAACCAGGAAGGACATGAGGTCTCCAGGAGACAATTCATTTCGAGATATTAAGGTCCCTCCAGCAAGAATTGTTCCCAGTACAATGCCTGTATCGTTGACAAACAATTTTTTTTTTTTAATGTAATATCTGCTTTATCTGCAATGTGTTAAATAATTAATGTTAGGAACCAACACACTCACAATTCAGGGTGATATTTGACAGTCCCTGAAAAACTGCTATTCCAGTACCAAGATTTTCATTCATTGCACTTGATTTGTCCACTTCATATGCATATGACCTGGAAAAAAAAGAAAATTACATTAAATTAAAAAAATATGATCTAACAAATCTGATACACAGTATATTGTGGCTTTACAGCACTAGGCTATGAGCAGATCCAATTGTGCTCTCTTACCGGATCTCTCGCTCCTCCATGGCAAAGGCTTTCACTGTGCGCACATTACCAAGAGCCTCATCTGCCACTCCTGTTGCTTTTGCCACCTTGAATTTCACACAATAAAAAACAGCCAGGCATGAAATTAACTTATATTACAAACAGTGAAATAATAAAGATTAAGGTCAATGTCAAGTAAGGTCTCCCGCTTTCTGTATTTAGATTTGCAGCTCAAGACAAGGTGGGAGTTAAATTCAAGACACTGTGCTGTGCAGTCCATCTCCATCTGCACTTACCTGCTCCTGAGCCAAACGGGAGAGCTTGCGCAGGAATGATCCAATCAGAGCCCCAGCTCCCACCAGACAGGGAAGGACCACTGCTGTCAAGCCTGTGAGTTTGGGGGACAAGAAGTAAAGAGACACAAAACATCCAAGTGTCTGTGTCACACTCCGCAAACCCTGCAAATACACAAACATAGTAAATTAGTAACACTTACATATACTGCAGCCTATGTAGTACTGATCATTTTACAACACAAATGTACACATTATACCTGAGAAATTACTAATTTAAAAGACGACTTGAACTCCTGAATGTCAGCAGTCAAACGATTCACCAGCTGACCAGTTTTATTGGCATCAAAGAAAGCCACATCTTGTCTGAGATAAAAAAAAAAAAAAAAAAACACAACAACAACAAAAACAAGAACAATGATTATATTTTTGTCTTGCAGATGTAGTCTGTCAAAAAGCAGTACATATTATGTGACACCATGACCTAATGTGTTGTAATGGGTACCTCAGTAAGGAAGCAAAAAGAGTCTTCCTCATATCTGCTGCCGCTCTCTCCCCCACCTGGGAGAGCAGGATGATGTAGCCAGTCGTCAGCAGGCCCTACACAGTGGAAGTGATTAATGAACAGTGCAACAGGCCATTTTCCAGGAAAACAGCTGTGACATTCGTGAAGTTTCCTACACATTTCTTTAGAATGAAAGTGAGTGAATCTCAGCTTGTAAATGTGTGAGGGGGAAAAAACATCCTCCTAACTAACTAGAACAATTGACCATTATCAACCAATCACATCTGCAAGCCACTTGGAAAATGTGTTAACAAAAGGGAACACATTATTATGATGTAAATTAACATACAAACTAAAGCCTAAAAATTAAGGTATTACTTATTTCACAGATGTTATTTTATAGGTGTTGCTTGTATTACATTCACCCCCTGTATTTCTTCTTAGTTAATTTATGGCAAGTTAACAATACAATTATCATTCCTTGAAATAAACTGCAATTGCCTACTTTAAACGGTACATGTAGCCCAAGAAAAAAAAATAGTAGCTACACACAACATTATACATGCTTACAGCTGCGTTATTATTACAGCATACTAGCCCATCTTAGATTAAGTGTCTTTGACTGTTGTTGAAGTGCTGGCATATTATGTTGTGCTACAATGTGAAATTAACACATTTCTTCTGTACTTACTTGGACACCATACAGTGCAAGCAGTTTCAGAGCAGGACCTTGAATCTCATTGACAAAAGTCCCTGTATGTTCCCTCAGGTAACGTGCCACAACATTAACCAGATCCCCGAGCATCAAGGGGATTTGAATATTCAAGATTGCTGCACCAAAAGCAAGCTAAAAAGATGAAAAAAAACATTGGTTTAGTTGATCGGTAATCCATAACATTGTAAATGTCACTATCATGAGTATATGTCATATATGAACACTTATGTTACATTTGATTGAACAGGTAAGAGCTTACCACAACAGCTCCAAGGAGAGCAAAAAGCTGAGGCTTGACAAATTCCCACAGGATATGCCATTTGAACTCGGGTACAGGTTTTGTGGATACAAAATCCACCAGGTTATTGTTATTTACATCTTCTTCACAATGCGCTACATGACAAAACAGCCGAGCAGAGACAGTGAGTGCCACTGGTCCCAAGATGAACTTCAGAGCCACTCCTGGTGGTTTGGATGTGCGGGTGACAGACTGGCGGACAGCTCTCTGAGTGAGGCCCCAAATACGACTGACAGCATTTCCAGGCTGAGAACTGTATCCTGCAGATCCTGGAGATATATACCACCTGGATATGACAAAGAATGTACAATGTGACATCAATAACCTAAATCAAGGACTTTACAACACTTCACATTTCATTTAAGGTGACTTTCTTGATCCAAGGAAAGAAGTTTCGTTGTACTTATTCACATAAAATAAATCACTCAGATTTACGATTAAACTAGTTAGCTACTAGTGTATGAACATACTATTATGAGTATTGACTAACTGGTTAATCGTATTGGTGTATAAACTTAAGTATGGAAACACAACACAACACAAATATATGTACTGTCTGAGAAATCAGAAAAGGCTACCTTTATTCTAGAGTTATTTATCAGATAACGATCAGCTGTCATAAATGTTTCAACCGATCACCTTACCGTGACAGTTTCCAAATGTCTGCTGTTTTATTACATCGCTGGTATATCGAAAATGACCGCACTGGAGCAGCAATGCTTGCTTTACTACAAATGATCTGAAACATGTTAGTTGCTTATTTAAGAGAGAAAACGAGGTAATTTGGTCAAATATTCGTTAAGCTCTGCAGTAATCCACAGGATGCCTGTGGGCTGACATGTTGACTCTATCCCAGAATGCATTGCTGCGACAGTTCAGCAGCGGACCGCATGTTTACTGTGATATTTGGTATATGACAGTAGTGTCTTGATTTCACAACAGGAATTATGCTGACAACGTTTAAGCGATACGATATCAGATTACTTTTAGAAACGAGACGCAAGAAAAAATATGATTTGACTTTGTTCTGGAGAACTACAAACCCTGACCGGAAATGAAATCGTGTTACGCTACGTTCACGTACCAATTTGTAAAATCGTAATTTCCCAGTGAGAAATGCGTTCACGTCAACCTGTGAGTTACTGTGTGACTTATATCTCGGAAATATCTAGTTATATATCACACGTGGTGACAAGAACATTGGAGATTAAATAAATTAAATCAAATCAAATATTTTGGCCTAACATTCTACAACAGCTGCTATTTCTAGTATTACAAAGGACACACAATACACAGAATAAAATCAGTGAGCAAAATACCCCAACCCCCAAACACTTAACAGTTAAAATAACTAATTGAACACTTGTAATTGCATTTATTTTTTAAAAAAAGATGCCAAGTTTGCCAACAATAAACAATATGTGCATAAAATAGGTATACTTGTTGATGTTTATTATGTATTGGGTTGTATTGTACATTCATTACATGAATAGATGTGGGTGAAAAGGGGTAGGAACAAATACTGTTGACAATGTTCCTGTCATGTTGTTGACACTGGCGCTGCAGCATTTTGTCATTCCTCCGATATTTCATGAACGCAACATTAAAACCGAAGTGACGTCAAAGTCGTTTTGTTGACATTAGTTTGTGAAAGACAAAAACGCTGGACGCACACACGCACGGGATGGTGTAATTTTGGAGAGCTACTGACCAATCTCTGGACAGACCGATGAAAGCTGTGTCGAGGTTAACGCCGAGTGTATATGTTTGCTTTGATCGACGTTAACTACAAAGAAGAGAGCAAGTGTAGCATATGGACGAAGCAAGACGGGAACAAAACAAACCGTTGACACTCAGGCGACAGTGGCTGAATCACGCTGGCTAGTCATCTATCGGGCACCTGGCTAAGTTGGCTTGTGTATATATTTTGTATTCATTATTTACCTGTAGAATTCCCGTCTACGTGGTTCTAAACTATTTACGTTGTGTCATGGTAGTGTAGAATTACCCAAGCGCCGTCCGTCAGAGTAGGAACTTAGCGTGCTAATGTTAGCTGCAGCTAACGTCACCCTCACTTAAAACCGCTTGAGCTGCTGTGTTAGCAGCTACAGCATGTATCTGAGGTCCAGAGGCTGCATTTGTTTTAGGAGCAGCGTTTACTCCAAGTAGCTCGTTAGCGGATAGAGAGGGAGACTTCAAGAATGTGAAGCACAATGGCCAACTTTGAAGCTTACCGTGAGTACCAGAGGATTGAGAGCGGTGAGGATGACTCGCCACCTGGGGAGGAGGATTTACTGCTGCATGTGCCCGAAGGCCTGAAAGGTAACAGTGTCAGGACAATAGTTTCTGGCTGTAATTGTGAACGTTACACATTTGTGATTATGTTAAGAAGAATTCTATCTATATAGCATCTTTAAATATCAAGTTTCAGAACACCAACTGTCTTGTTAAAACATGTAGTACTTCAAATGTAGTTAAAAGAAAAGTTAAACCAAGGAAACTGTCACAATAGAGCAGCTAAGAGTGAATAAAACAACAATAAGAAATGCATACATATAAATAGTAAAAGCAATAGATCATCATAGGATTAAAAGAGGTAGATGGAGCTGCTCATCATGGGTTTAAGTAATTGTTTAAAATAATGATCCCCTCTGATAGGTCATTACAAAGTTGAGTGGGTGTCTGGTGGCTTAAGTGCAGTTGCATTCAATTAAGTGTAGATTTTGAGACATAGGGGCCCCACCCAAAATCTAAGGCTGCAAGTCATCTGTCTGGATAGAATAGAAAAACATATATCTTGATTATCATTGTTATGTCCAAAACTATAAAAAGCAATTCCTGCATTTACAATACCAATGAAAACTACCAGCATATTAAGAGCCTCAATATTCAAGATTTAAGTACTTTGTTGTTATTGTGTAGTGCATCATTGTTTTGTGACAACTCCAGAAATTTTAAATCCCAAAGACATTAAAAAAGAAATGACAGCAGCAATTTAAAAGCAGAGTTGAAATAGACAACTATGTGATACATACCAAATGAAAAATCAAGAATCAGCAGCTTTTTAGTGGACACTATCTGCTATTTATATATCTGAAATATTGCACGTGATGTTCCGAGGTTACTCCACAAGTATAACCACAGTGAAAGCACATACAAGTAAACAGAGTGGTCAAGTCCTAAAAGGTTATGATTGATTGTAATGACCATGAACAAAATCATGACAGGATGTGTTAAGCAGAGTTTAGAGCAGTGATTGAAAATGATAAGTTACTGTTCACTTATGTTGAGTTTTGTGTTTTTCATTGCCTTGTTTTTCTGTTACAGATTCATGGAGCCATATCAAGAACCTGGATAATTTCTTCACAAGGATATCCTTTTAATGATGGTGTAGTTAAATAACAGGTTTACCAAAGTCCACTTATCATGCTCACTCATACTTGAACTTGCTGTGTCAGTATTATTCGTATTTAGAGAGTGTGGAGTTGGCTCACATGCAGTTTCACGGTTTTGCTGTTGGAAGAAAAGTGAATTTCTGTAAGAAATTCAAATTTGATGTTTGGTGTATTTGTGATATCTTCTGTTTTCCTCAAGATCATTTTTGCTTATTTTAATTTAATGTAGTGTCAATGACTGTCTTGTTCGGTGACGGCATGTTATATTACTTGAAATTTTCCTTAACCACTTTGTCTACATCTATAATTTTCATCAGAAGAATGGCTTTGCTTGTATGATGCTGACTGAGTTCTTTGAACTTATGTAAGTATCAGCCAGTACTTTTCCTAAATGCCTCAGAAATACAGTACAAGGTTAAAAAAGACGCACTCTTAATTAAAAGCCTTAGGCCAAGGTTGATTGAGTTGAAATGTCAGGTTGCGGTTGAAGTTCCAACAGCATGCATGTTGTCATTAAAATCTGAGCCTTGTTTACGTTACTGGCAGTTGGGAGTGCCTTCGGCTTTAGCCTGAACTAGCTCAACCAGATGATTTCAACAGCAGCTATACAAGAATCTCATCCACATTTTGTTTAATGTATCGATACACAAACTGTGGTTACATTTCGATACAATAAATAAATAATCTCTTGTAATAAATTATGTCAAGCTTAATCACTTAAAGCTACAGTGTTGCAGTGTGTTCTGCCTCTGTTTGGTCAAATGATGTAACATTATTTGAATGCTGCATCCTTGCTCCGAAAACGCCCCAGAAGCATTACTCTCCAACCTGTTAGTGGCCGCCTCGCTTTACTACTGCAATGTTACTGTTGCAGTAATGTAGCTAGGCTACACAAAATCTAAACACTGGTATTGAGAAACACAGAGATTCGTGTGGGGCTGATGTACTTAATCAGCATAGTGTGAACTGATTTGGCATCCATCAACATTGTTTGAATCCAACAGTGTTCAAAAGCTCTACACTAGAAGTTTAAGTGGAATTTGGGCTTATTATATCGGACAACTTAAACCATTAGCTGTAGAAATCTGTCTTTATAATTACAATTCCAAACAACCCTCAGCCTGTCGAGATATGTACTCACAGAACTGCAATTGATCTTCCTTAACTGCCCTATAATTAATTGATCACCTGTCAGGATATGCAGAGTGCACTGTCTATTTATCTACTGAATATAGTCACTTAATATGTACTACATTAATATCTATTGTCATGGGTTATATATCGTATAGTGTGACTAAGTCTATAGCCTAATCTCTGGTTTTCTTTTCTTATCTTGTCCTAACAGTCAGTTTCTGTTTGTTGTCATATTCACAACCTTCCTTGTCAACTGTGTGGATTATGATGTCCTGTTTGCCAACCGAGCCGTTAACCACACCGAGCCGGGTCACAATCCATTGGACAGGTTCAAAGTCACTCTCCCAGATGCCATCCTACCTGGCCCGGAGTGCACTCAGAGGTAATAATGTTTTAAGTCTAATAGAGAGCTTTATTGTGCGTGATATTGTGTTTTTATGTGTAGAAAAGTCAAGAGTCAATTAAAGAGAAAAATTCACTCTCACGTATCATGATCTTGGATAAGTTTGTCCTGTCTTCTGCCTGTTTAAAGACATACTGTTCTTAAGTAGACATGCCCCTGGGTATTATCAGGACCCATTAAGAAACATGGATATCATTTGTCTAGCTTAATACAGTTGTCATTAGACTTTTCAACATTACTCATTAGTCTGTGCCAGATGAGGGAGGCTTCAGTGGGTGAGACAAATATCAGCATAGGAATATAGAATAATGGCTTATCTAACTTTACCCCATAGGTTTCATGCTTTACCTTAAGACATTTTAGGTTTTTGTATTTATAATACTTAGCAATGGCTATTATCCTGAAGAAAACCTGGCACAGTCAGCTAATTATGTTTTAACTTGAATATCCTGAGCTTGTTATTAGACCAAAAGGTTATTGGCAGTTACATTTAAGTTTTTATGGTCCTGATGTTTATAATATTAGTGTTTATTACAGAGAACCAAAAGTCTGTTTTAGTTTCAAGTACATGTGAAGTCGGCTTTAATGCTTGCTTTTGCAGTTTTGTTGTTTATTTCAACCTGACATTGATGACTTTCAGTTGCAACATTTCTTGAAACTGTTTGTGTACTGAGTTCAGACTAGCTTTAGGGAACATGGCTTTGTAATTGATAGCCTCAGTGATGTAAAACCAGCCAGCTGAGTTACTGACAACATGGCTTGGCTAGCAAACAGACACCCACATGACACTTCGCTCCCTGGCTGTTAGGGACAAAATCCCCCAACCCCCCCATTCTGCCTTTTTTTTCTCGACTTGTTTTTCTCCCAGCTACTCTTAAAGACCTCTCACCAGTGTGTTCCTCATTCTGGTCATGGCTCACAAGTAATTTATATCAAAGTCAATGATATTCAACTGCTTGAAATTCTAATTTGGGAACAGCTGACCCCACAGTCTGGAACATCTCTGTCCTCCTCATAGATCATCTCTTATTTCCATGTCATAACCTTTCTTGTCTCGAGAACGTTCTAATATTGTCTTTATGCCTGAAAATGACCTCTATATGAAATGATATGGAAAATATTTAAAAGAACATTACTACTCGGATAGGCTAGTGTGTGTTTGTATGTCACTGATGCTCAGTGTGGTCTCTGTTTTGACATCTTATATTTCAGAGCTTACTTAATCACAGAGTGAAGTAAGCAGATTGAAATCTAAATCTGTAAACAGGAGCTAAGTATCAGTTTGAATGTAAATAGGATATTAAATAAAGGGCCAGTTTTCATTGTCTACAACAGGAGAGGTTATTTTTTGTTTGATTGTATCCTCACATCTTGCCCACTTGCTTTGTACAAAAATAAAGAAATAACTTCATTTTCCATCTATCTTTTCTGTTCAGGATTCAAGGGAACAGCTGGAATATATTTCTTCTCATCATGGCGGCCATTTTCTGGATCTATCGTCTTGTTAAAGTCTTTCGCAATTTTCTGAACTACTGGGAGATCAGGCAGTTTTATGTCCAAGCACTGAAGATCAGGATGGTAAGTGCTGCACCTGGAGGCACTACATAAAATGCTTATTATTTATTTATGACAGTTGTGTGTGATGTCATAAAAGTCACTAATTTGAGTAATTGAGTCATGCATTGTTGGTTTACTTTGTGCTCCTTGCGTCTTTGTCCCAGGATGAACTATGCAACTTCACGTGGCAGGAAGTCCAGGACAGGCTCATCAACTTGCAACAAGAACAGCAAATGTGTGTACACAAGAAAGAGCTGACGGAACTTGATATTTATCACCGCATCCTGCGTTTCAAAAACTACATGGTGGCAATGATAAACAAATCACTGCTGCCAGTGCAGCTGCAACCCCCCCTGCTGGGCAATGTGGTGTTCTTCACACAGGGCCTCAAGTACAACTTTGAGCTCATCCTCTTCTGGGGGCCCTGGTCTTTATTTCAGAATAAGTGGAGCCTGCATCCCAAGTACAAGCGGAACACGAACCGCTTAGAGCTCGCCCAGCAGCTCAGCAGAGTCATCCTGCTGGTCGGTTTGGCCAATCTGCTGCTGTGTCCCTTCATCCTGGTGTGGCAGGTGCTGTATGCTTTCTTCAGCTATACAGAAGTGATCCGCAGGGAACCTGGAAGCCTGGGTGCACGGCGCTGGTCGTTGTATGGTCGCATGTACCTGCGACACTTCAATGAGTTGGATCATGAGCTGCATGGGCGTTTAGGTCGTGGCTACAAACCCACCTCCAAATACATGAACTCCTTTACCTCCCCACTACTGGCTGTGTTTGCAAAGAACATAGCATTCTTTTCAGGCTCGGTGTTGGCTGTTCTCATTGCTCTGACAGTCTATGATGAGGATGTTCTAACAGTGCAGCACATACTTACTGCTATCACTCTGCTGGGAGTGGTTATCACCGTCACCAGGTGAGTTTTCACTAGGTGCACTTTCTGTAGGTGTAAAGTTTAACCTTATATAAGATGCAAATGTTCCTTTTGCTCTCTGTATGAAAATATAATGACATGCTTAAATATACAGGTGTTTTATTTGGTTTTCTTATTTTGTTTGAAGAAGTTGATTGAGTCATTTGTCACAGGGTTTATTACAATGTATTGGTTGGGAGATTCGCCAATTTATGAGAACCTAACACTAAAGCACGACTCTGTTTTTAATTTATAACTTTAGTTTAATTTAATTTAATTTAATTTAATTTAATTTAATTTAATTTAATGTTTACATTGTGTCCTTGCCAGGTCCTTCATCCCAGATGAGCATGTGGTGTGGTGTCCTGAACAGCTGCTGCAGTGCATGCTGGCACATATTCACTACATGCCGGACCACTGGAGGGGCAGCGCAAACAAGAGCGAGACCCGTGAAGAGGTGGCACAGCTGTTCCAGTACAAAGCGGTGAGGTGTTTAATATTCTGGATGTTCACCTAGCCTGGTACAGCTGAAATGTAAAAAAAAAACCTGGAAAGTATTGATTAGTTTTTTTTAACATAATTAACTAAATTTGAATACCTTTTATTTCAAAATCAGCTGTTCATCTTGGAGGAGTTGCTAAGTCCTATCGTCACACCCTTCATTCTCATATTTCTTCTGAGGAACAAGTCTTTAGAGATCATTGACTTCTTCAGGAACTTCACGGTGGATGTGGTTGGAGTTGGTGACATCTGTTCCTTTGCAGAAATGGACATCAGACGCCACGGAAACCCAACAGTAAGTCATGACCCCTCCATTTAAACACGATTAAGGCCGTCCTGCTCAGTACACCTCTGAATCCTGAGTCATGGTTATTTACTTTCTCAGTGAAAATTTAATTTGTTAAATTTGTATGTCTCTTGATGTTTTCTGCAGTGGATGTCACAGGGCCAAACGGAAGCCTCTGTGTACCAACAGGCTGAGAATGGCAAGACAGAATTGTCCCTCATGCATTTCACCATAAAGAACCCACACTGGCAGCCACCGCAGGAGAGCTCTGTTTTTATCAGCCAACTAAAGGAGAAGGTGAAGCATCATGCACATGCTGGTCCGTCTACACAACTACTGCTCTCTCAAGCTCCCTTCTGCACCTCACTGCAATCCATTCATCCTATGGCTATGGTAAGGACTTAAGTTAAAGATATTAGTGTACATTTAATAAGGTGCTCAGAAAGTTGCTTGTTGTATATAAACAGTAATATATTAACTGTAGTGCATAACTTTTAAATATGAACAAATGTGCGTCACATTCAAACCACTGTCAACTGAGTAATAGGGATGCTGACTAAGTCTGTCAGCTCTCTGTGTTTCTCAGTATAGCTGCACCCAGGAAGTGATTTGTTTAATATCAGATGGAAGCAACAGTAACATTATGCTACACTCTTAGAAATAAAAGTGCTAAGTAGAACCATATAAAGTTCTTTGGCTTGTCCTCATAGGCGAACTCTTTTTGGAGGGTTCCACCAAGAACCCTTTTAAAACCCTTTATTCAGTAAAGGGGTTTTAAAGGGTTCTCTGGATCAAAATGAGAACCATTAGTGTTACCAAGAACCCATGGAAAAGCCGTTCTTCAGGAAAGGTTTTTTCAGAAGCAAATGGTTCCAGGTAGAACCTCAGCCCTTATAGAAGGACGCTTTTGGAACCCTTATTTCTAAGTGTAGTAATGCAAGATGGCTGCAAGCAGGGTAGAGTATGACTGAAAACACAAATAAGCTCCACAAAAAGTTTCAAAATTGAATTATGTTTAAAATTACACGGTCAGTCAACAGTTTGACAGTATAAATGCTTCTTGTCCATCCCAGATGAAGGACACTGTATGCAAATAATGTGACATTATTTCCGTTCACAAGTCCATCTACAACAACAAATACAAGTTATGCATTGCACATTCAACAACAGCATACATGCTAATAATCTTCATCAGATCTTCACCTGCTCAATGTATTTTCTTGAAAATATGAGACTGCCAATTTGGTTTCTTTTCATTTTGCAATTTTATTGGCTTAATTGCACAAGTGTGTTGTTGTTGTTGTTTCCAGCCTGATAATCTCCTGGCCAGTGTCATGGCCCACCCTATTCTCACCGCATCTGGATTGCAAGAAGGAGACCATCATTTCATCCCACCCAGCGCCACTGCTGCAGCCAGTGTCCTGGCCTCTTTGCCCCCCTCCCAGCACGCGCATACCAGTCCTGTCCGCTCTCATGGCCCCCTGATGTCCTCCATCTCCCCTTACAGCACCACGTACCACAGTGATCGCTCCGTCAATGACAGGTGTCCATCAGCCAGTGCATTTGCAACTTTATTGTTCACAGACTGCATCTGAAAAGTGTTTGATGTAACAGATAATTGTATTCATCAGTTTTTAATTTTCATCATTCTTTCTCAGTATGATTCACAGTGATTCACACGTGCAGAGAAATTCTCTGCACTCAGAGTTGGTCTCCGCGGAGATGAGCCTCCATGCCATCTACATGCATGAGGTAATTTTCTAGCCATGAAGTGATGCTGGGCCACACATTGTGGATCTATTGCCTCACAGCAAGAAGGTTGCCAGTTTGAATCCTGGTTTGACTGAAGGCCTTTCTGTTTAGAGTTCTCCCCCTGTGTGTTTGGGTTTTCTAGGAATACTGTGGTTTGCTCCCACAGGTTAACTGGATACTATAAACTTAGGGAATGTGAGAGCGAATGGTTGTTTGTCTCTGTATGTTGGACCCGTTATGGACTGGTGATCTGTCCTGGGTGTACCCCGCCTTTCAGCCTATGTCAGCTGGGATTGGCTCCAGCCCCCAGTGAGTGAGTGAGTGAGTGAGTGAACGAACTTAAAACTTTGGATCAAACATTAATCAGTATTTAAACAATTATGATGGTGTGTGACTTACAGTTCTGCTCCACAAGAATAGCTATTTAATGCTCAAAATATCATAGAGCTTTCCCTCCAACTTTGAGCGTATAGTGTTTACAGCTTCATTTTGATGTACATTAACAAATGCATGTCTCTACAGCTCCACCAGCAGAGCTCTCACCCACAGATGACTTCAGGACAGTGGCAGAATGCAGTGCCAATGAGAGATATACACACAAACACAGGTAAATGAAAATATTGATTTTGAAAAGGCCTGTTTCAGGGAGATGAAACAGTGCAGTATTAAAAAATGTTGTACATATTCCAAGTTTCCAAACATATGCATACAGTAAGTCGCTGCTAGAAATGTAGGAAGCTTTTTGTTGTAGTTGTTGTCAAGTGTTGTAAAATGTGTGTTGTTAAAAACTGAAATATCTTGGAAGGTGTGATCCCATTCTCACTTTGTTGTACCACTGGTGTTAGGCCTCCAGCAGAGCAGCCATGGTCCAAGCATGTCCATGCCCACCCCTGTCTCCCTTGGTGGCTGGCAAGAAGAGGAGGAAGAGGAGGAGGAGGAGGAGCATGAAGATGATCAGGAGAGTAAAAGTGGATCTACTTCAAAGCACGGCACTGGAAGAAGTCAATGAAGTGCCTTATGTCATAAGGTACTGTATATAGGTTGGTTTTATTTTTCTTTAAAGACTGTGTATATTGTCACCTCCACAAGAAAACAAGATTGATTAAAAAAAAGTAGCCAAGTCTTTAGAAATTAGGTTTCAAATCATGATGTCCAGTGGAGGACCTAAGAACAACACACACTCTCACTCACACACATACACATACACACTTTACTGGGGACCAAAGTCAACAAATGTTCGTCAGTGTTTACAAACATGTAGAGAAGTTTGCAGTTAAATAACATACCATGCTCAAACACAGAACTGGTTTCGCCACAATCCTCCCCTTTCCCTGAGCCTCACAGCAGGACTCTGTTCTTCTTGTCTACTTCATTTTCTCATCTTTTTAAATAAAGTGTCCGAGCGTTCTGTCTATTATTTGGGAGCAGTAACGGTAAACTCCTGATTAAGTGCATCTTCAACCCATATATTTAGACACGCCTAAAGAAATTCCTGAACCAACGACTGCTCTTTAAAACAGAGATAACACTTGTCCACCATCTGCACTTTGTAGTTCTGTAATCAATGACAGTGATGTTTGTTGAATTAACAATTGCTTTTCATCCCACAAATGATACATCCCCATCATAATTGTTCTTCTCTCTTTCTCTCTTTTTTTTAGTGTTTACATTTTGCTTTCTTTGAACATTGTGGCCTTAGATGATCTTCATGGAGAATTTAGCATGGACCTTTAAAACGTCATGTTTATTTGTGGACGAGGGTCATTGAATAACCACTGTCTCTGCAACCCCCCCCTCGCCTCATCCTGTCACATCAGGCGGACTATGGCATCAGGGAAACCATACGTCTTCCGTCCATTATATTGTGAGCTTGACATTAACTTGTACAGACAACTGCAAAGTGTACATCTGCCGGAGAGACATTGTAGCGAATTCATAGGATCAGTGTGTGACGATGGGTGTTGGCAATTCTGCTCAGCCTCTGTGTGCTCAAGTATTTGTGGCTCAAAATGTTTAAGAGTTCGAGTTTAAGAGAATGTTTCACAAAAGTCCTGGTCTGTGCTATAACGACTGCAAAACCATAACTTAGCTGCCTGAACAATTTAAACCATCCGAAAGAAAAATTAATTCAGTGTTTCAAGTTGTGCTGATTTGTATATACACATTTCTGTATAACTTATCCTTTAAAAGCACTGACATGACAGAACTGACTGTACAGTAGCCGTACTATTAAAACACCACGTGTACCCGGCAATAAAACATTTTGTAATCTAGACATACATTTGTTTTTGATGCTACTGTCTGTTTAGGAAATGTAGGTTTTATTCAGTATTAACATTTTTACAGTTTTCGAGACACAGCGTTTCCTCCAAAAACGGCACTGAAATTTGTGGACCAGGTACACTTGGAATCAAAATCTTAATGCAGACTTTTTGAATTCTTTCTAGGATGGATACACGGTCAACTTTATGCCTTAACAGCCACATAAATGTGTACCTAAATCCAAGTTTTACAGTCGTAATGAGGAATATCAAATCCTCAAATCGATACCTCGGCAGTATATTAATTCTTGTCTGAATATACAATATATACATGTCTCTTACAATTTACAGATGCCCCATTCAACTGCATTTTGTTTTTTAACAGCACGTGCAAATGGAGCATATTTTAAGTCCTCCTGTTTCTTGTCCAGCAGAAGTTTTCGAGTCGGATCTCCCAGAAATGAAATCTTATAAACAACACAGCAGAACAGAGAGGTATTGCTTTTACAAAACAACAACCTATTAACATAAAATAAAAATCTAACATCACCATAATAGCTAAGATAAAATCAGAGCATGTTTTGTTGCTTTTGTAGCTTTAGGATTAAATATTTTAAACCTAACCTTAAGAACTTTAACCCTAAAGCACAATCTCCACTGTAGAATTCCTTTGTTAGCTTTATGAGTATTTATTACCCGTTTTTCCTCCAGATATTTAATTGATATACCGTATATTTTATATGTATTATTTATTTGATTGTTTTAATTGTAAAATAGCTTACTTTCACAAGTGTTTTATCTAACTAAAGACAGAAAAGGCATGTACTTCCCCTCACTAAAAGTAGTTTTTAAAAAAAAAACATTGAATTTTGTTTGTTTTTTTAAAGCTCTGATATAATGATGTATTGATGCAGAGAAAACATGCCCAGCCGCATGATGTTGAATGTGATTAAAACTAAAAACTGGGACTAAATTTGCAAAATCTAGCACTAGCCCTACCCATTTTTGTTAAATTCTATAAAGGTCACAGTCGTAGTGTAGATCTCATCTTCCTTTAGAGGACACAGATGTCAGCTTTTCCAATTTGTTTTGTATGGAATGAATGTGTTTGGACACTTGCATAATTATGCTTATACAAACTCTGAATTTTGCACTGGAAAAAAAAAACAAAAAAAACATCCACTTGCACCAGTTACAAATCAAAAAAAGACATGTCTCAAAATGGGACACCAAGTCAATCTCCACCCAAAAGGAGCTCTTCTCATTGTTTGTATATAACCATAGCATCAGCACATATCACAGTGTCACTGCAGATCATGTGGAAAACACTGTGGCAAATCATTAAAGGTCATTCTTACCTCTGGTCAATTCAAGTTTGTCCTGTAGGGGATGATGCGCGTCTCTGTCACACTCTTACATTTGCTTACACCGTAAATCATCATTGTGTTATTTTATTCTGTCAGTTTTCCCATTTGCAGCTCACCGTTGTTTGTTATTTTCTGCAGTGCCTTAGTATTAAGGATTAGCCTTTTTATTAGAAGTTCATGTAAACTACAAGATTTGCTTTCACAGACTCAGCAGCACATACTATGTACAGTATTTTTGTTTGACAAGTCATTGTGTATAGCATCAAGTTTGTTGTGAAACTGTGGATGTGGCTTGTAAGATGAGCTACTACCCGATCGTGAGACATTGTGTCAGCCTGTTGCATTTAAGTTCTTCATGTCATTGTGTCGAAACTTGCACTCTCGAAAATGTTGAAGAAGCAGGTTTATGCCATGTGTCGTCATGGCCAAGCCTCTCATCATACTATGGTTTCGTATCCACTCTATATCAGTCTAACAGTGACTGGAACAAGGTGCTAAGTTTTCATCCTGAACTGTTAAATATGTTTTGAGACATGTTTTTTGTTTGTTTTGTTGTGTAACTTAAGAGACACTATTAAACATGCCAAAAGAACTTGTTTTTTTCGGCACAGCTTTGACACAGAGATGTGTTTCTTTTTTCCTTTGAGTGATTAAGAGAGGCAAATAAATATTGGAGTGTATTTAATTATTTCACCTGTGGTTGATGATGTGATGTTTATTTAAAATAAAAATGCCTTTTAATTTTCTTTCAGTTGCCATGGCTATCTTATAGTATCAACCTTGTAGTTTCTTTGAACTGTGTGTTTAATTAACATGTTGTATTGGTAACTTTCTTGGATTAAGAGGTATACTTCTTATTCAATGTTTCTTAACATGATCTCATCTCATGACTCTGTGACATTTTACTTTATTTCTGCCCAAAAACTATGGGATTAATTGCCTCTAGTTTCCCCAGTTCTTTGCAGATCAGTCGGACATGGATGTTACAGCTTTTGACTCTATGGGTAAGGACATCCTTTATTATTATTAGCACATTAAGTCCTCAATGTGATGTGATCAATGTACATGCCATTTAGCAGACACTTTTATCAAAGTGACTTGCAATTGAGTACAACCAGCCAGGGGTGGAGTTGAACTTGTGAGTAGCGGGGGGAGTCTTAACCACTGAGCTACTCCCCGTTCATCACCTGAAATTTGTTTTTTCTGCCAATTAACAAATAACACAATATGACTCAATTTATGTTGGCATAATCTTTTAAAAACTTCACAATACAAAATATTTTTCAAACATTTAGCACTATAAAGCATGTACGGTGTGTTTGTACTTGTGCTTATTACCTATTTAGGAACTTTTGTGGCATAAACAATGGTAGGACCTGTAGTTAATGAGCCAGAACATTTCTGAGAAACTAGATAAGTTTTGGGCTAAGATTTGAATGATTAGGCATTAAATGGTTAAGCTTAGTCATGCCTCTGCTTTGTCCTGTGGTCTAGTAGATAAACTGAGCTGAAAGTTGAAAGTGTTTCGGTCTCATTTACAAAACATTACCATTTTATTAAGAAGAATCCATTTCCACCACCCTACACATGCACGATCTATTCACACGTCACAAATATCTGCTCCTTGCAGAAACCCAAACATCATAAAATGATTTGAATTGTGTCGCTCTGACACACACAGAAATGAGGGGCTGCTCAAAAGTCGTTGTTGGTTTGTTTTCCAAACAGTTGGAGTGATTTTTTTGGGGGGTCAGGGTTTGTAACCGTGATGACCTGGCAACACGTTTTTGTTTTGGTGTACATTTTAAATAAACGTTACATGATTCTATTTTGTTTCACATTATTTCGTCCCAAATGTTCCACCCCAGGCCTGTTCACTCTCAGCTATCTGTACTTGGTGTGACTGACATTTGTCTCACTTGTCTTCTGCTATGTAAATGTTCTTTAGAGGTAATTCCAGCTGTGAACATGATACAACCATGACTTTATTCTTGGAATGGCTGAGAGCCCAGCTGGAAGGTCATTAGGACAGATATTGTAGGGTTTACATTGCATCTATTTAGTTAAATGTCTTATTGTTAAGAATGTGTATTTTACTCCACTCAGTCTTTGTTGTGTCTGTCCACTGCCCTCTACTGTGCTGTGCTGTAGTTGCTATGAGAATGACTGCTGGCCGAGAGTCAGTATTGGACGGTTACTGCAAATACCATGCATTATGTGATTTGATACTAACAAGTGTCGACAAGTTAGAGCAGAGGAGGTTAAAATTCTAATTTTGCTCTAAATATTACCC
This sequence comes from Microchirus variegatus, assembly GCF_963457635.1. Taxonomy (NCBI): domain Eukaryota; kingdom Metazoa; phylum Chordata; class Actinopteri; order Pleuronectiformes; family Soleidae; genus Microchirus; species Microchirus variegatus. The sequence goes on from NC_139806.1 coordinate 19,737,915, forward strand.
ATGTCATTGTTTGGGATGGATGTTGGCCAGAGGCAGAGGGAAACAATGGCTGAGCTTATAAGTTGTAATTGTAAACAAAATACTAACGGGAGTAAGGAAAAACACAGTAGCGAGAACAGGATGTAAGAAGTGGTTAAGCAGCAATAGTGGATTACTGTGCTAGAGTTTCGGGAAGTTAAATCGGTGTCCAGGCGACCTGCTGCTGTCACTCACTGGCACTGGGGGGAAGCCCACGCTGAAAGAGTAAGGGAATACTATGACGCCAAAGAATAGGGAAGACGGGGGTGAGACTTGCTGCCCCTTATTTAAGACAATAATATTATAGATTACTGTCGGTGCATTTCTCTCATGCTAAATGATTGCTTAGTCTTTTCATCATTGCGATGGCGACATGGGAAGAACGTGATGCATTTACAGTATTAGGTCATGACTTAATTATGAGCAGCAGCTGTCACAATGGTGTCTGTGGGATACAATGTGCCACAAGCTCTGTGGCAAGTTCAGCTAATCCCCCAATCACATTTACATTGAACCATGACTGACTGGTGACTGGGAGACTTTTCTAGTTTGTCCCTTAGAAAAAGGAGCTTCAGGATACTGAGATGACACTGAGCGATAAGCAAAGGGACAAACGCCTCATAAATAAATATAGACAAGAGCAGTAGCTAATGTGTGGGGTGTACTGGCAAATGTGAGATGTGAGACATACAAGGCATGTGAGGCACATTTTTAAAGCTGCGGTGTGTAATTTCTGTCACCAAAACACTGCTGGAGTTGCTACACCATTCTGCCCAGACCGAGAAAACAAAAATGATGGTAACCATGGCAACATGCTTGAGGTACATGAGAAAATAAGCCAGTCCCCAATACGAAGTTGCAAATTTTAATTTGATGATGGTTTGAATAATGTGCTCCAGTGCTCCCTTTGTGCCTTTTTTTCCAAGATAACTTTAACTTTCAATATCTGGCAGTTATTCAACTGTTTAGGATTACAATACTTGGGAAGTTGATGGCACAAATGTTGCTGGTGAATCTTGTCTGTGATTGGATGTTCATTCGATGGAAGTCTTGATGGCTATTGGCGCGAAGCTGTATTTCACTGCTTTCCATCCATCTTCTACTGCTTTATCCTCCACATGAGGGTTGCGGTGGATCTGTTCCAATCTCAGCTGACATAGGGCGAAAGGCAGGGTCACATCCTGGATAGGTCGCAGCAGTGAGAAGTATGCATGCCAAATCCTGTTGGTGACGGTTAGTTGACATCCACTTATATTTAAAGGTTGCACTCTGCCGCTTTCAAATCTGAAATTGTTTAACTGAATTTAAATGCCAAGCTCTCAATGTTTGTGTTGCATTATTAAAATAGCCTTTTATTTATGTCTAGTGTTCATGTGGAGCTAAAGACATATTTCTAGATTGTGGACAAGTGTCACCTAATCTAACCTAGCATAACCTGCCCTAACCTAACCTAACCTAACCTAACCTGACCTATTCAGCATTATGAGTTGTTTATGACTTTAGTGTTGTGCAGCCCTGCAAGAGTGTGTGTTGTGTGCTCTCCCCTGCTCTGCTCTCCTCACCAACAGGACTTTATCTTCTATCTCCACAGTCTATTTTGGAATGGAGGCTGCGCCAAAGTAGGCACGTCAGCCTTTTGGCATCAAGAGGTGCCGGAGAAGAAAGAAAAAATAAGTCTAGTCAACCGCCCACCGCAGGAGACTGGGGGGGATGTTCCACCATCCTGGATTTACAGCCATTTCAAGGATATTTGAGGACAAACTCGACATTTTTATTCACTTTTTTGGTGGGATTTCTAACCAACACTGAAACCAGCGGAGCAGGCTGTCATCCGGAAAACAGAAGTTTATAAGTCCACATGATTCAACGCTAGTTTCACCTGAGTGGCTAAAGATTCAAGGTAAAAAAGAGAAAAAAACGAACAAATTGATTTTCGCTGATACTACCATACACGCTGTACTGAAACACACCTGTAATGGTTCTTAGTTTAATTAGCTTCTGAGTGGGTGAAGTTTCAGGGTTTTAAAAAATAAATAAATAACATTGAATTTATTTTCGCTGATACTAGCATACATGCTATACAGAAACACACCTGTAATGGCTTAGTTTAATTAGCTTCCTCCAGGCTGACACTATTGTTAGCTTCTGATAAAGTGGAATTATTTCTTATTCAACTAATTATAAGAGTTTGTTCTCAAGGTTTCATTCTTTTTAGGTGACTTAGTTGAAATGAAAATGTTTAATTAAATGCGTTTTTGTGAGCTTTACGGGCTAGTTCATGAAATGTGTGTGAAGTGGGAGCTTTATCAAACAGCTGATGTCCCTTTCGCTTCTACAAATGGAAATGGACAGAGACAGAGTCTGACAGCTGAGGTTATTTTTGGTACAGGCGCAGTTCAAGCGACAGAGGTGACAAAGCTGGTAAATGTCACTCTGTGAAAGGCACATATCTGCTCTATTTGACCTTGGTTACATGGGATATCCTTTTGTTGTTGTGTTTTATTTGAACTACCTGCACATTGAAAAGGCTGCATGGCATCTAGTGATGTCTTTGTAGGGCCAATACAGGGGTTCCACCCTCACTTTAAGTGTAAGCTATAAAAATGTCACTTGATTTATGTTTATTTTCACAGCATATTTATAGTACACATAGCAAACTGTCATGCATGTTTATGTGACTGTCATGACAGTAACATTGTCATTTTTGTCACTTAATATGCAGAAAGGAAGTCATAAATGTGATCGATAGTCTGTGGTGTTGTTGTCGTTGAACAAATATTTTTTTTCTCTGTGCATTACTTCAAATCAAACCTGAAATGTATAAATTGTACAGAACAGTATCAGAAACACAATCAATTTTAAACACAATTTCAATATTACATACTAAAATCAATGGGCTGAGACTAATGCTGATCTTCTTTATTGATTTATCTGTCACTTATTTGTCGATGAATACATTGCTTGTTTTGATTTCTAAAATCCATAATATTTATCATCCTAAATTTCCTCTAAACAAAATTATGACATATTTAGATAATAATTGATAAGAATAACAATAATGTTTATTTACATATCATTTCTCATAACAAAGTGCAGAGCTAAAAAGTGTTTCACAACAGTAAATGTATGTTTTAGGTTTAATTCAAAGGGTGCAACAAACGAAGAAGATATTTAGTTGATTGTCATAGAAGAGCAAATAAATGGAAAACATTACATTTAGGAAGCTGAAGTTGTTCACAGGAGTTGATCTTAATATTTTAAATGAAGCTCAATACATTGCCGAAACAGTTGGCAATGAAGTTCTCAATTACATATTAATTCATTCATTGTTGCAGACCTATAATATTGATTAAAATCTAGATTCATTTTGCATCCTATGTCCTCTAATTTTCTCCCTGGTATTGCTATGATTATAGGAACAAAAAATGGATCCAAACCTGTTTGGAGGAGCCCCCAGGTTTCTTACACGCCCAAAGGCATTCTCGGTGTGTGCAGGCAAAGATGCCACACTCAGCTGTACCATCGTGGGCAATCCTACCCCCCTGATCACCTGGGAGAAGGGCAAGCTGAAGCTGACATCTGGGGGCCGCTTCAAGACAGTGGAGGATGGCGATGTGTATCGTTTGACCATCTATGATCCAACTCTGGAGGATAGCGGACAGTACATATGCCGAGCCAAAAACAGTGTAGGGGAGGCTTATGCTGCTGTTACCGTTAAAGTGGCCTTGCCAACAGAGATGCCTCACAGGGCACCTGTCTTTACATTGAAGCCGACTTCTACACGTGTGGGTTTGGGAGGTGATGTTGTTTTCCAATGCCGGGTTGTAGCTTTCCCTGATGCTAACCTTGAGTGGGAAAAGGACGGCCGCTACCTGGGGGAGACAAACCGCATCAAAGTTCTTTCTGACACCGACAGCAGCACCTTAAAGATCCAAAGTGTACGAAACCTGGACAGCGGCACCTACACCTGCAGGGCCCAGAACACCGTTGGCCGTGCACATGCTGCAGCAGCTCTCGTCGTCGATGCCCAGGATGCCTCCTATCTGGCTTCAGACAAGAACACGTCGCGTCTCTCTCACCTACAAAAGCGCAAGGAGGAGATGAATAAACACATCTCAATCTATCGCACCGAAGATAGCTCTTCATTTTCCTCCTCCAAGGCTAACATCTCAGATAGTTTGAGCTCTCTGAGTCTGGAGCATGAGCTTAGGGCATCTGTGCTCGCAAAGCTGCCCAAAGGTGTGTTCACCCGTACCTGCACAGTGACTGAGGGCAAGCATGCCAAACTCAGCTGCTTTGTGACGGGTCACCCCAAACCTCACATTATCTGGAGGAAGGATGGAATAAACATCGCCGAGGGCCGTAGGCATGTCATTTATGAGGACCAAGCGGAGAACTTCATCCTCAAGGTTTTGTACTGCAAGCAAAGTGACAATGGTCTCTACACTTGCAATGCAACCAATATGGCTGGGCAGACCTACAGTGCTGTGTTGGTAACAGTGAAAGGTAAGTTTAAAAAAGAAGCCCTGAAAGTTCCATGCAAAGATGGCAAAATATTTATTTGTACTTATTTATGGTAATAAAATTTTACAGTATATAATTTCCCTCTGAGACATTTCTTGAATGCATCATAGGTCGACACTCAAGATCACTTCATGTACAGTACATGTACAAGATAGACATTAATGGTCCACTGAGTATTAATAGCACTAGGATAGAGTATATATAATTCAGTCAAAATGAAAGTCAGTGCCTAATATGTTCAGCATACCAAAAGAGCTATACTGTATGTTTGGAGCATAAACGGATTGTTGGCAACAGTGCCCCAAGTCACTGCAGTCTTATTTAAAACTCTTAAAATGTGTGGCTTTTCACAACAAGGTTGAAGTCAGGCTCACCCTCTGAAGGATGGTGTTGTGTTGCATCTATTTTCTGCTGGTGATGAATAGTTCACAGTAGCTAAGATGGTCACTCACTCACTGGAGCACACTGGCACATGAGTGCTCCCCTGGGAAGAAATTGGCCCAAGAGAAAAAATAATGAAAATATTGTAGAGCGACAGCATGTTGGTTGCTCATCAGCATTCAGTGAGCTGTGCCATTGGTGGTCCTGCATTATAGTGCGAGGTGCAGGAAGGTGGATATATATACAGAATGTAATTTTCCCTGTATTCTGGTAGATTGCAGTTGAAAGCTACCCTGTGGACTTTTGGTTGTGGCTGTTTGTCCACTGATTCATTAAAAAACACATTTAATACTGCACTGAATGTAAGAAACGTAGTAACAAATGCATTTACAAAGTTGCAGTCAATTACCTGTCATATTTTCTATAACATAACATATAACACAAAATGGACATGACACATAATGGACCCATATGACTGCCTGATTCATTTTAAACAAAGTACTCAGCGTACCGTATGTGTCCTGGAAAAGCTTTTGTTTGAGTTGCTTAAGACAACTTATCCCATAAAGTTACAGTGGACGTCCACCAGGGATACAGGGGTTTACATACATTTGTAAAACCAGTAATAAAGCTGCAATAACTGCTATGCTGCACTGAATACGACTGATGCCTGATGACAGGCATGTGCAGTTTTAACTGATCTTAGATTTGTATTTAAAGATAAGCCATTTGTAATTAGTCTGTGATCCACTGGTCTGATCGTGCATCACAACTGTGGTGTAGGGATATAAAAATCCTCAGGATGTATCGTATTCATCTGCTCTTTAGGTGAGAAAACATGCATGAAACTGTCAAAGCTCAACAGCACTAAATTATGTTAAGTATCACAGAGACTACAGTGTAGACAAACATCTCAGTCTCAGGAGGTGATCTGACTGAAGTGCACTTGCAGTACCACAGGTGCGACAAACCTGTTAATTAAGATGACATCAACCGGGCAGCAAAAGCTTTATTTTCTTTACACAAATTATTATATATGCATTCATTATGATAAAACAAGAACTGACTTGAACAGAGGTGTAACACTCTACTATGCCATTAATGTATTTTTTGAGGGGATGAGTTTGAGTGTGGTTTGGTGTGACGTTTAAATCTAGCTTTACCTAGAACTCACATTGTTTCAGTATCTTCAGAATTATTGTTTGATAATATTTATAACCATCACTGTGATTATGTAAACTGAATTTAAAATTGTCTAACTTTGCCAGAGCCCAAGGTGCCATTCAGGAGGAAGCTGCACGATGTGGAGGTACAAGAGAAAACATCGGCCATACTGATGTGTGAGGTGCCTCTCACTATCACTCAGGCCAACTGGTTCATGGAGGAAACAAGGCTTGCGCAAAGTACCAAATATTGCATGGAGGAGGAGGGCACCCTGCGACGTCTCACCATCCACAATGTCACCACGAACGATGATGGGGTTTACATCTGTGAAATGAAAGAAGGCAGCCGCACTGTGGCTGAGCTCACTGTTCTGGGTAAAATTGAGAATATTTAATTTCTTTATTCCTTGTTTGTTTGTTTTTAAATATATCTGTGAATGGCATCAGCTATTATTACGTGTAAATACTGCAGTTAGGCACTTTTCTTCTTTATTTAACACTTTGTCTCATATCCCAGGCAATATAACCAAGAAGCTCCCCCGGCGGACGGTAGTTCCTATCAGTGACACTGTCATTTTTTGTGTGGAGCTGGAACATCCCTGCGCAGACTCCTACTGGACCCGCAATGGAGAGAAGCTGAAAGAAGATTCCCGAATTTCCATTGCCTGTGTGCTAAGACAGTACACACTCACCATCAGAGAGTGCCAGGCAGATGACTCTGGAGAAGTGGCCTTTGTGGCTGGAGACTGCAAGACTTCCACACGATTCACTGTTACTGGTGAGGATAACACCTGGGGACAAATGCTGTTTTAAAACAACTGCGTTTTTTGGACCTTCTTGAAAAAAGTGTGCCTGAGGTTTTAAGTATGGATAATCATCCTTAACATTTCTGTGATTATCCTTTTTGATCTTGCACTCATTGATTATATTTGTCTTTTAATCCTACCTATCTAAGGATCTATGCAGATTTAGGTTAAATTATATACAGTACATGATTAGGTTTAAGAAATTAGAACTTCAATGATTGTTCAATTAATTAATTGTAAACAATTCAGATCATTGATTAATCAGTTTGAGTTTGAGTGTTTATTTTATTTTATTTATTTTTTTAAGTAAAACAAGCTCTCTGATTTTCCACAAAGAAATTATTCAGACTGAATAATTTTGGTTTGTGGACAAAACAAGACATTCGAGCACATCATCATTTCCAGGTTTGGTAAACACTGATCAAAGGTTTTCAAGATTCTATGACAAGTCATGGACCAAACAAGTACTTGATTTAGTGTAATTGTTGAGAAAGTAATTGACAGATTAATCGATTATGAAAATAATGGTTTGTTGCAGCTCTAAAAGAAATTAATGTAAACACCTAATGGAAAAGACTTATTTTTTTGAAATTCTTTTATTTTTAAAAATGTATAAAATAAAAAGGACAATTATATGACCTAGGGTCTCAGCTGTTTTCACCTCAAATAGTGCAGCAAATTGTGAAATAGATTGATCTTTTGCAATTTCCTCATGTACTCTTTTAGCTTAAAAATGTGTGAAATTGTTAAGAAACACATGATCTGATCAAAATAATTTGTATCTTTTAAAATATTATATACCATAAGCAGACTATATTTCTTTCTGATGTAGCTGCGAGGAAACATCCCCCCGATCCCCCAGTTGATGCTGTGGTGCACAACAAGACTGACTCATCCATCACCATTCAGTGGTCTCCACCTGAAAGCGACCGCCCTGTGCCAATTAAGAGTTATATTATAGAAAGAAGGAAAATTGGCGCTCAGACATGGCAGAGGTGCAATGCTGGGGAAACCCTCATTTCCACAGAGATTACCATCTCCAACTTCACAGAAGAAGCCACCTACCAATTCCGTATCTCTGCAATGAATGATTTTGGCCAGAGTCCCTACCTGGAGGTGCCTGGAAGCTTCTACCTTGGTAAGGCACATATCTCTGTTAATCACTATCTATGATGTTGTTTAATGCATTCTTTTTAAATATTTGCTTTGCCTTTTGCTTCCAGAACCGACAGCCGAAATCAGGAAAGGTTTGACTAACAACACTGCATTCTGTGGCGAGGAGTTCTCGGTCTCTGTGGAGCTGTCTGCTGTTTGTTCTGGTTTCTGGTCTCTAAATGGCCGCCTCCTGCGCAGTGGAGCTGACTACCTCATCACCAGATCCAAGAACACACACACTCTGCTCATCCGTGTCGTGACCATGGAAATGAACGGAACTGAAATCAAGTTTGTGGGTGGAGGTTCGCAAAGCACTTGCATCGTGTCTGTGAAAGGTAGGTTAGGTGCATGATCAAAGTCAATTACACTATCAGTACGGAAAAATATTAACTTTAATTCATATTTTCTTTTCTACATTAAAATGTAGATTTCTTGACTTTCGTTGCCTTGATGTTAAGACCTCTCGTATCTATTGTTTTTTGTAAAAAGCTAATCAATAATATATTCTTACCTAACTGCTGCATTTTTAGCTCCTCCTGTTAGGTTCACTAACAAGTCAGATATGATGGAGGTGGTGACATGCAAGGCCCAAGCCTCTGCTCAGCTGACCGCTGAAGTGTCAGATAACAATACGCAGGTATGTAATGGAAACACACCGCACATCATTTCCAGCTTTTCCTTTTTCATTTAATAGATTATATGAATATACAGTATGATTCATTTTACATAAGTGCTTTCACTTACTGGCCACAGTTGAGTTTAATTTTATGGCCTCTATAAATGGGATAACAAATCTGAAGGATAGCTAAATAAAGCTTGACCTGCTTGCCTCTAAATGAGTGTGTGTAAATCTAGTAGTGTAACTTTATATCGAATTGACAGCAAGCATTTCCCATTTATATCAACTACTGTATGTTTGTGTGTTGGGTTTAAAATAATCTGAAAAGGAGACAATTTTCTGTGTGTGTCGACACAAACAGTTCCATTATAACAATTTGCTTGTTAGGACCAAAGTAACCAAAGTAGTTTGTGTTTAAGAATAATTATTTTTAAACTCTAGCATTTTCTTGATTGTGCCTGTTGTTGCTCAGGTGGTTTGGATGAAGAATGGGCGAGAGTTGAAAATGGGCAAGAAGTATGAATATGTCATCGTCGATCACAAGAGAATTTTGATGGTACACAACGTCACAGAGGAAGATGTGGGCATCTACGAGTGTGTTTTAGCTGATGACAAGATGTCCCTGCAACTCTCTCTTAAAGGTACGCTCGTTCAAATACAGTATAAGGTTTTACAGATCAACAGTCTAGTTGCTGTTGATTGTTTAAAAAGCTGTGAAGCCAGTGTTTCACCATATATTAAGTACTAAATAAGTCCTGTGCGGCTCAGAGATTGTTTCATGTAGGCACTAGGCTGAGTGTGTGCATGGAGCCATCAGGGAGACAGTTTGGTCTGTGATAATGTGATATACTGGAATGTGACCAGCTCTGATTGCCACTAGCACATGCTTATACGCCATCAAAGAGATGAAAGCTGTCATCATGTAGTCATCTCCAGTGGGCCACTTCACTGATTAAATAAAAGTAAAATATCGATTTTCCATTTTTTTTAATTGATGCCACAGAGATTTAAAATTAATTACTCTCTTTTAAGGCAACCTAGATATTTAAATATGAAAAACAAAATTCCATCTTTTTTCCTTTAAGATGAACCTGCCAAGTTTCTGAACAAAGCCAGAGGTGCCATGGGAGCGTCAACGTCCCTTAAAGGAGATCTGGAGCTAAGCTGTGAGGTATCTCCTGCAAACGCAACCGTTGTGTGGAGAAAAGATCAGGTGGAGATCACTGAGGACCAAAGAACTAGCTTCATCTCCAAAGGGACTCAAAGGAAACTCATCATCAAGAATGCCAAGAAAATCGATGAAGGACATTACTCCTGTGAGACAGCGGCAGACAAAATCACATTCCAGGTCAAGATAAAAGGTAACAATATGCTGCCTCTGTAGTGCTTGTACATTTTTGACTGAGAATCCCAGGTTTAATTTTTGTTTTCCTCTAAGAAACTCAAGCCTTGGCTGCCTTCTCCAACAAGGAGTCAGTCCAGACGGAGGTGAAAGCCACTCTTTCCCAGAAAGCAACTCTTAGTTGCGATGTGTCGGATAGCAAGACAGAGGTGAAGTGGTCCAAAGATGGAAAAGTGTTGTTTTCCAGCAGGACCATATACTCAGAAGTAAAAGGCAACACTCGTCAGTTGGTGATTGAAAAAGTTGAAAAAAGTGATGCAGGAGAATATACCTGTGAAGCTGGATGTGATAAGTTGGTTTTCAAGTTATCTGTGTCAGGTAGGACTTCTCGAATGATTACTTGATGTATAGACTTTGATAAATAATTTCATTTTGTTGTATCAATTTTTGTAACTTTAAGCTTGCTAAATACGGGTTTTTCCTGGGAGGCTAAATATTCTTTTTTCTCTATTTATAATGTCTGATATAATACAGTCACAGTAGCCCTAACAACATAATAATTCTAATTTACCCACAGAGGCCCAGTCAGCCTTCCTCAACAAAGAGTCAGTCCAGAGGGAAGTGAAATTCATCCTCTCCCAGAAAGCTATTTTAAGCTGTGAAGTAGCTGATACCAAGACCGAAGTGAAATGGTATAAGGATGGCAAGCTCCTCACTTCCAGTAGGATAATCCATGCAGAATCGAAGGGCAAGAGTCGCCAGCTGGTTTTCGACAGTGTGGAGAAGAAAGATGCTGGAGAGTACATCTGTGAGGTTGGGACAGAGAAGTTGGCTTTTAAGATTCAGGTGACAGGTAAGGGAAGAGGGTTTCTATAATAAACATATTACTCATTATTGTTTAGTTTTCTTTTCTCAGTGAACAACACCATCATGTTTTCATTCATTAGAGCCCCAGTCTTACTTCTTCAACAAAGATTCAGTCCAGAAGGAGGTGAAAGCCACTCTCTCCCAGAAGGCTTCTCTGAGCTGTGAGGTCGCTGATTCAAAGACAGAGGCGAAGTGGTACAAGGATGGCAAGGTCGTCACTTCTACCAGGACAATCCATGTAGAGTCGAAGGGAAAGAGTCGCCAGCTGGTGATTGACAGTGTTGAGAAGAAGGATGCTGGAGAGTACATCTGTGAGGTTGGGACAGAGAAGTTGGTCTTCAAACTCCAGGTGGCAGGTAGGGGCAAGGACAGAAGTGGCTTATAGATGCTGTCAACTAATGTACTTCAACCAGCATTTTAGAGATTAACATATCTGTGGACATTGGAAAACCTTTTGTCACCCACATTCATGTTCTTCTCCACAGACACACAGATCAAGTCTGCATTCACCAAAAAGGAGTCTGTCCAAAAGGAGGTGAAAACCACTCTCTCCCAGAAAACCACACTTAGCTGTGAGGTAGCTGATACCAAGACAGAAGTGAAATGGTACAAAGATGGCAAGCTGCTCACCTCCAGCAAGACAATCCATGCAGAGTCAAAGGACAAGAGTCGTCAGCTGGTGATAGACAGTGTGGAGAAGAAGGATGCAGGAGATTACATTTGTGAGGCTGGGACTGAGAAGCTAGGTTTTACGATTCATGTGGCAGGTAAGGAGAGAAATAAAACTTCCAAATAAAAGTCACAAAAAGCATGCACACTATTGTCTTTTTTTATACAAAAAAGAAAAGAATTATGGTAGCTGTGTGTTCTTGATTTGTCTATGGTCTTATTTTGTAGATTAATTATTGGTTTTAAGATATTTGACTGGCTTTACTCAAATGTCTTAAGTCAAGATTAATTCGCTAGCAGGTAATCATTTAAATGGCCATGATATATTGAGTTTTGTAGCTTACAATGTCTCATGTGATTTTTATTTTTTGCTGAGGCGGCTCTCTTATTATCTCTAGTATCTCTAATTTGTTTTTATTTAAATGTAAATCTACATAGTTGTCCTCCATTACAGTTTATTGGCCCTGAGTTCTGTATCTGTATTTACTGAGTATGTTCAGTTGATCCAGATCAGTGTTGGTTTTATGGTTTTGTGTTGTTAATCGTATTCACTCTGTACTTTTTTACATTTACTATCACACAAATCTGACCTTAATCTGCTTGCCTCAGCAAAGTGTCTGTGTGGAGGAGGGTGAAAGCCATGAGGTAGTTTATAACATGAAATGCTACAAACCACATGAGCTGCTGAGTCCCAGCAGGGCATTTCACAGATTGATTAACTGGTTATAGACTGTAAAGAGAGCAAAAGATGCAGGAGAGGACATTTGTGAAGTCAGGAAAGTATGCATTTAAAGTAAAGGTGACGGGTATAAGGACATTATCAAATGTATTTGATGTTAGCTGAGTTTAAATGAAGCAATGCTGAACCATTCTACAATACTTTCTTTTGCAGAGATTCAGGCCAAGCCAGCCTTCTCCAACAAGGAATCTGTCCAAGAGGAGGTGAAAACCACTCTCTCTCAGAAAGCCACGATGAGCTGTGAGGTTGCTGATATCAGCACAGAGGTGAAATGGTACAAGGATGGCAAGCTGCTCACCTCCAGCAAGACAATCCATGCAGAGTCTAAGGGCAAGAGTCGCCAGCTGGTGATTGAAAAAATTGAGAAAAAAGATGCTGGAGAGTACATATGTGAGGCTGGAACAGAGAAGCTGGTTTTCAAGCTTCAAGTGACAGGTAAACTATATTTTAAATATCTTTTTGCTGAAAGTTTCACAGGACAGCAATTAAAAAGAACATTTTATCTTTCTGTAGACATAGCTGTCAAGTTCCAGAAGAGGCCTGTTAAAGACACATGCACTGTTCAAGCAAGTGAACTGATAGTTTTGACCACTGAGCTGACTACAGAGAGTGGTAGTGTAAAGTGGTTTAAAGATGGTGTGGAGGTCAAGGAGGGCAGCAAGTATGAAGTGAAAAAAGATGGACGCTCTCGTACCCTGAAAGTAAAATCTACTGAAAGTAAAGACAGTGGAACATACACCTGTCAGACAGCTGATGATAAACTGGACTTCAAAGTACAGGTTAAAGGTAGGTCATATAAAAATGTACAACCATGTGACAATTGCTGCATAGATTGTTAGTTTGATATCTAACCTCCCACTTGTCCTTTCAGATTCAGCTTTGAAGTTTGTTGTCCCCTTGAAATCTGTTGAAGTGGAGTTGGGGGGCACACTCAGCCTGATGTGTGAACTAAATCAAGCCTCAGGGGATGTTGTCTGGCACCATGATGGTCATGAAATTAAACCTGGAGGCAGGTACTGTGTCAGGACTGATGGTGCCAAGCGAGTCCTCACTGTGACTGCCATGTCTAAGGAGGATGAAGGAGAATACAGCTGTGAATGTCGAAATGACAAGACTTCTGCCAAAATCTCCTCAAAAGGTAATTCTTTCAGAATCTATTGGGGAACACCAGAATTATTAGATTTACTGTTAAAACTTTACATTTCACATTAGCTTTCTTAGTTTAATGTCTATCAATGGATTTTGATCAGACTGTTTTTAATGCACACTTTTAATTTGCATTTAAAGATGCCTGAATGATATTTTGAAAAAATCTTGAAATAATACATAAATGTTTTTACAATTGAGGGAGGTGAATAAAGTTGTCATATCAAATAACGGTATAAGTGAATTAAGTGGAAACTGATTCAGCAAATTAAGAATTAAGTTTAGAAATCATGTCAAACATCAATCTAGCTCTGCACTGAAAATGTGTGGAAACAGAGTAAGAGAGGACAAATGTGTGGACTGATGAGGAAACCATGGCATTCCTTACAATAGTGCAAGTGGCATTATTACTACAGTAATAAGGAGAAAGCAGCAACAAACACCTTTTTGATCACACTTTTTACCTGTGTAGTCTTAACATACATTTGCCTTCATATCCTTCTTCTCTAGTGCCCTGCTTTGCACCACCTATTGCTTATCTCAGCGAACAAACTCTTCTTCTTTTACTGATTTTTTATAAAAAAATGTTAATGGAAAACTGGCTTTTCATTCTTTTCAGCACCCAGAGTTGTAAGACTGACCACCAAACTCAGCAATGTGGCTGCAGTGGAAGGAAAACAAGCCATTTTCAAGTGCTCAGTCACCCCAGCAGATCTCAGCGTGAAATGGTTCCACAACAATATACCCATCACTGCTGGACCCAAGTATAAGCTTGAGCATGGTGGCAACACTTACTCACTCACCATCATGTCTGTCACCCAGAAAGATGCTGGAGAGATTAGCATTGATGCAGAAGGCAAAAGCTGTAAAGCTACTTTACAAGTCCAACGTAAGAATGTGAATTTATAATTAAACTACTAATGTAAATATGCAAAATAATAGATTATCCTCACTAATTGAAACTTTTCTTGATTAGATGAGCCTGTTACATTTAAGAAAAAGCTGGAAAACCTGACAGTGGAGGAGCAGAGTGAAGTGAAGCTGGAGGTGGAGCTCAGTAAGGTGTCAGATGAAGTGAGGTGGATGAAGAACAGCGTGGTGCTGCAGCCTGCTGGAAACCTGGAGATTCGGGTGGATGGAGGCAAACAGGTTCTGGTCTTCAAGAGTGTGACTTATGCTGACCGTGGTATCTACTCCTGTGAAACTTTGGATGACAAGACCCAGGCCAAACTCAGTGTAGAATGTAAGAGCTGACCACATTCATATGTCATAGATATTATAAAACTTTAATTAAGCACACAAAATCACAAAGAGATTGCCACTCTCCACTGATGTGTGTGTTTGGATGCACATTATTAAATAACTAGCTGGAAAATCTTGCCTTTATGTTTACGTGCCAATATTTCTTCCTCCTCCCTTTAGTGAAGAAGATCCAGGTGGTAAAGGGCCTTAAAGAAACAAAGGCACATGAGACGGAGACAGTAACACTTGAAGTAGAACTCAGCCAGGCTGATGTTGAAGGCTCCTGGACAAGAGACGGGGCCAGATTAAAGTCAGGGGCGAACTGCAGAATCACAGCTCTGGGAAAGAAGCATGCACTCACATTGTCCAATCTCAAGAGAGGAGATGCGGGAATGATTGCCTTTCAAGCAGATGGTATCCATACATCTGGCAAACTGATTGTCACAGGTAAGTGGCAACTTTCTGTTATTTCGTCTGATCCTTTGTGGGTAAAATATTTTGCTCACCAGCCTTCAAGGTATCGATGTCACCGCAAGAGTCACATCATTTTAGAGTCCAATGGTTGTTGATTTTACAGAGCCACCTGCCATGATCTCCAAGCCCATTATGGATATCAGTGTTCCTGAGAAAGAGAAGGTTACATTTGAATGTGAAGTGTCCAGAACAAATGCAGATGTTAAATGGTTCAAGGTAAGAGGTTATTGATTAAAATTTGCATTACTAAAGCAGTAACAAGAGCAAAATCTGTAAATGAAATATCTTTCCCTCAGGGTGACGTGGAACTGAAACCAGGGAAAAGCATTAGCATCCACACCTTGGGCCGAAAGTGCACTTTGGTCATCAACAAATGCTCCCCTGAAGATGCAGGCACTTACATCTGTCGCACCACTGATGACAACACCTCGGCCAAGCTCACCGTTAATGGTAACCTCTACTCCTGTAAGAAGGCCCTTTTGTCTCAGGAGCAGTATAACAATGTATATCATACATTTCCCCACAGCCAGAGAAATCAAGATAATTAAGAAACTGGAGAATGTGGAGGTGATGGAGAAGGAGAGTACTGCATTCGTCTGTGAAATCTCACATGATGAAGTGGACTGCCAGTGGTACAAAGGAAGTACTAAACTCAAAGTCAGTGACAACATTAAGATGAGACAAGAGGGTAAGGAAAACCTACCTTTGCTTTCATTCAGTGTTGAATAATGAGTCTGAATCATGATTATGGTTAAAAAGCATAATCATTTTGTAAATGTAAGCTGATGTGTGTCTTTTACCAGGCAGAACCTATGTACTGCTGTTCAAGTCTGTGTCCCCAGAGGACATGGGCGATATTAAATTCACAGCTGATAAGGCCTCTTCAACAGCAAAACTCAAAGTTAAAGGTAAACAAATAAATGTATGATACACTGAAATCACTTAACAATAAATACTGTATATATTGTTATAGATACATTGTATATAATTGTCAGATGTGGTTGCAAATATAATATATTGATTTTGATAAAGGCTGTCAGAAAATTGCAAAAAAATTATCTTGCACATGTGAATGTGTCTGAAACTTTCTTATACGTTTAATAAGATGCTATAACCAAGTCAGATATTGTTAAAATCCTGAAAATTATTTCTAAACTGATCTCCATTAGTTCTATTCAGCTTCATTGAGGCCAAACAAAGCAAACATATCTATTTTGTTATCTTACTATCTGAAGTTTTGTCATCAAGCTATTTTTCTTGACTCATCAAAGAATCTGTGTGATGGTTTATGAAATGATTGGTCAGAGAACTGACAGAAAAATAATAATAAAAAAAAAAAAGTCCACAAAGCAGTCAACCAGCAACTGATATATATACTACTATGACTGCCACAAAGTCATTCCTATGTAATGTAATCTGTTTAGGCTTCTGCAAAAATTGTTGGAAGTGATGATGCTTCAAAAGCATTAATATGCCATTACATTTCAGGCTCATTTGCTCTGGCATAATTCAAGTACGCACATTGCCTGTGTTATAGTGCCCTAAGGCAAGGCTTCAGCATCTGAAGCAGTTATCGTTTCCATTGCATATACAAATGTTTTCATTGATCTGGTGTTATTGTTACCATAGAGCTGCCTGTCACCTTTGTGAAGAAACTCAGGGATAAGATAGCGATGTATAAGCATCGGGGTCATCTTGAATGCCAAGTGTCACGTGCCAGTGCAAAGGTGAAGTGGTACAAGAACAAGACGGAAATCAAACCCAGCAAGAAGTACGAGATCAAAAGTGAGGATG
The DNA here is from genome assembly GCF_963457635.1 of Microchirus variegatus. NCBI lineage: Eukaryota > Metazoa > Chordata > Actinopteri > Pleuronectiformes > Soleidae > Microchirus > Microchirus variegatus. The sequence goes on from NC_139806.1 coordinate 19,754,854, forward strand.
TCTACCGAAAACTCACCATCAACGATGTGGACAACGGGGATGAAGACACATATACCTGTGATGCCACTGATGACAAAACATCCTGTAAACTTCTTGTAGAAGGTAACATGATGAAATGGCATCGTTAATTGTAAACTTTGTGTGAGATTTATTATTTGTAGGGCATTTTTGTGTATGACTTTGTAAATACATATACATACAGAATTTACACAAAACAGGCTATCAGACTAATGAGGTATCTGTGAATCTGTTGAAAATTGTTAGTATCATACTAAGGTCCATTTTATCTGTATAGCCCAACATCACAAATACATACAGTTTGCCTCAAAGGGCTTCACATCAAGTGACACCCTCTATTCTTAGACCCTCACATTGAGTGAGGAATACACTAAAACCCTTCTACAGGAAAAAAAGGGAGAAACCACAGCCACAGAGGAGGAAACCCTGTCCATAATGTTTTAAAAATCTCATGTACTAAAATTGAAATTAACATAACAATTTACTAACAAATGATAGTATTGAACAGTGTATTTGACAGTTCTACAACACAGGGAATTTGCACTTTATTTAGGTCTAGTACTAAATAAATTGGTATAGTCCTTTACTACAAATCAACAATACTGTTATTGTATGAAAGAATTAATTGGATTTTAACTCAATCATTTTTCCCTTTGACCCCCCCAGAGCAGTCCATCAGCATTGTGCGGGAGCTTAGTTCAGTAGAAGTGACAGAACCCTTTGCAGCTGTTTTTGAAGTTGAGATCACTGTGGAACTGGTGAAACCTCCTTTGTGGACTCTGAACGGAGTCGCTGTGCAGGAGAGTGCCGATGCAGAAATGGAGAAAGAGGGTATGATGCACCGTCTCACTTTCAAAAAGACCAAAGCATCAATGACGGGACCTGTGCAGTTTACAGCTGGAAAGAGCAAATCTCTTGCCCAACTCACAGTAAAAGGTACATGTGATCAATCCTCTATGGTTTTAATCATTTATACACCGCAGAACTACTGAAATCTAACATTCAAAATTCTTGATCACATACTTTTTCTGGAAATCAGAGCGCCCACTTGAGATTGCAGAGCCCATCAAGGACGTGAAAGCAAAGGAGAAAAGTGCTGCCCTGTTTAGCTGCAAGTTTTCTGCATCTCCAAAAGAGGTTACATGGTTTAAAGGCCAGGTACCTCTGTCAGCATCAGACAAGTATAACATGAAACAAGACGGTACAAGGGCTCAACTCACCATTCAAAACCTAACAGAGGAAGACAGTGGAGAATACCGCTGTCTGTCTGGACCTGCAGAGACCAAAGGCAAACTTACTGTTGAAGGTACAGCATACACCTTTGAATACAGGCTTTATAGCTCATCAGGGACTCAAAGACAAGGTAGCCCACAAAACACCCAAAAATAAACTAAACATATGTGATCATCAGTCATAGGTATCAAAACACAGAGATACTCAGGAAAATGAATATATGCACGAAAATAAACAACCATGGACGCCACATATTTAATATAAATATATAAATATAGGTGAGTAGGTGTATTTTATTTATCCCCAAACAGAAGCACTGTTTCAGGCACTTAACAACTTAAAAGATAAGAAATAGAAAGGAGATAAAAACTAAATATTTGTGAAAAACAAAATAAAATAAAAAAGTTTTGCAAGAGGAAGAAAACTATTAAAATAAAAAAAATATAAGACATTACAATAAAGTGTAAAAAATAAATAATTTAAGAAGCAAGACCGATTGTAACAACCACACAAAGTACAACAGCATATGTTGTCATTAAAACACTATATAAATAATTAGTTTTTGTTTTTGAACACTAACGACTCCTGAATTGAATCTATATTTCTTCCTTGCAGTGCGTGAAATTAAAATCACCAAGCATTTGGCAGACACAGAGGTTGATGAAGACAACGATGCAGTGTTCGTGTGTGAGATTAACTATGCAGATGAGGAGGCACAGTGGCTCCTGAAGGATAAGGTGCTCTTCACCAATGAAGTCAACACCATCACTCATGAGGGGAAGGTTCATAAGCTCATGCTGAAGAACTTGGCACCACAGGATGGGGGCACTATCACTTTTAAAGTACGCAAGGTTAAAGAGTCTGTGACACTCAAGGTTAAAGGTAAGAACGTTTACTAACTATGTTGACAAAGAAATCTTGTTTTTCTCTGTGACAGAATTACGATTTATATAATCAGTTAATTGTCAAAAGTGATCTGATTCCTGGGACTCTACCTTAAAAGTTGAAAACATGGTACACTCATAATCCATGCTCTCAATTCCCCCACAGAGAAGCGTGCTGTCTTCCTCAAGTCTCTAGACGATGTCATTGGTGAGGAGAAAGGCATGATAACTCTGGCGTGTGAGGCGTCCAAGCCCAGAGTTTCTCCCACATGGAGGAAAGAGGGTAAGGTCTTGAATGCGGGGCCAAAGTATGAGCTCCTTCACACAGGAAAGTCTTTGGGACTGATCATCAAGGACGTCACCAAAGACGACGCTGGGGAGTATACTTGTGATCTGGGAACTGAGGTTTCTAAAGCAAAGGTCACTGTAAGAGGTTGGTGCCATTGTTTGAGATAAACAATTCTTCAGCTTTATCTTGAACACGTGGTTTTATTTGGCATCTTCACCACTTGATGTTCTCTGTCTCAAATGTAGAGATAGGTATTGGAATCACCAAGTGGCTGAAGCCAGCTGAGGTGAATGAGGGAGAGACATGCAGCTTTGAGTGCATATTATCTCGTGAGAACACTGACGAGTGCTCCTGGACTCTTAATGGCCAATCCATTTCAAATGGAGGTCGTTACAAAGTCACCAGCAAAGGCCGCAAGTACATGCTAACAATTAAGGATGTCACCCCTTCCGATGCCGGTGAGGTGGTCTTCAGTATTAAAGACTTGAGCTCTAAAACCACATTAACAGTGGAAGGTAAGCTGTATGTCAATTTCTATGGTTTTGAAGGATTTGTATATTGATATTAAATGCATTATTCCCTCATGGCAGGTAGAGCTTCATCAGTGTCCAAAGGACTACAAAATGTTAGTGCTGTTCAAGGAGAAGACGCTGTATTTACCTGTGAGGTAACACAGGCTAGTTACACTGTAAGGTGGGCAAAGGAAGGCAACGCCATCAAAAAGAGCCAGAAGTATGACATCAGCCAAGAAGATAAGGTCATGAAGCTCACCATTAATGTTGTCTCTGCTCAAGACTGTGGAGAGTACATCTGTGAAGTTGTTGGAGGTGCGACAACCAAAGCCCAACTGGAAGTTAAAGGTAAGACTTCAATTGCTATTATTTCAGTTTTCATCTTTGACTGTATGTGCAAAGAGACTATAACAACACGGATCAAGATTGTTGTCAAAAGACATCATTTATATTCATATCTAAAAAATTTTAACCCCTTTTTGCAGATCCAATCCATAAATTCATTAAACCACTAAAGGACAGCCAGGCAGATGAGAAAAGTTCCGTGACTTTGCAGTGTGAAACGGCTCAAATCCCGTCCACAGTGATATGGCTTAAAGGTCACACAGAGCTCAAGTCCGGAGGGCGATATGAGATGTCCCAGAAAGACGGGGCCCTAAAGCTCACCATCAGACACTTGGAGGAGGAAGACACTGATATCTACACATGTGATGTGGTCACTGCAAAGAGCATGGCAAAGGTGACGGTCAAAGGTAAGGATTAATTACTGTTAATAAAAATTTAATCAGGATTTAGTGTGGAAAAAATAATTACCGTTAAAGGTGCCCTTTTCCATTCAATTTAATAGAATACAATTCATGTTCATACATTTACCATGTGGATATGGGGATGTATGAAGTCCACTGTTATTCTATTTTACATGTTTTTGTGTCATCTTGGCTATCAAAGACAGGTTTTATTTTGTACCTGTTAAAGTTTGATTATGCAAAAATAAGTGAATGCAATACTGACTTGGCTCAAAGCTTTGTTTTTATTTTGATTTATTGCTGAAAGTTAACCTTACAGTTGAAGGAGACTATTACAAATCTACAGTGCACATTTGTTAAAAATGCTTTTGTGTTTCCCCATTGAATATGGTTCTCAGTATCTTGCTTTGTGAGTGTATTGCCAAAAGATCTTTGGTCGTGTGTTGACACCATTTCAGTCCTGGGATTATTGTGACTGAGAGACTATTTGCACATTCTCAAATTAAAAATGGCATCCATTAGCATTTACAAATATTTCCAAGCGACATGTTCCCAAATGTATTGTCTGATTATGCAAATACTACACCTGCCATGAAGGAATTATGTTTGTAGTGTTCTGTGCAGTTTGAATTTGGATTTTATCCTGAAGTATTGAAATGACCATGTTTTTTCATCAAAAAAACACAAGTCTACCTCACATAATGTTTGGGTTCTGAGGGCCAACTTTCTGCGACAGGAGCTATCATCATCATCATTCATCCGTCATCACTCATCCGCTTTGCAGCAAATCTATCTATCTTTCTATCTACCATCGCAGTCCAACTACATACACCCTTTTTACATAATCAAGTGGATGTTGATTTTCTGCCTGCCAGTTTTAAACAAAAACTCAAGAATCAGGACACAAAAGAAGGGGGGACAGTCACGCTTCGTGGCAAATTATCAAAGCCCACAGCCAATATTCAGTGGAGGAAAGGATCTGATATTCTCAAATCTGGGGAGAAATTTGAGATGAAGCAGAATAAAACGTCTTTGGAATTTAAGATTAAGGTTTTGAAGGTTGACAGTGGTGGAGTAGTAGTGGTACTCTTGTATGTGTGGGGACCAGAAAACATTTGCTACTGTTAAAGTCACTGGTATGGATTCCTGAAATAAATTTACTGCAAGGTGTTGGTCAGTTTTATACTAAAACAGTTGTTTATGTTCCATTTGTTAAAAGAGTTCCATTTGTCCTAATTAAAGTTTAATGAACACTTGGTTGTACAGCATTGCCGCCGACTTTCACACAAAGCCTGAAGAACCAAGAAGCAGAGGAGGAAGCCAGTGTTACTTTGAGCTGTGAGCTCTCCAAAGATGGAGTCCCAGTAGAGTGGAAGAAGGGATCACAGGTCCTGAAGTCTGGAGAAAAGTACCAGATGGAGCAGAAGGCATCTGTGAATAAACTTCTCATCAACAAGGTGTTACCAGAAGACGGTGGAGACTACAGCTGTGTCTGTGGAGACCAGAAGACCACAGCCAGCCTCAAGGTCAAGGGTATGAGGAAGATTTTCAGATACCCTCTTTGTGTCACAATTTTATAAGATCCTGTTTTCTATGTACACATTTACACTCCTCTGAGTCTGTGTTACATCATGGCTTGCACATTTTCAGTGTTTGTCTATTGTTTCTTGCTTGTTCTTGTACCATTTCCATATTCATGTATTTATGCCATGACATGCTGCTAATGCTAATCAATTAACAACACTCAGCCCAACCAGTAATCTTCAAAAAGAAGTTGGAGAGACAGGAAGCAGAGGAGGGAGCCAACATTTCTCTGAGCTGTGAGCTCTCCAAAGCTGGAGTCCAAGTGGAGTGGAAGAAGGGATCACAGGTCCTGAAGTCTGGAGAAAAGTACCAGATGGAGCAGAAGGCATCTGTGAATGAACTTCTCATCAACAAGGTGTTGCCAGAAGACAGTGGAGACTACAGCTGTATGTGTGGAGACCAGAAGACCACAGCCAGCCTCAAGATCAAGGGTAGGATAATCTAAAAGAGTTGGATTTTTTTCAAGACACTATGCAACAGGTTTACACTGACACATTAATTGTACAGTCAACATGGCATTCTGAAATTTACCACGTCAGTGTTTGTGTTTTTTTTTTTGCGTTACTTTTATTTTATTTTTATTTTTTTTTTTGAATAATGTGTGATAGCACAACACTGATCACTAACCAATGAATAAACACTCAGCCCAACCAGTGATCTTCAAAAAGAAGTTGGAGAGACAGGAAGCAGAGGAGGGAGCCAACATTTCTCTGAGCTGTGAGCTCTCCAAAGCTGGAGTCCAAGTGGAGTGGAAGAAGGGATCACAGGTTCTGAAGTCTGGAGAAAAGTACCAGATGAACCAGAAAGCCTCTGTGAATGAACTTCTCATCAACAAGGTGTTGCCAGAAGACAGTGGAGACTACAGCTGTGTATGTGGAGACCAGAAGACCACAGCCAATCTGAAGGTCAAGGGTATGAGGAAGATTTTCAAATCCCCTTTTTGTGTCACAATTTTGCAAGATCACTGATTTCTATGCACACATTTAGACACTGGAGTATATGTGACTTCATTGCTTGCAAATTGTCAGTGTTACTCTATTGTATTTTGCACTTGGTTTGGAACATTTCCATAGCAATATATTTATGCCATGACATGCTGCTAATGCTAACCAATTAACAACACTCAGCCCAACCAGTGACGTTCAAAAAGAAGTTGGAGAGCCAGGAAGCAGAGGAGGGAACCAGTGTTACTCTGAGATGTGAACTCACGAAAGCTGGAGTCCCAGTGGAGTGGAAGAAGGAAGCACAACTCCTGAAGTCTGGAGAAAAGTGCCAGATGATGCAGAGAGCATCTGTGAATGAACTCATCATCAACAAGGTGTTACCAGAAGACAGCGGAGACTACAGCTGTGTGTGTGGAGACCAGAACACCACAGCCAGCCTCAAGATCAAGGGTAGGATGATATTAAAGAGTTGGATGTTTTTCAAAACCTTATGCAATGTTTAAACTGACACATTAATTGTGGAGTCAACATGGCATTCTGAAATTTACCACGTCAGTGTTTGTGTTCTGTTTATTTGCTTTACATTACAACACTGACCACTAACCAATGAATACACACTTAGCCCAACCAGTAATCTTCAAAAAGAAGTTGGAGAGCCAGGAAGCAGAGGAGGGAGCCAACATTACTCTGAGCTGTGAGCTCTCCAAAGCTGGAGTCCAAGTGGAGTGGAAGAAGGGATCACAGGTCCTGAAGTCTGATGAAAAGTACCTGATGAAGCAGAAAGCCTCTGTGAATGAACTTCTCATCATTAAAGTAGTACCAGAAGACAGTGGAGACTACAGTTGTGTGTGTGGTGATCAAAAGACTGTAGCCAGCCTCAACGTAAAGGGTAAGAAGATAATTTTTTTCAAAAGTTTTTTTTTTTTATTTTTTTGAAAGACTACATTTGCAATTTTACATATTAAGACAGAGTTTCTGTGGAGTCTACATGATATTGTGAATTGCAGCTTACTTGACTGGATTTTTTGTGTTACACATTCAAAATGTATATAATAGAATGCCACTGACCACTACTCAACTAATAAACACTCAGCCCAACCAGTGACCTTCAAACAGAAGTTGAAGAGCCAGGAAGCAGAGGAGGGAACCAGCGTTACTCTTCGCTGTGAGCTCTCTAAAGATGGAGTGTCAGTGGAGTGGAAGAAGGGATCACAGTTACTGAAGTCCGGAGAAAAGTGCCAGATGAGACAGAGAGCATATGTGAATGAACTCATCATCAACAAGGTGTTACCAGAAGACAGTGGAGACTACAGCTGTGTGTGTGGTGATCAAAAGACCGTAGCCAGCCTCAATGTAAAGGGTAGGAACCTTTTTAAAGAATTGGTTCTTGAAACCTTTTACAGAACCACTTTATATTCACACACAGTCAGACATGTTTGTTTTGGAGTTTATGTGGTATGTATTGTAAGTTATTAATGTTTATCTTCTTTTTTGTGTTTGACCACTTTGTTTTTTTGTATGTTACGGCATGCCGCTGATGCTAACCAACTAATAATGCTCAGCCCAACCAGTGTCCTTCAAACAGAAGTTGGAGAGCCAAGAAGCAGAGGAGGAAACCACTGTCACTCTGTCCTGTGAGCTCACTAAAGCTGGAGTCCCAGTGGAATGGAAGAAGGGAGCACAGGTGCTAAAATCTGGAGAAAAGTACCAGATGATGCAGAAAGCCTCTGTGAATGAACTCATCATCAACAAAGTGTTGCCAGAAGACAGCGGAGACTATAGCTGTGTGTGTGGAGACCAGAAGACCACAGCCAGCCTCAAGATCAAGGGTACGAGGATTAGTGATTTGAACCTCTACATTATGTTAAGATGTGTCTTTATAATGTTTGACATCTAGCTTTTCTCATTTTGTGTTGTTGTTACATACATATTTCCACCTTAGTCACTACAGTGTTATCTAATATTTAGATTGAACTGCATTGATGTTAAATTGATAGGAACTAATATTTGATGGTCTTTTGGCACTTGTATTGAAAATTTGTTTAGTGTTTCTATTTGCTGATTGATCCAAAGTCAACTTTCTTGGTAGATGTAACATCAGACTGCTTCCTACACATTGTATCACTTCGCTGCAGTTTGAATTTTGGAATATTTTTATTGCTTTGCGTTCAGTGTTGGATGTAGCCAAAAACTGGTTATAATACCTATTTAGTCCTTTCCACGTGACGTAGTTCCTTTGCCTTGCTGCTAGTTTTTTTTGTGTCTTTTGTTATGAATTCCTTTTTTATATATATATATATAGTGGTGTGGATGATTAATGTGTGTTTGCTGGTCTATAAAACATTTTGTCTTCATAATCAGACAAGACGATATTTTGTGCTGTAGCTATCAGCTTGTTCTATCTGCTGATTGCTGAGGCAATATTTAGATTTTAGACATTATTGTAAAGTACTATAGATCACTCATTGCCAGAGACTGGGTCAGTACCCTTAATAGGTTGTGGGAGATTTATTTTGGTTTGCTAAATACATTTGTAGGTATGTTTACCAGCCTTTTTACTCAAGAGTTTTATAATGTAGTTGTGAATTATTTATTAAATGTATATACTATATGGACAAAATTATTTGGCCACTGTTAAGTATTTGAATTCAAGTGTTTCCTTCAGGCTTTGGGCTAGGCCCCTTATCTGTGTATATCTGTATTTGTGTAATGATCAGGTGTCTGAATACTTTTGTCCATAATAGTATATCTCTTAAAATGTTAGGTTTACCTATTTAAAGTAATATGATGATGGTACAGAATGGCAGTAAAAATATTGATGATATGATAACAATTTTGCTGTCGTTGGGGAGATTGTTTGTCATGCTTAAATAGTGGGCCTTGATATAAAAAGTTGGGGACTGCAGTACACGACTGAGCATGTTGCAGCATTCTGAATTCAGATTGTTCTCTCATAGCTGCGAAGCTGTCAGCTCCTCTTTCACCTGCTAAACTGGAAACGATAAGGCAGGAGACCAAGGAAACAATGGGAGGTATGAAAAAAAGATGGCAACATGCCTTATGTGCTCTGTCCATCTTGATAATGGCCTTTGTGTTGTCATGTGTAGCTTTCCTGTATGTTGATGCTTGTACCCTATGAGATGAAAGTCTTCCTGTGGTATTAAGTTGTGTTTACAGGATGTTATCAGAAGTTGTTTGCTTCAGTGGCGTCAAAGGTTGCTTCTGTGTGATAATGGCACTGACTTCAAAATGTCGTTGCCAGTAGCATGTTAGTTTGAGAATGTGGTTGGCTTTGTGCATAATTTATTTGTGCGTGGCATTTTTCGAATTTTAGTTTATACTGGTATGTTTTGAAGAAATTGATCGTCTATTAATTTAAATGTTGATGGTCACTTGTTTACTTGATGTCTATGTCCATGTCATACTTTCAGCCAAGACCATTGACTCTTCAACCATAGCTGCTAAAGAGAAGCACACCTCCATGAAGGAAATACATGAAGCAGTAGAAGGTAATATTCGGATAACTGTCAGCCTTGCTTTTTTTGTTTAGGCCATCTGTATTTGCAATTCCTCAGTGAGTGCAATATAAAGCCAAAGAGAAAGGGAAACATTGGCTTGTTGGCTTTAATTGTGTCCTGTTTGTTTAAGGGATTGATTTGAGGCATATAATGGTTTTACTCTACTGCTATTTGTATAACATAACTGCACTATATCATCTTACTGCTGGTAAATGTAAGAGTGGCTCTTGGTCTCTGGGTGACTGTCTTATTGGTAAAGAGAGATATCTTTGTTCCTATCAGTTGCTTTTCAAACCTCAGAGAACCCATTAATTGTTAGACTGGATTGTCACATTTAACAATATTGTGTTCAATTTAATAGCAGTGACTCTGCAAACTACTGGACAGACTCCTCAACACCAGCTCCTCCTACAGGAGAGTTACAGAGATTCACAGGAGCTGAAAGTGGGAGGTGAAGGTAATTAAACACATACGCATGGCTTTTGTTGGACACTGTGGCATCGTATAATAATGGAGGTGTGGTGGTTTTATTTCGGATATAATTTCCTGCTTAAAAGCCACAGAAGTGTAAAATATAGAGGCAGCCGGCAGTTGAATTTGGATTTATAGTATGTGCAGCTTGTTGTTTTGCCTCTAGAATGTTTCAAACCTATGAAGACAGAGAAATTTATGTTTATATGAGCTCTTATATGTTGCTGTTCTGTTCTGTCTTTTTGTGTATGTGTGCTTTTAGTTGATTTAATGCTTTGCTGCAAGGCTGTATATAGGCATATTTATGGTGTATGTTAATGGCAGAACTCCGTTAGTTTGTGTCTCACTTGTCGATAATGATCTCTGAGAGAATAGTGGAGGGGCCTGTAATTGTTTTCGCTTGTAGCTTTATTGATTTTGACATTTTGTTTCGAGATATGGCTTAAACTCCCAGTGACACTTCCAGTGAGAACACCAGCATAATTTTTGTCACATAGTTGCACAAAGGCAACACTGAAGTGAGTTTAATGGGTTACGTTTGACTGTGTGTGCTTTATTAGCTCTTGTTGGAGGTTGTCTTCAGGTTATTGGACTCACAATATTAAGATGGTGAGATTAATGTTGTGTCTTATCACAGCTAAGAAGACTGCTTCACAGTATCTGTGAAACAAGATACTGTGAAGCAGTGGGCCACAGGGACATTTGAAGGTACACAAGGGTTTGGACTTATTTGCTTCTTGCATCATTTCCTGTCACCACTGCTTATATTTTTTGTTGTTCTGGTCTTGTTCTGTTGTCTTGGGTGTATTACGCTTGACATACTGTTTGTTTGGCTTGAGCTCATTTGTGTTGGTGCAAGCAGTTAAAAATAGACTGAAATAATGTCAAGTAAAGATATTTTAAGGTTAGATTTACATAATGTCACAATATGAATAGGGAAAGATGGTATAATACTTATTTTTCTATTGGTTATAGTATTTTGCTAAAGCTGCTATTTGTCATTGTGCTGCAGTTGGCTGGTTTTTTACTTGCCATTTGGTGGAAGTGTCATTGATATATTGTGGTTAATATATGTTTATAAAGGCTTAGTATATAGCAATAATACAGATACATTTCAGCAGGATTTAATGATCATGTGGTGGCTGTTTGTCAATCAACTCAAACATTCTAAACAAAGCAATTTAATGAACAAATATATCTAAAGAGCATACTAATAAAAACTGATAATAAAATTGAATTCCATCCATCCAATTTATACCGCTTTATCCTCTACCGGAGGGTCGCGGGGGTTTCTGTGCCAATCTCAGCTGACATAGGGCGATAGCTGGGGTACACCCTGGACAGTTCACCAGTCCATCAAATCTAATTATTTTAACTAGTTAAATATTAGATAAAATAATAATCTACAAATATCAAATATCCAACCAACCAAAATACTTTTACCAACCAACAACAAAATGCCAGTAGCTCCTACATATTAAGTTGAATTTAATAATATAAGCCACAGTATTGACAAATATGTCAGAAAGATGAGATTTATTGGTGTTTGCTCTATGAGCAACATATTTTAGGTAAAATCTATTTGCTAAATGTTCTCACACATTTATTTGGTCACTGTGCATCTGTTGCTTCTTGTTGGAGAAATACTCTTGGCCATAGCGCTTTTTGTTGCTGTTTTCATTGCATATCGCATGAATATCAGTATCATCTTCCTGTTAAAGTCAGTATTTTTGACACCTGTCACTGCTAATTTCAGACAAATTCAAATCCAAGTCCCTGGAGATGTTTGTCGTGGACCTTGTGGTTGTACAATTTGTGGCACAGTGCTTTTAATCTGCTGCGTTGTTGTGTTAGTCGAAGTTTTGCAGTGAATTAAAATAAATATTATATGCAAATAAATTGCTTTAATTACAGCGGAGATGTCAACAGATTCAGCAGTGACCGTCAAACTTCAAACAGAGGAGCAGGAATCCAAAAAGAGGGTTGAAGGTATGTGGCAGTTAAATTAAAAAAAAAAAAAAAAGCTCAGAGAGCATGTTTGTTATAAGAAGAAATGAGGTTCTGTTTTTATTTTGTTGTTGCTGTTTTTGCTGGGGTTTTGTCAAATCACATGCTGTGATATCAGATGAAATGCCCAAACTATTTTGATGTGAAATAGCATTTTGTAAAGGCTTTGTCAAAAGTCTGATTCATTTGTCCTTGTTGGCAGAGGAGCTGGGAAGTTGCATTTAATTTGTTATCTGTTATTATCTGTTATATTTCAGTGGTTTTGGTTTGTTTAAAGAACTATAGCCAACAAAGCTGGGTACCAAAGTATTATACACATGTGAATGCCTGCTATGCTATGGTATGGATTGTTGTCCAGAGAGGAATATTGAAGCGCTGGGTTTGACGGCCTGGATTGTGGACATTTGGAATGGGAGGTTTTTGAATGTGCATCAGTGTTGTTAAGATTATGTATGTACTGTGTGTGCGTGTGTGCGCGCGCGCGTCCATGCGTGCGTGTGTGTGTGTGTGCGCGTGCATGCATGCGTGTGTATTTGTTACCTCATTTGGATTTTATTGGCATAAACACTGATCTTGTCAGGACCAGTCGTCCATGTGGAGACCAGAACCTGGTCTTAATTATGCAGAATGTCAGTTCTGAGGAACTGGTGAAGTTTAGGGCTAATTTATTTGAATTGTAGTGAGGTTTGTCCTGGGGAACCACTGCTCTGGATGTTTTAGAAGTTTCCTTGCTCATTATCAGGCTTCTGCAGTACTTGCTAGTGAGCTGACCTTTTGAATCAGGTGAACATGCAGAGCAGTGTGTTCCCAGAACTAGTATTGACAAACCCTGGGGCAAGGCATTAACTGTATATGGTTAAGGTTAGGGATAAAGCTTTGTTTTGGCTTTTCAGTGCAGGGTCCTAAGAAGAATAGATTTGTCTGTACATATTAAAGGAGTCATACATTTATTTATTTCTTATTTAGTTTGTTTGTTTGTACTTAAAAACCCATTTCTGGTAAGGTAATATGTATTACACAACATCTATACTGTAGTACACATTTACCCAGTCTGAAATCATGTTGGTCACAACAGAAACAGCCTCACATTATCTAATGTTTTCAATCTCCAGTTCTTCCAGCCATAGTCATTCGAGAGCTAGAGAGCCTGGAGGCTGAGGAGGGAAGTAGTGTTGCTCTTCACTGTGAGCTTTCTAAACCTGGACTCACTGTTGAGTGGAAGAAAGGAAGTGGAGTCCTGAGCTTTGGAGAAAAGTACCAGATGAGTCAGACAGGATTCAGTTATGAGCTACAGATCCACAACTTGACACCTGGAGACGCAGGGGACTACTACTGCTGTTCAGAGGACACAACAAGCTCAGCCTCTCTTGCAGTAATTGGTAGGACTGACCGACACTATGTTGTCATCTCATCCAGTCCTCTCATTTTGATTTGTATTTGTTCTTCATCACTCTTGACCTTACACTGTTTATAAAAACCTGGTCATTTCTTTTAACCCTTTAGCTGCACCAGTCACATTTACAAAAGAGCTGGAAAGCCTAACAGCAGATGAGGGGGACAGTGTCACCCTGCACTGTGAGCTTTCTAAATCTGGTGTTCTTTTGGAGTGGAGGAAAGGAGAACTTGGTCTTTGTCCTTGTGCCAAGTATGAAATTAGACAGACTGGACAACTTGCCATGCTAATAATCCATGATGCAGACCCAGAGGATTCTGGGAGTTACACATGTGATACTGGTGACCATGAAAGCACTGCACAAGTGTTTGTGAAGGGTACGCATTTTTGAAACTTGAGTTTGCAGTGGAGATACTTGAGTTGCTCATGTGATGGATTTGGCCCATAGTTTGCTTCATTACTTGACACCCCTCCTTTATGCATACATTTAAATAGAGAGGACCTGACCTTTTAAATCTTCATCAAAATATATGATACTTACACTGGAGCTTAAGCTATCTTGACTTATGAGTTAAATATGGGCTTTGACTCAACGTTAGCGTTAAGTGTCTTGGATATGTATGACTCACTTCCACCTCTGCTATTTACTTTTTGACTCATTATCATTCTTTTAAATTCCCTCCTCTGCAGCCCAGCCCGTCCTTTTTAAAACCCTGCTGCAGAACCTTGAAAGACAGGCAGGGGAGATAGCTCGTCTCTGCTGTGAGACCACAAAACCGGGGGCTATTGTGGTCTGGAGACTTGGTGACAGTGTGCTGGAATCCAGCAGCAAGTATCGCCTGAAACAGGAAGGGACAGTAGTGGAGCTTGTCATCTACAAACTACGGGGTGCAGACTCAGGAGAATACTCCTGTGATACAGGCAGCCAGAGGACGTCAGCTGTTCTCACTGTGTGGGGTAGGGTTTGTCTAGTTATGACTGTCCTTTTCATGCACACTTTCTGGAGTCCTGTTTTGCGTGCGTGTTCTTCACTTTGTCTTGGTGATTGTCCTCTCACAACACTTGTGTGTGAACTGCATCAACTTCATCTGAAGATCTTGTTTGGCGTTTTCTTCACTGCATTACTTCTCATCCTCTTTGTGTTCTTGGTTTTCCATTCACTCCTTCAAAAACAATTGTTCACTTATTCGCACGAGCACTTTTATGTTGAACTTTATCACCGATCTCATCTTATCATATGCATCTTCTTTGTTTCTCTTCACAAAAAGTAACTCACCCTACTCCGTTTCTCTTCACTTGGCACTACTCAAAATAACAGCTTGGGAGAAATATTCAGTCACACTTTGATCACAATCTGCACAATGCCATCACCTTTTTCAAGCACTTATTTAACTCATCATCCGTGTAACTATTCGTTCTGAAATGTATTTGCCAGAGGCCGAGATTAGCATTCTGAAATTCTTGGAGAGCTGCGTTGTCTTCGAGGGTGAAGATGTCCACTTTGAGTGTCAGGTTTCTCACAAGGAGGCACCTTCGGCCCAGTGGAAACTTCAGGGGGTCCCACTACAGAATAATGAGATGAACCTGATCAAGACTGACGGCCAAGTACACAGCCTCACACTCAGAGGTGTCACCACAGCTGACTCAGGAACAGTCACTTTCACAGTGGAAAACCACACGTCTACTGCTTCTCTAACAGTCAGAGGTAAGAGAAAGACTTGGACACCTGGGCTCTGCTCCATTTTTCGCTTTGTACTTGTTAGACTCCCCTGAACCTTTTCTAAAGGTTCCCATTAAGTATCTCTAAACTCAGATACTTGTGATTCCAAAAGGCATTTCTTTCACTTTCTGACTGGTTCATTACTTTCTTATTCATCCAATGTTTGTACTTTTCAGCACATCCCATCATACGTATACATATGTGTTCATCCTTTTCTCCATTGTATTTGAAGTAATCACATTTCCTTTACATTTTACAACCTTGTATTTGTTATATTGGTCATGCTGATCAATATATGTCCCTTTCATTTTCATATTCCGCACTGATGAAACTCCATTAGTTTCACATTTTATTTATTTTATTGCACCATACAGTGTAATAAAAGAAAAACATAGTTGATTTCATAGCATGTTTGTATTTTAATGTCTGACTCTTTTCATGATAATGCTCAGTAACAGTTGACAGTACCTTCTGATTTTATTATTATTCAGTATTCATTTTTAAGTGGGTCAAGTAAAGGTCAGCCACTGATTTGTAACTGTCCGCGTGTTCTGTTCTAAGCTTCTCTGTTGAATGGAAATATTGAAATTGTGAGTATAAATAATGTTGGTCATTGCTACAATGTGTTTTACTTTCAGTTGAAAATATTTGCCCCTAAATAATCTTAGTTAACACAACCTAATTTATTAATGGTTTTTCTGTTAGCTGCCCCTGTGTCATTCAAGAAGGAGCTGGAAAATCAAGAGGCCATTGAAGGAGGTAAAGCCACCCTGTCCTGCGAGACATCCAGTCCTGATTGCAAGGTGATCTGGCGAAAGGGTTCATCTGTGCTCACCAGTGGGGAGAAGTACACTATTGAGCAGCGAGCTACCACCCACACCCTGGTTATACACAAGTTGAATGTGAAGGACAGTGGGGAATATACCAGCGATACTGGAGACAAGAAAAGCAATGCAACACTGACTGTGAAAGGTAACAGCTCATCTTCATCTCAACTATGCCTCTTGTCTCCTCTTATCTCCTTCCGGAAGATCATTTTACATTCAGCCATACCATTCCCATGAACTGGATCATGTCTACTTAGTGTCTTATTCTTTTTCACACATTTCATTTCATAGAGTTGCTATTCGGATGATTTTTTCAACTTAAGTTAAAATTATGTAATGTTTTAACTAACTGTCTTATACAATATTTAATTATTTATATTTTTTTAGTCAGTTTTATTTTAGGTTATTATCACATCGTTGATAACCTAATTTGTTTGTTTGTGAAATTAGACTGTATTAAATTAATATTGAGATTCGATGTACGGTGATCGATGCATTCTCATAGTGATGCCTTCTTCGAGATTTGCTGAGGTTTGATCACTGATTACAATCCCATTCCCCCTCAGAACATGTGCGCATCATCCGAGAACTCTGCGATATCACTGTTACCACCGGGCAAGATGCAGTCTTTGAGGTTGAGCTGTCACATTCAGGTGTGACAAACGGGGAATGGTGGCTTGGAGACAACCTGCTCCAAAATAATGACCTGAATCAAATGAGCAGCCAGGGCCGAGTGCACCGTCTGGTCTTGAAGATGGTAACCACAGATGAATCAGGGGATGTTGCCTTCGTAGTTGGAGAAGAGAAGAGTGTGGCCTGTCTGTTGGTGGAGGAGAAACCCAAAGGTAAAGGGGATGACATTGTCACTTGAGGTTTTTAATCCTCAGCTCCATCTTCATCGACCACCGAACAACTTCTGCTCACATCATCATCTTGAACATTCTAATTTTGAAATGTATTTTCAAATCTTTGCGTCAATTTTATACGGTTTGCTACATAAATAATTGTTGATAAAATGTTAACAAATATTATAAATGATTGAGATAAAGAAGGTAAACTACTTAATGCAGTCACTAACTTAAAGATACAAAGTTATCTATAATACTTAAATGACACTTTTTGGTCATTAAATGTCACATCTTAATTCTGTCTGATTAAATTAATGTGCAAAAGCATACAGTAATTAGTGCATGTATATATTTAGTTTTTTGTCAGCATTGTAAAGAAAAAGGAGAGGACTGTATATAAATGTTCCTGTTTTTAAATCAAGTTGTGGGTTTCCCATGTTTACAGTGCTAATAATAGAGAGACCACAAAACACTGTGGCATTAGAAGATGAAACTGTCACTCTGGCCTGCACCATCTCCAACCCCAAGGCCACTGTCACCTGGATGAGAAATAACGTAGCGATTCAAGCAGGTCTCAAATATGACTTGAAGAAGAGTGGAGCATCCCATCAGCTTCATATCTACCATGTGGTACCTGAAGATTCTGGAGTGTACACCTGTGACACTGGAGATGCACAGTGTGAGGTCACCTTGACTGTGAAAGGTAACAAACAAAGCCTCCTCTATTAAAGTCTCTTTCCTGTTGATCAAATTCAAGACTATTGACTAAAATAGGATTGAATTGAGCAACTGGCATGTTCTTGAACTCTCACATCACTCAACCACAGACTCTGGCACTCTTGTCATCTTAACTATCTGGTGCCAAACTTCTCCTCTCAGCATCTGACGCAAAACTTTACCATTTTAAAATCTCACCAGGTATGCCAGTGTCCTTCCGGAAAGAGCTAATGAACCAGGATGCCATAGAGGGTGATGATATTACCCTTCACTGCGAGCTGTCTAAGCCAGGTGTTCGTGTTGAATGGAGGAAAGGAGGCATGATCCTCCAGTCCAGTAAGAAGTATGAGATGAGGCAGGAAGGGTGTGTTCGAGAGCTCTGTATAAATAACGCGGAGCCCGACGACAGTGGCTACTACACCTGTGATGCAGGAGATCAGCTCACAACAGCTTCTTTGGCAGTGCAAGGTAGCCTCCTTAAAATACTGTTGTTTGTTCTTGATGGAAGAGTTTTTGTCTCACGGTCATTTAAGATGCAGATAATGAGTATGATTTAGGCTATGTGCCTATTTGTATTTTTCACTCAACAGTGAAAGAAGTCTACATTGTTTCTGGTCTTAAGACCACCGACGTCTTTGTTGGGGAATGGGCAACTTTCTCCTGCCAGCTGTCTGGTAAAGCACCTGGCAAGATGTATTGGTGGCTGGATGGCACCTTGCTGGAGAACAGCCCTTTAAGTGAGATAGGAATGAGCCAAGGCCACATCTACACACTCACCTTAAAGAACCTGGCCACAGATGACTCTGGCACTGTCACATTCAAAACTGACAATTTATCATCAACTGCCAAGCTCTTAGTCAAAGGTATCATGTTATGAAGATAACCACCAGAAACTGTGATAAGCAGTTTCTTAATCTATTTTTTGAAACCCTGCAACATTTTAAGTTTACATTTGAAATCTTACAGACACAATAGCTGATTTTAAAATCTAAGATGTCCTGCCACTATGATGTTCAGTTTAGCAACAAGCAACATTTACTTTTATGAATTCAATTGTTGACACAAAACTCTAAAATGTACTGAATTGTCTCTGCTTCTTAAAGTGTAACTAAACCCCCTCTTCTGTAGCTAACTCCGCCCAATACCTTATTTTAAAAAATGTCAAAGGAGTGAGCCGAGACCTGAATGAGAGTGAGGAGGAGGGAGGGACAGTGCAGAGCAGCAAGTGGGCATGGTCTGGTAGTGAAATCTGACACCAAGTTGTAGGTGTCTAAAGCCGTTTTTTGACCGTGTGGACCGGTTCAGTTCGGTACAGTACATATTTGTTTGCGTTTCCATTACGAATAGTACCAAAATAACCAGCCCCAACCATTCCATTTTTGGTACCCTTCCCTTGGGATACCAGAGCTTGGTTGTGTTCTGTGTCACATTCAATGTTGTTGTTCGTTGTCGTCACACCGGTATGACATCACTCTACGTGTCTTGCTGACTCAGCCATCGAGCTCAGCCCTCACCCAGCCTACCAAGTAAAGGTACTGTTCTCAGTTGAAACGCAAGCCTGACCGAGAGCTTTACTGTTCCAAACTGTACTGTACTGTACCAAACCGAAACTGTACCATGGTGGAAACACGGCTTAACAAGGTGCTGCACACACCGGCCTCACCCGGTGGAGAGAGATGGGAGATGCAACAGAAGGGGAGATAATGGGATAATGAGCCTCTTGCTGAGTGATGAAAGAGTGTACCAGTGACACAAGCAAAGACTAAAATAGCCAAAGACAAATCTTGAATGCAGTAGCTGATGTTTGACCAGAGAGGCAGTAGATATGTTCATTTTTATTACAATATGTATAATTTCAGTACTTTACACTAAACAAAGATTTGCACCTGGATCGATAAGTAACATTTCTAGATACACTTCAGTGGTTTACACCTGGAAAAAAGTAGTTTAGGGGTTTAGTTTCACTTTAATGATTAGCATCGACAATTTGATGTAATTTTTCTTGAAAAGAGAATATTGGAAAAACATGAAAGATAATTGTTTTCTGCAGGGTTGCATAGAATATTTGAAGGTCATGTCAGTGCTCCTCCATGCATGAGCAGTTATTTCTCATTTCATTAATCACAATAATAATATTAATAGTATAATAATAGTGTTTTGTGTGATATGATTTTACACAAATAAAACATTCAACTGGGTGTAGCACCACAACTACATGATAATGTAACATAGATCATGTCAATTTAATCGGGAAACTGTTATTTTCACTTATAGTTTTGGATTCTCTTGGAATCCTAGCTACGTGTTGTATTTTGGGCTGCTACACGTGATGGTTGTAGTTGTGTTTCTCACTTTTGAGATCATGATCATTTAACAATATTGTAACTTTGTTTCCTTTACTGTTGCATTGCAACACTTTTTTAGTTGTGTAAGTATTAAAGGCAAAATAAGGTCATGACATTTTCTATTTACATTAAATATTAGTCAGCGCTTTAGCCAGCAAATGTGTCTTAAAACATACACCATCCACTCACCAAAACAAATCTTCCTGCACTATTACTGGAGAAAAAAGAATATGTAATTGGATAATGATGACTTTCTGGTCACATGAGAGCAAAAATAATAATAATAATAACACAAATTGCAACATTTTGAAACATTTGGTTTCATACACAGCTGTCATATTTCTGGTGTTGAGTCTTACTTAAATCAGTATGTTGACAACAGAACCTCACAACAAAGATTATTGTGATGCCTACATTGGGGGTTTCTGCTGCTTGTCCACGGATGGCCTCCTGTATCTTACACCTGCCCCAATATTTCGAAGCTGTTTTTCACTTGGTATTTGATGTTTTGGCTGGATTGAAGCCTCATCTATGTTTTATTTAACTCAGTACTCATCCAAAACCATAGCCAAACAGTTGTTGCCTACACTCATAGAAATAAGGGTTCCAAAACGGTTCTTCTACAACGGCTGAGGTTCTACCTGGAACCATTTGCTTCTGAAAAACCCTTTCTGAAGAAATGGTTTTTCAAGGGTTCTTGGTAACACTAATGATTCCAGTAAGAACCGTTTTGATCCAGAGAACCCTTTAAAACCCCTTTCCTGAATAAAGGGTTTTTCAAGGGTTCTTGGTGGAACCCTCCAAAAGTGTTCCAGGTTCTACCTGGAGTCAAAAAGGGTTCTCCTATGAGGACAAACCGAGGAACCTTATATGATTCTACTTAGCACATTTATTTCTAAGAGTGTAGATGTAATGTTCTTGGCTGCATCAAACGCTGTCTTTTGGGAGGCAGAGGACGGTTAATATAAGAATGATGGAAACAAGTCTCTCCAATTAGCGATTTATTGTCTTGTTGTCTTGTTGTCTTAAGCCAGGCACACTTAAAGTGTCAAAAGTGGAAAGCATAATTATGATTATTAAAATGTGCAGCCCTAAACTTGGAAAAGTAAATAATGAGCGATTATTTGGTATTTGGTATCAGTGTTTCACATACAGAAGGCTTGGTTTTGGTGATGTTTGAGCCAAGTTTGTGATAGTTTGTGAAACACATATTATTGACAACAGAGAAGTAGTGTTTGTGAAGTGCTGCTCCACCCATCCATGCAGGCTGTCTGCTGTTCAGCACTCATGTTGCACCTGCACTGTCTAATCCCACCAAGCCACACCTCTAACATTTGAACACTAAAAATCCTAACTCCCCCACACCTATTTAATGAGTTTGACAATTTTATTCTATATCATACCTTGACCTCTTTTTTAGCTCCTCTTGGGCTTTGGTTGTGACCCTGAAACCTGACAGTTGGACTTTTTCGCTCCCTGGATGCTGCCGTAAAATGACTCGGTAGTCACAGTGAACACACTGTAAACTCTACCATGGCACACACAGCACAATAAAAACAGAATAATGACCCTCGCATATGAACATTTAATCAATATGCCTTTGGGGGTTATAAAGTCCATATGTCAGGTGGCATGTCCTTCATAGAATATGGTTGTATCTCATGGCCAAGGCCTGACCCTGTGACCCTCAACCTCAGATCCCACAGTTGAAGTGGTGAGCGAGATGGAGGACCTTTGTGTGGTCGAGAACCAACCGGCTGAGTTCATCTGCCAGTACTCAAGGCCAGTCAGGGCTCAGTGGAAGAAAGACGGGCAGCCATTGCAGCCTGATGGCCGAAGGGTGGTAGTGGAGCAGGACTGGAATGTGGCTCGCTTGTACATTAGCTGTGTGTCAGCTGAGGACAGAGGCACATACTCCTGTGAGGCAGAGGGGACCTGTGTGGTTGCTTCACTTAATGTGGAAGGTGAGCTTCCCCCCCACATGAAAAGACCGCCTATCTCTGCGGAATCCCCTCTGCTCTCTCTTTATCCCAACAATCATCAATAATCATTATAAAGTTTGTGCCAGTTGTTGGCAAAACCCCATATGAGTTGACAGTCTTAAACTCTGCAGCTTTCTTAAATTCTTTTTTGAGTATGCCCTCTCTCTCTTCATTTTCCTGTCTTCTACAGGCAAACCTATTAACATCGTTCAGGGCCTGGAGAATGCAGAAACCTTTGATGGAGGTGAAGCCCTGTTTGAGTGTGCCCTGTCTCGTCCTGAGAGCAAAGATTTCCGCTGGCTTCTTGATGACAAACCAGTGAAGGAATCTCCCAATTCTGAGATTGTGACATTTGAGAGTGGTCGTCGTCATCTGCTCCTTCTTAAAGAGTTGCATGTCCATGACAGTTGTACAGTGACATTCAAAGCTGGCACAGCATCCACATCTGCCCAACTTTCAGTCAAGGGTGAGTCACACAAACTAATGGTGTAAGACTTTGAAGTAATATATACAGTATGTTTTCTTAATCATGCATTCTTATATGATTATTAATTTACACATCTGTGTTTTTAGTATTGTAATTGTCATCCTTTTAACATCTAATTTTACAAATTTCTCTCAAAAGGATGGAAGCTGGATGTTGTTAAGGGTCTGGAAGACAAAGTGGCTGCTGTGGGAGAGAAGGTTGAGTTTTGTGTTGAGCTGACAGAGCCCATACCAACTACAGAAGTAGCTTGGTATGCAAATGGGGTTGAGCTCAAACCCAGTGATCTCTGGTCTATGAGGGCTGATGGCTGCGCTTATCGCCTTGTCCTGAGAAAGGCTCCACTTTTACCCCAGCAGGAAATTACATTTGCTGCTCGAGATGCTCTCGCTTTGGCTAAGCTCTCCATCATCGGTAAGTATGACTTCTGTAACATTTTCTTCATTATTGTTTTATCTTAACAGTGAATCTTACCACAGGCACACATAGATTGCAGTGTAATGAAGTTGTATTACAATGGTTCTATTTGTTTAGTTTAGTTTAACTGTTGCCATTACACAGAGGTGGAAAGTAATGAAATACATTTACTCAAGTTACTGTATTGAATACTTTTTTTGTGTATTGTGTATTTTTTAAGTACAATTTAAAATCTGGATTTTGTATTTTACTTGATTACGTATGGACTCAAGTATTGTACTGAGTTACTTTAGTTACTGAGTAAAAATAAAAATTCAGCACAATGAAGACCTCCAGGGGGAAAATATACACCAGAACCAGACAAATGATGATGTGATTAGCACCAGCACTGGCACGTGAACATAAAGGGCGCACGCCAAAAGTGATGTAATATCCTGTGTTGCGCCGAGCGTGAGCTCCAAAACAGTTTTGGATTTCTGACCCCTTCTCATATTTCTACTACTGTCACACCCCACGCAAAGTAACTAAGTAACTTTTACTTAAAGTACATTTCAAATGAACTACTTTTTACTTCTACTTGAGTACATTTTCAGATGACTACTTTTACTTCTACTTGAGTAATATTTCATCAAAGTATTGGTACTTTTACTTGAGTACAATATTTTAGTACTTTTTCCACCTCTGCCATTACACTAGGCAACAGCTACTCTGTGTGTGGCCTACATTAAACATGAAAATAAACAAAGAAATATGATGAAAAATCCACAATATGACATGATAACCCAATTATAGATTAAAGGGAAGTGATGGAATAAATAAATAAAGAAAAACTACTTTATTAACAATAATTTCTATTTTGCAGATTTGTGCCCTTATTTGGATAGAGTTTAGTTGAAAGATGACAGCATGTGAAGTCAGATAGGGAAATTACATATTCCTGGTTGAAATGAACCAGAAACTTTTATGACTACAGTGCTTGGCAAGCACTTTATCATCTAGACCTTTATGTCATAAAATGCTAAAATGGTCCTCTTTTTGTATACTGCAGATAAATCAATAAAAGCACTCATAACAAAAAATCATTCTAAAAGACACTATAAAGGGCAGACATTGAAAGACTGAAGAAGGTGTAGTTTTCTTTTCTCTGTGTTCAAGAGAGCTACTTTCTTTTCCAACAGCTGTACCTGATCCTCCAGAGGACCCAGAGGTCCTCAGTAAGACAAAAAATTCTGTTAACCTCTCTTGGTTCACTCCACTACATGACGGAGGGAGTCCCATTCTTGGCTACAAGGTGGAGATGCGGCTGGTAGACAGTGGTCTCTGGCTTCCATGCCATTTAGAACTTGTGTGCAACACAGAGTTTGTGGTTGAAAATCTTAGCCCCGGGAGTAGCTACAGGTTTAGAGTGGCAGCTGTCAACAGAGCTGGGACTGGAGAGCCTGTTGAGCTGCCTCAGACCGTGCAGCTCGGTGAGTAGTAACATGTCCAGTATGCAGTAAGGGTTGTTCACAAGGTCATTTGTTTATTATTGGTCTGTTAAGCACTAATTTTTAGAATATGAAAGAAATTATACTATCACTGTCATCACCTTGAGTATAAGTCTGTTCTGTTAAAGGAAAGCTGTAAAAAAAAAAAACATATTTACTGTAACTGTCTACTAACAACACAAAACACACCAGAATGTTGTTGTTTTTTTAAGTATAAATTCATAAAATTGATCAAGCTATAAATAAATGTTATTGTGTCCTTTGTCCTTTGTTATATAAATGTATAGCATTCTGACAAATACTAATTTATATATACTGTAGCTGCCTAGGTACTGTCCTGTATAAATATTTTAAACTTATATAAATGTGTTTGTTTTCTCACTGTTACACAGAACCAGATGTGCAGCCACAAATTGTCTCAGGTAAGACATTGTATTTGTTGTGTTGCTTTTTTTAAATTCACCCTCCAATTTGAAGTTAAACACTTTACACACTTGTCCCTCTCAAACAACATCTGAAGCCTTAATATCTGTCACACTAAGCTTGGATAAGCCGAGTTTGAATAATTCTTCAGGAGGTGATTTTAATGTTTATGTATGAAGAATGAATGAAAACTGCATTTTGGTTGTAGGTATAGAGACAAAACAGGTAGAGACAGAGGTATTGGGACAGCCCAGTCTGCCTCCAGAAGCTGTTGAAGAGGGTGATGTCCATGAGCTATGGGAGGAGTCGGCTAAAAAACGGCGCATGAGTCGAGAGCCCACTTTGGACTCCATCACTGAACAGCCTGAAGAGGGTGGTAAACGTGGTCAAACAAAATCAGAACAGAAGGAAGTGAAGTCCTCAGATGAAGTTGAAATAAAATCTAAGGAGAAGGAGCAAGTCACTGTGTCTGTGAAGCAGACTGAATCCAAAGTGTGCGTCAGCTCAGAGGATGAATCTGTCTCTGGAGGCTCATCACTTGTGTCCTACCTCAAGAAGAGCAGCAAATCCACTGTCACTGCGGCCACTGGAGGAGAGACAATGACCACTGAGAGGTTCTTTGCACATTTCCAGATGGCAGAGCAGAGAACGGTGCAGCCTACTGAAGTGAAAGCAGCCACAATTCAGCAGACTGATACAAAACAAGTATCTAAAGAGGAGACTGACATAATGCAAATCAGTAAAGAAGATGAGCCTGACCTCAGAGATGCTGCCATTAAAATTCAAGCTGCTTTTAAGGGTTACAAGGCCCGCAAGGACATGCGACCTGTCTTCAAAGATGTTTTCAAAGACCAAACCAAAGAACCAGGTGGCACAATACATCTGGAATGTGTGGTAGAAGGTAAACCTGAAAAGGTACGTTGGCTAAAGGATGGAGAACCTCTAACAGATGGCAAGCACCACCATATTGATATCTATAATGATGGTACTTGCTCACTGGTCATCACTGCCATCACCACAAAGGATACTGGAGTTTACACTTGTGAAGTTACCAACAAGTTTGGAGTCACATCACAAAGTGGTAAGGTGACAGTAGGAACAGTGAGAGAATCATCTGGGCGACGGCCACTGACGGTGGGCTATAGTGCTGACAGTGAGCCAGAGAGCTCCTCAGGCAGTGAGATGGACGAGTCACTGAGGCATGCAAGCAAACGTCTGCAACGTCTGTTGCACACACGTCTCCCACCAGACGTTGAAGAAGAACCATTTATCAGCGCAGATGAAGGAGACCTGCGTCCCCCAGATCCACACTCTTATCGTGAGGATGACAGTTACATATACATTCGCTTTGATACGTGGACTGATGCTGAAGATGCCTCTAAGAGGTTCCAAGAGATGTTTACAATTCATGGGGTTCCTGTAGAGACAGCCATCCTGGAGGCAGGGCCTCTTAGAGTGGAGCTGCGTATTAAAAAGATGGGCTATATCCAAGATGGCACACAGACCCCCACACAAGACAGACAACCTCCTGCTTTCATGGCTGGACCCCACGGTAAGGCTTTGTTTCTGAAGACAAACAAACCTAATGATATCTACAGATTAGTACTGTTTTACAATTACTAAAAATGTTGATTTGTTATCCAGCTGCTCCAGTCTTCTTGACAGAGCTGCAAAGCCAGGAGGTTCCAGATGGTAATCCAGTCAGTTTCGACTGTGTTGTGATTGGCAAGCCCCCTCCAACTGTTCGGTGGTATAAGGATGGCAAAGTGCTGGAGGAAAATGACCATTACATGATCAATGAAGACCTGGAGGGTTGCCACCAACTGATCATTACCACTGTGCTGCCCATTGACATGGGTGTCTATCGCTGCACAGCTGAAAACAGCAGCGGCATCGCAGCCACTAAGGCTGAACTCAGGGTTGACAGTAAGTGAGCATTTATTACATATACAAACGTCTTCTTCTTTATTCTAATTCTTGTAAGTACCTTGGTTTTTCAGCAATGACTCCAATTACGTTTCTTCTGAGTGAAGACAAACCCCAAAGTATAGTTGTTGTCATCATCTCTTTCCCCTGTGGGACATATGGATGCAAAAAGAAGCTTCTACTTGTCGCGGTCTTGTGCCTTGGCTGATTCCTCGCCAATGACTTTCTTCTGTAGCTCAGCTGTCACTGTTCTCATCAGTTAGTCTTTGCCCCTGCCCCTCTTTCTCTTGCCAGTCGGAATCCACCTCAGGGAGGGCAGGTTTATGGAGCCTATCACTGGGCATGACAGAGCCATTTGATCTGTCTCATTTTGATCTTAAAGTTGTTACATGTTATCATTGTATATTTATTTTGCTTAGTATTTATCGGCCTTCATTGATTGGCCCTTTTTTTTTTTACTAACAGATTTATGTTTTTTGTGTCTGGAAATTTGTCACAATATGAGATCTAGACATTTTCTTAGTACAGCTAAAACACATACAGTAAATGTCAGGGTTTATTTGTCAGTCCATTTTCAAAAAAGTTAAGAAAATTATGTTTCAGATGGGAAATAAAGAAGAGTCTTAATATATTTTAATTTATTGACTTGAAATGCCACTTTTGTGCTTTTACGGCACCTGAAAAGGATTTACTACTAGCAATAAAAAAACACTAAAAGTCCTGTTTTCTCTGATCGTTGTCTAACTATGTACATCAATTATTTCCATCAGTGTCTTGTAGCTCAGATTATGACACTGCTGCTGATGCCACTGAGACATCTTCCTATGTCAGTGCCAAAGGCTACATGTCCAGGTGAATATACCATGAACAGTTTTATTATGTCAATTAATAATAATTAAATATGTATATTTGCACATGAACATTGAACTGAACTATGCTTCTATTCTTGTGCAGGGATACTGAGACATTTGAGTCAGTGGCTGAAGATGATCAGCTACCACAAGTTGTGGAAGAGCTCCGTGATGTTCATGTCTGTCCAGGTTCACCTATTGCTAAAATGCAACTCAGGGTTAAGGGTAAGTTTGTCAATAAATACTAATAACTAGCTTTACCAGAGGCCAATATATTATGGTTATGAGGTCCAATACCTGTCGTTTCCCAGGCTTCCCCAAACCTAGATTATACTGGTTCAAGGATGGCCTGCCTCTGCAGCCCTCAAACAGGATACTGTTACTGTCAGAGAGAGATTTCCACAGCTTGGAGATTCTGGAGGTGAAGAGAGAAGATATGGGGGAATACTCTGCTTACATCAGCAATGCAGCCGGTTCTGCTTACTCCTCTGCCAGACTTATAGTTCTGAGTATGTATGGAAATGTCTGAAAAACTCACTTTGCAAAAAGACGTGATATTGTATTTTAAATTACTTTCAGATATAATTTTTTTTAATATTGTCCCACAGGTCCTGGTGAGAAATTGCCACAAGAAAAGAAAGGTAATTTAATATGGATCCTACACACATTGTACAGATACTTTATTACATTTCACTGTCACTTATGTTGTTTAACACTTTATTTTCACAGACTCCAAGGAACCTCTGGTGCCTCCACGCTTCCTTGAAAGGTTCAGCAACAGGAAGGTGAAACAAGGAGCAAGCATCACTCTGTCTGTCAAAGTTGAAGGTCTGTTTGCTTCACTGTGATGTGACTTTACAGTTTCCCAATTTCCCAGATTGTCCATCATTTAGCATGTGTTTTAAGTTTTCAATACCCACCTTTACTTTTCCAGGGTCTCCCACTCCTATGGTGTCCTGGCTAAAGGAGGAATCTTTGGAGAATGTCCTGTGGATCAAGCCTGATATCAAGGGATACAAAATAGCAAGCTCTGGGCGCCAGCACAGTCTAATCCTGATGGATGTGGGCACAGAGTACACTGGTGCTTACACCTGTATAGCTACAAACAGAGCAGGACAGTCCATCTGCACTGCCCACCTTGAGGTGGATGACAGTAAGGGAAAATAAGGAATTCATATTAAAATAATGTTGATCATTAGAGTATCTTTAAATGTGAAAACCCTGAGTGCAAACATCTTAGTGTCTTTAGAGGTTTTATCTTGGATTTTGATTGTAATAGTATATATCTGTACCCTTTTCCTTTTCCCAAGCACAACAACTGATGAAAGAGACTAAAGCTGCAGAGTAAGTGTATACAATTATACAATTTATTTAAAGTAGCTGCTCAAATTTGAAAATAAACTTTACCATTTAATTCTCAGGGTTCTTGGTATCACAGTTAGTCCTCCAGAAGGGGAGGGTAGCAGCAAAAAAGGTGAGGCTGTTTTCTTTTGTTTCAATATTATAATTTTGATGTTGATGTTTTCTCTTTGGTTTTCATCTGTCCTTCATTGTCTACCTTAAGAGAGTAAAATGCCATACCTCGGTGAAGTAGGTACAGAGGAATTCCTTATGAAACTCACCTCCCAGATCACTGAAATTGTATCGGCCAAGATCAGCCAGGGTAAGTCTTTTTATGGATTACATTTAATAAAACATTAGATTGTTAGATCATAACTTAATTCATGGTTAAAGGCTTTTCCTTTTATGTATCATAGAGCAAACATAATTAGGGTACTTCAAGTCTGGTTTAAACCAAAATAAAACACAGATTTTGTTTTACTGCAGCGCCCATGAAGCTTTGAAAGTAATGATATGTGTTTTAATAATGGTCCAGAATTGGCAGATATTTAATATACTGCCCATAAGTGTGTAATCACATACTCACTTTTATTTTGACATGTATTTAAGGTCAAGGGCTTGCTTTTCAGGGCCCACCATCTTGAGTCAACAGATTATTATGCAAACAATGGTGAAAAAATTCGCCCACATAAACCTGATGCATAAATCAACAAAGAAGAAAGTAGAGAGTGTGGGAGAGAGGAGATAGATGTGAAGCAAAGTGTCCATGCTTTTTGGTTTGCGAAGGCCTCTGTAGTTCTCTGACTCACTTGCGGGGGTGAGTGAAAGAGTCCTCCATTTGTTGCAATCTGTAGTCTCACCATTAAAGTTACATTTATAGTCGCCGTAGTGTGCGGGGCGCTCGCCAAAAATGATAATATATCCTGTGTTGCGCCAGGCTCATGAGCTCCAAAAGGTGGGGCGACGCTAGGGCGCTCACCTCTGAAACTTTGTTGGCTACGGCGCACGCCAACTCTTCATTTTCAATGGATGGATGGTCGAGCAGGTCCGCTTGTACACGCATTTGTATGGGTCTTCTATCCAGGAGCACCGAGACAGTCAAATGGCCTTTTATTCATGGAAGGAATCGGTCAGTCTTCCATTGATAATGAAGAGTTGGCACGTGCCACAGCTGACAAAGTTAGAACAATTCAGAGGTGCGCGCCCTAGCGCTCCGACATCTTTTGGAGCTCATGCGCCCGGTCCGACACAGGATATGACGTCATTCTTGTCACGGCACACTACGGCAACCATAAACGCAGCTTCAGAAGTCTCACTAATTGTTACACACTGGACCTTAAAATCATTTTAGGTTAGTTTGGTGTTTAAAAATATACTTATCTTTGAACATGGACACAGGGAGATGTTTGCAGCTCTATAGGTATGATTTTTCATCATTAGTGAATAGTTTGCATGCTCAGTTAAAATAATAAAAGACAACTTGGGTTAATATCTGAGACACAGATTGTTTTATTCAGTGTGAATTCATTAACTCATAAACTCAACAAGCTAACAAACCAGATAAATAAAGACATTTTAATTTCAGTCAAATGCCACATCAGGTGATTTCAGTGTGAACTCCCTGAAGGAAACCCTAATCCTTAGATTACTCGGTTTTATCTGTTGTGAATTAAAAATGTATCGGTTACCTAAACCTCTGAAATTAGTGTTAGAGTGTTATTTTCTGATACTGCATATAAGCCTGAAAGCTGCTGTGAATGGCTTTGCTAATGCTAAAGATACTGCAGAAAAATAATCCACATAGTATTGCAGTAGTATTAGTATTATGTTACATGTAGAAGTGTTTTATCACCGTGGTGGCTGCCAGGTTTGGTTGAATTAAGTGGATTCATTCTGATAATTCAAGAATTGTAAAGGTTTTTTAATCTGAATGTTTTTAACACTTTGATTCTTGAATTTGAATTCACTTCCCTGCTGATTTAGAGTAAATACCAAACTTGACTGATGTCTTTAACTGATTGTCTAGTGCTTGTTTTGTTCTTAGCATGTTTTGCTTTTCCCATTAAACCTCCTCATCGATTCACAGTCATCTTCTCTTCACCACTTTTTACACCCATCATTTTATCAGTCCAACCGATTAAATGCTCATTCAATCATCAATTTGTTATTCAGACAGCTTACAGAATTATGAAGTGCTCCAGTGGATGAAATCTTGGCCCAAAACTACCAGTATGTATTCCATCGGTATTCATTACCTTGATAATAATTAGATACACACATATGTATTTTTAAAAAAAGGGAACATGGCTCAGTGAGATACTTCTGGGTTGCAAACTGTTAGGGTGGAAATTGGTTTCACTTACATTTATTGTACATATAGAAAACATGTGATGTTTTAATCCAAAGTTAAACAGTTCATCTCAAAAATGCCTTTTCTATTTCATCTTGTCTTTGCACCTTTACACCTCCCTATTCATCACCAGTATTGTTTTCTTAATATGCTTCTCACTGACTTATAGCTTAAATACATGTTCACAAACATGTATGGGGAGAGTTCAATTGAATTGTTTTGTTTTGCATGTCACGACAACAGTAACCCAATCAATAGTAATACCAGTCAATAACAAAAAAATATTGTGAGCAAAATGGTTGTTGTGGGGATTTTTGCACCAATAAACATCTGCAATACATTGATTTTCCATTGCAGAAGATTTTAATTCATAAATATAAGCAATGACTTGCCTTTTTGGACAAACGTCACTAAGTAAATTAACCTGCAGTAGATGCACCACCGTTGTTCCTTGAAATGTGACTTTATGCTGATTGTTCTGGCCTCAGCCAAGCTTTAACTAAGTGGTGTGGTTACTAACAACTGCTACATTAATTTGAGCCATGAAAAACTTTTCTTGGCTTGAATTATTGTATATTATATATTTATTTTGTGATTCATGTTCTTTGTACGACTGACCTGTGTTTCTGGGACTACCTCCCTCCATCCTCTCTGCCCCAGCTTCACTACGTGTACCTGGGGTTGACAGCGATGACGAGACCAAGACTCCTTCTCCATCACCTCATCACGGTCGCTCTCGTCCTCCCTCCCTCATAGCTGACTCCTCCTCTGAGTCTGATGAGGGGGACGCCAGGGGGGAGGTGAGTTATGGGAATTATCAATGTTTTTATACTGGTCATTCATATCAAATCTAACTATGGTCTGAGTGTCCACAAGAGTCAGGCGTATCAGTAGAATATAATATTTCCTAAAATTAAGCATTTAAAGTTAAATAACAAACTTGAAATCCAAGTTTTAACAGTGCAGAGAAGTGCCAGTTAGCTCAGTTGGTGCCTCACTGGCCAACTGTTTTCTGCCTTCTCCCCCCCTTTCATGCTGTGCTGTCCTATCCAATAAAAGCAAACAGTCAGAAAAAATCTCAAAGCCAGCTAGTGTCGCCATGCAGTACAATTTAAAAAAAAAAAATATTATTAAACATTATTAAAAGTGCAATAGTACAAGAACTAGAGAGTAGTAACCAAAACTGGCCACAAGGTTAGGTGTAGGGGCACGAAGAACTGAGTTCGCAGTTAAAAGTTCTCCCCATTTAGTGTGTGGGTTGCAGATTTGGGGACTCTAAATTGACCATGAGCGTGAGAGTGAATGGTTGTGTCTATGTGTGACCCTGTAATGGACCTTTTGCCCTATGTCAGCTGGGATTGGCACCAGACCCTCATGTGTAAGATAAAGTGGTAGAAGATGGGTGGATGGAAAATCAAAACTGTACAAGAATACATTGCATCACAGTGTACCTAAATGCTCTGTATTAATTTTTAATTAATACAGAGCATGTATTAATGTATTTACAATTTTACAGATGTTTGACATCTATGTGGCCACAGCTGACTACAACCCCACCATAGCAAGCAAAGAGTCTATTTCTCTGAAGGAGGGACAGTATGTTGAGGTTTTGGACTCGGCTCATCCACTCAAATGGTTAGTCCGGACCAAACCGACCAAAATGACTCCATCCCGCCAAGGCTGGGTCTCACCTGCCTATTTGGACAAGAAACTCAAAGTATGTCTCAACACTACTGATCCAACAACAAACTTAGCTAATTGTTTTTCTTATTGTGATTATGAAGATTGTAATGGGTAACAATGTGTTGTTTTAGCTTTCAGCTGATGCGGGTGACCTTCCAGAGACAAGTTCAGAGGAGGTGTCGGAGGGTGAATACAAAAGGAAACTATTGTAAGTGAAACACACATTATCTGCAATTACACACAAACCACAGACTGGAGACAAATGAAAATATCATCATAATGATTTCATATCTCCAGCCAACTGATCCAGGAACTGTTGAATGGTGAGTCAGAGTTTGTAAAGGAGATGAACTTCTTCAAATCCCATCACATGAAGCATGCAGACAGCTCTGACACACCACCTGAAGTCAGTAGCCAAAAAGAAACCATTTTCAGGAACATTGATGACATCAAGTCCTTCCACAGCAAGTAAGCTCACCTGCTTTTTTACATCTCATTTTAGTCATCTACTTTAAAACCAAAATAAACTCTGCTGGAACCATAATACAAGACAGTGAGATTGTCTGTCAGCATGTTTGTTTGTGCACATTTCTGTTTTTTAGGGCATTCCTCCCAAAGATAAACGACTGTGACACAGATGACGATGTAGCCATGTGTTTCCTGAAGAACAAGGATGGCTTTGAGAAATATCTCCAGTATCTTGTTAGTCAGGGTCTGGCAGAATCTGCTGTCGGTGACAAGACAGTCCATCGCTTCTTCAAGGTAACCCAGCTCTGCTCATGTTAGGGCCAGAGCTATTAACGCTCTGTAGTTGAAAATGAATTGTGTCATGACCAACTGTGCTCTTCAACCCTGAATTTTTATATAAAGAATTTGCAGATCAAATGTTATTTCTCTGGTAAGTCACTAGATCACACTAACTGTTGTGGTACACAATTCTTTCACCCACTCATGGTTGGATTATTTTATTTGAAAAATCTTCCTCTTGCTACACCGTAGGAGTACACCGAGAAAGAACAGGCTGTCGCAGACCCTGCCGATCCCCCTGTACGTAGCATCAACGCCTACATCCAACAACCGCTAGAGAGAATTCAGAAGTACAAGGCTTTCCTCAAGGTGATGACTTTGACACAGTAGATTTTTACTTTTGTTCAGTATATTCCCAAGGTCTGTATAGCGCCAAATCACAACATACATCATCTCAAGGCACTGTACACAGACAACAATGCAGATATGTGACTATTATGTGTAGGGGAGGCAATTCCTAAAATGTGGGTCCACTGCTCCCTGCTGGTCTTTGAAAGTACTGTAGGTGGATCATGAGAGGGCATTAAAATAAACAAATTAAAGTTTTTTCATTTTTAGTTTTGAAATTAAGCTTTAAAATTTTTAAATATTAATTATTTATGTAAATTGATTACAACAATGTATGGATAATTTATGTAGCATTTTGTTTTGTACTCAGAGGCCGTACTCAAAGTTCAAGTTACTTTTCTGCCTCTTTATGAAAGAAATATTCCCGGAAATGCAAAATCCTATAGTATTGTGTGTTATTCAGAGTTGCCGTTGGCTTGTTGATTTTCAGAATTTAAAATGAGCCCTGACTTTCTTGAGTTTGGGAACGGCTTAGGGAAGACATTTGCTGAGGTGACATTTGTTCTCTGACATGTTCAGGAGCTCATTCGAAACAAGGCGAGGAACGGTCAGAACTGCTGCCTCCTGGAAGAAGCTTACGCAATGGTGTCTGCGCTCCCTCAGCGCTCGGAGAACACCCACCATGTCTCCATGATTGAGAACTATCCCGCCACACTGGAAGTACTTGGAGAACCAATTAGACAGGTACTATGTCTTTAATTACATTAATTTACAGAGGGATTTACGGACATGGGTTTGCATTTTACAGTCTAAAAACCTTTCTGTCTTTTTTGTTTTACTCCAGGGACCCTTCCAAGTTTGGGAGGGAGCTCCAGGAATGAGGTCATCCTCTAGAGGTCACCACCGCCATGCCTTCCTCTTTAAGAACTACTGTATCATCTGCAAACCCAAGAGAGACAGCAACACTGACACTCAAGCATATGTATTTAAGAACATGATGAAGGTAGGCCTTTTAATATAATTAGCCTTTTTTTTACTGCCATCTTTCCAGCCTTAATTATGTTCTCCACGTTCTTCATCTTCTTGCAGCTGAACAACATTGACGTGAACGAGACAGTGGAGGGGGATGACCGCGCCTTTGAAATCTGGCATGAGCGCGAGGACTCGGTGAGGAAATATACTTTGCAGGCTCGAACTGTCACCATCAAGAACTCATGGCTGAGAGACTTCAGAGAACTGCAGCAGCGATACAGCATGCCTGCGTGGAGTGAGTGAAACAGAAACACACAAACATACATGCCTATTTGTGATACATTTTTTATGTTTCTTATTTTCTCTCTCTCTCTCATCCCTTTTAAACAGGTCCACCTGACTTTGATGAAATTCTGGCAAACTGCACTGCAGAGCTGGGACAGACTGTAAAACTGGCCTGTAAAGTTACTGGAGTACCCAAACCCACAGTCACCTGGTACAAAGGTATGATATAAATACTATCGTCGTGGTATTCTGTAACACACTATACTACTGTACAGACTCATATATTCCTGTTAAAGGGGACATTTTATGCAAAATCAATTTTTTAATCATTTAAATCCTTATATTTGGGACTCTGGAGGTCCTATCAGTTGGCAAAGTGTGAAAAAAGATGACACTCATGTTTTTGTGGTCCTCCTTAGTGTAAGTACAGGAGATAAAACACGCATCGTTGACTTCCGCACTCATTGGGACGTCACAAAGCACTTAATTCCTGGAATTGTTGTCTCGTGGAGCTCCGATTTGTCCGTAAAACACACAAGAGTGCTGGCGAGGGCAACAGTATCCGAAAACCTGAAGTCCAAGAAAAGGTCTATTCTTGCTCCACAGTGCAGCACAGAGTCCTACACAAACTTCCAGCCTCAGAGGATTTATCTGTCCAGTGGATGTGTCCATGTTATATATGACGGCAATGTGCCTGCTAGAGCCTGCAAATGATCGCTAGTTGCCTAAGTTTTTTTTTGTTTTGGCAGGGTGATTGAACTTCTGTGGTGCTTCATCCTTATGGTTTTTTGAATAAAACATGTCACAGACATGTTCATTAGGACACCAGGGAACTAGGTTAACTTGGAGAAATAGGGTATGGCCAAATGTGTGTCATTATTTGATGTACTAATGTCATATGGTCTACAGATGGACGTGCAGTGGAGGCAGATCCTCATCACATCATCATTGAGGATCCTGATGGTTCTTGCACACTGATCCTGGACAACATGACAGCAGATGATTCTGGCCAGTACATGTGCTTCGCCACAAGCTCAGCTGGCAACGCTAGCACTCTTGGAAAGATCACAGTTCAAGGTAAGTGACATTAATAATGTCAATAATTCCTGAAATACCAGATGTTTTCACTGGAAACAACATTATACTGGATCATTTAAAGGGAGAGCTGTAATCGGTCATGGATGAGATCTAGTTTTGTCAGTTTACTGCTTCACTGCAACATTTCAGTACGCGTTTTTGTTTTTCAAATGCTTAAACATTTAATTGTTGTTTTTCATGCAGTACCTCCTCGTTTTGTGAATAAAATGAGGAATGCCATCTTTATTGCTGGTGAGGATGCACAGTTTACCTGTGTCATACAGAGTGCCCCCAGCCCCAAGATCAGGTATAGACACTTCACCTCTCTTTGCTACTATAAAAAAGGAAAGACATTTGGGTTCAGTTTAGTTTTCTGGGAGGTCTGTGTCGACGTGTGTTAATGTCTGTTCTATGGCTTTGTGTCTGTGTTTAAGGTGGTTCAAAGATAGCAGACTTCTGACTGACCAAGAAAAATATCAGACCTACAGCGAGCTCCGTAGTGGGGTTCTGATCTTGGTAATAAAAAACCTGACAGAGAGAGACTTGGGACACTATGAGTGTGAGGTTGGTCCACCCTTCTCAGTACAATACTCACATTATATTTGAATTACGTGATGATTCATGAGTATTTTATTAAGAAAAGTTATTTTCAGCTGTGTTATTTTGGTCTCAAACCCAATAACCTTACGTTAGTTCATGTCACTGAGCAACGAGAAGTCTTCTGTAAGACTCTAAAAATAAATCCCTGTTGTTTCCAGCTATCAAATCGCCTGGGCAGTGCCAAGTGTGCTGCTGATTTAGTCCTACCCTCTGCTGTGGCTCGAACTGGTGAACAGGCCATCACTATTGAAGGTAGGAACACTGATTCTCTCCTTATAGAAGGAAGTTCTTTATAATACACACAACTCTTAAGGTTCTGAAACATTACAAATGTTTAAAGATGGATGTATCTCATACTATAGATGTTTTTTTGTTTTTTTGATTTTGACTCTACTCCAGTACAGAAAAATCATCTGTCTTTTTATTTGTTTCTTTCAACCTCCATAGTTACTGAGCAAGAGACAAGAATACCAAAGAAAACCATCATCATGTAAGTGGGATAGGGTTAAACTGACCCTCTGGCTTGAAATATAGCTGATGTGTGTGGCTCTAGACAATCACTCTGGAGTATGAAATTAAGCTTCATATTCTGTGAATTGTGTAGATATTGTTTAGTTTAAAACTGCAGTGCCTTAGAGGAATTCTAAGCTCCTCTGCATGTGTGCTCCTTCCTCTGGCCCCATGTATGCATTGCCATGTAATATTTAAAGCTGGAGTGCAAAGGATTCTGTCAGAGTGATGACGACGAAAGGATGGGCAGTCTTCACCAGAATGCTGTCTTCTTTTAACAGCAACTTTATTATACATACAGCAGCTACTGTGTGTGTCATTGTATGTTAAAGGTTTAGTGTGTAACATTTAGCAGGGTTTATTGGAAGAAATTGAATACACTATACCTAAGTATGTTTATGTATGTGAATTATCACTTTGGTTTATATAGCTTTAAAATAAGTTGTGTACTGCAGGCATTGGCTTTGATTTACAGAGGCTTCTATGGCAGCCTGAAAGGACAAACCAGAAGAGTGTTCTTTTGCATTTCATAGTAGAAGTTTACTATTCTCCACTCTGCTTACACTCTCATAAACCCAGTGCATAAACATATTTTAAAACATCTGTATCCATGGGAGTGAGTGGAGGAGTCACTAATGGCGGTCTCACCAT
This sequence comes from Microchirus variegatus, assembly GCF_963457635.1. Lineage (NCBI taxonomy): Eukaryota > Metazoa > Chordata > Actinopteri > Pleuronectiformes > Soleidae > Microchirus > Microchirus variegatus. The sequence goes on from NC_139806.1 coordinate 19,793,044, forward strand.
TAGATGTCACTAATTCTGACACACATAACACAAATTCTCCTGATAGGCTTCTAATACACACTTTACTTTATTTATTTTTTTAACACTTAATGAAGACTTACAGAAGGAAATCTCTTCCATAAAGACAGAAATGTAAGACGATGTTTTGAGAACAGAATCGACCAAAATATTCATATTGGGGAACCACAAGTGCTGATGATCAGGGTGACAGCTGCATGCAGTTTGGTGTTCTGTACAGAAGATCTACATCATTAACACTTATGTTGTCTGTGGTCGTATTTTCGATCCAGTGAGGAGACAATAACTACTGTGGTGAAGAACCCTCGTATGAGGAGGCACAAATCTCCTGGTTTGACACTTGCTGGAACACACCGCTCTGAGACTTCCACCCCAGAGCCCCCTTCTGTCAGGGTAAGGAGGGTTCCCACTCCACGGAAAACAACCATCCCTACTCTGTATGTTACTCATGCTGAGGGTGCTGAAGCCAGAGTCATGGAAAGCAAGCCCAGGTGGGTTGAGGTAGAGGAGGTCATTGAGTACAAGGTGAATAAATCTCCCAGGCTTCCCAGGAGAAGAGGCATCTCACCTGCCGTGTCTGATCGTGTAGCCACTCCTTCCAGACCTAAAAGGTCTCCACCTGAAAACCCCAACGCCAACAATTCCAACAACAAGCTGGTGGAGCAGGCTCAGGCTGAGCTGCAGGCAGACGTCAGCAGTCAGCCTATCTCCTGGGAAGAAGTGGAGGGTAATGTTACCTCAGGTTCTTCAGCTACAGAGCCACAAGAGCTCTCAAATGTGCTCACTCCAGCTGGAGAGGACAGCGATGACCTGGACGATCAACAAACGGTAATCTATGAACCCGATGATGAGGATAATGAGCTTGATCTGTTCATAAAGCAAGAACCAAAGATCCTGAAACAAGGAGACCGTGTTTTGACCCTTGAGGACTTGGAGGATTATGTGCCAGAAGAAGGAGAGACCTATGGCTCGTCCAGCGTTACTGCTGAAAAGCCATGCGAGATCTCTGTGCTGCAGCGGGAGATCGGCGGCTCCACAGTGGGACAGCCTGTGCTCCTCAACGTGGGGCGGCCTGTTGCTGCTCTGAGGCAGAGGAGCAGCATCTTCGGACGCTTCAAGGACCATCTCTCCAGTAACCTTTTCTCCTCCACTGTCACCCCAGCCAGCGGAACACAGTCCAGGGTGGAGAGGCGCGTCCCTATCCAAGTAAGCCACGCCAACCTGGAAGTGAAGCCTTCATACTGCTCAGAAGTGCAGAGAGGTGAGGGCAGGCAGCAGAGCTTTAAAACCAAAGTGTCAACTCAGACCTACGGCTACACGTCAGTGGGAAACCCAGTCACCCTTCAAATTAGAGATCAGAATTATCAGAAGAAGTAGAAACGACAGTTTTTAATTTGATAACACAAACCATCTTAGTCTTAAACAGACATTTCGATTTGCATAATGGAAAAAGCAGAAGTATATTTACTGCATTTGACTGACCATTCCACTTTGAATCTTCCTGTCAAAAAATAAGCTCACCCTCTTTTCCGGTCACATGGATTTGACTGGTCGAGGTGAGTTGGTATGTATGTCACAGTAAGCAGGTTTCAGTCCAGTGTCATTCTGTAACAGCTGTCATACGTATACACGTATACCATGTGGACATGATGGATAGAAGCTAAGAAACTAAGGTTTAACATTTCACAGATAGTTTGTCTCAAGTTTGAGCTTGATAATATTATGACTTTTACCATCTGATCCATACATTATCTTCACTGACAACTATTTATAATTGAATAGTTTTAGAGTAGATTTTTCTTTTCTGGTTTTAATTGCCTTTTGCACTTTTGCAGTGCTTTGGTCAAGAGTTAATCACTACTAATGTAGTCATGACGACATTTTCAATATTACTAATTTATTTAAATATGCATCACTGATAGTGGAACATTGACAGCAGAACTCAGCTGACAGGTTCTGTGATCAGAGAGCTGTTGCTCTGAGCTCAACAGTCAAATTATCATCAGACAATGAATTGCTTGGTGAGCAGCTTAATGACCTTTCTACAAGCAAATAATTTAGTTGAACCAACAACCTCTTTATCGTCAGATCTCTGACTGTGCCCAACTGTCCATTTACAGATGTCTGCAAATGAATTGTGGCATTTTGACATCTGTTAATTGCAGTGGGATGACCTGTGCACACACGGGGACGTTCATATGTATGTGGTAGATATTTAGATGCGTGACTGCATGGGTTTGCTTTCCCAAAGCAAATGGGTTTATCTGAAGTGATGTGACCTGTTGCGTCATGTTTGATTTTTAGCAAATGTTTGAGCAAAGTATTGGGGCTCACAGAATTTTACTACCTTTTCAATGGAATTTAAAGAGCGACTATAGCAAGTGCCTCTTTAAATGATGACGTGTGGTGCTGTTCATAGATGTTTTAGTCACAAGGAGGATGGTTTATATCTAAAAAAAAAAAAAAAAAAGCACTAATGGATGAGAACTGCTTGTACTGTACATGTGTAGTTTTTGAAATCATGAGTGTTAAATATAAATTTAATAAATGTATTAAATAATGACGACTGTGTTTTACACTTATTTGTTGCACATTAAATACGATCCACAGTATTGCATTTTACAATATTTAATGGAGTTTTAACAGGTAACAGTCATACTGCTGTACATTTAATGGACTTAATACATAATTGTCCCACAACAAGTGGAGTATTGTGGTAGCTGGTTAGGTGAGATGGCAAACCAGAGGACTGCATGCTTCTCTATAAATATGACATAACACAATTATGTTTACATTGTTATTGTAATAACAGGAACAGAAAATAATCTACAGATGGAAATGGGTGTTACAAGACGCCTGAATAATTGTATTGTGTGTATACAAATGGATTATAAATATAGTAAAATTATATCTACTTTGTGCTCGATTGTACGCAATATTAAAAAGACAAACATGCCATTTGTTTGTCTTTAAAGTAAAACACGCCTCTTTCTTTTTAGAAATCCACAGAATGCCATTTGCCCAGACACCTGAAGCTGCAAACTGAAAATGCGACACAATATAAAATGTTTTACAAATGTACAACTATAAAATAAGCAGTTGAATTGTCACCTCCCACCAGGCATGAGATGTACTACTGATTTTGTTCCAAACTATCATTTTTCCATGTCTCTTGTAGGATTTAATCCCGCTAAAGCACATCAGTACTTATTTGTATACTGCAAACCAAACGTTAATGGAGTTCTTAGCAAATTATGTTAACTAAAGTTGTAGGACTTCAGTTAACATGGATTTAACCATATATTGTAAGTAATGGATGGATTTAACCATATCTTGTAAGTAAACAACTTCCATGTTTTCCAGAGAACAGCTAAAAAGTGACATTTCCCTCCTGAAGTGAGCAAGTTTGTGCATGAGGCGGAGAGCTGAGTGACTCTCTACTATTTCACTATCAGGGAAAAGAAGAAGCTTAAAGCTGTACGAGTAGCATAACTTGCTGCCACTAACCAGGACATCTGATTTTCCATTCTCTTGACAAACCAGTTAATCCACCAGATGGAATGCGTTATGTTCTGTTTGTGTTGTGTTTATCAGTAAACAGTGTTCAGAGAACAGAGAACTCTACCAGTCACATATCAAGTATGGATTGTTGGAGTTAGTATTTTTTTTTCTTTCATAGAACTGAAAATAAAAATATAAAAAGCACTCTGCTGGTAAAAAAAAAAAAAAGTGTTCCACTTAACATTATGGTATCATTTGCTGTACTTCTAAACATGATGTGAAACCTACACACAGACAGACAGGTCATCTGTGGGAATGTACACGACTGGAATGGAGGTCTGTGTTTTTGTTTTGCTGAGGAGTGGAGAAGAGAGGAGAGGAGAAGGCGCGAGGCTGGACGGAATGCTGCAGATTCTTACGAAGACATGCTTTTTTTCTTGACCTGGTCGATTTCCTGGAGAAAGAGAATTTTACAATCAATTACAGGTAGTTCATTCTGATTGTGACAAAGAGATGGTGGACATTTAAAGGTCCAGTGTGTAACATTTAGAGGGTTTATTTGGTCGGAAATACTCTAGCCAAATGTATGTTTATGTAAGTGTATAATTGCTTAAAAATTAAACCCCTTTGGTTTTCATGCCTAAGGAAAAGCCTTTAACCGTTAGGAGTAGGAATTAGCAAAGAGTGTTTACAGTGCTTTGTATGTATGAACAGTATGCAACAGCCACAGATGGGCAGTAGATCCACTTTTTAAAATATATGTTATATATATCTCCTACGGAAGCGTATTGCATTCTCTTGAAAAAAAAACAAAAAACTCCTGTTTTTCTCAATTATTAATTTTCGGTTTGATTTTTTGAATATTTTTTTTCAGTTTTTCTGCCAATTGTTTTTTCAGTTTTTCTGAGTAATTATTCTTCTGTTTTTCAGAGTAATTATTTTTCTGTTTTTTCGTGCAAATTCAACCCCCCCCCCCCCCCCCGTTTTTTCGGCGTAATTTTTTTTCCTGTTTTTCGGAGTAATTTTTTTTATAACAACCTGGACGGCTTGTTTAGTTTAATCAAGTTTTACTTTGATCTGGGTTTAAGACACTGGGAGATAGTCCTGTCTTTAAGTCAGATAGATGGTATTATCATTAGTTTGTCGACTTAACGCAGGCACCTGAGGACTTTGCGGTTGTTCAGAAGGAAAGCCCATTCAGATCTGCTAGACATAGCAATCTTTCTCCAGGATCAGTTGGCCAGATATGGCATGTTCTATGGATACAAGATGATGCATTTGAAATGCATTCAGGCTGGCTACGTTGTGACTCAAGAGCGGTCAGGAGACTGCTGAAAATATTGGATGCACACGGTGTGCAGCTGAGGCGCCGGAATCGCATTCGGCGGCGTGTGTACCATAGCAAGAGTTCTCGATAATTCTGAAAAAAATTACTCTGAAAAACGGGAATAAAAATTTGCACGAAAAACAGAAGAAAAATAAATTAGTCAGAAAAACAGGGGAAACAAATATTTGCACGAAAATTATTCAAAAAATCAAACTGAAAATTAATTACTGAGAAAAACAGAAGTTTTTTGTTTTTTTTCAAGTGAATGCAATACGCTTCCGTAATCTCCCACTCTGTTTCTTTTTAATGTCGTTCACAACAGTATCTAAGTAGAGCTTTGATGCACTCAGCACATTCTGACTCTTTTTTCCTCTCTCTCTTCCTGTCACTCACAGACCAGCCAACGCAGTTCCCTTCAAATGGTCAGTGAAGCTCTTTATTTCTTCAACATTGCGCAATTTACAGTACATATGGCAAACGATGTACATTTGCAATGGTGACTCTTCATGCAAGTTTAGTTTTAGCCAAGAACTTACATTAAAAAGGTAGACGTATGTTTTTCGATTATCATGCAGCCTTGCTTTTCATCAAACAATGTGTGAAATAGCAACTTACCTCATTAAGAGCACTTTTTAACTGCTTGTAAGCATCCTCCAATTTATCATTGACAATTATAACGTCGAATAGACCAGGTTCTTTACCTAAGAAAGAGAAAAACTGATTTATGAATCATCAGCAATTAATTCAGTCGACATTAGATCCTTCTGAGCAATTTACAAATTTAAACACTTACCAATCTCCATATCCACCTTGGCTGCACACAAACGCTTCTGCAGGCTTTCTTCAGACTCGGTTTTTCTGTCTCTCAAGCGGTTTTCCTGAAACATTGAAATCCACGAGCGGGCATCAACGAATAGAAAGAATTCAGGAATCTTTCCAAAAAAAAACAAAAACATTTTGACTAGTGACATTGCATTTTCTTGTGTTCTCACCAAGACTTCCATGGATGGTGGCTGGATGGAGATGTACATGGGATTGAGGTCCGTTCCTTTGATGTTCTTCACCCCCTGCATGTCAACGTCGAGTATACAGATGAGGTTCTGGGCCTGGACAGTTTGCACGGCAGCTTTACTCGTCCCGTACATGTTCCCGGAAAACTCTGCGCTCTCGATGAAATCACCTCTCTCGATGCCTGCCTTCATCTCCTCCCGTTTAACATAATGGTAATCTAAACCCCCAAAAAGGAAACAAATTCAACAAAAAACATGACATAACTCATTCATTAAAATCATGAAGTTGGCACAGCCATGACTGAAGAGGAGTTCTATTGTGTACCTTTGCCGTTCACTTCTCCAGGTCGAGGATTTCTTGTTGTATCTGAGGAAGGATAAAAACATTTAGTTACAGTCTGCACTTTTAATTTTAAAAAGAGCTAAAACTTAACACTTGATTAATGCATTACTTGATCAATATAAAAGTCACCTGTAACAAAACGGGTTGTCACTTATGCAAAAATACAAACAAATTCCTCTTAGATGATTCAATTGCTATGACCAATTTCATTAAGAAACTGCATTTGCGAGTGACAACCATCCATTCACTTTTCTGATCGGTAGCTACCCTTACTTACGGGAGACGCTGAAGCCAAAGACATTTTCGTGTTCCTTCATGAGCCTCTTGAGCAAAGTGCTCTTCCCTGCACCGGACGGGCCGCTAAACACCACAGGCCTGGGTCCAGCCATTGCTGAAAGAGAGGGAAAAAATGAGGCGTGTTAGTGTTTTAAACCATGAGGCTGAGGCTGGAGAGATGACGCATAACCGCTGGAAGCTAATGGCACGAGTCATCACAGGACCAAATCTGTTTAATTCTGTTTAAAGACATCAGTTAGAGCCGATAATTAAGTGTGGACATGCCTTGCCGCGGTGGGACCAACACAATGAAATGATAAGTCGGCAGCTCTGGGACCAAAATATCTCCCACAGGAGTGGAGGAAATGTTAGGTTAACAAGCCGTGAGGTTACCATGGTGCTGTAGAGGAACAGACACTCAATAATTGGAGAGCCCTCTTAGGAGGAAATGTGCGGTCAGGCAAACACTTCTGTGGCTGCAGTAGTGACGTGTAAAAAAAAAAGCAGAGGCTTTTTCACTCAGCCATCTGACCTCTGCCTGTTTCAGGGATTCAAATGGTGGAGAAAACGATGGCTCTTGATACGCAGGACACATGATGTGCAACATGTGGTGGCCCACAAATTCACAACACCTTACATTAACAGACGTCAGCTGTGAAGAGAGAAAGCTCCACATCCAGCAGCATTGAATCCTAACAGTACGGACAGAAAAGTGTCCTCACTACATGTTTTCAACCTACTGGGAAAGTTTCCACCTGTGGGCAAACAGCATCCTGTCTGCCATTTGGGAATTAAATAGCAAGTTTAGACTGTCTAGTCTGGCCTTGGGAGACTGGCAGGGATGGCATGGCATACATTACTGTGCAGAAGTCTTAAGCCACCATTAGATTTGTTGTTTTAACAATGCTATAACGACAATAGAGGATAATTATTTCTATTTCACTTTACTGTAACACATCCAGAAAATATGTATGCAGTTTTTTATTGTAAAAAAACCCACAAAAAAAACCCTCTACAGGTGTCAAGTATTCAGCGTGATCTACCCTTACACTTGAACAATAACAAAGCTCTGTTAATACTGGAGTGGAACCTTAATTAATGTAACTGGTAAATCCTGTGTTTGTCCTACCATTTCATTTAAAGAAATATCTGCTATAAAAAAAAGCCTATTGCCTCAGGTTTATTCAAGACATGCTTGAGCATTACATACAGTTGCATTAGTTAAACGCATCGACAGCTCGCTAGTTTATAAGACTTTATAAGCTTTAAGTTTGCACTGCAGTGAGCCAACACATCCTGGTGCTTCTTTGGATATATGTTTGCTTTGCTTGCTAAAGCTAGTTGCACCTACTGCTACCTGCTTAGCTGAAAAGATGAATGGGTGTCAAGTGCAGGGTGTGGAATCTCCTTTATCAGGAAGTACAGCCGGTTCCACGTATGACTTTCTAATAAAACCTGTCTCCACCTACAGAGCTGGTATTGTATGCCGTCTGTGGCAGTCAGGAGGAAAACAACATAACTCACTTTAACCAAATCATACAATCAGCAGAGAACGTGTTAGTAAAGTCTTCTTTTTCTGTACTGACTTATAGGTAAGCTGCTCGGATAAAGAATCAAGTAGTAGATTTTTGTCCACCTTACCTTTCCTCTTAACACAGAGTGCAAACAGACAGGATATTCAAGTGAGCAGGGAGGGTGTGTGATTGTGGATTGTGAACATGATGCAGATGGGAGGAGGGAAAGAGAGGGGCAGGGCCACATTTATACACCAGTACACTTTGTAATCAGAGAAATTCTAAATTTTAGTCGATAAAATTTACACAATGATGTGATATTGCAGAATCTATAGAAGGTTGCCTAAGACTGACACTAACCATTCCTTTATCTTATATTTTCAGTAACTATGGGCATCTTTCAGACATTAATAATATGAAATATGTTGTAGTTGTGTTATTTAAACAACTACAGAGAAGGCCTCATGTCAACCATCATGTATAGAGGTTATATGGCTATGACTTACATCATTATCAGGTATCAGACCTGTTGACAGTTGATCCAGAAAAGAGGTATTTCATAAGACATGCTCCTGACATGCAGTAAATCACAAAAACAATGTTTAAATCAGCCCAATCTGCACTGGACTTTGTCTCTCCTCTGTTTACTCTCATAGAAAAGACTAAAAATCAAAGCATTATGAGCCGAGCTGTCTCGTCTCCAGGCAGAGCAGATACAGTGAGGCTGTGTTCGCAGGTGCAAATGACAAGTCATTCTCCATCGCCTCTTGAATGCTTCATGTTAACAGCAACATGGCTAATTTAAGCAACAGGAGTTGCTTTTTCTGAGGTCAGTGAAGACGTTCAGAGTCAATACCCTAAACTCATTCCACCCCAGTCCTCCACCAACCCATTACCAAAGGTTATCATGATTGTGTCGAGACAAATATCCGGTTCAATTTTTAAAAACAAAAATGGCTGGAACAGACAAATATTTATATCCCAGTGACTAAGAAGGAGAGTGTACATTCAGATAAATGTATTTCACAACAACATGAGAAAAAGAATGCATTTACATTTGAGAAACTGCGGCCAATAAATGTTATTTGTAATTTGTGAGTGAATGGGTGAATGGTAAAACTGTTGTGTAAAAAGCACCTTTGAGTGGTCAGCAAGACTAGAAAAGCGCTATATAAATACTAACGCTTTACCATTTTGTTTAATATAATTATTTTATAATAATTTTGCTGATCCAACAATGCTTTGAGATCAAGAAAAATACAAAATGATTGCTACAGTAATTGATACAGTAACATTTAAGACTGCTGTGATTAACCAGTTCATAATCCATAACAGACTTTTTATAATCAATTCATTTGTTTGAGTGTTTTTTTTTTAGCTTCCTAAATGGGAATATTTTTTGGTATCTTTTAGGGCTCACTAATTATTATTATTTTGTTTTTACAATCGATTAACAAGTTTTAGTGTTTTTGAACAATTAAAACAAGTTATCTCTGGCTTCTTTGCTCCAGATAACAAAGAAATTATTATAAAACTGAATAATTTCGGTTTGTCAGCAAAAGATGCTTAAAATCATCACCAACTTTGTACATTCTATTTTAACTTTTTATAGTCTGATTGTTAATATCTATTGTACTTTCTTGGAAATGCATGTTTATAATATTTACCGTCTTTGCTGCTGTGACAATGTAAATTTCCCCAATGCTAATGAAGGACTATCTTATCTTATTTTGATAGTTTATGGACCAAACAACAAATCGAGAAAGTCATCGACAGATTATTTGATTATGAAAATAAGGCGCTCAGGGAGGGAAACTTCCTACTTAACAATGAACATAATTAAGGCACACTTTGCATTTCTTATTAACCTCGTGCAGCTCCCACTCATACAAGACTCTGTGTTTCCAACTAAACTGGAGCTGCATGACAGGAAATGAGAGACGTGACTTGATTATACACATGAGCTGACACTTATTGGAAACTGCACTGTGCTTGTAAACTCTCATGTGATTTATATTTGCCTTAAGCAAATTTTAAGTCGTACGAAATCTATTAGCACTAAGAAATCAGATACAGCAGACTAGGTGTGCTGTTTTGAAACAGACGATATGTTGATTATTGGATTAATAATAAATCGGTAATTACTTTTTAATAAAGAAATACCAAATGTTTCATGGTTCCATGTTTTTAGATGTGATGAGACCATTTTAACAGACAAAGCTATTTGACAGTGAAACCACTTGGCAGTTTAATCTGGAATAAATGGAATACTGCATGTTATGTTTTGGGGGGATATATTATATTTCCTCATTTAGTTTAATGCTGTCATCTAGGGCTGTAAAAATGACTTGATTAATAATTGTTTACTAAATTAATCGTCAACTACTTTGAGTGTTTTTAAAGAACTAAAACAAGCTTTTGGAAATTTAAGCTCAAATGTGAATATTTTCTGGTTTCTTTTTGTCATATACGATTCCCCGAGAAAATTATCTACAGATCAATCGATCCTCCAGTGATCTCATATGTCAAAATATGAGAGTCTCCTTTTTTTTTGGAAAAGATAACAAGGCACTTTTCATTTACTATTACGGACTGAGAGTTACAGGTGTCTTTATTATAGGTTATGAGTTACACAACTAACACAGTTCACTTTGTCCCACTGGAAAGAGCAATAAAACACAACTTTGAATCACTAGAAGAAGATAATAAACCACTTTGCCATGTGCCTGAGTCTTAGGATTTATTTTTTCATTGATTATTACTGTGTAAAAACAAAACAATCATATTGAACTAAGCCGAGATGAGTGGCGGTTGTAAATACTGCATAAACTGATGTTACTGAATAGTTGATTAATACTTGATATACATTTTGTATAAAACTTGTCAAGAAAAAAAACATTGTGTTATTAGCACACTATAACCGAATGAGCCTCCAAAAATAATAACATAAAACTGTCCATATGATTTTGTGATTAACTTATGTGTAATACTGATAATTGATTGATAATATATACCATATACTTTTACTAAAATACTATTTTTTAATTAACCAATTTCACCTTTTGGAGAGTATATTTGTCTTTGCTATTGTTACAAATAAATACCACAAAAATTAGCATATAACTAAGTAAAGAAGGAAAATACTGTAACTTTTCTGTAATTTATTTGTTCTGCATGCAAACCAGTGCGGGACTTTCACATGTGTATCTACGTTGTTATTGTGTTACTATTTCCATTCACACAGTTTGATAACTTGTTCCACCACTGGATTTTCAAGAATTTATAATAGGAAAGGACACAAACCCCCACCTTTCTTTACGAACACAATAAACATCTACAGTGTCTACAGGAAACATAGAAACCAAACCACATGCTCCTACACAGCAACGATGTGTAGACAACGGGCTGGAAGACGGTGAGAGACATGAACGGCTGTCTCTTAGCGAGTGATGCCACAGATTTGAGACATAAAAGGCATTAAAAAAACATAAGACACAACAGACACCCTCCCTCTTACCTGAAAATAACCTGGAAAAGAATCTCATGTACATCGGGATAAACGTTGGTCTAAGACCGTAGGGTCGCGTCTGGAGGGTTTTCTCCCTCCTCTGCTGCCATCAGGAAACCTTGCCCGCCTACGTCATCACCGCGCGTCTACTAACGCATGACGTCAGGAATATGCCACAAAAGACAAGCAAGTTTAGCCTTGATTCTAGCTTAATTTTTTAAAAACACGGACGCAAAAGACCTGGCGAGTAAAAGGCGGGGCATTTATTTCAAGTTGTATTTTTTCCGACCGCAGCATAGGCTACACAGGCAAGCTTAATTTAAAAGTAATCGGTTTAAAATAAACGTCTTGCGCTCCGTCCACATTTATAAACGCGACCCGCAACAGCCATCTGTTTACTTTCAACTGTCGGCGTTTGTTCGTCACCAAAGAACTTCCGACCATCGCGGGGAAGTTACCGCAAAACTTCCCGGATGAGGCCTGTCTGACCATCTGCGCTGCTAACGGGCTAACGTGGCTACACGTTAGCGTTAAGTTGGTGTCAAACAACGCACTTCAGTCCAAACTCTAAAAAGTGACTGAGTAAAAATGTTCGGTTCCGCGAGGGCAGGAGGGCTCCGAGGAGGCCAGGACCAGTTCAACTGGGACGACGTGAAAGTAGATAAACACAGAGAAAATTACCTCGGTAAGTGTGAAGGGCTGTGCTAACCACAGACATGGCTAACGTTAACCGTAGGCTAACTCACAACCAACTCAGCAGGACATTTAAATGCGCACTCTCAAACCACACAATTATCGACACGCTTGTCTCCATGTGTACAGACTTATTTGGTGTAACTTCCACATTAATTATAAAGTTAATTTAGTTTCTTCTTTTGCCTAAACCAAATATGCGTATTGAAAAGTTGTGGTGAAACGCTCTCAATCACTTAGTACTCATTTTAAATACCTTTCAGTGTCGACTCCCTCATTCCAGTGTCTGAACTCGTATTTTGGTTGGGATTCTGTCCCGTGTGTCCACTCTACAGTCGGCAGGTCCTGGTTCTCGTTGCTCACCCCTTTCTTTTCTGAGGCACATACGTAATCTCAATGAGTGGAGGCCACACTGCTGCCAACGCATGTCAACCTTGAGCTACTCGGCTACGACCACGACAGATAACCATGACTGAAAAACTGGAACATGTGCATTTATTTAAAAAAAAAAATGCAGTTGTTGATGCCGAGTCCTGTTTCCGGTGCTAATTGATGTTGCCTTTGATCTGGTCTGCCCATTCACTATGGGAGGAAACTTTCCAAAAAAAATATTTCAATAACGTCTAGGATTAGGAAAATAATAAAATACTACGAGGGAAACAGCGGCCATAATAACACGAAACGTATGAAAACAAAGAGTTAAATACTTATATCGGGTGTAATTTAGTTTATTGACAATTCTTAATATTTTTCCATTTAAACTAAGGGTGAAGTTCACCTCAGACCAGAATATAATAATAATATAATATAATACATATAGTATGCTGTGACAGTGATTCTGGATGGTCACATCATAATCTACTAGTTTTCAGTATCCACAGAGCTCTTGTCCACCTACAACGAATAATTGTCTACCTTTTTGTTTTAGGGCCAGCTGGAATTTGTTAAGAATTTTGTTGTTCAGCATAAACGTGTGTTTGATGAAATCTGATTGGTATGTGTTTGAGGTCATTTAGAAATTAATGAGTTATTGCATTGAGGAAACAATTTGCAGCATTTGTATTTCAACAACGTTCTGATGGCTTACAAAAACAGCTGTGTATCACATTGTTACATAAGCTGTAAGATATCAAGTGGATTCATTCATCAGGCGACATCTGCTGAAGTTGTTCCACAATAATTAGAAGGACTCCTCACAGCATGAGATTAATACCTGAATTCAAGGAGGAACTAGTTAAAATGGAAGGTGTGAAACATTGCTGTACACTTGAGTAGAAATAACCCACTTTTTCTCAAGTACACCAAATTATGTCTTGAAAGGAAACTCATTGAAGGCACCAGTAGGACGTTGGCAAAAAGGCAAAGATCTGACATGGTATGCAAAAGACAAAAAAGGTGGCGCAGCTTCATCCAAAGCTGATGAACTTGCTGCGGTCAAGGCTGCAGAGCACGAGGCACTGATGGCCGCACTGTATGTATAACTTCCTTAAAAAGAAACTGCTAACTGGTAGACAATGACCTGTGAAATAATCAATGTATATTTTCTGTTCTTAATCCAGAGGCCACAAGACTATAAAGAGACAACCAACTGGCCTGACTAAAGAAGTATGTCGCTCTGTGCAAATTAAAAGCTTGAAAGTCCTGTTTAAATAATTCTCGCTGCTTTGAAAATGTAAAATAATGTGAATTTTATCCCAAACACCAGGATCTTGCAGATGTTTACAGGAGAGAAGGGGCTGATGGTGAAGAGAAAGATGTGGATCGTGTGTCAGGCTTGGGAAGCTCTAGGTGTATATATGCGTTTTCTGTTTGTTTAGTCAGAAAACATGTTTTTCTGTATGTTTAAGTGGTTGCTGATGTAAAGTGTTTTTTGTTTATAATGTACAGCGAAGGTTCAAGGAAAATGGTGCTGTCCCAAAAAGAAAAGGAGGCTGCTAAAATGGGCTTACCAGTATTTACGGTAAGTGTTTTTTTAATGCACTGACTTTTTCAAATGTGACAGAGGACTGTTGAATTGTTGTTGTGAAGGTTAAAGTAAAGACACACACTGTCTTTACAGCACTACAAGACTGAGGGGCATCCAGAAACAACAGGAACCTCTGTGACTGTAGAAAAACCAGAATTGGAACAAAGGTTTGTATGTGTATGCATGTTTATGCACATTCAAGGGTGAACAAATACACTGGGTAAATGTGAACCTGCATCCTATTATTTGGAAAATGATCGGTGCATTTTTTTCAACAGACATGAGAGCAAAAAGAAAAAGAAAGAAAAGAAGAACAAAAAGGAGAAAAAGAAGAAGGAAAAGAAGAAAAGGCAAAGACGAGACTCTTCTTCTTCTGATTCAGATGATGACCGAAAGAGGTTAGTTATTTGAATTTCCTCACAGCTCTTTCCCAGCAGCTATCTCACAAGGATTGGCAATATGTTTTACTTCAAACTATGACTTGAAAATAGATACACTTTTGTAATTAAGGCATTAGTAGTTATGTCACATTTGCTTATAATTTTGAGAACAAAATCTGAATCTTTCCTCTGTCAGCACTAGAGGGCACCAAAGCACTGTCCTACCTAAAGCAACCTGAAGCATGACCTTTTAAAATTTGTGTCCGAAGTATGTAGATATCACCGATGCATCCCACATAGTGGATGTATCCCAAGTTAATAAACTTTTATGAATCAGAAATGTGAAGCTAAGTAAGTTATGTTATTATTTGTGCTTTAGAATTTGTGACATCAAGATAGGATTTGTATGACAGAAAACATACGTTGATGTACAAAATTCATAGTGGACACAGAAATGTGTCAGCACAGCAGCCAGTGGTGTTCAGGTCCAGCTGTGATCTGCTATTTTTCTGTGGATGTCACTGTAAAAGCTGATCTGGCAGTTACTTCTTCCCCAGCCTCACACCATGTTTGATCCCCACCACAGCACCAGTCATTGATTGTTTGTTTCCTTTTACTCCTCAGACACAGAAAGGACCACCATCATCATAATCCATCATACCGTAGTCAGAGTGGAGCCAGACCCCATGACAGCCATTCAAGGGGGGGAGCAAAAGCCGAGCGAGAGCCATCCCGCCCTCATCATCGACAGCGGCGGCATGACACAGACTCCTCTGATGGGGGGTCCCCTGTCTCCCGTAACCCTGCCAGCCACAAGATGGCCCCTGCTGGTGCAACACAAAGCCACAGGCGGCGCCACGACACAGACTCTGACAACTAATGTCCCTCCCCCCAATTCAAAAACGCTTAATGTGGCCAGAGCAGCTCTACAGCAACTCAACCAACTCTGAGTCTGAGGACCTCATTTACCCTTCACAACCAGACAGGCTGAGAAGACAGGTTGAAATGTCTGACAAACAGGCTTTGACCTTAGGTTTTATTTTTTTTACACAGTGAGATGGTCATTTGACGCTGGGGTGTGTATTTCAAACACCCAATACCTCTGTGTTGTGGTGGTTGATTTAAATTTTTTATTTTATGAGACAAATGGTTGTAGCTGCAAAAGCTGTAAAGATTTCTTTCCATGGCTTCCCCTGCTCGCTGTTCAGAAAATCTCATAAATGTTTGATCAGAAACATGGTCGCCATAAGAGCATTTCTTCTGTGCCAATTGATTTTCCTGGAAAGTACTTACCTGACACTGGATGCTTATTATATATTTAGTAACAAAAAAAATAACTAATGTAAAGGTGTATATTTTTTAAGGGTATCATACAGGTACAGTAAATTGGTATGCATACTCTATAGCTGTTAAATCTTCACATATTTGGCACAGAGTTTTTTTAAGGTTACAGCAATTTGTATCACAAGCATCATACAACAAACGGTAGTGTCAATGTAAAGGAATCTATTGCTACGTCTCATTAGGTTATGACTACATAATTAAAATCAATTCTGTTTTGTTTAATTGAAAATCCTTGAGGATGCTGTTTGATGTTTTTCCATCCTTGGACATTTCCTCCATTCCACTGTGGTTCTTGCACTACTGGGCATTTCTGGCCATTTTCCTTGTCTCGGCCATGTTAGCGCTACTTAATCCCTCAATGATCGAGGTTGAGCTCCCTGACTGGGTATGATACCATTGGAATGCTCTCCATTGGTCATAATAGAGTGTTGTGTTTGTGTTTGCCTTGAATTGGTCTGAAAGAGGGTATTCTGCTGGCTGGCACCTGGGGGGTGCACTAAAAAAGAGCAAGGCATTCATAAAGAAGAGTGCAAAAACCCAGGCTGGTCCTTTTATATGGCCGAGTACCATTAGACCGCCACACACAAACCAAGCTGATGGAGCAGCAGGAGAGGAAGTAGACAAAGCTACCCCATGAGGGACCCAGGACTCGAGCTCCCTCTCTTTCCACTCCGACCTTACTCTCCTGCCATGTTTTATAGGCTCGGCTGCATTAACCACGGCAGCCTAATCAACCTGCAGGAATGCCCTGACACAATGTGAACCAGGGTGTGCTCTCCACATTACTGCTTTAACCCCAACATTGGGTGGCTTCCATCACCATGTGGCATCACATTTCTTCCTGGGTCAAAGGGTGATCACCTCCAGCAGTTCACTTTGACACCAAGTAGTAAGTCTGTGGTTAGATCACAGCATTGTTTCTGGAAGTGTATCAGTTATTATTATTATTATCAGTCTATGACTTTCATATTGGTATATTGTTTTGACAAGGCCATGTATTTTGGTGCCATTTGGCCCTCTGAACTGATTTTCTTGAGACTTGATGGGAGGGTGGAGTGTAGGCCAAAAATAAACCCATTAACTTTTGGAGATCATCTGATAAATATGATAGATCAGGGTTTCTCCAACTTAGTCCTGGGGATCCACTGCCCCTATATGTTTTAGGTTATTATAATTTTGTAAATGTGACCATTCCCCCCTGACCTCTGGCCTCAACAAAGCATATTGTTCACCCTGCTGCGCACTGCCTAGTTTCCCCTTTCCAGACAATTCTATGTAAACCTAAGAGATGGTTGAGTTAAAATTTTGTCATTTCTGAAATTTTCAAACCAGCTTGTCTGGCACCAACAACCACACCCACTGCCCTGCATGTTTTAGACGTTTCCCTGCTTCAACACACAAATTGTCAGCTCGTCAGCAAGAACTGCAGAAGCCTGATAACGGCCCATGCGTTGGAGCAGGCAAACTTCTAACTTGCAGAGCAGTGGGTCCACATTGCCGAGGTTAAAAAAACCCTGTGATAGAAGCAGGGATTTGCTTGTTTACTTGTTTTATGGATATGTTTGCTTTCTGTAACTTTGAGAGATGAGTATTTTTCAGAAAAAAGGATCTTCAAAAGTAAAAACACAGATCAATATGATAAAAAAATCAGACATACAGATGCTAATATCTATTAAGGGTGGATGTGTACATGGTCTCTGAGCATGTTGTAGTTAGATATTTTTGTAATTTATTTCTTTTTTTGTCCTTAGATTCCATCTATTCATTTTTTTCTGTCAAAACACGTTTTACTTTCTCTCTTAAATAAATTAAAATAGTTTAAGAGAACCTTCATGAGATGCTACATCATGCACTTTGACGTTCAGTAATTTGCTGATGTGACACAATCGTCTTTAACCTCATAGCTTTATTTATAGCAAATTAATAAGACTTTTCCCCCTCTCAAAACAAAAGCTTTACATAAAAAACATTAGATTTCCAACATACAGGAAGATACAATAAACATGTTTCATGCCACCCAATTTAAAAATATCTTATAAAAAAACATACGCATATAAGAGGCAACATGTGTCTCTAATAAAAAGGCATATTCACATTTAGCCCAAAGGACAATGCACTGCAGAAAGAGAAACATAATGGCACTTAGTAAAAATGTGGGTGTAATTGATTTTATAATGCCATCAAAATCCTATGTTCCAGGATTGTCAAGAATAGAAAAAGGCACATTTATTTTAGTGTGTTAGTACATTAGTTACTATTAGCTGAGAACAATGATGACACCCTGTGACACCCTTTATGAACCCATGGAGTTTTGCTTAACAAGTATATTGCAAAGGCAGCATATTATCACCCTGAGATTGAGAAATACAAGAAACCCAGCATGGCGGTAAGAAATTTGGATAGAGTGATATTCATTAAAGAGTGCACATAATATACCAGTGTGGACTAAATGGCAACCTGGGGAGCTGGTACAGGTAGTAACTGGTTCAAGTAACCATGATGGCAGTATGTGGTGCACCGTGTGAACTTAAAGGTCCAGTGAGCAACATTTAAAACAATTTATTGTAAGAAACTGAATATAAGACAAGTTTGTTTAAGTTTATAAATACGTTAGAATAAAATACTTTGGTTTTACTACCAAAAGAACATTTGGCCATTGAAGTTTCCTGATGCACTTGAGAAAGGGAGGGACTACAATCTGCAGTCTCACCATTAGATGTCACTAATTCTTACACACTGGACCTTTAAGTGAGTTTTTAGGTTAATAGTACCTGTCACAAGGTAAGAAGTCCTCAGATTACACTGAGGCACACATGGCTGCCCAACAACCAAGAGAACAGTAACTACAAGGGAAATTACAAGAGTGCAATAAGCTTCCCCAGTGCCAAGTAATATTTACAATTACACATAAAAAAAAAAAAACAGATTTACAAAAATAGATAAACTCCACCACTGGCTTGTTTAGCCCAATTTATACTCCTGCGTAAAGTGCTCTGCGTAGGCTACGCAGAGTCCTCTGCGTCGACGCAGAACCTGTCGAAGAGCCTCTGCGTCGTCTCCGGGTGCACGGAATATTTTTTAAGTATCCGTCACTCCGTCAAGGGACAACGGAGACGGCAAGAGCTGCAATTGGTCCTCAGGACAGGCCGAGCGAAGCTGCTCTGTGCCGGCTCACAGTGAGCAGCGAGCGTCCACAGAGGGCGGAGCTGAAGACCGCCGACTTCGTCGCTGCCAAACTTTAAATACGTCATATCTTAACACACACAGCACATGTTTAGACTCTCAATGGCCAATTTCTCGCCTCAAATTATCTTAAAACTGCGTTCCGGGACACAGAAAAGTGACAAACGGCCGCTGTTTCAACAACAACAGTCTTTCTCCCTCGGACGCCATTGCTCACTGTAGCCAAAAGCACAACAACCTTGTGCAGCGACCACTGATCGGGCGGGAAATTGCAGCGCCTATCCGTCACCACGACGCAGAAGTATAAAGGCTCGAGTGGTGTACATGGTGACGCAGACGGATAACGCATTACGCAGTCGGAGAAGTATAATGTGGCCTAGTGGTAACAACAGCAGGAGAAAAAGGCTCCAGTGGGTGATTTGAATTTAGTAGCTCAATATTGCACCACCTTAAGAGTAAGGAGCAAGGACAGAGACAGAGTGGGGTAGACAAGTTTTAGACGGCTGTGATTATTATTGTTTCTTAAGGTTTGCAGCCAACCAGTTCAGTCCTTCATAGAGGCCATCTCCAGTGGTGGCGCAGGTTGCCTGGATGTACCATGGTCCATGTCGTATGGTGTGAAGACCCATCTGGTCTGTGAGTTCTGCAGCACTCATGGCATTTGGAAGGTCCTACAAACGATAACCAGTAAGTTGAATTAAAACAAAAAAATGCATTTGCAAATATAACTGATTGTGATACACAGCTCTTTATATGACAAGCTGATGAGTAAGTATTACTTGTTTGTTGGCAAAGACTAATAGCACAGCCTCACGCAGTTCCTCCTCCGACAGCATTCTGAGGAGCTCTTCCCGGGCCTCTGCACATCGCTCCCTGTCATTGCTGTCCACAACGAAGATGACACCTGAAACAAGAGCACATGGAAAACAATTAAGTGTATGTGCATGTGTCATATCTATAATTGCAAAGAACATCTGTCTGTTAATCCTATAATCCCAACATGTCACTTGACAGGCTTCAAACTTGTCAGGTGACTGACGAAGGGCACTGAGGTGTGCAATGTCAACTTTGATGTTGTTTGGATAAGTTACTGCAAGAGATAAATGTGACAGAAATATTGATTTTGATACCTGGATTTTGATATCAATTCCTGAACTTATCACTTATCACTTTTAACAACAATTTTATTTTTTGGCAGACACAAAGTGGTTTCATAAAATAATATTAATCATACCCACTATGTGAGTAACCCTATAGAAAAGCACACATTATCAAGCTAACTATAAGTATGTTGAAGATGATCGGTTACTGTCGATCATGCATTGAAACTTTTGAAGAAAGAAAAGTGGTTGATTAAAGCACACAAATGTCCAGCACAATGACATTAATATAACTAAACTTACCCTGTGTGTTTTGGAAGTAATGACGCCACAGTGGTCGAATTTTGTCTTGACCACCGACATCCCATACTGTAAAACTGATCTTCTTGTACTCTACAGTCTCTACATTAAAACCTAAGACAGAGGGATAGAGTAACATTAAAAGCAAACCCATAGTTTGCATAGACCAACAATTGGTCAAAGATCAACTACAATTGAATTATTTGTCTGTTTTAAAACACATAACAGTCTGAAAAACATCATCATCATCATCATCATCATCAGCTTATATGAACCTGCCTATTGTGGGAATGGTAGTGACAACCTCTCCGAGTTTGAGCTTGTACAAAATTGTGGTCTTTCCGGCAGCATCCAGACCCACCATGAGGATACGCATTTCCTTCTTTGAAAACTTTGAAAGAAATTTTCCCATGGTGGATGGTAGTGGGAATCTGCTTTGGCAAAAATAAACCTGTGGAGAAGAGATCAGCTGTTGAAGTATACGAAAAGGCAGATGGCTAAAACCAAAAGGTGACTTGAAATCAATTACTTTTAATACAAATCAGAACAAAAACAAAAACAAAACATGTTGAACTTTCTGTTTAACAAATGAATCCTGGGCTAATAATTCTAATAGAAAACCATAACTAGTTGTAACCAGAGTGTCTGCTTGCTGAACGTTTCTTTATCAAACACTTAATCAATGCACCAACAATTTAATGTCTATCTCTGCACCTCCATAGAGACGTGACCATGTTGGATGAAACTATATTTACTTCATGGGAAGATAAAGTTAACACATCAAACTCTAAATTGCAGCCAGAACTTGCCAAATGTGTACATGAAACAGACATGGCATATCATAATGTTGTTTCATTCCAATAATGTGCTTGTGTTTTGAGACATATATCATTTTCAGATGGAAATTAGTCACATCTAGGACAAAGCATATTTTCTCTTACTGAGATGATTGTATCATTTACACTGTCACTGATACAAAAACAACAACAATAATAATGGTACGCTGTGTATTTCAAAGTTGACAGTGTAATGATTTGCCAAACGTCTCAATACGAATTGCGTCACATTCATGGACAGCCCAAGAAAACATAATGACAGGAAATATTCAACACATATTGTTTGTCTTTGTAATTGTCCTTGTACTAAAACGTAGAACAGTAATAACTACTAAGACCTGATTGGGAAAGCGTTCTGATTGTTGATTTATTGTGACCTAAAGATAGTCACATCTCTTGTTGTCTGTAGACGAGCTGCCTCACTCACTAGTCCTGTCAAAAAAAGACTGACTGTTGTCCCGCTACGAAAACAAACGACAGCATAAGCACTTTAAAGTGTAGTGCTTGTAAATATCCTGCCACTAACTCGGACTTATGACAATTTACAAGTCAGAAGCGCACGGTCTGGTGTTGCGTTTAACAACTTAACTTATAACTAAGTTAGCCACTGCAGTTAAGCTAGGTTAAAGTTACACAGACGACTGAACCTGCACACGCGTGGAATTTTGAATGACACGGTTAAGTGTAAAACTCCAAGAGATTGACTTTACACTTACACTGTTGGTATGTTTTCTCCGCTCTTTAAGGCGTTTCCTTCCTCTCGGAGATGGCGACAAAACTTTTTTTAACGTTCGTCAACTTCTTGTATTTCCTGGTTTCCGGTGGACTGTGTGCTTTGCGCTACATTGCTGCCCCCCTCAGGCTGGGGTTAAACTGCAGGGCGGGGTGATTTATGACACGTCACGGGTTCCCGCAACTGCCGTCATCGTCAGGTCAGGAGTAGAGGAAATGCAACAATAAACACATACTCTTTACAGATATAGACGGACAGAGAACGTGGTTATTGCCACACGGATTATGTATTAGCAATACAATTAGGGAAGTCAAATCTCTACACAATATACAAACAATTGCACTTTTCCAAATTCTCAGATATTGACAACAAATGTACGTTTTGCAACATTTTACATTTATTTCTGTGCATGAGCAGAAAATTATCTACAAACAAATATTACAATCACAGGTCTAGAGATGTTATAATATACTTTGAACATTCGAGGTATGAGATTGATTTTTGTTTGATTCTGTGTGGCAAACTACAGTTTTCTGGACTCTCCCCTAATTTCATAGGTTTTATGATCAAATTATATATTAGCACTTTTAAATAGATCAATACGAATATAAAAGCATAAAAACGACAGACAAATATCTTCCTTGAACATCCATTTATTTTTGATATTATTTTCTATTATAATTAAATGTATCTTACTCGATTGGTTTATTTTACAAAATGTTCTTATACTGTGTATTTTTTCCACGTTAATCTTTTGTATTTGGGTCTTACTGACATTGTTGAAATTGGAATAGATATCTGTTTCATGTACATTTTTATTTTATCTGTTTCATGTACATTTTTTTTTTTATCTGTTTCATGTACATTTTTTTTTTTTTTTTTAATAAAGTGGGAAAAAGAAATCATCAGGTCAGCAGATGTCGCCCCTTGTGGCCGAGTGGGAATCTACAGGAACTGTTGAGTGTCTCATCAATTAATTAATGTATTCATGCTAGTATAAGGGCATTCATGATGTGTATTCATGTATTTATTTTCTAGCATCCATAATTGTATAAATCATATAATATTTTTTTGTAATTACCTTTTTTATTAGGAAGAACAGACAAAATGATTTCAATGACAGTGCATTAAAGAGTTCTGTGTACAGTCTACATTATAAGGCACTTAGGTGGATTAATTGTCCCTTTGCTTTCTTTTAAGAGAGTAAGACATATAATCATTATATCATTATATATAACCATAGACCCTTGTTTGTGTGCTTAATATAGTCTATTTTAAGTCAATGCCTAAAGCTGAAA
This sequence comes from Microchirus variegatus, assembly GCF_963457635.1. Classification (NCBI taxonomy): domain Eukaryota; kingdom Metazoa; phylum Chordata; class Actinopteri; order Pleuronectiformes; family Soleidae; genus Microchirus; species Microchirus variegatus. The sequence goes on from NC_139806.1 coordinate 19,816,374, forward strand.
GAAGACACAAACAAACAAAACATTGCATTCTGTTTTGAAACACTCTGCATTTTACTCAGAGTGACTCAAACTTATTTTTCATTTTTCATTTGTCAAAACACAAACAAACTTAGAACATTAGAAATGTCGCTTAAATAATTCAAATCTCTAATTGTGCCGCGTCTGCCTCAAATCGACGAGGAACCTTATTTTATCACTGCTGCCAAAAGAAAGTGCCCATACCCTCGTCCAGACTGTACAGTGAAACAAAAGTAAATCTACAAGCACATTCAGCTGAAAGAGAAACTCACACTTGTTTTATTGAGTGAAAGTCTAACCCGGGTTAAATGGACCAGTTAAATTTTAACCAAGGTCAACTATGAGTACCATGAGCAGTGAAGGAGGCAGCAGGAAGGCAGAAGGGCAGAGAACAATGTGAGGGGACAAGGTTCTATGGCCGTGATGTGATGGACCACACAGTGAAAGCTCATAATGTCTCGACTCCCTCTGTGACCATCATTTGTAGCTTTGCCTGCTAAATGCCTGAGATATCTTTCCAGTGTGTATCCACAGTCTTTTTGTGTGTGTGTGTGTGTGCAATGTGTTTACTGCAATATCTATTCAAGTTATGTTTTTGTTGTTTTTTAACTCTGACTCTTCATTTTTATTGTGTAACTTCCATCAAATATTCTCTTTGAAAGCTTTTACCGCGACATTCTCGAAATCGCCAAACAAACTGAAAAGAAATACACTCCTGTTTTCTTTTCACCCTAAAACAATAATCTTTTCCCGTTAAAAAATATACAAAGAAATTATAAAATGATCCACAAAAAAGTTGAAAAATGACAATAATGTTTTTCTTTGTTGCAGAAAAGTATGAATCGCAGGATCTACGTGAAATCAGTGGCAAAAGAAATCACAGCATCTGCAGTAAGTCACTCAAGTCTAAGTCTGTGCAATAACAAGTTTCGAAACTTACATAATAAAAGTATTCCACTGTCCTAAACCTGCAGTACATATGTTTTCTAAAAGAGTGATGCCTCACACCAAACACAATCCTTCGCTGCATCTTTTTAAAAACACATTAACCTTAAAGGACAAAACCTTTTTTCTTTTGCTATTTGTTCAACATGCATATATGCCAACATTAGCAGATAATAGCTTGATCTTGTTCTGTACAAAATACTACAATTCAGACCATAAACCAATGCCTTTTTAAAGACACTTTAGCACTATAAAGTAAAACAAAATGATTTGATGATCCATCATACACCTCTGAACCCCCCCCCCCCCTCCACCACCACCACCACCAAAACCCCCCATTTTTCCTGGTTGCACAGTCAGAGCACAGGTGCAGGTGTGACAACAAAGGCACATGCGAACACGTTCAATGAAACCTGTCAAAAGTGATTTTATTAACGTTGCTTCCTCTGATGCACTCCCGAGCCAAACCATCTGGACTCCTGTTAAATTATATCTGCAGGCTAAGAACAATATATATATATATATATATATATATGAACCCATGTTGGCTTCTAATGTTATTTCAAATCAAATAAGACACGGGAAATACAGTAGGGTTACGTCACAATGTAAGAATATCTCTCTCGATAACTGACATCTCTTTTCTATTTTGGTTTTAACAAATACAATTCAAGCTTTATTGACTTTAAATTAACGCAATATGCATTTGCAACGTACCATGCAGTGGGTCGAATCCACCTTTCCATGCTCAACAGCCAGACACAGCAGTAACATCCAATTGACGGGCTCTTTCTTTCTCTTCTGCTTCATATCTCACTTGATACTGACAGCTGTGATGTGTGGACAGAGAGCTAGATATAGGACAGTATGACACACACACACACGCACGCACACACACATACAAATTCTGATGCCCAAGTTTGTGTACAACTTTTTTTCCTCACGTGCACAAACATGCACACGCACAGACACACATGTCCTCTCCCTCTCTTGCTCACCCTCTCTCTCTTTTTTTTTCTTCTAAAGAGCTCCTGTCCCCAACGGATTTCCTTATCCCACCTGGGGGCCGTGACCCCGGAGGGGTCAGCTACAGTTAGGCCCTACGTAGTGATTTTCAAGGAAGTAATCCACTGCAGCAGAAAATTGTCAATTCTGAGCAATGCACACATCTGTGATATGTTACTAAAGTCAGTCATGTCCAAAATCTAAGTAAATGTATGACTCGTGAGGCAGAGAGCGAGGCTTGTCTGCAGTTTGTGAATGGACGAGGACTGCCAAGGGTCCAAAGAGACTTCGCAGTAGGAAGTGGGTAAAGATCTCAGTAGGGGCCTTACTCCCCTCTGAGACGAGGCCTAGCAAGGATAAAAACACTCAGTGAGGGGCTTGGGAATGCTGATCTGGTGTGTGTGTATGCGCGTGTGTGTGTACTCGCACATGTGTTTGCATAGGAGAAAGTGTTTCAAATGTCTATACTTCATGTTAGACAATTTAGGATTTGAAGTTTGTAGTGTAGTGTAGTGTAAAGGTTGATCATAATCATCAAAATGATAACAGGCGCTCATTGTGAAAAGTTCCTTGGGCAACTACAGATAGACAAATGCTGTGTGAGTTGTACAAAGGAGCTGGTTTGGGCTGAGCAGTGCTGCAACTAAGATGGACAGGCATGGGATACCTCCCTCTGCGTCTCATGTACTGGATTATAGGTTGGGGCAAAATTCCAAAGGAGGTGTGAAGCGAGAAACAAACCGAACATTATTACAACGACCTTCGTCGCTGCCATGAGCGGATCCATGCTGGCTTCATCCATTGGCAACAAGTGCCACTGGGCACCATAACCCACGCCTCTCACAGTAGGGGGCGCTACAGAGACAGACCGGGGCAAAAGGATAAATGTGCACCAGTTTCGCCTGCCAGTCACCTTTGTATGGTGATTGTTGGCAGCCTGAGAAGTTCGGGAAGGGGATTTACATAACATTTTGCATCCCGGCCTGGGCATATACAGAAATGTTTCATTCTATATTTTTAAGTCATCATCGCACTAAGAGTGTCCATATATGTACGGTTTATGGAGACAAATGTCACAGTTTGATCTTGCTGGATGACAAATCACTATTTTGATGGACCATTGGTCGTAATTGGAGGTGTCCGGTACAGATGATAGGGACAAGTTCTCCTTAGATGCACTTCCTCAAAAAGAACATGGGGGCCTCTGTCGTTGGGTGGGGGTTGGGGATGGAGTGGGAAGTGGGTTAAGAATGGGAATATCTTGCAGGATGTGGGTGTACTGGCAATGGGCTACACATGGAACAAGGCGTTCATGGCAGAGGACTGGATTTCCTGGTAAAAGACGACTTGTTTGGACGTGAGAATACCATGGTCTGTTTCTTCAGGTTCTCTGCATTATTTTAATGGCCTACATTTAACAGAATGCTCGCTGCTTTCGATGAACACATTTTGATTGGTGTAATATCTGAGGCTACGTTTGCTGCTTTCTCCTCCTTTACAAATCTACGTAGTCTATGACGAGCCATTGCGAGATGAAACAATAGTGAGGATAAAGGTGTTTCTTTGAAAGACCTTTTTGTTTCTCTCAGTGAGTTGGTTTGAAGTTGATTCATGTTTGCTTTGTATACAGGTTTTTAAGAGTTGTCCCACCCCTTCTCCCCGCTTTAATCCGACTATATCCCATCAGTGGAGGCATCAAAGATTAAATTGTGAACCTGTTGCACCTTGGGGTAGATAATTGGTTGGAATGCACAGCATGTCGAAGCAGGGCCTTGAGGACAACCAGCACCAACTAAAACCCATGCCATCAAAATCAAGTAGATGTCCAGATTTGCCATTAGGATCTTTTTTTTTCTTGTCTTGTTGATGCAAAATGGTTTGTTATGTGGTGTCAACATTAGAGACCGCTCATGGTGACAGGCCTAACCTGCTCCCAAGGTGGTCCTGCATGCTTTTTTTTTATTGCTACTGACAACCCTCTCAGTCCTGCAAGTCCCCCAAAGATAATCCTTAAGTGATTGAGTAATGAATTTGGAAGTAGGCCCATTTCAAACACTGCAAGCACACACAAGCGGCGTCAAAAAATGTTGGATAATTTTGATCTGATAATTCCTCCTTACTAACGTGGCATTTTGTTCACTCTAAAACAAAAATGGTTTCAATTGTTAACTCTTCTTTGTCTGTTTATGGTGTGTGTGTGTGTGTGTGTGTGTGTGTGTGTGTGTGTGTGTGTGTGTGTGTGTGTGTGTGTGTGTGAGGTGTTCATCTGCGCACCTGTCTGCCTTGAGGCTCAAAATGCTATAGCCTCTCATTTCTGGCCGGCACTCGTGTGGTAATGTATTAGAGGGCTTGTCATTGTACTTTACTGAAGACCTCTGACAAGCTATTTGACACTCTCGACAGGGTCAGAGGTGTCAACCTGCTCACACTGACAGGGAGATGGACACATAAGGGCACAGGAAAATTAGGCTGTTACACAAGTCAATTGCTGGTTGCAGCCTTAAGTCACTTTGTTGCTCCAACAGTGCCCCAGATGTCACATTTGATGTTGCGATTGCAAACCACAGAAGCTTTGTCCATTTAAACCAAGATTTATGTAAAGTTTGAAAGTTTTTAGTTTCTGTTCAAGAAGTTTTGAAGAAAAAAATGAATATTGTGCCAATACTTACATGGAGAATATGTGAAGAAGTGTATATTTTTAAGGGTCCCGAAAGGACAATTTAGCTAAGGCGGCAGTGGATGGAAATAATGGCACAGTGAATTCTTAAGTCTCAAATCCTTGTTAAGACCCTCCACCTTTCAAACTAAACTGGATCACACCAAGAATCTCCTATCCCTTTATCCTGTTTAGATCCTCTAATCCCTCAGCCATTTTCCATTCTGTCTCTTTTTTCTCATTTCAAATGACAACGCTTTGGTTGTCCGGCTGTGGAACGTTGAGAATTTTTCCTTTTGGTTGAAAGGAAAGTAACTATACTGAAGAAAGGAAGAACAGCTTGACAGAGCCAAGTATGCAACGAATCTCTTTAAGTCCCATAATGAGATGTTTTCTCTGCTCGGAGCTTGTATTGACATGGAGACTAATGATTTCCACAAAGTAATAGATTGAGAGAGTAATGCGCAGGGGTGGGAAAGACAACACGAAGTGATTTAAGTTGTAGAGAAGCCAAGATGCTCAGTGCCTCTCTTTGTATGGGATGTGAAGAGGCTTGATGATATCAGCCTTCTGGAGCAAACACACAGAGAGCCATTATTGCAGTGTTTGCATGTATCTACAAAATGAAAATGAATACACACTTGATTACCACAAACAGATCTAATGCAACACAAAAACACAGGTATATTCATTCAGTAACTGCTTAGATTAAATAAAGACAGGGTTTGTATGAAACTTGCATTTTCAGACCTTCCAATTAGCGACTAATGCTATCTATATTAACCTTCCCCCTATAGCCTGACTTAGTTTTATTGAGGGAAGAGCAAGGGGGTTGGGGTTGCCTCAATAAAAACAGCACTAAAAAGCAATTACAGTGCTGTGAAGAATGGGACTTGTCAGTAATTTGCCGTCTAAAACTGAGGAGATTGCAGGTCTGGGGCCGATTGGAATTCTGAACCTGCAGTGCAGTGTGGGAAAAGCAGTGGGAAGGCAAGCACCAGCCTTTGTGAGGTAATTACTGGAACTACCAGAGGCCAGCGCCAGTCCCTGCTAATGATAACCCCGCTACTCTCCCCTGCTAGTCACCTTGTAACTGATAAACCCAATCTCACTCACTCAGGACATGTCCACAATTATGGGGATGAATTAAATCTCTTTGTATGCTTCCAGCGCAAATTATCGTTTAAAAATTAAACATAATAATAATATATGAATGGTTTCCATTTATTTGATTTTCTCAGTACACTGAGACACCAAACACAAATATAATGTGAATAGAATAGCAAAATGAATGTGTTTGTGTGCTTTCTGCCAATTACTTCACAAGACAACTACTTTACTATATCCATTTATGTTTATTTCAATTTCATTTTATTTGTCCCAGTTTGGTCTTTGCACAGGTGAAGGGGAGCAAGCAAAGTAAGATGTGTCTTTACTGTGGATATGACAATAAACTTCTTGAATCTTGAGTTACCTGCACAAAACAACAACAACAACACATGGAGAAAGCCCAGTCTTAAACCGTCTTACTTGCTGAGAGCAAAGTGACGCCGGGTAACATTGGTAATTGAGCAATCACAAGTTCTAACCAAGACAAATAACTGCAGTGTATTTGCTGACATGATAATTGTGATAATTAGCTGCTTCATTTAATAGCATCATGGTTGGTTTGGTCGTGTGACGAGGCTCAACTCTGCATGTTAGCATGTGTGTATCGACTTGCTGAGCTATTACAAAAAAACTAAATATGCAGCAACAGCCAGACATAGGAAAGAATATCTTAAACAGAAAGTCAAGAAAAGTGCGGTGCAGGAGTGAAAAGTTTGCTAAATACATTTGCAGATATTTTTCCAGCCTTTTACTTGAGATTTAAGATAAGATAATATTCTTTATTAGTCCCGTAGTGGGGAAATGTACATTGTCACAGCAGCAAAGACCGTAAGGATAAAGGTAATAAACATTAACAATACGACTGTAAAAAGGTAAACTAGAATGTACATTATATACATTATAAGTTACCAGAATATATAGAGTATGGACTTGACTTTTACAATATAAACAGGATTGAACATGAGATATTTTATATGTATATTGCATAAGGGTATATGTATGTGTATATGTTTTAAATAACACACTTAAAATTATTATTTGGTTATTTAGGAAATATTTAAAGGCAATTCAAAATGATATAAGGTGTATCTCTGCTGTTTATTTAATATGATTTATATTATGAATTGCGTTTGTCATCTTTAAAAAAAGTGGGTCTCCATTGAAAAAGTTTGGGAAACACTTATTTAAAATGGTCTCAGTGAGAGAGGTGTGGTTTTCATATGAGCGACAGGACTGGGATCCAATGAAACCAGTGCATTAAGAGGCACAGAACTATTCTACAGAGTTGGGTCCCTGTTGAAAAATGAAAGTTAGTGTGTAATCATTGTGTTGTGCATCTTCAAAAGCAGTTTGAACTGTTTCAGTGTGATGCTCATCTCTGCTCAACTGCTTTGAGCTACAGAGACGTGAAAGGTGACTAATGAGTGCTCATGTCTGACTCCTCCCCCTTTCCTCTATAACCCCAGTCCACACTGATCTGGATGACCTCTTGTCAACCTCCAGGCTATGCACTCCGTCTCCACCAGCAACAGCTCACCTGAACGCACCATGCTGCCCTGAAGAACTATCACGTGCCTCCTTACATCAGCAGACAGTAAAAATGTATGAATTAAAAAAAACAAAACAGCAGAAATAGACTGTGAAGTGCATCGCTACACCACCACTCCTCCCTCTGCATCTCTCCAGTTTGACTAATGTTCCTTTGTGAGTAAAGACGTTGAAAAATTCCTTTGTTGGCGTTGACAATGCACACAGGCACTTCAAAAGAGGACGAGGCTGCTTTACAGGTGTCACATCTCATCTGATGATGGCTGCCCTCTTTAGAAATCCTGCAGATAACCCATCATCCTTATTCAAGGAGGGCGACGTACTTCACACGTCGCCCTCCTTGCCTACAAAAGAGAAAATATACCACCATGATTGCAACAGATGTTAAGCTGTTTTCATCACAGCCATTAATTCAAAGGTTTGTTTTGCGTGAGTGCACAGGGGCAGCACACACAAGTCTGTCTGCCACTAATGTTCACCCAAAAGTGGCTAAAAAAGACATTAGTGTTGTGTGATAAACAACACATTGGAGAAATCTTAATTTAGAATTTATTGGCTGAAGTGTGAGTTAAAAGTGTGAGGACCATCAGGATGTGTTTGTTTAGAAAACGGAGGTGAGAACCAGCATGAGCAACAAGGGAAAACATTTTTATGTGGTTTTAATTTATAATATTTCCAATTAGGGGGTTAAAACTGTGCCAAGGTTGTCCATACAAATGCATTTACTTTTAATAACCCTGTCATCTGGAGGCTCTGATGTGTTAAATGTGTTGAAGAGCTCTAGTAAATCCAAGGCAGAGATCTAATTTCAGACACAAGGAAACGCAGGCATCAAAAGACTGGCTTCAAAGTCAGCGACATCATGAAATGCCCACACACTGCACTCCCTCTGCTCTACAGTAGTTCACTTCTGGCCCATCACCTCTGGTGCGTTAGACAAGAAGAGCTTTGAGAGTTAGACTCTGCAGAGTTACGGTCTGTTCATTATGTGAGGTTCAGTGAAGCAGCTGAGAAATATCATCGTGTCACAATTTAGCTTTAAACCCAGATGAGGCAGCAAAATGATGCAAGGAATTTGCGACAGTGTTTGGGTGCAGAACAAAATGTGCAACAAGATGATGAGATCGATAAACGTTGAAGCACGTTATGTCAAGAAACTAACATAAACAAGAGGGGATTAAAAAAACAAACAGATTTTGTTACATATCAATTTATTCCAAGAAATATCTTCAATCACTCAAATAAAGAAAAATAAAGGCATAAACTAGTATATTAAATATTTACCTCTGTGTTGAATATACAATAACTGAATAGCACTTTTCATGCACATAAAATGTAACACAAAGTGCTTTGCATTGAAACACAAACATGTCCTCCACTTGCAATAAACCACATCAATACATATAACAAATCCATTCAAACTACACATATATGTAATTCCAGAGATTAATGTTATAGTAAGTGAGAATTGAATGAATCGAGAACAAAGATGATGGGTCATGTGAAGCATCACCCTTTCTGACATGTTTGTTAACAGCGTGAGGACATTTTAATGTCTGATTGAACATCAAAAGGAAGAGTGAAACAGAAGCTTTGCTGTAGCCAAAGTGCGACTTCAGTGGGAGTATTTGCATCATGTCATTTGAGTGGGAGGCTTTGCACTTCTCCACTGTATTTATGTCGCTCCGCTCTCTCCCACAACAACATAGCTTTATTGAAATGCATGCAGTTGCCTCTTGTGAAAGTCAGGGTGAAACCTGGGACATAAAATAAAGAGAGGACACTGATTGCAATTAGGCCCATTGTTTCCCATTTATATGGTTATTGGGTGGTGCCACTTGCAGTCTGGTGGCGTCAAAGTTCTCACAGTCAGGATGCCACCCCTCTCACTGGGGCTGCTGGAGCCTCCTCTGGCAACTATCTGCTAACAATGTGCGTCTCACTTGGGTGACAAAGCTGCAAGGTGGGTCTGGTGGAAGGGAAGGGCCCATTTCCTTTGGCCGAAAGACAGCCTTGCTGCAGGGCCGGGGTTTCTGTCCATCCTGTGATCTGTTTCATGTTTTGTACTTGTTTTCTCCCATTCAGGTGGTGTGAAAAGTGTCAAAGGTCAAAGCACGGAATGAGCTGCTGACAGTCTCCACCGTTGCTAAACCAGACCAGGAGTTCCAGACCAGGAGTTCATACACAACAGTGACTTCGACCACAATTATTTACCAACATGAGGCAGTGTTTAAACTAGGGATACAACTGTCTTCTGTCTGATACTGATACCAATATTGAAACTTTGAATTTTAGTCTTTAATGTCTTATGTCAACTTATATGTAATAACACATTTACCTACTAGATCAGGGGTCTCAAGCTCAAATGACCACTACTCTGGACAGTAGGCAGTCTTTTTCTAGTTGAATAGTTGTCCACTCAACTATTCAATGAGTGGACAATATGATCTTAAAATGACATCACAATATTCCATCATGATATCGAAATAAAATAGTACTAGTAAGAGTAAAACATGATAGATATTTCACAGAATTTCAAAATAAAAGTGTCATAATAAACAATTAAATGTTGTTTAATTGCGAAATAGTATTTATTATTTATATAGTATTTATTCTAAAAAAACAAAGTATAAACATACAAAAATGCAGAAAGGCCGTTGTTTCGACTGGGCAAGAGTGCTAACCCCTACACCAACTATGCTGCCCCCCCTTTTTTAATAACTTGGGACAATACTTAATATTATTTATAGCATCTATTGGATCATCAAATTATCAGAGAGACCAAAATTAAAGATAACTATTATTACTGAGAGCTTTGTTGTTTTGTTGTTTTATTCCCAGAGCATCCGTGAGGTCAAAGTTCAGACATGGGCAATGCAGGGGTGAATAAACACCACAGGGCAGACCAGCCACTGGCAATATGAATCATGGGTTCACCTGGGATTTTTAAAGCCACTCATTTTGGAGTGGAAGAGGCTTTAGGTATTATGGATCGCATTGGATTTTACTCTATTTTCGATCTGATCCAGTGATTTTGACAGGTATCGGACCAATACTGGTACTGAGTATTGTACCAGCCCATCCCTAGTTTAAATGTCACAGCCTTTTTATGAATGTCTGGGAAAATGTGTACACTTGAGTAATGCGTTTCAGTCACAGGACAAACTTTGAAAGACGGCTTATAATATAGTTTGATGTGGGGGTGGGCAGTGTAATGAATCTGCATGAATGAGAACGGAAGGGTATCACTTTTTGTGGTGCTTCCACCCCAGAGGGGGTGTGTATCAATCTTTCTGAGTGATAATGGGGTTAGATAGCAATGAGTCCTGGCCTCTGGTTGTGACATTGTTGTGGGGCTCAGGGACTATCAGGGGTCCAGGGGCTGAGCCGGAGCACTGGTGGGCTCTATTCACACCCAGCCACTAATCTATCTTGAGATCAGGTCTTTCTCTTCAACAAAGCTTCATCTATTTTCAAACTCTCATCACTGAGATTTTTTTCTCTGTTATTATTGTTTCTCCAAAAAGCACAGCTGGCCTCTGCACTCTCTGAAAAGATTCAAATTATTAATCCAGCCTTACTTTTCTCCCTTTTCTCCCTATCGCTAATCCATAGACTATATGTTTGGGCATATTGGCCTAAATCTATTAGTATCCATGACTGACAGCTTGTCCATAGGCTACTTAAAATATGTGAATGTAGTGATTTTTTTAAATGAAGTCCATTCATCATTATTATGTGGTAGGGGCTAATTACCTCCATGGGGGTTTCCCCTGTTTGTTTGTCAGCCGGATTCTGCAACATGTACAGAACCTATTTGGATGAAACTTTGAGGAGGGAAAGAACTGTGAGCCAGAACAGAACCCATTCATTTTCTGACTGATCCAGACAAGGGTGCAAATCTAAAATTACATTCCTTCATTTTTACTGACTTTAACACCGAGCATATAGCAGACGACACATTTGCACAAGCTCACTTAACATTACCATACGCAACGGTTTGTGCTATTGGAAAAATTCCAACGCTTTCTGAAAGTTGAGAAGATGCACGTCAAAAACAACATTTGGTTATTACGGTAATTTCACTTGTGCTGTTGCAGGAAGCTGGAGAATCAGCATCTTTGTCACCAGAGAGCAGAGAATTGAAAATTCCTATGTTCAAATTTCAAAAAAAGTAATGTCTTCCAAAATTTTAGGAAAAAGTCATGCTTTAGTATGTCATCCAAAATTTTATAAAAAAGCCATACTTTAGGGTGCTTTCACACCACTAGTTCGATTATTTGATCCGCACCAGGCAATACAATTGTTATTATGTAACATATGACTCCAGTGTGGTCTGCTTTCACACCAGCAAACAAACCAAAATTGGCACGATTGACGTTTCATCAATGTGTTTATATCTTCCGGTAGAAAATCGCCAATTTTGACCCACTATGGAGCAACACGTTCGCACATTGCTACTCTCTCTGAACTTCGTTTATTACATTCTCTGTAATGGCCATTTTTGGCAAAATATCCAATTTGAGAATGAGTCGCGGCTGCTTCTGGAGAACAATCTGCTGATGCACTCGAGTCGGCGATGATGTATAGCGCATCATTTCAGGCAGAGGAGACGCGCTATTTTCATGAATGTGGTCGTGCTAACTATGAGACGAAGATTGCTCCAAAGACCTACAAGGTAGGGTATGTCCATGGCATTTACTGCAGAATATGGTTTGGACCCGAGTTCGCGTTCTCACCAGAGGGACCGCACCAGAGTCTGACATTTGGTGACAAAAAATTGACAAAAAATGTCATATGTTAGTATGTCGTCCAAATTTAACAGCAAAGTCATACTTTAGTATGGCATCCAAAATATGACAAAAAAGTCTTGGGTAAGTATGTCCTCCAAAATTTGACAAAAAAAAGTCAGTCTGTATGTCAAATTTTGGTCTAAAATTTGATTTAAAAAAAACCCCCCCAAAAAAAACAACGTATTTCTATACTATGTATCCCAAAATTGGACAATTAAAAAAAAATAAATAATAATTTTGGTCCAAAATTTGGCAAAAAGCCTAACCCTCACACATTTGGTAAAAAAGTCATACTATACTATGTCGTCCAAAATTTGACAAAAAGGTCATACTATACTAAGTCATCCAACATTTGATAAAAAGGTCATACTATACTAAGTCGTCCAAAATTTTATAAAAAGGTCTTACTATACTTTGTCGTCCAAAATTTGACCATTTAAAAAAAATATATATATATATAAATGTTTGGTCCAAAATTTGACAAAAACGTCATACTATACTATGTAGTACGTCATACTATACTATGTCTAAATCTCCGTTAATGGGAGGCAGAGAAGGGGAGAATGACATACCAGATCCGCCACTTGACGCGGGATTCGAACCAGGGCCACCTGTAGAGGGGACGAAAGTTTCAAAAGATGGAGTAGGTCAAGTGCTCTACCATCTGAGCTAAGAAGGCAGTTGAGTGGAACAGTTTTGTTAGTAACTTCTACTAACAAAAGTAAAATTTTCTGTCAAGTATTTGACAAAAACTACATATGTCTTCCAATATCTGACAATCTGAAAAACATTTTTTTTTGTCCAAAACTTGACAAAAACGTCATACTTTACTGTGCAGTACGTCATACTACACTATGTCGTTCAAAATGTGACAGTTCTTTGAAAAAAATGAATTTGGTCCAAAATTTGACAAAAACGACATACTATACTATGTCGTCCAAAATCTGACAATTTTTTGGAAAAACATTTTTTTTGGTCCATAACTTGACAACAACTTCATACTATACTAACTAGTACGTCATACTATACTATGTCGTCCAAAATGTGAATTTTTTTTGAAAAAAAACATTTGGTCCAAAGTTTGACAAAAATGACATACTATACTATGTAGAACGTCGTACTATACTATGTCGTCCAAAATTTGACAATTTTTTTGAAATACATTTTTTTGGTCCAAAACTTGACAAAAACGTCATACTATACTATGTAGTACATCATACTATACTATGTCGTCCAAAATGTGACCATTTAAAAAAAAAAATATTTGGTCCAAAATTTGACAAAAACGACAAACTATATTATGTACTACGACATACTATACTATATCGTCCAAAATGTGACCATTTTTTGAAAAACATTTTTTGGTCCAAAACGTGACAAAAACGTCATACTATACTATGTAGAACGTCATACTATACTATGTCGTCCAAAATCTGACCATTTTTTTGAAAAACATTTTTTTGGTCCAAAACTTGACAAAAACGTCATACTATACTATGTAGTAAGTCATACTACACTATATCGTTCAAAATGTGAACATTTTTTGAAAAAAAAAATTGGTCCAAAATTTGACAAATACGACATACTATACTTTGTAGAACGTCATACTATATTATGTCGTCCAAAATGTGACCATTTTTTTGATAAAAAATTTGGTCAAAGAATTTGACAAAAACTTCATACTATACTATGTCGTCCAAAATCTGACAATTTAAAAAAAAAAATGTTTTGGTCCAAAACATGACAAAAATGTCATACTTTACTATGTAGTACGTCATACTATACTAAGTCGTCCAAAGTTTGATAAAAAAAGGTCATACGATACTATGTCGTCCAAAATGTGAATTCTTTTTTTGAAAAATAAATGTTTGGTCCAGAATTTGGCAAAAACGACATACTATACTATGTATGTATTGAATATACTATTCACTGCTTTCTCTGACTACCGACCGGTGGCACTGACGTCACATATCATGAAGACTCTGGAGAGACTCGTGCTGGAGCAGCTCAGGCCTATGGTCAGGTCGCATCTGGATCCCCTCCAGTTCGCCTATCAGCCCCGGATAGGAGTTGAGGATGCCCTCATCTACCTGCTGAATCGTGCCTACGCCCACCTGGACAAGCCGGGGAGCACTGTGAGGGTCACATTCTTTGACTTCTCCAGTGCTTTCAATACCATCAGGCCTGCCCTGCTGGGTGACAAGCTGACGACGATGCTGGTGGACCCTCCCCTTGTGTCCTGGATTGTTGACTACCTCACTGGCAGACCACAGTACGTGCGCTTGCGGCACTGTGTGTCAGATGTATTGGTCAGCAACACTGGGGCCCCACAAGGGACTGTCCTCTCTCCTTTCCTCTTCACCCTTTACACCACGGACTTCAGCTACATGACAGAGTCTTGTCACCTTCAGAAGTTTTCTGATGACTCTGCTGTGGTTGGATGTATCACTAAGGGTGAGGAGGCTGAGTACAGGGCTGTGGTGGACAACTTTGTCACATGGTGTGAGCTGAACCACCTGCAGCTCAACACAACTAAAACCAAAGAGCTGGTGGTGGATCTGAGGAGGAAGAGGACACCAGTGACCCCACTTTCCATCCAGGGGCATAATGTGGACACTGTTGAACACTATAAATACCTGGGAGTGTTCATTGACAATAAACTGGACTGGACTAAGAACACTGAAGTCCTTTACAAGAAGGGACAGAGCCGCCTCTATTTTCTGAGGAGGCTCCGCTCCTTTAACATCTGCCGGACAATGCTGAGGATGTTCTATGAGTCTGTGGTGGCCAGTGCTGTTCTGTTTGCTGTTGTGTGCTGGGGCAGCAGACTGAAAGTAGCAGATGCCAACAGACTCAATAAGCTGCTCAGGAAGGCCAGTGACGTTGTGGGGATGGAGCTGGACACTTTGACAGCAGTGTCAGACAGAAGGATGCTGTCAAAGGTGAGGGCAATACTACAGCATGACTCTCACCCTCTCCACAACGCTCTGGTCAAACAGAGGAGCACCTTCAGCCAGAGACTGATTGCTCCTAAATGCACCACAGAGCGCCACAGGAAGTCATTTCTGCCTGTGGCCATAAATCTTTACAACTCCTCCCTCTGATGATCAGACTCTGTATAAATAAATATACAAACAAACAAACAACAGACAAACTATAATTACCCATTCTCATCTAACTTCTTTCATTTGTTTATACATACATTCTCTGTATATTGTATATATTTCCAGATTGTCTACATTGTTTATTGTATTGTTTATTTTATTTCATTTAGCTTACTGTCTATTTTCACTGTCTTATTTTATTTTATTTTTATCTTGTTTTATTTTATTTTATTTTATTTTATTTACATATTTTATTTATTTTATTTACATCTGTATATCTAGCTCTTGTTTCCGCATGCTGTATTTCTTCTTCTTACTTTGCACAGAGCATCTGGAACAAAAACAATTTCCCCATGGGGATTAATAAAGTATTCTGATTCTGATTCTGATTCTGATGTCGTCCAAAATCTGAACATTTTTTGGAAAAACATTTTTTTTGGTCCATAACTTGACAACAACTTCATACTATACTAACAAGTACGTCATACTATACTATGTCGTCCAAAATGTGAACATTTTTTGAAAAAAAACATTTGGTCCAAAGTTTGACAAAAACAACATACTATACTATGTAGAACGTCGTACTATACTATGTCGTCCAAAATTTGACCATTTTTTTGAAAAACATTTTTTTGGTCCAAAACTTGACAAAAACGTCATACTATACTATGTAGTACATCATACTATACTATGTCGTCCAAAATCTGACAATTTTTTTGAAAAACATTTTTTGGTCCAAAACGTGACAAAAACGTCATACTATACTATGTAGAACGTCATACTATACTATGTCGTCCAAAATCTGACCATTTTTTTGAAAAACATTTTTTTGGTCCAAAACTTGACGAAAACGTCATACTATACTATGTAGTAAGTCATACTACACTATATCGTTCAAAATGTGAACATTTTTTGAAAAAAAAAATTGGTCCAAAATTTGACAAAAACGACATACTATACTTTGTAGAACGTCATACTATATTATGTCGTCCAAAATGTGACAATTTTTTTGATAAAAAATTTGGTCAAAGAATTTGACAAAAACTTCATATTATACTATGTCGTCCAAAATCTGACAATTTAAAAAAAAAAAATGTTTTGGTCCAAAACATGACAAAAATGTCATACTTTACTATGTAGTACGTCATACTATACTAAGTCGTCCAAAGTTTGATAAAAAAAGGTCATACGATACTATGTCGTCCAAAATGTGAATTCTTTTTTTGAAAAATAAATGTTTGATCCAGAATTTGGCAAAAACGACATACTATACTATGTCGTCCAAAATCTGAAAATTTTTTGGAAAAACATTTTTTTTGGTCCATAACTTGACAACAACTTCATACTATACTAACTAGTACGTCATACTATACTATGTCGTCCAAAATGTGAACATTTTTTGAAAAAAAGCATTTGGTCCAAAGTTTGACAAAAACTTCAAACTATACTAACTAGTACGTCATACTATACTATGTCGTCCAAAATGTGAACATTTTTTGAAAAAAAACATTTGGTCCAAAGTTTGACAAAAACAACTTACTATACTATGTAGAACCTTGTACTATACTATGTCGTCCAAAATTTGACCATTTTTTTGAAAAACATTTTTTTGGTCCAAAAATTGACAAAAACCTCATACTTTACTATGTAGTACATCATACTATACTATGTCGTCCAAAATGTGACCATTTAAAAAAAAAAAAATTTGGTCCAAAATTTGACAAAAACGACATGGTATAGTATGTACTACGACTTACTATACCATATCGTCCAAAATGTGACAATTTTTTGAAAAAAAAATTTGGTCCAAAATTTGACAAAAAAGACATACTATATACTATGTCATCCAAAATCTGAAATTTTTTTTGAAAAAATTTTTTTGGTCCAAAACTTGACAAAAACGTCATACTATACTATGTCGTCCAAAATGTGACCATTTAAAAAAAAAAAAAATTTGGTCCAAAATTTGACAAAAACGACATGGTATAGTATGTACTACGACTTACTATACCATATCGTCCAAAATGTGACCATTTTTTGAAAAAAAAATTTGGTCAAAAATTTTACAAAAACGACATACTATACTATGTCGTCCAAAATCTGACAATTTTTTTGAAAAACATTTTTTGGTCCAAAACGTGACAAAAACGTCATACTATACTATGTAGAACGTCATACTATACTATGTCGTCCAAAATGTGACCATTTTTTTCAAAAACACTTTTTCTGGTCCAAAACTTGACAAAAACGTCATACTATACTATGTAGTAAGTCATACTACACTATGTCGTTCAAAATGTGCCAATTTTTTGAAAAACATTTTTTTGGTCCAAAACTTGACAAAAACGTCATACTATACTATGTCGTCCAAAATCTGACCATTTTTTTGAAAAACATTTTTTTGGTCCAAAACTTGACAAAAACGTCATACTATACTATGTAGTAAGTCATACTACACTATGTCGTTCAAAATGTGAACATTTTTTGAAAAAATTGGTCCAAAATTTGACAAAAACGACATACTATACTTTGTAGAACGTGATACTATATTATGTCGTCCAAAATGTGACAATTTTTTTGATAACAAATTTGGTCAAAAAATTTGACAAAAACTTCATACTATACTATGTCGTCCAAAATCTGACAATTTTTTTGAAAACATTTTTTTGGTCCAAAACATGACAAAAATGTCATACTTTACTATGTAGTACGTCATACTACAGTATGTCGTCCAAAACGGGACAATTTTTTGAAAAAAAGAATTTGGTCCAAAACTTGACAAAAACGTCATACTATACTATGTAGTAAGTCATACTATATTATGTCGTCCAAAATGTGACAATTTTTTTGATAAAAAATTTGGTCAAAGAATTTGACAAAAACTTCATATTATACTATGTCGTCCAAAATCTGACAATTTAAAAAAAAAAAAATGTTTTGGTCCAAAACATGACAAAAATGTCATACTTTACTATGTAGTACGTCATACTACAGTATGTCGTCCAAAATGTGAACATTTTTTGAAAAAAAAAATTGGTCCAAAATTTGACAAAAACGACATACTATACTTTGTAGAACGTCATACTATATTATGTCGTCCAAAATGTGACAATTTTTTTGAAAAAAAATTTGGTCAAAGAATTTGACAAAAACTTCATATTATACTATGTCGTCCAAAATCTGACAATTTAAAAAAAAAAAAATGTTTTGGTCCAAAACATGACAAAAATGTCATACTTTACTATGTAGTACGTCATACTATACTAAGTCGTCCAAAGTTTGATAAAAAAAGGTCATACGATACTGTCGTCCAAAATGTGAATTCTTTTTTTGAAAAATAAATGTTTGGTCCAGAATTTGGCAAAAACGACATACTATACTATGTCGTCCAAAATCTGAAAATTTTTTGGAAAAACATTTTTTTTGGTCCATAACTTGACAACAACTTCATACTATACTAACTAGTACGTCATACTATACTATGTCGTCCAAAATGTGAAAATTTTTTGAAAAAAAACATTTGGTCCAAAGTTTGACAAAAACAACATACTATACTATGTAGAACGTCGTACTATACTATGTCGTCCAAAATTTGACCATTTTTTTGAAGAACATTTTTTTGGTCCAAAACTTGACAAAAACGTCATACTATACTATGTAGTACATCATACTATACTATGTCGTCCAAAATGTGACCATTTAAAAAAAAAAAAATTTGGTCCAAAATTTGACAAAAACGACATGGTATAGTATGTACTACGACTTAATATACCATATCGTCCAAAATGTGGCAATTTTTTGAAAAAAAAATTTGGTCCAAAATTTGACAAAAAAGACATACTATATACTATGTCGTCCAAAATCTGAAATTTTTTTTGAAAAACATTTTTTGGTCCAAAACTTGACAAAAACGTCATACTATACTATGTAGTAAGTCATACTACACTATGTCGTTCAAAATGTTCCAATTTTTTTGATAAAAAATTTGGTCAAAAATTTTACAAAAACGACATACTATACTATGTCGTCCAAAATCTGACAATTTTTTTGAAAAACATTTTTTGGTCCAAAACGTGACAAAAACGTCATACTATACTATGTAGAACGTCATACTATACTATGTCGTCCAAAATGTGACCATTTTTTTCAAAAACACTTTTTCTGGTCCAAAACTTGACAAAAACGTCATACTAAACTATGTAGTAAGTCATACTACACTATGTCGTTCAAAATGTGCCAATTTTTTGAAAAAAAATGTGGTCCAAAATTTTACAAAAACGACATACTATACTATGTCATCCAAAATCTGACCATTTTTTTCAAAAACACTTTTTCTGGTCCAAAACTTGACAAAAACGTCATACTATACTATGTAGAACGTCATACTATACTATGTTGTCCAAAATGTGACCATTTTTTTCAAAAACACTTTTTTTGGTCCAAAACTTGACAAAAACGTCATACTATACTATGTAGTAAGTCATACTACACTATGTCGTTCAAAATGTGAACATTTTTTGAAAAAAAAAATTGGTCCAAAATTTGACAAAAACGACATACTATACTTTGTAGAACGTCATACTATATTATGTCGTCCAAAATGTGACAATTTTTTTGATAACAAATTTGGTCAAAAAATTTGACAAAAACTTCATACTATACTATGTCGTCCAAAATCTGACAATTTTTTTGAAAACATTTTTTTGGTCCAAAACATGACAAAAATGTCATACTTTACTATGTAGTACGTCATACTACAGTATGTCGTCCAAAATGGGACAATTTTTTGAAAAAAAGAATTTGGTCCAAAACTTGACAAAAACATCATACTATACTAAGTCGTCCAAAGTTTGATAAAAAAAGGTCATACGATACTATGTCGTCCAAAATGTGAATTCTTTTTTTGAAAAATAAATGTTTGGTCCAGAATTTGGCAAAAACGTCATACTATACTATGTCGTCATTTTGACACTACTGTCTATGTATTATGAGGGCAGCGCCTTATCCATTAGACCACTGAGATACTGTATCACATTGACACATTTAGTCTTTAGCTGACATTTCAGACCTGCTATAGTATGAGTTCTTGGTCAAATTTTGAACAAAATATTTTTCTTTTTTTTAATATTTTTTGGGCCTTTTGCCGTTAATGATAGTATAGTGGAGAGAGACAGGAAAAAGGAGACAGAGAGATGGGGAATGAGACGCAGGAAAGACCGCTTGGTGCAGGATTTGAAACCAGGGTGACCTGCAACGAAGACTACAGCCTCAGGGGCAAGTGCTCTACCAACTGAGCTAACGCTGCCCAAAAAAAAATCTTTCTCTGATAAAAACGCCATACTATACTTTGTCGTTCAAAATTTGTCAAAAACATCAGAGTTTACTATGTCGTTCAAAATTTTACAGGTTTTTTGAAAAAAATGTTTTTGCTCAAAATTTGACACAAACGTCATACTATACTATGTCGTCCAAAATTTGACAAAGACGTCATACTATACTATGTTGTTACAAATTTGACAAAAACGTCATAATATACTAAGTCGTCGAAAAGTTGACAATTAAAAAAAAAAAAAAAAAAAAAAAAATATATATATATATATATATCTTGGTCCAAAATTTGACAAAAACGTCAATTTTTTTGACGTTTTTCACTTCACCTCGCTTGCATGTATCCATATAATCACAGTAAAATATCAATGATATTGTTTATAAAAACTGATAATTGTTAGAAGTAAGCACTGGAAATAATGTGTATGCAATTGAATGCATAATATTAATCATTTAAATGATTAATAAAAAAAATGGTGCATAAAATGTTAATGGTAGCCCTCCATATTGTTCTTTACCCTTCAAGTAGCCCTCGGTCTCAAAAAGGTTGGTGACCCCTGCTTTAGTATGTCGTCCAAAATGTGACAAAAAAGTCATAGGTTAGTATATCGTCCAAAATTTGACAAAGCAGTCATACTTTAGTATGTCATCAAAAAATTTCACACACACACGCACAATAAGATGATATAAATCCATCCATTATCGACCACTTTATCCTCGGGGGTGAAACCATTCACTCACACTCACACCTATGGTTAATTTTAGACTGACCAATTCACCTAATCCCCAAATCTGCATGTTTTTGGACTGTGGGAGGAAGCCGGAGAACCCGGAGAAAACCCATGCACACACGGGGAGAACATCCAAACTCAATGGAGAAAGGCCCTTGTTCCAACCCAGGCCTTCTTGATGAGATAAAGACAAGACAGGACAGAAACTGCTATGGAACTAGTTCAATAGTACTCGTACAATGTTAGCACTTTTGTACAAATAATTAAAGTTGCATTTGTTTGTTTTTATTTTTACAGATTTTAATTAGGTGCAAGTGCAATGTCATTGCCATGTTTTCTACAATTTGGATTTCAAAAGTTTTGATAAATAAATAAATACAGATTTTAAAAGCACACACGATCTGTGTAAATATATTATTACCCTGTGGTTAAAAGGACTCAAAGGGACTCGAAACTCAAACTGCAGGACTTGGTACTTGACTTGAGACTTGTCAGTCTTAACTTTGGACTTGACTCGGGACTTGAGGGCAAAAACTTGTGAATCACAAGTCTCAAGTGAGCTTAGTTTAGCTTCATATTTAAGAAAATACAATTGTGCACACACTTGCACTCAAGTCTTTACAATCATGAGTCACAAGACTTACTTGCAGATAGGATTCAGTCATAGATAATAGATACAACAGTTTGTTTGTTTATGTTGTTTTATTTTGGTGTTAAAGAATTAACCTTAGAGATGGACAGGCAGTAGGACAAAGAATACCTGTATGGAGTCAGTTAAAAAAACAGATATGAGGTAAAAAGGCTACAGTGTTACACAACAAAACACTGTTTTAAAAAATGTTTTTTTTTCCTGCAAATATATATATATTTTACTAACTATTATGTACATGGGATGAAATAAATAATTATAAAAACATCAAATTTTAGAAACCCATGAACAACGCGACAAACTAGTTTATACAAAAACTTTGGATTTAAAAAAAAACAAAGAAAAAAAAACTTGACAAAGAATTAGAACAAAGTGTCCACACAAGCAATCAATCAAACACACGTACAGTAAGCGGTAATAAATGCAAGATAGCAGATCTTGTACTGTAGTGGTTGCTGTGTAGTTTATTGAACATGACTTACATGAGAAACTGGTTATGGCTGTTCATTAATATTTTCAGTCATGATGTAAAGTAATCATGGGTGGGCAATTTTGATTAGAGCCGGAAAATAATACATGCCTGAGACATGGCTTTACAACAAGAATTCATCAGTGACATCTTTCCACAGTATCCGTGACATCATACACCCACTTTTTTTTTTTATTTTTTATTTTTTTTTATTTTAAATAAACATGACATGGTTTCATCTCAGCTTTCAGTAGTTGTTCATTTTCCAAATAAATAAACACAGTGTAGTATTTCACCCTGGGGAAAGAAACATGGATTATTTTTGCCCTGATGTTTGGCATGTCTATAAAATCCAAAGACAACTACAATAACACAAACTCTATTTTGGTCTATTTGGTTAAATTGGGATTACTGAGTGTAAAAAAAAAAATTAGTCAGGACTTCACATTTTTTTTCTGAAACTATACATGTATAATATTTTTCTTTCACGGAAAGAATCGACAAAGGCAAGAATATACAAACAACGCACATATTGTAAGGACCTAAACACATAAACACATATAATCTTTACTTAGCAGCATTAAAATTGCGAAGTGTTGATAGTTTCAGTGATGCTGCTTGTTGATTAGTTGATAAGCCACAACTGAGAATCATCAAATGCACAGATTTTGGTCATCAATTCACTGCCATTGCAAATTATACTGCATTATACAGAGCTTAAATGATACAGCTTAGTTGTTATTTGTGTTGTTTTTTTTCCTAAGGGAACACAGGCTTTTACTTCTATCTTATCAAATATCAAAATAAACAAATATATTCACAGAGATGTAACAAAAAGTGGGAATATCCCTTTCATAAATAACAGTTTTCCCCCACACCCAGTCACACAACACAATGCTAATACTGATAAAAACAAGAACATGCTTCATATTTCTCAACAGGACAAGTGCTGAGCTTTTAGATTCGTGTACAGCTCTCTGACCACAGCAGACTCACAGGGGTTTTCTTTTCTTGTCTTTGGTCATTCAAAGAATTGTTATAAGACAAAGCTTTCAGCAATTTCAGGTATATTATGAAATGTGCTGACAGTGGGCAGTATATACTCATTCTGCTAATGTTCACAGGATGTGACCAGGGGTGTTCCAAGGGACTTTGGAGGCCCCAGGCATAATGGACCAGGGGGCCCTACACTGAACAGACTGAATAATTTTTTTCTCTTTTTTTCCTCTCTTTTTGGTTTGTCTTTCTTTCTTTCTTTTTGACTACCAGAAGCATGAGTGTGATTCATGGTTAAAATATTGCTGTTCTGAAATTCCTCAGCAATTGGGATGGGGCTTTGTTAGGGGTATTCCCACGATGATGCTGTTGCAGTCTCCTGTACATCGTCTATTATAGACTTTTGTGGTTTGTGGTTATAGCAGTGATTTACTTTTTAAAATACAGATGACCCCACGATCCCCGGACAGTCCAAAAACATTGCAATATGGGGATTAGGAAAACTGGACAATCTAAATTGACCGAAGGTGTGAATGTGAGAGTGAATGGTTGTTTGTCTCTATGTGGCCCTGTCATGGACTGGCAATCTGATCAGGGGTGTGTGACCTGCCTATCGCCCTATGTCAGCTGATATTGGCACAGCACCCACCACGACCCTCATGTGGAGGTTAAAGCGATAGAAAATGGATGGATGGATGGTGACCCCACTAAAACATTTGACACAACAATTGACAGTAACAGTGTTACAGTCATCGCTGTGTTGTATCTTTTACTTTACCTGTTCAAACTTAAGGGCGAGTGACCAATTTTAAGGGGCTGTTAACATGAAATATGATTTATTCAAAAATATTGAGCATGTTTCCTAGTTGTAAAAAGTGAGGTCATGGCTGAAAGTTCCCTGGTATACTTCCGCACTCAACGCACGCAGACCCAACGAGAATTACGTCCATGGACAGTGCATGCACAAATTGAATTTCCGCCCCATCACTCAACAAGCAGAAAAAAACATTTCGACAACAGAAGAAGTCGTCGCCAAGGATAGTCATCCGACTCCCGACTTGGCGAACTTCGAACCGGCTGACACCCCGACTCCCCTGCTCGACGGGCCTTTCATCTGTGAGCCACTCGAACCAGACATGTCTGAGGGAGCTGTAGCATTGTTCTCTTCTTCATTGGTAGGAATACGTCCTATTCCGTGCATCCAGACTTGTGCCGCCACTCAATGGTGAAGTAGGATACCGCAGGACCCTGACACGTGAGTATACCAGGGTCTGCGATATGTGACTTGCACTTCAGCACGTGGCATGTCTGTGGAAGTATACCAGGGCCTTAAGGGCTATGAAGATTGCGCATCTTAGCACTATGTGTTGGAAATTACACTGGAATCCACATTGCTGCCAAAAATTAAGTTGACAAAGAAGAAATTAGCATATTACCTGGTCAAAAACCCCTGCTAATGCAGACCATAGCCATAGCTGATACAAATCAAAACCATTGCAGAGTCATTTGACCTAGGAGTGAATGCCAATTAAACATATTCCCACTGCTCAAAAAACAGTTTAAACTCTACTCTATATTACTGTCATTGCTGTGAACTCAAGTAATGAGCTGCTCTGCAGTTGCCTGCTTTGCCTGTTGCAACACCCCTGGATGTGGCTCACGTCTACTCTCAGGTAAAGTTAGTCATTTAAAGCAGATATTAACTTGTTAGCTTAAGACGTTGTGAACATGTAAACACATTACAGCACAATACTACATTCACTCAGGTGCAAGTGCATTCTTACCCAACGATCAGTAACTTATTAAGACTAAAAATCAAAGACTCACTCAGACATTGGTAATGTTAGTTTTCAAATAGACTCTACATATACATACTAATAATGTTGAGGAAGTGAATGCATGCTGTTGAGTAACAAATTACATTTCCATTGTTTGCCCCTAAGACTTGAAAGCATTGGCAGTGCTGGACTGTTCTCAACAAAAGTAACTACTTGGTACACAGAAAAAAAAACAAAAAAAAAACACCAATATGGTGTTTGTCATTAAGCTGACAATTCTCCTTTCCTACGTCAGTACATAAAAATAGTTTTGTCATTGCTATAGATATCAACACTGTTGTCATTATTGCCACCGTCGCAGTTCATGTGAGTGAAATGCTTTGTGGTGTAAGCATCTACTGAAGAGTTCCAGTTAATAAAGTCAGAGATTGGCTCTTCTTAGCATCACAGCACAAAACAACAGGGCCGTCATGTCTGCCGCTGGAGTCCACGGACAGGTCAGACATGTTTACAG
The DNA here is from genome assembly GCF_963457635.1 of Microchirus variegatus. Lineage (NCBI taxonomy): Eukaryota > Metazoa > Chordata > Actinopteri > Pleuronectiformes > Soleidae > Microchirus > Microchirus variegatus. The sequence goes on from NC_139806.1 coordinate 19,842,018, forward strand.
TCTCTTATAGCTTGTAGAAAAGTTAGTATAATTACTCTTGTGCCAATTGAAGAGTTTAGATTTTGGTAAATAAAATAAAAAAGAAGAAGAAACATCATTTGCAGGTGTGGACGTCATAGACTCGCACACACTCCTGACAGCTCACATAGCAGCACCAGTGAAAAATACAGTGGCACTTCTCCTTTCGCTTCTCAGTCCGAGTGTTGTGACCCCTCCCACAGCACAGAAGGTCGCACCCGTCTATGCCGTGGGACGTCAGGTTGCAGATGCGATCTCGAGTGCCAAAGGAGCCAGTCTCAGGATTAGGGTCACAGAAATTGGGCGAGCTTTCATAATACACCAGGTCACGCTCTGTGGGGGGTTTGAAGTAGTTGAACTTGGCTCTCAGCGTCTCCACCCATCCACGGGACTCCTTATGTTTCTCCACTACCATCTCAGATGCGCTGTCATACTTATCCTTCATGTAGTCACCGATGACTCGGAAGTCTGGCTGAGACCACCAGCACGTCTTGACCTCACAGCTCCCCGAAAGACCATGGCACTTACATTTCAGGAACATGTTCTCATTGAGGGACTTTGGAGGAAAAGGAAAAAAAAACCTATTAATTAAACGTGTCAAAGAAGGAGAAAAGCTGTTCTTCAACAAAAAGAACTAAAAGAAAACTAACCATTCTTCCTGCCTCGTTGTTGTGGCGGTTCATGGCTGAGCGTGCATCAGGGCGATTCTCTCTCGCATCAGCAAACTCTCGGGACACCATGCTCCCAAACTCCACGTCCTCACTACAACCGCCCCATTTCCATCCCTCACCAGGGGGGCCCTTGTGGCGTGTGTCACACCCGCAGATGGTGGCTGAACCATCAGCACAGGCACGGGTCACTGCAAATGCCACTCCCGCTGAGGCAATGGCATGAACAAATGCTGACTCTCGAGTGGCTGAAAGGGGAATTACAAATGTGTTAGAAATATATCACTTGAATTCGGTGACTGGACTTGCTTAGTGAAATTGATGATCAAGAGGTAAAAGCAAGTTCAGTCGCCTATATCTAACCTGCAGGAGACACAATGGTGTGGATGACTTAAAACCATCACAGACATATACATTTTGAAAAACTATAAATGGCTCTAACCAGATTAGAAACACACAAATAGAAATATAGCCTGATGCCAAGTATTATTTGCAACATTACTTCCAGTTCATATAGATATCGACTTTTTTTTGCTACAGTTATATGAGCAATTAGTGCAATTGCTGTGGTGGGCTATGTGTGTTGAGGTCCAATCTACCAAGGTGTACCAGTGTGTAGGTTCAGTCAACCCATACATCAATCGTGCTGTCTCTGAATAAGACCTGAAAGGCCTCTGTGTCTCTGTCTGACATAGCTAAGTGATGACTCAGAGGGATCAGGATCTTCCAGAGAGATGAGAGGAAGAGACGGGACTGACAGGCCTATAATTAAGAGACTCAATTAAGCTTTTGAAAGGTTAGGAAAGGCCTCACACTCATGGGACACCAGTCATAGACACTAAACAGAAATAGGACTGTAGTGTCCAGATATGCAATCCCAAACAACTGGTACAGAAGGGAAGGCCTTGCATGCTTCAGCATATACCTCCCTCTAACAGCGCTCATTATTGCAAGAAGGCTGCCTTGAATATATGTACTTGTATGGTCTTGCACATTCATAAGAAGACACAGCAATCAAGAGAGTGGAAACACCAGGGCTAAACATGGAACAGCGACCAGTGTGGAAGACATTGATCAAGATATAAACAGATATAGTTCAGACAGATCAGGTTCATGTAATTTGTGCAATTTGTGTTGAACATTTCTGTGAAAAAAAGGATTGAAATAGTGAAAGACAGAAAAGAGAGGGAAAGGGCGGGGTATAAAGCGAGAGGGAGTAGGAGCACCTCCCTTGTAGCAGGTTCCAACCAGTTTGAGGACTAAACGGCATTAGAAACAATGATGCAAGAGAAAAGGTCTACTGGCATCCTCCACCACCCACTTAATACTACAAGCATACACACAAGTTTACTAATGTGTACACTAATAAATACATAAACCTCTGCTCTCTTTCCATATTGTTTCACATGAATGTTGCAGTATTTCCCCTGAAGCTGTGGGAACTGAATGCTGTTTGATTTAATGCTGCGTGACTGTCTCGGGTAATTAAGTACAAATCACCATGCATCACATGAAACTGACAACGTATAAGCTTCAAATTTAGAGCGACGAGTGAACTGGAGCAAAACTCTGAGGTGATAGAACTGCGTCAACCTGAGCAAATGTTAGGTAATGACAAAATGGAGCGCATTCCATGTCCTATTAAGTTATTCTGCAGCTAGATTTTGTATAGCCCTGTGTATTACTCATTCAAAACTAGTACATAAATAAATAAATATATATAGTGGACCTAAAATAATGCCTTGGGGACAATGGAAATATAACCTCACCGATGACTGGCAATAATTGCGGAGGGTAAGTGGTAAGAGATGAAAACTAAAGAGGAAAAAAGGATTATCTATGAACAAAGGAAACGGTTTAAGGAAAATGAAATATGTCCTGATCATATAAGTAGGCTTCTAATAAGGATGGGGACTTTCCCATGCTCATCCAGAAGAGTAGTATTGTATTATGATTCAAGTGAATGTGGAAAGTGGTTTGGGGCTTTAGCATCGAGCAGTACTGTTCATAAAGCTCCAAGACTTCTATTAACAGTGCAGAACAGTTCACTGTCGAAACTGAAAGCTTTTGGTCTTTTGCCCTAAAACACCCCCTAAAACCCAATGCCTGCAAAAAACTATGCTTCCAAAAATATTTACGCAATTTGACATATGAATGGTTTTCTCTATATTTACCTTGCCATTGCAAATAAATACTTTACCTCGGTGTGTGGTACTTACCTATACAGTGTAAAAAAAAAACCCTGCTGATATTACATGTTATGCTTGGTATTTCATTGGCGTTAAATACATCTATAGCATTTACTTCACCAGGAAACACCAGCTCTTACAAAATGCCACTGCTTTTCTTAGCTTTATGACCAATTTATGGTATTTAGGGACACTTGCCCTCCAACAATGCTTCTCCACCAAACCTTTCCAGATCCTGGCAGACCAAGTGGTCCCTACAACCTGCTGGGGGGCTGAATCCCCTATTGTGCAGCCACTGTCACGCTGTGTTAGTTCCACAATGGCTGCAGATATTTTATATGAAATTTGCCCTGGCCAGTGATTAGTGGAGACCAAGTTAAGTCATAGCAACAGAGAACTATGCAGTGGCTGGACCCCGCTTGTCGGCAGACGGGGAAATCCCTATTGAAATGGTTTAATAAAACAATCTAAAGGGCGTGTGAATGGGGAAAAGCACTTTTTCTCCTGCTTAATCTCATGGTTGCGAAGATATTGTGCTCTGAGCAGTGCACAGCGGGAAGTGGGGCTAAGGTCCCCCCATCAACTCCATTTAACACACCCCTTCTTTCTTTCTTGCCCCAGAGTTAATGATAAACAGGAGTGCTCGTTTCCCTCCCCCAGCATGGAGAGACATACGTCCCCATGAAAAGCACAGACCTCTTAGCTCATCCTAAAGAGTTACACTTTCTCATCCTCAGGTCGTAGGTCATAACCCACGTACCCTGACCTTCCTGCAGTTAGTTTAGATGAACCTTAATGATTTAGGTCGATCTGTTGTTTGGATACCACAGTATTCAACTTTGCAGTGCCCCCCAACCCACACACACACAGACACATACTTTACATATTATGTAATAGTAATTTCCTGTGACCTTTGTTTTAATTTAATGGTTTCAAGTGGAATAGTGATGATGCATGTCTCTACCTGTTTGGGTGGTAACACCTGTGAAATAGAGACTGTCCACTTTTTAATAGCAATGTTGACCTTAATAATGGTATCATATGACTCATAAAGAGGAGACTGATTACACCCATATACTAGGTAGCTGTTCTGTAAATACCAAGAATGCCAAAAACAGTTCTGGGATTGGCTCTGCAGACTAAGAACACCTGTGCAGATTTTTACCTTTCATCACAGGCAGATTCCAGCAGAGCATGTTTTGACACTTTAGTTAATGTAAATTAATGAGTGCTGACGCAGACTTAGCCTAGAGGTAGGGTTCATGATTTGAGGTGTGGAGTGAGAGAGAGAGAGAGAGAGAGAGAGAGAGAGAGAGAGAGAGAGAGAGAGAGAGACAGAGAGCAGGGATCACACCATGTGTATGGGAGCAGGAACACGCACAAGAGAAAGCATGTGCAAGCATTTGTAAAGACTGGAGTAATTCAAATCTTAATTTTTCAGAAATAATTTTAGGTTCTGTTTATTTAGGTCACAAAAACTTTCACTCCAGTCGTCTCTTCTTTTTTCGGGATCGTAACGGGACTGCTTCTCCCCTATGTTTTTCATTCTTCCACTACTTGGAAAAACAAACAGATGCCTTGGTGATTGTGAGGGGGACTACATGATAGGAACTAATCTGCTGAAGCCAATAAAGGCACCTACTCTTCCTTTCAGCTTTGCCTTCCAAAAAAAGGCAGGAGGAAACTGACATACAACAGTCTGAATCACAGACAAACAGACACCAGTGAGGACAATGGCCCAGTTGCACAGATAAACACCAGCATCAATCAAATCCAATGAAATGGAAGCCCTCTTCTACTAAGCCCTATCAAAGGGCTCTGAGCCCCCGAGTCACTCTCCTTGGCCTCTGACAAAGGCACTTAATCCAGCCACTTTGACCTCTCACATTATTAAGAACCTCAGTGACCTTAATCCAATCAAAATGATTTACTAAAGCCCGGTAGCTGCCTCCTCTTTCCTCTCACTACCCCTGCAATTTAGACTCAGGAGGGGAGGCAACGAGAGATGTGATGGCATTTTGCACCACAAAAGGACTTGGATTGAGAACCCCCATCGTTAGCCACCTAGCCTCTTCTATCAACTGGCTCCAGTTTATTAAAAGCAATTGCCCCAACTAACCTTCAACACCCTGTGTTCACATCAGTCTTCTGCTAAGTAAGTGACAGGTTTAGATCACTCCCCTCAACCCTTGAATAAAGCAACAATGTAGGAAAACACAAAACTGGCCTCTTATCTAAAGCCTTGTTTACTGAACCAAAATTGTCACTTTGGACTAATCCCTTTCAAATATGTATTCCCTTGATTTTCTGTATGTTTGTGTGTGTGTGTATTGTATAATGTACATTCCTACAGCTTGAGCCAATTATTTCATACACACCATATAAAGCATCCACATTTCAACATACTTCTAACAGGTAAAATACATTTTGGAAAACTCCATAACTCTGTTAAAAATCTTTGGTAAAAGGTATGTTGCTCATGGGGAAAGTACAGAAGAACAATCACAGGGGATTTCCTCCTGGAGAAAACTCCAACAAGACAGAACTCACTCGTCTTAATTGTGTACATTATTTCATGCATACAGCTCACTTCAGTCCAAAGTATATTTAAACAAGGATTTGGATGAGCATAATGGATGATTTACATAGGGAAGGCTTGTTTGCTGGTTTATGGCTGAGTAGCACAAATACAAATGCCAAGATGTTGTATTTACCCTTGAAACTACTTGTCTATGGGTCTGACAGAAGCATAGCAGCAAAGGAAGGTCTTAAATGTGTCAAAACGTGAGAGAGAGAAACACTTGTTTGCTGTGCACGTTACCTTTATCTAACACTGGGCCAAAAATGGCCAGATTGTCATTGACTGTGGTGCAGTTCCAGCGTCGGCCTCTGAACTGGTGCTGACACTCCTGGATGCCAATCTTAACACCTTCTGCCACACTGGGCATGATTTCTACGTAGTTCCGGCAGAAACGCAGCTGTTTGGGCACCAAACCTGGGATGCTGCCACACAGAATAGGCTGAGTACCCAGTGAGGAGTACTGGTGGCCCACTGCTAGTGACCTGAAAGAGAAGAGAAGTCACAACGTAAGTGTTTTTTTTTTTCATGATAGCAACTTGTTTTGTTTCATGTCTGTGTCTGTATGTATTGATTTACCACCGCTTAAGTCAAAGTCTGATTTGAAGTCTTCTAAGGGGGATGGTAATTTCATGTCTGTTTGATTGTGTTTATTTGCTGTATCTGATGCTACCATTAGGAGTCCGTCCTTTATCCCTTCAACTACCCTCTCTGCACACACCTGGCCTTTGTGTGCATTGAAATTGCAGCCTTGCTGACAAAGATGCAGGCAGTGTTTCTGTCTAAGATGAAAGTCTACAATGCATCTAGAGGTCTTCATAGACCTTAAGCTGACAACTTGGAAAACTACACCTTGTTATTAACTGTCCACACACTTAACAGGCCTTCAGCTTAGGTTAATAAGAGTGCAAACGTTACACTGAAACTTCAGAGAGTTTATTAAGTGTAACACTGAACCATCCCACCCCACACCCCCTTTCCTTTGAGGAAGGTATTCTGGGATACAACAAGTGCAAACTTGGTTTACTGATTACATCTCTCAGTGTCACTCCTTGTATTGCTTTCTCTTTGCCTTTCCGTCTAATAATGAATTATATCTATCTATCTATCTATCTATCTATCTATCTATCTATCTATCTATCTATCTATCTATCTATCTATCTATCTATCTATCTATCTATCTATCTATTTATGCATCAATCCATCCTCCCTTCCTTCCATCCATCCATCATCTTTGGAATACTTGATTGTTTAATAGCACACCTTCAATTGCTATCTTTGGCAAATGCCCCACAGAGAAGCTACCAAGTGGTCTTCATTCATTTTACATCCACTGTCTGTTAAATAAACACTGACAGCAGAGGTCTGATGATTGTGCCCTGAGAGGTATGGACTCCACAGCAACAACTGTAGCGTTTGCACAAAGTCAGGGGCAGCAGGTGTGCAGGACTTTTAGCTCACTCTCTGTTGACCTGAGTGTTGTTCAGGTACTAATCACAAGAAGATTACCCAAAACTCCAGACACTGACCTGAGGCTGACTCCTTTAAAACCTCACGACCCAAGAAGACAAGATCTACTGAGCTAAATGAACCTTGGCTCATGGCTCCTAATGACCTCCACCACGTTGACCCCAAACACCTCAGTTATGTACCAAAACATTTCATTTTTAAGATCCTGTTTTAAGTATGTCAGCCAGGTGTTTACTGTAAGTGTGAATCAGCCTTCCATTATTCTTGTAAGTGACCTTTACGCCGACATCCCCAAGCAAATGTGTCACACTGGTTTCAACAGAATTTCTTGTCTAATTTCTACACACGAGATCCACGCTAATTAATCACGATGAGGCATCTACTAAGCAAGCAATGACAAGCTGGAAATGATTCCAGGGGAAATTACTTTAGTTTATAGTCTGTCTGCAGTAAACACAGACCTGACCTCAGTTTGGACCTCACTGATCCATCATTCTCCAAAGAAACCACATCCAAAACTAGTGAAGACTAAGTTGCTCTAAACGGCAGCAAACAGTGCAGGGCAGTTGCATTGACATTATCGAGGATATTAATTTACAGTATATTTATCACAATCATTTATCATGTAGCTTGGACACAATTAGAAGTTCTGTGCTGAATCTAACTTGAAAGCAAACTTATCCAGATGTTGGCAGATTTAAAAATGTTCAGCAACAAAACTGCTTGTGTGAATGATGTGAATTAAGTGAAACTGAGAATGAGTCACACTTTCTTCTATATCGTCATCAATGGTGTGAATTAAAAACACCTTTTCTGAATGACACCATGTCTTCTCAAAACCCAGGAATGCACTGATGACCAATCGTTGTCCACATTTAATGGACAGAATGTCAGGAAGGTCTATTTGTTTAATGTTATCTGTAATGTATGTTTTACTAGCTGATCCGTTCCTTTAAATTGTGTCTTGTAAGCCCACTTTGGCTGGGCACATTTTCTGCATATGACAGAAAATAAAGGATAATCAATCAAGCAATCAATCAATGATGGATAATGATTGTTTATGAAGACTGATGGGAGGTGAAAACACTTGCTGTCAGTCTAATCGTGAACATCCTGTGCTTCCTTTTTTCCTCTGCAGCAGGTAATGGCGCCTGTCTCATGGCATATTTGTCAACTTAATTTGAAGGAAAGACCTTTGCCTTCGTCAAAGACCAAATGCGTCACAACAGCAGAAACCGACTTTTCCCGAGGCGAGAAAAAGCCGAAAGTCATGTTATTAGGAACCAGTCTGTGGTGAGTCTGATATAGTAGTCAGCAGTACTACGCTTGTGAGGAGCCTTTTTAAATACATTTCTGGTGGGTCACCCTTGTGTTTCACAGACCCAACATGAGTCAATGTGCTAAAGTTGCTTCACTCGTGCTTGTTTCTGTGTCTGTCTCAGTGTGGCTGAGTAATCCATGCCACATCTTCCTGTGTTAAGAAATGGCCTGGTAGAGAAGGCAGGGCATGTTCCAGGGGATGATTTATGATTTTTTAAGAAGCTACTGCATTAAGAGCAGTGTTGTTAGAAACCAACTCCAACAAATATTCAAACACAGCAATTAGAAGTTTATGTGTTCTGAGGGTTTTAGGCATCCATTCAGCTCGCGCTGCCTCAATCTCCCTAATTCCTTTCTGAGAAACGAATTTCTCATCCGACCAGCTGCCCTCCGTTGTAAAGAAGCAGGATTCACCACATTTGTAAAGATCCATGTTGTCAAGTGAACAATCGAGTGAAAACTGTTACAAATAAATACTTAGGAATAACATATATCATATAATTTTTTTGTCTCAGCACAGACTTTCCCCCTGTCATCTAAGTGCATCCAGTGCAGGTTTAATGCATATTTCAGCAAGCCCAAGCAGGGTACCTTAGAATTACCACTTTACCTGTGGGCCCTCGGGCCTTGGAGCCGACTTTGACATCAAGAGACTATGTTTGGGAAAAGGAATGTGCGGCAAGCTTTCACCTCCAGGTATTTATCTTCTAAGGTGGGGTGGACTAGTGAAGGGGGTGGTGGGGTGGTGTCTGCAGCCAGGCTATGTTATGGCAGGTCGAAAAGAGACAGACATGAATGTGTCTTGGAGCAGATCAGGTACCCCCCGACAACTGCTGTGGCACACAGGTTGTGCATGATGCTGCTCCAGTGGCCACTTGAAGCCAAATTTGGCAGCAAACCATTCCCAGTTGCTTTTACACAGAAGCTGTTTGCAAGGGAGTGACAATGCAGGCACATTGAGCTCAACCCAGAAGGAACCAGGTTATTTGCCTTTGGATGAGTTGCCATGTAACAAAGATTGCATTATCAATCGTGCATGAAAAAAGACAAAAAAAAAACCCCCAAAACACTCCAGCAACTTATTACCTAAAAAAATAGACCTGAAATGTACACGAGCTGCAGTATATCTTCAGTTGCGTATAGCGATGATGCAGGCACCTTATTCCTGTCATGTTTACCTGACACTTTCTTTGCTGCTGCACTGTTCAAACAGTGACCTGACCCACCCTCCAAAAATCCAAGCATCAACACACAAAATAGTTGTTGACTTGCTGCAGGGTTTCTGTTATGACTGAATGGAAATCTGCTTTCCATCATGTCATTCATAACTGGCTGCACACAAAGGAAAATAAAACTAAAACGACATGCTCTACATATAGTGAATAATACACGGTGGATCAAACAATTTGGGCATGCATTCATTCCCTGTGTCCATTAAACCCAGGAGTGAACTGATTTGGGTCTTTTATTTATTTTTTAGCCAATGAGAGCCCCGCTGTTACATCAGGATTTCCTTCCAGCTGAGCATGTAATTAGTTTCAAATCAGTAATACCACCAGGGGACCCATTAAGAGATTCCCATTAGGGTACACTCAAAGTCGTAGCAAACCCAAATAGTGAAGGATTTGTTCAACATAAAATGCTCAAATGTGTTAAAACTGACATGGATTAAGCAACAAAAAAGGAAACTAACCAAAGAAGTTGTTAATCAAACTCTGCCTTTCGCTTGAACTTAAATATGAGGGATAATAAGGCGTTTGCGGCAGTTTATTTCAAAAGCTCATTAAGTGTGATGAATTCTAAATTAAGCATACAGTAATTATAAAAAAAAAAATAATCTGGTGCAGAAAATAAATTAGCTGATTAATTTGCTGCAGATTTACATGTTTAAATGTAGTTAAATATTCAGTTATGTTTAGTTACAAGTGAATGTGTCAATAATCATTCTACTGGGACATATTAGAATATTAAGATGAGCATATGAGAAGTAGATTAAATCCTAAAGTTTTCATCCATGTACACTCCAACACACACACACACACACACACACACACACACACACACACACACACACACACACACACACATTCACATTCACAGTGTATGTGCACACTAGCACACACACAAGCACGCAAACTTTGCACCTGTTGCACTCTGAATGTGAAAATGTCCCAACGCTCATGATTCTTCCTACACTTGTCCTAAACATAAAAGAATATATGATTTTCTTCAATTATAAAAATGTACATTCACCAGAGTTACAAAACATTAATAGCACTTCATATACAATATTTGACACACGTACATCATGTAAGCGGCTGTAAGAATAAATAAATAATAATAATAAAAAAAGACCGGGTGAGTTTCAGCATCAGTTCCCCCAGAATCAGTCCCGCGGCTGTCACAAACCAAATCGTCACGAAAACCGACTCAAAGTGACGCACAACAGGCGGACCATCATGACACTTTCCACTGTTTAAACATAAAACACAACATGTGTCGCCTTTAGTCAGGCGGGCACGAGTAGAATGGAAATGAAACTTACCACCAGATGGGATAACTAGCCATGACACGCGTGAGCCCGCAGAGCAACAGGAAACATCCAAGGTATATCATCCTTAAAGTTTCGCAAAACATCTCCCGCAGAATGTCTACATGCGCGCTCACGGGCGCGCACAGGGATTTGAACTGAAGAGCAAAAAAAAAAAAAAAAGAAAAAAAAAAGGAAGCGAACAAATAAAAAATAAACAAACAAACAAACAAAACAAAACAAAAAAGCCGATTCTGCACTGATTGGTTATTTTTTATTCCTATCTATCTTTCGCGACGTCTCGTGGCAGAAGTGTGGAGGCAAACATTAAAAGTTAAAAGGTGCTGCTGCTGCTGCTTTAGGACCCAATCAGCAGGTATTGCCACAGGCTGAATTCTGATGATATGTTCCCTCTGTAGCTCAGTCACAGCAGTTTGAACTCAAGACAATTTAAAGATGTGTTTTAGTGCTCATTGGGAATTGGTCCGCATTAGCATGCAGTGTGTGTGTGATATATAATGTTGTTTAAAGGAGAGAGAGGGAGGGTCCGAGAGGTTTTAAATAGACATCGGAACCCCCGTGGATTGCGTAGCTATAACAACCTGTCCGGATTTCACTCCCTGGCTTGAAGCTTCTAAAATGCAGAAATAAATATGTGTGAATTGCCTGAGACCATTATTAACGTCTCCCCTCCTTTATCTTCCACCAATGTCAAATTACAAGTTTGGAATTTTCTTGATTGACTGATGAACTCATATGGAATTGAGTTTTTTTTTTTTTATTATTTAAAGTATGTTAATTAAAGTAACTTTTGGCTTTCCTTTAATACACTGAATGCTATTTGACTTAATTATCAGATATTGCAGAATTAAAAACAAACAGCAATATAAGTAACATAATGTATAACTTTAATTATTACTGCTTAATTATTATTTTTCCTTATAGTGAAAAAAATGACCTCATGCATTCATCAAAGAGGGTAACTTGAAGTTGCCTCAACGCTCTTTTCTCTATTCCAACGAGAATATCCGTTAACATCGTCCACATCACTGAGTTTAAATGACAGACTGGCTGTTTGGTTTTCTCAATGTCAAGTGGCTGTTGAAAGCTGATCCAGAGAGAACTCTGTATTTACAGGAGCTGATGCTCATCTGAATATTTAACAAAGAAAAGTGTAACATCAGTGACTAACAGCGCGAGAATTACAGAAAGATCGTTTAAGTTTAAGGTTTAATTCAGGAGGATTATTTTTAGGTTTTAAGGTTTTCTCAAATACAGATTGTGTCATTGATTATACATTCCATAATCAATAAATTACAACATTTATTGATTATGGAAAAGTTAAATTAAAATAACAGTTATAAAGGGAAAACATGTGAAGATATAATGTATTATTCCAAAACCTCATTTCAAATGCACCCATCTTTATTATTTGCTCCATTTATTTTGTTGAATTAAATATGTACCTGGATCTGGACTTAATGACGTCCATTCATGTCAGTCCCCGTCATGTGATTTATAAAATGTATGTGCTGAGCTATTTTGACTTTGAGGAAGCAAAACACACACAGCACACAAGTCACACAGTTATCACACCGTTTCACAACATATCAGCGCCATCTACTGGGTATAGATGTGTACTACAAATCGCGATGAAGACTGAAAATACAGTATTTTCAATTAAAACACACTATTAACTACCACTAACTCCCTTTGCATTCACTGATCTATATTTTATATTCTATATTTGTTTTCCTATTGCACTTGGGCTTTACTTTCTGCTACTTGAAAAACATTCTCATCTTCCTACTAATTTGGAATTGTTTTGGAACTCTATTCTGGAAACTATAACCAGTTTATATTTGCTTATTTCCATGTACCATCACTTCATAAAATATGCAAACCCAGCATTATATAAAGCACCAAGTACAAAGATCAGCTACAACATTAACGCATATGGAAAACCAAAAACATCATTATGAAGTTGATATGCCTAAACAATTGATTTATTTTACCATTTCTTTTATTTATTTTCAGGAAAACAAGACACTCAACTACAGACGAGACAAAATAAATATCAGATGGGCTCAGACAAAAAGGAAGAAAATTAGGGTAAGTAAATAAATAAATAAATGAATCGAGTGACAGAAATAACAGCTTAATGTGTAACACACTATTATAAGCTTTTAGAGGCTGTTTGTTTTGGAGGGTATTACATACCAACGTCAAAACATGACAGATGAGAAGGGAGGGACATTCAGCTGTCACAGCTGCATTGGAGTGAGTGATCGGCCCCTGTATACATGAAACCTTTTAAATTGTTGTAAAATGTAGTCTGAGTCTTACTATTTGTATCACTGAAATCATGCTGTCCATCCTCTCCATCCGTCACCCGAACCACTGTAGCCGCCCAGAAGTTCCTGTCCTGCATAGCCTTCCCCATGCCATCACCTTGTATACCGGTGTCTCTTTTCAGAACATCTATGTATGTTAGGGGTGGTCTTTCTCACCTTCTTCTCCCATGTGTTGGGGACCACAACACTAATTCAGAGACTATTTCCTTGTTGTTTCTTGAAAAACCATGCTGTCCATCCACCTGGGTTTTAACAGTCTGTGGGCCTCCACAGACTCACCCCGATACCTCTTTGGCTCAATTTTGTTTTTCAAAATGTGTTTTCAGTTCAATCTCAAATACATAATTAAAATATAAGGTCAATTAAATATCTTCAAAACCACATTTTTTTTCAGAACAACTTTTTTATGTTTTATGGCATTTTTTCCCCGTCAAGTATAATTTCTTTACTGTATGCTTATTGTATATTTGCATTTTTTTTTTCCTTCTCTTGTGCCATAGTAGAATATGTAATACAAAATACACCCAAGCACAAGTAAGTTGATTAAAATCTTGAGCAGAATCATCCATGTTGCTGTATGACTTTATGTAGACTCCACCCTGTGCATTAAAAAAATGATCTTCTAAAACAATCATTCATACAAAGAAATAGGTAAAGGGAAGAAAGAGAAACTTCCCAAATTAATCTACAAATATATGGTATTTAGTGTGATACCATATGATGCCATAAATGATGTTATTTTAAGAATTCAAACCTCACCTATACTCTGTGCTTTGTATGTAGTATACATATGCAGTATATAACGGGATTGTGACGTGGGTGCAGTGCAGTAGAGCACAGAAAAGGGTGGCTCTGGGCAGCTGAATAGGGAGTGATTTGAAATATGGAAGTACGAAAAGTAGATCATTTATGAAGTATGCTCTTTTTTTCCCTCACCAGAAGCTTTCAGCACAGGGAAAGAGGCCAAGTCCAGCAAGAGAGTTAAATCCAGGAGAAAAATGTGATGTTTGTGAAGCTTATGGTTCATGAATGTAAACATAGAAACTAATAGAAAGTGAAGGCAATTCAGTGAGCTTCTTAGAAATGTAAACCAGTCAACACACCAGAGAGGTTAATTAATCACACACGTCCATAAACTGTAGCAGTTTCATGTCAATCTCATCCACCCACACATTTGCCACCTCTGCGCCGCTGTGCTCCATCCATTCATGTTTTCCCTCCAAGCAAACAGGAGGGAGTCATGGCACCTCTGTGTGCCCACGCTGACCTCACCGTGATGATGATGTCACTTAGTAAAATGCCATTAGCACGGAGTCATGCTCAACAAGTGAGTCTTGTCATTTCCCTGCACCACGGGCTCCAGTCAGACTCCCTCTGTTTGACGTTACACAGCCACACTAACATCACGCTGCGCACAAATATTGTCCTAATCACATTTCATTACTTCACTAATTTTTCCATGAATGTTCTCCTCACGTGCCACAGAGCTGTCAATGTTCAAGTGTAGATTTACAGAAACTGTTTTAGAAAATGGTAACAAATACACACACAGAGGGTTTGATAAAAACACCTGCACAATTTAACAGGCCTGTGCTGTGCACGAATGTGGCAGCACCACTAGATGTCAGCATCGCAATGGGATTATAATATACAATCCGTTATTAATGCTGAACAATACTAATAGACCAAAAAAAAAATGCTTGCTTTAAGTTTTTTTTTTAGAGAAATATATTCAAGACCATAAGTGTAATATTAACTTATAATATGTGTTTCTTCTTTTCATCAATGTGCAGTTGAACAATGTTTTGTGCAATGATGAGGGGAATACTTTTCTTATTATATATTACAGAGCCAGAGCCCTGTTCAGGGACACGGCAGCCTCCCAACAGGTCTTTTATGGATGACCTGACCTCACCACAGAGCCAGTACCAGGATGCAGGTGGATCCTGCGCGGGCTGGAGAAACTTATCGGGTGGGCCCATAAGTCAAGATCACTTATGCTGAAGAAAGGCCAAGTCACGGACAGGTTCCAGTGTTGGAGGGCTACCAAACCCAACTATCTCAGAGAGGCCTGTTAAGAGCCTTGGTAAAGTTTTGACAGCAGCCACGAAGCCTTGAAGCAATGTTCAGGCAATCTGCCAGAACTTGGAGAGCTGGTTGAGAACATTCGACTGATCGGGGTTATCGGATAAGGCATCATAGATACTCTGGCCATGACTTATCTCCACCAGAGGAAGGTAAGTGGATGTCTAAGTAGATGGCTGGGATTGTCCAGAGGTCTCAGCAGCACTGTCCTCTACGGGACCAACACAAAGCTACTGATTTGCCACTGAAGTCTTGGGAAGAATAGTTTTAGTTGTCATGAGAGAGAGCTGCTGATGTACAGGGTCTTGTGACCTGTGGAGAAGTGGTGAAGACTGGAAGGAAGTGGAGAGCTGAGTGTGCTGTGATGAATCCTGGCTTGGGAATGCTCCCCACAACTT
Organism: Microchirus variegatus; assembly: GCF_963457635.1. Classification (NCBI taxonomy): domain Eukaryota; kingdom Metazoa; phylum Chordata; class Actinopteri; order Pleuronectiformes; family Soleidae; genus Microchirus; species Microchirus variegatus. The sequence goes on from NC_139806.1 coordinate 19,857,628, forward strand.
AAAGGGAGGAAGGGGAAAAGAGAAGGGAAGACTGATCTAGGAGAAGGTGAGAGTGACAGAAGGAGAAGGGAGGACATAGATAGCATCTTGTATGGGACAGTAGGGGGCGATGAGGTGGGAGCAAGCCATGAACCTTGGAGAATCCAAGCTGGCCATTGTGCTAAGTGAGAGCGACTTTGGAACGCGTTACGAGTTCCTGCCCAAAAGCACTTGGCGAGTGCCAATACACTTGGCGGCACAACCAGGTGCTGAAACCCATTGCACAAGTTATCAGAAAGTGGATCAGCAGCTGCAGCCGACCACGGAACACCACCCACACGAGCCCTTTCATCAAAGCAGAGGCAAAGGGCTGGACAAAGGAAGGCAGCAGGGATTCTAGTGATGGCCCAGGACTGTCAGTTCTCTGTGGGCCTGGAAAAATTGCTTTGATTCCCCCAGCACATGGTCAACATTGACCTGTGACCACACATTCTGGTCTCAGCGCGCACCAACAACATCAGCACCAGGGAGCTAACAGTGCAGTGGGAAGATCACATAGAGGAGACCCACAAAAGAAAGTGAGGTGGGCTGCAGACTGCAAAGGGTTTGTGGGGCATTCACGCCACAAAACCAAAAGCTCATTAGGTGCTGCAAGAGTGGCAAGAACCAGGGTCATCAAGAACATCACTGAAGCAGCTGAGAAAGTGTCAAGATGGCCCTGGAGACAAAGTTGATGGAGACAAGGGAGTGCGACAGGAACACAAGCTGCGGTTGAATCACCTGGACGAGGGTGTCTGAAGACCCAAAACACCTGATGTCCACATACAAGTGCATAACCAGGTTTGACATAACAACAAAAACAAAAAATGTGCTAATACAAATGTGTTTTCAGAAGTGATCACAGATTTTGATTTAGCATATTATTGATTGATTATCTTGACAAAATTCTGACCATAACACTGTTTAGTTCAAACATGAAAAGGGACACAATTTGATTGAAATTATTGACAATCTACAATTATTTTGTTTATAATGTACTTTTCCACTGAACCATTTATCTTACTATGCTATTTGCTACTGTAAATGATCACTGGAAACAAAAGAGAGAAGCCGGACTTCTTTCGGAGCCGTTATCTTTTCAAGAGAAAGGGAGGATGGTTGTGCCATAATAAGCTGCAACACACCCCACGAGCTCACACCTGGAAACAGCTCATCGCTTTCCCCCCCGTGTTTGTCCGTCTGTTTCCAGACATGGGAAACAAAGCAATGGGGCCTGTCTCCACTTTGACTTTATCTTCAGGATGGGCATTACCACAAGCGTTGACGTCGCTATCTTGCTTGCACACCTCTCGGTAATACAGGGTGTAAAAAGGCTTCTGATAAGACAAATCATGGGAAACAACTTTCAAATCTTAATGTAAACCGTCTGAGGTCAAATTTGTTCAAGCTCATGACGGGTCACTGCACAGTATGTTGGCTCAGAGTATGGCTAGATGTTATGAATAGCCAGGGGCATTGTAACAGAACAGGCAAAGCAGGCAACTTGCCAAGGCCCCAAGCTGAGGGTGGGCCCCTCTAGAGCGACTGATTACTTCAGTCCACAGCAAAAACAATGAGAAAACCTTTAAATTCTCAGACTATCTGTGTCTACATTGAACATTTTTACCTTATAGTGCGTTTAAAGACAGCAAGACAAGAGAAAGACTGAGACTCATGGGGTTCAAAGTAGGGATGTCTAGCCTTTTTTTCTCTGGAAGGTTTACTGTCTCCTTTAGCCAAACAAATATATATATATTATTTTATTCTTAAGTTTTAAAAGCTATGAAAGTTATTATTATTATTATTTTATTTTTAAGTCGCCACTGATACCTACACCCAAGCAACGAGATGCACCAGCAGGTCTAAAAATGTGTGTATTCTGTAAAGTCTAATTTTGTCTTTAAGAGCCTGTGGCGGGAGTCTTTGGTCACAAGGGTTTTCCTTAGGGAGACTCAGATTGTTCCGATAGTACTGAGGTCATACATTTTGTGAGCATGATGAAGCCAAAAAACAAGAAGAGGCAATGCAGCTTCAATTACAAGAACAGCCATGCATGTCATATCAGGGTGCAATGCTTTTTATCAACTGCTGAGATGGGGAGAAAGTGTCCACTTCTCCACCTCCCTCCACTCTGTCCTCCTCCTCCTCCTCTTCTTCTCTGGTCTTTTTCCCTTCAGTGACACTTTCCTTTAGGGTCATCCCAGGCTGTGATCAGCTGAGCGAGAGGTTGCATTGGCTGTAGCTGCTAAACTGGACCCTGTCTTGTTTCATTGACGCTAAGCAAAGCAGATCATATCATTCCATCAACACCACCTGTTGGTCAAGAGCATGACCTATTCACCGTACACGTTCCATATCTTCTGTCTGTGTAAAGCAACCTGTAGTTTCCTGGCGCCGACTCTTCTCATGTCACTTCTCTCGACTGTTGAGACTGTGCTGTCATTGTAGATGCTTTCTCCAATGAAATGAAGCCAACCTGGATGAATGGCCATGTTTGTTCAAGGGCAAATAGAAAATTGCGATTCTATAAACACCGTTCAAGCAGAGTGTTTTACCTGTTGCCTGGGAGACCAAAGAGTGGATTGTATCATGGCAGCTTTGGAAACAAAAGACGAGCAGTTTTGATATTAATATTGTCTTGTCATATTGTCAGATCGTAATGTAATTTTGCATTGAAATGAAAGCAATGAGCAAACGTATTGGCTGACACTGGCATGAAAATGTTGATTAAACAAACTGGGAGATATTTTTGGAAACACAACTTCTCTTACCTCTCTTGCATTAAAGGCATTACATGTGTCTTACATGCAGCAGCAGCAGCAGCAGCAGTAGCTTAAATGTACCTACTTTAACCCCCATGAACAGACAAGCCACAACATGCTCACATGCAATTTGGCTCAAGTGTGTCATAACACTTCACTAGAAAATGTACATGGACTAACATGGACTAACATGCCACATACGAAGCACTGGGATTAAGCTCCACTGTGATTCTTTTTATTGCAAGGTGCTTCTCTTTCTAACCGAAACAACTGTTTTGGTTTCAGCACGAGGTGAATCGAGGAGACGCAGGAGTTGTGCAATCTTCTGCTTTATCATTCCATTGTTTCTTGTAATATTTACTTTATGTGGGAACTGTATTTGAATTTTCTTCCTTTCTCTCCTTTTACCTCATTTAATCTCAATTCAGTGACAACATTAGAGATTTTTTTTTCCTCACAAAGAAATGATAAACCTAGTAGAAGAGGTTGACAGTGCTTGTAGTGAGGTTTTAAAAACAACAGCTTCCTCTCCGGCCCCTGAAAACAGACTTTTCCTGAATCCTGAGAACTGTTGCAAATGGTGCACCCGACGCCTGAAACAGCAGAGTGGCGCAGACGCACCGTCAGCCTCCAACCCCAAGCCACAAATTATGTCTGGTACATGGAAAAGATCATGTGGCCCTGCAGTGGAGTAGGGGTGATGAGAACGAGGAGTTTGGTGGTAAGTCGGGTTAGGATTGGACGGATACGATTTACATTCCTCTCCAGGGATGTGATATCAAGACAAGGTCAGACCAAGGCTAATATTTAAGACTATATGAGGAGAAACGGACTTTACAATTAACTCAAAATTGCCTTTAAAAAAAAAAAAAAAAAAAAATTAAAATACATATTTTTCTGTATCACTCACTGAGGTACTTAATCAGTCTTGGGTTACGTTAATGATCAACATCATAGTGTTAACTGTAATGTTTCAAATGCAATTCAGGAGATTGCTCCTTTTAAGGAAATACCTCCAACTTCTTCAACATCCTTCAGCACATTCCAACTCATTTGAATAGTCAGTGCTCAGACTAACCTCAATGCCCAGAGGAACCTCATTGTAATTGCAAAGAAATGTAACACTGCAGGCTTAAGCCTCTAATCTGAACTGAGTATTCTAGTCACACATGGAGCTGACACAAAGTTGACTTTTCTACACCCTTTTCTGAAGGTGATGTTCTCTGGGACACCTGATATGTCTGTATTCACGACAATGCATAATATTTACATCTAAAAAAGCCCTTTGTTCACTTATTATTTGCATGGTAGCTTCCGAGAAAGAAACCGAGGCAGAAAATGGTACCAGGAGGTAACGTAGTCTCTTTTACAGCAAGGAGGGAAGCTCTCCTGACAGCAAAGTGTCCATTACCAAACAAATTTCTGCTACCACCTATTACACTCATGACAGGAGCTGCGGTAGAGCAAAACAACCAAAACAAATCATGCTTTTGTCATCATGAACATGCTCCCTCAACACTACAATGCCGGGTCTGAGGAGAGGGGGGCGAATGTGTTTCCAGAAGGGTGTGGGAATCAATTATCCCACTCAAGAGACATGCAGGACCAGTGGGTATTGCTTGGGATTAGCGTCCATTCTTGTCATGTACTGACAAAACCTCCTGCTGATCTCCTTAAGACCAGGTGTTATTAAGAAGCAAGGCCCTTACTGGGGGCCTGTAAGCTTTTGAATTACTGCCCTTTAATAGTGACTGACAAGCTTATAATGTCGTAGAAGTACATTCCTGTGCTTTCATGTGTTCACCTGTGTTCATTCTAAAATGAAATTATGCATGACTGTGAAATCATGCGTGAAGCACATTTGTAAGAATTGCTGTACAACCTTAGTTGTGAATACTTCGACTAATCCTTTAAACAAATATGTATCAATACGATTGCATGGAAACAGCTAAGATATGTTTTTGCTATGTTGAGATCTTATTAAAATACATATTTTTGGGCCAACTAAAACAGGTTGACTACGGAACACAAGGGAGAAGATGTCTATTTGAAGATAGCGGGAAACAATCAGTCACCCAAAAATGTTAAGTCATATCCTCTTTGTTCAATCCACACAAATATTATGGTTTTCATTATAACTGTTCTCTGGTATCAACTCAGCCAAAAGTATAATCCTACATGAAACACTAGTAACTAAAGTTTTTTTTTTTTCTTGTATGAATGAAAGAACAAAATGCAATTTCGCAAGCTTTGGGGATGCTGGTGAACTCCATAATCTCTACAGCCTCAAATCTCACTGACAGATGAAAAGCACTAACTCTGAAACTGCAAAAATGCATAATCTAAAGACATTAAATGATTGTGTTGTAAAGATAGAGGATATGTGACAGATTTTTTTACCATAATGATCTCTGGAATATTTCTTGAGAAATTCACAGAGAAACTGGAAAAAAAGAGAAGAAAAAAAATCTTGTATCCATCCCATTAATTGGATGCCCTCCAAAATCTAAAAGGTTCCTCCTCGGGTCATGGCCACCCCTAAACAAAATTCCACAAAACAACAAAAGCTCCTTGGTGGAAGTAAAAAAAAAAAAAAAAAAAAAAAAAAAACATCTCCAAGTCAATCATCAAGTCATATTCACTCACACTGTTTACACTGTTGATCATAGATCCAGAAACATGCAACCCTAATTATAAAGCTTTCTCACTATAATCTCCAATTTAAGGCTACCACTGTTTACATACAGTAAGTAGAAACTTGGCTCTGTGAAGCCACTTGGCCCATCTGTGGCTGTTTGTGATATGTGGTGAATGGGCAGATTATTGTTTGAGTAAAGTGGGAATGAATAGATTTTATCCCTTATTTTGGCAGGAGCGCTCCCCAGGTGAGAATACCTGGGCTTTTCCCAAGTTCAGATCATGTGCTTGGAACCAAGGTTATGTCAGATGTCACATAGTTAGTGTCCTGACGAAAGATTATGCTCAGGCATTGGACTGAACATCAACTTTAGAAACCAAACGTGTTGGCGATACAAAAATAAAAAAAAACATTACACAACGACAGTTTGACCATCTTTGAAGTCAAACAAAGTTAAATAATGTTTTGCACCATCCAAGTGTTCATGTACAGTCCTTATTTTTTCAAACATTTTACAAATATTTCAATTCTTTGATAATCTCCAAATCTTGTGCAATCAAATTTGTAGGAAGAGTAAATAGTTTTTCAAGAGCAGACCTGCCACCTGGCTCAGATTACTCACCAGAATTACTAACAGTTTGCCACTTGATTTACGATATCCAATATAATATTTTGCAACGCGATTAAACGTTTTGTCTCCGGTTCTTGTGAAGTTGCTCGCAATTATTATTTGCAGACACGTTTCCATTCTTCACTGTGAACTGTGGATGAACTCACCTCAGCACATGCGGTTGAAAACCGATCACTGTGTCTCACAAAAGGCAAGATCAGACTGATATTTCACTTAACACACGATCCTCGACCAAAACCAACAACGGTGGAAGACGTTTCTGCGGCGCGTGATGCGTTATTGACAGATTACGTCAACAGTGACACGACAAGATATGAACGTCTACAAGTGAACTTTGAGCGATCGTGAAATTCATATATTTATATTGCAGCAGTGGTGGAGTCATTTCGAGTAAAAGTGGAGATATACTACACATTTATGAAAACATACTAATGTGTCGCCTTGAGAAGTTACAACATTCTGGTCAATAAATGCTTGTAACTATAGACACAATTTGGAGTTATTTTACTCTCATCTAGGAATGATTTCTAATGACAAACATTCAGTCACTTTGAGCGAGGCAGAGGGTGATGAGAGGAAGAGACACGCACATTCACTTTTTAGAATTAAGCATTGTGGGTCAGTTGCTTTGCTTGTGTTACATGCAGCAGACTTTGAGATATGTTCACGGGCAGTGTGATAAATATCCATTAATAATCGGGGGGGTCCCCATCTCCCATTTGTTGCGCAATACGGTTTCACCACCCCAGGTACCACCCTGCAGTATTGGCTATCTTCCCTGTCAGATGTAGGCTTGTGTGGGCCTTTTCCACAGCGCCATTTGGAAAGCAATAATTAAAACATTAAAAATACACAATTAGAAATATAATAATTGACATGTTGTCTGGTTAAAAAGGATAAGAAAGAATGCAAAGTGTATTATGCATGTTGATCATATATGTAAAACTGAAACTACAAAAATCTTTAGGAAAAAAAGCATGCTTTCCAATTACACTGTAACATGTTTAGGCCCCCCTCAAATTTTGCATTTGAGGCTTTCAGGGGGTCTTGAGTGTTAATCAGGGGGGCTCTAACCCCCCCAGACCCCCCTGTGTTTCGCACAGTGTTCACGGGTAAAATCAGCCAATCCAATCACAGTTCTTTTAAATTATACACTTCTAGCTCTACTCGACTTCACTCTTCTCAGTTTGGTATCAAGCATGTAATGTTCCATTACTATAGTACCTCCTCTATGTGGGTGGGGTTGTCATACACACGAAACTGCCGTGACATTATTTTATACACAAACACAGAAACTAGCGATGAGCAAAGCAGTTCCTTTAGACTTGGTACTGAATCAGTTCATTCAAAAGATTAGTTTAGTATTTCCTGCATGACCAGAACACAGACTCCGTCTGACACAGTCACAGAACTAAAAAATGGCGATCACGATTGATGGCTTTTGGCTTTCACTCAATACACCAGACCCCTCTGTTAAATATTTAGATTTTTAGAAATGTCCTTGCTAAAAGTTAGATTTCCTGGTCTTTTTAACGGATCTACAGTTCGACATTGTTCAGTTTGATCCTTGTGCCGGACGACACACTCTTCCACTCATCAGAGCTGTTACCAAAAAAGCACCAGGTACCAGGTGCTATCACTAATAAAAAACAAAGGGAAAAAAGAGAGAACTGTGCTAGAACTGGATGTTTTGTGGATGGCCCACCTGACTGGTTGGTTCCTACCTTACTAATTTACATAGCTGGAAAAGTGGTGAGGACCCTTTCATTTTATACAGTTTTCCTTATTTTGTTTGTTGCTGCCGAATTCAATTCAATTCAATTCAATTTTATTTATAGGCCTATAGTGCCAAATTCCAACATACATTATCTCAACATAATAAGGCGGAAACGTAACAATATTACAGAGAGAAGAGAAACCCAACTATTCACAATCGATGAGCAAACACTAGATATCAGTGGAGAGAAAACATTTAAATAAACAGGAAGAAACCTCTGACAGAACCTGATGAGCAGCATCTGCCTCGGTCTGTTGGGGTGAAAAGTAGATCGGGGACAGAGGAAGGACAGGTAGCGGAAAGAAAATGGTGAGAGAAAGTGAAAGAGGGAGGCGAGGTAGAGACAGAAGAGAAAGAGACCAGGAGCAGAAATAAAAAAAAAATACTCATATCGATTTTAATTGCAGCTTCAACAGTAGCCTTACTAGTTCTATTTTCACTGTGCTGTAACACTATTGAGATGTAAATGTCCCATATTATTCAAACTAGAGAGAAACTGAGTGCGCCAGGGATTATTTTCGTAATCGATCAATTTGTTGTTTGTTTTCTCAATGAATCGAGCACTTGGAGACAATGATGTTCTCGAATGTCCAAAATGATTCAGATTTCATTATTTTTTAATATTATATGGAGCAAAGAAACCAGAACATTTAAGATGCTGACAACTCAGAAAGCTTGTTTTAATTATAGGGGGGAAAAACCCTCAAAACCAATTAATCATTTATCAAAATAGTTGATGATTAATTGTTTAATTGATTAATCAAATAATCTTTGTAGCCCCAAGATGAACAAAATGTCATATCAACAGATGTCAGCAGAAAAGCTTTGAAGTAGATTTCACGAGCGCTTGTTGAAATACTGGGTTCTAATCCTCAGTGTTCTTTTATTCATAGCAGTGTCTCTCCAAAGCTAACAACCCACCAAGCATTAAGTGTAGTAGCCATGAATTAATGGTCTCGTTCCCACTTGTTTTTAAAGGTTGGCCACAATTTAATGACCTCATTCCCACATGTTATTGTTCCGTGGCCACAGCTTATTGATCTCGTTCCCAATCATTATTATTTCATGGCCATTTTATAGTATTTTTTTCCACCAAATGTCACCAAATGGACTCCATAGTCAAATGTATAAGTACTTTTTATGAAAAGTCCCAGTGAGCTGTTGGTAATATTCTGCAGACGATGGCAATGTGTCAGGTCAAAATTGGGGTAATTTGCACCCTGTAAATAAAAGTTTTCACTTTTTGATTTTTACATCTTTTAATTGCATCACATGTTCTTCTTCTGCAGGACTTTATTGGATTATAAAGTACAAAACCTTCGGTTACTCTCAACTATCACACACTGGGATTGACTGGGATTTAGTCGATTATACTGCTTGCTCGCTTAAAACAAGACATGTTTTCGACAATAAGAAATAAGACAACAACAAAAAAAAAATCACATTTGCAGATGTTAGTGCAATAATTCAATACATTCTAAACGACGCATTCTAAATCAAATATTGTGCCGTTTCTCACAAGCTTGGCACGTTTTTTTTTATGAGCATCCAAAATAAATCAGCGCATATAGAGGACATTTTCCAGAAAAGCACTGTGCATCCAAAAAAAAAACACATCCCACATGGAAATACATGGAAAAAGATTGAGGCGTCTGAAGGCAAACAAGCATTTAATCATCCAGGGCAGGTCAAGACTGACAATGTGCACAAACATTGGCAGCATGGAACTGCTTATATGACTCACAGAGGACAGACAGTCATGCCAATCATATAAATCTATAGACAACTGCGATTGTTAATATTAATCTTCCTGAAGTGAATTGTGAATAAGTTCGGCTCTCTCTGTGTGTGTGTGTGTGTGTGTGTGTGTGTCCCCCACCTCTCTCCCTCTCCCTCCCTCTCTCTCTCTCTCTGGTGATGGGAGGAGCGCAGCTCAGCTCCTCTCTCTATAAGAAGTGTTGAACATTGAGCAAAGGATTTTACACAGCTACTCAGGAGAAACGAAATGATCTGCCCTGGAGCCGCAGCAAAATGCTGGATGGACACCTACTCCTGGGATGGTTATCATTCACAGTTATAGTGCATCTTCTCAACTTGCCTGGACCAACCGCAGCATATTTCGGGTAAGCACTGACAGACAGAGGAGCGTGATGCTGCTTTCATTGATTTGATTGGTTGGTTGGTGACAAGTTATTATTTTTTTTCCCTCTCCCTCCTTTAATCCTCTAACTTTCCACTTAATTTATTTTTTTTTTTTTAACAACAAAGTGAGTTGTTTTGAAAGCATGTTTTGATTTCACTCAGGTCAGTGAGGTGTCACTTGGCCGCGGTTGCGCAGCGGCCTCACAGCTGGTGGCTGCCTGCAGCAGGTTGTCTGCACATGATTTGGCCCCACTGAAGTTGCTGACAGTCACTTTTTTGGAGACAGAAAATGTCTTAGCAGGCTAGGAAACCGCATCTATTGAAACTAGATAGACGGAGCCTTGAGTTCATCCCTCCCCCCCCCCCCCCCCCCCGACACACGCTGTTGAATTCCCCTGGCGTGACTGAATGGCAGGTAACGGTGCGCAGTGATTATCTTGCGCAACTAAGATCAGAACCTTTAGTCGACTCTGAAAACAGCCGCGGAGGGAAAGGTGAGTGTAAATGCCTCAGACTCAACAGCTGGTAACGATAAAGCAAACTGACTGACTGAGTGAACTAGTGGCCGAAACGTCTGCTCAGCTTGCACAGAAAATTCCCCCATCCAGCATAAACATATCACACAACTCCGGCAGAGGTTTTCTTTTTTTCTCCCCCTGCTGCCTCCATCAAGTTTAAAAAACACTTTGGAACATGTGCCGGGAAATTAATCTCAAACATTTAGCTTTGCGCGAATCATGTCACAATAGTGTTTGATTTAGACATAGCACAGGGGGTGTGCGTTTCAATGCCCACAAAACGCCTTGGATTCTAGGTGTATCCCACTATGACCTCCACTTAAGAGTGGCAGCTACACTTTAAAGTTTCTCCAGTTTGACTGTAAGTGCATTCTTTCCGCTCTGTCTCAGAATATTTTTCACTCAACTGACAATAACTGTATTTTTTACAACACCTTTCAAAACAGAGTTGCAAGGTGCTTCGCAATAAATAAAAATGTCAGAATACATCAACATCAATATAAAAAACTTGAAACGTTTGCGTCAGTTATAAGACAAGATTTTAAAGACAACACTAAGGTCCTTTAAACATCTTGTTTGATGAAAGAGCAGCAGTTTCTTAAAATGATCAGGTGGCATCACCTACTTAACAGAAGCAAGCGCTTAGTGTTTCTTTTATTAATCCCTTTATTGTGTGTTGATGGAATTGTTAGTGAGGCGCATGGAGACAAATGGCTGTAGGCTGCAGAGTGATGACACTTGAGGACTTTCGAGCAGAGTCAAATTTATGGTAGGTATGGGTGTTTTGTGTGGGATCCAGGAGTGTTAGGTGATCTGGGAACACAGTTCCCTCAGGGTGTGTTACACTGGTGTGCTGGACCCGTCGACCTGTTGAAGTGGCTCTCACTTTCATCAGCTTATCCTGAATAAGGTGTAAAAGTCTCGGGAGGCCAGTCAAAACATACAAGCACGTCAGGTTTGGAAGCACTTGAACACTCGTTAGACATCAAAGAGTCTGAATAACCCGGATCGCTGAAAGTTACACCCAGTTTTTCACATTTCTGGGTAAATGTTGTTCTGGTGGGTGTTGCGCCGAAGTGTTGGCACTCATCCTTGGAAACTGGGTGATGCAAACATGCTGCATGGCACCTGTAATAGCTCCGCATGCTGGAAATATCACGGCCCTTCACAGTTAAACGTCATCATCTGTAATGCTCGTGCATATTCTATATGAGGTACTTTCTCCGTCTCTGTCTTTGGTTTCAATGCAGCTCTAAAGTTGCATTAGAGCGACAAATGTGACCCCCGGCTCTGTGTTTCTGCCTCCCACCCTGTTGCAGTGTCAACTTTGGCAGGCAGTGTGTATTACAGTGGCCGTGCCAATTTGGCACACACATCTGCCTTAATGGTCCCAATGGTAATGCATATTTACTTATTCAGTTAGCACTTGTTTTCAGTTTCTTCTGTCAGTCTGTTCTCTATCTGCGGCCTGTGACATGTGGTATTACAATCCTCCTCATTTTCTCTTCTGCAGCCCCGGTGAGCGAGGAATATGAATGAGTGTCAGTGAATGATTTAGCCCTGCAGTTGAGGAACATGGAACATACTGACAGAGAATGCACAGGTGACACAGATACAAATGTGACTGCCCCCCCCCGGCAAACTTCCCAGAAATTCGACACCGCTGACACTCCGGCACAGTCCTGCTCAGCTTTGACTGTGGTACATACTAACATAAACCTGTTCAAATAAATATTCCATGAGCACAAGGCATCCTAGGGCCTCCTGGGTACTGATTTACTCAAAATAGAGGGTCAATGTTGCATACCCAATTTCCAGAGTGCGGTGGAGCGTAAGTGTAACATAAACACAATCTCTCCTGCCCATAGTCTGCGCAGCTGAGGGTGGGGTGGGATTCCTGGCGTAGTCAAGCACCCGCTTAAATTGTCATCCTTTGCCACAAGAATGTGAACACTCATTTTCCTTCCCTCAGCCTGTTGTGGCAGGTGCTGGTTCTGCTCAATCCGTTATCATTAGAGTTTGAATCGGAGATGTTTATCGAGCTTTCTTTACCTGACTTCATAGGTCACGGCACCTCGGCGAGATCCAGGGTAAACTGACAAGAGGAGGAAGGAGGAAGTGATTTGTTTGCTCGTTTGACCTCGTCACGGCTCAGAGTGCTGACTGTCTGTGACAACTCTGCTGATTTGAATTTCACTTTCAGTGAAATAGCATGTCATTCTGTGGTCTAGTAAACCACGCTGCATGTTGGTCCAAGCACTGCGTCAAGAGTTTGTTTTTATTTAGTCCATTTGTGATATATATACAGGAAGGTTGCCCACAGTCATGCAGCTGGGATTTACCCATCGCTGCGGCAACGCAGCATCTGCAGGAAGCAAATACACTGCTGCTCTAATTAATTGCGCTGATCTCTTTATACAGTGTATCATCAGTTTGCTCCTGACGAACAGATGTGTGATTGTTTTCCGCGCTCCTTTAGCGCGTGTGCCAGAAACCAGAGGAAAAAACAAATAGGATGTGTGTAAATAAACCGATGTTATTTTTTTTTTACTGTGCAGCTGTAAAGGGGTTTTAATCACTACTCTGAATTAGTTCCTGGTGCGTATCAAACAGCAGGTTGGTCTTAAAGGAGCCACATTTTCTTCTCGCACAGCACAGTGATGTTACAACTTGTTTTTTAAGTGGCTCCATGTAAACATTCCTTTTCGCTCCCTCCTCGCTCACTCTCTCTCTCTCTCTCCTCCCGTCACCGGGTTCGCCCGCCTCGTGCGTGCCGGCATCCCTGCAGTGGTTTGTGGGGAGCTGCTGGGTGATTACCACTCATTAGGAGCAGCAGAGTTAGTGTGGGCTCAGGCTGGCGTTGTCTGGCAGACAGTGGTGGCGGGCATCTCATTACCAGGCAGTAAGGACTGATTAGCCCTGACGTGCAGCAGGGCGGGGAGCCCCATTGATAGAGGGATTTCCCAAACTTTATAGGATATCCTGTGGCCACAGCCACACCTCATAGGGTATCACTTTACTGTGAGACAAGAAGATAGGATTCTCTCAGCACTGGTGCTCTGACCTTGCAGTGTGGTGAGATCATGCAAAACTGGAGGCTTAGATAACAGACCCCAGAAAAAGCAGAGCTTTGTTTACTTTATATTTCTGTTTGATAAGTCTGGATTTGAACTAAGCCCGGCTTTGCTTTGACTGCTCTGCTCTTTGACATCTGTCTGTAAAGGCCTGCTATCCCCGTGGATGCCACAGGGTGGTGCAGTGTGTTCTGAGAGGGCAGGATGATCCTCAATCAGCTCTTTTCAACCTGTTTTGTGTAACAGTAGGAGAGTGGGAAATGAAATGTTTAAACATCACATCTAAAAGGCAGCCGAGTGTGTGCAAAAAAGAACAGAAAAGAAAATACTTCTGTGCATGTTTAGTTGTGGTCAACCTGCCTGAAAGTGTGTGAGCTTACGGAGCAAAAATTCATCTATGCATAGTGTTACTGTTTATTTTACAGCTTGAATCATCAGAAACGGCACACACCAGTGATGTGCTGTTATAGAACAATGACATGACTATTTTGAAAAATAGAGGGTTATGCCCAGCATATATCGCATCACAGGACCGCCAGTTCTGGTTTAATCAGCTGAGACATGTTTTGTTTTAAAAGGATGGCAGCTCCAGCTCAGTCCCATTAGTCAGCTGTGCACACGAGTGGTGGATAGTCGGAAGATATGGGAGGGAAACTCCCATTGAAGGAAACTTGTCGGCCAAACTGCATGCATAATGATCTTTGCAGATGGAGCTGGAGACATGGGTAATTTGCAAAACAGGAAAACTAATATAGACTCACGATACTTTTAGTGGTCAGGCATTGATGAGATGATGCTTGTTAGTAAGACTGCCATGTCCTGTGTTTTCCATTCTTGACCGCAGGCACATTTTCTCTGCCTGATTTGTGGGGAGTGAAGAGACATGATACGTGCTAAGATTAGCAGATCGACAAAGTCTCACTATTACATACATCCATACATATATATATATATACACATGTTTTTATCTTCTAAAAATACATGTGTTTCCTCGTGTCTAACAAGTGTGTGTTTTTAATTAATAAATCTGCACCAGTTATCATAAAACAAAAAGCTTAATTAATAATATGTATGTAATAATATGCATGATTTCTTGTAGAATGGCATACGTTTTAATGAACTTAAGCCAATACTCATATTAGAGCCATTTGCCTTAAACACATTCAATATTTCAGTATGAGATGCAGCTGATGTGAATACGAAAAAAAGAATGTTTAAAAATGTTGAATAAGAATTAGAATGCCTTTTATGTCAATGCGTTTGTAGAAGTTGTATTGTCAAGTTGTTTGTAAAAAGTAGAGACCACAATCATCTCTGCTCCACATGGATCAACAACCCACGTGTAAAATCAATACTATCAGCATCAGTCAAGCTCTCAATCAAATGCTTCTTATTATTATATTAGTCAACCACATAAGGCATACGTTTTTATCCATAAATCCTGAGCAATAGTTTCACAGCAGACACAGTCAGACTGACATGAATGTGTCTGGACATGATCGATGTTCACCACTGCGATCAACCCTTGAGGAGTTTTGTGTCATGTCAAAAAAATCGCCCATCTGTATGACATTCAACTGGTTGACAAGAGGCAACCATTTTGACACAAAGTGATAAATGAGCAGCATGTATGAAACTCAAGCTACTGGCAGATATACTGTCAAAATAATTTCTCTGCATTATAGATTTAACAGCAGCGGATTAAAAATAGCCTCATGTGTTTTTGCATATTTTGTATTTGGAGTAATGTGGGCCTTGCAGGAACAATACAAACTCTTTTAGTAATGACAGTAAATAATGGTTAATGAACTCGGCCACTTGCAGTTACTGAGGCATGACTGATTCAAAACAGCCACTGTTTTGTTTTGGATTTCGTGGTTTGACTTTGTGTGCTTGGTTTACTCACAGAAGTGCTTCTGGCAAAAAACCCAAAACACCAATGCAACCCCACTCCTTCTAAACATTAAATATCTGGAGTTTGCAGTCAAGCTGTTGCGCACTAACCGAATGACCGTGCTCTGGGTCTTGAGTCAACATGTGCGAATTGGTGAGAATTGAGTAAAGTATGTGTGCCTGAATGTGTTTGGTGTGTGCTGGTACAGCACTCCTCTGTGCCATGGCGTAAGCTAGAACAGGGGAGTCATGCGGACACTGCTGTGCGCCCAATCTGTGCCAGTCACACAGTGACTATAACTGAGCTGCTGACCTTAGAAGCCTCGAGTTCTCACATAGCAGTTAAACCTCTTACCTTGCACCACACTCCCTTCCCCAAACCAAGCATGTGTAGCCCCTATACTCCTTACAAGCACTTGCATTCATGGCTTTGGATTAAAAAACAATACATATATAAATTTAGTGATTTTTTTTTATCAATCAACACACGCAATTCAAATTTAAGTATCAAGAGAGTCAATATCGAGGACATGAGCCAATCAGTCAATTAGTGGGAGTAGTCTGACACCAGCCTATGTTGTTTGTGAATGACCAGAAGAGACAGCAGATGACATAACTCTGGGTCATATCCTGTTAAGTCATGCAAGATAGTGGACTTTCCCTCTTTACGTTGTGGGCAGCACTTCGTATAAGCATTGCTTGACATTCCCACACTTTACAGAAAGGCTTATTATACATATAATAATGACTTACTAAGTCCCCTGGCCCCTACCACTTTGTTTTCAAAGTCATGTTGTCATGTTACTGTACTGTGTCAGTCACAGCTTGTAGGAGTAGTCACAACACCCAGTCCTTTCAACCAGTGACTAATCTTATCTTAGCCTCATACACAATTGTTCACACTTTGCCCTATTTCTGGTTTTAATGAGTTAGGGAATGAACAGTGTCACTATGGAGAAAATAGCAGGATTTTTCCTTTAAAAAAAAAAAAAAAAAAAAAAAACTGCTTGGAGGTGGACAATAGCCTGGAGACTCCCTGTACCAGAGAGCCTTTTGACACTGATTCATGATTCCTACAATTATTCAAGTCTAAGCAGTGGAGAACATTGTCAGCCTTAGTTAGAGTGGGCCAGAGGGAAAACACCACACACACTAACATTCCTACTACCTTTGGCATGGCCTGGGCTGTGATACACCAGATGGGACTTGGGCAGGGTGGTCTGAAGTTTATCCCACATTTCTGAAAAAGCAGACCCCCCCCCCCCTTCCCATCCCCACCAGAAATAAATGAGCACTTTAAACATTGTGATGGCAGGAGGAAAAAGTGAAAGAGAGAAAAGGGAGATCGGCAGGGTCAAGGGTAATTTCCATACAAAACCTTTAATAATAGTAGTTTGATTTTTATTTTCCATAATACACCGATTAATCTCATGTTTGGACAGTAGTTTGTCAGTTTTGACAGCTGAACTCGTCCAGGACACATGTTCATGTCTGTCATTGTCTTGTGTGTTGGTTACTTTCACAGACAGCGGTGGTGGTTTTGTCTAGAGAAGGCTTTGTTTTGAGCCAACAGCTGGGTGGAATGATTGGCATTCGTTTAGAGTAATTGGCCAGTGGGAATAGGGGGTGTTCAGAAAAGAGGAAGAAAAAAGAAAAGAAAGAAGGAGAGGGGGGTTGGTTGTGAGCTTGAGGACACCAGACCACACAACCTGCAAGTTCAGGCTGATGGAGAAACTGTGGCTTTTGTTGCTTTTTCTGCATGGGCGCGTTCAGCCACGACTGACTCTCTTGTAGGTGTTGACTTAAGGTTGTAAGTGCCCATATGCACACACGCACCTACACACACACACATGCACACACACACACACACACAAAGAGAGAGAGAGAGACAGACAGACAGTATCTGCAAATGTATAGCCAACACCTGCTGGACTCGTGGAGTGGATGTAATAAACAATAAACAACCACTGGATAAAAGTTGGTCGCTATCTTCATTCTTATCCTCATGACGAACACAGTGGCCGATCTACAGTTAGCTCCAATAACAGTGTTGTAGAATTGGTGCAGTATCTAAAGAGGTATTATTTGGAAATACCAGGTAACTGATATCCGTGAAAACAACTTGCAGACATAACAAAAACCTAGACATCATTATTTTCCCGAGATATGAAACACATACAAGTGTGACATTCTTATGTTTTAAAAGCTGGAAGACAAAAATCTTTGGATGATTTGCTTAAATAAACTTCATTTGTAATCAATTAACTATTCTGACATTAATTAATGACTCCACTGTTCCAGCACAGCATCCATTTGGAAGATTGCAGTACTTGAAAACAAAAAGCTGCTTTTGTCTGTATCTGTGTAACACTGGTAGTTACACTGCTTACTTCGAAACATATTGTACACATTAAACATGCTACTCATTGAGGCAAATCAAGTCAAAGCCAGATTTTTGTGTCCACTCTCTGAGGGTTTAGTTGTTATTACATTCATTTAACTATTTATATACCAAGCCAGTGTGGAGCGATAAGAATTACTGTAATGTAAAGCTAAAGCAGGGTTGATGAAGTTTAGTGCAAGTCAATCATTTCCTTGACTGATAAACTCTGTGGCTCCGCAATGTGAAATGAGGCATTTTCACTCAACCCGCTGCATTGGAAAATGTATTTAAAGTAAATACTACGGGCAGTGGGAGGTGCTGACAGGTGGAGAGAAAGGGCTAAACAAACGATATTGAAGGAGGTGCGGCGTGCATGAGAGTGTGTTAGTGATATTTGCGAGGAGTGCGTGGAGGCAAGCGTGTGAATGGAAGGCGAAGCTGAGCAAACATCAGCAAGAATCTCACCTCGCGTAGGATAATGAGGAGTTTTTATATGTTGTCGGTGGTGTTGGTGTCCAAATGCGAGTGGGGTTGCAGTGCCACCGACTCAAACAAAAACACAGAAACACAAAGTTACGAAAATGCACATCTTCTATGAGAAGCAACTACAATCTGTTTTTAGCATAATTTCTTAAAAACGCTTTCAATTTACAGTTGCAGAAGTTTACAGTTGGCTTTGAAATGTTTAATAAAGAGATAAAAGCCTTGTAGGTTTGTTATTAAATTACCCAGCGCAGGAGTATTCTTTTGGGATAAATTTTTTTTATTTTTTTATTTAATTGATTTCAACTGATTAATCCATGCATTGTAATTAGTTTAATCTGTAACTTTGCTTTTCCTATGTACAGCATATAATTGATAAAATTAAACCTTTGGCTACAGTCTACATATCCTACATATCCTATATAAAGATACACCGTTCCTCTTTGGCTTAATTTGTGATTTAAATTTCAGATTTATAATGGTTTTTGAGAAGATGCAAGCATGTTTTCCAGTTCAGCTTGAGTTCAATCCATTCATTGTTCAGCAAACAGCACAGTGATATTTTCTGTTATTTTTGCAGATCTTCATATTGGAATGTGTGACCCTTTTGTGTGACAACAGGGGTCACAGTACCACATCCAGGGAAAATATTATCTTAAATGAGCTGCACATTTGAATTCAAGAGGAACGAATGTAATCCAAACCCAGGCTGAGTCAAAACAGCACATCCACTAAGAGGACAGACAATCTACAAAGAGAAAATAAACAATATCAGTGTGTACATCTGTAATAGTATGTGACAACTGGTCTGCCGCAGAGTGGAAACATGCAGAGCGCAAACCGCAGCAAATAGTGTCTTCTCAGGAGGCGTGAAGAAGTGCTTCTCCACTCTCAAATCTCTCCCCAGCACACTTCACCCTCGGGCTTTCAGATAGAAACGCGTCTTTGTGTAAAAAGGCTGCACAGACACGGTAGCGCTGAGATCAGTGTCATGTCATCTTTGGCCTCTCTCCAGCTCCGCTCAGGCCATCTTTTTGTCTCAGACAGGCAGACGTCACACAGACAGTTGAGGCCTGT
This sequence comes from Microchirus variegatus, assembly GCF_963457635.1. Classification (NCBI taxonomy): domain Eukaryota; kingdom Metazoa; phylum Chordata; class Actinopteri; order Pleuronectiformes; family Soleidae; genus Microchirus; species Microchirus variegatus. The sequence goes on from NC_139806.1 coordinate 19,877,024, forward strand.
CACTCTAATGGGCTCTTGTTTTGGCAGGCATTGTGGGCTTTTAGAAGATTTGACGCTGATACGTGCAACTATCCATGTCTCACTAAAGAATGTCCACATCATGTTGGTGGTTTTGAGTGAACATACACACACACATATAGTATCAATAGCCAGTGTAATTAATATTTTTTTCTCATTTGTAGTATCATGGTGAATTTGAGAAATAGCTTGAAATTTTCCTTGAGACTATTGTTTCAATTGGACTTAGACGGGTACTCCACATGGCGCCATCATTCAATCCCTGGTTGGTTGCTTACCATAGAAATGTTGTGGAACGATTGTCAGTCATATGTATCCTACTGGTCAGTTGGAATTATTTGCTTTGGCACTTTGAACACGTTTCCTTGGCATTGTTAGCACAGTGAATTTTAACAAAGCATGAAACAAAAAGGAAATTATTCGGAGAGAGACACGGTTCTTTTGCGTTGCCTTGCTCTGTACGCCTCAAACCATACATTTTTTTTGCTCTCCAAGTGTTTTGGGAGAACAATCTCTGTCAAGACACGGCTTGCCAGGTTTCCATTTGGAAATTCATAGCTGTCAGACAAGTTAAAGAAAGGCAAATAGGCTTTGTAAAAAGGAAACCATTTGACCCAATCTGAAAGCAAATCCTGACGCCTGGTCTTTGATTTGACTGTTCAGATTCTTAACTAGGCTGTGAATGCACGGCACAGACAACACTGTAGAGCATATGTGAACTATTAGTCCATTGGTATGAAACTGAAGACTCAAAGGGAAACATTTCAGTCAGTTATTGGACTTAGTCAAACAAATCTGTTGAAGAACTCCTGTGACCCTCTGCTCGAGGCTGTAGTGAATATGAGTGGTGACAGAATGCAGTGTGAAGAGCCATAATGAAGTAATGTAATGTTAATGTAGATCACCAATCAACACGTCTGCTACATTAACTAAACTGGTGTGAAGATTTAGCAGGTGCCCTGCCTCTTTATATATAAAAAACAATATTGCAGGATAATTTCTTTTACATGCCTAGCTAAACTGCATGCCAGGTTTCCCAGTCACTGTGGTTACTCCTCGCAGTCTTTTTTTTGTCGTTGGCTGCTTAGGCGTTTTTCACACTCAAGCAGGGATTGACAGCAAATCCAAGAATGTTTGTGTAATGAATTTTTAATATGGTAATACACATCTGTATGTGTTTAGATTTCGGATAACTAGCAAATGGCTATAGAAACTAATTTAAGACATGAACAGGTTTAAATGTTTCCTATCACATTACATATAACATGCAACTTTCGCGTGCTAAAACAGGATACTCTGAAGTATCCTGTTTCTCAGTCATTTCATGGCCTGTATCTGTAAGACATTATTATCCAAAGCTGGGAGCTTAAGATAATAATGGAGGATGAAAATGTACATCGCAGCCTACAACAGACGTTAGAGGTCGACGTGCTGCGTTTCAGCAGCATTAAGCGAGAACTCAATGCGCACACAAAACTGTCCTTTCTGAGCGTGTCTGCAGAGACACGTTGGCCCGTGGACTTTTGTGAGTTCTGTAAATCCATTTATTCTTCAGTTTCACTTTAAGGGTGTCAAGGAGGCCAGAAATTACACATAATGAACAACTACGGTGCCAATCCTGTCAGTTGGTGTGACCAAAATGGTCACGGGCTGACAGTCGTGTCCCCTGTGTGTGTTTATGAAAGTAAAGCTCTGTTTTCCCCATCACGACCTCAGAACACTGGTTGTCCATTTTGCCAACAATGTGGCAGTCCCCGCTTTGTGTTTTATATATGCTTCCCTTAAATAAACTGACGAAAAAACGAGCGTAAGTCTACCACATGTTCTCCATACCATGTTTAGAAATGAAATTTCTGCTTGTTATTTTTCAAATGGATGCCAGGTTTAAGATCCCAAATACTGGACTTTTGTTATGGGGATTCTATAACGAGTGTGTCAAAGCTGCCGTATGATCATGTTTAAATCTAAACAAGTTAGTAACCGCCACCCACTACGTGATATGATATAAATATTAAACCAAGTATCCGCAGGCTACTGTGTCACATATTGTGAGTGTCACGTTCACTGCGTGCCATTGTTTGAAATATGTCCACGTACCAACTGAATGCTTTATTGTTCGTAATATACAAATTATAATCTCAAAAAATGCAAAGACCGCGAGTAATTAAGCACTGATTCGATGATTTGTTTTGCATGACAAAGGGGACGCCAGAAAGTAAACGAAAAGAAATAACTCTTTACACACATACAGACACACACACGCCTGTGCTGGAGGTTGATCTCCAGCAAATGTTGAATTCCCCTGAACATTAACCACTGAATAGCTGAATTCATTTGAACATTAACCAAAAGTTTTAGCATTATATTCCCCAGCTGTGTTTCCTGTGCTCTTTACGTAGTATATCTTTGCAACTCTTTTCACGTTGTTTATCCAGGGAAGGCCAGCATCCTGTTATTTATTTGATACTTTATCAAGGACTGTGTGGACTGTTTAAACTGACCCGAGTGTGTCTGTGATGTGATCTTTCTTTCTAGGTTGACAGGTAATGAACCGTTGTCTATTCTGCCACTGAACTCTCTACCAGAGGAGAGCATGGGCAGGGCCCACTACAAGCTGTGTGACCGACTCAAACTGGAAAAGAAACAGCGAAGGATGTGCAGACGAGACCCGGGTGTGGCAGAGACTCTGAGAGAGGCTATTACCATGAGCGCCCAAGAATGCCTGTATCAATTCCGCTTTGAGAGGTGGAACTGCACCTTAGAGGGGCGCCACCGAGCCAACATACTAAAGAGAGGTACGCGCAGAAGAAAAAGATACATTTTAAATCTTGAGTTGCATAAAAATTGGATGCTTCTCTTCATATGTTAAGCAGATGCGTCTCCACATGCTTCATCTCCTTGGACACTCTCTTCTCTCTCTCCACAGGATTTAAAGAAACAGCCTTCCTGTACGCTATCTCCTCAGCGGGCCTAACGCATGCATTGGCCAAAGCTTGCAGCGCGGGACGCATGGAGCGTTGTACGTGCGACGAAGCCCCTGACCTGGAAAACCGAAAGGCGTGGCAGTGGGGAGGCTGTGGCGACAACCTTAAATACGCCAACAAGTTTGTCAAGGACTTCCTGGGCAAACGCTCCAACAAGGACCTGCGTGCACGCGTGGACATGCATAATACAAATGTGGGCATGAAGGTGAGGATGCAGTCTGATTTTTGTTTTAATCTGTGAAACAATACAAACATGCAATGACTGCTTTTATATCTCGATCCACGCTAGAAGACATCACACATGCACTTACATAAATATAAAACTACAGTGGGACAAAACCTGGCAGCTGTCATTCATTCATTCCGTGGCAGAAGAGTCATGAGCTCAATGTCTGACACGAGATCAAACCGAACAATGTCAAACTGTAGATCAGTGAAAAAGATTTAAAAATCCCAATAACGTGTTAATCTTCAGCATTTAGCAAGGACATTTCTAAAATCTGAATATTTAACAGAGGAGTCTGGTAGCTCACGATTGCTGCATCAAAACCCCTTCTGTCTGCTGAACTCCGGTCATACAGGATGTTCTGAACTAATCTTTTTAATTAACTGATTCTAATGATTCAGTACACCAAACAGAACTGTTTTCTTTGCTCGTCGGTAGTAAAACGACATGTGACAGCAGTTTCTGGCAGCATTTCATGCTATGACGAGCCTGTCCACGTTGGGAAGGTACTACAAAGTCATGGAAACGACGTGCCTGGTACCCAAACAATGTACATTTCAGCCAATGTCGAGTGGTGCTAGAACTGTACAGTGGAAAAGCGCAATTAGATGGGGATATTAGACACAGTCCATGTGTCACAGAGTTCAGTAAATATGTCTGCTCATGACATGACCACTGCTGAACTTATTTTAGTCAACATGGCCTTGCACGACTGTGCTGCTACTCATATTACTGGGTAAGACATGACTTAAACAAACAGGTCACAAAGACATGAGGTGTTAGAGCTTTGTTACAGTGTCAGTGGTCATGCTCCAGACAGGAGGTCGATCCTCAGGTGTCAGTGTCTTCAAAGCTATAGCTGCTCCTCAGTCACTCAGGAGGAGCTACTTCTCTGTGGGGGCTTTTCTCTGTACCCCCATCTGTCTTTGATAATGACGATTGTAGGTAAAGCACTCCACTGACTTTACATGTCACTGTCAATTCACTAGTAATGAGTAACTTCCTCCGAGCCTGTAAAAATCAGTTGACTAGCTACTACAAGCCGGAGACCACAGGTGATAGAAGAGTGAATATGACACCAACATGAAATGCTAATATTGCTCTATGTCTGTGGATATGTATCAGCTCTATAATTTGGTAACATGTCAACATTTTGTTTAAAGCTTATCTGAGAAGAGAAGTGGATCTGCATTATGGCACTAATAAACTGTTGGCATAGCCTTGAATTTCCTATAAATGCCTGTTACAAAGACGTAGTAATTTGACTAACAGATTTGAGCTTGGAAAACAATACATAAACAAAATAATAACAAAAAAAAAGGCATTGCATAGCTATCCCAACTGTTATATAACTTAAGTTACCTTTATGGAGTGAAAACAGCACACCTGACTCTGACCAGGAAACACTCAAAAACCATACCAGTTTGAACAGGGCCAAAGTTCATTTAGAGTCACAGTCAGTATTTAAACAGAAATGTTTTTTATGTTACTTACACGAATCAGTTTCATGGTGGGAAAATTGTGATAGTACTTTTTGTTTGAACTCTTATGTAGACAAACAGCAGCAAGTGCCAATTCATTCAGAGCCTTGTAGCAGATATGCTGTATCCTACCTTCTTTGATTTTGCTTTTGTAAGTAAAGAGATTAAACATTACAGTCTGGGAAGTGACTGCCGTCCAAGACAAAACACACTGTCCAAATATACCGTTAAACTGGCCACAGAAGAATTTGATACGACCATAGCAGAATGACTGATATAGTTCAATACGGGGCATCTTAGGGGAGTGAAATTACTGAAAAAATACTGTTCAGTTTTGAATTGTCTCCATTAAAGATGGGGTAAAGGAATCGCACTCATTAAAAGGTAATTGCTGGTGTAAATTTGACAAAATGTGAAAGTGCTCATTAGTCAATATTTGCTTTTGTCGTTCTGATTAGATAGGCAACAACGCTAAATCGTGCTCTGGCACAAAGCAACAGTTGTTTGTGGTGAGCAAATATGGGCTTTTTTTCATCTTGGAAGTAAAACAAGAAAGGGAATGGTCTTAGTATTTCCAGCCAAAGCAAACTAAATGTCTGGAAGCTGTTATTTTTACTCAGCTTTTCTCATTTTGTCAAGATTTTCATTTGGTTTTCAAAGTGAATTATAGCAGAGGCACACTTCCCAAATGTTAGCAGGCATAAAACTATCCCAAAAGGCCAATGCAGACTCTTCCTTTTTAGATTGGCTCTCTGCAAATCTCTTTGTGATAAAAGATTTACTACATTATGTCTTTGCTTTTTCTTGAGATTTGCTCATAGTGAGATGCACCGCATCAAGTCAGAATGAATTCCCACATGGAGGATGGAAATGGAATGTGCTACCCTCTTCTACCCCCTCCCCCCAAAAAGCTGACCTATTACTTTTTTTCTTGACCTGCTGGTTTGATGAATATGCACTTCCTGTCCCCTGATCTCCTCAATCTCTTTTGCAGTGTCTGAGAACAGAACTGTTGATGCTATCTGAACCTAATCTAAGAGAACGTGTTAATGTCATTGACTTTTGCACACACACTGCTTTTTTTCATCATTGTGGTTGATGCTTAAGTGAATGCTAGCTGACCTCTAAGAGGTCCAGTAGCTTTGAAATAACATGTAGTGGTCATTTTAGCTGACAATCTCAATGTCTCAAATGCGATAATGTATGATTCTTGGAGCCACTAAAGCCAATCCCAGCTGATATAGGGTGAAAGGCGTGGAGCACTGGACAGTTTGCCAGTCCATCCCTGAGCCAACATTAATAGATGAACAACCATTCACTCTCACATTCAACAACTATGGTCAATTTAGGGTCTGCATGTTTTGGACTGTGGGAGGAAACTGGAGTAGCCGCACAAAATCCACACACATGCAAACTCCATACAGACAGGCCTGAACTGGGATGCAAACCAGCAACCTTCTTGCTGCGAGGCAACAGTGTTAACCATCGGTGCTACCGTCTTAAAACATGATTTTCTTTTGCATCAATTGCTCACTGAGTCATTAAATAAGTATAATAGATGATTGCGACAAACAACTTTGGACATAGAAAACACATTGCCTTGTCAGAGGATGATAATAGTAGCCACCGCACGGCTGAATCACTGAACTGTCTATCCGGGGACTATTTGAAGCAATAACCTCCCCTCACTTAACATAATAACAGTTATTGAGTTTAATCAAAATGTCATCAGTGGTTTATCATAACTGAATCAATGATCCCTCCAACTATTATCCACTTATGGTTTTATTTGAGGCCTTAGACAAAGTGTTACATTGTTCTCTCAATATTCAGAAGCAATAAGCCCCTAAATTCTCCCCTTTTATTACATCAAAAGAGCAGTGACTATTAATTTTATATGATTTCTGTCCTACTCCTGAACAAGCATCCTCTACCTCTATCATTAAATTGTCAGGCTACCTGGGTATTTGGCTCTTTGAAGTGCTGCTTACCAAACAAAGGCTTAATACGCTATAGTTTTCTCTAGGTTTCTTTAATTTTTCTTGGAAGTGAACAGTTTTTCTTTGTCTCTGAACCAGGTGATTAAGGCTGGAGTGGAGACCACTTGCAAATGCCACGGTGTCTCTGGCTCCTGCACCGTCCAGACCTGCTGGAGACAGCTCCTGCCCTTCCATGAGATTAGCAAGCAGCTGAAGCAGCGCTACGAGGCCTCTGTCAAAGTTGGCAGCTCTACCAATGAGGCAACAGGAGAGGGTGAGATCTCCACAGGCCGAAACCAGCAGCAGCAGCAGCAGCAGCAGCAGCAGCAGCAGCAGCAGCAACAACAGCAACAGCAACAGCAACCGCAACCGCAACCGCAACAGCAACAGCAACAGCAACAGCAACATCAACAGCAACAGCAGCAGCAGCAACAGCAGCAACAGCAACAGCAACAGCAGCAGCCACAGTCCCTGCCAGGCCTAAATGATCAGATCCCTCGCACTATGGACCTGCTCCACATCGAGGACTCGCCAAGTTTCTGTAGACCCAGCAAGTACTCGTTGGGCACAGCTGCCCGCAAGTGCTACAAGGATAAGAACTGTGAAGCTATCTGCTGCGGACGAGGCCACAACACTCAAAGTAGGGAGGTGACGAGGCCCTGTCAGTGCCAGGTGCGCTGGTGCTGCTATGTCGAATGCAAGCAGTGCACACAGAGAGAAGAAGTCTATACCTGTAAAGGGTAAACCTGTTTCCTTTCAGAACCAGTGGAACAAGTGAACGAAAGGTCATGTTGAAAAGGAGTGGTGGTTTTGATCTCAAACAAGGTTTTGCTTCCACTTTCAGAACAGTGTCTGAACAAAGAGGAGCGAGCTGATGGAAAAGCAATAAGCACTTTGAGGGATTTCTGTGGGTTTGGGTTTCAGAGGTCCTGTGACCTCCACCCCCCCCCCCTGTCTGCAGTTTGCATTATTAAAAAAAGAAAAAAAGAAAAAAAAAAAAAAAAAAAAAAAAACCTTCTCAGACAATTGGGTCAACATCTCAAGCGTTTTTGTCACAGTGTTGTCTTGAAGCGAGTAGCTTTGTATTTTCCTATTATCAGAACATTTGCATCTACTCTACAAGAAAACAGATTAGTATCCATGTATTCAAGGACGGAAACACCAACAAACTGGTTCCTGGGGCTTTACCCCAAGAAGAATGGTGTGCATGTGTCTGTGAATGTGTGAGCGAGTGTGTATGAGTGTGCGTGGGCACCTGCTAGGTAACAAAAGGGTGGGGCGTTCCAATGACGACTTTTATGGCGATGAAAACCATATTCAGAGACTGCGAAAATAAGACAGGGTGTATGATTTACTCTACACGCACATATTTACACTAACACACACTGTGTGTTTGCATATGTATGTACATTCAGTTTTATAGTAATTATATTATACAAGCCACTTATCTAACTATGTTAAGACAAACCACTAACCACACAAATGTATGTAGTTTGTGTGCTTTCTCTCACATTTTGTTTTCTTGATTCATGTTGACAAGACCCTCTGGAAAGCAGCACACTTTGTCCGTTGTCTTGCTGTGGATAATTTATAGATCCTTTGGGACTACTCCTTCATGGGGAGAAAAAGAAATTCTCATTTTTTTGTAATATAATATGAAGCTGTTACTAAAGTAAATGCAATAACAGAAAATAACTAAACCAGCCAGTTTGGGCTACTCTCAGCCTTGAGCAAACCAGTGTTCAGGGAATAATTTAAACCACTATTTGGACAAAATAGAGAGAAATAGTGCAAATGCATATACAATCCAAGTTGGAGATGACAATGGCCTTGTTATGTTAGCCAATACCATTTCAGCAAGTGATCACTTGAGCAGCGAAACAGTCCATGTGTGACTTAGATCAAAAATTGTGGAGCTCTGCAGAGCTTAAATCTACTTATGAGGACATTTTTTTGTTTGTTTTGTTGTTATACTTTGAATACTTTGTTGTAAAGAAAACTGTGGAGAACTGGAGGAATGTAGCCCCCTACCATTTCAACTCCATACATCCTCTTCAGCTGCCACAATTCAATTGAGCCATATTCAACATATGTGTATACATACATACATACATGCAGTATGTACAGTGGGATCTGCGTCAGTCCAAACAAAGGCGAATGGGGTGGAAATCTAACTTGTGAAGATAAAAAAAAAAACCTCACAGCTAATATTTACTATATTCTATACGCATAGTATTTGCATATAATGTTTGGAACATTGAGGTTCAGCAGACATGCCTCAGAAGGCAGTGTTGAGTTCATATTGATGCATTGTGGTACATTTAATACAACATAAGTAAATGCAGTGGTCAAATGTACCATCACTAATTGGTGCTTGTGCAAAAATGACTAAATCGAAATAATAAAGTATCCTAAATCCTGCAATGCAACTACAAAGACAGATCATTTTCTATGTTAGATGATTGGTAAATATGACTATAGCTGTCAGCTAGTTCATTAACAAAATTTAAATAAGTAGAAATGTGTTTTACAGCCGCAATAAGGTGGGTCTTGTTACCTTGGCAGGTCGTACGTCTGCCCCCACTTATTGCTATGAAATCAAGAGTTTCATTTGATCAGAAATGCCCGTGTACACACAAATGCAGTTAATATTTCAATATATTCTCAGCACTTAACCTCTGGGAACATAATATATGTTACACACTATAAGATAAGAGGACGTTACATGCCTTGTTTTTAATGGGTGTGAATTAACTACTGAGTGAGGGACCCAGCTTTGTAATATAACGCCATTCACGCACTGAAGCCCAAAAGCCTTTTTAAAGTATTTAAAGTCCTGTATTTATAAATACAGTTCAGTGCAGAATCCTTTTCTTTTCTTGTTTATTTGTTTTTTTTTTTTTGGAAATTGTAAATAGCAAAGGTTTCTTCTCCTGTGGTATCGAGACAAAAGTAAGGCACATGGTCATGTCTCAAAAGCATTGTTCAGCAATGTGGCATCGTGACAAACATCTTTAAGAGTGGATTTGCAGATGGTTCAGTGTCTAAAGATGATTACTGCAGCTTTTGAAATCAAACCATCGTCCCCCTGCAGCGAAAAAAACAATGCATTAGAAACAGACCTTGTTTGGCTTATTTGTCCTGAGAAGATGAATTCCAAGCATTTTGATATGAGGAGTCATGCCAAATAAAGACTGGTCAAAACATATACATAGAACTTTGCACGCTACATGGAAACCATAATAGCTATGCTGAGACTTGAAGCACAAATGCCTGCTTCCCACAGTTTCTGGTGTGTGTGTGTGTGTGTGTGTGTGTGTCTCATACACAAATACACACATACACTCCACTCACTCTACTATTGAATGGATTCAAAACAGGCATGACAGGAATACCAAATGCACAGTTTGTTTATAGATTGTACATAGGACTAAAATTTCTCCGAGGAGCATGATGCAGCAGCCGGTTTTGATTTTCTTTCTTTCTTTTTTGAAACGTCACGTTCATCCATATTCTCAAATCCAAAACTCTGCACTGTTAAGTCGTCAGTGGATCATGTACAAAATTCTATTTTGTAGAAAAAAAAAGATAAATTATTTTTTAAATATTATGAGCATGTGTTTAGTGTAAATAATGTCAAAGTCTAAATTGATTTTATATTCAGTTTTTTGTTGTTGTTTTTTTTTAACTCTGTTTTTTCTTTTTCGGTGTTTGTTCCTTTTGGGGTGGAGGCTTCAAGAAGCAGTGTAACTCTGAACATATTTCCTTTCATATCTCGATGTTTGCTGTTATCTAAGCACTAACAAATCCTAACAAATTCAGAACCCACCGACAGCCAGCTTTTCTTTTATTCGTTTATTCGTTTGAGACGTTTCCTTTTAAATCACACTCATCGACAATATTTTACTCTGTAAAAAAGACTGGCTTTGTAATGTCGGCCACGTGATACAGCACAAACTGGTTTATAATCACCTTTGCATCACTTTACATGTACATGTACTTTTTTGTTAGGATTTGGGCTGTGCTTGTAAAACAAAGATAAAACACCAACACATGTATTACCCTTTGTGATAATATTACACGAACAAAACGTTGTCCATGTTCACTTATTCATGTCTTATGGGAACCCTAAATTATTTTCCTCTACCTCATGTGTATAGCTTGTAGGTATAAACAGATCACAAATGACTGGTAAGAATGTATTTAAGTTATTTAACATCTTTGTATAACAAAGGCGAAAAAAATCTGAAATAATAAATGAATTTTTAAATTATGTCATGTGTGGCTTCATTTTTTTCTTCTCCTCACTATTGAAATAATGATCTCTTATTAGCGGAGGGATTAAAAAAGTGTCATGAGGGGAAAAACTATGATGTGCAGTTACTGAATGTAGTGTTGCATAATTTCTTACGATACATAACGCTTTTAAGACTAAAATAACATTTAAAAAAAGAACAGATATGATGAAGTAAGTAAAGTTGGACTAACGCATATTTTGATGTCACGCAAGCGTACTGGTAAAAAAAAATAAAAAATCAAGATTTAGCAAATATCTTGATCACACTGGAGGATCAAAAATCCAGTGACCTTCATGACAATCCTCAGCGACAATTTCACACATTTTCTGGCAAGAATAAATTTGAATTGCAGATATTATTGTGCCTCTGTGTGACTTTGTGGGACTGGGTCATTACATTGCCCCTAATGGTGTGAGAGACACAATGTAAAACAATGTAATGATGACAAAGCAAACTTGTCTTGTACGATGTATTTGCACATTTCAGACCCGAAAAATAAACAACAGACTAATAAACTCCTCAAAAACACAGTCATTGAGGGGATTTCCCTCGAGAACTACAGCAGCGAATCAGATGGGAAGGAAATGGGAACCGACCAGAAGGTCTTCAGTTCATATGCCTGGTCTGTTGTTAAAATGTCTGAGGCCCACCTCTTGATAGAAGAATAGTGAGTGAAGCACAAAGGCCTTCCTGCTATGTAATCAGATATCATTGTTGAGGTTAAGTGTTTACAGGAATCCGATCCAGACGTCGCTGGATTTCACAGTTTCAGGCAGGATCACCCTCAGGTTGCTATGACATTTTATATTGATTTAGTGTAAAGTGATTATCAAGGCCTCAGTCAAAGTACACTCCACACAGCCGTGGCAGTGATGTTTTTGCTTCAATGTCAAACAAAGTTACGATGAAACTAATTAGCGCCAGATATAAACATTTCTGTTTTGGATTTACAGTGTTCTGACAGACACAGGTGCCGGAAAATTACCCTGCTGAACTGCTATTATTTCAACAAGCTTTATTCCCTCAACAGACGAGTGGAGATTTCAGGGAGTTTTCTCTCTCAACAAGCTTGCATATCTTGTGGCCTCATCATACGAGCCTTGACGCTGGACTAATCCAAAAGAAAATGGGGCTTTGTGAATTTAGCCTGTGGATAGAAGCTTAATGTCCAGTTGGGAAAAGAAAACACTTTCAGTGTGTATCTCTTCTAATACCTACACATCAGTAGGAAAGCCCGTGATATCCCTGACACGTGGACCTAAATCAGCAGTGCAGGAGTAGCACCCTCTTGGTGTCAGCTATTCCTCCCATGGGTCTTAGCTGCTTTGCTCTAAGAAAGTGAGATGCTTTAATGTAGTTGCTCACCGGACTCCCCTCTGACTTCCTGGCCTGCACCAGGCTCTAATATGAGCTGTAACTTTGTGGTGTGCTGTAATCCGACAACGTTTTGACAGCTGTTACCATGAAGGCAAGTGGGTGCAACTTATAAAGCACAGAGTGAAAAAAGGTAATAGAAAAAGGAAGCATCAACCTCCTAAACTTCTTCTCCTTTCCCCATCTCGTCCCCCCCGGACTGTGAGACAGAGAGTGGACAGATAATTCTTGAACTGTTGAAAGTAGCAGGCGATTTATTTTTCCAGCATCATCCCACTGCACAGTATGTCTGTGTGCTGCACTGTGAGGGGGGTTTGTGAGGAGTGTCGATTGTGGTCTACTTATGCTGGATCGTGCAACTGGTTGCAGAGTTCATGTCATCACATGCAAAGAAGCAGAGACAATAACGCAGAAAGTCTCGGTGAGAAGTCAACCGAAATGATTCTTAAGAGAAGGATTATGCTTTTTTGGTTTCATGGCAGGAGTTCTATTAGACCAGGGGTTCTCAAAGTTGTGATACCTGACGGCCAATTTAGGAACCCAACATTGGACTGAGGGCCGCCAAAGGGAAAAAAACCAGAAAGAAATCCCATTTGTAATAACTTTAATGACCAGATTGCAGTTCTACAGTTTAGCGTTAAGTAATATAGGCGTTAATATAATAATAATAACGCTTTATAGCGCTTTTTATAATTTACTGGATAATTACCCAGTATTTTGGCCATTGTTCTTACCTTCTAATTACAGGTTAATACCAAGTAACACATTTCTGTTACCATATATTTACTGGGTAAATAGCTAGTAATTGGGGGCTGTAGCTACTTGCTTATTACCAGCTTATAACCCAATAATACACTAAAATTCACCATATAGAAACCAGGTAAATACCCAGTATTTTTGTTTACACTTATTGGTCTGTATCCAGTAATGTCCAATAAACATTTAACAAGCTTAGTAGCTCCTGGTTTAACCTGGTTTAAAAACTAATACTGGGAAAGCAACAATCAAATGTCAATGTTGATTTTTCTGTCTGTCGAATTCTGTGAATTTGGAACGAAGTGATGCGACTTAAAGCTGCTCTTATATATTAGCGAGCTGTCAATGAGTTTAACTCATGCAGCATGTATGTATTGCTCAAGCATGTCTTGAATAAACCGTGAAGCGTAATATACTTTTTTTTTTTTTACAGCAGATATGTCTTTATATTAAATAGAAGGACAAACACAGGATTTACCAGTAGCATTAATTAAGGTTCCACTCCAGTATTAACAGAGCTGTTTGTTATTGCTCAAGTGTAAGGGTAGATCACACTAAATACTTCACACCTGTAGAGGATATTGTTTTAATTTAATTTTGTTTTTAAAAAACAACAACAAAAAACTGCATACATATTATCTGTATGTGCTCCGGTAAAGTAAAATAGAAATAATTATCTTCTGTTGTTTAAGCATTGCTAAAACAACAAATCTAATGGCGGTTTAAGACTTCTGCACAGTACTGTATGTAATGAGGATCTAAGCATTAGCCAATGCATGGGATGAAACATATGTGCAAAGGCTTATAAAAACACCTTAGCTCATGCCACAGGTCTGTGAAACTCACACATTTATGATTTTTTTTCAGCTTGCATGGGAAAAAGCAAGTTCCTCTCTGGAAAGTGTGATAGGGGTCTGAAGGGTATGTGCCTTCCTCACCTCCTTCCTGTGCCCAGCCCAACGGCTTACCCTGTTTATAACTGTTTTTGATTGTTGTTAAGCACCTGTCAGAGCTCCGACTTGTCCCTCATGCCTGGAAAAACACATGATCTCAACAAACTCTCAATACAGGAGTGAAGTGAAGAAAAATGCAATGCATTAAGGAAAAATAATTAGTGCACTGTATATATGGTGCAAATCCGCTGCTCTCACAAGGACAAAGTCAACTTGTGTGAAATTGTTTTATAGGGCTTTAAGTGGCAAAGAGAGATGTTTCGTTTTGTTTCTGCAGTAACATTAAACACACACACACTGTCATTTCTGCCTCGAGGAGTCTTTTAATCAAAACAGTCAGATTTTTGTCAGACAATAATTCGGTTTTCTTAATGTCATGTAAACACTTCAGTCCAACTAAAGTGGAGCTGGTCTTAGTTGGACTAACATATCTGGATAATGCGATTCATAATCTGATTACTCCTGCATTTATACACTTAGTCGGACCAACATTTTCTCCCTGGTCTTTGACGGGATAACAACACGGCAAGCACATTTGCATCACGATTAACATGTACAGCAGGTTTAAAACATACAGAACCACAGCGCGATCCATCTCACCGTCCATCTCGCCATTCGTTTATTTTTCTGTGACGTAAAGGTCAACAGGAAACTGATTAAACACGCACTAGCTTATAGAGAGATACAGCCTACGGTGCCACCTACGGAGGCAGAGTCAGATGTACACGGTCAATAAATCAATTTTCTGCTCTGCATGTATACTCCGAATCGGCAAGTGGTCCATTTGCTTGTCTTAGTCAGACTACGGCCTTCGTTCTATTAAACTGAATGTAAACGTTCTGACTTTGATGACATCAGGAAGCAGTGTGGGATCATGGGAATCGTTGTTCAATTCCAGTGTGTTTGCGTTTTACAGACCGAGCTATGGCAGCACAACGCAAAAAGAAATGAGTAGTCATAGTCTCAACCTTAAAGATATTTTGATGCAGAAATGTTACATATCATATCTTTAAGCTGTTCAAATGACAAACTGCCAGTATGAGTAATATATTCTGAATATATCTTGTGATGCATGTCCTGTAAAAACTATCAGTGTTTCTTTACTGGAAGTGAACTGCTCCACTCTCCAACCCCTCTCGACTTGGGGGAAATCTCATTGACCATGTCTGAGGCCCCCCCGCGAGGAGCGATGGATAATGATGATAACTGGCTCGGGAGGTTTTCGACACTTGCTCACAATCATAAAAATGTCAGCTTCACATGACCAAGCTCATTTTTCAAAACCCCCTCCTTCTGTTATAATACGCTGTTCTTCTACCCAAAAGTCCAAATGAAGAATTAAAATATCGTGGATCTGAGTTGACATTCTCCTTCTGGAAAAACAAGTTAATAAACAAACAAATTATTCTATAAATAATAGTGGAGCATGTGTTTCTTGCATTGGCAGACATACTTGGAAGGAGAGGAAAGCCCAGGAGACCCCATAGCAGGATTTCTAGGGGGAAGGGATAAACATAGATCCTTGTGGACGCCTAGGTTTTTGGCAAGCTTGCCGCACTTGCAGAATGCACCAGGAGAATACGGGTGCTCACCAGGAGAGGTGCAGGGTTAGCAACATTTTATACTTGAGGAAATTCCTCCTATTACTCCATTATTCATCAGAATCCCAGAGGAGATGGATGCTCTAACTGCTCTAGCAGAGACTGTTTGCAGGAAAACAGTTCATTACCGTAGAGTTCCGAGACAAGAGCTTGTTCTGATGTATTACCAGTAAGATGTATGCGATGGACATACACTCCTCAGTCCATCAATTCACTTGGACAGTAACTACTTCTGAGATTGTTGAATGGATATTCAATACCATAACTATACAACATTTAATGTCAGCGTTGAACAGCCATTTACAATAATTGTAAATGGCTGTTGAGACATGTCGTTCTAGCAGGTCACCACCTGTTTTTTGCATCAGCGTTTAATAAAATGTTATCTACCGGGACGAATTTTGGGTTTTGTTTTCTCCCAAAACGTTGTTGTTGTTATATAAGGACAGAAGGGGAAGTTGTTCAGCTGTGAATCAAGGACGACCTGGAAGTTTCAATCAGCAGCTGTGCTGACCTATGACCACTCAACTGTGTCTGCATGTGGGGCGATGGTGAGGAAATTAGTTGTTTTTGTGGTGACGTGTGTGTGTGTGTGTGTGTAAGGCCAGTTACAATGTGAGGCCGATGAAAGTGAGGGGGTTTACAAAGATGACACTGCTGTCCAGCTCATGCTTCAATTGTGCAGTAAAGATTCCCCAGCTGTCCTAAGGATTAGCCTGTGTGCTTATGTGATTAGGATACATGGCACCGCGGCTAGACCAGGCGTCGCTGACCCGGAGAATGCGGGGATGAGATGAGACGAGAAAAAACGGGATGAATGGATGATGCCAGGATGGACAGTGGAGGACAGAAACACTGTGTCCCCCAACATAAACCCACAAGAGTGAAAAATAAGCCTGTTGCTGCCTAACGATATGAAAACCAGAGGAATATTTTGAAAACCTATGCTTGTGTGACTGTGATTGAATGCTCGATACCTCAAAGTTGATGTTTAGATTATTGTTTACTTGCTATAGAAGAATACAAATATTAAATAACTATTTGTAATGTTGTTTACTTAATAATTAATGCAGGGGACAATTGAGATTCAGATTTTTCCCTAATGGCAGACATAATCTATCTCTTTTTTTTATACTGCTGACTCAAGAAGCCTAAACAAAAACATCACGATTGTGCATTTCTTCTGTGTCCTCCTCACAGCAGTGCTTCATTTGGAGCGCTTCATTTCCACAGAAACATTTGGAAATAACTGTGCAATTTGCGACTGTGAAATCATAAGAGTAAATAGAGAGAGTGCTCATTAAGTCAAATTCAAATTCATTAATCACAATTAAATGCTTGGGCAAGTGAGAGCCACTGTAAACACCTAAATAGGGAATTTGTCAATTTAATATACGTCATATGTGAAAATAAATCTCCAGAATTGAATAAATATAGAAGAAAGTTTGAGGAGCAAATGCACTTCGGCCAAAAAATAGTCCATAACCAATACATGTGAATTAGAAACTGTTTAATTCATATCACATATTTTATCAATTGATGTTTTCCCATTGTGTATATGCAGTATGTATGTGGATTTAATTTACTCACATTCTAGTATTTTTACTGCTGTTTGACAACAACAATTTTGATTATCCACAATAAGGTGGTTAGTTTATATTATTATTATTATTATTATTATTATTAATAATAATAATAATAATAATGATAATAATAATAATAATAATAATAATAATAATTATAATAATAATAATAATAAAGTTACAAAAACAATGTATGTATTATATGTATATATTTATATATATATATGCTGATATCACACAAAAAATAATCAAACAAAAATATAAAAGTGAATAGTACATACTTTATATACTACATTACAATTCCTTTCCAATAAGAAAAGTCAACCTTCATCTGTTTACAACTATGTGCAAAAAGTATAGGACCTATTTGGATAAAGTTTTCTGGGGATGTCTATTATGACCCAACAAAAGATTATTTCATTTTGGTAGAGGTTTGTACACTCTGAATGTTTTCCCTTATATTATTTGATATTTAATGTTTATAAAGTGTAAAGGACATCACATTTCCTTCATCGTTGTTTTTACTAAAGCTTACATGTACCGTGATCTGACGGATCGCAAATAATGTCAAACCAAATGAAGGTTCTTGCGTTGACCCAATGACACAAGAGGTGGCTCTTGGAACATATGTGCACTGGACAGTATGGGGACGCTTGGAAATGAGGGAAACACTGATGCAAACACAGGAAGAGGCCATACTTTCCCCCCTGCATCCTCTCACTAAAATGTGCTCATGACCTGGGACAAGCTTAAAATGACTGACATATGGAATGACAAACAGAGTGACAACATAATGTGTGTGTGTGTGTGAGCTGCAAACCTGCACGTTGCTGATTCTGCTGTACCAGACACTATGGCACAGGTTCAACACTAATGCTGACAACCCAGGTCACATCAACAGCACTGTCTGCTCTGTGGCAGTAGTGAATTGCTGTAGTGTATAAATTAAGACAGCATAACACAAATAGTTGGAAGTTATATAGCATCATGGGTGGATGGTGTATAGGGGCGATCTCCTCCTACCAACTAGGAGGAGAAAGGAAATTGTTTTTCCTGACCAATTCCAAAGATCCTTAGTACTTATATCCCTTTCAGCTGTCTCTGCCAGCAAAAGTAGTTATTATCAGTGTGCTAGACATTATTATCTGTCATTGTCTAATCAGAATCGTCAGATTAAAGTCATGTTTTAAATGGTCCCGCCTCTTAAGTATTGTTCTAAGATGCCTTTAGCAACACATCTAAAGATCAAATTCTGCACTTTCCTTTACACTTAATGAGTAATTTGACTGCACTATCTTGTCATATGTTTATTGTATGTATCTGATAAAGATTGTGAAAGCTCTTGATCCTTGGTCAGTTGATAAATACTTGAATTAATATGCTGCCCCGTCTTTATGTGGCTGCTGGACACATCCTGTGTCCTGTTTAGCTATTTTACATCATACAACATTAGATTCATGTAAATCATTTTTGTTTATGAAGTTGCCATCTTGTGGAGACAAGAAGGACTCTGTTAATCATCTAACAACAAATTGATACCGTCTTGCTTTATGCACCTATTGAATGGGTCACCTTAATCATTACCTCCCCTGAAAGTGTATTCAGGAGCCGCCACTGTATAGCATATATAAAAATGGCAGGCCATTTATTCACTCAACACTATTACCATCACAACACTAGGGACAAACTTGGTGTGGGAAGGAGTTAAGGAGATAATAATCCCATCTATAAATGCAGGGTGCTTTGCTCAATTCCCACCCTTGCTGTGTTTGTGGCACGCATTCGCCGACTAAATTGAATCCCAAAGGTTAGTGGGATTTATTTTAATGGAGAGGTACTTGAGTGTCACCACGATCTCAACAAGTGTGACTGGCTGCTTAATGAAAGAATCAAGGAACAACCACATTGTCAGAGGGGGGCGGGTCTTGGTGGCGGAGGTCAGCTCCTTAGGATTAGTGGTGGTGGTGTGTGTGTGTGTATGTGTGTGTGAGTTTGTGTGTGTAGCATAAACACCGACCTTGTCAGGACCAATAGTCCTCATGGAGACCAAAACCTGGAGAGGCAGAACCTCATTTGGGAGGAACTGGTTAAGTTTGGGCTAAAATGTGAATTGTTGTTCGGTTAAGATTAGGGTTTTAATGTAATTAATTGGTTAGGGTTAAGGTTAAAGATAATGGTTCAGGCCGTCAATGCAGAATAGCATTGTGTGTGCATGTGTACAGGTATTTGTGGGGACCTAAATCTGTTTACACAGTCACATTATGGGGACTTGTCCTCCTTCTGGAGACACAAAGCAAGTTCCCATAATGTAAATGACTACATTTTAAGGTGAAGACATGTTTTAAGGTTAGGTGGAGGGTAAGGTTAAGGCCAGGGTTAGGATTAGGTCAGTAGTAATTATGGTTAAGTTTAGAGTAAGTCTCCAGGAAATAAATGCAAGTTAGTGCAATGTCCCCTGAAGTCATGCAAACCAGTGTGTGTGTGTGTGTGTGTGTGTGTGTGTGTGTGTGTGGTGGGGTTGGACTTAATTGTTAATCCATTGATTTAACTCGAGTTAACATGCTGGCCAGGGTCCAACAGAGACTTAAATCACAATTGGAGAGGGGCATGTATGTGGAGAGGAGACGGTGGGAAAGTCGAAAAGCTTTTGTCTGAGCAAAAAGTGGAATTGCAGAAACAGTCTGTGGTAGGTTTTCTGAAATGTCATCAACTACTGTCTACACTACATTTTGTGATTTGCTGTTGCTAATATTGTAACAAAAAATAAGAAATACAGGGGGAGAGTTTGACATATAAAAAAAGCAGGTCATTGGCAGTAAATTAATATTTTTACGCCGACTTATTGAAAAGACAAATTGTACAAACATCATAATCACGCGCACAAATCTAAAACAAATGTTTTCCTTCATAGCACACTGACAGAGCAGTATTTCCTTGGCAGTGTAAACACGAGAAACTTTGTCATCATGCTTGAAAACAGCAATGAATAATTTCATTTTAAAGAGAATAGAACAAGGGGGTGCATTGTCGAACATGTTGACCTGTAGAAAGATGCAGAGATTCTTGGAACATGTTAAAACAGGACAGTGAAAGCGTAACCGTCCATGGACAAAGAAACATTCCTTGTGTCAGCGATACTTGTGTTTTTTCACGTCCATTTTTTTTTTTCAATTATGTTAGCAGGCTTGTTGAGAGAGACAAGCAAGATTACCATGGAAAAAAAGAGAAAACACTCATCATTCTAGACAGCTATTTATGGTGCTGTTGTAGCCTCGCAGGAATGGTCCTCCACCTTGACTTATTGAATTATGGAGAAGTTGTTGACAGGTTGAGCAACTGTCTTCTTCTCTCTGTGTTTCCTTACATTCACTTTACTCAACACGGTGCCGCAGCTGTCGGTGTGTGCTTCATTCCTTGGCCGCAGCCAGCCAGGGTAGATAAGTGCACCTTGCAGTCTCAAATCACAGTGACCTCAGGTTGCTATCGTTCAATCTGCCTCTCACGCTGTCGGTCAACTGGTCACAAGAAACTTCCCTGGCAACGGCAGCTTTCTGGATGCATTGAACGCTCAGTTGACCAAACGCTGCTCGGGTTCCTATGAAGCATGATGAGTATGATCAGACTCTGATCTATGATTTCTCTGTTTATTCATATTCCTCTCACTGATTACAGCTAGAGTATATCAGCCCACTCTAGGATTAAAAGAAATTGCTTATTACATTATCACATCGTCTTTTGCTTATTTTAAAACAAATAAAATGATCATTAAAGGTACCGTCAGTGGAATATTTTAGTTGAAATAATGTGTGGCATATCTCTGTATCCTGTCACTGATCAGTCTCAGGCGTCTGGTGGGATCTAAAGCCTTGTTCAGACTGCCAGGAAAACAATCCGATTTTTTGAACGCCCAGATTTGATCCAGATCAGTTTTGAATGTCTGGACAACAGAAGAACACGTGAAATTTGATTTTCTTAAATCTGATTCAACTGCTGATGACTCAAGCATTTAAAGGTATGAAATAAGATACAGTTTTAAGTCGATTTTTTTTTGTCTTTTGTGTCACTCTTAACTAAGGCTGATATTGTTTAAAATATTCAAGATCATATTAATAATCAACATACAGTATAATCACATCAATATCTGGACTTTGATAGCGATTCCTGATATATATATATATTTTTAGTTTTTATATAACTGTGATAAAATTTGTTAAACTCGATCATCTTCTTGCAGCCAATCCAGATCCCGGTCAAACAGAAGGCTGCATGCTTACTGGCTGATGCTGATGACATTAACTCCCCAAGTATCACAATTTTAGATTGAATAACAATAAACTTTTGATACCCATCCTAAAGTCCCAAAAACCCTGAGAACACAGAGCATTTCATCTGCTTTTTTGTTGTGTGTACATCTGTTTATGTTTAAAAGTACAGTATACAGAAGCTACAAGAATGTGCAATAGAGTGTTGTATATCCTTTTTTTCAGCACAGCCTAGGCAATCGGATGATAAAAAAGTAATTTTCATCATCTATATGAACACACCTGAGCAAATTCGGATTGATTTTGTGAAATTTGGAAATATGCCACAGTTCAAAGTTCACTCGGCTCGTTTTTAGGAACAAAAAGAAATGATCGTCATCTAGACGGTCTATTTTGTGACTTCTGCACAATTATTGCTACTTTATATCACTACTAAAAATGCAATATAAATGAATCTTAATTTGTCTCAACAACACATCAAAAGACAAAAAAATGCATTCTTAAAAATACGACCTATAAACACAATAGCACAATTTAGCACGAGAACTCACAGCTGACCAGAGGCTGGACATGAGGGGATGAGGACATGCGTTGTTACATCACATCATTAGTCTTTACTTCATTTATGTTAGCACAATTGTTCAAACAGTACTGCGGTTCTGGAGAGGGAAACATCCATCCATTCATTTTGAGTGAACTTAGTAAACATAGTGCTGAGGCTGCAGTCCACAGCTCCAGCCAAAAAATACAGTGAATTATAAAACAGGTGTGTTTTCAATAAAATCACCTACATATGTCATTTGAACTAAGTGTACATACCAGCCACACATTAGTATTAGTAATGTGTTGATGGCTGTAAGAGTGCACAGCTGTCTGCTGAGATCTTGCTGAGCATTCCTTTCTTGACCAGTTTGTTGTTCCAGGTTTGTTGTTGGACACATGTTTAACACCGTTTTCCTGTCGAAACGTAATGCCACTAAAACACAGGCCAAACAAAAAGAAGCTGTCGAGTGTTAAATTAATGTTTTTCAAAGAGCTTTACGGCTCCAATTTGTATTTGGTGCTAGTTGAATTACCAGAACATAGTTGGGCGAATATGTGGTGGTGGTGGGGGATCATTAAACTGTGAGTGTGCACGTTAAAAATTGTGATCCTTTTAATTCACAGCCAGCTCTGATGTGCGATGGAAACGTCACAGTGTGGGTCTCGAGGAGAGCGACTGACGAGAACCAAGCCCATGGACCACATCCAGAAACACTGCAAACCTCCAGCGAAGCAGTATGGAAGGTGTTTAGTTTCATTTAGGTCAACGATGACCCTGCCAAAAAGGCAAATTCGTGTGAAGCGGATCTGCCACCTTCCTGGCTTTCCCCTCCGAGCCCCAAACCACACACTCCGTGGCAGGTATCAGTTAGTTACATGCAAAGCTGAGCACGCCAGGCGTCCTCCACGCCACAAGCTGAGGAGCGTGGTGCTGCTTGGCAGGAGAGAAAGGTGTGGCAATCAGTTGTTGCCTTGTTAACTGGGAATATCCGGCAGTCGAGTCAATTACAGATTAATGTACAGCAGGTGTTGTGTGTCTAGACAAGTGAGGAGAAGTACACTCGCTGAGTAATTGAAAGTGCAGGTGCATCTTGGGCTTCTGCCAGCATGGGCTGCTGTAATGTTTTTAGCTGCATGACATCTCACTTTTAGGGCTATTACATAAAAAAGCCTCCAAGTTGTGATGAAAAACATGATGCCTGAGCAATGCCAGATTTGCTTGTAAAACATCTCTCAAATATTATGTACTTTTGTTTCTTCAACTTTGACAGCTATTAATGTAATTTCATAAGTTCAGGTTTATGGTTTATTGAAGTGATATAAAATTACTTGGCAAGACATTTGGAATAAAAAACCCTCCTGACTTTGTCCTAATCGTAAAAACCTGGTGGGTTTGGCTTCCCCTGCTGACACAGAATGGTCTGAGCCAAGAAAAACAATCAAATGTTCCTGAAGAAGTCAGTCATTGTGGGTAACAGAGACAGGATAATGTCACCTGATATTCAGTGATAGACTTCAGTGCTACAATGGACTGGGGTCCTTCACAGATAATTACTTAAAATACCCATTTGTAATGACAAATATGTTGAATTTACAGTCTTACATCTATTTGAATTACATATCTGCTGCTTTTTATAAACCTGAAACAACAACATTATGTAACTTAATGAAAAAAAGAAAAGAAAATTACTGTACATGAAAAGCACTTATATCATATATATATGTGTTCTGAATAAAGTTTTTTTTAATTCTTTTTTTTAGTTTGAAACGTTTGCAACACATCAATAAATCAATGAGCAAGTAAAATCTGCTTTGTGTTAATTTATAATTAACCATTGTTGTAGCAGTGATGCCTGTTTTATGCTCTGACCTGTATGGCTGCTCCTGGCTTGAGGCCCTCACCGGCTATCAGTCTCCAGAGCTAAGAGGATAATGTGTTAGCTGATATCTTAGCTCAGTGTGGTGCTGAAATGGGGAAAGGGAGTGAGTTTAGCAGAGGTAATGATGGACCACTTTAGTCTGCCCTGAGATTGAGAGATTCAATTCAATTTCAGAGGGTGCACTTTACACTCTATAGCAAATGCATTGGTTTCCTGCATACTGATATTGCTTATGTCATATTTGTGCTCCAACTTTTTTTTTTTTTTTTAAACCAACAGACCGTTTCTAGTGTTTCTTTCACCATATCAAGGGGAAAAGAATGCTGTAAACTCAGATGTTAGTTATACTCTTATGTTAGTTATACTACTCAAAGTTATATGCTTTAGTTGTAAAATTATGACAAGGCTGAGACCATGTAACATGACTTCATCACTGCCTTTAGGGTGAAATCAGGATGGATATGGTGCCAGGCAAGGGTCCTCTTTCTCTCCTCACACTGAGTCTCTCCAGTCATGGATCACAGAGCTGGAGAAGCAGCTAATAGCTCTCTCTAGCTGGGCCTGTGCTAAATACTCCCTCCACTAAAATTATTCCTCTGGGAATCAATGGGCCCATTCTTTTGTGGGCTGCAGTTTGCTTGATGGTCCCAAACTCAATGTGAAACATTAGACAGCAATGGGGAAAACATAAAACATAATACTTGTGTGACCAGCTTGTCATTGGCTCCTCGGTGCCTGTGTTAAGAATTTTTGCCGAAGATAGCAGATTGAGTGAGGGAGAGACTAGTGAGGGTAACATGGCTCTCTGCAGCGTAAACACAACACTGATATGAGGTGAAGGAGGTGCTCCTGATCAGGATCATTGTAAATATTTTGGGTGCCTTTCACAGAAACACCAACATGCAATATTCAATTTCAAAGTAATGTCTTGTGACACGAGTGATGCAGATTCAGTTAATCACCACATTAAGTCACTCTGTTTAACAAGGCTCGACTGTGTGATAGTAGAATCGCAGAATTGCATTGGTGCAGATTCATGGACCCAAGGGACCTCGCACAATTAGCACAAGTATTAGATTTAGATTTATTTCAGGCTCGAGTTTCAACTGAGAACAGGAGGGGACAGAGGAGGGGACACAATCTGAGAGGGAACATGAGTTTCAGGCAGAGAAAGGTACGAAAACTACACTAAAGTCCTTTACCATGTCGGTTACCGATGTCAGACAGTGAAATAATTTAGATGAGGAGATCAGAAAATCAGCAACACAGAGTGTATTTAAAAAGAAGTATGTAAATATGACTATATGACCCAGGAGGAATGTGGATAAAGTTCAGAGACATAAATCAGTTGAGATAAAGGGGAGAAGGAAAAAGCAAACAAACAATAAAACCAAAAAAAAGAAAACAATTGTACCCAAACAATAGCTGACACTGCAATGTGCTAATGTCAACATGTAAGACGTATAATAGCTGAATCCTGTAGCCGAGACAATACGAAGAGAAGAAGAAAAAATTACTCCAAGATGGAATTGCTAAGCTGGTCACTGAATGCAATTGACAGAATGTTCTAACAAGGAGTGCGGGCTCTGACGAACCCAAATGCCCGGGCAGGACCTTCCCTACTGTGACAGCCCAGGCAACAAGTCGAGACTGTTGTCACTCATGATGGATCAATAAGAACACATGTATGGACATACACGTAGACTGTTGACTGTCCTGAGCTAGACTGCAGCTCTGTTTGCTCCCTGCTGCTGAAACATGTTACGTATTATTACGTAAGTATTGCGTGGGTAATGGGGGCGGGACTAGATAAACTTTTGCTTCTCCCGCTTTCCCTTTCGGCCAAACTAAGATGATGTGTGATGATGTTGCTCTAACTGACATGTCCGAAATAAACAAATAAATAAATAAACAGTATCTCTACTTGGGATGATGTGGGCTGTGCTCAATTGCCGCGTCGGCGAGATACATAGCGCGACATTGTACTGGTGTGCCGACAACGAACGTTATCAAACACGACAACAACAACAACACGACGGACAACAACGGAGTACATCCAACAGTGGCCAATCAGCTGACTGTCGTGGGTCTAGCTCCATGGTCTGTACCGTACCATTACTGTGGTACACCAAGGGAAGGGTAGCAAAAAATGGAACAGTTGGGGTTGGTTACTTTGATACTATTTCTACTTTAAATGCAAAAATGTAGCGTACCGTACCAGACCTAACTGTTACACTTCGTGGAAAGACAGCTTTGTACATCGATCAGAAGCATACCTTGAGACAGAGTATGTAATTTTCTGTCTGTAAAGAGGCTTGAAATCACAATTAACTTCTTCTTGTCCAAAACGTTTTAATTATAAGATTTATTGAGATAATTATCACCATTGACGGATTTTAAACTTTTTTTTTTAATAATGATAACTTAAGGACAGGATAAGGACAGATGCTGTCTCTGTATTGCCATGGAATTATTTGCGTCGAACTTCGTTCCCTTTATTTTTAGGTTGTTTTGTAGGACAGGCAACTTTTGCCAATGCTGGAACAGTTAACCTTAGTCAAAAAGCGAGTAGGAGTCTCCCAGAACTGCCCTGTGATCAAAGTCCCATCACATTTTAAGTTCTCTCTCAGATCACTTACTTTGGAAATATTGTGCAATAACGCCAAAAACATGTTGCCTACCCAAACTGTACTGCATCATGCTAATGAGCAACTCCTGCCAAAATGTTACCACACTGAATGAGATAGTAAACATTTGATCAAAACAAAAATCAGCACCACTGCACCTCTCTAGATTGACATTTTCCCATACAAATTGTTCAGTGAAACACACAGAATTGGGTTAATTATTACACAGGAATTTTGTTTTCCTGTTTTGGAGCTCGGTCAGACCCAGCACCTTGAAACCAAGGATCAAAACTGAACCACAGTCTTCTCGTCTGCATCCCCTTTATTGATTGAGCTCCACAAAAATGTCAAGCATCTAAAATGGAGCAAAGTATTTAGTGGTAAAACAAACATCTCTATTTCAGCTTTTTATAATCCTCATCATGTTCTGTCTTGAAGCCCCCTTTTAATCTTCCTGTAACTGTTCTTTCAGTCAACCACAGGGATCACTACCCTTCACCCAGAGAGTTTAGCCTAGCCCTTGACCACAACATCTCCGCTGTCTGGCCGCAATAAACTGATTCTTACTTGGCCATGATTCACAGATGCCAGGGTTTCTAGGATCTTTGCTTCTCAAATCAATTATCACAGATCTGCTCTGACTTCCTCAGCTGATGACAGCATTCTGTCTGACTGCCTTCTCCTCATACTTGAAGGCTCAAAAAAACAGAACACAGGTCCAATTTTAAAATTCTGTCAAAGTGGAGCCAAGTTACAGACATGTTAGCAAGAAACGTTGTTATTTAAGTGTAAAACCGGGCATTTATATTATTTCTAGAAAATACAAAACATGTGCAGAAAGACACAGAACAAATTAAGATAGATTTGAAATCAACTTTTGACTTTTTCATTTCAAATATGAGCTTCTTTTATCGATCATACTGATGCTTTTAATAGACCACTTGTCTACTAGTACTGGATATGAAACTCTGTTAAATCTGTTATTTATTGTTTTTGGTCAAAATATGTGTCTAAATGCAGTCTGGATGTGGCTCGTGTTCATTACGTCCCCCTGTCTATGCCAAACCTCTGCTCCACTTGTCTATTTGGTTACTACTACTGAGCCTTTGTTTGTGCTTCAGTGGAAGCTGATATGAGTCGTAAGAGGAGCCTGTTGCTACAAGAGTCTCTGCAAAGGTCAAACATGGTGGTTTGTTTTTCCTGGAATTCCTTTGGGATGCAGAGTGAATAACTTTAAGGCTTTTTTTTACCTGTAGGTAATAAGGTGCAACAGCACTCCTGCCAGTTAGTCAATTAGAGACAAACATGTCTTTATGGTCCTGGCTGATTGGGAAGGGTAAACATTTCACAATGATGACTAAAACTCAGAAGAAAAAAATTAGGAAAACGGCTTGACCACAGTATATATCAGACTTTTATCACAAGACAATTACATTTCAATATGAAACAATAGCCGAGAACTTTATTTCATTGTCAGACTGAGATTCAAATTATTATTTGGTGAGGAACCTGTATGGTTTTTGTGGTATTTATTTTGACTGTTAGTCATTTGGTCCAACCTACAACAGAACTACTCATTTGCAGTCACCACAGCTCCACCCATGAAAGACACAAAAGCTACTTGGAGAGCGCCCTCTTTGTATAATGTGGGACAAATTCAATATTAAGCTTTCTCTTGAAGATTTTTGGCTGGGCTTGGAATGCTGAACACAGATCACAGAGACAGAAGAATGCTTAAAAGGTTTACTGCGGCAATAATAATAATAATTTTGCTGAGAATTCGGCCCAAAATGGTAGGTGTGGCTGCAATAGGCTAAAGCAGAAGGAATTTTTAGTGTTTGATTTGTAGCATTCATGCATTTACTTAGTTCCTGTTCAAGTTCAGGTACCACAATTTGGGATTTCATTGGCACCGATTGTGCAGTTGGGGAACATTTAAAGAACATATATCTTCTGTATACAGCAGAGCCAAATTGATGGTGATTGGGCCATTAATCTGTAGACGTGGCTGCGTTTGTGCTGCCTAAATCAAGAGCACACTAACCCCAGCAAGTTGGCCTCATACCATGGGCAACATCGTCAAATGGAGACCTTATCTTAGCTTTGCTGTTGAATGGCAAACAGCCAAAAACACATACCTTCTCCTTATTGTCCTCAGTGTTTAGATATGTGCTTGTTGTATGGGATACAACTGATTTGTCAGTCACGTCAGACTCGAGAGTGATGACAAGTACACGGGGAATGTTAAGTGCAGTGTATCAGAAAACATCAAAGAATACACAGAACCCTGGGCAGCACGTAAAATTAATGATCCAGATCAACTTCTGTGCAAAACAAAGAGAGGAGAGAACAAGCTACTGTATCAAACAGGTCACAGTTTAAGTTCTGTGTATTTTACGGTCTGCTGGTCCATAATGTGTCACCTATTGAAAACTTAACATCCTGGATGTGGCACCAGCTTGGAAAGAATCTGGGCACCTGCCAAGAAAATTAAAACGGCTTTGATTTTAGAGAACCTTTTCTAATGCCTCCAGTCACAGCAGTAAACAATTTTAGAATACGGCAACGCTGCATTATTGTGAGATGAAGTTGAAACAAACAAAACAAAAACTTGGCGAAATCCAACAGTCTTGATACAATTATTCATGGTTGTCCATTGACTGTATGCGAAGTGACAAACTCTTGTGACTGGGACCAGTTTCACATGCAAACATACACCTGCTGGACAACAACACTAGCTGTCAATCACACTGGTGTCCACACATGCTGTGCTTTATCTTGTATTTTCCTAAAAGCGGGAACATAATATATAAAATTGACATAATGTTCTATTGAAGAGCTGAAACTACCGATTGAGACCATTCATTCCTCAGGAAAATGTTTGACATTATAAATCAAGTGAGAGGTAGTGACTCATTTTCCCACACACCTACATTCAAATGACATTCTTTATGCAACCGGAGGAGTCGCCCCCTGGCGGCTAACTGCTACTTCTGGCCTACTACACTTTTCAAACTAGAAGCCTACATCCATTTCTACTCACAGTCTATGAGCTATTTATATGTAAGCAGGAGTGTTATATGTATATTCCAGTAACCTGTAGTTTCAGAAGCATCTTTATTATTAATACAACTTTTTGAGACTTTAATGTACATCTCACATACTTGATGTCAGAACATTAAGTCTCTGTTGTAGTTTCTGTTGTGTTCAAAAAATAGTATTCGAATTACTTAACTGTTTATGTAATCATATGGATCAAGCTAATCAGTAAATATGGCACATTATCACACAATCTGTTACTCGGTAACTGCATTTCACAGTCATCTAACCCAACCCTGTTTGTGAATGTACTGAAGCAAACCCAATCTGGAAACTATCCAAATCCAACCAGCTGGCCAGATGCTTCTGTGGTGCCTGAGCGCTGCTCATGTCCATGGCGACAATCTCTGGCGACCAAGCAAGAGAGAAAAGCCTGAAAAGCTGCTTCCTGGGTGAGCTGTGGTGCCACTGGCGCCTGCATGAGTGAGATATAAATCCTGGCTGCTTTGAAAATAATTAGCACAGGGATAAAAGCAAGCAGGCCAGTCTCCCCGGCCTGGCGCTGAAGAGGAGACAGGTGCCACCAGTGGCCTAAGCCACTGCAGTTGCCCCCTTGCAGTACACAGCAGGCCCAAGCCTGGAGTAAGAATGCCAACTTTGATAAGACAAAAGAAAGAACCCCAGTGGTCAGGCAGCCCTGCTTCCTTTTTTGTGCTCCTGCATCACACAGTTTAGGACTGTGGGAGGCTGCAGGGTGTGGGGTTTATATGGGTCTTGGAAGAGAAAGTGCGAGGAGAACTAGGTTGAAGGGGTGGGATGTTTGTGTCCACCCCTGTGACCTGACCGTTGAACTGACCCCCTGGTAGGATGAAAGCTATGTTTTTATTTGGCCAATATCTACAGACGGCAGTGGAGTCCAGTGCAAATAGATGATGAGGAGATAGGACGAATGAAGACTTTCCAAAAAAACAAAGTGAAATCCTGAGTTGAGGGCTCGGCTGAAGATTAGTTAGAGATGTGATAAGAAAACACAAAGAACACACACCAGTTGTGAAAATGTATTTTCTGTTAACAAACGTCATGAGGGAGACACCATAGATTGAAAGCTATGTACACACTGGGGTGTTTCAAGAATAACTAAACTTTTAAACCACTTTTTTTTGTAATATTATTCACTGATCCAGGTCCAATTTTGTGTAAATTATTCAAATTATGTATTTTATGTTAAAAATGGGTGTATGTACCGCCTTCCCTGGATAAACACATCCGATTACATTTGATTTTTCGTATTAGCTGGCTCTTACTGGTTATAGGTAGCAGCTTCCTGCCAAAATGGCATTGTTTTGCTTTGGAGTGTTGCATGATGGGGTTGCATGACATCAGCAACCGTAGCGCTATAGAATCTCACCCCTTCCTGTCAGCTCTCTCGTTTACGCTCAACCCTCAAAACACAAAAACAGTTTCCTGACAAGTGATAGAAGCCAAGAATAGGAGAGTGTTATGGAGACAGCTGCATTGATACTGACTACATCATGGCATGACTACATCACCACAAGCAAGTTTCCATGGTTATTGTCACTTTTGTCCAAAATATGAGTGCGCCACCAACTGGACAAGAAAATGTTGTACTACAGGGAGCATGAGCAGTTGGCACAAAAAGGTTTGTGCGGACTCAAATTTGAAATGTGCTCCCGTTTGTCCGCGTAGGGTCCACGTCCACCACTGCAATTTTTACATCAAAAATACCATGCCAATGCTAGGTGTCTTTTTTTAAATCATAACACAGCCAGACATAATGTACCATCATACTGGGCACACCACTAAATCTGATCACGACTGGGGACTGCTGACAGCACAATGAAGGGTAAAACAGTAAAATACAGAATGTGGGTGGCACAAAAAACCCAAACAACATTGCTTTGACATATCATTGCTGATTAGCAGATTTATCTATGACATATATCAGCCATTCCTACAAATTGAGATGCTTCTTGAAAGTGTCAGCACCTTAAAAGTGAGCTCAAGTGAACATGGTATGGTTGTGTTTTGTAATGGAGCTTCTTGCTTACCCTCATGGAAATTATTCTTCCCTCGTGTTGAGAAACTGTCAGTCATTATCTGCAAGAACGACATGATCACCACCATTTTCCACGTTCAGGAAGCACGGGGATCCCTGGCTGTGGTCTTCCTGTGGACAGGAAAAGGAAAAACAGGATGAGAGGCAGTTCCCTTCTCTATGCGAGTCTCCAAGGTTAGAGCTGGGGATCCCCTCTCTGATCTGACGAGTGGTGTTCAGTGTTGGAGAAACTGACAATTGAGACGTTCCCATGTCAAATTTTCTATTGTCTTTTGCACTTGGGTCAGGAATTGACCGATGATACTGCTGCTGCCAGTCGCTGGTTCTGTGACTGGGAGTCTAGCTGCAAAGTCTTTGAGGATGACACTAATTCTCTTATCCACCTCCCAGTGGAAAGGGGCAAGAACAGAGGAATGCTAGGAGAGAAATGCAACTGATTGTTTTGACTCACACCTGGTTATTGTATGATTTAATAACAGTCATTGCGATAGACGCTTCAGTAAACTAAATGTGCCCCAAGTGCTGTAATTTCGAATCGCTTGTAATTTCATTTTATGTTACTTCACTACATTCCATCCTAAAATCTCAGAGTGAAAAGTGTAATTTTCTACAGTACAATTATGTGACATCAGCAGTTGCACAAAACTCTCATCTGACAAGCAGCCTATGTAAGGGATAGCTATGTCATGTGTGCTTAAATCGAAATAATCCAGTATATAAACAATAATACAATATTCTGATACTTCTGCTTTAAAAATAATTTGTTGATAGAACTTAAGTGCCTCACTATCATATTGAGCAGGAATTGTTATTGCTTTCTGGAGTATGTATAGTAATTCTAATTTTGCTTGATTTATATTCAGCATGGACACACACACACACACACACACACACACACACACACACACACACACACACACACACACACACACACACACACACACACACACACACACACACACACACACACACACACACACACACACACACACACACACACACACACACACACACACACACACACACACACAGTAATCTGACAAGTTGTTCTGTCCAGTTATCCTTGTTGAAAACTCTCATCTGTTGTAGAAACTATAATCGCTCAGATAACGTGTGTGTGTGTGTGTAACAAGAACCAGGATGGCTTTATTTAGCCCATGGAGACAATACCATTCACAGTGATGTGATGGGTGTTTCAATCATTCATGCCAACAAGCTCATACTTATGTCATCAGGATTAATCATTACTTCTCTCTCTGCAGGTGAGCTATGGCATATGTACTGAGATGAGTGGGAGCAACAGGACCGATGACATTTGCCTCAAGCTCAACGTTTCTTTAGCTCATGCTCAAATATTTTGTCAATGACCAGAAGGTCAGTTCCTATTATTACCCAGAAAAAAAACTCTCACGCTCACTTTCTACGTGTCAAGTAAAATTATAACTGCCTTGGTTGATGCCAAGAAACAGTCTATGTCTGGCATATCACTCTTACGTGCATGTGCCAAACACACTTCTCCCTCATTAGCTGTCAAGGGAGAGTAGTACATTTTGTTTATTGAAATAGTGAGTGGGGATTTATTATTTCCTCTTACAGAGGAAATGTGGACACTTATTAAACACCTCATACTCAGGACATTTGTGCAACAACGAAAAAGAAGCCAGAAAAAGCAATAAAGTGGGAAACCCAGAGAAGAATGGGGAGAGTAAGTGTGCCAGCCTTTTAGGAAGTTTAATCTGGAGACAACACCCTGCATTTGTCAAAGACTTGAGCTAAGGTCATGAAGCAGACTTGATGAGGTGATAAAGTGCTCAGGTACTTCTCATGCTCAGCAGAAGCAGGAAGTCTCTCTGTCTTCCATGAGGCCTAGCCGCAGAAAGATTTATTCAACTAGAGCGAGCGTTTGAGCCAAGGCAGTGACGACCGTGGAAGACTAATGCACATATTTAAAAGATTATTTATTGGCTTTGTTTAATTGAGTGCCAATGCCACATTTGATTTAGTGTCTGTGGCACTAAGCTGAAAAACAGCCATGGGAAAATCTGAGCTTTTTGTAAATAATTAGCACTGAGGATAAAAGTGGATACATTTTGAGCAGACACTAATTTCCATTTTGAAAAAAAAAACAAAAAAAAAAAAACACTTCTGTAAAAGTAACATGGTAATTGTTTGCCCAATTTGTCCGTAACCACAATTTGTCGGGATAAATCATATGACTGAGATACTTCCTTTCAAAACAGTATTTAAGAAACCACTGAGATATGAAAATCAGCCCTTATTTTCAAATTAAAGGCCAAGCACGTTCGGAGTCCACATTACAGAGATTCCTGATCAATTTGAAGCTTTCAAGTTATTTTATATCATTGCAACCACAAATGTTTAATGCTTCAGTTGTTTAAACTGCTCCAGGACTCGCATAATGATTGAACATTGTGTGTCCTGGAAGGGCTCCACATTTTTATATTGTGGGATATCTGCAGTAGCAGTCTTTCACTGGTTTCCCTCAGTGAATTTAAGAGTAGGAAAGAGGATGGCTGTTAACTTTGTGTATGTACTGACATCAGCCACTGACCAACGCTGTCGAACAGACATCAAAACATGCACTTAGGCAAACTGCACACTCCCTTTTCCCACATCCCATCCCAGAGCCCTTTATGTTGTCCACACAATGGAAATCCAAACACACAAGAAAGATTTTTCCATGCAAATGTGAAATCCATACAGGAAAAAGAAAAAATATGCAGTTCAAGATTCACCATGCACCCAAAGAAAACAACTCTCTGTAAAGTGCTTGTGTTGCCAGCCCGACAACCTCCAGCCTTTCAATTAAGCTGCCAGCAGTACATCAACTTGACAAATACTGAAGGATGTGACCTCTTGATCTGAGCTGAACCCAATCTTACCTCAACATTATGGTCAGTGTGAGCTGACGGACAAAACAGTAATCCATAAAAAGGAGTTTGTGTATCACGCATATTCAGTAGCTCCAAGCAAATGGACAAGAGACACTTTAACCTTTATTCTTTTTTTAATATTACTTAGGTTGAAATATGACTGTGACTACACTCGAGTGAATGAGATGTCAGGAAGGCCATCTGTAATTATATTCAATCACAGGGTGGGTCAGTGTTTGGATTAGCTCCACTTGTATCAGTTTGTAGATAATATGAACTTGTGTGGCATCTAACCATCGCTTCTTAAGTTAAACCTTAATGAACACCTGGTACTTTACAGATGACATACGACAGCCTCATTATGGTGTGGTCCCATGTTTTTATTCTCACGTGGTGCACATTATTTTGTTCCTCTTGTTGTTTTTCTTTTAACATTTTCGGTAAACACTTGAGAGTAGATAGCATCAGCAGTCCCAGTGGACAGGGGACAGGCTGTGGGAAAGTGGCACTGAAACGATGATCACTCTTCAGATGGGACTCTTAATTGTAGCTGTCTGAACACCTCCTCCCAGTCTTAGAGACACTGTTGTCTGAAACATGCCAGTGCTGTTAACAATTGTCTGTTAAAGCGTACCGAGGTCCCATGAGCGCCAGAATTTTGAAAGCTGCCTGGCTTTGGTGCAGCACGGCTACGCTGACAAGCCAGATGTGTCGCAGTAAGTTCCTTGGCGCAGTCAGCAACTACGCACGTTTCTCAGATACAGACAAGATAAACGTGGTTATGCTAATTAAAACGGACGCAAACACATGAGCAACTATGTCTGGATTGTAAAGGAACAGTTATCTGTTACTAGACTTGCAAGTCTACGGTATATGTATAGTTGCATGTCAACTCAGTCCCAAATCAGATAGACGGATACATTTTTTCACCAAATCTTTTCCTTGGATGAGCTGGCTAATGCACAGCAGTGGTTCAAAGACATGTCAGCCAGTCGTACTTTTTCAATGACTAACAAATGAAGAAAGTCTAACATGAATGATAGGTTTCTGTTTGGTTTATTCATTCAAAATGTGTTAACCATCATTGCAGAATGCAGCACAGAGATGAGTTAACGCACTAATAGGAACAAACAATGACTAATAGGGATGCAACGGTGCAGTTTTCCCACGCTTCGGTATGCATCACGGTTTTTGGGCCACGATATCGATACGGTTTCGATATCTTAATCTAAAACTGCTCAGACTAGCAAATGCAATATTGCATTGTAAAAATAATTAAAAACACAGATATAATCAAACCACAAACTTGTGGTAAACAATAGTGCACTATTAGATCAAATTCCTTTTTTCAGAGTCTCGTTCACGTCTCGTTCACGTCTCGTTCGTTGTTTTCCGTTGGTAACACTAATGGTTCCAGTAAGAACCATTTTGATCCAGAGAACTCTTTAAAACCCTTTTCCTGAATAAAGGGTTTTAAAAGGGTTCTTGGTTACACTCATGGTGGTTCTACCTGGAAGGACATAGGCCGAAGAACCTAATATGGTTCTACTTAGCACTTTTATTTCCAAGAGTGTACTTTATAAACCCCGTTTTCATAACCCCAAGCAAAGGTTATACTATTTACTGCATGTAAGATAACCATTTAAAGCACACAGGTTCCATGAGCTTTATCTTATATTCTGTATCTGTGTGCATACATGCATGCTCTATATTTTGTGTGTCTGTTCACCAGGTCAGGGACTACAGATGGAAATTAGCGAGTGGATAAATCTGGTATGAAGTACCTTTCCAATTGCTGAGATGAATTTCTTTTGTACATTGCCCATGATACAAATGCATGTATTAATCTAAAGTAAACTAAGTGCCAATGATGTGTTAGTGGATCAGAATTCCAACACAAGATTCCATTTGTGTCCCCCCACCTATAGTCCACAGAGATGGGCTAACAAGACTTGCCACAAACACCAAAAAACCCATTATCCTATCGACCACTTATCCTGTGAGGGTAATGGGAGGATTGCCCTGAACAGGTTGCCAGTCCATTACAGGGCCAAGAATCATCAAAAGAAAAGATGAATTACTTTGCTGATGTATGATTAGTCCAGACCAGTGTTTACTAAACGTTTTAAAGATGCCAAACAATCTCAACCCTGTTGCCTCACAGCCAGAAGGTCACTGGTTCGGATCCCCGTTCGATCGCAGGCCTTTCTGTGTGGAGATTGCATGTTCTCCCCAAGATTTTCATCTTTAATCTGGAAAAAAAACTCAGCAAGTATTTGTGCATCTTCACTTTGAGGTCTTCCATTTTACACTGGGTGTCTGCTGTAGGTGGCCACACTCTGACACTTGAGAGTACAGAGCAAATATAACAAAGATAGATAGTTTTTAAGGTCTGGCCCGTTTAAGTTTGCATAAGTCTTCAGAGGGCCTTCCTGCAAATTTGGTTTGCACAGCCATAAAATTAAAGGGAGCTATTGGCACGGACACATTTGACAAATTGTAAACCAGCTGAGAGTTTACCTCTTCAACCTTAACATGTAAGACTTGATGTGAATGAGTCACAGAACTCCACGATGGATCTGCCAAACACATTTACGTGCTTGGTCAGCATGCCAAACACAACACATGGATCCAAAAGTGTGCAAGTGAGACCTACACATCCATTTGGAAACCACAAAGACATTATGAACAGTTTTATTTAGAAAATTGGAAAAATACTACTACTAAAATGTAAAAATATAAAATCTGTAACTTGTGTGATGAACCCTTTTCTTGTGGAATGAAGGGGTGGGTAATTAAGAATGTGGTCTTTCAAACAATTTTTATCTCAACTATTATATATTTTTTATATGTTTTAGATTCAAAATACAATTGTGTGCTTCTTTTTGGTCTTAAAAAATGTCGATAGTACACTTTCAATAAGCAATCTTTATTATAATCTGTTATTTGCATGTATTGCTGGAGAATATATGTACAAATCATTCAATATTGATTTTAACTGCTTAAACCTTTTGCTGGCTTTTTCCTTCATTCCCTATTTTGTGCATCCAACTAAGCTGATAGGTAATTATTATCAATTTGCAGATTTCATAAGTGAATGGTTTGTGTTCTTGAGCGAGACACATCTGTATTTTTCTGAGCGTCAGGTTCAGCAGTGTCAGCGTTGAAGCGACAGCCAAGATCGACATTTGATCAGACAACATCTGATATTTCTCAACTGTAAATTCCAGTCTGGGACATTGTGCACACATGAGAATACAAGAATGATGCAACGATATCAGGCACATTTGACAATGACGGAGTGTAGAGCAGGAATAATCTACAGGGATGAGGCTACAAATCTCGTCTGTGATATGCATATGTGAAGTTCATTTCTTTACCATCGCTAGAATTCACAGTTTAGACACATGCAAATAAACATCCAGTTTAGAGAGAAAGAGATATAGAAATCCTGGTTAAGTTGAGCAACTTCAGGGCAAAGGTGTTACAAAAAAAAATTATAATTAAAGAATATAATCTGCGTGTATTTCTCTTGTGTCCTCTGTGGATACAATAGCACCAAATAAAAAGTTAGACATAACCAATTCTATAATATTTCCAATAAAATGAGAATATTATTACTGGAAGATGAAGAATCTTTTCCTGGAAGGAAAAGGATCCAAACCTGGCAGTCGAAGTTAAGATTACTTATCCTTCATGCGACACACGGGCTGAGTGGTGTATTTATATAACATACATGTCCCAGGACATACTGTATCGTGGATGTGAAATGGACCAGAAGAATCCAAGGGAGAAAAACAAGTCAATTTCTCAACCAAGAAAATGGGGAGATTTAGGAATGTGGCCTCAGACTTGGCACAAATATGGAGGACAGTCACGAAGCTGAATGTGGGCAATAAACAAAAAGTCACGCAAATGTACACTTCACATGCAACACAGTTGGTGATTCACTTAACTGTCTGGCTGAAATGTTATTCCCTTTGGCCTTGGTTACATATGGCATCATTTCTTTTTGCAGCAGACAAACACAAGGGCGGCTGAATGCAGGTTATCAATATAATACTCACAAATGACACTATGCTGAGAGAATCCAAGTAAACCACTTGCCAACTTCATTTGAGACAATGGAAACCTTTTTGGTCTCCCCTCCCTTATGAGCAGACAGAACGTTGCTCCCTCTTTACGTCATCTCCGTTCCCTTATTAAAACAATATATGAAAGTCTTTGTGAAAAGGCCATTAATGAC
Organism: Microchirus variegatus; assembly: GCF_963457635.1. Classification (NCBI taxonomy): domain Eukaryota; kingdom Metazoa; phylum Chordata; class Actinopteri; order Pleuronectiformes; family Soleidae; genus Microchirus; species Microchirus variegatus. The sequence continues at coordinate 19,915,845 of NC_139806.1, forward strand.
TACAGGAATTAATATTGAGCCACAGCCATGTCTCAGAGGGCTATGCCGACTTCCCCGCACTATGAGAGTGTGCTGTGCAGCAGACTCCAGCGACCACCAGAGTTGCCAGGACACAAATGTTAACATCAGGACCTACATGTTTCCTCTTAATTAGATGCCTTTCATCAAACAATTAAATGCTGGCATCTGCCAACCAGCTGGGAAAGGAAGGGCTCCACAGAGATAACACAATTACATACGGCAGACGAAAGTAATATCAGAGATGCTGAAGGACAGAAACAGAGATATGAAAGAGAACCAGTCAAGTCTCAAACAACCCTTTTCCTAAACATATTATGGGTTCATTTAGGTTGTCATGTAATTCATCAAATCAATAAAATGACAAACATTCATATGTGTTATGGATGAGCAGTTTTGGTATTAAATATCATTATAAACAGTTGTTTTTTTTAATCATCACGTTACCCTAACCTTAACCGCAAACAACAACATGCAAGAGACTTGTGATCACATTTTCTGATATTACAGATGTGGGAAACGTGTTAAAAAGCTTTTTGCATGGAAATACATTTTTAAATGATAAGTCATTCTGGATATCTATCCATCCATCCATTATCTACCTCTTTATCCTCTAACAGAGGGTCGCAGTGGGTGCTGTGCCTATCTCAGCTGACATTGGGCAATAAGCAGGGTACACCCTGGACAGTTCGACAGTCCATCACAGGGCCACATATAGAGACAAACAACCATTCACTCTAACTCTCACATCAACGGTCAATTTAGAGTGTCCAATTCACCTAATCCCCATATCGCATGTTTTTGGACTGTGGGAGGAAGCCGGAGAACCCGGAGAAAACCCACGCACACACGAGGAGAACATGCAACTCCATGCAGAAAGGCCCTTGAACCCAGGGAACCCGGGTCTTCTTGCTGCAAAGGCAAGAGTGCGAACCACTACACCAACCGTGGGCCCCATTCTGGACATACCAGATAAAAATCTGACCACACTTATGCCCCTAATGCACGGATGTTTTCACTTATTTGGCCTGACTGACATCCCCCTGTGAGTGTGAATGGTTGTATGTTTGCCCTATGATGGACTGGCGAGCTGTCCAGGGAGTACTGTCAGCTGGGCAATGTGTTGTCCTTATGTTTTTTTGTCATTTTATTGTGTGTATTTTCTACAAATGGATCACGATGATGCTCTTTGTAAAGTTAATGCACAGGGGAACAAAACAAGACAACAGCACAACCCATGATCCCATGCTACTTCCCAATGTCATCAAAATAGGTCTTTTTTTTTATTGTTTTGATTGAGAGACTCCTAGCAGCAGACTTACCATGTGTTAAAGCTACATCTTATGATAAGTTATTGTAGTTATATGTTGATGGGTAACTGGCCACAGATGAAACACGCCTGGGAGTGGTCAGGAATGCATGGGAGAGTTATAATCTCACTGAGATCCTAAAAATCAATGTTTTAATCCTGAGAAAGCACAGACTGGATGATCCGGTCAAGAAAGAGGGCTCTAAACTAAAAGTATGCAAAATACATTACCAAATCAACCCACTCTCATTGGTTATGGCGGGGTTCTGCTCACTCCCCAATCTCTGTTCATTCGATTAAAAAAAAAAAAAAAAAAAGAAGACTTGATACGTCATACGTTAATCCCTCACACAACAGGATAATTTGGTCAGATGATCTGTTCAAATCAGCCTAAACTCGCAATTGTCAGAAGGACCAAATCGGGACAGACGTGTCTTGCTTTTCATGCTTTATATGTTAACAGATTAGAGCAGCCACACACAAAGTCAAACTTATTGTCTCTGCTTGTGGATCAAAGCAGAGACGACGTTAAAATAATCTTTATGTATAAATCTGTTAAATATATTACACACATAAATACTTGGAACAATTTCTGTACCCATTTCAAAGTAAGAGAAACTATTTAAATGTATTCCAGACATTTCGTTTTTATACACAGGCATTGAAATTATATTATTTCTGACCTTTTTTTTAAAGAAAAAAAAACCCTGTGTAAAACATGGCAGCAGCTCAGCAGTAGGCACGCAGCAGTCACACTCTGTGTGTGAGCAACAGATGTGTGTGAGACGCAGTAGATCAGCATCACAACCATCAAGCACAACACATGCATCCAGTGTGGCCCAGGCATTAAACGGTTTTAAAAACGTAATTTTGACAGTTAAATAAAAGCTGACTTTCTTGCATAGAAAAATAACAAAAAAAGAGACAACTATGTTCAGTCGGTGCTAAATACTAACACATCTGGTGGGACTGCCGTGGCAGCGGGTGAGGGACAGAAACAATCATCATTCATGCCAAACTTGGAACACACAGAGCCAGGCTCTGGGGTAGGTCGTTTTTTAATTTCCTGTAGTGGCTGAAAATTACACCTTTCAGTTCAGCAGAGTCTGTCAATTCATTAACACAGTCGTGAAACATGTTTGAGTTGTGTAGGGAACATCCGATCTGCATTAGAGCTGACACAGAAACAGAACTTTCCCGATTATGATCTTTTTTCTTTTGTTGTTCTTAAATAAGAGTTCTCCTAAACCTGGCATTGTTTCAAGGAATGTCTTCATACACACAAATCCCCCAAAACTACTCTGAACACTGTATATAGTCCAAGCCTGTATGTGGTGCTGTAATGCTGCCACAGAAAGACATCAGAAGCAACGATGAAGAAGTCAACGAGCATGCGCATAATGCTAGTGGGATATGATGATTGCTTTGAAAAGTTGTGCATTATTCCTATATGCGAAAAACACAAAGGTTTTGAGATCTTTTCACTCAGGGAACCATTTTAGCATTAAAGGGCAAGAAAAGTAGATTTTGTGGATTCTCCGAAACCCATTCTCGCGTGTACAGGCCCTGTGTCTGGATAATGGTGTTTCAGTGCGGACTGAATTCAAACTTGCAAGAGGTGTAAAATAAAGTGGTTTCATATTTTTTTTTATGTGTTAGCACTTTAAAATCCATCAATATCTACTAACATTTTAGAGTCACAGGTGGGGTGATTTACAACACTGTGAGTTATAGTAACATCTTCTAGTGTTACAAATGTGAAAATATTAGCCCTTGAAATATTCTGGCCACATACCACAATGGCTTGAAAGATTCATGTTGTGTTTATGATGGAGTTAGCAGGCTTTGGCCTCTGGGTTCAAAGAACCATCCTGAAACAAAGGAAGACGGAGACTGACCTGACCTGGCTCTGCAGTGTGAAATCACTCCCAGGTCACATGTGTTTCTGTTCATCCTCTTCACCTTGAGGTTTCAGACGATGGAGCAGATAGCACGCAATGGTGCACCAGACCTGCTGAAGGCCACCTCTCTGCTCCAGATGCAGTCTTTCATCTTTTTTTAGAAGCACAGTTGTGGTAATGATTTCTGCACTGACAGAGAGCCTGTGTATGATCACAGCACGCTGTTGCTCGGGGACAGAACAGGCATGTGGTTTATGATTCTGAAGCTGGAGAATATTTCATGGAAATATTCTCTGCTAGTCACGGGGGTGACAGCCTTTCACGCTGTTATTGACAACTCCTCCACAGCGAGCCAAGCGACTCCTCCAGCTTGCCCTTTTCACAGTCTGCCTGCATGTGTAAATTGCAAAAAAAAAAAAATCACATCGGTCAAACACTCTGAATATATAAAACTAATAGGGGCAACAGATGACACTAGACAGTCAAAATCAAATGAGTGCCATTATGTACTGAATCTCCACAAGTCTTTTGTGATAAGGGAAGCACAGTGAGCCTCTCCAGACCTGCTCTGCTGTCCCCGCACAGATAAATGGCTTCCTCTTTTGGAAGGTCCCACTCCTCATTTGGATAAGCAGCGTAATCAGCAAAACACTTTGAAACATATTCCCTCATTAATGTTCGCTTTAGCTTTGAAGTGAGGGACTTTTGTTTGCACCCAAGTCAGTTTGGATATAATCCATGCTCTGATTAACCTTTGTAGCGCTGAAGCTTGATTGCTCACCAAAACATGCGTTGACACAGATGCTCCAATTACGATTCCTCTGGGGGCTTTTATTGGCACGATGGCACGAAAGAGAACGTTGTAAACAAAAATCCCAAAATAAGTTAATGATGATTTCTGCAGAAGTATTTTATGTCAGAATAGCAAAAGGAACATCACAGCTGCGGATTTACATTCTCTGAGTAAAACCTTCAGTCTGAATTTTCATTAGCATAACTTCAAAAAAAAGTCCCAGAACAAACCAAGACAGCAAGGCAGAATTTAAAGTGCAAACAGAACTTAATGACCACAAAACAGATGGCAGAGGAATGTCTTATAACAATGAATAGATGTTCAAAAAATGGTGACATCTGCTCTCCTCAATGATGTGGAATTGACACGTTTAGAAATCACAAATAATCCCAACTCACTGTGTTTTAAGTGGCTGCAATTAGAAGTAATTCTTTATTTTCATTCATGTTTTGATTCTTAGTTAAAACGTTAAACGTTAATGATTAACTTATCATAATGCCATGAGTTGGTAATGATCTGTGTTTCATTATTATTATGATTTCCTGTATCTTTGTGCACCCTATTATAATGTTTCACCTTTTCATGATTAATCAAGTAGATAAATCAATAAACTATCACAAAAAAGTGTCTTGATTTGTCTACAAAACAAATATTTCAGTTAACGGTCAGAGGAAAGACATTTAAGAAGTTGAAATTAGAACTTATTATTAAAACTAAAACTCAAACCGATGAATCACTGATCAAAGCAGTTGCAGATTTAATCATTACATATTAATCATTTAAATGTTGCAACCCTACAACTAAATTCTCGTTGCTTAAAAGCCATTTTGCATGTATTTTCTTTATTATTATTTGGTCACTGAGCAACGACAATCGTTTTCTTCCAAGTACTGTTTTAACACCAAAGCCGTTCAAAATATATTAATTCTGTGTGAAGATTAAGTTTTTCCATTGTTAGTAACCACCAGTCGATGTCAAATGCAAAGCACCTAACATGAGGTCTCCTGCTGTTTTCCATTACATAGTTATTCAGACAAACTGAAATACAATACAACATATGGTTGTACTTAAACATACGCTGTCCTCCATTATGTTTCTAAAGATGACATTATCTTTTCATCTACTTGTAAACATGTTTTTTTCCTCATCGTGAGGCAGCTTTTTCCATTCTTTTGTTTATAGAAAATATGACTGATATTGTAAAAAAGTGTGAGAAAACGTACGTTTTTATTTCTTTTGAAAATTAATCATTTTTGACAGGCGTTAATGGCTTACTTTCACAATTCCTTGGGATGACTTATGACGGATCTATCTGTTCGTACACATTTTTTTCCTCTTCTTCTCCTCTTCGAGGAAGTGAGTGTGCAGAGTGGTGAGTTATTAGTGAGACATTTATCTGGGCTGTTGAGGTGGTGACACATCATACACTCACCCAACATTTTAATTATTTTGCTTTTAAAAAGAGAAAAATGAAAAACATGTGTGCTGTTGCCTTTTGTCTGAACCTTACGTTTTAGTGTTGTATTTAAACTACAGCAAACAATAATCATTGAAGTTAATAACACATTTAAGCCACCAAGGTTCTACTCCAACTTTAAATCAACTTTAAATAACTTTTTAATATAAATAATTCTCCATTACATTCAAATCATTGTCATATGAGTTCACACAATGCTAAATAAGCTACGGTGGCCCTTAGGTGAAAAACACAAACGCAAATCACAGGCAGGAGTTTTAGATGTCAGCCTGCATATGTGACGGACATCGGTTACTGTCATCTTCAGTAGCTCCTTGAGCGAAAACAGCCCCATATTCAACAGTGACCCTGAACGGAAGCACTACAACATGTTACCCAAAATAACATGCATAATAAGCATACACATATGGATGTTCAAAACATGGACTGTGCATCCGTCCAAAGAGCAATGACCCTGGTAGATCGCAGGTAACTGTCTTTTCCGTTTTTTAATTACGGTTTTTGTGTTTTCTGCTTTTGTGTTTGTGTTCTTTGATTTGCATTTGTGTTTTGTGTTTTGTGATTTGCGTTTGTGTTTTTTGTTTTGCGTTTGTATTTTTTGTTTCGCGTTCATGTTCAATATTCGAGTAACCACAGAGTATATAGTAATATAGAATATAAATTATTATAGAATATAAATATTCTACTACTTAAAGGTGCCAAATGTAAGAATGTGGCCAAAAACTGTTACTACATTCAAATTTAAAATACCGAGGTCTTTTGGGTTTTGTTTTCTGACGTAACTGGCAACCCGTGGTTGCTCGGCAGCTGAGATTCTACTGACTGCAATGATTGGTAGATGGCGGTAGGGGGCGCCACATGCCAAAACATGATTTCAAAACATAAACATGATTTGCAGTCTGCAAAATATTTTTTGTAATGCAAATATTTTGTTTGTACTGTTGTTGTTGGTGAGTTCAGTTTGTTATATGAACATTATTCCAGAGTCTCTGTGACATATTAGGAGGATTTTGTGGCCAGTTGGTTTATATGTATTACATAATGCACCTTTAAGTAAAGGTACCGCTAGTTTGATAAAATTTTACTTAAGTTCAAGTAAAAATACTCGTCTAAAAATGTCCTCAAGTTAAAGTTAAAAAAAGGAGCTTGTTTATAATGTACTCAGAGTAAAAGTTACTTAGTTACTCTTTTTTAACAAGTTTGCGGTTCTTTCTTGTCGTGCAAAAAGGACAAGGAGACACAAATCTCACTTAGTTTTTAATTAAATTCAAAGCTATACAAATTAAAGTGCTGACAAAATAAAATATGTAAACACATAATGTGTCAGTCAAAATGGGTCAAAGGTCACAAATGCTTTAACCTTCTCACTCACTCAGGGACCTTAATTAACGCCAATTCACCTGTCCTCGTTATTATTATTATTATTATTTTACGCAAGTACAGTATTTCCAAAAAAACCTACTCAATAACAGTAACACGAATAAATGTAATTCATTGTTTCCCCCTCTGTATATAAGTCTATTAGCTCCCCACAACTCCTCTGTATAGCAGTGTTTAGATCTCATGTCATTGAGAGACATTCCTGTGCTGCACACAGGAAGTGATTTGTTTGATGTCAAGAATGACGGAGGCAACAGCAACATTGCTTCGCTAAAGTGATACAGCGGCAGCAACTGCTCAGAACCACATGGCCGTTCATCGGTTTGATCAGATAAACGCTACATGACCCGTCCGCCAGTGCACTGCCGGTGTGTATACACAAACGCTCTCTCACTCAGGTCTGAGAGTATCGCTTTGCCAGAGCCTGTTTTCAGATGAAGGACACAGGCAGCACACAATTAACGTTCCATTGTTTCGATTCATGAAGACCAAACAGAGGCAGAACAATAAATTAACAACACAAGTCATGGAAATGTTACTCACTGGAGCTTGAAGCCTTGAATTATTTTGAAATTTACGATAAAGGAGGGAGAGTGAGATCACTTTCATCTCGACCAAAACAAGAATTTGGCAGTCAACATAGCTCCAAGTGTTTTTAAGGACAAAGAGACACAATTAAAGCCTGATCGCTCGATACACATTTTGCAATAGTATTTAGGAGGGGGTAAACTTTCCATGTTGGAATGACGATGATTTGTATCAGTTCATTATGCAAACTTTTAACTGGAAGTAAGATATATTTCTAAGTGTCATTTTCTCAGATGACACATTTTGAGGTTGTGAAAGATCATCATTTAACAGCTTTGTGCATCTGCCTCCTTTGGATCTCCAGATGTTTAATCCATGTGTGCATTTTAGTCCAAGTGAAATGTGCAACAAGCAAGTATGCATGTCATCTCAGAAACATCTAAGAATGTGTTTGTGATCAGATTGCATTCTGTGTCATCATGGCTTAGTTTTTTCTAAGGAAGTGTAGAGGTGGTGCTTGGTGTCTGTAGTGACATGTTTTATGTATAAATGTATATATACATAATGTATTCAACACATCAGAAGCACAAACGGAACACAATTTCAAATTAGTATTCAGGTTAATCCAGAATGGCAGCAGCTGTTTTCAATCATTGTTTCCAATCTATTGATTTGATCTGGTGAAATAGCTGAACCGCAGAGGGCTGCAGTTTATTGACTTTACATTACCACAATTAACATTAACAAAGTTCAGTCTAATGATATTAAATCAGCTTTAATTCAATGTGAAGAGAGAAGAAATGCCTTTTTACATACACATTTATAAAATGAACTTCATGGAGGCAAAGCAGCGTATCATATGTTCTGATATAACAAACAGGAAGGGCCGTTTTACATATTAATGGGAACAAAGCTGCAATTAAATATGTTGTGACAGGCTCAGAAGAGACATTCCTTTAACATAGTGCAACTTTTTTATAGTAGAGGGGGAAAAAACTCACTTCCACCCCCTTATTCTTCATCTTGCTTTTAATTTGCATTGACGCTGTTGCACCGCATATAAGCCAGTCATAACACAGTTTTGGAAAAGGGTGTAGACTTAACAGTAACAGACTAAATTTATGGACACAATGGCCTAAACCTGAGCCCACCCCTGACTGTCAAAACTAAATGAAACTTGAGTGCAGAGAAAAGGTTTGGAGAGTTCACAGAGTTGTTTTGTGTCACGGCTGAACTTGTGATGGGTCGTCCAGTCTCTGTGCTCATGTGGATGCAACGCATTGCGAAACACTGCAGTACCTGCGGATGCACTTGTATTTGTTTTCTCTTAAAGATCATTTTTTGGTGTTAAAACTGAGCTTCTCAGGACAAACAGTCCTCATAGCGTCAAAGCCTGGTCCTGAAGACGGGAACCTAATTTCTGAAGCGATGGTTAATGATAGAGATAAGATCTGTGGTTATGTTGAGGCATTAACAAGGTGGTTGACGGATAAGGGATGTGTGTGTGTGTGTTACCAGGACCAGTAGCCATCCAAGGGATGAAAGACTGGTTCTAATGAGGCAGGACCTCATTTCTGAGGGAAGGAAGGAGTTGTGGTTCTGATTAAGGTCAGGGTTAGGCATGAAGTTGCTACAGTATGTTTAAGGATAGAGATAATGTTTTGTCCAAGGGAATGAAAGTCAACAAGAGTAGGTGTCAGCAATTGTGTGTGTGTGTGTGTGTGTGTGTGTTTGCCCATGTATAACTAATGTTGTAAGGACCTAAAACTGTACACAGTCACGTTATGGGGCCTTGGCTTCCTTCTGGGGACAAAAAGTCCCCATAATGAAAATGACATATATTTTAAGGTGAAAAAAAGTTTTAATGTTAGGTTGGGGGTAGGGTTAGGGTAAGGTTAGGGGCAGGGTTATGATTAGGCCAGTAGTTATGGTTAAGTTTAGAGTAAGTCTCAAGGAAATGAATGTAAGTCTATGCAATGTCCCCTTAAGTCATGAAAACCTCACGTCAATGTGTGTGTGTGTGTGTGTGTGTGTGTGTGCGTGCGTGCGTGCGTGCGTGCGTGCGTGCGTGCGTGTGTGTGTGTGTGTGCGTGCGTGTGAGTGAATGCTAGTAGTAACATGAAAGCATCCTGAGATTTTGCGAAATGAATTCTGGAAAATGTGATGAATACCAAGAGTTCCTTCACTTCCAAGCAATTTCATAACACCACTTGTTGTGCTGCAGTGACCGTCTTCAAAGATAAACTTAATTTACAACCCCCAAAAACATTTTAACAGCCTTTATCAAAGAGGATGGAGTTGTCAAAGACACGTCATGCGACAGTTAATCCAAGTTCACTTGAAGAGCAGTATATATAGTATATATATATATATAAAAGACACTTTCATCATGTTCTCATCACCTTAACACACATGTGGTTACACTAAAAGTAAGCACTAATTCGGATCTTAAACATACATGTACATACACATGTAATCATAGCATAGATAATCAAAGCATCTGCTGCAACTTAGAGTAACCCGTGTGAACATCATGAATGAAATTCTCAGCCGAAAGGTCAGTCACGCGATTATTGCCGTCCGTGTACACATAATGTACACAATCAGTGTGCATCTGTTTGTGGTAATGTGGCTATTGTCATATTTAAGTAGCCCCTTCTCTGCTGCAGCTTCACTGCTGTGTGACGTGTGTGTGTGGGTCGGTCAGTCGTGCAGCATCTGCTTGTTTTCTCAGCTGGCACAGCCGAGTGTCCACCTTCACTGTCATGTCCACAGTCCGCGGTCTCTGCGTCGTAAGACAGCAAGATGAATGCGCCTGCTATGGGCAGCATCATTATTAATGAAAAGTGACATCATCGCGTGGTCTGCTTAACAGCAATCAGGCCTCTCTCTCTCTCTCTCTCTCTCGCTCTCTCTCCGCAACGCTCAATGCAATCCAGATGTCCGTTTGATTAAAGGCTTAAACGAGATTGGAGAGGGTGAGAAGGAGGGAGGCAAAGCACAGGTCAGTTCCTGGATTCTTAAACAAAGAGTTTTAATAAATTTCTCTCAAAATAAAAACACATGGATGGAGACCCCCCCCCCCCCTTTTCCCTCTGATGGTCCTCACCTGGTTTCAGGCAGCAGGAGTACGTGATAATCAGCATGGAAATTCTTACCTAATTGGATCCACTGCTTATTGTAGCATATTTCTTACTCTAATAATAGTTGTGGGAAATTCACTCACTGACATTTCAAACATCACTGCCTGATGTTTTACTACAGTGATTCACATTTAGTGATGGAAGGATTATTTTTTCTGTCAGTCATTCCACAACTTTGGTCACGACTAATTATCAACAACGACTAAATTGGGTTTTAGAATAAGTAAATCCAAACGACTGTACTCTTTTGCAAAGGTGGGTTGTATTTTATTTCTCACTCACCCCTTTCACTCCTAATGTATACACACTCAGTTCCCTGAGATGTCAGTTGAGCTCTCAGCTGTTCAACAGCTGGTCTTATCCAGTTACCCAGCAACCTTCATTGTTAGCTCATCATCTTTGTTGCTTGCTGAGTTTTTTTTTGGGTTTTTTTTTAACATACATATCACTGATGCTACCGTAACTCACGCCCTCCACTCCTCACATATTCACAATTCTTCACCCTGCATCCATTTCAGCAAGTCATCAACCACCATGTCGTCTCAGCAGGGGATTTACCGTTAGCTGCTGCTGAGGGCACATGAATTCAGTTACAATATCGGTCTGGCTGAGTCCAAGCACCAAAATGTCCATCAAACTTTATCACCACAAATCATCTGTTCAATCTGTAATACATAATCACCTTTCATTCATTTGTCTCTTCTGATTTGAAGTGCAATTCTCTTGCATTTCCCATTCAAACAAAGTCAAAGTAGGCACTGCACACACAGTTTCTCCTTGTAAGTATTGTCATTAATTTGTGTATTTAGAAGCATAGCCATAATGTTACGCGCTACTTTACCAGGAGTGTGTTCACACAATATGAATTAGGGGTTTGTGCATTTTAATTGCTGTAAAATGTCATAAACTATAGAAATATTACACTGATCGACATCAACAGGAAAACAATTCCAGAAACACTAACCCAGTAATAAAAAGTTATTTTAAAGAAACTATAGGCACATGAGGAAGAAACTGACTCTTAATTCTGATCATTTTGATCCTGTTGACAAAATGAACTTGAAAGGATGGATAGGACATTTATTGAAGTATAAGTACGTTACAGTACGTTAGTGAAGAGTGGCTTCATCACACTTTTCTCAGTCAGAACATTTGCATGATGTAAAACCGCAGCTTGGAAACATAGTGACTGACTGAAGTGAGGACACAGTGCCAGTGATCACGCAGCATTGCTGTTGTTCCCTCTCCAGCCCCTCAGAGAGGGCCCCTGTGTCAACACACAGTGCAAATCGGGCATGCTTGGATGGATACAAGTCAGGTATATTTATTTAAGGACATCATTAGAAAGCCCAGCGCAAAGTAAAGGTAATACATCCTAAGGCCTATAGTCTTTGAGAGCATACACACAATGTGGATAACCCATGCCAGATCAGTTGATAGCTGAACTCCAAAGCAGCTGATGTGATGTCCAGAAATTCCTGGAGATTGTGGAGTAGAGTTATCCCCTCGCTCAGCACTAATTCCCAAATTCATGGAATTAGCTCCAATCATTGTCAGTGAAAACTTGTGTAGCCATTCCGCCAGGGAGTCCAGGGCCTTGTGAGTAAGCCCACTAGAGACCATATCAGAGACGTGATTATAAGGTCATCCAAATATTTCCCTGGGTTAAGAGAGTGAAGCAGACAAGGATCCGAGGCTGTTATTGCAAATGACAGAAGAACAATGGGGTTGAAAGCCCCTCCCAGGGGACAGCGGCTGGTATTGCACAGGGATCAAACTCATAGGATCCCCACTACACCCAAGTATTCTAAGCATAGTCACCTCTATGGACATTTAAATGAAGGCAGGTATTGTCAACTGTCGTGAGCTATATGTGAAAAGAGGGAAACATATGATTTCAAGGTCCCCCAATTTCTCTCTCCAGCAGTTTGTCTTAATCGAAGCCTGAGGACGCCCTGACTGCTTCACAGTGACAGATGCAGTCATCTGGCAGTGAAACCAGGGACTAGCCTCCTGTCCAAAAAAAAGAGGGATTTAGGTAAACTACTAAAAAAAACACACACCTGTCACAATTGAGAATGAATCAAGTCTACCTCGATTTTTCCCCTCTCTCTCCAACCAGCATTTGACCTGTACTGGCCACAAGAAGACGCGGGCGGTTTGGACTTACTGCAACCTGAACTGCCACATAAAATGACTCACCTGACGCTGACTGGGCGTGACCAGTCCTCAGCTCACATTTTCCCCCACCAATTTTTATGAGCGCAAAGCCAAGGTCGAAACCGAAGCACAAACCCACCCAGTGTTTTCTTTAGCCTATATGTTGCTGATGCAGAATGGATAGAGGAGTGAAAAATGAGAATCCCTGACTCATTTTATTTGCCTTATTCCAACTAATGGCAGACATGATGTTTATCATGTTACTATGGCGGTGGGTCTGACAGTATCCCAAGCTCTGTGACGTGTTGTTTTCCACCGTGCTACCATATTGGGGGGTCATTGAAAAGCCTAAATATTACTAAGAAGTATCTCTGTTTTGTTTTGACTGTGCAGGTACCATAAAAACATGGAGTCCCACTGGGGAACTCCCTTCTCTGTGTGTCAAGCACTCTTATTCTATGTGGGCCAAACGCTGTGCAGGGGAAACCATCACTCACTGTCTGTAACTCTGTTGGGTCTGCAATGATGCTATCTGTTGGTGTTAGCCTGAAGGGTGCCACACATGGAGGCTGTGAGAGCAGGGGAGCTATGTAAGGCTGAGTCAGTTACAGGGAGAAAAGTAACAGATGAGCGAAAACGAAAACATTCGAGACAGACTTGAATGAGGAGTGTGTGAGGCCTGTCCCTCAACTTGTTTGCATGTTTGTTTTTAATTAATAGTTTGTTTATTTATCTGTGTACTGTCTGGCTTACAAGCTCCAAGAGAAGGGAAACATTTACAACATTTCCATGACAGGAAAAGGTGCAACACAGGCAATAATCTTACACAAGTCTTACATTTGAGAGTTTAAGGCTCTTCATACACTCAAAGGTCAGAAAACGTCAAGCTTTAAAAATTCAGCAAGGATTAACTCTGACAATTCCAGCCGCATGAATTCATGTCAGATTTGAGCTCTTATACATTACCACTGTGTATCTCAAAGACAAACACCCAAGTGCGGGAAAAAACAAATATTGGTACTGAAAATGACAGTAAATGTAGCATGACAAATATTTGAATTGCCACAGTGAGTTTGAAAAGAGTTAAGACAACGACATCATTCAATGTAGCAAAACTCAACAAATACCTTTATCTGTGTTTATATATCTTAAATATATCTTATCAAGAGGGACTTCTGCTTTCTAAACACAGTCGAATCTCTCTTTCCTCTCAGGTCCGAAGAGACATGCAAAGCAGCCCTCTGGTCTCAGGATGTCTGTCCCCTGTTTGAAGTTTATCTAACTACCATATGTATTTGTTTTCCCAAGCAGAGTAAATGATGATTCTCTCTGTCCACTTATCATCCTCCCTCCCCCCCGACCAGTGCACATGTTATTTATTATGAAATGACACCTTGCTGTCCGGAGAGCCTACTGTAGTGGGCATGATTTATGGACAAAGACTATGAGACACAGGAAGGACATTAAAAATCCTATCAACATCATGTCACAGTTGGTGGACCATGAGGAGGAAATTGGATAGCCAGCGAAATGTTTTATGTTCATGTCTGTTTTACTAATGGGGAGTTCATTTCAAAACAGTATGATCCAACCTTTCATCCAAAACGTAACATGATCATATTTTATGACAATTATGAGAATATTGAATTTATATAGAACAAATGGTTTAACATTTTACTGGATGAAAGAATGAATGCCACTCTTATGTGTATGCGACACTACAGCCAGGAGTCAGTTAGTTTAGCATCACATACATGCTCAAAATAGAGAAAAACAACAAGCCTAGCCTAGCAAAACCTGTGTATATTCACACCTCACAAGCTGGGTCATATTTTCCATGTCCATGTGTCAGCAGAGGCCTGCTGTGATCTGTGTGACATAAATGTCATCATCTGCCCACAGAGTATTCAGACCCTCTGCAGATGAACATGACCACCTCCACATGTTATGGCCACATGGATCAAACCATGAATATTGCACATGCTCCTTGTTGCACAACATTTTCCAGTTCAGAAGGTGGTGCGCTTTTGTTTTGGTCAAGAGATAATGGAGAAGACATAACCATGGACATTTGCTTGGTTGTGTGAGGAGCTCCACTATTACCCATAACTGATACTGGAAAGGAAACGCATAGCAGCTCACTATGGACACAGAACACAAAAATGATGACCCGAACATTAGCTAAATGATTGACATGGTTTAGTACATGGCTTGGTGAGTTCTCAATGGTCAATTCCAACATTCTAAGGCAACAGTTTAACAGCATTCTATCACTCTAACAGACCAGTGCAAGGGATGCTGTTCTGATCATACAGCAGACCATGTATCAATCCTCCATAAGAGGCCCTGTGAATCTGTCAACATAAACTCACCGGTGGACACTGCGTGAAATCCATCTGGATCAGAAACCTAACAGGGCATGGAATATTACTTTCAATATATTAGGAGAGAGTAAAACCTTGAAATTCATGGATAATGGCTCACATTTCCCTTTTCAAGTAAAAGAAAAGGAGGACAAGTAGCCAGAGTTTAAGAGGCACAGAGCACAGTGAGTTCTGGGAAATAGTTTGCAATGCATGTACCTTTTACTCAGTTTAACCCAATGGGCTATTTAATAAAGTGGAAGTTATACAATTATAAAAATCATTTTTGAAATCAATAGTTTGTGTGCAAGTTCTATCTGTTTCATTAAGTGGCCATCAACACTTTTAATGTTAATTTCTCAAGAGAAAGGTTTCACTCGTGGAAACAATGAGCCATTAAGAAAGGGAAAAACAATCATATCTTACATATCTCACTTGTTAAATTATTATAAAGAAAATAGTGTAAGATCTCAATGCTTAACTATTTACATGTATACTTGTCTAACCTTAAAAGTAAGGCAACAAAAAAATGTCAACTTGTGAGTCAAAAGACAAGGGCATTGAAAGGACGCTGATCTGGTTGATGGCATTTAAAATCATGGATGGCAAATACAGCGTAAATATCCTGATAGCTGCAGTCGCAGCTTGAGCTCAAATGAAAAAAAAAATCTGACATGCAATGTTTATGAAACTAAATCCTTAAGAGCCCAGACATTTCAGCTTGGTGATAAATTTCCTTTTTGGATTGTTTCAATCTTTAAATGCACTCAGATACACATTCTAGCTGCTTTGAAGACTGGAGGTGGACATATGGCTCTCCCTTTCCTCCCCTCAATTTACTGATACATACCAGGTGTTATACTTTTCATGTTGCTTTCTCAAGATAAAGCTTTTATTCCTGAAAAAAACAAAAAAAACAACAACACACACGTTGCTGTGCTACAGTCAAAGAGTTCGCCTTTTTCCAAAATATATTGTGCTATCTCATAGCAGAAATGAATTCTAATTTATTTGTCTAAGAAGCAAAGGGGCCTGTTGCATCCCATATGGCCCTCAGATGTTTCTGGTATTACCACTACGCTAAGACAATTTATTATAGCAAAGTTCGAGGACACAGAGAGACAGAAAGAGGCATGAATTTTCCTCTGAGACACGCAGCAAAGGCCAACAGTGCAGTGGACCAAATGAACAAAATATGGCCACAAGAAAGAATGTGTTTGATAGATAATGAAAAGATAAGAGGGAAGGAATGACAGCGCTTTCATTGCCTGTCTAGTTGTTCTGATGGGTGTCTCCTTTAAAAGTCTGTGGGTGGTCAATATCACACACTTCACAGAAAAATGCATGGAAAATGTGGAGTGTGGAGTTCTGGTGGTGGCTGTTTTGAATTTATCACAGTGATACAGTCCATAACTGTCACAGTAGACCATTTTTGTTTTGGAGAGAAATTTCTCATCTAATTTTAAGTTTGTGTAGATCACAGACTGTTTGACAAGGATCTGCATGGCTCCTTCTAGTGAGGTAACGCTCAAGTCTACGGCGAGACAAAGTTGCCAGGAGGACAGGCTCTTGTCACATTCATTTGGGGAGGTAACACTAAACACCAGCCCAGAATGATTCATGAATCAGCAATAACAATGGACCATCCTTATCAGACACAGATGAATCTTAAAGGTGGACAACCTCACCCATTACAAGTCCCATTATTATTTTTTTACTGAACCCAAATGATCCAGTACCAGATATTCAAATCTATCCGAGCGGCTCACTAACTTTCTGTCAGCCCATATTGAAGTGTAAATCCTTTGAAAAATGTCAATTAAAGCTGCAGCACTGTAGTAACATTAATAGCCCTGCCGTTTCAGAGGGAGCTGTATGAACAAATCTGGTGGATGTCAACATTCCTGTGAAGTCGGTGTCACTCTTTTACATAATCACATTTAAAGATTTAATCAGATTAAGCATGTACAATACAGGCTTACCCCATGTGTGGTCTCCTGCCCCTAACCCCACCACTCAAATCCTATTATTACCCATTTTAATTACAGGATAATACCTGTGGGATATTGTATCATTATTGTTGTTAATATTATTAATATACGACAGTTTGACACTTGGATCACATGCTTTGCTTTTGAGATGCCAAGTAAACAGAGACTGCTAATGATAACACAGTAGTTGTGTTTTTAAATGGGAAATAGTCACTAAATCCTACAGATTGTTCACAAGCTCCTGGAAGTCAAGTGTCAGTGTGGACATTACACTGTATAATTGATAACAACTGTTCCTTCTATTTTTAGTCATGGGAATAACAAATTAGTTTCTAAATATAGAGGATTAGTTTGCATGCATTACAATGATTTGCAAAACAGGCTGCTGTAAATGTGTCCCTCTTAAGTCTTAATAGGCTTGACTCCTGTTATTTTATCTACTGTGGTCAGAGTGCTACATCAAACTGTTTCTAATTAGAGGGAAGTGAGTTCAGGGAGAGGCAGGGAGGTCTGAGGAAACCCAGCCACTGAAGGTGTGAAAGATGAGGACAGATGTTGTGTTGTCTCTGATGGTGAGGTCACTTTGATGGCTTTGACCTCATTTGCGCGAGTCAGCAGGACTCTCACAGCCAACAAGTCATAAATATATGCCTGAAATCAGGAGGCAGACATTACCAACATAGTGCTGCATGACCTAACGATCTGGCAAGCTATAGATGGTGCAGTGTGTTGTTTTGGTGTGCCCGTACTACCATCCATTCACAGTGCAAAATAAATTGCTTGGTGTTGCTTAATTACACAATATGATGTGATAGTGATCAAATAGGGAAGAGAATATTTTTGGGGAAAATATAAAATATTGAATGGAAAATAATGGAGTGAGAATATTTTGTATAGTTTTTTGTTTGATTGTATGTTTTTGTTTGTTTGCTATTCCAGGTGTCATGCCATTAAGATGACCTTGACCTAATACTTGCATGATAGCAAATCAATTATACATTGGCTAATTGAGCACTTTATACTCATTATAAAAAAATAGTGTTGGTTCAACCATGACCCCGAAGTTTGTGTGTGATGAATCACCAAAAGTCACGAAGCAGGAAACAGATACACTGCCCACCACTGGCAGGAATGCACACACCACACATCCATTAGCTAGCACTGTGGGGTTTTGGTGAGGTTTGCTTAGTGTGAGCTTTGTTCTCTTCAAAGCTCCGTACAAAGCTTTGCTTCGCACCACAAGTCTGAAATCTTAAAGGATTGCTCTCAAGCTCTTCCCTGTTGTTTTGCAAAAATGACTGTATCAATGATCACGTCCCCAAACAGGTCAGGCAATTCCAGTTGCGAAGCCACATGGAGGATTTATTAGAACCAGATGGGCTGTGCTCCCTTACAAGCTCGACCGAGTCGAAAAACACTGGGCTGGCTTCTCCCAGGCCTGCTCTGGGGAAAGAGAGCGGCTGGTCCACCCATTTCCTTTCCTTGCCCTTCCCAGGCATGTCAGAGAGGAGCCAAGCCAAAAAAATCAGACCTGCAGTGGCTTTTGGACAGGCTGGGACTCGAACAGTGTGGTAATTACGGATGGCAAGAGGGAAGGTGTGTGGTAGAGAGGAGGGGGGCTGTCGGGCGGAATCATCCATTGCCAAAGGCTTTAAAAGAGCCACTAAGGAACTAGAAGAAAAATAAACAAACAGATTGCTAAAAAGCCATGGCATTTTTTTTCTCTTTGACATTCTCTTAACACCGACTGTCACAGAAGTAAGTTAGGTTTTGTTGATTTTTGATGATAAATGGTGACTCGTTAGGCCACTGAGAGGCAGTCATTAAGATGCTTAACAGTCAACATTGGTGTGACCTGAAGTGAAGCCATAGTTCAATACTGCTTATATCGCCTGAGCCATCTCCCAGTCACCCTTACAAGGCCCATTGCCAGAAGCAATTTACACTTGTCCTTACAACTAATGTACTTCTGTCCAACCACCTGTTTTTCATCGGTCAGAAACATTGCTAGTATCCCTGTCCATCTCTTAGCTGAAGCAGCCGCACCGTTGCCATTGCTTGAACCTGGCTGGCAGGAGTGCTTTAAAGGAGCCCTATTTTTGTTTTTGTGTAAGATTTTGTGAAGCCACAGAGCATGTGTACTATGGGCAACGATGTAATGGGTCAATGTAAGCATAGCTATATGATGTTATCAACAAGTTGAACTTAAATGACTGCAGCAGGATTTGACATTCTGGAAAGTTGAAAGAAAAAAAAAAAATCTGTTATTGACCTGAAAGAGTTGAAACTGAATTGCGTGAGAAACCATGACTCATTTGGACTTTCCCTCAATGTCTCTTCAGACTAGACTTCAGACTTTCATCAGACTTGCAGTTAAACTCAATTTACATTTGTGTTAATTAACATGAGACATAACTAGAGGTTAGACTTTTTTTTATGTTCAAAATAGTTATTTTACTGTACTCACCAACAGACTCGAATATTCTGAATTATATTGTCCTGTGGCAGATATTAACTTTTTAATTGTATTTTCTGCCAATATACACATTTACTCTTAGAATTGTTCCAGTCATGAGTGAGTTTTTGTGTCAATTAATATCAGAATCAAACTCTTCACTGTACAAGTACAACCACATTTAGACAGCAGCTGTCAGAGTCAGTGCAATCAGAAGTGTAAAGCTATGCAATATATTTGTCTTTGTTGGTTTGTATATATATATATACATAAACCAACTATAATATGGACTCAATTATACACACATAGTGAAATGCTTAGCCAGATTTAAGGGAGCAGGACTTGGTTGTTTAGTTAGCTTAAATAGCAGGACACAGCTATGGGACATCAAGGTTCAGTTTTCCCATTCTGCCACTGGTTCTTTTTGAAATGTCCACATGAATCTCAAACAATATTAGGTGTTGCAGAAGATGAATCTCCAGTGTGATTCATTCTCTCCCATTTTTGGGTGCAACGTATTGCCAAACCTTATTTTCTCATTAAGTTCTTGCGTATGATCCTTCACAGGGACCTGAAACGATTCAAAGATATTTCCAAACAGGTGGAGAAACTTATGAGCATGGGTGGATTTCCTGAGGAGAAAAATAAAATAGAGCAGAAAGTGGAAAAGCAGAACGACCGTATTAAAGCGAATCTGGCTTTTTCTCCTGTTTGTAGTAAAGCAGTGGATTAATATAACATTACACAATTTTGTTTTGGGTGGCCTTGCATATCCCCCCCAAGAAAATATAAACAGCTGCTGTTCAGGGAATGCCCTAACATACTTCATTGCTTGAAGAGAGGTTTTTCCTTACAGCTGCCATATTTTGCCATGACAAGTGCATGTCTCAGAAGGATCATGTTAGAGAAACGTTGGCCAGAGGTGCAGCTGATTTACTCCATGAGGTACTCAAAACGAGAGGGGCTTTTGTTGCTAGACACAGATTGAAAAAACAGGTAAGCATCAAGGCTTAAATCCAAGAAAAACATGTTTCTGAGCTACTGTTTCTTTCCGTCAAGGACAGAGGCATGTCTACAAGTGTGTTGGTTTGCGACAGAGAATATGAGAAAGTAAGGACAAGACCGATAATAAAAGGACTTATGACATTGAAAGAGGAGCTTGTTCCAACACCATTTCCAACATTTGTAGTGAGGCTCACGTTCTATAAAGCTCAGATTCACATGCTAAAGGCACGTTGGTGTTTTACAGTGTAAAGGCCTGGACAGCACAAAGTAAAAATGAGTTAATATGGTATTAGCTTGTGTATAAATCAACAATAATACCACACTGACAAAATCCAACAAGTTAATCATTTTAAGTGTCTAGAATTGAAAAAAAATGAACAAATCACATTTGGGAAAATGCTATTTTTTTGCTGATTATTACACAAATGGCTAAATAGTACTCTCATTGTGTATGCTAAAAATGGAGGATCATACATTTTGAACAGAACAGAAAGTATTACATAGCACAATGGGGTAGGTATACAGATGTTTGTGAGCATAGCATAAAACGTTTCCAGGTCACAGAGGGCATGCTGTGCCTGTTCATTTTAAGTTTGATATACCAAGCCTGAAAATTATTGCTTCATCATATAACTGTATTTTATAGCCAGGGATAAATTCAGTGGAGCCTATTGTCACCCATTGGAACCTGATGGGTTTGGCCAGGTTTCAGTTAAATATCTTTCTTTTGGTCTGGGTTTGGGTTAAGTCATACTGGCTGGGCCTGGCCGAGAACATGTAAAGCACTATATATACATTTCTCTTTCACGTCTGTGTGTATTCACTGTCAATAACACTGTACATGTCTGTAAACAAAAAAGCAGTAACCATGGTAACTGAGTGGACCTCCCTTTACCCGTTATGGAGCCGCCACGTTCCAGAAAAAAAAAAAAAAAAAAAAAACTGAAATTAAGTGATGAGGAAATCCTTGTCATGAAAATCCTCTCAGTTTGTCTCTTTGGTATGTGATGACTCAAATGCGCTACCTGGATTACAGTGGATTACTTTCTTAAAAGAGGCAGATCATTTTCACTGCAAAACAGATGTGCACTTTCACCTGCAGTTTTCATACATGCAACGTTATACATAATAAATGCCTCCTCATTCAACTCCCCCATGTTTTTAGATTTTGCCCTCCCATGTTTGCACAAATGTAAAAGCAGGAAAAGCACAGGTCGTCTGTCTGCAGCAGGTGGACTGTGGTTTTGACCATGTGCAGTCGGTCTCATTGTACAATTCCATGTTTTCAGGCGCACAATATGAAGGATTAACTTCTGAAATGAGCTCAAACATGTTAGTACACAGTGAGCTTCAGAATGAGATGTGGTGCATGTGAACTTTTAGCATAGTCAAAAAACAGCTGTTTACAAGCTCTGTTAGCTTTTTGGAGCATTTATTGTATTAAGTTCTTGAAATGAGCTTCAATGATGTGAAGACCTAGGTTATAAGAAAGTGGCTCAGTCCGTAGATTGTGCATAAACAGATTTGTTACTGAAATGAGTAGCAGTTTTTAATTTCTGATTATGGCAATATATTATTGACAAGGTCGGCCTGAGTTTAATAGCATTTCCTAATGGCAATATGATGGTACAAAATGAACATGAAACCATTTTTTTGGGATGTGCCATTCTGCTCCTGCCAAAATTTCCAAAAGACACACACAACATTGCAATCCCTTGTTGAATACTAAAGCGACTCACTCTCTCCTGAAGCTTGGCACAAGCGTTCCTGCTGAAGCAACAGCGAGCCTCTTGATGTGGTCTGTCGTTTCCTCTTAGCTGGCTTTGCTATAGCACGGGGGTTCGAGGAGTGTGGGAAAAACCAATGTGAAAGGGAAGAGAGGAAGTGTGTATTTATCTCTGTTGGTGGGGCATGATTACCACTTTGATCTGTCTGCAAACCAGCTCCTGGACTGCCTCACGGGCAGCAAAGGCCACAAGGTCACTGTGTCAGCCACAACAGGTCTTGCACAATGTTTGGGCTGCACCTGTCTGGACAATAATATATTATTATTATGGCAAAAGTCTTTGTGCATTTAACTAAATGCAACAGGTGGAATTAAAGTTAACTAAAAGAAGCTCGCTTTAAGGTTTGTTGGCCTTTGTAACACTGCAAATGACTGACAGGTTGACCCAGAAAACATCTACACATGACATCATCTTGTTTAGTGTCATGACAACTTCTCATTATATCCAGATCAAGTATTAAATGTTGATCACTCAACAGCAAAGGATTTAAACTGTCTTGATGACAGAACACAAGTGTGTTCAGCACAAATTAATTGTGAAGTAAGTTGTATCAAGATTATTTACAGTAAAGGATATGATATCATGGGGTTTGGTCTCTTCCATAGCTATCCATCTTCAATCCAACTCCCAATCTTAGTCACTAAGCAAACAAATCTTTTGTTTGATCTTCTTGTACAGGCAGGAGTGGCTGATTAAATGATACATTTTCCATTGTCTGGAAAATGATATATTTAATTAAAACACAAGCCACATGTCAACACCTCCCCCAGTGTACAGAATGAAATAATACAGTTAAGATGTGTCTTCAATCTGTTGGCAACCCACACTTAATTTTGCATTCAGGGTGATTTTCCCAAAAGGGGCCTCGAGCCAGGAGGTTTTAATTGGTAAGTGTCTGCTCATGCATGTACTCTATATCTATACTCAGGATTTCCAGCTGTGGGTACACCCAGACTTTCTACTCTCCTTCTGTGTGCATATGGAGGAAGTTGGTCAGCAAGAGTGCAAGTGGCACATGGCAGCGAATAGTGGCCTGAGAGCAGATTAGCTGCTCCTGTGTCTATCTGTTGCTGACAGTTCACACAGGCCTTTTTTTCCACTGCCCCTGGGCGTATCAACACACAGTTTCCCTTCTCAGAGGGCTCTATCTCCTGGCTTCAGGGCTAAAATTGTGAAGGTATACTGTATGCATGCCTTGAAATGTAGGCAACTATAAGAGTAAAAAAGGCAGATTTCCTGATGAAAAAAACCTGAATGATTTGGTTATAATTCTTTTAATCTAACTTTGTGTATACTGATTATACAGTATATGGCCAAGTAGGGCTTAGCACAACGCAAGTATGTCTGCTGATTTTAGATCAACACAGGTGGTTTCTTTTTCTTTTTGAGGGGGGATTTATATATCAAATTCACTTGAAACTAGTCCATACAGGGCTATAAATAAGTTGTGGTCAGGTGCATTATTAGCTCTCTGGAGGCAATGGAACACAATCGTGAAACGGACTGACAAAATGCTGCAATTAAATCAGCGGTTCACTCTTCCACTGTTATTTTAATGTCCTCCTAGGATAGCAATATCTGGCCTCAAGGGCAGGTGGGTAATGCACGTACACCTTGCTTAGGGGCAAGTGCAGCAGCAATGACATGATGCAATTGGTCACCTATTTGACCCGTTATTGTATTTAAACAAACCAACAAAGAAGATTAATTTCTTACTACGTGAGAAAGGATGTCTTTTGCATGTTGTCCAAAGTTCCCCCATGAAAAATCTATGAAAAAACATGTAGAACCGATGTGAATCATGTGCCTGGTGCTACAGCCTTTTTGTACAGTTAAACAGGAAGGAGGATTCTATTAATGCCCGCTAAATAAACACACACTGTGTGGTGAATAAATCTTAGTTAAATAAACAGAAAGGTGCATCCATTAAATGTTCAGTCAGAATGGACTATTTTCACACGCACAGTGTTGTCTAATTCTATGCAAGTAGAAGCAGAAGAAAAAGCTTCGCTTCTGCGGTAAACAAATGCTGCATGTGTCTGCTCATCCCCTCGCTGTCCGCTATCCTTCTTTCCTACTCTTCCTCATCTGTGACTTTTGTGTCCGCTCATTATTCTTTTGGGAATGAAAATACATAATGTTCTTCAAACAGATCATCAGTTCAATACAGCACAAAATGTGGATCAGACACATGATACAACCATACCAGGAAGTCATAATCGGATCGACTGTTTATATGAACACCGATCTGAATCATGAACATGCCATATTTTTATTCCGGTCACACTTTTATTCTGATTATTTGTGTCCATGTAAACATAGTTACTGAGAGCAAACTGTGTGTGCATGCACCTGTGCTGCCACCATTGACTGGATTCATTCTATGGGAAACACTATTGCACACCGACCTGCATGCCTGTGGGTATGTCCATACAAACTCTGAGGTTCTTATGCCTGCAGTCCACACTACCCGGTGTTTTAGAGCTCCAACAATGGAGAAGTGTAAAAACACTGCTGACACCGTTTTTGTTTCAAAACCCTGGGACTGCCTTTAAGCGTGGACAGGCAAAAAAAAAGAGACCTTAGGAAACTAAAACGCTGTTACCCACATTCACTTCCTGACTGGGTCTTATCAGCCCTGACTTGACTATCAGCTGAGAACAAAAAGCTCCATTAAAACTCAAACTTTCAGTTTCAATTTCCTCTCATTTTCAGTCTATTAAAATAGTAATGTTTCTACTTCTCAATGTTCCTTATTAGTAATACTCTCTGAAACTAAGCAAACAACTGCAGAGGAGAAAACTTACTGTATACAGCGACACACACACACAGACACACACGACCAGTACACCTGAATAGTTTTTAGGTGTGTTAGTATGGACACAGACTGTCTGAAAAACCTATTTTTAAAAGAAAATGTCTAAACCACATGTATCTGATCTTTTAAAGTAAGCAGGGCTTTGTCTTGGGGACTCTTCGTCACTGTTCCCATTTGGGGGTTTGTTAATCCATTTTTATATGGACACTTGGTTTCCTGGATGGAAGAAACTATCATCTTATTTCCCCCCTGAGCCTACAGTCATTATTGAACTTGCTAAAAAATTCCCTCTGTCATATGAGATTCTGTGTCCAACCAGACAATTAAAATAAAATTAATTGACTCATCTCAACAGTTGCGCACTGTTTTCTTTATGTTATTCAAGGTAAAAAAAACTAAAACAAAACAGCAACATGTCAACCTCTTCTTCACAGTTGCCCCTGGTACCGAGGGCAGCGTCACGCGCAGCGACTTAAGTCATAAAACCATATCTATCTTTAACAAACACAAACATGCTGCATACCCACAGAAAGGTCAGAAACTCAGCTAAACACTTATATAATCCATTCTTTTGTTCACGAAACACAATTTTAAAACACAGATGGATCAAACCAGCAGGAGCGGAAAAAAAACGTTACAGCGCACACATTGAAAAGCGGCACCGGAGCTTGATTGTCACACTTGACAGCGTGATTATGTAAACAAAAAAACACGTGTCAACTGGACAACGGAGAATCCACATATTCTAGCTGTAGCATTTTTATCACTCTACGACCAAGATTCACGGATCCTGCCCAAAAATAAGAGCAAAACAACAACTGACTTTAAAAAAATACAAGCAGAAATGTTGTCTTACCTTTGCTGTTTATCAAAACAAGTTATTTCCACCGGTACAAAATCACTTCTAATAAATAACTACACTTTCCAGCATGCTTTGGGGACTATTCCCGGTCTGGTTGGTCATTACAGAGCGACATTAGATCGTTCTGATTAGAGAAGGGCAAATGTCTGCACAAATGCCTTATATGCATGTATGTTCTTTTGACTCGCTAATGAAGTGATTCACACGCAGACCGGGGTCTGGTTCTACCAGTTTAGAGGTTTAAAACGAGCTGTCAATCACCCAAATTGGCCAAGGTAAGCCAGAGCTATGGTGCTGCGTAACTGAAGACGCTGCAGTCACAGAATTGTTATTACGCACCGCACAGGGAGCATCTATTAACAACGAGTTATCATACTTTTTTTTAAGTTCTTTTTAGACCAATAGTGTCATGTAAATAAAATTAAATGGGTTTTAATAATTTGGTACCTAAGAAATCTCAAATGGCACAGATGGTGCCAAACTGTGCCATAAGAGAGAACGCCTAGACATCTCTTTACTAAAACCTCTGTCATTTTACTCCGCTTCACTTCAGCAGCATCAGACTTTGCACAGCTCATGTCCACATATTGTTACATGACCTCCATGTGTTTTTAGGTTATTACTGCATATTTTAAAGGTGATATTTACTTTAAAATGCAAAGTTTTTTTAGGCGAGAGAAAAAAATCATTTATGCTGTGTTCCATGTGCATTTACTCAGACACACTTACACCTCTGGTGGAATCTCACAAGTGTTATATTTATTTTGTACCAAGATAATCCACATAGAGCTTGTAACTGCAGAGATTTACTCTATTTAGTTGTCATTTTCGAGCAGGGACTCCAAAAAGAGGGTCAGTGAAGAAGAGGCTACGCATCCGCTTTCTGTATTAAGCATCTCCCAACGTGCCCACCATGTGTCTTCACCTCTGACTGACTTCTCAGTTTTACTCCAGCCACCCATCAGCTTCATTATCTTTATTTTTTTAATTTAACCTTTATTTAACCAGAAAAAAGACCCATTGAGATCAAGTTTTCTTTCACAAGGGTGACCTGGCCAAGCAAGGCAGCAGCAAACATCATAGCTAAATAAGAAACAAGAGGGCAACATTTGCATAACAAACATTGAAATATAAGAGTGCAACTAGATACACATATAAAGTGCAATAGTTGTGATCGCAGTAACAATTTAAGAACATAGGCACTGTTCAATCGATTTCTGTAGTCTGTCTTATAAGATGGAGCGGAAAGCTCCCAGTGATGAACCTCAGAGCACAATGATAGACTGGAGTCAAAGACTGTAGGCAGCTGTTAGAGGCACACATGTACACAACATAGTGGTAAGATTGTAGGTGATATCAGGAGTTTTCTAGCTCTGAGGGAGAAACAAGACTTGTTTCTATAAAAGAAACCAAGTTTCAGCCTTAACCAAATTTCTAACATGCACTTTGAAAGATAGCTCCCCATCAATAAAAATTCCCAGATACTTATAACTGGTAACCAGCTCTAGAGCTCTGCCATGGGAAGTTCTAATTGAGGAGATTTTTTCCATAGGAACAGATGAGTTTGAAAAAAAACATTTTTTTTTTCAGCATTTAAAACCAGTTTAAATTTCTCCAGATTAGTCTGCACTGTATCAAAGGCGGATTTCAAAAAATGTGAATGCTTGTGCAATCAAATGTGAAGAGCAGTATTAATGATGTTCCGTTCCTCTCTGTCACATCAGAGGCTTTCACTTGTGGCTCTGGTGATACTGCTGGTCATTAGGACAGCTCAAAGTGTGGGATCCCATCTGGAGTGTCTCACACAGAGCACTGTTAGGGCCAGAGAGGCTGCCGAGGCTCCAGCAAACTTTCAACAGTTTTCTCAACCAGGTCCCTGTGTTGTGGAATACGGAATTTAGAGAGACAGAAAGTCTGCGGGCTCTAATTCTCCATACGTATGGCTCAGAGAGTGAACAGGAAAAAGTAGTCATATTATTTGGAAAAGCCTTGAAGGGGAAAATTAATCAATATTCATAGTGGATGTAGGGGACACAAGCAGGCGTAGAGAATTCATTACAATGGAATGAGGTTCATGTCTCTACAGAGAAAGTGTTCCCAAAGCATGATAAAATGTAATGCATCTTTCCAGCTTTTAATCATTTAGACATATCAACTTGCAAAGCATAATTAAAAAAAAATAAAAAATAAAAATCCAGTTGTTACTGATTAGCATAAATAAACGAGAAGTAAATGTTAGCATAAGGAGCCTTGACAGTGATGGAGGGCTGCAAAATTTCCATTTGCAGTCACGCACAGTAATGTCATCGCTTACATGGAATTCAACCCTCCTCTAGATTAACAGGCCCAGAAAGCTGTGCAGCGCAGGTTCAATCACCTGACGTCACGTGCTCGGTGGGAGTAGGGTCTTTTATATAGAGTGGCGAGGGTGTGGTGCGCGGAGCTTGGAGACTATTAAACTGTCACCACTCTATTTCTGTGGCGGGACTACAGTGGGTTTCGCTCACCCCCCCATGGAACTGGTAATGATGAGATTTGAGGTCAGTCAGCCACTTTGCTGTGTGCGCAATCAAAACTCAAGGCTGCATTAGCAGCTACTGTGGAGCTGCAGTGAGTGTGTACATGTGAAAGGGCACATGTTGTTGATTGATGGTAAATCTACAGCTCCTTTAATAAAGCAAAATTATAGTCCTTCACAAGAAACAATTAAACAGATTAAAGATAATTGGCAGGTATGAGTGCACCATAACACAGGCATCTGCTACACAGTGTGCGTATTGGTTACTATAGCAGCAGATGTTTTTCTGTTAATCACTGTCAACTTACAGTTTACAGCTCACTCAAATCAAGGGTTTAGCAGCAAAGTGTAGTTTTTGCCCTTATAACCATCTTATTTTTAAACCAGGGTGTTTTTAACAAACCTTTAATTTTGTCATACGGCAGGAAATATCGGCGCAATTATGAACATAAACATATTTCCTGGCATGCTTTTATGAGAGAAGCCTTCCAGGTGGATAAGAATAGATGGCGATTTCATGTACAAAATGATATAGCTGTAACTGCTGGGAATGCATGATTCACCAAGAAAAACAGTCTGGGTACAAGATGAAATTTTTTTAATTATTCCCCACTTATAGCAACTCAATTTGGTTGCTCAGATTATGAAACCAGTCTGACCCTAAACTCATGGCCTTTACCATGGTTTCCTGTTTAGCATTTTTGCAGACTTCCTTCTGCATAGCGACAGAACAGGGAGATACAGTAGCACCACCTTGTGTTGTGGCCAAGACAAAGGTTAAAAGGTTGGGAGTCAGTTAGGAATCTACATGATGCAAATGACAGACTGTAAACGCATCACAAAATCACACTGATAATATATTTATGATAAGACAGCTTTGGCACACGAGAATGGAGCTTTGTGATGAATGTGGGCTGTATGAGGGCTTCCCCTTGGCCTTTATGTTTTATGCACAGAGAAAAGCAGAATGGCTTGTTTTGGCTTTTCCTAGTCTAGCCAAACTCAGCCAGACACTGAGTTGTTCTGGCATAATGAGAACCTGCTGCAGATGTCTGAAGTATTACCTCACAGCAAAGAATACGGCTTCCCCAGCTAACAGCCCCAGCTGCCTGGATCTGGATTTTGTTCCACTACTGATCAATGGGGAGCTCCCTACACTTACAGCCGCCATTGGTGCTGTATATTGTCTGAGTCAAATGGGAGGAGTGCTGGGGGGATACGATTTGCTCCTCCATTAAGCTTTGTGCTGAGTCGATGCAAGGTTTTCCTGTATGACCGTAGCTGCCAGGGTCTCAGGCTGAGGGTCATCCAGAAGAAACTGTTTCCTCAACACAGATATGAACTTTATTCAGTGGGAGGACTGGGCTCTCCTCCTGCTTGATGGATGTTTCTCTACTATCCTGGTGTTGAAAATGTGCTCATTCAGACACTAGGGAAAGCCAGTAAAGAATATCCTGTGCTGTATCAGGGGGAAAAAATTATTTTTCCACTGTCATTCAGTAAGTACTCAGAATTCATTAATAAAGAAATTAATAGAGCACTTACAGTATATCACATAAGGCCTTGCGCTGTCATTGCGCAGGCACTATAATGTCTATGTACACTTCCCTAGTGGCAAAGAATAAGCAGAGACTAGGAATAAAATCATGTGAGGGTCAGCCTGGGGACCAAGGCTGTCTCCAAGGTCTCCTAACTGCCTGAATCTAAACTTAAGGTCATTCCTCTGCTGCTCGACCAATTACCCACGCACACAGCTCTGCAGAGTCTCAGCCAGACGCTTTGGCTGAATGGTTCCAGGACATCCTCCTGTGGGTTTACATTGGAAATATGGCCTGCCATCGACTGACATTTTTTCATCAACCACCAATACACAGAGGGATAGATTTTGAGCATGCCAGTTGCAATACGTGGTTGATGGACATACATTTGCACTGAGGAGAAAACTATTTATTTCTTATTCTTCTTTATAATTACTACAGGGGCATTCAATGACACATCCTTGCTCGCCTGTCTAAAACACACTATAATAATTTCCATATCTCAACGGAAATGTGCAATTACTGCCTGATATTTTCTCAGGGATGTGTGTACTTTCGATGTCCGAGACATGGTGTCATTGACATCAGGCACATACTTGTAGACACAGTTTGGTGGGGTGAGTCATGTCATGACTTGTCTGTATGTGTGTTCCATAACCCCTGGTCCCTGCAGAGAATCTCATTACAAGGAAAATTGTGAGTATTGTTTTTGTTGGTGATGGGAGGGGGAATCTTGATATGTCAAACACAGATGCAAACTATGTTGGAGAGTTTAATAATGAAGACAAAACTAAAATAATTTCTGTTCATCATGGTGTCAAGTCCGCTTAGTCATATATGGCCTTTTTCATCTGTATTGTCATCAACATTGTCTTGTTGACGAGTGAAAAAATCAAAGAGACAATCATACAATAGCATATTGGTTTTGAACCAGTATTTAAACATCTTAAAGTCTCCATAATCATTTTTACTAGCAACAGGTCACATGACAAGCTGTCATGTAAGTTTCAATCTGTTTTCGCATTTTATTTGTTTCTTTTATTCGTTGATAACAACCATAGAGATAGATATAATCATTTAAAACATTTGACAATTACATTGTAACGACTACTACTACTATAACGCCTGCTGCATGAGTGTGCAACCCCAAATCCACTGTGGCACTAAAAAGTTAACTTCAGCATATTTGCATTTTAAAGATGAACACACACTCCTCATACTAAAAAAGCCCCCAGACGGAGTCAGTCCATCTTGATTTATGGAGAGGAAATGGTTTCATTCTCCTTGCGGGTGGGCCTGTGAAACCCACGTCCCCCCTCACTCTGACGTGGCGGCCTTGTGTAAGTTGCAGCAATAACCCAAATCAGACAAGGTCACCATCTCCAATAGTCAGTTGCTGGTCTTAAATTACGGCTTGGTCACTGTGGAGAAATATTCCCAGATGTAGCTTAATTTTGAGAGGGTAAAATATACTTGATCACTCCCAACACTCAGAGGAAGAAGGGCTGTCCTTTGCTGCGCTCCTTAAGAGCACATAACGGAGTGAATCCCTCGATCATTGAGAAGGAAAGACAAGCTGGAGCTGATTCGAACCGGAAAATCTAACACAATAAGTGCAGAGTATTCACTTGTTATGATAGAGTAATGTGTGAACTGACATACGAGGGCAATAATAAAAGTAGACATGGTGTCAGAGTTGAGCGCTCATTTATCGCTTCTTTGGTTCTCAATACTTTCGTGATGGACTGTAAAAATGCAGGATGTGTGCCGTGAATGCACATAAATGTGGTGGTTATTGCCTCCCCAAACGTACCAGCAAGCAGGTGTGCTCACTTTGCAAAAAAACAGGACCAAATCCGTATATGACTTTGCAAGAAGAAGCGAATAAATAACTTTATTTCACACCTGGAAGAAATATTAATCATATGGCTCAGTGGACATATAAAACTAAAACAGTCATCTAAAGAGATTAGTTTTATCATAAAACAGTCCAAAAGAGTTAAGATAACCAATTTTTTTGAAGATGTCAGGTCCAGTTTCTAGTTTAGATAAGTGGACACACCTATGTTGGCCTGCTCATTGGGGAGACATGATGTAATTGTGATTAGGTGGTTGGTGTTGTATCACTTCATCGTGATGCTCTCTGTCACGTGATGCTCTCTATCGTCATTGACTGACGTGGATTGTAGACCCCGATGGCCCGAGCTGTTTCATAGCTTCATAACACAAAAATAATTTACACACTCTCTCTCTCTCTCTCTCTCTCAGACGTCTGACATACCGTATCTATAACTAGGGAATACATTCTACCTCTAATACAGAGTGAAATCTTAGTCCTTAATAAATCAAGTTATGTGACCCATCAAAACTCTGGCCTTTCACTCACTGGAGTTTCGTGGACAAGGCTACAGAGCAGTGCATCATATACCATTTGATATAACATAACTTCTGAAATAAACATGTTCAACTGCTACGTTTTGTACGTCCAGTTCAGAAAATTTAGAAACTTAACTCGTGGCAGATCAATGAAACATTTTGAAATGAATTTTGATATGAATGTTATATTTCAACAGAAATATTAAGCCATTAAATACACCACTATTTAAAATGTACTTGGACACAGGAACTGATTTAACACCTTCTTTGACATAGTTGATTATATTCCAAAAAAATAATCTATATTGTGTGTTCTGACTGTACACTCAGGAGTCAGGGAACCTCATAAATGACATGTCAGCCAGCTGTTCTAATAAACGAGAAACACTCATCATATACTGTATGTTGATGCAAGCAATATCTAATGATTTACCCTTTACTTTGGAGACTACAGCTCACCACTAATGACAGAACACGACAGGAATATATAGATGTCCTCATGAGGAGTGATGTTTACACTATACAGTACACACACACACATATATATATATATACATATATGTACATATACACATATATATACATACATACACACACATTTAACCGCAGTCCGTATAAAGGGAAACTGTGTCAAACAAACTGTTTGTATAGTTCAGTTCTTTGAGTGTTGAGTGAACAATTTATCATTTTGAAATGGAAATCGCAATATAAGACAAAGCGATTAGCAAATCTTAAAGGCTGCAAAGTATTATGCTGCATATCTGGTCCTTGATTTTTACTTTACTGTTAACGGTTTCAATAATGGTAATTCATGCATCCTTTAGTATACAAGTATAGGTTTTTTAAAAATAGTACCTCATGGGTCCTCCACATGATCAGTGACATAGGGTGGAAGACGGGGAGAACACACATGGGGAGAACATGCAAACTCCATGCAGAAAGGGCCTAAGCACAACACCAACCATGTGGCCCATTACAAGACAATGTTAAAGGTGCATTATGTAATAAATCTAAAGCAACTGGCCGTAAAATCCTCCTAATATGTCACAGAGACTCAGCAATAATGTTCATATAACATACTGAACTCACCAACAACAACAGTACAGCCAAAATATTCGCATTAAAAAAAATATTTTACAGACTGCAAATCATGTTTATGTTTTGAAATCATGTTTTGGCATGTGTCTACCGCTGTCTACCAATTATTGCAGTCAGTAGAGTCTCAGCTGCCGAGCAACCACAGGTTGCCAGTTACGTCTGAGCTACTATGGCGGAGAAAACGAATCCTATAAGACCTAGGTATTTTGAATTTGAGTGTAGTAAGCCACATTCTTACATACGGCGCCTTTAAATGTAAATAAACCACATTCATGTTCTTACTTTTCAGACAATTCTTTGAAACCCCTAGCGATGGCTGTGTGTGAAAATCCCAGATGTTTAGCATTTTCTGAAACAGAGATCAGCCGCTCTGGCACCAACAGCCGTGACACATTCAAACTCATTAAAATCATCTTTCTTCCCCATCGTGATGCTCAGTTTGGACTTCGGCTTTGTCTACACGTTTAAATGCCTTTTAAACAGAGTTACTGCCATATAATTGGCTAACCATATGGCAGATGTACCTAATATATTGGCTGGTGAGTATATGAACCATGGGAAAATGAAACGTTTCAATCAAATGGCAGCAGGAATTAGGGATATCCTTCATTCATCTCTTTCTGGATAAACAGGAAGTGCCAAGGACAGTAAGTGGGCACACAAGAGCTGGTTGAGCAGCCAAATATTCAAGTGTACAGGTTTGCAAAAGAGAACAGCTTCAGCAGTGACCACATACAGCTACACTAATCCTCAAGGGAAAACTTGATTCAGTCAGTCACCACTTGCCCTGATAAAATAAGCTACACTTTGTTGCACAGGAAATCAAGTGGGGTTAGAACACTACCCAGTGTTTTAATTATACGGCTGTTACATAGTTTGGTCTTAAAGTCTTTTGGACTTTACAGGATATGGATGTGGCCACTTTCCTGGAGGCAGCAGCAAACCTGAACTAGAGCCATCACATGGACTCAATACTGTTTACTCAAACAAGCAGAACATATTTTATCATAATGAACCAGAAGTTAAAGTTGTTTCTAGCTTAAAGATTACTCACAGCTGAGGAATGCAGCAAGGTACATGACATCCTCGGCAACAGTGGAGAGCTGGTTGAGGAGGCAGGTATTCAGTATTGTGGAGGTAGTGTGCATTGAGCAGGGTAATTCAATTCATCTAAGTGTATAGTGTAAACAACACGACAACTTCACTCCATGCTATTACACAATACAGGTTGTGTCAAAAAGGATGATATGCTCTGAAAAAAACAATGACATAATGTGCTGTTCGATTGACCGTTATTTCACCATCACAATGTTTTACATTTCAAACAAGTGTCTGGAATCAATACTTTGTTCTCAACCCAAGTGTCTTACAGTTAGCATGTGGATACATTTATTGTGAACTGTTTTGATGAAGGACAAACTACACTGCACTGTGAAGTCAAAGCCTAAAACCACCGTATAACTGCATTGTTCCAGACAATCTCAAACGTCAGATCCAGTCTTCGATGATTGCTTTTGGGACAAAGTTGGGCTCCTGCTCATAAGAAAAGAACGCAAATATTCAATGTTTCTGACTCTCAAAACATTGGTCTACCACAGGTGCAAGTTTTCCATACCAATTAACAAGTGCTCCACCCACAAATTTTCCATCAAAATAAACTGGGTACACATAAAAAACGCACATTAAAATGGGAGTGATTGTCTTTGATATTCAATGCTTTAATTGAAACCAGGCAGCAGAATTACAGAGCTGTTTTGACGGCTCCAGGTTTCCATCAGTAAAAGGGGATTCCTGAGTGATATCCTGAGGAACACTAGATTTCCTTTTAGAGGAAAACCAAACAGGGTAACACGTCATTGTTTTGCATTGACTTCATGGTTAATCGGCATTACAGCTTTTTTTTGGTACCTGTAATGGACACTGGGTCAAAGGTTCATATTCCTCCTGTCTGCTACTCACACATTCTGCGTACAAGTTCAGTAAGTACCTCACATATGGCAAGGCTAGGTAAACATCTGGTAATCTTTGTCTCAGCTTCTCAATAGCTCACCAGGCAATGGTCTAGCTCTGTGTACTCAATCTTCTCCAGTTACATAGTTTCTGGCTGCTCCCCTGAGGTTACGTGGACAAACCATTTGGGATTGCGGAAGGAGTTTCCACAAAATAGGTGTTGTCCAAAAATTCTTTGCAGTTATGGAAATAAACCCACAAAAAAGAGAAAGTGATATAGAGAAGTAGAAGAATTGAAAAGAAGCCTATGGGAAAACCAGGATTTCTTTTCTGTTCCAAAATGCAATAGATTGAAATAATTTAAGTGGCAAAATCTTTCAATGGTCATTGATGTTAGTAAATACAAATATTATTTTAAAGGATCATTTGTTTTTAGTTGCATTAAATAAGACAAGGCGTGGATGGATGGATTACTGGAGTCGGAGAATTACAGCGGTTTCACTTTATTTCTAAATTAAGACCATTCTTAGGCCAAAGGTGGTTACAATTATTCTTTCCGTTTGTGGTTGTATTGACTTCACAGTCTATGGTATTTGGCTGGCGACTTCCTTTTGGAAGAACTTAAAAGTACACGTCACAATAATTTGAACATGAATTTGATGGTCGACGCCCTCATCACAAACCCAATCTGTTGTCGTGGCCTGGTTTTACCCACTTCATCAAACAGCCTTCTGCCTTGTGTTGAAGCAAACTCATAACCAATTATGTCCATTCATTCATTTACATTCATAAACTGGTGCATCTGGACAATTATTTCACATGGCCCACCGTCAAGGCTGCTCTTACCATACTGGCAGAGAGCCATACAAGGCTGCTGGCCCAGGCTCCTTTTTCCCCAAGTTCCTCCCAGACGCTGCGTGCGCCGTCATCCTGCTGAAATGTAAACCCCAGATTCAGCTGTGTTTGTTATGGTTGTGCCGGCCCTTGGTGAACATACAATGCTGTCACAACGTAGCTATAACAGCAGGGCAATATTTCAACAATCTGTTTGGTCAGCTGCAATTGCATCACTAGGTGGTCAAACACATAAGATTGCTGGAATGATAATTAGGATTATTTTGCAGGCACTCTTACCAAGGGTCCTGCTCTTATGTCCGAACACACATCAAAATTCAGAACAGAGGTTTAAGTCAAAGTATGTTTTCACAGTGTCTGAACTTGACCCCAGTGGACTATGTTCACAGGAGCATCAACATTACTGTTTGTGCTGGGGATGCTCTCATCACAGCTATGCCGCCATGTCTCTTTTAATCAACTGGCTTTAATATAAACAATAGTTTAGACTGAGCACTAGTGTTGCCCTTGAGATCACTAGCCTGCTGCAGCGCTAATGGCTATTTACTTTCTAGAGAAAATGAGTAACCAAGAAAGTCTATATTTATCCTGAAATGACCCCATTGTCGACCCAACCAGGTGGGGGGAGGGGGGGGGGTGTATCCTCAACTTTAATCAAACTGCTGCCCTGCAGGCTGCACGCAAGCACAGTAACCTTTGCATGATTAATTTTTTTCCTGTCCTCTTGTCAGCTCATATGACCCACAGTCACAATAACATAGTAGACTTCAACAGGATTTAATGTTAATATATAAATCCATAGCATGCCTGTGACTGGTTGGGGGTCTATGCAGTGTGGCATCAGTCAGGTGGGTAATTTATTGTGGGAGCTAAGTGTTTCCATTTGCAGTAAGAGCCACTAAAAACAGACTCGCTGAAAGTTTCTGGGGGGCCCACTTGTAAAAGTAGTGATGCGGTGTACGCTGGCTCACGGCCTGACAACCTGTTTGGGGAACTGTATAGATGGTGTTTTAATGAATACATAATCCAGTCATCACAGAAAGGACTCCTCACACTTGCCAAAAATGCAGCTTCTCATTTACTTTGCCCAGAAAAGTGGTATGCATTTGCTGCTAGATACTGTTACTTTTTTATTCATTTAAATTTGAAAAGATCAAAGGGAAGAGCTGCCATTAAATTTTAATTGCAATATGATCTGACTGTAATGTTAAAAAAAAAAAAAAAAAAAAAAATGTAAAGTGAGAACCAATATAAAATGTAGATGTTTTTCAGTATAAGAGAGTCAAATTTTTTTCTAACTAATGAATTTTATGAATTGTAAATAAACCATTTTGGGAGTATATTGTGTAAATATATATGATCATTTATCTCAGTTGTGTATTCACACATATTGTTATGTTATGCTTTGCTGTTCATAATGTAGAAGCATAAAATGAATTCAAGAGTAAAATTAATTTGAGTAAAATAAAATGACCTTAACGTATGTATGTGGCACACATAAATAAACACAAAGCGTGTGTACTTATTCATCGTATTATTTCACATAATTATAGATATAATAATAAAGACTCATGCACTCAAAGTACACA
The DNA here is from genome assembly GCF_963457635.1 of Microchirus variegatus. Classification (NCBI taxonomy): domain Eukaryota; kingdom Metazoa; phylum Chordata; class Actinopteri; order Pleuronectiformes; family Soleidae; genus Microchirus; species Microchirus variegatus. Next base: position 19,953,759 of record NC_139806.1, read on the forward strand.
TATTGTGACGCTATGAATTGGTATAGTTAATGAATTAAATCTCACCAGTAGCAACTTACTACTGCCCTCTACTGAATGCAACAAGCTCACATTAACAATGATTACATTCAACTTATTTTTCATAGTATATTTTACTTTGGGTTCTGTAAGGTGCTGACAGTAAACCATGCGTTTTGGCTAGTGGGTGAGGGAGCATTGTATATGATGACATGACAGTATAACATATTAAGGTAAACAACCTATGTAATATGAGTGGAATAATGTTTTTAATTTCTTTAATTTCTTAACCTCGTTTTTTGTAATACTAAGTACTGTATCGATTACATTAACAAGTAATACATTAGTTATTTGAAAGAAAGGCAAGCACTTTCACAGATTTCAGGTAGGTTGTAATGAGGGATTATACCTGGAGTTCATTTGAGAATACTACTACTGAATAAAACCAGAGCCAAGTTTGGTTTGGCTGCCTGTCCGTTAACTCTCTTGCGCAGAAATGAAAAAAGGTTTGTAAAACAAATGCCAGAAAATCAAAGAGTGCTTCATAAACCAAGGAAAACATAATAATTGCAATAGCACATGATATCATCAAACAGCTTGGCATCTGGTAAAGTACCAAGAACATTTATGGTTTGATAAAAGCAAAAAGATATCTGAAACAAGACCATATCTGTGCAAATGTGCATTTGCATTCACAGCAAAATGAAATAAAAACCACACATTTACAAGGAAACATCTGCAACATCCATCTTTCACTACGACAAGACAAAATGTCACCACGTTGATAGCCAGAGAGAAGATGATGCTGCTGACGCTGCGTGTCAGTACAATTTCTGTTGGAGAATACACATACACCCCCCCTGGTTGGACTCAGGAACGTTCCTTCCAGGAACGTTTTCTCCCAGTTCTAACATTAACCAACAGGCCTTGTTTCCTGAAACCAGAGACTCCCTCAGCAAAAGGAAACCCAGCAACACCTGCACGAGTAAGAGGCCGGCCAGGACATGAGTCAAACATCAGGCCATTAGACTTACACAATGTACTAGTGGAGTAGAAGTGTAAGTTACTATATTCAATTGATAACAAATTGAATGTAAGCATTTAAAATGTCATTGCTGCTGTAGTTGCATGTAAAATGACATATATGAAGCATATAAATATGCTTCAAATATACACAGACAAACTCCAGCTTGTTTGTTACTGCATCACATGGCTCCATATTTTATAACACTGTCCAAACTACATGTGCCATCACAGCCCACAATCATGGGCTGCTTTTTTTCTCAGGAAGAGTTGACAGATTGGCCATCAATGGAGACACGCTCCTTGAATGAGAGTGCTCACCACAGAACTATCAAGTAAACAGACTTGAAAGTCAAGGCCAGCAAAATCCCTTGTGTCTCCATACTATCCGTTAGGAAGGCAAAGCCGGATCTCATGCATCTGTGGTCAGACGAGACCGCCACCACTTCCTCATATTGCAAGGCAGCTTTAAAACCACGCCAGTGTGTGTACTCGATTTCCCTAACCTTTTATAAGGGCTGGAATTCACATAACCATGTGGTGTGCTTCTGGAGTATGGGACTTCCACAATCTGACTATTTATCACTCAAATCAACAAAAATATACAGTCCAAAATGAAAAAAAAAGTTCAGCTGTGTTGGAAGAGATTTTCATAATGTCATAGACATCCTCTCTGTGTTATCATGTGTTTGTGCTTCTAGTCTCCATCTCTCATGGTGGGCTGTGTTAAACAGAAGTGATAAGTTCATGCTAACTGGGACCAGACTGTTGAGTGAAGCTGTCGGTCTTCTTTCAAACATCTTAGTGTAAAACATCTTCCTGATTCCTAATTGAGTGCTCAAACACTTGCCAAATCAAATGTGATCCACTGTTGACAATGAGGAACCGGGCTGTAGGCAGTCTCACAGGGGTAGTCAGCTGATGCCAACACTCTTGATGCCAACAGGATGTTATAATAGTGCAAAGTGTACAAAGAGTCACTTCCCCATTCCCCACAATAGACTGCAGAGTAGCTGAAACAGTAATGAATAACCATTTCTAATTTGCAAATGTCTTAAAGGAATTTGCAATTAGTCACTCATAGGTCTCTATGAGTGACTAATTAGAGCTTGAGGAATATGAACGTCTTGAAATAATGATCTGTGTGTTTGTGTAAGCACACCTTAATCTACTGATAAGGTTGCCCACTCACTCTCTCACTCATCTTCCACTACCTTATCCTCCACATTAGGGTTGCGGGGAGCACTATTGCCAATCCCAGCTGAGATAGGGTGAAAGGCAGTGTACATCCTGGACAGGTCAAGAGGCATAATATTGTACATGAAAATGTCGTATTTCCCATAGAAATTGAAATAAATGTGGAAGTGCTTGAAAAATTGAGGCTTCAAAATAGCAGCCATCATAATCCAGTTGGTGAAATCACTTTAAGTTGCCACTTGGTTCAAAAGTACATACTGTTATTGCAAGCATTAACTGCAAAGAATCAGACTTTTACTTAACCATAACATCACATCACGTGAAAGGGCCTGACTTTTAAACAGTAACAAGTGTCAAAACACAGGAGTCAGAATGCTCACAAATTGAAGAACGGGTGTGGACGTGGGTTAGAGCCCAAAGAAGAAATATGTTTGATGTTGTTACATAACAAAAAATGAAAAAAAAAAACTTTCAAATACAAACAAATGTCTGTTACATTTAAACCACTATGAAATGAGTCCGCACAATGCCGAGTAAGCCCATCAGCTCCACATAACTGTATTTCTCAGTATTATACCTCATGTCACCCAGCAACATTCAGTAACAAGTGAGTCGTTTTAGGCAAAGACAGATGAAAGCAAGAGCAACATTATTGTAGTAAAGTGTGAAAAATAAAGTATGATTGAAAACACAACAAAGAATTCTATTGTTCAAAGAACACAGTCTTTTCAGCAGTTTGACAGGATAAACACTTCCTGCGCTGCTGGTGTATACACACAAACACTCCATCTGACAGGTCCGATATTGCTTAGCAGAGCAGAATTAGCAGATTAAGAACTGAGCATATTGTTTCAATGTTTCTGTTCACGAGGACCAAACGGGGACAGAATAACAACAACAACAAAATAAAATCACAAAATGTTACACACTTGAGCTTTAAACTGTGGGATAGTTGAACTGTGGGAAACTGTGCAGCCTTGCTGGAGGTTTGTGTTCTCTGCTTGCTTTGTCAACTGATGGTACTATAATGTTAACATGCATGTTTGAGCTCATTTTAAAATCTTTAGGAAATACTGTCAATACTCACTGTTAGAAGAGTCAGGAAGCTTTAAGACTGCAGTGGTGCAATCCAGCTTTGTCCTGTGCTTAGCTGAGCGATGAAGACAACCTGTCTTGATCCATTTGTGAAGCAAGGAAGCAGGCCTATCCTTCAACGATATGTCCACCTGCACTGCAGCAGTAGAGCAAAACACTCCAGAGGCTTCTTAAAACAAACAAACAATCAAACAAACAAACATATGGGGTAAGGTAACTGTCACAAATATGGGCGCATACTCGGTTGTGATTTATTCATACGAAATGACAACCGAGATTCAAAAACTTCCGACTTAAAAAAATAAATAAATAATAATAATAATAATAATAATAATAATAAATAATACGAATCCACTCTCACGCTTTGATCAATGTCTGACCCATCGCTCTTTACTACCGCGGTCTCATTTAATTCATGCGACCTAAGGACTCTAAATCAGTGCAGGACCTTATATGAAATATAGTATTTCATTTTCAAAAACAATCCCGTCAACAACAGGTCTTAAAGATTTCACGCACATAACTTTATTCAATGCAGAAACGGAGACAGAATGGACCGAGCGAGGGGAAAAAAACGTGCCCTGGTTGAACAAGTGGTAAAAAAAAAAATAACGCGCTAGCTAGCGATAGCACATAGAGTCCTCACATGGCTATGGTGTTTGTGCTAATTTAGCTTTTTACTGACTGAAAAAACAACAACACCAAATGTGCTTTCATTCTCATTCGGCAATGTGCGGCACAGTGTTATAAGACCCCTGGCTCTCAATTTAACTTAGACAGACTAACTAACTTAACAGATTTAACTGAACTTAATACGCTTGTCATTGTTACTATTTTCTCCGTTCTTCCCCGTTGATTCTTACTGTCTGTTCAGGGTTGCCAGGTCTGTGAGACATCCACCCCCCTGACTTTTTATTGATTGAGAGAGGTGACTTGAAAGGTGACTTTACTTTGACAATATCTAAATGGAACTATCCAAAATAGCAACAAACCCATCCAATCTAATCCAATGAAGCTATATTTGTTTCATCTTTACTCAGCCTGACCGATAATTGATGGACACTCGTCTTGCCAAGAACTTAGAGTGGACCTGGAACGATGAAGCAAATGGAAATGTCAGCATCTTACCATCAATTAACCTTTTCCCCATCTTAAATGTGCAATAGGTGCTTCACGTTTACCCCGGTCCGATTTCAACAAATATTCAGTATTCAGTATACAACCAATATGTAAACAAAATTAGTTATTCTAATATACAAGTGTGATTGTCTTAAAGGAAATATGCATAATGAAACTACAGATCTTCTGCAAATCAACTGTACTTGCTTTTATTGCAAAGTATATATTATTAGAGTTTTAATGCTAATGATTTCCTATCTGATAAGTAATAATTCCTTGTGTGTGCTATAAGAAAGATGCAGAAGTACTTTACCTCAGAGTCAAACTCAGTCATTTAGTTGTGTCCAGTGTTTAGATGAATTTGGTATCACTAGCAGAAAGAAGCATCTCTAAACAGTACAAATACCATTTTTTTTTTAAACATGGTACATAATAAAGGGTAAATAAATTATTCTACAATATAACACAAATTAATTTACAGTGATAACACACCACAGTGAAATTACAGTGTTACAATATAGCAGTGCTTTAGAGAAAATACAGATAGTGTCAGTCTTGAGCAACTCACAGCAAACACAGTGGATATTAGCATGTTTACAATTATGCATACTATTTAAAAAAGAACACACAGAGAGGAAAGCTTTCTGCTTTCTGTAAAAGGCCCATGTGTCTATAGTAAGAAGATAACATTCCCGATCAATGCGGTACAAAGCAGTAATATTGAGACATGCAACACTACAACATTGCAAATATATGTCTGAGGAATAAGTGGCCCCATCACATGTGGGAGGGTCGAATTATCAGCACAGAAATACTCTTAACAATTAAAGATGGTAATACAGTATATCACTGATTCCTTTGTGCAAATATTATGTTGGTCCATTATTACCTTCACAAATGTTCGGTGCCAATTAGCAGGATTACTCAAAAACAACAAAACCTTTTTGTGGAGGAGCAGGACATGACACAAGGATGAACCTACGATTTTAGAGATGGCCAAATAGAGTGTGGACACAGACACCTTTTTTGTATCGTTTGACATTGCAATATAGGGCATTCAAAGTGTTCATGTGCCTTTGGAGCACTTTCTTTGCCAATAATTTGGTTAATGTTTTACTGTTCACTGTCTGTTTTGTCAGTCTTGTATATCACATCTATTAAAAAGCATGCAGTTTCCTTTGAATTAGTTGCAGCAAGATCAGTTACATTTATTTCTTCTTGTTGTGGCTTTTCTAATGCCTGTTTAATTGACGTTGCAAGTAATGTTCCCGCCTGGGTAGATGGTGTCCTCTCTGGCACATAGAGTAGTGATCTTCTGACATGCATGTGGATTCATGCTATTGCCCCAGATCAAATGCAGGTGAGGTAAATGGACTGTAAAAGGCCATTACTATTTTCATGACTGGCTGAGTTATTTTTTCCTCAATGGCAATCAGGAGCGTATTAGCATTACAGAACTAACACCTACTGGAAATATGTGGCCCACAGAAAACAATGATTCAAGAGATGATTAAATACAAGATGTTGTTTTGATATTGAATTCCCTTAAATTAAGAAACTTGGAAAACAATGTGCTTTCAAGATGTCAGTTGTTAAGCTGACAGCATCCAAACAAAATGTCATAATAACAATGGTAGACACTGCTGCCAAGTGCTGCAGGCCACACATTCAAAGTGCAGATCACAGACACACCTTTCATTAGGATGCCTGATTTTTGCAGTCACACGTTTGAATTCAATTCAACAACATACTAAACAACAAAACAGGGTTTAAACGAAAGGATTAACTTATCACATCAAGAAAGAATCCCATTAATCACTTCATTTTTTTTCATTTTATTTTTAAACAAAGAAAAAGCATTAAGAAATGCTAATGTCCTTATTATTTTTATTTTTTAAATTCATAATCCTAGTAAAAATTGTTAAAACGGATGAGCAAATTTCAAGGATTTTAGTGTTAATCTTCAGGTGGCCATAGCATGTAATTGTGCCATCAAATGCAACATCAAAAATTAAACAAAAGTACCTTTGAGCATATGTAAATCCTGACAGTGTTATCGTGAACCCCAGTGTTCTCAAAATCCAACAGTGCATTACCCAGGAGGGACCAAATGCATCAGCTGGGCCGTCGGCGCTACAGCAGTCTTTTCATACGGCAGGTGTGCTTCCCTATCTGCATGGTGGCTCTGTCAGTAGAGCTGGTCAAGACGTCCAGCACTTCATCCTGCCGTTCCAACTCCGTCTCTGCCTCCAGGGCAAGGTTCTTCAGCTGCATCAGCATCTGTACAGATGCACACACAACCAAATAAGTGCACACATTTGAAGAACATGCATGACACTTACGCCCCCAGTGAACAAGAACAACTAAGGAGCAAGATGCAAATTAATATGAGAGTGGATATTAATACCCACACAAAGCTGCTGAGCAGTTACAGGGGGGACATGTGGGCCATATGTGGAGGGTTGGGATTTAGAGAGCGAGTGTGTTAATGAATTAAATTGAGAAAGAGAATTAGCTGAGTGATGTTCTCATTGTGGTTGAACAGAATAGGTCAGAGTAGATCAGAAGACAATGTTTCAAATCAAAACTAATCATAAGGCAATAACAGCTTACAGTGGATACAGAATAATAATATTTCCTATTATGCAGTAGAGGAAACTTGAGAATATACTCAGAATGTCTTGGCTCGTCTGATATCAATGTTCCCTGTTGGGATCATTGATATCACACTATATTGTTTATTTCTGTTTTCAGGTGGATTATTGCTGCAACTACATCTCAATGGTCAAACAATTGCATATGTTATGGTTGATGGAAAAACTTAAATGTACTGTTATGTGCCAAGCAAAACCTAATAAACACTCACTCCAAACCCCACCACCATGGTTTCTAAACTAATATTATGTATGCTACATATGCTCTGTCTCTCACACAGACACGCTTGCACTCACACTGACATTATGTCAGTTTTCACTGGATGTTATGTGTGGACATTGCAAGTGAGCACACAAATGGCTCCAGACAGCAGTTTAAAAAACAGATAGTATGTCAATACACACTAGGAACAGCTGCATTTACTCACTCAGGTCTGTGACTCTACACTTTCTACAGGGAAAGGATAACCGAATTTGAGTGTTTGTGTGTCATAGAAAAACTCAGAAAATGAATATTTTTAGCAGCAGCATATACAATGGCAAATGGAATTATGTCATGTAGAAACCCACAAGATTAAACATTTAGGCTACAGCTAATAGAAAAATATATGAGCTAAAATTCCTTCTGTCATGGGCAAGAGTGAGGTAGTTTCAGGACTATGATAATAGACATGCATTACATGAAAAAAAAAAAGAAGAAAAAAACCTGTATTGTTCTTATATTTGAACCAGTTTCCATTTAAGAGTTGGAATTTCCATCCTCAAACATCAACGATTGTATAAAATCATTGGACAATGGAGAATATTTACAAAAGCACTTAGGGTAAGACAATAAATTGAGTGACCCAAGTGCAAGTTTTCCCCACTGTCAATACTAATGTATTACATACAGAGAGTGGTGTGTATAGAAATGTGTTATTAACTAAAAATGACAGCCTTTGACGTCTGAGCCAGTATCAGCCGAAGACAATACATGTCAAAGTATTTGTATGACTGGCCTAATGCTGTTAGTGCTTAGATACAATTGTTTGGAAAATGATTGTACAGGCAAAAACAACAGTAAGCTACTGATAATGAACTAAATGTTGAACATAAAGTGTTAACTATGAGATAAACTATCAAAATAAAGATAAGTCAAATGTCTTGTATTTCTCAGGTGCAGTGTATGTCAATCAATTGGTACCTGTTGGTTTCAGCATGTAATAGCTTTTCTTCTTTGTTGTGGAATTATGTGCTTTTGTTATAACAAACGCTGTAATTTTCCATTGCTGTTAATCTTGTCATATTCCTTTATTATGCAGTTATTTTATCGTGTTGGCTTTAATGTGAACACAAATGTCTCACACGGCACATAAATGCTGACTTCCTTACTGATAAATCAGCACTGGTGTCTGCTCTTATGTTACCAACAACAAAGCAGAGACACACCAAAGTGTGACATATTTCATTTTCTTGAAATAGTGTCGGTGTTAAATATTTTGACCACTAGAGAACACAGATTAATAAATGTTTCAACTGCTCATCACATATCTTGGGTCACATTTCTTGAAAACAAATACCAGACATTTTGATCACCATTATACAAGATGATTAACTATTATGACACTTTTAATGTATTGGTAATGTAAGCCAGTCACTAGCAGGACACTGGGATATAATGCTGATTTAGAATATGGTCAATCTTTCAATAATCTAAAAACAATGTGATGCGTAAGTACAAGATATAGGGTTTAACACTAAATATATCTTCTTCTGAGCAACCTGTTATAGTGTGTGCTCTGTGCATGTTTCTCTCACACACACACATAAAACAATGTCTGAATCATAGGTCTGAGTTTGCGTCACTGTATAGGTCTTGCCACCACAGACCATGTCTGTAACGGTTCTCACTGTTGCAAGGTTCTGAATGGAAAGATGTTGCACAGTCTGAGCAAGTTGACCAAGTTTCTTTTCCTCTCTTAAAACCAGGATGGACTTTGGTTTGTGGTCTCACCAAATAACATTTTAAACACACAGGATAAAAAATAAAAATCATTATGATGAACTGTGGCTTGGAATGGAACTATCAAAATACATGTTACTATAACAGCTGCCAAGACAATCTGTTGCCTGTACACACAGTCATGACATTTGTATTACCTACCTTGAATATACAAATATATATAAAAAAAAAATCTAAATGCAACAGTAGTGCAAGTCATTCAGTCACAGAGGCAATGGAAGTTTTACTTGTCCAACTGGAACTCACCTGTTTAAGTTCCTGAGCCTCAGTCTGACTGACAGATGGTTGGAGGACATGCACGTGCAGCTGGGACAGCTCTCCTGCTGGGACCTCCAGTGGGACCGCTGTCTCTTGGCACCTCTGTGACAAACCTGACTCCATGGGTGGAGATGGTGAAAAAGTGCAGAGTGCATATGTTGTTTATCAGGAAACCAGACAGTAAACTCAAAACAGAACAACTGAGGCAATCAGGGTGAAGTGACTCATCAAAATACATGTCTAATACACCAATAGCCATGTCCAAAAGTTATGTGGATGAAGTGTTTTTAAAGGTGGCCACACACTTGAAAAAATACATACGTGGAAAAGTAGAGCTTTACTGCCACTCAGTGTTCAAATGTATTATAGACATGGAAACAAAAGCAGTTCTCCTCATTACCTTCATCCCAGTTAGTCCCCTCTCTGTCACATGGAGATGAAGCTGGGGTTCCCTTGAAAGCAGTGTATTCACTTGTAAATTCCATCTTCTTTTTATACTGCATCCCCAACAGTGACAATGCTTCTGGCATCTTGGCAGACAGGAATCTGTAGCATATATCTGGCTTCCCAATAAAACGCTGTCTGACAGTTATTTCATAAGGACTCTTGACCCTGATTTCGTCTATTTCATTTCGCTCAAAGCGATGAAGGAGCTGGCAATTTCTGTCCCGCACCTCCAGTGAGGACACCAGCACTGACAAGCATCCTGGTTTCAAGTCAGAGTCTTCCCCTTTGGACATGACAGCAGGAATACTTGCTATCACCTTATTTCTAATAGACTCCCTGCCAGCTGAAGCTGAAGCAGACACTGCAGCTCTTGCAGCATCCTCAGCCTTGGCTTCGTGATGGGTCCTCCATGGGAGCTTACCAAAAGGCCACCAGGGGGGAGACTCCAGATGTGACAAAAGTCTGCAACAGAGTAGATAAACATCAGGAGAATGTGTGAGTGGTTGGTTGTTGTAACCGTAAAATTGTAATATTTAATCTTTATTTAACCAGGTTTTTCATTTGAGAATCAATTCTTATTTGCAATGATGGCCTGGCCAATAGGAAACATAAGAGGCAGATACATGAAAGTATCAACAAAAAAGAAGAACAAACAGTTTTAGACCATATAAGCCTAAAGAAAATAATGTGTACAAAAAACACAGAGACATATATTAAAAAGAGAATGGCTAAAAGCAAGCACAACATTCTCTGACTATTGTTTGTGATGATTTTTTAAAAGCAGAGCGTGGCATGAATGAGCTCAGCTTTAGGGTCTGTCGCAGATGATTCTGATGATGAAAAAAGAGCGACACAAGGAGGTACAGGGTCAGGAGATTAATGATGTTGCTGAATATGTGTTGAATATTGAGTAGTGACTGTAGAAATGAAGGGGTTTTCCCAATGAAAGAACTGAAACCAGTGAGTCTGTCTTCGAGAATGGCATGAGGGCCAGTTCACAGGAGAATGCAATGCAGGCAGCAGTGGTGAGTGTTTAATGCAGCCCCAGACATTAAGTGGATGGCAGCATGGTAAATAACATCCAGTTTGTGAAGGACTGTTTTTAACATAAGTTGTGTTGTTTTAACATGCAAAATGGTCAAGACTGCAAAATAAAGAAGAAATTGCTAAATTATTCTGTTAGTATATATGCAGATAAGTACTTATCAGCCACGCCCAGGTCAGAGTCAATCGTCTCAAGTCCCTGCATCATATTATCAAACTGCTCTCCTTGGTGGCTGAGGACTCTGCCAGTGTCCTCCAGTCTTCTCTGTGCTCCTGCCATCAGGCTGATCAGCTCTCTGCCTTTAGAAGGCTGAGACTCAGCATCGTGGGTCTCTGAGCTGGGGGACAGGAGGCGTTCCCTCCAGAAATGTTCCAACACGTTATACACCACCACTCTGTTGGGCTTCAGGGAACCAAACCAGTGTTTCACGTTGCCCTCTTCAAGAACGGTGAGGGTGCTGAAGATGAAGCTGGACGACTCCATCTTGATCTCCATGATACGGGAGAGGCGGAAGCTAATAAGATTCTCTTTACTCTGGTTAGAGACGAAGCGCACGGTGGTCCTGGTGAGGGAGAGGGTGCCATTTTCCCATCGCTTCTCACTGTTTATGTAATAGGAGCCGGGCCAGCTGTGGATAGGAAGGTCCCGGCTCATGATGGAAGGAGGCACACAGATTCACCTGGAAGAGGAACAAAAGGCGTGTGACAACGGCAACATGCACACACTCTTACAGTTAGAATCTACTATTACACCATAAGGACAACGTTGTGAGAGATAGCTCTGTAGTCGGAGGGAACATACTTTCGTCACAGTATATAAAAAGAGTCGGACAGCTTCGGGTTTCTATCCAACTGGCCGCTTGACAAGGGCAACGTTATAATGTAATAACAGTTAACATAATTTGATCATTCTTGGTAAACTATATTCGTCCAAAACCAAAGCAATCGACATCATCTCTTCGGGTTCAGCATTACGTTACCCACGGTCTTCTCAGTGAAAACAGTGCTGTTTACAACGGAAGTTACGTCACAATAGTGCGGTAGTGTTTACTGTCCGACTTGAAAATGCTGCTGTCAGTTAAAAGAGGCTACAACGGCAGGGTTGATTAAAATATAAAAACATGTATTTTTAGCATTTGTAGCTAATCAATAAAGGTAAGGTAGCATGCACAGTTTAAGAGTTGACAAAGATAAATACAAGCAATTTTGATAAATAGTAAATAATAGTTATAGTGTTTTATTTGTGTCGTTGAGGAACTGTAACCCGCAGTGTCTTATTATGTAGCGATGTGGTGTCAAGATATGAAAATACATTTTCGCACAATGTATTTGTTCTAACCTAAACACTGTTTTAAGTTTAACGGCGAATGTGATAGACGTAGCCAACCTTTCCTCGCCGTTTCATGCTGTCCAGGCACTGACAGCTAAGCTTGCTAACAGGCTAGCCGAGCTCTTGTTTCGAATCATGGACAGGGATGCATACCGCAACTGCTGCAGCCTCGTCAAAATACCAAGACAGTCGTATGAACAGTTTTGGTCATCACATTTTGTGGATTACATCGACAGGGAGCTGAGTTATTCAAAATTTTTTAAGAAATACTTGCTTCCCAATCACCCATGCATGTTTTCGAGAAGGTTTACAGAGGACTGGAAGTGTAGAAAACAGTGGGTGACTGAAGAAGGAAAGCCTAATTTCCAGAAATTGCTACAAGAGTTTGGTAATTAAACTCATTACCAACACGTCAATCATTAAATACCATGCTGCAGTGACTACTGCTATGCACCCTAATGCATGTCTTCTCCATTACAGATGAGACTCCTGTTCCTGTTGCAAACTGCAATGCTAAGGAGTACAATGCAAACCCTAAACAAGTGATGCCTTTCAAAGAATTTATACACTACTGGAAGGAATACATCCAGAATGGGCACTCATCACCTAAAGGATGTCTCTATCTTAAAGACTGGCACATGTCAAGGTGCCAGTATTAATTTGCCTTTTTGTGAATGTTGTTTGTTGTTCATTCATATGTAACTGACACATGTTATTATTCCACAGGGACTTCCCAGAACACAATGTTTACACCACCCCAGTCTTTTTTTCTTCAGACTGGCTTAATGAATATTGGGATACACTTGAAGTAGATGACTATCGCTTTGTCTACATGGGGCCTAAAGGTTCATGGTATGAAAATTCAACAAAATAATGACAATAAGTATGATATAGCATTGTTTTTCACACAATCAAACTTATCTTTTCATCACCAGGACCCCATTCCACGCTGATGTGTTCCGCTCCTACAGTTGGTCGGCAAACATCTGTGGCAGGAAGAAATGGCTCTTATATCCCCCCGGCCAGGAGGAGTTTCTGCAAGACACTAATGGCAACCTCCCATATGATGTAACATCATCAGACCTTCAAGACACAGCCCTTTTTCCTCACTTTGAAGAAGCCTGTCAACCTCTTGAGATCATTCAAGAGGCAGGTGAAATCATTTTTGTGCCAAGTGGGTGGCACCATCAAGTTTATAATCTGGTAAGAACAGTAGTGATAGAAGTGTCTGTACTATAGAGGCAGAGCAAAATGATGAATCATTATCATATTATGTTGTACATTAAGTGTTTACTAGCACCAGCTGTTTACCATTATGGATTTTGTCTTGCAGGAGGACACTATCTCTATTAATCACAACTGGTTAAATGGCTGCAACATTGACATCATGTGGCAGTTCCTTCAGAATGAGCTATCTTCTGTTCAGAAAGAGATTGACGAGTGGAGAAACACTATGGACTCGTGGCATCAGCACTGCCAGGTATTTGATATATAAGATTGTTCTATATTTTTTCAGGTTGCCCAAGAATGCATATAATATATAGATGATTTGACAGATAATTGTGCTCCTTTTCAGGTCATCATGAAGGCCTGCTCTGGTATCAATTATTGTGAATTTGCTTCGTTCCTAAAAATAATTTCTGACAACCGAATGGCTTTCCTGAATGTTTGCTCGGGGGATTCCTCCGATTACCCACGTCATCTCTCGGAGGCACTCACCACACTTGGACCTTACCATGCTGCCTTTGATCTACAGAGAGTGGCTCATGTACTTGAATGCCTCCTCTGCAACGAAGACTTTAAGCGGCTCGATCATTCAACACTGGCACTGCAGCCAGAAACAATGTTACAGCAAATTCGGGACACCATTCAATCCACAAGAGGGCAGCATCTCCTTTATCAGGAGTAAGATGTTAAGTGGCTTGTCCCTTTATGTAGCTTGAATGTGAAGTGCCAATGTGTTTGGGATGATATGAATTGCAATCTTAGAAATGTTGCTTGTAAACTTTTTTTTTTTTTTTTTAAGATTAAGAAATCTAATTATATTTAAAAAAAAAAAAAAAAAAAAAAAACACGAGTTGATAGTTGTTTTTTTATCCTGTTGCATTTGATTTGCATTCAACTACCACCAATAATATATGGCAGTTAGCACATCATGTTCTAAGTGCCACACTAGAGGTTTATAGCTTAATATTTTATAAATAGAGGAAAATTACTCTCAAATTATGTTTTATTGCAATAAAAACATACATGTATACATTTTTGCCACAGTGTTTAAGCAATCACAAAAACTACTCAGGGATCTATCAAATATGACGCATGTCACTTTCTTTAGTTCATTTACCGGTCTCTTTAGGCCACCAGTCAGGCACAGAGACCTCAAGTGTTACAGTGGTGTCCTTAGAAGATTTGACTGTCAACACATCTTTGGAATGAGCCATGCGGATTAGGCTAAGACCCAGGTCTCCAACCCCTGCTCGGTACTTCCCAGCTGGCTTGCCTGCCTGCGTTTGTAGCGCAGCTCCATCCTCGAGGTCGTGGACTGGAGATGAGAAGTATACTGGCATCAGGCGTTTCCGAATCACCCCGGTATGATGAGTTCTGGCTGTGAGCTCTTGGCCAATGTAACAGCCTTTGCTAAAACTGATGCCCTGCATGTAGACAATATTTGATTCTAGTGGCAGTGCCACCCCAGGAGGAAGGTCCTTGACTCCTTCGGGAAGTCCTAGACAACAATGACAGCAGACCAAACAAAACTTGTCACAAATTATCAATAGCAAAAGTTCAGACAAGGGCTGTCAAAAGATATGTTGTCTTCTAAATTACAAAAGTTCAATAGTTAATCGCAATTCAGTATTCTATTATTTTGCAATTGACAAAAACGTTTTTGTCCATATTAAAAGCCTGATGTAAAGCAACTCTTACACGATGATTGGCCATCAAATTAATGTTACCTTTGGGTTTATAAATGCCTGATGTAACACAATGTCTACTTCGGCAATGTTAATGTAACAGCATTTGCACTTTGCAGTCCCAATTTAGTCACATTCATCATCTCTCAGCAGAGCTGCACCTGCATTTATTTAACTTCCCGACTAAACAACCAATTAAGTAAACACATGGGCAGCCCCAACACATAACTGAGCCTCCTCAATGTTTCACAGTAGGAACAGTGTTCTTTTCTTTGTATTCTTCATTTTTGCTTCAGCGAACATAGCTGATGTGACTTGCCTAAAAGCTCCATATATGTATATATATATATATACATATGAATATATGATGTATATGATACCAAACAACACAGTGACCACTTTCCACCCTTTAAGTAGGCAGACTAACTGATTACAAGCTTGAAGAGACCTGTGATGCTTATTATAGGACACACCTTAGTTTATGTCCCTCCTACAGTCAATTATTTTCGATCTTTTTAGGGGGTGCCACCAGTTATTTTTTTATTATTCTGTTGAACCACAATTCAAAAGCAATGTCTGATTTTCATTAATGAACACTTTTTGTCAGTGTCAAGTTAGCGACTTCCCTCTCTCTCTCTCTCAGAGCAGCTGACACTCCATTGTGCACAAGACGCTACATGTGATTAATAAAATACAAAATAATGAATGAAATAAAAAAGTTCTGCTCTTTATCTTTTATACCTTGAATTTAATTAAAGAGTAATGAACCAGTCTTACCTATTGCATAGCGATGTCTGTGATAGTCCTCTGTGCCACCTTTCTGACAAGATGCAATGATAACGCTGGGGTCCATGTGGCTGTCCATCACCAATCTCCAGCCCATTTCCTTAATTCTGGGATCAGCTTCCCATACCTGAGCTTTTTCAGGGGAGGAAAGCTCAGGTTTACTCACCTCTTGGCCAGGGTTTTTTTGCGTGGGGAGTACTGCCCAAACAGAAAGTTCTGGACGGGGGTTAATGCTGACCTTTCTGCGAAGTTTGTATACCTTCATGTGTCTTAAAATCGAGTCCTCAACAGCAGCATCACATTCAAGGAAAACGCCAGGTTCAGCATCAGCTTCTTTAAGACTGAGAGGAAAAACAAAAACTTAAATGACTCATCAATTCCAATAAAACATAATACCATGCATGGGGTTAACCCCCAATTATTTTCACTGACTAATTCATCCTATGTGCCATTCATATATGGTATCGCCAAAGTGTTTACATTAAATTTTGAAAAACCTGAAGTGTCACAAAACTGCATGGCATAAGATATATGAAAGAAAAAATTAACTTGTACGTTCTTTTGCATATACATCTAGCATTTTTGTCAGGATGGCTTACAATATTTTATGGTCTCTAAGCCACTAAAAAATTATTTCATAGTTCTCTGATTCCAGCTTCTTAAATGTGAATATTGTCTGGTTAATGTTTAATCTTGCATATCTTTGAGGATGGATGTTATTGCAAATGTAAACATTTGAGGATGTAATTTTGAGGGGTGGGAAACAGTTACCACCGTGTTATGCAATTTCTGGAAGAAATGACAAATTGACTGAGAACATTATCAACAAAATCAGGGCACATTAAAGAGAGGACGCACTTTGGAAGGTGATGATATAGAATCAGGAAGAAAACTTAATTGAATTTCAAGAGCTAATACAACCACCGTTTGTTTCAAACACGCGTTTCATTCGCAACATGATCTGACAAATTCAGTCTATTTTCTCTGATCCACTAATTTCAGACTGTATTAATCTAATTTCAAAAGGGACTTAAACTAATCTTGAATACAGTAGTGAAGTCTTTGTAGCCACGAAACCTCGCCACCGTTGCTGTGGGAACAGCTGCATTTTAAAGATAAGCTGAGTATCCACGCCCTCGTGTTTACTCATAACATACATGCAGTGAGAAAAACACGTGAACGTTTACTTTACCTGTATAGCATGATGTCATACAGTGTCCTCCCCTGAACGTTTAACACATGTGAGTACATGGCTCTAAGCGCAGGCTCCTCCAGCAACAACATCCTCATGTCATTGGTGACAATTCCCTGAAGAAATGAGCAAGTGTCTTGGCCCTGGATTTTCAGCACGCTCCTGTGAGGGAGATGATGGCACACAAACTCTCCCGGGATATTTCTAGAGTCATGGCTGTACTTCTTGACGCGGTTCTCAGCTGTGGCTGGAACGTCAGAGAGAAATGTCACGCACAAATGACGACCGGTGCATTTCCCGGCGTAAACACCGAGATAGTCAGTGAACGCGAAAGCTCTTCTCGCGAGACACATAATCGACATTTTTGCACACTGTCCCGAGAGCTGAACTTGAAATGAAGCGGTCACTGCGCGTTTAAACATCAAAGGACGGCTACATTGCTAACATCTAGTTGTTGACATCAAACCCAACGCTTCCACTTTCTTCTTCTACACTTTCCGGCAGCCTGGTCTCTGGGAACGTTTGGTGCAATGCTGCCTCACACCGGCGATGAAGCGGTACTTACACATTACGTCACTGCAGGTCTGTACCAGAAGAAAAAAGGTTGTCAGGGGTCAACAAGCTTTTTTCTTCTGAGAGCTACTTTGACAAAATGAGAATGCATACCCATGCTTTTAAACATTTATTCTCATAACTGATTTCAAAACAAAACAAACTGAATGAGCTTGTTTTGTCTGGACATTGACAAAATGTCCGCAACTCACATTTTGCAACAAACATAAACAAAAATAGTATTTAATTCACCCTCATGTTGCTGTCAAATCAAAACACCGACATTTTGGCTTATTCACTTTTCATTATGCTGCAGTGTATACACTTGGATTCACTCTCGTGGAGTCGTTTAAATGTTTATCTGACAGTCAGATTGGACAAAAATATAAGCAGGTTTATGTTCGATTATTGAAACTGTCGAGCTACTTAGAAAGGGACTAGGAGCCACTCGTTGGAGACCCCTGCACATATGACATAAGAACATATAGCACTTCCTCACCTCCATCGCCCTTAATTTGTCTTTATTGAAAAGCTGTCTCTTACATGACAATACATCAAAGTGTGCACAACACACTAAAGTTCTCCACAGTGTTAACAGCAGCTTGCATGTGCTTGCCACTCATCCACAGTGTCCCAGTCTGATTCTTGTCAGGTTGTCATGTTGACCCTGTTTTCTATTTTGAGCAATGGAACGATGCTTTACAGATTCCGCTCTTCACACAGGATCAGATGTCTGTTATACTGCAACACTCGAATCTACCAATCTACCTCTAGTCCTGGCCATTCTATCTGCCACTGTATTTCCCTGAATGGACGTCAGAAGCATTTGTATGTATGTGGTGGTGACATACTGGTGGGGTGGTCTAGGCATCCTCCCCCAGTAAATGTATAATCTAGTAGATTCTGGTGTATTCAAACAGGTTGTTAGACACCTACTTTCATCTAAAAAGTAAGCAACTGATTGATTCTATAACTAATTTAGAGACAAATTCAATAAAAAATCCTCATTCAACTCGCCCATATATACCAGCCTATTTTTTAAACCCACTGTCATGGCCACGATAATTAAATTAATTTGACACAATTTATTGTAACAGTGCATTTTACCTATGCCTTAAAAAATAGTAATGGCTTTTATGACGTTTATACAATTGAGTACAATGCACTCAAAATAAGTACTGATTTGAGTTCACGTTTTTGGATTTGCAGTTTGATTTGCACATGTGGCCCCCCAATCGATTACATGCAGCCCCCCACTTAAAATCATGTGGTAGAATATAATATATGTTTCCTAGCAATGTTTTTTTATAACAGTAATAATAAGTATTTGGCCATTGTTATCCCATTATTAAATGTATCATATACAACATTCAATTACATATAAATACACTTGTTAGGGCCCGAGCCACGAATGGCAGTGGCCGAAACTGCTCCTGGTACGAATTTTAATTACAGTTGTCCACACTATTATTTATGTAATTTAAATTAAATGTCTGTTTTTGATATTAATACATTAATTTTGCATCATAAATAGTATTAGTATGTATGTCTCAAGCACCTACAGTATATCAAGAGAAATGGAGATGGGTTGAACATTGTTTTTATTAATAACTGAAATAAATGAGCTTTAAAAAGTCAAGAAATTAGCATGAAATAACAACTAAAAAACAACAAATAAACGACAAATGACACATTAGTCCTACTTTGAAACCAATGTTCCTCTCATCAGCTGAATTTTAAAAATTAAAGTTGTCCAACCATATAGACCAAGCTCTCCCATTATGCTTTCTTTGGATGTGAATATTATATTCTTGCTAGTAATGAAACATACCAGCAGATGGCGCTCTGTGCACTATAATTGGTGTAGCAGTAAAATCCATTTTCTTTGTTTAGTTGGATTTACCATTAATCTAACGTGACATAGGGCTAATAAAAAAGCAATGTAACAATTTTTTTTTTCACATCCACATCAAATATAATTGCCGCGATGCCCATGCCGGCTGAACCCAAACATGTGCTGGTACCCACAAGGATCCCACATGACAGTTGCAGTTTGAAATCCATCACTAACACCTCTCTAACTATACCTGGTCTAGCTCTCCCTCCCGATCCCTCTCATAATGCCATCAAAGCAGATAGTAAATTAGAGAATGATGACTTTTTCTGTCCTCCACTGTGCCCATAATATCTACCTGCTATGCAATAGCAACAGATAATCCATCAGGCAGCCATTGCCTATGACAAATGTGTACACGTGGAACATAAAATCAAAAAAACTCACTCTCCTCCTCTCTGGAATCTCCTGAACCATCTTTATAAAGTAGGTATTTCTCTGCACAGTTTCCGATTCTACATTCCAGTATTGGCCCTTTGTATCAACCTCTGGTGACAGCCACTGTGGTACAGGTGACCAGCAAACAGGGGGCACTATTTGTTTCACATTAAATGTAAGCTTCTGTGAGTACATTTTACAGAATCTAAAAGCTCTTCCTGTTAATCCTTCTTATATCTTATAACTATAAGATCAGCCTTCTCCTGATTACCTTTCCCTTGTTTATTCCCCTCCATTAAAATAGGACAGACAAACATGTATTCATTCTTGACATTGGGTGAATTGTATTCCACACTGTTTGATAACCTTCCCTAGCCTCAGTCTGGAATTTCTAATATTCAATAACATTACTCTCCACTGGATGTCATCCTAAGCTTCTTATATGCTCTATTGTGAGCTCACACGCACGGCATCGTGACAGGCCGGATTCCACCATGGCACTGAATGTATTCGTAATTGAATTTTACATTTGTGGTCTGCAAACACGTTGGTGTTTAGCCCTGTGGTGCCACACAACCAATAACACAGATTGTAGCATATTTCTTCACTGCGGTGGCCAAACACAGAGAGATGTGGCTATGGGTCAGAGATGCCAAGCCTTGCTGAACCTAAAAGAGCCATCAATGTCTCAAGAGGAGGGGAAGCAATGAAGAGTGTTCAGTTAACCTCTGTATATTTTTTGGACACGTGGGGGGGGGGGAATCTTAGAACCTGGAGAAAAGCCAAGCACTCACAGTGAGAACATGCAAACTCCACACAGGGAGGCCAAGACCGGAACATGAAGCACAGCACAAAGGTGTGTTATTGTTTGGGCACTGTTGTTAAGATGCAGCGGCATGAAGATGCTGGTGTGGATTCAGTTAGGCCAAGATTTGTTTTTCATACATTCAGGTTTTAATAAACCGGTGACTAAAGGAAGAATTTTACGACAACTTTTTTGCTGTTTGTCAAACGGTCCTGAGGTTGGCTCTGTGGAACAGCGACTCCAGTGTAGGCTGGAATCCTTTGTTTATGGCATTCACCTGGCACTACTTATCTATAAATTAAAAGAGGAGGAAAAAAACCAACTGATGCTTGGCTCCAAAAGTCCATCTTTTACTACATGCACACACATAAACCTTACACGCCAATAAAAGCATGTTTGATTTTACTCTTGTTTATTTAAATTGCTGCAGCTGATTCAGGAAAACTTGTACTTTCTCATTTTTATGGCATTTTCCCATATATAAGACACAACAAAAGTGCGTAGATTGTTAGGTTGTAAAAACTTTGCAACCTCGGTTTATGATATGACTTACTGTAAGTGTTGTGTGTAAGCGTACTACGCTTAGAATGTTACTTTGGACAGATTTACATTGCTTAACTGATACATTTCTACAGGTCTCACAGCAGGTATGATTAAACTAAATTGGAATGGTATTGGACAAAGTATGCCTTAAATGATTTTCTTGTTGTTACATAAAATGTTTTTGCTGTAACAACATTGTCCTCTCTTAATAATAGAAGTTTCCCCAAAGCAGACTCGTGTTATTCAAATGACAAGACAGCTACTATAATATAAGGAAATCAGAGATTTCAAATACATTTATTTCTTCATGAAAAAAAATAACAGAACAGTCTTTAAAGTCTAAGGCACTTCGAAGTGTGACAATAGTGGAGGCAGGATTAAATGTTACTCTAAACTCAATTTTAAACGACAGAGGAACTAAAATGCACATCATCAAAACAACATGACTGAACATAACTGGAACCTAACTGAATAGCAAAGGATTTGATTTCTACTGTAATCTAAATGTTCTGTATGTCCCCAGTTGTCCCCGGCATGCAACTGCATCTGTTTTGGATTGCATGACATGAGTATTTACTTTGGACAATGATCTGATTTTCTTTTTACTTACCTCTTTTCCTTTAGATGTAACATTGCTCGGCTTTGGAAAACATGGGACCGATAAAGGATTTGCACACAACAATGGAAGATCATCGCACTGAGCAGCTCTTTACCAAAAATACCTCACATTGACGCAGCCCCGTTTCCAATACACTAATCAAAGTATTCCACCTTTTACCAAAATATCTTTCCTTTTATCTAATTCCAGCAACAGGCAAAACTACACTTTACCAAAAACACCACCCCATATATTAGTTGTGCATCTTTCAAACAACAATCATCATGCCTCGCAGATGACACATTGTGCATTAATAGTGTTTTGAACTACAAGTGCAAATTAGGATTTAGGGTACAATCACACACTTAGTTAAATTTCTTCAAATTAATCCAGTTCAGTAGCATTCAAGGGTAGATCAGATAAATAGATTAAAACACTCAGTTTAGACTTTGATATTTTAACTGGAAATACATATGTTCACTAAGTAAGCATATGCTAATTAACTATGTCTGGACATTAGCACAAAAGATCACACAACAGAAACAAAAAAGATTGGTGATTCTGGGTCTGATAATTACTTCATGTGCGTTTTCTTTTTGTAGCTTCAAGTCTACTGTGAGCTAGGGTGATTGGAAGTCTCAGTGTTATTGTTCAAAGTCACATATTATACTCACTCACATATCCTCCAGATGTTACAGTGCAGTCCTAGAGTCTTTAAGAGAACATTTATACCATTAATGCATTACATTAGATTTATCCTCTAGATCCAGACAGAGGTCTTCCCATTTTTTACAATGGGTGCAACCTTCTCTGTTGCTGATTTTGGTCTGGCTGCCTGTTTCTCCTGGACTGTATTAACTCGGTTTTGCTCTGCCATAGTGCCTCCAGATATTGGACTACTGGTTCTGGAGGTCTGCTGGATGTTTTTGGTTTGATATGTGTGAAAGGCCATATCAAGCTGCTCCTGGGCAACCCGTAGGTGTCGATGCAGGCTCGCCAGTTCAGAGGGGATGTTGTTCTCATCTGGGCTGGTGCACTGCTGCTCCTGGGCCACATTAGCCATGTTCTGCTCATGTGTGATGAGGCTGTTGGAGATCCTGCCAGGTTTGTCTGTCTTCATGACAAGGTTGTACCCTGGAGGAGAGCCTGGGATGTTGCGCGAAAACGGGTAGCCATAGGATGTTCCGCGGCCCCGATTCCTCTTCATGCGAAGTGTATCCCGAAATGTCCCAAGTCCCAAATGAAGCATCTCACACACATTGAGCACTAGACAGAGACAGCTCACCACATACATGATGAGAAGAAAGATTGTTTTCTCTGTGGGTCTAGAGATGAAACAGTCCACGCTGTGTGGACAGGGAATCCTGTTGCAAACATAGGAAGGATTGACTCGAAAACCATAGAGGAGATACTGTCCTGCAAGGAAAGCAATTTCAAAAATAGCTCGTGACATGAGCTGAAGAACATAGATTCTCATCAGTCCCTCTTGCATAATTCTTCTCCGGCCATCATATTTTGGTGGGTTTTTCTTCGTGCTGCTTACTTGTTCAGGCTTTGCCTCCTGCACTTCCAGTGTATCATAGATCATGGGCTCAGCATCATCATCTTCCTCCTGTTCTAAGACATCCTCAAGATGGTGGCTTTCTCTCCACCTCGAATGAGGAGGCAGCTTTTTGCGGAGCCTTTGGTGCTTCCTGCGCTCCTCCTCTGAAGTTCGGGCTATCTTGTGAATTGCATAACCCATGTACATGATGGAAGGAGTGGAGATCATGATGATCTGAAAGACCCAGAAGCGGACGTGCGAGAGGGGAGCAAAGGCATCATAGCATACGTTGTCACAACCTGGCTGTTTGGTGTTACAGGTGAACTTGGTCTGCTCGTCCGAATAGATGGACTCACCTCCAACTGCTGTGAGCACAATGCGGAAAATGATGAGCACAGTCAGCCACACTTTCCCCACGAAGGTGGAGTGGTTGTGAATCTCTTCCAGGAGACGAGTGAGAAAGCTCCAGCTCATGTTTGTCTTTTAAGCTTTTCAACTAGAACCTGTAAGGCAATGAGAATGAATTAATGATGAGCTATGGATGAGCTTCAGAATTAAATCAAATGTTTTACTGAAGTGAACGACAACGCTAGATAGAATTTCTGCGCTGTGGCAGTTTTTTTGTGTCGTCGTGTTGAGTATTTTCCTGGTTGACAAATCAAAAAATATTAAAATTATCCAGCAGATTTTGCATCCATGATACTTCGTGAAGAATAAATAATTAATCAACAAGGTTATGTAGAGTTACTCATCGGTTTGTCAGTTAATCTGCTGAGCATTTCATCTCGAATCACGTACAAACCTACAATTTAAAAAATGACAACACAATTCTTAATTATTAGGCTCAATTGGTATAAATGATTGACAGATTGATATTATTTTATTAGCAACAAATATGTCTATCAATCTCAAGATAAATTGTTTTTTTTTATGTTGAGGAAACATTCATTTACATTTTGATCCAGATCCAAATGCAAGACAAAGGCTTGAATTGATTCATGTCAGTAAGTACAGTGATGTCATTCATTCAGTCAATCCCAACACACCACACAACAGCCAATATTGTATTCTAGCTGATTTAAATAGTTTGTGAAAGGGCTTAAATGGGAAATATAGGAAAGAGACGGACCAAACTGTTATCGTAGCATATTCATTTATGTTCTACTTTGAATGCCATTTCAGGAACATACTGCTTATGCCACGCAAACACAGATGGCATGAAAACCTGACAGACTCAATCTGTCCTCTCTGTCAGAGTCACTGCGGGATGAATGCAGTGTCGAAATAGCATCATGCTTCTGTCCCTTCGTCCATGGGACTGAGCCACAAAGTTCATGTTGATCTCATGCCTGTGACACTGTGTTCCCTGGTGTTGGATGTGCCATCTCCTCATCTGAATGAACAGGAGTGGCTTGTTGTTTTGCCAAGAGGCCTCGCCTCCTGACCCAGAGCGGCCGATGCTGGGGAGGGGTACAACCACATGGAGATCGATGACACCTATGTCGGGCTACTCATGTCTGTCTTTGGATGATGTGACAAGAGGCTCCTTCATTCAGGATTTACATTTAAATTCCAAATAATTTGTTTGCATGCTGTAGCAGCAGCCACATTCTTCCTAAATCTATTATAGGCGACCTGGAGGTATCTTCCTGTCGTTTTTCTTTTTTTTTTTTGTAGTATTTTGAGTTTTTACTGCTGCTGTAAATTTAACCAGCTCTTCTTTAAAATGACAGTTCTAATGTAAATGATATTTTTCCCTGTTTTTTAAATAAAGAGTATATTTCATTGGGGATAAATTATAATTCCTTCAGATTAATAGTTTGCGTATAGTTGCTGGTCCACCTGTTAAAAACACGCAGCAATGTCAAATGTTTTTTCATTTATGACGTTGAGCAAGAACATAGCTGTTGGGATGTCAATCAGTGCTACTCACTCCCAAATTAATGTATTTGAATCCAATATTTTAAAATGCAGTGAAAGTGACCATACTTTTTAAAAAATAATTGAATATATTTATGTATTACAAAGGCGGTAACAGATAATATTTACCATGAATAGTGTAGTATAATCTTAACATTTTACAAAACAGAGCATAAAAATCCAACAACAGCCTCACTTTGTTCATACTGATTTTTCTTTTGGAAAATATTATTATTATAAGACAAAACAGATCAGATACATTACAAGACTCTCACACAACCCACCTGGTAAAAGTATACATGCATTTCCCATCCTGAAAGTCTCCTCTGCTCTCTCTAGATAAACCTTCAGTCTGATCCATGGATTTCCTCTTCCATCTTAATGTCCTGGCCTTCACAAAACTTATTGATGGCAAAACAAAATATCAAAAAATAGAGGGGAAAAAAATGTCAAAATGTATTACAGCACCTTTCTTTTTATCCTTACTAAGAAGAAGTGAGGTCTCGTCGCTGCAAATGCCTCACATTCTGGCTTGTGTCTGGTTTCTATTACACCAGTCTTCTGCCCAAGAAGGAAGTAAAAAAAAACAAAAAACATTGAGGCAGGGAAAAAAAGAATCTTCCTCTGGCAAGTGACCCTCATCCAAGGGTTCAGACATGAGGATATCACACTGCAGACTGAAAGAAACACCAAACTGCAAACATGTTAATGACCACAGTGAACACCAGCACTCAAATGTAACAATGTCACACAGCTGGTAAGGGTCTCTCTCTCTCTCTCTCTCTCTCTCTCTCTCTCTCTCTCTCTCTCTCTCTCTCTCTCTCCCTCAGTTTTTCTCTGTTACTTGTCTTGACCGCTCTTGTCTCCATCTATCTATGTATCTCAGCTTCTTGCAGGTCAATGTCTTCATGCACTCTGTCCATTTAAGCAGCAACAATAATGGTTCATTGTCAGAAAAATTGTGACATATACTGTAGCTATGGCGCATTCCCACACACCTCAACCACAGTAGACGAGCAGCATTTATATCATCAACTACAGAAAGCAGACAGCCATAATCTGGATATGGATTACCAACAAACAAGTTTTACTGCTCACAACCAGACACATGTGGCCAGTAAAGTATAGTATAGTATAACTGTGAAGGAGGTAATTACATAACACTTGCACAGTGGGGGTGACAGTTACAAAAAAATAACTTTGGGGGTGATAAAGACAGGGAGTTTGAGGACAGAAGTGTTATGGAGACATAAGCCACCTTGCCTCTGTGCAGATCCGCTAGAATGTAACCAGCAGGTATGCTCAGTTATATTAAGTGTCATAATATTTGGATCTTCAATCCAGGCAGATGGCCAGATAACAGAGCAGTGGACAGGTCACACTGGACTGGACCCTACCGCTCCAACTTGTTGTTTACATTTCAAGCGTTCACCTCAGCCTCAGTAGCACATGTTGTTTCTAAAGACGGATTTTTCTCACATGATGCAAGTGTATGTTGTGACAAAAATCGTTCTTTTGTGGACTCTCTCTCTCTCTCTCTGCCTTTCTCTTGCTCTTTCTCTTACACATTCAGTTTCAGTTTGTTTTACTCCAATAATGACAAAGGACAGTCGCAGAGGTGGCTCATGTTGGATTATTATCGGAAATGTCTCCATTACTTTATGTGCCAGTCCCTCCTGTCAAGTTTAGGAAGGGATCTAAAGTAAGGACAGATAAATGAGTGAGTGTCTGGTTTGCATTAATGAAATGAGCCTGGTCAGTGTCACAATGAGCATATTATTATAATGCTTTCACATGGCCCTCAATAACCCTTAATTATGCCCCTGGTGCAGACATAAAGTGAAGACATACAACAGCATTAGTAAGTCCACCATCAATCAGATCCTTGATTCAACTCAGTGACTTGAATCCCTGTGCCATAATTTCTTCAATAAAATCACACTGTAAGAATATTTTTGGATTGGCAAACAGCAAATAAAACTGCAAAATTTAGACGGTCTTCGCATTTCGACTGCCTTCTGTTTACATGGTCCAAAGAAAAGCTTGCCTGCTGAACCCACCATCCAGAGGCCTTGCCTTGAAAGCTTCCCTCTCTCCTCTTCTGACTGAGGAGATGTGGCACAGCGAGCAGCCCTAGTGCAGCACTGTGGAGAAGAAGAGAGGGGACGCTACTGGAGCATTTGGGGTTTGGACATGTGCTTTCCCCAAGGGACAGATAGGCACGTGTTTTTAAGTTGCAATACACTCCACTGCCTCCAAACTGCTTCAGTCATCTAAGAGACACAGATGAAGATGACTGATAAATGAGTATTAGTGTGATTGTAATGCAAAGTCAGTCATACTCATAAAAAAAGAAACGACAAGTTTTCCTTTGAATATTCCTATCATATGCATAAGTAAAGAAAATCCTTAAGTCCTCCTCATCTTCACTACTTCTTGCATTTTGTTTGCATTATTTAACCAAATATGCACATTAAACATTTTAATTCATAGCAAATTATTATAATCCTGTAATTTCTACAGAAATGTAAAATGAATCAATTTGTTATTGAGATGGTATATTTGCCCGCAGTTATTTAGCAAAAGCAAAAGAGCACAAACTCCCAGAGTCAAACCAATGTCTGTCTAGACTTGAATTATGTCCTCGTCCTTGTCCTCGAACAAATCAGGCTGTTCTAGCTTTGGGAAACTGTAGTTCATGTTGATAAATATTGATTGGACCGCCCAGAGACTTATACAGTATTCCCCTGTAAGACACTGTTTGACATTGCTCTTGTCACAAGGCAAGACTGGCATCCATCCCATGACATGTTATATTTATATATAACATATATTTATATTTATAATATTTATTATTTATTTAGTGTTGTTAAAAAAATAAATTAAAATAACTATTATCATTTCAGCTACGTACTATCTGTGAGGTACAAACATAATCGATGAAAATAAAACCATGTTGCACAAGTGAACAAACTTCAATTGTAGGAATCTTTAATTGGGATGGTGTTTTTTTGACCCAGACATTTTCAGAGGTCACCGGGAACTGTAAGGGTTTTCAGTGCAGCCGAGTGATGCAATAGCGAGGAGTGAAGATTTCGACAACTCTCCTTGGCCGCCACCGATGTCATCCCATTTGAGTTTTATACACACGGATTTGCTTTGTAAAGTTGATGCGAGTCGACTGGGGCCTGTGGAGATCTGTATTTATGTAACAGATCGAGCTCCACCATGTGACTTGGATCCCCCATTCATTTGGACGGGCGAAAAAACATGTTATCGCTAACCCTAACCAAAACCAGCCCATTCCTAACCTCAACTTACCCACCCAAATTTAAATCTTACAGTTAACTAGATCCTCAGAAATTAGATTCTGCCTCACAAGGACCAGGTTTTGGTCTCTGTGAGGACTGCTGGTCCTGACAAGATTAGTGTTTATGCCAGGAAGGGTCCTAAAGGGGGGAAGCAACTCACACACAACCCCTTAGAGAAGAGAGAAAGACAAGCCAACATGCAACTTTGTGCTTGGACTCCTCCTCTCACCCGTCTCTCCCACCACAATCATTAAAATGCTCTCACCAGCCTGTCGGGGAGTGCCCTACAGGCAGCCTGAGAGTGGTGGCAGTCCTGTCTCATTTGTTCATTTTTCCAGCAGTTTCTCAGCTGAGCATACCCTACCCCCGGGCTGAGTGCGTCCCATGCCAGTTTTACAAAGGATCGACTCGACTGAAGTGACTGAGATGAAAAGCCTTGAGGTTGATGCCAACAAGTTTCCTCAGCTGGGGCTCTGCGGCAGCCACATATGAGCAATGCAACTTGACTGTGCTGTAGACTGTTTTTAAGCTGCCTAAACATATATATATATATATATATATTTTATTTTTTATTTTAATTATTATTCATCTAGTAAACTTGCTGAATATTTTATCACATTAGATAAATGATAAAAATGTATCTTAAAAGCACACTGTGTAGTATTTATGGGTTTATATGACCCAAAATCCACTACATATTATGTGCTCCTGCATTGTCTCGTCGCTGTATAATAGTTATTGTTTCATTTTCTTAGTGTTTCAAAAAGTCATGTAAAATAACATGGTCTCGGGCCGATGTTGCATTGCCACTGTTAGCAGCGAGACGCCATGTTTCTACGGGAGCCTGTATAGACAAACCCGAGAGAACAAATCAATCGTCGCTTCACTTGTAGCGGAAGTCCCGCCTGCACTGACGGAGCTAATACGATATGCAAAAGACACACTTATATAAATAAATACTAGAACCTCATCTGCTGACACGGAGAAAGACGATGAGGACGACATTTGACCGGCTGAGGACACCGTATCGCTCAGGGAAGGGAGGGGGTGAGCAGGGGAGCAGTTCGTTGTTGTAAATTTCAGCCTCTCCTCTAGATGTCACTATGAACTACTTACTTCACCTTTAATATCAAAACCTACTTAGTGATGTGAGTCCTTTGTAAAATTACCTGAAGCACTGATTGCTCATTATTTAACCCTTCTTTTAGCTATATGTTCTTGTTCAGTTTTCTTTCTCTTTTTTATGTACACGTACACAGAGAAATGTAAATGCTGGGTTGAAAGTCCTTACATGTGCACTCATTCTCATGCACACACTACACACTGCTCTGAAGATTTGCTACTTAATATCAGAGCTAGAATCATTACAGGTGGAATAAGTCCATCAAAAATCCGTTTTTTTTTATTTCAAATGTTAATGTTGTTGAAATGGAAAAATGAAAAAGAAGCATAGCTTTGCCTCACACTGATTGTTCTTTTATAATTAAATTGCAGCCTTTATCAAACCTAATTCCGTAAAGTGCAACTGAACTGTGAAAAGAAACGAGAGTGTTCTCATTCTGAATGGAAATACAGATGTTAAAATAGTCCCTAAGTTGAAAGGTATATATACAAATAAATAATAATAATCTGCTGGAGAAAACACACACATGATGGTCACTTTACAGGCACTGTCTCCAAATAAGAGTTCACTCATTTAAATAAAATAAAAAGCGTTCCGTTCACCACTTTTTATTGTGTTATAGCCCATCATTATTTTGACTTTTTTTTTAATACCAACACACAAGAGCTTTGCTTACAGACCTGCAGCGCTTTAATCCCTGACATTATTTTGTTTTATGTCTAATCTGAGGCAAGCCCAAAGGACCTGCAGACCAAGTCAAAAGGCATTTGGAAGGAGCTGCAGTGAGCATATCTCCACTTGTGCTGATGTCCGTCCCCAACTCACTGAAGTCCAGAAACTGGTAGCAATGCTGTGGGACCCCACTGATAACAGCAATACCATATTACTTTAGCACATATGCAACGGAAGTTCACAACAAAACAGTATACGTGAACATACTGATTATTGTATCATGAAAACAGCTTCGAGTGATTAAATACTGAAATAAAGATAGTGGTAACAGAATTCACAAATGGTCAGATTATGTAAGAAATGCAACGACCTTCAAGGGAAAAAAAACATAGAATACATGTGCTGGACAGATAAATGCTTGTTTGTTTTTTGAAAACCTAAAATGAGAGCTGCTATCTTTTATTTTCTCAGTGGAGATGTTTCACCACTAGATGGCAACCATGTGTTTGAAAAACAAAACAAAAAACCAACTCCATTCTGAACTTCAATAAACTCTCCTTTGTACAGGCACTAACTGAGGTGAATGGTCGGTAGACTGTTGTCACTGACCAAAAAGAACAGTCCTGTTATTGGGAAAAGGAACTAGTTAACATTTCCAGGAGAGCATGAAGTGTCAGCACAAAACGTCACAGCTGTAAGGTTATCTATGCAGAAAACAATATATTTAATGTACCTCATTGTACAAACTGAGGGGTGTAGAGACAAACCTGCAAAAAAATATATAGTGTCTTCAATTACATAGGCTTTGCTCATTTGTCACAGAGTGAGCTGGCGGCACACAATCATTTTCTAGACATCCAAACAACGACAAACACAACTAAAAATCCAGAGAAACACAGCAATCCCCACGCAGGCTTGTAGCAACCCCACTTAATGGCAGTGAACATGAGCTGATCAGCATGACAGCATGTGACAAGCATGTGACAACATACACTTCCAATTTGGCACTCTATTTAATCTGCAACACGTGTCATTCCATTTGCCTTCTTATTCAAACTGTTGTTGTATGTATTCCAGCCCCAGGGTGTTGTCTCCAATGGAAGGGTTTATGATATTTGCTCATCCCTCCTCATATTACTTTCAAACCCCAGATCCTCATTCCTTAGAGGATTTTAAATGTAGAATCAAATAACAGCAACTGCTTTTATAAACTCATAATGATCACTTGTAGAGAGAGAGAGATTTTAATCACAATGTGACATCCAAGTTAAAATAGAGGTTAGATAAAAAGAAGATATGATGATTGTGTCACCCTTTATACCTATGTACCTTGCAAACCAGTCAACACCCACCATTGCTTCATAGAGACAAAAAAAACCTGGACTTGACACAAGTTCAGTTTTGAAGAGTTTCGGTACACATGCAGTCAGCCAAATGACGCAAAGGTACAACAATCACTAGGCCAGAGGGTGTACCTGGTAAATAATAATAAAATGGTTTATTCTCCTTATCTTTTAACGGAACTTGTATGTTTGTTTACCTCTGAAAAGTCAATAAATGGAGTTGGGGTAAAACAAAAGTTTAATCCTGTGTTTAAAAAGGTTCTTCTCCAGTGTCAATGTGTTAATGGTCATTTTTTCCCTAATTGCTTAATATCATGTATGTCATCACTTCAAATGATTGATTTAAAGAGAGACAGAAGAAAAAGATGCAAAATGATCCAACTCTCTGATTCTGATTCTAAAGTGGTAACCACTGCCCCATTATCACTGAGAGACATGGAATTATTGTTGTTTCCTACATGTCAGTGATGCTGGTACAACATTTTTACTTTTTTTTTTTTTTTTTTAAAGTGGCCTCACTTGTTTTTTAAAAATACCCACTCAGTTTAGTGTGAAAGAGCCTTTATTCTACATTTCTTGTTGGATCATCCTGGCAGGGTTTTTTTTTCACCTATTATTTGCAGTGTAATGCATATCTTTTTTACTCAGTTTATATATGTTTTTTAAAAGCTATTTACAGCATTTTATTGTTCTTTACATTCATATTTTCACATACTTTTTAATTACAAGGTTTTTCCATGTTATTTCATTCATTTTGAAAAAAAAAATATTTTGAAGTCATACATTTTTTGTTGGTGTCAGATTATTTATAACATAATGGTGATGAACACTGGTTGGAAGGAAGGGCCCCCTGGGAATGTTTGCCTATGGCCCCTACAGACTCTAGAATTGCCTCTGGTGTTTGGATGTGAGTGTGTACATACATAAGAGGGAAGAGGACTGTTAAACAATCTTCTTTATTTTGTTTTGTTTTTGTTGGTTACTTCAATCTAGAGTGGACTTTTTTGTGGGTTTTTAAAATCTTCAATTGGATTTTTTTTTCAGATGTGAGAGAAATACTTGTTTCATGTCCAATGGGATCTATAAATATGTAAACATGGCATGACAATACCTTCTCCTGAAGTGTACACACCATGTAGGTTCTGATATAATACTATGTAATACATCTTCATTTATTCAGTAAATAAAGTGAAACTGTACAGTAAAAGAAAGCCTTGCTTGTTTCCATGCTATTACTATGTTTAAAAAAAAATAAAAAAAATCCTTTGTAATAGATTGTGCCCTTTTCCAAGAAATGGATAATGGATAATGCCTAGTTTTCTCTAAAACAGCTCAGTCGAATGATAGTGTGTGCAAACAAAATAAACGCCCAGTAATTTACACAGATAGTGCACACCAATGACACTGTAAAACACTAAAGGCGCTTTACTTTACTGTTGATTTTACAGTAGAATAAACATTCACAAATTAACAGATTGTCCCTTCGAGGAATTTCAAACAGGCACAAAGTCATCAAGTCATCAAGTACTGCTGATAAGGCCCATGAAAGTCAACACATTTAATTTAATTTACACAGGTTTCAGGGGCAAACAGACTAAACAAATGGGAAATAAATGTAACTCTTTCAAGTGAAACAGGCAGTCACACTGGCAGACAATGATGTGCAGCCTCTCTTTTGATGGACTGAATGACAGCAGTTTCTGAGATGCACCGGACAAGGACATGAACAGAGAGAATCCACAGCCAGACAAACACAGGACAGCAATAACTTACTCATGTTCAAATGAATTCAACTACAAGTTTTACGTTGTAAAGTAAAAGTGTTGATGTGAGAAAATCGCAGCATCGTGGAGAAACCAGTCTGTCTGTATTCCTTTTATGCAGATGAGAGTTAAATCTTTGTGTAGACTCCTAACGTCAAAGTAAAATTCCATTCAGTCTGATAATACACTAAAGCAGTCACAGATGGGTGATGGAAGATGGGGCAAAAATATACATAACCTTACAAAATAAAGTCTATTGTGTGTCAATAAATGTATTTATCACGCACAGTTTTCAGTTGCACTCACAGATCTTTGTTCTTTGAACTCACAGATGCACTTTCTCTCTCTCTCTCTCTCATTTCTGTGTGCATTCAACTCTACCTGCATGCTCCCTTTACTTGGCCTGGCTTTACAGCCTGCAACAAAACCAGCCAATCACAGAGAAATACAATTCTGACAGGCTGTTCCATATCAAATCATGTTGCTGATTATTATAATGTCTCTCTATGTTGGTGTTAGCCAGGATGCCTTTTCTCACTTGCAGTTAGTCCAGAACAATGTTGAGCATATAACAGTATGTGGTGGCATCTCTGCACTGGCTCCCAATCTATTTTAGAATCCATTTTTAAGTTCTGCTTTTTTTTTACTTATAAAGCCTTGAATGGTCTTATCTCATCTTACCTCAGTGATCTTTTACATCCTTATTCACCATCACCAGCACTGATGTCTGCAGAAAGATCTCTTCTTGAGGTACCTATAGTTGATATTAAAACATAAGGGAGAGAAAGTCTTTGCT
Source organism: Microchirus variegatus (assembly GCF_963457635.1). Taxonomy (NCBI): domain Eukaryota; kingdom Metazoa; phylum Chordata; class Actinopteri; order Pleuronectiformes; family Soleidae; genus Microchirus; species Microchirus variegatus. The sequence goes on from NC_139806.1 coordinate 19,988,056, forward strand.
GTGGTGGCTCTTAAATAGTGGAACAAACTATTTCCCCAAATCACACCTGCTCCCACACTGCCTGTTTTTAAATCTCGACTAAAAACCCCACTTCTTTCCCTGACTATTATGTTGTTAATTGACTTTTCTGGGTTTTATTCGTTTGACATTCTGTGTTGTTCATTTCATTTAATTTTGCTTTTAATTTACAGTTTCATATCCTGTCTGTTTTATATAAGTTTGATGATGTACAGCACTTTGGTCAACTCAGTTGTTTTTAAATGTTCTGTAGAAATGAATTCGGATTAGATTGGAGACCAACAGACTCGACTGTAGCACTGCACACCAATGCATCACTAAGCATTCTAAGCATGAAACCGAGGTGAAAGGTCATGAAAAAAGCTACTTTTTAAAATGCTTTCAACAGCTTTTCTGAAATCCAAACTTTAATAAAATTCCGCTGGGAGCACAGAATAACCTCGGATCAGTGTTGCAAACTTTGACACTTTATTTAAGGAGTATTCAGACCTCTCTCGCCGGACTAGACCGGACTAGTGACAAATCTAGCAACTTTTTCTGGTGTTATTGGAGACTTTTGGAGACTTTGATGTGAAAACACATATTGTTTTTGTTCTCAATGAGCACCATTGTGAAGCAGAGGGTTCACATGAATGTAAAGTTCTTTGTCTAAAATGCACTGCATTTATGGACAAAACTCCACCATTGTGTCTCTTTTGGGTGACTTTTGCCTTTTTTGTCCCAAGTCTGGATAAAGAGGACGTTTGAAAATGTAACTTTAAAGAAATTTAATTTGTTGTATTTTGGGTTTTATTGACACACTTTTTGTCTCTTTATGTGTGGTTATTCTTCTCTCTTACAGGGTTAGGGTTAGTTGATGGCGTCATTTAGCGACTTGTAGAGACTTTTAAGAAAGCCAATAGCTACTGTCCTTACTGAGGATTTGGTAACACTGCCTCAGATCAAATATGAATGCTCTCTAGGCCCATCAGAAGAATAGGTTATAGGTTATAGGTTAGTAAAATGGTCACCCACTGACACATTTTTTAAATGTATTTATTTTATTCATGTAATATTATTATTATTATTATTATTATTTTAAATCAGTAAAAATATCAGACCTTTTTTCAGCCACTGTGTAGTCTGCCAGCAGTTTACAGCTGTGACTCTCAATTTGTTTTATGTTTAGCCACCAAAATAAAACAATTATTTGGGCTACAGAGATGAATTCTTTAATCTTGTGGTGTATTTATTTTTCTTTTCACCTTTTTCTTTGCTGCCACATTTTAAACATAAATTGCCATGTTTCCTGAAATATTGTTTAATCCAACAACACAGACTGAAGCACAGAAAAACTGCCAGTCATTTTCATGATGAGAAGATTTTTATTGGTACAGGACAGCAGCACATAAGCATTTTTCTTTTACCTAAAACAAAGCACATGTGAAAGGGTGACAAAAAGAGTGCTTCTAAATATTTAACCCGTGTAAATGGTACCTGTTTACCAGAGATTTGATTATTTAATGAGTCGACCAAGGAGGGAGTTTCCTGGAGTCAGAGATGAGTTAAGTTGAACAAGGCTTTATTGGAAGCAGCTCAGATCTGAGGAGAACTGAGACAATGCTGAACATAAAACAAGTATGTTAACAGCTGGTTATCCTCTGTCTTACAGTCTACATAGTTTCAGGTAAAACTGCACACTAAGCTCTAATCAAACTAGCAAGCCCCGGTACTGAAATGTACAAAGTACTAAAGCCACACCTATTATGTGCTGATCATCAGCAAGTTGGTTTAATATCTGAGTCTGTACCGAAACGGAACATCTTTGTAAGGATGCATGGATCCAAAGCCCCATCTCCTGTAGTCAATTTCAGTTATCTTCTCATCAGGATTCTTCAGCTCAATCTCAAAGTAGACCAACATGAGGAAAACAAACTGTTTCATTTCATTGTAGGCTAAGAAACGTCCAGGACACATTGAGACCCCAGCACCCCAGGGCATGTTGTAATACTTCAACTTCTTCCCCTTCTTGTAGAAATCTGTTTTCTTGCTCCCGTCTGGATTGAGAAAGCGGTCATATTTGAATGAAGTTGGGTCAGGGTGGACCTCTGGGTCCGTTTGAACTGCAATGTAAGGGAACATTGCCACTCTGTCACCTTTGCGAATGAAATATTCACGACCATCTGCCATTTTGAGAGTCATATCCTGAAGCACACCTCTGGTGAGAAGGGGTGCAGTAGTGAGTCGGAGACTCTCATCCAGAGCACTGTCCAGGATGGGTGTTTTCAACAGCATTTCGTGGGTCACGTCAACTAAAGGACCACCACTTCGGACTTCCTGTCCCGATTCCTTCATAACCCTATCTACCTCTTCCTTTACTGCTGCCATGGCCTCTGGGTGTTTCATGAGAAAGTAAATCAGCCAGAAGGAGGATGGCCCTGTGTTGCCCTGAGAGGCAAAAAAAATCGCAAACATGTATTTGTCAATATTTAACTCATTCATACCCATATCAATTCTGTACTGCTGCATATCCCATGTCCAGCGGCTGAGATTGTCCTTGAGCCTCATCTTCTGCACTGACAGAGCTTTCCAGAAATGTTCCATCAGCCTCTTTGCCTGCAATCTTTGCCTGGGTGTGAGCACCCCGTAGGTGAGGTTAGGGAAGAGTTGGTCATATTTACGAAACTCAGAGAATAAGGCCTGTGACTCAGCTCTATCCTTGTCTTTCGATTTCTCTTCACTTCCTTCTGACTCAGCTGGTGTGTTCCCAAACAGAGACAAGTAGCCGGCCCTAAAAAGAATGTTGTAGCTGTACATAAACAGTCCATCTTCTATCCAGGTGCTTTTGTCTGCAGCTCCATCACTTCTGTGCAACATCAGAGTCTGAAAATTTGTCAACATAGTTTGTGTCAGTACCTTCAGGCCATCTCCCTTGAGATGCTGGTTGCTGGAGACTTGAAGAATGTGTTGCTCATTCATTTCAGCTTCATAACCAAACACTCTGCGTACAAGGTGCCTTACAAACTTGTAAAAGTCTAGTTTTTCTCTACTCTCTTTTACCAAATGTCCAAACGATAGAGGATCCTGAAGAAATGTAATATAAAACCCTCCCAGCTGTACTGTGTATATATCGCCATGCTTTTGCTTCATCCTCTCGAAGAATTTCAGTGTGTTGCTGCGAAACTCCAAGACATGACCCAGCCAAGGGATGAGCCCCTTATCCAAAGGGGGCTCTCCTGGCTGCTGCCTTCGAAACACACCAAGAAGGTAAAGTCCTCCGATCAGAGAGGCAAGAATGCCAATAAGGATAGAGAGCAGGAGTCCCATGACTGATTACTCTGAGGACCACACAGTTATGTGGAGTAAAGCTCCACATGCTGCATTATAAATACATGTTATGCTCCTCCCTTTGTATGAGTAGTCAGTCAACAAAAGAGATAAAACATTTGCATATGCAAATGTGAGTTTTTTTCAGTTGGAGAAAGACAGACATGTGTGGGAAGTTGACTTTAGCAGTGTCAGCAGGAAGCTGTCATGAAGTAGAAAGGTATCAAGGCTACTTTAGAAGAGGTTTTGACCATTGAAAAGAGAAGTCATCCAACTGTTACGGAGTTGCCAACCCGTCTGAACTGTAATGTTACTACATTAATAAGAATCTTGCTTGAAGGAACAAAAGTATTTATTTTATTAAACTCTGTGAGCTAATGATACAAAACATAGCTGTGCATTCTCTTTATGTAATGCGTCATAACGATATGGTAAGTAAACTAATGATACAAGTGCGGCCACCTACTGGTTGGGGGTAACATTTATCTTATTACATGAACGACGTGGTTAATGAATATCCCGGTGAGTTAGCTGTTAGCACACATGGTTAGCTAGCACTCTGGTTGTGATAATTTTGAAATATGATTATAGCTTGACACTGTGAATTATTTATGTTATGTCGGGATAAGCTCATAACCTGGTGATATTGTAAATGGTATGTTTATTTGGAAAAAAAGGTGTGAAAATGTCGAGAGGAAGGGCTAAGTAATGGTCTGCTAATTCAGCTAACCTGAGCAGACAGTCAATGTTATGTGCAGAGGCGATTCTAGAGTCTCTAGGGGCCCTCTGCAAAAATTCTCAGGGGGCCCTTCCAACCAGTGTTCATCCCCATTATGTTATAAATAATCTGACACCAACGAAAAATGTATGACTTCAAAATATATATTTTTTTCAAAAGGAATGAAATAACATGGAAAAACCTTGAAATTAAAAAGTAAGTGAACATATGAATGTAAATAACAATAAAATGCTGTAAATAGCTTTTAAAAAAACTATATAAACTTGAATAAAAAATACATTACACTGTAAAGAACCCACATTATAAAACAATATATAGAACAATAAAATACTGTAAATAACTGAAAAAACTGAGTAAAAAAGATATGCATTACACTGCAAATAATCCTCTTCATTTTCCAACTTGCAGAACGATAACTTCACACAGGTTAAAGTGAGGTGGGGCCCCTTTAGGGAGGTTTCCTACTGAGATGTCATTGCAAATCGCCCATTGTTTTTTAAGGGGGACAGGGAGGCGGCTGGTAACTGCACATTTCAGTAAAAACAGCCCTCAGGGTTAACGGATGAAGAATTTTGTGCCCCAAGCAGTTTCCTGCCTTGCCTGTTCACAAGCTGTGCCTCTGGTTCTGTGGTTATGCATTGTGTGGAAATGTTCTTTGTAATAGAATAGCCTTTTATTGTCATTGTATTGTGTACAACGAAATTTGAGTACCACTCCCTTTGGTGCAATTTGCATTCAAATATAAATAACATTAAAAGAAAAAAGAAAAAATGAAGAAATTTTTGTAAAATTATATACATAAACTATACTATACATTAATTATGTATACACACAATTTGCAGCAAACTTTTGTAAACAAAACGGCAAGTTAAACAAGGAGAAAGTGCTGACCTGAGCAGTGTAACATTGTAAACATGAGCAGCAGTTATTGCACTTTTCAGCAGTATTGCACTTAAGTGTGTTTGTATAGTTCTTGACTGTATTCGATCGTTTATTGTTTTTGCAAGTATACATCAGTTTATTGTCAATTTATTGCACTTGATCAATATGATCAGTATTTGCATACGTGTGTGTGTGTGCAGGTTACCCAATTTGTATTTTGTGTTTACTTCTGTGATGGCTCTGGGAAAGAAGCTATCCCTGAGTCTGTTTGTTCTGGCTCTGTGTGACCTGTACCGCCTGCCCAAGGGTAACAGATTTAACAGGTGGTTTGCAGGGTGGAAAGAGTCCTTGATGATGTTTCCAGCTCTGCTTCGGTAGCGAGAGCTGGCAATATCCTCCAGGCTAGGCAGATAGCTGCCTGTGATCTTCTGGGCTGTGTTAATGACCCTCTGCAGCGCTCTCCTGTCTGCTGCAGAGCACCCTGCAAACCACGCTGTGATGCAATATGTCAGGATGCTCTCTATGGTGGCGTTGTAGAAGGTCACCAGCAGCCTCTCCTCCAGGTTGTTTCTTCTGAGCACTCTCAGGAAGTGGAGACGCTGTTGTGCCTTCTTTACCACCGCCGTGGTGTTGACAGTCCAGGAGAGGTCGTCGGATATCTGCACGCCCAGAAATCTGATGGAGTGGACTCTTTCCACCAAGTCCCCATTTATGTACAGTGGGGCCAGGACCGCTCTGCCCTTCCTGAAGTCCAGTATTATCTCTTTTGTTTTTGTGGTGTTCAGTTTGAGGTTATTAACTGAACACCACGCTGTCAGTCTCTTGACCTCATCTCTGTAGTCAGACTCATCTCCATCTGATATGAGCCCGACCACGGTGGTATCATCCGCAAACTTTATGATGTTGTTTGAGAGATGGGTCGGGGAGCAGTCGTGTGTGTAAAGAGTGAAGAGGAGGGGAACACATCCTTGTGGGGAGCCGGTGCTGAGTGTGATGGTGCTGGAAAGGTGTGTACCAAGTCTGACAGACTGTGGACGATCTGACAGGAAGTCCTTAATCCAAAGGCAGGTGGGGTTGGAGAGACCCAGGTGTGAGAGCTTCTGGACCAGGATCTCCGGTAGGATGGGGTTGAAGGCTGAGCTGAAGTCCAGGAAGAGCATTCTGACATAGCTCCCCCGGTGCTCCACGTGACTCAGCGCGGTGTGGAGCGCTATGGTGGTAGCGTCCTCCGTGGATCGGTTTGCCCTGTAGGCAAACTGGTGTGGGTCCAGTGTGGGAGACAGACGGGCCCTGATGTGCTGGGAGACCAGTCTCTCAAAGCACTTCATGACTACACGGGCGTAAGTGCAACAGGTCTGTAGTCGTTGAGGCTGTCCACTGCTGTCTTCTTGGGAACGGGAATTAAGGTGGAGGTTTTGAGGCAGGGTGGGATGATGGCCTGCGCCAGGGACAGGTTGAATATTCTTGTGAAGACTCCAGTCAGTTGGTCGGCGCAAGCTCTGAGTACCTTACCGGGTACTCCATCGGGACCAGCCGCCTTCCTGGGGTTCACTGTCCTCAGCACACGTCTCACTTCATGCTCCTGAAGTGTCATTGTGCCAGTGCTGGGGAGGGGTGGGAGTGCTGTGGCTGCTGAGGGCCTGTCTGTCTCAAAGCGGGCAAAGAAGCTGTTTAGTTCCTCTGCCAGCGAGGCATCAGTCCTAGCAGTCACCTGGTTACTGCTTCTATAGTTGGTTATGTGATTAATTCCCTGCCACCTTCTTCTGGGATCATTCACAGCAAAGTGGTCCTCAATTTTCCTCTTATAGGCCGCCTTGGCCTCCCTGATTCCTCTTTTCAGGTCTGACCTGGCCATGCTGTACAGGGCTATTGTTAAGCTATTTTATTAAGCTTGGTTGCAAGTTAAAGTCTGTGTGAGTGAAATGTTATGATGTTATATGTGATATTTTGTGTAACACAAAGACATAATGTGGACTATTAATAAGGAAAATTAATTATTTTTCCTGCACCTTTTGTGCAGGCAGTTTTTTGTTGTTGTTGAGCTGTTCTACAGATGTGATTGAGTTGCACAAGCTGCCTCCATCTGGTTTCCCCCTCATCATTCCCTTCCATTCCCATCACTGCTCACTTCAGTCTTCAGCTCCACCATCTTCAGATTCCATCTATTCGACTCATTCTACAAAATTCTTCACCCGTTAACCAGGATGGACAGCCTTTTTCATAAAGGGTGGTAGGTAACTTGAGTGTGCTCAAAGGGAAACAAAACAAACTGAAACATTTACAAACTTGGGTTGAGTAACCCAAGTTTGTATAGTCAACAAACAATTTGTCATTTGTAGATTTATTTGTGGGTGGAACAAGGGCGTGGTGTGTTACTCATTCACCTCCGCTCAGTTTTATGGGGTGCCGAATGTAAAAATGTATTTTGAATTTTACCGCGAGCTACCACGGCCGTAGCAGACGAAGCAGAGAGAGTGGAGGCGGGACTTCTGCTTCAAGTAAAGCGACGCTTGATTTGTTCTCTCGCGTTTGTCCTTACAGGCTCCGGTAGAAACATGGCGTCTCGCTGCTAACAGTGGCTATGCAACAGCAGCCCGCGACCATGTTATTTTACATGACTTTTTGAAACACTACGAAAATGAAACAAAAACTATTATACAGCGACTAGACAATGCAGGAGCACATAATATGTATAAAAAAGTGGATTTTGGGTTATATAAACCCATAAATACTACACAGTGTCCCTTTAAATCGTGAATCTAACTGGCAAATCTAAATTTAAATGCTACATCTTTATCTCAATGCTACATCTTTATCTCAATGCTAAATCTAAATGTTCAATCTAAATCTAAATGCTAAATCTAAATTTAAATGTTAAATCTAAATGTTAAATGCTTAATGCTACATCTAAATCTAAATGTTAAATCTTGTGAAGCACCTGTGACGGACCGTCATGGATGTATTATATAAACTGGATAGAGCACCGCCCCCTCTGCCTTGAAGACAATTTTTACATGGTAGCCACTGAGGGTACAGCAACAAAAAAATCCCATGGAGCCCAAAAAGCAATTTTGCTGTTGACCAAAATAATACAAGAGACGCCTGTAAAACTTTCCACAACTTTTATCACTGTTTTCAGTCCCGGACATCGTCACACTGATGCCGGTGTGGACTGCGGTCACTTCACCCGGGAAGGATGTTTGTCTTATCGTCACTATCAGTTCATGAAGTTACTGTTAAATGTGATGAACACGCGAATTAGAATTGAAGATAAACGTGTTGAGTGAAGGAATCTGGAGTTATAAAACTACTTTTAACACATTGTTATTGTTCCGAATTATAATTATACAATTATATAAGGGAAATCAGGCAAAAACAATATGATTCCTGTAACAACACATAAACTAATAGCCATGGTCAAGTAAATAAACTATTTTTAGTGATTGTTTTAATCTTTAACTACGTCATTGTACTTTTCAGCTTAATGTATTCACTTTACTGTTGTTGTTTTTGCATGAATTTATAAATCCATGGTTTAAACCCGAAACTAACATGGAAGTCAAAAACCTTTTTGGCATATGTGCTGGGTGAGCAGCTTCATAGGAATGAACGGAAGCAAGGGGGCAGTGCTCTATCCAGATTTGATAATACATCCACAACAGTCTGTCACAGGTGTGGGCGGGTCTGTAGACGCTGACAGGCGTGGGCTTTTTGCATATTCTAAACATTTAGATTTAGATTTAACATTTAGATTTAGTATTTAGATTAAGCATTTACAGTGGTATGCAAAAGTTTGGGCACCCCTGTAATTTTCAAGATTTTCCTTTATAAATCATTGGTTGTTTGGATGAGAAATGTCAGTTAAACATATCATAAGAGACAAACACAGTGATATTTGAGAAGTGAAATAAAGTTTATATGATTTACAGAAAGTGTAAAATTCTTGGCAGACCAAGAAAAATCTCAGATAAGCAGAGGCCAAGGATGGTGAGAACAGTCGCAGTCAACCCACAGACCAGCTCCAAAGACCTAAAACATCATCTTGCTGCAGATGGTGTCACTGTGCATCATTCAACTATTCAGCGCACTTTACACAAGGAGATGCTGTATGGAAGAGTAATGCAGAAAAAGCCTTTTCTCTGCACCCACCACAAACAGAGTCGCTTGAGATATGCTAAAGCACATTTGGAATAAGGTGATGTGGACTGATGAAACTAAAATAGAGTTATTTGGGCAAAACAAGGGAAGTTTTGCATGGTGGAAAAACACAGCATTCCAAGAAAAAACCTTGCTACCTACATTAAAATGTGGTGGTGGTTCCATCATGCTGTGGGGCTGTGTGGCCAGTGCGGGGACTCGGAATCTTGTTAAAGTTGGGGTCTCATGGATTCCACTCAATATCAGCAGATTCTTAGGAACAATTTCCAGAAATCAGTGACAAAGGTAAAGTTGTGCCAGAGCTGGATCTTTCAACAAGATAACGACCCTAAACACTGCTCAAAATCTACCAAGGCTTCATGCAGAGGAACAAATACAACGTTCTGGAATGGCCATCTCAGTCCCCAGACCTGAATATTATTGAACATTTGTGGTGTGATTTAAAGCCGACTGTCCATGCTCAGAAACCATTAAACCTGACTGAACTGGAGATGTTTTGTAAAGAAGAATGGTCCAAAATACCTTCTGCCAGAATCCAGACTCTAATTGGAAGCTATAGGAAGCGTTTAGAGGCTGTTATTGCTGCAAAAGGAGGATGCACAAAATGTTTCTTTTGTGGTGCCTAAACTTATGCACATGCCTAATTGTGTTTAAATAATTCTTGCTGGTTTCTGTAAATCATATAAACTTTATTTCACTTCTCAACTATCACTGTGTTTGTCTCCTATATGATATATTTAACTGAAATGTCATGACCAATGATTTATGAAGGAAAATCGTGAAAATTTACAAACTTTTGCATACCACTGTAGATTTAGATGTAATATTTAGATTAAGATGTAACATTTAGATTTAGATGTAACATTTAGATTTAGATTAAGTATTTAACATTTTGATTTAGCATTTGGATAAAGATTTAGCATTTAGATGGAGATTTAGCATTTAGATTTAGCATTTAATGTGTACCTCAAATGTGAAGAAAATTAGCTAAATGTGAGGAAAGTGAGGTAAAAATAAAAATATATCAGCCAGAAAAGTGTGACTGAATTTTTACATTCGGCACCACATACAGTTTCACGTTCGATGGGATGTATAAAGAGAAGGTGTACAGGACTCGACGTAAGCACAGTTTTATAAATCTGCTAATTTTTTTGCGTACGTACTTTTCAAATTTTGTGAGTACGCCATCTTTCAGTATGAAAGCTGCGCACACTTATACATGATTCCCTTGGACTGGGTGGCATAAGTGTCACGTTTCATGAATCACACGTGAGACTTGGCATATGGTGATATTCACATGATGACTGTCTTTAGAACTATTGTGATTTAATACAACCGTTATGCTTTTGCTCCTGATCTCTCTCTTCCACATCTACTGCCACCCTAACCCCAATCCCCACAGCTATTTCAATCATGCAGCAGTCACGTTATATGTTTGTGCTACGTAGTAAATATTCAAAATTAAGCATTAATGACCACATTTTTAAAAGTCCCTTTAATTATGAGGATACATGTAATAATTTGAAACATTCATAAACAAAGGTAAGGAACCACATTTACAAGTAGACTACATCAAACTCAAACCATCGTGATAACATCATTAAACACAAATGTATAAAACAATGCAAAAGCATTTTTGTTTTCCTAGATTTTAAGAAAAATTTTAGTTTAATACAATTCAAGACTTGATCAACAGGAATCACTGTTTCTCTTCCCTTAAAAACAGATCATTGATAGTGCATATTTTAAGTGCTAAACCTCCACCCATTGAAATTGGTTTAATATCTGAGTCTGTACCGAAACGGAACATCTCTGACAGGCTGCATGGATCCAAAGCCCCATCTTCTGTCGTCAGTTTCAGGTATCTTCTCATCAGGATTCTTCAGCTCAAACTCAAAGTAGGCCAACATGAGGAAAACAAACTGTTTCATTTCATTGGAGGCGAAGAAACGTCCAGGACACATTGAGACCCCAGCACCCCAGGGCATGTTGTAATACTTCACCTTCTTCCCCTTCTTGTAAAAATCTGTTTTCTTGCTCCCATCTGGATTGAGAAAGCGGTCATATTTGAATGAACTTGGGTCAGCGTGGACCTCTGGGTCCATATGAACTGCACTGTAAGGGAACATTGCCACTCTGTCACCTTTGCGAATGAAATATTCACGACCATCTGCCATTTTGAGAGTCATATCCTGAAGCACAGCTCTGGTGAGAAGGGGTGCAGTAGTGAGTCGGAGACTCTCATCCAGAGCACTGTCCAGGATGGATGCTTTCATCAGCATTTCATGGGTCAGGTCAACTAAAGGACCGCCATGTCGCACTTCCTGTCCTGATTCCTTCACAACCCTATCTACCTCTTCCTTTACTGCTGCCATGGCCTCTGGGTGTTTCATGAGGAAGAGAAGCAGCCAGAAGGAGGCTGGCCCTGTGTTACCCTGAGAGGCCCAAAGAAGTACAAACATGTACCTGTCAATCATTGACTCCTTCATACCGATATCATTTCTGTACTGCTGCATATCCCATGTCCAGCCACTGATGTTGTCTTTGAGCTTCATCTTCTGCACTGACAGAGCTTTCCAGAAAAGTTCCATCAACGTCTTTGCCTCCGATCTTTGCCTGGGTGTGAGCACCCCATACGCCAGGTTAGGGAAGAGTTGGTCATATTTACGAAATTCAGAGAATAAGGCCTGTGACTCAGCTCTATCCTTGTCTTTCGATTTCTCTTCACTTCCTTCTGACTCAGGTGGTGTGTTCCCAAACAGAGACAAGTAGCCGGCCCTAAAAAGAATATTGTAGCTGTACATAAAGAGTCCATCTTCTATCCAGATGCTTTTGTCTGCAGCTCCATCACTTCTGTGCAACATCAGAGTCTGTAAATTAGTCATCATAGTTTGTGTCAGTACCTTCAGGCCATCTCCCTTGAGATGCTTGTTGCTGGAGACTTGAAGAATATGGTGCTCATCCTCTTCAGCTTCATAACCAAATACTCTGCGTACAAGATGCCTTGCAAACTTGTTAAAGTCTAGTTTTTCTCTCCTCTCTTTTGCAAAAGGTCCAATCGATAGAGGATCCTGAAGAAATGTAACATAAAACCCTCCCAGCTGTACTGTGAATACATCGCCATGCTTTTGCTTCATCCTCTCGAGGAATTTCAGTGTGTTCCTGCGAAACTCCAAGACATGACCCAGCCAAGGGATGAGCCCCTTATCCAAAGGGGGCTCTCCTGGCTGCCGCCTTCGAAACACACCAAGAAGGTAAAGTCCTCCGATCAGAGAGGCAAGAATGCCAATAAGGATAGAGAGCAGGAGTCCCATGACTGATTACTCTGAGGACCACACAGTTATGTGGAGTAAAAGCTCCACATGCTGCGTTATATATAGACGTTATGCTCCTCCCTTTGTGTGGGATGAGTAACAGATTTCAGTGAAATCATTTAACTATTAAAACAAGTAAAATGGGTTGCATATGACAAAGTACATCTGTAAGAGATCATTGCTCTCCTGATTGCACAAGAGTCAGTATTTCCAACGCCTCATTTGTAGTAAAAAAGTTAAAAGTAAAATAGTTTTCACAGACAGATTCAGCCCCACAAGCACATTCTATTGAGTGTGTTTCAAATGGCATACTTTCTTGTATAATGCTGATAACACAGTACAAACAACTGAAAGTACAAACAGCTGAATACTTTCAGTGCTGAGGCAACGATTCAGCTTGTTATTGCTTGACATTCAAGACAATTTAGCTTTAGCCCATAGAGAAAACTGCGCTGGGTGATGGAATTTTTGTCAAGGCCATGTGAGAAAGGAGATTATCTTAATGATATTAAAATCATGTGACTTTTTCTGATAAGGATAGCACTCCCAGTGAAAGCCTCATTGTTTTCCTGGTTTGTGATAATGGTCAGGGACGACCAAGACAACCCTATATGGTCATTTGGTTTTTCGTTCACATACATGTAAAAATCTTGTAAAAGAATTAACAGTTGGTTGTCTTACAAAATGTGTGTTAGAAGCAACAACAAAATTAAACTGAGCTGGAATAGCTCCTAATACATGTATATACATATACATATATATATATATATATATATATATATATATATATATATATATATATATATACTATGGCATGCCGTTCAGGAAATTAATCTTTGTATATATTGAATGAAACCTTGAATATATATAATGAAACTTGAATATGTTGAATGAAACTCGAATATATTGAATGAAACCTTGAATATATTGAATGAAACTCGAATATATTGAATGAAACCTTGAATATATATAATGAAACTTGAATATATTGAATGAAACTCGAATATATTGAATGAAACCTTGAATATATTGAATGAAACTTGAATATATTGAATGAAACTCGAATATATTGAATGAAACCTTGAATATATTGAATGAAACTCGAATATATTGAATGAAACCTTGAATATATATAATGAAACTTGAATATATTGAATGAAATTCGAATATATTGAATGAAACCTTGAATATATTGAATGAAACTTGAATATATTGAATGAAACTCGAATATATTGAATGAAACCTTGAATATATTGAATGAAACCTTGAATATATATAATGAAACCTTGAATATATATAATGAAATCTTGACTGACGTCAGACTTCACGGAAGTGCCTGCGGCCATCTTGTGTATCAAGTGGATGCTGCAGCAAAAAGTGACAATGAGTCAGGCCGCTCGCAATCTCGTTGCAGCAATATTAAACAATGAGGACATCATTAAGACACTGGCGAATGCGTGTGAAAATCCTCCCGATACACCTGCTCAATATGCTGCCCGTTCTTCTGACGAAGAAGTTCGCTCCCTCTTTAACTGTGGCAGACCGACTACAACAGCTGTTTATCAGGCCAATCTCAGCATGCCTTCAACCTCACAAAAGTGCCCCAAAACAGCCCCTGTGTACAATCTCCGGTCGTAGCCCAAGACACAAGCGGTAAGAATAGCTAGGCTTATTTTAAAACTAGATGAGGGCTCTCAGTAGATTACATATAAAGATATACATCATATTCTATATCTCGGTGCAGCTATGATGAGCCCTGGTAACAGCGAATCCTTCATAAAAAAGCAGAACTATTAACAGAACATCTGCTGTGTGTATAGGTATGTACGGTCAGCTTGATTTAGGTTTCAGGTGATTTAATGAAGGTAAACACAGTGAATGGCCGTGCGTAATGGCACTGCGCTCTGACGCGGCGCTTCTCCGGGACTGGAGAAGCTGCTGCGACTACAAGGATTTTGTGAAATGAAAGAGAAGCTCTTCATATATTGTGTGGACATAATACGAATCACCCACAATCACAGACCAATGCAGGCTGAATATTTAGTTTAATATTGAACGTATTTGATGATCGGCGACACATTGTCAGCTTTGGGCACGTTACTCACACAGCGGATTGACATACAGACAGTTTTAACAGTTACACTGTATTCATGTATGTATTTTGTGGTTGATATATGCCATTAAACTGTGTTACAGTGATAAACACAGCAGTAATGTAGTAATATATTTTTTTAATTCCATAGAAATTTTCTCCGTAAGGCATAATCTCATTATGCATTTGTCTGTCTGTCAATCCGCTGTCAAACTGACAATGTGTCGCCGATCATCAAATACGTTCAATATTAAACTAAATATTCAGCCTGCATTGGTCTGTGATTGTGGGTGATTCGTATTATGTCCACACAATATATGAAGAGCTTCTCTTTCATTTCACAAAATCCTTGTAGTCGCAGCAGCTTCTCCAGTCCCGGAGAAGTGCCGCGTCAGAGCGCAGTGCCATTACGCACGGCCATTCACTGTGTTTACCTTCATTAAATCACCTGAAACCTAAATCAAGTCTTGGGCTACGGCCGGAGATTGTACACAGGGGCTGTTTTGGGGCACTTTTGTGAGGTTGAAGGCATACTGAGATTGGCCTGATAAACAGCTGTTGTAGTCGGTCTGCCACAGTTAAAGAGGGAGCGAACTTCTTCGTCAGAAGAACGGGCAGCATATTGAGCAGGTGTATCGGGGGCATTTTCACACGCATTCGCCAGTGTCTTAATGATGTCCTCATTGTTTAATATTGCTGCAACGAGATTGCGAGCGGCCTGACTCATTGTCACTTTTTGCTGCAGCATCCACTCGATACAGAAGATGGCCGCAGGCACTTCCGTGAAGTCTGACGTCAGTCAAGATTTCATTCAATATATTCAAGGTTTCATTCAATATATTCAAGGTTTCATTCAATATATTCAAGGTTTCATTCAATATATTCAAGGTTTCATTCAATATATTCAAGGTTTCATTATATATATTCAAGGTTTCATTCAATATATTCAAGTTTCATTCAATATATTCAAGTTTCATTATATATATTCAAGGTTTCATTCAATATATTCGAGTTTCATTCAATATATTCAAGTTTCATTATATATATTCAAGGTTTCATTCAATATATTCAAGGTTTCATTATATATATTCAAGGTTTCATTCAATATATACAAAGATTAATTTCCTGAACGGCATGCCATAATATACATATATATATATGTATATATATATATACATATATATATACATATATATATATATATATATATATATATATACATATATATATATATATATATATATATATATATACATATATATATATATATATATAAGGGGTAAAGGGGGGGGGGCATCTAATCACTGTCTGGGTGAATAATAGTTACTAAATACTCTAAGGGCCTGATTTACTAAGATTCCAAATAGCAAGCGCTAAATTGCTTGCGCGAGCAGAAAGACTGCGCCCGCTACTGGGTTACGTTTTGCGGGTGAACTACTAAGATTGCGGCCGCAATTGATTACAGGCGCAGAAGTGGTTAAGACCGCCCTATTTAAATGAGGATTTTGCGCCAGTCAAGAGTTGTCCACATGGAGAAAGAGCAGACTCAACGGAAGCGCAGAATTAAATTTGAAGCCACTGAACAGAAAGTTCGTTCTGCGATGAGCGGATAACTGGGATCGAGGCATATATGACATATTGTTCCCCGGGTCCATAGGATCTTTTTATATTATTATTATTATTATTATTATTATAATCCTGCGTCGGTATTTTGGACAGCTCCATCATTACCTGACGTATCAAACAAAGAAAACTGTGGACTATGGATGTTGCCGTAAAAAAAAGAAAAGAAGGTGCTGCGCTCTCCTCCTGACTGCAGCAGCCAGGGAGCGAGTTCTGCTGTTTCTATGGATCTAATGGATGTGTGACTTTCTTGTCAATAAGTAAATAAATAAATAAAGCGGATCATCACAACGGCTTTTTAGTCCCAGTCAGTCCCTGGTTTCATCTGTGTTCATTCAGTCAGGCTGAGTTTCCATTACGCGTGCCAACAGTCTTTGATCTGACGTCAGAGGCGACGGGACAATCGATATAGATGATATATCTATAGCTGATTCAGATAGTTACATTAAATAGTGATTGTTGTGATTATTTATTGCATTTAAATGTGTCTGGAACTGGAAGGGTTAGGGTTAGGGTAACCTGCCTGTGAGGTTTTGGTGACGTTCGCGCACTGTGCCACCTGCGCTTCACCGTGCACCGAGAGTAGACCAGGTTAGAGCTGGACCCGTTAAGGTAAAGCGGGGTTCCCCGTTCCTCCGGTCTTAACCGGGGAACATAGGTACGACCCCTCCTTGAACCTCAAACTGCAGACCAAGGTAAGCCCATACCAGTACAAACATAAATTTCTCCTATGATATCTATATTTAATTTATTCAGATATACAAAATAAGAAATAAATGTGCATAATCTGTGAATGCGTAGTAGAACATGCTCTGGAAAAGCGTAATTTCCTGATTTACAAATATAATATAACTATAAATAACCGCAGCCATGTGTGCGCATCGCTGTGCCAGTTAAGACCTGCCTTTCAAACGTGCTAAATATAGACGCAAAAATAAACACCGCAATCAGTTTCAGGTTTGATAAATCACTTTGTGCGTGCTAAAATAACATATTTACATTTTCTCCTCCCATCACACGCAAAATAGCGTGTAAACGCCCCATATTGCATATGCATTAAGGCAAGAACGCTAAATGTGTTGCGAGTGCTATTTTGCCCGTCTGAGGGACGCACGCCTCGTTGCGCCTTGTTAGATCAGCATCAGTTTTGTTAAAGGCATTTAACAAAAGGACCTCTCTAAGCCAGCTATTATGTGAACGTGGAAGAACATGTTTCCATTTAAACAAAATAAGACGTCTGGCCAATAGAATTGTAAAGGCCAATACCCGGTGCTTTGACGCAGGGAGTTGAGGTGTAGTAAGTGGAGGGGAGCCAAACAGAACTGTGCAGGGCTCGAGATTAAGGTCTATTTCAAGCACTATTAAACGTTAGTGTATCAAAAATTTGGCGCCAAAAGCCAGTGAGTTTCAGGCAGGACCAAAACATGTGTGTGTGGTTAGCAGGTGACTGCTTACATCTATTACAACTGTCACTGGTGCCAGGATAAATCTTTGCCAGACGGGCGTTTGTATAATGTACTCTGAAAATAACTTTACATTGTAATAAACTGTGCCTGGCACATATAGAGGATGTGTGAACTAGCTTAAGTATTTGGTCCCATTGATTATCTAAAATTGGAGCTCCCAACTCCTCCTCCCAGGCCTGTTTCAGACGAGTAGTTGGGTCCGGGTTAAGGGAGTCAATAGCATTGTAGATCACAGAAATGGAACGCTTTTGTGCAGGATCGAGGGTAAACAAAAATCTATCAGAGACCCAGGTGGGTGATTAGGGAAGTGAGGGTAGTTGGCTTTAACAAAGTGCTTGACCTGAATAAACTGGAAAAAATGAGAGTGAGGTAGTTCAAACCTGCAAGCTCTGTGAAATTAGTAAATATGTTATCTTTTAAAGGTCATTGACATGCAACAAACCTTTGTTAAGCCAGATAGTGAAAGTGGAGTCTGACAGGGAGGGTGGGAATAAATAGTTTTTAACAACCGGTGCTAAAGTTGAAGGTTCCTTCAAGCCGTAATGTTTGCGAGTTGGTAACAACAGGGTTCTGTGAGATATTATGAATCTTGAGGGGGAGTCGCGCAGTAAGGAGGGATTGTAGAGAAAACTTTGAGGACCGTAACTCTATCAGAACCCAAGAGGGGCCTGCATCTGCTCCTCTGTCAATCCAATTAATGAGTTTGTTAATGTTGCATGCCCACTTGTATTGGATAGGATTGGGTAGTGCGAGACCGCCCAGTTTTTGGGGAGTTGTAAGACAGCCTTTGTAACACGGGGGGGGGGGACTTATTCAACCACAAAAATGATGATATTGTCTGATCTAGCTGCTGAAAGAATTATCTTCTCATGACAATTGGAATGTGTTGGAACAAGTAGAGAAATTTAGGTAGAATCATCATCTTTACCAGATTAACTCTGCCAGATAGGGAGAGAGGGAGGGAAGACCAGCGAGCCAGGTCAAGCTTGCACTTATCAATGAGAGGGTGAGCATTTTTGTTGAAAATGTCATTCAAAGAAGCAGTGACGAATATGCCTAGATAACGAAACCCCTCTGTAACGACTCTAAATGGAAAGGAGGACGGTGGCATGTTCTAAGACAGGGGATTGATAGGAAGAAGTTCACTTTTATTCAATTTCAATTTGTAACCAGAATATATATGCCGAATTGGGTTAGAATGTCTGTAATAACAGGGATAGACGACGCGGGGTTTGACACATATAATAACAAATCGTCTGCATACAGGGACAGCTTATGGGTGACATCATTCCTAGTGATGCCCTCGACTTTCCCCTCCTCCCGAAGCCAGATGGCCAGTGGTTCGATGGACAGAGCAAACAGGACGGGGGAGAGGGGGCATCCCTGTCCGGTACCCCTATGAAGGGCGAAAGGGGGCGACCTCACTCCATTTGTAAGGATATGGGCAGCTGGAGAGTCATAAAGCAGTCTAATCCATGCAATAAAGTCAGAGCTAAAGCCAAATTTAGACAGGACATAGTACAAATACTCCCACTCAACCCTGTCGAACGCTTTCTCTGCGTCTAAAGAAATTACCACCTCAGGTGTGATAGAGTTGGGAGAGCCAATGATGTTGAGAAGTCTCCTAGTGTTAGAAGAACAATTCCTTTCAGTCATGAACCCAGTCTGGTCTGTGGAAATTAGGGCAGGTAGGGCCAACTGATATTTTTTATTCCAGTTTGTTTCCTCTCAGTTCCTATATTACTTCATAGTTCATAGCCTTCATAGTTCTGTGTCGTGGTGACGGTTACACGCTGCAATTTCCCGCCCGATCAGTAGGGGTCGCTGCGCAAGGTTGTTGTGCTTCTGGCTACAGTGAGCAATGGCGTCCGAGAGATTATATTGTACGTTCTTGGAAATGCATCTTTATTATATATTATCTTCATCTGTACTGTCTTTGCTGCTGTGACAATATACATTTCCGCAAAATCAGCAGGAACATTTGAGCTGAGTCATGTTTGGGCTGTTTATTTCTTCTTACTGGGAGATATTTGTTATATATTTGTTACACAGTTGGAGAATTGTGTCTTTGAAATGAGTCAGCATAAATGTGTTCTTAACAGCTTCATAGTTCATAAATGGTCCAAAATGACTGTATCGAACTGATATTGGTATCAATACAAATTTGAGTTTGTGATACTGGTATGGTATCAGACGCAATCCCTAGTATTAACACTCAATTCACTCTGCTGTTACGAGCTCAGGTTCATACTTTCTCCTCCAATGACTCTGTCCGTCTCTCTGTGCTTATGGATGTGTGCGTGTGGGATTGTTGTCTGTTGTACATGCTTGTTTTAATGATAAGTGTATGAGTGTTTTTTTTTCTACTGAAAAATATATTTGTAAATTGTCCCCACATGAAAAAAAAAAACACCTCTGGATTTTCCCCTTAGTGGTTTTTTCCACAGCTAAGTAATCAGATAAATTGTACAAACCAAAGTCCTACAGTTTTTGCCTCTGCACTCTTCCAAGTAGTAACTTATTTCTACTTGAACCAGAAATGTATAACTCGTGAGACAGAAGTCCAAGAATAAACATTTGAGAGCATACTGGCAGCCCATCATCACTACAATTAAATTTTTTTTTAAACTTTAATTTTTATTGAGAAGTTTACCTCTACAAAGGTGCATCAACACACGTAAATACAGAAACAAATATAAAATACATGGAAGTGACTTTCAAATCAATCAGGCATTTTCTTTTACTCAATCAGTGTTTTTGTTTTGTCGCTGTTCAGTCATATATATAGTCCATCTCTTCCATTTCTCCTTGAACTGAGCTTCCTGTAGCCTTGAGCGGTGTCATTTTTTCCATTGTGTATATTTCCTCTACCAGGTGAGTCCATTGGTCTTGTGTAGGAACATCTTCCCTTCCCCATTTCTTCGTGATAGCTTTCTTAGCTGCTGTTAGTAATATTTTTTACCAAGTATCTGTCCTTTGTTCTTATATTTTCTTCACATAGGTTACACAAATACAGTACTGTACAAGACATTGGAATCTTATATCCAAGTATTTTTAACAATGCATCGTGTATCATTTTCCAAAACCGTCTGATTTTCTTACATTTCCAGAAAATATGTGAATGGTCCACATTCATTACGCCACAGTCCCTGCAGCAAGGTTTATTTTTGTTCAGCTGTTTACTCTTGATTTTGGGTGTGATAAAAAAAAACCTATTCGATTTTTCCAGGAGAACTCCCTCCAGATCCGCGAACTAGTGGATGTGTGGTGTATTTTCCACATGTTTAGCCACTCTTCATCAGTGATTTTTAGTACAATTAGATTTATTTATTTATTTGATGGCAGCTCCACGACAGTGAATGAGTGTTTAGGTGAATGCTGGGAGTTGGGTGTGCAGGACATTGCAGTATGAGAGCCCAAGTTTCTTTTGTCTGACCTGAGCTGCTATGTAGCTCTCAGTTTAGTGGTTTACAAGTTTGTACAGATACTTAAAAAAAGAACAACAAACTATTACATTACTACAATTACAGCACTGTGCTCCATAGCTTTCCACATCTGCTTCACATAAATCATCACAATTGTCCCGTTTGCTCTCCATTGGAGCATGTCCGTTGACATACAGCACCACCTACTGGTTCGTACATTGGAAAACAAATGCACCAATAGCACCAATTGCGCTTTCAGTTGTCGTCACCTTTAAACTTTCAGTCTGTTTATATTAAGGCAAGGTTTTATGAAACTACTGTAAATAAAAAGCTAATGTCGTGTAATTTATCGAATAATGTGTATATCAGGATTAAAGACAAGGGAGTTGAACATTAGATCATAGAATAACAGTGTGTACTTTCATATGAACTACATGATTAAATCACAACGTTCATACAGAATATGACAGCAAACACATTTTAATTCCTTTACTAAACATAAATACAATTTTTTTATTACTTGCCCAATTTAAGCAGAAATTATTATTTTATTCATAGATATTTTGCTTATAATAGTGATGTGCTAAATACAGATGTTCTTTTTGGGAAAAAGCACGCCACAGAAATGTGCTGTTGCTATGAGTCCTTGTGACAGGTGGCCATAAAACATCCATGTGTGAGGCCCCAGATATCACAGAGATGAATGTACAAATTAAGATAACTCCCCTCCAGCCACTTACGGTTTAGATATACTTACACAAAAGGGGCGTGTATAGCCAAGAAAAATCCAAATAAAAGCAACTTTGAAAATATGATACTTTTAATTTAAGCAGCAAAAACAACCACATAAAACCTTAAGTATGAGTTTGAGACACTTAAACACACCAAGAAGGTAAAGTCCTCCGATCAGAGAGGCAAGAATGCCAATAAGGATAGAGAACAGGAGTCCCATGACTGATTACTCTGAGGACCACACAGTTATGTGGAGTAAAGCTCCACATCCTACATTATATATAGACGTTACGCTCCTCCCTTTGTGTGGGATGAGTAACAGATTTCAGTGAAATCATTTAACTATTAAAACAAGTAAACAGGGTTGCATATGACAAATGCAAATGCAAGAGATCATTGCTATCCTGAATGCACAAGAGTCAGTATTTCCAACGCCTCATTTGTAGTAAAAATAAAGTTGTTTTCAGAGACAGATTCAGCCACACAAGCACATAGTTCTTGTAAAACTAAAGACTTCTGTTGGTGAAGCAACGATTCAGCTTTTTATAGCCAGACATTTAGCTTTTTATGGTACTCTGCATGGAAACCGATTCACATGGATGGTTAGAGATGCAGGGCGTCAAGTGCGCCGGGCACACTTTGCAGCTCTGCATTAATGCTGCGCTCAAACAAGAGCCAATTTGTCACACCATGGCTGCAGCACATCATTTTGATCTGGTTTGCTTTATAAATATTGTTTTCTCAAAGTGGATTTGCATCTTGTTTAAGTTTAAGAGTAAACGTTTTATGTTATAGTAGTAGTAGTCCATTTGTGTCTCAGCTGTGAAGCTGAGCTCCTGTGTTCAGTCTCGCTCTGTGCGAGGACATGGACAGAGCCAAATAATCTAAATATTCCTCAACAGTTCTTGTGCTGATATCAGTAGTTGACAGTATATTTTCGGAAATGATGGGCTATGATTGCGCAGATGCACCTTAAGCAAAACGCTGTCATAGCCGTCCAGTACCACAGGAAGTAGATGACCCCAAAATGTAAATTGTCGCGGAGACGTCTTCAGCGACTCACTCCAGGTAATCATCGGTGTTACGACCTCCAAACAATTAAATAAATAAATCAGTGGCTCAAATTGGACACCTCAACATAAAAGAAGGACACCAGAAAATGGAACATTTTAACACGTTTTATTTACAACCTTTTCCCACAGGGAAATAAACATATTTTACGAAAACTCAAGTATAATATAAATACCTTACCAAATAAAGAAATTCCAAAAGGACCTGGAGATGCCAGCCAAACTCAGCAAAATGGAGGGGGGCACAGGCCACCCCCTATAGGGACGTCGAAGCTGGTTCCTCCTCCCTCCCTGACAAAACCAAATTATGAACTAAAGCTAAGCGAAAAGTAAGACAACCGGCCATCTCCAAGCCAAAAGAAAATAACAACTAAATCAAAGATTACCAAAAGAAAAAGTATTTAACAAATCAACTGTGGGACTAAGGTGTTGCTGGGTCTGAGACTCGTGAGCAACTGGTAGCTTATATAACATGCTGGTAATTGGGTGGCAACGATTCTGGATCTGCTGCAGGTGTGTCAGCCTGAGTGAGCCAGCCTGATGAGGAAAGAAAGGATATGCAGGTTTAGGCACAGCACAGCGATTAAAGGACTGTCTGAGTGAGTGAGTGAGTGATGTCATGGCCACACGCAACACCCCCACCCTATGATGGCGAATACCGGGAGTGCAACGTGAGGTCATTCACTCATCAGAAAAGCGTGACAATGTGTCGGCCAGGACATTATCCTTGCCACGGACATGGCTGACCTCCACATTGAAATACTGAAAAAATATTGACTACCTCATTAACCTTCGGTTTGTGTTCCGAATCTGGTTCAGAAAAACAAGAGGGTTATGATCAGTTTATATCAGCGTCGGTTCATTAGAAGAGCCTACATAAACCTCAAAATGCTTCAGTGCCCAAATAAGTGCAAGCGCTTCTTTTTCAACTGTGGAATACACACGTTGATGCTGATTGAATTTTTTTGAGTAATACGAGACCGTACGCTCAATCCCATCATCCCCATCTTGAAGTAGGACCGCACCTGCCCCCGCGTCACTTGCATCCACAGCGAGTTTGAATGGCCGATCAAACGCAGGCGCAGCAAGAACTGGAGCATTAGTTAATATGGCTTTTATACCATCAAACGAATGCTGACAGCTCGGAGACCATTTGTAACATACTTTAGGGCTCAACAGGTCGGTTAATGGGGCTGCTATGGTAGAAAAGTTCTTACAGGAACTTCTATAGTATCCTGCCATTCCTAAATACCGCATTAGACCACGATCAGTGACAGGAGGAAACGAGAGGATTGCTTCTACTTTAGAATGGACAGGTTTAACTTGACCCTGACCCACAATTTTTTCCGAGGTATGTCACTGTAGCCTGCCCAAACTCACACTTGGCAAGATTCAGAGTGAGATTGGCCTCACTCAATCTGCCAAACACTGGGCCTGATTTACTAAAGCTTTGCGCGTGCAAAAACGTGTGCAAACTGGATTGCACACGCAGATTAGCGTTGATGCTGATCTACTAACAGGGCGCAACGAGGAGCGCATCCCTCAGACGGGCAAAATAGCACCCGCAACCCATTTAGCGTTCTTGCCTTAATGCATATGCAATATGGGGCGTTTACACGCTATTTTGCGTGTGATGGGAGGAGAAAATGTAAATATGTTATTTTAGCACGCGCAAAGTGATTTATCAAACCTGAAACTGATTGCGGTGTTTATTTTTGCGTCTATATTTAGCACGTTTGAAAGGCAGGTCTTAACTGGCACAGCGGTGCGCGGCGCGGACATGGCTGCGGTTATTTACAGTTATATATATTTGTAAATCAGAAAATTACGCTTTTCCAGAGCATGTTCAACTACGCGTTCACAGATGACGCACATTCATTTCTTATATGGTATATCTGAATAAATTAAACATAGATATCCAGAGGAGAAATGCGTGTTTGTACTGGTATGGGCTTACCTTGGTCTGCAGTTTGTGGTTCAAGGAGGGCTCGTACCTCGCTTTACCTTAACGGGTCCAGCTCTAACCTGGTCTACACGGCGAAGCGCAGGTGGCACAGTGCGCACACGTCACCAAAACCTCACAGGCAGGTTACCCTAACCCTAACCCTAACCCTTCCAGTTCCAGGCACATTTAAATGCAATAAATAATCACAACAATCACTATTTAATGTAACTATCTGAATCAGCTATAGATATATCATCTATATCGATTGTCCCATCGCCTCTGACGTCAGATCAAAGGCTGTTGGCACGCGTAATGGAAACTCAGCCTGACTGAATTAACACAGATGAAACCAGGGACGGACTGGGACTAAAAAGCCGTTGTGATGATCCGCTTTATTTATTTATTTACTTATTGACAAGAAAGTCACTCATCCATTAGATCCATAGAAACAGCAGAGCGCTCCCTGGCAGCTGTCAGTGAGCTGCAGGTGAGTCAGGAGGAGAGCGCGGCACCTTCTTTTTTTTTTTTACGGCAACATCCATAGTCCATAGGCGCAGGATTATAATAATAATAATAATAATATAAAAAGGTCCTATGGACCTGGGGAACAATATGTCATATATGCCTCGATCCCAGTTATCTGCTCATCGCAGAACGTCACTTTCTGTTCAGTGGCTTCAAATTTAATTCTGCGCTTCCGTTGAGTCTGCTCTTTCTCCATGTGGACCACCCTTGACTCGCGCAAAATCCTCATTTAAATAGGGCGGTCTTAACCACTTCTGCGCCTGTAGTCAATTGCGGCCGCAATCTTAGTAGTTCACCCGCAAAACGTAACCCAG
Organism: Microchirus variegatus; assembly: GCF_963457635.1. Taxonomy (NCBI): domain Eukaryota; kingdom Metazoa; phylum Chordata; class Actinopteri; order Pleuronectiformes; family Soleidae; genus Microchirus; species Microchirus variegatus. The sequence goes on from NC_139806.1 coordinate 20,013,665, forward strand.
TAGCGGGCGCAGTCTTTCTGCTCGCGCAAGCATTTTAGCGCTCTCTATTTGGGATCTTAGTAAATCAGGCCCACTGTACGAAGCTGTTGAATGTGTTCCTCCCATGTTTTGGAATAAACAACAATGTCATCCAAATAAGCCTCGCAGCCTGATAAACCAGACAGAACCATGTTGACTAAATGCTGGAACGTCGCTAGAGCGTTTCGGACTCCAAATGGCATTACGGTGTATTCTAGGAAAGCGTCAGGAGTCACAAAGGCAGATAAAGCTTGAGCCCTAGGTGTTAACGGCACCTGCCAATAACCTTTTAGTAGGTCGAGTTTAGTGACATAATTGACACAGCCAACATTATCAGTACAATCATCTATCCTAGGCAAAGGATAACAGTCACAGGTTTTGTGACCCTGTTCACTTTGCGATAGTCGGTGCAAAACCGATCTGAGCCAAAAGACAGGGTGAACTCCAAGCACTTGTGCTGGGCACAGCTATGCTGTTTTTCAACATGTAGTTCACCTGTTTTTGGAGACAAAGCAAAGACTTTTTTCAGGATAAACGCGATAGGCGTGTTGTTTTTATTGGCGCAGAATTATCAGCACATCTCTCTGAAAAGAGAGTTAAATTAGAGCCAATTAAACCAATCACATCCTCGCGCTGAGACTGAACCAAATGAATTACATCACTGGATATACCTACAATATCATCTTGGTCATCCTGAAATTCAGGAGAAGGAACTCTGGCATTGCTAGACAGCGCCAGAGTTACCTTGTCACCATCAGCAATTCCTACACTGGCCAGCCCTGGTGCAACATTGACCTCTGGACCATCAGAAGGGGTGAAAACAGACTCAGACTCCCTTTCAAAATAAGGCTTCAACATATTAACATGACACAGCCTACCACACCGTCGACATTCAGGGGTGTCAATGATGTAGTCTCGATCGCCCTCCTTCGATCGAGACTACTTGGTGACTTGGTAAGGGCCGCTATAACACGCCTGCAGAGAAGAGCCAGGAATAGGCAATAAAACCAGCACTTTATCGCCGGGACTAAAACTCCTGGTTTTTGCATCCTTGTCAAACCATCTCTTCATTTTGCCCTATGCAACGGTCATGTTTTGCTTTGCCAATTCGCAAGCACGTTGAAGTTTGAAACAAAACTTTGACACAGTCGAGCAGATTTTGTGGTTTGCTTTCACCCAACCACTTCTCCTGCAAGAGTCTAAGGGGCCCTTTCACAGTGTGTGCAAACACCAGCTCTGCGGGACTAAAGCCGAGGGATTCTTGTACCACCTCGCGAGTGGCAAAGAGAAGGAGATGGACACCCTCGTCCCAGTCCCTGTCAAACTCAAGGCAGTAAGTGTGCAACATGGACTTTAATGTCCCATGGAAACGCTCAATGGCTCCCTGACTCTCTGGGTGATAAGCGCTCGAACACAAATGAGTGATGTTAAGCTGTTTCATAACTTGTGCAAAAACATGCAACTTAAAATTAGTTCCCTGGTTGGATTGGACAATTTTGGGAAGGCCGAACACAGAGAAGAACTTGACCAAGGCTTTAACAACAGCTGGAGCTGTAATAGAACGCAAAGGAAGGCCTTGGGAAAGCGAGTTGCTGTACACATTATAGTTAATAAGTACTTGTTACCACTCTTGGTGCGATGGAAAGGCCCAACACAGTCAATTTGCAAACGCTCAAACGGCTCACCAATAACAGGGATTGGATAAAGTGGATATGGAGAGATAGCTTGAGTTTTAGCAATCTGGCATAACAAGTTTTACAATGGTGACGCACGTCCCCTTTTAGCCCCGGCCAGAAAAAGTACCGCAAGATACGATCAAAAGTCTCAGCTGCAAGTGTCAAAGCCTTTTGCTCATTAATATAGGTTGCAGCCTATCTGATAAACAGTTTTTGAACTCTTCTAGCAGGATGAGCTCATGCAACTGTTCAAACTCCGTTACTTTAGATGAATGACACCATCGGTCAAACAGAGCCTCTTTCTCCCGACCAAACCCAGAGAAAGTGTGGTTGTCTAACTTTTTTATAACGGCGAAACTTTTGCCTATAGGCTTCAGGCACCAGTTCAAATGCTCTAAGCACGGCAGCCTTGACTTTGTCATAATCAAGATTGTCAGCTGGTGACAACGATGTATATGCTTCCTGGGCTTTCCCAGTTAACACACATTGCAAAAGTAACGGCCAAACCTTTTTGGACCATTTTAAAGTGTCATCCGTGCACTCGAACAGAATAAAGTATTTATGAACATCTTTACCATTAAATGGAGGAATCAAACAGATACATTTGTGACCCGACACGGACCAAGAGGCAACAAGTCGGCCGAGCGCAAAATGAGAAAAACAGGAAAACGTTTTTTTTTTTCAAAATTAGGGATTTCCGTTTTTTTCAAAATTACACAAGTTGAAGTTTTGAAGAAGCCACTACCTGCTTCAAATCACAGTATTGTGGGTCTTAAAACCATAAACTTTGTGTTTGAATTAAGGTTGTTTTATCGCTGTGAATCGCTCCTAGTTTGGGTGTGGCGATCTCACATTCCAGAGCTTTTGTTGCTTTTTCAGCCAATCAGCTGACGATCACGGAGAATACACATGGCTAATTAATATGCAGCTCTCACTCAGAGAGAGCTAGGAGGGGAGAGAGAGTGTCTGGAACTTTCCAGTGTAGGTGTGCAGTGTGTGTGTGTGTGCGAAATTAAAGCGTGATTATCATCAAAGCAGTCATCATCAAAGCTTTGTTTGACAAAGGAAGGCAAAGAGAACAGGACAATAAGTCAGCTGTGGCTGAACAGCTTCTTCACAAGGACAGCGAAAGCACAGAGACGGCTGTGTGTGGACTGTTAGTATTTTAAGCTAGCGATCTTTATGCTAACGTGTTAGCAGACTTCATCGTCACAAAAACAACAAACAGATGATTATTCCGCGGCTGAAAGAGAGCAGGACACACACGGTAGTTTTCTGAGATGATGACATGACGCCAGCACCGCGCTATCTCCTATCGAATTGGACTTTTGGAGGCGAACAGACGAAAAACTGCAACGAAAAGGAAGCACGCCCGGACCTCTTATCTGATCGGCACTGAAGTCTGCCGGAATACCTTTCAGTTTCTTATGGGGTGAGTTTTCCTTAACATTGTTAATCTATGTTATGTTAGTGTTCATTCAAAGTCACATACAGACGCACATAGGGACGCTGTCTTTTAATAATCCACTGTGCGTTTCATAACGCCGTTTGGCTACATTGTTATTAGCTATGCTTGCTTAGCTTGCTAGCTCGGTACTGTATTATTACAATGAGAATGATGCGCACATCGTAACTTTTGTTCGGTCAGATGAGCGTATTATAAGTCGTATGGGGAGCATGTCACGGCCCTCTTTGAGATTTTGTACACCCGCAGGTTCAGTTTGATAATTCAAATGCTTTGAGACGAAACTCCCGTGTTCGAAACCTAACATTGCATTGAATGATGTGTGGATGCCACACCTTTGCATGCATGAATCACACATGATTAACACAATGTGTGTTAATTACACGTGCAATTCATGCACATAAAGGTGTGGCATTCACACATAATTCAAGCAATACTAATGATCAATCTATACTGATTCAGTGATAAAGTGCCTGTTAACATGAACCATGATCTGAAACAAGTATTTTTTTATTTTTTTTCAGAATCCTGGGCATAAGGATTGGCATGTGAAGTTGCTGCCAACCCATGTGTTCAAGGCCTCAGTGGGGCGTCAATACATGAGGTCGGCTAAGGCTCTTGGTATGTGTATAAATTGATTTCTATACAATAGCCAAATGCTTATATAGACTGCAATATGTAATGTGTGAAATGTCTTTTTCTTTCGGAAAAGTAAAACAATTATTTTCATTGTGGTTCTTGCTTTCAACAGGTAGTGGAACACAGCTCTCCTGAAAGTCGCCTCAATATTCTGCAGCTTGTTGGAACGGCAGATGGCCGAGTGATAGTAAAGACCATCGAAAATATTGAACTCTCCTTCACACACTTTATTTGAAGTTTCAAGTTTGATATTTGAAGTATGTATCTATCTTTCACCTTTCTTGTTTCTCATTTTTATTCAAGTGCTTTTTGTAACAGAAGAATTTCCCTCTGGAGATCAATAAAGTAAATTCTGATTCTTATCAGTCCACTGAAGTACTTACAGCAAATAACACTACATTGACATGAACTACATTCATTCCTTTGTTTTCAAACTGCTACACTGTTACTGTCCTGTGGGCTAACAGACATCAGATGTCACTGACAGCTAGACTGGGTGGGGGGTTGTGACCATGTTAATGTGATGCAAATAAGCAGCTATTGGCCTGGCTCCTCAAGAAGGTCGAAATCTTTCAGGCTGAATTTCTCCCTAAAGCAGTTTAGGGAGAATATTATGCCAAAAAGGTTTTTGACTTCCACGTTAGTTTCGGGTTTAAACCATGGATTCATAAATTCATGCAAAAACAACGACAGTGAAGTGAATACAGTAAGCTGAAAAGTACAATGACGTAGTTAAAGATTAAAACGATCACTAAAAATAGTTTATTTACTTGACCGTGGCTATTAGTTTATGTGTTGTTACAGGAATCGTATTGTTTTTGCCTGATTTCCCTTAGATAATTGTATAATTATAATTCGGAACAATAACAATGTGTTAAAAGTAGTTTTATAACTCCAGATTCCTTCACTCAACACGTTTATCTTCAACTCTAATTCGCGTGTTCATCACATTTAACAGTAACTTCATGAACTGATAGTGACGATAAGACAAACATCCTCCCCGGGAATCAGTGGTGAAGTGACCGCAGGTCTCAGTGCATCACACGGTCACAGCTCCACAGTCCACACCGGCATCAGTGTGACGATGTCCGGGACTGAACACAGTGATAAAAGTTGTGGAAAGTTTTACAGGTGTCTCTTGTATTATTTTGGTCAATGGCAAAATTGCTTTTTGGGCTCCATGGGATTTTTTTGTTGCTGTACCCTCAGTGGCAACCATGTAAAAATTGTCTTCAAGGCAGAGGGGGCGGACCTCTATCCAGTTTATATAATACATCCATGACGGTCCGTCACAGGTGTGGGCGGGTCTGTAGACGCTGAGAGGCGAGTGCTATTTGCATATTTTCTAAACATTTAGATTTAGATGTAACATTAAGATGTAACATTTAGATTTAACATTTAGCATTTAGATTTAACAATTAGGATTTAGCATTTAGATAAAGATTTAACATTTAGATTTAGATGTAGCATTTAACATTTAGATTTAACATTTAAATTTAGATTTAACATTTAAATTTAGATTTAGCATTTAGATTTGGATTGAACCTTTAGATTTAGCATTTCGATAATGTATAATAATTTTTGTTTCATTTTCGTAGTGTTTCAAAAAGTCATGTAAAATAACATGGTCGCGGGCTGCGGTTGCATAGCCACTGTTAGCAGCGAGACGCCATGTTTCTACCGGAGCCTGTAAGGACAAACGCGAGAGAACAAATCAAGCGTCGCTTTACTTGTAGCAGAAGTCCCGCCTCCACTCTCTCCGCTTCGTCTGCTACGGCCGTGGTAGCTCGCGGTAAAATTCAAAATACATTTTTACATTCGGCACCCCATAAAACTGAGCGGAGGTGAATGAGTAACACACCACGCCCTTGTTCCACCCACAAATAAATCTACAAATGACAAATTGTTTGTTGACTATACAAACTTGGGTTACTCAACCCAAGTTTGTAAATGTTTCAGTTTGTTTTGTTTCCCTTTGAGCACACTCAAGTTACCTACCACCCTTTATGAAAAAGGCTGTCCATCCTGGTTAACGGGTGAAGAATTTTGTAGAATGAGTCGAATAGATGGAATCTGAAGATGGTGGAGCTGAAGACTGAAGTGAGCAGTGATGGGAATGGAAGGGAATGATGAGGGGGAAACCAGATGGAGGCAGCTTGTGCAACTCAATCACATCTGTAGAGAAGCTCAACAACAACAAAAAACTGCCTGCACAAAAGGTGCAGGAAAAGTAATTAATTTTCCTTATTAATAGTCCACATTGTGTCTTTGTGTTACACAAAATATCACACATCATAACATTTCACTCACACATACTTTAACTTTGCAACCAAGCTTAATAAAATAGCTTAACAATAGCCCTGTACAGCATGGCCAGGTCAGACCTGAAAAGAGGAATCAGGGAGGCCAAGGCGGCCTATAAGAGGAAAATCAAGGACCCTTTGCTGTGAATGATCCCAGAAGAATGTGGCAGGGAATAAATCACATAACCAACTATAGAAGCAGTAACCAGGTGACTGCTAGGACTGATGCCTCGCTGGCAGAGGAACTAAACAGCTTCTTTGCCCGCTTTGAGACAGACAGGCCCTCAGCAGCCACAGCACTCCCACCCCTCCCCAGCACTGGCACAATGACACTTCAGGAGCATGAAGTGAGACGTGTGCTGAGGACAGTGAACCCCAGGAAGGCGGCTGGTCCCGATGGAGTACCCGGTAAGGTACTCAGAGCTTGCGCCGACCAACTGACTGGAGTCTTCACAAGAATATTCAACCTGTCCCTGGCGCAGGCCATCATCCCACCCTGCCTCAAAACCTCCACCTTAATTCCCGTTCCCAAGAAGACAGCAGTGGACAGCCTCAACGACTACAGACCTGTTGCACTTGCGCCTGTAGTCATGAAGTGCTTTGAGAGACTGGTCTCCCAGCACATCAGGGCCTGTCTGTCTCCCACACTGGACCCACACCAGTTTTCCTACAGGGCAAACCGATCCACGGAGGACGCTACCACCATAGCGCTCCACACCGCGCTGAGTCACGTGGAGCACCGGGGGAGCTATGTCAGAATCCTCTTCCTGGACTTCAGCTCAGCCTTCAACCACATCCTACCGGAGATCCTGGTCCAGAAGCTCTCACACCTGGGTCTCTCCAACCCCACCTGCCTTTGGATTAAGGACTTCCTGTCAGATCGTCCACAGTCTGTCAGACTTGGTACACACCTTTCCAGCACCATCACACTCAGCACCGGCTCCCCACAAGGATGTGTTCCCCTCCTCTTCACTCGTTACACACACGACTGCTCCCCGACCCATCTCTCAAACAGCATCATAAAGTTTGCGGATGATACCACCGTGGTCGGGCTCATATCAGATGGAGATGAGTCTGACTACAGAGATGAGGTCAAGAGACTGACAGCGTGGTGTTCAGTTAATAACCTCAAACTGAACACCACAAAAACAAAAGAGATAATACTGGACTTCAGGAAGGGCAGAGCGGTCCTGGCCCCACTGTACATAAATGGGGACTTGGTGGAAAGAGTCCACTCCATCAGATTTCTGGGCGTGCAGATATCCGACGACCTCTCCTGGACTGTCAACACCACGGCGGTGGTAAAGAACGCACAACAGCGTCTCCACTTCCTGAGAGTGCTCAGAAGAAACAACCTGGAGGAGAGGCTGCTGGTGACCTTCTACAACGCCACCATAGAGAGCATCCTGACATATTGCATCACAGTGTGGTTTGCAGGGTGCTCTGCAGCAGACAGGAGAGCGCTGCAGAGGGTCATTAACACAGCCCAGAAGATCACAGGCAGCTATCTGCCTGGAGGATATTGCCAGCTCTCGCTACCGAAGCAGAGCTGGAAACATCATCAAGGACTCTTTCCACCCTGCAAACCACCTGTTAAACCTGTTACCCTTGGGCAGGCGGTACAGGTCACACAGAGCCAGAACAAACAGACTCAAGGATAGCTTCTTTCCCAGAGCCATCACAGAAGTAAACACAAAATAAAAATTGGATAACCTGCACACACACACACGTATGCAAATACTGCAAATAAGTGCAATAAATTGACAATAAACTGATGTATACTTGCAAAAACAATAAACTGTCGAATACAGTCAAGGACTATACAAACACACTTAAGTGCAATACTGCTGAAAAGTGCAATAACTGCTGCTCATGTTTACAATGTTACACTGCTCAGGTCAACACTTTCTCTTTGTTTAACTTGCCGTTTTGTTTACAAAAGTTTGCTGCAAATTGTGTGTATACATAATTAATGTATAGTATAGTTTATGTATATAATTTTACAAAAATGTCTTATTTTTTTCTTTTTTCTTTTAATGTTATTTATATTTGAATGCAAAGTACTCAAATTTCGTTGTACACAATACAATGACAATAAAAGGCTATTCTATTACAAAGAACATTTCCACACAATGCATAACCACAGAACCAGAGGCACAGCTTGTGAACAGGCAAGGCAGGAAACTGCTTGGGGCACAAAATTCTTCATCCGTTAACCCTGAGGGCTGTTTTTACTGAAATGTGCAGTTACCAGCCGCCTCCCTGTCCCCCTTAAAAAACAATGGGCGATTTGCAATGACATCTCAGTAGGAAACCTCCCTAAAGGGGCCCCACCTCACTTTAACCTGTGTGAAGTTATCGTTCTGCAAGTTGGAAAATGAAGAGGATTATTTGCAGTGTAATGCATATCTTTTTTTACTCAGTTTTTTCAGTTATTTACAGTATTTTATTGTTCTATATATTGTTTTATAATGTGGGTTCTTTACAGTGTAATGTATATTTTATTCAAGTTTATATAGTTTTTTTAAAAGCTATTTACAACATTTTATTGTTATTTGCATTCATATGTTCACATACTTTTTAATTACAAGGTTTTTCCATGTTATTTCATTCCTTTTGAAAAAAAATATATTTTGAAGTCATACATTTTTCGTTGGTGTCAGATTATTTATAACATAATGGTGATGAGACTCTAGAATCGCCTCTGCACATAACATTGACTGTGTCTGCTCAGGTTAGCTGAATTAGCAGACCATTACTTAGCCCTTCCTTTCGACATTTTCACACCTTTTTTTCCAAATAAACATACCATTTACAATATCACCAGGTTATGAGCTTATCCCGACATGACATAAATAATTCACAGTGTCAAGCTATAATCATATTTCAAAATTATCACAACCAGAGTGCTAGCTAACCATGTGTGCTAACAGCTAACTTGGCGGGATATTCATTAACCACGTCGTTCATGTAATAAGATAAATGTTACCCCCAACCAGTAGGTGGCCGCACTTGTTTCATTTGTTTACTTACCATATCGTTATGACGCATTAGATTAAGAGAATGCACAGCTATGTTTTGTATCATTAGCTCACAGAGTTTAATAAAAGAAATACTTTTGTTCCTTCAAGCAAGATTCTTATTAATGTAGTAACATTACGGTTGGCAACTCCGTAAAATTTGGATGACTTCTCTTTTCAATGGTCAAAACCTCTTCTAAAGTAGCCTTGATACCTTTCTACTTCATGACAGCTTCCTGCTGACACTGCTAAAGTCAACTTCCCACACGTGTCTGTCTTTCTCCGACTGGAAAAAAACCTGACATTTGCATATGCAAATGTTTTATCTCTTTTGTTGACTGACTACTCATACAAAGGGAGGAGCATAACATGTATTTATAATGCAGCACGTGGAGCTTTACTCCACATAACTGTGTGGTCCTCAGAGTAATCAGTCATGGGACTCCTGCTCTCTATCCTTATTGGCATTCTTGCCTCTCTGATCGGAGGACTTTACCTTCTTGGTGTGTTTCGAAGGCAGCAGCCAGGAGAGCCCCCTTTGGATAAGGGGCTCATCCCTTGGCTGGGTCATGTCTTGGAGTTTCGCAGCAACACACTGAAATTCTTCGAGAGGATGAAGCAAAAGCATGGCGATATATACACAGTACAGCTGGGAGGGTTTTATATTACATTTCTTCAGGATCCTCTATCGTTTGGACATTTGGTAAAAGAGAGTAGAGAAAAACTAGACTTTTACAAGTTTGTAAGGCATCTTATACGCAGAGTGTTTGGTTATGAATCTGTAGAGGATGAGCGACACATTCTTCAAGTCTCCAGCAACAAGCATCTCAAGGGAGATGGCCTGAAGGTACTGACACAAACTATGATGACAAATTTTCAGAAACTGATGTTGCACAGAAGTGATGGAGCTGCAGACAAAAGCACCTGGATAGAAGATGGACTCTTTATGTACAGCTACAACATTCTTTTTAGGGCCGGCTACTTGTCTCTGTTTGGGAACACACCAGCTGAGTCAGAAGGAAGTGAAGAGAAATCGAAAGACAAGGATAGAGCTGAGTCACAGGCCTTATTCTCTGAGTTTCGTAAATATGACCAACTCTTCCCTAACCTCACCTACGGGGTGCTCACACCCAGGCAAAGATTGCAGGCAAAGAGGCTGATGGAACATTTCTGGAAAGCTCTGTCAGTGCAGAAGATGAGGCTCAAGGACAATCTCAGCCGCTGGACATGGGATATGCAGCAGTACAGAATTGATAGGGGTATGAATGAGTTAAATATTGACAAATTCAATTTTGCGATTTTTTTTGCCTCTCAGGGCAACACAGGGCCATCCTCCTTCTGGCTGCTTTACTTTCTCATGAAACACCCAGAGGCCATGGCAGCAGTAAAGGAAGAGGTAAATAGGGTTATGAAGGAATCGGGACAGGAAGTCCGAAGTGGTGGTCCTTTGGTTGACGTGACCCACGAAATGCTGTTGAAAACACCCATCCTGGACAGTGCTCTGGATGAGAGTCTCCGACTCACTACTGCACCCCTTCTCACCAGAGGTGTGCTTCAGGATATGACTCTCAAAATGGCAGATGGTCGTGAATATTTCATTCGCAAAGGTGACAGAGTGGCAATGTTCCCTTACATTGCAGTTCAATCGGACCCAGAGGTCCACCCTGACCCAAGTTCATTCAAATATGACCGCTTTCTAAATCCAGACGGGAGCAAGAAAACAGATTTCTACAAGAAGGGGAAAAAGTTGAAGTATTACAACATGCCCTGGGGTGCTGGGGTCTCAATGTGTCCTGGACGTTTCTTAGCCTCCAATGAAATGAAACAGTTTGTTTTCCTCATGTTGGTCTACTTTGAGTTTGAGCTGAAGAATCCTGATGAGAAGATAACTGAAATTGACTACAGGAGATGGGGCTTTGGATCCATGCATCCTTACAAAGATGTTCCATTTCGCTACAGACTCAGATATTAAACCAACTTCCTGATGATCAGCACATAATAGGTGTGGCTTTAGTACTTTGTACGTTTCAGTACCGGGGCTTGCTAGTTTGATTAGAGCTTAGTGTGCAGTTTTACCTGAAACTATGTAGACTGTAAGACAGAGGATAACCAACTGTTAACATACTTGTTTTATGTTCAGCATTGTCTCAGTTCTCCTCAGATCTGAGCTGCTTCCAATAAAGCCTTGTTCAACTTAACTCATCTCTGACTCCAGGAAACTCCCTCCTTGGTCGACTCATTAAATAATCAAATCTCTGGTAAACAGCTACCATTTACACGGGTTAAATATTTGGAAGCACTCTTTTTGTCACCCTTTCACATGTGCTTTGTTTTAGGTAAAAGAAAAATGCTTATGTGCTGCTGTCCTGTACCATTAAAAATCTTCTCATCATGAAATGACTGGCAGCTTTTCTGTGCTTCAGTCTGTGTTGTTGGATTAAACAATATTTCAGGAAACATGGCAATTTATGTTTAATTTTTTAATGTGGGTTTTGCTTGCTTGACAATAAATGTAAAAGTGAACACTGTATGAGCAGCGCTCCACACCCAAGTTCCTCCCCAAAAATCGTATGGAAGTGATAAAGAATGCTCTTGCTGACACCTACTGCCTATGGAACACAAATGTGGCAGCAAAGAAAAAGGTGAAAAGAAAAATAAATTCACCACAAGATTAAATAATAATAATAATAATAAATAAAATAAATACATTTAAAAAATGTGTCAGTGGGTGACCATTTTACTAACCTATAACCTATAACCTATTCTTCTGATGGGCCTAGAGGGCATTCATATTTGATCTGAGGCAGTGTTACCAAATCCTCAGTAAGGACAGTAGCTATTGGCTTTCTGAAAAGTCTCTACAAGTCGCTAAATGACGCCATCAACTAACCCTAACCCTGTAAGAGAGAAGAATAACCACACATAAAGAGACAAAAAGTGTGTCAATAAAACCCAAAATACAACAAATTAAATTTCTTTAAAGTTACATTTTCAAACGTCCTCTTTATCCAGGCTTGGGACAAAAAAGGCAAAAGTCACCCAAAAGAGACACAATGGTGGAGTTTTGTCCATAAATGCAGTGCATTTTAGACAAAGAACTTTACATTCATGTGAACCCTCTGCGTCACAATGGTGGTCATTGAGAACAAAAACAATATGTGTTTTCACATCAAAGTCTCCAAAAGTCTCCAATAACACCAGAAAAAGTTGCTAGATTTGTCACTAGTCCAGTCTAGTCCGGCGAGAGAGGTCTGAATACTCCTTAAATAAAGTGTCAAAGTTTGCAACACTGATTCGAGGTTATTCTGTGCTCCCAGCGGAATTTTATGAAAGTTTGGATTTCAGAAAAGCTGTTGAAAGCATTTTAAAAAGTAGCTTATTTCATGACCTTTCACCTCGGTTTCATGCTTAGAATGCTTAGTGATGCATTGGTGTGCAGTGCTACAGTCGAGTCTGTTGTTCTCCAATCTAATCCATATTCATTTCTACAGAACATTTAAAAACAACTGAGTTGACCAAAGTGCTGTACATCATCAAACTTATATAAAACAGACAGGATATGAAACTGTAAACTAAAAGCCAATTTAAATGAAATAAACAACACAACACAGAATGTCAAACCAATAAAACCCAGAAAAGTCAATTAACAACATAATAGTCAGGGAAAGAAGTGGGGTTTTTAGTCGAGATTTAAAAACAGGCAGTGTGTGAGCATGTGGAATTTGGGGAAATAGTTTGTTCCTCTATTTAAGAGCCACCACAGCAAAGACTTTCTCTCCCTTATGTTTTAATCTCAACTATAGGTACCTCAAGAAGAGATCTTTCTGCAGACCTCAGTGCTGGTGATGGTGAATAAGGATGTAAAAGATCACTGAGGTAAGATGAGATAAGACCATTCAAGGCTTTATAAGTAAAAAAAAAGCAGAACTTTAAAATGGATTCTAAAATAGATTGGGAGCCAGTGCAGAGATGCCAACACATACTGTTATATGCTCAACAGTGTTCTGGACTAACTGCAAGTGAGAAAAGGCATCCTGGCTAACACCAACATAGAGAGACATTATAATAATCAGCAACATGATTTGATATGGAACAGCCTGTCAGAACTGTATTTCTCTGTGATTGGCTGGTTTTGTTGCAGGCTGTAAAGCCAGGCCAAGTAAAGGGAGCATGCAGGTAGAGTTGAATGCACACAGAAATGAGAGAGAGAGAGAGAGAGAGAGAGAAAGTGCATCTGTGAGTTCAAAGAACAAAGATCTGTGAGTGCAACTGACAAAACTGTGCGTGATAAATACATTTATTGACACACAATAGACTTTATTTTGTAAGGTTATGTATATTTTTGCCCCATCTTCCATCACCCATCTGTGACTGCTTTAGTGTATTATCAGACTGAATGGAATTTTACTTTGACGTTAGGAGTCTACACAAAGATTTAACTCTCATCTGCATAAAAGGAATACAGACAGACTGGTTTCTCCACGATGCTGCGATTTTCTCACATCAACACTTTTACTTTAAACCGTAAAACTTGTAGTTGAATTCATTTGAACATGAGTAAGTTATTGCTGTCCTGTGTTTGTCTGGCTGTGGATTCTCTCTGTTCATGTCCTTGTCCGGTGCATCTCAGAAACTGCTGTCATTCAGTCCATCAAAAGAGAGGCTGCACATCAGTGTCTGCCAGTGTGACTGCCTGTTTCACTTGAAAGAGTTACATTTATTTCCCATTTGTTTAGTCTGTTTGCCCCTGAAACCTGTGTAAATTAAATTAAATTTGTTGACTTTCAGGGGCATTCAAGTCATCATTTTCAACTTGATGACTTGATGACTTTGTTGCTGTTTGAAATTCCTCGAAGGGACAATTAATTTGTGAATGTTTATTCTACTGTAAAATCAACAGTAAAGTAAAGCGCCTTTAGTGTTTTACAGTGTCATTGGTGTGCACTATCTGTGTAAATTACTGGGCGTTTATTTTTGTTTGCACACACGATCATTCGACTGAGCTGTGCAGTTTTAGAGAAAACTAGGCATTATCCATTTACAAGCTTGGGATCAAAATATCACATTTACTCTTATAATTACAGTTATTTGGTTGCTGTTGTTGTTGTTGCATGACACCGGTATTGATGTGCAAAAGAAATATATTTAAAACTATTTTGAAAAAACATTTGGTAACCCTTTCTTTTACAGTCCCCTGATTACCAGGTAAATACTTGGTAAATTCATGGTAACACAAAAGTGTTACTTGGTAATAAGAAGGTAAACACAATGAAACTATGGCAACTTTTGTTGGGTATTTACCTGGTAACCATATGGTACATGTTAGTGTATTATTGGGTTATAAGCTGGTAATAAGCAGGTACTGTACCACACAAAAAGCTATAACAAATGCACAACAAGATGTACCAAAGTTATGAACCATGAACATGATTAAGTAATATATACTTATAACTGCAGATGTGGGGTTCAAAGATGACACTTAAACAAACACAGAACTAAATGTATTGTTACTTTCCACTGTGCTGTTGTTATATCTTGATATAACATATTCCTTTTTGTGTGGTATATTTGCATCTAACTCACTGGGTAATTTGACATGTTTTACTTTTAAGGTTCAAGTTTGTGTTCTTTTCTTGGCACTTTCACACTTAAATTAGTGGGTATTTTTAAAAACCAGGTGAGGCCACGTTATAAAAAAGAAGTACAAATTTTGTCCCAGCATCACTGACATGTAGGAAACAACAATAATTCCATGTCTCTCAGTGATAATGGGGCAGTGGTTACCACTTCAGAATCAGAATCAGAGAGTTGGATCATTTTGCATCTTTTTCTTCTGTCTCTCTTTAAATCAATAATTTGAAGTGATGACATACATGATATTAAGCAATTAGGGAAGAAATGACCATGTTCACCATGGTCTTATGGTTCTTATGTTGCTGACTAACACATTGACACTGGAGAAGAACCTTTTTAAACACAGGATTAAACTTTTATTTTTTACCCCATCTCCATTTATTGACTTTTCAGAGGTAAACAAACGTACAAGTTCAATTAAAAGATAAGGAGAATAAACCATTTTATTATTATTCACCAAGTACACCCTCTGGCCTAGTGATTGTTGTACTTTGCGTCATTTGGTTGACTGCATGTGTACCGAAGTCTCTTTGGGTGTTGACTGATTTGCAAGGTACATAGGTGTAAAGGGTGACACAATCATTATATCTTCTTTTTATCTAACCTCTATTTTAACCCTGTAAGACCCACATTAAGAAAAACCTAAAAAGAAATTATTTGACCTTTCAGATGTTGTTGTAGGAGGCCTTTGATGCAGAAATCAAAGAGTTTTTGGAAAAATGTGTATGTACGTTGGGCTTTGGTGTTAGCAGTTTCTGTATATTTCTCACTTTGTCTGAACAACTATTCAGAACAACTAAGGGCTCATTTGCATTGTTGATTGCTTACTTAGCTCCATAAATGTATAAAACATTTAAAAATAATCACACATTTATTTAAAAAATAATAATAAATAAATAAACAGGATAAAACTCTAGCTTTTTCTAGCAACTTCTTCAATCCTTTTTTCTTTTCATAACAAACTTCCATTGTTAGTGAAAGTCCTAAAAGCAGTTCTCTGAAAAGCAAACGCAAACATCACACTTGCTGCATTGTGTGTAGGTGAATCCTATATCGCAGCATCCTCTCCCTGTCTTAATGTCCTTGCGTACATCCAATGGCAGGTGTGCACATCTCTTGGATGGTCTCTTCTGAGCATTCAGAGGACTTCATGATGTCACTGTCTGTGTGTTGCTGAGCTCTCTTTGCCTGAAGATGAAATCCAGACCAGAAAAATCTGTGTTGCGACTGAAGAAATATTTTTTCGGCCAGCGACACCTGTCACGGTGCATGATGTGTTTGTGTGTTTTTGTCTCAATGTCCATGTAATGATCAGCTGGACAGTCCATGGGTGGTTGGTTTTCTTTGTCCACTTGTTGACAGACAACTTCATCTGAGTCTTCATCACTCTCATCAGTGTCATTGAGTTCCATCTCAACTTCACTCTCTCCAGTTTGGATGATATCAATCACATCATGCACACTGTATCACAGCTCTTGGTGAACAATTCTTTTGAACGAATCATTTTAATGAACTGATTCAAGTGATTCAGTACACTCAAATGAACTGCCGATCCCATAACTAGCTCTTGCTGGTGGCATTCTGGGAAAAAAGCAATGAATTAACATGTATAAATATGCTTTTTATATAGTAGTACATAATCTGAAGGAATAGATAGGGTGGTGGACCAAGTCCTCTGGGTAGAAATATTTTCAAGGCAGACAATACTGTCTGCTGATTGTAAGTCGCTTTGGACTAAAGCATCTGCTAAATGCCCTAAATGTAAATGTGAATGTCTTAGCCTATGGTCTCTACTTATCATACTAAAAGAAAAACATGCAAACCCCCAATTACATCCAAACCCCACATTCCAGAACATTTACACCTTTCCCAGAACTGAATTGTCTGTTGATATCCTCTTTGTGGACAAAGACATGGGATTTTAGCTCAGTCTGATTAAATTAACTATACATTTTTTAGAGATAAAACTTTTAAATCAGTCAAACTTGACCAGAACACAACAGAAGGGTATAATGTATGTAATGTATACTGTTCATGTATAAAGAGACTACTCTGTTACAGGCAGTGGTGTAGTGGAGGGAATACAACCTGTCTGTGTCCACTGCAACAAGCCTGCTATTTTGACTACCACCAAGACCCAGTGTTGTAAAATGACAACAAATATGTAACATGCTCTAAAGTAAATTTGATGCATCTATTCCACAATAACTAAATATGTACATGTTCTACACATTGTAATAACAACCAAAACAAATATAAAAGACATTTTAATTATTTTAATCTGATGAATCCAGTCCAATGAAACAAAGAGATTTTGTTCAGAGGAAATCTTGAGAGGTTGTGTGCGTTCATGGCCATAAAGTGGGACTTATAAACAAATGTAACATCAACTAACATTGTGAGACTGAACAATATGTACATGTGGTAAAAAAAAAAACAGATAAAAGATAACAGATTGTTTTTGGGGATTTTTTGGGATAATTTTACAACCGTGGGTTTTACAGGGTTAACTTGAATGTCACATTCAGATTAAAATCTCTTTTACAAGAGAAAAAAAAAACCTCAGTGGCGTGCTTAATCGCAACTCACTACATTGATTAACAAATATAGGATATATACTGCACAAAACCACGCAGAAAATACACAATGATACAAGTGAACAAAGGCGTCAGATACGCAGGGGACATGTCCCCACCACTTATAATTTTTTTTAAATCAATTTATCATGAACAATCGCAACTCGAACCTCCGGGAATAAGGCACCATACTAGAAATGCCATAGCTGTCAGATCCTAATTAAAGGTGCCATTTGTAAGAATGTGGCCAAAAAAGGTTACTACATTCAAATTCAAAAGACAGAGGTATTTTAGGTTTCGTTTTCTGACGTAACTGGCAACCCGTGGTTGCTCTGCAGCTGAGACTCTACTGACTGCAATGATTGGAAGACAGCGGTAGGTGGCGCCACATGCCAAAACATGATTTCAAAAGATGTTTTTTTTTTAATGCAAATATTTTGGCTGTACTGTTGTTGTTGGTGAGTTCAGTATGTTATATGAATATTATTCCTGAGTCTCTGTGACACATTAGGAGGATTATATGGCCAGTTGCTTTAGATTTATTACATAATGCATCTTTAAATTTGACTTGTTGAAACCTGCAGTGACCCTGTGAAGGGAAAGCAGCTTGAATTGTAAACCGTGTCTGGTTTAACCTTTTCCCCACTTGTGATGGTCCCAGCTGTGTGGACAGTAGGGTTGGGAATCTTCATCATCGAAGCGATGCGATACGCATCTCAATACACTGCCAACGATTCGATACATTAACGATTCATGAAATTTACCAGTGATACGATACGATTCTCCCACCTATTACGATACAGTGTGATACAGTACGATTTAATTCTAACACAATGCGATGCAGTGCGATACGATACTATACGATGCAGAAGAAAATTGTACTATCGAATACATAGTAGTTCTCAAGTTATGGCACTTAAAGCATTAAAGCTGGCTGTGACTTTTATTTTGAAACATAGGAAATACAACAGAGATCAGAGAGAGCTTGAATGTGCTGTGACACGGGGTCAATGGATTGTTCACAGGTATCTCTGGAACTGATACAAGTATAACCTTTAACAAAATTCTGAAAAGATAACTGTTATGTATGAGCCGAAATGTGTTATACCGTTTGCAACCAGTAGATGGCACTAAGCAACTAGTGCATACGTTCTTGTTTACAATAAAAGAAGCACTTGAAGTGAGTGAATGTGTCTGCATAGCTCTGTGTGGAAAAGTGTTTACATATTGACGTAAAAGGGAGCAACATAACAACTCTGTCTCGACGGGGTTTGAGCAGGGGCTGACCGTGTATAGGGGCGATTTGGGCGACGCCCTCCCAACTATGAGGAGAAAGATAATTGTTTTTCCTCAGCAATCCCAAAGATCCTTAGTACTAATATTCCTTTCAGCCATCTCTGCCAGCAAAGGTTGTTATTATCAGTGTTCTAGACATATTATCTGTCATTGTCCAATGAGAATATTCAGATTCAAGTCACGTTTTATGGTTCCGCCTCTTCTGGGGCGATTTGATAGACGTGGAGAATCGCCCCGAAAAATTCTCCCATTGACTCTCATGTTAAAAAACATACTCTCCAATGCATTTTTAATGACGATTTATGTGCATGCACTAACGTGCTTGTGTCATATGTAAATTGAGCAAAGAGAGGAGGGGATAACTTCTCTTCACTTCACGTCTGTCGATAAGTTGTTCGCCTCTCTGCTCGTGGCGCTCGAAGCGAAGCTCACTGTTTTAAAAATACACGGACGATTGTGCTCGTTTAATCGGTCTAAAGCTATGTTCGTTAGCTTGTTTGCTAACATTGTTGATGTTTGTATTGCTCAGGGTTTATCTGCAGGTTAAACTTCACGCAAATCAGACAATTGGAGTGTTTTGTGTAAGAGAGTATTGTAAGATGCCTTTAGCAACACATCTAAACATCCAATTCTGCACTTTCCTTTACACTTAATGAATAATTTGACTGCACTATCTTGTCATATGTTTGTTGTATGTATCTGGTAAAGGTTGTGAAAGCTCTTGATCCTCAGTCAGTTAATAAATACTTGACTTAATATGCTGCCCCTGTCTTTATGTGGTTTGCTGGACACATCTTGTGTCCTGTTTAGCTATTTTACATCATACATTAGATTCATGTAAATAATATCTGTTTATCAAGTTGCCATCTAGTGGACACAAGAAGGACTGTTAATCATCTACCAACAAATTGATACTGTCTTGCTTCATGCACTTATTAAATGGGTCACCATAATCATTATCAGAAAAAAAATGCCCCCCCCCCCTGAAATTTTCTTCAGGAGCCACCACTGGGTTTGAGAAACATTCAAGTCATGTCGCCGCTTCAGGTGAGGAGTTGCCGGTGTATTTAACAGCGACACGGCACAATTTACATATCGCATTTGATTTATCCAACTCTCCACCAAGCTTGTAAAAGCCAAAACTTTTCCACACACTTGACGCCAACCAGCGTGTTTATCACGTCAGGTTGTTCCTCCATGTCTCTACCATCTCTGACCTGACTCGCCGCCTCAGGCTGCGGAGACAACTCAAACCAGAAATAGACCAGTTTTTATAGTTTACATACGTTTATAATAGGGCTGTCAAAAGATTACAATTTTTAATCAGATTAATCACAGGGTCGCTGTGGATTAATCACAATTAATCAAGATGAATTACCATTCGTAAATATGCCAAAAAAATTCAAATTTTCTCTTTATATTGTTGTAGGAACGGAGAGATAAATAAAGTATGTGAAAATATAAATGTAAAGAACAATAAAATACTGTAAATGACTTGTAAAAACCTATACAAACTTAGTAAAAAATAAACATTACATTGTAAAAAAACACACATTATAAGACAATAGAAATAAATAGAAAAAATAAAATGCTGTAAATAACTTTAAAAAAAAAACTATACATAGCACTGTAAATAACTCACATTATAAACAAAATATAAAGTATAGAAGTTAAATAGTTTTCTTGTGGTACTAAACCCACAGCAGGAAATTCCTCATCAGCACCTGCTTCTACTAGTTAGCGTCAGCGTCAGCTAGCATTCTGACGCTAACGTTAGCTGCCGTCTGTGTCCCCGTTCGTTAGACAGTGACTGTTAATGTTATGATTATATCATTATCTGCGCCAGCAGCGCCACTTACAACTGTGTCTTTCTTTGTTTTTTCTTCATCCTCTTTTTTTCTTCCTCTTCTAACTCCCTGAATGATAACTCCTCTTCATTTTCCTTCAGCTTCACGCAGGTTAATGTGAAGAGACGTGAGGCCCCTTTAGGGAGGTTTCCTACTGAGATGTCATTGCAAATCAACCCTTGTTGTTTAAGGGAGACGGGGATGCAGCTGCTCACTGATGCATTTAGGCTCCGAGTGTCGGGAGCCCCCCTATCGGCTCAGGGCCCCAAGCAGTTGCCCGCCGCCTTGCCTGTTCATAAACTGCACGTCTACCCGTAGCGCGATGAAAGTGCATTAATGCGTTAAAAAAAATGAACGCGTTAATTCCACAAATTAATCATCCTGCGTTAACGCGTCAATTTTGACAGCCCTAGTTTATTTCCCTGTGGGAAAAGGTTGTAAATAAAATGTTGTTAATGTTAAAATGTTCAATTTTCTGGTGTCCTTCTTTTATGTTGAGGTCTCCAATTTGAGCCACTGATTTAATTGTTTGGAGGCTGTAACATCATGGGGGCTCGTCAAAATATTAGGGCTGTCAAAATGAACGCAGGGTTCGTCAGAAAACGAAACCTAAAATACCTCTGTCTTTTGAATTTGAATGCAGTAACCGTCTTAAAATTGCTTCCTTGGTACCAGGTTGCGGAAGGGTATGGTGATGGTGAGGAGCACCAGTGGTGAATAACATTCAGCAGGTAAAACAAAACGTAGTTCACTGGTGAAGCGTTAAGCCCAATATGGTAATATATATATGTATAAATTATATGCACTGATTGTTTGAAATGTGTTGCACTATTATTCAAGATGGTGAAAGATGGGTATTAGTGTGTTTTATTAATGTAGTCTTTGTGGCGCTGAGGTCGTCGACCTTGTCACGACCGGCTCAAAAAGCCATGACAAAAGATAGTGAGACGCGGGTAAAGTAACAATTAACAATATTTATTTAAATAAAGTGCACAAATCAAATAATGCCATGAAGTGTGAATGTTTGGTTATCAGTGTGTCTGCCGATGGATGCGTGTGAGTGATGAATGCAGGGTGTTGTAAGGTGTAAAAACCAGGCCGCAGCCAACAAAACAATACAATGACCCCGGAGGATAACCAGGTCCTTCTGGTGTGAGAGAACGAGAACGACTGAGACGGTCTGCTTTTAAAACTTCCAGGAGACTGGCCAGGTGCTCCTGGTTTCAAGCCCCGCCCACTGAGATACCTGCAGACAGAAAGGGAGGGACACACAAACACACAACGCAGGCCACAGCAGAGGGCCGTCACACCCCCCTCCATAAGAAGGTGGCCCGACCTCAGCGCCACAAAGACTACATTAATAAAACACACTAATACCCATCTTTCACCATCTTGAATAATAGTGCAACACATTTCAAACAATCAGTGCATATCATTTATACATATATATATTACCATATTGGGCTTAACGCTTCACCAGTGAACTACGTTTTGTTTTACCTGCTGAATGTTATTCACCACTGGTGCTCCTCACCATCACCATACCCTTCCGCAACCTGGTACCAAGGAAGCAATTTTAAGAGAGGAAAGGAGAGACAGGGACACCAAGAGGCAAACACACCTTCAGCTTAAGTTAAACATTGGAAATTTTACTGACAAGGTGCTCTGGACAACGCGTCTGCAACCACATTGTCAGAGCCTTTAATGTGCCGAATGTCTAACCAGTAGGACTGTAATAACAGAGACCACCGGATTAATCTATGGTTGGGACCTTTAAGCGAATTGAGAAAGGTTAAGGGATTGTGGTCGGTGTAGACCACCACAGGCACAACACCAGAACCCACATAGACATCAAAGTGTTTTAAAGCCCACACCAAGGCCAGTGCTTCCTTTTCTATGGTCGAGTAATTGAGCTGATAAGAATTGAACTTTTTCGAAAAGAAACTTAAAGGCTTTGCAACACCAACGTCGTCCTCCTGCAGGAGAACAGCTCCTGCCCCGACATGGCTGGCGTCCACCTGCAAGGAGAACAGACGATCGAACCGTGGGGCTGCAAGAACCGGAGCATCACACATCAACATTTTCACTCGATCAAAAGCCTGCTGACACATAGGGGACCAGACAAATGTTACTTTTGCCTTCAACAAATCAGTAAGTGGCGCAACTACTTCAGAGAAGTTCCTGCAGAAGCTCCTGTAGTAGCCCACTAAACCGAGAAAACGCATCAACTCTTTCTTTGTAACCGGTACAGGATAACAGGCGACTGCTTGAACTTTTTCCTTTAGAGGACGGACGGTACCCCGTCCAACCACTCGACCCAGATAAGTCACCGTTGCCCTCGCAAACTCACACTTCGCAAGGTTAATGGTGAGTCGTGCCTCGGCCAGGCGGCTGAACAGGGCCTGGATGCGCTCCAGATGTTGAGACCATGTGTCAGAGAACACAACCACGTCATCGAGATACACAGCACACCCCTCTAGGTCACCTAAAATGTTTGTCATCAACCTCTGAAAGGTTGCAGGAGCATTCCGCAACCCAAAAGGCATGACTTGGTATGAAAACAGACCATTTGACGTTATGAACGCTGAAATGTCACGTGCCCGCTGAGACAAAGGAACCTGCCAATAACCTTTTAACAAATCAAACTTACTGACAAATGTTGCCTGTCCCACCAGATCGATACAATCTTCCATACGAGGAAGCGGAAAGGAGTCAGGCCGAGTGACAGCATTAACTTTACGAAAGTCAGTACAGAACCTAAATGTGTTATCGGGCTTAGGAACTAGGATGCAAGGCGAAGCCCAACTTGAGGAGGACGGCTCAGCAATTCCATGATCCAACATGTACTGTACTTCAGTTTCCAGGCATTTACGCTTTTCAGGGTTAACACAATAAAACCTCTGTGTTATAGGCTGGGCATCCCCAACATCTATATCGTGCTCTATTAAATGTGTCCGTGTGGGTGTGTCACCAAACAAACAAGGATACATTTCAATCGCCTCTGATAAATCTGCCTGTTGGGACTCTGACAGATGACCAAGCAACACAGGTAAATTACACAAGGACTCTGAATTCTTCAGGCGACCCTGCACCAGAGTGGGGTCCAAAACTGGCAAACCATCCTCCACCTCAGCTGCCACAATCTGAGGGACATGGACAGTGGACACCCTACCTGCTGAACAAAACGGCTGTGGGCCCTCCGACGAGATCGGAGCCTGCATGGTATGAGAGTCAGGAGAATCACGAGCATAATAAGGCTTCAGCAGATTTACATGACAAATCTGAGTCTTTTTTCTGCGCTCAGGGGTGGAAATGATGTAGTTCAGCTCAGACACCCGTTTCACCACCTCATAGGGACCTAAAAACTTAGCTTGCAATGGAGAAGTGATTATTGGCAACAAAGCTAAAACCAGGTCCCCCACACTAAACACTTTTTTCTCAGCACGCCGATCAAACGCTCGCTTCATTTTATACTGTGCAGACGACAAGTTCTGATTGGCTAACACGCCCGCTGCATATAGTCGATGGCGAAACCCGTTTACATAATCAATCAAGTTTTTTGGAATCTCCGTTTCCTTCCACTGATCACCAAGCAGAGACAGCGGCCCGCGCACTGTGTGTCCAAACACTAAATCATTTGGACTAAAACCGGTACTCTCCTGTGTAACCCCCCGAGCAGCCAACAACAACCAGGGCAGACCCTCTTCCCAATCCCCCTCCATCTCAGTACAGTATGAACGCAGCAGTGATTTCAGCGTCTGGTGGAACCGTTCCAGGGCCCCCTGGCTCTGCGCATGGTACGCGGACGCTTTGTTATGTTTTACGTGCAACTGTTTCAAGACTTGGTAAAATAAATGGGATGAGAAATTGGAGCCTTGATCTGATTGAATAACTTTCGGAATCCCAAAAACCGAAATGAACTGGCTGAGTGCGCGCACAACAGACCGCGCAGTTATCGTGCATAATGGATATGCAGCGGGATAGCGCGTCGTCTGACACATTACAGTGAGAAGGTACACAGCACCAGACCGGGAAGGAGGCAACGGCCCCACACAATCGATAATCAAGTGTTCAAAAGGCTGACTGACGGCTGGAATAGGGAACAAAGGTGCGGGCGCTATTCCCTGGTTAGGTTTACCGGTAAGTTGGCACGTATGACAGGTTTTGATGTATTTCGCAACATCCCGCTTCAGACGCGGCCAGAAAAAATGTCGCAAGACCTGGTCATAAGTTTTCCTGACCCCCCAATGGCCAGCATCATTATGCGCCAACCTCAGTACAGCGTCCCGAAACTTAAATGGCACCACGACCTGGAAAACCGGGTCAGCAACAAAATCATCACAGTGGGAAACCCATTTTCTCAAAAGAATATTGTTATCAATAACATAGCCCCGAGAGTGCTCACTCACGTCTTCTGGCGGAAGCACCTGCTCAAAAAGAGCAGCTAAGGAAGGATCAGCTCGCTGTTCTGTCTTCAGGTCCTCCAACGAAACTGAGAGGGGAACATCAGACATAGAAAATGCAATCAGCTCCGACGCGTCGTGCTTCGCACCTTTCGACTTCTGGACGTGAGCAGCAGCATCAGTATGCGCCATGGCGCGCGTCACCGCGCAGGCTGTGAAAACCTCCGGAAAATTCAGTTCACATTCGTCCGGATGTTTACTGATCAAGGGTAGAGAGGAAACAACAAGAGGCGGCGGTGAACCATTAGCCCAAACGCGGGACCCCGCTACACCATTACCCAAAATGAGCGTAATGCCCTCAATCGGCAGTGCTGGACGTAAGCCAACCGCCACCTGACCCTGAACGAGATCTGAGAATAACTGGATGTTATGCAGCGGAACCTGCAACACCCGCATGCCAACCCCCCGCACAGGAACAGTGAACCCTGTATCACTCTTGTCTGAAAAAGGCAACACGGAAGCCTGAATAAAAGAATCAAATGCAGCAGTGTCACGCAGAATTTTAACTGGCACCTTCTCCTCACTTCCCAGTAAAGAGACAAATCCACTTGACACAAAAGGTAAAAAAGCATCTAGCTCACCAGCTGCAACATCTCGCTGCAATATCCCCTTATTCAAACGAACTCCATGCACCTCGGGTGCCGACATCGCTACACAAGCACCTTTCACATGCGTCACGGGCTGTTTGGCTTTAGCTTTTAAAATATAACAATCAACTTTCCAGTGACCTTTCTTATGACAGAAGTTGCATATCTTCTCAGGACCTCTCAGGCCACGAAACCTCCCATCAGATCTAGACGGATAAACAGAAGGAAACGCATCACTCACCCCGGCACTCTCAATAGAACCAGAGCCGCGAGCGCGCCCTTCTCCAAACGCACGCCTGTGCGTCAGGACATAGTCATCTGCCAGCGCAGCCGCTCTCATGGCAGTCTTCACCTTTTGATCGCCGATGTGGTTCGCAATATTATCAGGAATAGAATTCTTAAATTGCTCCAACACTATCAGATCACATAAATCTTCAAAAGTCTTTACCTCCAGGGCAGAGCACCAGCGCGTAAAATGAACCGACAGGTCGCGCGCAAACTCCAGGTGCGTCTGATTCTCAGCTTTCCGCCACATCCGAAAACGTTGACGGTAAGCTTCGGGGACCCGCTCATAGACCTTGAGAACAGCGGACTTCACCACCGAATAACTCTGGCTGTCAACAAAGGACAGAGATGAATAGGCCTCCTGAGCTTTCCCAGTTAAAACACATTGTAACATTACTGTGCGCGCAGACTCCGGCCATTTTCTCGATTCAGCCACACGTTCAAATAGAGAAAAAAAAGTTTCCGGATCCTTTTCATTAAATTTCGGAAGCAGCCTCAAGTTGCCAAGCATATCAAAACAGACACCCCCGCCCCCGGGATTAATAGAGGAATTCTCCTGTTCTCCCGAAGCGGCAGAAACAGGGCTTCCACCTTTTAACAACTCAAGCCGGGACTGCTCCAAAGACAGCTTCGTTTGCTGCGTTTGGAAGCGGAGCCTGTCCAATGCCATCTGCCTCTCAGCCTCTTTTATCATTTTATCATGATCCAACTGCAACAACAACAATTCTCTCTGTTGCTCAAATGTGAGATTACTCGGCCCACCAACCGTAACCACCGGCGGAGCCAAACTCTCCGCCTTGGCTAAGCCAAGAGGTTGCGCCCCGCTTATCAATACACCCATATCACTCAGATTAGCGCGCAGAATACTTTTAACAGTATCCTCTAACCGTTTATCAGAGATCTCAATATCATAATGATCTGCTATTTTCAGTAACTGTTCCTTCGTGCACTTATCCAACAACTCCTCCGCTGGAGCTTTAACAAACTCGTCCACCTCAGACATCAAAAAAAAGTCACACAGTTCAGAGAAAAGCCCAAAAGTTACACCTCAACACCAGGAAAAACGAATGACAGCTTAGTGATCACGCGGCCCGAAAGGACCTCAGTCGGAGCGAATAATCCCCACTAACTAGACTGCCTAACCGAAACTACATAAACTGACTCACCTAGTCTTAATGCGGCTTTGCGGCGGGTATTTACGCACTAGAGACCGCTGGCCTAGGAAAGCGACCAGTTTCTGGCAACAATCCCACAACCACGGACATGCTCCCGAGACAAGCTCTAACCGCTAGCACCGCAGCACTATCGAAAAAAACAAACCCAGCGAAGCCCAAAGGAGCAACGCTGCTACAACCTACCAGGGGAAAATGGCTCCGTTACGATGTGAACACCAGCCGACATTCACTTCACCTTCAGTTTAACTAATAACTTTACCAACAATTTAATACAAACAACTTACAGACATCTCACTCGATGAAACAGACCCAAAACGTCGCTACTCAAAGCGCAGATCGCTACACAAAGCCTCGTAGTACTACCAACGCTGACGTCACTCGCTCAGCAACAGCTGACGAGTCCATTGATGAATCTACCGCTCATAAAAGCATGAATGAAAACACGAGTTAAATCGCGTATGGACGAGCCCCTACTTTGTCACGACCGGCTCAAAAAGCCATGACAAAAGATAGTGAGACGCGGGTAAAGTAACAATTAACAATATTTATTTAAATAAAGTGCACAAATCAAATAATGCCATGAAGTGTGAATGTTTGGTTATCAGTGTGTCTGCCGATGGATGCGTGTGAGTGATGAATGCAGGGTGTTGTAAGGTGTAAAAACCAGGCCGCAGCCAACAAAACAATACAATGACCCCGGAGGATAACCAGGTCCTTCTGGTGTGAGAGAACGAGAACGACTGAGACGGTCTGCTTTTAAAACTTCCAGGAGACTGGCCAGGTGCTCCTGGTTTCAAGCCCCGCCCACTGAGATACCTGCAGACAGAAAGGGAGGGACACACAAACACACAACGCAGGCCACAGCAGAGGGCCGTCACAGCCACATTCTTACATATGGCACCTTTAATTAGGATCTGACAGCTATGGCATTTCTAGTATGGTGCCTTATTCCCGGAGGTTCGAGTTGCGATTGTTCATGATAAATTGATTTAAAAAAAATGTATAAGTGGTGGGGACATGTCCCCTGCGTATCTGACGCCTTTGTTCACTTGTATCATTGTGTATTTTCTGCGTGGTTTTGTGCAGTATATATCCTATATTTGTTAATCAATGTAGTGAGTTGCGAGTTAAGCACGCCACTGAGGTTTTTTTTTTCTCTTGTAAAAGAGATTTTAATCTGAATGTGACATCCAAGTTAACCCTGTAAAACCCACGGTTGTAAAATTATCCCAAAAAATCCCCAAAAACAATCTGTTATCTTGTATCTGTTTTTTTTTTTACCACATGTACATATTGTTCAGTCTCACAATGTTAGTTGATGTTACATTTGTTTATAAGTCCCACTTTATGGCCATGAACGCACACAACCGCTCAAGATTTCCTCTGAACAAAATGTCTTTGTTTCATTGGACTGGATTCATCAGATTAAAATAAGTAAAATGTCTTTTATATTTGTTTTGGTTGTTATTACAATGTGTAGAACATGTACATATTTAGTTATTGTGGAATATATGCATCAAATTTCCTTTAGAGCATGTTACATATTTGTTGTCATTTTACAACACTGGGTCTTGGTGGTAGTCAAAATAGCAGGCTTGTTGCAGTGGACACAGACAGGTTGTATTCCCTCCACAACACCACTGCCTGTAACAGAGTAGTCTCTTTATACAAGAACAGTATACATTACATGCATTATACCCTTCTGTTGTGTTCTGGTCAAGTTTGACTGATTTAAAAGTTTTATCTCTAAAAAATGTATAGTTAATTTGATCAGACTGAGCTAAAATCCCCCCCTTGAACTGGCACCTTATCGTGGTGGAGGGGTTTGAGTATCCGTATGATCCCAGGAGCTACGTTGTCCGGGGCTTAATGCCCCTGGTAGGGTCTCCCAAGGCAAACAGGTCCTAGGTGACGGATCAGACGAAGAGCAGTTCACTTAACCCCTTATGAGAAAATGCAACAACAAGACGAGTACGTCGCCCGGACTGGCGTTACCGGGGCCCCATCCTGGAGCCAGGCCCGGGAGTGGGGCTCGCAGGCGAGCGCCTGGTGGCCGGGTCTTTGCCCACGAGACCCGGCCGGGCTCAGCCCGAAAGAGCGACGTGGGCGCCCTTTCAAGTGGGCCCACCACCCACATGAAGGGCCATAAGGGGCCGGTGCAATGTGATATGGGTGGCAGTCGTGGGCGGGGGCCCCGACGGCCCAATCGCGGGACAACAATCCTAGCTATGGGGACATGGAATGTCACCTCGCTGGGGGGGAAGGAGCCTGAACTTGTGCGGGAGGTGGAGCGATACCGACTAGAAATAGTCGGGCTCACCTCCACGCACAGTCTGGGCTCTGGAACCCAACTCCTTGAGAGAGGCTGGACTCTCTACTACTCTGGAGTTGCCCAAGGTGGGAGGCGGCGGGCTGGTGTGGGCTTGCTTATAGCTCACCAGCTCAGCCGCCATGTGTTGGAGTTCTCCCCGCAGAGCGAAAGGGTCGCGTCCCTCCGCCTTCGGGTGGGGGGTAGGTCTCTCACTGTTGTTTCGGCTTACGGGCCGAACAGCAGTGCGGAGTACCCGGCCTTTTTGGAGTCCCTGGAAGGCGTACTGGAAAGTGCTCCAACCGGGTACTCCGTAGTTCTGTTGGGAGACTTCAATGCTCACGTGGGTAATGACAGTGTGACCTGGAGGGGCGTGATTGGGAGGAATGGCCTCCCCGATCTGAACCCGAGTGGTGTTTTGTTATTGGACTTCTGTGCTAGTCATGGTTTGTCCATAACGAACACCATGTTCAAGCATAAGGGTGTCCATCAGTGCACGTGGCACCAGGACACCCTAGGCCGGAGGTCAATGATCGACTTTGTGGTCGTGTCATCTGGCCTCCGACCGCATGTCTTGGACACTCTCCGGGAGAGCTTTGACCAGATCCCGAGGGAAGCTGGAGATATTGAGTCAGAGTGGACCATGTTCTCCACTTCCATTGTGGACGCGGCTGTTCGAAGCTGCGGCCGTAAGGTCTCCGGTGCCTGTCGTGGCGGCAATCCCTGAACCCGGTGGTGGACGCCGGAAGTAAGGGATGCTGTCAAGCTGAAGAAGGAGTCCTATCGAGCCTGGTTGGTTCGAGGGACTCCTGAGGCAGCTGACAGGTACCGACAGACCAAGCGGACGGCGGCCCGAGCAGTCGCAGAAGCAAAAACTCGGGTCTGGGAAAAGTTCGGGGAGGCCATGGAGGAGGACTACCGGTCGGCCTCGAAGAGATTCTGGCAAACTGTCCGGCGCCTCAGGAGGGGGAAGCAGTACTCCGCCAACACTGTCTACAGTGGGGGTGGGGAGCTGTTGACCTCGACAGGGGACATCGTTGGGCGGTGGAAAGAATACTTCGAGGATCTCCTCAATCCCACTGACACGCATTCCCCAGAGGAAGCAGAGGCTGGGGACTCAGGGGTCGACTCATTCATTACCCAAGCTGAAGTCACTGAGGTGGTTAGGAAGCTGCCCAGTGGCAAGGCACCGGGAGTGGATGAGATCCGACCTGAGTACCTTAAGTCTCTGGATGCTGTAGGGCTGTCCTGGTTGACACGTCTCTGCAGCATTGCGTGGAGGTTGGGGACAGTGCCTCTGGAATAGCAGACCGGGGTGATGGTCCCTCTTTTTAAAAAGGGGGATCGGAGGGTGTGTTCCAACTATCGGGGGATCACACCCCTCAGCCTCCCGGGGAAAGTCTATTCCAGGGTACTGGAGAGGAGAGTTCGGCCGATAGTCGAACCTCGGATTCAAGAGGAACAATGCGGCTTTCGTCCTGGCCGTGGAACACTGGACCAGCTCTATACATTTCGCAGGGTGCTCGAGGGTTCATGGGAGTTTGCTCAACCAGTCCACATGTGTTTTGTGGAATTGGAGAAGGCTTTCGACCGTGTCCCTCGTGGCATTCTGTGGGGGGTGCTCCGGGAGTATGGGGTCGGGGGCCCTTTGCTAAGGGCCGTGCGGTCCCTGTACGACCGGAGCAGGAGCTTGGTTCGCATCGCCGGCAGTAAGTCAGACTTGTTCCCAGTGCATGTCAGACTCTGGCAGGGCTGCCCTTTGTCACCGGTTCTGTTCATTATTTTTATGGACAGAATTTCTAGGCACAGCCGGGGGCCGGAAGGGGTCCAGTTCGTGAGCGGTTGGATTCCATCTCTGCTCTTTGCAGATGATGTGGTCTTGATGGCTCCTACGAACCAGGAACTCCAGAATGCGCTGGGGCGGTTTGCAGCCGAGTGTGAAGCGGCGGGGATGAGAATTAGCACCTCTAAGTCCGAGGCCATGGTTCTCGACCGGAAAAAGGTGGCTTGCTCCCTCCGGGTCAGTGGAGAGATCCTGCCTCAGGTGGAGGAGTTTAAGTATCTTGGGGTCTTGTTCACGAGTGAGGGAAGGATGGAGCGTGAGATTGACAGGCGGATCGGTGCAGCGGCCGCAGTAATGCGGTCGTTGTATCGGTCCGTTGTGGTGAAGAAGGAGCTGAGCCGAAAGGCAAAGCTCTCGATTTACCGGTCAATCTACGTTCCTACCCTCACCTATGGTCATGAGCTTTGGGTTATGACCGAAAGAACAAGATCCCGGATACAAGCGGCTGAAATTAGTTTTCTCCGCAGGGTGGCGGAGCGCTCCCTTAGAGATAGGGTGAGGAGCTCTGTCACCCGGGAGGAGCTCGGAGTAGAGCCGCTGCTCCTCCACATCGAGAGGAGCCAGCTGAGGTGGCTCGGGCATCTGTATCGGATGCCCCCTGGACGCCTCCCTCGGGAGGTGTTCCGGGCATGTCCCACCGGGAGGAGACCCAGAGGAAGACCCAGGACACGCTGGAGTGACTACGTCACCCGGCTGGCCTGGGAACGCCTTGGGGTCCCCCCGGAAGAGCTGGAGGAAGTGTCCTGCGAGAGGGAAGTCTGGGCGTCCCTTCTCAGACTGCTGCCCCCGCGACCCGGCCCCGGATAAGCGGTGGAAAATGGATGGATGGATGAGCTAAAATCCCATGTCTTTGTCCACAAAGAGGATATCAACAGACAATTCAGTTCTGGGAAAGGTGTAAATGTTCCGGAATGTGGGGTTTGGATGTAAGTGGGGGTTTGCATGTTTTTCTTTTAGTATGATAAGTAGAGACCATAGGCTAAGACATTCACATTTACATTTAGGGCATTTAGCAGATGCTTTAGTCCAAAGCGACTTACAATCAGCAGACACTATTGTCTGCCTTGAAAACATTTCTACCCACAGGACTTGGTCAACCACCCAATCTGTTCCTTCAGATTATATACTACAATATATGTTAGTTCATTGCTTTTTTTCCCAGAATGCCACCAGCAAGAGCTAGTGATGGGATCGGCAGTTCATTTGAGTGTACTTAATCACTTGAATCAGTTCATTAAAATGATTCGTTCAAAAGATTTGTTCACCGAATCGTTCAGCTCTAAGCAGGAGCCCAGTGCCCCGCTACGTGACTCACCTCCTCCCTGAGTGCAGTACGTGCACGCCGCGGGTCATAGAGTGAGTGAGTGACAGCGCGGACGAGATTCACGACAGTACACCTGCTCTCTGTGTGTCAGTTCGTCTCTCAGCGTCAGTTCACCTCCTCTCTGTGTGTCAGTTCATCCCTCAGCGTCAGTTCACCTCCTCTCTGTGTGTCAGTTCGTCTCTCAGCGTCAGTTCACCTCCTCTCTGTGTGTCAGTTCGTCTCTCAGCGTCAGTTCACCTCCTCTCTGTGTGTCAGTTCATCCCTCACCGTCAGTTCGTACCTCAGCGTCAGTTCACCTCCTCTCTGTCTCTCAGTTCGTTCATACGCGCGAAATCATGAGTGAGTCAGTGTATTGACAGTGTACGAATCACAGCAGCACGGCCGGGCAGACACAGTTCACAGTCTCTCCCTCTCCCTCCCCGCCCGGCGCACGTTGGCTGTCGTAGTTTGCCGAAGATTCACGAGTGAGTGACGGCGTCGGCGAATGACTTCACGAGTGATTCACAGGACCCGGCAGTTCCACTCCCGGCCGCCACGCTCGCTGCTGAGCTCAACTGAACTAAAAATGGAACAAATCAGTTCATGAAGTGATCCCAGTCAGTTCGTTCACTCAAATGATTTGTACTTTCAAACGAATCACTCCTGACCGACACAACACTAGCAAGAGCTGTGATACAGTGTGCATGATGTGATTGATATCATCCAAACTGGAGAGAGTGAAGTTGAGATGGAACTCAATGACACTGATGAGAGTGATGAAGACTCAGATGAAGTTGTCTGTCAACAAGTGGACAAAGAAAACCAACCACCCATGGACTGTCCAGCTGATCATTACATGGACATTGAGACAAAAACACACAAACACATCATGCACCGTGACAGGTGTCGCTGGCCGAAAAAATATTTCTTCAGTCACAACACAGATTTTTCTGGTCTGGATTTCATCTTCAGGCAAAGAGAGCTCAGCAACACACAGACAGTGACATCATGAAGTCCTCTGAATGCTCAGAAGAGACCATCCAAGAGATGTGCACACCTGCCATTGGATGTACGCAAGGACATGAAGACAGGGAGAGGATGCTGCGATATAGGATTCACCTACACACAATGCAGCAAGTGTGATGTTTGCGTTTGCTTTTCAGAGAACTGCTTTTAGGACTTTCACTAACAATGGAAGTTTGTTATGAAAAGAAAAAAGGATTGAAGAAGTTGCTAGAAAAAGCTAGAGTTTTATCCTGTTTATTTATTTATTATTATTTTTTAAATAAATGTGTGATTATTATTAAATGTTTTATACATTTATGGAGCTAAGTAAGCAATCAACAATGCAAATGAGCCCTTAGTTGTTCTGAATAGTTGTTCAGACAAAGTGAGAAATATACAGAAACTGCTAACACCAAAGCCCAACGTACATACACATTTTTCCAAAAACTCTTTGATTTCTGCATCAAAGGCCTCCTACAACAACATCTGAAAGGTCAAATAATTTCTTTTTAGGTTTTTCTTAATGTGGGTCTTACAGGGTTAAAATAGAGGTTAGATAAAAAGAAGATATAATGATTGTGTCACCCTTTACACCTATGTACCTTGCAAATCAGTCAACACCCAAAGAGACTTCGGTACACATGCAGTCAACCAAATGACGCAAAGTACAACAATCACTAGGCCAGAGGGTGTACTTGGTAAATAATAATAAAATGGTTTATTCTCCTTATCTTTTAATTGAACTTGTACGTTTGTTTACCTCTGAAAAGTCAATAAATGGAGATGGGGTAAAAAATAAAAGTTTAATCCTGTGTTTAAAAAGGTTCTTCTCCAGTGTCAATGTGTTAGTCAGCAACATAAGAACCATAAGACCATGGTGAACATGGTCATTTCTTCCCTAATTGCTTAATATCATGTATGTCATCACTTCAAATTATTGATTTAAAGAGAGACAGAAGAAAAAGATGCAAAATGATCCAACTCTCTGATTCTGATTCTGAAGTGGTAACCACTGCCCCATTATCACTGAGAGACATGGAATTATTGTTGTTTCCTACATGTCAGTGATGCTGGGACAAAATTTGTACTTCTTTTTTATAACGTGGCCTCACCTGGTTTTTAAAAATACCCACTAATTTAAGTGTGAAAGAGCCAAGAAAAGAACACAAACTTGAACCTTAAAAGTAAAACATGTCAAATTACCCAGTGAGTTAGATGCAAATATACCACACAAAAAGGAATATGTTATATCAAGATATAACAACAGCACAGTGGAAAGTAACAATACATTTAGTTCTGTGTTTGTTTAAGTGTCATCTTTGAACCCCACATCTGCAGTTATAAGTATATATTACTTAATCATGTTCATGGTTCATAACTTTGGTACATCTTGTTGTGCATTTGTTATAGCTTTTTGTGTGGTACAGTACCTGCTTATTACCAGCTTATAACCCAATAATACACTAACATGTACCATATGGTTACCAGGTAAATACCCAACAAATGTTGCCATAGTTTCATTGTGTTTACCTTCTTATTACCAAGTAACACTTTTGTGTTACCATGAATTTACCAAGTATTTACCTGGTAATCAGGGGACTGTAAAAGAAAGGGTTACCAAATGTTTTTTCAAAATAGTTTTAAATATATTTCTTTTGCACATCAATACCGGTGTCATGCAACAACAACAACAGCAACCAAATAACTGTAATTATAAGAGTAAATGTGATATTTTGATCCCAAGCTTGTAAATGGATAATGCCTAGTTTTCTCTAAAACTGCACAGTCAGCTCAGTCGAATGATCGTGTGTGCAAACAAAATAAACGCCCAGTAATTTACACAGATAGTGCACACCAATGACACTGTAAAACACTAAAGGCGCTTTACTTTACTGTTGATTTTACAGTAGAATAAACATTCACAAATTAATTGTCCCTTCGAGGAATTTCAAACAGGCACAAAGTCATCAAGTCATCAAGTTGAAAATGATGACTTGAATGCCCCTGAAAGTCAACAAATTTAATTTAATTTACACAGGTTTCAGGGGCAAACAGACTAAACAAATGGGAAATAAATGTAACTCTTTCAAGTGAAACAGGCAGTCACACTGGCAGACACTGATGTGCAGCCTCTCTTTTGATGGACTGAATGACAGCAGTTTCTGAGATGCACCGGACAAGGACATGAACAGAGAGAATCCACAGCCAGACAAACACAGGACAGCAATAACTTACTCATGTTCAAATGAATTCAACTACAAGTTTTACGGTTTAAAGTAAAAGTGTTGATGTGAGAAAATCGCAGCATCGTGGAGAAACCAGTCTGTCTGTATTCCTTTTATGCAGATGAGAGTTAAATCTTTGTGTAGACTCCTAACGTCAAAGTAAAATTCCATTCAGTCTGATAATACACTAAAGCAGTCACAGATGGGTGATGGAAGATGGGGCAAAAATATACATAACCTTACAAAATAAAGTCTATTGTGTGTCAATAAATGTATTTATCACGCACAGTTTTGTCAGTTGCACTCACAGATCTTTGTTCTTTGAACTCACAGATGCACTTTCTCTCTCTCTCTCTCTCTCTCATTTCTGTGTGCATTCAACTCTACCTGCATGCTCCCTTTACTTGGCCTGGCTTTACAGCCTGCAACAAAACCAGCCAATCACAGAGAAATACAGTTCTGACAGGCTGTTCCATATCAAATCATGTTGCTGATTATTATAATGTCTCTCTATGTTGGTGTTAGCCAGGATGCCTTTTCTCACTTGCAGTTAGTCCAGAACACTGTTGAGCATATAACAGTATGTGTTGGCATCTCTGCACTGGCTCCCAATCTATTTTAGAATCCATTTTAAAGTTCTGCTTTTTTTTTACTTATAAAGCCTTGAATGGTCTTATCTCATCTTACCTCAGTGATCTTTTACATCCTTATTCACCATCACCAGCACTGAGGTCTGCAGAAAGATCTCTTCTTGAGGTACCTATAGTTGAGATTAAAACATAAGGGAGAGAAAGTCTTTGCTGTGGTGGCTCTTAAATAGAGGAACAAACTATTTCCCCAAATTCCACATGCTCACAAACTGCCTGTTTTTAAATCTCGACTAAAAACCCCACTTCTTTCCCTGACTATTATGTTGTTAATTGACTTTTCTGGGTTTTATTGGTTTGACATTCTGTGTTGTGTTGTTTATTTCATTTAAATTGGCTTTTAGTTTACAGTTTCATATCCTGTCTGTTTTAACTAAGTTTGATGATGTACAGCACTTTGGTCAACTCAGTTGTTTTTAAATGTTCTGTAGAAATGAATATGGATTAGATTGGAGAACAACAGACTCGACTGTAGCACTGCACACCAATGCATCACTAAGCATTCTAAGCATGAAACCGAGGTGAAAGGTCATGAAATAAGCTACTTTTTAAAATGCTTTCAACAGCTTTTCTGAAATCCAAACTTTCATAAAATTCCGCTGGGAGCACAGAATAACCTCGAATCAGTGTTGCAAACTTTGACACTTTATTTAAGGAGTATTCAGACCTCTCTCGCCGGACTAGACTGGACTAGTGACAAATCTAGCAACTTTTTCTGGTGTTATTGGAGACTTTTGGAGACTTTGATGTGAAAACACATATTGTTTTTGTTCTCAATGAGCACCATTGTGACGCAGAGGGTTCACATGAATGTAAAGTTCTTTGTCTAAAATGCACTGCATTTATGGACAAAACTCCACCATTGTGTCTCTTTTGGGTGACTTTTGCCTTTTTTGTCCCAAGCCTGGATAAAGAGGACATTTGAAAATGTAACTTTAAAGAAATTTAATTTGTTGTAATTTCGGTTTTATTGACACACTTTTTGTCTCTTTATGTGTGGTTATTCTTCTCTCTTACAGGGTTAGGGTTAGTTGATGGCGTCATTTAGCGACTTGTAGAGACTTTTCAGAAAGCCAATAGCTACTGTCCTTACTGAGGATTTGGTAACACTGCCTCAGATCAAATATGAATGCCCTCTAGGCCCATCAGAAGAATAGGTTATAGGTTATAGGTTAGTAAAATGGTCACCCACTGACACATTTTTTAAATGTATTTATTTTATTTGTTTATTATTATTGTTGTGATTCAACTTAGTAATTGGTGGGAAAATATTAATACAAATGATTAATTATTTTTAATAATTAATTTTGTTATTAATTTCTTAAAAACGGGGCACCACTCCTCTTAGCGTGAGGAGAATGACAGAGAAACTGTCACTTTACAACCTTCAAGTGTCTCTTGACTATCAGTTATAACTAATTAATAATAAGTATATTAATATTAATTAATAAATAACAAAGAAGGTGTGAGATCGTACACTGGCTTCTTTCAATTACCCTTTGTTACAAACAAGCAAGCACAAAAGACAGAAACGGTACTTTTAAAGTAAAGATTCAACATTTATTAAAGCATTAAAATTAATTAATAACAGCAACAAACATCAATCCCTAAATCTAAAATAACTGCTGGTAAACACGTTTCAATATAAAAGAAAGAAAGTAAAATAAAATAAAAAGGGTATGGATCTGAGTGCAGGAACGTGTGTGTGTGTGTGTGTGTAGGTGAGGGTGTGTGTGTGTGTGTGTGAAAAGGGGGCGTGTCACTTTGGCAGTAGGTAACAGGAAGTGAACAAAACAAAGCCAAAGTAAAACAGGAAGCAACAAACAAAGCCAAAAGGTAAAAGAAGGAGGGCATCGGCTGGTTCTGCCGGGATAGGAGAGATGAGAGCGCGCCTCTAGAGCTGTGTTCAATCCGTGGTTCAGTCCGTGGTTCGATCTGTTCTTCGGTCAGTGTACCGGCATCAGAGAACGGGTGCGGGCGTCTCGTTGAATAAAAAGAAAAACAAAAATGGAAAAAACAAAAAATGGGGTAGGAGTGGACGAAGAAAGAACCTTCACAGCTTGGCCAGCGAGAATGGAGTTCTTTGATATTTCCTCTTCTTAAACACATACATCCGCTCTCGCTAGGAAAATATGGTGAAGAGACCGAACTCTGGGGTTCGTTCAGTTTTATTACCTATGCCTAGGGGGCGGGGCATCCTGTGGTGTCCACCAATGGGTGAAAGGTTGACTGCCGTGGACATCCTCTGCCGCAGTGAGTTGTGGGGGACGAGTGCATCACAGCTGGACGCCTTGGAGGAAAAGATTCCTTCTCTTTGTTCTTCCCATGTGGCTCCTGGGGTCTTTCAGACCGCCATTTTAGGTCTCAGCTGCATCCAGGTTTTCCCAAAGAGGACAGTGAGGCCTCACAGTCATGCTGGGCCCAACATTATTATTATTATTATTATTATTATTATTATTATTATTATTATTATTATTTTAAATCAGCAAAAATATCAGACCTTTTTTCAGCCACTGTGTAGTCTGCCAGCAGTTTACAGCTGTGACTCTCAATTTGTTTTATGTTTAGCCACCAAAATAAAACAATTGTTTGGGCTTCAGACATGAATTCTTTAATCTTGTGGTGTATTTATTTTTCTTTTCACCTTTTTCTTTGCTGCCACATTTGTGTTCCATAGGCAGTAGGTGTCAGCAAGAGCATTCTTTATCACTTCCATCAGATTTTTGGGGAGGAACTTGGGTGTGGAGCGCTGCTCATACAGTGTTCACTTTTACATTTATTGTCAAGCAAGCAAAACCCACATTAAAAAATTAAACATAAATTGCCATGTTTCCTGAAATATTGTTTAATCCAACAACAGACTGAAAAACAGAAAAGCTGCCAGTCATTTTCATGATGAGAAGATTTTTATTGGTACAGGACAGCAGCACATAAGCATTTTTCTTTTACCTAAAACAAAGCACATGTGAAAGAGTGCCAAAAAGAGTGCTTCCAAATATTTAACCCGTGTAAATGGTACCTGTTTACCAGAGATTTGATTATTTAATGAGTCGACCAAGGAGAGAGTTTCCTGGAGTCAGAGATGAGTTAAGTTGAACAATGCTTTATTGGAAGCAGCTCAGATCTGAGGAGAACTGAGACAATGCCGAACATAAAACAAGTATGTTTTGGTTATCCTCTGTCTTACAGTCTACATAGTTTCAGGTAAAACTGCACACTAAGCTCTAATCAAACTAGCAAGCCCCGGTACTGAAACGTACAAAGTACTAAAGCCACACCTATTATGTGCTGATCATCAGGAAGTTGGTTTAATATCTGAGTCTGTACCGAAACGGAACATCTCTGAGGGGATGCTGGGTGCCAAAGCCCCATCTCCTGTAGTCATTTTCAGGTATCTTCTCATCAGGATTCTTCAGCTCAAACTCAAAGTAGACCAACATGAGGAAAACAAACTGTTTCATTTCATTGTAGGCGAAGAAACGTCCAGGACACATTGAGACCCCAGCACCCCAGGGCATGTTGTAATACTTCATCTTCTTCCCCTTCTTGTAGAAATCTGTTTTCTTGCTCCCGTCTGGATTGAGAAAGCGGTCATATTTGAATGAAGTTGGGTCAGGGTGGACCTCTGGGTCCATTTGAACTGCAATGTAAGGGAACATTGCCACTCTGTCACCTTTGCGAATGAAATATTCACGACCATCTGCCATTTTGAGAGTCATATCCTGAAGCACAGATCTGGTGAGAAGGGGTGCAGTAGTGAGTCGGAGACTCTCATCCAGAGCACTGTCCAGGATGGGTGTTTTCATCAGCATTTCGTGGGTCAGGTCAACTAAAGGACCACCACATCGCACTTCCTGTCCTGATTCCTTCATAACCCTATCTACCTCTTCCTTTACTGCTGCCATGGCCTCTGGGTGTTTCATGAGAAAGAGAATCAGCCAGAAGGAGGCTGGCCCTGTGTTGCCCTGAGAGGCAAAAAGAAGCACAAACATGTATTTGTCAATATTTAACTCATTCATACCGATATCAATTCTGTACTGCTGCATATCCCATGCCCAGCGGCTGAGATTGTCCTTGAGCCTCATCTTCTGCACTGACAGAGCTTTCCAGAAATATTCCATCAGTCTCTTTGCCTGCAATCGAAGCCTGGGTGTGAGCACCCCGTAGAAGAGGTTAGGGAAGAGTTGGTCATATTTACGAAACTCAGAGAATAAGGCCTGTGACTCAGCTCTGTCCTTGTCTTTCGATTTCTCTTCACTTCCTTCTGACTCAGGTGGTGTGTTCCCAAACAGAGACAAGTATCCGGCCCTAAAAAGAATATTGTAGCTGTACATAAAGAGTCCATCTTCTATCCAGGTGCTTTTGTCTGCAGCTCCATCACTTCTGTGCAACATCAGAGTCTGTAAATTAGTCATCATAGTTTGTGTCAGTACCTTCAGGCCATCTCCCTTGAGATGCTTGTTGCTGGAGACTTGGAGAACATGGTGCTCATTTATTTCAGCTTCATAACCATGCACTCTGCGTACAAGTTGCCTTACAAACTTGTTAAAGTCTAGTTTTTCTCTACTCTCTTTTACCATAGGTACATACGATAGAGGATCCTGAAGAAATGTAATATAAAACCCTCCCAGCTGTACTGTGTATATATCGCCATGCTTTTGCTTCATCCTCTCAAAGAATTTCAGTGTGTTCCTGCGAAACTCCAAGACATGACCCAGCCAAGGGATGAGCCCCTTATCCAAAGGGGGCTCTCCTGGCTGCCGCCTTCGAAACACACCAAGAAGGTAAAGTCCTCCGATCAGAGAGGCAAGAATGCCAATAAGGATAGAGAACAGGAGTTCCATGACTGATTACTCTGAGGAACACACAGTTATGTGGAGTAAAAGCTCCACATCCTACATTATATATAGACGTTATGCTCCTCCCTTTGTGTAAGATGAGTAACAGATTTCAGTGAAATCATTTAACTATTTAAACAAGTAAAAAGGGTTGTGTGACGAGATGAAGGCGGCGGGTGTGTTGTACCAACAACGCCATATAGGGAGTCTCGCCCCAGGAGATAGTTAAAATATTTCAAAAGGAATAATTAGGTACATTTACCATTACAGAGATTGCTAAATCAACATAGGCTGCATATTCAAATACTCAAGCTGGGGCTGAGAGGTGAGGGTGAACAGGGCTGGGGCTCATCAGGGCAGACCTAAATCAAATCAAAGGAGGGATTACTAACCAAAACACCCGTGGCACCGCATACACACACACGCACAAAGGGGGTTCGTGAGGAAAACACCATCACCAGGGATTGGGTCGCCGCTTTGGCCCACAGCACCTGTTTACAAAGAAAAAAAGGTAAATATATGGCCTCACAGCTAAACGTAACACTTTAATATCAAGAAAACACACACACACAACAAACAATATGTTTTTCGAATAAGAACACAAATCAAAACAAAAATAAATCAATATTTAACAAAATACAAATTAAATCCCTTTTTTTTTTTGCACAAGTAATTAATAAATCAAACAAATTCCTGAGGCTGTAACAAGCCCTGACACCAGCTCTGTGGCGAGCCTGTCGTAGTCACTGCTCCATCATTGCTCTGGAGAGCCGCAGAGCCACAGAACAAAGTGAGACAAAACGGAACAAAACA
The DNA here is from genome assembly GCF_963457635.1 of Microchirus variegatus. Lineage (NCBI taxonomy): Eukaryota > Metazoa > Chordata > Actinopteri > Pleuronectiformes > Soleidae > Microchirus > Microchirus variegatus. The sequence continues at coordinate 20,055,631 of NC_139806.1, forward strand.
AAACAAAACAAAACAGCAACGTCGTCCAGGGAACCGTGACAATAATGGACATATATGGACACCACCCGCAGAGAGTCACAGCAGACCAGGTAGCAGAGTTACTGCACGGCTTCTGCCTGATTCAAAATGTGGCACAAAAAAGTAACAATTAGCTGGGAGGGATGAGCAGCAGGTAGAAGGAAAAGAGGAGGGCGGACAACGCCGACTTACCACGAGGAGCCACAACCACACACGGACGGCCTCCAGCGGGGCAACTCGGCCCCACGGCAACAGCAACCTGCCGCGCTACAGCGACAGAAAGGAGAACCGTGTCACCAATGCGCCCTGTGGCACGCTAAGTGGGAGGAAGGACAGCGATGCGCATACCTGTTGATTTTACAAGAGGAAATGTGCACCAAGATGAGGTGGCCGCAGGAGTGACCAGACCAGTATAAGAAAAGTATGCAGCGCCGCCCATCAATCAGCGCGCAAATCCACAACTGATGTGGATAAAGCAAGGAGGAAGGGGGAAAGGATGCGAAGGAAAAGACCATCCTGCCACAGTTGCATATGACAAAGTACATCTGTAAGAGATCACTGCTCTCCTGAATGCACAAGAGTTAGTATTTCCAACCCCTCATTTGTAGTAGACAGGGGATTGATAGGAAGAAGTTCACTTTTATTAAAATTCAATTTGTAACCAGAATATCTGCCGAATTGGGTTAGAATGTCTGTAATAACAGGGATAGACGATGCGGGGTTTGACACATATAATAACAAATCGTCTGCATACAGGGACAGCTTATGGGTGACATCATTCCTGGTGATGCCATCGACTTTCCCCTCCTCACGAAGCCAGATGGCCAGTGGTTCGATGGACAGAGCAAACAGGAGGGGGGAGAGGGGCATCCCTGTCTGGTACCCCGATGAAGGGCGAAAGGGGGCGACCTCACTCCATTTGTAAGGATATGGGCAGTTGGAGAGTCATAAAGCAGTCTAATCCATGCAATAAAGTCAGAGCTAAAGTCAAATTTAGACAGGACGTAGTACAAATACTCCCACTCAACCCTGTCGAACGCTTTCTCGGCATCTAAAGAAATTGCCACCTTAGGTGTGACAGAGTTGGGAGAACCAATGATGTTGAGAAGTCTCCCAGTGTTAGAAGAACAATTCCTTTCAGCCATGAACCCAGTCTGGTCTGTGGAAATTAGGGCAGGTAGGGCCAACTGATATTTTTTATTCCAGTTTGTTTCCTCAGGTTTCCTCTCAGTTGCTAAATTACTTTTCCCCAAATGCTGAGAACTTATACAGATGTTTGTGGACTGGTTCCTGTGGAACCGCCTCCAGAGCAATGTGGGGAAAACTAAGGAACTGTGACTTATGTCACCAGCCACATTTTTTGGAGTGGTCTGCTGGGGCAGTAGCATCTCAGCAGAAACAGAAGAGAAAGAGGCTGGACAGACTGATTAAAAAAGCCACCTCTGTCCTTGGATGTCCCCTTGTCACAGTGGAGGTGGTGGGGGAGGGGAGGATGACTACCAGGCTATTATCTCTGATGGACAATCTCTTACATGATGCCGTCACAGCACTGGGCAGCTCCTAAATGTCTGAAAGAGTGTTATCGTTCCTCCCTGCAGCTGTTAAGGCCACATTATACTTCTCCGACTGCGTAATGCGTTATCCGACTGCGTCACCATGGAGACACCTCGAGCCTTCATAGTTCTGCGTCGTGGTGAAGGTTACACGCTGCAATTTTTTTATTTATTCTTACTGGGAGAACAATATTTGTTACACAGTTGGAGAATTGTGTCTTTGAAATGAGTCAGCATAAATGTGTTCTTAACAGCTTCATAGTTCATAAATGGTCCAAAATGACTGTATCGAACTGATATTGGTATCAATACAAATTTGAGTTTGTGATACTGGTATGGTATCAGACGCAATCCCTAGTATTAACACTCAATTCACTCTGCTGTTACGAGCTCAGGTTCATACTTTCTCCTCCAATGACTCTGTCCGTCTCTCTGTGCTTATGGATGTGTGCGTGTGGGATTGTTGTCTGTTGTACATGCTTGTTTTAATGATAAGTGTATGAGTGGTTTTTTTTCTACTGAAAAATATATTAGTAAATTGTCCCCACATGAAAAAAAAAAAAACACCTCTGGATTTTCCCCTTAGTGGTGTAAGTTAGTTTTTTCCACAGCTAAGTAATCAGATAAATTGTACAAACCAAAGTCCTACAGTTTTTGCCTCTGCACTCTTCCAAATAGTAACTTATTTCTACTTGAACCAGAAATGTATAACTCGTGAGACAGAAGTCCAAGAATAAACATTTGAGAGCATACTGGCAGCCCATCATCACTACAATTAGATTGATTTATTTATTTGATGGCAGCTCCACGACAGTGAATGAGTGTTTAGGTGAATGCTGGGAGTTGGGTGTGCAGGACATTGCAGTATGAGAGGCCAGACTGTCCCAACTGCAGGGAAGTCCCCTGAACCTCGCATAGCTAGAATGCCAGCTGACATTGCGTGCTCACTTTTTAAATAAACCTTTAAAATGGTTTGTTTTGTGTGTTGTTGCCGGTCTCTTGGAAGTTTTGAAAAGGGAGTCTCCTTTCTTTAACCTGTGATTTGAAAATCCATTAGGTGACTGTGTTTTGTTTTGTTAAACTTTGGAATTAATCTTTTGTCAGCTAATAAGTTGACAAACCTTATTTAGCCACTGGACAGATCTCACAACATCGGCACTTTTAATTTGCCTTTTTATTTTGTGGTGGTAATCCTGATTATGTGTATGCTTCAATGTGTTACAGTTGACTACGTCTGCTCTGTAGAGATGCTCTGATTTCAGCGCTTTAAGACACTTTGAGCTCAGCAAGCCATTTAGACTAGCCAGGTTTATAATCCATCTTTGTAGGTTTAAGTGTCTCTTTATATGTGTGTTATCTGGGAAAAATAATGATTTTGCAACAGCGTTTCAGGGAAACTTGGCTTTAATTAATTGCAACAAGCTGTGGTTCAGGTTGGATTAAAAAAAAACAAAAAAAAAACGAATCACTGTCAGGGGCCAGGTTTCTTTTCTCTGACTGAGTTGCTGTGTAGCCCCAGTTGTAGCATGGAACATTTCCATGTACTCAGTAATGGATGTGATTTCAAAAGTAGTAAAGCAAAAATATTCAAGTAAAGGTAAAATAACATATTTGTACAGATACTTGTAAAAAGAACAACAAACTATTACATTACTACAATTACAGCACTGTGCTTCATAGCTTTCCACATCTGCTTCACATAAATCATCACAATTGTCCCGTTTGCTCTCCATTGGTCCCTTGACAGACAGCACCACCTACTGGTTCGTACATTGGAAAACAAATGCACCAATAGCACCAATTGCACTTGCAGTTGTCGTCGCCTTTAAACTTTCAGTCTGTTTGCAAGTTATGTTAAGGCAAGGTTTTATGAAACTACTGTAAATAAAAAGCTAATGTCATGTAATTTATCGAATAATGTGTATATCAGGATTCAAGACAAGGGAGTTGAACGTTAGATCATAGAATAACAGTGTGTACTTTCATATGAACTACATGATTAAATCACAACGTTCATACAGAATATGACAGCAAACACATTTTAATTTCTTTACTAAACATAAATACTATTTTTTTATTACTTGCCCAATTTAAGCAGAAATTATTATTTTATTCATAGATATTTTGCATATAATAGTGATGTGGTAAATACAGATGTTCTTTTTGGGAAAAAGCACGCCACAGAAATGTGCTGTTGCAATGAGTCCTTGTGACAGGTGGCCTAAAACATCCATGTGTGAGGCCCCAGATATCACAGAGATGAAAACGAATTAAGATAACTCACCTCCGGCCACTTCTGGTTTAGATATACTGTCACAAAAGGGCCGTGTAAAGCCAAGAAAAATTCAAATAAATGCACAACAACTTTGAAAATATGATACTTTTAATTTAAGCAGCAAGAACAACCACATACAACATTAAGTATGAGTTTGAGACACTTAACAGCTATGCCAATACCATATCATGCCGCAACAAAGAGGCAGCAGTCGCTTCATATTTTTATGCTATTCAGTAAATATTCAAAATTAAGCATTAACAACCACATTTATAAAAGTTCCTTTAATTATGAGGATAAATGTAATGATTTGAAACCTTCATAAAAAAAAGTAAAGAACCACATTCACAAGTAGATGACATCAAATTCATCATGATAACATCATTTAACACAATTGTATACATCAGTAAAAAAGCAATTTTGTTTTTTCTAGATTTTAAGAATAATTTTAGATAAATACAATTCAAGAGATGAACAACAGGAATCACTGTTTCTCTTCCCTTAAAAACAGATCATTGATAGTGCATATTTTAAGTGCTAAACCTCCACCCATTGTGTGCTGATCACACAGAAGTTGATTTAATATCTGAGTCTGTACCGAAACAGAACTTCCCTAAAAGGATGCATGGATCCAAAGCCCCATCTCCTGTAGTCAATATCAGGTATCTTCTCATCAGGATTCTTCAGCTCAAACTCAAAGTAGACCAACATGAGGAAAACAAACTGCTTCATTTCATTGTAGGCGAAGAAACGTCCAGGACAAATTGAGACCCCAGCACCCCAGGGCATGTTGTAATACTTCACCTTCTTCCCCTTCTTGTAAAAATCTGTTTTCTTGCTCCCGTCTGGATTGAGAAAGCGGTCATATTTGAATGAACTTGGGTCAGCATGGACCTCTGGGTCCATATGAACTGCACTGTAAGGGAACACTGCCACTCTGTCACCTTTGCGAATGAAATATTCACGACCATCTGCCATTTTGAGAGTCATATCCTGAAGCACACCTCTCATGAGGAGGGGTGCAGTAGTGAGTCGGAGACTCTCATCCAGAGCACTGTCCAGGATGGGTGTTTTCATCAGCATTTCGTGGGTCAGGTCAACTAAAGGACCACCACGTCGCACTTCCTGTCCTGATTCTTTCATAACCCTATCTACCTCTTCCTTTACTGCTGCCATGGCCTCTGGGTGTTTCATGAGAAAGAGGAGAAACCAGAAGGAGGCTGGCCCTGTGTTGCTCTGAGAGACAAAAAGAAGTACAAACATGTACCTGTCAATCATTGACTCCTTCATACTGATATCAATTCTGTACTGCTGCATATCCCAGATCCAGCGGTTGATGTTGTCCTTGAGCCTCATCTTCTGCACTGACATAGCTTTCCAGAAAAGTTCCATCAGCCTCTTTGCTTCCAATCTTTGCCTGGGTGTGAGCACCCCAAAAGCCAGGTTAGGGAAGAGTTGGTCATATTTACGAAACTCAGAGAATAAGGCCTGTGACTCAGCTCTGTCTTTGTCTTTCGATCTCTCTTCACTTCCTTCTGACTCAGGTGGTGTGTTCCCAAAAAGAGACAAGTAGCCGGCCCTAAAAAGAATATTGTAGCTGTACATAAAGAGTCCATCTTCTATCCAGGTGCGTTTGTCTGCAGCTCCATCACTTCTGTGCAACATCAGAGTCTGTAAATTAGTCATCATAGTTTGTGTCAGTACCTTCAGGCCATCTCCCTTGAGATGCTTGTTGCTGGAGACTTGAAGAATATGGTGCTCATCCTCTTCAGCTTCATAACCAAATACTCTGCGTACAAGATGCCTTGCAAACTTGTAAAAGTCTAGTTTTTCTCTACTCTCTTTTGCAAAAGGTACAAACGATAGAGGATCCTGAAGAAATGTAATATAAAACCCTCCCAGCTGTATTGTGAATACATCGCCATGCTTTTGCTTCATCCTCTCGAGGAATTTCAGTGTGTTCCTGCGAAACTCCAAGACATGACCCAGCCAAGGGACGAGCCCCTTATCCAAAGGGGGCTCTCCTGGCTGCTGCCTTCGAAACACACCAAGAAGGTAAAGTCCTCCGATCAGAGAGGCAAGAATGCCAATAAGGATAGAGAGCAGGAGTCCCATGACTGATTACTCTGAGGACCACACAGTTATGTGGAGTAAAGCTCCACATCCTACATTATATATAGACGTTATGCTCCTCCCTTTGTGTGAGATGAGTAACAGATTTCAGTGAAATCATTTAACTATTAAAATAAGTAAACAGGGTTGCATATGACAAGATACATATGCAAGAGATCATTGCTATCCTGAATGCACAATAGTCAGTATTTCCAACGCCTCATTTGTAGTAAAAATAAAGTTGTTTTCAGAGACAGATTCAGCCACACAAGCACACAGTTCTTGTAAAACTAAACTTCTGTTGGTGAAGCAATGATTCAGCTTTTTATTGCCAGACATTCAAGACAATTTAGCTTTCACCCACAGAGAAAACTGTGCCGAGTGATGGAATTTTTGTCAAGGCAATGTGAGAATTGAGATCGACTTAATGATATTAAAATCATGTGATAAGGAGAGCACACCCAGTGTGACAAAACTGATTTCCACTTAGAAAGCCTCATTATTTTCCTGCTTTGTGACTATGGTAATTGATGACCAAGACAACCCTTTATTGTCAGTGAATACAACTGAAATTTTTATTCCAGTTTGTTTCTTCAGGGTCTGAGAGTCAGGTTCGTGCATTCTACATTACATGACAGGGCCAATGGACACAATAAGTGTGTGGCGGGAGTGCGTGACAAAAGACTGAAAAGCATGACTGCCACACTCAACAACATGCATTTGATGCAATGACTGAATGAGAACTAGCTCATCAGCTATCTAAAAACAAAACAAAAATATATTTGATTGTGATAACTACACATTCATTTGTGACAGAATTAAATATGTTATTTGTGGTCAATATTGACAGCTGTTTGGGGGATTATTTTATGAGGCCAAACTCTTTCTACTTTGCTGTAGGCTGAATACGTTATAGCCTACCTAATCCCTGTTGCCTGATTGATGGACAAATCAAATTAAAACCGTATGAATACATAGGATATCTTGTAGGCTATACTGCATGATCCAAATATAGTGTTATTTGATACTATTACATTTTGGGCATGAAATCCACACTGAATCCACCCTTCTGATGGGATTAGTTTAATCCAGATTTATTGGATCAAAGTGATCCCAATCCTGCTACAAAGTTCTGAAAAACCCAAACTAAAGCTTTGATGCAGATCAAAACCAAGATTGGATTACGTAATCTAATCCGATTACATAATCGTTTTTTTCTTTTGAAAAACCCATTTTCAAGATTTGATCCAATCCGTTATCCAACATCCGAGTGGATTACTTTTGGAAAACCGGGCCCAGATGATGTGTCAAGAACAAGCTGCAAGAACACCCAAAGGACGGTTGCAAAAAAAAAATGACGTTTTTTTTCTCACAGCCCGAGGCACTCTACAGAGAAAACTACTTGGGCTTTCTTGGGGGTGAAATGTAAGAGGATCATAATATCAATCGAAATTTCACCGACAATATTTAAATTAGCTCAGAGTCAAAATATTAAAATATTTGACAAATAATCCCTTTGAATATTCAAATAGCATTTCCACTTCAAATGCCTACACCTACTTTGAACTGAACTTGGATCTTTAAACTTGATTCTTGGAGCTTAAATCTTCACCTTACATCCTGAACTATATGACCAATCGACCCCAGTATGTGAGGACTGGGGATTGTGTGTCAGACATGGCTGACTGCAGTACAGGGGCCCAACAGGGAACTATTCTGGCTCCGTTCCTCTTCACCCTGCATACTTCTCCTACAGCTCCCCCTCCTGTCACCTGCAGAAGTTCACTGTTGACTCTGCAATATTCAGCCTCATCAAGTTTGTTCAGCATTTGTTGTAAAGTTCAACATGGTTAGTTCAGATTTCTTAATTCTATTAAATCCCATCTAAAATGTTTTTGATTATGATTTGTTTGTTTGTTTGATAAAGTTATCATGGTACGGCATTCACGTGAAGTCAATTAAAATAAAAAATCTGGGCAATGTTTTAAAATGTTTACAATGTTTACCATGTAAAATTGTCTTGCCTAAACCAAAACAAATCTTGTTCCACAAGCAGATGGAAAAAGACATCCCAAATCACTTTTCCAACCCACAAATATTTCATTTCATAATTAATAGAAAGCAATAAAGATGTTCAACTGTTTAACTGATACAACTGTTTCCTTGCCTTGAATTACTGCACCTTTTTAAAAATATGATTTATATCACAAATAGAGACGTGCAAGATTGCACTGCATGTACTTTGAAACTGGATTCACTCCCTAGGGTCATTTTTTAATGTCTATACACAAACACACACAGTGACATCCTGGAGCTTTTTAAATTGTGGCTGACAGTCACAAAACAGCTAGCTACGCTAATGCTAATCGAAAAAGAAAACATTTTATACTCCTGCGCAAAGTGCTCTACGTAGGTACAGAGCACAGAGCCCTCTGCGTCGACGGATAGCCTGTCGGAGAGCCTCTGCGTCGTCTCCGGCTGCACAAAATATTTTCTAAGTGTCCGTCACTCCGTCAAGGGACAATGGAGACAGCAAGGTCTGCGATTGGTCCTCAGGACAAGCCGAGCTAAGCTGCTCTGTGTCGGCCACAGTGCGCACCGAGCGTCCACAGAGGCGGAGCTGATCACCGCCAACAACGTCGCTGCCAAACTATAAATACGTCATATCTTAATACACACACCACATGTTTAGACTCTAAATGGCTAATTTCTTGCCTCAAATTATCTTAAAACTGCTTTCCGGTAGACAACGCCCAAAAACTGGCATATTCAAGCTAACTTAACCCTGGCTTGGAGGAGTATGATTTTCATTGTTTTTATGCCACTGTCAGTACTGTTCTCCTCAGCAAGCAGGCGTTTTAAAACAGTGACTGGTGGGATTATGTCGGCTTCAGAGGATGTGCAGTCGACCTCCTGGTCAATAATGCTCGCCTGCTAGCTGGCTGTAAACTGTGGAATGGATTTCCTGAACGGATCGTGCATTATTACTCCGAGCCTCATAAATATAAGTGTCAGGGCTCTTGGCATAGGCCACATAGGCGGTCACCTAGAGCGAAAACTGCTGGAGGGGTGCTGCCAGTCACCCTTGGCCTCAAAGAAAGGAAAAACAAAACATCGACAAATAATTCAGTCACGCGACGAGTGTGCACCTCAGGGTCAGAGGGACCAGAGGTCAGGTCAAGTGACAGACAGGTGATGATTTACTTGTGAGATAAAAAGGACGTCCAAGCCCTTGGGCGAACAGAATCGCAAGCAGAGCTGGCTCTACCCAATTTGGTGCTCCCGATATGGCCCTCTGTGGACTAACTCCACCCTCACCATATCAGACAGCGATGGCCAGTTAGCAGGGTCTAAAGGTGCTGCCTTGATCAGGGTCTCTGCAGGTTTCAACAAGTCAAATTTAAGACTTATTAAGACTTTTTTAAGACCATAATGAATACAATTTAAGACCCATTTCAAATCCGTACTGGCAAAAAAAAATGACATGAAGGAAAATTGGAAACACAAACACACCGCGGCGTGCGCACAGCACACTAGCTCCCCTCGTGGTGCTCGATAAATTCTCACCGGGCAGCACAGGTCGCCTACTTTAGTTCTGTGTAGTAGCTATGTTATCGCATCCTCAAAAATAAAAACATTCCAAAGCGAGACTGAAGTTAATGCATGTTTTGAATAAAAATAACATTAATTAGGGCTGGACGATTATGGCAAAAATAATAATCACGATTAATTTGATTGATATTGAAATCATAATTAATAAACACAATTATTCATTGATTTCAAAATTTGAGTATTTATTGAACCACCAAAACTCAACTTTTAATATAACTTAAAAGAACAGCCAGAAATACATTTGTAACACATAAACAAGTAAAATAATAATAACAGTGAATTAAAATAATGATAGTAATAAAGACACAAATAAAAATAACTGCTGCATAACTTGCAAACATTTACAACATGCACTGACAACACTAAAAACACAGGCAAAATCAAAACAAAATACTCTGCAACTTCAGCATAACATCTATCATACAGGACTGGAAATATTTACGTGAAGGCAACACATGACGCTTGTCCAAAGTCTTAACATGCGTCTAGAATCCTGGGTTTGCTCACGGTACTGATGTGTCCTTCACTACCATATTTTTTAATTAACGTCACAGCCTCCGCTATCTCTTGATGTCTGCGGGATGTGGTGGATATGGAACGGCATTGTAAAGAGTGTCCTTCATAGAGGACTGTGTTGGCGCTGACTGGCGAGCTTTATCGCCTGGTCATTGACATGACAGCGCGAGAAACTTTGCGAACAATTGACTTTTGCTCGACCTCAAATTGAAGCCGAAATGTTTCCAGTTAACTGATATTTTCCTACCTATATTACCTTTCTGCCTTTTCAAACGTTCGCTCCTATTATTGATCCACACACGTCACTCGCTAGCTGCAGCCGCACGTAACACTGGTGCAATGACAATTACTTTTTTTTACAATTACTTTTTCTAGCATTTACATATACATGCCGCGCACGCATTAATCGTTTTTCTTCAATTATAATCTTTTTATGATCGTGAGAAGACAAAATGGATTAAAATTCGATTAATCTTCCAGCCCTAACATTAATAGATCTTGAAGACCTTTCAAAATTGTATTTAAGACCTTTTGTGAGATTTTAGGAGAATTTAAGACATTTTAAGGCCTTAAATTCAAATTATTGGATTTAAGACTTTTTAAGACTTTTAAAGACCCCACGGATACCCTGCTTGATAGACTCAATGTGTAATTAGGGATGTGTTGACAGGATCGGGGTGTCCTCAGGCTGTTGAACAGTACATGCTGTGCTAGTTCCTTCACCTACAAGAAAATCAAACACACATGCATCTTAATCCTTCAGTATTAGTAAAGTCACACAATGATTTACACATTACATGCTTCAGAGAGTGGTGATTGTGTGGATGTTTGATCAGAAGGCCCCTCTCCAGCAGCTGTTTGTGGTTCATCTAGACCAGGGGTCACAGAAGACACATAAGAGAGACTCACCAATAGCTGCAATATTTAAAATAATAACAAACATATATGTGCATATTAGTATTATCCTCTATGTGCCTCTATAATAATAAGAATATTAAAAAAATGAATAATAATGATTATTTTATACTTTTACTTTTTATTTAAGTATTATTATTTTGTATTATCATTATCATTATTATAATGATGTTATGCAATTAAACTGTGCTTTTATGTCAAAATTTGGGAGAGAGGAGGAGTCTATCAGGGCAGGCGAGTGTAGTCACTCACTCACTGACCCACAAATGTACTGACACATAGAGAACAGGAGAACTGTGGCTGAGGACGTGAATCTCGTTTGTGCTGTCACTCACTCACTGACCCGCGAATGTACTGACACAAGCTGAACTGTGGCTGAGGATGTGAATCTCGTTTGTGAACGAACTGACACACAGAACTGGAGAACTGTGGCTGAGGACGTGAATCTCGTTCGCGCTGTCACTCACTCACTGACCCGCGGACGTACTGCACTCAGGGAGGACGTGAGTAAAGTAGCAGGGCACTGGGCTCCTGCTAAGCACTGAACGATTTGGTGAACGAATCATTTTAATGAATGGATTCTAGGGATTCAGTACACTCAAATGAACTGCCGCTCCCATCACTAAAGTACTCAAAGTTTTACCAGTGCCACGAAGTTCACGCTTTTATACATGTTCACTGTTTATGGCTCGTAGCAGCAGATAGCAGTCATTTGAGGCAACGTTCGTTAGCTTGTTTGCTAACATTGTTGATGTTTGTATCGCTCAGGGTTTAACTGCAGGTTAAACATCACGCAAAGCAGACAATCGGACTGTTTTGTGTAAGAGAGTATTCTAAGATGCGTTTGGCAACACATCTAAATAATGATTTTGACTGAAAATTTGACTGCACTATCTTGTCATATGTTTGTTGTATGTATCTGGTAAAGGTTGTGAAAGCTCTTGATCCTTGGTCAGTTAATAAATACTTGACTTAATATACTGCCCCGTCTTTATGATCTTGTATACTGTTTAGCTATTTAACATCATACAACATTAGATTCATGTACATATTTTTTGTTTATCAAGTTGCCATCTATTGGACACAAGAAGGACTCTGTTAATCATCTAACAACAGATTGATACAGTCTTTCTTTATGCACCTATTGAATGGGTCACCCTAATCATTATCAGAAAAAAATTAATTGCATTTTCATCACTTGGCTACTGAATTGCAGCCCAATATCAAACGTGACAAGTACAGTAGAAGGAGAACTAAGCAGCAGCAACAGTGTCAATGGGCACAGAGTACGTGATGAAACTGAAATGAAATTCCAATTCCAAAATTCAGACCGGACATGAAGGCAGAGATGATAACTGTGGAGAAGCTATCCTATAATATAAGAATGAACAACACCGTTGCAGTGCATTTCACATTAAACAACCTAGCTAACGAGCTAGCACAAATAAAACATCTTCACACAAAATGGCATTATACAATAAAAAAAAGATGTCATAATGTTACCTTTATATAGCAATTTCTTCTCCTCTATTCTTATCTTGTGATCAGGGTGCTATAGGTGGTCGGCTATAGCCCCATCTACTGGAGGGGCGCTACCAGTCACCCTTGGCCTCGAGGAAGAAAAAACAAATAACAAATAAATAAACTATGACTTTCCTAAATTGTGGTGCTGAGCCACGTGACGAGTGAGCACCTCAGGGTCAGAGGGACCAGAGGTCAGTTGATGACAGGTGATGATTTACTTGCAAAATAAAAAGGAGGGTAAGCCCTTGGGTGAACACGATCACAAGCAGAGCTGGCTCCACCCAATTTGGTGCCCCCGATATGGCCCTCTGTGGATTAACTCCACCCTCACCATATCAGACAGCGATGGCCAGTTAGCAGGGTCTAAAGGTGCTGCCTTGATAGACTCAATGTGTAATTCAGGATGTGTTGACAGGATCGGGGTGTCCTCAGGCTGTTGAACAGTACATGCTGTGCTAGTTCCTTCACCTACAAGAAAATCAAACACACATGCATCTTAATCCTTCAATATTAGTAAAGTCACACAATGATTTACACATTACATGCTTCAGAGAGTGGTGATTGTGTGAATGTTTGATCAGAAGGTCCCTCTCCAGCAGCTGTTTGTGGTTCATCTAGACCAGGGGTCATAGAAGACACATAAGAGAGACTCACCAATAGCTGCAAGATTTAAAATAATAACAAATATATATGTGCATATTAGTATTATCATATATGTGCCTCTATAATAATAAGAATATTAAAAATAATAATAATAATGATTATTTTATACTTTTACTTTTTATTTAAGTATGCTTATTTTGTATTATCATCATCATTATTATCGTTATTATAATGATGTTTTGCAATTAACTGTACTTTTATATCAAAATTTGGGAGAGAGGAGGAGTCTGTCAGGGCAGGCGAGTGTAGTCACTCACTCACTGACCTGCGAACGTACTGACACAGACACACAGAAAACTGTGGCTGAGGAGGTGAATCTCGTTCGCGAACGAACTGACACACAGAGAACTGTGGCTGAGGAGGTGAATCTTGTTCGCGAACGAACTGACACTGAACTGCGGCTGAGGAGGTGAATCTTGTTCGCGAATGAACTGACACACAGAGAACTGTGGCTGAGGACGTGAATCTTGTCCGCGAACGAACTGACACACTGAGAACTGGGGAACTGTGGCTGAGGACTTGAATCTTGTTCGTGAACGAACTGACACACAGAGAACTGGGGAACTGTGGCTTAGGACTTGAATCTTTTCCGTGAACGAACTGACACTCAGAGAACTGGAGAACTGTGGCTGAGAACGTGAATCTTGTTCGCGAATGAACTGACACACAGAGAACTGGGGAACTGTGGCTGAGGACTTGAATCTTGTTCGCGAACGAACTGACACACAGAGAACTGGGGAACTGTGGCTGAGGACGTGAATCTTGTTCCCGAACGAACTGACACACAGAGAACTTGAGAACTGTTGCTGAGGACGTGAATCTTGTTCACGCGCTGTCACTCACTCACTGACCAGCGAATGTTCTGCACTCAGGAACGACGTGAGTCACGTGGCAGGGCACTGGGCTCCTGCTAAGCACTGAACGATTCAGTGAACAAATCTATGGAACGAATAATTTTAATGAACAGTTCTAGGGATTCAGTACAATTAAAAGAATTGCCGATCCCATCACTACTTTGATTGACTCATGATGAATGTCTTGAAAAGAGATTTTAATCTGAATGTGACATCCAAGGTAAAATAGAGGTTAGATAAAAAGTAGATATGATGATTGTGTCACCCTTAACACCTCCTTGCAAACCAGTGAAGACCCAAAGAGACTTCGGTACACATGGAGTCAACCAAATGACACAAAGTACAACAATCACTAGGCCAGAGGGTGTACCTGGTAAATAATAATAAAATGGTTTATTCTCCTTATCTTTTAATGGAACTTGTATTGTTTGTTTACCTCTGAAAAGTGGTAACCACTGCCCCATTATCACTGAGGGACATAGAATTATTGTTGTTTCCTACATGTTAGTGATGCTGGGACAAAATGTTACTTTTTTTTTAACGAGGCCTCTCCTGGTTTTTAAAAATACCCACTCATTTTAGTTTTCACCGCTTGGATTCAGTGGGCTGACAGAGACAATAGGTCATTTTTATTCAAAACCCCTCACCACCAAGTACAGGGAGGACACTCAGGAGACGAGCATCCTGCAAAAGGCTCCATTGTTTATCCAAGTGTTTATTTGCTTTATCCAGGGTGACTCCACCTGCACATTAACAGTTATCTATTGTACTTTCCCCCTTTAGCTATCCGTTCTTCGGTGTGTGTTTGTGTGTGAGTGTGTACATACATAAGGGAGAAGAGGACTGTTAAACAACCTTCTTTATTTTGTTTTGTTTTTGTCAGTTACTTAAACCTAGAGTGGTTTAAGTAAAAAAAAAAATCAAGTTTTATAATTATCGAAAAGGACCATAATACAACATTAAATATTTAATTTGAGCAGCAAACACCTGACGTTTCAGTAAGAAAGTTTGGTAACCCTTTCTTTTACATCTCCTATTTACCAGGGATTTACCTGCTAAATTCATGGTAACACAAACGTGTAATAATTACCAATGGTAATGAAACTATGGCCAAAATACTGGGCATTTACCTGGTAACTATATAGTAAATTAAAGTGTGTTATTCGGTAATTACTGCTGGTAATAAGAAGGTATTACAATGAAACTATGGCCAAAATGTTGGGTATTTACCTGGTAACTACAGTGGTATGCAAAAGTTTGGGTAAAATTTTCATGATTTTCCTTTATAAATTATTGCTTGTCTGGATAATAAATTTCAGTTAAATATATAATATAGGAGACAAACACAGTGATATTTGAGAAGTGAAATGAAGTTTATATGATTTACAGAAAGTGTGCAATAATTATTTAAACAAAATTAGGCATGTGCATAAATTTAGGCACCCTTGTCATTTTATTGATTTCAATACCTTTAGCACTAATTATTGGAACTCAAAATTGGTTTGGTAACCTCAGTGACCCTTGACCTCCATACACAGGTGAATCCAATCACAAGAAAGGGTATTTAAGGAGGCCAATTTTAAGTGTTTCTCCTCTTTGCATCTTCTCTGAAGAGTGGCAACATGGGAGCCTCAAAACGACTCTCAAATGACCTGAAAACAATGATTGTTCAACATCATGGTTTAGGGGAAGGATACAGAAAGCTATCTCAGAGATTTAAGCTCTCAGTTTCAACTGTGAGGAACATTGTAAGGAATTGGAAGACCACAGGTACAGTTCTAGTTAAGGCCCGAAGTGGCAGACCAAGAAAAATCTCAGATAAGCAGAGGCGAAGGATGCTGAGAACAGTCGCAGTCAACCCACAAACCAGCTCCAAAGACCTACAACATCATCTTGCTGCAGATGGTGTCACTGTGCATCGTTCAACTATTCAGCGCACTTTACACAAGGAGATGCTGTATGGAAGAGTAATGCAGAAAAAGCCTTTTCTCTGCACCCGTCACAAACAGAATCGCTTGAGATATGCTAAAGCGCATTTGGAATAAGGTGATGTGGACTGATGAAACTAAATAGAGTTATTTGGGCAAAACAAGGCGCTTTATGCATGGCTCAAAAAGAACACAGCATTCCAAGAAAAAACCTTGCTACGTACAGTAAAATGTGGTGGTGGTTCCATCATGCTGTGGGGCTGTGAGGCCAGTGCGGGGACTGGGAATCTTGTTAAAGTTGGGGTCTCATGGATTCCACTCAATATCAGCAGATTCTGGAGAACAATGTCCAGAAATCAGTGACAAAGTGGAAATTGTGCCAGAGCTGGATCTTTCAACAAGAAAACGACCCTAAACACTGCTCAAAATCTACTCAGGCTTCATGCAGAGGAACAAATACAACGTTCTGGAATGGCCATCTCAGTCCCCAGACATGAATATTATTGAACATTTGTGGTGTGATTTAAAGCGGACTGTCCATGCTCAGAAACCATCAAACCTGACTGAACTGGAGATGTTTTGTAAAGAAGAATGGTGCAAAATACCTTCCTATTTAGAAGCTATAGGAAGCTTTATTTCTGGAGGAAGCACATTTTTCTTTTGTGTTGCCTAAATATATGCACATGCATAATTGTGTTGAAATAATTATTGTACACTTCCTGTAAATCATATAAACTTTATTTATATATATCACTGTGTTTGTCTCCAATATGATATATTTGACTGAAATTTCTTATTCAAACAACCAATGATTTATAAAGGAAAATCATGAACATTTACAGGGGTGCCCAAACTTTTGCATAAATTTTAGTGTAATATTGCCTTATTAGCTGGATATACGCAGGTAGCTGCAGTCCCCTAATTACTAGTTATTTACCCAGTAAATGTATGGTAACAAAAATGTGTTACTATTAGCCTGTAATAAGAAGGTAAGAACAATGAAACCATGGCCAAAATACTGGGCATTTACCTGGTAATTACCCAGTAAATTATAAAGCGTTATTGGTAATAACTACTGGTAATAAGTAGGTAAATACAGTGAATCTACAGCATAAATACTAGGTATTCATCTGGTAAATGATATTGTGTTATTGGAAAATTACCGCCAGTAATAAACAGGTAAGTATTTCCCTGTTATATGTATGGTAAATTAATATGTAGATACCTTCCCTTTGCCACTGAATAAGCGCGAACTTATACCATGTAATAAGCTTTGCTTCTCCCGCTGTCCCTTTCCGTCATGTGTATGATTGTAAATGCTGAAGTGTGCAGATGTTGATTACTTGTCATGCCCGAAATAAACGATTCATTCATTCATTCATTCATTCATGTAGGTTCAGATATATTACTATGCAATACATGATCATTTTCGCAGTAAGTAAAGTGAAACTGGACTGTAAAAGAAAGCCTAGTTTGTTTACATTTAATTACCATGTTCTTACATATGTCATTTGTTCCAGATAACTCACCTCACTGGTAAATAAACACACACTTGTACCATGTAGGTTCTGATATAATACTATGTAATACATGCTCATTTATTCAGTAAGTAAAGTAAAACTTTGTAATAGATTGTGCCCTTTTCCAAGAAAAGAACACAAACTTGAACCTTAAAAGTTCCAAAACATTAAAAAGTAAAACATGTCGAAGCAGAATTGTGAAATCGATGCGGAATTTAACCGGAAGCCAGTGAAGCTGTTGCAGAACAGGTGTGATGTGATTGATAGAAGGGATCCTGGTGATGATGCGGGCGGCTGAGTTCTGAACCAATTGGAGTTTATGAATGGACTTGTGGGGAAGACCAATAAGAAGGGAGTTACAATAGTCAAGGTGGGATGTGACCAGGAAGTAGACCAGGATATTTTTTTCAAAATAGAATATATTTATTTTGCACATCAATACCAGTGTCATGAAACAACAACAACAGCAACCAAATAACTGTAATTATAAATGAGTAAACGTGATATTTTGAAGCCTTTATGAAATATTCTGTAAGGTGAATACAATGTCTTGAAAATCCAGAGCTTGTAATTGGATAATGCCTAGTTTTCTCTAAAACTGCACAGTCAGCTCAGTCAAATGATAGTGTGCCAAAAAAAATAAAGCATTTTAAATTTGCTGATGGCTGCAAAATAAACGCCCAGTAATTTACACAGACAGGTCACCAATGTAATGACATTTTTATAAGAAAACAAATGAAACATAAGAACATTCATCATGTGTGCTCTGTTTTGTAGATAATAGCGCTTTTGTTCTGGTAACCGATGACCCTTTGAGTGCGCTTATCTTTTGATATCTGACGGATAGCGTGGACTTCAGTTGAGTGGAATTATAGTTGAGGCTTTTCGTGAAGGTCAAACCTTACCTTTCTGTTAATGATTTTGAGAGGGTCATTCATGCTCTTGATTTCCACTAAACATATTATAATGTCTCTCTATGTTGGTGTTAGCCAGGATGCCTTTTCTCACTTGCAGTTAGTCCAGAACACTGTTGAGCATATAACAGTATGTGTTGACATCTCTCTGCACTGGCTCCCAATCTATTTTAGAATCCATTTTAATGTTCTGCTTTTTTTTTTTACTTATAAAGCCTTGAATGGTCTTATCTCATCTTACCTCAGTGATCTTTTACATCCTTATTCACCGTCACCAGCACTGAGGTCTGCAGAAAGATCTCTTCTTGAGGTACCTATAGTTGAGATTAAAACATAAGGGAGAGAAAGTCTTTGCTGTGGTGGCTCTTAAATAGAGGAACAAACTATTTCCCCAAATCACACATGCTCACACACTGCCTGTTTTTAAATCTCGACTAAAAACCCCACTTCTTTCCCTGACTATTATGTTGTTAATTGACTTTTCTGGGTAATTTTGCTTTTAGTTTACAGTTTCATATCCTGTCTGTTTTATATAAGTTTGATGATGTACAGCACTTTGGTCAACTCAGTTGTTTTTAAATGTTCTGTAGAAATGAATATGGATTAGATTGGAGACCAACAGACTCGACTGTAGCACTGCACACCAATGCATCACTAAGCATTCTAAGCATGAAACCGAGGTGAAAGGTCATGAAATAAGCTACTTTTTAAAATGCTTTCAACAGCTTTTCTGAAATCCAAACTTTCATAAAATTTCACTGGGAGCACAGAATAACCTCGGATCAGTGTTGCAAACTTTGACACTTTATTTAAGGAGTATTCAGACCTCTCTCGCCGGACTAGACCGGACTAGTGACAAATCTAGCAACTTTTTCTGGTGTTATTGGAGATTTTTGTAGACTTTGATGTGAAAACACATATTGTTTTTGTTCTCAATGAGCACCATTGTGACGCAGAGGGTTCACATGAATGTAAAGTTCTTTGTCTAAAATGCACTGCATTTATGGACAAAACTCCACCATTGTGTCTCTTTTGGGTGACTTTTGCCTTTTTTGTCCCAAGCCTGGATAAAGAGGACGTTTGAAAATGTAACTTTAAAGAAATTTAATTTGTTGTATTTTGGGTTTTATTGACACACTTTTCGTGTCTTTATGTGTGGTTATTCTTCTCTCTTACAGGGTTAGGGTTAGTTGATGGCGTCATTAAGCGACATGTAGAGACTTTTCAGACAGCCAATAGCTACTGTCCTTACTGAGGATTTGGTAACACTGCCTCAGATCAAATATGAATGCCCTCTAGGCCCATCAGAAGAATAGGTTATAGGTTATAGGTTAGTAAAATGGTCACCCACTGACACATTTTTTAAATGTATTTATTTTATTTATTATTATTATTATTTAATCTTGTGGTGAATTTATTTTTCTTTTCACCTTTTTCTTTGCTGCCACATTTGTAGGCAGTAGGTGTCAGCAAGAGCATTCTTTATCACTTCCATACGATTTTTGGGGAGGAACTTGGGTGTGGAGCGCTGCTCATACAGTGTTCACTTTTACATTTATTGTCAAGCAAGCAAAACCCACATTAGAAAATTAAACATAAATTGCCATGTTTCCTGAAATATTGTTTAATCCAACAACACAGACTGAAGCACAGAAAAGCTGCCAGTCATTTTCATGATGAGAAGATTTTTATTGGTAGAGGACAGCAGCACATAAGCATTTTTCTTTTACCTAAAACAAAGCACATGTGAAAGGGTGACAAAAAGAGTGCTTCCAAATATTTAACCCGTGTAAATGGTAGCTGTTTACCAGAGATTTGATTATTTAATGAGTCGACCAAGGAGGGAGTTTCCTGGAGTCAGAGATGAGTTAAGTTGAACAAGGCTTTATTGGAAGCAGCTCAGATCTGAGGGGAACTGAGACAATGCTGAACATAAAACAAGTATGTTAACAGTTGGTTATCCTCTGTCTTACAGTCTACATAGTTTCATGTAAAACTGCGCACTAAGCTCTAATCAAACTAGCAAGCCCCGGTACTGAAACGTACAAAGTACTAAAGCCACACCTATTATGTGCTGATCATCAGGAAGTTGGTTTAATATCTGAGTCTGTACCGAAATGGAACATCTTTGTAAGGATGCATGGATCCAAAGCCCCATCTCCTGTAGTCAATATCAGGTATCTTCTCATCAGGATTCTTCAGCTCAAACTCAAAGTAGACCAACATGAGGAAAACAAACTGTTTCATTTCATTGGAGGCTAAGAAACGTCCAGGACACATTGAGACCCCAGCACCCCAGGGCATGTTGTAATACTTCAACTTCTTCCCCTTCTTGTAGAAATCTGTTTTCTTGCTCCCGTCTGGATTGAGAAAGCGGTCATATTTGAATGAACTTGGGTCAGGGTGGACCTCTGGGTCCATTTGAACTGCAATGTAAGGGAACATTGCCACTCTGTCACCTTTGCGAATGAAATATTCACAACCATCTGCCATTTTGAGAGTCATATCCTGAAGCACACCTCTGCTGAGAAGGGGTGCAGTAGTGAGTCTGAGACTCTCATCCAGAGCACTGTCCAGGATGGGTGTTTTCATCAGCATTTCGTGGGTCAGGTCAACTAAAGGACCGCCATGTCGCACTTCCTGTCCCGATTCCTTCATAACCCTATCTACCTCTTCCTTTACTGCTGCCATGGCCTCTGGGTGTTTCATGAGAAAGTAAAGCAGCCAGAAGGAGGATGGCCCTGTGTTGCCCTGAGAGGCAAAAAAAATCGCAAACATGTATTTGTCAATATTTAACTCATTCATACCCATATCAATTCTGTACTGCTGCATATCCCATGTCCAGCGGCTGATGTTGTCCTTGAGCCTCATCTTCTGCACTGACAGAGCTTTCCAGAAATGTTCCATCAGCCTCTTTGCCTGAAATCTTTGCCTGGGTGTGAGCACCCCGTACGCCAGGTTAGGGAAGAGTTGGTCATATTTACGAAACTCAGAGAATAAGGCCTGTGACTCAGCTCTATCTTTGTCTTTCGAATTCTCTTCACTTCCTTCTGACTCAGGTGGTGTGTTCCCAAACAGAGACAAGTAGCCGGCCCTAAAAAGAATATTGTAGCTGTACATAAAGAGTCCATCTTCTATCCAGGTGCTTTTGTCTGGAGCTCCATCACTTCTGTGCAACATCAGTTTCTGAAAATTTGTCATCATAGTTTGTGTCAGTACCTTCAGGCCATCTCCCTTGAGATGCTTGTTGCTGGAGACTTGGAGAATATGGTGCTCATCCTCTTCAGCTTCATAACCAAATACTCTGGGTACAAGATGCCTTACAAACTTGTAAAAGTCTAGTTTTTCTCTACTCTCTTTTACCAAAGGTCCAAACGATAGAGGATCCTGAAGAAATGTAATATAAAACCCTCCCAGCTGTATTGTGAATACATCGCCATGCTTTTGCTTCATCCTCTCGATGAATGTCAGTGTGTTCCTGCGAAATTCGAAGACATGACCCAGCCAAGGGATGAGCCCCTTATCCAAAGGGGGCTCTCCTGGCTGCCGCCTTCGAAACACACCAAGAAGGTAAAGTCCTCCGATCAGAGAGGCAAGAATGCCAATAAGGATAGAGAGCAGGAGTCTCATGACTGATTACTCTGAGGACCACACAGTTATGTGGAGTAAAGCTCCACATCCTGCATTATTTATAGACTTAATGCTCCTCCCTTTGTGTGAGATGAGTAACAGATTTCAGTGAAATCATTTAACTATTAAAACAAGTAAACAGGGTTGCATATGACAAAGTACATATGCAAGAGATCATTGCTATCCTGAATGCACAAGAGTTAGTATTTCCAACACCACATTTGTAGTAAAAATAAAGTTGTTTTCAGAGACAGATTCAGCCACACAAGCACACAGTTCTTGTAAAACTAAAGACTTCTGTTGGTGAAGCAATGATTCAGCTTTTTATTGCCAGACATTCAAGACAATTTAGCTTTCACCCACAGAGAAAACTGTGCCGAGTGATGGAATTTTTGTCAAGGCAATGTGAGAATTGAGATCGACTTAATGATATTAAAATCATGTGATAAGGAGAGCACACCCAGTGTGACCAATCTGATTTAGACTTAGAAAGCCGTATTATTTTCCTGCTTTGTGACTATGGTTATGGATGACCAAGACAACCCTTTATTGTCAGGGAATACAACTGACATTTTTATTCCAGTTTGTTTCTTCAGGGTCAGAGAGTCAGGTTCATTCTACATTACATTACATGACAGGGCCAATGGACACAATAAGTGTGTGGCGGGATAAAAGGCGGGACAAAAGACTGAAAAGCACGACTGCCACGCTCAGTGCGTGAGACTTGAAAGTAACCCCAGAGCTAAAGCTATCTAGCCAACATTTGATGCAATGACTGAATGAGAACTAGCTGACCAGCTAATTGCTAACGGTTCTGAGCGTCAATTTAGAATGCTTTGTATCGGCAAGTCAATAACACACAACTCGGAATTTGTTGTAACTTACAAAGGCGTAAATGAGTGAACATTCATCCAAAATGACATTGTCCGATATGAGATGAACTATAACTTTATCTCAAATGACTGTCCTTTTTGCGTGTGGTATGCCTGTCGGTCATTTGGGCCTCGTCACAACCAATGTTTATATTTATCATGTTCAAGCCAGTTGGCATTGAAATGGCAAAATGGCATGGTGGTCTCAGGAGTGATAGGTCCATGTGAGCAGCGAAGTGGTTCTGGATAATTCCTGAAGCGATGGCCAGGTGAGGGGCGTGCGCTTCAGGAGAGAATTTCCAGGATCATTTTTTTTTAATTACAACACTGGTCAATAATACGCAAATCCAGCATTTTCCAGCACAGTGCTCAAATTTCAAGCACATTTCAAACCTTGAAACACTATATTTAATAATCAAGCATTTTCCAGACTTTCAAGGCTCTGTACGAACCCTGCATTTCCATTGCTTTGTTATTCTGTTATATCAATGCATGATTACTAAAAAATCATCTAAAAATAGCGCCCTATAGGCCACATAGGCGGTCACCTAGAGCACAAACTGCTGGAGGGGTGCTGCCAGTCACCCTTGGCCTCGAGGAAAGAGAAACCAAAAAAAAGACGATTGATTCAGTACGCGACAAGTGCGCACCTCAGGGTCAGAGGGACCAGAGGTCAGGTCAAGTGACAGACAGGTGATGATTTACTTGCGAGATGAAAAGGACGTCCAAGCCCTTGGGCGAACAGAATCGCAAGCAGAGCTGGCTCTACCCAATTTGGTGCTCCCGATACGGCCCTCTGTGGACTAAAGTCCAATTTATACTCCTGCGTAGGTTACGCAGAGACTCTGCGTCGACGTAGAGCCTGTCGAAGAGCCTCTGCGTCGTCTCCGACTGCACAAAATATTTTTTAGGTGTCCGTCACTCCGTCAAGGGACAACGGAGACGGCAAGAGCTGCGATTGGTCCACAGGACAGGCCCAGCGGAGCTGCTCTGTGCCGGTTCACAGTGCGCACCCAGCGTCCACAGAGGCGGAGCTGATCCTGATCATATCTTAACACACACGGCACATGTTTAGACTCTAAATGGCCAATTTCTCGCCTCAAATTATCTTAAAACTGCGTTCCGTGACACAGAAAAGTGAGAAACGGCCACTATTTCAACAACAACAGTCTTTCTCTCTCTTTCTTTCTCGGACGCCATTGCTCACTGTAGCCAGAAGCACAACAACCTTGCGCAGCGACCCCTACTGATCGGGTGGGAAATTGCAGCGCGTATCCGTCACCACGACGCAGAAGTATGAAGGCTCGATCGACGCATACGCAGTCGGAGAAGTATAATGTGGCCTTAACTCCACCCTCACCATATCAGACAGCGATGGCCAGTTAGCAGGGTCTAAAGGTGCTGCCTTGATAGACTCAATGTGTAATTCAGGATGTGTTGACAGGATCGGGGTGTCCTCAGGCTGTTGAACAGTACATGCTGTGCTAGTTCCTTCACCTACAAGAAAATCAAACACACATGCATCTTAATCCTTCAGTATTAGTAAAGTCACACAATGATTTACACATAACATGCTTCAGAGAGTGGTGATTGTGTGGATGTTTGATCAGAAGGCCCCTCTCCAGCAGCTGTTTGTGGTTCATCTAGACCAGGGGTCACAGAAGACACATAAGAGAGACTCACCAATAGCTGCAATATTTAAAATAATAACAAACATATATGTGCATATTAGTTTTATCCTCTTTGTGCCTCTATAATAATAAGAATACTACAAATATTAATAATAATGATTCTTTAATACTTTTACTTTTTATTTAAGTATTATTATTTTGTATTATCATCATCATTATTATTGTTATTATAATGATGTTATGCAATTAAACTTTCTTTTATGTCAAAATTTGGGAGAGAGGAGGAGTCTGTCAGGGCAGGCGAGTGTAGTCACTCACTCACTGACCCGCGAATGTACTGACACAGACACACAGAGAACTGTGGCTGAGGAGGTGAATCTCGTTCGCGAACGAACTGACACACAGAGAACTGTGGCTGAGGACGTGAATCTTGTCCGCGAACGAACTGACACTGAACTGTGGCTGAGGACGTGAATCTTGTTCCCGAACGAACTGACACACAGAGAACTTGAGAACTGTTGCTGAGGACGTGAATCTTGTTCACGCGCTGTCACTCACTCACTGACCCGCGAATGTTCTGCACTCAGGGACGACGTGAGTCACGAAGGATGCTGAGAACAGTCACAGTCAACCCACAAACCAGCTCCAAAGACCTACAACATCATCTCGCTGCAGATGGTGTTACTGTGCATCGTTCAACTATTCAGCGCACTTTACACAAGTAGATGCTGTATGGAAGAGTAAAGCAGAAAAAGCCTTTTCTCTGCACCCGTCACAAACAGAGTCGCTTGAGATATGCTAAAGAGCATTTGGAATAAGGTGATGTGGACTGATGAAACTAAATAGAGATATTTGGGCAAAACAAGGCGCTTTATGCATGGCTCAAAAAGAACACAGCATTCCAAGAAAAAACCTTGCTACCTACAGTAAAATTTGGTGGTGGTTCCATCATGCTGTGGGGCTGTGAGGCCAGTGCATGGACTGGGAATCTTGTTAAAGTTGGGGTCTCATGGATTCCACTCAATATCAGCAGATTCTGGAGAACAATGTCCAGAAATCAGTGACAAAGTGGAAATTGTGCCAGAGCTGGATCTTTCAACAAGATAACGACCCTAAACACTGCTCAAAATCTACTAAGGCATTCATGCAGAGGAACAAATACAACGTTCTGGAATAGCCATCTCAGTCCCCAGACATGAATATTATTGAACATTTGTGGTGTGATTTAAAGCCGACTGTCCATGCTCAGAAACCATCAAACCTGACTGAACTGGAGATGTTTTACATTGTACACACTTGTACCATGTAGGTTCTGATAGAAAACTATTATACTAGTCAAATTGTACAGTAAAAGAAAGCCTTGCTTGTTTCCATGCTATTACTATGTTTTTAAAAAAAAATACTTTGTAATAGATTGTGCCCATTTCCAAGAAAAGAACACAAACTTGAACCTTAAAAGTACCAAACCTTACAAAGTAAAGTCAATAAATGTATTTATCACGCACAGTTTTAGTCCGTTTCACTTACAGATCTTTCTTTGAATTTCTCTCTCGCTCTCATTTATGTGTGCATTCAATTGGCCTGGCTTTACAGCCTGCAACAAAAACCAGCCAATCATAGACTTGGAGATATACAATTCTGACAGGCTGTTCCATATCAAATCATGTTCCTTGTGAGTTGTCACTTGGTTTGTTGCAGGAGATCAGAGAACATAGGTTTCTGAGCGCACTGCTTGGCTTAGTCGTCTATGCGTTATGCAGGAATACGCTGTATACCCACTACTGTACAAGTTTTTCATATAAGCACTAACAATGATATGTATCATCATTGTTGTTTATTATTTTAAATCAGCAAAAATATCAGGCCTTTTTTCAGCCACTGTGTAGTCTGCCAGCAGTTTACAACAGTGACTCTGCATTTGTTTTACGTTTATTGTAACAGCCCGGCTCAAGGGAATGACAAAGAGGAGACCACACATGGCTTTAAGCTTATCAAAAATAGTTTATTTAACCAAAAATAAATAAAGCCCAGTAATGGGATGTGTGTAAGTCAGTAATCAGTAATGAGTGCTGTGTGTGGAGAATGTGGTGTATGTGCAGTGCAAAACAAAGCAAAGTTAAACCAACAACACAAACAAACCATACGTCAAGGTGGAGAGAGACAAAATGGCTGATTCCTACAGCTTATATAGCTGAGGAATCAGCCAGCATGGGTGTTACCCATTTCATTGATTACTTCCTGGAAGCCTGGCAAACAGGAGGTGCCAGAGGGCTGTCACATTAGCCACCAAAATAAAACAATTCTTTGGGCTTCAGAGATGAATTCTTTAATCTTGTGCGTGGTGAATTAATTTTTCTTTTCACCTTTTTCTTTGCTGCCACATTTGTGTTCCATAGGCAGTAGGTGTCAGCAAGAGCATTCTTTATCACTTCCATTTGTTCCATTTATCCACTACGATTTTTGGGGAGGAACTTGGGTGTGGAGCGCTGCTCATACAGTGTTCACTTTTACATTTATTGTCAAGCAAGCAAAACCCACATTAAAAAATTAAACATAAATTGCCATGTTTCCTGAAATATTGTTTAATCCAACAACACAGACTGAAGCACAGAAAAGCTGCCAGTCATTTCATGATAAGAAGATTTTTAATGGTACAGGACAGCAGCACATAAGCATTTTTCTTTTACCTAAAACAAAGCACATGTGAAAGGGTGACAAAAAGAGTGCTTCCAAATATTTAACCCGTGTAAATGGTAGCTGTTTACCAGAGATTTGATTATTTAATGAGTCGACCAAGGAGGGAGTTTCCTGGAGTCAGAGATGAGTTAAGTTGAACAAGGCTTTATTGGAAGCAGCTCAGATCTGAGGAGAACTGAGACAATGCCGAAAAATAAAACAAGTATGTTAACAGTTGGTTATCCTCTGTCTTACAGTCTACATAGTTTCAGGTAAAACTGCACACTAAGCTCTAATCAAACTAGCAAGCCCCGGTACTGAAACGTACAAAGTACTAAAGCCACACCTATTATGTGCTGATCATCAGGAAGTTGGTTTAATATCTGAGTCTGTACCGAAACGGAACATCTTTGTAAGGATGCATGGATCCAAAGCCCCATCTCCTGTAGTCAGTTTCAGGTATCTTCTCATCAGGATTCTTCAGCTCAAACTCAAAGTAGACCAACATGAGGAAAACAAACTGTTTCATTTCATTGGAGGCTAAGAAACGTCCAGGACACATTGAGACCCCAGCACCCCAGGGCATGTTGTAATACTTCAACTTCTTCCCCTTCTTGTAGAAATCTGTTTTCTTGCTCCCGTCTGGATTGAGAAAGCGGTCATATTTGAATGAACTTGGGTCAGCGTGGACCTCTGGGTCCATTTGAACTGCAATGTAAGGGAACATTGCCACTCTGTCACCTTTGCGAAAGAAATATTCACGACCATCTGCCATTTTGAGAGTCATATCCTGAAGCACACCTCTGGTGAGAAGGGGTGCAGTAGTGAGTCGGAGACTCTCATCCAGAGCACTGTCCAGGATGGGTGTTTTCAACAGCATTTCGTGGGTCAGGTCAACTAAAGGACCACCACGTCGCACTTCCTGTCCTGATTCCTTCATAACCCTTTTAATGATAAGTGTATGAGTGTTTTTTTTTTTCTTATAATATTTTTGTAAAGTATTTCAAACTCGACAAAACAGTCACAAAGTCAATTGACCTTAAAAAAAAAAAGATGAACAGTGAAAAGAGAAACAAAAACACAATAAATAATCATAAACATTTAAAAGTAACATAAGAGACATTATTCCCTCATGTACTGAAAGTGCTGGGTAACAGTCAATTCCATGTGTACATTTAGTCAAGATATGTGAGAAAGTGAAAAAAAAACACCTCTGGATTTTCCCCTTAGTGGTGTAAGTTAGTTTTTTCCACAGCTAAGTAATCAGATAAATTGTACAAACCAAAGTCCTACAGTTTTTGCCTCTGCACTCTTCCAAATAGTAACTTATTTCTACTTGAACCAGAAATGTATAACTCGTGAGACAGAAGTCCAAGAATAAACATTTGAGAGCATACTGGCAGCCCATCATCACTACAATTAGATTGATTTATTTATTTGATGGCAGCTCCACGACAGTGAATGAGTGTTTAGGTGAATGCTGGGAGTTGGGTGTGCAGGACATTGCAGTATGAGAGGCCAGACTGTCCCAACTGCAGGGAAGTCCCCAGAACCTTGCATAGCTAGAATGCCAGCTGACATTGCGTGCTCACTTTTTAAATAAACCTTTAAAATGGTTTGTTTTGTGTGTTGTTGCCAGTCTCTTGGAAGTTGTGAAAAGGGAGTCTCCTTTCTTTAACCTGTGATTTGAAAATCCATTAGGTGACTGTGTTTTCTTTTGTTTAACTTTGGAATTAATCTTTTGTCAGCTAATAAGTTGACAAACCTTATTTAGCCACTGGACAGATCTCACAACATCGGCACTTTTATTTTGCCTTTTTATTTTGTGGTGGTAATCCTGATTATGTTTAAAAAAAAAATAATAAAAAAATCAGATTATCTCATTATGACATAAAGATCTCGTAATTATGAGATATGAGATATTTATCTCACACATATCTTGTTGTATTAGTTTCTCCTGTTATTGACGTAATGCTGTCATCGCCTGGCAGTCTGGCTGGTCATTGATAGCATGCATATTAGTATCTCGTTATTCCAAGATAAATATCTTGTAATCTCAAGATCTTTATGTCATAATAACGAGATAACCAGATAAATTTTTTTAATTATGTGAATGCAATGCGCCACCGTACTTTATAGCACGTGTGTGTAATCTGTGAAAATTTGTGATTGTGCAACAGCGTTTCAGGGAATCTTTTCCAAAATGAATTGCACCGAGTTGTGGTTCTGGTTTGATCCAATAACAGAATCACTGTCAGGGGCTAGGTTTCTTTTCTCTGACCTGAGCTGCTGTGTAGGTCTCAGTTTAGTGGTGGAGCATTTCCGTGTACTCAGTCATGGATGTGATTTCAAATGTAGTAAAGCAAAACATTCAAGTAAATGCAAAATAAAAGATTTGTACAAATACTTAAGTAACCTAAGAAACTATTAAATTACAACAAGGACAGCACTGTAATTCGTAGCTTTCCACATAAATCATCACAATGATATCCAGTTTGCTCTCCATTGGTCCCTTGACATACAGCACCACCTACTGGTTCGTACATTGGAAAACAAATGCACCAATAGCACCAATTGCACTTGCAGTTATGCTAAGACAAGGTTTTGTGAAACTACTGTAAATAAAAACCTAATGTCATCTAATTTATTTAATAATGTATCAGGATTCAAGACAGTGGGAGTTGAACATTAGATCATAGAATAACAGTGTGTACTTTCATCTGAACTACTAAAGCACAATGTTCATACAGAATATGACACCCAACACATGTATTGCTTTACTAAACATAAATACCATTTTATATTACTCAAACAACTTAATTATTATTGTATTCATAGATATTTTGCTTATAATAGTGATGTGCTAAATACAGATGTTCTTATTGGGAAAAAGCACGTCACAGAAACGTGCAGTTACTACGAGTCCTCGTGACGGGTGGCCATAAAACAACCACGTGTCAGACCCCAGATATCACAGAGATGAATGTACGAATTAAGATAACTCACCTCCGGCCACTTCCGGTTTAGATATACTGTCACAAAAGGGGCGTGTATAGCTAAGATAAATCCAAATAAAAGCACAACAACGTTGAAAATATGTTACTTTATGAGTAATCTTCGAAAGTGTGAAATCATTTCAAACATTTATGCATGTATAACCTTTTACGAGGACAAAGGGGGCATTTTCGTTTTAACTGCGTAACCGTCGACGTGCTCTTTGAACCGGGTGTGTTATCTCACATGCAATTCGCAATTTTGGATTTCACGTAGGTATTGGCAAATGGTGTTAGATTCAGGTCTCCTCGGATTACTAAGAATTTAATTTTTTTACAAGAGTTTATACTATTTGTCATTATTGAATTGTTAGATATTTTAGCAACCGTTTTGTATCTTGTTTCAGTTGAGTTGGTACTGGGACTAAGAATTTATTAGTCAAGATTTTGTCTTCTAACTGTATGACAATTATGAATATATTGTTCTTCGCCACTGTTTTTTTTTTACATTGAAGGAGTTCACACATCTTTCGTACTCTCTCCTGACATGGAGCTATGCTGCTGTTCTTAATCTTAATATATATTTAACTTTTTAATTAAGTCATTTGTTAATTATTGGTGATATTAGGTAAGTGGCAAGTAATCACCCTTCTCATATGCCTAACGCAAATGGAGAAATGTGAAAAAATATGAAAGATCATGGCAGTGCTATATTTCCAATTTTTTTTCTACAGTTGAACGCAACACCCCCATGATTCCCTTGCTTACGTCAGACCTACGTACAACTTCGTGATAAAAGACATCCTTGGTAACATCACGTAACCGGCTGTCTTACTTCCTTGCATCAAAAGACGTTACGCGTAGCCAAAAAACACTCTTTCTTATTACAACTGCGACAAACTCATTAAACAGGTAAGAGGCAAGTCCGACCTTCTGTTGTATGATTGTTTATATCAGTTGTTTAGAGTCGACTCTCGCTCGAGCTTTATCTTCACTTATACTTTACTGTGTGAATTTTGTTAACAGATCGTAAGCGTAATATTATTCCCATTTCAGTCACTTGTTGTTTTTTCGAACATGTACATACAGTTATTTACGCCTCCATCGAGATGTGGCTCCCCTCTGCCCTTCATGTATAACCTCTGTGGAGTTCATGTGGTGTTAGCTCAGCTAGCCCACCTGTAATATGCTGGTTTCAAAAATAAATAAATGCTATGTGTAGTACCAAATTGGGTCTTATGTATTAGTAAACTGTCATTGAGCTTAACTTAACATGTGTATGTAATGCTCAAACGTGTTTTGAATAAACTTTATGTAACGGCCAGGCTCGTGCTGTTGTTCAATTATAAGGGTACTTAACATCAAATACTAGATATTTAACCAAACCATTTTTTTGTAATCTTTAAATTATTTTCAATTCATGTTTTTCTTATTTTACTTTTGTTATTTTCAAACTTATACTTTGCATTTTCCAATAAAAATACTACTTTATATAATTGTTGAAACAACAAATCTTATTGTGACCTGAGACTTTGGTCACAATAAGATTTATGACTGTTGGCCTAGTACTGTATACTTAATTTCCTCTTCATTTTTAGTCAGGATGTCTACCTATGACCAGAATGAGTCCAAGTTGATGCGGAAAGTGAAGGAGAATCCATTTGTTCCAGTTGGTGAGTACATTCTGTGCTATAATGACTGCATCAGGATAACAGTTACACAATGATGCATCAAAATACACATTTTAAGAGTAAGGCTGGGCAAAATTCACGAACTACAATATCTGTGTAAAAACACACAACGCAATTGCTTTTCAATGTTTTACCAGATATGTGTGACGTTTTCTTCGTTCTCACCTCACTCTTTCCATCCAAGCATGGAGGAGAACTTATCAAGTCATCATTACAACTCAAAAGGTGTGATGTTTGTCCATTGTGGCCTACTTTAAAATCACGGTGGTCTTAAATGGCAGCCTTTGTAGAGAGTACTGGGCTACTGATATAATTGAGAAGGGCTCATTCTGAGGTATTGAAGACAATAATTCATACATTCCTCCATAAACAACTTAACCACAGTTAACTGGCTCCTTCACATTTTTTTTGACATTTTATCAGACTATAGCTAGCGCTACTGTCAACCAATGGTTACTTTCATAATCCGTTAATCTGTTGATTATTTTCTCAATTAATCAAGTATTTGTTTGGTCCACATTTTGTCAGAAAAAAAAGAAGAAAATGTTGATTGTTGTTTTCAACAAAACAAAATGGAGCATTAAAACATATTCAAAAACTACAGGCTGAAAGGCTGAAATGTAATTGTTGCAGCCCTAATAATGACTGATAATTATTATGTTTTTTTGGTCACATTGCCCAGTCCTAAGCTAGATAAAGCAATTGAGAAAGTTTAAACCAATCTCACAGTGTTGCTGCATGGTCAACAACTGTTCTTTTCCTTTGGCCATACTTTACAACCCCATAAAACGTCATCAAAATCTATCAAACTGTATGCTGCTGACAAATAAATACAATTAGGCAAATGCAGGCAGAAACATAACCTTACTGGTTGAGTCAACTGTCGATGTCAACTTTCTTTATATAGCACATTTAAAACAAACAGTGTATTTGCTGTACAGCAAATACACGGTAGAAATGGGTAAAACAAAGTCAAAAATCAAACTACAAATAAACAGAGAAATACAGTATATGAGTAAGTATAAACTTAAAATTGTTGTTGTACAAGTTTAAAACCCCTTGATTTGTGTTGTAGTTATTAATTCATGGTCCATCAGGCTTGAACACTCTTTGTTTTTTTTAATGATTATTATTTTTTGCATCTCACAGGACTTGCTGGATGCATTGCCATCGTCGGGTATAGACTGATGAAGATGAGGAGTCGAGGAGACACAAAGATGTCGGTGCACCTTATCCACATGCGTGTAGCTGCACAAGGCTTTGTGGTCGGAGCCATGACACTTGGTACGTTGTCGCGCCTCTGATGAACACTTGGCTGTGCAGTTTCACTCGGAACGAAACTGCTTTGTAAATTATAGTAACCATAAGCGCTGTCATGCGAGTCATCACTCTGTTTCTGTGTTTTTCAGGTGTCGTTTATAAAATGTACAATGATTACATCGTAAAACCCAGAGAAGAACAGAAAGCGACGGAAGACAAGTGAACCCAGCCTCTTCCACACTTGTTTTATATCCCTCATACTAATGTATTATCTCCACCAGGGGTCTCAAACTTGTGGTCTGTGAGCCAGATGTGGGCCCCAATCAAATTCACGCCACTCAAGTTATAATTATTTATTTCCGTATGAAAGTAGGACCTTTTTTCTCTCACTGAAAAATATAGACACTTGCACCCTAGGGTCTAGCTGGTGTACCACTGATCCCAGCCACTGGCCTCTCTGTATCTTTGGTTATAAACTCAGCCGGTTTGATGTTCTGACGTGACTCTATAGAATCGTGTTGCCTCTTTTAAATGATGACTGGTAAGTCAGAGGAAGCTAAAATGCAGCACGTGTAGCACATTTAAAAACCGTGACTAGCCTGGTCATTTAGTTTCAACCACCAACATGGCCACAGTATAGTCTTGTATATATTATGTTTTGCGGGAAAAAAAAGAACATTTCTTTATTAAAACAATAGAGTATCTTGTACAATTACAGTTGACTTCATTCAAATGTTTTTTTTTTATTTGATTGTTGTCATTATGTCGTGATTTACAGGAATCCAGGCTAAACCTACAGACTGCTGTGCATAAAAACTATACTGTATTACCTGCTTCATGATGTATATGCCTTAAATTATAAACACATAGCCAATGTTTTTGTGCAAATACAGAGCAGGGTATTTTAGAATATTTTTGTTTGGTTTGGTTTTTCTTTTGGAAATAAAGGTGACAAGTATTTTGATTCTGAAATGCGGTTATGTTTTGCTTGCACTGAAGAGTTTATCATCATACACTATAACCTCAGTACTGACAGATAAACTGATAAAACGATGAAAACAAAAACTGAACAATGCTTTTATGGGATCGATCACAGCATTGAGCCATGTTTTTTTCTCCTGCCAAATGGAATTTTTTTAGTGATCACTTAATGAATCCAAACAATAAAACCATTGAACATATTTGAACCACACCTTAAACTATCATCAAATATAACTTCCCTGTTCTCGAAGCCTGGTAACAATGTTTTATGGTTTGATTTGATTTGATTTTTAAATGAAATGATTGGGGGAGGGGGAGATGAAAAACAAAGCATTCAAGAGTTGCAGCACCCTGAACTTAATCAGGGTGATGAACCAGGAACAAAGGGAGAACAAGGCTTTAAACCTGGGAGACATCAAGAAGTGGCATCTGAGTTGATTATCACAATAAACAGAGCAGGTGACTCAAATGATTAAATTACCACAGCACCGAGACTTAACACATCAAAAACCTTTACACTTTCCTGTGTATTGTAAAACGCTGTGTCATGGTGACTCAGTACTTCTAGTGATGGCTCTTACTATAGAGAGGATGAGGCTACGTGACATCCAGTAAGTACTGCGGTGTACAATCTTGTTGTAAATTATAGTGTCTTAGTGTTGTCTGAAAATGGTACACATAAATAAATAATATCTGTAATTATCAGGGAATCCTACATTCTTCCTATGCTCTGTTTGAATTGCACATTTTCCTCAAGAGTGCTGCACTTTGTTTTGGTTTCAAATGCTGCCCTTTCTCTCCCTCTTTCTCTTTGTGAGTATACTTGTTTTTGTTGCGTCATTAGGACCTTCTCTGGACATTTTAGACCAAAACCCAGTCTGGAGACAGAACCTAATTCTTGAGCCTCTGGTTAAAGTTAGGGTAAGATACTGACTGGTTAAGGTAACGACTTTTGTTTCGCTGTCCAAATGAATGGAAGTCAATGCAGTGTCCTAAAAAGAACAACTAATTATGTAGCTGATAACACCCATATTTATTTATTTTTTTTTATTATTTTTTTTTTTTACCAATCTGGCTCCCTGGAAGCTGTTATGGTCGCAACCCTGACCTCTGAACCTAGACTAAGCAATGACTATGGTACTGCAGAATACTGTATTCATTGTATTTTATTTCATTCATAGGTGTGAAATTGCATGTTCATTATGTATGACCTTTACCACGACTGCCTGAGACAAACACAGATCACACAGGCTGATAGCTGAATATGTGACCTAACTGTTACCCAATCGCCAGTCTCCCTTTAGTTGTCGATAAAGTCAGCTGAAGTCCTTACCTAGACCCGCTCTTAATGTAGAACTTTCTAGCAGTTGTTGAGCGTGTGCGGTGTGAAATCAAAGTGCGATTGTCATCAAAGCAGTCGTCATCAAAGCTTTGATGACCAAAGTACTTTTTATATATCTAATCCTTTATTTGTTTGTCATCGTCTGTAACTGATCATCAGAACCAGTACGCTTTGTCGGTTTACAACCTATTAAGTAGTGTGTAGAATAAAACCTCTTAAAGACACTCGAGTTGTCCGTCATACTTGTTCTGATCGCCCTTCCCAGAGGGTAGTTTATTGAGCTGTAAGAAGCAGCTGGTAAAAATCTGGACACTTATTAATAATAATTATAATACTAATAATAATAATGTCTCACTTTGACCGTTTTCTTCGTGACCGTTTTTGAGTATTGAAAGCATTTATTTGGTGTTATTTATTCAACCATTAGAGCAAATTGAACACTCTAAACACCCCTTGCGACGTGTGGGTCGCAATTACATTACACACAAAGGCTCTGATAAACAAATAAATGTGTTTGGGGCCGAGACAGACTCTAGCATTGGCTGCTGGGGCGCAAGAAATTCCGCGCAGCGGAAGCAATACGATACCAGAACATTGTGCAGCATATTCCTGCGTTAATAGACGGACGTTTGAAAACAGGGCTCGAGGGATTACTTTTCACAAGTAGGATTGAACATTACCCAGAACAGGTGATTAATTGAACCTAAAACCGATTTTGTCAGTTGTTTATTACTGTTCCATCCAGTGTCTCTGGTGTGGGCTGCAGTTAACGATTCAGCCTCCAGGGGCATCTGTTCTGCTTGTTAATAAACTGTGTTCTCTCTCTGTCTCCCTCTCTCTTTCTTCCTCTCTCTTTCTCTCTCTTTTTCAATATGGGAAAAATATCATTCATATCAAATAGGGAAAGATATCATTTGTAAAATCAAGAAAATAGTGGAAAAACAATAAACACGTGATCTGTGTTGATGTTGGTGGTGGGAGTGTGTGTGTTTGGGAAAGATTGTTGAAGTGTGTGTGTGTGTGTATATATGTATATATATATATATATATATATATATATGTACGTATATATATATGTGTATGTACATATATGTGTATATATGTATGTATATATATGTGTATATGTATATGTATGTATATATATGTATATATGTGTGTATATATATACGCGTGAAAATAAGTTTTGAATTCAGAGTTACGATTGATAAAGTGCGCATTGAGCTGTCAAACAGATAGACAGAGTGGAGCGGGCGACCGGTCCAAGATGGCGGCCCCACGGCTCGTCAGCGCCAATAGGCAGTAGCGGTAGTAGTTATATGTCTATGACAACAACAACAGTGCATGTGCTGTGCGTCAACTAACACAGTCCGTGTGGAAACAATACCATTGTTACATGATTGAGAGACTCCTATAGACAGAAATTACATACAATTAAAACTATTTAATCAGCACTGCTGTGTCACATTATGCAGTATGTTCACCTGCCATTGGAAAATACACTGACTACAGCAGCTCCCCCCTCCAAAATAATATCACCACGCGCCGGCAGTGAAATGGTGGACATTTATTTGGTAGACCCGCCCCTGGCCTGTCTCTGATTAGGTAACCGAGAGCAGAGCCAATCATTTTTCTTGAGGAGAAGCCGAGCAGGGGCGGGTCTTTGTCCATGGTTGGTGGAGGCGGGGTTAAACAACAACAACAGAAAACCCGCGAGATCTTGTTCCAGGTCTTTGGAGGGGCGTTGCCATGGATACGAAAGCGTCGCACTCAATGGGGGAAGCTGCAACACTTTGTACCCCTGCTGTACAAAACGAGGCAGCGCAAAACCAAGGAATGTACGTGGACAAATGACAGGTGAGACATTCGTCATTTGACG
Organism: Microchirus variegatus; assembly: GCF_963457635.1. Lineage (NCBI taxonomy): Eukaryota > Metazoa > Chordata > Actinopteri > Pleuronectiformes > Soleidae > Microchirus > Microchirus variegatus. The sequence continues at coordinate 20,092,987 of NC_139806.1, forward strand.
AGCGTAACAAGGAACTTTAACGTGTAAATTCGCATGTATACTAATTGCTTCTGTGTTACCTATAGCAAATGCTGCTGTTTTGCTAAGAGGACTCGAGTCAATTTCAACCTGTTCTCTGTTGGGATCACGACTGGCTAAATGCAGGCAACAGGCCACTTTGCATGAAGTCATCTAGCTTTAAATGAACACACACACATTCATGATACATTTTTGAAAATATTTAAACTTAATAATAAGAATCCAAGAAGACATTGTGGTATAAACAATGAAGCATAATATTCATTCATTCAGCTAAAAGAAAATTCTTATTTATGTAATATGTATTAGTTTATATAACACACATACATTATTCAGTCTCCCACACAAGTAAATATTTTTTTCCTTGTAGCCCCACAGGCCTAAATCATAGATCATGGATCACGAGGATGAGCTAAACGAACTGCGGCTTCAGTTTCAAACTCTACAAAAGCAGCAGGAGGAAAGAAAACTAGAGAGAAAAAAGAAGAAAGAACCAGATGCCAGTGTTACACCTGATGATTTGGATCTTTTGAAACAAGGCATCCAGGCACATGACCTGCCTGCAAATGACAGGTGAGTTTTTACAAACCCTGTTTACCCCAGTGGCAGGCAGCATACATGTATTATTTATTGCTCAGAAATAGTACCATTCTTTAAAATCTACCTAAATAATTTTGCCTGAGAAATTGAAATATTCTTAAACCGGAATTATTTCTGTCCTATAGACTTTTACAGAATGAAAATCAGAATTTGGTAGATCAGCTGAGAGAGCTAAAAGATGAACAAAGCCGGCTCATCAAACTTCTGGGTGAAAAGGATTTTGAAATTAATCACTTAAAGAAAACAAGAGAGGAAGAAAGACTGGCTTTCACAGGTATACTGTACATAACTACATACTTCCATAATTTAATGTGCACCACAATGATATTAGACAAGGTTATATTTTCCCTAATTTTACACTCCACATTTAGGGACATCAAGCTTGGCTGGGGACGTAGCAGCCACCAAGATTGTGGAGCTGTCCAAGAAGAACAGAGAGCTCACGGCCGAAGTTGAGCGAGAAAGGACTAAGTCAAAGCAGAAAAGCAACAGGATCAAAGAGTTTGAAAAAGAGGTAACACAAGGTCACACAAGGCTCTGTCATTTAAATAGATTAGTCCGATGAAAGGCCTTTCAAACACTCAAGGTCACTTTACGTCTTAAATAAGACGATGAATCAAACAGACAGCATTGTATTAAAGACAAGTTCAGATAAAAGAAAACGGACAAATTCAAACAAAAGGTAAGATCAATGTATTAGATACACAGACAGGATGGCAGGTGTGGCACCGTCTGATTCAAGGTTCGACAAATTGTGCATTTAGAGATGGTCTTCTGTATATCTTCGCCATTATATGCTCAGTTTGAACTTCAGCAGGTCATCTTCACCGTGTGCACAGTATAAATACAGTGACATGTACCTATTAAAATGTTTATCGTGTTATTTGTTCTGTCAAAGATCGAATCATTAAATATATTAATGTCATGCGTCCTACAGCTGCAGTCTGCCTTGGCCCAGCGTCCGACTGGACAACAGACGGACACAAAGTCACACAATGAAAAGAAGATACTCGATGACTGTGAGGTAACTGCTGACATACAGTAGGTGCAGGTCCATGTCTTAATGGTGGTTGTAATGATGGCAACTCAGTGTAAATCTTCTTTTTCATCTCTAAAGCAGGAAAACCCAGCAGTGAAATCCCTTCAGGAAAAATTGGCTGCTACACAGCTGAAGGTGGCTGAATATCGCAACCAGGTTCAAGCTGTCAAACAGGAGCTGAAAGTAGCTCAGAAGGTAGTATCTTGTTTCCCTGCTTAAGCTCAAGAAGAACATCAAGTGTTCATAGTGAATAATCAGTGGCATGGATTGAAGTTCACACACTGCTTTGGCTGTCGCAGGTTTTGATCAGTGAGGTTGGAGAGGAGGTCAACCTCCAGCATTTACTAAGCTGCCCAGGGAACTTTAGAGGTCGCTCTCAACAGATACTGGCTCTTCAGACGAGGGTGAAGTTCAATCATTTCAATTATATCTCAACTCATTATGTCTTTCTCAAATTCAAGCTCTTCAATCTATAGCAGAATTAAACAATGGGGGGCTGGAAATGTTCTTAAAACAAAAACATACGACATAAGAAGCAAAAGAAATGTCAAATATCCAAATTAGATTAATTATCATGCGACAGGTGCGAGATCTTGAGCAGCAGCTGAACCAGTCAACACAGAGGAGACAGCCAAGTGTCCTGAGTGTAGAGGAGGAGTTTCTGGGCACGAGCGTTCTTCTGAAAACCCCTCCTCAAGACCGGAACCTCAGCTACATCCGCACCATAGAGAAGGAGAAGAAGGAGGCGTTTGAGGTGTGTATACATATTGTGGATGATTGAATTTGAATTTAAGTGAAATATGAGTTTTGTTAATGACTGAAGCCCTTGCTGTTTTCCCCCCAAACTGTACAGAGGATCTCAGTGGACTATGCAGCCCTGCAGAAAGACTACGAAGAGGTGAAGAAAAAGCTGGAAGCCATTAAAGCCAGGAACAAATCTCTGTCTGCTGAACTGAAAACTCTGAAGTTCCAGATTTCCACCCTGCTGGAGAAGGGAAAACATGATGATGAGCTTGTGGATGCTCTGCTGGTAAGCTATTTGGGGAAAAAAATCTACTGTTTATACAAGTAATTTTTGGACAAATTGGAGCATAATTTAATTTAGCAGTGCTGTAAGACTTAAAGAGCATGTTTTACAAATTATGTTTAAGCTACAAGAACTGAAATACATTATATTGCAATGCAACATTGGGTGTATTCTGAAGATATTAATAGGTTTATTTGAGCACAAATGAGAGAGTGCTGAAAAAGGGTTAAGATGGATATTTTTATGGAATAAGAATGGTTGAATGTTTAACATAAATTATTTGAATATGCTCAATGAAAGGCATGGGATACTTGAGTTGTTTTTTAAATATCAAATGTAATTTTTTTCACAAATGGCAGTAACTTATAATTTACATTTATAAGGGCCCCAGAATGTAGACAGAGGGATCTTCTACAGTGAGCCCGAGCTTTACCAAAAACTGTTGTCTACACTGCCTGCTTGTCATCTCATCTCCCTCTGACAGAAGCAGCAGACGCAGATGCAGGAGGTGCTCAGACAGCTCAGCCAACAGCAGAAGGATCAAGGCAAAGAGATCCAGTCGAGTCAGAGACAACAGCTGAGCAGTGAGCCTGCTGAGCACAATGCTCTCATCCACAAGCTTAAGCAGACGGTTGCTGAGAAAGAGACAAAGATTAAAGAACTAATAGAGGAAATCCAACAACTCTCCACCACGGTAAAAAAAAAAAAAAAAGAGAGACAAATTGCGACAATTTACTAAAATAAATACAATAACTGGTAAAACTGAAAAGGCAACAAGTGTTTTTGGCTACTACTGCAAATCACTTTTTTGTGCACATTGTTTGGTCACTCAAGTGCCTAATTAAGCAGGGCTTTGTGTGAAAGTATTATATTCCAAATTTGATTGGGGCCAGTGTCATGAAAATTACAAGGCCAATGTTCTAATGTAAGGTGTAGGTTAGCACTCTTGCCTTGGCAGCAAAAAGACCTGGGTTCGAGCCCTGGTTGAAACAAGGGCCTTTCTGTATGGAGTTTGCATGTTCTCCCTGTGTGTGTGGGGGATTTCTATGGGTTCTCCGGCTTCCTCCCACAGTCCAAAAACATGCAATATGGGGACATTGGACACTCTAAATTGACAGTGAGTGTGAGAGTGGATGATTGTTTGTCTCTCAGCTGAGATTGGCACAGCACCCCGGCGACCCTCCTGTGGAGGATAAATCAGTAGAAAATGGATGGATGGATGTTCTAATGTGGTATTTGACTCTTTAGCCAGCCTTATTAAAATGTGTTTTTTTTTGCTTGCTCATTCCCAGAATTCATGTTTCAGTTTTTTGTTTTTTATAACCAATTGCACTATATTGTCTTAGAAATATGGCCAGTCATTTAATGTGTGTTTACAGGAAGAGGGCAACAGAGGACAGTCCAGCTTCAGGTCAAATCGCAGTTCAGGTTTTTCCCCTGAAGAGGGAGACATTAACAAGCGAATAACATCTTCAGGGTACGTTGGCTGATCATGGTGAATGACAAACTGGGGTGTATTGATGGTATGATTTCACACATTATGCCACAGATTATAATTGATCTGGAATTTATATCTTATGATTTCTTCTACTGACTGTTTATGATAGGACATGGCTATGAGACATCTTGACCAGCAGTTATTAATTCCTCATGGCTCCTGGGCGGTTTATTGATTTTGTTTGGTGCCTCTACTCTGCTGTCTGTTAATACAAGTGTGTTTTTTTTCCCCAGTTCACTTAATAAATACGGTCATAAACTGGTGCTGCCTACTGTGAAAAACAGCATTGAGTTAAAGTAAGTGGACTCACCTTTTTTTTTTCAATGGTACATGTACTACTATGAAATACATTTAGGGTAAAATCAATCAGTTAATGTTGTATCCATTTGTTTATAGGGGTTCAGGTCCTTCAAAATGTCCACAATGTTCAGCTGATGTGAGTGCACTCATGACTCAGAGTTATGAATACAAAGTCCTTTGTGTGGAGAAGGACAGACTTCTCGAGCTGGTGAATGTCCTACAAATAAGGTATTTTCTTATACCGCCGACTGATTTTCTTTGTTCTCTAATTTAACACTTTTCATACTTTTTGTACCGTCAGTTGTACACACCGTGTTGGTCGGTCATTCGAGTCCTAAATTGTCTCTTCATCTGCAACTTGCAAATAATTTCTATTCAACAAGCACTCAGTCTGTAAAAGTGGCCATGCATGGCCTTTATCTTTTATTTATAAGAGCCTTTATCTTTGTTTTCCGTGTCATTCCAAAGACTATTTATAATATATTAATATTAGTGTAATAATATGTAAGCTATTTCTCAGTTTTGGCAGTTTCAAGTTCATGCACCTTTTGAAGCAGTGAATTGAATTTCAGAAATTGTATATATATATATATATATATATATATATTCTTTTTTTTTTTTTAAATAAGAAATTGTGCACTAATACAGCAATGAAACACTCTTCATGAAATGTCTTTTTTTGTTTTTGTTTATTTCAAAGACATACACACTTTAAAATACACTTAGTTAATTAGAAATACAATATACTTAACATAATGTTCAGAAAATTATAATTAAATAAGGTATACAGACACTATAGTAGTTGTATCAATTTGTCATGTTTTTGTCCTAATATCAAAGCTTCATTCTGTCAATACATCCCTCTCAATTTCATCTGTGTGTTTGAATTTCCCAGTGATAAAGAGGTAAACCAGAGGTGTTTGGAGGCAGAGCACAAGTATCAGGAGGAGCGCCGCAAGACGGTAATCCTGGAGCAGCAGCTGGAGAGGACTAAATTAGATTAAAAGTGAAGGCCGTGCAAACAGAAAGGCTCACATACAGCAGAGTGTGACAGTGTCAAGCTGATTTTGATTTATTTTTTGCTCATTTTGTTTATTAATGCTCATCGGTTCGGTTGCTCTCTTGGCTGCCACCGCTGTCACTCAGGAGCGGTGTCCCCCTGCAAATGGATGGCAGGACTGCATAAACAGCAGCAATCACCCACAGACAAACTAAATTGACTGCGCGTCAATTTGATCGGCATTTGTGCTGCATACACTCTGCCTGGTCATCCCAACCCCTCGTGTTTGGGCTGCACAAATATGTTCACGTGGCAAGACAGAGACTATGAAAGTGCCAAGGGCATCCCTGAAGAGCACACTCTATGAGGACCTGTAGCTCTAAAGTGACGTGATGAGACAAGTCAAGCGTGTATTCCTGCAGGCTCTGTGACAGCAGAGACAAGACACTAACCAGAGAAACTGGCTGATCCCTGTTCAACCTCACGTCCAGCTGAGCCCCACCTTCTCCTGTCACGTGTGTCAAACAGCAGCCTTATAGGAAGCAGACTCGTCTGTTCTGCCGCACAAACGTCACACAGAGCCTCTTTCTCCATATCTGAGCTGTCAATGACGCCCCATGATGCTCCCTTTGTGCATTCAGGTGACCTCACTTAAACCATTCAAGGATCTTGAGTAGCACTTTTCAACTTAACCTTAATGGCATCGGACAAGTGGTCTTACCGATTACAGAAATGTCTGGTGCTGATAGGATTTCCCCAAGGTTTCATATTTTGTCAGTTTACAGTTTTATTAATGTCACTGTCACACTTTATTAAATCAGTGTGTGTGTGTGTTTTGCACTGCTGGCAAATTTGAGTGCATTGCAGGTATAAAAAGCAACAATTTAGGTTTTTAAAGTGTCTTGTAAACTAATGAGACATCCGACTGAATCAAAGAAAAGGAAGCCAAATCCTGTCCAGATGTTTTGAATATATTGTTTGCCTTCATGGCTGTTACCTTCCTAGGGTTTTTAGTTGTTTTGGCTCCAGATGGTTGAACATAAATGTGTGACAGGCCAATCCAAATAGTAAACACCTCAGTTAAGTTCCCAAAAGCATCAATATTCCTTTTAAATATTAGTGTTAATAATCTCTGACTCGCTGACCAGCTGTGTTGGAGTAGTGGATGGAAATGAATGCAGAGTCAAGCTACATAAACTCTCACTGTAGTGCTTCGTGCAGTCCCCGGACCATGTCACACATATACTGTATGTACACTATGTGATGTGTTTTTTAAATTATTAACTCAGTGGTTGTGTGGATATGCACAGCCTGGCGGGAGTGGCCCTTACATTCATACTAACATTCATACTTACATCCGTGTTATTTTCTTCCGATGTAGCCAAGACGATTTCAGCAGAGACCCCTCCTTTTCTCCCCCTCCACATCACGCTTAATTTAAAACCATGGCTGAGTTAGTGTGCAGCTTCAAATACCGCACTATTTCTTCCAGGACCCTGTGGGAGATTGGCAGGTCCCCATTGGACTGAGTGAAAAAGTGCCATAAGACAAAAATATCAGCGTTTAGACATGATGAAGAAAGCCTTTATGCTCAGATGAACAAAAAACAGCTTGTTTTGAATGCCTCCTGGATAGAAGGTGTGGTTCCCTTTAATGTAGCAGTGTGAGGAGGAACAGATGAGATAGCGTATGACTGCGTGCCTTGCACAATTACCAGTTATATATGAAATAGTGCAGTGTGCCCCAGAGAAGGTGTTGATGGAGCCAAACTGCATCCAATTCCAGGGAAAACCTTTAACTTAACACATTTCTTTTGGTTATGTTCTTTATATTTGCTGTAACACACACTAATAGTGAGTCAGTGTTTGTGAGCATGCATAGCATTTCATTTCCAATAATGTGATACTGGATAGGTATACAACTATACAGAGCTTGGGTTTTAAATAACGCTTTACGCTGTTCAATATTCTTTTCCCTGTAATTCCAGTAAAGGAAATTGTTTAAAACAACAATTGCTGACTTCAGTCGCTTGAAAGTGTCATCACTTCCAAATAAATTAGACTTCACCAAACAATTTTAATATTGTTTTATGCAGCTGTATTACGCAGAAAGGAGTAGATTTATTCCAAAATGCCCAATAACCCACCAAACTAAACACAAACTTATGTAAACACAGCATACGTAAACAGCCTCACCTATTTGTCATTCCAGGTTTGAATGACTCCTTTCTCCATCCTTCTCCTCAGAGGTATTCCCTCGTTCTGGACCAATGCTTCCTGCAGACCATTGACTGCATCCAGAAACTAAAGTAAATACTGGAGCTGTGAACGCAGAGGTTAAAGTTAGCCATCAGTATATGAGGGATCTGTGAACTTAAGTCAGGCCAGAAAACGGTTTGTGCCTCTATGAGTCCATTCATCTACCAGTGCCTCTCATTTACATGTAATGGAAAGAAAATAAACAGCAGAGCCCTAATGTGCTCATTTACAGTAAGTAGAAATTAAATGATGAGCATTTATCTTACCCTCGAGACAGCTCTGAAACTATGATTTAACACTATTTTTTTAACAAGTGAAATGTTTGTCGAAGTCTCAAATATGAGTAGCTTTGTTGCCGACACCGTTTATGACAATTTAACAGATCTATTTGATCTCTGCCTTTTATTTCAAACTTGCTCTTTGAATTCAAAGTTGTGAATTACAGTTTGTTTTATTTGCAACCACAAATAGTGAATTTGACCTCTGCATTTAAACCGTTTTACACACCAGTAGTGAACACACACAAACTGGACACAGGAGCAGTGGGCAGCACAATGTGCCTGGAGAGCAATGGATGGTTGCTGTACCTTGCTCAGGGGCACTGAAGACCTTGACTGGTCCTGGGATTTGAACTGGCAGCCCTCTGGTTGTGCTTGCTCATTTTCAAACGTTGGCTTTTTCTTATACTCCCATGTCAAAACTGGTCTTCTGTTATTTTCGGCACATCCAAACATGTGTGGCATCACTATTTGGCAGTGTGGTTGGTCATGCACTGTTTATTAACTTTGTTGTTGTATTTCTGTCAGTCAGTGACTTAAATTTTCTGCAATGGTGCAATAAATGAAGCCTTAAATGACAACTAAACTTGCAGTATGCTTAAACGATGGTCTATGCAGTAACTGTCATATCGTACTTTTTAGACTACAAGCTATGTGAGAAAAGTGTGTTAATTAAAGGAAATGGTACAATACTTACACTACTACAATACTACAATAGTTACTGTATATTCCTTACACTGTACTGTAAATGTAAATAAAACAGACAAATATAAAACATGGATTGTGCCGTTTCTAAATTGATGGTGGCATTACTGCGGAGTACACCAGCTGTGTTGGAAAAGTGCCAAGAGAAAACTGACACTGAAATAAAGTGACTCTGAAATGGCGACAACCCTTCTTAGAAATCTGTTATCTTGAGACAAACCATCTGTGCATTGAATGCACAGACTGATGTGGGAAATAAATTGTGTTCCTGTTCTCGTGGATGGTTTTAGTGTAAGGCTTTCTCCATGTTGTTAAAGATAACAATTAACCAAAAGTCAAGCTGTGAACAAATGATGGGATCGTAAAGCAGGGGTCGGCATGAGGGGCACAGGATGACATGTGTGGGTCATAAAGAAAGTGGGTTGTCTTGTTGTAACTTGCTTTGATGTGACTGTATATATGTTTGAGCTTTCTGAAGCAACTTGAGAGAACATTTAGACCAGCTTTGGGACAGATTCTCTCCTTCATGCATGAAGTAAAGACACGATTTAACCAACACCGATGACTCCAATGAAATTTCTTTCACATTTTGGCGACGAGGATGGGATGGACGTTCCACTGCTCAGGTTCTGAGTTCTGACTGAAGGTTATTACCGGTAAGGAAAATTTCCACTCCACCAAGGAGGAGGAATTCCGCCTGACGTCAGAAACAGGTACTGACCAGTGGACGCTCCATCTATTTAAAAGTGAGTACGGTGTTTTTTAAATCTTGGATAAAACCTATAGGTGGACAGTTGTAATTCCTTTGTGGTAGCTGTCCCGATATTCTATAATTCCTTTGTGGTTTGAATGTCGATATATTCTATAATTCCTTTGTGGTATGAATATTTGGTCCGGTGTAATTCCTTTGTGGTAATCGGGACCGTCTCATGTAATTCCTGTGTGGTGTTGGAGACTAGTGCACATGAGTGAAACCTAGGTAGACAGTGGTAATTCCTGTGTGGTTGCTGTCAAGATATATTATAATTGCTTTGTAGTTTTGAAGCTCTGAAGAAAAAATAAATAAATTTAGTAGAAAACAAAAGGATATATAAATGGATCAATCCTAAATTAACTGAAGGCAATGACTGTCTTGTGAGGGCCGAATCATCGGAGAATTAGTTTTGGGGGGTTGCAAAATACCACCTCGTTTGGCTTCAAGACCAAGCAGGTATATTGTTTTTGGAAGTCGACTTTAAAAAAAATTTTTTAATTGAGATTGGAAACCATTTCAAATTTGGCCTAAGTGTTGTTTTGTGTTGTTTTGTGTTTGTTCTGTTTTGTTCCATGATGTTTTCATGTCTGTGGCTGGCTTGTGTTGTTTTGTGTATGTTGATCTGAGCTCAGTCTGCAGAGCTTGTGTGAGGAGGAAAAGTTGTGTTTTTTGTATGGGGTCATTGCAAGCTGTGGAGCCAGAATGACTGTAAACTGTTTGGGGAAAAAGAGAGAGGAAATGCCTCTATAACAAAAAGATAGACCATGTCAAGAGCATGGTTTATTCAATGTTTGATCTGCTGCAGGCAGATGTTATGTTGTGTTTAAAAAAAAAAAAAAAAAAAAGGGCAGAGAGCATAAGTGTGAAGTTGTGTGAAGTTACAGGAGAAAAGGAGATGTTAGTTTGTTTTGGATTGAGGATGGTAATCAAGTGCTTTGAAGGTTTTTTGTATGTTGAAAAGACTGGTATTAAATGATAGAAGTTGATGGTGTTGGAGTAAAATGGTGAATGAACTGTTTCTAAGAGCTGATTTCTTGTGCTGAACAAGAAGGGCTGCTTCTGTGAGGAGAGTCTACAGGCTGGACTCAGTGACAGAGAGACAGAAAGAAGGGGGGTTTCAGAATAAGAAAAGTAAGGTCATGAAAGATTGAGGAAAGTAGTAAGAAGGGAAAGACGTTGAAATTGAGGTTTAAAATGTTTGAAATATATATGTATATATATATATACATATATATTTAAAAAATAAACAATAAAAACAACAGTAACAATAAATTAACACATTAATTAGTTAAATAAATAAATAAATAAATAATAGGAACTCTGTATTTTGTTATAAGAACTATATATTTCTTATCACTATGGAGATGATGATGTGTGGTTGGGGCTGAGTCAGCTCAGCTTAATTTGTTCCTGTGTTTTATACAATGCATGAGATGGTTAATGAAAGGATAATTGTTTATGACGAAGTGTCTCTGATCAAGACACTGAGTCATTAACAGCTCCTGATGAGAGTGTGATATGTAGAGCATGAATGTGAATGGGTGAATGGGAGACTTGAAGCTGTTCAAGAGTGCTTTGAGAGGCCCAGTTGATAAATGATAATATTAATTTTTAAGATGAATGTGACATGATTTTGTGTAAAAACAAATGGTTTTGTCTCATATAGGAAAGGAAGTATGCTGAAGGATGTTGTTGTGATGTGAAAATGATTCAAGTGGTTATAAACTAACATATAAATCTGAAATATATTCCAGTCACTATAGGGTTAAAATAATTAATTAAAAATAAGGTAATCTAGAATAAGTGAAGTTAACTGTGTGAAGAAACATCTGAACACAAAATCTAGGTGACTGACCACGCTGATCCAATCACTGACTCAACTAACAGACCTGACTGACGAACAAGGAAAAATTCTGCAAAAATAACTTTGAGTGTCTGTGTGAGTAATTTGAAGAGTGTCTTGAAGACTATGTGTTTGTGCTGAAAGTTGTCCAAAGTGTGTTTAGGTTTGAATCTGCCTCCTCCATGTGCTGTCCCCAAGTCTGCACTGCACCCCTCCTCCCTCAGACACCCACAGCAGGACAATCACCTACAGCTAAATGACAATCCAACTCTACAGGAGGTAGAAGCTGTGTGTTGTAGGGTTTTTCAAACTCAGATGGGCCAACATCTGACCGGCCAACTGGTCGACATCCCCAGCTGTTGGATCAGTGCGGTTCAACAACATGATGGCCAGCCTGGCTGAAGCTGTGTTTGATGTTTTCACCTTAAGAGTGTGTTGGCTGAGATCCACAACACAACACTAAAGGAGGGTGAGTTAGCAGCTGACTACTGTACACATATGGACTCTGTTTTCGCAGCTCATTCTGACATTGATGCAGACAATGAGGCATACGATGACCTGCTCGTTCGTGTCATGGTTACATGTGTCAGATGGGAAACTGGGACCATAGCGAATGTCTGGACACATGTTCTGCACGCTGAACGTTAAATCAGATAGATTTGGACTCTAAACAAACACAAACACTTCAGACTGCTCAACTGATACTTTGACACCTATTCCTCCCCCGAGGAATGAAGACAGACTGTTAACGTTGAAGGAGAACAAAGACACAGAAGTGGCATGGGTGTGTCACCAATGCAGGATCAGGAGATCCCAGAAGGCGTGGATAAACAATTCACAATCACAGAGAAATTTGTCAGAAAAAGACACAACTTTTTGAACAAACTGATTGGAAGAAATGTTTTGTTTTTTATGTTGTTTTTTTTTATTTTGCTTTTCTTGTATTCTGTATTCTCAGACTTGGAAAAAAGTTAACTTATACCAATATGTTTGCAGTACATAATTAGTTGATAAAACCATGTGATTTCCCAAATAAATGATGTTGACACTGTGTGTCAAAAGAGAGGAATGTGGGAAATAAATTGTGTTCCTGTTCTCGTGGATGGTTTTAGTGTAAGGCTTTCTCCATGTTGTTAAAGATAACAATTAACCAAAAGTCAAGCTGTGAACAAATGATGGGATCGTAAAGCAGGGGTCGGCATGAGGGGCACAGGATGACATGTGTGGGTCATAAAGAAAGTGGGTTGTCTTGTTGTAACTTGCTTTGATGTGACTGTATATATGTTTGAGCTTTCTGAAGCAACTTGAGAGAACATTTAGACCAGCTTTGGGACAGATTCTCTCCTTCATGCATGAAGTAAAGACACGATTTAACCAACACCGATGACTCCAATGAAATTTCTTTCACATTTTGGCGACGAGGATGGGATGGACGTTCCACTGCTCAGGTTCTGAGTTCTGACTGAAGGTTATTACCGGTAAGGAAAATTTCCACTCCACCAAGGAGGAGGAATTCCGCCTGACGTCAGAAACAGGTACTGACCAGTGGACGCTCCATCTATTTAAAAGTGAGTACGGTGTTTTTTAAATCTTGGATAAAACCTATAGGTGGACAGTTGTAATTCCTTTGTGGTAGCTGTCCCGATATTCTATAATTCCTTTGTGGTTTGAATGTCGATATATTCTATAATTCCTTTGTGGTATGAATATTTGGTCCGGTGTAATTCCTTTGTGGAAATTTAACCAACACCGATGACTCCAATGAAATTTCTTTCACACTGACGACCCACAGCCTCCACTCTGCACTCATCACTTTCTCATTTACACAATGGTTATTGCACAATTTCTTCAAGAATAAAAACAAAGTTTTCTGTGTCCTCAGGAAATAATCCAGCTCATATGTGATGCCCTGGCAATGAGAGTTAAAACTAGATGCTTTGTTTTATTTTAGTTTAGTTTCTAGTGCTCTGATTGTTGACATTGTTGCATCTCAGCACAATTCTAATGCCACCATGATATTTACTTAGTCAAACTAATCATATCAGGTATTAGGTCTGGAAGTTTGAGTCACTGGCCGTGTCATGTGCTCCCATCATCAGTGGAGTAGATGTCCTCAGTGTTCCAGCTGGCTGACACGCATAGACTCCTGACCTGTGATGCTGGCTGTGGGTGTCCAAGCACTAGACATATGGAGAAAGGTCCCGTAACAAACAAAACAAGAAACATCTTGTATTGCATGCTGACACAATGGTGTTTGGCTTTTTCTCCACAAACATGGTTAAGGTGAATCTCCTTGCTTCGAGACAACTGTGCTAACCACCTTTGTGCCACCTTTTGAAGATGTGTGCATTAGCACCGGTGATCACAAGCTGCTGCTGTTTGTAGTTTTACCTTTATATGTAAGTTCACACAGAAAGTGAAAAAAATAATTGGAAAGACAAAAAAAGAGGATGGCATGTCAGCTGAGGCACCACAACGCCCCAGGAGGCTGCCTCTTTCTCTGAGAAATTGTGTTTGTGTGTGTGTGCTTCAGGAATATAAATATATGAAGTCTTCTACGGTGAACAATGACATCAATTATTAATCTTTAATTGGTCCTCCTTGTGTTGGCACTGGTACATATATACACACTTTATGTGAAAGATGGTAGATTCATTAAAATAGTATCAGACAACAATAACGATAAGCATGATTCTCAGACATTTCAAGATATTTTCAAGTCGTCCAGACAACTCTTTATAAGATACAGGCTCACATACACTCTATTTACAATGTACTGTATGTGCATTTTCTTCAAAGCTCACATAGAGTGGTCCTGTTGCACATATAATGTTAGTTATTGAGGTCTACTTACATACATTAACTTGTTTTTATGGTCAAAAACCTGCTAGTTGCTGTAAACGAGCCGATAGAAATCTCTCTTTTCTGACGCGATCCTCAGCCGCGATATTTCAGACATAAATCTCACCCCCAGAAGACAGAGTGTGTTGTGATTGGCCAGCCAGCGCAGAGCCTTCCCAACTGTCTTGTGATTGGCCAATACCCGGAAGTGACATATTCAGCACACCCGCTCTCAGAAGCGCAGCTCCCCCCTCTGGAGCGGTGGATGCACTGCTACTCAAAAATAGTTTTGTCACGACTCTCCGCCACAGTCCCTTTTATGACTTTGACCCAGTCGGAAGACACTGTCGCTCGTGAAACACCTCCACAACAGACGTTATTCTTCTTCTGCGGTTCAATGTACGCAACCGGATGTGCCCGGACTAGTGCTTGGAGCAGGAGGATCTGCTGTTCAGGAGAACCGCTGTTTACGTAACCAGACGGGTTTTTTCAGAGATCATCGCTGAGCCAGAGATTACAATAAAACACAGCGTTCTCAGCGGTGGCTGAAGTGTTTGTTTCGAAACTTCAGGGCTTCGTAAACAAGGTAATGACACAGATACACACTAAAAATCAGCGTTAATTGGAACTTCCGGTCTAGGTCCGATTTAAAATGTTTGGCTGCTGCATGCTCTCTCTCTTTCTTTAGTACCTGATCACTCACTAAAGATAATCATTTAGGTAAAAAACAATAACAAGGCGCCAATTCCTCTATTTATGTTTCTTCTATCACACAGCATCCAACTCAACAAATGGACAATGGATTTCAATCAGACAAGTCTTTTCACTTACAGAGTATCATGGCATGCCACACACACAGACACACACTCCGGCTGAAGAACTTAAACTGTGCTTTTGTTTTCTGTTCCTGTAGTATTATTTGCATTTTACTTGGTTTATTTGCATGTAGGTTTGAACAACGCCAGTGTGCCTCCAGTGATGGTGGTAATAACACCTTAGAGTGCCTGGTTAGCAATACAAATCAATAGAGATCATTGGTTTGTATTGGAAAGCAAGCATTATTCTTCCACGTTTATTATTCTTAATATTATTCCTCTTCGCAAAAAAACTGCAAAGAATTTCCACATACACATGAATGGGAAACATTTGGAAAAAAACTATTAACTATCAACCCAGCCCATCTATTACAGTTTTTATCCTTTTTTTGGGCTGTAATTTAAAACCATGATGTATGTGAAAATAAGTTGATCAAGTTGAACTTGGCCTGAGAGGATTTTAAATGTAGAATAAAATAAAGCTAAAAGTTAACAGCAACTGCTTTGATTAACTCATAATGAATGTCATGTAAAAGAGAATTTAATCTCAATGTGACGTCCAAGTTAAAATAGAGGTTCGATAAAAGAAAGAAGATATGTGTTACCCTTTAAACCTACAGTCTGGTCCATAAATATTTGGACATCGACACAATTCTAATCTTTTTGGCACTATACACTACTACAATGGATTTGAAATGAAATGAACACTACAGACTTTCAGCTTTAATTTGAGGGTATTTACATCCAAATCAAGTGAACGGTGTAGGAATTTCAACACTTTCTATATGTGCTTCCCACTTTTTAGGGGACCAAAAGTAATGCGACTAACTAAACAACCATAAATCAACCTTTCATTGTTTAACACTTGGTTGCAAATCCTTTGCACTCAATTAAAGCCTGAAGTCTGGAAGGCATAGACATCACCAGATATGTTCCCTGGTGATGCTCTGCCAGGCCTCTACTACAACAGTCTTCACTTCCTGCTTGTTCTTGGGGCATTTTCCCTTCAGTTTGGTGTTCAGCAAGTGAAATGCATCCTCAATCAGATTCAGGTCAGGTGATTGACTTGGCCATTCATAACATTCCACTTATTTGCCTTAAAAAAACCCTTTGGTTGCTTTTGCAGTATGCTTTGGGTCATTGTCCATCGGAACTGTGAAGCGCTGTCCAATGAGTTCTGAAGCATTTGGCTGAATATGAGCAGATAACATTGCTCGAAATACTTCAGGATTCATCCTGCTGCTTTTGTCCTCAGTTACATCATCAATAAATTCAAGGGAACCAGTTCCATTGGCAACCATACATGCCCACCACCATGCTTCACTGATGAGGTGGTATGTTTTGGATCATGAGCAGTTCCTTTCCTTCTCCACCCTCGTCTTCACAACGGCTTTTTAGGTGTTTGGCAAATTCTAATCTTGTCTTCCTGTTTTTGAGGCTCACCAATGGTTTCCATCTTGTGGTGAACCCTCTGTATTCACTCTGGCGAAGTCTTCTTTTGATTGTTGACTTTGAAACACATACGCCTACATCCTGGAGAGTGTTTTTGATCTGGCCAACTGTTGTGAAGGGGTTTTTCTTCACCAGGGAAAGAATTCTTCTGTCGTCCACCACAGTGGTTTTTTGTGGTCTTTCAGGTCTTTTGGTGTTGCTGAGCTCACTGGTGCAATCTTTCTTTTTAAGAATGTTCAAAACAGTTGATTTGGAATTGTGTCGATGTCCCAATATTTATTGACCTGACTGTATGTACCTTGCAAACCAGTCAACCCCCACTATTGCTTCATAGACACAATGTGACGACTGTGGTTTCAGTTTTTAAGAGTTGAAAGGTAGTCTCGGTACACATGCAGTCAACCAAATGATTGTTTACCTCTGACAAGCCAATAAATGGAGTTGGGGTATAAAAAAAAAATCCTGTGTTTAATCATCATCATGTATGTCATCACTTCAAATGATTGATTTAAAGAGAGACAGAAGAAAAAGATGCAAAATGATCCAACCCTCCGATTCTGAAGTAGTAACCACTGCCCATTATCACTGAGGGATATGGGACTGTTATTGTTTTTCTTTCCTCCTGACACATTTTGTTTCTGACATGTCAGTGATGCTGGGACAACATTTTAAATTTTACATTAAAACGTTTTTTTTTTTTACGTGGTTTCACCTGGTTTTAAAAATACCCACTAATTTTAGTGTGAAAGAGCCTTTATTCTACATTTCTTGTTGGATCATCCTGGCAGGGAGTCCTTTTCACTGCTTGGATTCAGTGGGCTGACAGACAATGGGTCATTTTTATTCAAAACCCCTCACCACCAAGTACAGGGAGGACACTCAAGAGACGAGCATCCTGCAAAAGGCTCCATTGTTTATCCAAGTGTTTACTTGCTTTATCCAGGGTGACTCCACCCACAATTAGCTGTTACATCAGTTACAACAGTAACATTAACATCTATTGTACTTTACCCCTTTAGCTATATGTTCTTAGGTGTTTGTTGAGGTGTGATTGTGTACATACAATACATACGATGGCAGAGGACTGTAAGACAAGCTTATTCATTTGTTTTGTTTTTGTTTACGTGTGTTATTCTGTCAGTTACTTCAACTTCAACCCACAGTGGACTTTTTTGGGGTTTTAAAATGTTCAATTGGAATTTTTCTAGATGTGATTTAAATACTTTTTTTTATGTCCAAATGACAAAAACTTTAATGATTCTTTACTTTAAAAAAATTATCAAGTTACCGTTAAAGCTGAGATGAATCATATATCTTTTGCACATTGTTTATTAAGCAGCTGTATCAATACCAGGGTCATGCAACAACAACATGAACCAACCCGAACCCTTTGTAGTTAATGAAACAAACCAGAATGAGGTGTCACAACAGGCTGAGTGGTTGATTGACTCTGGAGCATCAAAGCACATGACCTGTAATAAAGAATATAATATAATACTACCAGCATTTTCAGAACCACAGTCTGTAAAACTTGGTGACGGCAGAGTGGTGGATGCACTAGGACTTGGCAACATCAAACTGAGATTGACATCAAAAGTCAGTAATGTAAAAATGTCACAATGTACAATGTGCTTTATGTTCCCAAGTTATCTGGGAATCTTATCTCAGTGCGAGCTGCTACCAAAAAGGGACAGTTCACTTCAAGAAGTTACATACATGGAACAATTGGAGCTCTTCAAGGCATGGGATCACCAAGATCAGATGGACTGTATCAGCTGGATGTTGAGGGAAATTTGCCCGACTGTCATGGTGCATCAACTGCATGAGTAACAGCCAGTGTGTGGCATCAGCGTCTAGGTCACACCACCAAATTTACCAAAAATCTGGTAAATGGAGTGCATTTTACCACAGAGAAAGACGTTTGTGGTTTGGGAGTGTGGAGAGCAAGCTGTACAGAAAACCAGACATGGGAGAAATGTGTAAGATGCAGCTGATTCATAATTGTGGTCCCATTCAGACTGAATCCATAGGTGGAGCAAAATATGTTGGGACTTTTATTGATGACTACTCTAGGTGCTGCAAGGTATACTTTCTGAAACAGAAAAGTGAAGTCCTTTCATTCAAAGCGTTTTAGAAGATATTCTCTCATGAGTGTGCGCAGAAAGTCAAAAGGCTGAGAACAGATAATGCTGGGGAAGCAACAAGAAGCATGCTGTCTCATGCTAAGTTGCAAAAGATGTACTGGGCAGAGGTCACAGCAACTGCAGCCTACATACAGAACAGGCTGGCCACATCTGTTCTGAAGAAAGAAACACTGTACCAGAGATGGTGTGGCATAAAACAGACATGAGCCACATAAGAGTATTCGGCTGTGTTGCTTATGCATATCCCAGACAGTGAGAGAAGAAAACTGGACAAGAAAGCTGCGGAGCTTCGTTTCATGTGATATGCAAACAATACCAAGGGCTACCGTTTGTTGGATGAAGATAAAAGGAGGATTCTTATTCGTCAAGACGGCATCTTTAATGAATCGCATTTCAGCTGGAAACAGGACGTGGAAGTGTCCTGTTCAGAGAATGAAGTAAACATCCATAAAGAAGAAGGGCGAACACCAGCTGATGAGGCCACTGTTCATGAATCTGTTGGACAAAGCAACAGAACCAGAAAGCCTTCAAAGAGATATGGTTACGATGATGAAAATGAAACATGGGACTTAATGGATTTACCAAATGATCGCAAAGCTATAGGATCAAGATTGGTGTTTAAAGTCAAGCATCACAGTGATGGCCAAATGGATAGACACGTGCAGACTTGTCGCTAAAAGCTACTTACAGATGTATGGTGCTGTCTATGATGAAACTTTTTCAACTGTAGCACGATTCAGTTCAATTCATACATTGCTGTCCTTTGCTGTCCAGAATAATCTACATGTACACCAGATGGATGTGGTAACTGCATTGATATCTGGAAGAGGAAATCTACATGGAGACATGGAACACCTAGTGTGTAAACTGAAAACAATCTATATATGGGCTGAAGCAGTCACCTTGTTGCTGGAGCAAGACTTTCACATAATGAAGGAAAATTGGTTTTAAACAGAACACAGACCCGTGTGTGTTTGTGAGATCTCAACAAGAGCTAGAGATACTTGTCAAGCCGTAATGTGCTCATGTGGACCCAGTTCTCGGTTCAAACAAAAGGAGTTTTATTTTCAAATAAAGCAAAGTCTTACTCGAGGTCAGGTCATAACTTCCAGACAAGGTCAGGCGAGAGGAAGTCAGGCACAGGTAGCAAGATGCAGCTGATACATAAATCCAAAAGGGAAACGTAAGGTGCAGGACGGTGAAACACACAAGACGCACTGGCACAAGACAAAGGGAGGAGGGCATATTTAAGGAGCATGGACTAATTAACACCAGGTGCAGACAATCAATGAGACAGATGAAGTGCAAACAGGAAGACAGAAAAACCCTACACCAAAATAAACCCAAGGGGTACACATAAACTAACTAACCCAGACTTAACATCATGGCACTTGACAATACTAACTGTGTATGTGGATGATCTGATTTTGATCACAAAATCAAAAGAATACATCCTATATCCTGGGCATCTCTGTTGTCCAACACGAAGCAAGGAACTCTGTTGTTCTTCATCAGAAGCATTACATTGAAGCCATTCTTCAGAAGAATGGAATCAATAATGCTAATCCCATTGCAACCCCAGCAGATGTAAATGTGAAGTTGGGAAAAGATGATGGTGTGAGTAAACCTATCAACCCAAGTACTTAGCACATCGGATAGCTGTGAGGCAGATTATTCAAAGGGTACAGTGGACCTCGCACTCAAGTATGAGCAGTCAGAGTCAGGAACATTGACTGGATTCTCAGATGCCGACTGGACTGGAGACCAGGATGACCGTCGCTCAACCACTGGTAATTCTTACTGGGTGGAGGAGCAGCGCGTTGGCTTTGTAAGGAAAACAGTTGCACTTTCAACGGCAGAAGCTGAGTATGTCACTCGCAGCCAAGCAGCTGAAGAAGGTACCTGGCTGAAGCGATTACGGTGCTATCTTGGAATGAGTAATTTGCCTACATTGATCCTGGAGGTCAATCAGGGAGCCATCACAATCGCAAAGAATCCTATCAATCTTTCAAGGACCAAACACAAAGACATTACCATTACATTCGTGTGCAGAATGGTCAAATACAAGTGCAATATTGTCCAGCAGTTAATGTGAAGGCAGATATCTTGATCAATGACAAGACAGAAGTTTGAGAATCTAAGGAGAGAGATTGTTGTCCTGTTTAACTCCGTTCAATCTGCTAACAGTACTGTTAAATGTGATTTAAAAAAAAAATGTAAGCAAGTTAAAAAAGAAACAAAACTGCAAATTTTGTTTTTGAGTTGAAAGGATAACTTGACCACTAATCTTAGTTATGTAAATTACCGCTAAGTGCTTACATGCCAGTGTAAAATTAAGTGGGAGTGTTGTATCACAGCAATTTGACATGTGTTATATTGAGAAAGTGTTATACTACTCCCACTGACTGCTTTTATGTTATGTTTATTTTTTGTTCTGAATAAAAATTAGTCTGCAACATTTTTCCCACACTTTGTTGTAACTTACAGGCTTACATTTCCGATATTTCTCAAGCTGGCTTGGAAATACTTCTTGGTAAACAGAGCGACTAAATGGCAAATACTTTAGGCAGTAACACAGTGGGCTTTTTATGTGACAAGTATGGCGATTGCATTCTACAACTCTGACAGAAGCCAATCACTGCAAGCTATTCATGAAAATAAGGTTGACGATAAGGGTTCCAACGACGACCAAAAATCTTCAGGATGGGACTGTGGGTATCTAGAATACATTTGCTATTAATTATCATCAGAGTACAGGGATTCAAGTGGGTTCTCTAAGGGTCTGAATTGATCAATACACATTCATAGTGCCTCAATTTTCCTGCTGATGGAAGAATATTTCCCCTGCATTTTCTGACAAGACTGATCATAATTGCAGACCAAGGAAGAATGGAGTAAATGGAGCTATGATGAAAAGGATCCACTGAATACGGTCAAAAATCAAATGTGCATCTAAACCTTTACAAAGTGGCAGAGTAAAAAAAAAAACACGGTAAATATTTTCAACATCTGACAAGATTAAGAGGAATGAGACTCAGTGGAGTGCATGTCTCCACCACAGCCAGTCCTGCATATCTTAATACACCGTAAAATAATATAGTTCATATCAAACTCAGATCTGTCTGTCATTAAATTCAGTGTTAATGTTGTTTCATGTTACATTCGTATAAAAGACAGGCAAAGGGGAGGTTTGACTACTTGTGTTAAAACCAGACTACACTTAAAGCTGTATTGCGTAACTTTTGCTGTTTTCCGTTTGACGTTATTATTCTGCCTGTGTGGATTTCACCAACAGAGATGGTGTAATGTTATCTGTGTTGCCCGATCAATAACTGAAGTTGTCAAGCTTGCAACAGCTGGCTACACCACAAACTATGTAACTGATACATCTTACTCTGCGTTTATGTTATGTTTTTAAAGCTCCACCCTGAATATATCAGATCGTTTCCCCCAGACAACTCTGTTACTGGCTACTGAGGTGTAAAAATAAAAAACTGTTTTAGAAACCAGGTGTGGCTTCAAAGGAGGGCATTGCTGTCATCCTCATCCCTGTCAATTAAAACATATTCTGTCTTTAGCTTAGCTGAAAGGTAATACATCACACTTTACTTGTTTATTGTATACATATACCAGCATGTAAAAAGAAGTAAAAACCACCATATAATGGTGTATATATTTCACTCAGGCAAAAATAAATTAATTTAAAATAAAAAAATAAAAACAAAATTCATATTGTGCGTCATTTTATAATCAAGCGGTTCCTGTGGTAATTGCATTTTATAGTTTTGGAGGGCAACAACACGCTGACACGTTTTCTAGGGATTATGCATTTTTGTATCTGCAGTATTGTGGTGGTTCAGATTCCACACAAAAAATATAAAATAAACAAAAAGAAAATGATCCGTTGGCACAGTTGAAACCAGAAACAGTGATTTATGATGGTGTTAGATGTGGCTACATACCCCAGACCATAACACTGAAACATTTTGTAAAAGAATATAATAAATCTACTTTCTGAGGTTAATTTAATGGTCGTGTTTCTTTGCTTTCACAGCCCCCACCAACCATGGCTTCTTTTAGGTAAAGAAGAACATGGTGTACAGAGCTACAAAAACAAGTCGACAATGTTTTCATGCCTGTGCCAAGCACAAAATTAATGTTGCTGACATAATTTGACTCCGTCTTTGTTTTTGTCTTACATATTAAAATTGCATTTCCCGTTTTGCAACAATAAGGATGAGAGGCTTTAAAAATATTTTACACTACAGCCATTTTGCTTCACTGTCCTGCACAGGCCAGCCTCATGGGTAATTGAAGTGCCCATCCCCCTACACTGTGTGAACTGCCTGTCCCCAGCAGGATGAGCTGGCTGTAAACCCACACCAGGTCTATTAATTAATTAATGTAGCCTAACTGCGGGGTTGGCTCCTTCCATTGTAGAGGAGCCGTTTTCAGCTGGCTGCAGTGGTGATGGCTGTTTTTTGTTTGGATGGTGTAGTAGTACAGAGGCAAGAGCTAGAAAGGAGCAGAAGACAACTGTGTATGGGAGGAAGGCATCAGCACCATATTCTCCATTAATCACCCAGGGCCATTGTGGTCCTGTCCTGTACACAGCGCCAGTACAGGCAGACAGGCAGGCAGAGAGAAGAGAGGAAGAAGCAGAGGAAGCGTGAGAGAGAGGGGGGAGCAGGGTGGCTGCAGGGAGAAAGAGGGGCAGAGAATGGTTGGGGAACAGCCTGTATGTCCACCTCAGCTCCTACTGCGGGGCTGGGGAGCAGTGCTTCTGTCCCAGTGCTTGTCCTCCGTGTTCTCCCAGATCCCGGATCCTGAGGTAAGAGACAGATGCATCGGCGTGTGTGTCCTCCACAGGTTCTGTTCAAGATGGAACATCCCGAGTGTTTATCTGTGACAGGTGCTTCGCCATTTAAAATGTAGCTTCATGTGATTCATGTTCATTGTTTGGTGGCCAGAGTTGATGCTTTTACTGACGATCTGGGTAATGTGTGACTGACTATACGTTAAAACATGTTACATTGCAGGTCTTACATGGGCGGCAATGGCACACATGTTTGAACAGGCGCAAACAGGATGTTGAATAACATTAATCACAACACAGAGTTGTGTGTGTGTGCATTTGTGTGATAAAAGGGTTACATTGCAAGTCATTTCCTTTGTGTTCTTCAAAAGCAAAATAATTAAGCTGAATCTGAAACGAATGCACTTTACTTACGTTTGACTGAAAATGCAACATATTATTAGCAGTGAGAAGAAGATTTTAAATTCTCAGTTGTTGACATTACAAACAAGGGAAATTGCAAAAAGCTACATTGTGGGAACATTTTTTACATTTATATGGTTAAAAAACTGGGGGAAAGTTTGGTTGTTGAGAAACTAAGTTCTAGTGTAAAGAAGGCAAAAGCATAATAGATGTAATTTATGCATATAAGACTTTTTCTGTGCAGTTAACACTTCTGGGCACCAGGCTATAGAAGGTCAGAGAAAGTACAAGGTGCCTCTGTAAACAGCCTTCTAGTGGCTGCTGGAGGCAGCAAAAATATAAAGTAAAGGTTGATGTGAGCCGTAAATACATGTATAAACCCTTAAACCCTAAGTCAATTAAAAATAAAGTAAAAATAACAATTAATAAAAATGTATGGCCTCCATAGAATTGATGTAATCTTAATAATCATCCCAGTTGGCAAGAATGTAGAAAACACACATCTGTACTGTGCTTTCTAATGGTAGATCTGTAGCCAACCAAATATGTTTAATTAATGTTATATATAATAAATATGAGGTAACTCAAGGTCGTTGTGATTCTCGTTGTGTTGTTTGTTGCACCAGAATAAAACCTGATGCTTATCACGACTAATCCAGACTCATAGAATGCCCTGAAGAGCCATGTTTAATATCCTCTTCAAGGCTAATCCTTCTGCAGGAGCTGCACAAATGCAGTGTTAATTCATTCCTGCAACTTTCTTCTGAGCTTCTTTGTTTAGTTAGACCCACAGTTCCCGTTGTGTCCTCGATGCCTGAGAAACAAACAGTGGAAGCTTTGAAGACAGTTGGCATGTTGCCTCACCGAAATGTATCCAGAAAACGACAACAAATTTGATTTATTTTGATGAAAAATAAACAAGAATGAATGTTCTAATACATATATACATGATACTTGGCTCAAAATTAATCTGTCATCTGCTATTTTGGATGTGTTATTTTCAGAATAACTTTCAGATGCCTCTAACAGAAACAATTAAAGTCCATTTTCTAATCCATTGCTTTCTGCTCTGTGGACTTAAAGTATAACGTTTCCAAAACCACTCAGTATCATTCAATCACGTTATTGATTTAGGGAGAAACCTTCACTTCTCCACCCCGGAGAGCAGAGTTTTTTTTGTCTGTTTTGACACTATCGACTGACAGTCTCATGTTGGTCATCTTTGCACAGGGGCACAAAGACACTGAGGTCAAAGAGTCTTCTTTTTCTTTCTATTCCTTTCAAAGGTTTCAGAGACAGCTTTGTGGTAAAATATTGGTCTGTAAGCTTGTAAATGAATCGAAATGAATAGAAAAACATTTGATTCTAAAAATGTGTTCAATCCTACGGGTGAGTATATTAAGTTATAACACCATGAGATCCCCCCTACAGAGTTTGAAATGGCCAATGACTTTGATTAAGGAATTTCTGGCCTTTTGAGAACTTTTATCTGAGTTGAGTCTGGGTATGATGTGCAATATGTTAGTTAGTATGTTGCCTAAAGGGCACTATCACACAGTAATCTGAGTATGTGAAGCTGAGATCCTGTTTACCTTCTTCAATTTTGCTCTCAGGTGTAAAACATGTACATTGAAATATATCTGTGGTGTCCAGATACTATCAAACACAACATGTTTCTCTTTTTTAACAGCTTTTACCTACAGATCCCCCGAAGAAGCCAGACCCTGTGACCTCAGAGACCGTCGTTTTCTGGGGGCTGCGGTTATGGCAGGTCATCGGCATCTTTGCCATGTTTGCTTTGGCAGTTGGTTAGTATGAAAGTTCTTTCTTTTCTTTCATTTTTTAAAATGGTCGTAGTGAGAAATTCAACCCCAGCAATCCATTTAGGAGAAATGATGACAGGGATCACTTCCACAATTTTAGCAGTGAGTCATCCAGATAATATCAATAAGAAAAGGGAACATCTCACTGAATCTAATCAAGTCAGTCAGAAATACTCAATTGAAAATACTGTCCTCATCTACATAACATCACACCTGAGGCACATGTGTGTCCAGGCTGCTAATGAATCGCTCATGCAGATAGCCACTGCTGTTCCGCCCTGGAGGGTGGGACTCTGAGGGAGGCGGAGGTGTTCATATTCAAATTTTTACTAAGTGCTGTGAGACATGCAAGAAAGGTCAGTATAGCTTTAAAGACTGGAGGTCTGTGCTGTGCTTCTCTGACGAGGTCTAGCTAATTGTTTTTATTTTCCAGATTGGTTCCAGATAAAAAAAAAAAAGTCCAGTCAAATCAATTGATTGCGTGGGACCACAATATCACCATAGTCAATCCACTAGTTGTTAAAACATTTAATTTAACAGCATAAACATGAATCACATGAATCAGATGGTTGAGGAAAAGACAACAAAGTCATTAAGATCTATTAACTTAGAGCCACAACTATGATGCGGTGAAATCTGAATGAATAAGTTAAATGTGTCTACAGACACTATTCTTAATGGTGTGTTAAGTGTTAGCCTATATCAGAACAGTAGAATGGATTCAAGGCAAAAAAGACATGTGTAATCTGTGTCCTCACCCTTTAAATCACTTACAGTAAATCCTAAATGTGGCTAAGATGTTGTTAGTGATCTCATTATGTCTTGTGTGTTTTGTTTTATGTCCCCTCCTCTCCTCCAGTTATTACTCTGTGTTGTATATTCAAATGCCGAATCCCAAGAACCAAAAAGGAGATTGAGGCACGGCACGCACAGAGGCAGGCTGCCAAGAAATATGCCAACACATTAGAGACAGTGCCACCTCTCAATGAGCTGACCGAGATCCCAGGATGTAAGTTACCCTGAAACATCTTTACAAACTTTAAATTTGTAATAATAACACGCGCGAGCTTGAATATGAACGATGGTGCTTTTCTGGTATCACTCTGCTGCTGTGTCTTGTTTTTGTTGTGTTTCTTTGAGCTCCACAGAGCAAGTTCAGGTGTAGATTAGAAAATGGGCTGGTTGCTCTTCCATCACAGACCACACACATATGCATCAAACTTAAAGGTGCCATATGTAAGAATGTGGCCAAAAACAGTTACTACATTCAAATTCAAAATACCGAGGACTTTTAGGTTTCGTTTTCTGATGTAACTGGCAACCCGTGCTTGCTCGGCAGCAGAGACTCTACTGACTGCAAGCATTGGTAGACGGTGGTAGCCTATGTGGCGCCACATGCCAAAAGATGATTTCAAAACATAAACATGATTTGCAGTCTGCAAAAGATTTTTTTAAATGCAAATATTTTGGCTGTACTGTTGTTGTTGGTGAGTTCAGTTTGTTATATGAACATTATTCCTGAGTCTCTGTGACATATTAGGAGGATTTTATGGCCAGTTGCTTTAGATGTATTACATAATACACTTTTAAACAGTGCTGTTTCTCCCACACACAACCCCACTCTGACATGTATGCAACACCCAAACATCTCTCGCCAAGTCCACGAATGAACTGCCTTTAAAGGGAGTGAGCATGATTAGTAAGCAGCACCACCTGCTGTGTCAGTTAACTCACCTGTGACTGCTTTCATGAGCCATCTTCACACCTGCAGCTGACTGACAATCACACCCACCTCAACACTTTTATATCACTCTTGTATGACTCTTGACTGTCGCTCTCTTTATTATTAAGCCTAAGGAAACGCCTGTCTTTCTATTTAACCTCATATCAAATCTTCACTCTCACTTCTGTTTTATGCTCTGTTATACTAAATCTCCTCTTCTCTTCTCTTCTCTTCTCTTCTCTTCTCTTCTCTTCTCTTCTCTTCTCTTCTCTTCTCTTCTCTTCTCTTCTCTTCTCTTCTCTTCTCTTCTCTTCCAGCTACACCTGATGCTTCTGCAGTACAGACAGTGTCTGAGCAGGTCCAACCTCAAAGTTCTGACAACAGCGAGGTCTCAGTAGTTAGGGGCAGCGAGGAGCAGCCCAGCTCCCTTAGTTTACCAGAGACAACATAATTTCACTCCCCTTTCGTCCAATCTTATTTTCTGTCCCAATCCCCTGGCTCACCCAATGCCTAATGTTTGAAATGTAGGTACAGGAAAAAAAGAGCACACATTTTGCTTGCTAGTGCAGGAAGTCGCAGTAACTGTGTGCAGCAGGAAATTATACTGCTTTTAGGTTAGTTCCTTTCAGAGCAGCTGGACTTTTGTAGTTTATACATTTGTATTTTCAAGTTTTTAATATAAATGCACATATTTTGCATATTTGCACGGAAACGTGAAAAGGCCAATGAATTGGAAATTATGTGAGAATTCAGAAGAAATGGTAATGCATGCAGCATGTTTACGCTCTATGCTTGTCTTTTCATCCTTCCTGCTGTGTCTTCTTTCCCAAGATGTGCTTTGATTAAAGTAAATCGTTCAAACCATCTATTGCTGCTGTTAATTAAAAGTGATGGTGGGAGTAAGAACAAGGTAATTACATACCCTCCTCTTTTTTTTCATCTCAAGTGCTTAGCAATGGCTTTTTCAAGTTAGTTAGGAGTGAATAGGCACTGACATCTGTCCTGTCTTGTTGCTCTTTGTGAGCACACATACAGGTTATTACAAAATGTATCATGGGGAAAAATCATCGAGCAGTCAATAAGTTCTCTATGTATGGGAATTGCATCAAGTAATATCTGCATCAGACTGTGGGGGTAAGTTAATCACATGATAAATCTAGTGCGGCAGTAGCATCAGTCTCTCTTCAATCTCAAGATTCACCACAGAGGGTTGATCTTGCGTAAAACCATACACTGTAATTGGCTTCTAGGTTAACAAAAAGGAGAGCAACATAACTTTAAGCTCGTTAATATTGGGGAACAATGAGATTACTTATGCAATAACAACTGGATAATCCAAAAGACCACATGCAATGAGTAAAGTAAAAGTCTTAATATCAAACCAAATGCAAGTCTTTAATCATTATCTAAAATAAGCTGTAAACGTATGGATCGTACACCACAGCAGCGACTTAGCCGTGACAAATGAGCATCAGAAATGCCTTTTCTTGTCTTTCTTGTTGATGTGCTCATGAAGACAAATTACTCAAAGCAATTTTATGCCAAGTCTTCTGAAATTAGAAAAGAAAAAACATTGTATGTGTATGATGTAAAACGCAGGAAACGCGGTAGTTTTTTGACAGAATTTTCTCTCTGCCACCAGACAGTTGTAACAGTTTGTGTTACACAAACTGTTACAACTGTCTGGGGCAAAGTATGAGAAAAATGATTCGTTTCCAGTTTTACAGTCATATTTCCTGCAAAACCATTTTAAGAGAAGGAAACAACCTAACCTTTAAGCACTCACTCAATACAATAACTCTCATCAGACCTGATTCGCCGAGGATAATAAAGTGTATCATTTCTGTTAGTCTAAAAATGAAGGTGATCTCATTGACTCCAGATGGTTACAGTTTCTGTTAGAACTAAAAAAAAGAAGCACTTTTCACTCAGCTCTGAATAAGAACTGAGGAGGAGGTTGTTTGAGGTTCGATCACACAATCTGATCAGTGACATAAAGAAAGAGATTTGGATTGTTTCCAAGTCCGTCTCTGTCTCCTGGGACAAAATTACACATAATTTTTGAATAGAACTGTGATATTAGTAAGACGAGCTCTGGCAGGTACCTTGCCTCAATCAAACTGAACTAGTTTTTTTTTTTTTTTTTTTTTTTTTTTAAACCACCATGTTTTGTCCAAAATTGTACCAGCTGTGTCTGTGCTGAACATTTTACATTTATTAATGTGTGAGGATCAAGGCCTTTAAGGGTCAAGGTTCATGTTTCACAATCTGCTAACCTTGGTTATAACCCACTGCACCGATTCATAAATCTCCACCATTTTGTCGACACCAGATAAACAGGAAGAGGAAGAAAAAAGAGATGATATTTGAGCAAAAGAGAGTTCACAGGTCCAGTCAAGACAACAATTCACAGCATTATGATGGTTGGTTGATCAGTTTCAGTCGACTGGATTCAGTCAGCACACGCAAAAAACAAAATCTTTTCAGGTTTACTCTGACCGCCACTGGCAACTTTTGACATTTGGTGTATGTTTGTCACTGTCTTTGTATCCTGAGTCTCTGAAAACTCCAGGGGTCAAAAGTTCTCTTTGACCCCTGGAGTCTTCTCCTTTGAGCAATTTTCAGTTTTTACACATCAGCTGCTCAAGTATAAAATCTCACCTGGTTGTGTAGATCACCATCACGTAAAATAAGTGAACTATTGCCTGCAGCTGTTGCATAATTCCCTCTTTTGGTTAGTCCCTAAAGCCAAACTCCAATGGGCTTAAAGGTTTCCATGTTACTTTTGGTTTTTAGGAGTTTTCATCTGAAAATGCATGACCTATTTTTGGTCCTCTGGTCCTGGGGACTCACTGCCCTGCATGTTTTCAATGTTTCCCTGCTCCAGCACACCTGATTCAAATAAATGAATCATTATCAGACTTCTGCAGAGCTTGATGATGAGCTGACCATTTGAATCAGGTGTGTTGGGAGCAGAAATGGGTCCCAAGGACCAGGGTTGAGTTGTGTCCAACACAAATGATTTGTTCAAAAGAACAAACTGAACTGAATCACTTGCTGAAAGGATTCGTTCATCTCACAGTTCAGCTGAGCTGAGCCGAGTTCTGTTGGGACTCGAGTTTGACAGCGGGCAACGGGTGGGGCAAAAGTGACTGTTCCCTGCAAAACAGTCAGTCACCCACAAACATAAACACACATTAGTTTCCCAGCAAGCACAAACTTGGCCCGGAATGAGTGGACAGTGTAGAGTAGAGACGTCAAACATACAGCCCGTGGGCCAGAACTGGTCCACTAGAGGGTCCAATCCTGCCCGCAGGATGAATTTGTGAAAATTTCACGTTATGATAAAAATCTAATGTAAAGTACTATATTTTTTGGATATTTTATATTTTTGAGTTTCAGATACCTGTTTTGTGCCTCTGTAGATCCACTGTGATCTCTAAGTTTTTATGTAAATGGTAGACGTGAGTCCAGTATTTTAAGAAAAGATGTCCATCTCCTTCAAGTTTATCCTCATGATGACCCTTTGAGTAACAATGAGAAATGATCTCCGTCTGTGAACGTCTTTTCTCCCTTTCTCGCCCAGAACGCACTTCAAGCAATCCCATTAAAAGAATAAGTAGACCATGCTTATTAGAAACAGATGTGCCTTCATTACACGTAACCTACTTAGCATATTGTACTGTATTAAGTTCTTCCTTCCAATTAGTGTATGAGGCCTGATGGGTTTTTGTTGTTTCTTTTTTCCCCTGTAGCTGCAAAAGTAGAAGAAAAAGCAGAGGTGACAACAGTTTCTGGGAAAGTGGATGGTGATAAAGGAGAGAAGAAGACCAAGGAGGGCAAGAAAGAGGGCAAGGGTGCCAAAGAAGGGAAAGGAGATGAAAATGGCCCATCGACAAAGAAGAAGGGTGAGAAAGGTGAAAAGGGAGAACCCAAGAATGAAGACGGGGAAAGTAAAGGGAAGAAATCTGGAGAGAAAGGAGACAAAGGTGGAGCTAAAGGTGGAGCTAAAGGTGGAGCTAAAGGCGGAGCTAAAGGCGGAGCCAAGAAAGCTCAAAAGTGAACTCTGCTTTCCACTGACAAACACACAAAAAAGATAATTTCATATTTTTCACTGTATTTTGGACACTTTTTTCTTAAACGAAATTTGTACTGATATTATATTTACAACAAATAAAAAAAGTCAAATAAAATCATTGTTTTTTTCTTTGTCTGAAGTCAGAATCATGAAAAGTGCTCGTACAAGTACAGTAAAATCAAAGATTTATTGACATATATTCACAATTCACTGATGAACATTAGAGACAAGGAACAATCTTACCAATTTTTTAACACTGATATCTACAACATGCCTACATCAGTGATGAGAGGGTGAGACGTGTCCACATACTGTATCCAAGACATGAAGACAAATGGCAACTACGTGTCTGCACAAGATAAATAAACGTTTTTTTTCTTTTTTTTAACTTCCATAAGAAGTATTTGAAAACAACAAAATACAACATTAGCTCTATGGTTATTGGCCTTATTGTACAATTGATTTTCAAAACATTTTACATGATACAATCCGAATAAAATACTGGATTATGGGGTATTAAAGTGCTCAAATATAATTTTCAGAATGTTCTTTTCATTAAGTATCTTCATTCTCTGCAACCACCCACCCTTCTGATGAAGAACCTGCACTACAGGACACACTTTGTCTTCTCTCATATGACCTTCAGCCACCTGTGTGTGATAGTTTAACCAAGTCACTCAAACCCCATCACTATCATGACCGATCTGCATGGAAATGTCCAAGTTATGTGAAATTTGAATGTCTGATATCACTGCATGATTTACTTTCCTTATTGCCAATAAATGTCCTAAAAAACCCAAAATTTCATCAATACAGTAGCTGTTGCTGCCACTATTTACTGTTTTATAATATAATTTCCTCTATTATCGCTTTTATATGAAATATAATATGATAAAATAGTATTATATAATCCTTATAAATACTTAAAAAAAATTAATAGTGTCATTTGAAACAGCTGTAGCTTTTAGGTAACTTATTTTTTTGTGATTACATTTTTTCGTTAGTTATTAAACAACAATTTCTTTTGTACAATTGACCCTGAATAAATTAAAGTGAACACATTTTGTAAAGCACAATTTTGGGGTTTTGTATTTCGCAAAAAGGGATAAACAACGTCAGCTAAATGCTGATTTTGGTATTTTCCAAACTCTGCAGATTAGACTATGCAACCTTTAAACACTGAGTGCATGGATTATTGGACCTGGCAATTGGCTGAGTAGATGTGGGAATTAGGGAATTTGGACAACAATTCAGTCAGTCAGAAGAGGAACAAGAGCGCTTGGCCAACAGTGGTCACCAACAACATGATACAACGCTGTGCACAACAGCAACGATTACCTTCATTCTTATAGTGAAGATCTTAATGAGGTCAACATTTTGTGAAAACTGATCCCAACCACAAATGTATTTATACATTTACCTTTTAGTCAAATCAAATAATGACTGAGACAAAAATACCATTGAAGGTTTTAATATTAATGTGCT
Organism: Microchirus variegatus; assembly: GCF_963457635.1. Lineage (NCBI taxonomy): Eukaryota > Metazoa > Chordata > Actinopteri > Pleuronectiformes > Soleidae > Microchirus > Microchirus variegatus. Next base: position 20,125,886 of record NC_139806.1, read on the forward strand.
GAGTCCACTAGTGAGCTGACAATTAGTATTTAACAAAACTTTATTTTATTTACTTTATTTACTCAGGGTAGAATTTTAAGGCTGACTTTGACATGTTCCTATATGAACTACCACTGACGCTTCTGTCCGATCTTGTTTTCTTTTTGAGAGCAGGTGAATTTAAGACTGTGTGGTTGCTGTAAACTTTTGCTCTGGCAGCTTTTCAGTATCCTGCCTTTTCTCTTTGGTATCATCAATGTCACACATAACAGTTTCAAATATCTTGTGGAATGCTGCGTTAAAAGCTCACAGAAATGCCCTCTGTCACCTGTCCATATATTCACCAGTTTTGTTTTGGTCTATGTACATTAGCAAATACTGCAAAGGTTTTTTGTTTTTTTTGTAAACAAACATAAAAAAAACATATATACACTGACAAATTACGTATCCTTACACATTATTCGCTCACAATTAGAATGTATTTCTGACTTATGTAAACATTGTGACTTGTATATATACAGTATACACACATATATATATACACACACACACACACACATACACACATCAAAAAGCAGCAAAACACTGGACCATCTATAAAAGTTACTGTGTGTTATTCATGTCTGGCTTTTCCTTCATATCCGCCACAAATGTCCATCTTGGAATTCCACGAGAATTTGGGATTCCTCATTTAATTAACATTCCACTTGAATATTTGACCATTTCCTGCATGCTGTTTTGTTTTGGTTTCTTTGATATTCCTGTCAGATTTCCAAAATGTTCTTTTCTTTCCCCAGCTCACACTGAACCCAAAGAAAGTGACAGTCTTCAAAGACATATTCTTACTTAAGCATCACGTTGTGTGTGTTTGTGTGTGTGAGTATTTTTGTTGAAGAACATTTTTAAAATGAAACATTCATTTAAACTCTTCGGCTTGTGTTGTAATTGGAGAGGAGATGAGTACTGGGTCTTTGTACAGCAGAGAGTGTACAACTCTGTGAAAACAAGACTTCTTCTCGATACAAATGCTGACCAGGCTAAAACACCGTTATAAATGAATACAAATAGGTGTGCAACAACAGAGGACTTCAATTACCTGAGTACCTTACCTTTTACACTGAAGTGGATATACAGTAATTAGATGAAAAACAAAGGACATACCATGAACAGATGCCATGAAATAGCTGCGTCTATACAACAACTTTATCTGAAAACGTACTGATGCTACTGACCCTCACAAATGCGCCACTAAACGCACACAAAATCCAACTGACCGCACACAGGTGATGATTAAGGCTGTTCCTGGATCGACGACTGCAACCTTTGATTTATGCACAAAAGGTGAAGACGTTTGCCTTTAGAGAGAAAAAGACGGAACAAACAGTTATGACAGCGAAAAAAAGAAATAAAAAATGGCAGTCTGTTTCCAGCCTTAAACACATTCACTGTGGCAGGTGGTGGTTGAAAGCGCAGAGAGTATTTGCCACAAAACTGAAGGTCATTTTTCCTTGAGAAAAAAGGGGTCACGGCTCAGAATACCGACACACCCTCTCTGCTTTGAGCCTCAGCAGTCCGTCGTGTTTTTGCTTGATTCACAGGAGGAAAATAAAACTGGCACTGTTGACGAGTTCAGACCATCCTGAGACTGTTATGATTTGTTCAGCCAGTTTTTATCCGATTGTATCTATCTCACATGACTGTTTCCCTCTCCTCCTCCACCACAGGTGAGGGTTTCTCGTTCTCACAGGGCCTCACGTGAGAAGAATGCTCCTCTTCGGGAATGTGGAGCTCCTGTGCTGACGATGGTATGGAGTTTTCTGACACTGAGCCATTCTTCACATACCCGGGCAGGTTCCTGTGTCCGTTCACAGGTACTGGTCCCAGCCTCGTTGTGAGGTGGAGAGCCAGCGGTCCTCTGGCAGTGACGTTGGTAACACTGGTGTGTGATACCATAGGTCCATAGCTGTAAGTGTTACTGCCACTCCGGGCTTTTCTTTTGAAGTCGAGCGCCAGGGTCCTCCTGCTCCAGGACTTTTTGATCTCAGCTTGTACCTGAGAAGAGAAGAGTTATGTAGTCACATCGCAATGTTAATATTATTCAACAGTTTTTTTTTTCTTGTAAAAAGCAAACAAAGACTTTGGAGTTCTTACCTCGCCATTGCAAAAACAGTATATAATTGCAACTAAAAAACCCTGAAAGAGAACAAAAAGACTGGTTTTATTGACGTTATCCATGGGTGTCCAGTTCATCTATCTTTAACATGCATTTTATCTGTAAAACAAGCAGATTGGACACTCTAAATTGAACAAAGGTGCGAGTGTGAGGATGGTTGTTTGTCTCTGTGTCCCACACGACCCTGGAGGATAAAAGATGGATCGATGGAAAACTGAGATTTACAAAGGCATTTTAAATCACCAGGCACCCTCACAACCTTTCTACGGCATCTTGATTAAGATATACGCAAACTCAAAAATGTCAACAATTCAATTATCAAATAGTTGATCCCTCCGGATGTTTTGGTGAGATGCTGTCAAGTGTTTCACGTGAAACCATGCAAAAATCCGATGAGGTCAATTGGGTTTGCTTATCGCGAAAGGACACATTAATATGTATGTGGGACCCTCAGTGTTCCATCCATCCATTATTTACTGCTTTATCCTCCACCGGAGGGTCGCGGGGGTGCTGTGCCTATCTCTGCTGACATAGGGCGATAGGCGGGGTACACTCTGGACAGTTCACCAGTCCATCACAGGGCCACATATAGAGACAAACAACCATTCACTCTCACGCCTATGGTCAATTTAGAGTGTCCAATTCACCTCATCCCCAAATTTGGACTGTGGGAGGAAGCCGGAGAACCCAGAGAAAAATATATGTGGGACCCTCAGTGTTAAATTACTTAATTAATTTACTAATTTCTGTCAATTCTACCGCAGCAGCTTTACCTGGAAGGAATTAAAAAGCATCTCATAATGCATCTGGATCAGCCAGGGAACTCCAGACACTTCTGTGTAAGGCATGGCATTGAAAATGATGTAGTGGACACCAAACAGTGGCATCAGCACCAATGTAGACTTCAACAGTTTCCTGTAACAGAAAGGTAACAGTTTTACATCTGAGTGAAATATTGCATCACAACATTGTGCACATGACACATTTGAAAAAGCATTTAAAATTGTATTCTATTATGGAATGGACATAATGAACACGAGCTTCCCTCATGACCATCGTCAATATTAGTGGTATAGAAAACAGAATATATAGCATTCGGTACCTGTACTGTTGTCTTGTGTCACACCTTCCCGCATTTGTTTCTCGCAGTTTTGTTGCCAAGACTCTGATGATGTTCAGAAATAACATAAAATTAACCTGGAAAGAAAATGGAAACACAATGATTTGCTGTCACCTGTGTGAAAGGCGCGGTGAAGCACTGTCATTTCCGACACTGCAGGAAAAGGGTGAGAGCATATGCCGTGTATACTCACCACCACAGCTGCCAGGATAGGCACTTGATAAATCCATTTCAAATTGCCCGCACTTAAGTCCCAACACCTGCAGCACACAAATAGCCACAAAACATGGATCAGGAAGGATCAAGCTGGTTCATGGGATGATCCATTGTCTTTCTTTTCCTTCTGAGTTTCTCTGTTCATTATTGTCTTTTGATAGCTGCCATTGAACCTCCCTCCGAACCGCTTATATTCTAGATTTATCAGAGCATTTAAGACAAGTATCCTGTTTCTGAACTACTTACAGACTCTAGATAAATATCCTTCCACAACACCAGTTTAGCCTCTCCACTTAAAGAAAGCGACAACTGCAGTTTGATATCTATTATTGGCAAAAAAAAAAAAATAATAAAATGAACAAAATGTGTAATGTGTAAATATGTCCTCTCCTATCCTGTTCAATTCAATAATGTAAAAAAAAAAAACCCACAAAAAACAGCCCAAACCACAAACCATCAAAATATTAATTTAAAAGAACCACCTCATTAAAGTCTCAAAGTCATTAAAGAGCTGCCTGATTACCCTATATTCTGATCTGGCCTTCAAATAAAACTGCCGTCATGTTTAACAGCTTTTGCAGTTCTGGGAAAACGTTCCGTTAATAAGCAAAAGGCATAAATAGTGCTTTATGTTGGTTAGATTTTGAGCATTATGGCACACATTCAATAGCTTTTAGTCAAATGCTTCTTGCTCCACACTACCAATTACTATAAAATGTGCAATGACAGAGTTGTGGATATTATCATTCTTGGTTTGTTTTCCTGCCCAATGAAGCCTAGGGTGAATGCTGACATGGTCTACTGCTCTGCTGCTGACTGAGAAGAGAAATATGTGGTTTAGTTCCACTGGACAGCTGCTGGATACCAGATTAGCTATAAACGCTCAGAGTCCTCACTCTTCACCATCATCACTGGACATTTGGGAAGACAGTTTGAAGACAGTTGTGTCCCAGATAAGCTTTGATATAGAAACTGAAAGTGCGTTTGTTAATGAAGTTAATTATCTTTTAAATTTCTTCATTTCAAACTTGGACGTGTGTGAAATGCAGCCGTGTGTGTAACATTAACAAAGGATTATTAATGACCCTATTTGTACCCGCCCTCTATGGCTAAAGAAATGTAATATTGTCAACACATTTCTGCATTAAAGTTTCACAAGAATAATGTCTGCATTATTTATAAGTATTACTCACTCTGTATCTGCAAACGTGGCTCTCACAGTCGCCCACACTGTCACAAACATGGCCGGTACTCCTGGAAAAAAAGTGGGAAAATATTGTTTAAAAAAAAAAAAAAAAAAAAACATCAATGAGAAAAAAATACTCTAAACAATATATATATATATATATACATATATATATATATATGTAAAAATATAATTTGTTATAGGCAGGTAGAACCTGGGTAGCACAGCATCCACATTGTATGCGCTGTGCTTGTGTAACGTATACGCACAGTGTGTACAATGCAGGAACTGTGAAGCCCATATTAACGCAAATGTGAGTTTAAACAGTTTCTGTTGATTGTTGTTGACTCTTCTCTCGATTACTTTTTTTTTTTTTGCTACTAATTACACCATCAAAAATAAATAATTGATATATCAGATCTAATTGTGCATGGTGTACAGCCTACTATTCATATGGGCATGCAAGCACAGAATGTAAATGAAACTCACCCCAGCCAATCAGTGTAAATCCCCACAGATACTTTCTGTCTGAGAAGAAGGTCATAAAAATGAGGCTGTGGAGGTACAGACCCTCAACAAGGATCCAGTAGTAATTGGTTGCCAGAAAGTACATGAACAAGGTCACAACCACCTTGCAGCCAATCTATAAACAAACAACACACAAGAGGAGGAAATGGATCAATACACAACATGACAAATTGTCACAATTGTCTCAAATGTGTAGTGCAAAACACATTTAGTTTGTCCTGTTTCTTTTTGTGAATTTGCTCCACAGCATCCAACACAAAACACACTCTGAAACATGGAATCTCTGTTTCAGAAAAAAAGAACCATTTCCTAATAATTAACGCTAATAGGGAAATGCTGTAACTGTAGTGAACGTGCATAATTCTTTTGTGGTAATTCAACTGGCCAGTTTGGGGAGAAAGGCCTTTGCTTGGATCAAATCACTGTGTGTGGTAGGAAAGAACAGTCTCTTCTGGACACAGATCCCAGATGTTGTTCCTGGAACCACTCTCCCAGTTGTGGGGTCTTACAGCCCCTCGTGTTCCTATCACCACAGGGACCACAGTTGCCTTTATTCGGCCCACATCTTCTCTAGCTCCTCTTTCACCATTTGTTATTTCTCAAGCCTCTCGTGTTCCTTCTACTTGATGTTGCTGTCACTTGGGATCTCCACATCTATCATCACTGCCCTCTTCTGCTGTTTATCGACGGCCGCTATTTCCAGTTGATTAGCCCTCACCAGTTTGTCTAGATCTGAAAGTCCCACAGGATCTTAGCCCTGTCATGTCACCGTCAGATATTTATTTATTTAATGTTGATTTCTCCCCCAACATCATTCAATTAATAACTTTTTGGGGACCCATTTCATAAATGAAATTGAAAAAAAACCAAAACATTAGCAAATATTTGGCTGCGGCATCAAATTGTATTGTTTTTATTTGCATTTGAACAAAAGGAATTGTGTTGTTATAGTGACAGCATGTGGGGGAGTCTCAGAAGCCCATATTGATTAAAGCAGACATTGATTCAGCTCCAGTTTGTCAACCCCCACATCATTATCCAGCTTCAGCTGTTGCTGCAGCATTGCCATGACTATTAAACATAGCTCCTCCTTCTCTGCACTGATTACCTGTTGACAGACATATCCATATTTTGTCATCAAAGATGTTGGCCTATAGGAGCTTTGCCATGGGGAAGTATTTTTTGGTTATTTCACATCAATAATGGAGTCAATGGAGGTATGTGACCAAATAATTAGACGCAGATAAATATTTTAATTTCTTCATGAAGCAAAATTAAAATAAAACAGTTATGTTGCTGAGTATTAAGTTATTGTAAATGTTTTGCCGCAAACCCTGGCATAAAATGAGACTAATAATGAAATGCCAGAGGCGTGGCATACATATGCCAGGCCTGTAAGAGGCGCTGTAACGCTGCTACATAAAAAACACCAAAAATCGGAGGAGAAGACATGCCGCATGCACATAAAGCCTAATCTTGTGTATTTTTTTTGGTATACAATCACATGACAGAATGATCCAAACCAGGAGAAAGGCGCTTTTCCACTATACAGTTCTAGCACAACTTGGCTCGGCTCAACTGTACTTGTTTTTTTTTTGCTTTTCCATTAGTGATCATACCTGGTACTGGGTATTCTTTTGGTACCTGCTCTGGCAAGGTTCTAAGCTAGTTGAGCCGCTTCCTGTTTACTGGATTTTTAAGTCTTTTAAACTGATCTACAGTCCCCCATTGTTCAGTTTGATTCCTTTGTCAGACTTTGCACATGAATACATATATTTATATTTTTTTTACAAAAATATCATTCTCCCAAAATACACTTCAGCCCACATGCAAGATAGGGCCCTTAATTACATTAATGAATTGCCCAATGAACGTAAAAATGTTGACACACCAATGCTGTTGATACTCTAGTGCAGTAGTCTCAGACACGCGGCCCGCAGGCTGCATTTGGGATGATATTTTGAGGCCCCCCATTTGATATCAAAGTTTAATGTAAGTGCGGCCCGCGAAAGCGAAACTTCTGCACAGCACAGATTATGAACTCCCCACGACAGAACTCTCTTCTCTCTCTCTTTGAGCAGTTAACTAAAGAGCTCATCTGATTTTATTCCCTTAATACACAAATATTAAGACCACAGAAAAAACAATGAGAAGTGCACTCTTGAGAATCTGTCAACACATTTTACTAAGATCTGGTCAGATATGGTCGATTATACACTGTGCAGTGACAGCACATAATGAATGACTTGCTGTGGACACAATATATATATGTACTGTACATATGGTAAATGGTCTGTATTTATATAGCGCTCTTCTAGTCTAAAAGCTGCCCCGAAAAGCCACTTTATACTACACTATGAAAGCATTGTAAATGGACAGCATTTATAAAATGTATTTGTTGTCCCAATGACCACTCTTTGAAAGGCAGGTCTTAACTGGCACAGCGGTGCACACACATGGCTGTGGTTATTTATAGTTATATTATATTTGTAAATCAGGAAATTACAGTTTTCCAGAGCATGTACAACTACGCGTTCACAGATGACGCACATTTATTTCTTATTTGGTATATCTGAATAAATTAAATATAGATATCCATAGGAGAAATGCGTGTTTGTACTGGTATGGGCTTACCTTGGTCTGCAGTTTGAGGTTCAAGGAGGGGTCGTACCTATGTTCCCCGGTTAAGACCGGAGGAACGGGGAACCCCGCTTTACCTTAACGGGTCCAGCTCTAACCTGGTCTACTCTCGGTGCGCAAACGTCACCAAAACCTCACAGGCAGGTTACCCTAACTCTAACCCTTCCAGTTCCTGGCACATTTAAATGCAATAAATAATCACAACAATCACTATTTAATGTAACTATCTGAATCAGCTATAGATATGTCATCTATATCGATTGTCCCGTCACCTCTGACGTCAGATCACGCGTAATGGAAACTCAGCCTGACTGAATTAACACAGATGAAACCAGGGACGGACTGGGACTAAAAAGCCGTTGTGATGATCCGCTTTATTTATTTATTTACTTATTGACAAAAAAGTCACTCATCCATTGAAATTAGACCTATGTGTAATCTTCAGAGAAACAGCAGAACTCGCTCCCTGGCAGCTGTCAGTGAGCTGCAGGTGAGTCAGGAGGAGAGCGCAGCACCTTCTTTTTTTTTTTTTACGGCAACATCCATAGTCCATAGTTTTCTTTGTTTGATACGTCAGGTAATGATGGAGCTGTCCAAAATACCGACGCAGGATTAAAATAATAATAATATAAAAAGGTCCTATGGACCTGGGGAACAAGGATGTCACAGGCACAGTCTTTCTGCTCGCGCAAGCAATTTAGCGCTCTCTATTTGGAATCTTAGTAAATCAGGTCCTCAGTGCTTTACATCGTTCATCCATTCACACATTTCGACATATTAAGCTCCTCTAGTATACATCCCATTGTCACACTGCTGTCAGAGGCATCACAAGAAATATTATGGGCTTCACTGTCTTCTTGCCAAAGGACACTTGAAAATGTCACATGGAGGAACAAGAGATCAAGCCGCTGACATTCTGAGTTATGGATAAACTACTCCAAACTACTACACCTCCTGCGCTTTGTTTGTGTGGGTTTACAAAGACTACAAAAAAAAATTGTACCATGTACTTTAACAAAACAAACCACTTTCAGTCCAGTTAAACTCACATTTAGAAGTGAACAGGATAAAAGTGTTGCACAAAATTGTTTGTTTGCACTTGAAAGCATGCATGAAATGTACATAGTCATTATTTTTTAACCAAATTCAGAAAGGGAAAGTACTGAGCCAGAAAAAACTTGGCATCATGACAAACGGTACAATTTATTTGCTCCGGCACTGGAAAAGCAGGTGAGACGTTGCAAAATACCACTTCCTCTTTGGAAGGAAAAAGCTTTAACGCCCAACTGCACAACAAATCAACTTAACTGTGCATGTAATGCAATCAGAGACTGATTATTCTAACTATGATTTTGCCTGGAAAAACAAAAATCCTGAGACGCTATATTGTGTATTATTTGCCATAAATGTACCATAAATACTGTATCCTACATGCAAGAAAAGTTAAATTGAAGCAATTGGTTCTACTTTCAGTGAGTGAGTGAGTACAGATTATTAAATATATTATATTTTATTACTATATATAGTAATATAGATATAGTAAAAACATAACATTTATGCAACATCAAGACAATAAACACCCAGTATTTCACTAGACTGTACATAGTGAGACACAGGTCAGTCTGACCGAATGAGACAGGACATGAGCATTGTGGAGCATTTCACAGTGTCAGCGCATGTGAGAAAACGTCACTCACTTCGTCACGTACAACTGTTAAACTCTTTTAATGCAAAACATGTAATCAGCCAAACACACGGCAGCAACACAATGCATTTAGACATGTAGACATGGTCAATGCTACCTATTTTGTAGTGCAAAACGAACATAAGATTGAGGAAGAAAGGCGATTTTAAGTGACTTAGAATGTGGCACGGTTGTTAGTGTCGGAAACTAAGTGGCTGAAATGTTATTCTGGTCAGACTGATTTGTCTTTTATAAGGTACATTTTGACAGACAAGTACTGGTAAAGCACTTTGAGTTGCCTTTTGTAAGAATAGTGCTATACAAATAAACTTGCCTTCCCTTTGTAATGCTTTATACATTCTCAAAACTATCATTTGCTTTCTGTTCCAAATGTCCACATGTAAAATGGGAACATTTTACTTATATATATATTCTTCACTTGTTCCAGTAAATGAACTGAGGAGGGAATTGATGCTTTATGGCGTCATCTCACTCAATAGATTTATTCACAGAATGGACTTTTTCTGGGCTTAAAGCGGAACTAGACCGGAAGTTCCAATTAACGCTGTGTTTTAGTGTGTATCTGCGTCATTACCTTGTTTAAGAAGCCCTGAAGTTTCGAAACAAACAGTTCAGCCATTGCTGAAAACGATGTGTTTTATTGTAATCTCGGGCTCAGCGAGATCTCTGAAAATCCCGTTATAGTTACGTAAACACCGGTTCTCCGGAACAGCCGATCGTCCTGCTCCGGGCACTAGTCCGGGCACATCTGGTTGCGTACATTGAACCGCAGAAGAAGAATAACGTCCATTGTAGAGGTGTTTCACGAGCGACAGTGTCTTCTGACTCGTCAAAGTCATAAAAGGGACTGCAGCTGGGAGTCGTGAAGAAGTTATTTTTAAACATTGTTAAAACAATGTTTTGATAATGAGTAGCAGTGCATCCACCGTTCCAGAGGGGGGAGCTGCGCTTCTGAGAGCGGGTGTGCTGATTATGTTGCTTCCGGGTTGAGAGATTTGACTCTCAAATCTCGCGGCTGGGAAACACCGTCAGAAAAGAGGATTTATATTGGCTCGTTTACAGCAACTAGGAGGTTTTTGACCATAAAAACAACTTAATGTATGTAAGTAGACCTTCATAACTAACATATGTGCAACAGGACCACTCTATGTGAGCTTTAAAAAAAGGTGAAATATAAAAGGACAACTCAAATAACCAGACACCAATCCCAGCTGACGAAGTAAACACACAGGACAGTTCACCAGTCCATCACAGGGCCACACATAGAGACAAAAAAAAAAACATCCACTCTCACACCTAGGGTCAATTTAGAGTGTCCAATATACCTAATTCCCAATCTGTATGTCTTTGGACTGTGGGGAACCGGAGAACCTGGAGAAAACTCGGCTACAGAAGACCACATATCACTGGACGTGAGCCAGTCAGTGTAGCAGACCAGAGCAGCTCTACAGTATGTGTGTGTGTGTGTGTGTGTGGGGGGGGGGGGATAAAAGCACCTCAAATGATCCTAAACTTGTAAAGGTGATCAAAATGTGAAGTGAGAGGTCCTGCTGGAACCAGTCAACGGTGTGCAGCATTTGTTCTGACAGTTTGAACAGGGTCCAGAAATGATTTACTGAAGTGAGGTGGAAAAAGGTGACACCTTCTCACCCAGGAGGCTCCTTCAGATGTGGATCAGAAGTGAAATGTCTTTAATTATCTACAACTTACGCTTTTAACCTCGTCTTTGAAAAACAGAACCTGGATTACTGTGATAAACTTAACTACACTACGATTTCTTCAATATAGACATAGCAGTGAAAACCAGTACAGGAAGGAACTATGTGTTTCTCCTTCTTATTTTATTTATTCAAAGACAGATCACTTGTACTTTCAGTGTGTTTCAGCCGTGTTGTCTTACTTACAAACTGTGTTTTGTTGGCTGGTGGTGTCTCGGTGATGGACTTAAGGTCTTCCACTGTGACCCTTTCCATGTTCTCTAAGGATGATCCAGAGTAAAGAACAATGTCCTTCACGAAAATACTGACAGCTCTTAGCATGTAGGACACAAATAGGTGCATGTGGATGTAGTTCCTGGTACAGTGTAGTCGTCTGGGGACAAAACAAACATGAGACATGAGACACAAGGTCAAAAGGTCAATCCACTGAAAATTGTGTTTGTTTTTTTGTGTGGGGTATAGATGTGTGTGTTTTTTCACACGCATACACTCATACACACGAATAATACTCATCCTAATTAGAACCAGCTGAAATCCACACTGACGATAATACATTCTTGAGAATTAGAGGCTTGAAATGCACAAATATTGAAATTCTCTGCTCAAAGTGAGCTTTGAAAATAAAATTGCAAGCAATTTGGAAAAAAAGAATTGCACATTTCCTCTCTGACAAACATCCTGTCTGAGAGTTTACCGTGGAGTGGGCCTTAGAGGCCATGCTCAGAGCTGGAGCTGGATCAATAGCTGCAAAGGTTCTTTCATTAGAGAAAAAAGTTAAAAAGCCGGTGGTAATGTTTAATGTATTTTGTATGCACAACAGCTTTTTACTTAATTCCAATTAAAAGCTCAACCTAGAACGTTCAATGAATGTCAGAAATAAAATATTAAAACACTCCCTGAATAGTAAAATTACCATATTGTCTCCAATACTCTAATACTATCTATTGAAGGCTTGAAAATGAACTGAATGTTTGACAAGCTGCCCTGCAAAACACCATTGATTTTGACAAAAACTAATCTGGTGTACATTTCCCAAGTGAAAAATGCTCAACACAACTGCTAATGTGAAATATTGCTTTTCTCCCCCTAGAAAACATTTATGAGCTCTCCTGTCTAAAAGCTGACATGTTCAAGCGGAGACATGGCTGGAGTGCAGTGGAGCCCAGTGCTAGAATGTCAGTTGGGCCCCTGGGATAACTTATTAAAGTCATTTGGCCCATAGATTTCCTGGTTTCCTGGAGCTTTCCTAAAGCCTCCTGACTGCCTGCCTGTACAGTTGTTAGGCTGGTGAAAGCATTAGTGAACAGCACCTTTACATTAATTCCTGTCACTACCTGCTCTTAACAAAATATACAAATAATGACAAACCTGCCCTGAATTAATCAGCCACACAAAAGAAGAAGAAGAAGAAGAAGAAGAAGAAGAAAAAATCATGCAATTTTTTGAAAAAACATATTTATCTATATGTTTCAGTAGGAAATATAAGCACAGTCCTTGTAGCTGAAGAAATGCAATTTTCTACACTTGGTGGAATTGCAAAATCAATATCCAGGCAAAAACTGAAATCAACATGAAAACACCAAGCTAATTCAATGTCAGACAACAAGGCAAGCATTGATTTAAGCCTGAAGGCAGATTTCTTGAAAAAAGGTAGACATATAATTGTCTGTCAAAAACTCAAAATAAAAGTCTTTGGTTATATCTGATTCTGTTTACATATTTCATGTTGTTGCCATGATACTGCAAATTGTACGACTTAATGGTTAAGCCACCTTTTACCCCATTAAGTCCTTGTGGAGTAATATGCTCTTTGCTTTGCTGATTGTTTAGGCAGAATAAATAGGTGTTCATCCTGCAACCATGCCCCCCTGCGTTGGTCCCTCTAGTAATCATCCTCACCTAAATTCAGTTTCTTTTTCTAGAGTCTAGAGTGTTTTCAGTTTCAGTGTCTGATCATAAAAAACAAGTGACGGAACTTTGACTCACCGGAAATATCCCAAGATGACCACAGCCACCATGAGTGATCCTAGAGAAATGGAGTACCCCACTGTGTAGATGAGATACAGACGGTGAAACACCTCCTGTTGGAAGAAGATAAATCGTCTTGAAAATCTCAACACGTACAGACATTTAATATATTATCTCTTTTAATTATTAAAGATCATTTGGAAAACTGATCAACAGGTTTGATCAGCCCCCCACTCCTCCCCAGACCCAGCCACCCCTGCTGCAACGCCCCTCCTCTTCATCTCCAGTAAACAGTGCCCCCCACCAGCTCGACCGCTTTCCAACAATCTGTCCTTCACACCTACACATTTTGTGGGGTACTGGTGCTAAAGACACCACCCCCCGATGACCGCAGCAGCTACAGGCCAGTGGCACTAACATCCCCCTAGATGAAGACCATGGAGCAACTGGTCCATTTCCACCCTGTGGTGAGACCAGTGGCAGACACACTGCATTTTGCCTAGCTGTCTGACAACAGAACTCTCTCGCTCTCCCGGGGGAAGTCTGGTAGCATTCTAAAGATCATGTTTTCTCTTTTCCCCAATACTCTCAACACCATACAGCCAGCACTTCTGAAGAACAAACTGGAGCACGTGAAAGTGGATCTCCACCTCACATCCTGGATTTTGGATTAAATGACCAACCCACCCCAGTACATGATGACCTGGGGTTGTGTGTCAGACATGGCTGTGTCTGTAGTACAACGGTTCTTCTCCTACAGCTCTACCTCCTGTTACCTGCAGAGGTTTTCTGATCACTCTACAATTGTCAACTTCTTTACAGATGATGACAAGAGGGAGTAGAGAGAACTGATACAGGACTTTGTGGAATGGTGCCTGCAAAACCACCTCCATATACTGCAGATGTGGGAAAATCTAAATAACTGGTGGTGGATTTCCAGGGAATGGACATTGACAACCTCTAAATATGTGGGTGTTCACCTGAGCATTAAACTGGACTGGACTGACCATGCTGCTGCCCTCTACAGGAAGTTATCAGACTCAATCTATTAAGGGAGTGCTCCTAAAGACCTTCTCTGGAGGCATCAGCCTTATATTTTGAGTGGTCTGCTGGTGCAGTGGCACCTCAAAAACAGACATGAAGAGGCTGGAAAGCTGGTAAGAAAAGCCAGCTTGGTCCCAGGACTCCCCCTTTAGCCAGTGGAGGTGGTCAGGGAGAGGGGAATGATAACAAGCTAACATCTCTGATGGACAACATGTCCCAAACCCTTCAGGACACCATCACAGCAGTGGGCAGCTTCTACAGTGACAGACTAAAACATCCTAAATGTCAGAAGGAGCACAGGTCATTCCCTCCCTGTTGCTGTTAGACTTTACAACAAGCACTTGCATAATATTTCATTTGCAAGTGACAATGCTTACAATGTAAAATATCAAGCTCTACTTAAGGTCTAGCCTATATTGTGTGTTTTATTCTACTTTTTACCATCTTAATAGTTCAAATGTTTCTATATTCTACATTAATAGATGTGCAAATGCATGTTTAATAATAACTACCTTTACATTGACTGTCTGCCTCTGTTACACCCTACATTTCTCAACTGTGTGGTACTAATAAAGGACTATTAACTTTATAATCAGCAATTTTATTTATTTATTTTTTTTTTTACAAAGGGCAAAGCAGAGATGTACAGAAACACACAAGATCTGAAAAAAGTTACGGTCCACTGTGCATTTCCACTAAAGCATAGCTTCAGACTGCATTAACCTCCCTGAGTTTAAAAACAAATTAGCACCTGGTAGCAGAAATATCTCAAGTATAAGGAAACAGCATTTGACATGGGTGATGGTTTGGGTACTAGTTTGTGTAGTTTGATCTTCTAGCAGTTAACTTGCAGCCTGAGGACAAAGTATAGAACTATTAACTAAATCCATGTTGATGAGGCCAAGAGTTCCCATGTGATGTAACCAAATACTGCACTGCTGTTATCATTTAGCACCAGACTTCTGCGCCAGAAAAAAAGGGGGTGTCTAAGATGTGGTGGTGGTCTGCGGTGTGGCAGTTGTGCTGTGTGGGGGCTTTCCTTCATGCATATGTCTTTGTCATTAACTACTGCAACCACTCTCTCAGAGGCCCATCAACATAAGCAACTGAAAATAGAAAGAAACTGAAGGGCTCCCCAACCGAGGTTGTGCCCTCATCATCCGTACCACATTTAAGGGGGAAGAGGAAAATATATATTGGACATCTGATATTTGTAGCATTTCATGGAAAAACTAGTAAAATCCAAACAATGACAGTGTTCACTGTCATCGGCCAAACATAAGGGTCACACTTAGTTGCATACACTGTGGTGTATTTAACCCCCGAAAAATGGAATACTATGTAACTTTGGGAAAAAGCCTGTAGATAAATCATTTTGTCAGGAAGTTTAAATACATAAAGGAAGATACAGCTGCTGAGAGATAATCCCTCTGCTTCTCTGTGTCAACAGATTCACTCTGCCTGAATCATTTTTGACTGTTCGCATGTGTTAACAGTGCAGCCTTGTTCGTTCGTCTGCCCAACACAAATGCACAGCCTGTCTGAAACAGAGAAGGCAACTCAACTGGAACTCCTGCAAAGTGCAAATGACGATGCATTAACATTTCTGAAGAAGGCATCGTTTCCCTCAGGCTTATTGCTCTACTTTAGATTTGAAATAATCATATCGATCTAAAAGTCAAGTTCATGCAGTAACTTTCTTCATAATTCAATTGATTCTTAATCAAGATACACTAGTGAGACTTGTTTACGTTGCTAATGTGAATTTCTAAAAAAAATTGCAAATATAATACATTCAATACAAAGAATTAAGAAGTAATAATAATTCAGTTAATCAGGATTAACTTCTGTTATTAATTTTGATTAAGAAAATTGTTTCTTCTATATCGTTACAGTGGGTTAAAATTGCTGTTTCCTTTATTCAAACAGCATAAAATAAATATTCTAGACACACATTCTTGCTGTTTTTGACTGTCTTACATTCCTCAGGAGTCCCATCAAAACCCCCACAATGATATTGAAATGCAACTGCAGCAGGGGTCACATCTACCTCTTTCAGTCACATGGAAATGCTGGTAGTAAAAGGCTGCTGTGCTTCATTTATATACAATTATCTCAACATGGCGCTTAACTGTAATGCCTATGTAAGCACTTATGGTATTTACTGTAAGATCCACAATTTGACTCTCACATGCTGATTATGTTTTGACTTTATGTTACATGTGGTTAAGCTTTGTGAAAAAGTTGTGGCTTCAGATTGTTCATACAGGAGTTGAGTTTCAGTTGGAGACATAATTAAGTATGAATGAGTGATTGGGGAACTGAGAATCATGTGGGGCTAATTATGCTCTTTTTCCCCTGCACAAATCTCTTCCACAATGATTCCACAGTAAGCTCAATGTGCTAAGCTTCTGTTAATAGCAAAATATTTGAAATGAGCAACCACTGCATGACATAATGCGACAATAGACAACAGTGAGAGCAAGAGCTGCTCGTGGGACATGTGTACACATTGGCTCTGATTATACAAAAAACTGATTCTGTCACAGCAAGTGATAAAAATAAGACAAAATCACTTATTTTGATTTTGAAACACAATGATCTGCAGATTGTAATATGAAAAATAAAACATACCGTTTACTCCAAAGCACAGCAAACAGTACAATTTATACTGATACACTAAAAACTGATCAAAATCCTGAAGCATAGAGTGACTACAGTGGCAATAGTTCACCAACCAAAGTTTGGCCTCAGCAGAGGCAGCATCTTCTGTTACAGACTGTGACATGTCTGTCTGTCATCAAAGGAAGGAAAAAAAAAAGATTTTTGACTGGTAAAAAAAAAAATTGCCCTGCAGAGCCCCGACTCAAACCAATCAAACACCTAAAGGACAAGCGGGATGAGCTGGAGCTCCAACTGCGAGCCAGGATTTATCAGAAATTATCCGTATCCCACTGCTCGTGTGGCTGGGTTGAGAGCAACATCACACTTGAGTGTGATGTTTTGATGTTTCTATTATGTTGGCCATATAATAATGTAGAAATATACATGTTTAAACTTGCAACATTTGTACTTGCAGAGAGTCATGACTTGCAAAAAGTCAGGATTAAAAAGTTCTTAGTTTCTAGTGAGTGGAAGCTGGATTTGAACTTGAGTGGCTTTCTCCACATTTTCATTGAAAAATGTTTTTTTGCTTTATATTAGATGACCATTTTGCCAAATAGAGGCCACATTACCAATCTGCTATTGTCTCATCATCTCATAGTCCTGACATTGAATTAAATACAAGTGTATTTGCACATTTGTCAAACATCAGTTTCGTTTACAAAAGTGTCTGTAATTACAGGGTAAAATGGTGCAATAGTCTAATGTCTAATAGGCTGAAACATCTTAAGTGTGGAAATTGCTATTCATTGTCATGGACAAAGGCACAGTGACGAGGTCATTTAGCATGCAAATGGAGATGATCTCACCTTTTCATGGCTATGGTTGTAATGGTAGAGGAATTTTGCACATTCGTTATAATTGGCCCATGTCTTGTTGATTGAGGCCAGCTCCCACGTTCCGTTGTTGTCACAGCGACGATATGCGAGTCCTAGACATGAAACAGAAATCTATCTTTAATCACAAAGACTGCTGTTTAGCAGTCCACTCACACATCATCGGCTTCACAATGGGGTATATACGCGAACTTGTCCAATCCTCAACTTTCCAATATACCCAAAGTATACGCACTCGCACCTGCCACTAACTGTTTTAATTAATTATTAATAAATTCAACAAAATAACTGTTAAATATTATGATATAATGCTGACTACACTTTATACATGTTCAAAGTATCCATATAAACTCGATAATGAACACAGAATACCTGAACTCATAAATTTCTCTCTAGTTTTTAATAAAACTAGTTAACCTATTATACCTTGTTAAATATTATGAATATTAAAATGCTAACCACACCTGCCATATCTTCAAAGTGTCCAAATTTCATGAAAAAGCATACACTATGTTTATTCAATTTCATGAAAAAGCTACAATATGTTCAAACTTTCCATTCAATGCATTAATAAAGAAATGGAGGCTTAACTATTTTTTATATGATAATGAATACATTTATATTATAATGTAATAAATATTATGAATAAGTGCTAAATAAACCCATGATATCCTCAATGTGTCCAAATGAGCTCAATAATAAAGAAAAAATGCCTTAACTATTTTTTCTGTGTTCACTAATAAGTTAACCAGTTAACTTATTATGTAACTATTACCAATCATAGCCAAAGTAATAATGATTGTACTTGTAGATAGTTGTTACATTAATCATTGTACAAAATTTGAAGGCAATATCTCCATCAGTCTGGAAGATAAAGCCGAAAATGTGTTTTTAGCATAATAAATTAATTAATTTGCTAATTAATAATAAAGCTACAAAGATAGGGATAATTCTCAGGTGGTATGTGATGCCCATGCAAAATTTGAAGCCAATACCTGCAATACTTTGGAAGATACAGGCGAAAATATGGTTTTTATATCATTATACAATAATAATGGTAGACAGCTCAAAATCAATAGGGATCATCTACAGGGGGTATGTGACCCATAAAAAAAATAAGAAAATTTAATCTCAAACGCCTTTCCAGTTATCGTGTTAACGGCTAAAATCTGCGGACACGGACGACGACGCGGACGCGCGAGACCGATTCCATAATATCCATTCTATGCATTCAGGGCCAGACCTACCTCTGTGGTTGAAGTCATAGATGTACTCTGGACAGGCGGTGGACACAAGCTTTCCCGGAGGCCCTTCTGGCCAACACACAATGCCATCCCATTCTGGTGAGCAGAAACCATCTGCAGAGACAAAAGCAGTGATGACATTTAAAAGAGCTCATGGTTGGTGCCAGAATTTCATTGCTATAGGAAATTTAAGAAACTGCACAGAGCTGACCTTTTTCTCAGTAGTAACTCACTCACTTCACATACATATTAGATATACAATTGACTCACTCAACATCAGTAAATGGTAGGGCTGTCAAAAGTTGAATTATTTAACCCAATTAAAGCATGTTTGTTTACTTCTGGTGTGCGCTGACCTCTGACATGAAAGCCCGAAAGAAGATGGAGGGATGTGTGGGATTGTTGGGCAGTTGTTCTCAATTCAGTTGAGAGACAGAACCATCGATAAAACAAACGTTTCCTGGGTGTCACGGCGCAATTTATTGACAATGATTGGAAGTTGTGATCCTTTGCCTTGACTGTCAAAAAAAACGTGTGGGACTAATTGCTGAGACCTGCACAGAGGAATTCCTCCACATCGCCAACAAGTGGAACATAAGTGGCAAACGAACCGCTCTGGGCACCATGTCTTTTTTTTTTAATTAAACAATGGTGATTTTAAATTAATTAAAGGTGCCATATGTAAGAATGTGGCCAAAAACGATTACTACATTCAAATTCAAAATACCGAGGTCTTTTAGGTTTCGTTTTTCCTGTTGTAACTGGCAACCCGTGGTTGCTCTGCAGCTGAGACTCTATTGACTGCAATGATTGCTAGACTGTGGTAGGTGGTGCCACATGCCAAAACATGATTTCAAAACATAAACATGATTTGCAGTCTGTAAACTAGTTCTTTTAATGCAAATATTTTGTCTGTACTGTTGTTGTTGGTGAGTTCAGTTTGTTATATGAACATTATTCCTGAGTCTCTGTGACATATTAGGAGGATTTTATGGCCAGTTGCTTTAGATTTATTACATAATGCACCTTTAATTACGAAATTATTAATTTGTAATTATGAAAAACAAAAAATCATTAATTTAGATATTAGAAGAAAAGCACACTTTTAATCACAATTAATCTGGAAAAATGTTGCCACATTTCTCACTCGACAAACTTTATCACAGAACAGTGGGAAAACAAACAATAAATCAACATTTAATTTAAAACCTGGACTTTTAATTATATCCAAACATCTCCAATACAGAACCATAATCTGAAGTAAATAATAACCCTCTCTGTCTCTTCTTGTTTTTACCTCAGCTTTTCTCCTCATCCCTTTCATCTGGTATGGTCACTATGCAGACTCACAACAAAATGTATCCATGTGTCTTGTTATTCTTTTTCTTCACATCATTTCCCAGTAAAACTACTATAAACTATTATATCAAGTGACCACAGATTATGTCATTATTATTATTACCATGGCAAGGAGGAGTGTTTCAATTTATTAAAAAGTGAGACATTGGCATGGCTGTAGCGCCTGTTTATCTGAGGCTTTAACGGTGGCTATAAATAAAACAATTAAAAAGATTCTGCTGTCCTTTATAAACTAGGACAGTTGCATGAACTAAACCGTAAACAGGACTACATGTAAATTAGCTCTAAAGAGCAAAGCTTTTAATCTATGTCAAGTCAGACTGTAGATAAGAGCTATTTATCTGTTTTGTTTGAGAACAAACATATTTATCCATCGTGGGATCATTATGGGCTTTGTAATTCCCAAAACTCGAAGTAATAAGAAGTCTTGTTGACTTGAGCAGATGTGAATGTTGTTGACGACATCACGTGGTTTTTATTTTATATGGACAGATTAAATTATTCCCTGTGACATTGACTGCATTGTAGAACCCTCAATAATCTATTAGTGCACAATAAAGTGCTCCGTTGTCGTCCTCTTTCTAAGACAATGTGGCTTTTTTTTTTTTTTAATGTTAAATCTTGTGTTCTTTTGTCTGACAAAAAACTAAAAATTTTAGGAATTCCATTAAAAAAATATCAAATCTTTGTATTTGTGCATCTTGAACTGTGCAGTAACAACTGTATCATATATCATCTTTAAATGTATTTTGGGCAAATGAGGTTTCTTATCTAACAAATAATTTAGATTTGAGGAAACTTGACTTTTAAAACACATTTTAACTCTTACTTCATCATGGTCTCTGCAGGTTTCAACAAGTCAAATCTAAGACTTTTTAAGACTTTTTTAAGACCATAATGAATAAAATTTAAGACCCATTTCAAATCCATACTGGCAAAAAAGTACACAAGACATGAAGGCTTTTAAGTTTTCTCCACTGCTATGCAAAGCTGTAACACACCGCGACGCGCGCACAACACACTAGCTAGTGGTACTTATAAATTTGCACCAGGCAGCACAGGTGGCCTACTTTAGTTCCGTGTTGTAGTTATGTTATCGCAATCTCAAAAATAGAAAAATTTCAACACGAGACTGAAGTTTATGCATGGTTTAAATAAAGGTAACGTTAATAGATTTTTAAGACCTTTCATGACATTTTAGGAGAATTTTAGACATTTTAAGGCCTTAAATTCAAATTATTGGATTGGACTTTTTAAGACTTTTTAAGACCTCGCGGATACCATGTTCATACATGGATTGGCTAGCAAAAGACAACTATACAAGGAATTTTGATAAATCAATTAAAATTGAGAGTATTTTAGGTTGTGGTGAAGCATGTTTCAGTGTAAAAGTGTGTTTAAGTGTTCGAGGAACTACTTTGACACAAACTCCTGTTTTCCTGTTACTTTCTACAGGTTCGAACTCTGATTGGTGCAGTGTATGGGTTTTTCGCTGTGACATCTATTTTCACTGAGGAAAGCATGAGATTTTGTGTAATAATGTGTCTATACTTAGTTCAGACAAAGAGCTGCAGGTTCAAAGGGAAAAAAAATCTCTTTTCGGAGCACAGAAACCCTTAATTGTCAGCTAAACCGTGGATCTCAGTCTTGTGTTAGTGGGAGCAAAATCCCTTTCCCCACAGATTCCTGGCAATATTCTCTCTTATGGTTTGGCATTTATATTGTATTATTGAAAACAGCTGCCCCACTTTGACCACTAATAAGTAGCTGAGGATAAAACTAAAACTATCCTCTCTTTGCAGTAGATCCATTATTTTCTCATTCCTGTAATCAAACTTACAAAGAAACATCTGAAGCAATGACGACATGCTTTTTATTTGCCTGTCACTTGGAGTAGAAAATTAAAGAGCAGACTGAGTGGAGCTGACTGATTCCTACAGAACTCTGTTGGGAGAAACACAACGTTTAGTTTTGAAAATCACACTGACCACACATCCTGGAAGTAAAGCAGAATTGCTGCTCACTTTTACCCTAGGTTTTATTACCATAGGACCACCTACAAACAGGCCTAAATTGAACAAGGAAAACACACACACACACATATGTATAATTTCCAGTAAATTGCTTGACCACGATTTAAATATAACTGTAACTATAAGGGGTTTTGGTTGAAGTGATGTCACTGGGGTTTTTAATAAGGTTTTCATTCCCCCCCGACTCATTTTATTCTGACCTGCAGATGTCAAAACACATATTGCACTTTCTCCTGATACATGCAACCTTTTACAATGATTGCTGGTGTTATTCTACACCCAGACCACAGGCTTGAAGGCTGCGCTATTTTCACACTGCAAGGTCTGGGGCATTGAACCCACATCCCTCCACTGTCTTCTCCAGGCAAACCTCAGTGCTTCCCTCAAAGAAAACCTTGTCTCAGCCGCGTAATGGAGACATTTGTGTATTTAAAGCACAAATGAGAAATAAAAACAAATACATAAAATGCTGAATTGCAACCAAACCAACGTCTCAGCCTCACACGGGACTCCATCTTTTTCAGTGAACCTAAAATTGCATGATCGATTGATTGCGCTGAACAAATCCTACATTTCACACTGGTGGGGTTTTAAAATAATCGTTCCTCCACATCTCCCATAATAGTTCAGAAAACCACAAGCTTACAGTGCCATAAAAAAGGAAAAACCTCTGGGGGTGGTCAAGGCAGGACAGAGGCAAGACAAACACAGATGTAAAGCCAAAGCACCAAAAGCACAGTCTTGCTATTCTCCCAGTTCAGCTCAACCCACAGCTTCAGTATCATAACACAACACACAACAATTAGTAAAAGAAAAAAAAAAAGTACACAAAAGTGGAATCTGTCCAAATCCTAATGACCACTTCAAGGAACCGTGCTTACACGGGTCATCAGGAAGCACAAGGAATGCTCTTTGAGCTCAATCTCAAATCTTGACAGTCTCCATAAATGTATTTTTACATCACAGCAAAACCACTACCCAGATTTTAAATGATCTCCACATCACTAATAATTACAAACAAACAACCAGAAGACATTATTAAGTTCAAATCAAGTTCAAATGAAGTGAAATCAAAGCATTGTATGTGCCATTAAGTTGCAACAAACGAAGAAAAAAAAAATGACTCTAATCAAGCCTGATAAATGAGCACATATGTGCTTATCCAGGCATACACAACAACTGCACTGAAACCTTTTATTTAAAAAGGTAATGTGCTTATTCTAATTCCTTCAACTGTAATGTGATTGAACCGACATGTGCAACCTTCCAAAAGAGGTCAGGAAAGCGTCACCACATGCAAGATGAGTCAAGCTCAGGGTGTGACAGCGTCAGCAGGTCAGCTCCCATGTACCCCTCAAACAACACCTCAAGCCTTGCACTGATTTCCAGTCGTTCCTTCCTCAGTGGAGTCAAAATGTCCTTGGAAACGCACCACAAAACAAACTATATAACAGTTAATTCAAAATATTTTCAATGAATCCTTAGAACACAGAGCATTTAGGCTTTTTTTTTTACATATGTTTAAACATATAGTATATACAGAGGATATATGAATGTACAATATAGTGTGTCTTATAAAAATTTTCAGCACAACCTAGACAATATGATTAAAAAATAATACTTTTCACTAATTATATAAACACACCTGAGCAAAATATACTCTCATTTTTTAAAATCGGATTGAATTTGTGAAATGTGAGTGTTTACTTGGCTCATTTTAATGAACATTTATGAACACATATTTTGTGACTTTTGCACAATTATTGCTAGTTTGTACATCTACTAAAAATTTGATATGAAATTAATCTTAACTTTGACTCAACAACCCATAAGACAACACTTTTTTAAAAGCCTGAATATGTGACCAATGAACCAACACCCTCAGGATGTCCATATAAGGAGTTGTGTATTATTCCTTTGGCAATTTTACCAAGGGTGCACCTGCGGCACAGATGCCTAAGGAGCACTTAAAGAATGAAGAAAAGTAAACAACATTGCAAGTTCTAGGTGAGATAAGGTTAGTTCAACATTTAATTATGCAAAACAAGGAAAAAAGAACACCTGTGTATTATTTTGTGCACATTTAACATTCATTCATATAGGATTCAATTGGTTACTGAAATTGTGTGCTATTCAAGTCTATTGAAGATTGAAATTACATATGTGTGTTAGTCAAATTCACTGTCGAAGCAATACAAAATAAACAAAAGTAAAAGGAAAGACAACTGCAGATGTGCTTGGAGGTGACTGTTGAAGTGTGACACAGTCACTGTGGCGTGTCGATGATGATTAAGGTTGATGTGGTCAGATGAACAACACATCTGAGAGAGAGCTAATGTATGAATGTCTGCTCTGCTTTTCATTAGCGTCTGTGACCACTGTGTAAAAAAAAAGCAGGGTTGTTATATAAATCCTGGGCATCTTACAGAAGCTGCTGTCCGGCGTCTGCACTTACAATAGTAGAAATTCTGTCAGTTTCTTAAATCCAGTTTGAGATTTGTGGATATTTATCAAAACCATGAAACGTTGGGGAAATACCACATAGGACAAAGTAACTACAAGGGATGGTCAACAAAGGTTTCCTGTGTTCAGAGCCTGGAAGTAAACATTTTTAATTATGCGTTTCATTTACAAGAGTATCGTTTGGAGGGTCGAAGGAATTCAATGCGACCACAGCACACTGGGGTTAAAGAGAAAATAATATGATTGGTTTGACTGTGGAATCCAAAATCCTCCTCTGAACAATCAACTGGGAAAATGACAGTAACCACAATGAGATACAGTAGATGCTGGCGTCTGCTTGAAAACTGGTGCTCTCAAGACACCCATAAATACACAAATTCACCCCCCGGAACAGCTTAGATCCCAGCGTCTGGAAAGCCTCGGGGAGGACAAAGAAAACAAAGCAACATTTTCACATGTAACCACTTAAAACTACACATTCAACTGACTCAAAGAGTGGGCATACTCAGTCAAAAACATGATTGTTTTCTTGAGTCCTAAGAAATCACATTCCACATCGCAATCAAGATAATAAAGCTGTTGTCACAGTGTGAGGCATTCTCACTTTCACTGTTGTGATCACCAGCTTCTGCAGCTGATTGTTGATATATTAACCCTACACTTTCTGATAAACTCATGTCTGCGTTGCTTTACTGAGAGAATGCTGGTAGTCAAGGTAACCCATGTAACCCAAATCTGAGCTACATATTAATCTGTTCTGTGCGGCCCTTGGGGTATTTATTGCAATCTCCACACACTCCAGCTAGAATTCACAAATCTCTGCAGTGGTTGAGCCTGTACTGACAAATTAAGCTATATTTTATATACATCTCCTTTGATATGAGCAGCCGATATGAGAAGCTCCTAAATCAACCTGTTGCAATAGTGGAAAATCCCACTGCTGGAAACATAATCAATGTAATTAAAGTGGGCCATTGTCATTGCATGAGCCTTTTGCAATCTCACGCATCCAGCAAAAGGGCTTTCATTTAGTTTTCATATTTCAGTAATCTCTCTAAGACCTCTACCTGTGAGTAAACATTTTGGTCAGTAAACCATCATGGACAGGCTTATTGATACCATTATCTAGTATCTGTCCAACATGTACACTTCAATCAGGAGGATAATTTCCCTGGCAAACATCAATGTCTTTGTTAATCTATTATGGCATTACACATATTAAATTCTACCAGCTCTTGGGTGTAGAAAAAAATAATGGATTGGTAGCACAACAGGATGTTAACAAAGAAGCACCTGTGATATTACCTCACCTTAGTGAGGCTCTTTCAAATATTTGAACATAAATGGTTAGACACTGGTGATAATCTGGCCACCTGGATTTACATGTATTTTGATCTTGTGGCTGTAGAATTCTCAAAACACTTTCAATGAGTGAGTGCTTCTGCCCCTTTTTCCAAAATAACCTTCACTTTCAATATTTGTCAGTTGTCTGTGATTGGACGGTTGTTCCATGGAAGTCCTGAGGGCTACCGCAATGACAAGTACTATACGGGGGCAAAGCTCTATTTCTCTGCTTTCGGATTTCCATCCATCCATCTTCTACTGCTTTATCTGCCATTTGAGGGTCACGGGGGATGCTGTGCCAATTTCAGTGGACATAGGGCCAAAGGCGTGGTCACACCATGGAAAGATCGCCAGTCCATAGTTTTAGGAGTCCCAATGGTCTAGGAGTTACAGTAAGTAGTAAGTACGCATGCCAAATCCTGTCGGTGATGACAGGATTGGTAACAGAAGGGTTAACATTGATGCATATTTCTTCTAACGCCACCACGCAGTTGTGTTTGTGATGAGTGATCAAGTCAATGGAATGTAATTTGGTGAAAGCATCCAAGTAGCCCACAGTATTGATTACGATGGATTATGAGCGAATACCTTGATCAGCTTAAAGCTCACATAGAGTGGTCCTGTTGCACATATATGTTAGTTATGGAGGTCTACTTACATATATTAACTTGTTTTTATGGTCAAAAACCTCCTAGTTGCTGTAAACGACCTATTTTCTGACGCTGTTCCCCAGCCTCGATATTTCAGACTCAACTCTCACACCCAGAAGACAGACTGTGTTGTGATTGGCCAACCAGCGTAGAGGCTTCCCAAATGTCTTGTGATTGGCCAGTGCCCGGAAGTGACATATTCAGCACACCCGCTCTCAGAAGCACAGCTCCCCCCTCTGGAACGGTGGATGCACTGCTCCTGATTATCAAAACATTGTTTTAACAATATTTAAAAATAGCTTCATCACGACTCCCCTTTTATGACTTTGACCTGGAGTCAGACCCAGAGTCAGAAGACACTGTCGCTCGTGAAACACCTCTACAACGGACGTTATTCTTCTTCTGCGGTTCAATGTACGCAACCGGATGTGCCCGGACTAGTGCCCGGAGCAGGACGATCTGCTGTTCAGGAGAACCGCTGTTTACGTAACCGGACCGGGTTTTTTCAGAGATCTCGCTGAGCCCGAGATTACAATAAAACACGGCGTTCTCAGCAGTGGCTGAACTGTTTGTTTTGAACCTTTCGGGGCTTCTTAAACAAGGTAATGACACAGATACACACTAAAAAACAGTGTTACTTGGAACTTCCGGTCTAGGTCCGCTTTAAGATATTCTTCTTCCATTCATTGTATACTGCTTAATCCTCCACATGAGGGTCATTAAATGTCAATGTGCTAACAGGCTTATCTTGCTTATCTGAGACAGTGAAGAAAATAAACACCATACTTGCACAAGCAAGCATGGCGTTAAATGTTTTGTGGGGTGATGGTAGATCAGTGGTACAGTGAGGCCTCTTTCAACTGGAAGGCTGTGGGTTAGATTCCCGGGCCCACTAGTCTACATCCCAATGTGCCAAGACACTTAACCCTGCATTGCTCATGATGGCTGTGTCAGCAACATGTGAATGGCTATGAACCATGTACAGCTGTACAGACTCTCTGACTTTCTGGGGTTTTTTGTGTTTTTTTTTTTTTTTTACTTACCAGGGATCTTGTGCTTTGATTTAATGGAACCCTCGCACTTCTGTTTGGCTTTAAACAACAGGCCGATCTGTTCCTCTTTTGTGAGCACGTCATCTGTGTAAACCTGGGAAAATGGAAATGATGACAAGGTTAGAGAAATATATACGTGTATATCAGCGTATAACTGCAAAACGCACGATGTAAAAAGAAATCCAAATGTCTAGTAACGATTACAACAACAACATTTTTTTGATCCCTCCAAAGATGAACATTTGCAGACGCAATTGGATCTGAAGCAAATGTCCTGCATTAGAGTAAAAGTATGCATGAAATTAATCAGTTGGCTGATATCCAACTGTTTCAAACACCCTAACCACTCTCTATTCGTGGTCATGGTGCTGCAGACAGCACAATCTAAATCCTGTTTCTCCCCAGTAAAAATACTCCTAGAAACATACACTAGTGAGATTTTCTCAAACAGAATATGAGTAAATGTGACAGGGTGGCCTGGAAGGTATGCGTCTGGGAGTTCAGAATAGATTAGATAGTACTTTTAAAGTAACAGTTTTTGTGTCAAGTGTTTAAGAGCTAATGTTTTTTTTAATGTCTAAACCGTCTTGGAGCAAATGTCACTCTCATTTTCCTTGAATTAATCATATTAATCTCACTCGGTCATTGTTCCAGGTTGTATCCTTGTGGTACAGGGCAAGTAATCAGACATGACAAAATTACAACATGAACAAAAACAACAGTTTATTTCCAATATTCGCTTACACATACAATATTTTCCCAGCTTTTGTGTGGCATGGTAGCTCAGGTGTGGTTTTCCAGTCAAGGAAACATTTTCCATTTCCATTCTAATAAGTCATACTGACTGGCTCGCTGTTTGCCTACGGATCACTTTTGGGCAATGACAAATATGACTATATTAAAAATGACCACATTTATTTTTAACAGAGTGTGACAAGGAAAGTGGAAATAAAAACACACAAAATTGAGCTTTCATGGTGCTTTAAGCCATACTGCAATATGTATCTACAGACTGAAACACAAACTACCATGTGTGCCTGGAGAGGTACGGCTAAAAAAAAAATTCCTGTCTTGTCTTTGTGGTTCAATGATGCAGCACAAACAGCACAAATGAAAGACAGACGTTCACTCCGAGCACTTTAATCCCTGACTGCAGCTGCAACTGTCTGTTTCAAACACAAATCACACAGCTGGATGTAAGAACAAATCTAATTCATGTTGGGTGCCTGTTTGCATTGTAAATTTTTGCAATATCAAAAACATGCACTGAGGAAACATGCAGAAAAAAAAACATTAGACGGAAGACGAGGAGTTTAAATTTAAACACAAGTTAAAAAAAACAACAACAACAACTGCTAAATAAATACACCACAGCTATTTTCAGGGAAAATTAAATGTTCCACATTAGATATAGGCAAACATAAACTATACTCTAGCATACAAACAGGAAAGATAGAGTGACAATACAGGGTTTCCCCCAGAAAACCTGCTAAGCGCCGTGGTATGGCCTCTCGGATAGCCCACCAACGGCAAACTGTGTTTTTGTAAAAAAAAAATACACACTCTTGAAATTAAAATAAATAATACACCCTAAGTAATCAAAGTACGAGACTGTACCTTTTGCTGCCGCTCCAGTTGTACCCTATCAGGGTACAAGCATTGTACCTTTCTCAGTGTGTACAGGTACATTTTTGTCACTTCGGGTGCAGAAATGTTTCTTTAGAGGTACAAATTTTAAAGGTACAGTACTTGTACCCTGATAGGGTACAACAGGAGCAACAAAGCATTTGTATCTATTTAGGTACAGTCTCGTACTTTGATTTCTAAGTGTATAGCAATTGTTTTCACTTAAGTTAATCCTAATTAAGTAATTGGCCAGTGAATCTTAAAACAAGCCATGCAATGCTGGTCACATTTAAAAGTAAAATGAATCAACATGAATAAAAAAGTGGGAGTGCCCCCTCATCTGGTGCAAACAGACTGCCCTTTTTTTCTGTGCACAGCCCCTGCGCTGTACTGTTCTTCCTCTCCTGTGACCAACGCACGGCTTCTCCATCTCCAAGTGGGCTCTCCGTATCCACTACAGACTGGATCATTTCTCTACACGCAGCTTTATCCCTACATCCAAATAATGATATTTATGACGAGGATCGAGTGCAGTCGCGATGAAGTGCAGGGGATCCGAGTAGATCTTAGTAAAACGTGGTGACAGACTCTGAAGAGCAGATCACACTTTCCATTGTATTCACTCCGTGGTCTCAACCTTTGTGTAGAAGACGCTTTAGTGCTGCAATTAAGGGAATAACAGATGCATCAGATGAGCTGATCTTTTTAGTTAACTCTCCAAGAGAGAGAAAGTTCTCTGGTGTGAAGTGAATGTCGCAGGGAGTTCATGTTCATGAGATCTATGTCGCTTTAGTGCAAAGAGACTAGCATTTAATAGGTGCTGTTCCACAGTGTACTCACTGTGTTTCTGCCTCCGAATTATCAGTGCATCCCTAAATATAACATCTTTATTGACAAGAACAATGTAACCGTAATAATGACGCATTTGATAGTGTGACTTGGGTTTCAAGCGCCCCGGTTTAGAAAAATCTGTGGTGTTTAAAAAAAATACACGGGGGGAAACCCTGCAATATTGTTTAGTGTTTGTTATATGATTTGTTCTAATTATTTAACTCTGATTTGTCCTAAGTACTCGTTTTCTGGCAGTTGCGGTTGGAGTAAATGATGGTAGCACAGCAATAAATGTATTAATTATGTCAAAAAAAAAACACACAGAACATTTAGGGCATTTGTATTCAGTCACGAGGAAGTTCCTGCTCATGTAGTGTAGAAGTGCACTACACAGCATCCATTTTTGAAGTAGGTTATGCTAAAATGACACGAGTGCCACTAGTGCAAACAAACGTTATTTTCCAGACTTCTCTGGTACCTGTAAAAAAATCCAGTTAAGTATCTAAGAAACGTCTAAATCTGCATGTAGACACAAGAAGTCATTTGGGAGCGAAGGCGTGTATACATTGTCTCTGGTGCGAGTGCGTAGTTCCCTGATCTTAAAATGAAACTGTAAATACCAAGCTGTCATGGTTTTGCTGCACACAAAACCATAATACCTCAATCCATCAATATTTTCACTACTCTCAGGCCTGAAATAAGGATGTCCAGTCTGAGAGCTGAAAAGGGTTACACATTGAAGACGTTTATGGCTTTGCACAGTAAACAACCACAGATGGAACAACATTTGACCGCAGGTGAACAAGGATAGATACTACCTGTTTACTGTGCTAACTATGCCAATATAGAATATTCCACTGACAGCTCCAGTAGACGTTGACACTATTTTCATTGGTGTTACTTCAGGTGAAAGCTTAACCAACAGGAAACTATAGAGACAGTGAATCTGAATGCCCGTGCTCCAAAATGGAATAGTCCACACTTTGTTTTCGTCCATGGATTTTTCGTAGTTGGAAATGGAAATGGAAATAAATTAAATAAGAATATATTTCATGTGGCTATAAATCGAGATCATTTCATCATAGTGGTCTGAAATGTCAGCCAGTTGTACCTCACTGTGAAATGCTTTGTTCATCTCATTTCTATAACACTGAGTGAGAACACTGTTCCATCACATTAAGAACAATTAGCTTAACCTTTGCGGCACAAATCAACTTCTGCTTGCAGACATGTAGAAGAGTATTATTTACAGTCTTGAGAAGAGAGTCTTGGGTGATAAGTGTGCCCCCTGATTATTTCTGAAAACTATTCCTCTTCCACTGGCCAACATCCAAACCTCCAAGGTAAACACAACCCTCACGGGGAGAAACATGGACATTCTTATTTACTGCATATCATTCAAAACACAGTATTCTTTTTGTTAAATGCTTTTGAGCGTGAGCCAAAATGAAAATTTGAAAAATACACACCATATAAATATGTGTGTTTTCATCACCGCTCACGAGAACACAAACTCAATAAACCACAAGTTTCTATTTGTCTTTGCAAACTGTGGCTTGATGACTTAAACTGCAGCTCTCTGCAAGGATATAAGACCAATATTGAAAGAACTCGATTTAGGCTGCTGTGTCAAGACAGTGTGGAACCACCGTGACTAAATACTGACACTATACACTATGAGAGTAAAGGCACATTTACAATTTTGTTTTAGTTTTTTCTAATTCTAGCACTTGCACGTGCATGAAATTATTTTAGGTAACCAAATGTTGTATTTAGTAATAAAAGATTAACCTGTCTAGGGCCACAGATGAATACAGTCAGTGTTCTTTTGTTGATTTAAAAAAAATTTAAATAGAAAAAGAAATTGTGCCAACTGAAGTGGATAGACGCCATGCATACATTGAGTGGAGACAGAGGGTTTACGGTACATTACCAACAGTCTTGATTGTGGACAAACTTATGACTTTATTTTTCTTTTTTCAAGAAAGTTGCGGTTAACCAAAGTCATTTCCTGAAATGTTCTACAGTTAATCAGAGTCGAATGCTGGAGCTCACAAGGTTGACTTTCATTAGAAAGCACAAAACATAAGAAAATACACTTTTGCATCCAAAAGGATTAAATTAACTCCACCACAGTTGAATGGAGTGTAATCATCTGTGTAAATCAACAATAGATTTGGATTAAAAGTTTAGCCCAATGTCCTTCAAAACATATGAAAACAAATAACAATTCAAGATGGTGCCGTTTCCAACTTGATTATTCAAATAATCAATAAATAATCGATTTCTTAATTAATTGGCAACCATTTTGACGTTTTTTCAATAACTAAAACAAGTTTTTTGATTTTTCAGCTTCTTAAATGTGACTATTTTCTGGTTTCTTTGCTCCATATAACCAAGAAATGATTCAAACGGACTAATTTTATTATCTATTTTTTTTTATCATTTCCAGGTTTGACCAAAGTTTTCAACATTTTCTGGCTTTTTACAGACCAAAACAAGTACTCAAATAATAGAGAAAATAATTGACAGATTAATGAATGATGAAAATAATTGTTACTTGGCATAGATCAAACTACCATGTTCAATTGGTAACAGTTAATGAATTAAGCTAATTAAATACTGAATTAACTTCTAACTTCCAAAACTGCCAACAGCCAAATAAATTTTTTTTAACATAATAACATAATTAACATAGTTTTCAATAGTAGCTACGTAAAAACTGCACATACATTTTGAAGTGAAAATATCATCTTTTCACTTGTGTGAGATAACGGTCTCAACTCAAATAAAAAATCTGTGAAAATAATGCCACTTGCTATAAATGAACTGCCTCATGAGTCACTCACAGACTGCAGTTAAGACCAGGAAAAATGTAATCAGACAAGAATCCTTCCATAGGATGCTTTAAGTGATAGACAGCAAAGACAAACAATCTTTTTCATTTACCAAGGAAATCAAAGCGCGATTATAGTTACTTGTGCAAATCATACAGGTCGATTACAGGCTCAATTGGAAACTTGATGATGTGCTTCACAGCTCGAGATCAACTGACAGTTCACAGTGTCGCAAGAGCTGACTCTGCTTTAGTCAGTGTGTGTGTGTGTGTGTGTGTGTGTGTGTGTGTGTGTGTGTGTGTGTGTGTGTGAAACACAAGTTTTGACTTCAACAACATCATCTTCATGTGGAATATGAACAATATGAGCATCATGCGTTAATTTAAACCAGTAACAGAGATTCAGATGTGTTGCAAATGTCAACTGTGAGTAAAAGCAGCTGCTGCACTTCTGTTTGCATCCACTAATTCCATGTGTCTGTGATATAAATATGGTGTCTCACACAGGGAAATCGCCATGTGCATGATGTTCATAGGATGGAATTGTCAGTTTTGATTATAATTCAGATATTATCCTCCCTCCATGAGTTAGAAGTGGTTTTCATGTCAGGGTGAGATTTCACATGAAACTATTGACACATTCAAGGTGAAAGGTTGAGCCGTGTGCCAAAGAAACACACACACACACACACACACACACACACACACAGAATCTCAAGTGCGTGTTCCGAGATGATCGATTGTCAATACAAATCCTCTGATCTCAACTCTGCTTGTATTTTGCCTGGAAACACAAACCAAATCCATTTATCTATCATTTCAGAGTCATCCAATAATGTCGCTCTCTGTTCGCTGATCCGTCAGTGAGGATGAGATTGCTCGGTAAATGGTTGCATAAAGTGAAACATTCCTTCCCAGGTCACACTTCAGTACATGGATGATAAATAATATACAATAATATTTACTCAGGTCGCTGTAAAATGCCTCTATTATGGGAATACAGTGGAATGTTTGTTTTATGTACGTGTTTTGGTCATTTGCCATTCTTTTCACCATAAGCTAACATTCACTTCCTTGTTGTTGGCATATATTCAAAATTTGATCCCAAGGGTTTTTTTTTTTTTTGGACTTTCCTGTACATTTTTTTTCCTCCACAAAGGGGGGTTCTAGAAAATTAGAAAATTATAACTCGGCTGAATCTTGTTTTTAATGGCCTGTCCTCTATCTGGAAAAAAACATGAATATGTTACTTTTGACATATTGCACCGCATGAATGTTTTAGCGGATGAGGTTCCTGGATATTATAAACTCTATGAGTCAGTGCCACTCCTCTTCAACTGTGCAATTTACATTTGATGATAAAAACCACAAACCACAAGACTGGTTGTCCTTTGGAAACGCTCGCAGACCACATTCTGACTTAAAGCAGCATTTAGTTCCTAATTATACCCTACTCTAGTCGTAAGCTTGAAGAACAGCACTTTTGTCCTTGATGGAAACATTGTGTGTGCTTTGAGAGGCGGCGCACTTCTTGTGGAGTCCCGATAGCTGTGAATGCATTGTTCTCTAAATTAATAGGGACGATTTGTATCTTACGTAAGTCATTGTGATTTAATATGCAGAGTACGGGTTGCTATTTTAATAAAGCAATGTGAATGCATCATTTCAATTTTCATTAAAAGCTTAAATGGTTACACAACAATCAAAAGCACGACACATTTCATCTTTAATGGAGGCCACAAAATTGTTAGCTAATGACACATGTGGCACACAATGTAAATATAGTGATTTTCTATACACAGCTTATGAGGATTTCAGGTTCAAATATAGATATTAAAGTGGATTTGTAATCCATTAGAGCTTCTTTTTTTTTCCAGATGTGACGGATTGTGTGGTTTCATTACAACCACTGTAACATTAATGGCATATGATACACTCTTGGTTACGGCTTGGAAACATCGGCAGTAAGCCTCTAAATCACAGGAGCTGAGAATCAAATACAGTACAAGATGATGTCAGTGTTTGTATTAGCATTTATTCATAATTGAGTCCATCAGAATAATATTGGATATAAACTGTCCAGGACAATTTGCCACTTTATACTTTCACATTTAATGTTACAAAACAGACTTCAGCTCATGTTTAATATCAGCGTTAATAATGAATGAGAAGTCTAATTTGTAGGTCATTCTAATTACCTGGCTGCACATGACCTTGACCTACAATAGATGTGCAAGTAAAATTGATGAGGTCACAAAATGTAGGGCTCTAAAATATGTATTAGAATGAGCAGCAGGTATGTTC
The DNA here is from genome assembly GCF_963457635.1 of Microchirus variegatus. Lineage (NCBI taxonomy): Eukaryota > Metazoa > Chordata > Actinopteri > Pleuronectiformes > Soleidae > Microchirus > Microchirus variegatus. The sequence goes on from NC_139806.1 coordinate 20,161,405, forward strand.
TAATGGACTCATTCATTTTTAAACCAGATTTTCACCAAAATACATACTGCTGAAAGAAAAGTTTAAAAAAAAAGGGTAAGCCTAGAGTCTGAAAGCTTTTCAAAGGAAACTTCTTACACAGAAAGGTTTCATTAATAAATAAGGACGGCTAGGTGTGGTGGACATATAGTGGTTCAGGTCAGGTATGTGTTTCAACACTGCTACAAAGGTTTCTCCTTTTTATGCTAATGAACACATTCATTTGCAGAACCTCTGTTCTAGAACTGCTGCCCCAAATCTTATTGTCAGTATTATAATGATGAGCCTTACGGCTAGTTTTCATTTCAATTTTACATTTCATGTTATAGCATCAAAGCCTTTGCCTTAACACAGAACCCATTTCGCAGTCAAAAGAGAAGCGAGCATCAACCGCCCCCGACCAACCATCAGTAATCTCAGCATTCAGATCATTTGGCTCGCTCAAGCCTGCTCTTGTATGTGATATAGACACTGTCTATAGGATTATGTCTATGTGTCTATAGATTATTGATACATGGATGAGCACATGAAGCATGATTACATGATGCAAACCAATAACTCCAATAAGGATTACCATACTGCAGTTGCCTCTGCGATATAACAACTAGAAAACTGCTGCAGAAGATTAACATAACATGCTGATGTTTACTTTTTTATTTTTTCTAGGGATAATGTTGAATCATTTGTGTTTAATAAAGGTCCTCTGACTATTACATTCTATTCAGTTCATCTGAGAGTGCCAAATTGCAATACACGTTGAAAGGGTTGTCTCTCAAATTAAAATTTTAAAAGCGATTATTCAGATTGTTCAATTCCGGTTCAAATTGAGTGGTTCCCATTCAGATATTAAGAATTCAATTCTCAGATTTTATCCCATACAGGCGTGTTGACTATATTTTGATATAGTGATCTAATTACTGCTTAAACTAAAGTCAGTGAACCAGCATATGTCGAATTGCCTGTCCAAAGATGCAAGACACACACATGCATTGCACACACAGAGAGACATGTGCAGACAGTCGCACAGTGTGAGCTGCAGGGTGCGAAGAATGAGGTCAGCAGCCTGAGAATGTTCGACTGAACTCTATGAAAAACACTCAATAGTCAAAAGCCAGAGACAGTTGTCCTTCTAACCTTGTAACCTAATGAGGAGTGTTTGTCAGCAGCAGCAGAGTGTATAACACAGCAATCAGTGCACTGCAGTGGACACAAAGTTTAGGTTGAGATTTTTTGAAGTATGATTGGATGAAACATTTAACACATTATCGACTCCATCAAGGATGCTGTCAAGGAAGTGTATAATGGCTGCCAGCAGGGACAGATGGGACAAAAAAACAATTTTTTCCACTTCACAAAAGGCTTTTTTGTGGCTCGACCTGTGGCTGGGGTCAATGTCATTCATCTTCGACCGCTTCATCCTCCACATGAAGGTTTGTGGTGCCAATCCCAGCTGACATAGGGTGAAAGGTGCGATACACCCTGGACAGGTCACCAGTGCATCACAGAGCCACATAGAGACAAACTGACTCTCACACTCAAACCTACAGTTAATTTATAGTGTCCAATAATCAATGAGCAATGGTACCTTGATCAGGGGTACCTGAGCCCTTGAACTCTTTGGTTACAAACCAAGTTCCATTTTCCAAAAGGCTAAGCATTATTAGCTTGAAAGGGTACAAGCATTGCTGATTGATTGCTGCCATGTAACTTCGGTGATTAAATAACATTTTTAAAAATTAAATAAACAACATTAGTTGTAACACTACTATTAGTAACACATTTGAACCTACTGGTGGCAGCAGTGGATAAGAAAATTCCTTGTACATATGTACAATCCCTGATTGAACATCCTCTATGGACTTTGGTGCAGTGGGAGATTGAGTTAGACATTTCCCTTTTCAGTCAGAAAAGACGGCTAACAGGGCAAAGCGGCCATAGATTTTATATGGTGAAACTTTTTAAGTAAAAAAAAAAAGCCCTATAAGTCTATTTTCCCTTCAGTTATCTGTGTTCAGTGAGCAAAAGAGTCCACGTCACAGGGTAGAAGTCACTGTTAATAATGTGTCTCTAACTTGAAGTGTCCCTTTAACATCTGAGTAGAGCAATCACACTAGAACAGAGTACAAAAGGTCACACGTGCAGAGGAGAACACTTCACGCAATCAACCCGTTTTCCACGAACCAAAAGGGTAACATGCAGCCTGTTGCAATTAGGATAAGGTCGCTAATATAACACCCATAATTGCAAACGTCTTTCCCAGAAATCCTCTACATTGTGGACTAAATAGGAGCCACTTAATCAACCAAGGTGTATCTACCAGTGATTGCTAATATTCTACTTATCAAAGAGAATGAACCTTGTGCAGGTGGTCACCTTGACTAAAATCCCTTCGACTCGAGCAAACACAGCATAAAACCTCAAAACAAATGCAAAATCATGTTAATGCTCCCCAAAGAGCTCACCAAAGAACAGCAAGTACACTCATAAATGAAGAATCCCTATACATACAGTATGTGTCTTCTTGCAAAAAAAAAAGGTTATTCATGTTGGCCATTCTTTAGGTTTGCAAAAAAAAGTATTCTCGTTCTGTACTCCAACAAAGGTTAGAAATTAGTATAATATGAGCTTGACTTTCAGAAAAAAACAAGCAATTGAGGCAGATTAACGGAATATCAGACTTTGTTAATTAACCATCATCAATCAAGTCATTGATCCATGGCATTCTGTGACACAAAGTGAAAGAAAAAACGTGTGATTTTTTTTCCACCTCACTTTTCACGTAGACCTGCCTAGTCTATAAAAAGCTGTATTCCTAAATCTAATGCTACAAAGGCACAAACGACATGCCGAAGCATTAATGGATTAGACATGGACATACATACAGTGCATATACAGCATGTGGCATTAAGACTGCATTTAAAGGATTAAATACACATCAGCGTCACAAATGTTAATGCATACAGTTGAGGACGAAGAAGCTCAGACTGTCTGGTGAAATGCAAGCACACATGGGCTCCAGTGTTAACACTGTGCTCCAACTGAGAGGCCTGCAACAGCCCTGTCAGCATGATCGTTCCACTTAATACAAGGTCACCGATGCTGGGGTCTTTGAACCATGTTTTTATGTGACTGAAAAGGACCAGAACTCCTGGTTAAGAGGCGGAATCCACAGCAAACAGCAAAACGTGTGCATGTATGGGAGCAGTTCAAGGCAATATCACACATTTCACACACTGTCAACACAGCGAAGTATCACAGTCTGAGTGCATTTACTCTGCATCAGTCACTTATAAGATACACTGGAATACAAAACCATATTATGAAGTGTTTGAGGTGTTTCTAATAATAAAATTGTGGGTTGCAATTTTGTCTAACAGCAAGAGGTTCTTATGTTTAAATTTAGATAAAACCTTACCCATGGTCTAGAGGAGTGCTGAACTAAAGTAGAACTGATCCTTGGTACATGAAAGGATTGGGGCCAGGGTTTCTGAGCTTTACCACATCTGCATAGTTCTAACTAATCCATTTACATTTTCTCCACACTGCACAACTTCTGCCTTGTTACATACTGTAAATAAAACTGAAACCACTGCAATACAGATCAAAAACAGCCTCCCATTGTGATATTGATATTTCAATAACAATCCTATCATATATTTTTCCCCAATAGCAATATTGTGAATGTTCAATATAATGTGTGTGCATAAACACAGATATATAGGGTTTGTTATTTCCTGTCCATAAAGAGGGTTAAAACCACAATTAATTATTTTGCACAAGGGAATATTTATCTACAGGGATTTATGTTTTGTGCAGCAAACAGTGATAGTCATTCTTTTTATTATTCCATTCTCTCTTCTGCCTTGGAAAACCACAAAGCAACTTGGCCGCTGACAGCTTCAATTTAGGTGCCTCATGTAGAAGCAACTAATAGCCTGAGGCAGACATGAAGTGCAGATGACAGAGGTCTGGTAAGCTCCGAACTCCCTTTTTTCAGAGCCTGTTTTCAAGTCAGAGAAGTTTGCGTCTTGACATACAAATGGAAGCAGAAATAATGACGGTTTATTGAATAATTGAGCGTCCAACACAAATGTATAGTATCTTCTGTGCGATGCACAAATCGACTATTCTCTCATACTTAAAGCTGCCATATGTAAGAATGTGGCCAAAAACAGTTACTACTCTTTTAGGTTTCGTTTTTTGACGTAACTGGCAACCCGTGGCTGAGACTCTACTGACTGCAATGATTGGTAGACGGCGGTAGGTGGCGCCACATGCCAAAACATGATTTCAAAACATAAACATGATTTGCAGTCTGCAAAATATTTTTTTTAATGCAAATATTTTGTTTGTACTGTTGTTGTTGGTGAGTTCAGTTTGTTATATGAACATTATTCCTGAGTCTCTGTGACATATTAGGAGGATTTTATGGCCAGTTGATTTAGATTTATTACATAATGCACCTTTAATATGGGACATTTTAATTGGATTTTATTTACAAAATTAATTAATACAACCCTCTATTCACTGATTACATGCCATTCACTTGTAAAGGGTCGCACGGTTGAGTTTGTCACATGAGTATTATCCTGTGTTTTGCAAAAACAATACTTACATTCGTAAATAACAGCTCCCATACAAGAACTAAAGCAGACACAAAATTATATATATTCATATGAAACACTTTTTAGTCGCACTATAACTCTTTCAACTTTGCAACCACACTCTAAGTTTGTGCTCCCATCGGCTCATGTGTTAAATGCCATGGAGTTAAGCAAAGTCCAGCCAAACGTCACACTGTTATCTGAATCCAAAATTGGCAGATTTCCACTCCACTGCAATGTGAGGATTTCTTACTTTATGGCTGGAAAAATCCGGAGCTGCGAACTGCACACTTATAAACCCATAAGCCCCCGAGTTTTGCAATGAAACAAATAAAGGTCCTTTTAAGAAACCCGGCCTCCTCTCAGCCATAAGCCATGTGCCAAGGGAGTTTTCCTGCCCAAAATTTGAGGGATTTCCAAATCACGTGAACAACTGGTGTGAACGGGTCGATTTTTCCTGCTCTCGATTATTTAGGGAATAGCCTTTAAACGGTCTACAAGCCCGGTCCTTTTATTTCGGGGAGTAGAATAAGTCTAAGAGGGTTTTGTATATTTGAAACTCAGTCCCTTCAACAACAGTGGGGGTAGGGCTGAGCAGAAACATCCATCACTGGCAAAAACATCTACATTGCTGAGAGTTTTCACATGTCAACTCAACTGAGGTGCTGCAGGATTCCAATCATATTGCAAGCAAGGAAGTCGTCGGCACAATATAAATACAGCAGGAAGCTGCTGGAGAAAGACACACAAAGAACACAAACTCATCACAGTGTTGACATTCTATCAGTGTGAACCCAGATCTTTCTTCATTATATACCGTCACTATATCAACGACTGTCAGAGGAAAGTCAGGCCGTCTCTCTGAAATGTGTCAAATGTTAACAATTCTGAGATAAACATGTCAGACACATCAGCTGACACACAGAAAGTTATTATTAAGAGAAGAAAAAACATTAAAGTTACATGTATGACATGTTGACAACGACAAAAGGAAATAGTTTAAGAGTGACACTTTATACTCCCTCTTTTGCCTCTCCTGATCATCAGCAAACGATGCATGATTAACTTAGTACAAATCAAGGAGTTGTCAGGATTACAACATTTAAAGCATAAAGAGGGGCAACAAACAGCAGATCTTTGCAAATGCCGAAGTTCACAGGGAAGAGGCACATCATTAAAATATCTGTTAGACGTGTAAGTTTTTCACTGAGGTGTGAAACTGGCATTGAGTTACACATACCCTCACATTCTTCAAGTGGAAAAGTTAAGGGGAAAAAAAAAACCCAGAGGTCACGGTAAGTCAAGAAAACAAGCCTTTTCCTGAGTCAAACACAGCCACGGTATAACCTTACCATGCCAGTGAAACTGAGAACCTGCCTATTAACACACGCGTTAGGAGTCTGACTCAAAAGGTCTTAACTGAGCAATGTGTCAGTCAATATATAAAAAAAAAACATAGCCACGGCATGAGGATGTGCACCATTTCCAAGAAGCAATTCAAGAATACAGATTGCTGTTTAGTTATCTTAGATTTCCCTTAGCTACTGTAAAGCTCTGTAGTGAAACCCTAAACATATAGATGTGTGTGTGAAGGGTATTTTCTCACTGCAAGCTGCCTGATTCCCATGCTGATCCCAGGAAAACTCAAGCAAACGTGAAGTGACCGGCGACAACAGCAAGTGACTCACAATCTGCAGCAGCACGTCGTGTACAGCACACATCACTAGAAACGATGTGCTGTAAAATGAGATTACGCAAACAGTGCGATCCACATCTGCAGACACATAACCTCATTACATCCTGACCAAGGTGGGCATTAACACCATCTGTGCGCTCTCGAACAACCCTACAAGGTAATGCTCTACTGCCGATGTCCATGTCTTCACAGTCCCTGCTCCACGACATGATACTGAGAGTGTGAACATGTTGTTTTTGGTGTGTTTCACTGACTCTGAGTGCAGCATCTGTGGATCATCTCCCCAGAGCAACACATTTCCTGTGGTGAACACACTCTCCATAAGAAATACGGAGAGATGGAAGAAGAACAAACCCAACTCTGGTGAGATGAATGTATTTTTAATCACATTTAGTTCAGTGCTATCGACATGCAGCAGCTTACATGAAGTACTGCATTCGCTGTCAGCATTTTAATGACATCATACAGTAGTGTTTACTTGTTGTGTTACTATTTCCAGTATCTTGCCTCCTTTATAGGCATCATTAGGCTGCAACCACCTCATAACAATGTGTTTAAGACTTTCTCGACAATTCATACTGAGAGTGAGACCTTGTTATAAAAGGAGCAGAGCCAGCCGAGGTGACATCATGCAATGCTCTTATCCTGTCTAACTAACAGAAGAAAATCCAAAAAGCACACTGTTGAGAAGACAGTCAAAATGGCTCTCAACACAATACATTTATTTTTAAATTGCAGCTTGCACATTCTGAGAATATCAATAAAATGGCAATTGGAAAACAGAAGGGAACGCTCCTTATAAATCCAGATTTTGCCAGTGAAAAATCCCATTGTGTACATTTTACTAGTAACAGCTTAGAGCTCATTTAAAGTGTTGATGTGACAATTTGCAAACTAATAAAAAGCTAAAAAGAAGAAGAAAGAAACAGGGGAAACTTCTAGCGATGTAAATAATGACTGCAGAATTACCTCTACATCTACATTTAGGACCAGAAAATGCCACTGGGAAAGAATAATTTAATTGCAGCAATAATATGTTATTTTTTGCATATACTACCAACGCTTTGAGTCCTTGAATACTTGAATTTCAAACTAAAAAAACAAAAGGGAAACTGAAGTTGACTCCAATTCCATCTACTTCTCAGAGAGCTATTGCATGTGGCAGATGACGACATTAAGCATGCCAAGTTCAGTAACATTTTAAAAAGTTGTAAGTTGAAACCTTTTTAAATTGAGGCGCACATTAAACATATCAGTGCATAATCACAATCAGTGCACTTCAATATATGGAGGAACAGCGGTGGCTCCCTGTTGGATGAAATTCATTAACTCTAATCCTGATTAAAGCTGCAAGGATTCATCCTCGCCCTGCTTTAAGGATTAATATCAAATTTTAAATTGACAATATGTCACAACTAACTGTGGCCGCATCTGCTGCATGATCCTCTGCATCTCTGTCATGTCTCCTGCTCACCTGCTACAGAGCTCCCGTGCAGCTTCTGCTATTTTTCACACAGAGTTTGCCTTTGGAAATCATTTAACAATCTTTTAAGTACTCCTTCTTGCTTAACTAAAATGCCAGGACTCTTCAGTATGAAGATGCATATTCATCTATGCTACAAATATTTCACAGAAAAAACAGGACGCAAACAGGACACATATTAGATACTGAGACTGTGTTGAACAATTATATTTACTAGATATGTTTGCAAATTTGAAAATAGGCCTTCTCCCCGTGTGTGTGTGGGTTTTCGCTGGTTCTCTGGTTTCTTCCCACAATCCAAAAACATGCAGATTTGGCGATTAGGCTATACTGGACACTATAAATGAGGGGTCTCAAACTCAAATGACCTGGGAGCAAACTATTGTGGTCAAGAGGGGGCCGGCCTAGAGAACAAAAAGTGGGGGGAAAAAAACAACTGTTCACAATATTGTATCATGATATCACACATATACTTAATAATACTATTTATGATGAAAAAATAAATATAAGAATAAAAAATATATATATAAAAAATTGACATTTATTTTAATTTACATAAATAATAGTGTAGACTAATGTAATTAAAATTCATACCAGGAGCCGTTTCGGCCACTGCCATTTGTGGCTCGGGCCCTAACAAGTGTATATATGTAATTGAATGTTGTATTTAATAATGGGATAATTATGACCAAATGTCTTATTATTACCATTATAAAAAACATTGCTAGGAAACATATTATATTCTATCACCTCGCTGACAGCTGTGCCTCAGCTACACACTGTGTTTAAAAGACAGTGAGGTCGTAGGCCAAGTTTTTCATTATCAAAAGATAATAAGTGGGGGGCCGTGTGTGGCCCCCACGCCGCCAGTTTGAGACCCCTGCTCTAAATGACCGTAGGTGTGAGTGTGAAAGTGAATGGTTGTTTGTCTCTATGTGGCCCTGTGATGGATTAACAACCTGTCCAGAGTGTACCCCGCATTCCGCCCTCATGTGGAGGATAAAGCGGTAGAAGATGACTGAGTGAAAATAGGTCCAAAAAGAGCGATGCGGGTCATGCAGCCAGTGTGAAAGGCCTACATGAAAAGAGAGGTACATACAGCGTAAAACATGTCATGTTCAAATCAGGGGTCAATGTTTTTCAGACCAAGGATCCTCAAACTGATGGAGATATGGAGTCGGGACCCATAATACTGTATATACTGTATATTGTATAAACTGTCTTTATATTAAACTGGGTGTTATGCCTTGTATTAATGTACTTTGTTAACTGATATCAATGCCATCTACAACGTTGTCATTGTAGATGCATGCATACATGTTCAAACTGAAGTTTTTATCTTAAACATAAATGTGGAAACACTGTTCACTGTCATGCATAAACATGCCTGTTACAATATGGATTCATGCTATGCATATTTGAAGACATTTCAATTTGTGGGGGGAAACTTTTTTTTTGGGGGGGGGGGTCATCAGTTATATAATTAAGTTAAAGTAAGAGCATGGTTACACATACTTAATTGTCTTCTAATTGCATGTGTCATTCATTCATTGTCGACTGTTCTATCCCCCACAGGATAGCAGCTGATATACAGTAGGTACACCCTGGACAGGTTGCCAGTCCATCACAGGGCCAACACAGAGACGACCAACCATTCACTCAAATTCACACCTACGGTCAATTTAGAGCATTTAGTTAACCTATTTTTTATTTGTTTTTGGACAGGGAGTCTAAACAGAAAGGCCCTCAGACCGACCGATTTGTGACCTGGGGTCTTTTTGCTGCAAGGCAACAGTGCTAGTCACTATTCCGCCATGTGGCCTGTCTGTGTCAACAACACAGTTCCAGCACAACTCGTCATGGCTCGACTCTACCCGTTTTAGTTTTTTTTTGCTTTTCCAATAGTGATAGTCCCAGGAACAAGGTGCTTGTTTTGGTACCTGCTCTGGTGGTTCTCAGTGAGCTGAGCTGATACTAAATGTGACGTCAACAGACTGCTGGCCACTGACTGGAAGAATCACAAGCGTGACATCCAACACAAGAATCAAACCGAAACAATACAAGTCACTTGTTTGTTTGCGTAAGAAACAACGTCAAAGCAGTTTCATGCAGCCGTGTTATGATGACTCCACCCACGTTGAGGAGGTACTATAGTCATGGAAAATGATACCAAACCGAGTAGTTAAGCTGTGCTGGAACTGCATAGTGGAAATGTGCCATTTGGCTCAAGATGTTGATCTTTGTTATATTAAATATGTTATAGATATTTAACAAAGAACATTCATAGCTTTTAAATATTACATTTCAGTAACACTCTTATAAACGCTTTCTGGTTGAATTCACATGGCTGGATGGAGATGGTCTTCCCTTTGCTTAGTCTGTAATTTACAGTCAGTAACATCAAGACGAACTGAGCAAGAATAATCAAATTGCTCCACAAATCCTCAGGTTGCTTAACTTGCTGAATAAAGTAAGAAAAATAATGTGTTGAGAGACATGGAATTCCTTTATGTTTGTGTTCCTCACAAAGTGGAGACAGATTCAGCGGAGCGTAAAAGCACAGCACTATTTGATTGATAGTGATTGATTAAATTGTTAAATTGGTCTTTTAAACTATGGGAGGACACACAAAGGGTAGATGACAAAATTGAAATCACAAAAATCACGTTTTTGTAGTCTGAAGGTTGTGTGGATTTTTTTTGTTGTTGCCCAAAAATGTACTTAATCATTTCTGACACACGTCCTGCTGCTTCTCTTCCCCTGTTGAGAGCAGTAAAGGTCATGATGTTAAGCCTGGTCTTACATCACACAAACGCACGCACGCACACACGCACACACGCACACGCATGCACGCACGCACACACACGTTTGCATAGCATTCGTAGCGAGGACACTCATAGACATAATGCAATCCCTAGCACCTAACCTTAACCATCACAACAAAATGCCTAACCCTAACCAACATGTTAACCCTCACCCTAAATCCTGGTCTTAACCCCGAAAAGTCCCTATAAAGATTTAAGGACCAGCCACAAACTCTAGTTCTCACAAAGTTACACATACAAAAACACATACTCAGCCCCTCGCACTACTAAACTTAATAATAAATAACAATATGAAAACAAACTGATGAAATATATTGTGTAAGCATGGGTGGGGCCTTTTCCTTTCAAAGAATTATGTATATATTATATATATATATATATATATATTTTTTTTAAATGACAGAGACTTGACAGACACTGTAAGAAGAGCAAATTGGTCCTGACATGGCTTTGTTGTCCTTCTGTGTCTTAATGGAGCCTGGTCACAGAGGGAATCAAGATTAAGGGCAAGTCCAAAGTGTTTGAACTTGCTGAGTAAATACATCATGAAATAATGGTTCCATCTGCTTGAGGTATAGCACTTTGCTGCCGCACCTCATCACGTAATCAAAGACAACATCAAAGACGGACAGTACACCTGTTATTTTAAAAGATGACCGAATGATTTACAAAATACCGAAATCACAATTTTACAGGGGACAATTTGTACTTCCTTTTAAAGCTTGTATGAGGAAAAACTATTTCAGGCAATGCTCTCTTTGCAAATTGCCTTGTTACAATGGTCAGTTGCATCATAGCGTGTCTTAAAACAACAGAGGCAATTATAACAAGGCTGATCCTTTCATGTCACCTGAAATGTGGTTGATGAACGAGTGTTGCATAATGCGTATTATACTGGACAGCAAACACATCTCTGCTCATGTGCTTAATGAGACATTCCAATTGGGGGGGAACAATGTGTCTGGCATTATTACAGCAGAGTTGGCAAAAGACATGTTTTCAAATTCCAACTGAATTACAACATAATTAAATCACTTTGAAATAAGAGCAAAAACAGTTAACTGTACGTGATGTAATTTTTCTACTGGCCTGATAACCTAGATTTTTATGAATGTGATAAAACAACACGAGCCAACGTCTGTTTAATAACTCTGTTTGAAGCAGCAGACCAAATGTGAGTAAAAGAGTCAGTCACAACAAAGGTCTCAGCTGTTTTGTCAACGGGGTGTATTTGAAATCCATTAAATGGGCATGAAACAAGTCATTTTAATATATATAAACAAAAGATTATGTTACTTTGATATGTGCGATTGTGTGACAGATTTCTCTCCTGTTACATGTTTTTGGATCGAGCTGCATGTGACATTCCTTCTGCTGTGGTTTCAAAATTATTTATTATTATGCCTATGGACATTAAATTAATGGTTATCTGCTGACAAAACAAAACACTAATTTTCCATCTCCACACACATTCAGCATCTCTGATCATTCATTACACTGACAAAGACATATTTTTCGTGAACAAATATTAACCTTGTGATATAGGGGAGTGAATTGACACTGTGGAAAACGGAGTGGCCTTGGCTGAGGTTTGCACTCTCTGTTTGCAGTTTGACAATTGCATTTTCAAAGTTTCTGCCCCACTAAAGAACCAAGCCGCTCGCCTCGTCATGAACAAAGAAGACGAGCCCTCGGATTAAGTTGTCTTAACTTTGATTCAAACTCGTCAAAACTGCCCTGTGCGCTGTGAAACATTAGCTCTCCCATTGACCTTCCACTGAGGATCCAGACACATGCGAGTTATCACCGAGGAAAACACAGTCATGAGGTAGAAATTAAACGCTCACCGAGACTCCAGAAAGCGGAGCTTCCGCTGAACAAATGTAATAAGTGAGTGAGAGAGGCAAGCAGTCAGACTGAACGAAAGGCTCTATCAGTTAGAGCTTTGTCTGTCACTGCAGCCTGGCTGCCGAAGTGTGAAAGAACATGGACTTTGAGTGAGATGTGCCACAGAGAATCATTAACTGCTCCATCAATGTGAGCTTGAGCAAAGCTCGGGTCTCATACCGAGGCAAAGCTTGAGCCAAACCAGACATGTTTATTGCTATTTTGTTTGCTTGTTTTGTTTTGTTTTGCATCTCACATCTCTGATGCAGTAAATATAAGCTGCCCCACATTTCCCCCGATGTGCTGCTGCATGGTCACTGCAACACATCTAGATACTGTTTGGTGTCCGTAATGAGTTCATGGTCCCTGATGATATCAATTGAAATATGAAGACTTCCTAAACCTACTGATAGAAATACATGATCACACGCCGAGCCTCTGGAAAGTGGCACAACCCTGTATTTTGAAAATTACATATCTCGTTTAAAAAAAAAAAACCTTCTTTCTATAAACAGAGACACAGATTTTCCACTCTTAGCTGTGGCTTTCAGTGAAATCAACGTCCAATTTGGTCACAGTTTGGGGGAAAAAAAAGGTTTCTTTTTTTGTGGAGAGGAAGACTAAGCAAACACCAAACTTAAAAAACAGGGTAAACACCATTCACAGACAGACAGAGCCTTTTTTTAATGACTGAATGTTGAATCAGCTATAAATACACAGCTATGTTATAATTGTTTTCCCCTGCCATCTAAACCAATGAGCCTAGAGGTCCACTGCGGTACAGTGATGGACCACATCACTGGGAAAATGCACTGTACCTCAGAGCCTGGGCAAACTGCCTGTTGAATGCAGACCAGCCTCAGCCAAAACACACACAACCCACTTGCTGTTCAGTATATGTGTGTGTGTGGAAAAAAAAGAAAAAGCTATGGCAATATTTGGGAAATCACAATGTCAAACAAAAGTAAATCATTAGAGCGCTGACTTGCAGAGGTGAAAACTGTTCAGGTGCTGCTGCAGTTATGAATGAAATATTTACTCCCATTCTGACTGCGAGAGAGCTAAGAGCTGCTTCAGCGATGCAGAGCAGCGAAACCATCCATAGTAAACAGAGTGCAGTGCCTATTACAGGAGCTAGGTTGCAGACGCTGCATTACACAGACCCCTGTGATATTGTATTCATTGTGACCGTGGGAGAGAACAATCATTAACAATAGGAACACTGGTTTGGAGCCTTGTCATTCTTTGAAGTCTTGCCATGAATCGGTCGATATGTGAGTCAATACATGAGCAGTTCTCTCACAAGCAAACTGTGTGCACGAGGGTCCATGTTAATTAGCTAACTGTGGATGAGGCATGACTTAACTTAACCTTGTCTTGTTTTACACAACAACCTAATGATCTTTCCAATCAAATCAGTCAGAACGGGTCAGATATTGCACAGATCGACAGCTGAGAGTGAACATTGTTAAAGGGCTTTTGTCTGATGTGAATAAATAAATATATATATATATATAGATACACATGTATGTATAATATTCCAAAGTGGTTTTTTTTTTCAGTTATTAAAGCACAGTCACGTGAGAGTGTGCAGCTGCTCTCTGTGCTCTCAATGGTCTGTGGATCATCACAGACCTTCACCATGATATTGGTTATTAGTTAGTTATGAAGCAATATTATGAGTATGTGCATATGTAAGAAAATGACTCACCAGACAAAAACAGCTGAGGAATGAGATGAGGAGAAAGTCCAGGTTGTGGGGCAGCAGAGCGGATCCCATCCCTGACCTGAGGCAACTCTACCTCCAAGAGTCCTTGCAGACGCCGCTGATGCTCAGACGCAATTATCTGATTTGTGTTTAACTCTCTTCAAAGTAGAGATAGTTGTGTTTTCTCACTCCATCTGACCACTCACTGCTAATGGCGGCTTGTGAAATCATAACTCTGTAATCGCCTCGCTCTGCCCACGGTTTAATTTCCTATAATCTACTATATGCCCAGGCTCAGCGCGCTCTCTGTATTTCTCTGCATCTGTCTTTTTTTCCTCTTCTGAAATTACATCCACATGTCAGAACTATTTATGTCGCTCTCGCTCTGCGGTGGGAAGTTCAAATGAGTCTTTGTAGGGGAAGAAAACCAACGCTGTATTTTTAGGTCTTTTAAATTTCCCCTCAGACTAACTTAAACACTTCAGTATGAAGCTTGTGCGCCTTATGGCTTCTTCCAGTCTTCTCTTCTAGGCGTCAGATCAGTGTTGGACAAAAATAAAGCCCGACATGTGTCACTCCATCACCAATCTGTGCAGTTTCACTATTTGATTCCTTGTGACTCGTGTCACCATCAGCGCGGTCATCTACCATCGCGCAGTGAACCAGCACGGTAACCAGATTGTTTACAGTTATTTATTTGCCAATAAAATAACAAATAACGTGACAGAGCAGAGTGTGAAATGTGTAACTTTTCATAGAATGCATGTCATTGATTGCAGTGCCGGCTGAAGCTGCGCTCCACTTTCTTCTCGCATCTTTCCCACTAGTATTAAAAACACTGCGTGGAAATGCCCATGCGTAATTTTCCCTGAACACAATCTCGCGTGGCAGCTACACGTTAACCGAATGTATGAAACTCGGCTCTGTCTTACTATGGTGATGTCAAAATCTGAGAAGAGAGAGAGAGAGAGAGGCAGAGAGAGAAGCGCCACTAACTTGGCTTCAAGAATATCTTACTTACTATCGAGAGAAAGCCAAATTCAGCCTGACGCATACACAGTGCGCAAACCCCGTGTGTAAAGTGTTTCTCTGCGCAGAGGAAACGCAAAAAAGTTGAAGTCAGATCGTGTTGGGAAGCGTGTCCAGATGAGGAAGGCTGCAGGTCGTGTCGAGTAGTGAGTATGTGGATGGAAAAGGGGGGGCGGAAAGGAGGCAGGTAGGGTGGAGCGTAAAAGCCTCTCATTGGTGCGCCTTCTCTTACGTTGGAATAAACCACGACTCCGAAATGACATATTTTCTCACCCCTCAAACAAACTCCACATTCAACAGATCGCAGGGCCTTTGCCAAAACCACCGTTTTTTTCCCCCTGCAGTTTCTCAAAAGTTGCATCTAGTAGGATTGGATTACCCAGACATAAAGCAGGAGGAGAGGTCCGGTTTTTATCTCAGGTACTCTGTGTTCTGTTCAACTGTAATTTCCATATTCACACATTTCCTGACAGTCTATAAACGCGTCTCTATATGGAAGTTAAACACTGGATAATTTGGCGTGAAGAAGTGAATGTATGAACAGTCTCAGCAAGGGAGAAAAAAAAAACGATGTGTGTTTTTCTCACTTTAATGATCCTACTCTCTTTACGGAAAGGCTATATATAGATATAAAAAAAATATAGGTTATATAGAGTAGGTGGTGGGCAATAATTACAACCATTTTTATCATGAAGCGTTTATTTTCCTCACTCCTGTCATTGTATCCAATAATAGACTGTACGAAGAGTTATGTCCACAGAACATTGTTGTTGCAACAAACAGGGAAAAATATGACACATTTAATAAGATGGTGATGCTCAGTTATAGCCAAGTCTAACTCCTTTTTTAGACCTCACCCCCATCGCCCTCTCTCTGTGTGTATGTGATTTTAAAAGGCTGTTATTTGAAACTTGTGAAATAAAGCTTAAAATGTCCAAGACAAGAAGAAGGATTTTCCTTTACAGGCAGCAGTCAATAGAATGCATACAAAGACGTGCACACAGCACAGATAATCAAATGCAGATGGATCAATACGCTTGATCCATACACAGCACACACAGTGACAGCATAAACCACAAAAAGGAAAGACAGTAGGAACATCTGAATCTTTCACTGCATATAAGAATCTGAGACACTGCATATAAAGTGTGCTGAGTGTCAACAACAGACTGAGCTTCTGTGCTGAAGATAATTAAGTGTAATTGGCAAAATCAAGTGTGTATGAAATACTGAAAATGAATTAATTATGTTCAAAATGAGGTTCTCGAGAATGTTAAATGCGTTTTCTGAGCAATTAACTATCCATCCATCATCTAATGCTTTATCCTCCACATGAGGGTCACAGGTCGCTGGTGCCAATCCCAGTTTACATAGGGTGAAAGGTGGGGTACACCCTGGACAGATCGCCACTGCCATTCCCTCTCACATTCACACCTAAGGTCAATTTAGAGTGTCCATTTTACCTAATTCACTAATCTGGGAGGTTTTTTTTGGACTGTGGGAAAACATTGCATCCTGTTTCTTGCATGCAAAAGTTTTAAAACATGCACTTGATGTTCCTGAAGCATTAAGGGCCAATTCCAATTCCTATCTTAACCCTCAATCTTAACCCTCAAGCTCAACCCTTAATCTTAACTGGCCCTCAAAACCAAGTGTTGAGGGTTATTTTGTCACTTAGAAATGGGACACCCCTTAAATGCAGATACGTCTTCAGACTGTGGGGGGCAGAATAACGCGAAAGCTGCGTCCAGTCTGTCAACTCCAAAAAAGAAGAAGAAGAAGAACACATTTACGTCACGATTATTTATTACGATTACGACCTTTTTCAGTCCAGTTATTAGGTTGTCAGTTAGTTATAAGATGATACTCATACAAATACCACAACCACGGACATATTCAGCTGACAGTTACCACACACCACGGCTTATTGAAAAGTAAACGATAGCAAACGATTGCGTGTCCGCACCGGCCGGCTATTGACAAAAGATTGTAAAATAAAAATAAATGTTACGCGACAATGACGTCAGTAATCCATAATATGGGCCTAAACTAAGATAATACAATGGTTTTCATCATTTTTATATCTCTATTAACAAAGAAAATACTTCATTTGTAGCGTATTCGTTTCGCTGCTTTCGGCACCATCTTTGGTATGTGAAAACACGCAATGCATTCTGGGTAGCCCTTGCTCCCAAGGGTGGTCTCAGAAAATCTCAATATTGAGGGCGATACAGCCCTTAAACTTGGCCCTCAACTTAATTTTTCTGAGAATCAGGACAGCGCTTGCACTAGCGGGAGCTGAGACCGAGGGTTAAGCAAGGAATTGGAATTCACCCTAAGTTTACCTGCTGCTCTGCTGGTTAATCAGTCTGACATATCTGACAGTTGTTCACCAACAAGTGTTAAGATGTCTTTTCTCATATTTATAAATGGATCCTGCAGGTTTTATTGCAGATATAATATAATGCAAACCCTACAACGTGTGATGAACGAGCGCTTAGTTGTGTCAATTTGGGGGAAGTGTGCCAATAAACAGGGAAGTAGCATCACTATGACGGTTCAATGGTGATTCATGTCTAAATCCACAGCCTCTGCTATTTATGTTGCCCACCATGAGATGGGAAAAACCTTGAAAATAGCTTTTGAGTAAAAGCTCCCACTGCTGACATGACTGATACACGGAGTACATGGATTATCCAATGAAAAAATAATGCTTCAGCCTCCAAGTCATTCACCACTATTCATTACTGTCACACTGAGAGGGGAGATTTAATCTGAAGCGACTCCTCTGAAGTGTCATTTAACTTGATGTGGAATCTCATCACACGGCCTGACAATATCAATTTTTAACTCTTAAACATGTTGCAGATGTGGCTGCGGATAAACAGTACATCTGGAAATATAATTGAATTGAATTTTAGATGCTCACAAGTCATTGAAAATGTGGTCACTGACATAATACAGTGCACAGAGCACTGATGTTATGTACACAAAACTATAGTGAATGAGCACATTCTCTGTGTATTCAGATGGACATAAATATGTCAATACGGTGCTCAGCGTTATGAAAATGTGTAACGCTGTGTAACAACATGAGCATCAAATTAGGTTCACTCTTGACGTTTTTCATGGAACAACAGCCTTAATTCAAGGGTCACTGCTTTTGTGTGGGGATGTCAGCAACAGCTCACAGTCTCAGTCGCAGTCAGGAGTAAAATGTTTTTTTTTTTTACTTATTTTTTTAATTATACATGGGATGTTTCCCATGTGCCCACGGTTGGTGTAGTGGTTAACACTCTTGCCTTTGCAGCAAGAAGACCCGGGTTCCTGGGTTCGAGCCCTGTTTGGAACAACTTCGGAACAAGGGCCGTTCTGCAAGGAGTTTGCATGTTCTCCCCGTGTGTGCGTGGGTTTTCTCCGGGTTCTCTGGCTTCCTCCCACAGTCCAAAAACATGCGATATGGGGATTAGGTGAATTGGTCACTCTTAATTGACCGTAGGTGTGACAGTGTGGTTGTTTGTCTCTGTATGTGGCCCTGCGATGGACTGGCTAACTGTCCAGGGTGTACCCTCTGGTGGAGGATAAAGCGGTAGATAATGGATGGATGTTTCCCATGTTACTGTCAGTGCCAGTGTAACAGTGGTACTCGCCACTGTTGGAATATTTTAATTGTAATAATAATCTTCCCTTTTTTCCTTCCTTCCTTTTAATCTATATATATATCCAAGATCACGGTATTCCTCTTAACCTCAATCAGGCTACGTGTCAGTTTCATCATGAATAGATTAGTCCTGCAGTGAGGGATAATGAACAATATGAAGACTGTCATAAACAAACATGCCAGCGTTCAGGCACTGTGACTATATATTTTCTCATTTACCGTGCAGAAAACTGCACCCCGGCGTGTCTCAGTGGGAAACTCAAAATACTGGAAGCTGCAAAAGATTAACAGGCAAAGACTGTCAGGTTCTTTTCTTCTTCAGAGAAGAGTCAGGACAAACATTCGCTCACAGAGGTTACATTAAAATTAACCTTCACTGTATCTATGCCATTATCCCTATGTGACATTTATCCCCGGCTATTGAAATCTCCATTCTTCAACTCCTGACTCTGTCCTGCAGCTTCTGCTTTCATGTTCTTTGCGGGGATACAGTTGATCCTTGACATCCATCTGTAATGGTTAACATCCACCTGCGATCGTGTTTGGTAAATGCCATTCACAGTATGCAGCAATGGAACGGATGAGACTTTACTCAAATAACAAATAGTCTGTATTTTTTTTATTTCAGACATTACAGGGGACGGGAGCTCTATTTTTTATTTTGTAGAAGGACACCCCCCACGTAGTTACTGAAATTAGATTATTTCTTAGTTCAACAATGGGGGGGATTTGCAGTGTCACAGCAGTGGACATAAAAAAGGTAAAAATAGTGAGCATACATTCATATAAAAACCATAAAACATAAGAAATAACATATATATTGAATCGTTCAATGACATTAATTGTACAAATGAATTGTTCATTATTTCATTAACTGCACACTCAATAAATAAATGACCGCTGTCTCACAGACAATACAATAATACAACCACAAACCCTTTATATTATAAATGCAATTTTTTTTTTTTTGTAATCATTATTCTACTGTACAAAATAACATAAATCATAACTGAAAACTGAGACAAACATAACCCTCTCACAACAGTGGGTGAGGTAAAAAAAAAGAATCATTTGAAATTGAGGATTCCGCTTTTTGTAACATCTTTTCGAATAATTATACGGTATGCAGACATCAGTATTGAACAACATTAAAAGAAGGCAAAGGGAGGTGAGCACCACCTGGATTTTATCTGTGCATGTCTATGTATAGAAGTACTCGTTTCCAGAGTCATTGATGCCAGCCAAGTGTATAAAATGAGAGTGTCATTTTCTCAGCCAGATGTTGTCAAGATGCCACTTACTCCTGCACATTTGTAAGCCAGATTTTTGATGTCTCATTACCTCGCATTAACATTAGTTGAATGCTGTAGTTGTAGAGACTGCAAAAGAGCAATGTAAGATACCGGTCAGAGCCCTATAAACACAAAGAATTCTATCAAATGCTGCTCTAGGATAGCTTACCTTTCTGTGATTAATTTTTTTGACATGTTCAGATAAATCAGATAAGATGTTTTATTGAGTGGCCACATTCTTTGCAAAGTGTCAGGAAATACACTGAATTACCACCTTAAATCTGTACAAAACATTCAGGAATGGGGACATTGTAACTCTATATCTGTGTGACGCATTCCCCCCCCAAAAAGTGTAAAAACCCACATTTAAATGTGAAGCACATGTATGTTGTGGACACATGATGGTTTACATGTGTGACCATTTCTTGGTCATTTTTGCACTTATGGTCTCAAGTAGCACATAGAATACCGCTTCAAATTTACAGCATATATATTATGATATCTATTTATACTCTCTGTTTTATCTTTTCCACATGAATGTGTTTCCATGTTTCTACCCACACTCGGCTCTTTGGATGCATATTTCATTTACACGTGAAAGCTTTCTATCCAAGAATTCGATCACGTTCGTGGAAGATGGGGGATTTCACAGCACTGCCTGCATCATGCCCCCCCCCCCAAAAAAAAGAATAAAAAAAAATAAAACAATTGGAAGTTGAGTCACAGCCTTATGCTTCATGCTTAATAGTTTCCATTTGTTGTAGATGTGTATAACGTCATGACTTAATCCAGTCAGTAATCTTCCTTCTTCTGAAAACAATGGGTGAAATCCCCCCACAGGAAGCTATTTCCAGCTGGATCGTGGTCTGCTCATCTTCTCTGAAGTGACACTTGTGTTGACAGTGCACCCACTCAGGTCTCCCAAAGGTGTACCCCAAAAATAGTAAAGAGACACATCGGGGGTCAAAGAAACTCTGTTCCTTTCATGACACCCTGGACACGGGTCACAGCACCGAGGTGGAGATCTGTAAACGTCATTCTTCGGCCTTAATGCCGATAGATTTGGCGGCCACTTTGATCAATTACACGGCTCAGAGAGATAAAGAGAGTTTGACGTAAGCAGTGACTTTTACTGACCTCCAAAAGCAGGTTATGGATCACAACAGGATTGTGACAGATTGCACTGCAAGAAGACATTTTCCCACAGGGTTCAAAAACCACCTGGATGGTTTTCATTTTTCAAAATATAAATAAGTAAAGATACAAACATGTAGTAGTTCCACATAAAAATGTGCTGTGCTGTCCACCAGTCAAATAAATGTTGTGGTATATATATAGATATATATATATATCTATATATATATATTATATTATATTATTATTTTGAGTTAACTTAAAAGCCGAGGGGGGTAATTATATCTTACCCCAATGGTTGATGAAATGGAGATTCTGAGATTCACCAATTACAATAAATAAAATGCTTTGAAATAGACTCTAAACGTTTGCTTTATTTTATTGAGTTAAGTCATAAAGTACACTCAATAGTATAGTATGTGTTAAGAAAATAACAGCAACAAGTAGAAAGTTGCATGGCAAAATATTTATGGTGCCAATGTCATCTGGTGAACCTTTCAAACTTTAACTATTTACACAAAGTAGTATTTTGAGTGCCCTGATACTGGTAAACCAGCTTAGAGGCTCATTACTGCCACCTACCGAACAGGAGTGCAGAGTGTAGAGAAGATTGTGTGGAGATTTTTTTAATTGTTTTTTAAATTTTTCAGTGAGAGTTGTGTATTTACTCGTTATAAAATCAGAAAAGGGTAAAAAAAACAACAACACTTAAACTGTGATATTGATTTAACTGAAAACCGTTTAAATTCTCTCCGTTAAAGTGGGCTGGGTTGTGATCATTTCTTTTCATCTCTATGAGAAAGTTCTTTGCAGTTTCGGAACAAAAAAGACACAGCAAACCGGTCCTGGTCAACACGTCTACAGACACTATCTGTCTGAAAAGACTCATGGCACAAATTTTTAGGAAATGGTTCATTGTGTTCTAATCAGTTCAGTTAAATTCCTTAACAAACAAATCACTGCAAAAGGCAACATGCAACAATAATGGAAAAATATATAACTTACATTGGAATAATTTGCTCCCTCACAGTTCAGCTGTGAACCACAACCTCATACAGTGTGTGGACTGACAAGACTGCAATTTAGCCGATCAGTGACAAAAGTTGCTGCTCAAGAACATGTGACATGGGTTTATATCTTCATTGTTACTCACAACCCAGAGTCCAAATGTCTAAATGAACACTTTCCACAGTAAAATGAAAAAACAATTGACAATTAACGCTGCTGTGTCACAGCAAGGGAGTAAAAAATAACATTATGAGGATTGAGGCATATAAATAACTAAATCAATAATCGATCTGAAAAGGAGAGAGCGGCACGGTGAAAGTGTAAGAGAACAGGTAAATAACAGAGTACAAAGAGAATGGGGCTTTAATCAGATGAACACGGTGTTATCTATGTAATGCAGGAATACTTTTTGTATAATTTTATCTCAGAAAATGTCAGAGGGATCCAGCAGAGCTCAGCGGCTTAATGTTCAAATTACCCCACTGTGTAAATCAATGTTGAGTGATGAGACAAGAAAACAGAGAATAGATAATAAA
Organism: Microchirus variegatus; assembly: GCF_963457635.1. Lineage (NCBI taxonomy): Eukaryota > Metazoa > Chordata > Actinopteri > Pleuronectiformes > Soleidae > Microchirus > Microchirus variegatus. Next base: position 20,184,286 of record NC_139806.1, read on the forward strand.
ACAAGAGGACAAACCATGTAAAGTGATAGCTCTCAGGCCCAGCTAGTTACACTGTGACCAGTGGAGGGCGCTGTGACTCAGCATATGGGTTTGCTGTCGGTGTCTGACAGCACAGATGCTGACAACCTGTAACTCAGGCCTGTAGACAGACATGAATTATTCATCTTCCTCTGCTTATCAGGTGTTCTGTCACTGATTGAGGATTCACGCTAATGTTGAGACGTGTCGATGCATAGAGAAAACTATATAAGACTTACATATTGTATGAAGTGCTCTGCATGGCAACACACAAATACTCACAAAACACCCAAACAGGAACAGAATAAACAAACAGCCAACATGTTTGTTACAGAAATCCTGCTGTGATTCCCCAAAAAGAGAGTGCTTATATTATCGTCACTAAACAAGAAGTTCTGCCAAATAACATGCTTTCACAGCCTGTGTTGGAGCAAAGCCTGTGCAGCCTGGCACTGTCCCTGCCTCTGCACACTGAACTGGATCCCACATCGGATCCTTGTTGGACACAGGACAGTTTAATTACACGCTCACTCTCTTCACTGACTGCCTTGTGAAGTTGATAATGAACACGTCACGGCTACCAGGAATCCAGCTGGTGTATCAACCACACTGTAAACCCGAATAAGTTTGGAATACTCAAAACTTTTGTGGAAACCAATTACCTCAAAGTTTTTGAGTAAGTTAAGTTAGAATATTTAAACTTGGAGTACTTATATTTTTTAAATAATTTACACTCAAATATAACATTATTTGAGAGTGTATAGTACTTAAAACATTTGTTTTAATTTGTATACATTTTTAATTTCTTTGTACTTACTTGTTCTGATGCTATGGTACTTAATTAAACTCAAAAAATATACTTTTTAGTAACCAAAAAGATAATTTTACACAGCTCATAAACTAGTATTTTTTTAGGTTCAGAATACTCAAATAAACTTCTTCACACAACAAATGTAGAATATTTCAGTGTTTTTATTCAAATGTATTTTTCTCCAAACCACTTTGGACACAACAACAGAATTGTAAGCATACAAACATCTGTATGGGTGTGTGCATAAATCTGTGCAAACATGCATTAAACGTGCAAGAACAAGAGCACAATATAAAAAGTATGGCATCTTAAAATCGTTTATCCATGGCCATTAAACTTCCAAATTACGCTATAAAAGATTTGAATTTTGATTAAACAATAAGGATACCAAAAAATAAAGACATCAAGTCTATACCATTTGTAAACAGGCCAACAAATGCACAATCTGAAAATGTAAACCTTGCATATCATGAAAGAGAACATTAAACACATATATATCCACACAAACATTATATAAAAACAGGTTTGTATGGTTATGTGTAAATCACTACAAATATTTGTATCCAAGTGATAAAAGCATTGGGAACTTGTGCTCAGTGTAAAGGTATGGCCTTTCAAAACAGCATCTTATTTTACATCTATGGCCATTCTATTTCAAAAAGATAACTTAAGGAAATAAATAATTTTAAATGAATAAAAAATAAATTAAATTACATTAATAATGAAAAAGTAAATATGTCAAGATAAGTGCACATAAATAAAAAATACATTAATAACCAAAAAGGAATTTGAAAAGATATAAAAATCTATGCCTACATAGAGGCCAACAAAAACTTGTTTTTTTTCTGTATCTAAACGATTGAAAGACCCTTTTGGTCCATCGTGATTTTCCTGCACTCACCCTGGTGCACTTTGGGAAGTCGATGTGTATCCACACAACGAGACACACAGAGACACACACACACACACACACACACACACACATACAGACACACAGAGAAGCGCACACACAGCTTTAAACCTCATTTTCATTTCAACAACAAACATGCTGTCAAATCCACAACTTCTACATTGTCATTAGCAGGTCATTTTTCAAACGGGCCAAAGAAGGTTTGAGTGGTGCACCATCATCCAACCCCATGAGTACCTTCTGAATGAAGGTGAACGTGTTAACAAGCTTCTTTGGGTAGTCCAGATGCAAAGCATAAACCAGCCCAAACAGTAACACATATGCATCGGCAAACGTGGCAATGTCCATCATAACGAACTCATCTTCAACCACAATGGCTGTGCTTACAGGACTGAAGTGAACTGGAGATGTACTTCTCTCTGTGACCACCGTGAGAATACCAACAGAGGTGTCACTGATGTCTGGTTCCTCAGATTCCTCACTCTGGAAAATGCAAATAGAGAATTCAAATATGGTTAGCTTGAATGAATCAGACAACTGAATTTTTTGCAACAGGTCAATATTTCTTGTCTAGTTATCATTACTCAGCAAGAACATGGATAGGTATTTCACAATAGTCATAATGCAAAAGTACACTGGTAAGTATTTCTGAACACTTTTCTACAGCTGCCCACTCAACAATTAAGTATTTAAAATTTTGAGAAATCCCTGGGACCTCTGCTGGGGGTGGCATCTTAACCTGTGTATGTGTGTCAGAGAGACAAAGAAACATAGGAGTGTGTATGTGATGGTGAGAGAAAGAAGTCTTAGGGCCATAATTGCAACACCAAGGCACTTCAAAATAGTTCCAATGGTAAAAGGTGATTAGTGATGACATCTTTTATATAAATATATAGACTTACGTTCCAAGTCTTGAAAAACTGTTTGTCCTCCTCCCGCAGGTATACTGAGAGAGTACGAAGGGCTACAGTGCGTTTCATGTTGATATCATGCACATCCTGGGTGGATAAACAGAAACGCATGAGAAAAAACCAGGGGCCCTTTGCTGCCGACATGACTTACTGTGCAAAATATGTACATACAGGATAACTAATTGAGAACGAGTTAAAAGTGAAGGACTGCCCCATGTATAGCAGTAGTATATAGTAATGATAGTGGTAGTAAATACTGACAAACCTGGGAGCCAGCTGTTCCATGTGGATAGAATTTGGACTTTTTTTCAACTCACCTCAATTTCATAATACTGTAGGATGTCTCGCAGTGCTTCTGCCACACTTCCGGTACGAGCTGCCTTCTGTCTATAAAGTCCGATGAGCTGCGGACTGCGCCGATCTAGTTCAGCATAAAACTGGTTCCGCAAATTTACGTTGGTGATCCTGTGGAACTCAGCACAGACCTACAAAATGACAATGACACACAAAGTATATGAAAAACACCAGTGAGTAAAACACCAAAGAGAAATACCTCATAGTCACATTTGACGGGTGTACTATCCTTTTAAAATGAATAGCCAGTACAAAAAAAGGCAGTTGAAGATGAGCAGACACTATGAGTCTGTTTTGTTTTGGTTATTATTATTTTTTTACCTGTGACTGGACCTGAAGGGCAGGCCATCTCTCCAGAAAGTCCTTCACCAATGGGTCTCCCTGAACAATTTCCTGACGACGAAGTGCAAAGGTCGTCTGCATGAGTTTCTCTATTGATTGTAGGTTTCTGTCGGCTCTATCCAATTCAGCTTTCATCTGTATTCTCATTTCCTCCAAACTGTCCGTGTTTTGTCCTCTTGGGAAGTTTGGAAGAAAGTTCACTTCAGCCCTTCTGGCTTTTTTAATGTTCGAGTGGGGATGTGCTTTCTCTGGATTATTCCTGCTTCTTTTCCCTGTATTTACGGACACCTCCTTGCATCCAGATCTTGCCAGTACGGTACGGTAATTTCCCATTTTAAATTTCAGGCTAATTTTCCATCCGTACCACCCACTTGCACTCCCCGGCTCTTTCAGACATGGGTGAGCGTTAACCAGGGCTTCAGCTGCCATGCCTACATCCCTGTCGCTTGGGTATGGTTTAAAAGAGTACATTAAGGAGGCCATACTCTGTAGAATGTTGTGTTTTTGTGCTCTGTTTAATTTTAGACTATTTCCAGAGCTCTCAAAAACACTGTTCCCCTCTTGCAAGACATGTTCAACTTCATATGAAAAAGTTGGGACAGGGAAAACATCAGGCCATGTTTTTTGCCGTTGACTTGCAGGCACATGAGGCAGGATATCCGTGTCCGAACTACTACATGAACTTTGATCACCTTCTGATCTAACAACACGAAGCGTGCTTTTCTCTGGCAGGTCTTGTACGTCAACCAAACAGCAGAGCTCTCCTCCGAAGTCCGGATCCTCATACTGTAACTCGAATTCAAAGTCCAGCCTTGGCTTAACTTTCTCTTTCAAGATGCCAATGAGCTCATCAACTGATGTTGGCCTCTCATTCAAAGTCACTTTCACAGCCACATCAGTGGCTATGAAGACCCGAAGAAGGTACTTTTGGGGCATGGCATCAGCTGAAACATCAAGAGAGAGAACAGTTATCAAATTTGGTAGGTAATGAAACAACATAACTTAGTCTGAAAAATAATATTTACACATTCATTCACACAATCAAAAACATGAAAATGAATAATAATTTAGATATTTGATTTAGATAAAACATTACTTTCATCTTAAAATCAACTCAATATTCAGCTGCTTTGTAGTTTGAGCACAAGGTATAAATTACTTTCTGTGCAGCTGTATGAAGCGCTTTGGTGTCAACAGAAGTTGTCCTTCAACATGGTACGCAGAGAGTGGTGAGCTGTCATTAAGCTCTAATATGTTGTTGACAGTTAAATTTCCAGGGTAAAGTTTGTACGATCGCAAGTGTTCAATGTAACATGACTTGTGTTCCCTGCATAGAAACATTACATCACTGTCAACAAGTAGGATCTGCTCAATCCTGCTAAACTGAGGCAGTCCTCCCTCTTGTCCCACAGATACAAACCTCCCAACATCATACATGGTGCCATCCAAAGTGATATTTGACGTGCTGTATATCATACTGCTGTCTGTTTTTTGTCTAATGTACTGTTTTGCAACATCTGGAAGCACTGAGACCAAGACTGAAGAGACATTTGATGCCTGCTGGTGTGGTTTAAAAAATGAGGGTGCACTGAGGTAGTATGCTACCATGTGCTGATGCCGTGTTGCTAGGGTTTTCAACACATTCTTAAAGTTTTGTGTATCGTGTATTACACGCTTGAAAAACCTATGCTTTCCTTCGAATCTCATAGTCCACAAATGAACAAGCGGTCCAAAACAACGAATCAGATTTGGGTAGTGCTCTAAATAGTGATGCTTAGGGCGCAGTCTGAACTCAGGGAAAACCTCCTGAAGCATTCGTCTGTGATCCTGAATCTTGGTCTTCAAATACTCAATAGATTCATCATCAAATGTTGGGGACAGGACTAGTTCAACGACATCCTTTAAATCCATCAATATAGTCCAAGCCCTATCTCCATCAGGAACTGTCTGGCCTATCATCAATGGCAGTAGTCGTAACAGTGTGCTGTTTTCGTGACCATTACCACCAATTGACCGCTTTCTGGCAAAGGTCTTTGAAATTGGCCGTGGTCTGTTAACTTTATCCGAGTTTTCGTATGGGAATGACATGATTTTTCTGTTTAGCCCCTCAAGAGTAAAGTATTTAAGCCTTATCATCTCCTGAATGCAGAGGGCCAACTCTACTGGCACAATGCCCTCAAATAGGTCATGCAAAATATCAGGTGGGAAGCCAGTGGTTGTGTGAAAATGCTGTAAACTCTCATTCAAGACACAATCCCCTTTGATACCAACTGCACTGTGACTCTCATCCCCTTGCATAACAGCCAGCAAATTACGGTCATGACTGGCTTTGGTCCTCAGACAAAATTCACCGTCTCCAACTTCATGAGACTGAATCTGGTCTCGTGTGGCATTGCAAAAACGACAAATGTGTCCTGCACGGAAGGATTGCATGAAGCCTGCTAATGCGTGTGCTGCTAGGTTGTCAGACACAACACAAAGAACAGTACCTTGAATTGACTGGCCAAGAGACTCGATAAATACACCGTCTTGTTCAAGAGTACAAAGGTCTTGTAACAGAGGACGGAGAACTGTTTTGTATCCATACTTCTGGACATCAGGGACTTTACAAATTGCTGCTAGCTGAATAACATGCAGCGCTGATCTGTATTTAAGTGGTAGATCTGCAAGCACCCAGTAAACTGAACACAGTTTGTGTATTTTTCTTGAAGTGCCTAAAGGATTGGCAATTTCAATATCATCAATGTACAATAAAATTGGCAGTGAGAGTTCCAAGGAAGACAACAAACTATTATTTTGAAAATATGAACCATCTTGGTGGCTTGCGTAATAGCCTTTTTGTGACATCTTTGTTTCCTTAATTCTTTCCAGGATGTCTGTGTGTTTAAACATTTCCTGGATCACCTGGAGAATAGGGACATAGGCTACTCTGCATCCAGGCTGCAACTCGTACTGCACTGGCTTCACAACAGGGAAATTTTTCTCAACAAATGTTTTTCTTCGTTTTTTGGTAGACATCTCCTCCCCTTTAGTTGTGGCACTGACAAAAACATTTGTGTTCATAACCTCATTTACTAAATCATTCAGGGTAGCTTCAGCAATAGAGATATCATGCCTCTGTAGTGTCTCTTTTACAGTATCCCTGATGAGAGGCTCAGACAAGGAAAATATCTGACTGAGATGATCGACTATTTCCTGAGTTGCCATGTCAGAAACGTGGAGAACAGTTTGCATCTTGAGGAATAATGAGGAGAGATTATGGCGCAACTGGGCTCTCAGCTGGCTGGAGTCACTTACACTGTCGTCCTCAGGATTATTAAATGTGTCTGCATGCTGGGATAGGGAAATATCTTCACAATCAAGTTCAGCAGCATTTACAGTAGCATTTTCTGTTGAAACTATCTCATCACAAAAGTCTGAACTATTTGCATGTACCCTACTTTTGTGCGTATTAAAAGAAGAATACACATTTGTGCTGTAATTACAGTTTTTAAATGGGCATGTTATTGTCTCACGTTTTTTTAAATGGCCTCTTAAATGAGTGAACAATGTTTCTTGTGAGAAGGGCTGTTTCAAGTTACAGACAGAACAGGTAAAAGCTGCCCTTTCTGCTTGTGCTCCGTCACTTGCACTCGGCCTACACACATCTCTGTGAAACCGTGACAAATGAATTTTCAATGCATTAAAGGACAGAAATGTACAAATACAAGAGTCATGGAGACATGGTAGAGGGCTAACTCTAGAATAATGGCTGTGTTTCAAGCGATAGTGCCGGAATAACTGTGCCCGGGTGTCTGCAGACATAGTACACAATTTGCACTTCCACTCCATTACTCAAACAAAAGTTGTCTTCAGTGTCTTTCTTTCAAGATCAATTTTTACCATAGAGGTTCTGTGCCATTCACTGCTCTTCACTTGTCTCAGGTGTTTGATCCTGTGGGATGACATAAAATAGTACTCTGTCACCTCTCAAATAATGCAGTCCAAATTTCTAAATAGAATATTTTAGCTAAAAAATACATTAAGTAATTTATACATTTTAAAACACAGATTGTGAACCCTAACCAGTCTTTGTTAAATGCTGTGGACTAAGCTATTTTTCTGATGAAAAAGACTAAACAACTGTGCAACATATATAGCCTAGCCTTTATTATAGTTTATTTTATAGTTTACAATTAGGGATGACATTTGCCTTCATAGTAATTTATTTTATCCCTTTAAACATAGAAAACTGCATTATCGGCCTCACCAAAAAACACAGTTAAAGAAAAGACAATTATCATCAACACAGTTAATGGATACACCTTTATATTAAAAATGAACATAAATATTACCTTGTTTGCCAAGGATGACTTGTGCTGGGTACCAACTTCAGTCTACAGGGAAAGACAATTATTTAGTCACCACTCGTGTCTCGGTCCCTCACACTCACTCACTATCTCTCTCTCTCACACACACACACACACAACCATAAGTGCTGGCACGTGAGAAACAAGTAACAGGAATATTGCTTTTTTCTCAAAACGTGACGTTATCTGCGGTTTTGTGGGATGTACAATAGCCTGAATAGTTTAACATTCGTCTGCTCCAATTATACACAAACGAGCAGCCTCCCCCCTTTGAGGTTTACCAGACCATACCGGCTAATTCTCAACCAAATGTTAACATTACCAGCACAAACACATGTATAAAGAAAAAAAACCCGTCGACTGAAAATATATATCGTCGTTATGATTATTGCACTCAACACGTCCTCACCAAAGACCGGCAACTGTGACCGCGTGTTACGGTGAATGTTTACAAAAAAAAACGCAGACAAACACAAACTACGATTTCGTTGTGGCATTTATGCAATTTAACAACATGCAGGCGAGTTTTAGAAGAATTAACCCCCATACTTACAAGTTTTCTTAACTTCAGCAACCGTTGCAGTCCCCTCGCTTCAGGACCGCCATGTTGGTTTGATTTTGCCTCGTTCGGTCCCGCCAACGTAGTGACGCACTGACGTCATTACGTTGCACGCATCCGAGCATTCAAAGGTTTTGAGTAAGATAGTGATGCTCACTCAGACAAAAAAAGTAGCACGAAATTATAACTACATTCCTCGTTAGGAACACTTAGTAATTTAAAGTTGGGTTGACTTTATAGCGGATTTTGATTGCTGTTTTCACAATACTTTTGAGTTAGTAGTAGTCTTCGGGTTTACAGTGCACCTATTGGTATTAGCATTGGCACAGACACACTATATCCTGAATGCTGGTAAATGACAGTGGAGCATGTGTCGCCACGGCTCCGCAGAGAGGTAATAGAGAGCCATTGGGGAGTTTCAGTCTGTTGATGCAGCTACACACATTCAACACTGCTGTTTAAAGCAATCTAAGTGTAAATAAAAGGGCTGAGCCAAGACTGGAACCTGCTGCAAATGCACCGGATTGCCAAAATGACTGACAGGTTTTAAATTCAGAACATCTGTATCCAAATATGGTCAGACTCCAATCGTCAGATTCCAATCGTCAGATTCCAATCGTCAGATCCCAATCGTCAGATTTGTCTCATGCACCAGGAAATACCCAAATATATGTAAACACTGATCACCTGAGAAACTCAAATTCTTATACAGAGATTTAAACTGTAGTGACTAACTTGTAAATATCAACAAATGTCTGTTCCATTAAACCTCGAGTCAACTGAGTTCACACAGTGCTGATTAAGCCTATCAGCGCCACGCGACTCTCTCTCTGTTTCTGAGTGGAGCAGTGTTTAGATCTTGTGGAACCTGGCGACATTCCTGCACTGCACACAGGAAGTAATTTGTTTTATGTCAAGAGAGACGGAGCCAACGGCAACATTGTGCTAGTAAAGTGAGACGACTGCAAACATGTTGGAGAACGACTGACAACACAAAGAAGCGCCCACGAATGGTTTCAGAGGTTAATTCTACTGCTAAAAAAAGGTCATTCAGCAGTTTGCTGGGATAAAAAAAAAATCCTCTTCCTGGCGCTGCTGCTGTATACACACGAAAGCTCCTTCAGTCAGGTGTAATCTATTTGCTTGATCGAGTCCATTTTCAGTGCAAGGATGAATAACAACCCTCTAAAGATTACGCACTGCAGCTTTAAATCCGAACTTTTTAGATGTATGCAAATGTCAATGTAAAAGGTAAATTTAATTTAGAAATAATTTAAAAGTAAAAACCAATGCAATATATCATATTTATTAGCATTCAACTGACAAACACGCTGACACAAACATTTGGAACAGGTTAAGGTTTATCACTTATCGACTCGTATGTTTTAAGCATTTCATTTAGCAAACATACTACTAGATCAAAGTCAACACGGATGTGCACATCCACACATAAAAATATAAGCTGCTTCATGGATAACAGTGAGTATTATGATGTGTGAACACATTTAAGGTGTTCATTTTCTTTCCCAGCTTTTCTCCGTTTCATCATCTGCCTCCTCTACTTTAGAATAATATTTTCTGGATCATCCGTGACAGTATTTTACACCTTTACAGCACTAATTCAAGAGTCAGTCTGCATGTAAGTGACGATTCAGATGCTAAATTATCTCAACTGGTGTTTTTTTCTGTCATTTCCATGCACATTCTGTATCGTTTCTGAATCGCACTATGATTTTAGAAGGGTTCATTAAAAGTCTTGCTTTTATCCAGGCTATTAAAGCACCGTGTAGTTAAAAAAAAAGAAAAGCCCACAGCTTTACTGAAGGTCATATGATGAGCCCAAGTGACAATTGGCATTGTACTCTGATTGGAGCCTGTCCAAGGTACATAGCAGGAGACAACAGACGAAGACCAAAATAGCAAACTGGACAGGTCCTGCATGTTTGGAGAGCTTGACTGTTTGACGTTGGTCATGTTGTAAACTGTTGCTGCGGCCTGTCATTGGCAATCACCTGGTGGGATCTGAACAAGGGGCGGATCTGAGCTATGTGGAGCTGAATCCATTTATAATCAGTCTGACATTCGCTGTATCCGTCTGTGTATCTATGTAGGCTACGGCAGCCAGACACTGACAACTTCACTCATGTTCTGTTTGAAAATAATGAGGAACAAATGACTTCTTATTCATGCAGCTCGCACTAATCTGCTGATTATTTTATGCTATGCTGTCCCATCATCTCTCTGTCCAGACCATAGTGAGCACAAGCGGTATAATTTTCCCTTTGTGTGTTTCTCTTAATGGTTTTTAAAGGATTTGCATCTTTTGATCTTCATTATCGTTTAGTGTCCTCTCACTGAACAGTGTTAATCTGTTATGACATCAAAAAAGTCTTCTAATGATCTTCTAGAACATCTGGCTCCAAAGACTGTATTGTTTCTGGGATCATCACATTTAACAGTTAGATTATTTGGTGATTTAATTTAAATGTTTAACATAAATAGTTTTGTATCATGATGACTATTGCTCACTTTTGAATAGGAAACTTTCAAACTCATATAATTATCAAAAGACGGGCTGCTTGTTCTCAATAAAAGTGGAATGTTTATCACGCAGCTCTGCCAGCCCAACAAATCATGACGACGGCCATTAAGGACGTTCCTTCCGACAATGGATTTGCCAAATCTCACCATTTGCCACTGGCTTGTTTGGCCGAAGCTTTTGTTACATGAGAGCCTCCGCTTTAAATACAAGCCCCTGACAGCTGTCCTGTAATATCTTTCAGTGTAAAGACAAAAGGATAAAATAAAGTCCATGAGATTATACATGACTGCAAATTGAACATCAGCTAAAAAAAAAATCAGGATAAAGAATATATTAAAAAAATGTGTATATTAAATGATAAAATATGTGCATAATACTGCAATTTATTATCAGCTAGGACAGTTCAGTTGTATCTTCAATTTTCTTTTACCTTATTCATTCATGCATAAGTCATCTTTCATCCCCACATTTGAAGAAACATATACAATCAAAACAGATTGCACTGTACCCAGGACACAAATCAAAATGTCCTTTTCAATCCATACCCACTGTACCCCACCGCCCACCCTCCAAAACAAAAATAACAGCACAACCACAAAGCATGCGGAGGAAAATTGCAAACCATTCAACCATATCTTTTCAGCAGGACTGTGGGCTGAAAAAAGGACTTGTTTATCATGATAATGATAATTCTGACTCCGGTCTTACATATTGTGAAGACATCTGAATGAGTGCCTTACTGTGATGAGATTAGCATCACCGTCTTTGGTATATTTGTGCATATTTTGTTGTTACACCACATGCTACCAACACTTTCATGGCAAAAAATATTCACTTTTCATCCCCGAAAGGCTTCTTCATTCTTCAAGCAAACAAACAATGAATGTTAAACTCCATCTATAGTCATATTTCTGGAGACATATGTTGGGTGTGAGCATGGCAAACTATATGTGCGTGCAAGATGTCCAAACAGATTAAAGGATTAAAGGGGAAATAAGTAGTTTATAGTGCCATCTAGAGGAGAGGCTGAAATTTACAACAAAGACCTGCTGCTCTCCTCACCCCCTCCCTTCCCTGAGCGCTACGGTATCCGCAGCATGTCGTCCTCGTTGTCTTTCTCCGTGTCAGCAGATGAGGTTCGTGAGGCGAGGGAGAGGGCGAGCTACCGCGGCCGTAGCAGACGAAGCGGAGAGAGTGGAGGCGGGACTTCCGCTACAAGTAAAGAGACGCTTGTTTTGTTCTCTCGCGTTTGTCCTTACAGGCTCCGGTAGAAACATGGCGTCTCGCTGCTAACGGTGGCTATGCAACCGCGGTCCGCGGTCATGTTATTTAACATGACTTTTTGAAACACTACGAAAATGAAACAAAAACTATTATACAGCGACTAGACAATGCAGGAGCACATAATATGTATAAAAAAGTGGATTTTGGGTTATATAAACCCATAAATACTACATATTGTAAGCAGTATATTATTGTAAACCAAAGGCTTTTGAGCAAACATCTAAACTCTGAATGTGCCAAGCAAGACTGTGCAAGTTCACTCAAAATGAATTTGCACATTCATTTTGTTTGAGTTATTTACACTTATGATGTTATAACACACATAGCGAACCCCGAAGACATCACCCTGACTGCCACAATGTCTCCACTCGGCTGTGAGGATTCACAAAGTGGTACTTAGTGTCACCCATTGATTGCAAAATTGAATAATAATCAGGGATAATTGCAGTTCATCACACAGCATTCTGACATCATAATTTAAACAACTTCACTACACCTCTTGCCCAGCAATCACCATGCTGTTTAGCCCCTCCTCGCTAATAGCCACCACAGTTGAGTGAACAAGGTCAACAGTCGGAGATAAGGCAGGGTCACTCTGGGTCACACTTATGTTGATGGAAATAGCCCAATTAGCAGAAGGCTCCAGGCTCAGCATATGAGATGATATAGTTTGTATTGTATGATGTATCACTCACAAAAGACTTTGTCTTAAATAGAAGCTCAAAGTCACATCCTTTTATAGTCTCCCCCTATTGTTGGCAGTCTGGTTGGGCATGGAAGGGGGCTGGGGTTGAAGATGACACCTGTGGACAGTGGATAAAGGGACCCAGCCTCTAAAAGGGTCACCTTCAGCTGCAGTGTGCTGGATCCCTCTGCTCTGCTAGTACTTTCCTTCTGTCTCATCTCACAATGGCCCCTAAGAAGAAGGAAGAGCCCAAACCTGCTGCGCCAGTGGCCCCAAAACCACCGGAGCCTGAGCGTCCCAAGACCCCGCAGTTTGATGCCACAACAGTGACGGTAAACAGCAATATTATGCCAAAATTACAAATTGGAAAATGTTTTAATCCTCTGAATGATGGATTATTAATTAGACTGAATATTGAATTAAAATTATAATTTATATTTTGTTATTGTTTTTTATGAATTTTTCTGGGAGGGATGATGTAGATAACCACTGTTTAAAGATCATTAGAGATGTGACCTAAACCTAACCAGCGAAAACGGGATTGGACATCCATTCAGTCATTCTGGCTATTTGAACAACTTTAATATCTGTGATACAGATTTACAGAATATCTGTAAATTGTAATATCTAGCTCAGGAAGCTGTACATTTTGTTGAAGATCAGAGGCGAACAAGCTGATACCACATGTAGTGGAAAGATATTCTGCTGACTTGGCACCTTCTCAATGGATAAATGTTTTTCTTGTCGGACGAGCCACCGCGTTACAATGGAGAGCGGTTAAAGCCACAATATATCACTTTCATCATGTCAGTGAATGGCGGACCACCCACGTTATTCCTCTGAGGGTAAAAATGGTTGGAAAAACCAAGAGGAAGAAAAATATAGATAATTAGATTCATAGTCATCCATCTTCAAGTGTGCTTAGATAAGTGTTTGGATAATATTTTTACAAAGATTCGTAGTTGGGATGATGTTTGAAGACATCCAGACTTTAGACAAAAAAAGGAGGGCATTTCCTGATGGCGAAGCCAAGAAATACATGGAGTATAAATAGTCAACATTTATCATGGGTATTCAGAATAATGTGAATGATAGTTTTTAGACGTAGAATAACACATTAAATGGGAGTGCACAGCAGTTTGTGACACAAAGTAAACCGTCATACTATTACAGTAACCCTAAATCATATATACAACTTATTTAAAAATGAACAAAATTAATTTTGTTAGGCTGTCGGTGCTCATTATTATAATTTATATTGAACACATGCATATGCATATTCACCTACAGTACCGAAGATTCTTTGACACATATTGTATCCAAAAATAAACACTAATGACTCTGACAGTAGCAGTAAGCCCGCGGATGTTTGATTCAAGGTCACTGATAAATAATGTACGAGAAGAACAGACGCAGCCTGTCACTCGATCTGCTGGTGCGACGGCGATGAGGGCAAAGTCAAGGTTCAATCATGAATTCAATGTATTGATTTCCTCTTCTGTCAATTGTAATCATCATCCTCTTGAGCTTCCTGAGTGAGCAGCACCATCAAACTGCACTGTTTGCTTTGTCTCTTTTCAGCTGGAATTCACCCCTGAGCAAATTGAGGGTAAGGTTGTCGTTGCTGGTATTGTTTTTTTTAATTTTGGCTTTCGTGTTGCATGGACGGCTGTTGCGCTAATTATAGTGGCAACAAATTATTTGTGTGATCAGGCTCTCCATCAGTGCATGAGTAATGTTCAACAACAGCTGATAATGACATGTGGTTTATAGGGATGTGCTTTTATGTTGAAGTTAACACACCCATCTAAGTGACCGCCTTTGAAAGGAAGCTCAAGTCAAATCAGAGTCCTTAGAGTTTGTCTTTCTGTGTGTAATAGAGGAGCCTGTTATACTAGGCATATCAAGGTGCATCATGACAATACAGACAGCATCTTCAAGGCCCCACCTCAAAGATTCTGCATGCATCAATTCACTCAATTTAATGTGAAAGGAACAACCTGCTTTTGTTTTTCATCACAGATTTCAAGGATGCTTTCCAACTGTTTGACAGGACTCCAACCAGTGAGATGAAAATAACGTATGCCCAATGTGGTGACCTTATCAGGGCTTTGGGCCAGAATCCTACCAATGCAGAGATCATGCATGTCCTTGGAAAGCCCAAGCCTGAAGGTCAGTAGTAGGCACATTAGTTTACTGAGTCTCTGCCCCTTTATCTGCATGATATCAGTTTAAGTTAGACCAAGTTTGGAACAATATCTTTCAGACTTTGTCGAAGATTTTTCACAGACCTATAAATGCAGATCCTCTTGTGGCAACTCCAGGAGTCATTGACTTGTCTATAGCTAAAAACAGTGCTGAGCATAATATGGTGTCTTTTGTCAGCTCACTGGCACGCAGATTAATATTACTTAATTGGAAACAGAAAGCAGCTCCAACCCATGCAAACCTTATGGCAGAAGTGATGAAATACTTAGAGCTGGAAAAAATAAAATTAACATTGAAAAAACAGGAAGGAAAATTTTACAGTATCTGGCAACCATTTTTAGATCATTTTACTCATAATGCACAGTTGGCTGGCAAGAGCTAGAAGGACACTCCAACCCGTGGTTTGGGAATACGGATCTCGAGCATCCAAATCTATTAATTTCTTTGTTTGGTTTTTAATTTCTTTGCTTTACCTCATGCAATTATATACATATACAGCGTATAAATAAATATATATATATATATATATATATTAATATTTCATTGTATTTTCAAACTTAATTTGTCTTCATTCAATTTTTTATTTTATTTTCATTTATTTTATATTTTTTTAAAGTTTTTACAGTATATGTGTATACCCCCCTTGTCTTGTGTATTGGTAAGAGTGTACGTATGTGAGGTTTTTATGTCTGTACTGTATTGTTTAAAGTGTCAGAAAATTAATAAAGAGAGTTTAAAAAAAAAGTTAGACCAAGTTAAAGCAAGCCAAAACAGGTTCAAGTTGCAGCATCGCACATGCAATTGGACAACCACGTTAACAGCAACAAAAAATGACAGTCAAAGAGCAAAACAAGGCAGCAACAATTTGGCATTGGTTTATCACTTATTTAAAGCAGCTACGTATATAGAGAAAGGTTGAAATAAATGTTAACACTTGTTTAAGGGTGAAGATTTGTTCAGATTTTGCCCTTTTCATTATTTCCATTTCCACAGACATGCAGACAAAGATGCTGGACTTTGAGCAGTTTCTTCCCATCCACCAACACATTTGCAGAGCCAAGGATCGTGGAACTTTTGAGGACTTTGTGGAGGGTCTGAGGGTATTTGACAAGGAAGGGAATGGCACAGTCATGGGAGCTGAGCTCAGGCACGTTCTGGCAACACTTGGTAAGTTGAGTACAGTTACCTCAAATGTGTTTTACAAAGCTGCTGTGTAGAACTACAAACTAAACTGACATTATCCCTGGTTTCTTCCTCATGGACCACAGGTGAGAAGATGAGGGAGGGTGAGGTGGAGCAGCTAATGCAAAACCAAGAGGATGCTAACGGGTGCATTAACTATGAAGCTTTTGTAAAATACATTATGGCATCTTAAAAACATGTGTTTGTTTTTTTGACCTTATTGTCATTCTGGTGCTATGTCACTCCTGCCTTATATCAAATCAATGAGTGAGCAAGGAATTAGTTGTCAACTGAAAATCAAGATTTTTGACTGAAGAAAGTAAATTACTGTAAATCCCATTTGCTCCTATCTGTATATTTCTCATTTCCACACTTCATGAACTGATCTATATCACTCATCAATATGTCAACCTTTTTTTTGACTGTGTTGATGCAGTGCACACATGGCACATCCTGGTGTTAATTATAGGTCATGCAAATAAATAAATACAATAAATGATATGGAGTTGTCTTTTTCATAAACAATGCTACAGTATAGCCTCGGTCAGTTGTCTGTATTCTCCATGGGAAAGCGTTTGCAGTGATGCAGGAAAAAAATAAAAAAGGAAAAATAAAAATAAGTGCACTTTCCATTACATGTCATCGTGGCTCATGTAACTGCCAGAACACACTGTCAACAAAACCTTTGCAGAAACAGCAAATGTGTGAGCGCTGCTGGATGGCTGAAATTTGAAAACAAGGAGAGGCAAAAGTGTCTTTAAAATATCTACATCTTAAGGAAAACTTTTTTGAATGTTATCATAAACATAAAAACCTACATCAATAAACTTTGACATAGGTTGTATGTACATGTAAGTTTACATGTAATTACCCTTTACCTGTGCTACACTCATTTTCTTTATTTTATCAGTTACTTTTTTATAATTATTTTGTTACTAGCTAAAGTGGTTGAAGATGCTTTAAAGTGATCTTGTGACCCCACGTTTATTATCCCATATAGATGTTTATGTAACAATGCTTGTTCTCAATGGCAAGAAATTATTAATAAAAAAAAAATCTGACCTCTGTGATTGCATCAAAAACAACTCAAGAGCATGAGAAAAAGATAACATTTCTCAACCATTTCCACTCAATATCAAGTGGAGAAATGTGTATTTCATCTCTTTGGCCAGCAGAGAGAGCTGTCACTCAAGTAATTCTATGTCATTACTCAAGAAGTGAAGAATCATTTCACTTTGTTGTGGTGTTTGACTCATTCACTACACCACTAACTGTTTATTTCTTATTTCCAGAGGTGGAAAGTAACCAAATACATGTACTCAAGTTACTGTATTAAATACTTTTTTTGTGTATTTTGTATTTTTTAAGTACAATTTAAAATCAGGATTTCGTATTTTACTCGAGTACATATTGACTCAAGTATTGTACTTAGTTACTTTATAAATCATATCCATTACTGAGTAAAAATAAAAAAGCACAATGAAGACCTACAGGGGGGAAAATATACAGCAGAACCAGACAAATGATGATGTGATTATCACCAGCACTGGCACGTGAACAAAGAGGGCGCGCGACAAAAGTGACAAAATATCCACTCGCCGGACGCGTGAGCTCCAAAATAGTTTGGGATTTCTGAGCCCTTGTCATATTTCTACTACCCTCACACCCCACGCAAAGTAACTTTTACTTAAAGTACATTTCAAATGAACTACTTTTTACTTCTACTTGAGTATTTTCTCAGATGACTACTTTTACTTCTACTTGAGTAATAATTCATCAAAGTATTGGCTCTTTTACTTGAGAACAATATTTTAGTACTTTTTTCCACCTCTGCTTATTTCTCAATATTTGGTGTGGCCACACTTTACCTTTAAATCAGCATACATTCTTTGAGAAAAAGTTTTTGAAGGAACTTACCCGGCAGGTAGGCTGTTCCAAACGTCTTTGGAGAACTTCCATGGATGCAGGCTGGCTTAAATTCTTCTCTTCATGTAATCCCAGACACACTCGATGACGCTGAGATCAGGGCTCAGTGTGGGGCATACCATTAATCCAATTCCCCAACTCCATTTGCGGAAAATAGAGTTCAAACTCGCAAGGAACTTCCACCACGCTTCAACAAACAGTCATTATTGTACTTCTCGTCACTTGGTCTTGTCTTCATGTTGGCTGTTTGACCGTAATTCCATGAAAACCCCTTCTGGTCAGACATTGCCGGACAGTTGATTAGGTTTACCTCGGTCCAAAAGGTTTGTGCAAGTTCTGAGCTGATGGATTTGGAAGGAAAGTGATGATGTATCGTTCATCTGCCACACTAAGTTTACCTGGCCGACCACTCTCTTTGTGCTTTTTCAAAAGAGCCTGAAAAGCACATATTGAAACCCCAGACTGCTTTTAAATCTTTGCCTATGGCAGAGCTTTGCTGATGAAGTATAAGAACCGTGTGTCTTGTTGCTGTTCTCAGTCTTGTCATGGAATACGACCTGTGACAACCTCACGTTTGTGGCAGAGTCTGCTGTTCCTCAGCCAGACTCAAGCCTCCCACACAGCTGTTTCTGTTTCACTTAATGACTGTGTTTCAACCTACATGTGAAAACAATGATCATTAACACCTGTTTGGTATAATTATTCGATGATACACTTGATGTTAATCTACAGAATCCCTGACTCTGTGCAAGTGAACCTGATTGTGGTGGACTTGTGTTGTTGCATGGTTGATTCAGAGTAGTAGTAGAGTCTAAATGACTACGTTTTTTTTTTTGTTTACTTATCGAAAACTGCTCCTGTTTGCCCCAATTTATTTCCCCTCAAATTGGGGTAAAATCATCCTTTTCCACTAAAGTGAACTATATAATAACTTGTTCATTAGGCTACATGAAGCGATGTTTACCCTGTAGAAACCATTCACCAAATATATTAGCGGCACATCCCTTCATCTAATACCCATTTCATATCTCAGGGAGTACTTTTAAGCTGCACATCATGACTTTATAATGACTGACCCACCAGCTTGTTAAAGGATAATGTGGAAACAATTTCACCATGCCATTTTAATTCAACAACACTAATATGACCTTCACCTTCACCACAAATAGCATTTTAAGATCCTCTGCTTGGCTTGGCTGACCTTCATCACACCACCTAATCTTTGTCAGTCAGCTCCCCACTTCCAGCCTGAGCTCCAGGCAATATATTCCACCATTCTTTGTGCAACGGCCAATTTCCCAATGGATGTCCAGAATGGCGCCAGTTGCTTGATATTTTGACTCAACTGCAGAGGTTCAGTAATTCAGTGAACCGACTGCATCATAATGAAATCATTACCTCGGTGTGATTCCAGGTAAAGAGTAATGCTGTTTCAGTTTAAGTGCATTTTAATATTCTACCATAGTTCAGAGTGATTTATTCTTATGGGAAATGCAATATAAAACCCAAATAAAATATCCTCCTTTGCTTTGGCTTGGATTATTTGATTAATCACACAGATAGTGTGTTCAACATTTACTTTTCCTATCTATATAGGACTAAAGACTGAGATAAGAACTTTATGTTGTCTGTTATGAGTTCCAGCTCCAAAGCAGCCCACCATACTACCACCATACTGGCTGCTCAATAAAAAGAAAATGTTTCTTTGGCAAAATTACCAATAAACAAGTTAATTGCACGACAGGTCCTAATATCCTTAAAAATACACTGAGGGATACACAGACAGTACTGTTTGATAAAGTTTATATGAAACCGCATAGCACAAAAATAGTGCTATATTCTACATTTTGAATGTTCTTATGTCCACAGTCAAAAGATAAACCTCCACAGAAACATACACAGCTGGTTTATCCTTTTCTGAAACTCCTAATGTTATGAAATACACCTCTTCATTCTACATTATATATACAGTAACAAAGCATTAGGACTACAGTGGTAGCCCCAGGCTGTCATGCCAGTTATTTATTTTTAGCTGAGGTAATGGCTGGTGAAATGCAGTTCTCCATAGGCACACGGGGGCTCAGGGCAAACAATCCACGATAAAGAGCAGATGCTGCTTGCTTCTGGCATTGGTCCACTACACAACATCTCCTCTACTGTAATCTCTCTTCCTCTAGTCAAGGCATTAATTGTCACAACATGCCTTTATTAGGCTGCATCAAAGTCTTGGTTAATTGTTTGGGGATAAATAACTCATCGTGTCCCGGGGGTTCTGGGTACAGGCAGTAGTTTCTGCTCCACTTCACTCCAGCCCAGGCTGAAACTGAATCTACTTTCATATTATATAACTGAGCACTGCTCTCACGACATCTGTTCTTCTATCTTTAAAAAAAAAAAAATATATAAAAATATATATGTTTACATGCCACAGTGCCAGTGACAAGTTAATTACTTGATGGAGTCATTGCTGTTTATATCATAGAGTGCTTGTAGATGTAGATGAGAGGTTTAAATAGCAAATGATTCACCCAAACAAATCAGTTACAGCAATATGTGGCAAATGTCAAATTGCATCCTTTAAACAATATGAGACCTTTAACCTGAAAAACCCAAAGAGCCAAAACAATGTTTTCATTTTACTTTAAATCAATACATTTCCTTTCACATGTGCATGTACAAATATATATCAATAACACAATGATACACTATTTAGAGGGACATTGGAGTTTTACAAATAAAATGCATTTCCTTTTGTAAGGCAACATGGCTGAAATAACGTTTTCAATAATATCAGTTGGTCAAATGTATACTCACATACCATTGCATTAAATACATTTAATAATATAGACTAAACGGTGTAGAAAATAACATCACGATATGTTCTATAAAGTGTGAAAACAATAAATATGCGGACAATAAAATGTACATATTTTTGTGTAGTGTGGTTTGTCTCTTTGGTGAGTTTAAATACATGATTTATAATTTGTTATGTATCAAAATATCCCACAATTATTTAATGGTGTACTTTTTGGAATTATGATGAGGCCATGACAATGGAATAGGAAATTAAAATATTTACAATTAAAATCACATGATCCACATTTACCAGCAGTCCAAAGTTTACAAAATACAAAATATGGAAAGTACGTTTTCAAACAGAGCCTGATGGAAGTTTCAATGTTCTGTACAACACTTAAAAATACTTCACAGATCACAGAGCTCACAGAAATTTGACATAATTTGATATTTTTTCAAAAATAATACAAAACAAAAATCACCTAAAACGAGATGATTAATTTCAAAATGGCTCATTATTTTTTGTTTATTTACATTCTTGACAAGAGTTACATGAGACGATTCCAGCCTCCCAGAAAAAAAAAAACTTGCTTTTCTGCCAACCGTGGGAAACACATGCATTTCCATTTGGATCTTGGAAAATTGTTATAAAGTGACATAGTACTTGAGTATTTGAGGCATAATTCTGACACAAAGAACGTGAGCTTGGTGGTGGTTCACCAAGCAGCAAAACACAGGTTGAGACCAAATGTCACAGTGTCACCCTGGCATGTTTTAACACTATCATCCCAACACTCTGTTTTAATGCTATGGCACGTTCCGTTATTATAGATTTCATTTTGCAGTGCTACGAGGACATGATAATGGAGGTTTATCTTCTTTTTTTCCACCAAGAAATGTAGTGTTTTTGTGGATAATATGAGGGAAAACCCATGATCTTTTCCTGGCCCTAACCATGTGCTTTTTATTCCTAAACCTTGTTTCAGCCAAAAGTGCCACAAGCTGGCAAAACATTATGTTAAAATGCACACATTCATTTGTACACTGTAAAAAAAAAAAAATGGGGAAAACTCAAAATTTTAAGGCAACTTACTGCAATCAATTTTTGAATCTACAGCCCAACAAAAGATCTCAAGTTTTTTAAAGTTCCATCAACTAATATTATTTTGTTAGACACACCTGTAAGTAAGAGTTGTCAACTACAACTCAAAATTCTAAAAAATTGTTTTAAATCATCTGAACAAGATTAGTTAGCCAAACTGTTTGAAAACAGAATTTTGAGTTGACACAACTCTAACTTACAAACTTACAACTTTGTCTAACAAAAAAATATTAGTTGATGGAACTTTTTTAAAAACTAGAGATCTTTTGTTCTCATTCACAAATTGATTGCAGTAAGGTGCCTTAAAATGTTGAATTTTCTCAAATCTCTTTTTACAGTGTACAGAACACGGGCCTGGTGACTGGGTTGGGTTGAAGGTCACTCGTGCATGCTTTGCTGAAAGTTTGGTATTTTGAGATTAATGCATCACAAATCAGACTTTTTTAAAATCCTCTTTGTCCTTTTGTAGAAAGCAAAAGTCTTTTTGTTTGTCATTGGACAAGGAAGGTCATTAACCGTATAACTGTCGTTATGACACTGATTACAACAACGCTGCAAGGAGCTTAGTTGATGATAAAGCCGTGCATGGCATGCATCACACATACTGTATAACATAAAATAAATCTCTACTCATTTGGGCAAGAACTTACATTTTTTTGTGATGATTTTATCAATCATCCATCTACCACTTTATTCACGGGGGGGGGGGTACTGTGCCTATCTTAGCTGACATAGGGCGATAGGCGAGATACACCCTGGACAGTTCACCAGTCCATCACAGGGCCACATACAGTAAGTGCTTCTTGGTTTAGTATAGAAGACGTATATAGTCGCTTCAAAACCTGCCAGGAATATCTTGTTCCACTAAGCAGGCAGTAAAGCGACAATATAAAATCGGAAATCGGATCATATGACTCGTTGATGATTTGTCACTTTTACCACAATTTGGTCTCCACTAGTTGGCTTCTTTAGGGCAATCTCGAGAAAAAACTCAAGGGAAGCTATACGATGACTTCATCTTACTTCATGTGCAGTTAAAGTATAGTTTAGGTTCATATCCTGGTTCTTTAGTGACATTGTGTCACCGTGAAATCAGTCTCTTCTTTAAATCACTCCCCCCCCCGTCACACGGCTGTGGTCTGTTTGATGCTGTGGAAGCTGATCCTGGTTGGAGACGTGGGGATGGACATTGCTCGTGCAACTCGCACTCTAAGTGCGTGGTTGTCTTGCCAGCGGTGCCACCGTTTCCTTACAGCCGAACGTACCTTAAACATGGAGAACAGTGTTAGTGCACTCACTGCCACTACATCACAATGTGTAGAAAGGATGTAATGCTACAACTTTTTGACCTCGCTAAACATGCTTTTACATTGATCATTGTACCAAATGTAATGTATTAAACTTTAAATCTTAATAGAGAATCAGATAAATATACTGAAAAACACACTACATAACAATGTACAATTCAAAACTCATTGCATGTAAGCAGCAACCTCTCTCTTAGAACCACACAATCACTTTTACCAATTCAAATACCGATTTAACTTCATGGTCCCACATCAAATTAAAGACCTCTCCTTCACCGAGTTTCAATTACTCGAGGGCTGGGAGAGAAAGTTCCAAGAGTCCTTCATTTTCAGTTACAAATGTGTAATCATTTAATGATACTGGTGATTTTCAAGCGACTGAATATCCAGCAATTAATTATGCTTCATTTTAATTAGAAGAAAAACACAGGGCTTCCTCTGGGATGTTTGGTCACATTGCAAAAAGCCAACTCCAGAACGACGTGTGTGTTTTAATGAACACCCACTTTTAAATTTAGTGCTCTCTCTTTTAAAAGCTCCTCTGCTAATAATTGAAACTTTAATTGTGACAAGGAGGTTAGTTGGGGAAAACTTCAGCACATACTCATCCTCACTCATACTCACCCATACATTTGTATGGGTTTTTATTGAGATCATAATATGGTATGACTATCTTGGTATATTATACCAAGAGATGCATTTGGTAATTGAACGCAAATCGTGAAACACTGATCACCTTTTGCAAAACTCCAGTGACTTACCTCTCCATTTAGAAAGCAATAAAACACTGACACGAAGAACCCCTGCCGAACAGATGTACAGAATAGGTTAGAAGTAATAAATGTGCCAACGTTGGGTAATTGCACCTTAATTAGACTTAAGAGGATTCAGATGGTAAATGGTCTGTATTAATACAGCACTTTTCGTGTCTGTCTTCGACTGGAGACACTTTACAGTGTGTGCCTGACATTGACGCAGTTCACACTTCACAGCACAGTGGATGAGCCGGGAATCAAACCAACAACCTCCTAATATCCTGACTGTGCCTCCCAAGTTGTGCCCAAAGCCCCAAATAATTATGCCTTCTTACACCTTGTCATGCAAAGTACATTTCTTAACTTAACTTACAGGGAACTCTTCTTAAAATCCACTTTTCCTCCTACTCAGTCTTTAAGCACATGAGATAGAAAGATTAAAAAGGGGGTTGGGGTTGCAGGGGCAGCAGTAAACATGCCCACATGCCTCTGTAAATCCTGACAGCTCAGAGCACTAAATATGAGGCAGGAGGGCCATCCAATGCGTGAGCACAGCCAGGGATACTCGTTCAAATAATCTTCCCACTCATAACCTGCACAGTCCTCCTGAAAGAAGTGACATGACTCAGCAGTGGAATGGAATCAGTATGAAATCAGTATGATTCACACTGGTCACAACAACGACAGTGCATGTGCACATTTTCTAGGCCAGCATCAAAGTGCATCATTATCCGTATTACCACCTGAAAAGACTGTAAAAAGGAGTTGAAATAGATGAAAATGATTTGCGAGATGTCGTCCTCCCCCGGATTCACGAAAAACAGCATGTAGGTGATGCCCAGCAGAGGAAGTAAGACCAGTGTTGCCTTCACCGCCTTTCTGTAAAGACAAAGACGGAGCATTATTTATACAATGACTGATAGAGCAGGGATTGAATCAAATGATTTTGATTCTTACAGTTCTGCATGGATTTCTGACAAGGCATGATGCAGGTTATCATTCGCTTACTACTTATAATTTGACGTTCATTGAGGAGCTGGAGTCAGTCCTAGCCAGAGGTGGAAAAAGTACCGACATATTCTATTGCAAGTGAAAGTTAAAATACTGGTCTAGAATTGTACTGAAGTTAAAGTAAAAAAGAAGCTTGCGTCAAATGTTCTTGGAGTAAAAGTTACTTCATTACTTTTTAACAAGGTTGTTTTTTCTTGTGTCGTGCAAAAAGGACAAGAGGACACAAATCTCACCTTGTTTTTAACTAAAGGCAAACCTTTACAAATTAAAGTGCTGACAAAATAAAATTATGTAAACACATACATGTATCAGTTAAAATGGGTCAAAGGTCACTCAGGGACCTTAATTGGTGTCAATTCACCAATGTAGCCAAGAACAGTACTTCTAAAAAAAACACTTGAAGGTCTTATACCCTATTTCTCCAAGTGAACCTAGTTCCCTGGTGTCCTAATGAACATGTCTGTGACATGCTTTGGTCAAAATACCATAAGGATGAAGCACCACAGCAGTTCAATCACCACACCTGCCAAAACAGCCCTGTTCAGAACGCTCTGTTTAGTAGTATCTCTTAAAAAAAAAAAAAAAAAAAATTAAAAAAAAAATTGATTTTGCATAATATGGGACCTTTAAGTAAAAGCAACTTTACAAATGATCTGATCCCAGCTGACAAAACATGAGACAACACACACACACATTGCCACCAGGTTACACAAAATATACATTAGAATAATACACATTATATTTGACATCATCTCTCAAACTAATTCTGCAATTGTTAAAGGTGAAGTGCATCATTTCAAAATAATGTTTTTTTTGTGTTTTTTTTTCAAGAACAGTGGTGTTTTGAATCTCGTGTTGCTTCGTGACATTCCCACACTGCACACAGGAACTGACTTCTTTGACATCCAGACTGATGGGAGGCAACAGTGACAGTGTACATGTAAGGCATAGGTACGACTGAAAATGTGGTCATGAAAGGTTTCAGAAGCTGCATTTCAAATTCCCCAGGGGGGACAGAAGCTGCACACTGTGCAGTTTTAATCATGTTTATGTTAGTACCCCATTTCTCTTTGTCAAATCCACTTCCTTGCTTTGCTTTCATTCATACAATTGTGCTAAAAAACAGCAGCTATTGTTCCTTCCAGTTTGAGACAACAATTTCCAATGTTCCTATTCTTGACTCGCCTAATTAAATCTGTGTCACTCTCAGCATATCTGCCATCCAGCGACCATTCATCTTTTTTTTCTAACCTGCTTTATCCAGCATTTGCATGCAGTTTGATTGAGAGGATGCTGCATGGAATCAGGCAGATTTTTCTCTGCTGTCCCCCCCCAACAACCATACCATACAACATCTACCCAAAAAACCCAAATTGCAAAAGCTGTAAACACCACATAATCCCAAAATAATCCCTTCAGGAGCAAAACACGCTTGACACACCTTTTAAAAAGGCGAGAAATCAAATTCACAGTTTTTGCGGTCAGATGCACAGCGTGACAACATAAAGTAGAGCGGCGCACAGCTCACCTCTCACAAGCACACAGCAAATGTCTGCCATTACTCAGTCCTGTCAGACACATGAGAGCTTTTCCACCTCTAAAGATCACTGATGGCACTAAATGAAATGGCCTCTTGCATGCAAGCACTGTTACTATACCTTGTGCTCACTCAGACCAATTTGTTTGTCTAGACTTTGAGAAATTGTAGCACAGTAGCATTTCTTTTGTTTGTCCAAAGTCCTTAAGTGTCTGCTTTGATGGACGCTGAAACACAATCAATTCAATGTTTACCTTTGATTTTGAAATGCAACTTTAATTTGTCCATCTTTGCATTGAGTTTGTTGGAAACTGATATTACAAGTGAAGAATAAGTGGAAAAGACAAGAAAGAATTTGTACATTATTTGCAATAAAGAAATTGGTGTTTTTTCACACACAAGCAATAACTGCAAATTGTTACTTTTCGTATTACACTGCACACCAGTGATTTGATTATTATTGGATTATTTCATCCCCAAAATACCCTCCTCGCATAAAAATATTTAAGGATTAAGATCATTGATTTGTGTGTAATTAAGTCAACATTTTCACTGTGACACCAATTATGAAGTATTGGATTAGTCTGATTTGGAAATGGTTTACTTTGATGCTAAAAATGCATTTTGTAAATCGCTGCATGTCGTTCTTTGAAGGAGCAGACAGACAGACGGATGGAAGGGAGGGAGGGAGGGAGGGAGGGAGGGAGGAGTGTCACATGAACATGTATGATTCTACTCACCTGTACTGTATCGTTTCAGAAGTAGTCGACGCTCTGAGTTTTGTCATAAGAATTCTTACTATGTTGAAGAGGAAAACAAAGTTTATCTGAAAAAAACAAAACAATAATTAATTATCAACCCTGGTTCAGTCATTTTTTCAGTGGAATACAAATTCCCCCTGAGAACAGTTGGCTGATAAAATGCTGAGAGAGAGACATCACAAGTCAGAGCCGCTCACGGTATGACTACATGATAGTGTTCACATGACCCCCACTAGATACATTTGATTGGATATAGATTTTTATATTCAGGATGTACACGTGTAAAAAGCCTGACCCCATCTGAAAGATTTATTCCATCTCTCAACCTGGTTGTAGGATGGAAATGGGTTTCATTATAAAACCATTTTCATTTCAGGGCACAGGTTTTGTTTTCTCCATCAGTTCACACACATAAGCGGAGACATTTGTGATTAATCTGATGGTAGTAGCAACAAAAGGTTCTGTTAGATAATGTGAAAATAATGAGCGGGGGTAAATGCACAGTGTGTTGCGCTTACCAGGAGCACAAGAATAACTGGTCCTTGATAAATGTAATCCATATATTTTCCAGGTTCTTTGCCAAACCAGCATCTGTTGACAGAAGATAATAAAGACTCATTCGCCTCTAATCACGTCGTACAGTTTAGGAAAACTTGACCGTAGATTTGAATACATACTGTTCATTTTCATAATACAGCTTTCCAATGGCCCAGGCTACTATGATAGGGAATGGGATACCTGTGAAGGGGAAAAAAAGCCAATACATACAACACAATTCAGAGAAAAAATGTAAAGTACCTAGAACAACCTTAAGCTAGGTCAATTTATAGTGTGCTCAGAACAAATGCAAAGTACATTTTTGCACATGGTTAATTAGAAAGTGTCAAATGGTTGAAAAGACATGCGGAATTTGCATAATTGACTACATCCACTTTAGTTAAATGGTTTAATCTACAGCGTGTAACGTGATCATGAAAGCACATCGACACTCAACGAGATTCAATAACGTCTGGCATCTTGATGTCGAGGCAGAAATGGAGGATACATGAGCGTTTCTATACAATTTGCTATTCATAGCATGACTGGGTGACGGAAAGGGCTTCAGCCAAGGTTGACAACGGGCACAAATTGTAAGGGAAAACACAACTGATCCTGTACCCCCTTATTTGGAAGAGAATGGCAGGTTGTCGTTTTTTGCGGAGGAGTATTGTGACAAGAAAATTTGCTTTGTGTTTGGTCTGAACGCACCTTTAAATTGGGCCGTTCCCTCTGATTCCCTGACAGATTTTCCATTATTCTTTTCACGTCCGTGCTCTCTGCCGATTTTAGGAATGTGTCCTTTGTCTGCTCCTCATAATCTGCCTGCCTGCAAGGGACCACTATTCTCTTACTTTGCCTACTCTACTCTACCCTTGAACCTTGAATGCTTCATAATGTCATAATGAGCTTTAGGTCATTAGGTCATGGGTCTCGCTTTAGAGAGAAAGGCGGCCACTCACTTGATTGTGGAGAGTTCATTTAATCAAGTCTGACTTGAAGATCAATTGTGGTTTAGAGAAAAAAAAAAACATTGTGTCTATTGCATGAATATACAATGGATTGTTTTCACATGTGTGTGGTCTGCATTTCTGCAGTGTTTAGAAGCTGTGCTGTGTCAGAACCTTTCTGCTGCACGTCCAGACTGACAGAAGTTAAAAGGGTGATGTGCTTTCGTAATGCAGTAGCCGAGAGCACTGCAGGTCAAAGAACACCTTTAAAACGAAGTAGCTGTGCCTAGACTCTCCGTCTTACCGACCGCTAAATGACTTGTGACTAAAGTACACACATAAGGTGACAGATATGGTCAGCTTTCAGACAATTAACCCAATGTAACAATTCCCACAGTTGACATTAAGAACACAGGTCTAAACATGTTTTGATTCCAGCCATCACTTCTCTCAATCTGTAATCCTGTCATTATGAGTGAAGTCCAATTAAATTGCTTCTCAGTCCGAATACAGCATCCGTTTCCTGAATGCAGCAGTCATATAAAAACAAACCAAATAAATTCACTAATTAAATGACTCATTATCTTTCATTTACATGAATACAATTCATATTCTTAATGTTTGAGCTAGTGCATTTGACATAATCATATTGTATTTCCTGTTTCTTTAGCTGTAGGGATATATAAATTATAGATTACAGATGGCAGTGTCTCATCTACCTGTAACAAAGGATAACAGCTAGATGAGGATATGATGCAGGGGTATAATATCTATGCCCTGGTATCTATAAATATATATAATTCATAATTTATCAAAGAAATTATACCCCTGCATCACATCTTATCATTTGTTAGGTAGGTAGATCATTTCGTCTTATTTTTTGAGCGAATACAGCCGATAGCGCTGTATCATATCAACTCTTATTTCATTCTTGTGTCCTTGAAGGTCATTTGTCATTTTGGTAAAGTATCTATTTTTGATGGCAATCTTTGCTGCCTGGACATAGAATATCTGTCGCTCAAGCTTCCTTTTTTCTGATGGAGTTAGGAAGGGATTTTGATGTAGCGGGGTTTAGAAATGGTCAAAGCTTTTTTTTTTTTCCTATCACTGCAAATTCAAGCACAAAAGTGATATTTTTCACACTTTATTGCTGCTCTGTTCAGCAGTAAAGTTATTGCTGAACAGCAATAAAGTTATTGCTGAGCAGCCTTCACTTGTATGCTGACATTTGAGCACATGGAGGTAACCGGTGTAATTTGAGAGAAATGTCAGAGAAAAATACTGTTTCACAGACTAGTTTTAATATAAAAGAGTCTTGCCAAGTCCAAGCTTTGTAAGTGTATTCATTCAGTGTTCACACTGTAATCCCAAACACGTTTTTAGAAACTCAAATTATTTTGAACCAGAGATTTGAGTTAGTGTTACATGTATGACTGTATAACACTTCAATTAAAATGACTGATAAAGTCAACTGTGTGTCAAAGTGTTTAAGCTCTGGTAACAAAGACATCCAAGTTGACTCAATCAGTCATTCTGGTTAAATTGTAATTTAAAAAAAAACAAAAAAAAAACACATGTCAAACTAATTTAAGGTGTTTCAGCTCTGATACATTTTATGCAGTCAAAAATATTTTGTTTAGAAACTCAAAAAAAGAGTTTAACTTGCTCTGCTTTACAGTGAACAGTATATTGCTGTTTTTCATGAATTTAATGTAAACTGAAGAATCAATTTTAACAGGAAACATCTGATTTAAAGTTTGGAGCCATTTCCTAGTATGGAAGTATACATCTATATCATTCTTCTTATTACACAGACAAATAGAGATTAGATGATGATAAATAGATGAGAGTATCAAATGAAATGTCAAACTATTACTGACATAAGTCTTTTAACAAGCACTTTAATAACAGACATAGGATGAAAACATCATAGCATTAGCTTTTAACATTAATTTGAACATAACATTGGCAAGAACATACTCACACCACCCGATGAAAAGGAAGACCCACTTTCTGAGCTTATCGGTTGAATACGTCATTACAATGGCCGTGTGAAGGTAACATCCTTCGACAAACATCCAAAAAAAGTTTGTCACCACAAAGTAGTTATATATTGTGGTAATTAATCGACACCAAGGCTGAAAAGAGCAAGACAGGGACAAGAAGCAGAAGTCATTAAACAGAAACACATCTATCCATCATCTTTCTATATTCTCACTTTTACTAATGCCACATTTCAACAGTCCATAGCACAGTCCATGTGTGCCGCTACCTCGTTGCTCTCGTGAATGTTGTGATCAATCAGCTGAAGCAAAAACCACATGACGTTCCTCAGTATGAAGGTGGTGATCAAATTCCAGTGGATGATGTTTCGAAGACACCGTATGCTCCTAAACAACAAAGTGAAGAGACATTTCACCATCACTCTCATCAACAGTGATCACAGTAACCTGAGATTTTAGATGACTGATGCAAGCCCTGTGTTGTGCATAACAGAGTTAGATTTGGTCAAATTCACTAGACAAGGGTTTCTCCATCGTGGTCCTGGAGACTCACTGCTCTGCATGTTTTAGATACACCCAATTCAAATAAACAGTTGTTATCAGGCTTCTGCGGTGCTTGCTGACGAAGGGAAACATCTAAAACATGCAGGGCAGTGGGTCCCCAGGATCAGGATTGAGAAACCCTGCACTAAACCATTCCATCCCATTGAATAACAAGCAGACATAGTCTGTATAATATTCACAAGGCTTGTTAGGGACGACATGTGACAATAACATGTGTTGCTGTCTTTGTCTGACAATGAGCTGACATTATTATGTTCATGATTAGGTGCTTGACTGTCTTTTTCTAACAGGAGACAAATGTAAAAGAGACAACGACAGAAAACTGCAAATCCAAGGAGCGCAGTAGACCAAGGGCTATTGTTTATAGGGTTTGATTACTGCCTGCACTGGATATGCAGACGGTACGCGCTCATGCACACTGGAGTGACAAGAGAGGGCAGATGTTATGCTGAGGTCTCCTGTCTGCCGGTAAAACCTTCTGTATGTTTTGATGCCCACTGAGGCAGTGACGCCGAGTGAATCCTCCCAGTGTTGCCGATGGCCGGCTTGACTGACAACTGGGTCAAAGTGTTGTGTGTGAGAAGAAGAGGAAGAGAGAAGAAAGAGAGAGACACATCGGGCATGTTCTACTTTGTTCACATCAGTGCCTGTCATGTGAGTCATCATGTTATTTACATAGGTAAACATTTAGTCAGTTATTATTAAAGCTCCCATAGAGTGGTCCTATCGCACATATGTGTGAGTTATGGAGGTCTACTTACATACATTAACTTGTTTTTATGGTCAAAAACCTCCTAGTTGCTGTAAATTAGCCGAAATTAGGAGAAATCTCTCCTCACTGAAGCTCTCGTCAGCAGCGCTGTTTTGGACTGAAATCTCACACCCAGAAGACAGACTGTCGCTCGTGAAACACCTCCACAACGGACGTTATTGTTCTTCTGCGGTTCAATGTACGCAACTGGATGTGCCCGGACTAGTGCCCGGAGCAGGACGATCTGCTGTTGAGTAGAACCGTTGTTTACGTAACCGGACCGGGTTTTTTCAGAGATCTCGGTGAGCCCGAGATTCCAATACAACACAGCGTTCTCAGCAATGGCTGAACTGTTTGTTTTGAAACTTCAGGGCTTCTTAAACAAGGTAATGACGCAGATACACACTAAAAAAACAGCGTTAATTTGAACTTCCGTCTAGGTCCGCTTTAACACCAAAACCTCAAAATGTCCAGACTATTTTTGGCCAATTTTTCCAGAATCATTTTCAGTATCAGTTAATTACAATTTACTGCATGTTAAAATACTGTTTTAACAAGATTTATTTAGAAAAAACACTGCCATTGTACCTGAACAACAGATTGTGTGTGTTTAATTTGAACAGTACAAAGCATATTTACAAGAACAATGTTTCGAGTCTCTCAATGTTTCTTTGTCTCAATGTGTAAAAACAGTCCAGAACATGGAAACTATGTAGAGGTGTTCTTCCCATCCTCTCCTCTCTAGCGACAGAGATGCTGACTCTAGTGAAATTACAGTAATAACGACATGCTTTGACGCGCAACTTGCAAAAACTGTTTGGAATATTTTCCGATAGCACAAAACATTGCATAACTACAGTAATGCATAGTGCACTTGTGATGCGTTGTCAGAGATGAATGAAAATCCTGACCTGACATGTATACAGAATGTGTGACATGTCGTTCAACTAAACAATGTTGTTTTCTTTTGTCACAGCACATATTAATTTATGTGATTTGTTTTTTTACATTTACACATTTTCTTACAAACTGGATTAAGTGGCCTCATGACTCATGGGCATACTTAATATACTCTTCTTTGAAGAGCTACTACAAGTTATATAATTCAATTTGTCACTGTTTCAATGGATTTAGGTTAGACTGACGATCAGTCATTTTCCCATGCTGAAGTAAATAAACTAGCATGGGGTAAACTTGAGATAGATGTTGCACCATAAAATCTAATGAAAAGTAATTACTAAGAAAAAAAATCAATGTTTGCTGTCAGAAGGCGTATAGCAAGGAAACCTTATTATACAGCACAGCTGAGGGTGGTCCTTCTGCCCTGGTATAGTGTATGACCGTGTGCATGCGTGCGTATGTGTAATGTTAAAGCAGAACATTAAATTAGATATGAAGTGTTGTGAAATACACATTATGCCCATCTTAGCCTGAGTACCCAATCTAATTATTTGATCTATGTGAGTTAATGATAAACAATCCAAAATTGTTAAATAGATTTCCATGATTTTCTTCAATGACTACTGAACACATTTAGAGTGGTACTATTTCTGTACTTGCCTTAAGCACAGGAAGAGAATGAAGGCCACGACCAGAGCTCCAACAGAGATACAGTGGCCTAGGTAGTTGATGATCAGTGCTATTTTATAATGCACTGGATATTTTCTCTGGAAAGACAACATTTGAGTCATTTTGTGTACAGATGGAAAAGAGAACAGAGGAAATAGGCAAGGACTGCACAAATCTACATGAAGACAAAAACCATCTCCTCTATCAAGGATGCACTGTGTCGAGAGAGAACACTATTGTCTTTGACACACTTCAGATGTGGCTTAAAATGATCTGAGAATATAGAGCGAGACCCAGAAATACACGCGATCAGGAGACATGATATGAGCTAATCAGGCTAAAACTCATTTCACAATGCATCACTTTTCTACTCTGTGCCCTCAGGCTTTGCTAACAGGGGCACAAGCAAGACTGTACTCGTGTGTATGTTAATTCATCTGGAAACAAACATTTACAGTGTTTAAAAAATGCATTGTGCAGTGATTGGCTTTCCCTGTGTGCCATTATAGCGCAAGGATGTGAGAATATGATGAGCCTTTATGTAGGATGATTGGCGGATTGTGCAGAGAATAAAAAACATGGCAAGAGCGCTCCTGCGTCGTCACACTAACCTTCTCCTCCAAAATAGGTTCACAATTGGAGTAATTGCTCTTCAACGCCCACATCCCATTTTCCAAGCATTCCCTATAAGCACTCCCTGTAAGACAAGAGATAGGAACAAGGCTGAAAAAAAGTGTAATGTACCATTGTTTAAAGCTTAAAAATACTTAGCATACGGGTTTAGGCAGTTTTGCCATGTAGGTGCTGAGCTAAAACATCCATGAAATTTCTCCAGAGCTTAGTTCAAAGCTAAGCACTATTTCTGCATGAGTCACACACTGAATAACAATTTAGCAACAGCAATATTTTATTTGGTGGGGAAATGCAAATCCTCCTACTCTGTCAGTTTACATTCGATTTCCATAATCAACTTTGAACCAAACTTTTTCATTTTGCAGGTCCCGACAGTGCTTGAATGGCTCTTTAACACCGAAAAACAAGTTGACAACAATATGTCAGTGTTTTTTCCATCTCTTCTCATGGTCACTCTGCTGTTAAGATATCATGTGTTTGGATTTTAGAAAACTAAGAAAAATAATTCATTATGTTGCTGTCAGATGTCTTCACTGTTAGATATAGTTTTCAAATCAATATGAATATTTGAAGATTTAGTAAATATTGCTATATTGTTATTTTAATAAACACTATTACCAGAGGTCAAGGCTTGTGATGTGTACTAATGTATGTCACATTAACCCCAACTTCAATTGTTACCCGACAAACATAATATACACCTAAAATACATAAAACATAAAGCATTACACACAAACATAGAATATGCAGTAAGTAGAATTATCACCCAGCAGTTGCTTTTGCCTTTCACTGACCAAGCAGTTTCAGTTTAACATACATAAGTTGTTCCTGAGATGTCACAGTCAAACATGCAAAAAAGTGTTTCACTTTACAGCAAACTTGACCTTTGACCATCAAAGTAATCAGCTCTTTCTGGAATCCAACTGAGTGTTTGTAGTATAGTCATCTGTGGGACTATATTCTTAATCCTGCTGTTGCCTGCGCCCGTTAACATTTCTCACAAACAACTGCCTGCTCCCACTTGTGTCTGACAGTCCGACAGCTGTCCAAAGGAATCCTTGCTAAATGTGTTCATGGAAGATACCAAGTCTGCGGGAGTCTGAGTCTGGTGCATTCTGTGACTTTCTTTCTCCTTGCATTGCTGTGCACAATCAGAATAGCTGTTTGAGCAGAATTTGTTTTGAGACTACTGACACATTACCTGGTATTAACCAATATACTCTACAAAATAAAAAAAAGCCAGCTATAAATAAAAAAGCATCTTTAAATGAAACAGCATATCAGAGGAACTCAGCACAGCTCATATTAGCTGAATTAAATGTGTGCTATATGATCCAAAGCATATCAAAATATATCAAAAAAATCACGTTTTTGCGTCAAGTCAGTTCATATTTCAAAAAGTCGAGCTGATATTTTGCTGTGTGTTTGGAGCTCGATGCTCTGCTGGTACTGATGCAGTTTGTTTCCCAGCTGACTGTGCTGCTGTTGGATTGACAGGAGGAGCTACACCATGAGACTTGTTGTTGAAATCATCTCTGTTTCTTACCACAGCAAACTCACTCGCTGCTCATATCTCAGTGGCGTGGCTGAAGTTTTGCGCATGAAGCCGATTTCACATTATACAATTATTTTGTTGTTTTGTTTGTCTGAGCACAGATGGATAGTTCTGACTTTGACTGTGGGGTCACAACACCAACGTTGAGAATCAAGGTCTCTCCATATGTCAGACTTGCATATTTTCCTGCTTGAACTTTATTTTCAACATCACACTTGCACTCCATTCTTCCTCAATAGGATTCACTGAAATTATTATTATTATTTCAATTTTTTGCAGCAGTTAGCTGTTATGACCCAAGTGTTGTATTGGATTCTGTGGGATCTCATGGGACCAAATGCAGTCCTCCAGTTTGTACCAAAGAAATTCCCTCAAGTCCATTTTGAGATATCATTTTCACAAGAGTGAGATAGATGAACTTACCAAAAATGTTATTCCTTCGCCCACAAGACTATGAACATAATACCAATGATTTCCCATCTATGTGTAAGATTTGCATGCAAGAGCATCCATCCACAACATAAACTCCAGTGGTTTGCAGAGAAAGGTCCTCTGCATTTAAATCAATATTATGGCAACACGATTGAACTATGCATTTTATTTAACGTACAGCAATAAGTAGCCCATTATATTATGGCTAGAGTTGCTGAAGAGGGAAAAGCCTAGTTCTCAGGCATTTGAGTCAGAACAGTTTAGTTTAGAGCAGAGTGGTGTACTCACTAGAGCATAAGAATGAGTGCCAAGTATATCCCTTGAGAAGCAGTAAAACAGTAAATTGCAATTTACTCTAAAACAGTTTTCATCCATTCGTTATCTACCACTTTATCTTTATCTCACATGAGGGTCCTGAGCCAATCCCAGCTGACACAGGGCAAAAGGCAGGGTACACACTATAAAACACATTCATTCTCACACTCACAGTCACTTTAGAGTGTGCAATCAATCTCTGCATGTTTCTGGACAGCGGGAGGGAAACTGGAGGAAACTGTTTGAGGGTTTTCCAGAGAAAACCCACACACACACACAAAGTCCAAACAGAAAGGCCCAAACAGGGATGCAAACCAGCAATCTTCTTGCTGTGAGGCAACAGTGCTAGTCATGTGCACCATTGTGTGGCCTGAAACGCACAGTTTGTCTTGTATTAATACAAATATCTTTGTGTTGTGTAGTCTAGGCTCCCATGTGAAGACAGCTCATCGTGGTATGAACATTAACACCGAGAGTCACTGCACTCCAAAGATTGTGCTGACAAGAAGTAATGGATTTTCAAAGCTGTGCTCCTCACACAATATTTGATATAACTTTGATAAGGTGGTCGAATACAAGAACAGAACAAACAACTCTTGATTCAAGCCGTCTTTGACACAATGATGGGTTTGATTAAAGGGATTCAGGATACATATAAGAGCTAAATCACTTACAAAACACTGATATTAACAACTTCTTGAATTGCCATGTCCGTGACAAAAATCAGTATATCACTTATTTTCTCTGCTCTTTGATACAATCCTGACATTTCATCAGTTATTTTATAGTAACTTTTGCCAGTTTTGTTAAAGGTGAAGTAAGTAGTTTAAAGTGACATCTAGAGGAGAGGCTGACATTTACAACAAAGCACTGCTGCTCTGCTCACCCCCTCCCTTCCCTGAGCGCTACGGTATCCGCAGCCGGTCAAATGTCGTCCTCGTTGTCTTTCTCCGTGTCAGCAGATGAGGTTCGTGAGATCGAAGCGGAGAGAGTGGAGGCGGGACTTCCGCTACAAGTAAAGCGACGCTTGTTTTGTTCTCTCGCGTTTGTCCTTACAGGCTCCGGTAGAAACATGGTGTCTCGCTGCTAACAGTGGCTATGCAACCGCGGTCCGCGGTCATGTTATTTTACATGACTTTTTGAAACACTACGAAAATGAAACAAAAAATATTATATAGCGACTAGACAATGCAGGAGCACATTATATTGTCAAAACTAACGCGTTAACGCAGGATGATTAATTTGTGGAATTAACGCGTTAATTTTTTTAACGCATTAACGCACTTTCTCACTTTCATCGCGCTACGGGTAGACGTGCAGTTTATGAACAGGCAAGGCGGCGGGCAACTGCTTGGGGCCCTGAGCCGATAGGGGGGCTCCCGACACTCGGAGCCTAAATGCACCAGTGACCAGCCACATCCCCGTCTCCCTTAAACAACAATGGTTGATTTGCAATGACATCTCAGTAGGAAACCTCCCTAAACCACCCCACGTCTCCTCACGTTAACCTGTGTGAAGCTGAAGGAAAATGAAGAGGAGTTATCATTCAGGAAGTTAGAAGAGGAAGAAAAAAGAGAGGATGAAGAAAAAAGAAAGAAAGACACAGTTGTAAGTAACGCTGCTGGCGCAGATAATGATATAATCATAACATTAACAGTCACTGTCTAACTAACGGGGACACAGACAGCAGCTAACATTAGCGTCAGAATGCTAGCTGATGCTAACGCTAACTAGTAGAAGCAGTGCTTCAAAGTGCTGATGAGGAATTTCCTGCTGTGGGTTTAGTACCACAAGAAAACTATTTAACTTCTATACTTTATATTTTGTTTATAATGTGAGTTATTTACAGTGCAATGTATAGTTTTTTAAAAGTTATTTGCAGCATTTTATTTTTTCTATTTATTTATATTGTCTTTTTTTTTTACAATGTAATGTTTATTTTTTACTAAGTTTGTATAGGTTTTTACAAGTTATTTACAGTATTTTATTGTTCTTTACATTTATATTTTCACATACTTTATTAATCTCTCCGTTCCTACAACAATATAAAGAGAAAATTAGAATTTTGTTGGCATATTTACGAATGCTAATTAATCGTGATTAATCGTGATTAATCCACAGCTACCCTGTGATTAATCTGATTAAAATGTTTTATCTTTTGACAGCCCTACATTATATGTATTAAAAAGTGGATTTTGGGTTATATAAACCCATAAATACTACACAGTGTCCCTTTAAAAAAGAAAGATTTAAAAACCGTTTTATCTGCTAGCCAGTATTTATGACAAAGGATGCACATCAAACGGATTATTTGGTGTGTGGTTTATTACTTGGCAATGTTCAATTCAAAAGGTAATCTCCAAAGCATGTTCAGTGTCCATGTGTTTACTAAAAACAACCAGTTGTAAACAGCTGTGGGAAACAGAGCTGCATTGGCAGAGGTCTGTGCTTTCAATGAATTAGTGTTGTGTCGGTCAGGAGTGATTCGTTCGAAGGTACGAATCATTTGAGTGAACGAACTGACTGGGATCACTTCATGTACTGATTCGTTCCTTTCTTAGTTCAGTTGACCTAATAATTAGTAAGAAGAACTGTCTGCCGTGCTGCTGTTATTCTGACAAAGAGAGCTGGTGAACTGTGGCTGTGGACGTGAATCTCGCAAACGAACTGAGAGCTGGTGAACTTTCGCTGTGGACGTGAATTTCGCGAACAAACTGACACATAGAGAACTGGTGAACTGTGGCTGAGGACGTGAATCTCGCGAACGAACTGAGAGCTGGTGAACTGTGGCTGAGGACGTGAATCTCGCGAACGAACTGAGAGCTGGTGAACTGTGGCTGAGGACGTGAATCTCGCGAACGAACTGAGAGCTGGTGAACTGTGGCTGAGGACGTGAATCTCGCGAACGAACTGAGAGCTGGTGAACTTTCGCTGTGGACGTGAATTTCGCGAACGAACTGACACATAGAGAACTGGTGAACTGTGGCTGTGGACATGAGTCTCGCGAACGAACTGAGAGCTGGTGAACTGTGGCTGAGGACGTGAATCTCGTCCGCTTGTCACTCACTCACGCGCGAATGTACTGCACTCAGGGAGGAGGTGAGTCACGTAGCAGGGCACTGGGCTCCTGCTTAGCACTGAATGATTCGGTGAACAAATCTTTCAAACAAATCATTTTAATGAACTGATTCAAGTGATTTAGTATACTCAAATGAACTGCCAATCCCATTACTACAGTGAATGAGACTTGGCATTATTGATTATACCAAGAATACTATAACGTTTATGTGATTTGTGCTTCATTGATCTACAATTCCTAGAAGAAGGTATAGAAAGTACTTTCTATGTAATTATAAAGGTGCAATTATGTCCAACTAGATTTAATCGGCAGGAAATCAGGCTGAAGTGAGTCCAGTAAACCAGCAAACCAAAAAGTCCCTGTAAAGTAAATGCAAAGATTCTCATCTTTCTCACATTATTATGTTAGAAAATAGAAGCTGAGAACAAGTGAAAAAAAATTGTGGAGCAAATAATTATGGAGTAAAGAATGAAGACAGTTTGGTCACGGTTTGTGATATAGGACCCAAGTGCAGGACAACTCACAGGTGAGTGCAAGCAAAAACTATATTCAGTGTAGAAAGCAAAGGCAGACTAAAGCAAAAATAAAAGAACAAAGCAAAACAAAAGGGCACAGGGGTAAAGTAACATAAAACACTTCTAGGGATCAAAACCACTGGGAAACAAGACACAAGGAGCAAAACAGCAACACAGGCACCAAAACAGAGAATCTGACAGAGCACAAAGGAAAAAGTGTCAGTATATATGCACTGGGAAGAGAGAAGTGCTAACTTATTAGGTCGGGGCAAGTAATCTGAAAGAAGGTAAAGCAGACAAAGACCAGGGAGTGATGAAGTGACATGACAAGACAAGAGTTGAGTATCAAAGGAAACGGGATGTGTCAAAATAAAGCAGGAAATCCACAAAAGCTAACTAGGACAAAAACACAACACCAGTAAACACCAAGACAAAAATTCACTCAAACCAAATCAGGAACCTGGAAGTCCAAATGAAGTCCACACTAAAAATAAATCAAAGGTCCAGTTTTGAATCTTCTGTTCAAGATTCTGTTCTGTCGATGATGCACTGGAGGACA
Organism: Microchirus variegatus; assembly: GCF_963457635.1. Taxonomy (NCBI): domain Eukaryota; kingdom Metazoa; phylum Chordata; class Actinopteri; order Pleuronectiformes; family Soleidae; genus Microchirus; species Microchirus variegatus. The sequence continues at coordinate 20,225,098 of NC_139806.1, forward strand.
CACGTTAACAGCAGTTAACCTGACTAACTGCACATGCTCCTACACTACAACACTGCCTTTGGTTTGCTACAGCTGTGATGTCTTAGAAAAGTGTCTTAATCTGATGCAAAAAAAACCCACACAGAATAGCTCTGTCGCTTTCTTTAAAATTCCTAAAGATGAGGAAATGAAGTAGAGAAGAATAGAAAGAAGATGTTGCAGTGATGCTGCAGATACCACTGACAGAGAAAGAGGGAGAGAAAGAGAGCTCAAATATCTCTGTGTATGTGCTTCGTATGTCGTTTAACTGCCACCAAAATTATTAAAATCTCACTTCTCTACATGTTTTTTTACATTAACATTCTGTACAAACCCTGATGAACAGTGATCTTTGACAGAGTTTACACGAGTATCAAACTCAAAGCACTTGTATGACGAACATTACCTGCTTTGGTCCCAAGGTGAACGTCACTTCTGTTTGTGTTAATAGTCTGCGCAAACACTGATGAACAGTGACATTTGCAGACTTTTGTCTGTACAAATGTTTGCGTGGTGGTGCATTAGGAGAGGACAGAACAAAATTCCTCCGGGTGACGTGGACTCAGTGGGGACCAAAGTCACTTGTCTCTGTGTTTGTCAAACAGGAATTCTGATACTGAAGTGTATTCATGTTTATATTCTGTAAAAACACTGGACTTTGGCCCCACTAAAGCATGTAGGTCTGTATGTGTACATTGTCAGCGGATAATTGTGTGGAATTTTACATGATTTGATGACTTTTCTGTGGAGTGACATAATCAGATGAGATATTTCTATTCTTCGCTTTACATACAGGAAATCTGGAAATTTGGCATGAGGGTAGCAATGGAAGCAAATAAAGACCCCTACACAACACACTATTGGCCTATTTACACCAGCTCAACTCACCTCAGCACGGCACAGTTACGTTGCGTTTCCACAAGTACCTGGTTCTAGGTCATCTTTAGTACCTGCTCTGACGAGGTTCCAAACGATACGAGGCGATACTATCGATTGTTCAGAGTGCCGTCACAAGAAGAGACGTCCGACACAAGAATCAAGCCGGACAATGCAGTTAAAAAGATGGAGAAATTACTGAACAAAACAGTTTTAATTCACTGAATGAGTGAATTCTGAGTGAGTTACACTGAAAACAACTGCTTTACAAGTCACTAGTCATTAATTTTGTTTGTGTGTGTCACATGTAAAACGAACTGACGGCAGTTTCATGCAGCCGTGCAGTGATGACTCCGCCCACACTGAGTGGGTACTATGTTTGTAGAGGAAAACCAAACTAAACCGCGCCATGCCACGCAGGGCGAGTCAAGCTGAAAATGGCCACATGACTTGATGTTCTTGATTTTTATTTATTTATTTACATTTTTTTTTTCAAAGACCTTTTTTAAAGCAACCTTTTAAGATCAAGTCATTAACATGAATAATATATATGCATAAAAAAAACCCCATCACAATTGATACAAAACTGCCCCTTTATGGAATTGCTAATGGAAGAGTTAATATCCCCGAGGCAACACAAGGTGTTTCCCTGATTAAGTTCTCTCCAGGAAAACACTGGGTTTGTCCGGCTGAGACGGTGCAGAAATGAGGAGAGGGAACATGTTGTGAGCTATTCCACTGAGGCAGGACTAATTCAAGTCACTGGTGGGGAGCAGATTCCCCGCTAACCATCTGTGCATTTATGCAAAATGTAGCTATTCTTCTCTCGCTTTCTCACAAGGGTGTGTTATATTCACATGGTTAAAATAAGAGAAAGAAATTTAATGAATCAGCCTCTGTCAAGTGTGGAAATGGGAGGACGTGCTAATAATATTGTTGGCGAACTAACACTGACCACACTCCACTGGTGTAAATTGCACTTGAGGTGATGGAAAAATGTGCAATTCTCAGCTGGAACACTATGTGCCAACGTTGCTCACCTCCTCCACAGCCTGCACTGCCAATCCTCTTGCTTTTTTGGAAGCACAATCATGAACATGTAAACAATCCAACAAATTAGACTTAACAGATATTACAACACTGGAGAGGCAAGTTAGTTGATGAAGAAAATAGCCAATTTATAGCATAAAGTTTTACTGAATGGTAAATGTATAAAATGTGCTTTGAGAAAATAAAGCTTCAGCTATTAATTGTGAATCAAATTAGTAATAAATTCTGCCGAGCTTGACCAGCTTCTTTTATTCCTGACTGTCGATGTGAGACCAGTACAAGCTTTTTTACTTCCCTTAAAGGTTGTGCAAGCCTGCCTTTCTTTCTCTGGTGCTTTATAGCTCGTCATTGTTCTTTCTTGCTTTTATAACAGAAGACTTTTATCTGATTGGATGAACCCTCAAAACAACAACAACAAAATTAACAGGATATGACATACTTTCGGACGAAATCAAAGACTTTAATATCTCAGAGTCAAGTGATCACAACAGCTCATGCGTGTCCTATACAGCTGAGCCAGCTGAAGCAGTGTTTCCTTCAACGTGCATGAAATTGAATTTGAGCCAAGCAGGCGGAGTAAAGTAGGCCATACCATTACAGCATCGGGATCTCATTGCTCATTTCAGTTTGACATTTTATTTGGGCAGCAGGAACTAGAGCAAAGCTGCTAAATTATATATATGGAAATATGAGGGCACATCAGGACATGAGGGCAGGTGACAAGGGAAACACAGATCAAACCTGACAACATGAAGATTATTATGTGTAAATAATGACAACTGTTTTTGAAAGATTACACTGAGTGAGTAAAACCATGATTAAAATGTCATAACTTTTACTTTTTTAAAATACAAATATTTATTAAACTATAGGCTAAACTGGTCATGAAATCGCTTAAAAGCTTAAAAACATCACATGTTTTGTTGACCACTTTTCCTTAAAGGTACAATATGTAGTATTTATGGGTTTATATAACCCAAAATCCACTTTTTTATACGTAGTATGTGCTCCTGCATTGTCTAGTCGCTGTATAATAGTTTTTGTTTCATTTTCGTAGTGTTTCAAAAAGTCATGTTAAATAACATGACCGCGGACCGCGGTTGCATAGCCACTGTTAGCAGCGAGACGCCATGTTTCTACCGGAGCCTGTAAGGACAAACGCGAGAGAACAAATCAAGCGTCTCTTTACTTGTAGCGGAAGTCCCGCCTCCACTCTCTCCGCCTCGTCTGCTACGGCCGCGGTAGCTCGCCCTCTCCCTCACCTCACGAACCTCATCTGCTGACACGGAGAAAGACGACGAGGACGACATTTGACCAGCTGCGGATACTGTAGCGCTCAGGGAAGGGAGGGGGTGAGCAGAGCAGCAGGTCTTTGTTGTAAATTTCAGCCTCTCCTCTAGATGGCACTATAAACTACTTATTTCCCCTTTAACTTAGATAAAGTAAGGGGCAGTGAAGGCACACATCATTGACACATTGAGTGAGGTGGTGTCACTTGAGTTGCTATCCACTGGGGATAAAAACTATGTGTGAAGCAAATTACTCCCATTCTGTATCTGTCGTGTTTTAAAGCAAAACTTTTCTATCAAGCAATGGTGAAAAAAGACCAGTCCATATTTTCCACCTGAAAATAAAGCCCCTGAAGGTCGAGTGTTGTTTTCACTCAGATCACCAAAAACCCTACACATCTGAGTCTCACTTAAGGTCCTAAAGCATACAATCAGACTGACACTTTAGAAGTGATGGACAGCAAATACACAGAGTGAGCTCTTCCATTATTCACACCACATTCTCTTATGATGCAGTCAGACACACAATTCCCGAGTCTGACCAGCCATTTTTATTGACAACTAGAAACACACATTTCTTCAAGGGAATGAATAATGTCATGAGATTGAGACAAGGGAGCACATCGTCCATAACATGAAGGATGCACTTGTCTTGGAGTCTGAACAAATGGGCGAAATGACAAACAGAGTAACTAGACCAACCTGCTGTGATTTATGCACATACTTGATCTAGTTGATGGTGGGTAATGGAAAATGGCCCAAGGTTCTATGAAGATGTATAGTATATTAAGTATGTTATCATTATGAGAAGCCATTTTTCCACTCTCATAGGACCAACTTCATTATTCTAAATCATGGCAGGAATATGAAATTCTAAATGACTAAGGACACTGATTCAACAAAGACACTAAAGAAACAAAACAAAACAAACAAACTAATCTTGTCCCAAAATTGAATTTTCATCACAGTATGTGGATGAAGTGAGAGGGACAGAAGAACATCAGGCTATTTGTCAAACGTCGTTATTGAGCATGGTCCTAAAAGCATCTGTCGCAGAACCAAAAGAGAGGAACACTTTAGTAGTATGTGGCCTTCTTAACAAGTCTTTCTACCTGAGGCGAAAAGCAACTTGGATCTGTGAGTGATGTTAAGTGCACAAAGGACCTTTCCACCGGTAAAAACAACAACAACAACAACAAATACACCATCACAATGAGCTTTCAGCAAACACATGCCAAAGGGCTACTCCTCAGCCTCAGAGGGTGAGTTGGTAATTTTTTGAGACAAAATATTATTATTATTATTTCCCTGTTCTTATTATTCCCTCTGAAAATTGAACAGGTGTCAACGTTACATTTCATGTTTAGGATATTAAGAAAAGAGCCTGAATAATGGTTATGGTATTATAATGATGGTGACTATATCTGGGTCACAAGGTAGAACAGTGGCTAACGTTGTTGCCTCATAGCAAGAAGGTCGACCAGTTTGAATCCCAGTTAGACCAAGAGCTGTGTGGAGTTTGTTTTCCTCCTGCAGTGTGAGAGTAAATGGTTGTTTGTCTCCATTAAGTGGGAGACAATCAGTGAGTGAGTGTGAGTGTTTGATTGATGTTTGAACAGTTTCCTCCTCCTCATTCCAACTTAATATCTCTTTTTCTTTATTATAGACTTCTTCCACTTGTGTGCTGTTTACAATATACAACTTTTTCTCATTTGTGTTCTGAGTTGTGTGTTCTTTCTCTTTATGATTGTGATGTATTGGCTGCTGATTACACCTTGCACTATAGCGACAACTGTTCAACAAATGTATTTATTCATCTTAAGAATGAAAGGGGCTATTTTGTCTGTTGTCCACATACGGCTTCACTTTAATTTAGTTTCACGATTTGTTTAGTACCTTTGATAAGTGCCTTAAATGAGACTTCACCTACTGTGTGTATCCCATATTTACCCTGAAGCTGGTGAGAGCAACAGAAGGACTGAACCATGTATATTTATCTGGAATACTGTGTAACTAAGTTTATATTTTTGAATTTCCATGATGTTTCAAATTACTTTTCAGCTAGCATCTTATTTCTATTCTTTTGTTTTTATACATGTTTTTTTGTGTAAGTCACCGCCCTTGCCCTTTCTGGCTTTAATGAAAACTTGTCCTTTTCAAAAGGGCAAATGAAAACATTTTTTCTCCCCCGGCACGTTTCCTCAAATTATTATTTGGCTGAAGGGGATGCCCTTAAACTATGATTGCCCTCAATACCAGGACACACCTTTGGGAGATGCAGACTTAAATGACACATAATATGACAGAAGATGTTCCCTCTGTCATGGAAAGACGTGATAAAACTGCCTACACTTTCCAAAAAAAAACCCACATCTTCATGACCCAGATAACCAGTCGTTTCAATCGTAAAACAGTCTCAGCTGAATCCAACCTGTCAACACTAATATGCCAAAATCTCAGAGATGAAAAGCAACTTTTTTTCAGCCCAACTCAATTTTTATCAAATACAACATGGCAGCTAAACCACGGTCTTGACGTGTCACATTTGCTTTGTGAGATGTTTTGTCAGTGGTGCTGATCCTTTCCAAGGCAAAATGAAGTCCAGTGCTCTCTGGTATATCACATACTACACGGACTAAAAACAATACCTGCATTACCTCAAATACACCAATTTAAAATGCAAATAAAAATAAGGGGATTTTCTGCACTTGAACAAAATGTTGTTTAAAGCTCACATAGAGTGGTCCTGTTGCACATATATGTTAGTTATGGAGGTCTACTTACATACATTAACTTGTTTTTTATGGTCAAAAACCTCCTAGTTGCTTTAAACGAGCCAATAGAAATCTGTCTTTTCTGACGCTGTTCCTGAGAAGCGCTCTCAGAAGCACAGCTCCCCCCTCTGGAACGGTGGATGCACTGCTACTCATTATCAAAACATTGTTTTAACAATGTTTAAAAAGGGCTTCGTCACGACTCCCCGCCGCAGTCCCTTTTATGACTTTGACCCGGAGTCAGACCCAGAGTCAGAAGACACTGTCGCTCGTGAAACACCTCCACAACGGACGTTATTCTTCTTCTGCGGTTCAATGTACGCAACCGGATGTGCCCGGACTAGTGCCCGGAGCAGGACGATCTGCTGCTCCGGAGAACCGGTGTTTACGTAATCCGGACTGGGTTTTTTCAGAGATCTCGCTGAGCCCGACTGCAGCTCAAACTGCAGCTCCACGCTCAGATAAGAATGAAGTGGAGATGCAGAGCTTTGGTTGAGCATCTTCAGCGGTATTTGACGCATCTTAAACATGTCAGTCTCACATGTAGAGATGATTTATACATTCCCCTACAGAAGCGAGATGGGGAATCAATGTGATTGGCAATTGCATTACTCTTGAGATGGTTCATTAAATTTCATAAATTATGTAATGTGTCCTAACATAATGTATGTATGTGATGTGTTTTAATGCATATTTTAATGCATTACTCACTCAGGCCCCCAGGCAAAATTGTACTAATGATGTTTGTGAATCAAATATGCTCTGGTTAAACGTTAAAAACCTGAGATGAAAGTGTTTATTTTTCATATATTTGCTTAAATTTGCTGTAGGATAATTTAATGGGATACATTTTAAATGTTATGTTTGGATGTCTATGGAATTTCTATTCCTACCAACGTTCCTCATCCGTTTTAAATAAGGCAGCTTGAGAGGTTGTGCAATAGTATTTTACAGTATGATGTTTTTGCCACACGATGTGTCCAATATTTGTCCGTGCAAAACAGATTTAGCGTAAATTTTCAGAGATTTGATTTGGTACAGCTGATGTCATTTTGTGTTTATGTTGTTCATTTCACTGTAACTGGAAGAACTCTCGAGTCGAAGACTAATTTCCTTATGAAGACAAAAGAGACAGTTTTCAGCTAATGTTCCTAATATTACAATTACAAAACTTTACTAATGTTCCTAATATTACTAATATTACAATTACAATTATAGATGGACCATATGCTCTGCATTACACAAATTTTGTGTTTCAACGTGGTTGATAAGTCTCAATTCTCTCTTCAACAAAGGCCCGGCTAATTTCATGAAACAATTATTTTAATTCGGTTCAATATTTTCGAGATTAATTAAGTGATCACTTTGGCCCACAACATTTCAGAAAAACTAGCGCTCACCACTTCAGCTGACAGAGTCCCCTTGGAAACTTGTGAAACTGGGAGAATTTGTCACTGTTGTATGTGTGCTGCTGACAGTTGTTCTGAACAGCTACACAGTTATTTAAAAAAAAAAAAAAAAAATGTGTGAATATGAGGTCTGATTGTGTGCATGCATGCCATGAATGAATACACTTTTCTTTCATTATTTCTTTTTTTTAAATTGCCTGTTTCTTTGTTTGTTGTTTAATTTGTAGCGTAGTACTTTATGCAACTTTACACATAAATCCTCTGAGGCTGGAAGTTTGTGTCGGACTCTGTGCTGCACTGTGGAGCCAAGAATAGAACACTTGAGAACACAAGAGTGCAGGCGAAGGCAACAGTATCCGGAAAAGTGGAAGTACACAATCCGCTTTTCTGGATACTATTGCTTTCGCCTGCACTCTTGTGTTTTTTAGGGACAAAGCGGAGCTCCGCTAGACAACAATTCCTGGTATGTCTCATTGTGTACTGTACTTTATATGAGGTGGACCACAAAAACATTTATGAGTCATCTTTTTTCACACTACTACTCATAGGGCCTCCAGTCCCAAATATAAGTATTAAAATGATTAAAAGTTTATTTTGAATAATATGTCTTCAAATAATAGAAATTTAGAAAAAGTGTCACGGTGCTCAATGAGAAGAAACCTCAGCTGATTTATAAGGATTTATTTTACAATTCTGGAATGTACTTGTAAAGAAATGCATCACACCATGAATTGCAATGATTGTGAGTCAAGGTAACTCTCAGTCCATCTCCTCTTGTTAATCAGGGACCAATGAACCTCTTTGTGCCTTGAGCAATGAGCACTGATGCAGACAGGCCAACAGAGCCAGAGGATGCTGGCCGATCTTTTACTCACACCTGTGTCTCTTTATATGCCTTGTTTGTGTTCATGCTCTCACAACAAACATGGAATCCTCATAAATAAAGAAATCCTGGTCTGTGAGTCTGCTTTTTTCGACTTTCTCATCAGCCCTTCAACCAGTGAGCTTTGAAAATGGCTTATCGCAGCAGTTGCATGCAACAGATTATGCACGGTACCCTGAAGCAAACGCGTCCCGGAGCACAACCAGACAGATGTTTTGTTTCTATTTTATCTCCACTAGAGCATAATATGCTATATTAGAATTATTAATGAGGAGAGTAAGTACTGCTGTCATATGTAACACCAAACCATGCGTCATAGAACTTTGGTATTGCTCTACTCTCTATTATTTGCCATGTATGTGCTATGAAAATGTTTTGAATTAAAATTGATGGACTTGTTAATAATGTCTTAGATTGTCCTTGCGTGTGACTTTCTAAAATGCTTATTACTCCAGTGATACGATAAATTCATACCGCTTTAAAGGTTTGAGTCATGTTCTTCAGGAGAAACACTGACATGTGACACAATGAAAAAAAAAAGTTAGCAGTTAAATAAAAAGGTAGACCACTGCTGTTTAATGCATTAATTAATTGCAGACCTTCAATAATGTTTGTAATACTATAATGTTCAGTTTTCATGGAATATACTGTATGTGAAAAGGGTATTGATTTAATTTAAATATTTTTTTTTTGGAAGGCTGTGTCTTTATCCACATGCAAACAGTACTTTACTCATACAATCTATCTCTTTGCTGTTTTTACGAAAAAGTTTTCCACAAAGTTTTCCACAAGCACTGCATTGTTTAAGAATGTCTTCAGCCACACAACCTCCCCTAACATGACTCTAAACACATGTAGTACACATGCCAGGCCTTTTTGTGGTGCTGTTACAGGAATACATCAAAAACATATACATTACAATGTACACAATCACAGAATACAACTAAGCCAGGACGACGAGGGAAAGACAATACAAGTTATCCCAAAGTGAATAGACCAAAAAAAAAGAGAGCTGGGACTCTGAACGTAATCTACGTATCGAAGTGTGGTGATTCTGTTATTCTGGGAGCTGTTTTTCAAAAATAGCATTTCAGTGCTCCCAAAATGCTGGTTCTGTATAGATAAAAAGTCAATACAATTAAAAACTATATACTTTAGTGGATTCTCCTGAACTTGTCGCCATGTGTTTATGGCCCCTGTGTGGAGTTAATTAAGTGTGTTCTGAAGTATAATTAACCTTCTGAAGAAGGCGATTAACACAACGTCAGTAACATCTCTCAGTATAAACAAGTTCAACAGCTACACACATTAAATGTAGCCCACAAAATGACTACAAAAATAAAACAGTAGAGAAAACTGGATTTATTACAATCCTGTTGCAAACTGCACTTGTTTTTCTTCCATTGTACCTAATTAAATGGCAGGTGAGTCACTGTGAGGTATCTGACATACTGTATTGGGTCTTTTATTAGAATGTCCTAACACAGCAAGCATTATTATAATACAAAATGGGCACTGTCCTAGAAACCCCTGCTGTAGGTCACCAATTTGGAGGTGTGCTGTAAAACTCTGACTCCTTACCTCACTGCTGTAGTCAAGTCAGTGTGTGAGGAGAAATCCAATAATCCTGAAGCGATGTGGGGCTGGATAATGAGAACATTACACAAGTAAGAATCATACCCATACGGTCAAATCAGAAGCACATCAAAGAAATGTCACCAGAACCAATCAATTCATTTGTATTCACCCTGTGACTGTTACAAGATAGCACCGTAGTGCAGAGCGCCCAGTCGAGCCAGGTGTACACACATCGTAAATCCCAGAGAGCACGGATCCAATAATCAATCATCGGCCTTCATGAAACATGAAGCTTGGTTCTTCTGAATCTGTTATGTAAACAGTACGGTACTGCACACACCGGTGCTCTAAGTGAGTCGCCAGCCAAGTTTGTAGCCTGTCAAGCGATATTTGATGAACAGACATTTATAGATTTTAGAGATACTAAATACTTTTTTTTATTTTTGCAACTCTTGTTGCTAAAAATATTGAAATTATTTTTGTTTGTCATCAAATAAACAAAAGTACTGTCTTCACCGACCCATGCATTCTCCATCTACGCAATTTTTTCCAGTCTAATGTAAGATGTGCTTCTTCATTCAAATTGAAATTTAAAGCGGACCAAGAACGGAAGTTCCAATAAATGCTGTTTTTTTGGTTTGTATCTGCGTCATTACCTCCTTTATGAAGCTCTGAAGATCCGAAATAAACAGTTCATTGCTGAGAACACTGTGATGTATTGTAATCTCGGGCTCAGCGAGATTTCTGAAAAAATCCGGTCCGGTAATGTAAACAGCATTTCTCCTGAACAGTGGATCCTCCAGGTCCGGGCATATCCGGTTTCGTACATTGTGCCGCAGAAGAAGAAGAACGTCCGTTGTGCAGGTGTTTGGCTTACGACAGTGTCTTCTGACTTTGTGTCTGACTTCGGGTCAAATGCATAAAAGGGACTGCGGCGGTGAGTCGTGACATAGCCATTTTTAAACACTGTTAAAACAATGTTTTGATAATGAGTAGCAGTGCGTCTACCGTTCCAGAGGGGGGAGTTGCGCTTCTGAGAGCTGGTGTGCTGATTACGTCACTTCCAGGTATTGGCCAATCACAAGACAGTTGAGAAGGCTCTACGCTGGCTGGCCAATAACAACACAGTCTGTCCTCTGGGTGTGAGATTTCAGTCTGAAACAGAGCGGCTGACAAGAGCTTCAATGAGGAGAGATTTGGGCTTGTTTCCAGCAATTAGGAAGTTTTTGACCATAAAAACAAGTTAATGTATGTAAGTAGTAGGGCATTAATTACTTCAGTTTTTCTCAGGTCGACTTATCTGTCAATAAAGTCGAAGTCGAGTCGACAAGTCGTTTGATGACGTCATCACATTGATACAGAGGAGGAACTCAGCTGTCCAACAATGAGCAACTTTTATTAATTCTCTGTAATATTAACAAGTACAGTAAAGTGCACTTTCGAAAAACAAGAATCAACATGCATTCTCAAAGACATAAGAATAAAAGAAAACATGGTAACAATGTTAACAAAAGAGCGCATTTTCGCAATGAGGGCATTTCATAACGAAATATAACAGAAAAATGAAAACACACTTGCTTGACAGCAAAGTAACCCTATTCGGAGTCGCCCTCATATTCCTCTTTCACAGTCCTGGCGCACTTGCGCTGCAGGTTTTTTTAATGTGAAGAGAAAAGATTAGAGTATCCTTGTATCCACATGTGCTGGATGAAGGCTTGCGAGCTGTCGGATGATGGTATTCCCGGCCAGAGAAAACACCCTTTTGCTGGGGGTGCTGGTGGCTGGAACAGCCAAGTAGGAGTCGGCCTGGTTGCGGGCCCACCACTGCAGTGGATTCTCCATCGTTGGAAGTTGAGGGGTTGCGCAATACACACGGAGTTCGGTAGCTGGAGCGGAGTGAGCCTCTTTGCGCCCGCTCTCCGGCGACTTGTCGATCCCTCTCAGGGGTCGCTTTTCTGTTAATGCCCTAGTAAGTAGACCTCCATAACTCACATATATGTGTGATAGGACCACTCTATGGGAGCTTTAATGTTCATAAAAGCCAAAACGTGTTGTGAGGCAACCGTGACCTTGTCCTTTGACTTTTCAAATGCAAACAGGAAATCATAGAGTTTAGTTAGTGAATATTTGAGTCAAATCTGGAAGGATTCCAGTGTTTTTAAAGAACAGTGATTGGGGGCGTGAGCAGAACTCCACATTAAACTTTGAAAACAAGTTTAACAAGCCAAGTTGATTCCATTTCCCCAGCCATGACTTCATCCACGTTTTTTTTTTACGTTTCTCAGCACTAAACATTGCACACACAGCTGGGTTTATATAACCCAAAATCCACTTTTTTATACATATTATGTGCTCCTGCATTGTCTAGTCGCTGTATAATAGTTTTTGTTTCATTTTCGTAGTGTTTCAAAAAGTCATGTAAAATAACATGGTCGCGGTTGCATAGCCACTGTTAGCAGCGAGACGCCATGTTTCTACCGGAGCCTGTAAGGACAAACGCGAGAGAACAAAACATGCGTCTCTTTACTTGTAGCTGAAGTCCCGCCTCCACTACAACCGCTTTGTCTGCTACGGCCGCGGTAGCTCGCCCTCTCCCTCGCCTCACGAACCTCATCTGCTGACACGGAGAAAGACGACGAGGACGACATTTGACCAGCTGCGGATACCGTAGCGCTCAGGGAAGGGAGGGGGTGAGCAGAGCAGCAGGTCTTTGTTGTAAATTTCAGCCTCTCCTCTAGATGGCACTATAAACTACTTATTTCCCCTTTAACTGATGGTGACGACAGTCCACCTCCAGCTCTGCTTATATATATAAATACTCCTGATCAACATTTTAAGACCAGTTGAAAATATTGCAAGAATTTACACCTCTTAAGAAGGTTCTAAGTAGTGCTTCAAATGCAAACAGAAGAAATGGGAGTGAGACAAAAAAAAAAAAAAATAGTAAGCAATTTATTGCAAACAACCATTGAACTGAAATAGGCTGTTCATCAGCTGATCAAAAGCTGATCAGCTGATGAACTTAATAAAAAGTTTCAGTGGTTTCCCACGTTTTATTAAAATCAAACCACATCTGAGAATCCTCTAGTGTGGGACAGGATTTACACAAGATAGAACTGATTAAATCAGGCATATCAGCACCTCAACGCAGGTGAACATTGCTTCTCTACATGTTTCTTGAATAGGAGGTCTGATACCAACGTGTTCACGATTACTTTCCTGCTGCGATCCTGTTTGGCTTCTCCAGTGGACATGCTCGCAGTATTTCAGAGCACAGAATGATTAGATTTTTTTTTTTTTTTTATCAACAATTTTCGTAAGATGAGGAAAAAATAAGACAAGAGAAACCATTCAGACCTTATGTGTGTGACGGCAAGTTAAATAATTGAAATACCCCAAGAGCTCCTGATTGTAATCAACTAATTGTGTGTATTATCTGGTGGCTTAACGAAGTGTGTGCCGAGCTATTGTGCTGCAGCTGAGTACTGCATGTGTGGATGCTGAGGCAGCGGTGGTGAGTGCAGTCAGTGGAGACTGGTGCTGATTGGACCCCCAGGGGGACTTAGTGTGCAGCGGCTAGTGAAATGTTTGCCACAAATGCTGACCTGAATTTGTTGACTGTCTAAACTCTTGCTTGGTCTTATGGAGAAGCAGATCAAAGGTTACACTGCAGGAGAGGTGCTTTCAGGATTCAGTTTGAGGGGGGAGGACGAAGCTAGATTAGCCCTAAGAAGAGCGTGCTGGACACACTGGACAAGGGACATGAGATGTGAAAAAAGGGGATGTCTTAGATATCAGGGAAGCCAGTTCACTAGATATTTTTAAAAGATGACTTAAAACCTCAAAATCTTTTTATCTATCCTTTTCATTCCACCCTGTGTCATGTTTTATTGTTGTATTTGCATGACTGTTTCTTTCAAATTTTATTTTCCTTTTATTGTGAAGCACTCTGAGCTGCAATACTATGAAAGGTGCTATAGAAAATAAAGTGTATTACTATGATTATAGTGTGTTTTCTAAATGCCTAGTTACTGTATAATCTATGTAAGCATTAACACGCCATTCTCACTGCTATTTAAGGGCAATCTATTGTATTTCATAAGAATCTATAACTGGGTTAACGTCTGTGAGGCTGTTAATGTGAGAACTGATAAAAAGGACACAAAGCAGTATTACAGAAACTTAGACTTGAATTAAACGTCATTAGAAAACATTGTTGAGTCATTAGAATATGCTAATTTTACAGTGACAAGTGGAGAGATTTCTTTTGCACTGCTTGGCTATAAATATCCCGATCATCTTCAGGCAGTTACACAATTATACCTCCTGCCATTCTACATTATATCAATTTTACTGGGTACAGTTTGCTCTGCTTTTGCACTCATTTGACTAGATATTTTCTAATACACCGTACAATTTCTAAAAAAAAAGTTGTTTGCTCAGGGAAAAGATCTTTATGCAGGTGTTTTCCCCTCACACATAATCAAAAACCCAAGATGCACACATCTTCTTAAAAAGACTCACAATCCACTTTGTTGTTCTTTTTCATGCCTGTTTCTGTTGCTCATCTCAGATTTGAAATTAAGTGTCAAAGCAACATCCCCAATATGCAACCCTGCAGCAGCTACCCTCTGCTCTCCTCCCTGCACCTGATATAAATCGCAGCACCGATATGCCTCAGACTTTATTAATCCTGATAAGAGAATCAATACCCTCTGTTGTGGAAAAAAAGTAATCCTGACTTTGAGAAGTGTAAGCCAGCGTGCAAAGAGGATGTGTCCTTTGCAACAGTGACTGTGTACCAAAAGAGGTGAGGAGAGTTTATCGAAGACGAGGCGCGATTAACTGAATGATTACATTTACAGAGAACCCATTAAGGTCGCCAAGGCTTGCGTTTGCAAAACTGATTCTCCACATTCATCTACTGCTCTGAACATCTTGTCCTACCCGAGGCGTTACAGAAAATACAAGACATGATTGTAATAAAGAAGAGACAAAGATTGACTGTGAACCACACTAAATAACTCTGTTCCAACTGTGGTGATGAGCATTTCATGTAAACCGGAGAAGTGAATAAATATATGGAAAAGGGTCACAGGAAGATTTAAAAATGCATAAACCTCTTAAGCCACTCCGTGCACACATTAATATTTATATAGGTTTGAAGAGATGGAAAAGAATTTATAGCCCTTTACCCAGGTTAAGCCTGGAAAATCACATTGAGAACTGCAACATTTTCCTGAGATAAAATTTCAGTTGTTTTTAAGGTGTTACGAAAAAGTTATACTGCTAAGCCAGATAATGCATTTACGTCTACCAGTGTTAAAAAAGAAGAGAATAAAGGAAAAAGGATTGTCCTTTTATTGCAACAGTGGCCAGCCAGGCACATATGCTTCTCTAATATTCAAGCCTGTGCAATAAATGTGTAGCTCTGAGATATACCAACGGGTAAAAAAGAAAAATAATCTACTGTTAGTGCCATAGATTTGACCCTATGTGACCAAAGCTAATATATAACATATATAAATCTTCCATTAGGTTTTTATTTTGTGATGCAGTATGCTGTAGCTATAAATAAATGCCTTCTCTAAAGTCCAATAGCTGTATACGAGATGTTAGAGCATACTTCTATTGTAATGTTGTTTACATTTCATTTATGTGTGGCTGCAGATGTGTGGTCACATTATGTGTCACCTCAGGATCCAGTGTCACTTATAATATGTAATTAACATGTAATATATATAATAACATGCAGCATCCTATGATTAAACATATCAATTGTGCAATTAAGAGTTCTGAAAACCCTATATTATACTAAATAATGTAGTACTCCACTTCAATTTAGTCCATTTGATAGACTGAATACCATTTAAATTAAACAAGGACAAACTGATTTCATGATTTTTTTTAAAAATACAGACTCAGAGTGTCACAGTGTATAATAAAAGGTCAACTGGACTTAACAGTGGAATATCATACATAAACATATAACACCCATACAGGAGGCACCATCAAATATTAAGTACATTCACAATAGCTGCCAGAAATAAGATCAACCACCCAAGGACAGGAAGGAAAAATTATAATTGGTCGACGGCACAAACAAAAAATGGTGAATCTAGGAAACTGAATATGAAAAAGTAATTACCCAAAAATGCCGCATTGATACCACCCCTATATACATATCTGCTGGAGACATTTTTATCTTAACATAAAGTCTGGGAACGTGGTGAAACAGCAACCCTGGCGGGAGACGTCCTGGAGTGTTGATATAATGAGGAACAGTTAAAGGCTAAAGGATGGAAAAAGCTCACTTATTTTCACCAACACCTCAAATCCTCAACCATTCTCTGAGAGACAAAATGCCACCGTAGTTGTTGATGAAAACAAGCTGGCTTCTCTGTCCTTTAACCCATCAATGTTCCTCATTATGTCAACGGCAAATGGTCATTTATCCTTTTAGATGGTTAGTAGTCCATATATGACTGTGAGGTTTGCAGATATGAACTGTTGGACCACAAATATGTATACATCATACATCATACACCACTGTGGCTCTAATCCACTAACAAAAAGTCTATTCTTCATGCCATCATATTTCATACATACATTTCTGAGAGCTATCAATTCCAAAACCTTGTTTTATAGAATGTGATACTTTATTGTAAAAACGTGCAGAAAATGTCAACAGGTATAATTTAGTGGTAAATCCCTCACTTGTCATTGTACATTGCTTCTTGGTGCAATATGCATTATGTCTACCATAGTGCATAATACAAATTGAAATGTGATGTTTAGAAGAAATAATTTGACTCACAATTGATCAACCTATATTTTAGATGTCCAACTCCTCACTTTTCACTTTTCATGTGTTCTGTAAAAAATGCAATGTCCACCTCTGCCTGAACAAGGACAGGAACTGCGTTCTCGCAAAGAAAAGGACGACCCAAACCCCTCAATTAAACTCCAGGATTGTCTTATAAACATACACACATGGATAACCCAGAACCTTCTGATTCTTAACACAGAAAAAACTGAGGTCATGATCCTAGGGCCAAAATACATAAGAGCACCACTTTCAAGTGGAGCTATAAACCTAGGCAGTAACACCCCAGTCCCTTGCACTACAGTAAGGAACCTAGGAGTCCTGTTTGACCAGGATTTATCACTAGATGAACACATTAATCAAATATGAAGAACAGCCTTCTACCACCTTCCCAACATTAAGACAATTAGAAATATTATATCGCAACAAGACTCTGAGAAACTAATCCATCCTTTATAACCTCTAGTCTGGATTACTGTCTCCTTAATGTCAGGATGTCCTAGTAAGTCCTTGAGAAGCCTTCAACTTGTCCTGAATGCAGCAGCACGCATACTGACTGGAACCAGAAGATGTGATCATATAACTCCTGTCTTGGCTTCCCTACACTGGCTCCCAGTGAAAAGTAGAATAGATTTTAAAATACTTCTACTCGCATACAAGGCCCTAAATAATCAAGCACCGTCTTATATTTGTGATTTAGTCACTTTATATCAACCCAATAGACCGCTCCGCTCCCTGAACTCAGGTCTACTGGTTATTCCTAAAAAAAAAAAAAATAGAATCGGTGGTAGAACATTTAGCTACCAGGCTCCTCTCCTGTGAAATTCCCACTTTCAGTCAGACAGTTTGACTCTGTCTCCGCCTTTAACATAGCCTATACTGAAAACTAGATCAGGTATGTCCTGATTAGAATAGTCTAACTTATGCTGCCATAGGCTTAGACTGCTGGGGGAATTTCCCATCATGCACTGAGAATGAGCACACAGACTTTGCACGAGCCGCACTTTCTCTACCCCGTCCTCGATTTCTAATCCCTCACCACTTACCCGATGTCCCCCCATGACATGTAGCCCTTAAAACTACAGGTAGCACCAGGGGTCGCGTTAACCGAATATTTTCCGTCATTGACCGTTTTTTTAAAACGGCGACGTAAAAATCTGAGGGCCATCCGTCATTTTGACAGATTGCAATTCACACCCCTGACCACTTGGTGGCGAAGAGCATATTACAGTAATTGGCTCTTGTAGAAGAAGAAAAGTAGAAAAGAAGAAAAAATTCAGTGTCAGAAGTTTCTTTAAAAAGCCCAATAACGATGTTGATAAAAGAGGTGAAAAAAGAGGGATAAAGTGAAAAAGCTACATATTCTTCATATTCTGCTTGATGTGTGTATCCACGGTGTGGATTATTTGTTCAGCTTTTTTGGACTGAATATTAATTAAAAATGTATTAAAATTAAATGCAATTGAATATTTATTATCATTTTAAAAATTAAAGTGACCGGTAAAAATAGCTTATGACAGGATTTTTATGACCCTGTCAGTCAAAATGACAGACAACAAAAAAGTCTAGCGCAACCTCTGGGTAGCACATTTCTAACTGATTTTTAATCTCTTACAGTTCTGCTTCCACCAGTGAATGACATGAGGTCAGGAAAGAGAACTCCGTCATCCCCAAGTCTCTGACCACAACAGCCTTTGCTACAGGCTGCGACAAACCCAGTGATTCAGATGGATCCTGGCATTTAAAGACTTTTTACTTTTTATTCTTCGTAATTGTGTATTGTATGTTTTGGGTAAAATCTACTGCACGTCTGTCCGTCCAAGGAGGGGATCCCTCACATGTGGTTCTCCCTAAGGTTTCTACCTTTTTTTCCCTGTTATAAGGGTTTTTTCCCTGGTAGTTTTTCCTTACCCTTGTCGAAGGTCTAAGGACAGAGGATGTTACCAACCCTGTGAAGTCCAGTGAGACAAACTACGTTTTGTAAACTGTGGACTATACAAATAAAATTTGATTGATTGATTTGAAAGAGAGATTGAAAAAAGCTAGTAGTTTGAAAAAGTTGCAGATGTTGTTGGTTTTTTTACATTTTATTAAAAGGCCAAATAAAGACTTCAAATAAAAAAAAAATAATAAAAAAATTGACTGTCCATTATTTGTAAGGTCAGGCATTATAGGGTTAAGTCTGTGCTGAAATGTTCTGCATTATCTAACAATACCAGTTGTTTTTCTCCAGTCTCTCATGTGAGTCAGTCTCATGTGAGTCTTTAGAAAATAATAATGCTTTAATTATTTTTATTTAGAAACAAATATGGAGTTCAAATGCCAGAAATGGGTGACAACAGAAAGTTGATATAGACGTGATTCTACTTTGCCAGAGAATCCTGCTTTCATGCGTCAGCCAAATAGAGCTGTGTAGCTTTATGCAAGGCATCTGCACATTAAATATAGCATGTAACAATGAATCATGAGGATTAAATAGTTATATGTTCTCTTAGATCTTAGATATGTCTATTTTGTTAATTGTTGTTGTAAATGTAGGATCTATGAATCTGTGGGAATCTATGAGAGGAGACATCAGGGCAGTTCACCTATAGCTGCTCTACTAAAGATTTGGACAGTAATCGCAATAAAACACGTGTCAGCGTTGGTAAAGTATTGCAGAGATGGCGAGAGATTGCTCCAGGTCATCTGTCGGATATGAATCTGTCTGTGCTCATAATGGGCTCAGAACACAGAGTCACCGTCCCAAAACATGAGTATTTAATGACATTGTGTGCGTTTATTAATGGATCACAACTACTCATTGCCGTCTGCTGTCACCAGAGTTCTCCCTGGACAAAAATTGCAATGATTCCATGTTGCTTGATGACGTTATCAAACCACCATTCCTGATATTGTTTATGTTATTGAGAGAAGTTGTATATTGAGTGCATTCGAGAGTTATATATATTATTATATTATATATATTTGTGAAGTATGTCAGTGTGGAGTAATAGGCATAGTCTTGTACATTGAGATTCCAGCACAGAACATGCAAAGCCACCATAATTGAGGTCTCTCTGATATTAATTATCTTCTTTGCTTTGTGAGTAATCACACTTAGTCTGCCACACAGCACACTTGAAACTACATCCATAATTTTACTCAGTGGACTCACAATTCTGCCACTTCTATCTGTAATGAATCTATCATTTTTAGTAACAACAGTGCAGGCTTTTTAATTTCCACTATTTATCTGTGTCATTGTCCTCCAGTGAAATCGAATTCCGTCAGCCTTCATTTCAACTCTTTTTCCTTAAATATCAAGAAAAAGGGGCAAATGGTAAATATAAGTGTTGTGAGTGGATCGAGAAGCAAGGGAAATCAGTTGAACTTCCTTGGCCCTGAAAAATACACGTTGTAATACTGGAGGTATTTGCTTAAAAAGAGGCAATTATCTGTTAAAACCTCAGCAGCAGCAAACAGCTGGTTAGAGAACTCGGGCTGAGGAGATGCATTTTATCTGTCTCGTTCAGTCAAATTCCAATTAATACTTTGCTGACATGGAAATATCCAACATTCAAGGTGGTGGTTTCTCTGCTACGGACAGTTCAGGGTATGACTCTTTGAAAATGTTGTTGTTATTGTGACCAGGTCAGTTAGCCACATAACTCCAAAAGTCACGGACAGATTTGGATGAATTTTCAGGAAATGTCAGCAATGGAACCAGGAACAAGTGATGCATGAGCCGTGGGGGGGGGGGGGGGTCTGAGCTGCCTTGGTGGAGGTCTGCACTCTCCGAGTGCTTTTCTATTTGCAGATGAGACATACATGTTTAGATTTACTGAAACTTGGAATGATGGATACACACTTGAGTCAATTTCTCATTAAAGCTGCAGTTTCCATCTCGATATTTGTAACTAAGGCTCTTTTTTGTGACAAACAACTAGAAGGCTTTTCTATTTTCATGGCCTTCTAATCAGGACGCATAAATAAAAGCCTCTAAATTGGCAAAAAAAAAAAAAAATGGTTGTTTTCTCTCAGTCAGGGCTGACTTCCACAATGGTGTGTAGAAGTCTGAAATACTTATGATGGATTGATCATGTTTTTTTATGAACCACGCTTATATTCCATAATGAAAAATAATTTGTAAGTCAAAATATTAAATCAAGAAATGCTAATATTTTTGATAGTCCCGCCATCCCACACCATCTGTTGAGACAAATTCATGGCATTGCCACTGTGTTCTCATGTGCTGGAAAGAGAGATTTCTGTAATTAAAATGGGAACCAAAATAATCCTTTAACATCTACATTCCACCTCAGAACTGCTTTTCTTTATTTTAATAGTGTGACTTCCTTAATGACCGATCAAGAAGAAGGCATTTAGAGATACAACTAAAAAATGCATTAAAAAAAACAACCTTCAGCATAATGCCATTGCTTTACTACAAATGAATGTGGCAAGCCTCCTATTACTCAGCTACAGATCAATTTTACCAAATGATTCATTTGCTGCAGTCCCATCACGTGTCATATCCCCTGCCCGTCAAAAAATATATTATTGATCCAGACGTGTGACAACAGATGATGGGAAGGTTTGGACATCAGCTGTCATTACAAATGACTCTGCTTTTCACACCAAAACATGTTCGCCTAATACTTGGCTGCATCAGAGCAAAGGGTAAATCAATGCAGTAAGAGGTGACTAGGCAGGCGGCATGTGTGAGTGTGTGTGTGTGTGTCAGTTGATAATGACTCTGCACCTGAGTCCATTACAAAGATAACAGCCCCAGTGCACTCACAGACACAGTCATCCTGAAGCAGGGTTTTCAGTTTACAGCAGTTTCTCTTTTTGTTTTTCCGATACCGCTTTGCAAAATGAATGCTGCTATTCAGATTTCAGAGTGTGACAACAAGATTATCAGCCTGATGATTAACACATGGTGTTATGTAATATGAAGGTGTTGCTGTGATGTGATTTTCTCAACTTTAAAAAAAAAGGCTGAGGAATGACACAGATGTTGGTTTTGAGTCCCTCAGTCTCTCTCAAACCATCAAAATAAAACAGTTATGTTATCTTTTAGTTATTGAAATCATTCGGGAGTAATGGGAACTACAGAACACAGCAGTAACTTCTAACTGCTGGGAGTGACGACACGTGTGGTTACGGTAAAGCTAGACTGGGCAGGAGGACATCATAGGAGTTATATTATTATATGCAACTTTACTTTAAAACTCATATGTTCTATTGACAGATGAATTATCTTTGAAGATAGAAATTAACCAACTAATCAACTACCGAGAGCATTGCCCACAGCGCCTGTACATCACTGAATGTTTCATTACGAGCCATTTAAAAAGTAAAGATTGTTCAACCAAGTTTGGATAATTATGACAATAATAGAACAGGTAAATGAATAAGGAGAAGAGTAATACAACAGTTTAACTGCTATAAAACACCAATTCTCTATACCTTATCAACTCACTATAGCAAACAACAACCAGCCATCACATCACATCACATCACATCACATTACATCACAGGCAGCTGAGGTCTCTGTGATTTTAGCAGCACTTCAATTTTCACATTGTGTGAGCACATGGGCTCATTTTGACGCAGCTGTTCCAGTGAAAAGAGGTGTAATAATATTGATGTTCACTGAAGTGAGTAAATAGGTCCTTACATTTATACCCTGATATGAAATCACCAGTGCATTTGTTACAACACGCTTTTCAGAACAAAACATTACCAAAAAAAGGATCAGGTATAGGAACAAAGGATAACAAGGCATATTCATATGTATAATAGCTCATTGTCTTACTGGTTGTGTTGTACTTCACCCCGTTGATGTACTCAGGACAGGGTCTCTCCACAATGCTCCCTGTGCTGCTCCGTGGCCAGCAGGTTCCAATCTCATCAGTCGTGGCATTACAATATAAACCTTTCAAACACATGAAGTAAACACCAAACTTCATATATTAGGTTATCCACGAAGGAATAAAACACATCTTAATGTCGTATGAGATTTATGAGGGAAACATTTCAGTTCTTCTTACCATCAGCGCTGACCAAAGATAATGAAGCGTTTTCCAAAAAAGTGTCCCGAAGCGCATCAATCAAACTGCAGTTTAGGTCCCCGAGCTCTCCAATAATGATCTGATAGATGGTGGCGTCCATGATTGGAGCGTTCAATGATGAGAGGATTATTTTCCAAGTCTGAGAGGAGATGGACACAGCGCGCTCGGCTCCGCGGTGTTCTTGCGCTTGTGAATCTGAGCGACAAGTCGAGAGCCCAGCGCTCCTGCTGAGAGCGCGCGTCTGGCCAATCAGACATGCGCATCCGCTCATCCATCCATCGGCTGCAGCAACCACTGTGTGAGTGACAGCCGACAAACCGGACTGACAAGACCATAGGCTTTGTCAATCTAGTATTTCACACCTGCCATGCTTGTTTATGGGGGAAAGTCTTCTGCCTTGACATGGGAAAGTCAGAAAGGAAGTTATAGGCTATAAATATGAACTGAAGATATGTAAAAAAAAGTGTTATTAATGACATTAACACTGATAATATTAAAACGTGCTGATAATTAGCATCTGTTGGAAAGTAAACAGCATTCACATGATCAGTCAAGGGATTACAACATTAGGTACATTTAGGGAATTGTGCTCAATCCCAGAGGTGGAAAGTAATGAATTACATTTACTCAGTAACTGTACTGAGTAGGTTTTTGGTGGCCTACGTGTACTTAATTCATATGTATAATTTTACTTTTACTTAAGTATGTTTTTTTGGAAGTACCGTACTCCCCTACATTTTACAATATTGGCCTGATTTAAAAAATAAATACATTAAATAAAATAATCTCTGCCACAGAGTTGTAAAATATGGGGTAATGTAAACAATTTAGTAGACTCACCTAATCTACACCACAGTGTATAAGGCATCACAATCCTCAAAGATGGGGTGCAGATAACATCATTTGTCATTATTGATAACCTAACATAATACAAGTCAAGATAAGTCCATTAGGTCCATTTCCAGCCTTGGAGAAATCTGGCCTGTGTTGGGAGACCAATTGTAGATGTCCCATTGGAAACATTGCTCAGCATTTGCAACTACTGTACTGCCTATGCTGCAAGGCAAGGCAACCTAAATGGACTTTGAATGTTCAAGAACAAACCACCACAGAAAGACACATTTTCAAACTTAATAGAATATTACTAAATTTAACTTAAAAAAAAAATACATGTTTGGACTGAAGCTGAAAAGGAAATTGCTGATGGTGCAACAGGACACCAACTAAGGGAAATATTACTTAAAGCGGACCAAGACCGGAATTTCCAATTAACGCTGTTTTTTAGTGTGTATCTGCGTCATTACCTTGTTTACAAAGCCCTGAAGTTTTGAAACAAACAGTTCAGCCATTGCTGAGAACGCTGTGTTTTATTGTAATCTCGGGCTCAGCGAGATCTCTGAAAAAAACCCAGTCCGGTTACGTAAACAGCGGTTCTCCTGAAAAGCAGATCGTCCTGCTCCAGGCACTAGTCCGGGCACATCCGGTTGCGTACATTGAACCGCAGAAGAAGAATAACGTCCTTTTTGGAGGTGTTTCACGAGCGACAGTGTCTTCTGACTCTGGGTCTGACTCCGGGTCAAAGTCATAAAAGGGACTGCGGCGGGGAGTCGTGAAGAAGCTATTTTTTAAACATTGTTAAAACAATGTTTTGATAATGAGTAGCAGTGCATCCACCGTTCCGGAAGGGGGAGCTGCGCTTCTGAGTGTGCTGATTATGTCACTTCTGGGTACTGGCCAATCACAAGGCAGTTAGGAAGTTGGGATTTCTGCCTGAAACAGCGCGGCTGACGAGAGCTTCAATAAGGACATATTTCTATCGGCTCGTTTACAGCAACTGGTAGGTTTTTGACCATAAAAACAAGTTCATGTATGTAAGTAGACTCTATGTGAGCTTTAAACATTAACAGTAGTTTTTAACAAGGTTTGGTCACTTGCAGGGAAACAAACGACTACCAAAATACTGCATAGCAAACATCATGACATTGAACACCACACAAAGTGTCCCAGACCCTTCACACACACACAAAATGTGGGGAAGTCAGTTGCCTTGCTGGAAGGCGACGCTCAACTAAACAGTAGTGATGGGACGTACTGTACCGATGCTTCGAGTATAAGTATTTAATGAAGTGTGTATCAAGGCTTGTATTGTTCATGGTCAGTGAAGTCAAAGATGAGGTCAGAAGCTTTGCTGTGTGTAGCAGTTCACTTGGTGTTACCAAACCTCTACCAACATGCTGTGGGGTTTTTACCAAAGATGGAGAAGTCATTTCCAAAAAGAGGAATCACTTAAACACCACTTAACACAAGTTTCCCCAACATCTGCACAAGCACCTCCACTTTCCTCTTCCGTGTTAACACTGCCACAGTTTGAAAACATAATTGTCCCCTTGACATAATATGACTTTTTCAAATATTGACATAAAGCCGGAGGTCCACTGAGCTATGTGCACTACAACCAAAGCACATCAATTAGAATGGATCAGCCAAGAAACGCTTACATGCACAACACTTACAAACAAGGGATGACAAAAACACATAATCTAAATGGGTTATTATTGTGTTCTCACAAGAGAAAAATGTATATTATTTAAATGAATAAATGAGTTTATTTCTCCCTGGCAGTCATTATCCCCATGCACAAACTGTGGCAAGACAGCTTTTGAGAGTATCACTTACAGTTAATACAGTTAGAAGGCCTCAGGAAGCTTCATCTCGCCATCACAACTAAACAGAAAACACATGGGCACAAAAGGTTAAAGGGGAGATAAAATGTTCAAAGCAAGGAGACTTCTTGACAAAACAGCTAAAACTACTGCATATCCATACATCTCCGGCAAAAGACCATAAGTTAAAGAAACACATTGCACAGGTGCATGAAATATCGTCAATAATCAAGTGGGAGGAGCCTGACTCAGTGCTGTATTCAGGAGCATCCCTCATCACATACAAAAGGACTGAACAAGTCTGGTAAAAAAGAGTTGGACAACAACAGCAGTCACAGAAGTGTCAAAATCAACAGAATGTGTCAGATATGAAGACCTGGATTTTCTGTCTGTACTTGTCTGTTGTTGATTGGTAGCAGGGGCTAAGGACCAGTCATGATATATAAAAATAGTATTTTATACAGGTGAAGTCAATAGCCATGTTTACAAGTGAAAACATTTCTTCATTCCAAAATGATTTGTTCTGTGTGGAATTTACAGTTCCATTATTTATGTGGAGGCATGTGGTTGCGCGTGGTGTGCGTACACATGCAGTATGCACAGTGTTGTGTTGTGTTTCTAGAAGCTTCACTTCCGCACTTGTGTGTGTCGTGTGCAATTCTCCTTTTCTTCCACTTCCATATCTGCGACTTTCATTCTTTTTTGGAACACAAATACACCTTAACCCTAACAAATCATCAGTCCAATGTTAACGTGGATCAGACACGTGATAGCACCAAACCAGGAAGTCATGATCAGATCAACTGTTTATATGAACACCAATCTGAGTGACGCTCAGCATCTACCAGCCAATGAATGGGTTGTATTTGATCAGAGTTTTCAAAATGGTTTTGTATACACTGCATATTTTTATTCCAATTACTTGTGTCCATGTAGACATAGAGCATAGTTAACACCTAACATGATGTGATTCACAGTGCAATAGGTTTTTTAAGCAATGGGACTATTTTTAGATAAGGGCAGGTGCCTTTAACAAATTATATTCTGCTAGAATGCAGTGTGACTGCCTTAACTTGCAATGTCACACCTGCGCCTCTTTTTTATTTTGTTTGTTTTTCCAGCAAGGATGGATTTTAAACTTCAGTGGCTAAAGAATGAGAGTTCTCAAAATAGAGTGTGTTCACCTTTAACTCAATGGGCCCATTTGTGATTTAAAATGTGAAAATCATTACGACCACATTGAATTTTTTACTCGAGTATATCAACAATAATCAACAACTACAAACCACATAGAGCGACTATCCTCTCTAACAGTTCACTGCCATGTCCACTTGAATGCAAGTAGAGCTTTGTGAAGAGATTGATTTGAGAGTTTTATCATGTGACGCATCAGAACTACTTTACAGTACAGTAGAATGAAAAACAACTAGAAGGAATAGATACACACAGTCAATATGGCTGTTTGAGTCTGATTTTGTCATTAATGAAGTTACTTTTCTGATCTGACCTATAACACTCAGCCAATCAGCGAAGATTAGCCGTGTCACAGATAGTGAGGTCATGCTGTCGGACCAATCAGCAGCGGGGTTAGGGGTTAAAGTAACAGAGTCACAGGGTTAGGGTTCCTCAACCCTAACACTGAATATAAATGTTTTTCTTTTAGAAATTGTTCAATACAAGACAGGCAAAGAACCATATATTGTAACTTCATTGATGTCATTGATATTTTCTACATGAAAATTTTATATTTTTAAAGATGTCACAAACGTAAAAAAAAAGTATTGCTGTGCCCTGCAATGACACTATAGGGTTGAAAGTGTGAATTTTCAAGTCAGTTTCAACGACTGTCCGATAAAGGGTTAATCTTACAACCTGGACCTCCAAGTATGACAATTACACACCAGTAACTTTATTTGACACGCGTCTCCTCAAGACGCTGAGGAGCCCAAGTCTGGCTGTTTACCAGATAAATTCAAAGACATGACCTTTTCACAAGCCTCCACATGTAGCACTCTGTTTCATTTTACCACTCTGTGCTTTCACATTATGTACAGACAGATCAGAGTCCAGCATCTGAATGTTGACTGTGATGCACAATGGCTATAATTGCCCCCCCCCCCCCCCCCACACACACACACACACTATTAATAGCACACCAAAAAGTTAATGCATTCCCTCACAGCACCCACTCTGTACGACACCGCTGCTTTCAGTGTTTCTCGTGACATGAGCGAGGCCTGTTGTAATCCTTACTGATTGTGATTTGTCTAATTGACCACACGAAAATTACTGTGGTAGGGAGAACCATTATTATTTGTATGTAGTCAAATGGAAATGAGTCATGGAGCAAGAAAAATACATTTTCATGACTCTTAACTTTTTTGCATACTGTTTATATACAAGAAGCAAAAAATCCTACTTTTCTGGTCCAAATGTCCCAGCAACAATTAACATGATTGGTTCGCCCGTATTGCTGATTAAAGATTAAACAGATTATTATGTGATGATAAATGCTTCGACTCAATGGGGGAATATTATAATCAAGAGACTTTGCCCTGAGCAACAGCTAGTTAAATCCCTCATGAGTCCAGATATTGGTGGAAATGGCAGTTGATGACTTGCTGAGGCTGATGAGGGGTAAGATTAATGACGCTGATTAATCTGTGAGGATTAAGTGGCGATGACAAGGTGGGTGGCGGCCGTAAAAGCAGCATTAATGAACTTAGACAGAAAAAGATCTGAATGTGTCTTGCTGTACTGAGACGAGGTAATGAACAGCTGATAGCTGTTTAATAAGGCCTTGCATTAGTTCATGCAGGACACTGTAGTCATACACCTCAGATGTAATCAGCTGCCACTTCCACACAAAGCTGGGCCACTTAAATAACACTCCTCCCTCACTAACTTAGTGCCGCACCAAAGATTTGCTGCCACCACCTCAGCCTCCTCCTTTCTAGATGCGAGTCTTAACAGGCTCAAAAGTTTAAAATGGTTCCCGTGGTCTTGCTTGTACAGGGCTTTCCTGCACGGAACTCTCTCTTCATTTGCATTTATTGCAATCAATTTATATTTTTCTCGTTTTATTATGTCGAGAGTGTTCATGACTGAAATAAAATAAAAGTGATATCTCCTGCACCATAGATTGAAACCTTTGACAAATAAGTCGGAATTTCAGCTCTGTTTCAGCTCGGTCTGTTTGAGGTCTGTGTTCATCCTTTGTTCGGGTACATTCAAAATTTGAAGTGACTTTCCCTGCTTTGCATGTAAAAGGTCCAGAGAGGTTAGAAGATTTGGGAGTTCTGGATTAGTTGCAATTAATTCATCATTCTCCTGTCTAAGGCTTAGATACTTAAACTAAGTAATGGTGAATATTGTTCTGATTAATCCATACTCTCTGGGGAATTATGTGAGCCTATTTTAAAACTCAAAAATTGTGCTCCTCTGAACTGAACTGAAAATGAATAATGTGTTTGATTAACCTATTGTGTGATCTACATCACTGTGGTTTCAGTTTAGTATAGACTTGTAGGAAATTATATCATGCATTCTTTTGCCTATGAGACATTTCATGATACATGAAGTGCTCTCGATGCTTCACAGTAATCTATACTCTTTGTTTACTGCGATCGTAATAGATCATTCACCAGAGCTTGAACCTCAGATCCTGGAGGAGCCTGAGCATCCTGAAACCTCAGGGCATTTAAACCAAATCCCACATAGACTCAACTCAACCACAGTTTGTAATTGATTTTATGTGGGTTTCCTTGTGATGATTCTGAACTGATGCACAGTGACTCAGGGTTATATTTATAAATGTAAATTCAGGTTTCCTATAAAAAGCAAATGGCTTCTCTCTGGGAATAACCGATCAAATACAGAGAGAGATAAAATGTTACTTGTGAGTATCACTGCTCTTTATTTGCGTTTTTAGAGGCTTTCAATATGGTTACCAATCAAATTACCCACTTGTGCTTCTTGTTAGTTTGTGTCAGTTATGTTGCCACTAACATGATGAAAGCATTTCAAAAGAAATCAATTTATACTTTGAGTCTAACTGACCTTTTTGTTAGGCTTAGGTGGAGAACTGCCAGCTTCTGGGTCAAATATAAGACAAATTGATTTGGCCTGGAATACAAAAATATCTGTAAAATTATCAGGATTGTCAGTTTGTCTGGAAGAGATTATTTACAAAGTACAAAATAGTGACAAGAATACACTAGAGGTAGCTGCGGGGAACTTACAGGTTTTGGTTTAAAAAGAGAAAAGTGACACAATACACACAAATTAATAAGCCAGGTTTGTACATGAGAATGAAGGATTACTGTCTTTACAGGCCATGCATGTCACTACCACAGATGAGAATTCAAGGTTCTATTGATGAAATCAGCTGCAGGTAAGACATCTGACAGTGTCTCGCCAAAGGAGGTGTTATACAAATTGAAATGGCTCCCCACCCCTGTTCTGTGAAATATAATGTCTGCAAGTGAGCTGTTCTTCACTTTATTTTTTGGCTGAGCCCAACAACAAAGGAGAGAATCGGCAGGCTGGCGATGTGTCAGAAGATCATGGAGGAGTGGCTCAGAGCAAGGGCAGAGCAGGAAGGAACTTACTCGACAGACAACAGGAGGGGGTGGGACACAAATTGCACCTTGTGGCACCCAACGTACCCTCTAGATTCAAAGCAATTCAATAAATGAGACACAACAAAATAAACCCATCAGCTAAATACAACAAAAGGTCACTTACAGTGATAACATATTGTGAAGAATACACAAAGACACCGCACATTACATGTCATGGAGGACAGGATTTGATGAAGCACTAGCATGACTCCCCACAGGACAAAATGATCTCATGAGTCAGCCTGAAATGCTTTGCATAACTGCAGGGTATAGTATGAGCTACTTGCTGCACTCAGAGAAATGACAGCTGCTGAATAAATATCCTCCTGCACCATGGCACAGCGAAGTAAGGTGACTTCAGACTTATATGCCATTTGACAGTGCAGCTCAGCAGTCACATACTGGGCTCTGCTCAGGTGGCACACATGATAAGCCCCGCTCATTGTGTCCCAGTTCATTTGGCTGACGACATGAGCGGTTGACTCGTCAGTTTTTGTCCTGCTGCTGCCAGGAGCAGCCTGTCCCTCTGAGTCACTGTGCCATAAAACGCTTGGAAATCATGGTGGACACATGCTTCTTGGTGGAAAACCTTTGACCACTCCACTCTAATTGAGCTGAGTGGTGCAGTGCTCTCTCCAGTTCGCCGCACAGTTCAAAAAGTATTTTCTGCTAAAACACTGTAAATGACCTTGCTGGCAACTGTACTACAAGTGATTTGCTTAACTCAAAGCACCGTTGTCAGCTGTATCTTTGTAAATCTGCCTCTGTGGCACTGTGGTGCATTATCACAAGCAGGGAACTGTCCATGCATTATCGTGAGTAAATGGGAATCCCACAATGTTTGCCAAAGCTTATCATTACAGAGGGCTGCGCTCACACTGAGATGTTTGTACTGCTGTTGCAATGTAGATAATTTGCACCAGTAGTGCTGGTTGTGTGTGTTCTATCATTGAGAGTATGGATACATTCTGTTACTAAATACACCTGTCAGTTAGATCCCAACCCCACTAAACTGTTTAAAGATATTTGTCCTTTAATTAATAGCGCTATATTAAATCGAATTAATCTATCCTTATTAACTGGATATGTGTCACAAACTTTTAAAGTGGCAGTAGTTAAACCCCTCCTTAAAAAAGTGACCCTTGACCCAGATGTTTTGGCTAATTACAGACCTATATCTAATTTTCCCTTCGTTTCTAAAATTTTAGAAAAGGCAGTTGCCAATCAATCATGTACTAGCACTAGTTAAAGTTAGTAACGACCTTCTCTTGGCCTCCGATAATGGTTTAGTCTCTTTACTTGTCCTGTTAGATCTTAGTGCTGCATTTGACCCCCAATTGATCATGACATCCTATTGCAGAGACTTGAGCAGACCCTTGGGATCACAGGTACTGCCCTCTGTTGGTTTAAATCGTACTTATCTGATAGATTCCAGTTTGTTCATGTTAATGATAATGACTCATTTCAAACAAAAGTTAATTCTGGAGTTCCACAGGGCTCCATGCTTGGGCCTATACGTTTTACTTTATATATGCTTCCTTTAGGGAACATTATTAGAAAGCACAAGGCACACTTTCATTGTTATGCAGATGACACACAGTTATATTTATTAATGAGTCCAGATGAAATAAATCAGGTTGTTTAACTCCAGGAATGTCTCAGAGACATTAAGTCCTGAATGACCTGAACGTTCTACTTTTAAACTAAAAAACAACTGAAGTCATTATACCCTAAACACCTGAGAGAAAAACTCTCTGACAACATTGTCACTTTAGATGGCATCACCATGGCTTCCAGTTCCACTATGTGGAATCTTGGAGTTGTTTTTGACCAGGACATGTCATTTGATTCACACATAAAACTATTTACCAGAACAGCCTTCTTCCACCTGCAGAACATTATGAAAATTAGAAACATTCTGTCCTTAAAGGATGCTGAAAAACTAATTCATGCTTTTGTCACATCTAGACTAGATTACTGTAATGCTTTATTATCAGGATGTTCCAACAAGTCTGTTTGAAACCTTCAGTTAATTCAAAATGCTGCAGCATGAGTTCTGACAGGAACGAGACAGAGAGACCATATAACTACAGTGCTAGTTTCTCTACACTGGCTCCCTGTACAGTTTAGAATTCAATGTAAAATCCTCCTCCTCACGTACAAAGCACTCAATGGTCAGGCCCCTTCATACCTGAAAGACCTAGTTTTACCTTATCACCCTAACAGATCACTTAGGTCCCACAATTCAGGCTTCATTGTGGTTCCCAGAGTATGTAAGAGCAGAATGGGAGGCCTTCAGTTACCAGGCTCCTCTTCTGTAGAACCAGCTCCCAATGACAGTTCGGGAGACGGACACTCTCTCTGTATTGAAAGTTAGACTTAGAACTTTCCTTTTTGATAAAGCTTATGGTTAGAGCTGGCTCAGGGAAACCCGGACCATCTTTTAGTTATGCTGCTATAGACCTGGACACCTGGGGGAACTCCTGTGGTGCACACACACTCACTCTCTCACACTTGGGGTATGAATATGAACACTGCGAGAGGCCTTGCTGATGCAGCTCAACAATCCGACTGCGTTCAAAAAGAGAAAGCTTTTTTCCCTTTGCCATCAGGAGGTGATGACAGTGTGGATACCTGACAGAAAACGGCACTGAATCCACATTTTTGTGAAGATTTAGGCTTTTAAAGGCTGTGGTTTTAAACTGTTGATGATGAACAGCTGATGAACAGCCTATTTCAGTTTAATGGTTGTCTGCAATAAATTGCTTACTCAAATTTGTCTTGTCTCACTGCCATTTCTTTTTTGCATTTTGAAGCACTACTTAGAACCTTCTTAAGATCAGAACAGTGCAACATGTAAATTCTTGCAATTTCAGGAGTGTATTTAGCAATGCATTGAAAATTATGTGTTTATTTGTGTGTACGTACCCAGCTGCTTCTTCTGCTGTGTGTGTGTGTGCATACCGTCATGAGTCTGGGTATATGCATTTCCCTAGGATTTATTTATGTTCTGCTGTAAGGACAATGCAAGTGTTGTGTTTGTAAAGTGGGGCTCAAACAGGTGATCTAAAATAACTGTTGCTACTGTGGCTTATTGATGCAATGGGACTCTGAAATCAGTTACAGGTCTACTCATGTGAAGATATGGAAAGATGTGTCAAATGCACTTAAAGAGCAAGTAGAGGTAAAGGAAAGATAAGGGGAAGCCAGTAAAGGCCACATTATACTTCTCCGACTGCGTATGCGTTATTCCGACTGCGTAACCAAGGAGGCGACTCGAGCCTTTATACTTCTGCGTCGTGGTGACGGATACGCGCTGCAATTTCCCGCCCGATCAGTAAGGGTCGCTGCGCAAGGTTGTTGTGCTTCTGGCTACAGTGAGCAATGGCGTCGAGAGAGAAAGACTGTTGTTGTTGAAACAGTGGCCGTTTCTCACTTTTCTGTGTCACGGAACGCAGTTTTAAGATCATTTGAGGCGAGAAATTGGCCATTTAGAGTCTAAACATGTGCTGTGTGTATTAAGATATGACGTATTTATAGTTTGGCAGCGGCGTTATCGGCGTGGATCAGCTCCGCCTCTGTGGACGCTCGGGTGTCACTGTGAGCCGGCACAGAGCAGCTTAGCTCAGCCTGTCCTGAGGACCAATCGCAGCTCTTGCCGTCTCCGTTGTCCCTTGACGGAGTGACGGACACTTAAAAAATATTTTGTGCAGTCGGAGACGACGCAGAGGCTCTTCGACAGTCTCTGCGTCAACGCAGAGGCTCTGCGTAACCTACGCAGAGCACTTTACGCGGAAGTATAAATTGGGCTTAACGCAACAGTGGTGAATGCCAACTGATATGAAACACCAACAACAAACAAGCAACTGCAGTTTAGTCTAAAGCCTTTGTCGTTGGAGCTGAAATAAATCTTATCACACTATCAGGCTTGTAGACGACACAGATTGCTATTTGCAATCAGGCTCTGATCTGAGCAACAGGAGTGGTATTCAGGCACGTGCAGCAGGTCTTCATTCATTCATTCATCTTCTACCCCTTTATCCTCTACATGTGGGTCGCTGATGCCAATCCCAGCTGACATAGGGCGAAAGGCCGGGTTCACCAGTCCATCACAAGGCCACATAAAGAAAAACAACCATACACACTCACACTGAATTTAGAGTGTCCAATATGCCTAATCTCCATGTTTCCCAAAAAGTGCATGTTTTGGACTTTGGGAGGAAACTGGATAACACAAGGAGAACAAGCAAACTCTGTGGAGAAAGGCCTTTGTTCTGACCAGGTCACACACCTGTGTATCCTTGTTGCAAAAGCAAGAGTGCGAACCACTACACCAACCGTGTGGCCAACAAAATAGTTATAGTAGTAGTAATATAAAGTATAGTAATAGCTAATATGTCATTAAGAACCAAAGGTTACATTGCATCCCTGTCAGTGTATCCCTGAAACTTATTCTGTGTGGAGGTTTTTTTTAAAGAAAACTTTTTTGGCCAGTAGCCCAGAGGAGGTATTTAGCAGAGTGTTTTTGGTTTTATGTATCCCCTACAGCTCAGGGATTATAGAAAGTCAGACATAAAGACATGAGATAATAAACCCTTGTGATACTATACATTTTATGGGTAAAGTTGCATAATAAGTCATGCAAAAATACCCCCTGGTGTCCAGAAACCGAGGGTGGTGAAAAAGCAAATAATAAAACTTGATAAATATGTTGAAACAGGAGTGAATCCAACCGCCTTCTGAAATTAAATTGTATTATAATTAAAGCTGTAATCCATCCACCCATCCATCATCTACCGCTTATCCAAGGTCGGGTCGCGTGGGTAGTAGCTTAAGCAGAGAATTCTAGACTTCCCTTTCCCCGGCCACTTCGTCCAGCTCCTCTGGGGTATCCCGAGGTGTTCCCAGGCCAACCGAGAGACATAATAGAGATAGGGTGAGAAGCTCGCTCCTCCGCATTGACAGAAGCCAGATGAGGTGGCTCCTGGACGCCTCCCTGGTGAGGTGTTCCCGGGCACGTCACACTGGGAGGAGGCCCCGGGGAAGGCAGGACTCGCTGGAGAGACTAGGGAGAGCCCAGACTAGGGAGAACCCAGACACCCTGCGGAGGAAACCCATTTTGGCCGCTTGTATCCGCGATCTCGTTCTTTCGGTCACTACCCACAGCTTGTGACCATAGGTGAGGATAGGAGCGTAGATGGACCGGTAAATTGAGAGCTTCGCCTTTTGGCTCAGCTCCTTCTTCACCAAGCTGTAATGCATACATTTTAAATATAACATACGTTATATATATATATATATATATATATATACGTGTGTGTGTGTGTGTGTGTGTGTGTGTGTGTGTGTGTGTGTGTGTGTGTTGTGTTTAATGGATGCTTTCCACAAAATTGTGGAACACATTCATTAAACACAACACTGGAAAAAAATGTCTCAGAGACTGCTCCCCCCTGTGGGAGAAACAAAGGTAATTTTGTGTATGAAATTATCACTTGATGTAGTTTAGAAAGCATAGCTAGCAGTGCAAATCAAGCGTTGTTTCATTTACAGAGTGCTTTCTAATTTCATAGCCATGTGCAATTTGTTGTTTTTGTAAAAGTCTCCTTAGTTTTTCTTTGATGAGGTGCGGCGCTCTGCCAGGGAAGACATGAAAATATTCCCTTATCAAAAGGAATGTAATTTCTTAAACAATACCTCCCAGGCTGGAGTTGATGAAAAGTGTCACTGTGAGCCACTTCTGTGAACTAGCATGTCAGACACTCACTGTAGGTTGAAGGAATATGTTGAGAGCAGCCACTTTATTTCCCAGAGGCTCATTCTTTTCATGAGCTCCATCAAAATATTACATTTTAGACTGACATTACCCCAATGCCTTTGTGAAATCACCTGAAAACGAGCACTGCCTAATGGAAGGTCACTGTTTTGACAAGATGCTGCTGTACCAGCATCCATGTCAGCTACACCTTCATTAAGTATGTGGATGATGCCACAGTGGTGGGATGCATCACAGGAGGAGATGAGTCCGCTTACTCGGATGAGGTGGAGCAGCTAACAGTGTAACTGCTCCTGAACACATCTGCTAATCATGGATTTCAGGAAAAACAAAACATACATTCAGTCTATTTCCATTGGTGGGACCTGTGTGGAAAGGGTCACAGACTTCCACACATTGAGGAGAACCTGACCTGGGACAGGAACACCACACTGTTGGTCAGGAAAGCACAGCAAATACTCCACTTTCTGAGAATCCTCAGAAGGAATAACATTGACCAGAGACTGCTTGTGTCCCTCTACCACTCCACCATGGAGAGCATCCTCACCTAGTGCCTCTGTGCGTGGTTTTCCAGCTGCAAGATGGCTCACAGGAAAGAGCTCCAGAGGGTCACCAAAATGGCTGAGAAGCTCACCAGTTGCCCCCTAACCACACTGGAGGCCATCCACGGTTCTCACTGCCTCAGGAGAGCCAACATCATCCTAAAGGAGTCACTCCATCCTGGTCATTCGCTGTTTGAGCCACTACTTTCAGGCAGGCAGCACAGGGCCATCAAATCCAGGATAAATAGAATGAAAAACAATTTCTATCCAACTGTCATTGGAGCTGTGATAGCCACTTACTGTAATTATACATCAGAGACATAAATAAGGCTCCAGTGCAATGGGGAACCCGGAGAAAACCCACACACACAAGGAGAACATGCACACTCCATGCAGAAAGACCCTTTTTCCGACCAGGTCACAAACCTGGGTCTTCTTGCTGCAAAGGCAAGAGTGCTGCATTCATTTCATTGAAGATCAAGTTTGTTTCCAGAAGACCTCAGCCACAGGTGTGAGTAAGCATGTAATTATGGCAATACATCATTATGAGTTAATAGCAGAGAAACTCCACAGACAGGCCCCATGCAGACGGGGACTCAGCTCAGGATATCGTCTCAGCAAGTCGTCAGTGCTACATAATCAGCTTTCTTCATTTCTCTGCAGGGCGGTGTTATGATCTGGAGAAATGGTTGCACAGAAGATTGCGTTATCATTAGTGAACAGTGACTGGCAAGCATCACCATGACACCATGATGGATTAGACTTCTCTTCATGTTTTCCCTTTAACAGATTTGTAACTGCATAAATACGTACATTAATTCTCCTTTCTACTGAAATCAGAATCCACTTAAATCTACAGTCAATCTACTTAAACCTAAACAGTGCTTAATTTTCCATGTACAGTTCTAGCATTACTCGACTCCACTCTACTTGGTTTGGGTCTCAGGCACGTTGTTTTTCTATTATTTCATACTACCTCCTCGACGACACAAACACATGGGATCCTCTCATCAGCCGCCAACCACAGGAACGTCTACACCTTGTCGACAGAACACAGTCTATTTTTGTCGCGAGCCGCCATGTATGCTCCATGTAATTCTCTTGCCACTTTTTAAAAATGGCTGGTTCGATTCTCGCGTCGGATGTTGTGATCTTGACGTCACTCTTTGACCAATCAGAGGCCGGCAGTCTGCTGACATCACATTGTAGTGTCGGCTCAGCTCACTTGGAACCTTGCCAGAGCAGGTACCCATATAAAGCACTAGGTACCAGGTACTATGCCTAATGGAATATAAAAGTAGAGTCGAGCCAAAGAGAAGAAGAATTTAGCTAATCCTCATATTGCATGTTTTTGGACTGTGGGTGGAAGCTGGAGAATCCAGAGAAAACCCACGCACACAGGGAGAACATGCAAACTCCATGAAGAAAGGCCCAACCGGGGCTCGAACCCGTGTCTTCTTGCTTCAAAGACAAGAGTGCCTTTTTCATATTGTTGTTTAATTATTTATTAAAATAACCCAAACCACATATTCCCAATTACGATAAAAAATACATCCCCCTCTCACAGCTTGGTCTGTCCCTGAGCCATGAATAAGTGCTTTTCCCTTAGGGAAACTTTTACATGAATACCCTGCAGCACACAAAGGAAGAAGAGGTGAGTGTCTTGCCAAATTTTAACATTAGTTAACTGCAGCACTAGCACACATATTCACACATATTTAGGTAATCAAAGAATCCAGTGACTCACATCATTATGATTCAATCACATATCTGCACACATTCTGTTTTCCGTTCTTTTTCAGGAGGAGCTGAGTGGCCGACACAGCACCTGCCACAAGCCAAGCATGCCAAAAGAAAGCTTTCTGTCAGTGCAAATATTTTTAAATGTTTTAATGTGCAAACATGCAATGTGCAAATGTGTTTAAAATGGTAAAAATGCAATAAAACCAAAACCCAAATTGAACAAAAGTCACCAAGTGCCCTCTATGTGTGCACAAATTACTTTTTTTTATGTATAAACAATTCCAAAAATGTGTTCATATTAT
Source organism: Microchirus variegatus (assembly GCF_963457635.1). Lineage (NCBI taxonomy): Eukaryota > Metazoa > Chordata > Actinopteri > Pleuronectiformes > Soleidae > Microchirus > Microchirus variegatus. The sequence goes on from NC_139806.1 coordinate 20,263,505, forward strand.
ATAATTAACCCATCCATAGAGCGAGACATTAAAACTGGCAAAGACAAGACGGCTTTTATTATGGAATAGTCACAGTAATTTGTTGTCAGAGACCTCGCCGCTATCTATCATAGATCAAAAATGTGTTTACTAAACAAACATTCATTTTTCATTCTCAGGGAGGTGCAGCCATTGAGCTGGTAAGATAAGAGCCACAGGCGACAGGATGCCACCTCCACCTTTCACAGCAAGGTAATGAACTTCTTTCAGCGTGCCTTGCTGTTTGCAGACTCATGCCCTGCAGCATAAAATCAAAACACAGTTGGAAGATGATGGAAAAGGCCAATTATTGCATTATTTTTTTTCCGCATCCAGAATTGACCAGTGCTATTGTGACTAAGTATGATTTAAAAACAATGGGGAGTGAGAGGATAATACTTATGTGTTGGCTTGTGTTGATATATGGATATGAATAGGGAGTTGCCTTTATGTTATACATCATGTATTGGACGTCAATAACAGAATCAATTTAGTGAAGACCTGCTAAAAAAAAACTACAAAAAATAATAACTACGGAAATCTAATCTCACTCTGCCTTGACTGGGACTCACTTTTGACATCATCTGGATTTACTACATGCTTCTAATGAAGAAGTGATTGAAGGAAGCTTAGGGATTATAGCAATTTGAATCATAAGGTATGTGATACTTGTGTTACAAACTGCCGGATGATGAGGAAAGCATGTCATGAATTTGAAGACATGGGACAGAGTGATGCAAAATCTAGATAGGATTTCTGAGAGAAGTGGAATAAACGGTGCCAACTGATCAGAGTTTAACACTTCCACACAGATCTACTCACATCATTGCCTTTGTCACCTACTGGCACTGTACCCGGAAAAAAATCTTCTCTGCAGTGTTTTTGTTATCAATGTTCTCCATTGATATATGTAACACAGAACAAGCCGGATAAGTAAACTCCTTTCAAACAACCTTTATTCTTCTTATTCTAATTTAGTGTGACAAATTATTACTTGTCTTTTATTATATGCTGTTTTTCAATGTATTTTTGAAAGAGTCTCAAAATGTCCAAAACGTTGCACATGCACTGCAGCCTATTTTCAGAATACTATATAATCTGCACTCTAAGATATTAAAATAATCCAAATCCCGATCAAATCCATGAGTCCTAAAGAAATGTATGAAAACTGTGTGTTTGACATCTTAGACAAGAAGGTAATGGCAGATACACCCTGCCTTGCCAAAAAAAAGTTGCCACCTAACAAAAGGGTCACACACTCCAATAACCTTTAGCTTTGCTTATGGCACTCATTCGTAGTGGCGCTGTTTCGATAAGCTTCTGCAATGTCACAAGATTTATTTCTGTCCAGTGTTGCATAAATTTTTCACCAAGATCTTAGGGTGCTTTCACACCTACAGCATTTGGTCCCTACCAAACGTGTTTGGTCCCTTGGTTCGTTTGCGTAGGTGTGCATGTTATCTCGGTACTTCGGTGCACAAATCAACAGGTCCTAGACCTGCCTGAAGGGGTGAAGGCGATCAGCTCTGGTGACTGCGGCTTACGTTCCACGGAGGTGAAGGTGCCCGTGGAAATCGGGGGTTAGGGTGCTTTCACACCTACAGCATTTTGGCATGCTGTGGTTCGGTTCGTTTGCGTAGGTGTGAATGTAATCTTGGTTCTTTGGTGCGCACCAATACAACCGGTCCGAGACCTGCCTGAAGGGGTGGTCTCTGACCGCTTTATCTACCCTACTTTGGTACCGTCACTCTGGTGTGACAGCAACAAAACCAAATGGGACGAAACGGTCTAGTTTAATGCATTATGGGTATGAGATACGGGATAACCCCGTACATCCCGGATTTTCAGCGCAGCCTTGCGAGCCAGCCGTTTTCAGACAAGAAGCTGCGGCGTGCCCGGGGGAAATGCTCACATTGAGTAGAGTGGCAGCGATCAGCTCCGGTGACTGTGGCGCTTACGTTCCATGGCGGTGACGAGCCCGGTGGAAATCGGGGGGTTAGTCCGGTTCCGGTGCCGATGGTCTTCGCGGTCTATTTTGGTTCGTTTAGAACTATGTAGATGTGAAAGCAAACCGTACCCACATCTGTTTGCAAAATTGTAACATTTTTGTGTGGTGTGGACCAAAACTATGTCAAAACTATAGGTGTGATAAGCACCCTAAGTCTGTTTCCGGTGCCGATGGTCTTCACGGTCCATTTTGGTTCGTTTAGAACCATGCAGTTGTGAAAGCAAACCATACCCACTTCTGTTTGCTACATTGTAACATTTTTCGAACTATAGGTGTGAAAGTGCCCTTATATTGATGATGGAAGAGCACCACTGTGCAAAGCCTTCTCCAGCACATCCCAAAGACTCTCAATGGGGTTAAGGTCTGGACTCTGTGGTGGCCAATCCATGTGTGAAAATTATGTCTCGTGCTCACTCTTTCACAATTGGAGACTGATGAATCCTGCCATTGTCATTTTGGAATATGCCCGTGCCATCAGGGAAGAAAAAATCAATTGATAGAATAATCTGGTCATTCAGTATATTAAGGTAGTGGACTGACCTCATTCTTTGGCCAAACAATGTTGCTGAACCTAGACCTGACCAAATGCCAAGACTACCTACAATAAAGGGCTTTTTTGGGGCCAGGTAGTGTATATTCTAACCGCATTTTTTTATATTTCTTATATGATATTAATAACAGTCCTCTACGCTAAATAGGAAAAAATATATATTTTACTCAAATACCATCTTTAGATTTTTTTTTTTTCAAAGGTGAACTTTTTTGGCATTTTATCTGGGACTCAGTGTAATGTGCAGTATATCAGGATGGGATTGTTTGTGGTATTTCATTGAAGCACTGCATCTCTTCAGGCCTATGATAGCTGTACCATAGTCCCTCTTTCAACCTGGTTTTCGTGGCTGCTATTGTATTTATGAGCAAGATCAGACCAGAAAATATCAATGTGATTGGAGTCTGAGACCTGAATGAAAAAGTGTAAGTCATCTCCATCAGTGGTGACATTATAGTTAAGACAATCAGGAGTTAGATTTTTAACCATAAACACAGGCCATATATTGGATTCAGATACTGTGGCATCTGCCCTGTGCTGTTTAGAATGCACTGTAGGTACCACAGGCACAACATTTCTCAGTTTCCCCCACTTTAGCTTCCCCTGAGATGTCAAGTTCATGTCAGAGAAAGAGGCTTTGTGAACAGAATGCAGAAAAGGACATATAGTGCTGAATCTTGTCCCTCAGGGATGTGTAATATGCCCCCAACACAGACATTTCATCCTGCAGTCAATCATGGTCCTTTTTTAACATGTCCTATTATTGGATTTTTGGCACAGAAGATAAGGCCGGTTTGGTTGGGGGGGGAAAGAATAGAGAAAACAAAGCCATTTATATAATAAGGTAAATGTTCTTTACAATGGAAGTAATAAAAAATGAATCAGAAACTCACCTGTATAATTGACATATGTGGAGAGGTTTTTCTTTTGAACAATAATAATAATAACATTAATAATAATACAAGTTGTGTTTGCCTTTTGTTATTGTTCATTGATCTCATGTTATATCCTATCATTGTTCCACAGGTTCAACTGTTTGATGACTCACCCACCATTTATAGATGCATGCACCAGTTGTGCATCCACTGAACATTTTGCCATTTACTGACAGGCTCACGGGGTCCTGCATTGGTCAGTTCATTGATTATATCTGTAGATGTAGTTGAAGATTGTGGCAAAAGGTCCACAGAGATGATGATGCCATGACTGTCCATGTTGAGCTGCTATTTATTGTGATCTCCATGGCAGAGAGGGAAGCACATTTTGGCAACTGTAAATGTCAATCAATACCTGCAACACTTTTAACAAAAACACACATGCACAAACAGTATCTATCTATCTATCTATCTATCTATCTATCTATCTATCTATCTATCTATCTATCTATCTATCTATCCATGAACGAGACCATCTAAATCAGATACTTTGCACTTGTTTTCTCGTTCTCCTTATCCAAGCTTTTCTCAGATCCAGTTTTAATTCGATATTTGATGCACAATCTATGCATTGGTATATATATTGCTCTGAATCGCACATGAAACAATGATGTGCACACTAGTGTTTGAAATGGTAAATGGTTTTGTATTTATGTAGCACTTTTCCAGTCTTGATGACCACTCAAAGCTGCTTTACACTACAGTTTTCCATTCACCCATTCACTCACACTTTCATACATTTTTCAGGAGCAACGTGGGGTTAAGTGTCTTGCCCAAGGACACATCGGCTTGTAGACTAGGGGAGCCAGGAATCGAACCCACAACCTTCGAGTTGAAAGACAACTCGCTCTCCCACTGAGTCACCGCCGCCCCCGACATGTTTCATTAGGATCCTATGTTTCCATGCACACATCTGTAAGTGTAAGATATCAGGACTCATTAGAGCCTCCTGAAGCTCTTCCTCACATAACAGAAGCTGCTACCACACCGTCTTAGAGGTGAACAATCACATTTTCACAGCATGATGTGATAGCAGGGAGCATCGTATCCTCATGCTGGTTTGCAGCACCTTGTGTTGTGCCTCACAGCAGGCAAGCAGAGAAAGGACCACTATAGTGTTACTTGAAAAATATCTAATAGATTACTTGCATCTTCAATATATACAGTATACAATACACTGACATGATGGCTGTTTCTTCGCTTCCGAAGATCACTGGGAAGGTTGTCCTCCTCTGCATGCTCTCCTATATACTGTGTACTATACACTGACAACAACACACATAAATATACACAAGGCTGCCCCACATCACAATAACTTCATCATCATCATCATCATGACATGTTGATAATGGCTAACGGTAATGTGAGTATTTGCAAAATTTGACACTATATAAGTTGTCTTGAACTAACATAATAATCAGAGTTTCCAAACATAATGTATATGCAATATGAATGTTAAAAAGAGGAAGTTTGATAAGCTTTTGATCTTCTATGCTCACTTTGAGCAAGTTTTCTGGCAGTGATTCACCCCCATGTCCCTCTGGATCTTTGGTGATCCTGTAAAATGCGCTTGCCTCACTTGTCCCTGACTGTTTTGGCATCCGAGGGCACAACAGCTATAGGCGACACCACCTTCACTTTTTATGAAATCAGCCGGCGAAGAGATGAGTTGCCTGACATAATTATTTCTGTCATGTTTCACAAAATTATGACCGAAGTGAAGTGAATTGCAAAATGAACAAAAGACTCTTTAATAAAACAAAAACATGAAACAGGCAAAAACAATCCAAAGCATTGGGGGATGGTATGGAGCAAAACTCAAAGAGGAAAACACCTTTGAGCGCTCAAACACAAAGAGCAGAAACACAGGGAGACAAAATAAACTCAAACAGGACAAACTGAACAGATGCCAGGATGCACAGAACCAACAGAGTGAAAGGACTGAACACAATGAATTGACAGAGACACGGGGGAGCTCAGAGACTAAATACAGAGGGGAGGCAGGGATAATCAAACACAGGTGAAACTAATAAGACACAGGTGAATCACATTCGGACAGAGCAGACAGGACAGGAAGGCACGCACACTAGGAAGAAGTACAAAATAAAACAAGAAACAAGGAAAGCAAAGAACTAAAAACCCATGGTTGAAGAAAACGGAAGAAAAACACCAACAAGTCCAAATATAATGATGTTTAAACAAAAAGTGCCTGGAGAAACACAGGGGTCATGACAATTGCCTTTGCTGTCAATTATACATGTCTATGAATTTGAACAGTGCAGCTTCCTGTCCAAATGGCTTTGTCTTGGTTGTGTTTCATAACGGGAATGTGTGGCGTTAGCCGCCAGAGCGCTCGGTGTCGGGTTTAGACAGATAAATGTAGCTCGAGTACTGCACTGCTATAATTGTAGATCACTGAATCAAACACACTGCTCCGTGTGACTGCTTTTCACCAACCATGGAGGGGAAATTACTTGTAAGCGTGTCTTCAGATGAAGAGCTGACCGTTCAAAGATCAAGGTCAACAAACGGAATAATCGACATGGCATGATAGTTAGCAATAATGGTATGGTATCTCATACTACCTGCTCAGGTGAGGTTTTCAAGCGAGCGGAGCCGATACTATGCGTGATGTTGTCAGACTGCCGTCCACCTATTGGTAACAGGAAGAGGCACAAGAATCAAAGCGAACAATGCCTAACTGACTTAACAATCCTGAAAATGTGGGTTGATCTTGTCATGGTTAAATCAATTTCTTTGTTTCAACTACTATAGCTGCCCAACACCAATTGTTTCAGCACATGATACCACGTATTATTTGTGTATTCAAATAATGATGTCTAGATTCAACTTTGCACCTAAATACAGCATCCTGCAGGATATCTCTGGGAGGTCGGCACCGATACCTGCAATAGACAAAAGGGTGTGAAAGCACTCCCTGTAGGGGCCGACTGACAAAGGGATGTGAAAGGGGTATTCCTCAGGTATAAATGTTTAGGTCTCCCCATACTCTGGGTATTTCTTAAATTTAGACCAATGTGTTGATTGACCTTTTATTTGCAAAGAAAAGAAAATCGGCAGAAGTCTTTATTTCATTCTTCACCAGCAGCAGAACGAATTTCCATCTCGAACAATTACCACGAAAATGTCTAAAATCTCATAATTTAACACAGGAGTCTGGTGTATTTCACGACAGCACTGCTGAAAACCTGCGATCACGAGAATGGCGAGACGCATCACAAACTCTGCCCTTGTATCTCAGTCCAGTGACTGTGTCCAGACGCAGTTTTTGCCTGGGTCAGGCAGGAAGTACTGAACAAATATTTTTAATTAATTGATTCTAATGATTCAGTTACACTGAAAACAAGTGTTTTACCAGTCACTAAAACAAAGTCAGGGCAGTTTGTGGAGTGGAGGCGGGACTTCCGCTACAAGTAAAGCGACGCTTGATTTGTTCTCTCGTGTTTGTCTATACAGGCTCCTGTAGAAACATGGCGTCGTGGCAATGCAACAGCGGCCCGCGACCATGTTATTTTACATGACTTTTTGAAACACTATGAAAATGAAACAAAGAATATTATACAGCGACTAGACAATGCAGGAGCACATAATATGTATACAAAAGTGGATTTTGGGTCATATAAACCCTAACCCATAAATACTACACAGTGTCCCTTTAACATGACAGACCATGTGCAGGGTAAGTATTGCCCCTCTGAAGGTTTTCATTTTCAACTGCTATTTATCACATCCTGTTTTCTATCACTTGTTTTGCTTCACACAAACAAGCACAAACAAACAAGGGCATACAATATTACATGCATAGTTAATGAAGGATGATGTGGGGAGTAGAAAAACATAATGACAGCCTTTACTCATTATGGGACTCACAACTGTTACATCATGTGTTTAATACTAAGATGAGCCCAGTACCAAGAATTTCATGATGGGCAGGTAATGGCACCAAAGAGCAAAATAATTACTTCTCAGAATGACTGAACCTATGTGAAGAATGCTCATCATCTTCCTTCTTATCGTCATACCCTTCTTGCCTCTCACTGCTACCACTGATTTATCTCCAGGACAGGAAACACAATCTTTGGCCCTCTGCTTGGATTTGTAATTGAACAATCTTGCAACTGCAGTTCACAGCTGTGAGTCGCCAGTGCAGCTGACTTGTAATTAAAAATATGAATATTGGACAGCAGCACCTTCCAAGAGATTGCTTTAACATGGAGCGTCAATGATTTAGAGGAAGAGGAAGAATTTTTTATTTTTTTTTTTTCACAACCATTGCATCTCATATGTTATTCAGACGTATTAATGTGATTAATGTATGTGTATGTTAACGTTACACTTTAATTTCCTGTTCTCCCATTTCTCAAGATAAAGATAAAGCTACAGAGCTAATCCCCGATGCATTTTACGTCTAGGATTTAGCATGTAATGTAGGAAATTGAAGTGGGCCATGTTTTATTCAATGGTAAAACACTGTGATGTAATAATTTCATATAATTTGCCCTCCTGGATACAAAAGCAGGTTATTTGCAGACCTTTACCTAACCTACGACCTATAGAATAAATCCCCCATTAATCTACTTTTTGCCCCGCTTCAGACTCTAAAAAACACTATAAACACTAGACAAACAGAAATAGAAAAAGTATTGTCTATTACTTCCTCCTTAGTTAATTAATTCAAGGCGTGTGTGACTAAGTTTTAAATGTGATTATAACTGAATATTTCATTTGTAATAAATGGATGTGCTTAATTCCAAAGAGCTTAATCTCCATGATATCCTTGTCCTGAAATGAGCCTTATTTATCTGCCACATGCCATGTACAAAGTACGAGAAGTTCATGATCCAGTCACAAAGAGATTAGTATGAAAAATGAGCTATACATTTGAGTTCAGAGACAAATTACATTATAATATTATATTATATCATATTATATTGAAGATGCTGATGAACAAAGCTTCAAAAGAGCCAGATCTTTGCAAAGGAGCTTAACCAAACACAGCAATGACATCGTTTATCAAGTAAACAAAACATGTGTTCATCGTATTTTCCATGCATACCGTGCTCAAGTGCTTAAGGTAGTAAGATCACACGTGGAAACCAGCTGCTATCCATAATAAAGTACCACCTGTGTAGTATTCTGTCTGCAAATATTAGATGCTACACTGCTCATGACCATTGTTTAAATGCAAGCAAGCACTCCAGTGTTTGCCATTTCCCTTTGCAACACACCTCGGCTTTGACATGCACAAAATACTTTTGTTTTCCCAAGACGTCAATTGTGTGTCACTCTCATCCTTAAAACTGTCCGTCTCCCTGCTTTCTCCCCTCTCTGTGGTTGAGCCTTGGTCCATTAGCACTCAGCTGTCATTCCTCTAATCTACCTAAAGTTTCGTACGGCACTTCTCCTTGAGAGAAGTCTGCAGACGACATATAAAAGGGTAGATGATTAAACTCCACTTTGTCAGCAACTCAATAGTTCCCACATATACTTGTAAAGACTTGTGATTTCATGGTCTTATCCCTACAAAAACCTCCACAGCTTAACACCAAGCTAAACCTGAAATACCCACTGGGATCTGTCGGGAGCAGCATAAAGAAAGATGTTCAATTTGCAACCACAGGTCCTCTTCAGCCACATTGAATTAAATGAAGTTCCTTTAATAAAGCATACAAAGACGACGGCGCAGAAAGAAAAAAAAAGTATTAATTGGATATTTATCACATCGGCTTTCATCATTTTCTTTCCTATGTCTACCAATAGACTTCTGTGACTGAGTACAAAATGTTTATCTTTGAGTTAATCTGCTACATTAAATACTGAATTCCTCATTTATGTTATCCACTGCCCTTCCTACCACATTTTCCCATTTGTATAATCTCTTTCAGAACTACATTTATCCATGCCACCTCAAGATTAAGTCCTTTCGTGATGCACTGACCACACATAGAGATGCTGACATTAACCTGGTTTCAGTAAATCTCATGGTAGAACCTTCCAAATCAAAGATGCTCACAATAGTGCAACTGGAAAAATCAGATTTTTGCAATTTGCTTCCTTTTCCTGCTACAGTGCCATCACTTTGTATCAAATACATTAATGTGCCCCAGTTTCTGAAGCAGAACAATTAAGTTGGACAAAAACTCCAGCAGTGTGTAGCAGAAAATAGTCCCAATATTGGTGTATCCGTGTTTAACTCCTGGATTAACAAACTGAGAAAAGCCTATGCATTTGTAATATCCCCTATGAGAATACTGAATTGATAGCGACAGAAAGAATAGGAAATGGAGACAATTTTGCATAATTCATTTGGGGACATACTAACAAAGATGAATTGAATATAAAAAATAGGAAACATTTTGTGTTGATGGAAGCAATGTAGAATAAGCATATTTCGTCAGCTTTGGCCGTAACAGGTCACAAAGGTGCCTGCAGAAAAAAAATGAGGTGAAATGGCATTTAACTTTGCAAATATGATGTATGGCAAAGGTTAAACGCCATGTTGCAGGAACATGGTGAGTGTGTTCATGTTCAAAGAAGTATAATTAGGGGCGAAATATTCCCATCCATGCAAACTTCAGCACTGCCATTTCAATGTCATACATGTTACAATGTGATGGTGCCGTCAGTGTTGATCCAGACAGATGTACTGTACATGTGACAGTCACAATGCTCATGAAATCTGAGTTACTAAACTGTAATCTAAAGGTAACACACGTGAGTATTGTTCACTCAGCACCAGCAATCACTGACAATCCTCCTTTATAAAACCAACATTAAAATGTAAACATTACTGTTTGCAGGTTCTGTAGCTTCTGTTATGTTTGTTCATGTAACTGGACTCTGAGGCACAAAGCACAGACTCAGATGGAGTTATAGAGCTTCCATTATAAAGGTTATCTATACAAACCAGCAGACTGGAGTTCAGAGCATAGTCTGGAGCTGAGGTAAGCGGGGTGAGTTGATTTGTTGGAGAGTGGGTCAGGCGGACACTTTCCCAGATTGTTTCTCCAAAAAGGGCAAGCGGACAAAAACCTGGCTGGATGGTGCAGGATATTGTCTGAGACAAACAGGTTCCCCTGAAACTCCTCAGGTAATAAATTAAGCTCAAGAAACTGACTGGAAGAGCATCTCAAGAAATGTAACATTGCCAGAGAAGTGATTGAATGTTCTGGGCAAAGATGGGGGAGGGAGGTTTTTATTCTGAAGCTAGTGAGCGATGATTATGGGGATTGGTGATGAGTCTTAAGTGTGTAGAAGATCTGGCAGGAGCAGGTAATCAGGAAGCCGTGTGCAGCTGCACGCGCACACCCACAAAGCTGACCCTTCAAGTGACGATTCAAACAAAAAATGTTTGTCATTTGAGATATTTGTTTGTATGGAAATTGATTTTAAGACTGGTCTGTGATTTCCTGGTAGCAGACAAGTGGCAGTGAGAAAAGACAAATTGGTTGCCCCCACAAGAGTGTTGTGGTCAATAATGCTTGTGGAGATCAAAATGAAATTGTGGCACAATATGTAAAAATCACAGCAGAAGAAAACAAATCGAACTGGAAAACACTTTTCTTTTTATATATATATATATATATAGAGAGAGAGAGAGAGATACATTTCAATTACTGTGTACTATGTGGCTTTGTACGTCTTTCTGGACATTATCCAAACCGTTCACGTAAACACGACTTACTGGGAAAATTGGCTTACTGGAATCCATGTTAAACCTTTAATCACACCATACCACAAATCTAATTATTGTCCGTAATCAGAGCTGTGCAACAGCAGGATTTAATTTAAAAATATTGATTCTCTTTACTAATTTAGGTTTTACCTTTATCTGAAAGATGGGATATGCAGCCTTGCCTGATGTTTCTGATGAATGGAGCATGCTTTCTCTGCCAGTAGGCAAGCTGCTATTTACACTTAACATTTAGCTTGGCAAGCAGCCTTATGTTTATGGCACTGGTGTAGACAATACTACGAATATGACAGGGTTGAGCGGTAGGCGGATCTTTCCTCGCTGCCTTTTCTATACCAGCAGCCTACTCTGATGTAGTCAACCTTCCATGGAGGAGAGACCATGTTTGCTGCCCCTGTCATTGTGTACAATGCAGAGACCGCGTTTACCGTGTCATTTGTGTGATCATACATGTTAGGATCATTTGTATTCAAATGAGGCTCGATGAGCATTGCCCTTGAAATCTCCAATCTCCAATCTCAATTTTGTATGCAGAGTAACAACTCAGGTTGGAAATTCAATTAGGAATGTACACTTAATCTAGTCTGGTATACAACAATCACAAGAGACTTGCTAATCAGCTTTTGTGTCATGAAGAGATGACGTGTCCATCTGATACTTTTCTCTGGATTAAATTATGTGGAGGTTAGTCACGTGGAGTAGATCTGGCGCAAAAACCGGAGGTGACTCTATAACACTAATCTTGTGCACTTAAAGCTTTGCCACAAATGTGGATTATAAACTAACCTGAGGCCAAGAGTAGAAGCTTTTAAGTGACGTATTCTGGGATGTCTTTTGAATGTGCATACATTTTCTGAAAATCTGTTCTGTGGGGCATGGACGGAGGGAGCAGTTACACGCTCGGCTCATTTTCTTTGATCTGAATCACTGAATATGAAGTGAAGATTAAAATTGACTTTACTATTAACTCCACTGTTTCAAACAGAGCAAACATATACACACAAATAAAAACCTCAGCGAGGGAAAGATAAATATTCAATTGCTTCATAAAATTCCCAAAATGTGCCCTCAGGTACTTTCCACTCGTGACAGCACAGGAATCACCACAGACGTTAGCACTTTCCGGGTGCTGGAATTTCCTTTTGTTTTCACTGCTTAAAATCCAAATTCCATGCATTTGCAGGTGTTTCAATCACACAGAGAACAGCAGTCTCATCATAATAAGAGAGCATTTTGAAATAAACAAAGACTACACTGTGGCAAGTTTATGCAGATGAGGTGTAAATGGTGCTTTTCAGATGTGTTCTGAAGTCAGCATTTTAGCTGATACTGTGGAGAGGTCCTGTATGTGAAAACTGAGCTGAGCTGCATATATTTTCTGGAATTGTTCCTCTAACTCCCCCAAGTATAGAGTTATGTGAGAATATGGTGTGAAAAGACAATTTTCCAGACAGTTTGCAGACTTTATGTAAATGTTTGGCAGAGGGAATGATGTTTATGAAACAGTTTCAAATCTCTATTTGTCCACTGCTTGTTTGTTTGTTTTCATTATTATTATTATTATAACACAGTTGGCTCGGTTTCATTGTCATAGCCAGATGAGGCCATGAGGGAAGAGGCATAATGAATTTCTTTTGCGATTGTCCTTCAAGGGAAAAAATACTCTGAGGACCTAAAGTACAATCTATGCAGATATCTAAAGAGAAAGTGAAAATCTTTTCAACCCCCAGAGAAAAAATGTTCGGAAGCTGTGCCTTTCACTTCTCTATCAGCTTCATATCTAATTAATATGCTAATAAGCTTTGATAAGATCATCTGTTCACTCAAAAGGTTGTGGTGGGAGTGGAAATGTAGGAAATCAGGATGTAATTTATGCCTTTTAAGGTTGAGTGATATCCGTCCCACAGGGGCTGAAAAAAAAATACAAGTAATCTGAAGAATCAACTTCATTAAAGCAAAATTCTCCAAATAGTATCATTTTACGAATGCACAAATGTGTACATATATAACATACATCCACACTTGCACTTTGAAACTGATTCTTTTTAGTTTACAATGAACACAATTTTAAAATAAATAAAGGAATGACTGGTTGATGTAGTACAGTAAATCTTTTGTTTGACTCTTGCTGAGTCAGTTAGACCAATTGCTCCACACTCAAGTTTCCACCAGTGAGTACCTATCCTGCAGAAAAGCAAGAGTAATAAGTTTAATCATTCAGAACATGACATTAACTTCAAGTATTTTCATCCACCTACAAAAAAACAACAACAAAAACAATTATCAGCCAGGGATTTTGTTGTAGAAAAAATGTGTAGTCATATTTAGATACAGCACATAATCCACAAATCCACACTAACACTTTTGACATGTATTAGTATCTCTCACTCCCCTCCTGTTATTGTTGCCCTTGATTACTATCGGGTTATCCTGTTTGTGTAATATTCTTGTCTTCAACTCACTAATTTGATGTTCCTATATGGGCCCGAAAAAATCCAAGAGTTTTTTTCAACAATAATAAACACTGGTGAGCAACGTGTGAAATTTAGATTTAAAGTGTGGTTTGACTGAAGATCATTTTCCCTGAAAAAAAATGTGTGATGCCCTTAATGGCCTTCAATGTTCACCCGTGAAAGCTTATATCGTGATGTATACATCTTTTTTTTGCATTTACATGCCCTTGTTAAAATACTGTTGAAACTTCAAACTTGCAGTTGAATGAACAGTGGTGAATGCATAAATGGAAGACTGACTGGTGTCAAGCAATTACAAATCCATTGTTATCGCAGTCCTTGGAGAGAATGATGGTGTTTATGATGCATTTAATTATCTCTCTTTTCAAATGAGATCACTGGAGGCAGCCACCTCTGACCATGTATAATCAGTTTGCATGTCTCACATTGAGTAATCAACATTTTTGACAAATGACCAATCACCAGAAGCCTGCATTCCTTCTACTATACCCATGAGGGACCATGGTTTACAAATGTGGCTGAGGCTATGACAACAGCACTGTTCATACGCATTTATCTGTCACATAATGCTGCTTTGTTTACCATAGAGCAGATGTGAAGAGAGGTGAACAGATTATCAAAATGCTCCCTTAACTCAGTATGTTTAAGCTGTACTTTCCAAGATTGTTGAGTTCATGTTAATATCACAACTCTCTGTACTGAATATGCCACAGATGACCTCAGAGAGTTTCTGCATCTCAAACTCTCTCCATTGTGTTAATTGTCCAACTCTGATTTAGGTCGTTTTCACACCTAATAGTCCGCAAGACTTGACTAGACTAATTTGGGGACTTTGTGTTCAATTGGGGATTGCGGCATTCAGCCGGTCCGAGTTTGTTTTCACACTTTCTCGCATTTTATTGAAACAAACCAAACTTTTTGAATAACGTATTCCCTTCCTCGCCTTAGGTGGCCCTGCATCAAAAAGAAAAGACGACAAAGAACAAAAAACTCGCTCATCTGTTGGTTAATGTAGGACAACTTCTGTTTCCTGCACAGAAGAGCAAAATGTGGAGCTGCATCAAATCCTATCGTTTTATGTGAACATACGACACATCCGCTGCAACGATGGGCTCAGCCATTTCTCCCGGCTATCGTTCTACACTCGTGTATGCTCTGGTTGTTTTTACCCACAATGGTCTGTATTGTAGTCCAGTTCCTGCATTTGGTTCACTTGAAGAGAATTGAGACCTACATTTTAAGGCGGATCAGAGTTTGCTTCTTTCGTGCGCATCAGAGTTTGGTTGTACATTCACACCTCCCCACCAACCAATTCACACCAACAAACTTTCCCAGAAAACAAACTAGGATTTGATTTAGAAGGGCTGGTGTGAATGCAACCTTAGACACTTTCATTGCAGCATAGGATGTTGTTGGGGATCCTCCAACAAAAAGGACTTTTACCCACTTTAGTGGAACAGCCAATACAATCTGCTTAGTCAAACCTCACCATTGATAAATAATGCTGACTGTACCTTGAAGTTGTGGCTGATCAAATGTCAGACTGACTTTATGTCAGGCCTTCACAAAATGGCAGCCGAGAACCCAATAGCACGACACACCAGATGGAGACAGAGCAGTTCAGAAATAGCAGGTCGAGTTTATTCAACAAAGTTCAAACCAGGAAGTCAGTCCGGTGGCAAACAAAGCAGACAAGAAGACGACAGGCAGGTATCAAAACCAGGAAATCAGTCCACTAGGAAAACAAATCCGATAATGGGGCAGGCAAACGGGAAGGTCCAGGGGTCATAAGCAGGTTCAGGTTACATCAAGGCAGAGAGAGTATAACGCTGGACTACTAGGGTTTGAAGCTGGACAATTTGGCAGAGGACAAGGGGAATTGGGCCGGTATGGGAGCAGAGTGATTAGCTGACGAGGGTCAGGGGTGTGACAGGGGTGGAGTAGATCAGGTGACTGGGAGTGGCAGGAGGAGTGAGTGACAGGGTCTGAAATGACAGGAGAGTTAGTGATCAAGATCAAACAGACAATGATAAATGTTATAGTTGAAACTGTGACACTTTATAAATAATTGCATTGTTCCACATTCAAACATTCTGATGGTCACAGTGCAGAGAGTTTGTTTATTTTGTCAGCCTTCTAGTTTAAATGAACTTGCTGTGTTTGCTTTTTCTTTGCATCTCTTGTTTAATTGTGAGCACCAAACATTATTCATGTATTAATCATTCGTTAATGCTGATGAATGAACAGATCATAACCTGAACTACTACAGTCTCCTCTGTTGACTCCCACCTCAACTCAACCCAAACTGTATTTCTAGAGCACCTTTGAAAGGACAGCAGTGCTGTACAGAAGGGGACACAGGTTACATTCAAAAATACATAAATAGATGAGAATAAACACAATAAAATTACAGTAATAAGTAAAAACAAAAAACATGTGCTCATTTAAGAAACGCCAGAGAGAAGAAGTGGGTTTTATAGGAGGATTTAAAGGTCTCTAGGGTCTGGGAGGTTCTAATATTGAGGGGTAGACTGTTCCAGAGTCTGGGAGCAGACGCAGGCAAATGCCCTGTCACCTCGAGATTTTAGTCTGATTTTTAGGAACCTTCAGCAGCAGTTGGTCAGAGGATCTTAAGGCTCTGGTTGGGGCGCGGCGATGCAGGAGCTCAGAAAGATACAGAGGGGCCATACCATTGAAGGCTTTAAAAACAATTAATAGAAAGTTTGAAATCCATATGAACCACAGACCGGGAGCCAGTGGAGGGAAGCTAAGGGTGCTTTCACACCAACAGCAGTTGGTGCGCACCAAACGATCCATTCGAACCAAAAACTCTAGTTCGTTTTTTGTTTTCGTTGGTGTGAAAGCATCAATCGCACTCGGGTCCGCACCTAATCAAGCGGGCCGAGACCGCTAAAAAGAGGTGGTCTCGGTCCGCTTGACTCCGCACCAAATGTCAGACTCTGGTGAGTAGGTGAGAACGCGAACTCGGTTCCAAATCATATTCTGCAGTAAATGCCATGGACATAGCCTACCTTGTAGGTCTTTGGAGCAATCTTCGTCACATTCATGAAAATAGCGCGTCTCCTCTGCCTGAAATGACGCGCTATACGTCTTCGCCGACTCTAGTGCATCAGCAGATTGTTCTCCAGACGCAGCCGCGACTCATTCTCAAATTGGATATTTTGCCAAAAAATGGCCAATACAGAGAATGTAATAAACGAAGATCAGAGCAAGTAGCAATGTGCGAACGTGTTGCTCCATAGTGAGTAAAAAATCGTAAAAGTGGCGCTTTTCTACCGGAAGATATATGAAACGTCAATCGGGCCAATTTTGGTTCGTTTGCTGGTGTGAAAGCAGACCACACTGGAGTCATATGTTACATAATAACAATTGTATTGCCTGGTGCGGATCAAATAATCGAACTAGTGGTGTGAAAGCACCCTTAGACTGGCATGATGTGGTTGCGCTTTTTCTTACAGAGAGAAGTCGAACAGCAATGTTATGAATGAGCTGAAGGCGGTTGATAGAGGATTGGTCCAAGCCAACGTTCAGGGAGTTACAATAATGTAATCCATGTAACAAAGGCAGGGATAACCTTTTCAAGGTCAAACAAGACCTGTGATCTGTCTTATGTGAACTGCAAATGCAAAGGATGAATTCCTCAGGTAAACATCATCAGCTGACTTCTGACCACTGTCACTAAGGCAGTGAGTGAGTTGTCCTTTATTGATCTTATATCAATAAAGGACAGGCTCCAACAAAAAGCATAAAACACTAAAATTAAGTTTTATCAAGTGCAGCCCATTGGGCAAGGTGCCAACACCATGCAAGACGAGTTGCTTCAGACTCTTCACTGGTGTGTATCTTATCCCTGAATAAAATACTGTAGTCTCCTCTGTCACCATTTGGACTTGAGCGAAGGATGCTCGCTCACGGCTGTCTTGATCTCCTGCAAGTGCGAGCATTACAAGGAGGCTGCAGTTCACTAATAGCCACACATGTCACTCAGAAGAATGTTTTCTGTACTTCTGTACTGTAGCTCCTTTTCCTTGTAATGCTTGGACGGAAATGTGCCCGATGCTTGATCCTCGTGGAGCTAAGAGCACATAATTAGGCATTTATCTGTATTGTATTGTATTGTTGTGTGGTGATACTGTACACTTCCATTGTTATGCAGATGACACACAGCAAAAAGGCCGGATTAAATAAATCAGGTTGTCCAACTCTTTATTCAACTCAATTATGAATTAGTATCATTCTGACCTTAAAGGAGACTGAAAAACTAGTTAATGTCATGGTTATAAAAGATTTTTCATTACTTTTTGTTTTAACTTTAGTACATACTTTTAATTGTTTTTTAGAGTGGGTTTGGTCATTTTAATTAGTTTTTGTTTTTTTGTAAATGCTTAGTTTGGTTTTTATTAGTGTAAGGTGATAATAAATATTGGTCTACAAGAAAGTAGACTGTAGTGTAAATAATGCACTGCTGATGTTGGGTGCAGTTAGTGTAAAAGGTAAAAATCAAATAGCCATCAGACTAAAAACACACATGAACATAACATAAATAATAATAAATATCCCTGAATGAAAATACAACCTTTTAAAATTGCCAGCAGAGAAAAAAATAAATACACTTCATATGAACCCATGAGGGTTATGTATGATATAAATGTAAAAAGAGGAAACTAAGCACTTGTAGTTAGTTTTATAAACACACAATTCAGTTTCAGTTAGTTATCAGGGTTTTTTTTAACTCTAGTTTTTAATTTTATTTCAGTTAAAGAAAAATGTTTTTGTTTTGTTTCAATTGAAGTTTTCGTTAACTATAATAACCTTGGTTCATGCTTTTGTTACATCTAGATTAGATTACTGTAACTCCTTATTATCATGATGTTCCAACAAGTGTATAAAAATGTAATTCAAAATGCTGCAGCACGAGTTCTGTCAGGAATTACAAAGACAGACCAGATCACCCCAGCGTTAGCGTCTCTACACAGGCTCCCCATACAGTTTAGAATGTTTATTTTTCGTTTAAAATCCTCCTCATCACGTACAAAAAACGTAATCATCAGGCCGCCTTACCTGTAATAACTAATTTTACGTTATCATCCAAACGATGACTTCAGTCCCAAAATGCAGGCTTACTTGCTGTTCCCAGAGTCTGTAAGATAAGGGCTCCTCTCCTGTGGAACCAGCTCCCAGTGTCAGTTCAGGAGGCAGACACTCTCTCTGTATTTAAAGTTAGACTTCAAACTTTCCTTTTTGATAAAGCTTATAATTAACCCAGCCGGTCGAGGCAACTGGCTGCATATTTTTTGTCAGAGATCTCTTCCTGTTAAAAGGGAGTGTTTTCTCTCCACTGATGCCTAGTGCTTGTGTGAACTGTTGAGTTCCTCTGCTCTCTATAATGTTGTCTATGGACAGTGCCTAGAGATAATGTATGTTGTGATTCGGTGCTATACAAATACATTTTGTATTGAATTAATACCAAAAGAAGGTACAGAGGACATACAGTAAACTCCACAACCACATGAACACATACTAGATTTCCTGTCGTTGTCCTCGACAGATGAATTACTGAGTGCAATAATCAATCTCTCCTCCATTTTGGCGTTAAATGTCAAACAGGACTATACGGTCTATAGACCCATTTTAGGATAAATGCCTTTTGATTGGCTTGTGCCAGTGCAAGAATGTACACATTTATACTGAATGAGCAGGGATTCTGCTAAAACATCAAGTGTGTATGTAGGAGTGATTCCCCTGACTCATTCACTCACCTATTTGTCATTCAGTCGTCTGTCATTCTCTTTCAGACCAAGAGTTGCTTCACATTCTGTGGTCGTAAATGCTTCAGGTCTCTTCAGTGTCCTCATGTTATAGTCCAAGTTAATTGTTATCTATCGTCCCTGTGCTTAAGGATCAATAGTCATCAGCAGGCCAGACTGCCTGTTTGATCACCAGCTCTCCCTTTTATGACCACCTACTTCCAGCCTGCCACAGCATCCGCTCTCCCTGCTTCATCTAACCTGCCCAGTGAATGCAGCCATTCTTCACAGTCCCTCAGTCTCGACCAGCTACACCTCCCTGCTCATTCCTCCTCCATTTCCCAGTTACTCTTTCAATAAATCCTCTTCATTCCTTCCTGTTTGGTCCACATTGCAAATTGAGAAAGGACAAAAAAAAAAAGACAACAACAACAATTGCAATTCACTGTGTTGCTTGACGCTGGCAATGTTCAATGATTATTTCCTTGTATCCATAGCTCAATGCACATGCAATGTAATGTACTTTATTTCCATAGTCCTTTACAACAACCCACAGTTGACCAAAGTGCGTTACAAAATAAAAGCATTACAGACACATAGCAAATAAAAAAACTAATTAATGGAACATAAATGAAAGCATGGCAATACCCATTAAAGCCTGACACAATGTAGCTAACTAAATCAATTATTGGTTAAGCCTTTAACACCTAAGCCTCAAAATGTTTGACTCTTTTGCTTATTTTAACTATTAAAAGAGTCAGAAAATATCCTGTGAGTAAGTGCTTTTGCCCATTTTTACAGAATAACTTTCAATATCTGGAGGTTATTTACACTTTACTGCATGTTAAAATAGTGTAATAACCAACTTAAAATGAGGGAAAAACACTGTATTTGTTGTATTTGTATGTTTGTCTCAATGACCAAAATCAGGCCAAAAAATGGAAACTATGTACAGGTGTTTTTCCCACTTTTTACCTCTCTGGTGACAAAGACGCTGATTCGCCAGCGTCCTGCAACAACGTGAGTGAAATTACTGTAATAACCACATGTTGGCTCTGGCGTGCAAGCTGAAACTGTCACGTAATTACGGTAATGCAAATGTGTCGTTTGCGATACGCTCGGGGTTAAAGGGTTAAAAAACAATTATTATCTGTGGATCCTTTAGGTCATTGTGCTCAGTCAGTATCCCAACAGCCTAATGTGCGGCAATAATGATGAGTTATTCAGTATCCTTAAGTTTTAACAAGGGAAAGCAAATAATTGCTTAATGCACTGCATACAAAATGCATCTTAACTAAACCGTACTGATTGGTGATTTGAATATCTTTATTCGATGTAAAAGAACGTCCAGATGGCATCTCTTTCCAAGGGCTTGGAGTGATTGGAGAGGAAATCAGAGAATTTAGATGGATGATGATGATGGTGATGATGCTAATGATGACCGAGCACCAAGTGCAATGCAGTCCATGAGAAAGTAAGCTCATCAACTGTGCACATGTTTTCCATTTAAGAAACATCAAGAATGCAAAACTTGAGTGATTAGGATGATTCATTTTATTGTCACTGCGTAAGAGTGTAATTTCGAATAAGTCCTGGAATCATTATTTATACTGATAAATAGCACTTGATTTACATAAAGGATACAATACTGAATGCTATGACCCATCTGTCAAATTTGAGGTAACGGATTAAAAAATGATGGCTCAAGCTCATGTGTCTGAACAGATGTGTGATGGATCGATTCAGGTGAAACCTTCAGGAGTGTAAAAGGCAAATGTCTCTAATTGAAAACATGTTTAGTAAACACACACTGCGACACTAAGATGAAAATGTAATTTTTTGTTCGTACCTCCTCCAGCTCACACCATGAAAACTACTTCAAACAACTTCTTCTTACTTCGTCAGCTGCCATTTTCACAGGTTCATAAATACATTAGCGCTCCCTCCTCCTCACAGTTAACGAGGGTGAAAACTTCCCATGTGTTTCACACTCCTGTGTGTTTCCCCCACTGTTATATATTTCACAATGCAGATAATTATTGTGCTCTGCACGCTGCTAAAACTGTCAATGTGAAGACAACAACGCTCTCCAAATAGCAAGGATAACTACGGAAATATGCACAAAATGACAGAAAATCTTGTCTTTTTAAACAATTAAAGCACGTTATACTGCTTGTGTCCTGCTACATCACTGCAGGTGGATGCTAGATCTCGGACCACCCTGAGAATTATTAGAACAATACTATATAATCTGTTTATACGCTCTGGTATGCTGATTAAGTATCATCGCCTTAAAAATAATATTACGGATTTAAAGCATGTTTGTTGTATTCAACTGCTTTAGTTATCTTGTGAGTTCAAAATAAGCCACGTGATAACAATAATGATGATAATAATTATAGTAATAGTAATAAATAACACATCATACCCACAGTACATGATTACATGTTTAGAAAGGTTATTGCACTTCTTCGAAATGTTGACGCTGCAGCTCTGTAGTGTTTACCCGAGGGCACTTTTATGATTTCTTTGAAAATAATGAATTCTTTGTGCTCTGCGTTTAACCTGCCTTTTCACGGATCCATCCCAATTGCTTCAGACCGTTCCCTATAATTTTGCTGGCCATGTTTGAAATTCACCACAGTCTATTTTTGTCCTTCAGTCCCAGATGCCTATGTCAGGAGCATATATTAAAACACTTTCAACAAGACTTATATAAAAAAAAAAGTTTCTATAAATGTCCTTTCTCACGTCACATGAATTATCTCACATTGACCCTGTCTGTGTCTATTATTATATTATATAAAGTAAAGTCATTCAGTAAGGAAGATGATCAGATTGCTCCGTCTAGGCCTCTGGGTGTGGTGCTGCTGAGGCGGACAAAAAAAAATCCAATATGCACAGAACTGCCAATGCAGCTACATTTTGATATTTAACAGAAAAAGTAAGTTAAACTTTAAAACCTAACCCAATATCCAAAATGTCCGTCTGGATTTTTTGGTTATTTTAACCATAAAAGGCCCAGAAAATGCCCTGTATCCAAGTGCTTTTGTCCACTTTCCCAGAATAACTTGCAATATCTGGCTATTTACAATTTACTGCATGTTAAAATTGTGTGTTAACACTTTATAATGAAGAAAAACTAAAAATGTAGGAAATCACTGCAGTTGTACACAACACCAGACGGTACAAAACATTTGTTTGAGTTGTTGTCTCAATGTCCAAAAACAGAAAAACAAAAACAAATGGAAACAGAAATGTTCAGGCGTTTTTCCAACTCTCCTCTCCTCTCTACGGCAACGCAAAGTGCGCTTGTGCCAACGCGTCGTCAGTGATACGCTTGGTGTTAAAGGGTTAATGCTATCTTCTCCTTTCCCTTCATTAGGAATCAACATGCCTGTCTTCTACCAAACAAAAATAAAGCCTTATTTAAACAGCACGCACACACAGTGGGAGAAGCCTGGAGGTTTATGGTCAGCATGTTAATATGCTTATGTTGTCAGGGCTGCTGTGCCGGCTTTTCTTCACCTGTCCAGAATAGGGCTTTTTCTAGTGCTACTACTCAGTTGTAAAATTTTAAACGGTCGTGCACCCTCATATTTTATGTGTTTACGTCTCGGCACAGTTATTGATCTCAGTACAGTGGTCTTCTGGCAGTCCCAATAGTCAGAGAGAAGGCGTTTGGTGAGCGTGCCTTTTCTCCCCATGCCCTTCTTTCCAGTCTTCCTCTTGATATCAGGCTCTATTGAGATTGTTAACCTTTAGTGCTTATACGGCATGGATCTGTGCCACATGATGATCCACACCCATGGCCGTGAGAATAATACACAACTCCTTATATGGACATCCTGGGAGTGTGTTTACTTTTGTTCTTTTCGTACAAATTCAATCCTATCCTAAACATTTTTACTGTTTAGAGCACTTTTTTGCTCGTGTGTGTATATATAGTTGGTGTCTAGGTTGTGCTGAAAAAAGGATATAAAACTCTCTATCTTGCACATTCTTATAGCCTCTGTATATACTGTATGGTTAAACATAGTAATGGAGTAATGCAGCTGAAATGTTCTGTGTTCTAAGGGTTAAATCAAAGCTGAAGACGCACTTGTACACTGTGGTTTAACAGTCTTAAGTGGTTTGTTTGACCTATATTTCTATTAGGAAGGTGTTCACATTGCTTGGATCCAAACGCACGAGACAGGAGTCAGGATGAATGAATTAAGAGGTTTTATTTGTTCCTCTAACAAAAGGAAACAAGCAATGCCGCAGGAGATCTGGGTCTTCAAAAATAGAAAAGAACAAAACAAAAACTAGCACTGAGCTACAAGAACAAACTTCAGCAAGATAGACTTGGACCAATGACTTCTCTGGGTAGCATAAACAACGCACTGGCGCATGATTGAGGGAACTGGGAACATTATGTAGGGGAGAGGGAATCACAGGCAGGTGTGTGTGATCACTGAGGATCAGGTGACGTGCATGAGGGAATTAGGGGAGGTGTTCGAGGTCAAGGAAGTGCCAGCGCGACAGGAAGACTGAATGTTACCAAAATAAAAGGGGAAGTGAAACCAAACCCAACAACAAAAGTGACATAAACTTAACGTGACTTAAAACCATAAACTAACAAGAACTGACTTAACAAACAAAAACACTAGCAGATCGGAGGCCTTGTGACAATTTCATTGCACTTTAATGGAAAGCGATATACAAATAAAATGTATTAAATTGTACTACATAGAGTCGATCACTTGTTTTCCAGACAGTGTGCTAGATGTGGGAAAGCTCTGTGTCTCAAACAGTGTTTGGTACAATCATACATGCAACTATTTCCTTGTGTTGCTTCATGAAGTACTTCCATAAAAACCCCACAACCTGTCCCTCCAGTCTAAACAGCTGCTCACAAACACAAATCTACTCAGCCAGTTTTCCCCCGCAAGCATCATGATTGTGCACACGGTGCACAGACAGCACGAGGAGCGAGTATAAACCAGACCAGAGAACCCTGCACCGACATAAACCTCTAGCTCTGGTGAGACTCTTCCTTCGTTTGTAGTTTAATCTCTTATTTGCCTCCATGTCATTCTCACTTTACATTTGTCCTTCTTGTCTCCAGGATCACTGGCCTGTTTGACCATCAGCCAGTGCCCTGTTTGGAAATAAAATACTTATTTATTTTACCTGTTAGACCTTTGGCTTCAGCATTGGCTTGTAACACAGCATTGTGTGTGAATGTTCTCTCTACATTATCTATGTACCCGTGTGGAAAAGCCTTGTGTATATACTGTATGATATAGTATCTGATCTTTGTGGGTGATGATATACTTGCAGAATGGTCTGCTTTTTCCTGACCAAACAGCTGAAGCAAAGTGCTGTACATCAGAGATAAATAAAAGAAATAAAATATAACAACTTGAGACCTAATAGACCTAAGACCTAAAACATACAATACAACAATAAAATACGGTAGAAAATAGTCAGAAGTCATAAAATAAAACTATAAACAACGTAAAACCAACGTCTCATACTGGGTCAAAAGCCAAAAAGTGAAAATGGGTTTTAAGATGCGTTTTTAAAAGGAGACAGTGAAGGGCCACAGTCTTAGCGCAGCAACAGAAAAAGCTCTGTCCCCTCTGAGCTTCCGTTTAAGGTAACTGTAGGAGAAGCTGATCAGCTAACCTCAGAGACCGGGCAGGAGTGTACGGATGAAGCAGCTCAGAGAGACCATTTAAGGATTTAAAAACAAATAAAACCATTTTAAAATTAGCTCTAGGGTGCATGGGCAGCCAGTGGAGTGAGGCTAAAAGTGGTGTTAAAAGTGTGTTCCCTCTTACGTGCTCCAGTTATAAGATGCGCAACAGCGTTTTGGACAAGCTGGAGACGTGAGGGGGAAGTCTGACTGACAAATTAATATCTATCCATCAACGCTTTATCCTTCACATGAGGGTTACTGTGCCAATCTCAGCTGACATGGGGCGATATAGGCGGGGTACACCCTGGACAGATCACCAGTCCATCACAGAGACATAGAGACAAACAACCAAGACACAATCACAATCACACTTACAGTCAATTTAGAGCAGGGGTCTCAAACTGGCGCACCCCCCCCCCAATTGATTACATGCGGCCCCACACTTAATATCATGTTATAATGAAAACATAGCCCACGACCTCACTGTCTTTTAAACACAGTGTGTAGCTGAGGCACAGCTGCCAGCGAGGTGATAGAATATAATATATGTTTGCTAGCAGTGCTATTAATAACAGTAATAATAAGACATTTGGTCATAATTATCCCATTATTAAATGTATCACATACAACATTCAATTACATATATAAATACACTTGTTAGGGCCCGATCCGCGAATGGCAGTGGCTGAAATGGCAGTTGTCCACACTATTATTAATATAATTTAAAATAAATGTCTGTTTTTGATATTAATACATACATTTTGCATCATAAATAGTATTATTAATAGTATAGTATATATAGTAATAGTATTATTAAGTATACATGTGATATGATGCCACTTTTTGTTCTCTAGACCGGCCCCCTCTTGACCACAATAGATGGGCATTGGCCCCCAGGTCATTTGGTTCGAGACCCCTGAGGGTCCAATCGGGAGGAAACGAGAGAACCGGGAGAAAATCCATGCACACTCGGGGAGAACAAACTCCATGCAGAAAGGCCCTTCTTCTGACCAGGTCACAAACACGAGTCTTCTTGCTGGAAAGGTAAGGCAACCGTGTGGCCCTCCAAAATACAGTGTGCTGCAGTAATCCAGGCAAGACGTAATAAAGGCATGTATTACTGTCTCAACGTGCTGTTTGGGGGATAGATTTTACCTTTGCCAACTGTCTTAAAGGTACAATATGTAGTATTTATGGGTTTATATAACCCAAAATCCACTTTATATACATATTATGTGCTCCTGCATTGTCTAGTCGCTGTATAATAGTTTTTGTTTCATTTTCGTAGTGTTTCAAAAAGTCATGTTAAATAACATGCGGTTGCATAGCCACTGTTAGCAGCGAGACGCCATGTTTCTATCGGCGCCTGAAAGGACAAACGCGAGAGAACAAAACAAGCGTCTCTTTACTTGTAGCGGAAGTCCCGCCTCCTCTCTCTCCGCTTCGTCTGCTACGGCCTCATCTGCTGACACGGAGAAAGACGACGAGGACGACATTTGACCAGCTGCGGATACCGTAGCGCTCAGGGAAGAGAGGGGGTGAGCAGAGCAGCAGGTCTTTGTTGTAAATTTCAGCCTCTCCTCTAGATGGCACTATAAACAACTTATTTCCCCTTTAAGTGAAAAAGCTGGACGTTACTATGGCACTACACTATAAGTACATTTCACATTCAATGACCAAACATTGGACTTAAGACAAAATCAAAAATACAATTGCAGTTGACATTCTGTAAAGTAACACTTTCCTCCATCATGCTGATATTTGAATGAGTGATTAACTGAGTGAGTCATTTTAGCCACTCTGATGCCATTTCCCAAATGTGCCACTGAATCTGCGCTTTTTTTTCTTTAGATGGAAGTGCCTTTATGGAGATTCATAGTGCACGATAAATGCATGGAGACAGCAAATGCTAAACATGGATCCCAGTACTGTAATGTCACATGTCAGCAAGTGGCATAGTTTTGCATATTGCATGACATTTTAATTCTGCGTACCCGGTGTCAACTGTGATTGCCACAGATAATGGATCCAGAAATGGACAAATGATTACATGTGTCTCTCTATGGTGAACACATTTCTTGCGAAAACATTCACAGTCTCCAAATGACTGAATATACTGACTTGTCGTCTACCAACACATTATCTGTGGCAACATATGGCCTAATAAAATATGTTCCAGACTTTCATTGTATACTTTCCTCATCGGTATTACTATTTTAAATCAGAAGAGACTGATAGAGAAATTATTAGAAGGAGTGGATTTGAAAAGTACCTACATAAAAAAATATCAAGAACCTTGAGAATTACATGTGGGGCAGAAAGACAGTGAAGGACACATACACATCTGCCTCACAAAGGTGTTTTGTCAAATCTGGCTCTATTTGTGATCATGTGAAATTGCTGGTTGGTGAATCTGACGAACTGAAGTGCTGATTCCCTGCTGTTTTGTCAAGAGATTTGTTGTTTGTGTGTTTCTCCTTCGCCAGACACTGTAAAAAAAAAAAAAAAAAGGTATTGTGGCTATTGTAAGTGACTGTCCATGCATGGTGTGCGTGATTGTGTGAGCCTTTATTACCTATTTAGAACCTGCTCTTGCATAAATATTGACCTGGTCAGTACAATATTTGGCCCTAATGAGGCAGAACCTCATAAGATTTGAGTTACGGTTATGGATTAACTGATTATGGGTAAGATTATGAGGTCACACAGTTGGTGTAGTGGTTGGCACTCTTGCCTTTACAGCAAGAAGACCCATGTTCGCGACCCAGTCAAAACAAGGAACTTTCTGCATGGAGTTTGGGCGCGTAGGGGAAATTGATGAAAATCCATCTGTTCAATGTGCTGTACAATTCTTTATTTATGACACCATGTTGGATTATCATGATACACAGATCATCCAATCACCATCAGACAGATTGGTTTGCAATCAGTCAGTACACAAAGAAGAAGCTTAATCTACTGTATTTACCTAAATAAAGTAAGGGGTCAGATCTGTGATTCCGAGTACATGCTTTAAAGGTCACATAGAGTGGTCCTGTTGCACATAAATGTTAGTTATGGAGGTCTACTTACATATATTAACTTGTTTTGAAGGTCAAAAACCTCCTAGTTGCTGTAACCTAGCCGATAGAAATCCTCTTTTCTGACAGTGTTTTTCTGCTGCGAGATTTCAGAGTGAACTTTCACCCCCAGAAGACAGAGTCTTGTGATTGGCCAGTACTATCCAGCACATCCGTTCTCAGAAGCGCAGCGCCCCCCTCTGGAACGGCGGATGCACTGCTCCTCATTATCAAAACATTGTTTTAACAGTGTTTAAAAATAGCTTCGTCACGACATCCCGCCGCAGTCCCTTTTATGACTTTAAACCGGAGTCAGACCCAGAGTCAGAAGACACTGTTGCTCGTGAAACACCTCCACAACGGACGTTATTCTTCTTCTGCGGTTCAATGTACGCAACCGGATGTGCCCGGACTACCGCCCGGAGCAGGACGATCGGTTGTTCAGGAGAACCGCTGCTTACGTAACTATTACGGGATTTTCAGTGATCTCTTTGAGCCCCGAGATTACAATAAAACACAACGTTCTCAGCAATGGCTGAACTTTTTGTTTCGAACCGTCAGGGCTTCATAAACAAGGTAATGACGCAGATACACACCAAAAAAAACAGCGATAATAGGAACTTCCGGTCTAGTTCTGCTTTAAAAAAAAAAAAAGAGATCAAATACAAAACAAATGTCACTTTAAAAGGTGGAATGAAAATTGAGATGAATGAAAATGATACATCACATGCACAAACATCTAGACAATGAACCTTTGTGATGGATGGATCGATGAAAGGCTCAGTGATCATATCTTATTAGTTTTTTTTATTTTAACAATAGACAATAATGATCTACACAGGAAACACAATCAATTTGCTAAATATTTCATTTTTGGAGTTCCACATTCCTGGGTGGGAGTAAAACAGGCAAGATGACTAAAAAGTAATTTATAGTCATGCTAAAGGTCAAGGAAGAATAGTGATGGAAAGTGTGTGTGTGTGTGTGTGCGTGCGTGCGTGCGTGCGTGCGTGCGTGCGTGCGTGCGTGCGTGCGTGCGTGCGTGCGTACAAAAACAGAGAAAACACAAAACAGAGAGAGCAAAAGAAGGCATGGAAGTACAAACAGAGATTTACAGATAACTTGATCACTTCAAGCTTTTTAACATGGAATAGAACCTATTATATAAGAAATGTTTCAAACAATCATGTCATGAGTGTGAGAAACATTTTTGAATGGTGTGAGAAATAAAAAAAAAATGTCAATCTATTATTGCCCTCTGGTGGACAGTGGCCTTAATGCCAGTGAAGAGCAAAACAGATGGAGAGCGAGATAAAGAGAGATTACAATGAAATAATGACAACATTTACTGGTGTTTGCACTGAATGGATTTTAAACAGTGCACATGTGCGTCTTAAAAAGCCTTTAAGTCATAACAACATTGATGATATAGATTTGTTTTTCTCCACCACTGATTTTGTTGCAGTTGCTCCGTGTTCCTTGATTTCTGGCTTTCACTCTTGTGTCTCATTACAACTGTCGGCGACTTAAAAGCCCAGTCACTTGGACTCTAAATGCAGACAGCCTTAAGTCGAGTGAAATCAATTTCCCCGTGAGCCCGAACAAAACACTCCCGCTGGAATGATTCAGCTAAATTTGCAGCGGTTGAATGGACTCGGAGAGAGAGACCTGCAGAGATGCACAGGGAGATAATCAACGTTTCTCTGTTACAATGGTTAATTTTATTATCTTTGATTAATGTAATAACAGTGTAAGCAGCAGGGGAAGATGGAAGAGAAACATTTTTACACAGAAAATATTTATAATTAATATTTTACAAGCTGTTTACTTGTTTTTATGAACGTGAGCAACATTGATAGAATAATGAAATGAAGTGAAGCGGTTCTACAAACATAGTCAGAGTGACTAGTGTGGAAAATCATCAAATCAGTGTTTGAACACCATGTAACACTGGTTATGTTACTTTCTGTAGTACTTGTAGTGTTTGAGGGTTCCCTTTGAAAGCAAACTTATATTCACTTCCCATTATTTATATTTGTTCACACTTTTTAACACTGTGGCCAGGTTTATAATTGGTTTTGTACCTGTTTATGTGACTCGGTTGCTGCAACTTAACAGAGCTTTTGATTCCAATAAAACAAAAAAATGCACCTTGATTAAACTGATTGATTCTCAGTAAATGACAGCCGAGAGGTTAGGAAATTAGTTTCAGAGAAGTTCCCCCAGGAGTTTGTGAAGTGTTGCAGGAACACGGTGTACACATTTTTTTTGTATTCTGAAACTTGGATGAAAATCAGGGAGTTGTGAGATTCCTTAGTTGTCCAAATGGGAAAAAAAAAGTTAGGAAACATCTTTGGCCATGTTTTGCAGTCAGATGCATTCAAACGGTATAATGCAGAGGAAGTCCAAGCGCTCTGCTCTATTTAAAGTTTTTGCACCACAGCAAACAATAGACCTATTCAGGGGGAAATTGTTTGGGGCATTATGTTGATTTCAGAGGCGATGGTCAATCTGACCTGTGTCACATGGAGTTAGCACTGTGTGGCGTGTTGTATCCGAGTAGACTCCAATCTTGGTCACATGCCAGCCCCCCCACCCTGTTGCTATAAATGTCACCATGGACTTCAATGGTTACACCATCTGGTGGAGGGGGGGGGGGGGGGCCAGAAAAGCACTTATTCCCCAGTCGGTCATTTAGGAAGGTGAAGGGGGAGTACCTTAGATTGGAAGAAAAGCAGGTATGTTGTACATAATTTATCTTTTACCTCATTGAGGATACGTGGAGGCAAAATATACATACCACACAACTCCCACGGGAATACAATCGAGCACAGTCCGAGGCCAATTATTGAATCATCAGTAAGTCAGCGTAAGCAATTCATAGCACCAGACATTATCTAGAAACAAGAGAGTCCTGTCAGGCTGGTCTGACCACCCGAGAGAGATATTTAGAGATAGACGGGAGGGGGGAGGCAGTTTTTGACCCCAGGGAGGCATCTTTGAAGGCATAAATAAAAAACAGACTCATTTCATTAGTGACGGACCCACACTCCCACGAGACCAAGGCAGTACATGTTTGATAGAAGAACATCCAACAATGTGTGGAATTAAGGAGGTCCACAGAGTTTTCACTACATAGTAAATACAGAAATGCAGTCATTTGTCACAATGAATCATATCAGGATACCTCCTGCATGCAGTTAAAGTTTCTCCTGCCTAATCTTCTTTTTTTTTATTTTTCCTTGAAACTCAACTGTCGAGGATCTAGCACAGTATCATTTTTATCAGTTCTCAGGGTGTAGACAGATGTCGGCTTCTCCATTTTCCTCAGTCAGCTATCATAAACATGATCTTTTCCATTACTGTGGACATGTTAACAGCAAAAAAAAAAGAAAAGAAAAAAAATAAACGAAGCAAGCTCACCTCAGCAGTTGGAAACTGACTCTCTCTCTGCATCCGGTCTTTGCTCGGATGCAACATCGAAAGCTTATCATGGACCAAAATAAGAGGAGGGTGATGACTGAGCTTTTCCATTTCACTTTACACTGATAAATAATAAACATTCTTGCTATGCAACTTCTTTAGACTGACGGGGGGAACTTTGTGTGTGGCATAGGTGAATGCAAGGTATGTCCTGATAGCAGCAGAGATAAAGTGAATTCTATACAGACCCCACCGACCTGTGAGGCCATAGTCTCCTCTGAATGTGGATGTATGTAAAGGCATAAAGGTTTTCCAAGCTTAGATTTACGTGATGCTGTCAGGGATCAAAAAAGTGTCTTTCACCCCGTCAAACGATCACATTTATCAAAGATTACAAAGCCCAGCGTCTCTCTTGTGATCTGTTGGGGGCAATGGGTATCACCATGTATTTGAATCATGATTTGTAATTTTAACAGTGCCTTCCCCATCCCATCCCATCTCACAATGGCAGGATACAGAGTTGAAATAACATGCAGCCCATACCTTCCTTATTTTGAGTTCAGCAGAGTGTTATCCTAATATTTGCACAAAATACTTTGTCAATAGAGGTGTTTCCTGTCCTCCCGTTTTGCTTATAACCATGAGAAAACCTGTCGTGCCAAATGTGACCGGTGCACTTTCACTTCACGAAAGGAACAATGAGTGGTCACTTAAGTTGGTTAAAAAATGATGGTTAATCCTTTCTTTTGTTTCACGTGTTTCTCTTTGGATGGCTAGGAAAAACAGAAGAAGGAGGCAGCAGAGGAGAGAAGGAGGCTTTAGCGGCAGTCTAGACCACTTAACTCACAACAACACAAGTTTAAAAACAAACATGTCAATCCTCTTATCTGGTTAGGCATCTGGTTGGATAAAACTCGGGCCTAAACATCACACCAGCCCTCAGTGAATTAACTGTTTTAGAAATTACAGACTATGGAATGGAGATATATTTCTACTTACCTCTCAGCCCAGTGGCATCTGTGTGATAGTTGTTCCAGGACACATTTAGGAAATATCGCTTTCACTATCAATACAGCACTTTCTTGGAATCTTTATTATTGCTTGGACATTCTCTGCCTTTATTTAATCACCAACGATCAGCCTGCAACTGTTTTAAATTATACTCTTGTGGTTTTTCATGATTGAGTTTTGTTGTTGTGGATTTTTTCCCCCCCCAATCTGTTTTGCCCTGATGTTGCTTGAAAATGATGGTCTCCTCTGAGTTAATGAGTATAATGTTATATTAATATCATACTATCATCATATTAGTCTATAATTGCATATCTCACTTCTGTGACCACATTAGTTTACCCATACTGTGTGGGTGTGATTGCTCAAGGCTCTGTGATTTCTTGCGTTTCTTGTGCGAAAAGCTGGTGCGTCACAACGCATTGTAAGACAGGAGCCATAGCAGTCTGATCTCAAGTGAGCTGGACGAGTAAAATAATAGCATAATAACCTACAAACAACAAGAACTCCAATGTTTCCCCTATGTTTTACATTTTATTCATCTTTCCACAAAACATCACGAAAAACCTGAAAATGTTATGCTTAAGTTACACAACTTACAGATCAGAGTGGATCTGCGTGGAAGGCACAAAACATTTACGGCCCTTTTCCACTATGGTCCCAGCTCGCCTCGCCTCACCACGGCACGGCACAGTTTGTTTTTCAGCTCCAAAAATAGTACCTACTCAACGTGGGCGGAGTCATCACTGCACGGCTGCATGAAACTGCCGTGACAAACGAGTGACTGGTGACTTGTAAAGCACTTGTTTTCAGTGTCACTGAATCAGAATCAGTTAATTAAAAACATTTATTAAGTACTTCCTCCATGGATACATTTGACACTCCTGGAAAGCACCTGTGCATCAGTGATGCTGTGATTCAGGTTCATTCAAGCAGTTTGTGTTTCTTCATTCTTTCCACACTGACCTGCAGACCTGCACCCCCTGACAGACGACTGTTCCCTGCTCTGAATGAATATAGCTCAAACTCAGCTGTGACAGCTGCTTCGGCTTCTTCGTGGTAGAATTTTACACTCGCATTTATATTTCACATCACTTTGTTGCTGAATGTCACATTGCAAAACACAACTTAAAGGCAAGTTTATTTGTATTGCACCGTTCATACACTGGGCAACTCAAAGTGCTTTACAGGGGCATAGAAATACATTAAAGAATAAAATCAAGAGGTCAAAATGATATAATAAAATTAAAATTGTGCTTAAAATCTTGAGAGATAAAAAGTGCTAATAAAAAGTGCATTTTAAAGACAAGATTGAATTGATAACTAAGATGTTTATGTAAGAATATAAGAAAAAGCTGCAGGAAATAATAATGTTTTCAGGCCTGATTTAAATGAGCTGACTGTGTGAGAGACCTCAGGTAGTCAAGAAGTTTGTTCCACAGGTGAGGAGCAGAGAACTTTAATGCTGCTTCACTTTGTTTGGTTCTGCATGTGGGAAACACACAGTAAATCTATTCCTGATTATCTTAGAGCTCTGTGTGCTTCATAGGTAACTAATAAGTCCAGGGTGCATTTCGATCAGCCCACATACGGTAGCTGGCAAATTCTATACAGCTCCTAGAACTTGCTCTACATATTACTGTTGTTCAGTTGAGAATGGTGTGCTATTTAGTTTGCTATCCATGCCTATGAAAACCATGAGGAACTGCAGAAAATGTTCCTATGGAAATGAATGAGAGAAACTCCTTGGAGCCACATCATTTATGTACATATGTTAAATAGAGACGTGGCAAACATACTTGCTGGAAGTTTGGACAACAACCCGCAACCAAAAAAATATATGTCATTTCTTTTTTGTTTACACAGTATACACGTGCTGATTGTACATTTTATACATGTTGAAAAGTTTGACTCAATTAAGAATTATGAATAAAAACAGATTATTGTATTTAGTCAATGATGCTTTCCTTTCTAATAAATTAGGCAGCCTCCTAGAGCCTGGCCCCTCT
Organism: Microchirus variegatus; assembly: GCF_963457635.1. NCBI lineage: Eukaryota > Metazoa > Chordata > Actinopteri > Pleuronectiformes > Soleidae > Microchirus > Microchirus variegatus. Next base: position 20,298,157 of record NC_139806.1, read on the forward strand.
CCCTCTGCCCTCTCCTGCAGTTTCTGGATGCCTCTGGCTCTAGAACCACTGACCCAGACACACTCCCTGGCCATTGAGTGTCATCTAGGGGGGCTGATTCACACATGAAAGGGTCCGTCCTCGCCAGGCTGCACCAATGAGGCCTGCCACCTATTGCTCCATCATTGTGAGAGAACCACTTTCATCTTCCAGCAAATGGCTTAACTGATTATGTGCCTCTCCCCGTTGGTGGCCTCATAGAAAAAATCCAGATGAGGCCTGTGTGGCCACTGGTGCCAATCCCAGCTCACACAGGGTGGTAAGCAGGGTGACAGGCAGGGTACACCCTGGACAGGTCACCAGTCCATCACAGAGAAAACCATTCACTCTCACACTCACACCTACAGCCAATTCAGAGTGTCCAAACTAACCTCTGCATTTATTTGGACTGCGGTAGGAAGCCGTAGAACCTGGAGGAAATCAAGTTGAGTGTGATAAAGATGTGGTGACTTTTGTGCAGAGACCATGTAATCAAATTGAGTGGTTTGTGGTTTGTTTGGGTCTGTAATGCTATGGTTGGCAAGCTCCAATATTGTTACATAAGAAAACACGATAATGTTTTATCTGTTGCCTCGATACAAAAGAACAAGATCAGCTTAACGTTTGTGAATGTGCTCAAACCCTCCCTAAGTTTTTGATTGATTTAGTGATATCATTCCGCCATTTTTTGGGAAGGAGCTGAATACGTTTTTTTTTGTTTGTTTTTTTTAGGCAGGAATAGCTTAAACTATATTTTTCTCCAGACACTAAAACATCTGCAAACTAGAAAAAGGGAGGACCAACCCTTAAGCTCCTCTGTTACCAACAGTGTCAATCCAAAGTAAACCTGCAGTGAATTTGTTTTGTTTTTAAACCTGAATCTGGATCTGTGGCCAAATCTGTAACAAAACATCTGCAGAAAATGTCATCAAAAACTGTCCTTTACCTTTTTTTGAGTTATGCTTTTCACAAACTTGATGGAAGTAAATTAAGAAGTGACAAACGTGACAACTTGCATGATGGTGGACAGAGCTAACAAGCTATACAACAGGATGCAACAAAACATATCTGGCTTTACACAAGAAAACAAGCCAATCAGTCCAGTCTTGGAGGCGTGTTTCGAACTTGGCAAAAGTCTGTCACAATGACTGGCCTCATGCCTGATAGGCTGTGATTTGTAGACGACAGCTGCTTAAGCCTCAGAACAAAATGTTCCAAGGAGCGGAGTGTGTATGTGCACATCTACACTGCAGGCATAATGTGTATAATTTTATCATTAGAGATCAAGATTCAGGTTTTGCCATTGATTGACTTTGTCCGTGAGAGCTTTCTCGTCCTTTCAGACCTTTTGTGTAACTTGAAGTAAACCCTCTTTAAGACCCATTCAAGAGATTTATAATCAAAGCTGTCATGTCGGCAAAGATTACATGGATAGCCCCTCTTTGCATTTTTTTAGTGAGAGTGACCACTTGTTTTCTTAATGGCAAGGTTTGATTTTGACAGACTGTCATCAATGAAATGTGACCAAGAAAAGCGTTTTAACTTGAGAGAAAGGTGCTTCATTTCAAAAGCCCTTTGTGTAGCTGAAAAACTTGTATGCACTAATTATGTGAAATTGTAAAAAGTGGTCTTTGGGAGGTGAATGACAAATGTTTATGGATTGAGGCTTCATTCTGCATATTCAAACTCTGAGCTGCTGCAACAGCCTCTTGGCAGAGCTCTCTCACATTAGCATAGAGGTCTGGAGCAGCATTCTGCTCACACATTTTGATCCCCTTTTATTCAAGGGGCCTTACACCCAAGTTGCCTCAAAAGCTTTCATTCCTCACAATAGGCGGTTTGCTTGGAAAACGCACTTTAAAAAAAAAACGGTTGCAGGTTCTTCCATTGCTCTGGCTCAGGAGAGAGACCCAGCATCCCTTCAGTGGTTTCAATATGAAATCTAGAATTGACCTTTTCAAATATCAGGGATTTTGTAATAACACTTTGTGATATTTATATTCTGACCTGCTCTCATTCAAAGAGGCAAAGGTGGACCAAAACAGTCGGGGTATTTTATGTCCACGCCAGTTGCAGATTTCTAACCTTGTTCTCTGCAACTTGAAATTAGCAAAGATCATTTGGCAAATGAGTGCTGCTGTGATTGCAGGAGGGGCTGTACATCTGATCTGCATCGAGTGGTGTGACATTCAAACTAATTGCTTGACAACTGCACCCCTGTAACCCCATTAAGCCTCTGGGCAAAGCAAAGCTGTGGCTGCTTTATGTGTTTGGGCTAGCTGTAGAGAGGGTTGATGTGCGAGGCTCTCTGTTGTTACTTGCATGTATCACTGTTTTTAGTGGCTCTGTTTGTTTATTTGTGCTTCCACACTTGCACTTGCCAATATGATCAACAGAGGCCGCCAGAGGCTTGTTGCGTGAATGGGGTGAAGTCTGCCATCTCCGACTGCCTTGTTTGTATTAGTTTCCTTTGCACTTTATATGAAGTTTGAAGTCATAGAATACAAACTACAACAAGGTTCACCTACACTTCTTTTTACAACTATCAGAGTCACCCCCTGGTGGCTATTCATTATATTTTTACATGCTGATTGATTTCACAGAGTAAACTATGAGACTCCATGCATTTTTAATTAACTTTGCCAATTGAAAGTAAATTGTGTTATGCATTGAATTTTGTTAACACACCCAACTTATATCGGTAACTGACTTTTTGTTGAAAATGTCTGGGAAATTGATGTCTGGAACCTTTTCTTGAGTTTTTGAGACTTATGTGATGAATACAGCAGGAGATTGTCTGGGTTGTACAGCAGCAGTAACATTTCTACAGCATCCAGGTGAGAAACAGAATCTGGCTCAAGGATGCAGTCGGACGCTCATCCACTCAATCGCTGTGTAATATCCTGCTGTGTTCTCACATGGACTGATTCAGACGTTATCTGTAATGTGAATCAGGAGCTGGCAGGAGAAATCCCAGAAAATCTCCAGCGCAATGTTTTGACAGTTCAAACATTCTCACCCACAGCCCCTCTGAACAATTAGTTCCCCGTGACCCTCATGTGGAGGATAAACCAGTACAAGATGGATGGATTTTTGGGCATCAGTGCATGTCTTAAAGCAGCAATGAGGATAAATTTTCTGCAAGGCAGAGGGCAAGTGTTCAGCCACATTTTACCAAGTTCATGTCTAAAAACAGTGTAGATAAAAGGATTTGAAGATGGTGTCTCTGGAACATGATGCTACAGAGGGTAACAAAGGTGTGCCTTGTTCATGAGCAAAGGCTATGTTTGACCAAACAAACGGTCAATTCACACTATGGCCTATAGGAATCTACACAGATGTCATTTGGTTTGCTAACGCAACACTGGAGAATATTGGGAGGTCTTGGCGAGATGATAAAAGCATCAACAAAAGAGTGGCTTTAAAATAGCATCACTACAGTTTGAGAATCTAAGGGCATCGTGAAGTGATTTAGTCCTCTCCAAGACTGAACTGATAAATTCCCCAGAGTCTTCTGGCTGATTGGCTGAATTTGGAAGTGTCAAGCTTTCAACTCACTGAATGCCTTTTGGCCACGCTGCTGTGTAACTGGATGTCATTAACAGGAGGGCATTAATAAGGTCCTCATCATTCAACCTGTTAACAGCTCCTCCTTGGATCTTTGTAAAGTGTGGTTCTCCAAGCTTTACTGTTAAGTTAACTATTGAATCATCAACTGTTTTCATGCTTGCATATATATCTATGGACCGGGAGGTGGAGGTGTAGTAGTGTGGCAATATGATATCTGGTAAAAAAAAAAAAAATGCCAGTGTTTTGTTAACAGGGAAGCCCACTGTGCAGTTATCCATCCAATAAATGAAAAAAGAACATCCTCTGTTCCTCTACCAAGTTGGCATTTTTTTTTGGCACTAATGTTTGCCAGAGAAAGTGAAAGGACGGGCCTCTTGCTATGCAGCTACACAACTCAGCTGTTAAATGGATTTCAGTTGGCGGGACAATCACTTATAGTTAGGGATTAAAAAAAATCAAAAAAATCACCTAGAGATTTTCAACAGGAACAAGAGTGTCAGTTTCTGTGGTAACAACCTGTGGCATAATCTCACACGTTCCTCCTTCCTGTTTGTTTCCTATGAGCTGATATTCCTCAAAAGCACAAATAAACTTTCTTTGTGACGTCCCCCTAAGCATCTCCTGCTGACTAATACAGCCTCCTCTCACTAGAGGGAACAATAACACAATGTGGGGAAGCAGCTCCCAGATTACTTCCTTCCCTTGATAAGCAGCAGCTACTACAGATTTGGAGTCCTTTTTGCACCCTCGGGAGCAGCACTGTGTGAGAAGATCCTGTGGATCTGGAGCCAACACCTGCCCTGTTGCCACCCATGCACTCCCACTCCAGTTCCACTGTTGACCCTCACTGATTATCAGCGCTAGATGATTTCCACCACGGTGCAGACAATGCTCTGTATGGAAGATTTAATGCTGACATTCAGGCAATAAGGAAATGCTTTCAATGTGGTATAATGATCTGTCTGTGGATTCAGGAGGAATAGACATTACACGATTGTGTCGTGGGTATTCCTGTTTTTCTTTGAATGATCATTTGGTAATCCCCGAGGTTGAGTTCAGTGAGCAATTCAGTTTTTGTTTTGTTTTTTTTTGCAATTTTCTATTTACACAAAATGTGTGTAGTTGATTGAAAAGGTTTCCTTGTTAACAGAAACTTTTAACAGAAACGTTTACTCGTTTAGCATTCCTTCACATGGGATCTGAATAGCAAAAAGAAAGGAATATAAAATGTAAAACTAAGTGGACAAATTTTCACTTCAAGCAGGTGGCAAAACTTCATGTTTGAATATATGCACAATCAAGAGGTACAGTGAATTCACTTAAAATGTAAAATTCATGTAATGTCTTATTAACTCCTGTCGGCACTTATATCAGTTTAGGAGTTGGAGGGGATGTGGTAACCCTTGTTTAAAGTCACTTGAAGTCAGACGCTGTTAAACACAGATGCTTCTGCTTCTTTCCCCATGTGGTTCAAGGACAGTTCTTCTGACTACAAGGCCACTCAGAGGAAGCTACATCCCAAATCTCTTCCTCACCCACCAGCTTCTCCTCAGGAGGATATACAGCACTGCCATTGCTCATTACCAAGAAACTGGTAGACAGCATGGAGACCAAACATTTCCCTCTGCGCAGTTCTAGCTGCTGATTTAACAACATCAAAGACGTCGACATCTGTCACCAATGATTCTGACAGAGACAGGATTTGTAGGAGCTCCTGGTGTGCATGGGAAGGGAAAGAGCGCTGCTTTCTCATTTTCCAGCTGGCAAAATTGTCAGTGTAGGTAGGAAGAAGTGAGCGGCGTCATGCAGACAATGGCTGATTTTATCGCATGCAGTGTAGAAACAAGCGGCGATGAACGCCTCATTTAAAATCGCACAAAATGTCATTTTCTGTCATTCACCAAACGTTTCTTAACTTCCAATACGCAAAGTGAGTCACACAAGAAGTGAGACTTAGCCGAGTTAAATTTGCGTATCTCCAGCCTTGTTTGTCCTGTAGACAGAGAACATTCTTCTGTCTGTTCAGTGTGTTGTTTTTGGATGAGCCACCTTCAAAAGGAATTTGATTCTCGTGCATTTTAATCCATGTGTCTTCAAACTGCAACATGAATAAAACAAAACACAATTATCTTTAACTGTAATTTGGATAAACTACTGAAATCTGTGCAACACCTAAAGAGATGTTTGATTATCCAAGAGCTAAGTGGTCTCTGGTCTGATTTGTATTTCGCGTGCACTGGCAGCAATCCTAAATTCCCTTCATTGAAAGAGAAAGAAAAATCAAGGGATAAACACTGACGCATTTCTCTATTGTGCGGTCTGATCTCTCTGCATCACAAAGACCTCTTTTCAGATTGCGTATATCTGCATCCCAATTCCTTGCATTGTCTTTTAATCAAGGAGAGTGGGAGAGTCCCTTCAACAATGGTTTTTTGAAGACTAAAAGCTGCTGTAGTAACCTATTATACCAACCTCCTCGTCAAGTCTGAAGCATAAAGATGACTATTTACATGTTTATTTTTAAGGACAGAAAAAGTTAACATTTTCAAACTTTAAACGTTTAAAGGAACCACACTAAGTTTTCTGATCCGACCCCTTAGTCTATGGTCCTCAGTGTTGCCTGATCCTTTGTGCTTCTTACAAAAGAGCTTGAACGTCACATCTTAAAACCACAGTCTGCTTTGAAAACTTTGCCTGGGACAGACCTTGCCGATGTAGAATAATTGTTGCTCTACTCAGACTTGCCATGGTGCACGACCTGTGACGCGAGACTGTCTTCCACAGTTTCACCTTTGGCAGCAGAGTCTGTTCCTCTCCCAGTTTTAAGCCTCCTCCACAGCTGTTTCTGTTTCACTTAACGACTGTGTTTCCCTAACCACATGTGAAAATGATGATCATCATCACATGTTTGTTTTCATTGGTTAATCATACACCTGACTAGAATCCTACTAAATCCCTGGCTTTGTGCAAGTGCACCTGTAATTGGTGCTGGTTTGAAGGCAAACATGAAATATTGATTTGATTTTTATTTAGCCAGGAATGTCCCTATGAGATACAAGATTTCTTCTTCCAGGGAGTTCTTGATTTAGATTTATTTATGTTAGTTTATTTTGCATTTTGCATATTAATATAAAATAAACAATTGCAATTTAGGTGTTTGAAAGCACTTTTAATTTCCACTCCTGCCTAAGACTGTTGTATAGTACCGTGTATTACATCCACCTAAAGAAGGCAGATTAGCTCCTCTGCAATGGTTTGCTTGGTTTTAAAAAAGTATCAAGTAACAACAATGGTGAAAGAATACGAAGACCAACAATTGAGAGGAACTGGAAGTGAGTTGTGGCTCAAAATAAGCAGTCAAGAACAATAATCATTTTCAGTCCATTTCTACCTGTCCTGGAGTTAACACAAAATGGAGGCAGCTTCTCTGTTTGCAGCACAATAATTCATCCAGGTAGTCTGAAAAGCAGGCATAGATAGAGTAGAATGTGTTTAAGTGAAAATAGCATAATGTTAATGTAACCTGAGGATGTGCTCTTTCATCAACGAGGCTGATTTGATATCACATCTTGATGCATTGCTAGTGATGCAGAACTTCAAAAATGCATACAAAACAACTGCTTTTGTGACACAACAAGGTTGATTGATGCAGTGATATAATGGAATGTGACATCATTTGATTCAATGCACTGTTTTTAAGTAATACGTTTTGAAGCAAAGCAAACAACAACAACAAAAAAGTTTATTTCACATACTTGTTATGGTAACGCAATATGCTTCTAATTTATGTTGCCTCTTTTTGACTTCTAAAAAGGACTTGGCCCTTTCACAAACATGCCTTTTCACACAAAACCTTTGTAGTGTCGCCTATAAAAACATCACACACACAAAACAGAAGAAGGAAAAAACAGCCAGGTTTGGACATAGCCTTAAAGCAGACCTTTATTCCTGTTCTCTGTCTCTAGCAACATCAAATCAGGTTGACGCAGCGTGGATCAGATATGTTTCCTCTGCCTTATAGCGTCATGGCATGTTTCGCAAATGGCATGCATCAAATTGTCTGTCTTCCCTAAAAAGTCTGGAGTTGGAGCCAAACATATGATTCACCTTAAAATGTTTATTATAGCTGACAAGGCATATAACCAACACAAATTCAGTATTCGGCAAAAATACACCATAATTTATGATATGCTGCTTTAATTAAGTCACTTTCGCAATAGTTTACTTAAAGGTCAAAGAATAAATCAAATTATCAGACAGTTTATCCCATAGAGATAGCTTCCAGAGAGCAGAATTCAATTACGTGATGTGCTGAGGCGCATCAATATTGATAGTGTACTAAAGATACAGTGTTAATTTACTGCAGTATTATCTTTTGTGGAACACCTATATGGCTGGTATTGATCTGTGCTTATCCTTGAACGCTCTATTTCCTATAGATGCCCTTGTCCTGTTGTCTTGCTCTGTCATGCTCCTATACAGCTGCTCTTTTCAAACTCTCATGTGTCCTTTATCCCTGTAGCCTGAGATAGAATCTGCCTTTGCTCACACTGTAACTGGTTTTGCTTGACCTTGTGTTTAATGCCCATTTCTTCTTTGGTCACAACTCGATTTTCTCATTTGCAAGGTGTAGAATTAGCCGTTGCTTCTCTTTTGTTGTTGTCAAGGCATATAAAGCATGTGTGTGTGTCCTACAGTTAGATAATATCATGGCATAGACCTTGTATATGTAGAAATCAGTTCACTGAGAGAGATTTGCCAATTTTGCACGCACCTTGGGGTACATAACTGAAACACAAGAGCAGCACGCATGATTCTTGGCAACATAATGTGTGAACTAAATCACAGATGAGTTGTGAAAACAGATTTGTTTACCAAAAAAAAGGGTACAGAAGATAAAACGAACAATCACATCTTGTGCCCTGAGTCAGGTTCATCTAATTTCCCATCAACCTGATTACCGGCTACAATGTGATACCCAGTTGTCCTTCCCAACTATAATGTTTTTCAGCTCATTCCAATTACATCAAAATGTTTGGAGCTTATTGTCAGACTGCCTGCTTACCAAACCTTTATATGCATTAAAGCCTGCTACTTGGAGTTGTGCCTTTGTATCTGGCTTTTGTCGTCTCGGCTTATTACACACTAACCCTAGTCAAAGACAAGACACTGCGCCGTAAATGTCTGACCTATTTCCAAGAGGACGACACTGGAGAGATTAGTGCTCATAATCCCTGAAGTGGAAGTGTAAAGGGATTGTGAAAGGTTTATCAAGCCTTTACAACCGAACAGAAATTATACAACAAATATCATCAAAGGTTTCATTTGTTCATGTTTTGGCCACCAATTTCAAATAGACATTAGTGAGTGCCTAATGACAATGTACAATCACTTTCAATACTACTAACAGATACTATAAATGCAATAATATGTATAATTGTATAATAATTGCAAATTGAAAACAAAGGACAAGAGGCAGGCACAAGGTGAAATAAGAACTGCAATGGTGACCATACTCTGTAAATCAATATTAGAGAAGTCCTAATGACATTTGGAGACTGCAGGAAAGCAGTGAGTGAGAGTGAAAAGTGCAGAGCTGAACTTGTCTGCATACAACTCATGAAAAAGAGAATCCAACCAGATGGGATTCTCATGAGAGCAGGTGACAGAAAGATCAGGCAATGAGTTATAACATCAAGTGTGAAGTTAAATTCATAACTCAGTAAACTCAAGTGTATGAACTAGACTGACTCCACCTTTTATACATTAACACATACAACTAAACAGCTGTTTCTCAATTTATACAGAGGCGGAAAGTAACTAAATACATTTACTCAAGTTACTTATTGAATACTTTTTGTGTGTATTTTGTATTTTTTAAGTACAATTTAAAATCAGGATTTCGTATTTTACTTGAGTACATATTGACTCAAGTATTGTACTGAGTTACTTTATAAATCCTATCCTTTACTGAGTAAAACTAAAAATTCAGCACAATGAAGACTTACAGGGGGAAAATATACACCAGAACCAGACGAATGATGATGTGATTAGCACTAGCACTGGCGCGTGAACATAGAGGGCGCGGGCCAAAAGTGACGTAATATCCTGTGTCGTGCCGGGCGCGTGAGCTCCAAAATAGTTTTGGATTTCTGAGCCCTTGTCATGTTTCTACTACCCTCACACCCCACGCAAAGTAACTAAGTAACTTTTACTTAAAGTACATTTCAAATGAACTACTTTTTACTTCTACTTGAGTAATATTTCATCAAAGTATTGATACTTTTACTTGAGTACAATATTTTTGTACTTTTTCCACCTCTGGATTTATAGACACACAGAACATATTTGTATACCATAATATCTACAGTAATTGTAATGATTTAACCGTATTTAGATGTGAAATGTAACACAACAGTGCCACCTAGTGTATAAATGCATTAACATTAAAAGTGTGAGATGAATTTCTTTTTTCGATACTGACAGGTTCAACATGTAATCGCAAATCTTGCCCTACAGGAAAGGATGTCTATGGTTATATAAATATGCCTGTTTTACCCAGTGGATGCAAACCAACTTAATAATGTTTGTACGGGTAATAGTAAGTTACAGCTTCGGTAAAATGGCCGCTGCCTACCCAGCAAAGAAACACAATACATAATCTTCCATGAATATATTAATTTGTATGCTTTTATAGATGTAAACATTGGAATATTACTCTCCTATCAACTTTTGTACTATCATCACAATGAAACAAGTGCACACCATGACTGTTAAATGTATTGAATTTGCTGGGTTTATATAGCACATGGTTCGACTTCCCTGTTGCCTGTAATCCCATACAACCCCATGGCATGATCCCATTGATGTGTGGCAAGGCAGAGTTGCATTTGTGTCAGTGAACGGTTAGATAGTGTAGGGGCAGTGATTAAGGTGTGCAGTTGCCTTGGTTTGGTCAGGTAAATAAATCTGTGAAATACCCATAAAATGTTTATGATTTTTTTTTCAGATCTTGTACTTCCTCATTGGAGTCCCGAGTTCATGTACAAAGTTTGGTTTCGATACGTGAAAGCGTTCCTGATATATGAGCTAACTTCCTGTTTGGTGGCTACACCGCCACTTTCATCTGGCTGTGACGGGCAAATGCTTCCGAAAATAAAAATTCCCTCTGGAAACTTTTGTGAGGCTTGGTGGAAGGATCACGTACGTCAAGTTTTGTGAAGATCGGACAAAATCTGTGACCTGTGAAAGTTTAGTTTCGCTTTCTATTCAATCCAATATGGCTACACCGGTTCCGGCCAGACGTTCCAGAGTTGGAGATATCTTAAAAGGTCTTGGAGCAGGAGCTGACCAAATATCTGGCTGACAGGAATAAGAAAATTTAAGAAGGACAATAGTGTGCAAGCCCAATCCTCAATCCCCACGGTCCTCTGATCTGCATGTTTTAGGTTTGTCCCTGTTCCAACACACCTGATTCAAATGAATGGGTTGTTATCAAGCAAATGGACACACGGACCATTTGAATCAGATGTGTTAGAGCAGAGACCCTCCTAAAACATGCAGATCGGGGGAGCCTGAGGACCAGGATTGAGAAACACTGGATTAAAGAGATTTAATCAAAACAAGTGAATGGTGACCTGCAGCCTGAGCAAAATCTACAAATCACTGATTGACCAACAGGCAGACGTGTGTAATGAAAGACCAGATTCAGAGACTTCAACTACTTAGAGTTAGAAACAATGAAATAGATGTGTTGTTAATCTCATGGACTATCCACAGTTAAACAGTTCAGGGAAGACAGATGTAGGAATAAGGGCGTAATTAAGGGTCAATTAAAAGCTAAGTTAAAAGCAAAATCAGAGACTATTGCTTTAACCATTTCTGATCCTGATCATCACTGATTGAATCATGATAAAAGTAATGATAAGAAAAGATAACAGAAGAAGATCATCACTGATCCATTTTCAGGTATTTAAAGATAATTGGGACCTGGCATTGTTTGGAGATTACTGATATACATGATTGGAATTCAGCAGGTGTGTTACCTGGGTGAGCATGTAGGAGATTCATCATCTCACTGGCTGAGTTTATCCTGCTGCGTTTTCAGGTGGGCATATATTGCACTTGGCAAGTTCCACAAAATGTCCAGAGTAATTTTTGGCAGACTTTTTCACGCACACAGTATTGCCCCTCTTAGACCATTTCACAGTTTGGGGTTGTTTACACACCATGTGTCTTCATGGTAAACCAACATTTACATGTCAGAGATGGGGTAACAGAAACTCTGTGTAGGTTCCATGAACATGAACAACATCATGCTTCTGTTGGGTTCTGACACACGCACAAAAAGGGAAAAAAACAAAAGAGTGGAAACAGGTCATTATGTCGCGCATAAGAATCTGAAACTCCCATTTTGAAGCCGCCAAAATAAAAATTTAGCTGGTACCTAAACTGACGTATTGTAAAAGGAAGTTTAGAGTCGTCAACCAGGCTTCTACTGCTTTATCCTCCACATCAGGGTCGTGTGGGGGGTGCTAACTCCATGCAGAAAGGTCCTTCTTCCAACCGTGTCGCAAGCCCGGGTCTTCTTGCTGCAAAGGCAGAAGAAAAACCAGTGCTAACCACTTCAACCGTGTGGCCCATGTCCACTCATATGTGTTGTTGCTTTAGTGTTTATTTGTGTCTAAATGGGAACATAGTTTGACATCATGTTCTTTTGGAGAAGACACAAAACTAGTTCTTGAGACAATTATCTCCTCGGGAAAAGGTTCACTATCAATCAAATGGGAAGTAGAATCATTTTGCCATAGAATTCCATTCAAAGGGAGTTGTTTTGGCAATGAGTGGAGTCTCCCCCTTGTCAATATATTGTTACTTCATGGTTGGCTTCAGGAGGAGCTCAGAAGACTGCATGCATTTTTGGGTCTATGGTCAGGTCAGAACAGAGGAATGTCCTACTCTTCTGTAGGACATAAACAGGGAGCAAAATGCTGTCATTTCTCAACATAAATCTTGCCATGGAAAAAAAAAATGTCATCCATCATTACCATCATAACACTATGTGAAATCCCCCGCTGGATTTAGAGGGAGTTTCATCAGACAGCCACACACTGCCACATGGGAGAATTTGGTTTTCGTTTTGGGAACCACAAGAACTCACAATTTATGGATGCACTGTGTCGGGTGGGACTGACAGACTGAATTATTATCATGAAATTAGAAAGATATTTGAGGACACATTATAAACAGCATGCTGACCAAACTTCTTCTAATTACTTTTCTTATTTAATCAGTACAATAGTAGGCCTATGTACTTGTATGTCCTCTCTTTATTAGTAGTATAATGGGGGGAGGGGGGGCTACAAAATAGTATCTCTTTTCCTATTTTTTTTACTAGTTCCTCATTGAAAGAGGCAGTGTCGCTTCATTGTTTCCCCCCAAGTATAAAAACAGATGACCTTACACACCCATACACACACTCACACCCACTCTCATGTGTATCCCCCACATTCTAAACAGAATCGCTCCACGTGTACCAGAGGTGAACTTGATGACCGTGGTCAGAAAACTGATCAAATGTGTTTCTTCTTAAAGTAAAAGCTTACCAGTCTGGATCACACAAATACACTTGATGTACACCTGTTCTACGGTGCGTGAACGCAAATATCTAATCAACCACGGCTGGTATGAATATTTCAAAAACTGCTGATGGGGTTGAATGCAGAACCATCTCTATTGTTTACAGGAGGGTTTCTTAATCCTGGTCCTGGGGACCCACTGCCCTCCGTGTTTTAGACATTTCCCTGCTCCAACACACCTGATTCAAATGGTCAGCTCATCAGTAAGCTCTGCTGAAGCCTGATAATGAGCCATTTATTTGAATCGGGTGTGCTGGAGCAAGGAAACGTCTAAAACATGCAGGGCAGTGGGTCTCCAGGACAAAACATGTCTTGTTAATGCCAGAGGTAAAGGCTGAATGGCCATGATGAGAAAGGCATCAGTAACTCAAACAAACACTGGTTACAACCAAGGTTTGCAGAAGAACATCTCTGAATGCCAAACAACCTTATAACCTTGAAGCAGATGGGCTACAGCAGCAGAGGACCACACCAAATGCCTAATAAAGTGATCATTGAGTAACGTTTTTTTTTGTTTATAAAAGAGTACTGGTCTGAAAATTGAGATGAAATGTGGAAAGTCTTGAATGTGTGTGTAATAATATTTCATTTCACTAAAGGAGCTTGAAAGGCACAGATGACTGACTCACAAAACATTCTAAAGTCATTTCCAAAGAGGCATTTCTGTGAGTCTCCATGAACAGTGGGAGTTTCAGTAACAGGGACATTTACATCACAAAGCCCAGTGTGTAAACCTCCCATCCCAGAGAAATGTCCAGCCTAATGTAGAGAAACAGCTCTGTGACTGACGTCATCGTAAGAAATTTCAAATTCAAAGCAGCAACAACCAACCTCAGTCAAATTATTAAATAATGTCAACAAAGAACTGAAAGTGTACATAGTGAAATAATTTCATAGAAATGAAGGGATGTTTTTTATTATTATTATTTGTATTTGTTCCCTGATTTGTTTGTATAACATGAAAGCCAGGAAGCTTGGAAATTATGGAATAACGTTCATTTTAAAGACATAATGTAAATAATAATTAGTAGGGCTCAACAAGTTCATATTTATTTACTACTCGTACAAACTACAATAAAGTAGTTCTACCTCTGTAATCATATACTTTTTCACCCAGGGTGTTGCAAATTTAGTTGCATTGACATTTTATTAGGAGGCACCCAGCCTGAACAAATGACCACAGATTATTTTTCACCTGAGTGAGTATGCCTATAACATTTAGACTGATGTGTAAAGGATGATTATTTGATTACTTCTGCATGGAGTGACATAAATCAGCCGATATACTGGCGCCATCTGTTTCTCCACTGTCTTATCTCAAGCACTTAAAGTGTCCAATTGAAATAATGCATGGCAAATAATTCATTTGTTACATCATTGCCGTGATTTACTGCGGCATAGTATATGAAGAATATGCAGGGAAAGACCTTTCCACAACTTACAATGTAAGCAGTCGGGAATTTTACAATGAGATTACACTCAAACTGTTAAATGTTTCTTATATAGACTGCATTAAATGGCAAATTCCTCTTTGTGGGTTGTATGTATGCACAGTGAACGTGGTACGGCCTGTGGATGTGTGGTCCATCTTTGCACAAAAGGAGATATGTAGGATTTTTAATTGTGGAAGAGAGCAAGACCTCCTGGAGTAGGTGGAGACCAAAATAAAGCTAATGTTAGCACTTGAACACACACAATGCAATTTTGTCGCTCAATAAAACGATCATGAAAGGCAGAGTTTGATGTTGTTAGAAAACAGAATGGGATCGTGGGAATTTTTGGTTCATCTGTGCTTAGAGATTCAGAAGTGAGTTGGTGTGGTCCGTTAATGACACACACACAATGAAATAAAAAAAACAAGACAACACAGTTGTTAACTTGTAGAACAGAATGTTTCCTTCCTGACTCTGAATATTTGGAGGGGCTTGAGGATGTCATTACAAAACAACCAAAATGAAACACAGTGTGTTATCTTGAATAGAAATGTGCATTTCTATGGATTTAAGGTGTAGGAAAAACATGTTTTGCTCATGTAAGCGCACTGTTCAACAAAATAAACATTAGTCTTACATCGTTTTTCGTATTCATATCTTTATGAATACAGCAGTCCGATTAGGGGCCTTGTGGTTAACATCTCTTTGAGTTACAACACATGCACACTCATAAAGTTGACACACAATAACAAACCCAAGTTTGTATACAGTGCTGCGTCTCTGCAATTCGTCTCAGGCAAGTGTATCATAAATTGGCAGTATTTATCTGCTACTCTACCAAGGTAGGGTGCTTTTGAGCAATGCAGAAAGAAAAATATAGTAAGTTATATGTGTATGTACTCTGTCACACTAATAGGTTCTTAATTCGTGATATATTGACATATTTGGGCTTTAAAAGGCTGTTTCTGGGTCATTTGGTCAAGTGAACAACAAAATCATTATGATGCTGCTGTGTTTGTTTAATTCACATTCCCAGAGTACCGGGAGAAAACCCACACACATACAGTGAGAACATGCAAATTCCATGCAGAAAGTCCCTCAGTTGAACCAGAATGGTTCCAGTTACCTTCTTGCTGTGAGACCTTCTTCAACATGTGGCTCGTGACACATGTTGAAGAAGGTGTCTTCTAAATCAATAAAAATGAACATCCAACACCCTTCCTGCTGTTACCTTAAAAGAATTGTAAATAAACACAAACCAATCAAACATAGTGGTCATGTGTTTAAGGATAATGGTATATATCGTTATCCCTACCAGAAAAATCCAAAGATCAGCTGATAACAGTATGAAGTCCATCCTTATCAGATGACACTTAGCATTTTATTATTTTATAAACCTGTTTTCATGCCAGACAGTTAACAGGGCAGAGTGGCAGCTCACCATAAAGACCTTATAAAGTTTAGTGTTATCTGCGGGAGAAGAAAGGGTTTTGTTTGGGGGCATCTCATAATAGTGCAGTGATATCACCTTTCATTATTTGTGCTTTCACAAATGCAGTGATCCGTTTCACATCACAGCTACCAGTGTTCAGCAAAGAGCCACTGAACTGTTTCAAAATCCTAATGTGCTAAGTCAGCAAGGTCACCTTGGTGATCTCGCCACAGAGATGCATGAAAAAAAAAAAGATGATATGGTCTCTGAAGCGTGAGGAAGTCTATAATGTCGGGGCTGTTGTCATGACATCGCAGACCCCCGACTAAGTCTTTCACAAATGTTTCTGTATAGGTTTTGTAGAGTT
Organism: Microchirus variegatus; assembly: GCF_963457635.1. NCBI lineage: Eukaryota > Metazoa > Chordata > Actinopteri > Pleuronectiformes > Soleidae > Microchirus > Microchirus variegatus. The sequence continues at coordinate 20,314,615 of NC_139806.1, forward strand.
GGGGGGACACAAGCAAAGGGCTTTACAATGGTCATTAAATAGGCAAAGAACCATGCGTCACATGCAACAATTGAGGGAGACTGAAGCTTCTAATAAAAGACCCCCCACCCACCACATGTGTTTGCAAGGCCCCCATTCTCAAGAGAACACAGAGAGCTGAAATATCAGTGCATCTCAGGGTTTCTAAATCATAGTCCTGGAGACTCACTGCACTGCATGTTTTAGAGGTTTCCTGCTCCAACACACCTGATCAAATGGTCAGCTCATCAGCAAGCACCACAGACGACAGATAACAACCCATTTATTTGAATGAGGTGTGTTAGAGCAGGGAAACATCTAAAGCATGCAGGGCGGTGTGTCTCCAGGACCAGGATTGAGAAACCATGCTGAGTTTCTCAGAAACCCTGGTCTATCTTACTCAAGATGGTCTAATATCAGCATCAACCTGGGATCAAACGGCTGAGGCTCATTCACTGTAGCCTATAGAACAAACGTTGTCTTTTGACAGATCAACTGAAGAGTCTGTGTTCCATTTTGCGAACATAAAACCCTCTTCAAGACTCATCAGTTAATGTTTAAATGTTTATGAACCCAACCACAGATAAGACACTTTGAAGCTGTTACAAGTAACTATTGTAGAGGAGCAGGTGTTAGAATGATCATTTGTTCCACACCAAGTTCATGAAAACAACCCAGGAGTCATCATAAGTTATAATGCATTAACTTATACAAGTAGCTGTTACACCAACATTCATTTTTACGAACAGCCGATCAACACGGTTGGCTTTAACAGAATCACATAAGGAAAACATGCCAAAATCGCTGATTAATGGTGTGAAGGGGGTCATACGAATGTACTACTCTTCCTCAACTGTGAGACACATGCAGAATAAGAGGATATCCCATAATGGCTCTTGCAAAAATAAACAGTTTCACGTTATAACTCACTAATTACGCCCCCACTGTGGAAGTCAGATAAGCCAAAAGACCATTAAAGCAGCATTAGACCTGCTAATGTTTCCTATCCTGAAAGAGCCACCCCAGACGTTACACCTTGGATATTTCATAAACAAATAAAGGAGGTCACAGAGGCAGCAGGACATTATGTGGGTTGTCATGCTTCACCTGTCCCTGTTCACAATATCTGGACTCACGGATATTTCATCACATTGGTCAGACAAACTGACAAACTGACAAACAAAAAAACTCAAAAAGAAACCTGCTCATAAAAGGTGTTGATGTTTAAGTTTCCTTTGATCCGTTTAATTTTGTTGTTTAAAACACTCGCATGTGAGAGTAATGGTAGGCTAATTTGGGCCATACCTCTATTTTGAGGTACTTCATGTCCATAACATAAATGGAGAGATCCAGTCTGGAGGTGCACTAACCTGAACTCTGTATGCAGCATTAGTCTCGTGACTGCGATTTGCCAGCTGATGCTTCTGTGTCCCAGTGTTAAATAGAAGAACATTGAAGCTGCTCGCTGGTAATCATTTCAGTATAAGTGCATTTGTGTGTATGTGTGTATTAGTTACTCTCTAGGACCTTCTCTGGCATAAACAGTGACCTTGTCAGGACCAGTAGTCCTCATGGAGACCAAAACCTTGTCCTAATTACTGAGGAACTGGTTGTGGGCTCAGATTTGAATTGTGATGAGGTTCCGATTAGGGTTTGGTATTAATTGGTTATGGTTAATGTTAGATAGTTAGGCTGTCCAAATGAATGGAAGTCAAAGAGAGTCCTTAAAATGATAGCTTTGCAAACCTGTGGATGTGTGTATCTGTGTTTCAGGGCAATGCATAATGACACTCTAACACATGGTTAAGGAATCTGAGTCCTGGCAAAACATTTGATTGGTCATGCGGCTCCTTTGTCTCTGTCTATTTTCACACGCTCGTGGCTGAATTCCTCTTCTTGTCAATGTGAGGTCAGTGTGAAGAATGACCTCCCTTTATCCCGGCAATCAAAACATCAGGAACAGATTCATCATCACTTTCCTCTAAGTGATTTCTGCTTTGAGTTTCAGTCGTGTTCATGACACATGGAATAATGTATTTCTTACAGAGACACAGGTCATATATCTGTTTTTGCTCTGGAGAATTTCTTCGCTATTCAAAATACCTCGTGACCAATCTGTAATTAGATAAATTTGAGCAATTAGTAAAATGAGTTCCTAACTGTCACAGGCTGTTTCACGGGTCACTGGATCTCTGTGTTGTCCATGCTCCTCAACCTTCAACCTGATAGCTTGTTTGTTCAACCACCAGCCCACAGTATTCCCGGAAAACACTCAGGTTTAATTCTCATTTTTACTGCATTTTACCACTTAGAATTAAATCATTAATTAACAAGAAACTATAATGACTTTTCCCTATTCAACTTTTTACTCAGCTTGTTTTATTACTAATCAAGGCCAATTAAAATCATTTTTCAAAAGAACTGTAATTAGATGTCATGAGTCCTATTCCATTTCTCTTGATTCTGTTTTGAGTTTCTAAGGCAAACACCTGTTTACACTCTCCCAGTATTTAAACATGTCTGTTCCACTTGTTCACTTCCAGATCTTGTCTCATTCCACTGTTATCCTTCATGCTGTGGACTCTCATTCTAGCTACTGTACCTGTTACCTGCACGCTTAGTGCATTTGTTTTTATAATTTAGATTTGCCATTTGTGCCTGATACCAACTTTGAGTTCTACAAAGTTTCAGCATATTTAGAACACGAAGGTTGACACTGATTCACATAGCATTCCTATATTGTTGTCTACTTATATCCTAACTAAATGTGTACTGTGTACATTTACTCAAATACATTTCCCCTAACTCTCTTCGTTACTTGTTATTACTAAATAAAATCAGGAGAAGAAGAGTTGGTAAATGTTCTGTATTTATATAGAGCTTTTCTAGTCTTGATGCTGCTTTACACTATAGTTTTGCCATTCACTCAGCACATCTACACACATTTCTTTCATATCCATTCACACGCTGACAGCAGGAGCAACATGGGGTTAAGTGTCTTGCCCATGGACACATATAGACCTCCACAGCCGGGAATCAAACCCACGCCTTCCAGGTGAAAGACAACTCACTCTGCCCCTACCAAGAGTTACCAACACTTTTTAAATACTTTTATTTCTAAAACTTGAGTACATTTTATATCAGAAAATTACTTTTAATACTTAAGTACAGTAAATGGCATATACTTTAAGTCTTTTACTCAAGTAATATTGTAAAAGGTGACTTCTACCAAACTCATTTTTGTGTGCGATACTTTTACTTTTACTCAAGAATCCCTTTTAGCTGTTTTACACAAGACTGCTAATAAGGCAATAAGGCTGGGCGATATGTCCAAAATGTAATTGCTGTCCGTATATCAATAATAATCACAGTAAAACGGTGATCAAATTTTTAAGGCGCTGCATGAAATACGTATTGTCATAAACTGGTTCGTTCAAGGCTTGGCAACCTCGAGTATGTAGACAGAAACATGAAATAAAGTACAGTGGCATTACTTACGTATAGCCCCTTTTAAGTCTTGTTTTGAAAGTTGAAGAATCAATTTGTTTATTAGTATTATTATTATTCCTGTAGACACAGGTGACACTAAAACTCAACAGGGTACACACAAAGAAAAACTTCCAAATAAAACCGCAAACCGGCAGTGCATAGATAGAGATATAGACAGATATATAGCTGATATTGAATAGCTGATATTGAATAGCTGATATTTACAAAAACTTAAATCAATAACAAAACTTTGAACAAGTAAACACTATCTTTGAAGAAGCCTCAGTTCTCTAAGAACAAAAGTTCGCCCCATGGTTAGGGAGGGTCTCAGTATGCAGGCATGGATGATTCACACACATGATTGGATTACGGATTTGTAGCAGCAACCTCTGTCTTTGGTACACGTCCCACCTTTGAACTCAAATACTAAACAAACCTCTCAAGTGATAATCAAGCCCACCATGACCTTCACCTCCCCTTGACTTTTGCTTTCCGTCCGTAATCTAGCAGTCAGTTCCATTAGCTGGAAATGTTAAAGGTTTTCAGAACATTTATTTAATCTCTTACATAAATCACTCACACAAGTGTTTATATTTTGTGTGTTTTTTAAGCATTCTCCACATTCCTTTAAATAGTAGCCCGAGCAGCTCACAATGCGGTCTGAGATGGCGTCACTGCAGGCGTGTGTGTTTTCTTTTTTTGAAAATGTAATCACGGGCAAAACTGAGAGTGGTTTGAAAGTCTGATAAGATAGAGATGGCCCCGTCAACTGTGAAAGCGTAAGTGAAACACTTAGCATAACTGAGGTCAAAACAGGCTACAGCTGAGGTTTGATGATGCAACGAAGAATCCATGTGATATTTCAATGTACAATTAACTTTTATAAGTGCTTTTACTGTTGTGATGGCGCTTCCTCTAGATATATTAGGCCACATAACTAAATTATTCTGGGTAACTGATTACATAACAGCTTTATATACTTGAAAGTTTGACATTTTCCATCTGAAATTTTCATCCTTATTCTGTTACATTGTCATCATGATTTTAAATGGTAGGCCGTTAATTTCATTTACAAATCAGCTGCAAATTAGTTTTGGTTCTGTCAGGCATCAAATAATTGCTTTTAAATGATGCTTGAAAGTCCTAGCCCTCATCTTCCCTGTTGTCACTTCACTCTTTAACAGGGACTGCGCTGCACCAAGAAGAGCTGATTTGATTGACTGGAAGTGATGCTATTGAATTCTTTGGTTCCAAAAGCATTCCACGAGCATGCCAAACCTTCACCACACATTACTCAACGTTTCCATACTTGTACCTATCGTCCCCATGGCACACCACTCCCATGGAACCGGGAGGGAAATGTTCACATGACAAGAAAAGTCTGCTCTGAAAAATGTCCCTCAACTGTATGTGCCACATTCATCATGACATCAATTTAAGATGAAGCAAAGTCGTTTGAAGGGAATGTGAAGGTCCAGGCAAAGGGGCAAAGGTGTAGGATCCTACACACAAATCAAAGTTCATGATTATACTAATAGTGGTGTAGTTGTTAGCGCTCTTGCCTTTGCTGCAAGAAACAAGGGCCTTTCTGCATGAAGTTTGCATGTTCTCCCCATGTGTGCGTGGGTTTTCTCCGAGTTCACCGGCTTCCTCCCACAGTCCAAAAACATGCAGATTTGGGGATTAGGTGAATTGATCACTCTAAATTGACAATAGATGTGAGAGTGTCAATGAATGGTTGTGTGGCCCTGCGATGGACTGGCGAACTGTCCAGGGTGTACCCCGCCTATCACCCTGTGTCAGCTGAGATTGGCACAGCACCCCCCCGCGACCCTCTGGTGGAGGATAAAGCGGTAGATAATGGATGGATGGATGGATAATCATAATAATCATTTTATTGATTCAGCACCTTTGCAACTTTGCGCTGCCCCTAACTCAGGAAACTAAACGGAGGACGAAGATAAGTTCCTCCTCTGCCTTAGATCTGGGTTGTCATGGCAACTGTAGAGAACTTAGCTGACATTAACGTGGCGAATTCACTACATATGTGTTACTCACAACTTCTGCTAAAATAAAAGCCAGCCCCTGAACTTCCACTAAATTTTAATGACTAACGTTAGCTGTCAAAGTCCAAGTTACACCTTAGCGACAACTGACCGGAAGTTAAGTGGCTGGCTTATATTTTAATGGAATTTGTAAGTAACGCTCCATGCATGGCTCTTCCTGAAACCTCAGGAAGAGTCTGTTCAAGGTTTTTTTTTGTGAGAGAGATTTTCCTCCCTCAATGTGAGGGTCCAAGGACAGACATGAATGGAATGCATGCGACCCCAACTTTAACAAGCTTTCCAGTCCCCGCACTGGCCACACAGCCCCACAGCATGATGCAACCGCCACCAAATTTTACTGTAGGTAGCAAGTGTTTTTTTTAGAATACTGTGTTCTTTTTCCCCCATGCATAAAGCCCCTTGTTTTGCCCAAATAACTATTTTAGTTTCATCAGTCCACAGCACCTTATTCCAAAATGAAGCTGGCTTGTCCAAATGTGCTTTAGCATACCTCCAGCGACTCTGTTTGTGGTGGGTGCAGAGAAAAGGCTTTTTTTGCATTACTCTTCCATACAGCATCTCCTTGTGTAAAGTGCGCTGAATAGTTGAACGATGCACAGTGACACCATCTGCAGCAAGATGATGTTGTAGGTCTTTGGAGCTGGTTTGTGGGTTGACTGTGACTGTTCTCACCATCCTTCGCCTCTGCTTATCTGAGATTTTTCTTGGTCTGCCACTTCGGGCCTTAACTAGAACTGTGCCTGTGGTCTTCCAATTCCTCACAATGTTCCTCACAGTTGAAACTGAGAGCTTAAGGGCCAATTCCAATTCCTATCTTAACCCTCAAGCTCAACCCTTAATCTTAACTGGCCCTCAAAACCAAGTGTTGAGGGTTATTTTGTCACTTAGAAATGGGACACCCCTTAAATGCAGATACGTCTTCAGACTGTCGGGGGCAGAATAACGCGAAAGCTGCGTCCAGTCTGTCAACTCTAAAAAAGAAGAACACATTTACGTCACAATTATTTATTACGATCCGTTTGTCAGTCAAGTTATTAGGTTGTCAATTAGTTATAAGATAATACTCATACAAATACCACAACCACGGACATATTCAGCTGACAGTTACCACACACCACGGCTTATTGAAAAGTAAACGATAGCAAACTATCGCTTGTTATGATTGGATTAGGTTACCAAACCAATTTTGAGTTCCAAGGATTAGTGCTAAATCTATTGAAATCAATAAAATGACAAGGGCGCCTAAATTTATGCACATGCCTAAATGTGTTTAAATAATTCTTGCACACTTTCTGTAAATCATATAAACTTTATTTCACTTCTCAAATATCACTGTTTGTCTCCTATATGATATATTTAACTGACATTTCTTATTCAAACAACCAATATAATATAAAGGAAAATCATGAACATTTACAGGGGTGCCCAAACGTTTGCATGCCACTGTATATATAGCATAAAAAATGTAATGTTTTTCTTTGTTTTATTTCACGTGCATAAATTAAATAAATTAAATGTATGAATCTGAGGCTTATATGAAAACCACAGCCAGAAGAATATACACAGGACAAAAAAATAAATAAAATAAAGTTTCATACGTTTTTGTGAATGTTCAAGAGCCCAAAATTGGTTCATTTTTGGAGAAGGAGAACAATTGCAGGAAAGGTCTTCACAACACTTGTGGCGAGGTCGTTGCAATAGAATGATGAAAGGTACAGGGATGAAAGGCAAAGCAAAAAAAATGAGAACGCAACATTGTGGATGTGGATGATCATAAAATACCACCAATAAAGAAGAAAACGAAGAAAAGATTTACGTTATGATTTAAATCGATTCTGTATGTAAGAGCTTTATCTCACCCAGGTATGTCGTTCACTGCTGACCTTTACAATAGAGCCCCACAATATTATTTATACAGTATAGTGCACTGGTCTACAGCTCCCCACTGCCTTTTTCTCCAATAATGTGTATTTGATTTCACATTACATCAGCACTGCAGTTATCTAAGATAGTGGCAACACTTATAACGTGAAGCAGCACTGATACTGTTTTACAGAGCTACCTGATAACAGCAGTAGACCTGAAGGTCAACTTACTCAAGTGAATTTCATGGTTCTTCTGTTCTGAAGCTGCACTACTATATTTTTGATCACCACATTCGGGTAGCATTAGCAGTAAAAAAAAATACTTCTGCAGGGTCAAGTGTGCTCAAATTTAAATTGCATTATTGCTCATAAATCTTCAGACCTCTTAATTTTAATATTAATACTAAGCCAGTTACTGGATGCCTTGTGTAAATGGCAAATGATGAAATAATGTTATAATGCGTCAATTTAAAAAGAAGAGATCAGTAAGAGACAGTACTGTCAGTTCTGCGTCACAAGAGAAACAGCCGCTCAGTGTTAGTCATTGAATTTTAAGAGTTTCGCAAGTTATTCTTAAGCAATTTTTTCATCCGTGGGCATCATGTGGCCACATTCCGGTCACACTCAGGAATGTGCCAAACGTGAGTCCACGGAGCTTGTAATTGTACAAGATGGCACAGTTAATCATTAAAAGGCCATAAATTTGGTGTAGGACGGGACGCTCTGCCTCCTCTGCTTTTGCTGCTGCTGCTTTTATCACGTCGCAGCGACAACACAACTGTTTTCATTCACAAGTTTGCAGACGCACACATCTCCATGTTTGTTTACAAATGAGTCAGTGCATTTTTGTCATCAACATCAGACGGGAATTACTGCCTTTGAGTAACACATGTGTGCTTAGTTTAATTTGAATGAAATGAGACACTTGAATGTCAGAGATAAACTTACTCCTGTGCGGAGAGAAACACTCATACATGCCAACACTTAACCGTAAACTCCAGACAGATTTCACAGTGGCCTGCGTGCTGTTTGTTTGTTGTCACACGCCGCTGAGTTGGGGACCAGGTGTAACAGGCAGCTCATTTCTCAGAGTTGATGTTTTACCCTGCGTCCAACGCTTTGCCCTACAGTGCATCTAATAATTATTCATCTTACATGCTTTGAGTTAATGAGTTATTCTGGTGAAAGAAATGTGTTCTCTTTTGGACTACATATTTTATTTTGTAGATGTTTCAAAAATGTTGCTTAATATAAAAATACCAGAATGCAAACTATTTAAAAAACACTTTATTTTCTTGTCACCTTGGCAGGATTATCCTGCTCAGAGCAGACATGGAATAACGTCATTTGGGTGGACTTGTAAAATACTGAATACCTTTTCTGTGTTAGAAAGGGTGAGACCTGAAATGATCTGGCTTCTCTCTGACTCTCCCTTATGTGCTCTTAGTGAAACACAGTACATAAACACACTAAAAGAAATACTTATCGCAAGTTGTTTGTTTGTTTAGTTTCTTTTTGTTGTTTCACAGCTAATGCTCAATTAGGACAAGTTCAATTCAAAATGAGTGCATGTGGATGAAAGTGAAAATTTAGAAGCTATGCAGGTCAATAATACAAAATGCTCTTTTAGGAATCATTACTATAACTCACAAAAGTCCAAAGAGCAGAAAGTGGTGATCAGGGAGGCACTGGGAGAGGGGCTGGAGGACAGAGAGGGGAGGAGGGAGGGTGAGGGAACAGAGGGAGGGAAGCAAGAGACCAGTCTTTTGGATTTCTCATTAATTCAGTGTGGCCCTCTCTTTCAGGTTCCCAAATGCCCGCCTCCCAGCCATTATCAGTGCGGGGCGTATATATGCAGCTTGCTGCTGTGGTTCAGCTCAGAAACTTTAGACGGGACAGCCCAACGCTAAGCAGCCAATCTTCCACCAAGATGAGAGAGTTCAAGAGCAAAGACTTCTGGAGGGCCGTTCTGGCCGAATTTGTTGGCATGACCTTTTTCATTTTCCTCAGCATCGCGGCAGCCATTGGGAACGGAAACAACACTAACCCAGACCAGGAGGTGAAGGTGTCACTGGCCTTTGGACTGGCTATCGCCACGCTGGCCCAGAGTTTAGGCCACATCAGTGGAGCCCACCTGAATCCTGCAGTTACCATAGGGATGCTTGTCAGCTGCCAGATCAGCATATTCAAGGCCATCATGTACATAATTGCTCAGATGCTGGGTTCAGCGCTGGCCAGTGGCATTATGTATGGAGCCCGTCCAAAAGACTCTACAGCACTGGGGCTCAACACTGTGAGTAAAACCTTTCATAATATTGTTGTTGACAGAAGAAGTTATAGTAAGCAGTTTGAGAATGAGAGCTCTAAAATATCCCTCACTTCCAAGAAACATGAAGCAACTGTATGTAAAGTTCCTACTTAGTGTGAAGTCAACCTCACACTGAAAACTTTCTGACCGAATTAGCACAAAAGTGTGCATGTTCTTCTTTGGACATTCTGTCATTGCTTGTTATTGAACAGTGATGACACATGATTTTAACACACCGCACTGCAGCACCTTAAAGAATTTGCAGGTAAAACATGAAGTGTCAACAGGCTGACATTTCTCCTCAGCTGTTTTTGGAATATATGATGTTTTGCATATTATTTTTCTAATTTTACACTTTTCCTTAAGCAGGGTTGTAAAAGATAATATCGGCTGGGTTTTTTTGCTGAAATGCTTGGTCTCACTAGCTTCTCACTGTGGTTAAACTTCAGCTAAATACAACATTTTTTGCAAAGTAGCCAATTTACTGTCACACTTTCAGGGCAATGCCAGTGGCCACTGAGAGTGAAGTGGTCATGATAGGAGGCAATCCATGTGAGTGACACACTGATAAACATGTTGTTTTGTACTCCTCTTTAACTCTCACAGCTCAATGGCATTACTGCAGGCCAAGGCGTGGGCATCGAGCTTCTGGCAACGTTCCAGCTGGTGCTGTGTGTCATTGCAGTCACTGATAAACGGCGGCGTGATGTCACCGGCTCAGCACCCTTGGCCATTGGCCTCTCGGTCTGCCTGGGACACTTGGCAGCTGTAAGTTTCAGCTCACAATCGCTCTCAAATGCTGTGCAAAGTAAAACATTTTGAGGCAATGTAAACCAGCAGCAAACATGATAGTGCTCTTTGAGTAGAAGGATTCCACGCATTATTATTGTTTAAGCTAATCCCCCTCTGGAAGTCTGTCTAGACCGTATAACTGAAGATCCTTTTTTCATTGTTCATCACAGATCAGCTACACAGGCTGTGGAATCAATCCCGCCCGCTCCTTTGGTCCAGCTTTGATCCTGAACAATTTCACTGACCACTGGGTAAGTCCGACAAGTACTCTACGCATGCTTCACATTCTTCTGTATGCAAATCCTAGCAAGTCATGCTTAAATAATTCCATAACAGACAGATGTCTCCATTACCCCCCTCATGTTGCAAGTTAATCAGTTATAATATTCCTATTCTTTTTACAATTAGCCCAACTGAAATATTGGTAAAAGAAAACCTTTTGAACCAGACTAGAATGTGTATCAGCAATGACAATGGTTTGTGCTTGACTCATGTCAACAAAGATCCATCCAATGATCGATCTGTGTTTCTCAATCGCAGGTTTACTGGGTGGGGCCACTCTGTGGTGGTATTTTAGCAGCGCTCATCTACGATTTCCTGCTCTCTCCCAAATATGATGACTTCCCCGATCGCATGAAAGTACTGGTCAGCGGTCCAGTGGACGACTATGATGTTAACGGGAGCAACGGTGCTACAACTGTGGAAATGACGTCAAAGTAGCAGCGCTGTGCAGTCACAACCACTTAGTGTCATTGTACATGTGTGCACTCCTGTAAAAAAAGAAGAATTGCTCTGGACTTTAGTGTTTAGGACAGTCAGTGTTTCTGTGCTTTTTTTGTTGAAATACCAATGAGAACATGAAAAGTGTCACGTTCTCATTCACATCTCTGTTTGACCCAAGCACATACAATTTGTATTCTAACTGATTCTAAAACACAAAAGATAGGGATTATTGTTGCCCAAATTGCCTTCAGTCGCAATCTCTATAAAGCAATTTACAAAAAATAGAATCTTAGAATGACAGAATGAACATTTTTAAGACCTACATTTTTATATAAGAAGGTTATGGAAAATCTTGACAGGGCAATGTGCAGAGTTTATTTCCCTTATCAGTATTCTATGTTGAGCCATTGTTGTTATTTTTGTATACATATTTCTATTTGCTTGTATCACTTTGTATTTCTGTTAAATAATGTATTTTATGAACACTATGGAAATGTCTCACTTTTATAAATAAATAAAACACTTATTATTATTGATAGTTGTTCTATTGTTTTTGTTCTTCTTTTTTATTGGTATAACAAAATTACAAATTGAGAAACTTGTGTTTTGTTTCATAGCATATTTTTATATTTGAAAATAAAGTGCACATGGAAAACTAATTACAGCCCTTGAATTATTGTGTGTAATTTCATTAAATATGACTCAAATTATGAAAATGCAATGGGTCAGTACAACTGGATGAGTTTACATGATAATTTACTGCCTGAATGAGTGCAACAAATTAGCAGGTAATCAAATAACCAAATCTGACATGCTGTAATCTTTCTGGGATGTTTAAAACATAAGCATGAATCATTTGGTAATCCAGCCTTGACTTCGTCCCATAAAAAAATAAATATACGATATTACCAGGTGTCCTGCGTAATGTGAGCCAAATCGTCAATGTTTCTCAGCCTTCACATTTTATTTTATCTCTGGTCTGCACGCCAGGACAAGGAAAATGTGCAAAGCTGTGATCATTAAACTGCCGCTCATGGTGGATGAAGGTTTGAAAAACCTGGCCTGAGCAAATGATGATGCATTAACAAATAAAGAAAACCAAAAAAAAAAACAAGGAAACCAAATAAAGCAAAAGCTGTACTGTACTGTAAATAAAACATGTTTTTGAAGCCTGCTAACTTTCCTGACTTGACTGGCTGGTCTGTAAAATCAGATTAAATGTGAAATATAAACGTTTAAAATGATGAAATCAGGGGCGTGGCCTCTGATACACAGGATGAACTATTAAGTATCAGAAATGCAAATATTTACAGAAACAGTTGTAAGTGTAATCTCATCTCTGCAATACAAACGTGAAGATACCATGTCAACTTTACCTCAACAGTATAAATCCTCTTTTGCATGCTGCATTTTAATTTAATTGCTCATTTTTTTGTTTTTCTAAAACTACCAACCTGTCACTGCTGACTGATGATTACCGTCTCCCACTTGTGCTTTCAACAGGGGGAAGCATCCAGTGGCAGGTTGCCAGGTTGGCGAGTGTTCTTTCAGCAGCCAGGAAACTGTAAATACACAAGATATCTCTTACTCACCATTTCTCTCCTTCTTACTCACTCCCTTGTGGGTCAGCTGGTCCCATTATGGCCACGTGCCAGTGTTGACCCTGTAGTGTTTTTGTTATTAGAAAAGTGAAACCTTGAAGTTAGGGCAGGTTGCCCAGGTTGCGAGATTAACTTTTAAAATGGAAGTCTATGGGAAAATTAGCCTACTTCTCACTTGATTTATAACATCATTGAACATTTTTCTGAGGAGTTAATGGTCTCAACCACTAATTTTGGGTCTTCTTAAATAGAACATGATGCCAATTTCATAAATTATGTTTAATTTATAGAAGTGGACACTGTGACTTTACAGCATACATCTGCATATTAATTTGCATGATAAACTAGAGTAAAGGGTTTTTGGCTAATTTAGTGGGTCTGGCATCACAGAGATGAAAAGTTTTAAAACACTGTGAACAATGGTTGAACCACTGATATACCAGAGCTTACACAAGTCTTTAGGGACACCAAGTACAATTTGATTAGATCCTCCTTATCACCAGTACTATTGTAAATGATCGATCACACATTCAGTACATTTACATTAGAAAAACAATTCATTGTTGTATTAGTCAGACATTTCAAATACATGTAAACAGAAATTATGCTCTGCTGGATAACAAAAGTAAAGTACATGCATTATTAGATTATGGCACTTGACATGCTAACAACTAGCCACATGCTAGACTAGAAACTGCCTAATACTTACACTGAAGGACACAGGTTGTAGAAAGCAATATTTGTTGACTACAAGAAAGATGCTGGGGTGATATTAGGAGAATGAACAGATGGCCATCACTGCAGGTGTGGCTAATTGAAAACAGGTGAAAGTAATGTAATCAAACTGGTGGGTGTGGAATCATGACAGGAAGTAAATTGTCCTGTAAATAGAAACGACTGTTCGATTTCAAAATAAAACAGGAACTGGCAACGAATGAACATAATGTTATATTAAATTCCTGCTCGTGTTTGTGGACTGGGACAAGGACAGGAGTGTCATTAAACTGTGAGCTACAACCTTAGCACAACATAACTGTGCATGGAAACGTACTGATGCAGCAAGCAAATTGCATTGACATCAAGTAATATTTTACAAAATATAATCTTTTGAGACCTGTTAAGTGCCACAAAAAAACATAAGCAACCACTTAGTTTGATATGCACTGGGCCAGCACTGGATACCAGTAATTATTTTGAAGGTAACAGAGGAGCTGGAGCCAGTCCCAGCTGGATGAGAGGCAAAGTTCACTGTGGACATGTTGTCATCTTCTGTTGGAGTATAGCTTTCATAATGATGAAGCTCATTCAGCCTGTATCTACTTTTTGCCTGTCTGCCTTTTAGAATGAGACCAATCCTTATAAAGCATTATTTGTTAGAGTGCCAGATGAAGCCATCACTGAAAATACAGCATTTTCTAGGAAGCATATTGGGATGTTTGCCCCAATATATTTAAAGGTTTGCACTGGCTCTCAGCCTATTTTCAAGGTAGTTTTCAAAGAATCCCTATTTCAAGAAATGTCCAGGGCTCTGCTCCTTTCCTCTCCATCATGCCACTGTTAAACGAATGCCAAGTGATTGAAGAAAAACATATAGCTGTTCAGTTTATGCACATTGTGTTGTATTGTGTTCATTGGGCTTATGGTCTCTGCTTCTGGTCTACTGTATAATTTACCAACAGATGATGCCGTTGTGGGTTGTAACAGTTCAGGAACTGAGCATAAAAAAATATTTGAAGTTGTAAGTACCAGTTCACTGCTTAACAGGCCAGCACAAATATTGATTATATAGTTGACTTGCTTCCACTTCTGCACGATTAAATGCTCAGTGTTCGGCCTATAATTTCTTGAGTTAAGTTAAAACCCTGACTCTCCCAACAGGCACCTGCATTCTGATGTCATCTGATGGCTCTGGAATAGTAGACTGTGTGTGAATCACGTTTGTATGGTATTTACATATGAAAGCTGTGGGGGCATCATGGGTCAGTGGAGAGCATTCACGTGATGAGGTGTTCACAGTGGCATGAGTACAAGGGAGATTCTGGTGGGATCTCAGATTGTCCTCAACCAGAGGAGACCTGTTTTCCCTCTATAAGCTACTGATGAGAAGTAAGACATGAAATCAATAGCTGTTTCAGTAACCGATGTTCTATTTTAAAGGTATAGTATGTAGGCTTTACCACCATCAATTAGTGAAGTTGCATGTCCCAACTGAAAAGCTCTCCCTTCCTAGCATGTAGGTAGGAGAGCCTATGGTAGCCTTTAGTTATCATTAAAACTCAAAAGATATTTAGTTTGTCTGTTGTGAGCTTCTGTAAAAACATGGTGGTCCAAAATGGCCGCCTCTGTAGAGAAGATCCACTTCTCATGTAAATATCAAGTAGGGATTGAACAATAGCAGTTTTTTCGTGACTTGATCTCAAACTGTTTTATTTAAATTTCATGTCATATACTGGACTTTTCGGTTGTATCCGATTTGACTTTTTTATCCAAATCCAGTAATTTTGACCAGTATCAGCGCATACCAAGTATTGTATCGTATTCCTAAAATCATTGAAAAAACAATACATACATTCAGATGATATTCAGGAAATTCAACAGATAAATAGATCGATCACGAAAACCTTACACACTGGCCTTTAAATTAAATTAACAATGATTTCCTCACACTTTAATATGTTCAAAATAAAATGTGAATTAAAATTAAATTAAAATTAAAATGTGATAAAATAGCAAGTTCATGAAAAAATTAAAGGTGCATTATGTAATAAATCTAAAGCAACTGGCCATAAAATCCTCCTAATATGTCACAGAGACTGAGGAATAATGTTCATATAACAAACTGAACTCACCAACAACAACAGTACAGCCAAAATATTTGCATTAAAAAATATATTTTGCAGACTGCAAATCATGTTTATGTTTTGAAATCATGTTTTGACATGTGGCGCCACCTACCGCCGTCTACCAGTGATTGCAGTCAGTAGAGTCTCAGCTGCCAAGCAACCACGGGTTGCCAGTTATGTCAGAAAACGAAACCTAGAAGACCTCAGTATTTAGAATTTGAATGTAGTAACTGTTTTTGGCCACATTCTTACATATGGCACCTTTAACCAAATCCAGAAAAAAAAACAATTGTCTCACAATACAAAAGACCAAATGGTGCTACAACAATAGCCTAAAAAACATAGGTTATAATTGGATGAAACTGATGTCTTGCTCAGTCTGCTGTTGTCACTGTTGCTGCCTGTAGGTGCAGATATATGAAATGCAATACAGTCAGGAGAGTAGGATAGTTTGGCATGTAACAGTGGACAAAAAAAGGTGATTTTCCTTTAAACAAACCAAGTGCTAGTCGACAGTTTGCTGTGGTGCAGTTGTGGTCTGATCCACAGAGCTGCTGCTGCTGCTGCTGCTGCTGCTGCTGCTGCTCACAGAAACCACAACCTTTGTCCTTGCTGGCAGTTTTCCACATCATTACTCCTTCATCTGCTCGTCTGACAATGAATATCCTCCGAGCTACGCTCCCTTCACCATCCTGCAAATGTATGCAAGCGGTTAAAGGGTACATATTCAATATTGTGGTATAATATGTGGTTTTCAATGCATGGAAATGATCTCAGACAAGAGATGAAACCAAATCGCTCATGATTAAGCGATTTTGTTAGCCTAATATTTGAAATGCATTGCCATGGTTTAATGTAGGCCAAGTGTAAGTATTGTCATTGATGTTAATTATATTTGTTTGGGACCATGGGTGTTTCTGTTACTGATAATACTCATGCAGCTCAAAATTACTGCCCTTTTTTTTTTAGCATCATTTAAATGTGGAAAGTCTGGGAAATCATCTTCATATTCATACAACTTGTAAGAATGTGGCCAAAAACAGTTACTACATTCAAATTCAAAATACCGAGATCTTTTAGGTTTCGTTTTCTGACGTAACTGGCAACCCCTGGTTGCTCTGCAGCTGAGACTCTACTGACTGCAATGATTGGTAGACGGCGGTAGGTGGTGCCACATGCCAAAACGTGATTTCAAAACATAAACATGATTTGCAGTCTGCAAAAAAAAACATTTAATGCAAATATTTTGGCTGTACTGTTGTTGTTGGTGAGTTATGTGAACATTATTCCTGAGTCTGTGACATTTTAGGAGGATTTTATGGCCAGTTGATTTAGATTTATTACATAATGCACCTTTAACTCGCTAAAATTTTAAAAACTTGCTTGATTCTAACAAGAATGACTTCGGACTTGCTTGAGACTTGAAGGTTAAGATTTTAGATTTGCTTGTGACTTGCGTATGTGTGACTTACTCCCATCTCTGGTGTGATTTGTGACAAAAGCGTGGCCAAAGTCGAAGGTTATACTCTTTGATAAGTTTCTTTCATTTTTACCTGACGAGACGACAAGAAGCACCGTGACCCTTTAACCTGTCAATTCTTTCACACAGAAAAGCAGAATGAGAGGCCCCATTTCCTTGTCATGAATTCAAAAGGTCCCATTTCCTTTCCTACAATCGGTCATGACAGATGTTAACTTCAATGCGGCCGGCCCTGCATGACACAAGCTCAGAATAGGATCAGTAAAAGGAAGGATGGACAAACCGCTTCTATCCTTCTCGACTAAAAAGCTCCGGAGTGCTTAATGTCCTTCACACATCTCATGAGCCTTTTGTAAAACTTGTATTTTTATTTTTAGCTTAGAGCAATAATAAAAATGGAATTGTGTTCTTGGTTAAAATTATGACATAAATTGCCTTAGTCTCTTTTCATTTTTATTCCAAAAAAAGCACTTTAACAGTATTTACTTCAGTTCAAAATCAATCCATTTAACACTTCAGCATCCAAGATGTGAATAAGAGAAAAGCAGCAGTGCCCTCTGTCAGACCAGAGAAAAACTGAGGAGATCAGACAATGTGGAGGTCATTCTCACTGCTGAAACACACATCTCTCAGCTGTTTCTAATCAGGCCTGATTCTCCAAAGCCACCCACTCCATATGAATGCTGCTGAGTGTTTGCCTATTATGTTTTCATTTGGGCTGCTGCTTCTGCCACAGTATTGTTGTGCCACTCAAAAACTACCCAACGTTTGATTTCTGAGCATGAGGTTAGAGGCAAGAAGCCATGTCTGAAATTAAAACATGGGCTTTCTGGAGGGCATTCCTCGCCGAGTCTCTTGGAATGATGATCTTTGTCTTCATCGGCCTCTCAGCCGCAATTGGGGACAGAAATAATACTTACCCTGACCAGGAGATAAAAGTGGCATTTGCCTTTGGCTTGGCCATCGCCACATTAGCCCAGAGTTTAGGTCACATCAGTGGTGCCCACCTGAATCCTGCCATCACCCTCGGCCTCCTTGCCAGCTGCCAGATGAGTATCCTCCAAGCTATTTTCTACGTAATAGCTCAGATTTTGGGTGCAGTGGCTGGCAGTGCCATTGTGATCGGTATCAGGCCAGAAATCATTGATTCACTTGGCGTTAACAAGGTAAGGTTGCATTTCCAATGTTTTAAACCATGAGTCACTGATGTTTGGTGCTCTAGTTAAGCGGTTTTAAAACGTCTTCATTTGCTAACTGTAGCTCTATTTGTTGTGTTGAAATGTCAGATTTCTATTATCAGTGATTTGTTGCTGTTATGCAACAAAGACTCATCTGTGTTTATGGGAAAGCTTGTGGTTTTCTCACTAATTAGATTACTGAATCGTTTAAGCAACTAAATACTTGAAGCATAGTTCTGCTTTTTTGCTGAGCACGATCCTGTAAGAGTTTAATATATGGAAGATTTAAAAAAAAAAACCATAACCTGACCATAACTGTTTGCCTTTGCACAATGGAGGTGAGCAAACAGAAGTGTTTTCCTCTCTGCAGCTAAACGGAGTCAGCCCAAGTCAAGGTTTCGCTATAGAATTCCTGCTCACCTTCCAGCTGGTACTGTGTGTGCTTGCGGTCACTGACAAACGACGTAATGTCGGTGGATTTGCACCTTTGTCTATCGGACTCTCTGTAGGGCTGGGACACCTTGCCGGGGTAAGTACATTCCTTTAGTCTCCCCCCCTCCCCCCCTCCCTCATTAATTTAGATTGTTTCTCCATCTTACGGTGGCCTGGTACAATGGATTTGCGTAAGTTGAACTGGCAGTAAATCAGACTTGAATGTAATTTGCTGATGTACAGCCAGAGAGGCGAGCGGTGTTTTCCTCTGATATGGTTTACAGATCCGCTACACAGGATGCGGCATCAACCCAGCTCGATCCTTTGGGCCTGCAATTATACTGAGGTCATTTGACGATCACTGGGTATGTATATCATGGCGTTGTAAATCTGATTCTTTATTCTTAATAAAACAAGGAATCATCTGTCCCGTTTCTGTTTTCCAGGTATACTGGGCAGGACCGATGAGTGCTGGTGTGGTGGCAGCTCTCCTGTATAATTATCTACTGACATCCAGAGACGAGTCCTTCAGAGAAAAAACAAGAGGCTTGTTCTGCAGAGGCTCCTCACCGGAAAGTGAGAATCGGGAACCTCTGCTGGAGCATGTTGAAGATGTGAACTGGTCAAAGGAGCCGGGAGTTTAAGTGGAAAATTCTACGTTGTGTTTAATTGTACCCTATAAAATACATTTTTCTGAACATAAGGAGCTTCATATCCTGTGTGCACTTAATCCTCCTCCTCCCCTTTCTGCACATAAACCTGTTCATCTGAAATGTTGAAGCACAATTTTACATAGGTTACAACTTCAAAAAGAGCATTTCATGTTTCTGTAAGCAACAGCATATTTACTTTAATTATATTATCTAACGTTTTTGCCAGTAGCTGAAATTTGTTGAGTCAGTTTCCAGCTAATGTGGCTGTAGGGCATGGCTTTGTCATTCCTTGTCACCCTTCAGCTGGTTCCGTGTGTGTGATAGCTGTGACTGATGAGTGACAGTGATGTTGAAGGCTAAGCTCTGCTGGCTATGGAGCTCTTAATGGGAGTCCTGGACTTCCATGTCAGTCATGGTGTTCTAACTCTGTCATGTTTGAATGTTACACTAAAGGAAATCACAAGGTAATTACTTTAGGCTCAGAAGAAATGTTGAAGCTTTTATCCTGAGATTTGAAACTAATGAATGAAACTGTACAGACTGAAGTAATATCTTGATATTATGAAATATATGAATAGAGGGAGCTTTCCTAATCTGTTTCTCTTTGCCACTATATATTTGGAATGCTCACGATTCATTCACAAAAGTGAGGGCAATTTCATGCAGGTGTGATATAATGATAACATAATAAGGGAAACACAAGGGCAGGATGTGAAGGTAAATGGACGAGAGTGAAGCAACACTACTAAATAAAACAAGTGAAATAGATTTCAAAGTAAAATTCAGTATTCATGTCATTATTACAGTCAGTCCAAAACAAAGAAAAACATATGGACTGGCTTTTGTTTTTTAATTTCACTTTGTAGTATACTTTTTTAAACAAACCTTTAATTTCGTCAAAGTCCGTACACGTTTCTTCAGTTGCCTTCTGCAATCATGAACCTCAAAACTCACTACCATGATTTATAAGATGAAAAACATGTTGCTTAAATAACAGAAGAAAACAGTGCACAGCCAAGTCAGTGAAGAGCTCTTTAAGCTTTTCTGTGTGTGCACTTTAATAAACAACTGATCAACGCCAGATCATTTTGAAATGGCTTTTTGTGCTAATGAGTTATTTTAAATCCTGCATTGAGTGCTTTAATGATTGTCTTTGTGTATCTGCTGATAATGATCCATTCTATTCCATCAGTGTGTTTATTTCAAACAATTTTCTTAATAGTTCAAAGTTCAAATAAACCTATATCCTTGTTTGTATTGTGCAATAATCAGAACGACCTTGCCATTATCTTCTGCATAATGTACAGGCTACTGTATATAGTAGTATTCAATTCAAGATGTTTGGCAAAGCTCCCAAAAATGTCGATGGTACAACAACACAAGGATGTGGATCACATAATTACGCATGAAAGAACTTTGAATTTCTTCATATAAGAAAAATGCATGAATGGACAAGATGTGGGTGTCGTGGAGATTTCCTGTTTGGCTGTGTCACAAGAATGTCCTTTTCCCATCTACGCACATGGCCCCGTCTCACATCCCGTTTTATGGCTTATGAGTATTTGATGGTCCCCACACCCCGGGCTAATCATTGAATAACCATCAAATGACTTTAAACTCAACAACCAAACATTTCCCAACACAATCCAGCCAAGGTTGTGTGAGTAGATGCAAGTTGTTGTTAGCCAATCAGAGGCTGAGTAGTCGCTGAGGTTGGATGCACATCCCCTTGTTCTCCATTGCCATTATTCTGCTTTGTGTGGGATGATCATTAACAAAATGTCAGTGTCCCAAATAATTTTACAATGTCGCATAAAGGAGTAAAGGTGTTTTGTTATATTGTCAGGTCCAACTTCCACTTATTGCCACATAACTGTGGCGGTGAGACTGGTGATGGAAAATCATTCAGATTTACCATCACTTAAATGCAACATCGAGCATAAATTCAGCAGATGGAAGCTGTGATGGTGTCAGAGAGGAAAGGTTGCTGTAAAAACATGGAAAAATCTGCATAGTAGGAAAAAAACAATCAGATAAAAATATTATTTATCTACGTCCTGTTTATTCATCTTCCTCCAGCTCTCCTCCCATTATGGAGCAATGATTCTTTGCTCTGGTGTAAGTTACCACGACTGTAAAGAATCCTGCTTACGTGCACGGTGCATAAATGCATCCATGACGGATGGCTCTGCTGACGGGATTATCTCACTCATAGGACATGACACTTCTTCACTTTTCTTTTTTCTTTTTTTTTTTACGGTGGAATCTCAGAGGTCAGTCATGTGACGGCAGCCAATCAAAAATCCCCCCTGTTTGTGTGCTTAACCCTCAGAGGGCAAAGCATTGTGTTTAGCCTCTTGTTTTGAAGTCTGTCCTCAACAACATGGACAATGCTCTTTTTGTTGCTGCTCACTGGTTTTGTCTGAGAGTGTCCTTATTATTTGGCTCTCATGTTGAACTTGATTATTCCATGATTTGTCATGGGAGAGTGTCCAGTAGTCCTCTCATTATATTTATTCAGGCAAAATAGACAATTGGATAGGGAGGAGACAAGGATGAGGATTTTATTGATATAGTAACAGTAACATTCACCTCAACTGGGTCCATTTGATGCACAGTCTGATGAGCTTCACTATAAGCATTTTAGTATTTATAATGTCAACAAATCTTATGAAAAAACATAAATCATATCTAAAAAGAAAGCTTGATATTATTCATTCATATATTCATTCATTCATTGTCTACAACTTGGATAGGTGGCCAGTCCATTGCATGACAAACACTTAGAGACGAACAATCATTTCCTTCTCACATTCACAACTATGGTCAGTTTAGAGTATCCAATTAACCACTGGATGTTTTGGGACTGTGGGAGGAAACCGGAGAACACAGAGAAAACACACGTGCACACATGGAGAACATGTTAACTCCATAAAGAAAGGTACTTACTTGAAACGTGACGCAAACTGGGGTCTTTGTGCTGCAACAGTGCTAGCCACTATTCCACTGTGTGGCCCCCTGATGTTGTCCAATAATACTCCCCCTTAATGATATGTTCAGTATACAGTTAGTAAAGGTATTGTAGTTTTGTTTCGGGAGGATTTTGCTTTCCTTTATTTGGGCAACAGGAAATGAGGATGGCACATGCAGTACAGATCCATCCCTCTAGGAATTGCTTATCTGTGTTTATTTGATTGCCCATGAGGTGAACACGCCCTAACCATAGGCTATAAAGTAGTCTTCTGAATTGCCAGGTGAAGCTAATTAGGAAGCAAGGATATATCGAATGACCACCGGGGGGCGGCTCTGCTGCTTGTAAAAGAAGCTCCATTTAAATGAAAGACTCAGTTTCTACTTCTCACTCGCTTTATAACATCAATAAATAATGTCCTTATCACTAGTCTCAGGTCTTCTTCAATAGAACACATCAGTTTTGTGAATTAGGTTCCCATTTTGAGTGCATACACCAGTGGTTATCAAACTTGTTATACCAAGTATAACCTGAGAAAAGATTGAGCTCTCAAAGTAACACCATTATCACCAGCAGTAAAATACAGTGGTGTAAATCGGTCAAACAAAGTCAGCTACAGAGGCAGATTTACTCACAATAAGATCATTTGTTCTCTCATCATCCTCCTTATCCTTAACATATAATTCACACACTGGAATAGTGAAATTAGATAACGATAGAGTGAGAGATAAGGGAACTCTAATTATTGTTATTATTTAAGATAAATATATTATTTTTTTATTATTTTCTACTCACTCTGGTCAAAATTCCTCTGATCACATACTCTGGTATATACAGTACTCCAAGAACCACCGGAGGACGTATGCGTACCATTGCTGATACACGTACCGCGAAACACGGACATACACAATAAAGCACTGCACATGATTAAATGTCTATCAATTTGTGCCGATTCACTACATTTTCAGGTTGCACTGTTATTGCTTTTCAGTCAGACAGTCCCTCAATAGCAACTATGAAACCATATTTGCACAAATCTGTGGGCAGAACAGTCCCTCACAATGACAGTATTTATTCCAGTTTTAGTTTCATTTGCTAAAACAAGAACTGGAAAAAGCAAAGCAACTATTTGAAGAAAAACAGGTTCTTCTTGAAGGAAAATATTATTAATAGACACCAGGGTTTTTGTTGTCAGTCGATTTATATTGTCCTCCACATTCTGTAAAAGTGTATACACCCTGCGACCTGCAGCAAAACACGTACAAGAACTTGAAGACTAATTGCATTTAGCCATAATCTTAACGCCACCACTAGCCCTCTTCACCCCCTCTTCACATTCTGACTGATACTGGCCCCTTATCTGCAACCCGAGAGTTACTGCAACGCTCACTCCCTTTCTGCTTCTCATCTGTTTTTGGCAAAGATTCAATAAATGTTCTGTCAGAGGAGGGAGTCGTGGGGGTGCTGGGGTTACCGTTAGATATCAGTTGAACTGTGAAGCAGACTCTACGTACTGGAACTAATGTGTCAGTCAAAACAGCAGCAGAAAAAACATTTTTCACTTCCCGTTTTTACAACAACCACAGTGATCTCACGGACGTCGTGACAATGACTTCTCTGCTCTGCCTACGTGATCGTACCGGCCTACATTTTTGCAGCCGTACTGTTTTTCTCCAGACATTCAGCACAACACCTTCACATTCAGTTACCAGCATTTGCAACTGCACGGCTATAAACACTTGTCAGTGGGTGCAGAGGGTGAACGATCCCACTGCTACAAACTACTCCAGAGGTCCTGACCCGTGAAACTGCTGGTAAACACAGATCAAAACAGGGCGAAGTGTTCACATTGGTTCTGTCAAAGCTAAAGCCACAGCCCATGATTTATATGTAAACCAAGGGCTCATCCCTCCACCTGAATCCAAAACAAGGGTTTAGAAAACTGCAGTCACTCTCAAAAGATTTATAGGTTGTTTTTAATACACAGACTAAGATTTGGCAACAACTGCACATGTCTGCAGCTTGTTCAGCTGTGGCTACACTTGCTCCCTTTAGCCATGGAGAATTATATACACTATACAGTATATGTTTGTATGTACTGCCTATAGTTACATATAATAGTTATTATGTCTTTATTATTTTATGTCTACATGATGAACCAGTAGAAACATTATTTCTTTTAGATGCACACTCGACTGGGGTATGATGCTAAATAAAACTAAATTGATGTTATAAATACTCTTCATGGTTTATGGCAATGTTTGTTTATTTAATTAATGAATCCCTAAATCTATATTACAAAAACTAGCATGGTGACATTTAACCAGTCAATTTAGCACAAGCATAGACCTTGAACTTCAGTGGTCAAAAAAGAAATCACAGCTTGGACCTTTAATGATTGACGTCAGAGTGTGATGCCTCATTGGTTTTTATGTGCCGTATGACTTTGTTGAACAGTAGATCGCATCAAGGAATTCAAGCCCTGCAGCTCAGTGGTTGTAATTTAAATTGAATGATCCCAACAGACAGAAATGTGAACTCACAAGGCACAGATCAAAAGACACAAATATGATTGCTGTGATCTCAGTGGAGCCAGCACATCACACTAATGCCACAAATGCCCTTGTCTCAAACGGGAACCCTCACAACTAAGATTATTCGTCAAACCGATACTAAACAAGTCAAACACATCTATCAAATAAAACAAACAGTTGTAAAGTCAAACGCATGTTCAGTAGCTTCCTGTTCCTGTTCATACAGTGTGAACTGCTACAGTGATAATTATCAGGAAAGGGTGGATTTCAGCTTTATCTACACACACACACACACACGCACACACACAGTGAAATGAGGTTCTGCCTCATCAGGACCAGGTTTTGGTCTCCATGAGGATGACTGGTTCTGAAAATGTAAGCTTTTATGCCGGAGAAGGTCCTAAAGAGGTAACACATATAAGTACACAGTACACATGCATCCTTAAACCACTGGCAGCACAAATTGTGCAACACTGCCTCCCTCTGGTTATGGTCTCATTTGGATTTCGGCCTGCATATTTTGTGTGTGTTTGTAACTCACGTTATCAGCAATTTCAAGACACATTTGGTCTTGCCTGAACATCCTAGATATGACAGGCACATTTTGAGTTCACAAGGTTCCATGTTTTTGAAGATGTAACGGTTTCTGGAAGGTTGTTTTTTTTTCAGGGCCCATGGTTGGTATAGTGGTTAGCAGTGGTTGCCTTTGCAGCAAGAAGAACCGGGTTCCTGGGTTCGAGCCCCGTTTGGCACATCTTCGGAACAAGGGCCTTTCTGCAAGGAGTTTGCATGTTCTCCCCGTGTGTGTGGGTTTTCTCTGGGTTCTCCGGCTTCCTCCCACAGTCCAAAAACACGCAGTGTGGGGATTAGGTGAATTGGTCACTATAAATTGACCGTAGGTGTGAGAGTGTGAGTGAATGGTTGTTTGTCTCTATATGTGGCCCTGTGATGGACTGGTGAACTGTCCAGGGTGTACCCCACCTATTGCCAATGTCAACTGAGCTAGGCACAGCACCCCCTGTGACCCTCTGGTGGAGGATAAAGCGGTATATAATGAATGGATGGATGGAGTTACAATTAATTTTTTTTAATTGGTTTTACATCATCAATTCATTTTCAAATAATATGATGAGATCTTTGATTAATACAATAATTGTGAACATTCTGAACAGCAGAACGGAGGGGAATCGTTCATGTCCTCTCTAAGTCAGAAGCAAGACACTTTTACATCTTTTTTGTATTGAAGTGGAAGTGAAATGGAATTAAACAACGGGACTTGTAATATGAACATAGCAAATTACATAATTATAAGCTCAACTCCGTTTCCTGAGAAAGCTGTGCAAATCTATTCAACATTTTTTATGTTGTGTTTTTTTTTTTCTTGGTTGGGGTTAGAAATCTCATTAATCTACAATAATGGTCAATTATATTTGGAAACCATATCCTCTGCTTCTTTTATATTCCATATACTGCTCTATGTTTGGGGTTCTGCTTAATGCCTTTGATGCTATATTCAGCTTTCATGAACAATTTATTTGCAAGTGATGACAAAAGGTCAAGAGGCTTTTAAATGTAAGTCTTTGTAAACATTCATATCCCGAATGGCTTTTCGGTTAATTGCATGGTAGTGTTTTTAAGATTAACGGTTGGAACAACAGTTTCTTCCAGGCGTTTACATTATGAATATAACACTTTCCATTTCTGAGACAATGAATTACAAAAATAAGTATTGTCCAAAATCACGCCCTATAGAATCGGCTTCTTTCCTGAATCCCCCTGAACGCACCACTCGTAGCAGTGGAAGAAACCGGAAACAGTTTGGTGGCAGATCCGGTAGCAAGTGTGCAAATATGTCGCCGTCCTTGTTTAATTTTGTCGACGCTAAAGACAAATTCACGGTATGATATCTTTTTATTGGGTTTACTTATGAAAAACAACTCGTTGTTGTATACAATGCCAATTCATTTAAAGCAATAGCTATAGGAAAAGCTTGTTGCTGTGATTTGAAGTGTGTTATCTTTTTGTTACAACAGGAGGTAGCACAAGCTAACTGAGCTACAGCAACGTTTTAGCGTATTTCTCTCTTAAATGTTTTTATTCTCTCAAACACACGCATCTCCAGGCTTCTGCCCTGACTGGAAGGAGTAGCAAACATTTGTTAAATGTTTTTAACCAGATCCCCGGCAAGTAAGTCATGTTCATTTATCCTCTGTATTTACCAGTGTAATGTAAACGTACAAATGCCTCGTTGCTCTACTTGAGTACACAATCCAAGTATCTGTATTTTTATTATATATAACTTTTACTTAACTGCATTTCCTGAATAAATTCTGTCGTTTTACTCCAATGCATTTCCCCCCAACTATCTACGTTGCTCGTTACTTGTAAATTAAATCAGGAAAAAAAGGTAAATGGTCTGTATTTATATCGTGCTTTTCTAGCCTTCATCACCACTCAAAGCTGCTTTTTCTATTCACACATTCGCGCAGCACATTTTCTATAACACAGTTTATGTCACAGCATTACTCTTGATACTTGAGCACAGCAAATGTCATATACTTAAAGACTTTTACTCAAGTAATAATGTAAAAGGTGACTTCAGCTTCTACCAAAGTCATTATGTTTATATACTTGTTCTTTTACTCAAGTATCACCATTTAAGTACTTTGTACAAGACTGGTATATACAGCAAAAGATTGTGTACCAGTTGCGAGTCATGCATGTTCAGTCATCTCTCCTTTTTGTTACAGTGAGTCGGAAAAGAAAACCACACTTGACCAGGCCCTGCGGGGTGTTCTTGGTGATCAGGTATGTTATAAATCTTATAATATTATAAAATCAATCTGATTTCACATGAATCATGAAAACCTGGAATGATTTGTTTGTTTGTGTGTGTGTGCAGATTGAGCAGAAGACATGCTGCGATGATTACCTGTCCCTCATTTACCTGAGCATCGATGCTGTTAAAGAGGGTAAGTTATCCACAGATCACCAGTCTTGTATTTACTGTACTTTAAGTATCAATAGTAGTTTTTCTGACATTAAATGTACTTACATTTAAAGTAAACGTAAAATTGAGGGATGGTAGAGCAAGTCGTCTTTCAACTGGAATGTTGTGGGTTTGATTCGTGGCTCCCACTAGTCTGTGGGTGTCCTTGGGCAAGCAGCGTGTGAGTGGGTATGAAAGATGTGTGTATTGGAGTAAAAGTAAACCATTTAGGGAATATAGCGGTGTATGTGGAGTCCAACATATAGAGATATATAAAGCAAATTATCTTAAGTAAAAGAAAATAAGTGCATTGTGTTTTATTTCAGATCATGGGGATCCAATTCACTGTGTAAATTATGAGAAAAGCAAATGTGTGCATTACATATCTAACTGTTCTGACTGCAATTTCTATAAAACCTGATATTATAAGTAAGCCAGACATTTGTGTTTAGTATATGAATCACAACATGTTGTGTTTGTTATTTAATAGGAATGAGGCAATATGATACCCTCTGTCCCATACTGGCAAAAATAAATGGCTCAGAAATCAGATATACAGTAGATAAATGATAAACCAATGACAAACTGACTGAACTCATTTGAAAGTTCTCTACAAAGTTTCCTTTCCGACTGCGTTGTGTTATATTGTAATGACTAAGCTTTTGTCACACCATTTCCTTCCCTCCACGCAGGCATCTGCTCCGCTACAACACCTTTCATTTTGCTGGGGGATGTACTGGACTGCCTTCCTCTTGACAAGTGTGACAAAATATTCTCTTTCGTAGAGGATAATGTCTCCACCTGGAAATCGGTAAATGATCCTCTTGGTAAAAGCACTTCAAGTATTTGTCAAACACAATTTAAATCATTTTTATGTCTGTGTTCTCTCCTTTTTCGTAGAATTCCTTCTACACTGCTGGAAAGAACTACTTGTTGAGGATGTGTAACGGTAAATACATGTCACCCATAATGCTCTTGTTCATGAAGATTTTTATGAATAAAGATGTAACGCGTCTTTTTCTGTGTAGATCTTTTGAGAAGACTTTCCAAATCCCAGAACACAGTATTTTGTGGGAGAATTCAGCTTTTCCTGGCACGTCTCTTCCCTCTGTCTGAGAAATCTGGTAAGAAGAGCAACAAAACGATGCCACTTTTAAATCAATACAAGAGGTGCAAACTGTTCATGATGTAACCATGTTCTCAATTTTGTCCAGGTCTCAATCTCCAGAGCCAGTTTAATCTTGACAATATAACCGTGTTCAATAAAAATGAACAAGAAACGACTCTCAGCCAGAAGGTAAAGTTTCAATGTCTGATAATTCTTGAGAACATTTTTGAAATTAATCTCAAGCCAAGTGAAGATTTTAAGTGAAATATTATGTGGTTCATTGTTTATAGCCTGCAGAAGAAAAGGAGGATGGTATGGAGGTGGAGGAAGGAGAAATGGGTGAGGATGATGCTCCTGCACCATGGTGAGTTCAAGTATCTCTAAAATATAATATATATGTATATATATATATATATATGTATGTATATGTATGTATGCGTGTATATATATATGTGTGTATGTATATGTATATATGTATATATATATATATATATATATATATATATATAGGCTTGTCCCTGATGTTTAGTTCATTATAAAATGATTCACACTTTATTTTCAGCTCCATTCCGATAGATTACAACTTGTACAGGAAATTCTGGACCCTGCAGGACTACTTCAGAAACCCTGTGCAGTGTTATGATAAATTCTCCTGGATGACATTTCTCAAGGTAAACGCCTGATTTGATTTGATCGTCTCCCTCACTCTTCAGTTGACAACACTCCTCATGTTGACTCCTTTTGTCCCGCTCAGTTCTCAGACGAGACTTTGGCAGTTTTCAAGAGCTATAAGCTGGATGACACGCAGGCCTCTAAGAGGAAACTAGAGGAGCTGAGAGCATCTGGAGGAGAACATGTCTACTTTGCCAAGTTCCTCACAAGCGAGAAGGTATGATGCATGTATGTTTTTGATGCAATATTCAGATTTGACACCTGCGCAACTTCTTTACATTTAAATAAATTGTAATTTCATTCTTCTAAACAGTCCCATGCTTTCATTTTGTATGCCTCTTCAGCAGCAAGAGGCAGTTTTTTAAAAATGTACATATCCAATTCTTATGAACATTTTATGCAAGCAAAACTATTCTACAAGTTTTTTGACCATAACTCAATAATTCATGCACCACTAATGACAAATGTTTACTCAAAGATCCAGTAGGATAAAAGTGTGGTGTTATTCTGTATATCTTCACGTGTCAAAGATCAACTTTACTGTAATAATCTTAAAAGGTGCAGTTTTTAAGCCTTTGTTTAGACTGTATTTCTTGCAACTTGAATTTAATTTGAGTTAACTGATTCAGTTGAATGTTCAACAAAAACATAAATCTTTCTGCCAGAGATGAGACTTTGACAATATTAATTCTAGCACAGTATCTATATCATTGTTTACTATTTATTGTCGTATCAGTATTGAATCTATACATTTGTATTTACTGGCAAAAAATATCTCACATGGGTTTAACATTCCCTGATCCATTCTTCTTCTCTCCTCAGCTGATGGATTTGCAGCTCAGTGACAGTAATTTCAGGCGACACATTCTACTTCAGTACCTCATTCTCTTCCAGTACTTGAGTGGTCAGGTCAAGTTCAAAAGGTTAGTTATCCCCCCCCCTTTTTTTGTATTATTTATCAGTTGTTAGTTGTTCTTATTTTGTGTGTCTTTGTTCTTATGCAGCTCCAGTTGTGTCCTGAATGATGATCAGACAGCATGGATTGACGAGACGACTAAACTGGTTTATCAGGTCAGTCCTTATTGTCATACATCACACATTTTGGTAGCTACTGTAATCTATGAACAAACAAGCCGGTCTCCTTTTCCTGAATCATTATAGACTTATTGTAGATACACGTTCAATGCATTGTAATCAGGAAAACAATTTGATAACTGATATCTTTGATTAAAGTTGTGCTGTATATACAGCATCTGTTTTATTTTCCTTTCTAAAACTGTCCGTGTGTTAATCTGATTGTTGTAGCTGCTGAGGGAGATCCCCCCTGATGGAGACAAGTTTGCCACCATGGTCGAGGTAGGCAAAGTTCTGGAAGTGCTGGGCTTACTGCACATGTGTCTATTGTGTAAGTTTGTGGTGATGTTGGGAAATTTGTCTTGACAGCACATCCTCAACACGGAGGATAACTGGAACGCCTGGAAGAACGAGGGCTGCCCAAGTTTTGTGAAAGAAAGGTTAGCAAGCCTAGTAAAATATGACGTATATCTCTTACAACTAAGTAAAATGTGTTGTGTCCACTTTGGGACAATCAAAAATAAAACTTCCTCGTTCACTGTTGAACAGGGCAGTAGATGACAAACCAAAAAGACCCACCAGGAAAAGACAAGCTCCGGAGGATTTCCTCGGAAAAGGGCCAGACCGCAAGATCTTCATGGGAAAGTATGTGAAGTAACCCAGGGCTGAGTGTTACAGAGGAGAGAGATTGTCTTTATTTGACTTAAATCTCAGAGATCCTTCAATAATTTAAGCTCCTGTCTTTGTTAGTGATGAGTTGACTCGACTCTGGAACCTGAACCACGACAACATGGAAGCCTGCAAGTCAGACAGCAGGTCAGTGATTTGTGAAATTTGGTGATTTTAATTCATCTGATTTATTTATTATTTTTTTAATCTGATTGTTTTTCTTTCAGAGAGTTCATGCCATCGCTAGATGAATTCTTTGCAGAAGCAATTGAACAGGCTGACCCCGTAAACATGGTGGAGGACGAGTACAAGTGAGTTTGCAGAGTCATGTTTCCTGTCTAACCGTTGAAAGCAAGAACAACATTTAAATAAAGTAATTTAGAATGACTCGTTTGGTCATTTTCAGTCGTCTGATTTCTCCCTGTAAATCTATGCAGAGTTGTACGAAACCCCAACTACGGCTGGCGCGCTCTCAGGCTGCTCTCCAGAAGAAGTCCACACTTCTTTCAACCAACTAACCAGAAGTTCAAGAGTCTGGCAGACTACTTAGACAGCATGGTCAGCAAACTGGCCAAAGAACTGCCGGTGAGGACTTAGTTTCAAAAAGACAACAGAAGGAAAAACTGTATTCGCATAATAACTGTTGGATATTATTCTGACTTCTTTGTTCCCTCTGTGCAGAAGGATATCCCTTCTGAAGAGATCAAGACAGGAGAAGATGATGACGACGATAATGGTGACAATCTCCTCAAAGACAGCAATGACAGTGAGTTCAGACTGTTACTTATCTCACTGTGTTGCTTCAGTGATGATCAGGCTCACAGCTCCTTTTTTAACCTCAGGACAATAAAATGTGTGTTTTTCACATCGTGTTTCATCTTCTCTCCAGGTCCGAGCATACAGACCAAGATTGTGACAAACCAGCAGATGGACGACGTGGCAGCTAAACTTGGAGCTCAGTGGAAGACGCTGGCCTCCCATTGGGAGATGAAGGCAGCAGAGCTGCGGGAGATCGAAACAGACAGTGAAGATGTTGACATGCAGGCCAAACTGCTGCTCGTAGCCTGGCAGGACAGAGAGGGAACACAAGCTACTGTGGAGAACCTGGTGACAGCGCTCAATGCTATTGGGTTCTCCCAGATTGCAGACAGCCTCAGTGAGGCTTAATGTAAACCATGTTCTTAACATTACCTCCGTTATATTGTTGCATCTTTTTTGTACCAAAAGCAAATGGAGTCTAAAAGTTTTTTGTATGTTGTTGAAGTTGAAAACTGTTTTCACTGTAGGAAAGCTAATAAATCCTTTTTAAAATAATAATTAGACCATACAGTGTCACCTTCTCACAAGTGAATTTCAAGTTTTGGTTGAACAACAAAACACCTATCCATTTTCTACCGCTATAACCTCCACAAGGGTCGTGGGGGGTTCTGTGTCAATCTCAGCTGACATAGGGTGATAGGCGGGGTACACCCTGGACAGTTAGCCAGTCCATTGCAGGAACACATCAAGAGAAACAACTTTATTGCTTGTTTTGGATTGTGGGAGGAAACCGGAGTAGAACCCACACGCACACATGGAGAACATGCAGAAAGGCCCTTGTTCTGGCCAAGCACAATGCATTATTAATGTTACAAGTGATTCAAAAATCTAACAAGAAGGGAGTCCACACATATTTAACATGTTTCAATTCATTTATTTCAACAAAAGAAAATGAAGAATCAGTGTGTCAGTGGTGAGTGAATGGATGAGTGAGGTGTGTGTGCATGCAGCCTTGCAGAGCCTCAGGGAAAGCGCAGGATTGAAACCGGCTGAGCCTGCTCCTCCTATGATCAGAGGCCATAAGCAGATCAGAATCAACAGACTGTGATGCTTCAACTGAACTCAATGACGACCTGCAATGACACTTGGGTCGTCACATTCAATGTCTACTTAGTCTGCAAGAACAATGTTCAAGGCTTGTCGAAAAAGCAATAGTCTCAATGTCTAAACTGCACATTCAAATTCTTAACACCACCCAAAAAAAGAGCATTAATTAACATTTGGCAGAAATAAAATCATCTGTCAATACATTTGAAAATAAATCCCAAAGATTTCGAAGCTAAGCGCTGAGAAGATCCTAGATCACCCCCATGTTTATCAGAGGGCCAACAGGTGAAGGGCAGGTGTTTACAGTGGAGAGAAAATCTCAACATTGCATTAGAAGATAAAGACAAAATATCAAGAACAACCGCATGGCAAGGTATTTTCTTTTGAACAAGTTGATTAAATGACCACCTTATGAAAGGCTTCAAAAATATACAATGTGTATAAAACATTGAACGAAACTGCAGAGCTCAAACTTGGACTTCTTTCCAGTCCGGAGACCGCTTCTCGCCAATCTCCATTTTCAAAGCTCACTTTGGTTGAATACATTTAAGACCAGTTGACAGAATTTGTGGTAACAAGCAACATGTTGATTACAAAAACAATTTAACATCATCAAATCTTTAAAGACACCAGTTTTATTGCACATCTATGCAGACAGTGCTTGGAAATGGCAATTTGAATGTGTGTTGGATGTCGGTTTGTCTTTGAAGTCTTCCAAGGCTACTGATTCTCTTCAAGTATTTCCAGTCGTCGAGGCCCGTATAGTAGAACATATGCTATATGCCAGTCTCCACCACCAGAAAGCCGCAGGATGTCCTCTGGAGACACCAGACTCACCTTGTCATCATCAAACTTCACCCACTCACCTATCGATGGGAACAATGAACAGTTCCTGAGACATCTGTGCACAAATAAATATTTTTAAATGTGCCACAGAGTGAGACGTCCGTGTTTACCTTCTTTCCTTTTGACCCATCCCACATAGTGGCCTGATGAGCTGGAGCGGCCCTGGTGTGTCAGCACACCCTGCAGGTCATAGTAGCCACTGTTGTTGGAGCCAAGGTCTGAAGAAAGAAGCCATTTTC
This sequence comes from Microchirus variegatus, assembly GCF_963457635.1. Taxonomy (NCBI): domain Eukaryota; kingdom Metazoa; phylum Chordata; class Actinopteri; order Pleuronectiformes; family Soleidae; genus Microchirus; species Microchirus variegatus. Next base: position 20,349,031 of record NC_139806.1, read on the forward strand.
CTTCAGCATTTACACATAATTGACTGAAATTGTATGCCTTAAAGAAACATGTAAAACATATAATGACTGATGTCATCAGAGATTAAGTCAGAATGTTAATCTGAAACAGTATGGCCAGTACATTCACAATTTAAATGTCAAATTACAGGCTACAAAACTCTTCATGTCTGGCCTGTTGCAGCTTCTCAGATGATTTTGACACCCACTTCAGTAGAGTTCATCAAACACAGCAAGTTGCAGCGATGGGTCGGAAATGCCTCACGTTACTGAACACAAAAGGCCTCTCTACCCCTCTGAGAAACTTCTCAACAAGGAGAAAAATAGGGGGTCTGAATTGGAGATGTATTACAAAATGTAGACTATTTGAATACAGATGCTGGTTTGGTTCATTTTCTCTAGGCAAGTGATTCAACTTCAGCCAACATTAGTGCACCTCTCTCTCTCTCTATTCTTTGTACGCTGTTGGTGTCTTCTCGTGGAGTGATAAGTCTCTGCTTCCGTTTGATTGATGTCAAATTTAAGAACTTTGCAGGATTAATTCCCTCAAATTCATGGACCGAATGTGCTGACACAGCTTAAGACGGCAGGGCAACGTGCCTATGGCGTCCACTTGATTTGGAGCACATTCTGCTGTCAGTCTTTGTAATTTCTTTCGGTGAGCCAGAGATCATGAAATGTGCATTTCCCAGGCATCACGTAATTTGCTCTCTCTTGCCTAACGTTACTTGCTTATTGTTCTGCATTTAAGCAACAGCGGAGAGAGACAGTGAACAATGTCCACCACACTGCTAGTAATTATGACATGCAATTGTTCTGCATAGGTCTGGTCTACAAACACCGAGCAATGAGGACGTATGAAACAGTAGGCGATGTAACAAATAAGGGCATATTGGCAGCACAGAACATTTACCCAAATATCAACTTTACTTCTTTCTTGCACAAAATTCAAAACACTTTTAATGGCCTAAGTCTGTTTTGGGGAATTTTCAAAAGCAGTTGAAGCAGTTGCTTAAGATTGTTTAATTGTCAATCAATTAAACAGAAAATGGGACCGTTATGTTTGTACCCAGTTTTACACTGTGTCTATGTCTCCATCCTTCAGAAACTATCTGGCAAACCAACGAGAAGGAAGGACACATAGCCACAGTTTTCCTACTTAAAGCCCTGTTTTTATAAGTATTTAATTCTCTCATCTTTAGACAAGGCCATATATCACCACATGAGAAGCGTGTCAATGTTGTGTCTCAACATACCGTCAGAGAATGAGAAGGGCTCATATTTCACTTCTTTTCCTGCATCTGGTTTCTTCACCACCTGATGCAAAAAGAAAAGCACATTGTAAAATTAAACAGAAGTGTTAACTACTGTTTTTATTAGGGATGCACCGATTAATCACGTGATCGGCCGCAAAGTCAGAAATATTTCCTATTGTAATAAGCCGGTCAAATGCACCCGCATCGCGCAGCATCAGCAACACACGTGCACACGACTACACGCACATGTAGTAGAGTGTAGGGCTGGGCGGTATACCGGTTCACACTGAATACCGTTTTTTTTTTCCGTTATGATATGAATTTTTAATATACCGCCATACCGGTGTATTTGATGACACAATATCCACGCAGCTGCGGCGCCGCTGTCTGCTTAGCGAGTGAGCGCGCGCTCTGCATGTAAACGTTTCATTAATGTTGATATATTTCTTTCAATCACTGAATGAAGCCTGTCATATTTAAGACAAGAGTCAGGACCTTAAATCACTTGCACAAAACTTTTGATCAGCACTCAGCATTTGTTTGTCATTTAAACCAGTGAGCGCAGAGAGCGCGAGGCATTTTTGGCACGGGGCGGAGGAGCGAGAGCGAGCGAGCGAGCAAGTGCGAGAGAGAGAGAGGTCTGCGCTCTTGATCATTAGTTCATTTACTTATTTGTATGTAGATAATATGTTGTGAAATATGTTTAAATTTAAATAAAGTACATATACAGGTAGTTATGTCTCGTTGTAATAGTTTGTCCTGTTATTGACGTCATGCTGTCATCACCTGACAGTCTGGCTGATTGACAGCCCCCAGATGCAGCTGATGCAACGTACACAAGATGCACGATGCAAATACTATGAGAATATATTTGAATATCTGTGTTTTTTAAGAGGGAATATTCGAATGTCATTTTTGAGCAATTATTTCAAAATTGAAATCGGAATCGGCTAAAATCGGTATTGGCAGGTTAAACTTATTGGAAAATCGGCCCCAAAAATGGCAATTGGTGCATCCCTAGTTTTTATGTGGAAATTCTTGATAAATTGGTAACATTTGATAATAAGCACACACTTTTAGCATTAGTTAAGCATTAATAAATATTGAATTCATCATTTACAATGCATGAATACTCATTAGTATGTAGTTTATAAACACAGTTATAAATGTTTTACTCATCCCATCAGCTGAGGAACGGTGTCCAAATAGCTGCTGTACTCAAGCAGCCATTCAGCATCCACCTCCAACAAACAAGCTCTTTGATCAACCTAAGCCAATTCTCCTACGTAAAGTGCTCTACATCGGTTATGGAGAGCCCTCTCCGTCGTCTACAACTGCATGAAATATTTGTGTGTGTCTGTCAATCAAGGGACAAGGGCTGCGATTGGTCCTAAGCCAGTCTCTGTGCAGCATCAAAGGGCATGTGGTTGGTGCCCTGACGATTAATATGAATGAACAATAAGACTGTTAAATTAGCCTCAGTCATCAGTCTCGGTACATGCCACCTCCGGCCACGTCTCCTCGGTCTTTCACGTCTCCATTTTTGTATCAAAAGTATCTGTATTTCAATGTTATTATACAACAACAGTCTTTCTCTCGGACACCATTGCTCACTGTAGCTGGAAGCACAACAACCTTGAATAGTGACCCCTATTGGTCGGGCGGGAATTTGCAGTGCATATCCGGCACCCAGCGGAGAACTATGGGGGCTCGAGGGGTCTCCGTGGTTACGCAGTTGGATAATGCATTACGCAGTTCTAGAAGTATAAAGTGGCCTTGACAAGAGACTGCTCTCTGTGCAGCAGTTGCTCAGTTCATGCCAACACTTCAGCACATGAGCAAAACATTTATAACTGTGTGAGACTACAAACAAATGAAGTATATGAAGCTACCTTTTGCTGCTGTTTCTCCAGGTTCTTGTCCTCGACCTCCTTAAACTTTGACCTGATTGGCAGCATCTTCTCCTGGACCTCAGAGGTGCACAACTCATAGACATCCAGCATGAGTGGGAACTTCACATCCTTCAAAAAGAGACAACAGGACGTTTCAGAGTTCAACTCGTAAATACACTGATATGCTACTGTTATGGTATATTTAAGTATGGTATCTAAAAACAAACCTTGAGGACTTTCGCATTCACCGATGCCTTCTCTTTGTAGTAGAATCTCACCATTTGAACAGTTAAGTAAGCAGGAAGACGGCTGAGTTTTGACTAGTGGGAGAATAAGACAAAAAAAAGATAAATAGATGTTAATCTCCAGTTTGCAAGAACAGTAGGACAAAATTACATTTAAGAAGAAAATTAAAGGCAAAGAAAAACGTACAGATTTTATATACAGGGCGTTTCTGTCCAAGGTTGGTGACATTTTTGTGATTTCTTCCTGTAATCTCTGCAGAGGTAAAACAAATAAAAAAAAGAACAGGAGCATGACCACAATGACACACAAACCAAATGCACGTGTTTCTTCAATGATTAAGGATGCATGAATCACTCTAACCTCAGTAAAGTAAGTGTACATACCAGCCTGAGTCCTGTTGCAAGGTACTTGACCTCTGGATTGATGAAGCAACTGAGCTGGAGCTGATTCTCCTTGCCCTTAATAGCCTCCTCTTCCTCTGACTCTGTGCATTTCATGCTGAGCAAGAGTTAAGAAAATGTCTCTTTTTAAAAAAAAAAAAAAAAAACTATGACATGTATGACATGTTAAAGGTCAAACCATACTGAAACAAGAAATTAAATACTACCAGGAAAATAAGTAACAATGCAAGGATACGAAGTTTCAAATTCTACGCCAAAATACTGGTCAATAAAGTTCTTCTTTGAAGAGGCAGATGCAGCTCCACTCTCACTCTCAGTCTAACAAAAAAACGAAAAGAAGCAAATTTGTTGGTAAAACATCGATTACACAAACACTACTTTGTGTTTTTTTCTCTCTTTTTTTATAAACACCACAGATAGAAAAACAAAATAGATTTACCTCCATGGGAGTCTCGGGCTCTGGTGGCTCCAACTTTTGCTGAAGCACTCTCATCATCTGCAGCCAACACTCATTTGCATCCTAAGAGAGCAGAAAATATATATGTCAAGGATTTAAGTGCTCCGTTATTTCCATCACTTACAAGTTTCCTATAATCAGCACAGACACAAAGCAGTTCAGCTCCTAATAAGAAATAATAATCAGTCAAGGAACTGCATCATGATTTTCAAAGCTGCTCATTTCTGCCCAGCCACACTAAAATGCTGCAACAAAGTATTAAAACTATCCTGAAAAACATCAGGAAAATCTTGTCAGTGGTTGAGTATGGAGGATGTACTGTGCTGAATAGTTTCTCACCTGCTGGAGGTACTGTCCCTGATCCCCCTTCTCAGCAAACTGTGGGAAGGCCATATGAAGGAACTGCAGCAGAATAATGGGTGGGAGGCTGGACGAGGTCTTGTCCATGGTCTCATACAAGTCACGAAGTGCTGAGGATGCAAAAATGTGCAATATAAATTTGAGACATTAAACTACACCTACACTTTCATGGGGCAAACATTTCATTGTGCTTCATACCTGCTGTGATATACTGTGATGGTGCACTGGCCCCTGAAGATCGCAGAGAACCTGAATACCTGTAAACGGATGATTTTAGCAGGGGAGAAAAAAATGACCAAAAACAATACTGGGTATATTTTTGAGACCCACCTTCTGAGGGCAGTTTTGAGCTCTGGCACAGAGCGCAAACACTGCACTGTGGCATTCATATAGCAGGTGTTGCCCAAGTTTGTCAAGCCACAGGGCAGTTCCATCTGAAAACAACAGAAATTATAACAATACCTAAGAATGCAAAATATCCTTTAATAGAGGTTTGTCGATTTTATTCATACATTTATTCAAGCAGGAAGTCCCTTGAGATAGAAATATCTTAAGAGGGAGACCTGGCCATGAACACTCACCAGTTACAGTTCAATTAAATAATATACAACACAAAATATTAAAACAGATGTCAACTTACAAACCAGGAGAGAAAAGACTACATTCAATCCAAGCAGCTTAAAAGAAAAGTTATTGTTACATCCCATTCCTTCTAACTCAATTTCCAAAGAAAGGACCAACAGCATGTTTCATTTGAGGACAAGGGAAGGTTTAGATGTCAAACATTAACATTTTAAGATTTGATGGTTGTTCATAGGGCTGGGTGATATGGCCTAAAAATAAAATCCCAGATTTATTTATAAAATTATTATTATTATTATTATTTTATAAACTACTAAAGACAAAATATTTATTCATATGATGTACTATGTGTAAATGCATGACATTTTACACACACATACACCGTGTTTCAGTGCAAGTTATTTTTTAAATACGTCCTCCATGACTGTGTCCGTGTCACAGTCTCTGGACTAAAATACAGCGACAGCGTGATGCGAGTCATGCACCAGACTACTGTGTTAAATATTGTGGTTTTAGACATTTCCCCTGTAATTGTCGGAGAGTTCGGCACTGTGCGGCATGATCCTTGTGTCGGAGGTCTCCGGAGCACAGGCTCTGATACAGTCACATACAGCGGTAGCTCACCGCTTGCAATCAGCAGTGCTGTCCCGACTTGTGCTACTGCCTTTTGTTGAAATGGGCATTAAACAAACTTTGCAGTGTGCAGTCACTTGTTCCCAAACCAGTTCCAAATCACTGAAGATACTAATCCTTTCTTGGGAACAAAATTCTCGCACTCGTTTGTGGTAGCAATGTTGTCGCTATGTGTGCATCCATGTGCATGTCCGGAGGGGAAACAAGTAGGGGGGGTTCTGCTCGGAAGCTTCCGAGGGCAAAGGGTGCGCCGTAGTAAGAGGAGAAAATAATCAATGTTTTTATTTTTTAAATAGCCTGGAACAAAAATCTCCAATTAAGCGATAAATTGATATATCGCCCAGGCCTAGTTGTTCACTGTATCAGTCCAAGCATTAAACAATTCCACTTGGCACAACAAAAAGCAGGCGATGGAGTCGGTGACCTTCCAGCTAAATACTTAACAACACCGAACGACGACTTCAAATCTTTTAAAATCATGTAGTGAGACAAGCAGACTACAGTGGCTATGATCAGAGGGGTATACAATACATTTCATTCATATATATTAATTTTTTTTCTGCATGGCAACAAAAATCACATTGAAGGAAACATTTAAAAGGCCACATCAGTGTGGAAAACAGCAATCCGCCACATTTGTTTTGGGTGTACTGGTAATATTGAGGCTTACTCACCGCCGAGGCCAGCTGCTCCTCAGTCATATCCTCTGCGAACATAGGCCGGTCAGAAGGCTCCTCAGGCAGGGCCTCTGCTGAGCCCATCATCAGCAGAGTCATTCCCTACAAAAACAGGCTCCGAGGTTTAATGATTCATTCATTAAAATGCTATGCCAACTAAGAACTGCTTGTTGCAGTACATGCTTTCAAATTTGCTCATATACTCACATTCTTCAGTTTAATGTTTCCCCACTCATCATCCTAGAATAGAAAGAGGACACAGATTAGCTCCTGAAAAGGCCGGTATTTTGCCCACAAATGTCAACAAATCCTATTAATTTACTAAAACCTTTCATTTTTGAGGATTGTAGCAATTAATCACACATTTTTACCTGTACTAAAGTTTGAATACTCTTATCAACATGGGAGTGGGATTGCTTTAGGCAGATAAATTAACTTATACTTTTCTTGGAGTATAAATTGTCAGTTGTTAAAATGTAAGGGAGGTGAGCAATGAGGTTGTGTCTGTGTGTGCAGCTGCTGAAAGAGCAATAGAGAGAGAGAGAGATGTATGCTGCTGCACTGCCTTCAGTCCGTTGCAGCTCACTCACAATTGCACTCAAACAAAATTATGTCTGACGCAGAAATGTAGCTTTAGGTCTGTCATGCATGTCTGCATAGAACACCAATACTTGTTAAATAACAAACGCACAGGAAGAAGTTGCGCTTATGTATATGTAGCATTAATTGTTACAGACATAACCATAATAATAGTCAGAAACACTTCATGTGAATTGCGTCACAGTGGTTTGTCAGTTGAAATTTTTAAGTAAACTTAAATGAGTACCTTCAGAGTGCCTCCCTTCACCATAACCTTCTGTCTGTCTGGCTGAACTCCTGTCAGGGCAAAGAGCTGAGCTTTGAACACCATCGGTGGCTCCTCTGTGTTCAGCTCGACTCCATCAAACTTCTCTTTGCCCCATTTCACATTTACTGAAACAGAAACATGTAACATTAACACCAGCACACCGATAAGTCTGTCAGTACGCTCCCATATATGGTGAAACAAGCATGTAGCTAAGTTATGGTGCAGGTAACGAGCTCCTCAACCCATTGTCAGGCTGAAGCAAAACACGACTGCTATCTAACACATATATCGCAATAACCGATAAAATACAGCTTACGATTAGTCATTTTGATTTTTTAAAGACAAACATGTTGCCACTCTACCCAAAACGCTTTGTTAGCAATGCTAACTGAGCTAGAGGGCGTGATTAAATTATTCCCATACATGTTCTTAGCAAACCAAGTAAAGGTGTTAAAATAACCTATTTTAAAAAACAAACAGACTTTGTTGTGCCGCGAACCGTCAAATTAAAAACTATTTGAGCCGCCTCTGCACAACTATTCCATGGTCAACACGGCTAGCCAACAGCTAGCTAGGCATTTTGTGGTTTGACACTTAGCTTTTGGTCGACTTAAGGTTCTCCAAATATCCCTAACAGACAATACCCCAATAGCTTAACAAATCTGAAATGTCCCCTGCGTAAAATAAAGCATTTTTAATTATTCTTTAGGCCCTCGCGAACCTGACTGTCTGCTACAGTTAGCACGCTAACAACATATCATGCTAAAAACTAGCTAGGCTAACAAGCTAACGTGTTTATGCTATTCCTCTAAAACACGTGTAAGAATACGTGTTATTACTCATATATTCATGGCAATTAATGAGATCAGATATGATTAAATTATACCTGAAAACACCGGCATGTTTAACAAGCGTCTACTTCCTTAACGCTTGTTTCTTGTTTTAATCCACCGGACGTGAGTCTAGAGTTGTCCAGTCTGAACTTCATTCAATCAGAATGACGCTGCAACAACACGCTGGGAACTTATCGATGCGCTCTGACATCCGTATATCCGCCCTGCGGCATGAAACGCGCCTAGACCAAATCAAACACACCCAGATTATTGTAGCCGAATGTACAGTTCATCTACAGAGCCAACTCCTGAAGAAGACTGACATGGAAGAGTGAGAACATTCACCGACATTACAATGGACAATCCTCGAGACGATTTTCTCGCATTGCGGGTATGAGGATGGTACATAAGATTATTAGTACTACATTTCATGAAATGGAGAAGACTGCTGGACTATGAGTTTGAAATAATGTTAAAATATTTTATTCCCACAGCATATGAATCCTCATTTACTTGCTTGGTGGCTCCTGGTAAACCCTCATTCCTCCCCTTGTGAAGTGAGGTTTTTCTATACCAACTGCTGACTTATTCCACATTAAGTTCAGTCTTGTACATGCAAGTACCTAAAGAGGATACTGGCATTTTACCAGAAAATAACTTTGGTAGAAGTTGAAGTCACCTTTTACAATATTACTTGAGCAAAAGTATACGCATATTTCTGTACTTAACAATCAAAAGTTATTTTCTGATATAACATGTTCTTAAGTTTTAGAAAAGGAGCTTGAAGGTAGAGCAGAAAAACACTATAAATATAGACCATTTACCAACTCCACTGATTTTATTTGGTAGTAATGAAAATAGTTGGGGGAAATGTATTGGAGTAGAAGTACATAATTCATTACAATAAATAAGTATTTGTACTCATTTCTACAACACTGATTAAGTTTGAGAATGTGTAATAGTGATTTTGTTTAAAATGTGCAGCGTATAGGCACAAAAGTGAAACAATCAATGGCTTTCCAGGTAAGTCAAAAACTCTTTAGAGACAATGACCTAAAGAAAAGAGAATAGGTCCTTGAAGTCCGTGACTTGACTTATGTCAGTTAATGTTCTACCGCACACCATCACTTTGGAAACCTTGTGTTTGTTTAAAATTGTGCTATATAAATAAAGTGGATTGGATTGGATTTTCCCCATAACACAAATCAAACTGCTCAAAGCAGGTCTTTCTTAGTCCCTGTCCACTTTGCATGATTACAAATCACATTTTGGGAAGCCTCCATGTCTAGCATGATGATAAAAATATGAATATCAGCAGTGAAAACTAATACACTACAGATGACAAAGATATGTTTATTGACATATCCATCAGTGCGGACTCCAATGCAATTAACCATGCAAATTATCCAAGACAAGAGTAGATCATAGTTCCAGTGCTTTTTTTAAACTGAACAAAAAGTTACAAATGAAAAGATTGCAGAGGTATGCCATAATCCTCATGTCTCTCTTATTATATACACCCTGGGGGTCTGCATTAACAGGACATTACCATGTTAGAGACACAACTCGTAAATGTTAACAAGGACAGTCATGACACAGGTAGCCTCGCTGTAAGTACACCATCCCAAAATATGCCGTATGAAGAGTCTGGGGACTTCGTTTTGACACACTAACTCTATTGCAATGTGTCCATAAAGAGGTAATGTAATATATATATATATATATACTGTATATATATATTTCATATACTTTAACCAGAAACAGTAAATTCTGATAAAACCACAAATAAGTGGCAATTTCTTTTTAAAAAAATATGGAAGCGTTAAGATTTGTCTTGTTTTGGAGAAAAAGAAATAAACAAACAGATATGGCAGTAAAATCAATATCCAAACGTTAAGGCACTAGGTGGGCCAAATGCTACACCTGTTTAGTCTTCTACAAATAATTTACAATTTAAACAGTGCAGTTTTACATTTGTTAACTTAATGTTTTCCTTTTGAACCATTTTCTATGAATCAATGTAAGGCAATACATTACAAAAAATACAATGTACCAAATAAACAACAAAAAAGAAATCAATTAAGTTTCAGGACTCCTACATGCCATTACAATGGAACATTCCTTATGGCTTGGAGCAATAAAAATAATTATAATAAAATAATGCATAGATTTAAATGATGATCTTGCATGCTCCTCACTCAATACTCAAAACATCTAATACTCGTGTCCCAATACTCCGCCCCAAACCTGATAAGTGACTTGTAAAGTGATAAGAATAAAGGCAAAAAAAAAAGGCCAGAGACAAAGGCATGAGTTGTTTGTTTTTGTAGCTGGAAACAGAAGTATGCTTGCATTTAGCTCGAGTATCTGTCAGGCGTGGAAACAAACAACTGATATTCATGTTCCACCTGAGACACAACCACTCACTGCAGACGTGAAAATCCCTGTATGACAGTACCTAAAACCAAACACATACTTGCAGGAATCCCAGCAAACCCCCGTTTTATCTTCCCGTTTCCATCAGAATGTCATAATATTTAAAACTCAGAATAGCTCCATGACATGAGTCCTGCTTTTAATATCACTGCACTGTCCACGTTTAGTTCATGACGAGTGTGCCATCTTCTGGTCGAAGTAGAGAGCTGCAAGTCGAGTTGGATGGTGTTCTTCAGAAGCGAAGTGACAGAGGGGGGGGTATCAGGCGTCTGTAATGTCCTTGATGCCTTTTGTCTGTCATGTGCTTGCAATTTTCCAGCGCTGGTTCTTTTTATTGATATTTTTTTTGTTTTCTTTAAATGAATTTTCTATAATACAGGTTTCTCCATTTTTGAAGATGAGGAATGGTTCAGATGGTTAGCTGAAAGAAAGAATAGAGACAGGTGTCCAGTAAAAGAAAGACAATATCTTATCCTTGGTTAGTAACCCAATTTGAGTCAACAAAAAACAGAAAAGCTTGTTTACCGACACTGCAACACCATTAACACCTTTTCATCATGTTTGACAGGTATGATAAAAAAATAAATAAAATAAAATAAAAAAAAGTGGACCATTCTAACCAGTTGTACGGTAAGTCTATCAAGTTAGTTACTGAACCCAACAACACATTAGTGCCAATTAGAAAAAAACAAGAATCCAAAGTGTCAACTGGAAAAAGCCCAGGAGTCAACCAACCAACCAATCAGGAAGTGTCTTGTGTTAGAAACACCCAGTAACACAATTAATAAATAGAAAAAGTTTTAATTCTTTAGACAAAAGTCTAAAAAAAATAACACTTTCTGGAGAAGTTCCTGTCAACAAGTGCTGGATGTTGTGTCTGCTGCATGGAGGCTGGACTGCGCTCTGCTACAACACAGGAGACAAACAGCAGGTCATGTGACTGACTAAACCACATCTCAGCTCAGCCCACCAGATGGGATAAAATAAGACTTCTGACTGTAGCACACCCTCCACTTACTGCCTAAAACAATATCGCAGTGCTCTATTGTAAGTCATGCAGTTAGCCATAGCTATTTGAACACTAGTAACTGAAACTTATTTTAACACATCCTGATTTAAAAAACAAAACAAAAAAAGAATTATAAATTAGGCCCATACTGTCGAGTTACCTCAGCTTTCCTGTATTGCTTTTAGGGTTCCTGCGGAAGGACTGGTTTGGTCCAGAGCGAGTGGACATAGAACGAGGAGAGGCTCTAGAAAATGTAGATGGTGGGGTCTTGGGAATCTTCTTGCCAAGGTGACCAATCCACTTCTTCTGCTCATCCTGGGTCAGAGCCAGCAGGAGCATGTCCCGGGCAGAGGTCACATCATAATTTACTGCAGGAGATGGCATGAGAGGATGTTGGTCAAGAAGCATCAATCAAGCACAAATGAATCATCGAATGATCCTGCATCTAGTAAGAGCTACAACTAAGGATTATTTTCACTGACGATTAAATCTTCACTTTCTTGATTTATTAATTATTTGAAAAAGTCACTACATGTTCACTACATATTACCAACACAAATATAAGTAAAGGAACTAGTGGCCAAGACCGTAGACCTCGCTTTCTCTGTCTCCCCGCCTCCCGCCCGTGCTAAACAAGGCTTCACGCTCTCTGCGCATAATGGTTTAAATGAACAACAAACAAATGCTGAGTGCTGATCAAGAGTTTTGTGCAAGCAATGTAAGCTCCCGACTCTTGTCCCAAATATGACAGGCTTCATTCAGTGATTGAAACAAATATGTTAACATTAATGAAACGTATATTATATATATTCAAATATATTTGAATATAGACTATCCATTGGCAGCCCTATAATGTATAGATGGATTAGGCTACAGGGATAAATGTGTTATCGATTGGTTAATACAGGATACTCATTATTTATTTGACACTTGTTAAAGAGAGATCACTTTAGGCCTAATAAAGCATGTGGAGTCTTTGGTTATACAGTAGACAAATATATTTTTTTGTTGTAGATACATTTTTAACTGTAAAACTTAATTTTCTATTGATAGAGGAAACCTGTTACGTTTCAGATACATGTTTTGAACAGCACGATATAACGTTAGCTTAGGTAATGCCCAGGTAATTGTTTATTTAAAGATGTTTATTTGATTGTATTCAGTATAGACTAGTGTAGTTATTTAACTTATATCTTTTATTTGTTGTTGTTTGTTGTTTTGGCCTAGTGATACTGCAAGATCCTGTTTTCAATTATTATTTGCAATTCATGTACCAGAAACCCTATAGTCAATAATGTATTTACAAAAACATTCAGTTTGAAATAGTCATAATTTCACATTTCTAAATTATTGTCGTCATCAACATCATCGTCGTTCAACAGACATGTTTGAGCATGCCGTTATTTTAAGGTTCAACAAACACTGATCAACATTTTACATAATTATATACATTTAATGGAGGTTTACGTAGAGAATAATTGACAATTAAAACAATAATGAAATTCATAAGTCATTGCAGTTCTACTGGAAATAGAACAAAAGTTCATCATCAGAATGTATGACTAATAACAACAAGACTTTAGGCAGGTTACCTTTGCAAGGAGCAATAACGTCTTCCTTTTTGTCAAGATGGTCCTTGTGGCACTTAACATGGCAGCGGCGACACTCCAGGGCCGGAGGCGGCTTGAAGACGTGCCACAAAGGCTTGGAGCAGGCCTCACAGTTCGAAGGGAAGTGATATAACGTGGGGATGAACTCATGACCTTTGTGTGGGAGACAGTTCGTCTTGTCGCCCTGAGGGACTGTCTCCATGTCCGCCTCCTTCCTGCACTCTCCTTCATTGGCATACAGAATCTGAAAACCGACAAACACTGCCTTAAAATACACATTTCTGAGGCTGAGCAAGAACTTGAGAAATCTAACATTTTCGCATCAGAATTATAGTGTAGCAGAGAGATGATTCAAAAAGCAAGAGACATATTTGGGGAAAGACAGGGCTCCTACCTGGAATATCCTTGGAATCTCTTCCGTCTCAGCCCGGTACACGTCTCCTTGAGTGACAGGTCTAACATGAAATAGTTTACTGTGCGGGAAAACACAAAATCAACAATTACAGATGAGCAAATCAAAAGTTACTAGGGCTGAAAAAACACATATATATATATATATATATATATATATATATATATATGTATGTATATGTATGTATATGTATATGTATGTATATATATATATATAAAAGAATAAATAAATAACAATAACTTACTCTATATCTAGTACCATTGAGGGGTTGGACTGTTCCTTATCCTGCTCATCATTGTAGAACAGAATCTTCTTACTGCTCACCACCACATACTGTAAACATTAAGAAGGCAATGACATGAAGGCTGATTTTGTCCAATTCAGAAAATGTGGCTTAACAGAGAAAATGTGAAACAAACACAACATACCTGCTTCTTCCATCCGTATCGCTTGATATTAGCACGATTAGGAATAGACAGCCAGCCCTCCAATCTGGATTCTGAAAGTCAAACGTAAAAGACACTAATTTAATTCAATACCATGCACTTAAGACACTGGCCATGCAGTGATTAAATCCAAACTCAACTGAGGGGGGAAAAGTTTGAGGTCTCAAAGGCCATAAGTGTTGCCTAACAGCAGGTGAACCCCTGATGTGATTATACCAGCATTAAAGTAGCTGCACTGGAGTAGGTGACAAGAGATATACATTTAGATATCTCATGCTGCTACGAAAACACTCCCCATGCAGGAGGAAAATGTTAGACATAAGTGAATCCTTGTTAAAAGAGCATGGGAGATTTTACCATTAGTCGTGTTACAAGCACCACAAAAAAATGTTTGCAGCAGGATTTTGGTGTTCGTTTAGGCCCAATTAGTTTGATCACTCACTCCTTTGATAGGTGTAGAAATGATAATTCATAAGTGCATGCACCTGAAACAACACATGGACATTGAACTGAGAGGGACTTGTCTGCTACATGTGACATTGGGAAGGGAGTCTTTGTGTCCAACAAGAGCAGAACTTCAGAGTGAACATGCCGACAAAAACATTAAATGAACAATATCAGTGTTTGAAGTGCACAGTGCTGTGAATTAAGTCAGTTTCGAGACACATTTTGAAAGGTGCTAAGAGTGATGTGGTAAAACCTGAGGTCACACACCAAGTCACTGCGCCAGTGTGGTCTCTTAACATTCTGTTAATATTAGTCAATAAATTTGTTTGATCAGGCAGTCACAATAACATTTCAATTTCATGTATATGCCACTCTATAAGGCTTCTTTCAAAAGTGTTTCATGAATCCCCACAGCAGAGAAGGCTCTATCACATCTGGCAAAAGAAAAACACTTTAAAAAAATAAAAAATCAGGGGCAAAAAAGACAAACACACGAGAGCTGCAGCACAGGCCAGGCAAAGGGGCTCGTCCACTCAGTTACTCACAGAGGGAAAGGAATAGTAGTTACAAAGATAAGAAGAGCAAGGAGAACCAACTGGACATGAGGGGAATAAAGAGAGAATGGTTTAACCACAGATATGAGCAAAACATGAAAACTGACCGTAGAAAGTTCATTTTAAAGATGCAATGATTAATCCGTTGTACATTAGTATCAGAAAATAAGAAGGTTGATGTTTTCTGGGCTATGTATACTAAAACAAATCTCACAAATGAATAACTTGTTAAATAAGAGGCTAAAAAAATGTGCTCACTGGTATAATTAAAGGTCGCATTAAAAAGGTTATTTGCGATAATTCATAGATAGTGTGATGACAGTTAAGGTGTTGTTGATAATGAAGATCCCTTTGTACTCGGACCACGGAAGAAAAACAAAAAGTAAAAACAAATGAAACGTCAACATCAGTATGAGCTACAGTATTGTCTAAATCTGCACTGCCACAGAATTTCACAATCGGTGCATCATCATAACGTTGGTGTTCATGTTAGATCTTGCAAGAAAACATGAACAGTTTTGAGCATATGGCAGTAAGTACAGCAGCTGGACTGTTTTTGATTAATCCAACCGTCTCAGCTTTATACACCTTCATATACCAAAATTATAACTAAAGGCATCTGTTGAACCAGTCCAATAAACATTGGCTACACTCTTTTTAACATAAACACATACATCATGATTTTAACTTCTTAAGAGTAAATGTCTTAATACAAAAAGTAGGATATAATAATTAAGTAGCATTTTCAGCATTAAGTCTACTTGATCTTTTTTTTTTTCACATATAGAGGCAAATATAGAACAACCTACTTTAACCATCACATAATATAATTACATGTTGAATATCTACAACAGACTTATGACCATAGACTTTTCAGTGTTAGTATTAGAAGGTGCAGTGACCAGTTAAACCCAGAGGTGACCTTACCTGCAATGTTGCTGTCCGTCTCATCTGTCAGCAAACTGGTGACACTTGAGTTATCCATGCGCTGTTGCAGGTCGTTCAGTTTTTCCCTAAGCTGCTCGATATCGCTCTCCTTACTGTCCAGCTGCATCTGCAGCTCATTGCGATATGTGCATTCTTCTGCCAGTTGCTGTGGATGAGAAAGTTAGGATACTTTGAAAACAAGGGAAACAAAACTACAGAATTATTCTAGCTTCTAGCACACTGATGTTAACTTACCGCCTGCATCTCGCTCAGCTCCTTCTGATACTTGATGGCCATGTGGTTAAACTTCTCCTTCTCCTGATTAAGATCGAGCTGAAGCTTGCGGTTCTCCTTCTCTTTCTTCCGCAGGTCTGCAGTACTGCCCTTCTTCTTGTGGTCCAGCTTCATGTCCTTGCGGTTCATGATCTCTGCCAGCTTGTTCACCGCCTGGCAGACAAAGGTAGATAAATCAGCCACCATTGTACAATTATATAACCAGTGTACACCATCTGACCACAGGGGTCCATGTTTACCTGAGTCTTCAGTGTGCGCTCTGTGGTGAGGACCTTCTCATAGTTGGCCTTGATTGTGTTTGCAATCTCCTCCTTCTGAGCTGCATACTCTGTCAGGGAAAACAGTCAATTCAGGATAATTACAATATAGCAGGGAGAAACGGTTGACCCACTAATACCGACTACATTCATTTCAAGAGCTTGTCATACACCTTTCAGAACGAATTCCCTCATTTTCAAGTCAAAGTCAGTTACAAAACTGTAGGTATTACAGAAGCTAACAGCTTTTTCCAAAACAGCACATCAAAAGAGAGACAGCAAACAGAATTGTATCCAAATATATATATATATATATACATACATATTCACTCCAAAAATACAACATTTTCTCAGGTCTTTCTTTTCTTTTCCCATGGAAACCCTGTTACCAAAGGGACAGTACCTTCTTCCTGAGTTTTCAGCTTCTCATTCAGTTCACCCGTGTCTTTGCTCAGATTCTCCACATCTTTGGTCAGAGTTTTATGAGATTCCTCGAGCTGCAAAGGATTTTTACATAAATAATACAATTATATCGACATGGTGAAGGAAGCTTTTAAACTCCAGTTACATCGACAGATATTTCTGGATTTCTTACCCGTGAAATGGTGGCATCTTTTTCCCCAACCTCCTGCTTGTATCTGGTCATCGCTTTCTTATTCTCCTGGCTGAGCTCAAAGTACTGTTCCTCCTGAAGCGCCCGGGCAAGCTGCTCTGATTCTGCCTTGGTTACCGTCAGATCCAGCTGGGCAGACAGAGAGTCCCTTTGTCCAGGATAAAACAAATGTTTAATATTAGTTGAACAAAATATAACTTCCTTATTTCAGCTTTGTTGATAGCTTCATCATATGACATCAGACACATTTGTTGGTCAGTAATCAATATTTAGGGGGTTGAGTCACAGGGCTGCAGTTTGCATGAAGTATCCAGTTTCTTACCTTTCACTGCACAAATCCTGCACTCTCTTTTGAGCCTCTTGTACTAGCCGGTTCCTTTCCTCGAGCTCCTCTTTTAGTTCCTTGACCTGAGTTTTGTAAAGTGTCTAAAGGGGGATGGACAAATCAGTTATACCACATATTTCAAACTGAATTGAGAGGACAGAAATGCATAGGTAAAGGGAATTATACTTACAGAAAAATACTGTTCGGCCTCAAGCTGGTCCTGAAGTTCCCTCATCTGTCCCTCGTTGCCTCTATATTGTCTGGTAACACAGCAACAAAAAGGCGAGGGACTTAATTTCAATTTCTTCATTAAATCCATGTATCTGGCTAATTTAACACAGATATTTCCACTCATAAGTTTAGGCAGTTTCTGTAAACAATGCTCTTGAAAGCTATAGTACGTAGCTTTAATATCTATTAGATTCAAACCACTGTCAATGAGTTCTCACAATTCTGATTAAGTCTATTAGCTCCACATGACTCCTTGTTTCTCTACCAGTTTTTAGATCTTATGTCACCTGGCAACATTCCTGCACTGCACACAGAAAGTTATTTGTTTTATTTCAAGACAGACAGAGGCAACAGCAACATTTTGGTACTGAAGAGAGATAGCAAACCGTTTGGAGTTTAACTGAAAACACAAATCAGCGGCAACAAAAAGTTTCAAATGGAAAATCAAAAAAATATATATATATAAAAGTTACACACTGTAGACAAACCGTACAAACAGCCACTGAAGTAAGGACAACAAGTAGCACTGGCTGCTGTGCTCGCCAGGGGATTAGGAATAGATTGGAAGGAGCTGGACTCAGAGTAAACCCTAATCTTGTGGCGTAAACGCTGTCACAGAGCAGCTTTGGCATTCCCACCCCTCTAAGCTGGAATAATAGCACTTATTTGAAAATAACGAGTAATTGGAAGGCAATTGATGTCTTAACGTTCAAAGAGCATTATTGGGCAGTGCAGCAATAACAGAAAGTCCAAATACCAGACTGATGATACTGCCAGTTTCTTTGAAAATAAAATAAGATGCACAACTGGCTCAGATGTTTCCATTTTCCAAGAAAACACATCATATTCTATTCTGTTTTCATTTGTCTATTTTATGTCAGTGTTTCTTACATGTTTTATGTGGGGACCCACTCAAGTTATCAAGACCTGATTAACAATGAAAATGGTGACAAGGGGGACATTATATAAACGGTCATATTTTTGCTGACATTTCTGTGAATCAGCCTTTGGAAAGAGTTACATATTTGATAAATTATTACTATTTACCTTTATCCATGCTATTTAATAATTCTTAATTAAAAGGCTGTGGAAAAAATAAGACATTTTATTTGGCATCCACCCAAAAAAAGATTCCCACGACCCATCAGTGTTTCCCAACCCAGCCTCTGGGAATGTCTGACCCAAGTCATATGTAGTCAACACTGTATAAGCAGTATTTGTATGAACTTGCAGAGAAATGACTCACTTTGTCAGCTGTGCCAACTGGAACTCTAGTGACCGTTTAGTCTCTAGCGCTGAGTTGATCTCTTGTTTGAGCTGCTTCTCTGAACACCTAAGACGGTCCACTTCTTGTGTGCGGCTCTTCAAGTCATTCTGAGCCAGGATACGCTTGCTCGACTCCTGTTCCAACTGTATCCGCAGGTTCTTTACCTGAAGAGTGAAGACATAAAAAAGTGAGATGTCACATTAATGAAGCACAGGAAAACAGTGCAAAGGGATTTTAGTCAGATTTACCAAGACTGTCAAGGTGAAAGTGAGGTTACTTACGTCATCTTCCAGTCTCTCCTTTTGCTTCATCAGCTGCTCCATCTTCTGCACAGACTGCTTGAGGTCAAACTCTAGCATTGAACACTGCTTCTCTACCTCCACTACTCTGCTTTCAGCTCTCATCCTGGCTCCATTCTCCTCAGACATCTTCTGCTGAACAGCTGGAGAAGCAAGATCAAAGATGAAGAGTGAGCTCTTTCCCACTGCCAAACTGAACACCATAATCATTTCAGTATTTGAAAAATTTCACCGAGATCAATGCATGCCTAAGAAAATGTACAGTGCCTTTCACCACCATCAGCATAAACATAACAAAATGTGTTAATTTTGTTCTACGAACATTTTGGACACTCTATTTAAAAACCTTGTTCCCTGCAAATCAAAATAATAAGAGATCTATGGACCTAATATCGATAAACAGAGCCAAAAGAACCTTAGCATGGAAGAAATTAGACAAGGAGAGGCTGAACTATTCTCTACTCAAGCAAAAACAAGATAAAGGGCAATAAATCACCTGCACCTAACATTTTTCTATTGCAAAAAAAATGCATTAGAGTCCAGCTTTAATATGCAATGTGGCAATGTCCTGACATGCTGACTAGTTTATACTAGAATTCCTCCCACCCAAACTGCCCCTGGAGGAGAGTCTGAAACAACATTATAAATGAAAGACAAAGCAGGGAGAAGGTGGTGGTGTGACAGCTATAGAAACAGGGACAAAACATAAATATAAAAGAGAGAACAAATAAAATTATGGCAAAGATAAAAAAAAAAGAAGAAATGGAAATGGAAATGGGGAAAAGTATGGTGGAAAACAGCAAGAATGACATGCTCTGACATAGGACTAGCATACCATTCGTTGCAACTGATTTGGCTTCTTCAATAGACTCATATTTGTCAGTGAGCTGTGCCCGCGTCACCCTGTGTTCCGTCTGTTCTTGCTCAAGACGCTGCTGCAGGGTCTTCAGTTTGTAGTTGAGGTCTATTTCAAGATTGTTCTTCTCCTGGTGGGGGGAGAATGAGAACCCAGAAAAAAGCATGTAGCAAACTGAACACAGGACTCTTCAATGTCTAATTAAAAATAAATAAAAGCACAAAAGAAGATGCATAGAAAGCGTCGACATGTATGCATATAGACTATAGCCAATACCTTCTCCATGTTATTGCTCCTTTCCTGGGATTGTTTCCGTTCTGCCTCCATTTTAGAGAGGCCGAGCTTCAAGTTTTTGTTGTCCTCTTGCAATCCTGACATCCTCGCTGAGGATAAAAGACAAACAGTCAGATACTTCCTAGTTCACAGTCTGAGTCTCATACATTCATCGAATACATTTATAACACTATTATCACAGACTTATAGGACTTTAGATTATATGTTTGCCTATGTCCATGGTTCACCTTGCAGCTCCCTGATCTCCTCAGATCCTAGGCTGTAGTTCCTCCTCTCAGAGTCCAAGGTGCTCTGAAGAAGCAGAAGCTCCTTCTCCAGCTGCGCCTTCTCCAAGTCTCCTGCGCGGCTCCTCTCCTGCATCTCACGGTTCAAACTCTCCAGCTGACTCATTGACTTTGCCATCTCCGTGTGACTCTTCCTTAGTCTCGCAGCAGTGTCCGACTCGGCACGCAGCAGGTCATTGGCCTCCTCCAGCTGCCAATCAAAACAGATTGCGGTCAGGACAGATGAGCTCAGGGGTATTGTCCATTCGTCAGACTGCATGCGTGTATGTCATGCGTGTACCTGATTCTGCAGCTGGACAATCTTGTCGTTTGAGGCCTGTGAGTTCTGACTGATCTTCCTCATATCTTCTAGCTGCTCCTTTAAAGTTGACACTATGAGAAAAACAAAAAAACAGATAGTAAATAAGACACATCACATTTTACTATCTGTGTACACACACACACAAGTAGTGTTCACACAGAAGTGCATTTAGTGCAATCTTCTGTACTAAGTCAATGGGAAACGTAAAGTGACATGTGCATGTAGCACTTAATTAGATGTGTGGTTAGCAGCAATGAAGGTGAGGAGGGTCATTTGAGCATATGCCTTGGCCACATCAAATGATACTAAGCGGATGAGGTCATTACCATATTACAAAACTATGTTCAAACACAGAGTGCATCCACTGCTTCACTCTGCAATTATCCTTTAATTGCAAAGCTTCTGAATCATGCATCAGCAGCACCTCATTATCTTTACCCTCATTCTCCAAATTGCGTCTCTTCTCTGCGTCCTGGTCAGCTTTTCTTTGGTACTCTATGAATCTGTGCTGCAACATGAGCTTTTCCTTCTCCAGTATAGACATGCTGGCTTCTGTATTCTTCCTAACGTTTGCCTGTGGTGAGGGACAACCGAGCGGACATGAATCAGAAACAAACTCATTGAACTTAACCGCTTTTTGAAAATAAGTGTTGTTTAGAGTATGAGGCTCTACATATATATATTAACAACATCAGATTAAGATCTGTTCATAATTTAAAAAGAGTGAAGGTGTCAATTTAACCTCTTCATCTAGTTCTTTCATGATCTTCTCAATCTTGTTGTTGGACGTCCTAAGAGGAACAGAGAAATGAAACTGCTTACAAACAGATGTGGACAATAACTCAGTAACAATATAATTAACAAATGATATTCATTATACATCAATATCATGTTTATACACAGTGCAAACACACTTCGAGACATAACTGATATGAATGTTTTGCCTCAGATTTGTGAAAAGCGTGATTATAAAGATTAGCGTATTTGAAGTGTATGAAAATGTGAAGCAAATTCCAGAAATAGCCTGGTTTCCCTTTGATAAATATGTTTCTCATAATAAACTCATATGTGGTCATGTGTTATTTACAAATGTCCTAATTTAGCAAGACAAAAAAAATGAAAAATTAAATTTGCATTTTCAATAAGCATTAACGCTTCTCTGAAACATTTGTATTTCTGCCCATCTCCAAGGTTTGCTTTTAGTTCTTGAGCCAAGTGAAACGACATTTGTTTTGTATGAATAACTAACATGTCTCATACCATACCTGCATTTCTGTTCCAACTCATCCTTCTGCTGCATCTCAGTGTGGAGCTGTTCCTCTAGGTGGTAGATTCGTTTTTGGAGGTTTTCCAGCTAAACAGAAGCATAGCATATATTAGAGAATTGGCAGATATCCTATATGTCAAAACAATGTTTCTGTTCAAAAAAAAAAGAAAAAAAAAGTAGTCTTCTACTAACATGACTCTTGTCCTCCTTTGTGGAGCTGCTACGTTTGTCACTGGTCTTTGAGGTGGTAGAGCTGCGTAAAGGACTGGAAAATGACTATTATTAGTATCTAGTAACAAACCTTATCAGTTTAATCAGTTTAACAGGAAAAATAACTTGAATTTAAAGTACAATATGTAATGACATTGTCAAACTTTTGTGAACACAGCGTACAGCAACAATGAGCCTGACTTACTGTTGACTGCTATAGTAAGTGAATCCTACAAAGGGGAGCTGGTTGCCCACAAAGGCCTTTGGTACGGGAAAGGTCTCCTCCTCTCCCCGGTCCTCTTCAATGTCGTCAAAATTACTGGTGTCGACGTCGCTGCTCAGTTCAGGTACAACTGGAGCAGCCGCTGTAAATGGTAACAAGGAGGCAGCAGATTTATGACCGGCAAAATAAAACCACCAGAGTTGATTATGAATCATTTATCTCCCATTTTAAAAAGCACATAATGTTAATGCATTAAAAACAAAACATCTGATCTTCAAACAATTGGATCTTTGGGTTTGTTTACATCTCTGAGCATAGCTATAAGACGAGCATTTTACTTACAATTACGCAAATGTTCACTCACCAATCTTCACACATTCATTTGCAAATAAAACTAATAGGATCACACCAGGCATTTAAATTATCCCTTTCTTTTTAAACTTTGACCAACTTCTCTCTCCCAACACTCTCCATTTAAGTACATTTCTTTTTTTTTTTCCATCTACATTGCATGTTGAGTTTTCCCGAGATGAGCTTTCTTTTAAAATCTCTTTAAATCAAAGGAAACCAGCCAGCTAGCAGAGCTGATTAGCCAGTCAAACAAAAAGGAAACAAACACCAAAGTGCTGACTTAAGCCTAATCAAGTATTAAATATAAAGCCACTAAAGGACTGACTCAAGTGACTGGATTAAGCCATGTATTTCTAATCTCTCTCCGTTCCCGACTCAATGCCAACGCATTAACATTTGCATTTAACTGCTTCCCCTGTTGTTGGCCTCAGAAATGCAGTGCTGCCAGCAATCATGTTTGGTCTTAGAATAGGATGCAGAATGAATGGCTCGTCCACAAGAATTTCCTGCAACTGTCTGTAGTAGGTCAAATGTAAAACACGGTTGCTTTGCAATAACAAAAAGCAGACAGCCAGCTGAAATGGGAAGTGTGAATGTAATCTGTAAACCCAGCTGTGAAAATGCCCTTACCGTCTCTGATGCTCTCCCATGTCCACTGGTCATTCTTGAAGAAAGGATGCCTCTTGATTTCATCAACACCGTTACGGCCAAGCCGAACTTCCCTACAGAAGAAAAGAGGACATACTGAGTTTTGACACTCGAACAATTCAGAGTGTGATTTTCACAAAAACGGTTGAAGAAAGGATTCTCAAGATCCTTCCACAGAGGGGCCTCAACACTGAAACCACTTGACCCTAACAATAAAGAGAGGGCCTGAGATAAGGACCCTCTTGGAGGATTCAGTTTTTGTTCCAGTCACTCTCTAACCTGTCAGTCAGGAAAGCACAGATGAGATTCTTGGCATCGTTGGAGATGTCGCTGTCTTCAGGGAAGGTCAGGGCGTTCTTGTGGTTCATAATTTTGCTGTACGTCCCCACCAATGAGTCCGCATAGAAAGGAGTGTCACCTGTGCGAAACACGAGACACATAAGAGCCACTGGTGGATGAGAGTCCCTGGGAAAAGTTTAACATGTACACAGAAAGTGCTTCAAGTGCTTTTTTATCTTGAATTAACAACTTACCAACTAGCATTTCATACAGGAACACTCCCACAGACCACCAGTCACACTCTCTGCCATAATAGCCATCTCCTCCTTGGGATTTCAGTACCTCAGGTGAAATGTAGTCAGGAGTTCCCACTGCTGTGTCACATCGTACCATACCATCCTGAGGAGAGCAAGGATTTTTTTTACAAAAAAATGAAGAGTTTAAACTATGTAAATTGTATAATTAAAGGGTTTATTTGAAGGCAAGAGTGATACCTTGTTCATTTTCATACAGGTCCCAAAGTCTGCCAGTTTTAAGTGACCCACTTTGTCCAACAACATATTATCAGGCTTCACATCCCTGCAAAGACAAAAAAATAAATATACAACATGTAAACAATGCATCAAAACCAAGCATAGAACAATCAAACTGAAACGTTGCAGGTGTGTATGTTTGCAGGTCATGCTAGTGCTGCCTGACGGTGCCATTAAGGAAAACAGTTCTTAACGTCAGAGCTGTCTGGAAGTGCTGCATGCCGCTGCAGTGATAAGTCAAAGTAATGAGGTATGAAGGGAGCGGGGAATTGAGAGAGCAGAATTTATTACTGCATGAAATTTCCTTTCACTGCAACTTCCAGCCACTAATGGGAAAACAGCAGAGAACAAACTGATACATCTGTCACGGTGTGAATTCTCTTCCACTGCAGCTGTGCACAGGGCTTAGTATGTCAAATAGTATTAGTAACATTTAATAATGGCAACAAATAAGGAACTTGCGTAGTGCAAGCGATATTAAAGCATCATGGAACTGAATAGAAACACTGTATGAACATTATTGTATAAAAAATTATCACAATAACTATACCTTAAAAAAATAACTTTATAACTGGTTTTGGAATCAGGTAAAGATGTGGCAATTTACAGTTATTAAACAAAGTCAAACAGAATTTTGTCCCAAAGTAAATTAGTTTT
The DNA here is from genome assembly GCF_963457635.1 of Microchirus variegatus. NCBI lineage: Eukaryota > Metazoa > Chordata > Actinopteri > Pleuronectiformes > Soleidae > Microchirus > Microchirus variegatus. The sequence continues at coordinate 20,374,242 of NC_139806.1, forward strand.
ATCATTTCAAAATAAGTAATGTATGAGACGAACAGTTATTATACCAGCAGCTAGCAGTGATGCTAAAAACAATACCTTTGTTCCTGAGCTACTTCCTGCTTATTAAAAGTCCCTTGGATCATATGTTTCCACCACTCCTTCTAGACTAGAGTCTAGTGCACATTCACAACTGTAAAGGACTGTGATAAATATAATAATTTCCAATACTTGCTTTGGACGTTTTAGAAGCCCTTCTGGCTCACAGATGCAAGAAACCCCTGTTTCATTAGAAATGTATCAAATCCATGTGTTTGACTGCAGCCAATTTGAAAACCAAAGCCACACACACACAATAAGCTTTACTGTAATACAGCAGCTGCTGGAGGGAATCGAAAGAAAGAACGCAAAGACAAAAGACATAAAAAAAGAGAGAGAAAACAGCTATGTTGCCTATTGATATTCACTTACCCTAACTCAACCATCGGGGCACTAGAAGAATGTAATGTTCACATAATAACAAAACCATTCATAGTTGGACCAGCCATCACAGGTAACCAAGGACAAATCTTGAACCAGTCCTGCCCTCTATATAACAATTCCGAGATGAAACACTCATCAGGGATATGGAGAAGTTTTGTTATTACCTGTGAATAAACCCCATGGAGTGAATTGCATCCAGGGCTAGCACCACCTCAGCTGTGTAAAAGCGGGCCCACTTCTCTGGGACATCATAGTTGCTCATTAAGTTCACCAAGTCTCCACCAGGCATGTATTCCATCACCATGTAGAGGTAGCGGTCGTCTTGGAAAGCAAAAAAGAGCTAGAAAGAAGAGATAAATGATCAGTGAAACACAAAAAATAATACGAAGCTACCATTCAATGTAGTCCTTGATTTAATGTCAGCTGCATTAAATAATAATAAGATAATATCAACCAAGGTGAAAGATGCCATATCTCCATTGCATCTTACCTGCACTACCCACGAACTGTTGGCAAAAGCCATAATGTCTCTCTCCTCCCAGAAGAAAGCAGAGTCCGACCTCTTGATCATCTCAAACTTGCTCAGAAGCTTCATGGCATATACTTTGCTCGTGGCTTTGTGTCTTACCTGTTAAGATGTCGAGGTGACAATTTAGTGAGTTTTCAAAAACTTGGAATTGTTTTGGAGCAGAGAATAAGAAATGTGTTTTTAAATATAAAAAATATCGACTGTATTGGAGGTTTATAAATACAAAAATGATTCTTACCAACTGCACTTCTCCAAATGCTCCCCTACCAATAACTTTAACCACTTCATAGTCTTCAGCTTTCATCCGTAGATCACGAATTTTACTAATAGTTTCCTTATCTGAAAAATAAAACAATAAGATGTTACAGAATATAGAGCATGCAGAATACTATACTGTGACTAAGTTGTTGCATGGACCTGTAAGAAGAGCCTTGACCTCACATGCTAAAGCATCACATCCAGTTATAGATGTCAACGTCATTCAGTACGTTCAATTGACATTAGAAAAAAAGTCCAACTAAAACCAAACTTTTAAATACACATAATGATGTCTTCAAAGTTGGAGTAACACATTCAGACAACAGGATACGGGAGTTTAATTCATACTGCATGTTTAAGTTAAGTCAGATCAGAGTCATGCACTACAGTTTCCACCCCAAGCTTGAAAAGGAAAATAATAGCAGAGGACACTGGTTTTATGCTTTGTCAGCTTAAAGAATTGAATATTTTAAAGTTCATGAATGTAGGAAGACTCCTAATGGCACTTGACATGCTAAAAACTAGCCACAGGCTAAACCAGAAACCAATTAATACTAGCAAGCTGAAAGGGGGTGTGTCGTCACAGTAGTGGAGGCAGACATATTTCATTCAATGAATTGATCACCCAGTATCCCTAGTGCTTGTATACTGTGACAAAAACAGTAACCAACTGAATGGCATAGTTGAGCTACAACCATAAAAAAAACATTCAGAGTGATGTCTTCACATTAGGCGTCACATGATGATGCAATGACAGATTTTCATAAAACATCTAGTATGTTGGCAAACGGGAAAAAAAGGCTGAAAGACTCTGCACAGCCGAGAAATGTCACTCAAGTTAAGTGTGTTTCTTACTGAGAGTTAGCCTTTCCCTGATTTAACAATGCTAATTCCCCAAAGGGAGATATACTATTCACTGTTCAGCCAAATTTGGACATATCTGGACTAATGGGATAATTTTCAATTCACATCGGTCACAAATGGCACTGGATCGCATGGAAAAGGGGGGACGTGGGGACATCCAAGTTCAATTGATCTAAAAATAAAAAGTGAAGCAGTGAACTATTAGAATAAGAACGTTTGAGAATTAGTCATCTCTAGTCTCTGCAGAGGTTCTCTGGATCAAGAGCCTTACTGAAAATCCTGGCGGACCAAAAAGACACGTAAACAATGTTTAGAAATGGTAAAAATATTGTGACGTTGCCACTGCAAACAGCAGAGATACAGCATAGATACAGTGGAGCAATCAGCTGATATGTTCACGGTCCAAAGCACAATATATGGACAAGAGCAGGCAAACTTAAGAGCCCTTCAGGCAGCGCATACAACTGAGGACCAGTGTCTCACAAGACAGCCAGTCTATTATCCATCAATCCATTTCCATCACTTGGGCGCTTCACGCAAATGTTCAGCAGCAAGAGTAATTGACAAGATGCCTAATGACAGTCTTTGCCCAAGGGTTTAGTAGCCTGGGTTGGTAATTCAAATACAGCACACTGACATTTTGGTTGTTCTCAAATGGATTATCCTGCCGATGAACCAACTCACGACAATGGTTGAGAAAAATAAGCTCTTAAACGAAGTGAAGACACCAAGGACACATTTTCTGATAACATCTTACAAACTCACATTATTATAATTAAGTACATTTATACACATGAAGGTAAAAAAATAGCACACAAGAGAAGCTAAGCACTTAATAAAAACCACAGAAGTCCCCATTATTACTACCTGACCACTATGATGCAATAATATTAATATTTTTATCACATCTCTGAGCAAGATGCTTCTATTTACAGATAGAAAAAAAAATCTAAACAAAATTAAGAATTTTGGGTCATACCAGAAATAGAAAAAGTAAAGGAGTAAAAGGTGAGCATATGTTTGTTCAACTGTGTTTTGTTAAATTATTTATTTAATTTGTGTATTCTTAAATTAGATTACTGGTTCTTCGTAGTGAGTATTCATGAAATTTTGATCAGCCTTTGGATAATCACTGTAACCTGTGAATTGGGGGGGTTAGAATAGATCTGTATGACGGGTACATTTGGCAACACTTTCAAACTCTGAATGATCATTTTTGTTTTGTCTAAAACATAGTTATGAGGGTTCCCCCAGGCTGTGGACAGTGAAAAAAATGAAGCCATCACTATGTGGGTCACCAGCCATTTATGAAAGCTCCTTTGTTGGGGACTCTAAGCAGCAGACACCTATTGTGTCCAAGCCCACATCGAGGCAGTGACCTAAAACAGCCTTTGTACTGAGCCTCGACTTATACCCACATATAAGAAGGGGTCTGAAAACATAAATGGTTAAAGCAAAAGACATATAGAGATCAGGGCATAAGGAGAAAGGATGATGCAAGGTACTCACATCTATTCAAGAAGTTGTCAATGCTCTTGTTTTTCCTCAGGGCAGGGAAGTCAAGGTCATACACCAATGCATCCAAGCCATCCTGAGGGGGAGAGGAAAGAGGTTAACAAGCAAGCAAAAAAAGCTACTCCTGCCAAGCTGTGGGCTTCCAGTCTGAATCACATAAACAAAGTTTCTGAGGGATTTAGCATACAACAAATACCCAAAATTGTACGCTAGTGTAAGCATTATGTTTTAAAGTGATAAATACTAGATCCACTAAAGAATGCTTGTTGAATTAAGAAGTTCCAATTTACATTACCATCAAATAAACCAAACACTATGAAAAAAAATGCCATCTCAAGATACTTGAGATATGTGATAATATCCATTATTTGTGTTTCCTTCAAGAGGCTGCAGCACCATTAACTGTAACAGGACAAAAGAACTAATCAAACGTGGGTGGTGGTATTGTTCTCAAGGTAAAGTGCATATCTCAAAATCAGCCTATGTGAGCATATGAATACTGAGAAACATTGATTCTTCAGGGCTCGAGTCAGATGATCAGAAAATGCCATCATCACCATATGCAATGAGAAAACCAGGGAGCCAATATGAAAAGTTATAGTTTGGTTTAAAGAGTACTGATATGTCTGGGGGAATTTTAACGCCCACCAGTCATTCTGGTTTGATGAACAGAAGCTGTATTTCCCACCCTGGTTACAAAGTTCCTAATAAAAGCAACTGGTGAATCTAAGTAGCTTTTGATGGCTGAGGCACGAGGGTGGTGCCTTACAATAACCATACAGTGAGGTCAACTCTGTGAATTTACACTACACAGCTGCAACACCCACTATATTTACATGAGTTACTCCCATCCTGACAAATTCTGGGTCCTCACTTGAATCCCTTTCATGAAAACCTGGCGAGCATTGCCCATGTAAACGATAATTATTTTTTTATTTTTTTAAATGGTGTTGTTAATTAAAAACTGACAGATATGTGTAAAGAAGACCCATCTGGAAACTACAACAGTGGAATTTCAAGAGTTGTAAACAAACATCATAGGATATCATAGGCTACCTTGCCCCCTTCTAGGCAGGAGCATAAGTGCCACTGGTGGGATTTAATCTAATCTTCCATAATCCAGAATAGCTGAAACAAGACAGGCACAAAAACACTTGAAGTCAAAGCACTGCAATGTCTTTTCTCAAGTGGGAGTGGACCAGATGTTGGAAATGAGCATTTCTTAGTCATCTGGTGTATATTTTATGTTTTCAAACACCTCAGCTGCTGGGCTACCCATGAATTACAAAAGAAAATAAATCTGTTTACGTGTTGACATAGGTTACATCATCCCTGCACTCACTATCACAGCAAGAATTTCGTCATTCCTGTACTGTCAATGGGCCTCTGCTCGTAATGTCACATTTCTTTTTGCATCTCTGAGCAAAACAATGATGACACATGGTGAATCAGCAGCTCAACAAGTCAAGGAATCCTCTTAAGTAACTCTGCTGCAGAGGTCAGGGCCATACCCCCCTCTTCTCTGAGACATAAAAGAAGCAGACGCCCTGCAGGATGGGTGGAAGCATGAAAAAGGCAGGTAAAAGGGGGTTAAGAAAAAAAACGATTGGTTAAGACTGGCTGGTAGGAGAAATTTGCAATGTAGACATTAAAGGAAACAGAATGTGGGAAAATAAGAGGGCAGGATGTGATTGAAACTCATCACAGTGCTGAGAGGCATTTTCTGCTCAGCCTATATAAACTTTAGGCCAAATTTCAGGAGTGACCATTTACACAAGCAGACCAAAAAGTGGACTTGTTAGCCACACTGCAACCAGCCAGGCTGCACTGGAAAAAAAGTGCTGAAGAACCGAGTCCTTTAGGACTCTAATCACAAGGCTCTGTGCACAGCAATGCACGTTTGCATAACTTCCTGCCGCAGAGAACTCTGGACAGCCACAGTAACATTCCTTAACAGGACTGTACACGTCAGAGAGCTATTTTAGGTATGTGGCCAAACAAGTTCTCAACAAAAAGTGAAGGAAGGGAGAGGAAAAAAATCCCAAGTACAGAGTCACATAGTGAGCCTCATTTTCAATCAGCACCAGTTCTCATCACTATGACGGAAAGGAGCAGGGAGTGAGGAGTTGATGCATGTGGAGCAGTCTAGTCCAATAGTAGAACAAACAAAGGGGGGAAAAAAAACAAAGAAAATCAGAAGAACCACATGCCCGGCCTTCTACTGAGACTCCACAGTGACAAAATAACCAAGTGTAGTAATAACAAAAAAAACAGAGTTGTGTAAATGTAGCAAGGCTGGCTTAGGACATTGACTAGAATTAAGAATATACTTACATTTTGTAGCACTTTTCCAGGTTGGAACATTACTGTATGTAATTAAACCCTCTCAGAAGATAAAATATATATCGTATACTGTATGTATACTGTTTTTATGTATTCCAGCATTTATTATGCGAGACTGGTTGAAAGATTATGGAAAAATATAATTATGTCATAGCCTTGCGTATACACTAACATTTAGTTTAAACCTACCAAACAAATGCAGGGAATGGGTAATCAGTTACAATATGTATAATAATTAAGAAATGGACAGTGGTCAATCATCAAGGTTGTGGGTCAGTAACAAAACATCTTTTTCTGTTTGGTTTCAGATATCAAACCACTAAGCTTACAATCTGCCATAGGCTACACTAAAAAATAAATGAATCGATCAAAAAACACTGACAAAGATTTTCCTAATCCAGAGACATGAAAGTTTCCCAGATATGCACTTGATGGAGCTCTTAAGTTTCCAGTGGCTCAGGGGTTTCTCTCTCTGCTTTCCACACAAACAGACAAAAAAAAGTAATCAGTGACTAAAATGTGCAGAAAAAAATTGAAAAAATGGTAGTACAGATAAAAAAGTAATACACCAAGGATTTTATTTATGTAGTTCTAGTCTTTAAGCAGATACGAGGTAATCTCATACACTGTGGGGACAGCTTTAAATCAGTCAGGGAAGAGCATATGACAATCTTAATCAAGAGTCAGCATCAGCAATACTAGGTGCTGTTCAAACTGGAGCTCACGCAATAGTTTACCCTACTAGAGACACAAAAAACATGCATAGGATTCATTCACTTCAAATGGCACTGGGCGGTAGCAGTCCACAGGCTGTTTCATTATGTGGCAGTCTTGGGAAAAAAGTTGCTGGGAAAACAAACCAGAGCTTGTAACACTCTCTGTTATCCTATTTCTGCTGATGCTGCTTCAGACAGAGGGCGACACATCCCTGGGATTACTGAATAATGTGAAAAGAAATCATCTCATTGCCCTATTAATGAAATGTGGTAAGTATTCTAAAAGGTATAGTTATACAAAACACACAAAGCCTGTGGTTGACATTACACACGGCAATTATTTCTTTAAACATTCAGGGAGAGAAATCCACACAACACACAACCTCTTTTCCAGACATTAAAGTCTGAGTTAAAATTTCCATGGGAGACTCAGCCACATCATCCCTTTCTGCATGCCAGCATAAGGCATGTGGACTGGCCTAAGTCAAGCCCGACTTCTCACTTCCTTCTCTGCCACCTCTTCAAGACAATATGCTTTCCACATGTGAGCAAATGCACAGACAGCCATTCAGTTTGCCATGCAAATAAAGGTAGTTCCATGGCAGGCTGCACCCATTAAAGCACAAATGTGATCATACAATCCAGTGAAGCTATTCAAAGAATAAAATACCTAATGGCCTCCTCACAGCTCATGTCCAGGTTCAGGCCTTACGACAGAAACATGCCTGTAAATCAAGGGCAAAACGCATTTATCTTTTCTTTGGAAGTCACCAGTAACATATTCGCATTCACTGGATAACTACTGGATAAAGTAGCAGTGACAGTGAACCCAAGGGTGGCAAAACAAGGCCATTCTATTCCCTTTGAGGTCCCAGTGAGTGAGCGTCACTGTCACAAATGTTTTCCTGTCAAAATATAATTGAGTTATTCCAACAGTAGAGAGAACTCACGTGTTTCCACTGACTGAGCTCAGGCTTCTCGTGTAAAAATGCTGCTATCCTGCCAGCACTGCCCATGATTTATGACCTCAGCCCAGCAAAATGGGGAATCTTATTCTACATGGACTTAGTTCACTTTGACCATCTTCACTGGATGGGGGTCGCAGTCGTTTTTAGGTGGTACAAAACTGTCACAGCCCTTATAGAACGAGAAGAAAGAAAAGTAAGAGGATTTTAAATTTAGTGAGTCAGTCAAAGAAAAAAAAAATTTGTGTTATTAAAAGACTGGATCATCTTAATATAATGTCAATCATAATCAGTCAGATGAGGCAAACTCGTACCTACAAATGGATCAACCAACAGTTCTTCTCTTCGATAAATAGCTGAGTAGAGCACTTTACAAATGTCAGCCCCAAATATTTTTGTCAACAGGCATGGATTAAATGCCAACTACAAACTCAAGTAGATGCAATTCTTCAGGCCAGTAAACAACAAATTATATATAGCTTACATAAATCCTGTCAATTTTCTTAAGCGTATGAAAAGTTGGTAGTGCTTTTTTGTGTCTTCCAGGCAGAAAGCCATAAAAAATCAACTTGCAGAGACTTGAAACTCATTTCAAGTAGACGTTCCACCAGCATTAAAATGTAGCCACTTTAACTTATTTTTTTTATGTTATATTAGCCTTGTAGCTGTGAGCAAGGGCCTATAGCATGCATTAAACTCGGGTACATTCAAGGACACTGCCACATTCAAGATGTTCAGTGTCTCCAGGCAATGACTGGGGACGCAAGTTAATTAATACAACTGTATTACATATTTACCTCAATTACCATAGCATACATGTCAAGCAACATAAATGATATATTCAAACCTTAATTTAGCATTAAAGGTCACACTGCATAACAGTTGAATAAGTAAAGACATGCAGTGTTCTAAATGAAAATGTCGTGTAAAATGCAGCTTATTTGTATTATTTGACTAAATCTGTGGGTTGAATATCCAAGTGAAAATGTACTGCATGCCCCTAATAAAAGCATACTTTGGCTTCAGCAGACTTGACAGACAGATACCGCCCTCTGTGTCTCTGTGCCCACAACCAAAACAGTCCATAGCTGCATTATGCATGCAGACCTTACCAGTAAGGTTGGTCCAGTATAGACAAGTAATTTAGGCAAAGGCAGGTATGCGATATAAGAAAGACAACGATCGACTATTCTCTGGCCATCACACAAGGTAGGCCTTAAAGAATTGGGTTGAACTTAGCATGTAAAGAAAATGAAGTCATTATTTGACCATGGAGATGCAAAACAAAAGCACAATATTGAAAAGTAAAATATTTTTACTCCTCAAACAGCACTATCATCAGTCACAAGTATGTAAACAGCGAAATGAGAAGGCTATCCTGCACTCCATCTGCACTGTCAGAATCTAATTTAAGAGGTAATTACTGACAGGTGTCAAACTGGAATGCCTATTCATTAACAAATTAATTTAATAAAACAATTCATCTGTACAATTGTACTACAACCCAGTTACTAATTGTGTCAATTTATAATTTAAACTGCTTCAAAATAAGAGCATCCACCCTAACGTGTACATGCAGCATTCACACAGTCAATCACTGTCTACAAACGTGGTTTACTGGCCTTGCAGTTTCCTGTAATTACCCTTATTACAGATTTAGAGTCCAAATAGCAGATGAAAGAGGGATCAAAATACAGAGAGACTACCCCAAGTGTCAGAGTAAGAACAAAGACTGTGCCAGGAAGCCTTTACATTTATCAAATAGAGGTAAAGCCTGGGCAAAACAAGTTCAAACTCAAATATTGTAATTTATTAAATGTGGAACAAGCAGTACTAGTAGATAAAAATCAAGTGCAAAAGCAACTCGGAAATTCTGCTCACTCTTCTGCCATGCAAACGTTCATAGGTGTTCCTTGCAGGAGACATACCAGCTGATAACATGCTTTGATGGGTGTTATTGATGGCTGCCAACAGTAGCACATGGGCAATGCTCGCTGCTCTTGTGTCAGTCAGCTTTCACATCACAATGTCAGGAATTTTGTCAGTTCAGATTGGCACTCAGAATGGCTGTCTACAGCACAATGATGGGAGAAAGGGGCAATCCATTCAGATAAGGAACTCTTCTCCCCAAGCAGGAAAATTTACTGAGTGAAGATAAGGGTGACAGGGCTGGAATACAGTCCTCATAGCCCAAAGCTGAGTGGTGAGGTGCAGGCCGAGTATCACTCACACAACACAGGCCAGGGTTCTTAGGGGGGAGCAAAATCAACAGTGCTATACATAAGACAGGAAGCAATGCCAGCTCAAGACCAAGGTACAGAAACATGGCCAGTAAAAGGCTTGTATTGTGCATTCTGATGGAACCTATTACTCATAACCAAGCATGCTGGCTGCTTTATGAGTTAAATGTCCTGATTCATAGCCTTCAGAAACATGAGTCTTCAGTCCACATAATTTTGGTTTATGGGTAGAGAGTAGAGCCCACACCCAGCTACCTCAGAGATGCCTGCCTGGTCTCAACTGTATCCAGAATGGCTTTGGGACACATAGGAACTCCAGGCCGGTCAAAGACAAGAGGTTATTTGATTAGCATGGAATTTTATTAAGCTGTGGGTGGAGTTGCATGGTGGCAGGGAGAGCCTCAGCAAAAGGCCTCCATTCATTGATCAGGGGAGATTGCAGAAAGGGGGGAAAAAGAGGAACAACACCCTTGTGTGTGTGGCTGCCAGCAGGAACAGTCCCCACAGCTTTTTGCCATTAAAAATGCAGAAAGTGTGCACTTTTAGGTGAGTTTAATTGCCTCTTTTTGCAACAGGACGGGAGGTCATGGAGACTAAGCAAGTTTTCTTTGAAAGAAGACAACTATCTCCAGCAGCCTAGTATACACAAACACTTTAGGTTGGGTTGGTGGGTGGGGTTTTAGAAGAACCCCCCCCTTTATAAAAAAAAAAACTGCTTTGTTGATGTTCATTTGCCTAGTAAATCTGATTGCCAATTAATACAACCCATGTCATAAAGTCAAGACACAGGAATTATTAATGTTATTGTGTGCACAATCCCCCAACACACCAACCTTATGCCAAAATGCAGTTTGGTACAACACATATTGCACTGACAGCAAAGCATCACGTCTGGATGCCAACAGGAATGTAATGGTAAACAATAGTCTCCATTTTTAAATACACCATGCATTAACAGAGAGAAGAATCAATGCCATTTGTTTTGGAAGGTTTCAACAAATTATGTCAGTGCATAGCAGTAACCACAGTGTTGCGGTCTTCTTCGCTGAATTTATGAGATGACTGCACAGTGTGCTGCTAGTATATTATACCATTTACATAGGTGATGCGGCTATTGCCATTCTACACAGCCTGGTTGGATGCATAAGCCAGATAACAGTTTATACAGAAATTCAGCTCAGGAATCAAATGCTTGTTTTAAAAAAGACATTAACAACAACAACAACAAAAACCACAGTGTCACTGTCACCCAAGCTGAAAGGCCTATGATATCAACAAACACTTGACACAAAAGCACCCCCTTGGCATCCACTCCATGGTGAGTCAGTTGCTGGGATTGCTGTGTATAATAAAATCCTATGAAGGTGTTGCTTTATGGTTTAGCACGTGGCAGGGGCAGCCTTCTTCACTCCTCAAACTGGATTCACTGGAGTGAGTTGTCACCCACAAACAGGAAGCAGCCAGGGCAAACTCCAACCAACAGGTGTACTGATGCAGCTGGGGGCCTACAGGTCACAACAGACTAGAAGGTAACCTATCACTTCAAATTTAGCTTAGATCGGGACACATCATCAGCACACCTACACCCCCACTTCCTAGTGATCTGAAAGCCACAATACAGCTGATCACTCAAGACTTAAAAACAGGACTCGTCTTCGCTTGACCAGAACCAAAAATGTGACTGACAATCTGAAAATGTACGTCTGTTTGGGAAGAATAAACACACGGTTGCCACCTGTTAGTCATATTTAGTTACCAGTGCGTTTAAATAAGACGCTCCTTATGTTAGTGACACTGTTATCTTGTTACTAGCAATTACAATTTCATTATTTTTGGCTGACAGTTTATCCGACTATGGAAACACAAGTTACTAGCTGATAGTTGTCTCACGTTTAGAAAACCTTACTATAATCACACACGAATGCGTGCGTTTGAAGTTAATTGTTCAAATTAAACAGGCAACATCAACAAATGTCTTTAGTGACAACTGAGACGACTGTTTGGTGTCGGAAATAATTTGGTTCCAAGTAGTACCCGACTCGCTAGCTAGCTAGCAAGCTGCAAACTTACCAGAAGACAATCCGTATTTATTTCTGACTTCGGGTCCTTCAGCATGACGTCGATTTTGTCAAATCGAGCCTCCATACTTTCCCCAGCTGACATTTTTGCTGCCAAATTCAGTCCCGGGTTTCTAGGAGATTGTGAACAAAAACAGTGGCGAGGCAGATTGCTGGCTAGCTAGCTTTAGCAGTCGGTGGTAGCTAGCTAGCTAGCCAAATGTTCCTTCTTCGCGTGAACTTCACTCCGCACTTCAAAGAAAATACATTGTTCTCGTCGAGCTTTCACACACAGTGAAACAGTTGAGGTTGCGCCGAATACACAAAAGCCACATTTTCAGAGTAGAGAGATAATTTCCTCCAGAATGAGTGACAAACAACTTCAGTAGCAAGCGATAAATACGGCGACAGATTAGTCAGCCTCCGCAGGATGCCGCTGAGGATAAGAGCTTAAAATGTTGGTGCATCCAAACAAAAGGCAATTAAAAATTCAATGTATGTCTCTCTGAGAAAGTACAGCATGTCGGGAGATTAGTCCAGACCGGTTCCCATGTCTGTGCCAGGCCCCTGCAGAAAACGACGAACGAATCTGACAGCTCAAAAGTAGAAGTAGTTGAGGGGAAAAACTTCTGCTTCTTCCAAATTTCGAACAGTTTATACAAGGACTCTTTAGGCGTTTAAAGGCAGTCCATCCGCTGAATCCCGTGCACCGTCACTGGCTTGCGACTGTTTCCTGTCCAAACTGATTCATGTCTCAGACGAAAGACATAAAAATAGGGTTATGATATTTTTTCGGGGGGGAAAACAGCAGACGGTGCCCGATTTTCTCCCACAGCCTGACCAACATGTCCGCCTTCCTGTTCAAACACCCCGGAGAAGCAACTTCAAAATGTCAAGTACTGCGCATGCTCAGTGCAGAGCGCATTCTCAGAGTTCACACAGAACGACGATAAGGCAACAACACCTCGCTGCTCCCTGACTTTACAACAGCAACGTTAGCATTAAGTTGTTTTTAAATAATAATCACATTGTTCAAGATTGTTTCAATATCTCTATTCTATTATATACCGCTTTTAGTTCATAATTATAATGAAAATAAAGCGGCGTTTATATTATGTTTGATTGTAATTCTAATCTAATATTGCAGTTGCTAATGTTTTTGGTTCTTGAACAGTATTTTAGTATATATTTTTTCTATTTTCTATTCTATTTTTCTATTTGATTATTCTATTCTATGGTGATGTGTGATTATTTTTTGTTTTATGACAGTGCCTATGTAATTAATATGTCAACAATGAGGTGCATCATTAATTATTCCATTCTATTCTATTCAGTGATGAAACATTATGTCTTTAATGTTTTTGGTATTTGGCCCTGGTCACACAGCACATACAAGTGTGTAGAAAATGAGTAATAATTAATAATTAGTGAAAAGTCTGACATTGTTCGGCCTATTTACACCAATGTTTTTTTTACTTTGGTGATAATGGTGTTACTGTGAGAGCTTGTTATTTTCTCAGGTTGTATATGGTATGAAACGTTTGAGATCCACAGGGGGTGATTGCCTAAATCACCTTCTAGACTGGTAAATACACAAGTAAGTGCCTTACTGGCTGCTATTCATTTGTGGCCTCTAAAGAAAAATATGAATTAAAAAAACAAGCCAAAAAAATGATTGTTTAAAGGAGTGCCTTTCTTGTGGAGAAAAGTGATGCAGTCTGCAACTGAGTTTCCTATGGGTGCCCTTGCAATCAAAAAGTGCCTGTATGAAGTTCTCTACTGCCCCTACATGATCGTGTCCCAAAGGATGTCCTTAGAAGAAATGATATTCAGTGTTGTATTGAAAATGCCCATCTCAGTGATAGAAAGTGATGCTTTGATGCAAAGGATGTCCCTGTACACTGTAGGTATACGCAGGTTTGTGACAATGTGGGAAATTATTTATTATTATTTATTTATTAGTGGCCCCTATTAGTGGTTCCCTTTTAATTTTCCACCCATGCCCTTCCAAATGTCTATGCATGCCACTGTGTATTTGTGACAGTACTTTTAATTAGCAAAAGCTCTGCCCTGCAGAAAGGTCAGATGGTCATCAGTGTCTTCAGTCAGTGCTCTGACATTTAAGTTACACAGATATCTAACATCCTTGAGGCTGAAGTGATTGATTATGACAAGAGATTACTTACTTTTTTAAGTAATGTCCTCTAACACATGAATATTTGGGTTTTTGGTGATGAGGGACTCTTTCCATTAGATTTTTTTATTTATGTTCTAATTCTCCTTTGAAGCGTAATACAGGATTAATTTGGTTTCCAAAAGTTGAAATCTTAACTCGGCTCAACATCTAATTCAAACTAAATCAAACTACGCATGCTGTTCTGTGATTGAACACATGTTGAACAGGAAATGCTTTGGAATTGCTGTAACTTGCTCCCTGGAGGACAGCAGCTGGACTCATGCTTGGCCTTTTGTCACTGAGATTTCAAAAAAGATGACTATTTACCCATGACATTTATTTTTTTTGTTATTTGTTTGTTGTGCCAGTCTTTATTGATTTGCAACCACCTTCATTCATATTCGCCATTCCATGAGTTTTATCAATCTTAGTCATACTTTTAAAGGGAGATGTTTTTAGACTTCTCAGTCGAAAATTTGTGTCATCCAACAGAGGGCAGTGTTTCATCTGTTCAGAGGATGGACTCATATCTATCTATCTATCTATCTATCTATCTATCTATCTATCTATCTATCTATCTATCTATCTATCTATCTATCTATCTATCTATCTATCTATCTATCTATCTATCTATCTATCTATCTATCTATCTATCTATCTATCTATCTATCTATCTATCTATCTATCTATCTATCTATGCATTCATCAGTGAATTTTCAAATTTAGTTGTTTATCCCTTTCTTTTCCACAGTGTATTCATAAATTGTTATTTAACACAGTTAAAGACTGTTGAAGGGGTATTTCCCCATGTCACTATTGATCTGCTGATTTTTAAGTATCATATGTTGTGGTATTTTGCCTCTAAAATTATATTTTGCCTTTCTCTATAAATTGAACTCAGTGTTGTTCTCCACTGATCACCACAATGCCATGATGCATTTGATACATCCTTTATACAGTATATCAACATATCTACACATGTGTTGACTTGCTTATGCACTGTGCAAACACACTTTTAGACACAACACAGTAATGAACCTTTTTTTGTTTGCCTCACTGGTGAGAAATGTTTATCTCATTGTTGTTCAAAATAAAATCCAGAAATGAATGATTACATAAAATTATAAATAAAGGAAAATAAACTAATGTATAGATAAATACATAAATACATTGAAGAAATGTATCAAGGTTTTCTGTCTATCAGTGTGACTTTCATTTATTTATTATTTAATTTATTTATGTATTTTTTTTATTATTTCATTTTTTTATTCTTTTATGTATTTATTTATGTATTCTCCTATGTATTCATTTATTCATTCGTTCATTTATTTATTTATACATGTATTAATTAATTAATTCATTCATTCATTCATTCATTCATTCATTCATTCATTTGTTTGTTCATTCATTCATTTTTTATCTATTATGTCATTTGTCATACTGCCTGTTCAACATTCTGCACGAGTGTATTGTTATTGGAATAAAGAAATATTCACGTACGTACAAGATTATTACTTTAACTTTATTTTTTCTATGAGTAATTATAAGGGGACGTCCTTTTTTCACTTGAGCCCGTGTCCCTCAAATGTCTGCACACACCACTGCTGTATGTTATATGTACATTATACTATGATGAAAACACTACTAAGGAGCCCCATACATGACATGGGGAAAAAATAACGAATTAGTATTTCGTTTTTTTTTTACCTATTTTGTGGGAACGAGTTAGTGTTTTGTGGCCACAAATTATAATTTTTTTCCCCATGTCGTGTCTGGGGCTCAGTAGATTCCAATCACAACTCAATCATACTATCTCTGTCCATCCCGATCTTCAGAGGTACAGTTTGTGAACAGGCAGGTCAGGCAACTGCTTGGGGCCCCTGACACTCGGAGCCTGAGGGCTGTTTTTACTGAAATGTGCAGTTACCAGCTGCCTCCCCGTCCCCCTTAAAAAATAATGGCTGATTTGCAACGACATCTCAGAAGGAAACCTCCCTAAAGGGGCCCCACCTCACGTTAACCTGTGTGAAGTTATCGTTCTGCAAGTTGGAAAATGAAGAGGATTATTTACAGTGTAATGCATATCTTTCACTGAGTTTGTATATGTTTTTTTTCCAGTTATTTACAGTATTTTATTGTTCTATATATTTATATTGTCAAAATGTGGGTTCTTTACAGTGTAATGTATTTTTTAAAATAAGTTTATATAGTTTTTTTAAAAGCTATTTACAGTATTTTATTGTTCTTTACATTTATAGTTTCACATACTTTTTAATTACAAGGTTTTTCCATGTTATTTCATTCATTTCGAAAAAAAAAAAATATTTTGAATTCATACATTTTTCGTTGGTGTCAAATTATTTATAACATCATGGCCCCTACAGACTCTAGAATCGCCTCTGCCGATCTTCGCTGGCTTTACATGGATACCTCTCAAGGTAATTCATGAGAATGTTATTACAGTAATATTATGCGTGCGCACGTTTTACCTATTTCGTGGGAACATTTGACATATTTCGTGGCCACAAATTCACCCATGTCATGTCTGGGACTCCGTGCACTACAAATGCTACTGTGTTACAATAAATATGCTGCTGTACGTGGGCTACAAGCTATGAGCCAACATCGGAGCAGCAAGCTGAAGCTGAAGGGTGCAGTAATGCCCTGACGTCACATGGCGGCTCCCTCACCGTGCACAGATCAGCTGTGTCTGAGCAGCAGCAGCAGCAGCAGCAGCGGTAATGTTGTTGGTGTTGTCGGGGTTGGTTTTGGTGATGAGACCCTATCGCACTCTACATGGACATGACTCTATGACGCGTTTTCCCCGTGGATAAAGGTAAGCCCGTATTAAACTTCATCATTTTAACCATCTCATGTTCTCAGCACATGTGTGTGTGTGTATTGTCACGTGTGCTGTGAAAGAAGTGAGTCGTGTTTTTTTTGTATATAATATATCTCAACAACATGAACGCTCCGTGTGTGACGGTCGTACCCCAGCCTGTAGCTCCGTCATGGGAGACGGTTTACTTTAACTTTGTTTCAGTGGTTTCAGTGGTAGGTAACACGACGGAAACCTGTTCTGTTTATATTTTATTTAATATATCTATTTATTTTTGCGAGTGGCGGGGTATTCCGTTTTAGTAGCGGGTGAGCCACTTTACTAATGTACAAGCAAAGTCTAACAGTAAGCTGTTTGAATGCCTCATTTCAAACGTTGTTAGCTTCTTTTTTTTGACGTTGTTTGTGTCTCTACATTTGCACGAATAGCATTGTAGCTTTTTGGAGACACCTTGTGAATTTGGTTAGGTTTTGCGGTGTCAATGTATACTCTTAACCTGTGCCAGGGAAACATGTATGATACAACTCCATTTTACACGTGTGTGTGTTTATTTCTTATGTCATTATTTCATTGGTGAAAATGTCACCCTTGCTGATTAATCACCGTGAACACAGTCATGTCAGGCAGCCTGTATCTGGAGCTGGACCATGGGTTTACATGTTTTTGTGTTGATTACTGTTAAAACTGCCCAGGGCTTGGTGTTGAAACAGGCTTCAGTGGTTTAGATAAAGTCATATCAGATAAGCATGGCCAGGGGATGTCTTTGGTGGTTTGTCATTCTAATTACAGGCAAACCAGTCCGTCTTGACCACATCTAATCTTAACATTCCTAATGTCTGTGGTACCAAAGGTTGTGCTGCATGTCTCCACTACTGCCCCCCAGCTCCAAAATGTCACTTGAGCCAATGACAGTTCATTCATGCACATTTCAAGATCTTGCAAACCACAGCAGAGAAGAGAGGAGAGGTGCAGTGTAGATGCAGAGCACCTTCATTCTTGCTGCACATAAACCTCAAATGCAAATTTTCATTTAAAAAAGGCTTTTAATTGTTCACCCATAATTTATTTATTTTAATACATCCTGATTTTTTTTGGGGGGGGGGGGCGGGGGGGGGGGGTCTACACATTTACATTTGAATCAGACAGGTTATTCAATACCATGTTAGTACACACACTGTACCAGCAGTGTGCAGTGTGGCTTTGCTGGGTGGGCATCCTGTCTCACTTAGAACACATGCAGCCCTGACAGAGAGGGCAAGGACAGGAGGGGTCAGGGGGCTTTGAACGCTGACCATCTGGCCCTTGGGGGGCTGGTTTCCTCATTGGTTGCCTTTGTTCCCTACAAACACAATTGGGATTTAATCTGGAAGGAGATAAGTAGCCATGTTTGAATAAAGGTTTCGTAACCTTTTTTTTTTTTTTTTTATGAAGTATTTTTGTTCCTGCTCCAAATAAGAGTGTCTAAATTTTTAATACTGGCTCATTCATCTATCACAGGACCACATTTCTGTTTGAGCTGTAATAAATAAATAAATAATAAAACAAATCTTCAGTTATTAGTCACATGCAATATTTTAATTTAACCAGCAAACACAAGTAAATATAGCCCTGAAGTATGAGTTGGGCAGGCTCATACTTCAGTCCAAATCAAGATTTTGTTTATTTAGCACAGTCACTAATCAAAATTCAGCATTCATTTTTAACATTCATTTCATTATGATGATAAATGTATTGCCTTGTAACATACAAAGTGCTAAATCCAAACCTATCAAGTTGGTTATCTGAGTCTGTACCGAAACGGAACATCTCTGACAGGATGCATGGATCCAAAGCCCCATCTCCTGTAGTCAATTTCAGGTATCTTCTCATCAGGATTCTTCAGCTCAAACTCAAAGTAGACCAACATGAGGAAAACAAACTGCTTAATTTCACTGGAAGCGAAGAAACGTCCAGGACACATTGAGACCCCAGCACCCCAGGGCATGTTGTAATACTTCACCTTCTTCCCCTTCTTGTAGAAATCTGTTTTCTTGCTCCCGTCTGGATTGAGAAAGCGGTCATATTTGAATGAACTTGGGTCAGGGTGGACCTCTGGGTCCATTTGAACTGCACTGTAAGGGAACATTGCCACTCTGTCACCTTTGCGAATGAAATATTCACGACCATCTGCCATTTTGAGAGTCATATCCTGAACCACACCTCTGCTGAGAAGGGGTGCAGTAGTGAGTCGGAGACTCTCATCCAGAGCACTGTCCAGGATGGGTGTTTTCATCAGCATTTCGTGGGTCAGGTCAACTAAAGGACCGCCATGTCGCACTTCCTGTCCCGATTCCTTCATAACCCTATTTACCTCTTCCTTTACTGCTGCCATGGCCTCTGGGTGTTTCATGAGAAAGAGAATCAGCCAGAAGGAGGCTGGCCCTGTGTTGCCCTGAGAGGCAAAAAGAAGCACAAACATGTACCTGTCAACCATTGACTCCTTCACACCCATATCATTTCTGAACTGCTGTATGTCCCATGTCCACCCGCTGATGTTGTCCTTGAGCCTCATCTTCTGCACTGACAGAGCTTTCCAGAAATGTTCCATCAGCCTCTTTGCCTCCGATCTTTGCCTGGGTGTGAGCACCCCATACGCCAGGTTAGGGAAGAGTTGGTCATATTTACGAAACTCAGAGAATAAGGCCTGTGTCTCAGCTCTATCCTTGTCTTTCGATCTCTCTTCACTTCCTTCTGACTCAGGTGGTGTGTTCCCAAACAGAGACAAGTAGCCGGCCCTAAAAAGAATGTTGTAGCTGTACATAAAGAGTCCATCTTCTATCCAGGTGCTTTTGTCTGCAGCTCCATCACTTCTGTGCAACATCAGATTCTGAAAATTAGTCATCATAGTTTGTGTCAGTACCTTCAGGCCATCTCCCTTGAGATGCTTGTTGCTGGATACTTGGAGAATATGGTGCTTATCCTCTTCAGCTTCATAACCAAATACTCTGCGTACAAGGTGCCTTGCAACCTTGTTAAAGTCTAGTTTTTCTCTACTCCCTTTTACCAAAGGTCCAAACGATAGAGGATCCTGAAGAAATGTAATATAAAACCCTCCCAGCTGTACTGTGTATATATCGCCATGCTTTTGCTTCATCCTCTCGATGAATTTCAGTGTGTTCCTGCGAAACTCCAAGACATGACCCAGCCAAGGGATGAGCCCCTTATCCAAAGGGGGCTCTCCTGGCTGCTGCCTTCGAAACACACCAAGAAGGTAAAGTCCTCCGATCAGAGAGGCAAGAATGCCAATAAGGATAGAGAGCAGGAGTCCCATGACTGATTACGCTGAGGACCACACAGTTATGTGGAGTAAAGCTCCACATCCTACATTATATATAGACTTAATGCTCCTCCCTATGAATGTGACGAGCCAACTCGTCATTTGTAGTGAAAGGAAAAGTTGAGTTTACACAAAATATTGACAGTTAAGGGCTGGGCTCTGGCTTCTTAAATCCACTAGACCTGTAAGTCAATTTAGCCTTGTGACATGCCTCAGCAGAAGCATTAATTCAGATCTCATGAAGGGTTTGTATAAAAACATACGAAAAGTATGTACCCCATCTTTTGTGCGTTATCCTACGAAAATCTTATGACACATGCACTCGTGCTTCAGTGTAAAAAAATCTGAAGTGCGAGTGAAGCACGAATGCGCATGCGTTTGGTAAACTGATTATCTTCTGTTTCTCAGTTATACCCGACATTTTTTAGGTCTCTACCTCACGTCACGGTTACTGTTATGGTTATGGTGACAGGTAAGGTTAGGGAAAGGGACAGGGATAGGGAATATAGTGAATCACGTGACCGTGGCGAAAATTAAGTGCGAAAGCTTACGAAAAGACAGTGCATTACTTTTCGTAATGGCTGAATAAGGCCACAGGATTGTGAATTTTCCAAATAAATTAAATGACAAATATTTGACATCAAATAGAACACGCCCAACTATAATGAAAAGCTGTTCAGCCAGTTCACCATACTTGTTGTGAGGCTAATTTAGCTAAATCAACTTCACAGGGAAATTTTCTAGATAATGAGTTTCATGAGTTTCCAGAGATTTGAGTACAAGGTGGTTCTGGATTTTTAATGCCTGACATTGACGAAAGGTTATAAGGGCTGATGTCAACACATTAAATGAAATTTCTGACATCTATCAACAAGTTAAAAGAGGAACATTCAAAACAAATAAGCAGCTTAGCAGCTTTCCCCTGCAGGTCGTCCCCTCCAGGAATTTCAAACAAATATGACATCCTCTCTCCAACTTTGTTCTGTTCTCTGAGACACTTTGTCTCTCCTTTTCTCTCAACAATAACAACTCCTTCAGCTTAACCCCACTTAGAAAATGAACTTTGTGACCATGACAGAAAATATGTCACCTCTCAGCAACTGTCGACAACTTAGAACACTTTATTTCTACTTTTTTAAATAGCAGATTATACATGTATTTAAAACCTTTTTTTGACCTTATCTTCATGTCTTTCATGCTCCAAACTATTCAACAGTCTACTCGAATCACTTAATCATGGTTGTTACCCCGTGTTTATTAAAGAGTTTTGTTTGTTTATCATCCAGCATGTCCAGCGGTTGATAAGTGAAGCCCCTCACATGAGCAAGATGTACTATTGTGTCAAGTGATTCAGACCCTAATTATTCCTTCTTCTCAGAAAAACCTGTGATATTCAAAATGTGCACCGATGTTCCATTGATAAGTAATAGACGTGCAAGTTGCTTTGGAAAAGTAATTCAAATGAAGTAATTCAAACGAGATAAATCCACCTTAAATAAACACACGTCTTTATCTTGCTTAAAATACTGGTTTTATGCTGTTAATGGATAATGGAACTCTATCTCTCATCGCCCTATTTAATTATGATGACGACCTGCTGTTTCAAAACTTAAAAAAAGCAACATGACATTTCTCACATTAAAGGCTCAACCCGGCTGTGGATAGGTGACTGTTCCACATTTATCATCACCAGGGTAACAGGTTCATTTATTTTCCCTCTCATTCTTCACTCACTGTCATTTGGAGCACATCGGGGCTCATCTTCTACTCATTGTTCTTGCATTTTGCTCCATTTTTCTTCAACACATCTCTTTATTTTATCTGGAAGAAAAGCACAAAGAGCGCATAACGATTGGAAAGTTCATTAACGCAATTATTCTTCCGTGTTATGACAAACCAGTGTGTGATAGATCGCTCCGTTCCATAGCCAGTGTCAAAACAGAAAGGCATACGTAACCATCGATTACCAATCCAATCAGTTACCCAGAGGTCTTCAGTTTCTGCTGTTGCTTTAAACAGCTCCAGAAACACACCATTTTGAATATTGATCCACATGAGGTCAAATCTTTCATATGAAACACCCTCACACATCATTAGCAAAACCGGTTGAGATTACAGAAACATCACCTGGAGGTCATCATCATGCAGGCAGATGGTTCTCTGTGGAATTAAATTTGTGTCAGTATTTTCGATCAACACTTTTCAAGAAGCAAGCAATGCTTTATGAATTGAGCAAACAAAAGTGAACCATGTGATCAAAATACACAAATACTCATTACTCATGAGCGACAGGTCAATGGACCGGAAGTAGTCACAGGCTTGGAGTCGATGTCCGTCTGGAACTCGTTCCCCAAGTTTTCCCCGTCCGTTCCAGACGGAGCTTCCTTCCTCCTTCCCTTCCTAACATATCGCTAACATACAAAAAAAACAGTGGTGGAAGAGGGATTCACATTTTACCCTAGAACACTATCGCTCAAATTCAAAACACCGTCACTAACACTGGGTGATTTTTACACAAGATAATAAATACACCCAAGAAAAAGTACTTGTCATCAAAATATATCAAAACATGACAATACATGACAAATTCGAGTAGTGTTCTTTTATTTTAAACTGTGTCATGTCTAACAAAATTAAAGAAAAACATAATGTGGGGACTAGAGCTGCGACTAACGATTATTTTCGTAATCGATTAATCTGTTGATTATTTCCTCAATTAATCGATGAATCGGTTGGTCCATAAAATGTCAGAAAATGTTAAAAAAAACATCGATCAGTGTTTGTCAAACCTGGAAATGACGATGTTATTGAATGTCTTGTTTTGTCCATAAACCAAAATGATTCAGTTTTAATGATTTCTTTGTTATGTGGAGCAAAGACTAAGAAAATATTCACATTTAAGAAGCTGAAACAATCAGAAATCTTGTTTTAATCATGAAAAAAGCTACAAACCGATTATCGATTATCAAAATAGTTGGCGATTAATTTAGTACTCGATTAATAATCGATTAATCGATTAATCGTTTCTGCTCTAGTGGGGACCATATAGAAATGCTCCAAAATTACTGGAAAATTAGGAATTTGGGAACAAAAAATTTCAAAAAAAAAAAATTATGAAGATGAAAACTTGGTTTTCATGAAAATCACATAAATGTATTTTCCCCGGGTGAAAACCACCCGGCAATGGTGTTCTAGGGTTAATCCAATACCACACAATACCTGAAAATACAACACATTTTTAATTAAAGTAAAGTATCAGTAAATGTACTTAAATGACTAAAATCAGTGTGTAAAACATGGTCTCTGAGTATTATGTGAATGAATGGAACAAATAAAAAATGTCGAGACATTTTGAGATCGTCGCTCTTGGAGGTGAAGATAAAATATTAATCTGTGAAATGATGAATGGTAAGAAGTACACTATGTCCTTAAATTTATTGTGAAGTAGAAGTTAAAATATGCTTGAAAATTGGAACATGCCTGCAGTAAATACCTGAAAGTTGACGTTAAGCTTAACAGCTGAGTTAAAAATAGCCCCTGTACACAAATAAATCAGATAGAAAGCGTGGATTAGATCATGTCAGCACCTATTTTATGATTCTGAGATTTACATATATTGCTTTAACAGTGTCACTGTCATTATTATGTTATTAAGAACCTTAAGTTTGTTGTCAGGTCTTGGCAAAACTTGAGGATTAAAAGTACATCTCGCTGCTGATCTGCAGAGCCAAGTGTGTTCAGCATGGATGCTTGTAAACTTGTAACCTGTTCTTTTTTTTATGGAGGGTCTGGAATGCCAGGAACACTGTGTTCACTGGAAGTGTCCAAGTCTAAATAAAAGGAAGAAAAATGTTCATGCACTGTAATGACTCTGTCAGGGGAGGATGTTTTTCTTTTAAATAATCATATACTGATAAAAATAAAGGCAGTCGTTTCACAGTTCACTTTGAGTGTGGGTCCACTCTCACACACGGTTCTACGGCAGTTATTTGCTATTTAGTCAACATGGTTTCCAGATAATCAAATACACTTTTTTTCTCTCCTGCCTGGCCTTTAAAATGACTAAATCCCTCTTCCAAAAAAACTGCACCATGGAAGAAGAAGGAGGGAGAGCAGAGATAAGGTCTACAGAGAGGAAGGACAGGCAGAGGAGGGGAAGAGATGGGAGAAGAGGTTAAAACAGATGTGGGAGTGACGAAGAGCGAAGCAAGGCAGCTGGATGCAGACAGCATGTAAGATACAGGGCGAGGCTTTTGATCCCATCCTCACACTTGAAGCCGGCTGGCTTTGGATGAATGGATGATTGGACGTAAAAGGGGTTGAGTGTGTGTACGTGTGTGCAGTGTAGCGGAAAAATGTGAGCCGAACTGTACGTACTGTATGGAGGTGTGTGACACGAGTTGACTATTGGATCATTAAAGCCAATCTTACAAAGGCCATTGCCCCTCCCCCGGCTGAAAGGCGATGTCAAAGGTCTGTGACCTCTTGCATTTATGTGCATTGATCCCTCTGGTGGGGGGTGGGGCTTCCTATTCAAAGCCTCCTATACCATCAGCTGCTACATCTTAGTTTCACCTGCAGGAAGTGGACATTTTATTTTATTAAATATATATATATATATTTTGTGTTCAAATGGTATATATCCACACCAACAATGACCAGATTCCTAAGGCTGTTCTTCACACTAGCCGTGTCATAATTAGTGTACAAACCAGATAATGTTGTGATGTGCAATTTTGACACGTTTCTGACATTTTGTAATCGATACAGGTTGAATTCACTCTTCTATGAATGTTCTGTATTAAAATTTTTTTTAGAAAAAGAATAATTATAAATTCAATAATCAAAACAAGCTTTTTGATTTTTCCACTTCTTAAATGCAAATATTTTCTGCTTTCTTTGTTCCATGTCACAAATAAATCATTTAGACTAAATAATTTTGTCTTGTGGACAAAACAAGTAATTTGAGAACATCATAATTTCCAGGTTTGGTAAACACAATCAACGTTTTTTTTATAAAACATTTTCTGACATTTTATGGACCCAAACAAGTAATTAATTATTTATTTATTTAATTAATTATTTAATTAATTAATTAATTAATTAATTAATTAATTAATCAGATTATGAAAACAGTTGCAGCCCTAGTGAGGATTTTTCGATTAGAATCCTTTTGAGGAATTAAAGAGCAAATTCTAAACCCTGAGGCTGAGAATGAGTGTGTATTACCTTGTTCAGGTGTAGCAGACCATGCTCATGTGAAGAAACAGATGCTGACAAATGTAAAACCTCACTGTGGGGCAAATCACTCTTGACTAAATGTCTGACCATGAATTTGTGCTGTAGGGTGTGAGTCTCAGAGTTTATGGCCTGCTCAGTCAGTGTCAGGTGAAAGGGAAAGGTTGTGTACATGACATTTGTGTAAGCTTAAAAAAAACAGCCATAGAATGTGGTGTTTAGTGATAAATGAGACATGCAGTGCGGCCAAGAACACTGCGGCTCAAACATCCTGCTCTTTGTTGCAGGCTACTCCTGACTCCTGATGCTAATTGTGTGTGTGTGTGTGTGTGTGTTATGCATGAGTGGAACATGACTCTAGTAGATGGCTTCACTTCCTGTTGTGATGTCCTGTTAGTTATCACCACTCCTGACATGCAGAACAGGTTCTTATCTGTCACCACTGGATCTCCTGGTTGACCAACCAGTTGAACCCAGGCCCTAGTTTATTTTACCCCTGTGTCTTTTAACACCACGTTAAAGGCACAATATGCAACATTTCTGCATTGTACTGTCAACAAACAATGAGAACAGTGTGATGTATTTTTAGCCAAAGCCTTTCCAACAGTCCATAGACAACAATCCATAGAAATCATTATTTATATTCAAAGTAATTGACAGTAGGTGTGATTGTGAGTGTGAGAGTGAATGGTCTCAGTGTGTCCCTGCGATGGACCGGCGACCCGTCCAGGGTGTACCCCATCTTTCGCCCTATGTCTATGCCCCAATTTGAATATTTTAATTGGTCATACTTTTATCATAAATAATGATGAGCAATTTAAGATTACCAAAGAAAAGTGTAAAAATGCAAGACAGGTAAGTATAGCTTTAATGTCATGTAAACATGTTAGTCTGACTAAACTCGAGTCTTAATCGGACTAAAGGCCACATTATACTTCTCCGACTGCGTATGCGTTATCCGTCTGCGTCACCACGGAGACGCCTTGAGCCTTTATACTTCTGCGTCGTGGTGACGGACACGCGCTGCAATTTCCCGCCCGATCAGTAGGGGTCGCTGCGCAAGGTTGTTGTGCTTCTGGCTACAGTGAGCAATGGCGTCCGAGAAAGAAAGAGAGAGAAAGACTGTTGTTGTTGAAACAGTGGCCGTTTCTCACTTTTCATGTGTGACGGAACGCAGTTTTAAGATAATTTGAGGTGAGAAATTGGCCATTTAGAGTCTAAACATGTGCTGTGTGTGTTAAGATATGATGTATTTATAGTTTGGCAGCGGCGTTATCGGCGGGGATCAGCTCCGCGTCTGTGGACGCTCGGTGCTCACTGTGAGCCGGCACAGAGCAGCTTAGCTCGGCCTGTCCTGAGGACCAGTCGCAGCTCTTGCCGTCTCCGTTGTCCCTTGACGAGTGACAGACACTTAAAAAATATTTCGTGCAGTCGGAGACGACGCAGAGGCTCTACGGCAGGCTCTGCGGGCACACCCTGGACAGTTCGCCAGTTCATTACACGGCCACATACATAGTCAAACAACCATTCACACTCACACTCACACCTATGGTCAATTTAGAGTGTCTAGTTTACCTAATCCCCAAATCTGCATGTTTTTGGACTGTGGAAGGAAGCCGAAGAACCTGGAGAAAACCCACTCACACACATGGAGAACATGCAAACTTCATGCAGAAAGGCCCTTGTTCTGAACGGGTCGCAAACCCGTGTCTTCTTGCTGCAAAGGCAAGAGTGCTAACCACCAGACTACACCAACCATTTAGCCCCCACAAGAGCCATGCTCTATCTGATATGTATCACGATTAACCTTATACAGCAGGTACGAAACATACAGAACCACAGCACGGTTCATCTTGCTGTTCAATGTTTGTTTTTCTGTGACATAAAGGTCAACAGGAAACTGATTATGCTATTGCACTAGCTTATAGAGAGATACAGTGCCGCCTATGGAGGTGGAGTCAGATCATGGGCAATAAATCGATATTCTCCTATGCATGTATTTTCAGACTCTGCAAGTTGTCTGATTGCCTGTCTTAGTCTTAGTTGATAAACCCGTGCATGCAAACGTACTGACTGCTTCAGGACACTTGTTCCTTCATGACACTTTGTAAAGCCCCCACTCACAGCATAAACAGTTCCAGCTTTGTAGCTCCAAGGCTCCACATTTGTTCCTCTGAAGGTCCTTCTTATTCCCTGAATACCCTCCGACCAACCCCAGATCAAAGTTGAAATAGCTCTGTGGCAGAAATGAATGGAACCTATCTGTACATGCCCCCAAGTCGTTCATCAGGAAGCGTGTCCACAGCAAAGTCAAAGGGTCACCAGTCACAATTAAGCCTGTTTGTGCATGCGAGTGTGTATGTGTGTGTGTGCATGCGTGCTTGCGGGGGAGTGGTGGCATGTCAAGGTGAAGGAGGAGCTTCAGTCCTCTGTCCCTTGAGTTGAACTCTTTCATTTGCAGCCATAATACACAAATAAGGTCACTAACCCTGACACCTGTGGAACCTTGCATCACACACGACAATAGGACTGTGGCTTGAAGTGCTTGTCTCATGTCGACAGTGTTCATCCTCCTCCCCCCCTTTTTTTTTTTTTTTAGATCAATCTCCTGGATTTTTGTGGGCTCCATTACACCAGTGTGAGCTCATGAAGAGCAAAGCATGCTCGCTGGCTCTGTGGAGAGCACTTAGTTATAATATATCATCATTCTTGCCATTGAAACCTGGAAAGCACCAAGCTGAGAATTCCTTCTTGTTGAGCACTGTTATGGTACAGTGTGTTCTCACACCGTGTGTACCGCCGTATTCCGTTCCCCATGTGCACGGATGCCAGCCCCAGTGGAACAGTACCTGCAGCCAGAAATCACTGCTCGCAGCAAGGTGTTCTTTCTAAAGAGCACAGTGTGTGCTGCTGTGTCAGAGGATGGATTGTTTTATGGCAGTCTAGAAAGTTCACTGTTTTTAGCTTCATTTTTCTTTGTTTTGGCATCAGATTATTTTTTAGTTAGACACCACCATGGTCATCTATAAATTCTTGCCGTTGTTGCGTTGAGTGCCAGCTGCAGACGCAGTTAACATTTTCAGAAATCTGCTGTGGAACAGAGAAACAGTATACATGAAATAATGAAAGCACTTGAGAGACTCTAGTTGTTTGGTCCCCTGACTGCTTTTCAGTTTCTTGCCTCCTGTTTTATTTTGAAGGTCGTCCTTGTGTGTGTACCTTGTCCAGTTTTGCTTCCTGTCCTGTCTTCCTTGATGGTCTGCCCCACCCTAATGTGTTTGTCTGTTCATGTCACATTTTCAGTCTGTTGCTGTTTCCATTTGTTTCCTCTTGTTTCCTTGTTCCATGTTGTTTTATTTCAGTGTATGTTGTTGTTATCTTAGTTTGCTTTAAGACTCTTTTTTATTAATTTTTGATTAACATTTGCATCCTCTGTTTTTTTTTCACCCATTACAATTTTAAAGTTGTAGAAGTTTTCTCCATTAATTACTTCTAAAAATGTATTGATTTTCAAAGTTTACGGTGATTCATCTTGTGTACATATATTGACTTAGTATGTCAGCCCAAGTTCGCCAATTAAAAAGACTTGACTGAGTGTAAACTCAAGTTCATATGAGTAGTAGGGCCACCCAAAAAAAAAAAACAGAGAGAAAAAAAATGAAACAGCATGGATTCTGAGATTCTGAGAAAAAAGGTCAGACTTTAATCTCGGAATTTTTACTTTTAATCTCAGAACTTTTACTTAAATCATAGAATTTTGAATTCTCAGAATTCATGCTGTTGTATTTATTTGTACTGTTTTGTCTCATTTGTTAATTTTTTTTAACTCTGACTTTACTCTCAGTCTGGCTTTTTTCTCAGAATTTGACATTAATCTCAGAAGTCACGCTTCTTTCTTTTTTTAACTTTCTTTCTAAAGTCAGACTTTAATCTCTGAATTTTGTATTTATATTTCTTTATTTAAATTTTTTCATGTGGCCCTAATACTCTACCGCATACATTTGAGTTTACACTCACTTCTAATTTCAAAGTGAATTAATTACTGTCAACTTTGGTAATCAATTAATTATTAAAAGTAATTCATGTAGAACAATTGATTGCTTAAACATGAGCAGTTTATAGCGTTTTAACTATGCAAGGGATCTGTGGGATTTTCTATTGTTGCTGAGAGATGTGTGCTAAAACAACAGCTGGAAACACTCAGGCTTGCAGCCAGATTTCTATGGCAGCATCATCACCTTTGCCCACATATACTGTCCCATGCACACACACACACACACACGCACACACACACACACACACACACACACACACACACACACACACATACACACACACACACACACACACACACACACACACACACACACACACACACACACACACACACACACACACACACACACACACAATCCCAAACCAACAATTCACTCTCTCTCTGTTTCTCTCTCCCTGTTTGAAATTGAAACACAAGGTCACTGTGTGTGGATGTTGCCAGCTGGGGTTTGTGGGGGAGAGTGCTGTCTGTAGCAGAAGGCTTTACCATACGCTGTCACAGCTTGTCCAAGGCTACGGTGACCAAGACCCAGCCCTCTGCTGCGAGGACTCAGCGTTCCTCTGTGACAGGGGAGGTCATTCTGTGTGTTTGTGTGTGTGTGTGTGTAATTATTTCCTTTCATTCTCCGTCTGCATGAACATTTGCAATTCAAGCAAGTATAACCAGAAAAAAAACAGACTTTCAATAGAAACTATTAAAAACCGACAATGCTTTACTGGATTTCTTAGATCTGGGCACTGACTTGCTGATAAGATTATCTGGATTAGAACACAGATTAGCATCAAAGTAATTCATGGAAAACATTCCCACCTGTGGTGCAGCTGAACATGTTTTGTGTCAATTTAGTCTTCACTGTGTGTGTGTGAGAGAGAGAGCTTTGTGGAGCTTAGCCAAATGCAACACTTGTAGGTTTTTTTTATTTTTTTTTCAAAACCTGTCATTTCTTAATCGAATAAATGGTGATAAATACAGTATGAAAGTCAGTCTGAATTTGCCTGTGTCTTGCCTCAGGATAACTGTAGCTCTGCTGTTGACACAGGAAGCTAAATCTGGAGTCTTATTTGAACTCCAGCAGAGTAAAGTTCAGAAAGAAACAATCATTTGTTAGAATCTAGCACAGAGGTCTCGAACTCCTACTACTGAAAATGGCCTGTAAGCACAGCATGTGTGAGGTTTTGTTGGCAATTGGCATGAACAGCAGACAATACTGTTTTGATATCTTTGGTAATAGATTATATTTATCAAATTATTAAATGTATCACGTACAAGTAGTGTGCAATAATCATCAAGAATACTTTTTATTGCAATATCATGATTTTAAGCTCAACTCACCCCCACCACTACTGAACAGTTGATTTTACCTAAACTTCTGGACTTTTTTAACTTGACTGGCCCCAACCTGACCAGACTAGAAGGGTAAAGGCAAAGGTAAATGACGACAGGAGGATACTGCTCAGCCGGAAAAACAGAAAATTGTAAAAATAATTCATAAAATTATTCTTATGCTTTATTCTTCAGTTTTTAAACTGATATTTTGTTAATAGAAAGTTACATCCGTATAAAAATACTGTCGTAAAACAGCGAAACTGGTGAAAGTGTAAGTGTCCCAGTTCTTTATTTTCTCAACATGAAGTTGGCAACTCTATAGTCTACATTCATGAACTTTCAAATTATGAAGATGATATAAGCGGACAGAGCAATTTAAATTAAATTGGTCTCGCCAGCAATCCAGAAAAGCGTTTTGTCCTGGATTTTGCTATGTTTTTGTCGCTGTTGTCTTATTCTTCTCCACTGGCTTCATCTATTATTTCCTGGTATTAGCCAGGGGATGCAGTCAGGGTAACATCTTTACATTTTAAAAGTCCAGTTTCGATCAGACTAACACAATCTTATTTTTTCTTAACCCTTTAACACCGAGCGTATTGCAGACGACATGTTTCGACATGGTTTCTGAAAGTTGCTTGTCAAAGCCAAGGCGTGGTTATTATGGTAATTTCAGTAGCACTGTTGCGGAAAGCCTCTCGACAAATTTTATTTTTTATTTTAAATATGTGTTATTTATTCAAATTTCAAAATGAACATGCCAAATCGGGTGTTCATGTACACTTGCAGTGTTTAAAAATAAATAAATAAAACATTTTAAATTGTTAATACACTATACATTAACATGCAGTTAATTGTAAATAACTGCCAGATATTGAAAGTTATGGAAAAATGGGCACAAGCACTTATTCACGGGGATACTTTTCAGACCCTTTTATGGTTATCAGGCGGACATTTTGAGGCTGTGGTGTTAAAGGGTTAATTGTTGGCTGAGGATACAGTTCCCTCTGTACTTTTTCTATGACAAGTATTGCTGTTAAATGAAGTTTGTTCATGCTTTAATGCAACATTGACCGACTGGAGCATCTAGTAGCTTTTAGACGCATCCTTCCGTTTATTGACAGGACACATTCTAAATAGACTTTTCTCTCTCTTCACCGCTCTTTCTCCCCATTCTGCCATATTGTCTTGTCCGAAGCTCCCTGTCACATCTGCCAGTCGGTAATGTATCCGTCTCTCAGAGGGATCAGCGCAGGATGAAGTGGCACCATCTCTGAATAGGTTTACTGTCACTTTTTCTCATCAGCAAGGTTAGTGTGCGGGGTCAAATCCACGACAAAGGATTGCCCTGATTCCATTGTCCCATTAAGACAAAAAAGAGTCCTGCTGATGCCGTGGCTCTTGTAGTAGCACCGAGGACTGATGGGATTTAAGTGTGGGCCCTGTCACCGAGGGCAACCTGGTGCTTATTAATCGGAAGGGTGGGTGGGGGGTGATAGAGGAGATGTGGCATGTGTGTGAGAGGGGAAGACGGGGGTGGGGAGGTGCCGTTGAGGCAGCATTGCCGCCTGGGGTCGGGAAGAGAGCCATGATGGATACAGCTGATCGCCCGGTAAGGAAGTTTAGAGAGAAAGGGGAGGAGGTGCCTTCGTCAGGACATTGAGAAGCCTCTTTGTCACGGTGTCACTCAAATGAATTCAAGGTGGCCGAGACTTTTTTCAGGGAGGAAAAGAAAGGAGAGGTCCTATTGTGAAAAGTGGGTCTCTCTCTGGATGCCTGATAAACACAACAGACCTCTTTCTTATGTCCTCTCCATGAGCACTCAGTACTTCGGCATGGCTAAATTAAGTTAGTGTGTCAGTGATCCAAAGTTTCAAGGGAAGAAGGGTGAGCAGGTCACCCGTCCATTGTATCGATACCTTTAATCTATTTCCCTTTCTCTCTTTTGTTTTTTTTTATGTTGTCTTAAATTGTCGAAAACATTCAGTCGATGTCTTAATTTTTAACTTTTCTCCTACGCGGACAATGAGTCGAGAGGTTTGGACTACAATTTGGTGAATACCCATTTTCCATTATTGTTCAAATTATTTTCTCAATCAACTAGTTGTGAATAAAATGGTGGGAAATAAGTGAAAAATTAACTAGTGTGATCTTTACAAAATGTCCTGTTCTGTCCAACACCAAAGCATTTTCATTTCTCTCTCATGGAAGACAACTTTATATACTGTAGGCCAAAAGGATAACACAATAAATGATCTTAAAATCATTTTCAAAATAACTTTAGTAACTATAATATTTAAGTCAGGAAAAAAAAATGTGATTTTTAATTATTTGATATTTATTGACACAAAATCTTAAATCTTACGTGACAGTGACAAAGCTTGAACTTGGTATCGTTTTACATTTATTCTTTGGAAAAAGCTTTCCTGTCTGTAACCTCCTGCTGTCTGTGATGAACTATGCTTTAGAGCTGACTATTGTACAGTATTCTATTGTGTAGTATTAAACAAAAACTACCAAAATCTGACCTTAAACATGAACCAGGTTAATAATTATTAATTGAAGATAGGCTCTTTTGGTTCTTCTCTGCACATGTAGAAAAAACATTTTTATTGTAATGTTATTGATGTTCCACACTGTACAGTTCCTAATACAGATGTAACAGCTCCAAAGTTTTGGGCGTATTTTCCCAGATCCGAAAAATGTCAAACATTGCCAAGTCGTCAGTTGCTGATCATCTCATTACTGGTATCATAATGTTCGACTGACATACGATGTGTTGGCACGCTGGAGTTCATCTCCCTAGTTGTGTCATCTGATAAGAGCCAATGTTTTGATAGTGCTGGCCTTCTCACCGTGATCCATGGACCTCCTTTTACACCCCATAACAAATAGGGCTGTCTAAACAAGTGTTTATGGCCAGGACAAGACCTGGTCAACCATCATCAAAGATCTGCTCTCGGATGAGCCATTAGTTGTGGACCAGATGTTAGAAGCTGAAGTGATAGTGCAGGATAATTTGTTTAAAAAAAAAAAAAAAAAAAAAGTGCTTTAATGTGTGCGTATAGTACATTTAAATGACCTTTTCTAAATCCTATATAAGGTCAAGCATCATTTTTGCATTTGCTAAACCCTTCAATCCAAACCTTTAGAGGATCCCATGTCTTAACCTTCCCTTACCTTCTCTTGCCCTTTACCATTGACCAGTATTTGACCACTGCCAGTGACAGCTTTACAGCATGAAATAGAACTCATTGTTGTCTTATTCAATATTGCTTTGCTGAATAAGTCCATAAATGCATTAGGGTCCTGTGTCTCTCCCTGTTGTTTGGACTTAGGTGAACTGGTGTTCAACCCAGCAGCGTTGTAAAATGCAGATTGGGTTGACTGGCGGGCCTTCCATTTTATTACACAGCCATGAACAGCATTGTAAACTGTGACTCGTCCTTCACTTTCATTCCCTTATTCTATCAGGGAAAAACAGCCATGGGAGCAGATCTCTCTGAATAAATAGTCAAAGACCTGGCAGGGTTTTTTTTTTTGGCAAGCGAGGATGTTGTTTGTACTTTTTAAAGGCTGTGAGTTGAAAATATACGTCTTGTGATTTATGGCAGAGACACTGAAAGTAAAAAAAATAAATGGCAACTTTTTTGAATTGAGGAGCTGCAGTTAAAGCCTAGGGAATGCTGTAATAACTTTTTTTTAACTCACTATGCAATTTATTAACGCTGTCATGTGGACACAAAACTTTTAGTAACTTTTCATGAGGGAGCCAATTCTTTTGTCTTTAACAGAACATTCAAATGAAACATGAATGTTTGGAACCAGTAAGAGTCGACTGCCAAGATAAATAATGTTACTACCTACAAGACAAGTTACTATAATTTGCAAATATGGGGACGCACTTTTCAAAGATGGCAAACCATCACAACCCAATTCACAATATAAGTCATGAAAAAAGAAAATGTGTTCATTATAATAAATGTCCTACTATATTTATGACAAACTTTGGAACACTTTAGATTATTTTGAATTTGGTAAATCAGTCATTTTCAAGAGATGTATAGGTTTGAAATGAATCAAAAGTTAATTATATGTATGTGCTTTTAAATAAGCTGGAAAACATTTAGTTAATATATTTAGCGACCACCATAACATTTCTTTAACCCATCTGTGAATCTCGAATGACTCAGAATTCCAACTAAAGACTTCTAAAAAAAAACCTAATAAAATAAAAAAACAAATAGTTAAGGTTGGTAAAGCAGCAAATCTTTTGGTCCTCATTATTAATTGAATTTTAAATCAGTTGCGTTATTATAATTTTATATTAAAGCATTGAGTTAAAATGGACTCTGCAAAGTCATTCAGGATGACTTTGAAGTGACGTTTAACAAGGTTTGATTTTCTTCATCCGTTCAAATGACGCTGGCCTTTGTCTGTGGCTGAGATTCAGTTTAAGGTTAAATGCCTTGCCCTTAAACTCATCCGCTGGGCCAAAGTGTGTGGCAAGGTCACCGTTCCAATCAAGCCAGAGTTAACACAAAGGCCGCTTGTCTCCTAATGGATTAGGTTCAGGGTTCCTCAATGAGCCGCTGCACCACCCTCCATTCCCTTCGCAGGCCTTCCCAGCGCTGCTTTCCTTTCACACGCACCACCTAGCCCTTAATTTTGAAATGAGTTTTATAACTGGACAGTAAACTTCCAGTGGGTTAATGATGATGGCTTCTTCATCTGCCCAAATGCTCCTTTTGTCCGCCCCTCCTTAGGCCCTGGACCCTGCCCCCGATCCCTCTGGTCACATCAGGCCTTAAACCCTGGTTCACCCCACTTTATGGTTCCACAGATAATCCCTGAGAACACACACACACACACACACACACACATGCACATACATGCACGCACACTCACTCGCCCTTAGGCTATTATCTCCACTGAGCCCTGCTCTTGTCTCCTTCTCTCTCTCTTTCTCACCAACTTCAGCAATGGCATTCAACTGGAATGTTTGCCTTTGTTTGCGTGGCCTACTGGAAAGCCATGAATGACCTCAGCTCATCTGCTATCCTCACTAGCTCCGATTTGCACTTCAGGGCCCAGCAGGTAGTCCCGAGGAGAGGGAGGAGGGGGGTTTGAAAGAAGGCTGTGGAGCTTTTATAAGGAAATTAGAGCCGTGGACTGCCACCCGGACAGTAAACAACAGTGTAAATCCTCACACCCTTGGCGTCAGTTAGCCCATATGAAATGAGCAGAAAAGGGAATTCTGTTGCGGGAATTTTCACATGGTCCCTGTTTTGTTTTCTTTTTTTCCCTCCTTTTTTGACAGTTAAGCTGTAGGATTGGTTTAACTTGTTTTGGTACAAGAATCAGGCCTGCTAATTAGCACCTCGGTCGTTATACTTCCTGCCATCAAAATGAAAAGACATTGTATTTATTTGAAAAAGATGAGGTGCTGCAGGAATTCACGAGGCCAAAGACATTGCTTGTCAGATGAAAAACAATGTCCTGATGCCAAACTATTTCAAATAAATGATTTATTTCATGAAAGTAACAGTAAAAAAATCTTTTATTTCTAATTTCTCCCCATTTGATACTCATCTCCTGGTTTGTCAGTTGAACACCAACTGCAGGTCACTTGTAATTTGTCTGTCAATGTCAAACGCCGCTGCTGACCCTGCACTCAACATTAGCAATATATATACTTAACTCCACTAAGTGACCACACCAAGCTTTTAATCCACCGCTGCAGCAGAGAGCAATTTGTAAACTAACCTTGTCTGAGTCAGTCTTACTGTGTTGTCTCTTATTCCCATGTCCTGTTTTATGACTAGTTCTTATTTCATTTTACATATGTACTGTTTTTATTACTTTCTCTACATCTCCTTTAATATATTAGGTTTTTATGCTTGTGAGCCGAAGACAAATTTCCACCTTGGTGGACAGTAGTCTGTCATGTTATGCACTATATGAAAAGATACGATCGATCCGGTTTGTTTATCAGTTCTCATTTTGTAATGATTCTCCTGTCGTTCTGTCCAGGCTGCGTCAA
This sequence comes from Microchirus variegatus, assembly GCF_963457635.1. Lineage (NCBI taxonomy): Eukaryota > Metazoa > Chordata > Actinopteri > Pleuronectiformes > Soleidae > Microchirus > Microchirus variegatus. The sequence goes on from NC_139806.1 coordinate 20,411,180, forward strand.
ACAACCTCCATGTGTTTGGCAGCTGCTGAGTCAGCACTCATCTGGGAATCGGGGTAGATCTCCACTCCACACAAGATCTGCTTCATCACCCCATCCCATCTATCACATCTGGTCTTGTTACTGGTCACGTGACTCATCTTTCCTCGGGTGGTAGTGGCAGAGTCACTTCCCCTTTGTCAGGGATTTTAGCAGGAGCTCAATGCAGAGGTGAAGGATGGGCTCGGGGGGGCGGGCAAGCATTCAATCCACACCCTTTTGTTTTGTTTTTTGAACAGTATCTTTTCAGGCCAAACAAAAAAAATGCAGGGTTTACTCATTATCTCCGTTTTGAATGGGCTATTTAAGACAGGCCATGTCAAAGTCAGGGGGTGAGGCATAAATCACACTGACAGCTCTTTTCCCCCTGTTGAACTTGTGGCTGCGCTGATATCTGATGGATGTGTGTCGAGATTTCACTTTTGTCACACCTGATGCATTTTAAATGAACAGAACCACTTTGTGTCTAGTGTGTGTGTTTTTGAGTGTGTGTGTGTGTGTGTGTGTGTGTGTGTGTGTGTGTGTGTGTGTGTGTGTGTGTGTGTGTGTGTTGTGTGTTGTGTGTGTGTGTGTGGTCTAAATCAGCAATTGCTGGACAAATTTCACAGTCAAACTCAAGCCCAATGTTTAGACAAATGTGGCTGATGGAGAGAAGAAATGAGTGCATGAAAGCCCTGTCAGGACTAATGAGGGCCGTGATTGGCCGGCGCGTTGGTTTACAGCCACCCTCACACTGACTGCGCCCTAATATAACCATTGGAGAGGAGGTGAGAAAAGCTGCACACAACTTGATTAAAACAACTGTTGACTGTGTCTGTGGTAATGAACTGGAACATCAGTCGCGTGGCTCAGTGAAGCAAAACACCTGGGCCAGTAAACGAAGATAATGAGAGCGATTATGACAACAGAACCTCAATGTCAATACTTTTTTATTTTGATTTTCAGTAAGAACACACCTATATGCATGTATTTCTCTCCTCTCGTCAACTCATTTGGAGAGAATTAAGAGAATAAGAATGTAGTCGTGGGATTGGTGAATATAACTTAATAGCAAGTAGATGTGAGTTTACTCAGACCTAATATTTGCCAACCAAATTGACTTACTGCACAGTAATTAGGTGGCAGGAAATAGACACAGCCGCCGAATGTATAGTGTAAAATTCATGTTTAAGCATTTTTATTTGGGTACATACATACATTGCAGGATAAGAACATTTCAACATTGTAACCCGCTAAACTCAACAAACTGGTTTATTTTAGTTCAATGCCAGTAAATGAGTGTGTTTACAGCATTTCAGCAGACTTTGGCAGGGAAAAACCTCTGTGAAAGTGTAAACACTCGTACTGGAATGTAACTTCTTTTTTTTTTTATCTGAGTGAAAGAATGTTGAATTTCTTATGAAATCTGGCTAAAGTTGGCAAACAATGGCATCTTGCAAATTTGACATTCGATGATAATGTTGTAGCCCCGATGTGACACTTCACTTAGCCACAGTCGTCAGTCATTCGCTCCCCAGTTATTTCCTCAAAAATGAGTTCCCTCTCCTGTTGTTATCATCCTGATAAGGTGCTTAAAGCGACCGTTGAGCTATAATGACAAATAATCCCCAACATCTGCCAGTTCCTGTTGATTTGTGGTACATTTCTGTTTATTTATTTTAACCAGATGAGCCTCTGGTATTTATAGCAGGAGTAAAACCCCAGTGTGGGGTCAATCCTGGGCACGGCTATGAAGACAAAATGCTCAAGCTGACCTGAGACGAATTCTCCTGTCTCTCTGAATTGGCCCCCAATAAAAAAAGTTGGTTGTGGCATGCAGCAGTGAGAGACTGAACCGTGTGAGAGTGAAAGTCACATTTATCGATTGCCTCCATTCGCCTTGAAATTCCGCCACATGTGACACGCGGCGCCCGTGGCAGATGTGGCGGCGTGCTGGGGGTCACACGTGGCAGGACGCCGTGGCTGTGTGGCAGTGGTGAGATGCAGGTCCCCTTCCTTTGTTTAGCCCCCCCCCCCCCCCCCCTCAACTCTGCAGGCTTCCAAGAGCATCTGTCACCACAGGGGGTCAGCAGGGCCAAGATGAATGAGCCCCCGGTGGATTCCCTCCCTCCTTGGCAAATGGCACAGGACAGAGGAGGGCATAGGGGACTTGGGGGAGGGGTCTGTATGTGTGTGTGTGTTTGTGTGTGTGTTTGTTTGCATGTGAGTGAGAGAGAGAGGGAGAGGGAGGGAGGGTTTCTGCTGTACTGAGGGAAAGAGTAGGATTCCCATTTCTTTCTATAGCGGATCATGACAAAGGTGACTTGAGACCTGCCGTTGAAGAGTGAAACTCCATATGCTGCAAGGAAATCCACAAATTCCTCCTAAAAGGATTTATTACCTCACGTGGACTCTATTTGAAAAAAAAAAACGTTGCCTTCACATTTGGGATTTACCACTTTTTGATTTGGATTTTAACGGTTTTCCTAGACTGGTTTAGGAGGCATGGAAGGTACAGTAGAGGCACGTTTTTTTCTTTTCTTTTTAAGCTACTTGTGTGTCACTGGTGTAGCATTAATGAGATGGGCTTTTAGCACCTCATTTAGAGAACATGGAAGATGTTTGTCTTTATTTCTTATTTCTTACACCCCCACCTCTCTCATTTCTGATGGGTAGTGTCTTTTCACCTTAGCTTTGTTAAGTATTTGCTGAGCTCTTTCCCGCATTTCAACTGCTGCTGTGGACCTTTAAATGCTGACGCATAACAATGAGGTGAAAATGACCGAGATATTTATCAGATTTCCATTAACAGCTTACCTGCTGTTACACCAAGGACTGAAAATAACAAATACAGTGAATGGCTATGTTAAGTATTGTAAGTAAATCAAATGTCAAGTTTATGTCTGTGGGCTGTATCAACTGCAAAATGATTTATTCTCATTTCAAACCAAGTGAAGTTGTTAATTTAGATTTAAGCCCCATCGTCCTCTAACTCTGCTGTTAACACTGCAGTGTTATTATGCAGTTTAGGGCAAAACAAAAGGCAGAGAGAGAATAAAAGGCAGTGGTAAAAGTAAAGACAGTCTTGAATTGCCTAAGGTTGAGGATAAATGCATTGAGTTTTCAGTGACTGAATGAAACATGTATATATATATATTTTTTTTTCAATTGAGAATTTAGGAATATGAATATTATCCATTGGATTTAACTGTTGTTATTATTAGATGAGGAAAATGTATCTTAAAGTAGACCTCATTTATTACAGACCAGTATTGAATCTATAACATCTATAGATGTTAATAATGCAAGTGTACCTCAGGGTTACTAGTTACAGTTACTAACCTTTAATGTACACACTCTGTTGGACTATATTTAACATTAGCAGCCAAATGATCACATTATTTACATGTAGCTGCACTTGCACTGAGTAAAATGTAAGAAGTGTGTCTGTGTTTTACTTCTGCTTTGGAACATTTTTTAGGCCACAGCAGCACATAAACAGCCCCTTAACATTCCCTCAACAAAATGTCCTTAATGGAAAGACAGAACCTTGTCAAGAGCCTCGGGCTGAGTGGCGTGTACATTTACGGCACCTCCGTCCTCATCTCACAAGCAATCTGTAGTCTCGCTCGGTGTCGTCTGCTCCTTCAGGACAAGATAAGAATCAAAATATTTCAAGGCTCTGCTCCCTGGCTAATTAGCAGAACACGAAACCCTCAGTGGAGGATTATATCCTCTGTGAACTTGTGCTGTGCAAAAAACACCACTACTGGAACAGTACGTTATATCAGTGCTGGTTCGATCTCTATATTGTACATGTGCATGTTTTATTTCACCAAATTTGCATTATGACTCAGCTGCTCTTGAGGTAAAGCAGCACGTGTTTGACATATTGACGTTTTAGACTCTTGGGTTTAATCACTTGTATCATGCTGGCTAATCATTCACAAGATGAGCTCTACAAGTTGAAGCAGCTTGTGTACACTTGCTGTTTGAAGGACTTGGACCCCAGACCTGCCTCCCTCTTACTGAATAAGTGATGACTGTGTAAATGTGTCGGCGGAACAGTCACTGCTTTACAGGGAACTTTGCTTCTGTTATATCAGAGGCTGAGTGGCTAAACAATACTTTGTCAAAGGGTCAAAGTAACTGGCAAATCCATTCAGGTGGTGACGATGTGTGCGTGTGTGTGTGTGTGTGTATGTGTGTGTGTGTGTGTGTGTGTAGTGAGCGCAGCTACAAACTGAATCCACCCAATTGTGTTTTGTGAAAACAGCTCCAGGGTCATGGTATCACATAACGGCTGTTTAGCCTTGTAATAGAGAGTGAGTGTGTGTGTGTGTGTGTGTGTGTGTGTGTGTGTCAGGGCGTGAGCCGCTCTTCATGTTTAAGTAGCCATAAGTGTATCTTATATTCACTGTGTGAATGGTTCTTCGGACTGCTGTGATGCATTGTCAGTACATCACAAATAATGTCAAATATACAGAACTCTGCAACTCCTTGGGGTGAAACTGTGCACACACTTTGACCAGGCTAAATCACAATGTAGCTATTCGTCTACTAGAGCCGAACACTTGAAACTGCAATATGAAACAAAGCAGTTGACAAATTGCAAAGACTGCAGTTAAATGTTGTATTTGGTGTTATTGATTTATGTTCACTGAAACTGTCCTTACAGTATCATCGTTCATGTTGTGATGCTATTTTTCCCCCTTGTTTTAAATCTACAGCACAGTTAATGTTAAGATGAAACTTGATTTGAAAAGTTAAAGTCAAATCACAACTGTAAGAATAGTCTTAGACATTTTACCCAAATCATTCAGCCTAATAATCTAGTTCTTACTTGTAATAGAGATTAGATCAAAATCTTTGGATTTTCAGATTAGCAGTTTTTACTTGTATATAATTCATATTATGGGTCTAGAGAATCATTGGTTGTCACTGTGTCACAAGGAGTGATGAACTGTGTGAGCTAATCACAAATCTCCCTGCTCTTCCCCCCCAGGTCTCAAAGCGCTGAGTGAAATTTCTTTGCTGACCATTTCCACCGAGTGGTAGTGACCCCAGCATGTAGCAGAGTGAACAAGTCCCTTCACACCTGGGAACAATCTGACAACGTAAGCCACCTTGTTTTTTTTTTGTTTTTCTTGTTTTTTATAACGTAACGCTCGGGTGTATTCTGCTTCCTCAGAGCGTCTATGCTCTCATATTCTCTCTGTCGTGGTCGTCTCAAATCCACTGTGGAGATTAGTGTAGCTTATTCTGACCTGGGGTCACATTCATGCAATCTGTTGATGCCACCCAGAAGGAGAGGAATGGCCTTGACTGACCATCTGACAGACCGAGAGGCAGGATTTGAAGTCACCACTCACACACAAATAACCCCCTCCTTCCATTAAGCCATTAGTCTTTGAACATCAAACTGCTTCTCTTCCCGGTGGAGTCCACTCATGTTTGACCATCTATCATGCAAACAACCACTGCTGACTCACCTGAAATACCCTGCCTGCCACTACAACTGACCCTAGCAACACCTGAGTCACACCTCAGAAACATCCGTTAGGCGACCTCTGCCACGGTCACGCTTTGTTTTCAACTGTGCAGGTGATAAAAGGTCAATTCTCTGCGTTCACCTCCGGTCCGTGCGAGGTTAATGACAAACCTGTCCTCTGAGGCTTGAGGGTCAACCAGCCAAAGAGGCCTCCGGAGCCTACTTTGACTTCACGATCGAACTGGTAGTAGCTGCTGTAAAACGCCCTCAGGCACTCATCCCCCCCCCCCCCCCCACACACACACACACATACACACGTCTGTCATTGTTTCTCAATGCAGCCCAGCCAGCTTCCTCCATCAGTTAAGCAAGAAATACTGTAGCTTCATTCTGTTAAGCTGCTTATCTCCTCAGCAGCACAGTCAGGCACTGTTAATCTTGTCTTTTGTCTGGGTTGGTCAGATTCCTCCCCAGGAAGGTTGTTAGGTAAACGAGGAGTGTGGAACCTGACCAGGCGTGGGCACAGTGACACCTGGGACAAGAAAAGCTACTCCAGCTTGTTTCCCCCTCCCTCTGCTCATTTAAAATAAAAAAGGCCCCAAATAAAAAAAACATGTGTCGATGTTAATCAACCAATCGTCTCAGAAATAGAAATGAATATGCATTTTTCACTTGCTGCTTAATGATTTCATTTTCATTCTATGTGGATGTTCTTTCATAGTTTTTAATAGCAAATGACATTAGAAAGAAAAGACCTGTGAAACATTTTTTAAATGGGAGATTTACACCATTCCCAAGGAGTGTTTTTTTCACTCCTGCGTCACCTGTGCTTGAAGTGCGACGTCATGGACCTACTGGAAACTAAATGAGTCAGGGAAAGGAAAAAATCACACCTCCACCATAGCACTCAGTGATAATGTCACAGTGGTTACTGATTTTACATCTTTTACTTCAGTTTCTCTTTGATTGATGAAATAAATGATTTGAGTGCATCCCCACTGGATGTGGAGAAGACCAAAAAGAAATGAGTGCGTTCACCCGGCTCTTTTGATTCTGATCAGAGCAAAAGCCGATAACAACCTGTGTGCAGTGAAGATTCATTTGACCTGAGAGTGAGTGCCAATTTCCACTCATGAATATCCCATTTACACCCGGGATCAAATGGGTTTTTTGACCACTAGGAATGGTGTGTGGCATATTTCCTTATTTACTCTGCTCTTTCTGTTTCTATACTGCTGACTCTAGAAGCCTGCACATTAATCTCCAAAAGACTTTCAGACATATTATAAGAAATCCTGATTGCACAACTACATAGTCTGTTTAATAAATGGATGAATTCATTTTAAAGCAGAAATATAAGCTGGTTCATAACATGGAAGACCTATAATTTTCATTTGATAAAGATGCTGCAGTTACATGACGCTTGTGCACCTTAGCGGCTGAAAAACCGTATATAAAAGCTACTTCAGTGGTAGCACATGCAACAACACAACAGCTGTAAAAGATGTGTCTGAGCTCAGTTATTTAAAACATCACTCCGGTTTAGGTCACTTGTGTAACTGGACGCAGTTAAAGAGACGTGTAACCTTGTCAGGAGACACAGAGTGAGGATTTTGAAGCTTGTCCCAAACAGCTGAAGTCTGCATCTTGAGCTTCCCCTTGGCCGTTGTAATGTTTACGAACCACAACACTGACCTGCACCTGTTAAATGTGTTTCAAGGACAAACTCTGAAAGGCATTTCGGGCTAAACCATAGCTTCAGAAAAAAAGCCAGCCTTTTAAAAGAAAAAAAATTATCCTCCTGCACAACTTAAATAGTCTTGATAATGAGCTTGGTATTAAAAACAGATCCATTGACATGTTTTGACAAACTAAAAAAAAAGAAAAAAGAGTGAGTTTGAATAGGAAGTGCCATGTTCTAATGAATGGACACAATGAGAGCAGCATTGTCATTAACTGCTGCTGCTTCTGCAGTGTCTCTCTGTGCCTCTCCTACTCCTTTCTCCCACTTCCCTCTTTGAGGGCACAAGCTTAGACTCCTGTCCAGCTGCCAGCTGCCACCAGAGAGAGAGCCAGTCAACCCTGGGCCCACACAGTCGACCCCAGCAGATGTCCCACAGTGGACACTGGGGTGGAGGGGGCAGAGCAAAAAAACAGACAGAAGGAGAAAAAGCCAAAAACAAGGCAATGGCCTTAGCTATTATGTTTGGACTGACAGAGAAAATCCGCATAGTGTTCGGGGGAGTATTCCTTATGTTGTTTATGTAATTACAGATTAAAGTCTTAAGACAAAGACAAAAACCAGTGTTGACAATGTTGTTTTTGAGTTGTGATCTTCATCGACTGATAGTTTGCTTTATGAGATGGGAGAAAACCTCCCAAAAATAAACCTTTTAAGGTCGAGTTGACTGTCTGTGTCGAAGAGAGACAGCAACTCACATTTGTGAAGCCAAAAAAGCACCGTTATGACATTTCTGTGGAAGAATGCACACTAATCTATCAACAAATCCTGTCTGCGCCGCATGCTTACGATGGGAAAACACAGCTGGTATCTCAGTGTTTTTTTCTTGCATATTTCATTTCATGTGACATGAAAAGTTGCTCTTTTGGGCTTTAGAAAAGCCATTGCAAAGCCTATCGATAACACAATGAAATAATGTCTCTGTTGAAAATAATCCAGTATCTGTTGCTGTTTTGCAGCCTATATAAGCTGTAGCACTTCTCAAGACAGGATCCTACCAACGCATAGTGATGAACAGCGTCATCTCTCCACAGATAATGGGGAACTCGTATGCCGGGCAGCTGAAGTCTGCTCGATTTGAAGAGGTTCTCCATAATTCTATCGAGGCGTCATTGCGTTCGAGCAGTGGAGATCCACAGCCCATCTTCACTCAGCTCTACCTCGAGCCAGAGCCATTTCCTGGGAATATGGAAGGTAGGATCCTCACAGTGATTGACAAAACAACACATGGGTTTAAACTGCATTTAACAGAAATATTTGGCTTTTTTTCTTGACACAAATATAGCTTCACATCAGAGAAGACTTCATTTAAATGAATGATGCTTTAATCTCTACCTTACTGAAGATTATTTTGTCCTTGTAGAGGTAATGCAAGATAATCTGTAAGCGTTGATTTTAGGGGTCTACTTACTGATGGATTCAATGGAACGGAACTTATACCTAAAAAAGCAAAAAAAAGAATGATATCAAGCTGAATAGTACCTGGGAAACTATATAAAATAGATAGATAGATAGATAGATAGATAGATAGATAGACAGACAGACAGACAGACAGACAGACAGACAGACAGACAGACAGACAGACAGACAGACAGACAGATAGATAGATAGATAGATAGATAGATAGATAGATAGATAGATAGATAGATAGATAGATAGATAGATAGATAGATCAAGAACAACGGCACCAAACCCACCTATGTAATATTTTAAATGTAGTACTGCTTATTCAGTGTACAGTTTTAAATTTTGAGGTCGCCATCTTGTGCTGCCATGTTTCTACATCAGCCTGGATGGACAATGCAGCCAGAGCTTGTGTTTTAATGACACAAACATCTACAGGAAATCAAACAAAGAAGCAGCTGTTGCAGTTGGCAGTCTTACCATTAGATGTCACTGATTCTTACACACCTGACCTTTAATATTAAACATCACTTAACTGAACAAAAACAAATGATTTAAATGTGCAAAATGGTTTCATACGTTTTTGACCAAAAAAAAACTAAAACGTGGATTTAAATTCTCCATCAGACATAAAGCCGAAAGCCGACCTCCATGTCATGGAGCCGCCAGGTCATGAGCTCATGAACGGCCACTCTTCCAACGATCTGGAGGAGCTGGAAGAGGACGATGACTCAGACAGCAGCAGCCCTCCACTCCCCTACCTACAGGCTCCTGTACCTGACGGCTGTTGCACACTGGACGGTAAATCCCATCATCCTGCAGGCCCTTCATTTGACATTTACTTTATATTAAATGTCACTAAACATCTGAGAAGAAAATATTAAGATTGTTAAAATCAAATTAGTATATATGACGAAGAAGGCTATGGAAGATAAACTGCTCCTTTCCTCTCAATTGTCACATCTGCCTCTTTGTCCACTCTCAGGATTCTGTCAGGCCGGTAAGGACCTCCGCCTGGACTCCATGACAACAGAGCTCATCGAAGTCCCAGCAGGCTTTGAGCTGGTGGGTGCAAAGTCCCCCAGTGTCCCCGAGCACATCCTGGTGTGTGCTGTGGATCGACGCTTTCTGCCTGACGAGAATGGGAAAAATGCACTTTTAGGTCAGTCTGAGATAAGAGTGCAAAGAGAAATCCTACCACTACTGTGTAAATGATATTATTGAGAAAAATACGTAAACTCAAATAACAGCTCTTTTTCTTGTAGATGATGTGAATGATGATATTTGTTGATGATTATTTATAAGCCAATTATTACAAATATTTGGTTTATAGATCATTTTGTATTGGAAAATACTGCATGTATGTACTTGAATGACATAAAGAGTAGATGTGTGTTGTTCAATAATTTGTTACTGAACTTAAGCAATCTTTTTGTATTTGTTATCTTTAAACAGTTAAGTTTTATCAGATGGAGGAAGAAAGAAAATGAGCTAAATACATGGGCCTCTAATTATTTATGCTGCAGCAGAATTTGACCATATTTATCATTAGATTTCTTTGCAATTTCATTGTTTGTTGCACATGTAAATATCCTTCCATCCTTTAAAAATGTAAAAGCTAAAGAACATGTTATATAACAACTGTATTTTATGTTAGTAATACAGATCACACACAACTAAAATACAGAAATGACTGTACCTTTATATTTGCATTACTGTGCATTACAGTATTTCTGTTGTCATCGTCTTTTTAAAACCCCTCAAAAAACATGTCTTGAGCTCAGAGCAAACAGCTGATGTTGATAAATCATATCAAGATTTATGGGTCACAGTGTAAAAGTATGCCCTCCTGGGAGGAGAGAGTTCACTGGCCGTGTAAACTAACAATCATCATTTTTGGTTTCATTTCATCACCTCCAGGTTTTTCGGGAAACTGCGTGGGCTGCGGTGAGAAGGGTTTCCGATACTTTACTGAGTTTTCGAACCACATCAACCTGAAGTTATCCACCCAGCCCAAAAAGCAGAAGCACTTAAAACACTACCTGCTGAAGAATTCACAGGGTGCTCTGTGCAAAGGACCCCTCATCTGCTGGAAAGGTAAAATAAAAGAAGCACAAAGTTGCTCTTTTTTGCTGTGATTTACTGTCAGATGATTATCTTTTTAAGTAAAGAGGTTTTTGTCTCTCCACCCTGTTCCTCCTCAGACTGTAAATCCCGACAGTTCTCGAGCAATGCGTCCACCTCCAAACCCAGCTCGTCCTCCTCTCTCAGCAGCAAAGAGAACTGTGGCACCAGTGGACAAAGCTCCTCTCCTTTTTCCCTCACGGGTGAGTATGCATTTCTAACTCTTTTAACCTAAAAACCATTTATTAAAAATGTCACAAATGACTACCTAAAATAAACATTTCTCCATACATAGTCATCGTATCTTCACAAGCTGACTGGTTTGTGGTGTTGCCATAGTGATAGTACTTTGTAGTAGCTCCCTGTGTGGCTGATTCTGTTTACTGGTTGTTTCTTTCCATTTAGTTGCTTTTATACTATTTTATTCTTATCATCCTGTTATGATTGTATGTTCCTTATTGTTCTCACTCTTGTAGAACTGAACAGTTGTCTTAATTAGCAATATTTTCAAACTAAAAAGACAATTGTATATATTTAAATAGCACAAATGACTGAAAATTCAACAATTATGATGTCTAATTTAGGCCTGAATCATTTGCTCAGGTGAAGCACAATAATGACTAAATATCATATGACGACAAGAGAAAGATTCCGTCTTTCTTGAAGGCAGTGTTCCTTTCTTTGACAACAAGAACGCTTCCTCCCCTCGAAGAGGGAAAAATTAGCTCTTGGGCTTGTGGTATTGATTTGTTCTGAACCTGGAAACTGCCTGTCAGCGCAGATCTCACACATTAATGTGTCAGATATCTGAGCTGCAGGACCTGTTGTTGGGGGTAACAGCTGCCTGGAATCGGGTACATATCCTCCTCTCCAAGTGAAGCTCACTCTCTGAGCCAAATGGGAGATGTTTATCCCGAAATGATTAATGAAAATGCAGAGCTATGGTTTGTTTGTGTTGCGTAAACAATGTCGGATACAAAGAGTCTGCTAGTATTTGACATTTCGCTGACACTAGTGTGAAGTCCAAAGGCAAAGCAAGAGACCAATCAGAGCGCTGTGAGTGTGTTACGACTTGTTTGTTTTGAGCTATTTGCAACCACTCTGGCACAAGGAATCACCTCTCTATAATGTTGGTAAGTGTTTGATGTTATTTATTATTATTTATTATATTTTTAGATTCTCCACCCACCACCAGAACGACGCAGGCATCTTCTGTCTTTTTTGGGAGTCAGGACATGAGCAGAGACTGCAGTTTTCTCAAACCTTTGACCTCTACATCTGGAAACAAGACTCTGCCAATAGGTGAAGTTCTATTTTACATTTATATATGTATATATATATACATATATATGTATGTACTCATTTTGTTGCACATTCTCACTTGCACCCAGGCTTGAGAGGCTGACAGGCCTTTACATGAGTGACACTTCAATGGCCTTGCCCTTACACTGAAAGGGGTTGCTTAGCTACAGGCTGTTTTTTCTTTTTTTCTTTTACGTGGTTCAGCATAAGGCAGATGGATCTGTGGCTGACCGTGGAGCCAAGATTAACCTCTGCTACGGCCTCTTTAGACACACGCACACACACACTCACACAACATCATGCACAAGCGTGTGTGTGTGCGTAAACACACCAATCAATACTGGAGGAAGGAATGCTGTAATGACTTTTTAAGGTCTTGCTATCCATTAGCCCCTTTACAAGGTTGTGATATTGACAAGTAAAGATTACACATACAAATCAATGTTTCAGTGTATTGCATACACAGTGAATATGAGATAGGGAAAAAAAAAGAGTCCAGTGGGGTCATTGGCAAACAACCATCATATATATATAGGGAATCAATAAGCTGCTGTTAGTACTGACACACACGCATGTGTCTTTGCAGAGAGTTGCAGTTGTTTATATTTAAGTCAAAAGTGTATATGGTTTGTATCGCTTTAGAATAATTATTTTATGTGTACATATGTGTACGTGTTAGGCATTTTGAAGCAGAAGCTTACTCCACAAATGAGAAAGAAAAACATTATTTCTGGTAAAATCTCATCCTTTAACAGAGGAGTCTGGTGTAATGTATTTGTTGCGTGTCCTACTTCATCTGCCATGACTCGAACAATAACACCTTGAATGTTGTCAGCTTTCGTTTATTCCCTTCTCACATCAGCGTCTTCTGACAATGCTGCTCCCACATATATGGAAAAGAAGTGACGATGTGACCAGTGTTGCAAAATATTCTATGACAGGCAGTTACAGTCACATATAAAAATAAGACTTCTTAAAGTGCATATAAAAGAAAGAACATCAAACAGATCATAGAGGATAGCACTATAATCTTATACTTATTTAACAGTATTGAATGTAAACACAGCAGATGAAATCTCCAATGGCTAAGTTTCCGTATGTTGTCCCCAAAGATGTCCCCAGTATAAACACACGCCCTTGCAGTACATGTACACAAAGTAGTTCAGCTCATGTATACACCCAAACAGTTTATTAGCATGTGAGTACACTCCTGATTGGACCCTAGCATTCGCTTAATATAAGAGTAAAATAAGAGTTAGGTCAAAGGTTATGAAAGTGGTTTGCTGTGTGGTTTAACTACATCACCTCCTAGTGGAGGTTCGTGTAGTCCTTTGTGGACTGTACCTTATATATTAATCAGATTGTTTTGTGTTTTATCATGCCAGCTCGTCAAACAGTACTCAATATGTGGAAAAAATAATTCAGCATACTCTTGAGGTTGAGATCTGATACTTAACTTCAAATACTTTGAAAGCCAATTACATTGCCTGCTGACAGTCTCTTCTGTACTTTCTGTTTGTACTCAGTGGTAACCACTGATATGATATTAAACATAGTTATGATAAACATTGTACTCGAGCTGGAACCAACAATTATTTTCATAATCCATTAATCTGTCGATTATTTTCTTGATGAATGGAGTAATCGCTTGGTCCATACAATGTCAGAAGAAAGGAAACAGAAAAATAATCACATCTACGAAGCTGAAAAATCTAAAAACAAAAAAAACACAGTTGACAATTAATTTAGAAATCAATTGTTTCAGCTCTAATTGGTATATCATGCATGTTACAGTGACGTTAGCATTTATCGAACCAGAATCCACTGAGTCATGATTTACGCAATGGTTAAATAAAACAGTCTATGTGTCGTTAAATGTGCAGTTTGAAGTGTCTCACTGTGGGCCGTTAATGTGTGTGTTTGCAGTTCCCACAGCTCTGAGGGTGAACGGGCCGACTAATGGTCTGGGCGTTGATGCGCGTCCTCCTTCATTGAGTCCCTCTCAAGTTTCCATAGCGCCTCCAGGTCGTGGCTATCGCTCATCTGATTTAGGACACAGTCCATGTAAGCCTTTCGTTCCGTTTTTAGACAAAAATAAAAAAACAAATATCTGTACATAAGCACGACACTTAATGTGTTCATTTGGGTTTTCCAGTAGCTTCTGTCATGAACTCAGGCCCTCCAAAGAAGCGCCACCGGAGCTGGCATCCCAACGCGTTGGTGCCGGTTCCACCTACAGCTGTACCTGTTCCAGCCATCCGACCCATTGTCTGTTCCCCAGGTCAGTGCCCGAACCACGGCAGTTCCTTCAGCTAAAGTGTTCTATTTGAGTTTGGTCCATAAAATGTCAGAAAATGGTAGAAAATGTTGTTGAGTGTTTTTCAAGCCTGGAAATTATGACCAGTTATATGGAGCAAAGAGACCAAAAATATTCACATTTAAGAAGCTGAGGGTCCACACGGTTGGTGTAGTGATTAGTACCTGGTCGGAACAAGGGCCTTTCTGCACGGAGTTTGCATGTTCTCCGGTTTCCTCCCGCAGTCATGCAGATTTGGGGTTTAGGTTAAATTGGACACTCTAAATTGACTGCATGTATGTGAGTGCATGGTTGTTTTTCTCTATGTGTCCCTGTGATGGACTGGCGATCAATCCGGGGTGAGACCCCACCTATCACCCTTTGTCAGCTGAGATTGGCACAATACCCCCCACGACCCTCATATGGAGGATAAAGAGGTAGAAGATGGATGATGGATAATTATTCGAGGAAACATTTCAGTCCCACTTGAGTCAGTGTCGTAAACAGCCTCAAATAATGGTGCCACGTGTTGTACATTCTTGGTTGTAATGAGTAGTTATTTGAGTCACCTTTGCCTTTTGTAATCTCAAAATGAGTGAAGCATCAACAGCATCCATAGAACTGCCACCCACTGGATAATTTCTCTTTTTCAGACCATTCTCTGTAAACTACAGAGATGGCTGTGCGTGAAAATCTCTGAAATACTGTCCTCAGATCAGACTGTCGGGCTGTGCATGTTCAAATTAACTTAAATTACGTTTCTCTTCCATTTCAAGGCTCAATTTGAACTCCCATCGGGTCATCTTGACCATGTCTACATGCGGAAATGCAATGAGTTGCTGCCAATTGATCGGCTTATTCGATATGGGTTAATGAACAGTGCACCTAATTAATTAACCAAAAATTGTGTGTTGTTTGGAACATAGACTGTGATTTTAAAAAACACTCCTCTTCCTCCGAATTGGGCACAGAGAAAAGACATCTCTGGATTTTCTCTTGGCTGTTAGAGATGATTCACCAAACATCTCCATGGAGACAGAGGCGGGGAGTTTGTGGCAGGAATTATTTCAAAAATGATGGAAGAGGATTATTTGCCACATCATGTAATTGTGGTTATATATACAGTACACTGTCGTGATTACAAATAAATTGTCTAACGTGCACATGTAGTGTTCTCTGGCTCATGTGAAAAAAACTAAAACAATGATTGAAGCAACAGATCGGCTGAATGTGACGTATCCTTGTGCTGACGTGTCATTCCTACTTTTCCATCCAGGGTCTGTATTAGCAGTGACTTCTCCTCAGCCACAGGTCGCTGGAGTCATTCAGCCACAGCCCATCACTGCTGGAGAAACAGTCATCGTTCCTGACAACCTGCTCACCTCTGCAGGTGTTCGGCCCGTCATCCTCATCGGTATGACTGGTCTACTTGCTTCTTAATACTCTGAATACAAAGAAAATTAAACTGGTTCACTGATAATGTGTGACTTTTAAAAGCTCAAAGGTTACCCCACACTCACACACAGATAAACCTCTTAATATCACCATAAAATGAGTTCAACTCTATTTCAGAAAATGTCAACTAAATGTCAACGTTCATCTTATGAAATATCACACTCTTGCATAATTATTCCTGTTTTAGTGAGTGATTGTGTTTGAGTATATTATGTGATGGATCTTTGTAGACCTAATGGGTATAACTTAATTTCATTTTCATTTCATTCTTAATGTAATAACCTTGTATTTAGCCTATATTTTCTCACATTTTGACTCCAAATATATAAATATATATATTTTATTGACTTAAATATGAGAAAAGAATGTAAACGGTTGGTTTTATATTTTAAGTAGTTCAAAAATAATTAGAACAAACTGTTCTGTGTTGCTGCTTGTTATCATGTTGTTTTTGGAGCTTCGATGTGTGTCTTGTTTGTCTAATGAAGACTCCTCTTTCCAGGACATGGCACTTTACCTTATTTCTATGGAAACGTTGGGGACATAGTGGTGAGCCCCCTGCTGGTCAACTGCTATAAGACCAGCCAGCTGACAGAGAAAACCCTGGAGACTTTGGGCCTCAACAGAAATCAACTTCTCAGTGTGGAAACAATGATTCTGCTCACTCTTCAGTATCTTGCACGTTTAGGTAAACACACAAGAGCACAAAGAAGTGAACTGGCTTTGCTGAAACATTTTGTCTAAGCTGTTATCAAACATGAGGGAGGCGGGATGTGAGGTGGATGACCGTGAGTGACTGTGACCGTGGAGCTGGGGTCTTATTCAAACACCGAAAAAGATAAAAATCTAACTGTAACATGAACTAAGGTGCACCTTTCTGATTCATCACTGCTTTAAGTTAACGTTTTTCAATTTCCCCCCCTTCAGGTCCTGACCAGATTCCACTGAGGGAGGAGCTGGAGCAGATCGTTCTGAAGGCCATGCTGTGCTGTCCTGGTGGTCCCGCCATCTCCCTGACCCAGCTGCCATGGCTGGCTCGGCTGGAAGCCAGCGTCTCCGGGGGCAGCGTCCAAGTCGTGGTTACCCATAACTCTTTGGGAGAGGGCATTTCTGAGTCACTGCGTTCTCTCTGTGAGGGTCCTCACCACCAGCAGTGCCTGCCCACCTACGTGGTCATCATATGCGCCTCGAAAATGAGCAGCAACGAGTTCTGCGTGCTTGTTTTGGGTGAGTTTTGCAGCCTAACTACGTCATTTCAGTGTTTTTATGTAAACCTGGTACCCACTTTATTATTCTGACTAGAATTTTACATGGTTTGCAACTTTGCATGAACACATTTCAATATTAATGTCTAAATGGGCCTGTCGTACACAGGAAAGTACCAAGCACGGGCCTTAGCTGAAGGAATGCTGACGACCAACGAGTTTCTGAAGGAAATCAGCTACGAGCTCATCACAGGGAAAGTCACCATCTTGGCATCTCACTTTAAAACAACCTCACTAGGTGAGTCCTGCGTCTTTTAAAACACATGCTCTTAATATTTGAATAAATAATATGGATTTAATTGGGAAAAACTTAAAGGTGCATTATGTAATAAATCTAAAGCAACTGGCCATAAAATCCTCCTAATATGTCACAGAGACTCAGGAATAATATTCATATAACAAACTGAACTCACCAACAACAACAGTACAGACAAAATATTTGCATTAAAAAAAATATTTTGCAGACTGCAAATCATGTTTATGTTTTGAAATCATGTTTTGGAATGTGGCGCCACCTACCGCCGTGTACCAATCATTGCAGTCAGTAGAGTCTCAGCTGCCGAGCAACCACGGGTTGCCAGTTATGTCAGAAAACGAAACCTAAAAGACCTCGGTATTTTGAATTTGAATGTAGTAACCGTTTTTGGCCACATTCTTACATATGGCACCTTTAACTTAAACTTGTATGTGTTGATTTATGTGCGTTGATTCATGTTCATGATCGTTGTGTCCAAATGCACACTAAGTAAATGGAAAACAGTGTATTTGGTTGCAGCTTTGTCTTGTGCGTAAGTCAGTGTCTTTGTTGTGACTGTGGTGCCTGCTTGTTATCAGGGGACAATCTGGACAAGCAGCTGGTGCGATACCAGCGCCGGCGGAAAGGACAGGTCATCCAGCCCTTTCAGGGAGATGTCACTGACCACATTCACTCCCAGGAGGCTGCCAGCATGTCACCACCCTCAGACAGAGGTTAGACTCCTCTCATCGTCACTGTTGTGTAAACTGAACTGTTCGGCCAAGGAAACTTTTTTCAGTTTAAACCACTATTTTCCAAACTTTAACATTATAAATGCTATACTATAAAACAATTTCAGGAACACTTAATATTGTTTTTTATAGATACCGTAAACCCAGTATTTCAATTAATGTTAAATATGTAATTAATTGTCTGTGACCATAGCATGTGTACTTCTACACCTAAGACCTAAACCGATTGTGATATCTAGAAAATTAAGAAACTATGGACTGGAGATCTATCTCGGGTGTGACCCCGTCTTTCGCCTTATGTTAGCTGAGATTGGCACCGCAGAGGATAAAGCGGTAGAAAACAAACGGATAGATAACAGAAAGCAGAGAAATAGAGCTTTGCACCCATATGTACTTGTACACGGTAACCCTCGGGACTTCCGCGGAACGACCGTCCAATCACTGACGAGATTCACAGAAGCACTCACTCACTCACTGAACATTTTTTGACAATACTACAGCCATATAATCAATATAAGTCCAGGTGGCCTGAATATCTTGATGGTCATATGAGGGTTAAAACAAATACACATTCATTTAAAGTAAAAGGCTGGAAAAGAAATATCACTTCGATGAGTGAGATTTACGCAACTAAATATTAAATATAATTACTGGCTGGATACTTTTCATGACAGGTATTTTGTTCCATTAAATTGTACATTAAAGTACAATAAGTATATTTATGCTAAAATAAACTTCTATTTGTCTCTCTTGTGTTTTCCTGTTGCAGAGCTCTTAACTAAGGTATTCCAGATCCATCCAACCCAGCTCAGAGTGGCTCGCAGCCTCCTCTCTCAGGTCTGTTCCATCGCAGACTCTGGGACCCAGAACCTTGACCTCGGTCGCTTTTGTAAAGTGGACTTTCTTGTTTTGGTCCCGCCCTCTCACGTACTGGTGCACCAGACAGCACAGCGCATCCGGCAATCAGGTGTGTGTTCATTTTGCTTGATTCTTGGTAAACGATCGTATCAAACTTGCACCGTCACTGTATCATCGCGTGTGGCTTTTGTTCAGGAGTGCTTGTGGACCTGGGAATCGAAGACGCCTGCTCAGCTCACCAGAAACCGGACAAGTACGTGGTGCGTCTGGACAACGACGTTCACGCCAAGATGGAGGCCTTCATGAAGAAAGTCAAACAGAATCCCTACACGCTGTTCATCCTCATTCACGACAACTCGCACGTCGACCTCACAAGGTACGCTCACTCCAGAGAGACAGACACAACTGCAGTCAGACATAGTGTTGATAAAGTGATATTTGTTATGGCTGCAAATGTAGACTCGTCCTTTAATACTGACGTGACTTTGGAAAGAGCAGAACACGTGTGAGTGCGAGTGAAAACAAATACAGAAACGCTGCAGTAGAATGTAGGCCAGATCATTTGAGATATCCCTTTTTCCTTTTTGTGTTGATGAGATTTGACATTCTTGAGCCTTTCTGGTCTGCCAAGATTTCTTTTTGTTTATTCTCAGCAAACTGCTTTTCTCTGCCAGAAGCACAAAATAGATCACTTCCTCTTTTCCAGAGAATTTTCCTTGGGAAAAAAACCTACGCCTTCCTGGGCTGTTCCATGAACCATGTTTCAAATCAATATCAGTTTTCGTAGAATATTATGAACAAATGGATGGTTGTGGATAAGAAAACTTAAATATTCATCCCCCCAAAAAAACACTTTGCTCTCTCATCTCTCTTCAGTGCTCTGTCTGGCTCTGTGTGCCACGGCGAGCTGCAGGGTCTGGCTGACCGAGTGGTGAACTGCCAGGAAGTCCTAGATGCCATGAACCTGCTGGTCCTACAGGTCAGCTGCTTCCCATACACGCTGCAGACCCGTCAATCACGCATCAGTGTCCACAACGAGGTTTACTGGCCCTCCAACAACAGCCTGGTAAGCATTTTCTTTCTTTTAGTTTAAGCATTGTGCATTTTTTTAGCCATGTTAAAAAAATAATGGTGTCAATTAACTGCTGTTAAACCTCTTTTTCATTCAGAGGAAGTTTTGTAGCAGGAGTTGTGTTGCTCTGCCCCCTGGTGGATTGAAATGTACCTACTTTAACAATCATGGCTTTAAAGACTGTTAGACTGCAGATTGCAACAAACTGAGGATTTACCCTTCCCTTTCTTAAGCATGTCAGGGTACTAGAGTGTCCTTGGTAGTAAACCTCCCCCGTAAACACACATAATGCACACTGTGTCTGATTAATCTGCTCAGGTTGCCGTAGAAACATGGCAGCACGAGAGCATAGACTCTGCAAACCCTGTCTAAAGGACACATGAAATGATTATTCTGCTAATAAACCCTCTTAAATGTTACACACAGGACTTTTAATTCATGTATTTAACACATTACAATATCAGCATCTGAAGAGAGTTATTATGATGCTGTATTATTGGGAAAAAAAATAATCTTACATTATAATGATTTTAATTTAAGTATTAAAGACAATAACTGTGAGACATAATTGTTAAACATACTGACATTTAATACTGTGTTATATTATTTCAGGATGTGCTACTGTGATCTGCAACTAACTCTTCACATTGAACCCATTTTCTCCAGCAGGGGGAGCAGTCTCCTAAGGAATTGGTCTACTTTGGCCTGAGGGACTACAGCAGCTCCCTGCAGTGGGGCATGGCCAGCCCCATACTGCGATGTGATGATGCATTTGAGAAGATGGTCCACACTCTGCTGGATAGGTCAGCCTGAGCTCAACGCCGAGAAATAAGCACAGCAGATGGCTGTTTGTTGTTACTTCAGACCTAAAACCTGCAGCCTGTCTTTTGTCAGAACAGCCTTACACCACATTTCATAGTTTAGAGCGAGGTGGTGATCCCAGCTGTCGTTTTCCAGTCTCGACTTTACAATAATATCCAACATGTCTGATATTCATTGTCAACAATGAATAGATGAGCTGCACCATCTGGGAATCAGAACAGAGCACAATGAAACATGCAATAATCTGGCTATACAGGAGTGACCGTACTTGTACAAAAATGGTGATAAAGTGAGATACTATAAGCAAGATATATTCCAATTATCTTCCCCCGTAAGTTGTGTGATTTTGGTAAAACTCTCAAAGTAACATGGAGTTCATGTTATATGTGGTTAAACAATGTAAAGAAGTGGAAAGAAGATCCTTAAAAGGACCTTTTCACCCCAAAAAATTGGCAGTTTTTTTTATTCATTTATCCAGAGATAAATGTGTCAGACAGTGGATCTGAGACACGTGTCTCATTACCACAGCAACAGAGGAAGTTGGGGTTGGGAAAAATAAATAGATTTGACAAAAAGTCGACATCAAAGTCACTTCCTGCGAAGAAAATATAAGCCATCTTTACTGTGATTCTGTCAAGTTGTATGAGTAAAAAAAAAAATTTTTGGTCAAAGTAAACAAACACAGCAGCATCAATGATTTTAAGAAAATTGGTGAAAACCGCCCTTTAAGCTTGCTGTCCTTCCATATCAATACAGTGTTGTGACACATTATATTTTAGTGTATTGACATTTTCTTACACCCCTAGCAAATAGTGATCTTTGAGATACACGTTTTGTTTTTTTTCCAAATAAATGTCCTCTAATGTATATGCATCATAAAGCGTGTCTAAAGATTTTATATATAATAGCCGGAGAGACTTCACAATAAAAACACTTGATTATCTGTGTGTTATCCCAGACATCCGCACCTCCACAGCATGGTCATCCGCAGCTACCTGCTGATTCAGCAGTACACCGAGGCCATGATGGCCTTGACCTCTTCCCCGTCCCTGCGGGACCACATCACACCGGAGACTCTGGCCATGGTGGAGGACCTGATCAATGCCCCGAGCAGAGAGGGCTCCCAGGGCCGGGGCCACATGCTGCTGGTCCGCGTCCCCTCACTGCAGCTCGCCATGCTGGCCAGGGAGCGACTGGAGGACGTGAGGGACAAACTGGGGCTGCAGCTGTGCTTTGCTGTTCTGCTGGGAAGTCCTGCCTCTGAACTCAACCTGCACAGAAACTTCACCAGTCGCCTCAGGGTGAGAGTCATTGCTAACTAAACATGTTTAATATTTAACATTATAGATTTTATAATTATATGATTTTGATTTTGTCATTCATAACGTTCCATTTACAAATAACCATATATGATTCAAAAGTGAATACCAGAGTGAGACATCATATTTAATGATACAAATGTAATATTCCTTTTTTACACAAAAACAAAAAAAAATAATGAAGGTTTCAATAAATTTGGTAAATGAAAACAAATGTATAGCTCCATATTTGAGGCTCACCTGCAATACCTGAAAGATCCACCAGAGGACCAAGCTCACACTTTGACAAGAACTAGTGTAGATTATGAACTTTAATTTTGAATTTTACTGAACAATACTGAGCAACAATGATGTTGTGTTGCAGGCGTGGCGAGGCTGTGACAATGAAGACTGGGTACCGCACACATATGAGGATCTGGAGGGGCTGCCCTGCATCGTCATCCTCACTGGGAAAGATCCTCTTGGAGAGACTTTTCCCAGGTAGTGTCAGATTTCACAACATTCCCTGACCCAGTAGACATGCCAGAAAACTGGAGCCATTCATAAATAATGTAGTGCATATTCCTTACGCTCATATTTAATCCACACATTGACACAGTGTGTTATCATCTTTACAAGAAAGATCATGTAAGTTTTAAAGCTGAACAATCTTCTTCTTCCACACTTTACTCTTCTAGGTCTCTGAAATACAGCGACCTACGTCTGATAGACTCCAGCTACTTGACTCGCACAGCTCTGGAGCAGGAGGTGGGTCTGGCCTGCACCTATGTGTCCATGGATGTTGTACAGGAGCCCAAGAGGGCCATGGCCACACGGGAACCAGACCCAGAGAAGACTGCCACCAGCATGAATGATGGAGACGAGCTGGAAAGACCTCAGAGCAATGGCAGCGCAGCAACCAGAACTTCTGGTGAGTTCCTGACCTCACTGAGGTAGCAATTTATAGGATTAAAGACACAAACACACACCATTGTCAAGACATAAGCATCAATGCTGGTATGCTGCAGGGTTTGTACTATATGGTGATAATCACAATTGGGAAAAATCTGTTCAACTCACTAAACATACAGTCCTAGTGATTTATTTTGAAGGTGCCACAGGGTGCATCTTTGGAATCATTCCAGCACCTCATGATTTCTAATCTAATTTTTAAGATTATTCTCTAGACATTCAAAGAATTTAAAGCAATAATATCTTAGTGGAAATTCAGTATTCTGGTCAGAATAACTGTGACATGGAATTTTTGGTATTTTTAGGACTTAAAGTCATGGTTTTGGTAATATGTTAATCTATTTTCTCTTTAACTGACATGTATCAGACATTAATCTATATTTGTGCACATCTTCTAAAACCTATGGATAGGAAATAAATAAAGGTTTTGCAGTTTCCCAATTTTGTGATCCACTAATACACAATATAAATTATGACAACAGGGCTACATTTGTGCATAATTTAGCAAATTATTTACACATATTTATATCTGTGTACCACCTAATATCAAACTGAATTGGTAAATGAACAATTTTTCAAGTTTTCACCCCAAGTTTTTAAAATATATGCACACAAAAAAATCATCCCATGACCCATCTGTGGGTCTTGACACTTTGTCTAATTATCATAATTGTGAATTACAATTATTTTGGTCAGGATCATAGCAACACTTAAATTTTCATTTGCATTTTACAACAAGTAAACTTTTTCTTTCTTCTAACATTTCACTCTGTGCGTTCATATGTCATCATTCAGGTTCCTTGGCAGAGAATGGAGTCAGTTCATCTGATGTAGCAGACTCTTTCCAGAAGCCCTCAACTTCCTCCTGCTTTCCTGAAGGTGCCGCCATCTCAGACATGGCCACGATGACACAGGCGTTCAAGCAAGAGTGTGACTCTTTGGGAAGCCAGTTCTCATCCAACACCCCCAAAGCCTCCAAGGCCCCTCCTTCCCTTTACTCCAGTTCCTCATCCTCCTCCCCTTCCCCGTCGTCTTCCTCCACCCAGAGACCCAGCCAGTCCACACATTGCAGCCGAGACCACAAACCTGCTCGAGTGTCGCCGCGGACAGTCATCCTGTCCAGAGCGGCGTACAACCTGCTGGCGGGGGAGTCGGGGAGTCAGCTGAGCTCCTACGCCCTGCTGCCACATGCAGATGTGTCCTGGAGCAGCCCGCTGAGGCCTCTCATCACCCACAACCTGCAGGGGGCAGAGCAGAGCGCGCACTACCGCCAGTGGACCGTCGCCAAACAGCATCACGCCGATTATGAAGCACCATCTGTGCAGCATCCACGACGCTTGCTACTCAGCGGACCGCCACAGGTAAAATTAGACTTTTTGTCGAAGTTGTTAAATAAAATACGGCAAATAATTGTGTGACGTGATGATTTTTTGTGTCCTTTATTAGGTTGGGAAAACTGGTGCCTACCTGGAGTTTCTCCGCATCATGTTTCGAATGCTCATCAGGCTGTTGGAGGTCGATGTGTATGACGAGGAAGAGGAGGAGGAGGGTGAGGATGATTTAATTTAGCATGTCATGTATCATCAGATATCAGATAATAGAGAATTACAGGTAGTGGAGTCTAATGACTAATGTCTTTGTGTATACTGTACTGTACAAAAGGCCTCTAGTAGATTTGTTGTTGGCCTTGCTCTTGTGCAAAATTGTGACAGGAAAATGTATCCTGTAAAGTGTTGAAATTAGTTTCAGTTAAACTCATACAACATGTGTATGTAATCCCTTAACCATGGCTGGAATAATCCTGATGTAAAATACCTTCTTTTAAAAAAAAAAAAAAAAAAAAATAGGACACACACAGGTGTTACCAATGACATTCATTAGGGTTTCACTCCAGAGCTGCTGCCTTTGCAAAGCAGCCATTTTGACAGGTCACAGTAGGAAAACCACAGGTGTAAATAATCATGTCCTAATGAAGTGAACAGAGCCATCGTTAATGTGATCAGGAACACCTGGGCCTTTCCTGCCAACACAAGTCAAAGTGGCTGCTGTGCAAAATACCCTTTTTTTTTAAAAAAAGTGTTATATGGAAATACCTTTAAATATTTGACACTGTATATAAATATCTCTTATTATAATCCTATATTTCCTGTATTCTCCAGTTAAGGACATGGACAAATAAATGTATATGGTCATTCTAGAATGGCTAAAACAATAAATCCAATGACTCTTAAGACACATTTCTTTATTTTTGATTTTTCAGAAACATCCGAAGTTACAACCCCAGCAAATACCCACCAGTGGCCCGACATTGAGGAGATTCGAAAGCTGCCCTTTGATCCTTACCCCCGAGACCCTAAGTTCAAGAAGGCCAGCCCTGTTTTCTCTGATAAGATGCCAAAGGTCTTAAAAGGTCAGCAGAAATATGCAAACAGCAGCACTCCCGAGTTAAACATTGCTAGGTGCCATTGTAGACGTGTGATTGATCCTGATTTTAGTTTAAACACGTTTGATTTTTACATGTTGTACATTTGCAGACTTTAATCACGAAGCAGAGAGCCACACGGAAGCCAAGCGACAGACCAAGTCAATACGTCTGAGCAGGTTCGCCGCGCACAACGCCTTTCATCACTGTGAACAGTGTCACCACTACTGTGAAGCCGGCCCTGCCCCGCAGGTGAGGACAGTTTACAGGCTTAACTGCTTCCTTAATGAAAGCTTAGAGGCTTCTTTGTATATGCGTGTAAAAATGCTTGGAAAATGCTGAGAAGAAGCCAGTTTTTAAACTAAGGTGCTTGTACGGCTGCCCTTTTGTTGTGTCCTGTATTTAAGCAATCAAAACCTGGGAGCTGCTGAGACGACTGAAGCTCTACAAAGTAATCAGTGCATTAAACAAAGAAAAGAATAAAAACCAAGCCCATCGATTACCAGTGCCACTTTCCCTCACTCTACCTCTAAAAAAGCTTCTTCTAGATAATTGGGGCTTCAGAACACTGGACTAAAACCAGTTTGACCTATTTCTCTATTTCTTTTGAGTATCAAAAGATGCATTAAAAGCACTTGTTTGATATTTTCATCTCATTGTGACGCAGACATGGCCAGAAAAAACAGGTGCACCACAACAGATGCGTGTTGTGACTGCGTCACCACTGAGAATAATGAATGAATGCACACAAAGGACACTGCATAGATAGATACACATACGTACATGAGCTGCCTAAATACTTTGATACTCAAGAGCTCTGTACTCTCTGGGGTCTGAACGTTGATCCCTTTGTGTTAATAATGCATGTATGTGTGTGTTGTAGCTGTCGGAGTGCACCTTTCATGCGTTCACCTTCTGCTCGTCCATGCTGGGCGAAGAGGTCCAGCTCCAATTTGTCATTCCCAAAGCCAAAGAGCAGCACTTTGTCTTCAGCCAGCAGGGCAGCCACCTAGAGAGCATGCGGCTGCCTCTGGTGTCCAACAAGGTGAGATTACCCTCCATGTATAAGCACACAAACGTTTTATTAGGTAAGATATGGATGTCTAAAGAGTGGGTGAGCTCGTTGATTTCTCTGTGCCACAGTTTATATCATTGTTATTTTTCTCTCTGCCTTTAGGATCCAGATTTATTGAAGAGTCCGATCTTCACCCCAACTACGGGACACCAAGAGCAAGGACTGCTCAACATATTTCACGCCACAGAGGGCGCATATCACGTGCACATCCTGGTGGTGAAACAATGTGAGATGCCCCTCTACAGGAAGTACTGGCCCAACCACATCCTCCTCGTCCTGCCGGCCATGTTCAACAGTGCTGGAGTTGGTGAGTTGCTCAAGTTGCTGCCCAATCCTTTGCCTCCACATATTTAATGAGGAGGATGGACAACATTGTACTACACACAATAACAATTTTAAAAAATGCTCTAATTTTAAACATTGAGCAAATCATCGACGTTGAATAAAGCCAGTTTCCATCACACTAACTTCCATTATTAAACTGTCAATTTGAATAGAGTCAACAATGCTGTTTTTAAGGTTTCTTCTCACCAATATGTATTATATACTCACCTTAATGCACCTCCAACTGCATCCTCTTTTTCTCGCAAGTGACTATGCAATTTTTCTGCTGATAATGACTGATTTATTACAGTATACATATTCATTCAGTTATTACAGTCAGTCACATTTTACAGTTTGTTAAAAGGGATGTTCTAACCAATAGCAGAGAGCCACTGTGAGCCAGCATACAAGGTGTAGTGGTCTGATATATCAGTCAGCCAATCAGGTGCATTAAAATAAACAGCTCTAAGACAGGAGAGTATCAGTGTCAATATCTTGTCAGATGAGTTGCACACAAACTTGTTTTTATAGGTTAGTGAGGACACATCATAGACACTCTATTCCCTCACCCCATACCCTAACTTTAACCATCACAACCAAATGCCTAAACCCAATTCTTACCCGAAAACCGGGTTTTACCCTGAAAAGTCCCCACAAGGTGAAAATTACAAAGACAGCTTGTACTATATGTTTTTCGACCTCACAAACTTATAAAAACATATCCACACACTCACACACACATATGCACATTATTACACCATAGTGTTTTGGTTCATACAATAACAATTTTGTGCATGTATAAATACAACACTTGTGTCTGTTTTAAGGTGCTGCTCGATTCATGATCAAAGAGCTGTCGTATCATAACCTGGAGCTGGAGAGGAACCGACTGGAGGAACAGGGTGTCAAGAGGCAAGATGTATGGCCCTTCATCGTCATGATGGACGACTCATGCGTCCTGTGGAACCTCCAACAATCAGCAGACAGCAGGTAGATGTCCATCCGTCCATCCGTCCATCCATTGTCTACTCCTTTATCCTCCACATGAGGGTCACAGGGCAGGTAGATGTGTTGTATGAAATTCCCAGCAGGAGGAGTTGCCGTCCATTTACCCTTTCATCAATTACATTAAAGCGGCAGTGTGTAACATTTCGTGATTCGTGTTATTATTCTGTCTCTGTTTGGTTTTGTAAACAGGAAATTATGTCTCATTATATTTATGCTGCATCCCTCCAAACACTGCTGTATTTAGAAACAGTCCCGAGTTGCTGAATTTTAATCAACACCCCAAAAGACATGCTCATGTTTGTGTATCCTGTCCTCTTTGTGCTCCATCCCTTAGCGAGACATCAGATGGAATTTCATCCCTAATCAACGTGTCTCTGAAGACAGTGCTGCAGCACATGGAGTGCACGCCGAAGATCTCCCTCTACGCCATGTGTGGTACTCGCAAGTGGAGCAGCGGCCTGACCCGCCGCTCTCCCAGCAACCCCTTCAGTCGGTGTCATCTCCACGACTTTGTCATGCTTAACGTGGACCTGACACAGAATGTTCAGTATGACCTCAATCGGTAAGAATAGTGGAGGAGAGCATCAGTGATACGTTTAGCGATGAGCGCAGTGTCTTGATGTGTGTGGCGTCGCTGTTCTATGCAGGTACAGCTGTGAAGAGGTGGACTTTAACCTGAGGGTGAACAGCAGTGGGCTTCTGCTGTGCCGCCTCAACTACTTCAGTCTGATGAAGAAACACATTCCAGCAGGAAGCAACGACTTCCTGGTCAAACCTAAACTTGTGGTCAGTGCCTCATTCATACAATTAGATCAATTTCTCACTGACTTGTTTTGTTTTCAAACAATGTGAAATTCTGAACTTCTCACTTCTGTCTCCAGGAAATGGAAAACCCGGCTCCAATCAGCCCGT
The DNA here is from genome assembly GCF_963457635.1 of Microchirus variegatus. Taxonomy (NCBI): domain Eukaryota; kingdom Metazoa; phylum Chordata; class Actinopteri; order Pleuronectiformes; family Soleidae; genus Microchirus; species Microchirus variegatus. The sequence continues at coordinate 20,440,023 of NC_139806.1, forward strand.
CCCAGTATGTCTGTGCCCCAGACAGCGAGCAGACCCTGCTCGATGCCCCAGCCCAGTTCCTGCTGGAAAGGTTCCTGCAGAACTGCAGCCACAGATTATTTCCAAAGGCTGTTCAAAACAGAAACAACCCAGTTCTGTCCATCGACAGCTACCTCAACATCAGCCCAGAGGTAAGAGCTCCCAGGACGCTGCTGTTAAAAACAAGAGATCATCATCTTAAACTTACCAGAAAACTTCTCCTCTGGCATAAAACACTTATTGTAGACCTGATCATAAGGAAATCAGAAAACGATGTTTTGCGTGGGGAACAGTGTGAACTGCGTCCATGCACATGTGCTAACAGAGTGCCAGCAATGCATATTTGTACTGTATGTTTGTGCAGATGAGGTGTTTACACTCTGCACACCTCAGCATATTCAGTGTTTCTCTAGTAATGGAAATAAATCATGGCACACACACAGTTGCACACCATGCAACCTACAGTATAAGTGCGCTTGTAAAGTTGCCATTAATAGTTCCACACAGGAATCATTGAGGTTTCAAAAGCTGGCTGCAGTGTGTAACCTTTGGTGGATTTCCTAGTTGGCGATGTCGTCGTTCTGCCTCTCTTTGTGTCTTTGTGAACAGAAATGATGTAACATAATTTCTGTCAAGCAATACTATCAGTAGAGTGGCATTACAGGACAGGCAGTGACAACAACAACTGGGTTTTTGAGCAGTAGAATTCACCTCTGAAACTTTTTGTGGGCACGTCTTTGTGTCTTCAGCCTCTTGACTAGTACAGGGTCGCTGCTGCCTCCATCTGTCTTGATACAAAACAAATGTTCACATTTAAAAGTTACATATATGCAGGATATGCACTTTGTGTTTTGAGTGGGATTGTAAAGTTTGTTCCATTTTATATTTTTTTTGTCACAGATTTCTGTGTGCTACTTCAACTCTCGTCCACACTCCACCAACCTGAGCCATCAGGGCCTGGTGTTCAGTGGCCTCCTGCTGTACCTCTGCGACTCCTTCGTCGTCCCCGGACTCCTCCGGAAATTTCGCTTCCTCAAAGGTGACCCCTCTCAGCACACCTGTCCTCCATTTCCTCCGTTTTAGCGTATACCTTATAACTTATGTTGCTGTTGTAGGGAATCTGTGTAAACGCTCTGTGTGTGCTGATGCGTTCCTACACTCACATAACTCTGTAACACTGCACTGCAGTGCATAACACACACACCACTACTTTTTGGAGTGCACAATCTAATTAGGTTTCACTGTCTTGATGACAAAGCATATTGTGCTCCCACTTAATGTTTGCCTGACATTCACTCCCACTACTTTTAACTATATTATGGCCTGTGAAGGTTTAGTGGAGGATGTGGTTCTAATAGATGCATCAGTGGACATATTAAGAGCTTAACAATTTATTGTTTTCAAATCAAACTCAATTATCAAATCGCAAAGGCTTCAATTTAGGAAATGTATTATGAAGAATCTCTGACCCTGGGTTTTATATTTTACTGTTAATATTTACATAGAGTAGTTACTAAAGGTTGAGATAAAAATGTTTTTATTGCAAATCAAATCACATTCATAATATCTGTCAGGTAAATTGCACTTAGATTGCTCAGCCCTAGTACATAGACAAATATATGGAGTAATAAATGTATGGCCTTATGAATACATTTTTTTTTTTTATTTGATAATCATGTCAAGGCAGAGTCAATTTAATAATTTCATTATTTAATCAACTAGAGAAAAAGAGAGCAAACCTCCGCCAAGGTCATTCTGCTTCCTACAGCATCTGTGTTGTGGTTTTTTTTTGCACAGCAGCCATTTCGACATTGTTTAAGCAGGGAAAGCACATTTGTTACTGATCACATTTATCATTTTCATTTCATACATGACTTCAGCAGTCAATGAGGGAGCAAGCATGCACCCTGAAACAGTGGAACATAAATGCAGCCTAGCCATCATTAATACGATTATATTATACTTTTGTGATTTTCTCGTTTTCATATCACTGCCAAAATCGTATAAATTACTTTTATAACTTAAATTTGAAGAAAGTCTTATCCAAATCTGTCATTAACGTTTTTAGTTATGCGTCTCACAGACAGACAGACAGACAGACAGACAGGCAAACTTCTAACCTTCTTAGCAGAGGTAATGCAGAAGCTCTCATCAGCTGCTCCAGTACACTGAGCATAGAGGAAAACCTCAGATGAACTTCACTTACACTGATGAGGTTAACAAGCAACATCTGAGCAAAGTATTAATGCTGATTATGTCCGTAGGTGCCACCCTCTGTGTGATCTGCCAAGACCGAAGTTCCCTGCGCCAGACCATAGTGCGACTAGAGCTGGAGGACGAGTGGCAGTTCCGGCTACGGGACGAGTTTCAGACGGCCAACTGCAGTGAGGACCGACCCCTCTACTTCCTGACTGGACGCCATGTTTGAACCCGTCACTGCAGTTTGAGGAGAGGGTCCACTGCTCTGCTGCAGAAGCACAATCAGAAACTAGGAGAGATTTGATTCCACACCAGCCAGCTATCGTGATTCTTGCCACCCCCACCCCCACCCCCACCCCCTGTGAGGTCAGAGAGGACATACTAGAGCACAAGACTTGAAGTTGTCCACATGTGGCTTGTCTTCACCTGTATCACTACAGTGCACTATGCCTGGCTCTGCAGAGGGACAGTACATGTTTTTTAACCCATGCTTATAGCTGAGCTTGTCGCCCACTTGAGCGTGTGTTCCACCGACGAAAACTTTGCTGTGTGGGAAAACAGCACGGCTGAACTTGGTTTTATCATGTATGTGGGGAAAATAGACTCTTTTCGATGGATAACATGACTATTTGAAGATTGTATGTGTATAATGGACTGTGACTACAGTGTGTCCCACCCAGGACATGAAGTATGTGTTTATCTCAGGGTTTTTATGGGAGATTACAAGGTGGTTGCTTAAAGGGGGTCAAGCTTTTCTCCCTGTTTACTGTGTATTTTTGTCATTACCATATGTTGGCACCAAAGAAGTCCTCGGCTGCACCTTGCTTTTTCTCTTCACTTTTCCTTTCTCACCTGCTCCAACTCTCAGATTCCACTAAGCTCGTCACCTATATAATTCAACTCCTTTCATAAAAAATGTAAAGGTCGGCCTCTTGAATGTCTTATTTAGGCTTGCACACTTAAACTGCAAATTGGGAGTCTATTCCTCTTGTGCCTCTAAAGTATTTATGTGGCATTGATAATCCGTCGGACAAGGAGTGAGTGTCATAATAGTTTCCAGATGTCTTTCACATTCATTTATACAAAGAAATTGTTCACAGCTAAAGGAAAAGACGTGTGTCCTTTGATGAAAGCAGGTCTGTTTCCCAAAACTCATCCGATTATGTTTAATGCCAATAAAGTGTATTAGTGATTAGATATATATTGTAACTTAAGGCATTTACTGACTTGAATACAAGACATTTTTATCTTAATCTCATAAAGTCAGAAAAAAGTAATCATCTTCACAGTTCACTGCCTAATAACCTGCTACTGACTGTGCCCGGGATTTCACCCTCCTGTTGTGACGATCTGAAGATAATTACACAGTGAAGATCTTGGCTGTACCTTAAAACTACACCCCCCCCCCCCCTCCCCTGAAAAACAAAGTGTAATCATAGAAAAAGGCACACACTGTCAAAAGCAGCTGAGCAGGTCAATTGATATACTTGAAAGTTGAATGTTTTTATATTTTCTGCACAGGGTTGTCCAAAGAATATGCCTTAAGTGACGCTTCATACAAGTCACTGCTCAAGTCATGCGTTTTTTCGGACCTATGAGAATGAAGAATCCAGTAAACTGTGAGGAGAAGTACGTGTGTGTCAGAGTAAAACAAGAGGAAAGTTTGGATTTCAGACTTCTGTACTGTTTAAAGCTTTGTTTACATTATTAATATATTGTATCGTCCCTTAACCACTGAGGGTTACTGATGTTTTTTTTTTTTAGTCTTGTGTAACTTTTGCCAGTATTTTTTGGGGTCAATATGTCTTTCTGCATTTTGTGTTGTGTTGCAAAAGCAAGAAGAATCTACCTAGATGTGTCCTTAATAATATGTCTCTGTCCTCGCGCTGTTCTTGAGTTGGATTTTTATTGAAAATGAAAATCAAGTCCGTGAGGGATTTCTATTTATTTGGCAAATACTTTGGGACTGATAATCATATTGAAGTGTATATTTGATTTGCATGCTGAGCTCACTTGAACTAAGGGGGTGCGTCCTCTTCAAAACCATCTGTGAAGACTTTGCACGAGACCCAGATGACCCTTAATTGTACTGAATGTCTTGGAGGTAGAAATGTGAACTTGCACTATACACAAGTTGCCAGCAGAAAACAAGAATCCATACAAGCAAATCAATTAAATTAAGTTCTCCAATCGCTCAGATATGAGACTGGTGTTAAAAAAAAACTTTATCGTCAAACTGCCGCAGTCCATAGAATGTGTCTTTGTTTTTGATAATTTAACTCTTAATATGCAACTTGCTCTCACAATCTTCACTGAAGTGTGCTTGATAACCATGTGCAGCCTATTAGTAGCTTTGGTGTTTGGGTGATCTACCTCATGTTTACCATTGTTGTTGTGGGTTGTGAACATTATGACATAAGAGCCATGCCATAGTTGTTGAAAATTTATAAATGTAATAAATAACTTCTAAATTCGTTGGCGTGTTTTTCATCTCATTTCACCAACATTTTCGAACCAGTGGTAGAAATACAGTACACTCTTAGAAATAAGGGCCTGAGGTTCTACCTGGAACCATTAGCTTCTGAATAACCCTTTCTTCGGTAAAGGGTTATTCAAGGGTTCTTGGTAACACTAATGGTTCCAGTCAGAACCATTTTGATCCAGAGAACCCTTTAAAACTCCTTTCCTGAATAAAGCGTTTTAAAAGGGTTCCAGGTGGAACCTTTAAAAAAATGTTCTACCTGGGGCCAAAAAGGGTTCTCCTATGAGGACAAGCCGAAGAACCTTATGGTTCTATTTAGCACTTTTATTTCTAAGAGTGTACAACCAAAGTACTTCAATTATTGCTGATCTAATGGCTTCCACGCCCCTCCTTATTTTCTTCCCTATTTATTTATTTATTCATTTTCATACATGGATAATTTGATATGCATTCTCTTTATTATTTGAGCAATATTTACTATCACTATCAATAGGTGTAGTGGTTTGAATGTATTTATTGGAATTCTATGTGGATCGAAAAACTATCATTTTGTTTTGTGTGTGAAAATATCAAACTTTGTAAAAGGTTGAGCAGTGTTCTTTGCAATACGTTATTGAACTTCAGGTAAAATTGCAGCAGTGACCCTTTAATATCTATGTTATTTCAGTGTCCTCTCTATGTCCTGTTTAAACTCAGTACTTAATTAATAAAGTAAACCAGTGTTATTGAAATGCATGTGCTGACCTGTCTCCAGCTCATGATTAATAATCCCCTCGCTCTCTCCTCTGCATTCAATCCCAGGTGTTTTTATTCTGCTGTGGAGTAAATCCCAAGCCATTGCTCATTTGCTCCATCTCTCCTCCTCTCGACGCCCCTGTAAGTCCACTGTGACCATATTCAACTATACCCTCATCACTATCAAGAGCAGAAATGGCTTCATAATGGATGCCGGGCTCTTCTGTGGTTTCACTATGAGGGCACAGGGGCATTGCCGGTCCAGGGGACTGCCTTATTTCAGCCCCTGCAAAGTAATATTAGAGCATGACTTTCCATCAACCTACAGCCCCCGTGTGATATATAACACATGGCTATTTTCAGCCGGCAGCAGTCAGGATAGGATAAGGTGTAGAGGGCAAAGTAGCTGCATTCAGATTCATGCACATCGTAATTGCTCGTTTGGGAAAAGCAGAAAGAAGTTGTGCAGCGAGCACAAGAGAAGCTTGTCTCTGAAGAATGTACACTTTAAGATTTACAGAAATCCATGTGTCCAGCCAAAGAGTTAATTTACTGTTTCCTGACTGCAAACGTTCAATGACTGGCTTCTCTTTGATTGTGTGATTAGGGTCCAAGTGCTCAAAGTGCAGAAGGACCCCATTGAAGAGGAATTTTAAATCTGATGCTTAGCTTTCAGGTTCTTGACCGTCCTCACACTGATTGACAGATTCCTCCGACATTATATCCATTTTCAAATGGTAACAAGGAGTATATCGTTCATCCCTCTGGGCAACCCGCTCCAATTACTCTCGGGCTTCCCATAAACGATCCAGCTCAAACCAAAGCTCCACTGTATGTGTGCTCATTGGAGAGGAGGGGGGTTAGGTTGGGTTGGGGTGAAGGTAAAGTGCAGTGGCAGAGGATTACGGTTGTCTGTGCTGGATCACATCCACTGCTGCAGCAATGAATATCCTATCACTGGCTAAGCCTGTTGAGTGAGTCGGTCCTATGGACCAAAAGCCATTACTGTGATGTGAAGAGGACGGGGACAGTATGACCCTGTGTGTGATATACAGTAAGAGTAAGCCACTCCCAGTGGTTATCTCTCTCTCTGTGACTCCCGTAGATGACTCTGCAGTCACGAGTGATGAAATGTGGATTTTACCAGTGTTTAAGTGGTAATAATATTGATAATGTTGTCTTTTTTCTATTCTAGTTCTATTATATCCAAATATTAGCATGGAAATATAGTCACGTGTGTTTTTCAGGTAATGACTATGCATGTAGATGTTTGGCTTAATGTGGTTTTACAATGAAACCAAACACTAACAGTTATTGCACATAAACTGCCACAGCTGAGTCCCTGCATTAAACTATACTATACTATTATACTAAGTATTACCTTTAATCTAAAGATTACATGAATATATTTCATATTCAAACCAAATCAACCAAATTAAATTCTTTAAAATTTAATGTGAAAACGATTAAAATGATACTGTAGCATATATAGAAAGCAATTGCCTGGATATTACTTTGAAAATAACAGTGTTATTGTAACATTATCACATTATTACAGCACTATGACACTGATTCTACCAAGCCATTACCTGGAAATAATATTTCAGAATGAAATAAATAAATAAATAAACTTGTATATCCTAATAATACATGGCAAGAGAAACAGCCCGCTATACTCTGTCCAGTACTTGCATTATAAGCAAATACACTGGAGGCAAAAGACAAATGGAATCTGTTTAATAATTTATTAAATTCACCATAATACACTTGTGTTGATAATGTGCATACAGTAGTACTCACTAAGTCCTACAGAGACACTTGTTCAGTTTAAAAGCTTATTGCTAAACAGACTGTTCATTTCCTTTTTTTTCCCATTTACCAGTTCAGTTATTCTACACGAAGTATGCAGCGTACAAAATGAAACGACGACGGGAAACACGAACATGCCCTCGGTGCTACATATTACGATGGGATGTTGAGTTTTTCAGGACGCGATGAGACAGAAAGAGAGAGTAAGAGACATGCTACTGTATTGGCAGAACAAATAGACACCACAATTCCACAGGAACAGGAAGTGAAGACTCTCTCATGCAGTGCATTACTGAGAGCCTGGCCGCCAGTCGGATCTGCTTGCTTCATCAATGCCAACTCATACACGGTAGCCAGCCGCTTGATCATTGTTGGCGGATAAACAAAAAATAAAAGACCGTCCATCAACGATGCATCATGTAACGCAACATCCACCACTTTGAACATACATAATATCCTCTCTGTCTTCCTATGTGCATTACTTCATTTACATCCCTGTATCTATAGCAGCTGCATAAAAACACAAATTCATACCGGTTTCTGACTTTCAGCCTTTGAGGAAATACGCTCATACAATCATATGGAACAAAGTGTCTTGCATTAAGGAATTAGAGGCATGGTTAAAAACTGAAATAGTGCAATTTCACATTCCTCGTCATTAACAATGAGCTATTTTCTGTAGAACTACTTGGTAAAATATGAAGGTAGAATGTGTGAAAGTGCATAAGAAGCAGCTGGTTAGCTTAGCATAAAGAGCAGAAACAGTGGGAAAACTCCAAAATACTGTTGTTTAAAATATGGGCCACTAAATGACAGTAAAGGCAAAAGGAGAATGAGTGACAACATATTGCACAGGAATAAAACACGGCAAATATGAATAAATAATCCCTGAGGGCTAAAATCCTACTGATAAATAGCTTTAATTGCTTTCGTGATTAAAGATGATTGAAGTTTAATATACAGTACTTAAAGTTAAAAAGGAAATGATTGCACAAGGTAATTGCATTTTTTGTTCATCTAGCTAATGCAACTGAGCCAAATGGAAACAGATTCCAGAAGTGAAATAAGAGTTCCATCGAGAGCACGGCTACATACAATGGCTTTTTAACTATAAGGAATAAATAAATGGATGTTGAATGTGACACAAATGCTGCATTCAATAAGATGTGCCCTTCAGATAAGAACGAATCCGTTTTCCTTTTGCATGTCGAGCAGGAATGAGACAAAGACGGAGAAGTCAATGGAGGGAAGGAAAAAGGCCGAACTGGTTTAGTTAGAGACGAATGAACAAAGGATGGAATGCAGTACGTGGGGATGGAAGAGGAAAAAGGATGGAGAGAACCAACAATGAAATGTTAGATGGAATTTGAAAAGGAACAAGTGCAGCAGAGATTTCAGAAGAAAGAAAGAGGCATCAAGGAAAAACGGTTGAGGAAGTAGAAGAAGAAGTAAAAGAAAAGTTCTCTCCAATCAGGAGAGGTCGTTGAGCCGGTTGCCGTGTTCGATGACCGCCTTAGCAAACTGCTTGAAGACTCGGTCCATGTAAGTGCTCCGTCGAGGCCAAAGGCCCTCGAGGAAGCCAATATGGCCGCCATGACAGGTAATAAGTAGGGCAAGGTTGGGATTCTGCTTCACTGCCTCCACCGGAATAGCTGCAAAGGAGGGAAAGCATTCAAGCATTAAAATTGGTGTTGTGTGAATACTTTACACTTCTAGGGTCATTATACAGCTGGCACACAATAGCTATACATACTTATAAAGCATTTATTATAAGATATATAAAACTGTGGTGTGTAACGTTTAAATATAAAAGAATGACTGTTATATTCAAACCATTGTTAAACATTAACACAGTGAACAATTCTCTGTGTTTCTCAGCAAAGCAGCGTTTAGATCTCATGTTGTCCAGTGATATTACCGCACTGCACACAGGAAGTGACTCATTTCATGTCTGGCCGGATGGAGGCAACAGAAACATTGTCCTAGTAAAGTGAGACGCCACCAGGTACCAGGTACTATCCTTAATGAAAAAGCAAAAAAATAAAATAAAATAATGGAGTTGAGTCGAACTGAGCCAAGCCGAGCTGAGTCATGTTTAGTGGAAAAGCGCCATATGAGTAACGACCAAGAAAAGTTCAAGAAGTGAATTCTACTGGTGAAAAAAAAGTGGTTCAGTAGTTTGATGGAATAAATGCTTCTAGCCCCCCACCCACCCCTGCGCTGCTGCTGTATACACACAAATGCTCGGTCTGATAGTATTACTTGACAGAGCCTATTCTTAAATGGAGAAGGATGCAGCATACAAATAATGTTACAAGAAAAAAAAATCACTAAAAGTTACATACTGGAGCTTTAAGACTAGTGTAATATTTGACTCACCATGAGACGGAGAGAAGACGTCATCAGCAGCGTTCAGACACAGCATTGGCACCTGCACAGATTGCAGCCCGTGGATAGGACTGGCATCGCGGTAGTAGTCGTCGTTGGTGGGATAACCGAACATTATGGAGGTGAACCTCTCATCAAACTCGCGGATGGTCTTCGCCTGCGGGAGCCGAGTAATGTGATTAACCTCTGGCCATCTCGTTTAATCAGATTAGCATTTAGAGCCAAGTGTCACTGAAAATAATTACCAACCTTCATGATATGATCAATGTCGTAACATTTCTCAAGCACCGGTCTGTGTCTGCGGGGAAGAACGGAAAAACAAAACCACTGACAGTGTTGCAACGATCCAATTAAATGGTACAACAAAAACATAAGCATGCATTTAACTTTTACTAATTAATGTCCATATTATATTATATATTACACATATCATGCCAATATTAATACACTGATCAGAAAGTATTGCGTATAAGAATTATTCACTGTTTTTACCGAGGCTTCTCCCACAGGCTAACAAATTATAAATACAGCACCAGTGAAGTACTTTGCAAAAACTGTCAAAATCAAACCTTAAATCATGCAATGTAAGATAAATATTTCCAATCATGTTATTAAAGCTCATGAAATGTTAAGCCCCCAAAGCACAAGAGGTGAGTGATTGGCCACGTTAATCCCACTCCTGGCCTTGGCTGACCTGTGCACAGAGGCTTGGAGACAGCTAGTGAGGTAGGAGTTGAAGAGGAATCGATCTAAGGGTTTTTCCAGCGAGGCGGTGCACTCGAACACATCCCAGCCCGCTGAGAAGACCGCAACGCCTTTCAGGCAGGTTTTCCGGCCCTTACGCCCCAAATAATTGGCCAACATCATCCTGGAAACGGACAGGAGACAAAAGGAAGGTTGGGGAAAAAGAGAGCAATTGGGAAAAAACAGCTCTTTTTTGAATACTGAAATGATACCAGTGCTCTTTATTTTCTTCTCTGCATTTGCCACAAAACAAATCAGACTAACTGAGCTACACTAGTCAGTGAGAATCAAGTGACAACAGTAACATCATAAGAATCTGATATGTGCCATGCTTCATTACCTATTGAAACATACTTTGTAAAACTGACATCATTTGCTACTGAAAAAGAAATGAAACTATCAACTGAGAGCCTTAACTTGCCAGGAATGTTTATAGATGTTGTACATTGGGTGAAAAGCTCATTCTCCCATAGACTTCCATTCAAATTGACTTTTTTGTGCGACCAGTCTCCCCCTGGTCACTATTCAATAATGTCTTACTCATGGGTTGTCCCCATCCATGAAACTGGAAGACCCCTGAGCTTTGCTCATAATGCAGTGTAATTGCAGTCTCATTTACCACAGACTGAGTCATCAACAAATGAGGGACTCTGTCTCTGTCAGCAATATTGTGTTTGAAACGCCCAGTCAGCTGTTGTGGCTGTGAGTGGCTTCATTACCCGCCCATGGACACTCCAGCAGCCATGATTGGCGCAGCTTCATTGGTCCTCTGGACGTGCTCAATAACAGTCTCCAGATCCTCTGTATTGGCTGCACAGTAGGTCCTCGGGGTCTGGGGACAAACAGCACAAACGTACAGTCGCTCATGCTGTTTACTTATTACTATACATCATGTTTATGTATTTTCTATTACTTTAAAATGTTATCATCTTGTTGGGTATGGGCCGAACTGAGTTTCTTTTTAAAACAAATATATCACCTCAAGAATTAAACCCTTAGGAGAAAATACTATCTCCACGTACCAGGCATCATTTGGAAACTAATTAATACTGCACTATAATTTGATATGGTGGCTGTGGTTCTACGATGGTTTCAAAATGATTTTGAGTTATGCACTTCGTAGGAAACACAGCAAGAGGTCAATTAATCATTTCTATGATATTGATAGCAATGAAACCATTGCCACTCGTCTCATTTAAAGGAAATTATACTACCACGTTAAAATCTGCTAAATAGTAGCCAATTAATGCAACGCTATAATGCATTTTCTTTCTAAATATTATGTAAAAGTGTTGCTGGTTTAATGTTTCACCTCACGGTTTGCTGAATGTACATTTTTTTGCAGGGTGTATTATTTCTTGAATTTGCAAATGGGTCTCTTTCCAGCTAATATTACCAAGGACATCATGTTATTAAGGTGTTTATTAAGAGCTGTGAGGTAAAAAAACCATCACCATAAATCTGAGATACTTAAACGTCGGAGCTGGAATTATCGGGAAGCTGTTGATAAGCAGTTGCTTTTCAATTCAAATTGGTCAGCTCGTCATTGAGCTCTGCAGATGCCTGATAACAACCCAGTCAAGATTCAAGATAAACTTTATTTGTCCCAGAGAGAAATTTGTCCTGGACCGCAGTGCCACTATGACCAATGTTCCATCGAAAAACAAAATCAAACACATATACAGAATCTAACACAACACGTTCATTTAAATCTTTGAATCAGGTGTGTTGGAGCAGGGGAGCATCTAGAACATGCGGTTCAGTGGTTCATTGGGGACCACCATTGAGAAGTACTGGGTTCATGCAGAAACTCAGGTAGAACTCTTTTGTGATTCCTAAGACCATAGAAAAACAGAAGTAAGACACAGATAGTTGTTGAAGGGAATATCTGAGCAACTCCACAGGAGAGTGTTAAGCAACAGGCTTTTTAAGAGCCTGAGAAATTGGGGCACTCCTTCTCAGGACAGCTTTTGAGGCAGGGGCATCCTACACATTGTGTTTCAGTGTAAAGTGCTGGCTCATTTAAACCATGGACAGTATTCACACTGAGTGGACACTGCAGAGAAAACACTCGCAGGAGCCTTTATTTACTAAATCCCTTGAAAATAAGGGGGAACATTCCCTCCTTAGCACTAAGATTTTTAATCTTAAATCTGAAATGAACGCTGTTTGTATTTTACCATACATCTTCATGTTAGTTTTGGATTATGGTGATTTTAAAGACGTGAACTCAGTCTCTGTGCATCACTCTGCTTTAAGATTCATCACCAATGTTTTTGCACCACTGTACAATAATGGTGGAAGACACACGAGAGATGATTTCCATTGTTATTTATTCATTTAAATGGCACTGATTTGTAAACTACCAGATTATCTATTACCTCACCAATCAAACTGACTTCATCAGTCCTGCTCATCTAACGGTCTTCTTTAACATATTCCACAAAGAAATTCTGAATTTGGAAAACCTGCTTTCTATTTCATTTAGCTGACTCATGAAACAATAATACAATAATAACACACTCTTATATTAAGTACACACCCTCACTTTGGACATTTAAGAAATATGATCGTAAAAATCTTCCAGCTTCCATTTGCAACTGTAATCTGTTTAAATGCCCTCTATTACATTCAGGGCATTCAGCTCTGCCAAACTGTTGTGAGTATAGGAAGCTGTATGTACCACTGGGTGACAGTGGACACTTCGCTTCAGTGCAGCAGAGACAGAATAAGACAAAGACAACAGCAGGACACAAATCAACTGCTGATTCAGATTTATGCCCACTGAGAGGAACAGTAGATCGACTATGGACAATCCCTGCCTGTGATGAAACAACATTTGTGTGCTGGACGAGCTCTCGGTGTGGTAGAGTAGTGATGATATGATTAGATCACTGCGGTAAAAGCTATCTGACACTGTATATTAACGCCCTCCTTGCAAAGGCTTTTACAATGAAAAGCCTGTGATCCAATGCATCAAGCTGACTTGTGAGGACATCAATATTTTTCAAACTAAAACACTGAGAGCACCATATCTCTGAGTGGGGAAAATAATGGAAAACCTTGCAGCTATGTTTCAGAGGCCTAATAACAAGACTTTGAGCAACTGTATAAAGAGAGAAAACTTTGAGTTGAATGGCCCATATTTGCACTTTTTAATCAAAACAGGTTCTGACCAGGACTGATTATGTTGTGTTCAGAACATCTAAGACTACTACTATTAATCAGACACTTTTCCTGTACAGTTTTTGAGAAATTTCAAGTTAAATGTACATCTCAAAGTTAATAATATTAATAGTGCGAATATGGGACACCTCAAATTTTCTCTATAACTGTACAGTAAATGTCTGATATCTAGTACACAAGTGGATATCAATGTGCTGAATCCTTATTCAGAACTTTTAGTTCAGTTCACTATACAGTTATTAGGTCTCTAAAACATACAGTAGCTGTGAAGATTTTCCTAATTTTTCCAGTTCAAAGACATACTTTCAAACATGCGCTCAGAGACACAGTGCTCTCAGTGTTTTTATTTTGAAAACCGGATGTTAATGTCCTTCCAAATCTGCCTGAGTCATTGGATCGCAGGCTTTTTGCTGTAAAAGCCTTCGTAAGGATTCAGACAGATAGTCAGTCAGATAGTTTGACCACGGACAAATCAGTGTCAGATAGTTTGACTGCAGTACGATTAGATCAGGGGGAGACAGCCGTGCATAAAGAGCGTGCCTCTGTTCCAATGTGCAGAGATACAGAGGAGGGGGCATAAAGGAAAGTGGACATATGAAGCTTAATCAGAGCTCAGGCCCATTTTGTTGGCTAAATATAAAAGGACGTGTAAAAGCACAGATTAAGCCAGGTGGCAGAACAGCACGTGCATGACGAGGTCATGTTTCAGCGGCTAAGGATTAAAATACAGTATCTGTACTGAAATGTAATCCTCGCTTGTCTGTTTGTCTGTGCGGCATCTCCCTCTGCTCCCTGTGTGCTCCACAACACGAGTGCAACAAACAGATGCTGTGGATGAAGAAAAAGGACAACTCGACTGGGAAGCTGTCAGTATGACAAACGGGAAGCAGCATCTGTCCTCGACAGTCCCTTTCATACCGCGTGGACACGTCTGCTCTTCTGGAAAAACAGATGACAAAAATGGACGAACGCGAGGCGAAAGGTTGAAAAGGCTGAGGCTCTTACCAGCAATGTTTCACCGGAAACGCCTCTGTTGTTGAACACCACACATCTGAAACAGACAAAAACACTTTTGATTGTTCTAAGTCTCAGTGTTGGCTCCATTATTCAGTTCATCTATTGATTATAAGTGAAACAAGTTCATTGAGAGATAAAGCTGTTCAGAAAATTAAGTAATTTAAAAAAAAAAAAAAACTTAATTTTCCACTATGAAAGAGTTAGTGACACCTAAAGGTGAGACCACAGACTGAAACTAATGCTCACTTTTCCAAGTGTGACAGGGAACTACGGTGATCCTCACAAAAGGAGGCTTTTTTCCAGCTGGTTTGTTCAGTGCAAGATGGTGGCCTCCATAAAGTACATGTAAAAGGTTGATTCTGAGGCTACAAAAAACATCTAATAATACACAACAAAGTCAACATAGTTAGGTGTAGCACATTCAATTTCTGTCAATAAACAGTCTTAACTGTGACACACTGGACTGTTAAAGTGTTCTTTTAAAGCAAAAGGTAAGTCAGGTTAAGTATCTGTGAGTTTTGGTACTGTTGTCATGAAGATATCACCTTAAGAGCATATAATTAGCATTTTTTATTTTATTTATCAGGCCAATCAAGGTAAGATGGTTAAATAGCAATGAAAATATTGCAGCCCCAAATTCAAGTATAATTTAAAAAAAAAATCTAGTAGCAATGTGCGGTGTTCAGAGGGAAAGTGGGCAAAATTAATTAAACAATGATTCTATATTTTGAAAATTAACCAAACTTGGGCAGGAAGCAGTACTGAACGGACCCTCACACCTAGCACCCCCTACCCCCATGTATGTCGGGGTAGAGCTTCCTGCTTCCTACTTCCTGTTGCCAGTAGGTGGCACATTTACTGACAAAAGCCTTCTGTGTGTGCTAGTCGTGCAAACTTTTAGCCACTACCGTGGTTGCCACGGTAACCTGCATACAGGTCAAAGGAAGATGACGGTGTCAACAGTCTGGGGCGGAAACCTGCTGCGTGGCTAGTGGGAACACAAAATGTGGAAATGTAGTTTTGAACTGTAATTCCGGCAAAATTCATCGAATTGCCCAGCTTGCCAGAATCACAATTTACGTGGGGCCTCATGTACACATAGTCTGAGTTTTCGTGCATGGCAAGGTCCCTCAAATAGAAAGTGAAAGAGAAGTGAAAAAAATCACAGTACTAAGTAGAGGCACAGCTGTGTGAAGATCATTGCGCTATAGAGCAGAGGCATCAGCATCTCTCCTTTGCCCATGTTGTTTTTTTATCTGATGGGAATCAGACTTGCTGTTTCCATCTGTGGGGAGGCGCACGCACACGCACACACACACACGCACGCACGCACGCACGCACGCACGCACGCACGCACACACACACACACACACACACACACACACACACACAAACTGCAGCATAGAGCAGGAAGCTGGTCCGTGCTAAGCTGCAAAGCTTGTACAAGGATAAGCTGTAATTCATTAAGCTACACCAACAGGGGCGAGGGGTGGATGTGGATGATGCTGAGTTTGCCAACTCTCTTCCTTTCCCTCCCCAAATCTGGGAGAAAGAGTGAATGCAGAGAATGCAGAAAGGACCACTTGGAGATGGAGAAAGAAACTGCCTCCCCTTGCAACTCTTCAAACTTGTGCTACGTTTGTCCTTTTTGCGGAAGCAGCTCGTGACACAAAGCTCAGCTCTATCTGTGTAATTGACTACAAATCAACAACAAGCAGCACATCGCTTCACTTAACTATAAATTAGTACACAAGGCACAGTAATGTCGTTTTTTTTTTTTTTGTGATTCAGTGCCCTGAGTGTGTGTGCTCAGTGCTGGACCTCAGCCAGACCATCCAGTCAGGACCACCCACCTATAGCCCAGATCCCGGCTCTGCTGGACCATGTGCAGGATGTAGGACTCTCGGCTCGTACCGGTCAGACCGGGGAGAAGGAGGACTGTGGGCCTGGTCGCAGGGTTGGGATGAGAGAGGCTGTCGTCATTGTCAAACCAGTCCAAAGAGATCTGTCCTCCATCTGCTGCCTTTATAAGCTCACTGTAGAGAGGAGCAGGACACGGAGGGCAGCAATGCGGATATTTCTGTACATTATCATCCATCAGTCTGACAGTGTGTGTGAGTTCAGTCCAATGTGTTCATGTAAACACACATGCACGGGCTAAGACTGATCAGATTAAAGCACTCATACATTTCAGGGTAACTGCACATCTGCTCACTAAATGATCATAAAAAAGTCAATAATATTCTTTGTGCATTTGATTCTCTCAGATTCAGAGCGTTCACTAACGGCTGCCTCATTTCCCTCGTGATCATCTTGTCAGCGTGCCTTGCAACACACAGCAAGCAGAGGGGGAGGAAGAAAGGCACTGCACCAGTGGGTTCTCATGCTCAATCAGTTTCTGGACTGTACAACTGCAGCCCGCCTGGCAGATGAGGTAATTTATCCCCAGCGCCAGTGCATTTTAAAACCTGCACTGCACACAAACACAGGCTGCAGCGCCTCAGCGTGAAATTACAGAACCGCCATGGATTATGCACCTGAGGCGATCTCTCAAAGTCAGGGAGGGGCAAACGCAGAGTGTCCGTTGCACAGAGCTGGAGGCGTGCTGCAGCCAGTCATCAGCTCGGTCGACGGGGAGAGTGAAATTTCACCCAGACTGCGTATATATGACTAAATCAGGACAGTTTTCACAGTGTCTGTCATTGAGTTGACCTCATGTAACTTCATTATGTGGGGATGCCCTAGTGTCCCCGAGGGATATGTGATAATAACGATACCAAAAGAGTTGGACGATCAGAATAAAGCATACCATCAATGTCCTTGATGCAAACAAATTAAGGCAACAAAAATAGGAATTAAAAACTGCACTAATATTATTATTATTACATGGAACAATTTTGATTAAGTAAATTAAATAGTTTTAAGTGACTTCATATAAATTAACGTTAAGGTTAAGGCTGCAAAAAATGAAAAGTAGTACTGTAATTGACCTGAATTCAGTGTATTTATCGAACGACACTTTATTTTCGACTTATTTACTTATTAAGGCTGAAGATACTTAAAGGTGCCATATGTTAGAATGTGGCCAAAAACAGTTACTACATTCAAACTCAAAATACCGAGGTCTTTTAGGTTTCGTTTCCTGACATAACTGGCAACCCATGGTTGCTCTGCAGCTGAGACTCTACTGACTGCAATGATTGGTACACGGCGGTAGGTGGCGCCACATGCCAAAACATGATTTTAAAACATAAACATGATTTGCAGTCTGCAAAAGATTTTTTTTAATGCAAATATTTTGTCTGTACTGTTGTTGTTGGTGAGTTCAATTTGTTATATGAACATTATTCCTGAGTCTCTGTGACAAATTAGGAGGATTTTATGGCCAGTTGCTTTAGATTTATTACATAATGCACCTTTAAGATAATTTCTTATTCATATTTGTTAGGTTGAGGATTAATTTTTCTATGTCAAAGATGAATAAAACAAAAATATTTACATATTAAATATACATTTTGTTCTGTATACACTCACACGTACATACGCCAACAAGTATGGTCATGGGAAAATAACGAACTGTGTGAGTATCTTAACAAGTAATAAAGAGTAATAATTAAAAAAGTCAGGTTCTGTTCATTCCTTTTAATCTCTTTTACACTCAGGGGCCAATTCACAGTGGCACTTAATCTTCAACAGAATGTACATTATCAAGCAGCGGGAAGAGCGATCAAAGCCTGGGATTTGTTTCCAGCTGTGAAACTGGAAACAAAGAAATCAAACCAAAAAAACCTCAAAGGCAGTTCATGCACAGGCGAAACTTGTTTGATATACTTATTAGAGACACTGTGAGCGAGTTACAGTGCACATTAGAAACACACAAACACCATCTGTTTGCAAATACAAACACATCCGAAACAACTTGAGATGGATAATCAGTTTACATCAGTTACAGCGATGACTTACTTTCTGTAAACAACCTGAGGTTTAGCTGTGAGAAAGGGTCTCAGCAGAGTCTGGATGCGGCTTTCCCAGCACCAAAAGGTGGGGTAGTAGGTCTCTGACACCACCGGACAATGATCCCTCAGGAACTGGCAGAAGTTCTTACCCCCAGAGATAAGCTGTGGTTTCTGTAAAAACACATACGTGCATGTGGCAGGGGTTTGAGTCAAAATGTGATATTTCTTAATTGTTGTTTGCGTCACTGAAAAATCATATATCATTACACTTACATTTACCCTTTTTTTTTGCAACTTATTGCAGTGTTTTGTCAACACTGCAATATCAACATCAATCTTTTATACAGTATATACAGATTGATTTCTCCAATATGCATTTTAGATGTGATCTTATTGATACACTCTTAGAAATAAAAGTACTAAGTAGAACCATATAAGGTTATCCGGCTTGTCCTCAGAGGAGAATCCTTTTTGGCTCCAGGAACCCTTTTAAAACCTTTTATTCAGGAAAGGGGTTTTAAAGGGTTCTCTGGATCAAAATGGTTCTTACTTCTTTCCAGGTAGAACCTCAGCCCTTGTAGAAGGACCCTTTTCGAACCCCTTATTTCTAAGAGTGCACCATACTGGGGCACGTGGTTAGCACTGTTGCCTCACAGGTTTCTGGTTTGTGTCCCAGCATGCTGTGTGTCTCTGGGTTTTCCTTCCACAAGTCCAACAACATGCAGAGGTTATAATTGGACACTCTAAATTGCCCGTGATTGTTGTGAGTGAATGGATATTCGTCTCTATTGGCCCTGAGATGGACTGCATGGTGAACCCTGCCTTTTGTTCAGTGTCAGCTGGGATTGGCAGCAGCAGCTACGCTCATCCATCCATCCATCCATTATCTACCACTTTTTCCTACACCAGAGGGTCGCGGGGGGTGCTGTGCCTATCTCAGCAGACATTGGGCGATAGGCGGGGTACGCCCTGGACAGTTCACCAGTCCATCGCAGGGCCACATATAGAGACAAACAACCATTCACTCACACACTCACACCTACGGTCAATTTAGAGTGGTCAATTCACCTAATCCACATATCGCATGTTTTTGGACTGTGGGAGGAAGCCGGAGAACCCGGAGAAAACCCACGCACACACGGGGAGAACATGCAAACTCCTTGCAGAAAGGCCCTTGTTCCGAAGTTGTTCCAAACGGGGATCGAACCCAGGAACCCGGGTCTTCTTGCTGCAAAGGCTAACCACTACACCAACCGTGGGCCCCCAGCTACCCTCATGTGGAGGATAAAGTGGGAGAGGATGTTAGAGGGATGCCACACTGTGTATGTTGAATACAATTGAAATATAATTATATAAATTGTCAAATATACTGTATGTAGACGGGCAGTTATTGGTGGAATAGCAGATTATTGACAAAAGGATCTAAAAAAAACCCCTCCACTTTCAGAATGGATGAGGATGGACTGTGGTAGTGATAAGGTTATTAATTTAACAGTGAAGTGTTACGATGTGTGTAAAAACAGTATAATAGTCTGTGAGGCAGCATCACCCTGAGCTGCTTTACTTTATTTATGCAACCATTTCCTTCACACAAAATACAAAGGTGGCTCACTGAGAGGAAAAGGGTGAATTAGCAGAACGGCAACAAAAAAAGTCAGAGGGTAATAAAATAAAGTAAAGCAGGACACTGCGGCAGTCGCAGCTGTTTAATCTTAGGTGTTGTAAGGCGTCTGTCTAACTTTGCAGTTTGTTTTTTGTAACGCATCACTGAAATGCATCACACAGTGACTCTCTCGCATCTCATCACATGATGAGATGTGATGTGACCAGACTGTGAAAGCAATACGTCAGTGGATTTAATAAACGTCAGCATTTGGAATTAATATCCAAAAAGTGGCAGCACACTTATAGATAGATAGATAGATAGATAGATAGATAGATAGATAGATAGATAGATAGATAGATAGATAGATAGATAGATAGATAGATAGATAGATAGATAGATAGTATCTATCTATCTATCTATCTAAAGGGTTTCTCTATTCCAATAATAAATAAAACTTTATCATATTATATCTAAATACTACCTTTTTCTTAGAGTTTTCAGAGAACGAAATCTGTAAACCTAATTTGCTGATTAGGTTAATGATATAGATAGATAGATAGATAGATAGATAGATAGATAGATAGATAGATAGATAGATAGATAGATAGATAGATAGATAGATAGATAGATTGGCATGTATTCATTAACAGATAATACAAATCTGATTAACAAAATTATATAGTAAGTATAACACATGCATGGTCTAATAATACATTTTTAAAAGAACATATAACTAAATGCGTAGGAAATGAGAAAACCTTTTTTTTTTTAAAATCAAACTTATGATTGTATAAATAAAGTATTTATGACTCATCAGCCTTCATCAAGTTTCTGAGAAGGACATTTGTAACCCTACACAATCTGCTGATTAGGTAAATAATATGTATTATAATAGATAAATGTGTTGCCAATGATGCAGTAAATTCTGCTCTTATGGTGTGTTTCACCCTGACCGCAGCCTCTGGTGTGACTTTGTGCCCGACAACACTCCATCTTACTGTCCTGCATCCCATACCCGGCGCCGGTCACTCTATCGCTATGGATTAATTGAATGCAGTTATATAAGTGTTGTTCATGGTCATGGATGGAGGAGAATAATCATGAGCCAAATGAAGTTTTTCCTGTCTGACATCATCATCATCATCATCACTATCATCATCATCCTCATCATCATCATCACCTCTCCACATGTGCTGCAACAGCCGTTAGCGGAACCGGCGAACCGGTGCAGCGCAGGAGCGAAAACGTCCATCTATGACGTGCCTCACACCTCTATTTCACCTGGACACACAAGCTGTGTGTGTGTGTGCGCGTGTGCGTGCGTGTGCGTGTGCGTGCGTGAGACTCTTCGCCTCATTAAATGCTGTTTGCAGAGCGACTCACCTTCGCTACAGAGATCAAGTAGTAGCAGGTGTAGGCTGCGCTAAAGCCCAGCACCAGGGACAGACCCACTCCAGAGCCGAACAGTCCAACTTTCACCTGATTCTCCAGATAATGCGACAGGTCCCGGGTCAAAATGTTGAAATTGAAGTCCAGCGAGATCATCGCAAATCTCCCTGTTGTTGTTGTTATTGTTGTTGTTTTGCCTCCGGTGTGCAGCAATGACCGCGGCCAGCTCTGTGGGTGTTCAGCTCAGCTGTGTGTCAGTCTGAGAGCCTTCACTGAAGGAGACAGTCAAGGACCTCATGCGACCGAGCCAGCGAGTGGTGGCGCTCTCTGACCACCTATCACTGCGCACACAGTCCAGCACGCAGTCGCCCCCTGCAGGCTACAGGGAGAGTGTGTATGCTCGGTGCACGGTCAGGCACTGGGGGACAGTGGGGATTCAAATGGCGGCCCGTGGGCCACATTTGGACCCTAAAGCAACGTCTCAGTGGCCCATGTCTGTGGTCCCACCATGAACACTGTCTCTAAAATATTTCTATATAAATACCCAGAGTAGCACAGGCCATGAATGCAGCTCTAAAAGGTTTGATAGCAGCACTGATAGTTCTATTATATTCTGCACTCTCACATCATACATGACATCATCTTATTTCAAAGACAAACAAATACTGTTGCTCAAATTTAGATTTTATGGTTTCCTTCGAGAACACATTTCTTTATAGTTTGAAACAGTGACAGCTAATGCTCATACTAGTCATTGACAGTACCGGTATTTGTTCTGTTATTATTTTTCATGCACTTTTTTGATGCACCTTACATACATTTGTGCTGGTTTTCAATTTCTCATCACCTGCTGCTTTAATGGCTGTGGAAAATGTCGGGTCCTGCTAAATATCTTGGTTTAAAAATGCAGCCCAACTGAGTTTGTAACTGAATAGCCCTGGCTCACTTATCTGTAGAAACCAGTGGGCAGGGACGCTGCTAGAAATTCTGGGCCCCATGAAATATTTTTATACTGGGCCCCCATATTCCAAAATATTACAACTCAAAGTTCAGTTACTTTATAGTTCTATCTCTTCTATGTTTCATTTAACATTTATTGAACCAGGGAAATCCCATTGAGATTAAGAACCTCTTTTTCAGGGGAGTCCTCCTGGTCAAGATAGGCTACAGCAAATACGAAACCCTCAATAGTTACAAATTAAAACACGAGCCGAAAACAAATAAAAAAAAGAATCCAGATTAAATGAACAAGCACATTATGAAAAACAAGTACCTGTTGTGGAGTCAGCCTCAATGAAATTAACTAAGTTTCCAGTCTTTCCGCAACATATACCATGCAAAAGGTGCAGAATAGACAAAGGCTCTTTTGCGCAGTTCAGTACAGGCATATGGAACAGAAAGCAACAAATGATCTTGTGAACGTAAAAGGTACGGATCAGCACTTCTCGGAGAAATGAAGGTATATGTTAATAATCAGACTGATGCTCCCAGTGTAGGACAGAGTGCTTCCACATGTCATTAATCCCCACTGCCTTCTGACTGTAAAAATAGGGACATGTCACAGTGACGTGGGGGGTAGCTGAGTAGTTAAGACCAATAAAAGGTGAATTCAACTTCAACCAACGTCGTATTTTGGTAAGATACCTGTACTTTTACTCAAGTATCCCCTTTAGGTACTTTATACCAAACTGTACAATAGCAGTTATAAACATGTAAATAAACAATGCGTTTTGCAGAAACCCCAGCTCCTGCATGAGACTCAACATCACACCTTCTCATTTGAAAAGTGAAGCCAGGGAACAAGGATGGAAGTAGCATTTAGCCACTAGATGGCGACTCTACTGGTTGCAAGAAGAACTGTTTGAATGGAACTTCTCACCTGATTTATCAGTCTCAATTGCTCATTCAGGTTCAATAGGACATGATGTCCATTTTGTAAATGGTGTTATAAAAATAAATAAATATAAGAATAAGTCATGGCACATATGAATGGACACCTGTGTGACTGACAGCTGGTGTTCTCCTACTGGTCTTAAAGTTTATTGCAAGCCGTTTTAACATTTAATAGCTAGATTGGATATGTATTATAGATATCTGTAATTCAATTCTTCCTAGTCAAAAAGAACATTTCAGCTATCCACAACATCATTCTGGATATCTAGAATGAACATTCTGGATATCTGCAATAGAATTCTTATAGGAGAAACTCCCATTTCAGATATCTTCAATCCAATTGTTACGAGTCATAATTTTCATTTCAGATATCCAAAATGAAAAACAACTCCAGATATCCAGAATGTAATTTTGAATGTCCAAAATACATTGTGACGTATTATTACTAGTAAACATGTGTTTTCAGATACCTACAGTTAGAATTATGACTAGAAACAATAGGCAGATATCCATAAAAGTATTGTTTATGTCTGTTGACAGGTAGACAGGGTGCCATTTTAACATAAAAAGGGTTCATTGACTAGCCACAATGATATTTTAGATATCCACAATGACATTCTTCCTAGGACAAATGAAGTCACTTTTGCCATTCATGTGTATTGGGCTTTCAATTTCAGATATCCACAATTACATTCTGGATATCTGGAATAGTTTTTCATTTTGGATGTCTGAAATAACAAGGAAGAATTGAATTACAGATACCTGTAATACATAAAATGGCCACTTTTTTAAGGATTAAAGATAAGATATCTTAAATTTATTTTTGACTAGTACAATCAAAGTTGTAGATATTTTGAAATAAAATTTCTACTAGTAAGAATCGTATTGCGACTATCTTTAATTACCATTCTGACTCGTGAGAATACAATTTGGACTGGGAGAAATGCAATTATGGCTACCTAAAATGTAATTACAGATAGGAGTGTGATTCGATTAATGTTAAAATGACTTGCCATAAAAGCTTCACAATGGAAGTCTTGTAACGAGAAGACTGTGTTCTTTTTAGTCTATGGTGTCCTGTGACCGCATGACTTCAACTTAATTGCTGCATGTGTGCCGACTACTATGTAAAAACCTGTAATTTCACAGTGAAACTGCAGGTTAGGAGGCAATCTGTGTGTGTCTGTTGTGTTCGGATCTGAGGACAAATTCAGAATACATTGGGTGCTTTCAGACCTGTAGTTTGTGCTGTCTCCATGTGAAAAGATCAGTCATGTTGGATGCTAATACGAGGTCTGAGTGGGGTCCAAATGCTTTCTGGGGCCCCCTTTATAATGCTGGGCCCTTAGAACTGTTCCCAAAGACCCAACCACCTGTTAAAGTGTCCACACCATTGAACAGTAAATTAAATATGAATATGAGTCACTGAGCACACTCAGCATCTATAATGAATAAAAATATACAGTGACACTCTACAGCGAGAACAGAGAGCACAGAGAACGGCCCCGGGAGCTACACAAACCCACAGAGACACAACCTCCTCTTGGTTCACAGTGTGTCAGTTGGTAATTTAATTAACTATTTTCCGTTTTCCGTTGAATAGTATATGCAGTGCATTTTTAAAGCATGCAATAAAGCAACAGCTGCATTGTTCATAACATTTTTGGGCTTTTTATTGAGACTTTTAAATGTTTTAGTTGATTTAAGTGCTTTCTATAATTTGTTAGAACTTATAATGCAAAGTGTAGGTGGCACTAAGATTAAAACTGTGTAATACATTTTTTGTAAATGTTATCTCATTTTTTTTTACGTTTTACTTCAAATGTACTTTTAGACATTCCTTGTAAAGACAACAGAGGTGATAGAATATAGACTAGCCTACTATAGAATACTAAATATGTTTGTAAGCAATATTTTTTTAAATAAAATATACATTTGGTTATCACGTCATTAAATCATATATACACATATATAACCTTGTTTAGTGTTTAAATCATTATGTTTATGTTCATATTTATTTCAGACAAAGTGCAGTTACAATTCCAAAAAACAAGACAGAAGAACATATAACGAAATTAAAGAAATATATATAAAGAAAAACATATATAAAGAAAAATAATATATAGTCATGTATGTCTGTTTTTGCAATTAGCATCATACATGTTAGGGGTTATACATGTTTTATTGCTGTATGAAAACATTTCTGTGAAATATCATCATGAATATTGTTATTGCAGTATAATGATGGAATATCGTGTTTCTCTCTCTTCACTAAACTAGACGCTCATTGGCCCCCATGTTATTTGAGTTGAGAGACCCCTGATCTCAAACATTCTCACAAAGTGATTTTAAAATATATTGTTCTGCGAGTAAAACAAAACATTCATAAAAGTTTTTTGTTTGTGTCTACATGAATACTATATTATTTTCTTTTTTTAACGAGAGTGACGCAGGGGCGCACGTGCGCCGTACTGCTTGTTTTCCCAGCCTCTCTCGTCTCGTCTCGTCTTCGGGCTTTTCCGTTTTTCTCCGTAGCTAGTTGTTGCTCGTCTGAGATCTGAACGATGATTGACAATAATGGCGACGCGTTCATCCTAAGTTGACTCCAGGGAACCATCTCTGGCGGACAAAGTGAACGTCTTGGATGGATCGTTCGTGCCAAACACAACACCATTAAGGATAAACAGCCACAAACGGATTACATTGATCTCAGCGACAAAGACTTGCTAGCCCAGAGAGGTTTATCCTGCTAGCACTGCGATAGTTAGCAACTCGTATTGCTAGCCTGCTAAGTTGAAGAGGAGGTATTCTTCTGTGTGGAGTGGAGGAGAGGGACAGCGAGCTTGCTAAGTAGCACGGTCTAGCTAACGCACATATGTACCTACTAAATAGGTGTTTGTGACAATTAAGTCTCTTATTATCGAAGGCAACACCGATGTGGCACTGGCTTGCAACGTTAACGTTAGCTTGTTGGAGAAGTTGAGTTGTCCAACAGCCTCCCGAGGTTGCTAACTTAGCCAGCAGCAGGCTATCTTTGTGGATTGTTCCAGTCTCTTTCCTGTCTGGACTTGCTGTTGCTACCACTTGCGTTTGGAAACTGTCCACCATCGCACCGATAACTAAGCTGGCTAGCAAACGCTGCTAGCTCGCTACTTTTGTAAGAATAACTGTGGCATTGCCGAGATCTCTTCTCCAATGACCACCGGCAGGAATAACCGGGCGATGATGGAAGGAGTTGGGGCGAGAGTGGTGCGCGGACCCGACTGGAAGTGGGGGAAGCAGGACGGAGGAGAGGGACATGTTGGCACCGTCAGGAGTTTTGAAAGTCCAGAAGAGGTGGTTGTTGTCTGGGATAATGGGACGGCTGCTAACTACCGTTGTTCTGGAGCATACGACGTGAGGATATTAGACAGTGCACCAACAGGTAACTTTACACTAACTGATTTTGTTTGTTTGAGTAATTTGAGACTCGCTTCCTCTTATGCTAGTCCAGTCTATTGTTGGCTATAATTAGGGGGCTATGGTCGCTTCATTGAAACTGGGTGGACGACGAGAATTAACTTTTGCTGTAATTACAAGATTATACTACTGTCGTGACGCAACACGTCCACCCTTAAATTAGTTTTGTTTAAGAAATGTTAAGTGTATACACTCATTAGAGGCAGCACATTAGTTGTGACTGAAGAAAACATATGTGATAAACTCAGACATGACTTCCCAGACTATTTGCTCAACACCAAGTCGACTGTGTTAATGGTGATAATGATAATAATTAGAGCTGCAAACCTGGAAATTATGTTCTCAAATGTCTTGTTTTGTCCACAAACCAACATGATTCAGTTTTAATGATTTCATTGTTATATGGAGCAAAGAAACCAATGAATATTATATAATATATTAATTAATATAACAAAAGCTGAACATTCAGAAAACTTGTTTTAGTAATGTTTCAGCCCTTATAATAATAATAATGATGAATGTGTGTGTGTATAAAGAGGATAATTGTTAATATTTCACATGTGAACATACTCATCAAGACAGAAATTATTGGCTAGCCTGTATATGAATTGTATTTAATTAGTTATGCAGCATATTATATATCTCTTTTTTGTTTATTTGTTTTGCACTTATGGCCTCAACTGTAGTACTTTAATATAGTTTGAATTAGAAATACTATTTGAAAAGATATAGAATGCTTATAATCTGTGTTAGACATCCAATTCTTCCATGGTCAAAGTCAGTTTTCTGTCAACATTTTTGCTACTCGAGGTAAAATATAGGAAAACAATCATCATAATAAACATTTTTGATGTAGTATGTCCAGGTGTGCATCAGCATGCACTGATCACTTAATCACGAGTCATGAATTTAGCACTTGGATTTTCTGTAGTTCCTTTACTCGTCATGTAGTTCCTTTTCTCGTTGTGTAGTTCCTTTTCTCGTCGTGTAGTTCCTTTTCTCGTTGTGATATCATTCCTTCCTTTTCCCCACAGTTGGTATCTGTGCTGGTATATTTCTTTTCTCTCTTTCTCACTTTTGTGATCTCCCGTTCATATCATTCCTGCATAGAAAGGAGACACAGTCGGTCTGTGTATGTCAAATCAGAGCTGAACAATTAATTTGATTTTAAGTCAAGCGCAAATTCAATATTTACTGTATTATAGATTTAAAACAACACAGAGCCTTACCACAAGGGAGATATCATCAAAATATTATCTACTCTAACTTAACAATATGCATTGTTCAAAATTTATGCACACCGTTTTAAAAATAAATAGAACAATTACACTGCAGCAGCCTTTGTGATTCTTTGTTCAGCCCCAAGCCAAATGCATTGTTGTGATTTCTTATAGATTAAATGTAATTTTTTACAGACATTGTGTTGGTTTTGCAATGTTGTAAAGTATGTGTTATTGATGTGTAATGTACATGTACTATTACATGATTACTAAAGTTGGATAATACTGCCCCCCCCCCCTCCCAGGCATCAAGCACGATGGAACCATGTGTGACACCTGCCGTCAACAGCCCATCATTGGTATTCGCTGGAAATGTGCTGAGTGCACCAATTACGACCTTTGCACAACCTGTTACCATGGAGACAAGCATCACCTGAGACATCGGTTCTACAGGATCACCACCCCTGGCAGTGAGAGGTTAGTTAACCCAGCAACATTTTACATTATTATGCCTCACTGTACACTCGCCAATGATAAAATCAACACAAGGAAGCTCGGTAAACTCTAATTTTCACAAGAAATGGTCGGTCTGCCCTTTTTACTCCCATAGTTTAGCTTTATGCCGCTTCAAGTCTCTGACATTTGTGAAGTCTTTTTGTGCACTCTCTCTTTCAAGCAGACAGAATCTACTGTATCTCTGCTCTCAGTCTTCAGTTGCCCGGCAACAACAATTTTGTATTAATGCAGTGCTCTCCATTTATTAATTTCTTTCAGCTAATATCCCCACCAGAGTAAAGGGGTTGCTGAATTGTCCCACCTAATAAATATATATTAGGTACCATATATACAGTATATATATATTTATCGAAAACACTTTATTATCCTTCAGTAAGATCGATGCAGCTGTTATGAGTTGCCAGTTACGATAAGGAGGGAAAAATAACCCTCAATCTCTATACACTTGGTTGAACAGTGTTATTGGAGTTGGTCTTAAACTTTGGTGAATCTAAAACAAAACTGCTTAAAGGTTACAGATGTCAGACATGTGATAGAAAAGAACTAACTGGACAAAATAGGATGTTGATATTGTATTTAAATGATTCCTCTTGTTAAGTATATCTGTGAGTAATTTGAGAAAGTTAGTGCAACAGATGTTTAACAGTGTTATTATTCTGAAAATCCTATCATCAGCAGCAGCCTGAGAAACATAGACACACAGACAGTTGATCTCTGATGCCATAACTTCGGTAGGCCATTTTAGAAAAATAAGACAAAAACAGATATACTGAGTATGAGTGTTGCTCTATCATGACATTCTTAACATATGTCACCCAAATCAACAATATGATGAAAGAGCATAGCTGTAATCTCAGCTGAGATTATAAAGTGGCTTGCAGCAGAGAGTTGGTAAAACTGGTTCTGTACCATTCTGCAGAGTAGTTTTTGTCCTTTTTTTTAAATTAAATAATGATGAAAGGATCGTCCTTAAGTTCTATAATTAAAACGTTTTACATTTAAGCTAATTATGCAAAGAAATCCAATTTAAGGTAACACTCAGCCAAGTCAGAGCTTTTGTCATCATAAATAATGTGTGAATATTATTCGGTGACCAGACCAAATCAAACAGAAGAAGACAATGTTATAAACAGAGTGAGACAATAAAAACATTTTACATTTTTACATTCCTATGTAAGGCGACTTCCTTGTAATATAAAACACTTGTCAGAGGTGGATAATTTGAAAAACAATACACTATGCTTGTAGTCGTGTACAGCACTGCGTTTTCCCCTCATTTACTTGGAGTATTTCCATGTGCTTTATACTACTACTACTACTATTCTAACCCTGAAGTCACTATTTGATATTTTAGAAGTAGAAGACCAAACTGGAGCATGGTCAGACAATCACACTTGGGTCTCCATGCACAACATGATGTTGCACAGATGTTTATGAGTCCTTTTCAGTTGCCCTTGGCAATTGATATTGACTTTTTATTATCCAGTCTTAAAGTTCAAAGTCAAAGTTTTAAGAAAGCACCGCCTCCTCACCACTCTCGTTTTTTTTAATGGAAATGATGATTCAGGCATATTATTATGTGGAAAGACAGACTGCGTGTACAGACAGATCAAATTGATGAGGGCAGCAGCTTTAGCTTGCGTTTACACACACGCATACATATACATATTAAGGAAGATGAGTTGTTGTAGGAAAATAAGCAGTCAGATTATCACTGATTTGATTTACTTGAAGCGTATTATTTTGGTTTGTGTTTACACTTAACCACTGAATTCCATGACTTCCCTTTGATTCCGTTGCCCAGAGACTGTTGGTATTATGACGACACTTCACATCCATTGCAGACCTATTTCACCCAACAACATATTTGAGTAAATGAACACATGGCCCAACAGCTGGCTGTCTTTTCAACTAAGTACGACTTCATTTCCCCTGAGACAGGCGTTGCATAATACACAATGGGTGGTGGAGGTCTCCTCTGCTCGCTCTGCTCCAACAGCATGAAGAGCTGTTTTGTTACACCACATTAGATTCTTTCACTAACTGCCGAAGAGGGAGTGGTTGGAAGCTGCAAGCTGTTTGCACTGGTTAGACCTACACTGTCCAGCTGCCAAATCTAGTGCCGAGGCTCACATTGTTCTTTGATGGTTAGTGCTCAGCTGGATGTTTTATGTGCTGCTACCTTCTTCTCACTGGTTCATCCTGCAGCCATACTGCAGTTGAGACAGAAACCTAAGGCATGCTAGGGAATGTACAATGAATCTGACCCTAGTCTAGTTGTGAAATTGTGGTGTTATGGAAAGGAACATTTTTTAGATCACAAAGTCTATTTCTTCTATTTTTGATATTTCAAGCTTCTTATTGTGAATATTTTCTGCTTTCTTTGCTCCATATGACAAAGAATCACAAAAACGGATGGAATTTGGTTTGTGGACAAAATAAGACATTTAAAGGGACACTGTGTAGTATTTATGGGTTTATATGACCCAAAATCCACTTTTGTATGCATATTATGTGCTCCTGCATTGTCTAGTCGCTGTATAATATTCTTTGTTTAATAACATGGTCGCGGGCCGCTACTGCATTGCCACGACGCCATGTTTCTACCGGAGCCTGTATAGACAAACGCGATAGAACAAATCAAGCGTCACTTTACTTGTAGCGGAAGTCCCGCCTCCACTCTCTCCGCTTCGTCTGCTACGGCCGCGGTAGCTCGCCCTCTCCCTCGCCTCACGAACCTCATCTGCTGACACGGAGAAAGACTACGAGGACGACATTTGACCAGCTGCGGATACCGTAGCGCTCAGGGAAGGGAGGGGGTGAGCAGAGGAGAAGTTCTTTGTTGTAAATTTCAGCCTCTCTATAAACTACCTACTTCAGCTTTAAGAAAATCGTAATTTTATCGTTCAACATTTAATTATTATTAATTAGTAATTAATCCGTACTCCTTCATTTGTTTTCAATTTCAAAATTGCAATCGCAACATCAAATGATTCGCTATGTCTATAACTTTGGCTAAGTGAAAGTAACTATATCTAAACGTTTCATCTGTGCAGAGTACTTTTGGAGTCACGGCGCAAGTCAAAGAAAATCACTGCCCGCGGGATCTTTACTGGTGGCCGTGTGGTGAGAGGAGTGGACTGGCAGTGGGAGGACCAGGATGGAGGCAATGGGAGAAGGGGAAAGGTAAGCTACCACCCAGCCAAGAAGTCAATCAATTGAATTGTTCGACAAGCGCATACCTCCGTCTATGACTTGTCAATATGTTGAATACAGTGATGTTAAAACAGCAAGCACTGACTCCTGATAATTGGTAAGGGCAAAAGTAAGTTGTAGACTTAAATATTTCAATGAATAATTTGATACACACTCTCCTAATTACTTTTTCATTTGAGCTTATCTGTGTCCGAGTGTCTGTCTGTATTAGACAAGGTATCAGGATTTGTTCAGTAAAAGTTAAAGGTCCTGTGTGTAAAATGTAGGTGAAATAAAGGTTTTTCAAATTTTCGGAATTGTTATTCACAGAATAAGCCTTTTATATTTATATCAGGAGCAGGGTCAGCTCTACAGAGACTGACATTTTGGACCAACGTGTTTTTATAATAGTCCACAATGGACAAACTAAACACCTTTTCAGTCTTTGAGGCTAACTGAAGGCTCCATGGGTTCTCCAACACAGGGGAAGGGTGAGGTGAGGGATATTCAGCCACAGGAAACAACTTTACCAATAAATCTTGCACTTTCCGGCTTTAACGGTGCTTCATGTCAAGATCAGTGCCCAAAACCGAAATAATTTGTCTCCAATAACTCTTACCTCCTATGTGAGTATTTAGCGTGCAGATAGATTCCTAAATCCATCTGAATGAACAATGCTCTTTTAAGGCACTGGCTAAAATATGACAAACTTGTTTTTACGTCGCTGAACACTTAAATAGATGATAAATCCTTGAAGATGTGCCAGGCTTTGTGAGCTCTCCAGAGGCTCATAGAAACCATTTCATTAATGTAAAAAAAGAAAAATGTTCCCTTGGCCTTAACAGTCTAACAAAGGAAAAAAACAAACTAGCATCGTAGGGTATGATTTGATTTGAAATGTGCCGGTGCGTCAGCCAAAACAGGAAGGGCCCTGCCTGACCCAGCATGTTTGTAGTACATACTCATATATTAGGCATTGGTGCACACAACGACCTTATTCTGCTAATGTTCAGCTAGGTGTGCTGTGGTATACTGTAGTGAAATATTAATCACTGCAGTATTAACTTTCATGACTTTTTTTTTGTTATTTAGCTGACCTGTAATTGATTGTAAAACCTACACTGACCAAAATCTTGTCCAGCATTGTCCTTGTCAATTTGATACTGATGTCAATCCATCCTTCCATTGTCCACCGATTTATCCTCCCCATGAGGGTTGCGGGTCACTGGAGCCAATCCCAGCTAACAAGGGGCGAAAGGTGGTATCCACCCTGGACAGGTCACCACCATCACAGGGCTACATATAGAGATGAATAACCATTCACTCTCAAATTCACACCTGTGTTCATTTAACCTCTGCATGTTTTTGGACCGTGGGAGGAAACCAGAGTACCCAGAGAAAACCACGCGCACACAGGGAGAACATGCAAACTCCATGTTGAAAGGCCCTTGTTCTGTCCGGGTCATGAACCTGGGTCTTTTTGCTACAAGGCAACATCACTAACCACTACGCGGCTGTTTGGCCAATCTCAGTGATATTAAAATTAAATTCTACTCCAGTAAACAGTTCAGAGTAAATATTGTAATAATTTTAAATGTGGTTAAAGACAAAAGACTTGTTGCAGCTATAGCAGATAATCATATTCTCTGTTTCCATTTCCAACTTCATATTTTAATAATCTCATTAGGACATTAGAATCTAATTATGTTTGTGCTTTCATTCCAAATATTGTGTGTAAAAATGATCATGCACAAATGATAATTGGAACTGTTGACCTGTTCAGGGTGAACCCCGCCTCTCGCCAAACACTTGCTTTGTTTCATTTCACTGATTCCTCTTCATCTTAACTGAAGCTATAAACAGATTTGCCTGCCGCAGGTTATTCCTGGAATAAATACCTAATTAGAAAGTAATATGTCTGACAAGGTTGCATTTATTTAGCACACTCTATTTAGATTTATACTGTAACTGTGCTGTAAAGTGCTTCTATTTAGACTCTGGTCCAGACCCCAGAATTTTCAATTTAAGAGTCCCCCCAGGCAATTTAAGACTTCATTTTGCTGTGTTATTTAATGGCGTATCTCATTATTGTTTTATGATGCTCGAAGCAATATGCTCTCCAGAAAACTGCTATTACATGTCCTGCAGCTCAGATGTTGTGTTAGTTTAGCATGAATATTATCTCCTAAGGCCCATTAATCAATTACCTTTAGAAACAATTTAACAATTTGATTTCTGTATTTACTTAGGGCACATCTTTTAATCAAAGAATGAATTAGCTGTGCTTTAGCCCCTCTCCTCTCTCAGTGCTATGAAACTGGTGTGCTGCCTGCGGTGGATAGAGAAATGTCCATCAGAAAAATCCCAACTTAATTTGAATGGATTTTGCAGCCGCTCATTAATAGCTTGTTTGTGTCTTTAACACATAAAGCTTACCATGCCCTTTAAAGGTTTTATAGGGAAAAGCTGTGAAGTGGTCCTGACCACAAATGTCAAAAATAGCACTCGCCATAAGGCAGTGCAAGCACTAACTCTAGAAAAACCTGTGGAAAATGTTTTTTGTGTTGGGTTGTTATGAATAATTGTAATAATGTGCATGCACATGGGGCACAATACAGTCAAAGTGAGAACTGTGGTTCAACTTTAATGGTCCAACCCACCATAAAAATGACAAAGGAGAATAAATAACTATAGCTGCTTGTTGCCCTTTTCTTTAGTCTTTCCCCTTGGGTTGAGTTGTGCATAGGTTGTTAATAATTTAAAGATAAAGGTTATGTTTTGCTTCTTTGGATGAAGAAGGTTAATGACATCATTTTTTTGTTCTCATGATTATTATGGGGTTGATTTCCCAATCATCTTTTAATAGTTTGTCTCAAAACTGGGCACTGACCACAGAGACTTTGTAGACTTACCAATTCTTACCACTGTATTCATCTCTAGATTTTAATGATGGGAACAAAAGATGATTGGAAGCCTGTTTTTTGGTATTAATTACACAGCAAGGGAAAACACCTGCATCTTATTCTGTTATGATGTTAATTTATACCCAAACTGATAACCCAGAGGCCATTTTAATGCTTCAACTTAAATCTTAGAAAGTTTCTTTTGTTTTTTTTTATACCTTGGCACTGGATGCTTGTGTGAATTTGTGTTTGCTGTTCTGTAGTTCAACCTTCACTCTACCCTCTATTTGAAGGCAAGCAAGAGATAAAAGATGGTTTCCAACTGGGATCAATAAAAGATCATATTTCACTTCATTATGAGGTTTGAAGACAGAAAACACCTGCTAAAAAATGAATTACCCCCTTAGGTTCAATATATTATTTTCACATTGAGTATTCCAAAGCCTTGCCTTTCATGTAATGGTAATAATATGTAAACTCAGATTTCTCTGCTGTGTCCTTTATTCGGTATAATGCCGGGGTATACTGACTGGTATGTCAATAACTTTTTCTCTTCTGGAACTAAATTTAAGAATCTTGTGGAATTATTTAGTGATATTTTATTTATTAAATATTTATTATATTTTATTTTCTGTTATTCTGTAGCATTTCAGTTACCATAGGTTTGAGGGTGTCAAGGGTGTACCCCGCCTATCTCTCTATGTCAGCTGATATTGGCACAGCATCCCCCGTGAGCCTCCTGTGGAGGATAAAGCAGTAGAAGATGGATGGGTGGATGGTATCGGTCTGATATGACTCAATATGAGGAAGTGACACCCAATACGATTCGAAAGCCCTAAATCCAGTATCACTTAAGCACAAACTGCAAATAAGTAAATCAAATGGAGCAACAGCATCATAGTCTTGGTTGTTTATTTCACAATATCATTTTTACACAGGTAGATTGTTACATTTTTGAAATGGCTACATTTCAAACAAGGAGCTGCTCTTTGTCACTGATGGAAATATGACTTTGGGTGAATGTAATAATTAAAATGTTCCACTTTTCAAGTTTTATGGTTGCTGGCAGAGCTATGTCATCTCCTGATGACTCTTGTTGGGTTTCTCATTTCATTTCTCCTACTCAACAGGTGACAGAGATCCAGGACTGGAGTGCAGCAAGTCCTCACAGTGCTGCCTACGTTCTGTGGGACAATGGGGCCAAGAACCTCTACCGCGTTGGCTTCGAGGGAATGGTGAGCAAACTTTCAATCACACACGTGCAGTTTTACCAGCTATTCTTCTTGAGACACTGCATTGACTTCCATTCATTTTGGACAGTCTAAACAAAGTGGTATTCCTAACCATATAGTTATTCCTTAACACTAACCATAACCTAGCCAGGCATAAACTTCATCAGATCCTCATAAATGAGGTTCTGCTTTACTAGGACCAGTTTTTGGTCTCCATGAGGACTACTGGTCCTGACAAGGTCAGTGTTTATGCCAGAAAAGGTCCCAAAGAGGTAACAAATACAAGTGCACACACTCACACAGACACTCACTATCTCACAAAAGATCAGCTGTCAGGAGCCTTTTGTGTTTGGCTGTAGCGCTGTGGCTCTTTCTTTTGCTGCCAGGCCTTTGTCAGCATGAGCAAGGCACCATTGTACAGGCAGCTGGATGAGGAAGGTATCTGCATGACAAAGGCAATCTGTTCGCCCTGCCTTTCAGGGGAAGAGAGTGAACATGGAGGTCAACTTAAGAGCAGGGTGCAGACGCTGGCACACGCGTCTCTAATGAAAAGCATCCTCCTCATTGGTGCAGACTGTCCTTGCCTTTTTTTTTGAAAGAGGCCAATCGGCTTTCTTGGTTGCACAACAGAGTTGTCTGTTGTTATTCTAATAGGTTGAAAGGAAGGTAGGTGGCATCTGCCTCGGGATCAAATAAATCAGCGATTCGATCCCCCCCATCTCGGCCGTTTGAATCATGGATGTATTATATGAACTGGATAGAGCACCGCCCCTTCACTTCCGTTCATTCCTATGAAGCTGCTCACCCAGCGCATATGCCAAAAAACTTTTTTGACTTCCCCATTTATTTCCGGGTTATGGGGCCCATAGAGCATGCGTAGTAGTGTCACTACCATATGAAGATCTATAAAAGCCCGTGTCCATGTCTCGAGGTGTCCTGTGGACACTTTTACAGGCGTCTCTTTTACTATTGCGGTCAATGGGAAAATTGCTTTTTGGGCTTTTGGGCTTTTATGGGGTTTTCTGTTTCAGTACCCACAGTGGCCACCATGTAAAAATTGTCTTCAAGGCAGAGGGGGCGGTGCTCTATCCAGTTCATATTATACATCCATGGTTTGAATACAACACATAGGTAGACAGACTTTATGCACTGTATATTCCAAATGCACCATGGGAGGTCAACACCCCATTTTTTTTTGTAATTTCTGCTCTTTGTTTAGAGCATCATAGGATATGGCAACTGTCCTGCTCGCGGAATTTATACATTTTATTTGTTGAGATGAGATGTGTTATATTCAGGACTTCAATTTTCCCCTCAGTTCACAAATATGCTTGTGCCACCTCATGTTAATTTCTGCCATCCAATTCTGCTAGAGTGGCTGCATATCTGAGTCATCACAAATGATATGACGCGATCCCTCTGTAGTAGTGTTGTGATTCATTGTCCTGCATTACCCTCAGGTCATTGATATTGTTTCTAGACAACTACACTGTTGCCTGGAATACATTCTCTGTTTCATTATTCTCGATGGTGCTTCTCTTGGAATGGAATCACTCTGGGCAATTTTCTAACCCTCCCCCACCTTCATTTCCCCTACAGTCGGATCTGAAATGTGTCCAAGATGCCAAAGGAGGCTCGTTTTACAGAGACCACTGTCCTGTTTTAGGTAAGTAAGCCACTGTCATTGTTGCAGCAATTCTCTCACCTACCATTCTGGTGCAGTGAATTCAAGGACATTAGGGGGGAGTTTCACTTGTAATTAATATTGTCTTACCACTAGATGGCAGCACTGCCTAGTTACCTGCCTGCTAAACCCAGTCTCATGCTCAGGTCATGCAGTTATGGTATTCCAAAAATTCCAAGAATTAATTGTGTCCCTGTGGAGTCAGCACTGCAGTGGAATCCTTTCATTCTGCATTTTACTGTCATTATTTATAAATTGCAGCACTTTTAATAGGATGTCCAATTAGTAATGCTTTGTAGTTTCGTTGTTACCAATTTAGTATAGTTTGTAATGTAATTGACTAAAGCTGTTTTTTAAACTAATGGACTTAACATGGACTTAATCTCCCAGGTGAGCAGAATGGCAACAGAAATCCTGGAGGTCTACAGATTGGAGATCTGGTCAACATCGATTTAGACCTTGAGATTGTCCAGTCCCTCCAACATGGCCACGGCGGATGGACTGACGGCATGTTCGAGACTCTCACGACCACCGGCACAGTATGTGGCATCGATGAGGATCACGACATTGTTGTTCAGTACCCCAGTGGGAACAGGTACGTCCCTATGTGGAGTAACACAGTTTTAGTGGCTCCAACTAACTGTGACATAAACATCCCTTTTCACCCCACCTCACTCAAAAGAACTTCTTTTTACTTATTTACCACAAGATCAATTTATATTTTGCACCACTTGACAGAACACACATTTGTAGCATGTACAGCTTGCAAAATTTGATTCAACTGACAGTTAACCATGTTTTGATTAGGTTTCTCTTTTCTTTTCAGTCTTATACCACCTAATCCACTTCACCGTAGATTGCATATTTTTCATATTATCAGTGTATTTGTTTCAGTTAACACTTCCATCTATACTTTTTTAACTTGTTTT
This sequence comes from Microchirus variegatus, assembly GCF_963457635.1. Lineage (NCBI taxonomy): Eukaryota > Metazoa > Chordata > Actinopteri > Pleuronectiformes > Soleidae > Microchirus > Microchirus variegatus. The sequence continues at coordinate 20,478,583 of NC_139806.1, forward strand.
CCAAATAGAATATTTTACAACCAGATAAAGAGGCAATAACATCTTTGGTCTGTCTTGTTTGTAATCTTTAAACCAGTTATAATCACTGTGGATGGCCAGGCTACTGCAGAGGTGCAAAAATGATATCTAATGAAGACATATTCTTTGTAGAACTCCACACCAATTCCCCGATTTCCTGTTCATTTTCAGCATACAGTTTGCTAACTCAGAGATGATTGCTGTTTCCTAAGCAGAGGGGATTTTAAAAACAATAACCAACAGACAACAGAAGAGGAGCAAAATGCTGTGTGAGACACACAGCCAGACTGGCAGTGCACACAGTCTACATTCACATGACATTAATGTATTGATTTCTTTATGCTCAGATGGACGTTCAATCCAGCCGTGCTGACAAAGGCCAATGTAGTGCGCAGCGGTGAAGTTGCAGCCGGGGCAGAGGGAGGCACTTCCCAGTTCCTAGTGGGAGACCTGGTCCAGATTTGCTATGACATCGACCGCATCAAGCTGCTGCAGAGAGGCCACGGAGAGTGGGCTGAAGCCATGCTGCCTGTAAGAGTTTTTGCAACCCCATTGGGTCTTAAATATTTAAATGTAAATGTAAATGTAATGCTCATATAAAACACGTAAAATGTTCAGAAGACCCAGTAAATAGTTTGATTTGAAGGTTATTAATCCTTTGCCCCTATGACTTATCCCATTCCCCTCCATTTTGCACATTCACGTGTTGGGATAGGGTGTCCAGATGCTTGTTGAGGTTGAAGGGCAGGGTGCTGGCCCTTAAACTTGTTTGGGTAAAAAATAGAAATGGGATTCGGACTTGAACTTCCTTTTAAGCACAATATTTTCTATGCAGAAAAAAAGCTTAAACGGGGTTGAAGTTGTCTCTGTAATTTTCCGATGTTCCCTTGATACTTGGCAGTACCTGTCCCACACCTTCTTATGCAGTGTTATTAACACAAAGAAACATAATTTTACCCTCTGAGTAGTCCATGCCTGTTTTGCTGCCACTTTTATTTCTATCCCAACAAGACGTTATTCTTCTCTTATTATGCAGTTTATTCATTGCTGCCTAGCGCGCCCTAGGTTATGTAATGCCAGTGTTCTCCAATATGCCACTTGTCCCTGCCAAACTGCCCCCCTCAGTAGCTAATGAGCCTTAAAACCCTGAGATGGGTTGTGGCTTTGATCACTAACCACGGCTGTTTGCCGCCTGCTGTTGCTTCTACTGCAGCAGTCCCCGTTATTGATGGCATCCTCCAGGACAGCCCCAGACCCAGCTCGACAGATAAAAGTGCCTCTTCTCCCATAGCCAGGATCAAGATGATATGATTCAGAATTGGAAAGCATTTTGCTCTGTCCTTTTTGTGTTGCCTGCGTAGATGAGAAATGGTCTAGCCAGTTGTAGTAGCAAGTTTCCCTTCATTTATATCCATCTTCTTTCTCATGCAAGTGAATCCTATTTGAATAATGGAAACACAGCTTTGATTTATAATATTTTGTTCTTTCTGTCCGCTTTTATTTTCACACATATTTTCTTGAGCATTTATCCCACTTTATTCCTTCCTTCCACTTTTATGTATTTATTTTTTTTGCTCTATCCGACAGTCACAATTTCCCTCTACTCCTTCATAATTTCACTTACACAAAACATAGCCAAAAGACTACAGCCCTTCAAAAATACAAATCAATTTCTTGCCATATTTATCAACAGACCTTAGGCAAGGTGGGCCGTGTGCAGCAAATCTACTCTGACAGTGACCTGAAGGTCGAGGTTTGTGGAACTTCTTGGACGTACAATCCTGCCGCTGTCACTAAGATCGCCCCCTCTGGCTCAGCTGTCAGCAACGCCTCTGGAGGTTTGTATGAAAATGCATGAATGACAGAGGCTTGTCTTTTGTTGTTTGTCCCCACTGTCATCTCTTTTCTGACTCTTACACATAAACACTTGTCTGATGTTGTCCCCTTGTTTGGTCAGAGCGTCTGTCTCAGTTGCTGAAGAAACTGTTTGAGACACAGGAGTCTGGAGACATCAATGAGGAGCTCGTCAAGGCAGCAGCCAATGGAGACCTGGCAAAGGTGGAAGACATTCTTAAGAGACCGGATGTGGATGTAAGTGCTTAAACATTACAGTATTTTTTTATGACAAGTGGCTGGATTTTCACATGAGTTAAATTAATTGAGTGGGATGTACAGAGTTGGTTATCATTCATATATTTTACACCATAACAGTATCAACAAGACCAATTTATACGTTTATTTAACCATTAAATAACATCTTTGTTGTATAACCCTTAACCCTAAACCCACATTTTACAGCCCTGTTGGCTCTCATTTGTGAACTGCACAGAGTGTGTGTTTGAAATATCCCCCCTCTTACATAGAGATTAATGGGTTGCAAACATCACTGAAACCAAGGCAACAATGGCGTTAGTTCTGTTAGCCAAAACAGTCAGTTGATGAGCATGTACGCGCTACCTGGTGACTTTCTGAAAACAACCCAGGAACACAAAGGAGGCATTTAAGGCACTGGAGAAGCAATTGTGAGAGGAGAAGAAGTTTGGCTGCAGATGCAAAAACTACAAAGGGCTTAGAGGGCATTTACCTGAGAAAACACTAAAATCCTGTACCAACCCTCTTAATTGGATAGGCTCCATAATTTAATGAGTTCTTTTTGAGTCATGCGCCACCCTCTACAATGTTTTATGGAAATGGTGTGGTAGTTTTTCACGTAATCCTTCAGACAGCAGACTGACTGAAAACATAACCATCCTGGTGAATGAGAAAAAGCTATACAAGTTATGAAACTGAGAAGCATAAAATGAACATTTAACGGTTCTTTTTCTACATGTCTCTACAACATATGTGTGTTATCATCAGCATTAGTAGATCATGGTACATTTATGATGCATGATTACTGAGGCTGCTAAGATTGACTTCTTTGGTATTCTTTGGTATCAGTACCCAGCCCTTGGTACAGTCATGGCTTTGCCCTGCTCACAGTATACTGAGGAGGCTGATAGTCTCCCAGGAAAGGATTGCAAGATCCTCCCACTCCTGCACCTCTCTCAATCTGAAAAGCATTAAAGCTGGACCCAGAGGAGGCACTGATGGCCATTGGTGTGCACTGCAGCACAGACTCAATTCACTCTCTGAATGAAGTGGAGATCCACAATCCCCCATATGTTTAGACACTGTGTTCTGTCACACGCTTTAGTTAGGCCAGGGAAAACACTCTTTTAAGTTATGAGATATGTCTGCAATATTGTCCTCACTCAGGCTGAAGTGTGTGTGTGTTTGTGTGGAAAAGGCTGGCCAGATGCCCTACTGCCTTTCAGTGGAATTATTTGCTTAAAGCTGAGCACACTGAGTCTGGCCAAGTGATCCGCCTGCCAGGACAAGAGATGTCTCGAGACTCCCAAAGGAGTCCACATTAATATTTATGCTCTGAGTTTTTGCAGCGCTGCACTTGGTGATGAAACATGCACACACAGCCGTACATGCACATCCACTCACATGCATACTAAAAGCTTAAACATACCCTCACCAACCCTGAACGGCCCTTAGGTGATCAGCCTAGTCAGTAGATGCAGATCGAAACATGAAGCCTGACATTGTTATGCACCTGTTTCCTCACCCTGACTCTTGGTCTGTTTGCAGGTGAATGGACAGTGTGCTGGACACACTGCCATGCAGGCAGCCAGTCAGAACGGTCATGTGGATGTCCTAAAGTTGCTGCTTAAACACAGTGTGGACCTGGAAGCTGAGGTTTGTTTAAACTGCCCTCCTATCCGTGCTCATCCTACTCACAAATGCATCTCTTATTTTGTTGAATGTCACACAATATGGCAAAAGGTGAAAACCCACACTTGCAGACACAATACTTAATCATTATGCGGGTGTATTGTGTACTCAGGACAAAGACGGAGACCGTGCGGTGCACCACGCAGCCTTTGGTGATGAGGGCTCTGTCATTGAGGTGCTGCAGAGGGGCGGTGCCGACTTGAATGCCAGGAACAAGCGAAGGCAGACTCCGTTACACATAGCTGTCAACAAAGGCCACTTGCAGGTGGTCAAAACCCTGCTGGACTTTGGATGCCACCCCAGCCTCCAGGTACCTATCACTGTGTCTTATTTTCCTTTCAAAGGAACAGTTCTGACACAAAAATTGTGACATCTCAAGAACAGAAAAAAGAACATAAAATAGCACTGCCAAGGGACAGTCTGTTCAGCCAACAATGACTATTGCACACTTTATTGTTTCTTGTAATACCATTTTGGCCATTTACACAGGCTTTAGGTCATAGATCGGTGAAAGAGTTGTTGTGACGCAGAGTTTTCTATTCAGGATTCAGAGGGAGACACACCCCTGCATGATGCCATAAGCAAGAAGAGAGATGACATGCTGTCGGTGCTGCTGGAGGCCGGCGCTGACGTCACCATCACAAACAATAACGGGTTCAATGCCTTGCATCACGCTGCACTACGTGGAAACCCCAGGTATGAGATGCTCAACTTTTCCACTTGGAGCAAATCCTTGTTACACTAGTAACAGTTGTCTACATGAAACCAGGACCAGGAAAATATTTGATCTGTAAAAACTCAAATATCTGCTTTCAGTAAAGCCTTTAGATTAGATACAAACATTCTGCATTGAATGAACACACTAAATTCCTATTTATTATTATATTTTTATACTATTATTATATTTATTTTTATATGATTCTGCATTGATGCACATAAATCTGTGACGGGTCGATACCAGTTAATCAATAAAATGTATTTGTGTAGACCACATTCACAATCACATACAATTTGATTTACCTCAAGCTTTTCGTAAATTGACATCTTCAGTGTGTGTGTTAATTGAATTTTTAGCATTGAATATACATACATTAAAATCAACCCTTAAAACTTAAATTTGTTTTCCGTCAAAACCAGGGGCCTGTTTCAGAAAGCAGGTTCAACAAACTCTGAGTTAAAACCTTAACTCCAGGTTGACCAACTCTGAACTGCCAAACTCTTAGTTTTCGGTGATAACAAGTAGTTCAATCAACTGTGAGTCAAAATAACTTGTGAGTGAAGCCAGGCATGAGGATATAAAAAGCCCTCATCGATGGAACACAGATAACATGATTCACTATGGCAAAAAGTAATGAGAAGACTTGAGCCTCCTAGTTCTCCCCAGTAGTTGGAGATATTAATAAATGCAGATATGCAGAAAGTGAGCATATATTTAAAAAGAAAAAAAGAGTGGCAGAAAAGCTTTAGTATTAAAGTATTAGTGTAATCTTAGTATTAATGTACTTAGTCTTAGAATTTTGTTTATACTTAATATATATACTTTTATACTTATACAGTACAAGCCAAGTATACTACACTATGCTATTCTTAAGTATATAAAATATAGTATATACAAAGTAAACTTCAAGTATACTGCCTCAGTTTTAGCATAAAATAAGTATACTTCTAATTCAAGTATTACACTTGAATAAACTACTTTTTGCTCATTGAATATCTGCGCCTTGACATCAACTGGCTCTTCAATAAAAGGACAGACCATAATGTCTGTCACTGCCTTCAGTCTGCAGGCTTCAACTTAAGAGCAGGAGAAACTCAGCGCTAGTTGAAGAAAACCTGCCAGCGAGCAGGTTAGGTTCACGGAGTATGTTGCCAGGGTAACTGTAAGCTGAAGTTTCCCTTATGTAAAGGTTAACTAACTCAGAGTTTTCACTAAACCTGCTTTCTGAAACAGGCCCCAGAACAACTAGGCTTTATTTATTTTCAGCTTCTTAACAGCTTAACTTTGGAAGCTGTGGTCGAAGCACTAATCTGCTACTACTAATCCAACACTTAATCATCCTCTCTTGGAATGAAAGATGTATGTTCACCACCTTCAGGTCTTAACCTTAAATAGAGACTAGAGACTGTGTTGAGTCACTGTTTTTATTTTGTCACCAAACAAAAATAGAACATTTTAAATAATGAACACGGAATAAAATGGACCGACCACCTGATGCAGATAATTCTACTACAAATTCCACTTAAAATTAAATGTGTCTTAAAGTCATTAAAACTAGAATAAGAATAATTCCACTACCTCACTGAGCCCATTTCATGCAGCTGTAGGCTTTACTCTGCTATCTTAATTGAGTTCGACACTGATGAAAGTCTGAAACAGGCCTATAGGCTTCATCTCCCCAACAGATGGTACGGTCTCAAACATACATTGGACTACCTTTGAGGCCCTGAACGCATCTGTCTTATGTTGACTTTTTTATTAGTGTAGCTAATAGTCCTTGCAGCTCATTTGATGTTTCTTTTTACTGTTATGTTTGTCCATCACTGCGTGTTGTGAGCAGAGGCTGGCCTGAAGCGGCTGGCCCGTGCTCTAACAGCAGCAGCAACAGCAGCATGTCTTGTTCATGGTAATTTCTATTTTTGGCTGCAGCAGCATGTTGCTCCCCTCTTTAAATGTTTTATTCTTGTCTCTCATATAAAAAAAAATGCCTGTCTATATCAGGTTGATCATCCAACAACTGTCTCCTGAGGTCATGAACGTTGATGTTACTGGGTCAGTCTTTATGGCGATTTCTGGAAAAGTTAACAGCTGCTTTCCTTGCTGAGCGATTTGGGCCAGTATGCGTATGTTTGCACATGAACTTGGTTATCCCGGGCTAAATGTCATTCCCCTTCACCGGCTTTCGTTCTATTGCACAATGGCAAATGGAATTGAGGTCAGAGTGCTCTGGAACACCTGCCACCTGCCACAAGTCGCTCCAGACGTGGCCCTTCATTTCAGCCTCACTGCAGAATAAGCCGGAGCCTTTGTCCTGCGTGGTACACTGGTCAAAAAACAAACAAACAATAATGTGTTATTAATTCTAAAACCAATTTTTCTAACAGTTAACCTAGTTTCAAATTTAAATGCAAATAGCATATTTATGAGCTTGGGTCGTTTTCTTGAACAAGCAAATTTATCACACAGATGGTATCATGTAGAGTAATTAATTAGGACTAGCAGTTAAAGATTTGCTGGAATACAGTGTAAATAATATAATATAACAAATGAACACAACGTGTGAAAAAGAACACATGGCAAAATAATAATGACAAATGTGCAGGCATACGTACAATATAAAATAAATAAAACTGTCTAATCCCTTTGGCAGCTCGTTCCAGAGTTGATGATCTCTGAAATTCTATAATTAAAAGTAATTATTTAGATGTACGTATATCGGATTAAAATCCACTTGTTGAATAATTTAAATCATACCCGTTAAATTACATAAATAAAACACACACTTTTTTTTAAATTACACAGCTTTTAACTTTATTATTTGTTTTTGGGGAAGGTTGAAGGTTTTAAACAAAATGGGTTTCTCTGCACACATTTGACAATTCCATGCAAAAGACGTGCACATGGGGTGTGTTTGTGCGTGCGTTCGTGCCCCTGGGACATGCTCTCACAGCAAGATATCTCTCTGCTTTTAACATTTTTTCTTTTGATTTATTTTATGCAGACATTGCAAGTTCTAAGAAATATATTTAATTTTTAAAATGTTCAAGTAAAGCAAAAAAAAGAAACAGAAAACCCAAACAATCATTTAGCACTGAGGCCTGTTTAGTACCTGGTTCCAGTATCCATCTCTACCATATGCACAGTATTTTATCATGGTCTCTGTCATGTTGTGCCTGCGTTGCTTTCTTCGGTCCATGCTCCGTACCCTTGCCTTCACAGAAACCAAGATATATGTCACCGTCTCCAGTCTGCCCATTTACTTTTATTTCACGCTCGAGCTCCTGCAATATCAGGGCGACAGTCCACAGTCCTAAAGCCCTCGGAAATCTCTCCCTGGGTTGAAGTGAAAGTACCTCGTCTGGTGTATTTTTAGTTGAGCGGCAGTTGTTTCGATTGAGTGCTAAGGAGGAATTCCTACTCTAGCATCACATTTCTAAAAATGTACGCTCGATGACTGTCGTGAAAAAAAATGCCTGGAGCTGGAGACTAATCAGGTGAAGAATATGACATGAAGCCTCTGTTTAATTATTGATGTTACTATTGTTTCCTGATGGTAGCTTTAACAATAAGGTCTGCTCTGTCTCCTCTTGTTTAGATTGAACACCAGTGCAGAATGTTACGTCAGTCAGGGCTGAAGAGGTCTAATATAGAATAGAGTAAGGGTAAAATTGCCTCCACTTTTTGGGGCTTTTATGCTTTCTTTTTGTGAGTGTTGCAAGTCAGTTCTACTTTTAGGTTCAAGTAGAGAGCGTGTCAAAGATCCTGGTGTGTGTGTGTGTTTCTGTAATGTGCCTCGGTGTTTAAAGAGTGCTGGTGGGTCTTCCAGCAGTGGATAGAAGATTGAGGAAGATGCACAGGAATAACCCTGTGGGTGACAGATGATTCTTTCAACTTGGAGTCCCGTATACTGAGACAAATCAACTCTACCATCAGGGGTGCGGCAGGAACTGGGGAGTTTTACTGTTTCACCTTGTTCATTACTCACACACTCACCCACTACAGAGTGTAAAAGGCATTCCCTTATAAATTAGACCTAGTTGTTAAGTTTTACAATTGCTAGTAAATTGAAAGTGTCTGTATCACCAGCAGTAACGTGCTCAGTGAAGGGTTTTTTTTGGATGTCCGCTTTGTGTGTTCCCCTTTGTGTGTTTACTGCAAGCCCAGCCTACAAGGACTGAGCCTGGCTCTTCTCTGTGTCTTTCCCTCGGGCTGCTATAAGCCAGTAGCTGCTACAGTACTGTAAACAGTACGATTAATAGCCCATGACTCATAAACGATCTCCAAACAAGCCCTGCAGCGGCAGTCTGTACCCTCTTATGTGTCTCCTACCTGTATTATTTGCCCCCTCCCTCTCTTACATAGTGCTCAGCTTACTTTTAATATGCTAACGTATGGACAAACCTAATATGCAAATTGACACACCTAAGGAGACAGGCGGCTCTGCAGACAATCACACTGTACTCCAAAATGCAGTTAAGTATTCCCAGTACACTGTCAGAACTAATAGATGGAACCATTTTGAAAGTACTGCAAAAAGGGTGGACTGTTCAATAGAAAACAACTTGTGAGTGCATGGAGATAAATCTACCAAACTGGCAAAATCTGTAAATTTCTAGTAGCTCGCTGCTATATTCACAATAAATTAGGACTTTTCCCACCCTGTCTTTGCTCATTTCAGATGAGGCTAATCAAGTCAGACTGCTGTGATTTAGTATGCTACTGCTTCTGACACTATCCAAATAGATTTCATGGTTATTGGTCCAATGAAACCACTTTAAAAACGTAGAATTGTAGAAAACAAGGCTATTTACAATGTATTTGAAAGTCAATCTTTCTTGTGTTCTACCCACCACTCAAATCTGTTTGAGCTATTAGACAAATTAAATAAGCTCAAAGCTTCTAGATCAATTTTGGCCAAATGACTGAGGAGTGTTTTTGTGGTTTATGAGATCATGTCAGTTTGACGTAGTATTAAGCACCAAATTAGGAGAGCATAAAAAGTGATAGAGAGTCGAGTGGGTGGGGGTGGGGAGGAGTGAGAGACGGTGTGAAGGAATTTTGGTTTCATCTGCCTGCTTGTTCTGCAGTGACGATGACTGAATGTGTAAGTGTTAGTAGCGGTTTTGAATGTCTGCTGCTGTGATTTGTGCAATCGGCTCTCGTCCTCTAGAGCATCTGGCTCTCATCTACCCCACCTTATCTGACACCATTGCAGGACACCGACATGCTTTGAGTTTCTGTGCATTGTGTGCTCTCAAGAGAACACTGCCCCTTCTTTATTTCTTCCACTAGTAGTGCCATTTTTTATTGTTTTAGAGCCATTTACAGTGTCACTGTACTCATGCCAAGCTACATTAGCTCTCTCCTTTATTTTTTGAACCTTTTCCCACCCACAGTGTAATTGACTGATGGCATCTAGTGACAGTCAGCTCAGGAGGTGTCTTAGCAAGACAGCCGCACATTCTCACACAGACATGTGAGCAGTGTGTTTCTGAAATAGCGCACTCAGTCTACCCCCTGCTATTTTTGAAACAGCCATTGATAGTGTGGTCAGAATATCAATCCCTCCAGAGGCAGAGACGCAACACTCAGAAGTCAGGAAAGGGGACCAGACCAAGTTTTAAAGCTGAGATAGGTTTCTTTATTAGTTGAAAAAGAGACAGGTTTAACATTGTACATTACACTCCACATACTTGTGGTTGAAGAAAGAGGGAAAACAAGTGTCTTGTTTTTGTAGAAGTGATTGTGTTGAAGGCCGTCTGTCGTCATCAAAGCATAGCTACAGCTGGTTGAAGGGGACCAAATCCATTCAAGAGGTGATTTGGTTCCATTTTACCAGCTTTAGCAAAGCATTTTGGAATCAGTGTTTCAGAGAGGGAAAATAAAATGGAGTCCTGAAGTGACCTGTCTGGACAGCTGGACAGCCAGAGCAATAATTAACGAGAAAGTCCATGTTGCATTTGAACATCTTATTATTATTATACAACCCACTAGTTAAAACGGTTTGTGCTGTGCCTCTTTCTCTCTACTGCTTATTCGCTCATCCGTTCACCTTCACCCTCTCTGTGTGACACACACGTACAATTAGTGCACTACACGCCATTTACCATCACACCAGTAACACACAGGTACAGTTCAGCAACCTTACCCAGCTTTCCTCCTTTGCTGCCTTGCATGCACCCTATTTATCCTCCATGCAATCTTTTTAAGTTTTATTTCCTCCCCCTCCCAGAGAGTGAGAAAAATTGTTCCTGGAGAAAAGGATAATAATAATCTGTGGCAGTGCACTTGAGTCAAATGTCCTGGAGTCATGAAGCAATTACAGGCTCTGACAGATGGGCCCTGCTGCAAGCACGCCGCTACTCCGGTCACTGAGATGGCCAACAGACAAATGCAGAGGCATAAGCACGTACACAGGCTCTCTTACTCATACTCCTACTGTATCACTCTGGGGCATCAAGTCACAACATTAATTTAAACCAGTCATTTAAGTCTTAGAGAGACTGATTTGTAGTGTAGAGAGAGTAGTGTTTGAACAGTGACTGAGGGCAGATTATATTATGTCTTTTTTTCCAGGGCTCTGCAGTCGTACAGTGTTGTAACATTCTCTATAAAAAAAAAAAATCCATTCTGTGATATTACAAAAATGATCACAGTAACACCCACATAAAGAACATAGTGATTATGTTTGTGTTTGTGGCCCTGAGTTATGGTACGTGTAGTCATTTATGAGATCAATAAACTGTCTTACTATTAGGTTAACATCAAGACACATTTGTCAAATTTTAACCATGCATGGAATAGATTTTTATTTATTTTATTGCTTTAGTTATTTATTTGTGCCTCACTCATCTTCCAAGCACCTTCTCTGTCCTTGAAGATACACTAAAGTAACATTGCTTTGGTCTTTTCTGACATTCAGACATTTTAGGTCTAATTTTTCTTTTTTACTTTCTTATTATTTTTGAGAAATGTTCCTTACACATTATTTTGAAACATGGACCGACATTTTAATATTTAAACTTTTTTTCCCCCCTACCATTGCACAAAAGAGGTTCTTGAAAAAGGCCAGCAACAGCTGAAGCATATGGTGTAGTAGGCCTAGGTTGATATGACACACCAGAGGCAGGTCTATTTGTAACAAACACATGCACATTCATGCTTGCTCACTTACACACACACACACACACCCTCGCGCAGAGTCTCAGTCACTCAGAGTCAGGTGGCCGCACTGCTCACCTCGTCTAAGGGCCATAACAGGGCAAAAGCAGGGGGACGACAGGCACTGAGAATTTGATAATGTCAGCATCTGCTGTGTTTGTCACTCACACAGCAGGTCAATGCTATTGAGGGCCTGGGTGAAACATGCAATGCAAGCCATTCACTCCTACACGCCTCTTATGTCTTAACAGATGGAAGCTCACGTGGATGAACCTGAATAGTGGACAGATCTGACGCCTAAAAATGTATCTTCATTTTGTTTTTCCTCTCGCAAAAGGAAAAAACTAATTTTCATTTTAGAAGTGGATTTGGGTGACTGTAATGATCTTAGTTTTCCTTTTTTAATGTTGAATTATTAGAAACCTGATCCTTTATAGTGGCTATTAAAAGGTTTTTTAAATATTTTATTTTTCTAGATCAAATGATGAATATATATGTATAGATAAATACTTTAGGAGTCCTAGACTACAGGCTGTTGGTGTCACAGATGTCACCTCAGTTCCAATATTTCTTCTATTGTGGCAAATGCAGTTAATCGGTTCTTGTATTTTAATATTGACGAGCTGGTATAAAAGAATGGCATGTATATGCTTTGCAATTGCTCTGCTGCAGGATACATTTTAGAAGTATCGACTAATTCCACCCGGCAGCTACTTACAACATTCAATTCAAAGAAAAAGTCTAATTTGATGAAGGTGCACTTGATAAATTAAGGCACTGTGTGACTTCACAGTGTCATCCTTCCATGTTTTACTTCAGTAATAGTGAAATTGCAATAATACATTTATATTTATCACAGTGTAGCCACTGATTCATTTCTTAATGCAATGGTCTCATTTGTTCTTGGAGAAATTACCTTCAGCAGGGTTGGGGGCCATATTTAAAAGGTTTGAAGTGAGGTTAACCTGAGCTAAATCTGGTAAAGGGTTTGTCAGTGATCCAAACGTGGGCTAGAGGGAGGATCATAATAGGTGATAGAGCTAGATATGAATAGCTCGCCACGCAAACTCCTCCCCATGTCCCCCTGCCTTCATGTCTCTGTGTGCCCCTGTCCATATTCTGTTGCAGTCAACAATTGGAATCAGCTGACGGGCCAGAGTTGACTCTGATCCTGCATTGTCACTTTTTGATGGTCTAATCTGACTGCCATGCGGTCCAGCAAAGCATTTGGCAAGCATAGCAAACGTGAACAATGGGAGCAGGAATCGGGGGCAGAGAGGGGAGCATGGGGCAGCCGGGTTTATATGGGGTGGTGGGGGGTGCAGATAAGGGCAATGGCATAAAGGGATGACCTCATAGTAAAAACACACAGGATTGTTAAAGCCATATGATACGGCAGTAGACTAGAGCCAGTTTGTGGCAGCAGCGCAGTGCCTCTTCGCTCTGCCTACTCAGCAACTTTTCCCCTGCTCTTTCAGTCGCATGTTAAAAAAATACATCAACATTTGCAGAATTTTGGTCCTCTTCACCTCACTGTCCACGTAGAAGTACTGGAAAAGATTATGGTATTAATGGGGAGGAACAGCATCAGCATGCCACTCACTGTCTGCGGAAGTTGGTGCTAAGTTGCCACTGGCTGAATTTCAAGGGCTCTGATGCAGTAAAATAACCTGATAACGAAAGGAGACCTTGTACATATGGCGATGACACAAGGCAACTGTATGCCCATAGTAAAGGTGGCTAAATTAATGCAGCTCAAAACATCCTCAAAATCTGATTGCTATGTAACTTACATAACTGTTTAATGAAATGTTGGATTCAATTGTTCATGTATCTTGGATGGGAGATTTTTATTGGCTAAGTCAGCCAAATTGAGAAAGCAGTAAGTTCCCTACAGCGATTATTGCTGCAGTGAGACTGCCCAGAGACAGTATAGCTAATGTATGAGCCTCACCACTCACATTCATGCTCTCTTTCCCCCCTCTCTCTCTTACTCTTTTTCTCTCATTCTCTCTCTCTCCTTTTACCCTGCTTGCCATTTTCCCTCGCACACGATCACAGCAATATTAACACAAACATGTCCTTAGACAGTGCTGTCCAACATCATTTTCCCAAAACGAGGACTCGCACCTCACCAAGAATACATACTTCTTTACATTCCATAGCTATCATATGTTCATATGGGTACATAAAGAAGTATGTACACCAAGGAGGCAATCTTAGGTATGAAATGTTCTCACCTTTCGCCAAGGTCAGGAAGTTTATGAGCATTTTTCCTCACCGTTCTCTCTCCCAAGTATGGTAGCCTGCACTGTAAGGTGACTTTGAGTGTAAATTCAGTTCAACACTCAAGGCTTTCCTCTGGTTGCCATGTAAGGCTGAACAGCCAGTCCCCCCGCCCCTGAACATAACAGAAGTTTTGCAGTCCATACCATAATCGACCATTACAGTGACCCCCCATTGTCCTCCAAGCAAATGGGAGAAAGCAGGAGGGTTGGGGGGGGGTAGATGTACAGCTTCCTCTTTTCTTCTTTCCAGAAAAAATGTTGAGGAGGTATATTAAGGAGTTTGGTTAAAAAAAAAAAAAAAAAAAATAGCAGCAAAGAAGAGAAGAGATTTCTCCTTGATAGGAAGTCCTTAGCGTGAGGTGCCTCTGTGTGTGCCTCATCTTGTTAGACGATCATTTGCTGTGTCCTGGGAGCAGAGTTGCACCTATAAGCTGTATGGCCCCGCTGACATACTGAACATTTTCACTTCTCTCCTCCCACTTCTGTTTCAGTCCGTCTCCCTCACTGCCATCGCGCTCTCTTATTTCACCCCCTTATCCCCCCCCCCCACACACTTGTGTGTCCTCTCTTCTTCCCTATTTCCCACTTCTACCAATACATACCCTTCTCTGGTCTGTCTCACTTGTGTCAGCGGCGTCCCCAGTGGCTGGCTGGAGTGGTTGCTGATGTTTGAAAATGAGGGTGATCCAAGTGGAACAGGAAGTTATTGTGAGCAGGATTTGGGCTTTAGGCGCAGAGGCAGGCCATAGGTCACATGAAGGCGCTAATGCCCACTCAGCACTTGTGGATTGGTCCTGGTTATACCCTACATCCACCAACACCCCTCCCTCCCTCCCAGACCCTGTTTCTATTGCTCTCTATTGCTCCCCCGCTCTCCCTCTCACTCTTTTTTTTATGATCATCTCTCACTTTCTCTTTCCTCTGATCAAACCTCACCTGTCTGTGTTCACAGGGAAACCAGCTGTTCTGTTGCGGAGTGGGTGGAACAGATCAATAACCATTTGCATGGTAGCGTGAATTGTTCAGCAAGCCTCTAATGAATCTTTGCCCCAGACCAACACATTCCACAAGTCCGCACTGCCTCCGTCCAGGCTGAATGTTGAGGCAATGGGTGTAAATCTTAAAAATGGATTAGGCGAGAACCAGCTTAAGTTTGAGTTTGAAGACTGGGTGGAAGAGAACTGAGTAAATGGGGGAAAAGTGGTGCAATATTTTCGCAGTGGAAGGTTTTGGAATAGTAATGAAGGGAGGTTGAACTAGCAGTGACAGTTGTTCTCGGCACTAAGATAGGGCTGGGCAGGTGGGTGAGCCTGGTACTAAAGGTGTGACGTCCTGTTAAGGAAATGTCACAGCCACCCGAGAGGATGAGCACATAGGAGAGAGAGCGGGTGAAATTCCTTCCTACACACAGTATGGTGGAGGTTGGGGAACATGAACCAGCGAATTAGCCCCGTGGTCGTTGTGTCTGTTCTGGTTTGGGCGATAACACTGCAGCAATGTGCCCTACATGCCCTACCAAGCCGATTGCAATCCTTTACAGATAGAAAAGAAGAGGAAAGTGGGTTACCACCTTAAATGCTGTGGGTTCAGCCTTTGACACATATCTATCCAGCTAACCATTGCTGCAAATTTCCCCTCCCACCTACCTATCCTCATACTCCCCCCACATCTGTGTTAATACGCTTCTCACAGCTGTGTGCCGCCAATCCGCTTTTCTCCCGTTCATACCTCCCAACCTGCCCAGTGTTCATAATTCTGATGCTTCGTCATCCCTCTGGTTGGCACATTCCATCCTTCCGCCCCAATCAACCAGCCTTTGGTCAAAAAGTGCGACGTATCCTCCAACTTACCTCCCATCAATTAAAAAAATGGCTGTGATCTCCCCTGCCCCTCAGTTTAGGTAAAAAGTAGTCTGGTAGCACCAAGAAAAAAAAGATAAATAAATATTTTTTTAAAAAGTCAAAAATAACACATTAAAAGTCCCAATAATGATAGTATCCTCAGTCATGGCGATAAAAACATCTTGGAAAATTGTCAGACGAAGAGGGCAAATTGTGCAATGGGGAATTTTGCTCCACACCAGTGCAGGTCTGAGTTAACGAGTCCGTCATTAGATAGCGGCAGGGCTGCAACCATGAAGCCTAATGAGCCAAAGAGCTCTGCTGCAGCAGCATGTCCGGCCAGTGCCAGGAACACAACAGAGAGACGGAGGAAAAGCGAGCAATTCAAGAGAGGGAGGGAGGGAGGGAGGGAGGGAGAAAAGAACAAGATGAGAGAGATAGAGTGGAGAGTGCAAAAATCGGGGCTAAAATCCATGTGGACCATATCAACTCTCCTGCCTCCCTTTCCCCAGTTTCACCTCCTCCTGTATCCTCTTCCTCTCCACACTTGTTTTTTTCTTTTTATATAGCATTTATTTCTTCCCTTCTTCTAAGATGAAAGGAACAAAGAAAGAAGAAAAAACAAGGTGTTCTCTGGTTAAGTTCTGTCCCAGTGCTGCTGCTGCTGCAGAACAGTACGTTCCACTCCCCCTTCCGACTACGCGACTCACAGACAAGCCATGCAGTTAATAACAGATCACATCCGAATAAGAGAGAGGGAAGACACGGGACAGGAGACGTCAAGGCCTGTCAGGGGTTAACTCCGTCCAAAAGCGAAAGATGGGCACATATTACCTGTCAGATCAGTTTCTATCTGAGCTGCTTCTCTTCTCTTCCTCTCCTCCTCTTCCCGTAGTGAAGAGAGCCATAATGACCTAGAGAGCGCTCCAGCTGCTGCAGCCATCGTGTGTGCCGGGTGCACGCCTGACTCGCTGAATCAGCTTCTATGATTGGGGGGAGGAGGGGTGGTGACGGGCAGGTTGAGTGCCAGAGTCAGGGAGGAGGGGGAAGGAGAGAAAGTGGGCACACACACACACACATTCCCACATAGTCTCACATAGTCCCACACAAATACAAGTCATACCTTTAGAAGAGGAAGACATAGAGCGAGCATGAAGGGGGAAAAAGAGAAAGGAGGGGGAGCACAGAGACAGAAGAGGGAGAGAAGGAGGGGAGAAATTCTGCAGTACTCTCCTCTCCATCATGTGCATTCTGAGGGGGGAGAGCTGGGAGGATGCCCTGGTCGTTGGAGGAGGCAGAAAGTGTAGCAGGCATCCTCCCACCCTGCCTTTTTCCTTATTCTATTGAGTCGCACGTGCAGCGCCAGAGCTTTATTCTGCTCCTTAGAAGCACTTTTATTATACAGTGGAACTTTATAGAGCAGAGTTCAGTGAATGGTTGAAAGCAGAATTATTATTTAAAAAAAAAAAAAGAGATCTGTGGCTCTGCGGTGGAAGACAGCTGTACTTTCAGTAGTACCTCATGGTCCATGTTAATTGGATTATTATTGTCACAGACTGGACATGATGGATATTGCAATATCTTTAGGTGTCATCAATACATACGTCATCCTTTATGCATGCACTGCAAGGGTCACCTTTTCACTGGGAAGAGATTAAGCAGAGATGTTACCGTAGTTGGAAGGGCAGAGTGCACAGGAAAAACACAAGGGCAACAAATTACGGACAAGAGGCCAACCAGCCAGCGGCTTCCTACCCCACAGTGCTAGGACTGAACTCAATGGCTAGTGCTTTGTGGGAAGCAAGGCATGCAAAACATGTCTCGGCCCCTGTTGCCGGGGTGCTCCTCTGTCTTGTCTCACCACCTACCTGACCATATTTAGTCAAGCAGTGCAAAAAATAGTTCCCACTTCACTCCACTCCACTCTGCTCTTCTCCTTGTCTCAACTCCCTCACCCCTCTAACCCCACCCTCTCCCCCACAGCAACTGTTGGCTACAGGCTCTCGAAAGCCTTCCTACAGCTCCCTGCCTATTGATTCGACTAGCCTGGAAGGAGAGAGGAGCTTTAGGCCAGCTAGCCACTGCTACCATTTGCTGCGCTATTTTTAGTAGCTCCAAATAAAGTGGTCTCCCGTGCTCCCACTTGTATATTCTTGATTCTTCCCCCCCTCCCCTGTTTTACATCCTTCACCACCATTTCTAGTGCCTCCTCTGATACCATGCCCTCACTGTGTGTCCTTTTAACACCGCAGTCTCTGTCATTCTTGTGTTTAAATAGAGCTGAAACGCACTGCTTATGGTAGAGCTTCCATCTGCTCACCTCGATACTTAAAATAACTGTATACTCGAGAAATGGAGGCGAGAGTAAGGCTGAATGTGTTGTGCAGAGAGGCATGGAGGGTTGTAGACAGCAGGAGATTTTTTTGTGTGATCTCATTTATTTGTTTTCTATACACTCTCGAGCAGTGCAGGGGGAAAGGAGGCAGCCGCACCTCTGAGGCACTGAAAAGTTTGGGCTGCTTTCTCTCTTTTTCGAGCTCTCATTAATTTCCAAGTGTCTTTTTCAAGCTTTCCCGAGGCACAGCCACTGAAGAATCTGTTTAATTAGTTGGTCTCATCACGGGGCACATCTATACTGTATAGAAGTAATGTCCTCTATGCCCTCCTCTTTTTTCCACTCTCTTCTTTCCTCTTTTACCTCTTCTACCTCAGTGACAGCACACAGGTTCTCTTACTTACCCCACCTGCATTTTAACTGCACAGAGCCCCAGGTTGTGTAAGACCATGGTTTGCACACCAAATACTCTCTTCAATGCGTTAATCACGTGGAAAGCAGAGTGTGACATTTCACTTGTAATGAAGGAGACAGTGAACACTCACAAACACCCTGAATAAACCATGAACATTTTATCAAAGCATATCGTCATGAGCCAGAAAAATGTCACGCAATTGTCTCCTCCTTGATTTGATCAGCCTTTTACGAAGCTTACAGACATTCTGCCCTTTCATTCTCAAGCCTTCATGGTTGAGATAATTCTGCATAGATTTAAGTGTGCAATTTAATTAATATATTGTCGCTGCAATTTACAGCATTTCGATTGCGTTATCTTTACAGCTGGCAAGGTAAAACGGATTCCAAGCTAATGTGTCCGCTCAGAACTTGACCTTACATGGCCAGTCAAGGTGCGGTATTGAAGCTGCATAAATGTCCACCTGTAACTGTACTACAGTTGCACACAGAAGTAATTTTCCATACGGCCCTTTCATGTACTAACTGTATATTAACACACATACTGTACATGTATTAGTCTTATTCTTGTGTTTTGTGCTTTGCGTATCCCCCTCTCACTGTTCCAGCCATCTGACCCACCAGTTTAATCTCAGTTAAAACCAAACATCCCATCTCCCTCTGAAACTCGGCAGCATGGCTCACATCTTCCCTCCATGATGAATAGCGTGGAGCTGAATGTTTAGCTGAGCAGTCAATCGATCAATAAGAAAAGGGTCTACTAATGGATGGGCTTTGTTTCTATGCATGAAGGCATGGATTGGGTGTTTCTCCCCATGGGTACTGCATAGCTGAATCTCCATTCAAAATTATAAAATAAATAAAAATGTATGTGCAATCATCCACGTTGAAGTTTTTATGATTCCTTATATTTAAAAGATATGGTGCGGGTGGAGACATGGCTTAATACATGTTGCCATAGGCTTTAATATTGGTTATATATAAATGTAATACGATATTTAGACCCAGAAAAAGGCAAGACGATCACTTAATTAACCTAAAGTATAAATATGAAACACTGATACGCAAAAGTCTTCAGCTTGTGTGTGTGTGTGTCTATAATAGTGTCTATAATTGCTGCCAGAGGGGCAGCTCTACTAAATACTGAGTCAAGAATAATATAATTCTTTCTTTATTTGTACTTAATTTAAATGCATTTGTATTAATTTGTTTTCAGCGTGACGTTAAATTGTCTTTCTTATTGCTTCCATGGCAGTGGAAGTTGTAAAACATGGGTGCGTCCAGGAGTGACAGGGTGGTGAATATCTTTTTTTGGGAAGCATTCCATTTTCTCTGTTCTGCAATGGGCACATCCAAATGAGAGCTTGTTCTTTTGAGTGTACTGGAGTAAGGTAGAGGTTAGTCTCCCTCTTGGATTGGAAAGTTTTGTTCAGTGAAGCTGAGCTTCAAGCTCTTTCAGCTTGTCTTAACTCCTGCTTTCTGTGTACCATCCTACCAGTCAACGCAATACAGGGATTATCATGACTTCCAACTCCAGTTTGTGCTTTTTCGATCAAATCATTGCTCTCCTCTTCCATCAGCCAGGTTCTTCATGTTTACATGATCGTTCTCATCACTTCCTTTCCCCTACTATCCCTGCACCCCGCTCTCTTGTCCCTTGGTCCCCACCACCCCTCCCTCCTCCTCCCTATACATAGTGCATCATTCGAAGAGGTGAGGCTGTTGAGCACTTGGAGGAATAAAAGTGATTTATGAATGGGGCAGCCTACCTAGGTGCTGGAGGGGGAAGCCAGTGGCAGTCAGGCTCTGTGATCCAGCAGCCCATTGTTCCCTCCAGCTTCACTGCAGGGGAAACTCCTCTGTCTCTCCTGCCTCTGATCTTTACTAGTGCCGCATGTTACCGTTAAGTGACTCACAAACGGCACAAATACCTGTGCATTGCAGTAGAGCCCACACAATATATTGGTTGGCTGATACATTTGTTTCAGCTCATGTTAAGTTCACTGTGCACTGATTAAATTGTGGAATATGAGCTTTGTCAAAAGACAAATACAGAAGGTCAGTCTCAGACAACCAAATTTTGCTTTTATCTCATTTTGAATCGTAATTCCTGGTCAGATGAACAGAGAACCAAACACAGAGCAAATCATTTTCACTACAAACAAATAGGCAACATTGTTCACAGATCTGACTCGACATTAAATCTAGTTACTTTTTTTTATTTTATTAAATTAAATCTTTCGTTCTCTCCAGCTTATACACTAATCGTAATAGAGCTAGAACCTGTCCTTACTGAAGTTGAGTGAAATGCAGGGTTCAATCTTGACAAGGTTGTTATACTAATAAAGGCCCAGCATACAGTTATAGAGATCCACTACTATTCACAACCTCGTTTAAACCTATTTTTTGGGTCTGCATGTCCTGACTGTGGTAGGAATCTGGAGGACCCACAGAAGACTTATGAGGACAAAAATGCAAACCACACAGAAAGGACCCTATTGAACAGCTGTGAAGTGTGAAGCATCAGTGATAATCACCACACTAACATGTGGCCCTAGAGTGGTGTACTATCATATATACTGATCGAAAAAAAAACTTCTACTCCCCAAGATTTCTGAAAGCATCAACACAAAAATTCTTGTATCAGTCAGATTCTGCAATGCAGAGAGATGCACATAAGTACAGCACCTTTTTCTTCAGTGCAGATACAGTACATACACACCCAACAGTACATTGCATATAATCCATATTTGCTTTCATGGAGTTGCCCAATTAAGTAAATACCTGCATAAATGTATACAGTTTATATGATGATTAATCCGAGTTGTCTTTTATGATTCAAAGTTTTAGTTTTTCCAGATTTTGGCAGCCTAACACAGGTGAGCTCGATGCTCAGATCAATAAGCTATAAATAAAATAAAGGTAGGTAATAGGGAAGGGACCAAAGCCACTGTGGGTTATGTATG
This sequence comes from Microchirus variegatus, assembly GCF_963457635.1. Lineage (NCBI taxonomy): Eukaryota > Metazoa > Chordata > Actinopteri > Pleuronectiformes > Soleidae > Microchirus > Microchirus variegatus. The sequence continues at coordinate 20,500,107 of NC_139806.1, forward strand.
AGTTTCTCCTTGTCACCATATGCTTGAATACAGATACACAGCATTCACACAATACACTGTGACTTTACTGCAGAAACTCGGCTCTGCAATTCATTTAAAAATTTGAGCACAGTGATACGTTAAAGCAATATCGCTATATTAGACGTTTGTTATATCAAACTCTATGTAGTCTTGAGAGATTGATCCCACTCACACTGTTTTAATTACAGTGGTCTCCTTAGTATTGTTGGTTATTATCTTCACTTGTTTGGATTATGTCGCCATTGTTTTTTTTTCTTTTCTTATTTAAATTACTCACTGACGAGTGCACCTGTTAAAGGTGTAGTGAAGTAATTGGACCGCTCAGCGGGTTTGGGCATCAGTTTGCTGCAGCATGAGCTGTGACTTCATTTAAGAGTCCCCCTATCCTAGAATCCCTCCTAGTGTCCACCTCTCTATGAGCTGGGACCAGTCCAAGAGATCAGCCAGAGGACAAGCTAATACAAGCCTCAATCCTCCAGTGGCCAATCACAACGCCTACACTTCTTCCTCGGGTTGGGCCAATGGTGGCTCAGAGCCAATAGATAAGCTCAGCCATGCTGTAATGCTCTGTCTGTCCCATGGCATGCTGAAACATTGAGTCCTGGCTTCTATGTTGCTATAGCACATGTTGAGAGAGGGAGGGGTGGGGTAGCAGAGGGAGGCAAGGATGGATAGATAGAGGAGGAAGAGAGGGAACAAGGGATGGGTGGATGGAGGGAGAGAGAGAGAGGGAGGGGTACATCCCTTACTGTTTGGGACTCAAGGACATAAAGAGCTTTTGGGAAAGTGACTATTGCATGCAAAGAGAAAAGCTTGCATTGTGAAGTCGCCTTTATCACTGATGGTATGTTTTTTTTGCCCACTTGCCAAACCTAGAAAGAGCAGGATTTATTTGTGGCACTTTAAGTGCCTCGGCAATGCAGGTAATAAATATGACAGATCAAAGTGATGTACTTCCACAGCACAGCTGTCAGACATCCTTAATATTTTCTCCCCCCGTTTAAAAACAAATGTAGTTTATCTATTTACTTGATGTATTGGAATAAGTAATTGAATTTATTCGGGCTCTAGATAGTACTTTTACATCAGTGATGGGCCATCGGCGTGTGGTGTTTTTATTTAACAACGTAAAATGTGCTGCACTCTTGTAAAGCATCACTATAAACCGTGTTCTAAATTCAGTTTAGCTTGACACAGTTCTTATAAGCCACACTTTCCTTTTTAAAATGCTAGTTACTAAGTGCATTTCAATGTTTTATATTTATATTTTTTTCTGTCATTCTGCTTTGTACCCCATATAGTCTATAGTATCACTATACTGATAGCTTTACACGTATTCACCACAGCTCTTGCTATTAATGTTAATGCCATTCTCGTGGGGATTTCCCAATTAATTTTCAAAAACAACACAGCGTGAAGGTATTTGAATTAAGTCACCAATAAGGGGAGCTTGAAACTAAATTTACTTGCATCATCTTTATGATCATACGTGCGTAAAATGTTGACCGATGTTCAGATCTAAACCATGCTTAGCTGTTGAATAATTCAGGCCACCTTACCCTGGTAACCTCCATGGACACCTAAGTCAATACCTTCCATGTAAAAGCGTTTTGATGGGACAGAGATGACGTGGGTTTTTGTTTGTTTGCATTCTATTGTGTGAGTGTTTGTGCATTCTTGCTGTACAAAACCTGCTAAGTATTTACTTTGTAAAAAGTAACAACATTATGTTATAGACATCAGGCAGAATTGCCTATGCGGAAAATTGTAGGGGAATTTAAACCTCCATTACACAATCTGTAGAATCATGGATCTGTTTGGTATATGTTGGTTTCTATAGAGCCTTATCTGTGTAATGTATAGTACATTTACACAAGCTCCATTAACAAGCTGGCTGTTAGAGATTTTCTCTACTGTTCTGGGGCATATGGCCTGTTGTCTTAGTGCTTAGATGAGCCAGTAGCTGATACAAGGCCTTTTTATCCCCATTATTTCCCTCTGCAAACAATGGACTTTAATTACCAAATCACTCTTTCAGCCACAGCTCCTTCCAATGTGCCTGGAAGTCTAACTGCTAAAGAAGTTGGACTCATCAGCAGCAATGCAGCTGTTTGTTTGTGTTACTTTGGATCTGCTCTGCCAATTACTGTTAGAGAGAATTCCATGATGTTTTATCTTAATTTCTCCATTGTGTTTAAGTCGCAATATTGTAACTGCTTGGTTTTTGTGCATGAAAGGAAGCTCGCTGGTTGCAACACAAAGAGAATGTTTTAGGGGTTGTGTGGATGCAGGCCAAGGAGTGAGGAGTGATTTAAAGTGTTAGATCTGCCGTGAGACTGTAGATCACAGGAGCCTCTCAGACCTTCTACCCGTTTGGTGACAGCGTGGCAGGCTGCTGAGTGGCTGTCGATCGAAGGACCTTCAGAGCTGCTGACTTCTCCACCATTCTGCAAAGCACACAGTCAATTCCTTGGTTCTATTTACCACTCTGCAGTTAATTTTACCAGCCAGGATTAGGTCTAGACTTGCCGTAAAGAAACTGAAAGGGAATTTTATATTCAGTAAATGGCTAGTTTCTCAGCCCCAGTAAAGCAATCATTATCAATCTAATATGCAACACTGGCTTCACAGGTAAATTGCTATTTAGCTGCTGCTCAGGAGCTTATGCCTAAAAACCTGTAGAAATATAACAGTTGACATGAACTGACACAAAGTGCGTCTCCGTTTTCTTAAAAAAATATGTAATGCTCGGCCGTATATTTTCTCGTTATTTAACTTTGTTCAGGGCGTTTCTAGGGCAGGGGGTGTGTAGATGTGCAAAGGATGTGAGGGCGACTCTGTCTAAACAGGCTGTCCAGATTCTACAGAAATCTTCTTCATTTTTTTCCTCCTTAATTTGACTGTGATGCATTAATAGCTGTAAGTCTATTTGATGGAGGTGTCTTCTCTTTCTCCAACCCAAGTCTGCGCGAAAAGCGATGTCGAATAATTTCATGGTTGTTTCATAGATATGATTTAGGTGGCTCTTCAGTCTAATATAACCTGTATGTCCTTGCTCTTTTTGAGGTACAACTGTGCGTTATACCTCTTATGGCTGCTTCCTGAAATGAGAATGAGACTTTTCCAGGGTGCTTAGGAGAATAAAAGAGAATAAAGTGCACAGAAAGAGTAGCATGGGAAAATAATTGGGTCATCTCGAACCAATGGGACATTAACACGCCATTGGGGTTCTCTAACTGTCTTACTGTCTCATTCTTCATAAATTGCTATGAATCAGGACACCCTATAGCACCAGTTGATATAAGGCTAATTAAATCTAAGTCTATCGAGGATCCCACCTACTTTTTTCCGTATAAACAGAAAACCATACTTGAGAATGTTTGAAAATGCACCCAGTGCCTCATAAACAACCTTGAAGGCAGCATCAGTGGCTTCAGTGATAACACAAACGTCATCAGAAGTGCAACGCACTCCCGTCCCCCCCTTCCCAGTTTATGCAAATAGTCCTTAATAAAAGCATGCTCACTCAGGGGCTTCAGGTATAGGCAAGCAATGGAAGGTCACATTGTAAGGGAAATGATTCTCCTCACGGCATAGTAATGAAAGCCTTTTTTTATTGAGCAGTGCCCGTTGAGGTTCTTGTCCTCAGCTCTTTGCTGCACCGCTGACCGAACGCTACTTGTGTTTATTTACTCTGTCCACAGCAGGTGAGCCCTGAGCTGTGGGACAGCCATGACTCGAGCAAAGTGGTAACAAATTGCTCCACGGGAAGAAATGATGGCCAGCCACTTACATTTGCATGGATATTATAGGCTGCTTTGATTATATTGTCATTTGAGATGCAGAGCCATGAAATTGACCTCAAGTTGTGTCCAGTTTTTTTTTTTTTGTTGCAGTTGTTACGGCTTCCTTTCATACATTGTATTTTTTGAAAGAACAAAATAAGCCCACTTGAATGCCAACACTCCCATTCAGCACTGCATGTGTGAAGATTGATGAAATGCTGAACAAATTTATGACTCTTAACTCTCAACTGCCACTGAGTTTTAGGCGCTCTGCCTTCCAAACCTTCATCACACATGATGAAGTGCACCTCCCTGCCCGGAGTGGAAAGTGTTCCATTTAAACTCGGTGTGTTACGTTTATGAAGGATTTGTTGTTAACAGCATTCTCTGTTTCAAAGAACCTTAAAGTATTGATCCTGTCTCAAATGAACAGACACCTCATTTATTCTCTGAAGTTGCATCATCTGGAGAGGACTTGGAATCAGAAGAGAACATACTATGAGTTCTGGGGAAGGAATATAAAATGACCAACCTCATGTGACAAACTGAGTTCAACAGGGGCAGCATAGTTAAAGTCAAGCAACAAAACAAGTGAAATGACCTCTTCATAGTTTATTTCCCTCAGGCTTTGCCCAGTTGCTATGCAGATGGATTAAAGCCAAGTGGAAAGAAATAAAATAAATGTTATTGTATTTTTTTTAATGATTATTATTATTGGACCCTGATAAGCTTCGGTCAAGGTCAAGAATGAACTTTGGTCAACAGATTTTGTTGTGGAGAACCACTGATATATAGATCATGATATTTATATTTGACTGAAAACACACACTCACAAGACTAATATTTTTCATTATCAGTTTTATTAAGGTTTTTATTTTCCCAAGACAGGTGGCACCTTTTGGCAACTCATTTCCAATGCAGAATTCGGAACTCCTTTCTTGAGCTTGAAGCCTTAGTTAATGGATGATGTTATGCCAAACACGTCTCCTACATCAGAGTAACCATATGTTGGTGAGCAGCCATTAATCTCAGGCTGGATGTTGACTGTTCTCGTTTTGCCCTGTCCTACGCAAGTTATTATCCCTCGACTCTCACTCGCTGTCGTAATAAAGGCTGCTGACCACCACACAGATGGCTGTCAGCCAGGTGAGGGCAGCAGAAGGGCCCTGTTGACCCCTACACCCAAACAAACACACACAAAGGCATACACTTTAGTTCACTGTCTCACATACCATGACAAATGCCAACACACAGAGCTGAGGGCATCAGAGAGCGTACTGGTCAATGACAAATTGCAGTCCGAGACAACGAGCCCTGGTGTGGCTCTCCTGAGGGACTCTTGAGATCTCTCACAGGGTGACCCAGTTCCATCATGTCTCCTCCTCTCCCTCTCTCCTCTACCACTCTCCTTTTCTCAGCTGCTTGTCCTCTTGCATTCACAGGAAACATTGCGTTGGTTTTAAGGTTCAGCTGTCACAGGAAAATCCTCACTACACTCTAAATATATTTCCCCTCTTACAGCAGATTTTTATTAGCTGTCCACTTCAAGTCAGTGTCACATATTACTCAGTGAAAAGTCTGCAGCCTGAGCTGGCCACACTCACTCTTTTTGCTCAGCACCCCGACCAGAAGAGCCAATATACAGTTTCTCTTATATCTCCCTCAGTCACTGCAAACATCAATTGCCCAGGAGATTTTTTTTTTTTTTTTTTTTTTAAATCTGAGATTTATTTGGTGGTTCTTAATTTGCTCTCCTCTTTTCTGCATTTACAGCAAATAGCTTAACTGCAATGCAGCAATGCCTGTATGGGGCATTAATATTAATGCCTGCCCATTTTGCCCAGCATGGCAGGGAGCCTGTCAATCCAGACTTGTATTGGAGGGGCTCCCCACACCAACAAACACCTGCACAGCACTCTAGTGCCTGGTTTTGACACTTGAAGGTGCCAGTCTGCCCCTATAGTGAGGAGGCATGCATTCATTGGCTGGTTGTCCTACGTATAGGAGAAATCTGCAACCAATCCAGATGCACAAATGTTATATGTTGCACCAATAGGAAGAAAAAAAAATGGGGACAAAAAGAACAAAGGCTTCATGTGGGACAAATGTCCTTGATTCTTTTGGTAGTTTATCAGTTTTTCTTTTAATGTTTTCTTGAAAGAAAGCTAAAAAGTGTTATCTTAAACCACAGGGGAAACATTTAATTTCATAGCTTTAGGCAGGAGCCTGATGTGACAAGGTCTCTTCTTAAATAATTTGCTTGCTCAAGTCTTAACCCAGTGGGAGCACCATGGATGAAATTTCTCAAAGGTCCCCCCATGAGATGTTAAATCTACAACACGGCAAGCAAATTGTTCTTTCTAACAGGCGATGTATTATGAACGTGAGATTAGGCAGAATGGGTGCAGTAGCTATATCATTTAAGCAGAGCTCCTCTGCATTAAGTGGTTGAACATGGCTGCAAGCAGTGCAGGTGTGCGTGCGTGCGTGCGTGCGTGCGTGCGTGCGTGCGTGCGTGTGTGTGTGTGCACGTAAGCCTCGGTGTGAAGAGTGGTAGAGAGAGAGAGAGAGAGAGCACGGGAGCCTGGGATCAGTGTGCTGCGCTGTTCATCACTGCAGCAGTACACCAGCCCTGAATCTCTGTCCATACAGAGGTGCTGACTGCTTGCCCCGCTGCCTCTCGTCCCCTCTGTCTTGGCTTTTCTCAAGTGACTTTGGTAATGATGCTCTCTTTCATTACACTAGAAAAGCGAGAGAGACGCTGTATGTTTAGCAAAAACCTGCGGGGAACCAGCCATCCTGATTACCTTCAGCCTGAAAGCCTGCCAGCATGTTGGTTTGCACCAGTTTGCTTTTTTTCCCTCGTGTCTTCATAGTTAACTGTTTTCATTGATTGTGCGGGCTGGGGCTTTCCCGTCCTGTGTTGGAGCCCATTTCCTCCCTTTACTGTTTTGAAACTGTTGACCCTGCAATGATGTAGATACTGTACATACTCCAGTATTGTAGTAGGGCTGCCCAGCCACATCAAAGTCACAGTAAAACATGCTGCGTCCTTTTGTCACAGTTCAAAAATATGTCTTTTTGTGATTGTTCAGAGTTAATCAAGACTTGAAGCGTTCCCTCCAGCACTGCTGCTTTAATGCCTACTGAAGGTACATTGTGTACTTTCATACAGACAAGATAGGGTGAGCAGATCAGGGATACAGTTCAGGCTTTTAAGTGTCTCATTTCTTATTCCATAGTATTTTTAGGGGCAAAAAAGACAAATTGCTGCCTTTTTACTCATCAATTATACTCGCCATCCCCACTGAAATAGGGATTAGTTTAATTTCAGTATTTTCTTGCACCATATTCTGGGGTGCGTGCCCATTAGGGAAAGCAGGGAGAGTGCAAGGAGAGATAGGAATTAGGGGCAAAGCAAAATGGATGAGTTCAAAAGCTAAACTAAACCTGCCATGCAAGGAACACCCACATGACTTTGTGCAAAGAATGGTATTAACCCATATACTTCTTCCTTATTACAGTCAAATCTTCCTCTCGTGGAGAATTTTCTTTCTATAGGAGGAATATTAATTAGTAAGGAATGAAAATGTGAGTGCGGCTTCCTTTAAAGAGAAATAAACTCAAGTGCCTCTTCTTTAGTGACAGTGTGGGGAGTAACAGTCAGCCTCCCTCTTTATCCCCAGTGTGACACTGTGACTCCTTTTCAGCCCTCGTCTTTGTGGCACACATCCTCTAAATGACCTTCAGCCGCAAAGAACTGACTGGCTCTTTTCACCACAGCAGGCCATTTCTGTTAAACAGCGCCGTTAAAACAATGGATTTTTTTTGTTTCTTTTCTTTACCAGAAGGATATCTGAGTGAATGCAGCTAAATCTCATGTAATTACCATTTTGCCTCCCAATGATGGGCACTATTGTGCATCATCAAGGGAGAAGTGGCTTTCCCTTTTTAAATGAAGAGATTGTGGATGGATGGGTACTCTAAAATAACACACATGACTTTCACCGCTCAATGCTTGATGTAAATGACACTCTGTTTGGGAAAGCAACGCCTCCCTAAGTTGATTTAGTATTCTTGTCCCTCTGTGAAAATGGGATGTGCTCTGCTGTAAAAAGAAAAAAAAGTGCTATGGAATATGCTGTGTATCAGCAGTACAGACACAGTGAGGTGTTTTTGTCCATATGATGGTGTCTGACCCCATGCTGTCTTACACTGCATGAAATATTAATTCCCTCATATGAAATTAGCCATTTTACATTACAGATACAACTGTCATTAATTAAAGCAAATTGTCTTGACTTTCTTTAGGGTTTTCCTCATGTGTACAAGCAAAGGGTGAAGTCAGTGACTCATGTCTTCACTTCTCTCTCTCTCCCTCTCTCCATCTCTCCCTCTCTCCCTCTCTTCTGTGCAGTGCCATGCGTGTGTTGCTATCCAAACTGCCGAGGCCTTGGATTGTAGATGAGAAGAAGGACGATGGTTACACTGCATTGCACCTGGCTGCCCTCAACAACCACGTGGAGGTGGCTGAGCTGTTAGTGCACCAGGTAACACATCTGAATACATGCAATTAATTTTAAACTCAACTTGACAACTGCTGCTGTACAGTACATGCACTTTCTGTTTCCACTCATTACCTCAAAGCGTAGCTGCATCCGCTTAGCCCGCACTCCTACATTTTCCTTACTACAGAGCTTCCACTGCACTCCCTGCAGCCAGCAAGCTGTAGACCAGTGTAAGCTGCTATAACTGCCTTTTTTTTTTATTGAATCCATACGGTTCGTGTGGCCTCCAGGGGTAATCTTTAGTGCTGCTGGGCCCTCATATACTCCTCCTCTTGCAATCATTGGTCTGTGCTCTTTTTCCCTTCTGAGATTGCAGGTTTAACTCCCTGAAGAGTAACACATGCAGGAGTTTACGGAAGAAGTCACCTGACCAAGCAGGAACTGGGTTAATTAGGATGTGGTGCAAGGCACCAATGTTGCTGCAGCATACCAACGCATGAACGTTGTGCGTGTGCAAGCTTCCTTTCAGCAGGGACGGCCTTTTTCCCAAGTCCCTGCAATTGGCTAGATCGCAGTGATGGCTCAGCTTTCTATTCAGAAATTGCACCACACTATAAGGTGCACTGCAGATTCCCTGCAAGCCAGCCAGCCAGCCAGCCAGGCAGTCAGTCAGTCAGTCAGTCAGTCTTATTACATGGGGGGATTTCACACACTACCTGATCACAATGCTTATCTTCCCTGCACATCTCCTCAGCTGAAGTATTCGCAATTGGAAATGACAATCACATGTAGTGTCATTGTGGGGTGCATTTTCTCTTCCCCACTCTCTGGCTGATACTTTGTTGGGCGGCAGAGTTGATGGAAGGAAGCTTCTTTGAGGCACATAAACCCAGACATGTGTGCTAAACAATGATTTCATTTTATTTGTCTGCATCCATCTGTTGTTAACAAGTGCACAAATTCCCTAACGTTCGTGTTTGTTTGCTTCCATCTTGTTCCCCCACTCCCAGGGTAGCGCCAGCCTAGACATCCAGAATGTCAACCAGCAGACAGCATTACACCTGGCAGTGGAACGCCAACACACCCAGATAGTACGGGTGAGTGTCATCTCTTCTTTCTTACCCTCCCTTTTCTCATTAGTTCTCTTCCCTTTTTCATTGCACTTCCCCCACAAACTTAAGATCCTGCCTCTAGTTGTCTCTCTATCAGTCCCTCTATCTGGACCTTAAACAGAGGGGAGTAGACTCGCATCAGAGCTGCAGCGGCAGCAGCCACACATTTAATTTACACAGTTGGATGTTCTGCAGTTGGAAGAGGTCCTGCTTCACAGTGACGCTGTGAAGACAAAATGCACTCTGAGGCTGTGTCTTGGTTAGAGTCATTTGGTGTAGTATAGGATTGAGATTGCCACGTTGCCATCTTGTGGACTTAAGAAAAAATGCATTCTATAATTGGGTAGTACAATACAGAGGCACTTCATTGTAAGCAGTAACCTTATAAATTGCCACTGTGGCATTTGCATTGTAGGGTTTTAATTAAATCATATTTTAAGTTGTTTTATGGTTGTTTCCAGAGCCTCTGCTTGACTGCCTTCTTGTGTAACTCAGTTTATGTGATTCCCATAACAGCTGCTGGTGCGAGCAGAAGCCAAGCTGGATGTGCAGGACAAGGATGGGGACACACCACTTCACGAGGCACTGCGTCACCACACATTGTCCCAATTGCGACAGCTCCAAGATATGCAGGATGTCAGCAAAGTGGAGCCGTGGGAACCCTCAAAGAACACGGTAAGGCACTGCAGAGTTAAGGTGTTCAAACGTTGAAAATTGCCAAGAGATGCAATCAGCGATACGAACACATCAGCAAAGTGGAAAATGTGACTTGCCTGTGGCTGCTGTCACACACAGAATAGCATAGATGCAAAATATGTTTTAAATTTGCTTAACCTGCATTATTTATGGCTCTTTTAAATGATGCCCGTTCCATTGTTTTTTTTATACATGCTCTTTTCCTATTAAGGGCCTCTCAAGCTCGAGTCAGGATAAACTCAGCAGAACCCTGATAAACAGGACAGGACACAATTGCTCTGATGCACAGACACTAGGACGGTTACTGTGATTCTGTGAACAGATTAATGCAGCTGCAATTTGGATGGAAGAAGAGGAATTTAAGTTTGAATAGAGTCATTCAGAACGAGAAGTTATTATCAATAACTACAGTTAGGGCTAAATGATTTGGGGAGAATAAAATAACGCCTGAGTTCAACATTTACTGTGGAATGGATTGAAAACAAGATGGATCATTGCCCCATGAGACACCACCAAAATATTATCAATTATTCTCTTATGCAAGGATAAGAACTTAAAGATATAAATTGTTTCTAACTTTTATGTATTGCAACTTTTAAATATTAATAAATGTCACACAATGCTGATTTAGCCTCGGCTCCATGTGACGCAGTCTTTGTTCTCAGTATAGTTTTTGTGTCTGTGAGCCTCAGAGTGATGCATTTTACATCATGACTGACAACCAGAAGGCAGAAACTTTACATTAGTAAAGACGTTGGTGGACTGTAGGTGAAGGAATGATTCCCCCGGGTTCTATGAGTATGGTACTAACAATTGTTAAAATGAGAACCTTTGCCAAGGTGTGGGTAAGTATTTGAGGGTAGCAACAGAAGGTGCACACTTCAGTTTTTAAACCCACATTGAAAATACAGCAATAAAAGAAGGATTATTATATTACAGCATTTGCAGTTCAATGATTATTGTATTTCTTGAAACTGCAATTTTGATAAGAACATGATTCATTTTGTAACCCTAAGCTACAATGGTTCTATTAATCCTATAATAACTCTGTATTTACTAGGGATGGGACTTTTTTGTCGAACAAATCGATCGACAATCGACACATGTGCACCTCGACAAAAAAATGAAAAGTAAAAAAAGTCGAAGTGTCACAAACACGTAAATCTCACAACCACAGAGGTTAAAGAAGCTGTGCACGAAAAGGTGATCCTGTTGTCCAGCCTCCCTGCGCTCTCAGATGATCGTGCGCGCGTCACCGGCTCGTTCTCTCGAGTGGCTGTGCGCGCGTCCAAGCTTGTGTGTGTGCGTGCGGTGCGAACGAGGTTGCGCTTAAGTTTAGGACGGGGATGGGGGACATAAGACAAGCGCTACACAAATGAAGACGGCATCTCACCCAGTCAGGATCACTGTACTTCACTCTGGTGGACACCTAACGAGCGCAGGTTCAAAAACCTGAGCCGTCTGGCGAGTGGCGACACACACGTTCCAGCGGAGAGTCCGCTTTTTTCCTTTTTTTTGCCCCTCATTTTTATTATCGCTGTTCTGATGGTCAATAATAGACATTACAGCCATGTTTTTGAGCATAAAAGGAAGTACTACAGTGTAGAATAGTTTACACCCCCGCATTACTGCTGTTGAAGCTGCTGTAAAAAAAAAAAAAAAAGACTTCAAAAAATTTGACACGTGGACCTCGACAATCGACTCTAAAAATGTGTGAAATTCCCATCCCTAGTATTTACTGTGGAGGGAATCTGGAGATGTACAATGTGACCCCTCTGACGAACATGGATGACTGCGGTCTCCACTCATGATGCTCATGTTTTTGAGTTCACCAAATTCCAGTCGTTAAAACCTCTAAGAACATGAACATATTGCTCAAATCGCAACCAAGGAAAGTCATTTTCCTAAAGCATGAGATCAGCAAGTGGGCAGTCACCTTCACTTCATAAATATGTGTCATTTTTGCCCTGACAGCAGTTAAAGTAGAGAATATAATCATATCATGGCTGTCTGCCTCTATTATGATAGGAGAACGTGACTAAGATTGCCTTGTGGCAGTGTTCTGTAGGACGTGTAGTATATACACACACATCTAAATGATGATCAGTGTGTGGTTGGTGGCCTAGTGTGTGAAAAATGATGACGGATCACATCGAGACAGGAAGCTCAGTGCTCCTCAGTCCCCCGTCACCTGCATCACTGGACAGCTTAGTCTGCACCAGCCCATCATTTAGACAGCAGCCCCAACGTGAGCAGAGCGCAGTCAACCAGCTCGCTGTCACCTTTTGACCAACCTGAATGAGTTCTTCTCTCTGTAGAGACCAACATGTCAGACGTGAACCATCTCGGCGTTAACGCCACATCACTTATACCTACAGGGGTGTGTTTAAGGCTAGAGGGTCCAGCTGCTGCAACAGCAACCCTTTCCTTCCTCATCGTTCTTCTTTTCCCCTCTCCTCCTCCTGTCATCCATCCTTCCCCCCTTTCTTGCCCTCTCTGGGTCCCCAGCACAGGACTGGACAGCAGGCAGCAGGATCAGTTGTGCGATGTGCAGCTGGGTTGCTCTCTCAAATGAGAATTGAATTAGCCGGCCTGCTGGTTCCATCAGCAGAGACACAGAAACTACTGGTTGAAGACAATTAGACATGGGAGGCCAAATTCCTAGAGAGCGAGGCTCTTAGTTGATGGAAGACTGAGTGAGAACTCTCGGAGAGGGAGCTATGGGACCGTTAATTGGATTTTGGGTTGAGGTTAAGGAGGTAACACTGCCTGACAGCCATGTTAAGGCATTCTTTGATTGGCTAATTAATGGTGATCGTACTGACATTGTTCATCTGAAAAGCTTTGTGAATGAGAGTAAAATCAGGGCGACTCAATCATCTTTCATTCTTTGCTCTCTATGTTAATAGTTTTGGGGGCAGTGTGTTAAAATCCTGCTGTGTCTCTGATTTTTTTTTCTCCTGTGTGTGGCTCTCTGCAGTTAATCATGGGCCTGGGCACCCAGGGGGCAGAGAAGAAGAGTGCTGCATCCATCGCTTGCTTCCTGGCAGCTAATGGAGCGGACCTGACCATTCGTAACAAGAAGGGCCAGTCCCCTCTAGACCTGTGTCCTGACCCCAGCCTCTGCAAAGCTCTGGCCAAATGTCACAAAGAAAAGAGCAGGTAAACATCGATTAAATGAACAGTTTGACATTCGGGAAATACACTTAACTTGCTCTCTTGCCGAGAGTTAGAAAAGGAGATCAATGTCATTTTTGTGTAAGTACCGTGAATGGAAAAGTACCACCAGGAGATGGTGAACTTGACTGGAATAAAATAGTAAAAAAAAAAGCAAAAACGAAACTAAAAGATAGTTTTGCATACATTTTTTGTATTGATTTTTACAAAGCTTCCTAAAGGTCTTTGACAAGTAGAAGAGGTAGACGTATAAGACTGTTTAGAATATTCACTCTTACTTGGTCACTGTTGGCCTTTCTCACACTTACTGTTTTTTTTCTCTTATTCTCATTGTCACAGTGTACAGGTGGGCACCCGCAGCCCGTCTCTGAACAGCAACATCGAGTCACTGGAGGAGTGTATGGTGTGTTCTGACATGAAGAGAGACACTCTGTTCGGACCGTGCGGACACATCGCCACCTGCTCCCTCTGTTCCCCGCGTGTCAAAAAGTGTCTCATCTGTAAGGAGCAGGTCCAGTCAAGAACCAAGGTAACACTGACTGACTATCATCTCTCCTACTTAAAGCAGGAATTTCACATTTTCCTCTACGGAGCTCCCCCTTGTGAGCTCCGTAGAGGAAAATGTGAAATTCCTGCTTGACACATCATAGAGTGTCTGATGCTTTATCCTCACAGCCCTATGTCCTGGCCATGTGCATTTGTTTTCAATGGAGCCAATGTCCATGCTGATGAAGGAACAGCCAATCACCCACTGAAAAGCCACCCCAGCAACATAGATTGCTCGATGGTCGAAATGGTCGAGCAAACAACAATTGCAAACATCGAGAAAGTGCAATAACACATAAAAGCATAGTGAACAGAGTTTATCCCAAGAATACCAGGCCGACATCTGTTTTTGCATGCTTCCTTGTCCAATGTGTACTCGGGACAGTTGTTTCCTCTGTCAACTGTTTGTTTCTTTTTTGCTGTCTCTGCCATGATGAACGTCTAATGCTATCACTGCTAATGCTAATCTTACAGTACCAGTTTAGGATGTGTTCGTGTAGTGCCGTAAATCAATCAAAAATCAGTTTCTAGTTCATCTGACGCTGGATCGACAACCCTGATCTTTCAAGGCTGATTTTCCGCTAGCAGACAGTAGGGGGAGTGGAGACAGCCCCCCAATCTCACTGCAACAAGCCGTTTAACCATCACAGTGACTCCGAACGCTCTTAAATTAGGGTAAAAATACTGCATCGTTCCACTTTACTACTGTGTTCCACTTTAAACAAAAAACAAAGATAAGAAACCTAAAAGGGTTTCTTCCATCTCCCACATCTTTGTCTAACTTTGTCCTTCCACAGATTGAGGAGTGTGTAGTCTGCTCTGACAAAAAGGCAGCTGTCTTGTTCCAGCCCTGTGGTCACATGTGCGCTTGTGAGAGTAAGTTGCACACATTTCCACTTTTACTTACCCAAATCTGGCGTCTTGTCTTTGGCCGGCATCTCTGTATATATGAGTTCTATTCAGTGCTGACCAGCATTTGTGCTTTGTTCTCTCCAGACTGTGCCAGCCTCATGAAGAAATGCGTACAGTGTCGGGCTGTAGTGGAACGCCGCACTCCCTTCGTTCTGTGCTGTGGAGGGAAAGGTATGGAGGATGATGCCGCTGATGATGATGATGATGATGATGATGATGATGATGATGATGATGATGACCTTAGTGAGTGAATCTTCCACATGTTCCCTTTTAATCCCTTTACTTTTTTAGTTTTCTTTCTTTCCTCTCTTATTTCTTCACGCTTAAAGACTTCCTGCTTTAGCCCTTTTTGTCGTTTGTTTCGTTGCTGCCTTGCTTAAGCATTCTCTTCTCATGTTTGCATCACTGATATGTTGTTTTATTATTATTATTATTGTTGTTGTTGTTTTTTTCCATCGTACTGGACACCTAGAATGTTTAAAAATATACTCAGACATTTGAATCAATCAAATTTTCTCAAAGTTTCTGCTAGATCTGGCATGTTTTAGTCTTTGCATCTATTTTGATCATAGTAGTTAGAGATTGACTGTAGCAGACAGTGACTTCTCCAATGCTTAGTTGCCTAATGTGAATGTGAGAAAGTGATTTTGTGTTTCTAATTATAATCTCTATAAGATCTCTGAAGCAATAAATGAAATAAGTTTGGCTGACCCAGCCTGAATAATACAAATAATAAAATGGGCCCTTTGCGCAGCAGCCATTTTGACAGGTCACAGTGTAGAAAATCGCTGGTGGAAGTCATCATATTAACAGTGGCTGAGTTCCATTTAGCTCCCTCAGTCTCAGGGTGCATGCTGGTTCGCTGTCACATGGTCCTGACTTACATGAACTGAACAGAGCCATTGTTAATGTGACCAGTCACACCTTTGTTTTCCTTGCTAAAACATGTCAATATGGCCACTGTGCAAATGACCCATAATTTCACATAAAAAAACAAACAAACTGTTGAATAGGCATATGCTGAACCAGGGCTGTTCTGTTCCTGTTTGACTACAAGATCTGGGCAGCAGTTGTCATATTATCAGACTGGTGGGGGAGAGTTGATGATCATACGCTGATAGTAATCCACTTCTAATGTTAAGATCAAGAACGTCTCACAGTAAAAAGCCTAATTCAACCGTGACCGCTGTACAAACACACAAAACTCAATACTAAACTCATCATCATCAATGCGAGCCCTGGGCCTGTTTAGCGTGATAATATGCCTGTGAGTGACCAACGCAGCAGGTTTTTAATGTCCTCCTGTGGAGCCTTGTTTTGGTTTGTTACTTTTTAATGAATATAAATTCCATTGTGGTCAGTAATAAAAAAAAAAAGCTCCACATTCTCAGGGGAAGAAAAACACAAAGGCTTGCTTCCTATGGGTTGTTTTTTCTTCAGCAGCCTGGTTCAGCCTATCGCCAAGGCCTTGTCCCACTCCTCAGACTGGGGTTTCAAACCCCTATGTTTAACCACCCATTAATACATACTAATATTCAGTTATCCACATTAATATGGAAAAGAACTCAATAATACACAATTCCTTCCTAGTAGTGAGTTTCCAGAACAGGCGAGGACGTGTTTTCAACGTCTGCAGGATCTGTAATCTGATTCTTTTACATGTGTGAATGTAAATGACTCATTAAACCTGCTGCTGTTTCCTGGTAGAACCTAAAGTATTTGAATACTAAAGACAGACTCTGAATACCACATGATTTATTTTTTCAAAGAGTTCAAATTCAATTCAACGGTAGAGCTGTTCATTGATTAACTCAGACCCTCGTTACTCTGTCGTCACTGGAAGTGGAATCATTTTAATGACAGGTGTCTAAAGAAAAACTTGTGATTGAAAATCTCAGGACAGATGTTAATATTTAGCCTTAAAGTCTTTAGTTTTCACCATTCGGATGTTTCTGTCCAATGAGTCATGATGTAATCTAGTGCGTAAATGTATTTATTTTTAGTTTTATTCACAATCCATCTTGTCTCCTGTTGAAGCACTGTGCCCATATTTTTGGTGTTTCTCACTAGTTGTCCCTTCTCTCGTGTTTTCCACATTTTATGTTGTGTTAAAAGGGAAACTGTTGCAAGTTCACTGACTTCATCTTTGCTCCTGTATTAATTATTTACATCTCTCCACGTGTCCGTGTGTTGGCAAATCTCACACGCTGTCACAACCAGATGTGCGAACCCACACACACACACACACACACACACACATACACTCATGCAAGGGGCAGCATCCCAGTAACAAGCAAATTTCAATAGTTTCAATCCCCCACCCCAGCTTCTGTACTTTGGTACTTGGTTTAATAATGAATCGCTCTAACCAATTAGCACAGGTTTCAGAATCAAGCATTAGCATTGGCTAAACGCAGAAAGAGAAAGTATCACTTGCTGCTACACAGATGTCTTTATTTCAATTTCCTTTCCTGATCTTTGTTTCCAACCTGCTGGCTTCCTCTTTAGATTTTTTTCTCTGAACCTCCTATAGAGGCTGTAGTGAGTAGTTTTGTCCTCACACTTTGAGGACAGCTCCTGCTATAAAACCTGGTTTATACTTTCTGTAGCGCATCCGGCAAGAGAATACTGGCACCAGAAATGACGTCTGCGACACGCGTGCGAGAGGCTTCCGAAAGTTGTTGCGGCGCTTGGTCGCGCGCCTGAGTTTGTATTACTGCGTGCGCACAATGGACACGTCGTAGGAAAGACTGGCTGAATTTATTTGCCTTTACAATATTAAATACAAGACCAGAGAGACATGGTTGCTTTTACTGAAGTAATTAGCAACACAGGTGAGAAGTCCTCATGTATCAAAGCTGTATCAAACACTGAGCGAATTCCCAAATCTATCAGATGTAGTTTTTAGTATTAAAATGTAGTCTATTAGATGTCTGAGATGTGTGAAAACATAAATCTAATAATTGTAAATAAAAGGTTTAACAGGATAACATCTCAGTAGAAATGAAAGATGTTATCCTGTTAACTCTCAGCTTATCTACAGACTAGTCTTGTACGCCACCTAGCCGTTTGGAGCATATTGTTGCGCGCCTAGTCTTCGACCATAAACGCACGCCCTATACGAGCTGACGTCCACGCAGCGGTGCCTCTCGCGTGAGTATAAACAAGGCTTAACAATGTGGTTATTCCCAGCAGGGAGCTCTAACACTATGGCAGGGGGGTCGCAGGAGCTTCTCCAGCCCAACAATCTGGCACTAAGTTGGTGTAAGTATTACTTCCATGATCCCCTCCCTTATCAGAGCCTTGCTTTTTTAAGAGCTCCCCACAGAGCTCCCCACAGTGCTGCCCTGGCCCCTGTTCCCTTCCCCTTTAACTCCCCCCTCCCTTTCTCTCTCAGTCATGCACACACCGAACTATAGCTGATGATCCATATGCCAAGAATCGCACTGGAGATGATCACCGTTTCTGGCAGATGTTTGCAGCTAACAGGGCCTCAGTCCAGCTGTTTATTGTTGAGCGCTCAAATATTACACCCCTGCAGTTTCACACTATCATTATGCACATGCACCCAGTGCCAAAATCACTGCATGATGTTTTGTTCTTCACCAGTTTTTATTTCAAGCCATTACAAAATGTGCATTTTCTAAAATGCAGACATTTAAAAAGTGACACAGACACAGCCGTTCAATCTGCCAAACGTGATAAAATTGGTAGCGCATGGGTTTGTGATCTTGGCTTGTGTACAGAGCTCCGGTTTTAAAAAATAAATGAGCTCTTCCAGCTTATTTCCGAACGGCAACATCGGTGTGGCTGCATTCCTGTTTTATTGGCAATATACTGTAGTTTATCATTATGAGGAAGTGATGTTTGATGGGGCCGCCGGTGCAAAGTGTGTCTTTGTTCAGTCCCGCAGGCCGGCGACTCTTTTGTTTTTCAACTTGTCCATTGTGTTCAAACAGCCAGTGGAAACATCCCAGCACTGCAGCGAGACAAGGACAACACCAACGTCAATGCTGACGTGCAGAAGCTTCAGCAACAGCTCCAAGACATTAAGGAGCAGGTAAAGCCAGAGGACAGCCATGAACATGATCCATCACATGATGCCTTCACATGCTTTTTTTTCATCCCACCAATAAATCAGAGTTTATATTTCCAGTATTTATAAATCTAATAAAACTAAAAAATATATCAATATTTTATCTTAATTGTGATGTGAAACAAAATATATTACATATATATTAAATATTACATTTTTGAATATCGTCGTTTTATGATGAGTTATCTTACTTCTAAGGAAATTAAATAAATTAAATATTATATTTTTTTTTAAGTAACTTATAAATAAATATTATGTTACTTAATATAAGTGACATAATATTACTATTTATAGGCAGTGTCATTGTTTCTAACTTCTGTAAATAGACTTCATTTAACATTAAAAAGTAAAAGAAATAAAGCAGGTAATATCTGAAATGAAAGGTATTTACAGTGTATTGTCACTTGTCGTTAAGAAGCACAAACATCTCTGTGAGAGGCTTTTTATCTGGATTTGAATCAGGATATAGCCTAAAATGTATCGAATGATATAAAAAAAGTATATCATGATAAGGGTTTTTTTTTATTATTTATTGCCCAGCCTGACCAAAAGGCCAAAATGAAACCTCCAAATTTGATTAGTAATATTTAAGAATTCTGAAAAACAATGCAGAAAGGGTTCACCTAAGGTCTAAAATGTGTCCTGCTGTACCAAATTTCGGTGAGCTTATATCAGCCTGCCAGTATTGGATAAAGTATTTTTCATGAATCAGTATTGTTATATAAGTTCAATACTGTATCAAAAAAGTTTTAACCAGTACTTGAGTCAAGTTGCAGGCGGATTTATGATTGATAGGCACTTTTCCACGACAACTTGACTTGGTAACACTAAATAATAAGTACACACTATTAGCACTATTAGTTAAGCATTAATGCATTTCATCATATATAACGCATGAATACTCATTAGTATGTAGTTATATATACTATAAACACAGTTCACTTCACAGTTATAAATGTTTTATTCATCCCATCAGCTGAGGAACAGTGTCCAAATAGCTGTCAAGCCGAGGTGGTACTATGTAGTGGAAAAGTGTCATAAGCTCAGCTTCCATTGGGTCAAATTAAACGATCACTGATCTATAATGTTATTAAACAAACATCTGTCATGACAAATGCAGGGCTTGCCCATGTTAAGGATTATATGTGTGTGTTTTTTTAAGTTGAAATCACGACAAAATATGAACTGTGCTGGTTGTTGTTCTTCATCTGTTTGCAGACCATGTGTCCAGTGTGTCTGGACCGACTGAAGAACATGATTTTCATGTGTGGCCACGGCACCTGCCAGCTTTGCGGGGACCGAATGAGCGAGTGCCCCATCTGCCGCAAGGCCATCGAGCGCCGCATCCTCCTCTATTAGATCTCTGCGCTGACTCTCTCGCTTCTCTTAAAGTTCACAGCGACCACACTTGCTAAGCTGCAACCACACCTGCCGCCGCTGCTGCTCCTGCTGCTGCCGCCGCCGCCGCCACCTCTGCTGTCGCTGCTCCTCGACCATCGTCACGGCGCCCGAGTCAGCCAGCTAAGAACGTCCACAAATGTCTTAGTCTACACTACAAATTCTCTCTTAATGGCTTATGTTCACACGGAATCTCTGTTACAAAACACTTCATCACTTCTTCTATTTTGTCACCTGGGTTCCTTCACGCGTGTCACTTTTTTCCCCCTCTCATTGCTGCTCTCTCACTTTCTCACCCTCCACTTGTCATCCCTTAACTTTGTTATTACTCTTTTCCTTCGGCGTCTGCGTTGACATATTCAGACTTTTTGATATGAACTGAAGGGAGTCGGTCCTGTGCCTGGATTTGACCCCGAATAACTCTGAGCACCAGAGTGAATTCACAAGCGTAGTAATGGTAATGTCGGTCTGTTACCTTTGGTGTAAAGTTCTCGTCATGTTGTCCCTCAAAGGTATTGGTATCAGACGCTCCTGATGTGGATTTTAAGTAATTACATTTTCATGTCAGTATGACAAGTTTGTGACACATTGCACACACAAGATTCATGTCCGTGTTCAGTTTGGCTGCGGTGACACTGTTTGCCGACTGTTCTCGCATCTGACGACCACACGTTGGCAGTTTTGCACTAGAAAAGAATGAATCAGGGTAAAAGCTGTTTTTCCACACACTCACTTTTGGAGGTCCACGTCTGCTCGGCGGTTCAAACGCGGAGCAGTCTGGCCGTCAGGTAGCACGCCACACCCCCCACTTCTGTGTTTACCAAGCTGTAAGAAGAACGACCGGTGATGTCGCAACACCCTTTTCGCTGCCCATTCAGGAGCCACCGTGTTGGGTTTCAAGACAAACACACACGCGTATTCAGCTTCTGTCTCTTGTTGTACCTGTTTGTTGTACACACAAATCCACGCGATGCAAGCTTTTCTGACACCAGAGTCACTTGTCGCTTGTTCTTGTGAAACTGTTTTGAGCCCCGGTGTTATTGTCTGACAAAAAAATAAATAAAATCCAATGAGCATTGCTAATTAACCATTGATTACTATGTGCCATTTGCTTCCACAAATCTACTGGTAAAATAACTTGTATGGGGATAAGGAGCTCTTTATCATAAATCATTTTTTTAATTTATGTGCATTTCCTTTCCCTCAAATCAACATTTACTGAGCCACAAAGTACAATCTAATACACTAAGATGAAAATGTTGACTAAATTATTTTGTATTGCTGCCCAAAAATAGGATTTATAGGTATCACTGCCTTCCTGATATGTAGCCTCAAAATCTTTCAAACATTCTGCTTTGATATTAATGTTGAAATATGTTTGTGATATGTTCTGTTGTTTTCTTTCTTTGTGTCTTTGCTTTTTTGTCGGCGGTAGCTTTTGTAGATAGAAAGATAGAAGCATTTTTCTCTGAAATAGCTCTCTGTAAGGCTAACTTGTTTGTGTGGAACAGAAACAAAAGAGGTTTTTTTTTGTTGTCTTGACATGTCGAGTATCTTGTCACCAGTATTTTTCGTTTGGATGAAAGCTCATGATTTTTTCTAAAGACAGAACTTGCCTTTGCTCTTTCAAAAGGCAGTTGCCCATGTGGAGGTTGTCTTGCTTGCTCCGCTGAATGGGAATTTGCATCCGCAAGCATTTTTACCCCTTTCTCCTCTCTTTTTAGGACTGAAAGCAACTTTTCTTGAGTACAGTTTTGTTTCTTTTCACTGATAACACTTTAAGCTAGAAGCACTAATTTGCTTAATGGTAGTGTTGTCTTGTTATGGTTGTTATGACAAAAGCCTATTTTGTATTTTACTTTCCATCCCTGTAATTGTCCTGTTGGAAAATGTATCCGTGGTATTTTCTTTGGCATGAATGTTTGACATATGCAGTACGACATGTATCATGAAAACAGTTCGGTCTGTATTGCTAATAAGTGCTTTTAAAAACAACTGTATAGCTGGAATAAAGCTCTAAATGAACCATGGGACATTAAAAGTGCTGTTTGTTTTCCCAACAGTTACTAAATTCATTAGGTCGTGTGCTTTGTTTGGTTTTTCCAGTGGTGCTCAGATGTAGTTTGCTTCTGATGAGCATAAGATTTGCATTTTGTTGCTTTTCTCCTGCTGTGCAGCGTCTGCCTCACAGAGGAGACAGGGTGGCAGAGATGGGAGGTGTGGGGTAATTGAAAATGCTAACACCTAATAATGACTCAGCGCCAGTGTGTGATAGGTCAGCTATGCTAATCAGGGAGAGAGAAATAAAGGAGTGAAGGAAGAGTATGCATAGGAGACGTGAGGTCCCGAACAGGGTGATGCATCTTCTCCTGTGAACGGTGCGACAGCGGCACATCTCACAAGGCTTCTCCTCACCGCTAAGAAATTACGCCCAAAGGCCATTTATGTTCTAGCTCATTGACTAGTCCATTCATAACCTGGACGTGTTCAGGCTCGGCTCACATACAGCAGCAGTATGCAGCTGCTCATAACAAGACATTCATCATGCTGTCATCCTCTCACTTCATGCACGCTGACTGCAGAGGAGATGCTGACACCTCTTTATAACCTCTCACATATCTGTGACTTGGCACCGGGCCGAGACAGTCGGTGCACAGTGTGGTGTCGGTGTCACCGGTGCTTTGTCATTGTGTACTCCAGTACCTGTCTCTGAAACGATGCACTATGGTTCGCCTGTCACGGCGCCAGACAGCGAGTGAATGACAGTCGCTGCCTCTGGACTCTTTGTCACCATGAATGTTGTGGATAAAGAGCTTTTGTTCTGTGTGTGGACAACTTTAGATGGAGAAAACTTGAAGAAACAAGGTCCAGTGTGTAGGAAGTGGTGTCATCTGATGGACTGCAGGAGGATGCTCTTCTTGCACTTCATGTCTGCAGACCAGTTGTGGATTTTTTTGGGGATTATAAATGTAACATAATCTTTTATATCAATGCCTCTTCAATTTCAGAGGCAGGTTCAGGTACTTTTACCTTTCCCAATTGCACCAGGGAACTATGGTGGCCTTCAAATGCCAGAAAGCATGTTCAACTTCAAAAACGCTTGTCCATTTGTGCTTCTGTAGAAACATGGCGACACAAAATGGCTGCCTCCCAAAAGCAAAACCCTTGCCTAAAATACATATGCAGATACGTAAAAGACTTATTTTACGGCTACCATGACCAAGCCATTATGGGTAGTATTTTAAATTCCCACCATTACAGCCCCCTCCTGTGAATGTTACACATTGGACCTTGAAGAAGTTATTAAGTTTTATTAGTCTGAGACACTAACTTACTTACCACTGTCTGGCATATTTTGGATCCCGTTATACCTGCAAAGTGTTACTGTTTAATATTTTAGACAATTTTGTAGCAGCAACTTCCTTAAATCTAGTTCAACTCAGTTAACCTCATCATACGTGAATTGTTGTTCAAAGTGCAGAACAAATTGACATCATAATGAATATTTGGTGTCTCTGGGTCAGTGGTAGACCGTGTTGTCTTCTTACCGCAGGGTTGGCGATTTGATCCCCCGTCTACATGACGACGTGTCCCTGGTTAAGACAATTGATGTTGTCCCTCACTGCTGTGTCGGCTGCGTGCGAATGGGTACGACGGACGTGTGAAAGACTGAGCGCTGCATGTCAACTGCATTGTATGAATGTGTGAGCGAATGGGTGTGAAACTGAAGAGTAAAGCGCTTTAAGGTCTTTATAAACGCACACCGTTATGCCTATAAATAATGACATTGTGGAAATAATGAGAGATTACCGTGAAGGACTTTGACATCAGGGCCTTGACCTCAACACCTTTAACCAGGCTTTATTGGCCAACACAAGAGGAAAGGCCTATCAGAATAGTGGGAGTATATACAGCAGGAGAGTCATGTATGTCATTTTTGGTGTAGCTATCATGACTATTTCAGTATTTTGTAAAGTGAGTGAAGGTGTGCGGAGGTGAATGTCAGGACCAGACTTGTTGACTGAATACAGACCCGGGGTCTGCCCTGCTGACTGACTGTCAGGGTGGCGGAGACGACACTATCTCCCTCCCGGCTGTGGCCTGATCCTGGGGAGCATCCCCGGCCGCCACGGCTGCCAGTTGCAGCCACTTGAAGGCTGCACTGTTTGCTGACTGGACTGCAGGGGTTGTTAACTCCCACACCGGGGGGTCAGCTAGTTCCCTGGCTGCCCCTGCAGAGTGTGAGTGATGGTGGCCGTGCACGAGCAGGCTTGACTGAGCAGAAGATAGAGATGAATGGAACCCCCAGAGAGGAGAGCAGGCGACCACGATCAGGAAAATGCTTGTGACCCTGCTTCAAGTCTGTGCTGTGATCACTGAGCCGGGTCAGTGGCATCCATCTGTGGTGGAGTCAGCACAACCCCCCCACACAACACCACCACACTCCGATCAGACTTCTCCACTGGCACTAGTCTTAAAGTTATGACCTGACAAACATGAATATATTCCCCCCTTACGTTTACTACCAAATGACAGTCTGATAATAGGCTTTTGACATGCAGGTTTCAAAGCACATCACAAGGTGGCAGTGCATCCAATAACTGAACACTGATCTACTGCTGTGTGTGTGGTGCAGAGGACACATCAACAGCATTTACAAAAACAGGCTCGCTCATGCATTTGACTTCGGTTTGACAGCTAGTTATAGACGCCATCACTCACGTCTGGAGGTTGTTCTGTGGTTGTTCCAGAGCGACGCGCTCACTTTTGAAACACAGCTGTTAAATCCTGGCCTTGGCTGCCAGCGAGAAACACAACCGCTTGGATTTACGGCCACAGAACTTGAACTTAACATGCTGTGATCACACATGAGCGACATGAAGTCAGAGTGAAACTAAACCTCCCCAAACCTGACATGATGATTCAGTTTTAATGAAGTTCTAAACAAAACCTTTTGCAAATAATCATGAATAAAGTCTCAATTTAAGACTGAAACTATTAATTACTAAATTAAGCAACAACTATTTTTGATTCAGTTTGAGTGATTTTTTTTTTTTTTTCAGTAAAAGCATTTTCTTTATTTCAACTTTTTTTTGTATTTTATGTAACAAACTAATTATCAAATCAGTTCATCGAGAAAATATTTTACACATGAATCAATTAGGAAAATAATTGCAGCCCTAAACGATGAAAAATTCATTTATGAAGTAATAAATTAGGGAGGAATTAAAGTTAAAGACACTGTGTACTGACATCATTCGAACATTTTCTGTCCTCAAAGTTATTTAATTGTAATTTTTTTGTGCCATAGAAATGAATCTGTCCTGGATCCAGTCAGAGCACAAGCACAAGGGGGAAAAAAAAGGACGTTTTATTTCTTCTCAGCCACAAGCTTTCCTGCCATGTTGGAGAAATTGATCGCTGACTGTCTGAAGGTCCTGCCTCCTCCTCCCCACACACAAACACACACACACACACACACACACACACACACACACACGCACACACTCACACACACACACACACCCTCTGACATGTCACACAGTTCAGAAGTCTGGTTGACTTTATTGTCTCCGTTTATTGTCGAGCTGAGCAAAGTTCATTGTGTCTGGACAGACTCTTGGAGGACCAGGGACGAGCAGAAGGGCCTGAGCGTTATCACCAGTTTGGGGGATTTGATGCAGTGAATTGAGGACTTTAATCAAAATGGGGGACACAAACAGGCTCATTTTCTTTTACATTCAGCAAATAACTGTCAGAATATAAGTCCTATATTGAAATTAAACAACTAACAGTGAGTTAAATAAGAATAAATGTGATAAATGTGATAAATATGCCTGCCATGTGTTTGTTTGTGTGTTCTTGTAGATGTACCTGAAAGCAACAGCACCTCCTCCCACAGTTAAGCCATAAACTCACCTCATACTCTCTTACAAGATCCTCCTCAAAACATGCAGGTCCCTGACACGCTGATTGCTTTATTGATATTGATCTGGGCAAAGTGTCAAACCACTCGTCAATCACTGGCTCAGCAGTTGGTAATTGTTATTTATGCGTGTCGAGGGAGAGCGTTAACACAAACAACGCTCAAATGAAAGCGTCGTCAAGCCCTTTGTGCTTTCGTAACACAAGCAAAACAGAAAAGCCGCGCTTTAATTCTGACATGTCCTTTATTGTGTTGAAATACCATTCCCTTTTAAATATTTGATGTATTTCAAATGACATTTTTAATTGCAGAGACATATGTGGCTGTTGAAAGGTTTTTTTCACTATTAAATTACTTAATAATCTGGGTTTAAAAGTCAACAGATCCTAAGTTCATTTAATTTAAAAAACATTTTTTTAAACGATTTTAGCGAAGTAAAACGTGTCTTTTATCAAAACTCCAGGCCAAAGTGTTTGTGCCTTTTGACCTATTAGTAGTATCCCACTCAGTGCTGTCCTTATCATCCCGACATGATTGTAGGCTGGAGCCACATTTACAGTGCAAATGTTATCGTTCCAATGACACTTTAAACAGTCTTTATCAATATATAGTCATTCAAGGTTTATGAGCTTTGATAAAATGCCTTTAGCCACGCAGGGTCATCGCAAAGTGTGGATACCACGATCATTTCTTTCTTTCTTTTTGGATTATAATTGTGTTTTTTTTTTAAACACAGGTAAAATAAACAGCAGAGCACGTCGGGGGAACAGAGTGGCCTGATTTAGCCTGAAGTGTAAAAGACATTGATTTTCTCCTCAGGAGGAGCAGCGTAAGGGCAAACTACAGAGCAAGTCTGGCAGGACCTTATCATTCTATTATCTTTAAAACAGTGGGTTATCATAATTGCTTACTTAATAATTCTATAAAGCTGGGGAGATGCAACCTTTGCCTGGGCAGTAAAATGTCAAGTGCTTTTGATGCTGAGATTGAATAGATTCTCGACTCAGTAAGAATTATAGCAACCCATTAATTTTACTGGGAAGATTACAAAAACTAACATACCAATAACTTCCAGTGGAGTAAAAATCACATAAAAAAAAATGTGTTTGCAATTAATTCAATTGATCAACTAACACACAAAACGATGTGTGTTGAGTATTTTCGTGTATTAGATGAATTTATATGAGAATAAAACACTAATCACCACCAGGCAGAGCGCAGGCTCTTCAAATCATTAACCCATAGCCGTGTTAGAGCTGTCTTTAGATGTGATTAGTTTCACACTACAACAAGTATGCAGAACAATGAGGTAGACGTACTTAATCAACAAGTGTAAACTTCATCCCATTGATCACACTCTGCTAAAACAGGGAGGTGTTAATGATTCTGCCCCGTGGTCCATAGTCCCAGGTAAGGACTGTTAAACACGGTTGCTGCTGGGATCAGTATTTACTTTATGCTTTTGTCACGGTAGGATTGTGTCACGATAGGTGTTGATTTGATTTGTTTCTAAAAGTATTCAAATAGTAAGTAGCAAATTCAAATTTGAATGATACATTTCTTCAGACAATAACCCTCAAGTCGTATTTCCAAAAGCAACTCGTGTCAGTCAGTCTCGCACTTGCATAAATTAAATACAACAGTGGTAGACTGAATATAAAATGGAAGTAGCCAACCAGGAAGTAAGATTATATTGAATCGCCGCTGGGGGGGCGACTCTTCTGCAAAAAGAACTCCATCTGAATGGGGAAAATCAGCTTACTTTATTTGTAAAGTTATTGAACATTTTTCTGAGGCTTTAATTATTCATTATTCATTTATTAATTATTATTCTTTCGCAGTAGTACACAATGAAAACGGTGTAGATTATGTAATTATTTAGAGGCAAATTGATAAAACAGAACATATAAGTGGACACCAGTGACATTGACAGTTGGTATCGTCCAATAGAAGCCTGGTTGCCATCAGTTACCACATACATGATGTATAACAGAATGCTTTTTTTTGTTTTTAAGTTAACATTTAGTTTGCCCTGTTCATAATAAAATAGAAATATAACCAGGCCAAGTGGAAAATACAAGTGACAACTGCTATTTTTTTAAATATAGCTTTTTCTGTTCATGAATCGAGTGGAAATTTTATTATTCTGAGGGAGAAGATGATTTTTTTTAATAGTTCCCCACAGCCCTGTAATATTAAAGCCACATGTGGGAGTTCAACAGTTTGCAGTCCTTGTGAAGAGTTAACTGAATTCCCCTGAGTGATCCATTTTTTTTTTTGTTTCTTTCCATTACAGAAAAAAAAGATGTGTTCTATGGAGACAGCAAATGCTACAAAGACACCTTGTATAACAAAACCAGCCTTGTACATCTGACAGGTGCTCGCCTCCGCTGAGCAGGCAGTAAACTGACAGGAATGTAGCTGCCCTATCTGAGCTCAGAGGGAGAGACTGACTGCAAAGGCCTTTTTTTGTTCCAGGAAAAAAATCAATATTCCAGAGTCCATCACTGGCCAAGCATTTTTTTTTTTTTTTCAGGTGGGTTTTTCTTTTTTTTTTTGCTATGTGAAACCGGCTCAGAGTGACCCCTGGAAAAAAATAGTTAATGCCTAACTTCTTTATCTTTCGTTTACAGCCAAGGGTTGTACCTCCAAATCAATACATGATACACAAATATCCCAGGGCTCCATGTTCTAGACAGAGAGCAATGACAAGGGCTTGAGAGTTAGTCAGCTTCACACCACCTGGCAGAGAGAAAGCTGTGTTTAGAAATGTCGCCTGTTTTTTTTTTAAATGGAAAAAAGGCATCTGGAATGAACAGTTTCCTGTCACAATTTGAAGTTTGTGCCACGACAACTTGCCTTGAAATGTAAAACAAAAAAATATATATTTTGACAGTCTGTGAAATATTCTGTATTTTGAATATGAAAATTACATGGTAGCCAGCAAATAAGTTCCAATTTAGGCATTTAATACACAGGTTATAATAAGTGTCTGGAATATCTTATGAAGGATTTTGCACCACAGCTCTGATAGAAAGAAAATAGCGTATACATAACTGACTTCATTTTAGCACAGGATCACTTTCTATCACTGAGATAGGCATTTTCTATACAGCACTAAATATCATTTCCTCTAAGGACACCCTTTGGGACACTGTCATATAGAGGAAGTAGGGAAACCCATAGGAAACACATTTGTTAGGGCATCTTATAAGGTACTATATTACTAGAAAGGCAATCCATTCATCTTCTACTGCTTTATATCCTCGATATGAGGGTCGCTGAGGGCGCTGGTGCCAATCCCAGCTGACAGGCGGGAAGGCGAGGTACAGCCTGGACGGGTCTCCAGTCCATCACAGGGCCACATGGAGACAAACAACCATCCACTCTCACACTCAAACCTACGTTCAATTTAGTGAAAATAGAGTGTCCAATCTGCTTACTCTCCAAAAATCAATACATTTTTTTAATGCATATTTTGCTTTAGAGGCTGACAGCCAGTCGGTCACTTGAATAACTTTTAGGATCAATGTGTAAACTTCTGCACTCCTGGAAGGCTGATTTTGTCATCTTTGGCCTGAGCCTCTTGTTTAGTCTTTAGTCTTAAACTAAAACGCTATTGACTTTAGCTTATAATTTAGCCTCCACAGATTTTGATCATATAATCACTGAGAATATCAAAAATATAATTTTCGCATATTATAAGGAAAGCTCACCAAGCAGATTATATTTGTGTCTGTCTGTGAGCAGCATAACTCATCCCTGAGTAAAGGGAGGGATTTTGTTGAAATTTTCTGAGGATGTGGGAAACTAAGTGGCCTTGGTGGAGGTTGGCACTTTCTGAGTGCTTTGGTGAATATTTCCAACCTGCAGTGGAAGGAGACAAAAGCAAACAAACAACAAAAAAAAACACCACCCTGTTAATATTCCTGAAGGTCTCAGCCGCCTGCAGCCTGGGAAAGCAGCATCTGGTGGTTGATAGCACATTTCTGTACTGTTATTCCAAACACAGTGTTTGCAAGGATTGAATGTGCTGTGTTTTCTCTCCCCTCTGACTGGTTCGCCAACGTCTGTTACACCCACCGAAAAATGAAGCGAATCAACAGGGAAACTATCGGACAGATAAAATGTCACATGGAGTAACGGTACATGAGAGAAAGGAGCAAACTTAAGAAGGGAAGCCCTCATTCCCCAACCCCCCTCCCCCCGCCGATAGTAGCAAGTAATCTGTGAGGTTGACCTGTCACTCAAGCCCTGGAGACAGATGACGTAGGGCCCCTGATAGGCTGTCTCCAACCAAGGAGACACCAGTCGGCTGAGGCCGTGCTGCTGGGACAGAGTGCAGGACAAGGCAGTGAACGGAGGGCGAGGAAGAAGGGGGAGGGAAGAAGAGATGAGAGAAGGTGGGTCAGGGAGGTGGTGTGGTGGAGGAATGCCAAGGCAGAGAGGTGGGGGTCATGGAGAAGGTCTCCTGATGAGCCGAGAGACATTTCTCTGCTGGAGACTGTTGCATGGCTGACAAAGTTTACTTAACACCAACCCCTGCAATCCCGGGTCACCAGGGAGGGGAGGAGGCCTCAGGCCTTATCCACACTTTTTTTTTTTTTTTGTTCTTAAAAAGCTTTCTGTGCGAGCACGGCTTCTGAACACAGCTTTCTTTTTCAAGAATTGGCTTCAGACTCAGGAACTCCTCCAAAATGACCCTTTTCCATTATAAAGTTCAAGCATGATTTGGCTCGATTCGATTCTACTCGTTTTTTTTTTGCTTTTCCATTAGGTATAATACCTGGTGCTTTTTTTGGTAACATGTGACTGTAGGCCACTTGGTGGTAGAGAGTGTCATCACTGGAAGAGTCATGAGTATTGCTCAAGAATCAAACCGAACTGTACATCAGTTAAAAAGACTTAAAAATCCTGAAAACCTGTGTTAATCTCCAACATTTAGCAAGGAAATCTCTAAAATATCACAATTTAATAGTCTGGTGTATTTAGCATCAGCACTGCTGAAATCACAACCCGTGACCATATTTCATTTTAAGCAACCTGCGCTCCAGTCATGCAGGAAGTACTGAACGATTCTGTGAACAAATTGTTTTAATTAACTAATTCTAATGATTCAGTACATTTTGCCCATCGGTAAAATGTGTTGCATATAAAACAACTTCATGGCAGCTGTCAGATCACAACCCCACTCACGTTAAGGAGGTACTATAGTAATAGAAAACAGCGTGCCTGATACCAAACCGAGCAGAGCTGAGAAGAGCCGAGTTGTGTTCGAACTGTACAATGGAAAAGCACAATAAATGCTCTAGTCCATATGCCAGACCTTTAAGTGGCTCTGTAACGCTGCCACAGATGAACATCAAAACTGGATGGAACACACACATATGCTGCGTTCCATTTACATCAGAAGTGAGAAGTTGGAATTGGCATTGACGTTACCCCCAATGTATCTCGAGCATTTTTTGAGAATTGTGTGCACACAAACAGTGTAGCAGCATGTCTACATTTGAAAATTAAACAGCACTATGTCTACCACTGATTTACTGTAAAACCAAAATGACAGATGGTAAAATTAGTGGTGTTCGTATGGTGGCAACCATCTTGGAATTCCTTGTTGGGGTTGGTGAGGTTGCTCCAATTTTCCGAGTTGGAAATCCAAATTCAGGGGGACTTCCTGTGTAAGGAACACCCAATGACCTCGGAAATTACAAGTTCCAACTACAAATAG
Source organism: Microchirus variegatus (assembly GCF_963457635.1). Taxonomy (NCBI): domain Eukaryota; kingdom Metazoa; phylum Chordata; class Actinopteri; order Pleuronectiformes; family Soleidae; genus Microchirus; species Microchirus variegatus. The sequence goes on from NC_139806.1 coordinate 20,532,015, forward strand.
AACACACCAATAGCTTGCCCCTATGTACAACTAATTCATATATTTTTTTTAACAATTATTTCATATTATAGACAATTCTGTATTTAAATTCAAGATAACTGACCTCTGCTTTACTCGTCTCTGCTATAACTTACTGTTCAAATCCTCTATGATGCCTAGAATAAGACATGACATCTTTGTCAGTGTAATAAACGTATGACCTTGTAGTGGTCAGTTCCATGCACGTGCACTCAATCTCAAGATTCCCACAGGAAAACACAAAACACTGAGGGAGTGTTTTCAGAGTTCTACTGTCTTCAACAGTTCTACTGTAACCTCGTTATTACAGTGACTGTGAATGTGTATTAACCTCAAAAGCACAGTGTGTAACAGTCACTATAGGTTTACATGCACAACACTAAAGCGTATACATGCATAAGTAAAATGACTTTTAATCAAATTATTTAGGTATGTTAGACCGACTAAGAATAGTTACATTTTACTCTATTACTATAACTATTTCCTGGGGTTTCACTGGTTGTCTCCTCCCAGCCTTAGTTTTTTCCTCGTGCTGCTGTCATGCCCACCCTCCTCTTCTTCACCAAATCTGATCCATCATTCTTCATCCTTCATCAGTCTCATCAGGTAACCAACCATTTTGGGGCGGAATTTCGTAGTCGCTTCTCAGAAGCAGATGCCCTCAGCTTATCTCCCCCATCTTGTCCAAGCATCAATCGATCTTTGACGACAGAACATTATTCTGGTCTACATTTTTCATTCACTAGTTTCTCCTGATTTAGATAATTCTGTAATTGTTTAGGAGCAGAGGTGTGGCAATGCGACGTGCAACTCTGTGGAAGTATACCAGAGCCTTTAACATTTGGTTTGTTTGACGTTGGACCGTCTATTTTCCTGACGCGGCCCTGTTCAGGAGAGTGTCAAAATGACTTCCATGTAATATATTCAACTGTACAAGTGTTCAACTGACAGTTTATCTCTTCATCTCTATCAGAATATACTGCGTATTGCCGACGTTTTACTTGACTTTGTTTCACCTGCTGTATCACAGATATATTGCCACTCAGCTGCAAAGGCTATCAGCATTACCCCAGTGTGTCAACAAATTCAAAGTAATCCTGAATGAGTAGCGATAGTCATTTGTTTAGTGTAAAGATGTTATCAACTTTTACAGTTTGACTCCGCTGTTCTTAAATCAAGTCTTCAGACGATATTCCTTTCAATCACAGCGAGCGTCCATGACTCTTATTAGATTACGGGGCAAGTTTATCAAACTGGCTTCCAGTTTTCGGATAGGAATAGTGACAACACTTATCTCCTGATACAACCTTATCAAAAAACAATTTTGTGAGAGAAACGGACAGCCCATGATTTTTTTTTTTTTTTCACTGCCTAGTGCTCCAGCTTATTCTTGTCAGTACAAGGGTCTGTTTGCACTGTGCACACACCTCCATCTGCCCGGATAGAGAAGCATTGCCTTAGTGCTCTGTTGATGTCACTACATTTGCATCAAGCTCTTGGACTTTGAGACTTGATCAATGCGGCTTGGACGTGGAATATAGAAGAAAAAAAAAACAACCCAAAGCCAATAGAAGGGGTAGAGGCTTGGGTCCCTAGGTGCTGTTGAGCCGTTGTGCACCAGTGTTGGTGGTTGTGGTCAGCCTGGCAGCAGGGACGAGCCAACAGGCCAGACACAGAGGCTTAGCAGGTGGTGAGAGAGGTCACTACAGGAGATGGAGCCGGTGGGTCACTGCAAGGTTACCCTGACCTGAGCTCGCCGGTATCTGTCAGGAGAAGCTAGGGAGGCATGTGTTTGTGTTGTTTTTCTTCTGTCCAGCTATGGGTCTGCCTTTGCATGTTTGTAGGTGTGTTTCAGTGTGTAGAGAATGATAGTAAAAAAAAAAGACCAGGTGCTAAACACAACTTCTCTCTCTCTGTGTACTTGTATTTGTTACCTCTTTAGGATCTGTTTTTATGTTCCAAACTTTGTAAAGGACCAGTTGTCCTCATGGAGACCAAAGCCTGGTCTTAATGAGACAGAACGTCATCTCTTAGGCTCAGGTTAATGATGGAGGTAATATTTGAATTTTTAATAAGCTAAGGTATTAACTAGCTATAGTTCAGATTATGTTAGGGTTAGAGTAAGAGTAAATGTAGGGTTAGGGGGGTTTAAGGGTTTAGTTGGGTTGTCCAAATGAGTGGGGGTCAATGCAGTGTCCGAACATGAATAGCTGCACAAACTGGTGCATGTGTGTATTTGTACATGTACATGTTAATGTACATGTATTTATATCTTTGTGAGGACCATGAAAATGTATAAACCTTTCTCTGAGAGGACATTTTGAACTTTTAGGCACATTTTATCATGTTCCCACAACTTTGAAAGGAATTTTCAGGATTTAGGAATTAGGGATTAGGGTTAAAAAGCACATTTTGTTTATGTGTGAAGCCAGAAGATCTGTGGGAGAAGAGAAGAGGTGGCAATAAAGTTGTACAGACACTTTAAAGGGTGAATGACAAAGTTTGAACTCAAGTTATTAGCCTTGTTAACCAAAGATCTTTTTTTTTCCACAGACTTGTTTCGCCAAACACCTGTTGACATGTCAGATGTGATGGTTCACGTAAAGCCGATGTGCCCAACAAGCACTGAGACTATTTGTTCTTTTTGTGGATGATGCCTGTAAAAGGGGCTGCAGGTGCTTGGGCCAGGGGCACAGTGTCTAGGGGCCATGTTAACTATTAACACAGCCATAAAATATTGTTACTGATTACCACCTCTCGCTCTTGAGACTCCCACTGACCTGAGTCACAGGCAGGGAACCCGCCAAGGTGTGTATTTGTCTGTGCACGCTCCTACAGTGTGGCTTTCACACAGCAGCCTTCAGTATGCGTGGTGTTGGAGAGTAGCCTCCCCTCCAGTCATAATTCTCTCCTCTTCTCCTTCCTCCCTCTATTCATCCCTTTCCTCGCGTCCTTCTCTCCTACGCAGACTCAAACGCACAGTTCAGTTGTTTCTCTGTGCTGGATCTTTTCAACGACCTTCACAATGACCTTTATCCTTCCTGCCATAAAACACCGAGATGTAAAGCTGTTTTGTACAACGCTAAGAGCCAGGAACCGTGTTTGACATGCCTTGCTATATGTACTTTAATCTGGGGCAAAAGTCCGAGGTGTAGAGGACACTGATGGATGACTCAGAGCACATGTACAGCAACGCGTGCTTCTCTGAGATGAGGAAATGTTAAGGTGTCGTTAACTCTACGTGATAAGAACTCGGCATGAGCTGTGACACCTTCATATGATCAACATGGCAGAGGAAAATACTGACCTGATTCGTCTACTCTCGTTGCACCTTATCGTGCATCCTTTGATTTGCGCTCAACTTTGATGCAACACAATACATGTATCTTTAAATAAATAGTTTATGCACAGTAAGGTCTCTTTAAGTTCTCTTTAAGGGTTAAATTAAACATATTATAGCACTTTTTTGACATCCTGGTATTGAGTGTAGAGTTCAAACCAGGCTGCAATTAGCTTAGCTTAGCGTCAAGTTTGGAAACAGAGGAAAATGTGTAAAATTAAAACCCCTCGTGGAAACCTGGTCCTAATGAGGCAGAACGTCATTGCTGGTTAATTTTAGTGTTAAGATTTGATTTGTGGTTAGGTCATGGTTAGGGTTAGACAGTAACTAGTGGAGGAATAGCTGTGCAACTCTGCATGTGTAAGGAAGATAAGAGAAGCTGGTGTGGTAATGCCTTCAAACTGACTATTCAGAGATGGAGCAATAAACCAGTAAAGTATTCCATTCTGTCACTTTATAATCATATAATAATCATACATGTTTTAGTTATGGTCATCTGTATGGGAGATAACACAGTGGTCAATTTGACACATCCGTCCACATCAAATCATTTTATACACAATTTTTTATGTTGTATTATCATAGTTTTTAAACAATGAAAACATAAACATGTGTACGTGTATGCAATTATATTTTACGGCGTAGCTGCTAAGCTATGCTAATTATCTTCTCAGCAAAATCATATTTTCTCACTATTCCTGTGAAAAGTCAACAACCTTAAAGAAAATCCTATTAATGGGGTGGCAAACGGGAGTTTTCTCTACTTTACTGATTACTAATAGTTTTTCCTATTTTTTTGTTTTTTGGTAAATTAAAAAAAAAAAAAAAAGATTGAAAAATTAACTGAAAAGAGAAAATGTCATACTACTTTGGAACAGTTCTTCTGGAATAAGGGACTCCTATTAATGTATTATGCAGCTATCCATTAATGATTTGTCCCACAAATTAAATGACTTTGTATATATAGAAATATGAGAGGGATCAGGCTTTTCCGTTATGATCATATTCTCTTTTTTATTTTATGTTTTAATAAAGTCATGGAGTCATCTCTTCAGATAGCGGTTACCATCCTCGCCGTCACCAGTTTTTTTTATCATGTTGTGTTTTGTCATGATGAAAGCATAATAGCTCCCTGTCCAGACCTCAAACCTCAGTGATGTCTGGCTGCCTGGATGCAACATCTAAAGGCTACAAGGTTACATTCTGGCAGATCTGTAAACACTGGACTTAGTGGAGCCTAAGCACCTATAGCTGCTGGCTGGCTTCTATCACAACAAACCCCACACACACACACACACACACACACACACACACACACACACACACACACACACACACACACACACACACACACACACACACACACACACTGGCTGGGGTGTTTGTCAGTGGGGATGATGACTGTGGTCAAACCTGGAGGACGTCTCGTTATGAAGTTTAATTTACTTTGTTTCATCTTGGTTTTGGAACAAAGTCAAATAAAATTGCTAACACACTATATATACACTGTCGTCCTGCATGCATAGGTGTGATGTGTGTTTCTATATTTAAAAGGCTAACACAACAGATAACAGCATTCTTGTGAAATAACTAGCAATGTGGACGTGACTTTGACACAGAGCGGAAGTCGTGCCAGTCGAGATCTGAGCCAATGTTAAGTCAGATCAGCCTTGTCGTTCTCTGCTTCTTTTGTTGAAAAGTACAGTGCAAGTCATAATGAAGGGTTGGACGATACGTGCCGCAGATCACCCTGATATAGCTTCCCCTTTTTTTTAAATCTAAATAGGAGGCCATTGGTGGCAGTTGGAGCGGAAAACTGGCCGTGTCTCTTAGATACCAGCAGAAGGCCAACACTGCTCATTGCTGTTTAATATTGCAGTAATAGTCACACAAGGAAGTCCTGCATTCAAAACCAATCTGTTACTGTGAAAAAGGAGGGATTGTGACACATTGTTTTCCAACCTACCTGCATGATTTCTGCCAACAGGGACACAAACCCGTCTGGGAAATTATTCTCCCACCATGGGCAAACATGCAAACACGGTGAGCCACTGCTCCGCGTGGTACAGTACACACTGTTAGAGAGGGCACAAAGGAAAGTGCATGATTGGTGTGTTTGACAGCGATCTGATAAAACCATAATTGGAGCATGTAGAATGCATATGTTTTTCAGGCAAACAAAAGCCCTGGTCACGCCATAGAAACTGCCTCTCAATGTTTTCATTGTCTGGCAACTGCCTAAAGTGAATGAGAGGGCGACAGAAACCTCCAAGTCAGACTGAGAGTGTGTTTAATGTGTGCAGAAGGGGAGCTGTGTGAGTGTGTGGAGGTTGTACGGTCATGGAAGGACAAGCCTCATGCAAAGTCGGGCCATGTCTGGTGGAGCTCCAGACCTCTTTGACTGGAGCTGAAATCTTATCTGATCTCAGAGGGCTTATTTGTTCTTCTCACTGAAAAGCTACAGACACATTTTAATTCAAATTCCCTCAAGAAAGAGAAGTGTAACTGTATTCACAGAAGGTCAAGGCCAAGCTTTGGCACTTCCTGCTTAAAGAAGCCGTTATTTTTGAAACATTGTTGAGCATCTTGTTACCATCACTGCATGCATGAGACGCCTTGCAAGGTTTAGCAGCTGCTGTGTCTATACTGTACTCCATCGGGCCAGAATGTCCAAGAAATGTAACCCCCACTACCACCACCACCACCACCGCCCCCCCCCCCCCCCCACCGCCGACTCACCTCCAAGCTTGTCTCTCTTCTGCTATCAGTGACGTCAGTTTAGCCTAAGGCTGTTTTCCCTCAGGCTGGGGCTCGTAACAGCTGATTCAGGGAAAGTCACAAAGTGTACTATAGACCTGACCTTCTCTCCTGAGACAAAACACTTAGCGAGGGGCTGGCTCCACAGGATGGAGACACTGATGTGGAAACAATAACACGTACAGACGCTGATTTCTGCACAAGAGATGAGGCACGGTTTTCTCAGAGACGGACACAGACGCACGGGGCGGCCAATCATCTTCAGCTCGATGAATCTCAATGTTCAAGCATTTTGTTGTGTGGAATTTTGGCATATGTCTCTCCGTATCCATGGTTCTCACACGCTTCCTCTGGTGGTACTTGGAGGAAAATCAGAAATACTGTTCTTCTGTCTATACCAGGGTATGTGATCAGAGTGAAGCTGAGGAATTTTAATCCCCCCCCCCCCCATCTTAATCTAGTGTTACTAAATTAAGTATATGTATATATAGTATATGTGAGGAAGAGGAGGATGATGAGAGCGCAAATTATCTTATTGAGAATAAATTTGTCTGTAGCTGACTTTGCTCGACCTATTTACACCACTGTATTTTAACGTTGGCAATAGTGGTGTATTTTTCACAGGTGGTACTAAAAGTTTGAGAATATTCAAAATAATAATAATAATAATAATGATAATAATTGTGTCAAAATTTAATCAAATTTATTAACAATGAAAAGAAGACATACTTAGTTACTTAATTAGTTGCAACATAAGGATAAAAAGTGATTTTATGCTTCACATAAAAACATCAATTCCATAATAAACAGTAAAAAAAATGCATAGGGTGGTATGCAATAACAGACAGACAAATAAGTGAAATTAATTAAAAATAAATACAACATAATCAAGATGTTTGATTCTTAACTGAACGAGGTAATGTTTCCCATACTTCCCACGCTAAACTAACCTAATAGGTCTTTTGACAGCTCAGAGTCAGAAAATGACGTGTAAATAATCAATATAAAAATGTTCCATTTAGCTTCCTCAGTTTCAGGATGTATTCTGAACAGAGCCACCGTTCATGTGCTCATTCCTGCTAAAACATGTCAAAATGGCTGCTTCAGGGCTCATTGACTGCTGCTCACTTCATATTAAGTGCACAGACACTTCCTCCTGTCTAACTCTTCACACAATTGTGTGTGTCTGTGTGTGTGTGTCTGTGTGTGTTACTCATAATGTCAAGCTATTCATTTAAATCCCTCAGATTTAAGGAGTGAATCACTGACTAAGCCGGTGTTTGAAGAAATTTCAATTCAACATATTACAATAGCACTGCATTAACAATCTAAATGGAATAAGTGGCTAAGTGTGTCGGAAACCTCTGCCTTATCTTGTTTTAATAGCTTTTAAACACTTATGTTTTATAGGTGATGGATGTGACCTTATCTGGCTACTGGCTCTTTCCAGGCTGGGTCCCTTTTTGTCGTGGAAACCAGAAGTGGCGGTGACTTAAGTGACTTATCTGCTACTTCTCTGTGTCCCCAAAAATACTGGGAGATCCCTGCTCTGTGTCAGCACCTGACTGAAAATGAACTGAAAGATACCGAGGCTGAGTTAAGAGCATTATCATTATCATTAGAGGTCGACGGAAAGGGATTTTCCCATGTGGAGATTGTGATGATGATGATCTTTAAAAATCAGTATATCTGATGGCCAATTCCTCTTTCCTTACATATAACAATCTAATAATGCAGAAGCATGGAAGACGATTAGGGACACATGTAAAAAAAATTAAAAAAATAAAACCGCATGCTGAGGTCTTTTTACATATGGCCCAATAATCTTAGACACGTGGACACACAAAATGTCTTTAGGGTATATTTTAAAAAGAAAAATCTATATAAACAGAAAAAAATCTCTATAAACTTAAAAATGTTATAAAAGCTATGTGAAAAGGATAACGGTTCACTTAGCAGCAAGTTAATGTTTTATTTTACTTTATTGTTCATCTCAACCTCCCAGTTTACTCTAAAACCTCTACTTTTATTTTGAAATAGAGTTAATCCTATTTCTGTAACCCAGATGTCATAAGACATCTTACGTTTGCGTGTCCCACATCATTAAGATAATAGACTTGATTTGTGAGAAATCAGCAAGGTTTTTTGCTCTGATAATCCACCTAATCTGTCATCTGTCACGACTGTTATATCAAAGATGTCATAACTCTGCATCTCAATTCAAATCCTACTGTGGAGAACTGTATTTTTGCTGACAACACAACTTTTCTTTGTTTGTATATTTTATTCTTAATCTGTGTTTTACTGGAGTTTTATCTCCTCAAAGGCACAGACACGGCCGAGAGCGTGATAAAAAAAAACAAAAAAAACTGCAATGCAATTGCAAAAAAAAAAAAGCTATAATAACATAATGCTATAGCTGAATCCTGATTGAAGCCAATGTTATGAGAATAGGTCGAATAAACCCCGTATCCTGTGTCAGGCTGATATGACATCATGGCACTAAAGTGATAAAGTGAGCTGCAGGAGATACAAAATAATAAGAGATAAATGTGCCTCCATCTTTCTCAAGGCGCAGACGAGAGCAGGAATCCTTTGACGCGGCCATGCTGCAGTCAGTGTACACCTCCTCAGATGAGGAGGAATGTATTTGTCATTCATTCATCACACGAAGCTGACAGGGAGTGTGGTGGTGCAGGATTGTAAGGCCTCCATGCAGGCGCCTCCACAGAATCTGCCTCTGACACTGTCACACACACACACACACACACACACACACACACACACACACACACACACACACACACACACACACACACACACACACACACACACACACACACACACACACACACACACACACACACACACACACACACACACACAGTCAGTGTAAGCAGTGCAGGTGAGCAGGGCGTTCCGTATCGAGGGTGAGCCGAAGCAAGGACGCTGCATGTCCAAAATGACAAAGGTTGCTTTTACACCTGTCATGACTCGTTTAATCATCTACCACTTCAAACAGGAGGGTCTGAGGCTCACGGCCTCCCAGCAGCCTTTGCTCCTGCAGCTCAGGACAAGCTGGCGTTCAGTGGAAGACCTGGGACGAAACAGAGCTGCACAAGTGTAAAGCTTAACTGTTTCTTCCATAAAATAAAGACAAACAGGTCGATGTTTTACAGCCTCCAGCAGCAGCAGGAGGATGTGAGAGCCTGTTCAGATCAGTTTCTCTGAAACGATCTGATTCTTGTACTGATTCACTCATTTAACACAAAGGAAGAAAGAAAGGGAAATGTGTTAGTGTAAGTGTGTGTTCTTTCCAGTTTTGTTTGAGCTAAATGAACAAAATTCAGTATTTTCAGCTACAATAAATAGAATATGATTTTCTGTCAGGTCATGCTGCATTGCTGTAATCATTTGGGGCGAAATTAATCAAATATTTACAATAATTACATTTTGTTAATAATTAACTTGATGTTATCTGGGAAGAAGAATCAGCCAAGATTTTCATGATCCACAATTTCAGTATGTCAGCAGAATTTCATTTTCTTTTTATTTCAATAATGTAGAGCCTACAGATGCACAAATCTCTTGAATTTGTTTTTTGATTAATTAATGAATATCCCATAGTCGACTGTGGGGTTTTCTGTTTTCTAAATTTTAATTTTAAATGCACAGTCAATTCTCATTAATTACAGTGGAGACACGTTATGGGATGAAACGTCTTAATGTTTATAACCAGCAAAGAGGCGAAATCAAATCAAAAACAAACAGTAACCACTACCCTGCATCTGTTATGTCTCTGACCCATATATGTTTTTTTTTTTTACAACCTCTTCTTTTTACATAAACACAAATAATAATGTGAATAATTACACCCAGAATGAATGCATTAATGTGACGTCATCCCTGGTTTTAGTGGCGGCTCCTCTTTACTCCTGTACTCCTGGTTATCTCCATACAACATCGTGCATATTGCTGAAGTATTGGCTCATCAGGAGCAGCTACAACAGGCGCTGGAGTGTTGGAGATAATGATTATCAAGTCGGTACATACGGCAGTGACACCTGAAGAGGGTCAGCCATTATCCTGTACAACCTCCTGAAAGAAACACACAGGATTCAGATAAAACTCCAGACAACTAAATCAATAACAACTCAAGCTTAAATCTTAATTATAAGGGGAATTTATAAATATTAGTATT